>NC_141692.1:3267500-5667500 GCF_964263255.1 Lissotriton vulgaris
GCCCCTGGACCCAGCCTGGGCTCTAATGCCCGGAGACGCAGGGGAAGCCTCCCCGGGCCCTCCGGACCCCGTCCCAGGCACCCTGCCACGCAGCAGGACCAAGGACAGAGCCCGGGATGGGGAGGCCGCCCTCCCCGGGCCCTCGGGGGCCCCGGCCGAAGCTCCTGAACTCAGTCCGGCAAGGGGAGGCTTCCCGGGCACAACGGAGCCCCGTCCCGGGGCTTTGGCAGTGTGGCATGTCGGTGGACGGCGCCCAGGGCCGTAGCACACAACCCGGGGCCCGGCCGGGCCCCTGGACCCAGCCGGGGCTCCCGGGCCCGGAGGCGCAGGGGAAGCCTCCCCGGGCCCTCCGGACCCCGTCCCGGGCACCCTGCCACGCAGCAGGACCAAGGACAGAGCCCGGGATGGGGAGGCCGCCGTCCCCGGGCCCTCGGGGGCCCCCGCCGAAGCTCCTGAACTCAGCCCGGCAAGGGGAGGCTTCCCGGGCACAACGGAGCCCCATCCCGGGGCTTTGGCAGTGTGGCATGTCGGTGGATGGTGCCCAGGGCCGTAGCACACGACCCGGGGCCCGGCCGGGCCCCTGGGCTCCCAAGCCCGGAGGCGCAGGGGAAGCCTTCCCGGGCCCTCCGGACCCCGTCCCGGGCACCCTGCCACGCAGCAGGACCAAGGACAGAGCCCGGGATGGGGAGGCCGCCCTCCCCGGGCCCTCAGGGGCCCCGGCCGGAGCTGCTGAACTCAGCCGAGCAAGGGGAGGCTCCCCGGGCTCGAAGGAAACCACGTCCTGGTCCTTTGTCAGTGCGGCAGGCCGGGGGACCGGGCCCAGGGCCGGGGCACCCGACCCGGGGCCCGGCCGGGCCCCCCGGACCCCATCCAGGGCTTCCTGCCACGCGGCAGACCCAGGGACGGATCCGGGGCTGGGCCGGCATCCTGGCATGTCCAGCTGCCGGCTGAGGACCGCTAGGCCGAGGGGGGTCCCAGGAATACCTTGTCCCTACCAATCCGGAGGAAAATTACCCCCATTTCTTGTAATCCGTGCACACGAGGTGACAGAGGGGACCCAGGGCGCAAAAGTGCCCGACCTCCTGGAGCCCTCGCTGGGACCTGGGAGGCGAATGGCACCCCATCGGGACTTCCAGGGAAGTCCGGCCATCTGGTCACACCATAGGAAAGCATTGCGGGCGACCAGATGGCCGAGGCGAGAGGGGCGACCAGATGGCCAGGAACGAAATGTCGCCAATCTGTCTGCCCCAGGCCTGTAGGGCTCAGGAGCTGCGGGGGCCCCTGGGCTCCGGGACTGCAGGGCTCGGGGACTGCAGGGCTCCACGGCTGCAGGGATCCACGGCTGCGGGGCTCCGGGGCTCCAGGGCTCCAGGGCTCGGGGGCTGCAGGGCTCCAGGGCAGCAGGGCTCCGAGGCTCCGGGGCTCCGGGGTTGCAGGGCCCGGGACCCATGGAGCCCGTCCCGGGCTCTTCCCCACGCCGCGGGTCGGAGGAGGGAGCCCCCGACGCCTGGGAGGTGTTGCCTGGGGCACATCCCATTTGTTCCCTGGAAGGTGATCGCCAGCACAGGCAGGGTGCCTGGGCATACCCTTGCCCCTAGTAATCCGGAGGAAAATTACCCCCCTTTCTTGTAATCTGTGCACTCGAGGTGACAGAGGGGACCCAGGGCGCAAACGTGCCCGACCTCCTGGAGCCCTCGCTGGGATCCGGGAGGCGAATGGCACCTCATCGGGACTTCCAGGGAAGTCCGGCCATCTAGTCGCCCTCATAGGAAAGCATTGCGGGCGACCAGATGGCCGAGGCAAGAGGGGCGACCAGATGGCCGGGACCGAAATGACGCCCAATCTGCCTGCCCCGGGCCTGTAGGGCTCGGGGCTCGGGGCTCGGGGGCTGCAGGGCTCGGGGGCTGAAAGGGCTCGACGGCTGCAGGGCTCCGGGGCTCCGGGGCTCCGGGGCTCCGGGGCTCCGGGGTTGCAGGGCCCGGGACCCAAGGAGCCCGTCCCGGGTACTTTGCCACTCTGCGGGCCGGAGGAGGGAGCCCCGGATGCCTGGGAGGTGTTGCCCGGGCATCGCCCATCTGGTCCGCAGCAGGGAACCACCAGCCCCGGGAGGGTGTTTGGGCATACCCTTGCACCTACTAATCCGGAGGAAAATTACCCCCCTTTCTCGTAATCCGTGCACTCGAGGTGACAGAGGGGACCCAGGGCGCAAACGTGCCCGACCTCCTGGAGCCCTGGCTGGGATCCGGGAGGCGAATGGCACCTCATCGGGACTTCCAGGGAAGCCCGGCCATCGGGTCGTCGATTTGTCGAGCCCTGGGAGAGAACTGGGGCTTGGCAGGGCCAGGTTGCCAGCAGGTCCCAGTCTGCCAGGTCACCAGGTCTGGGGATATGCTGCCCATGCGCTGCCGGGGGCTGGGCATGGCCTCCGATGGGCCCTCAGGTGCATCAGTCTGGCACAGGGAGGCTCTGAACCTGCTTGGCTGGGGCCAGGGCTCTACAAATCCACTCGCCCGCTCGACCGGCGCCTAAACGGCATCCTGCTCTTGGCGGGCTTGGGGCTTAGCTTCCAGACCCTACCCAGGCCAGGGAGAGCCTCTGCAGGCCCCGATGGACCCCAGCGCCCAGAACCTCGGCTGGCTCTGCCCGGGACGCATGGAGCCCGTCCTGGGCACTTTGACATGCCGTTGGCCTGGAGGAAGGAAGCCCCGGGTGGTGTTACCCAGGCATAGCCCATCTGGTCCCCCTGGCAGAGAACCACCAGCCTTGGAGGGGTGTCCGGGCATACCCTGCCCCTAGTAATCCGGAGGAAAATTACCATCCTTTCTTGTAATCTGTGCACTCGAGGTGACAGAGGGGACCCAGGGCGCAAACGTGCCCGACCTCCTGGAGCCCTCGCTGGGATCCGGGAGGCGAATGGCACCTCATCGGGACTTCCAGGGAAGTCCGGCCATCTGGTCGCTCCATGGGAAAGCATTGCGGGTGACCAGATGGCCGAGGCGAGAGGCGCGACCAGATGGCCGGGACTGAAATGACGCCAATCTGCCGGCCCCGAGCCTCTGCGGGAGGGCTCCAGCCTGCCCTTGCAGGGCTTGGGGGCTCCGGGGCTCTGGGACTGCAGGACTCCGGGGCTGCAGGGCTGCAGGGCTGCAGGGCTCCGGGGCTCCGGGGCTCCGGGGCTCCAGGGCTCAGGGGCTCAGGGACTGCAGGGCTTGGGCTGCAGGGGTCCGGGGCTGCAGGGCTCCCAAGCTCCAACCAGGCCGGGGAGATCAGGGAGTCTGCCCAGGCACAAGGGACCCCTGTCCAGGGCACACGGACCCCCAGGACGCACATTTTTTTTTTTCCAAAATTTTGCGGAGTGGCACTCCGCCCAGCCCTACTCTAAACCAGTGTAAAAATCTTAGTAAATCTGGGTCAGACCTTTGAAAGGTAATTCCTAACATAGTTTGCAAATGTTTTTTCAGTGTTACTATCTAGCTGGAAGGTTACATAATACTTTGTTTCTGATGATGAAACCTCACTTTTTTAGTTGTAGCCTAGAGACAGATTCAGTGGTCTCACCTGGCTTTTGTTTTCAGAAAAAATCATAAATAAAACACTGAAGTATATACATACATAGAAGGGACATTCAGCCTTCTCCATTAAGATTATTTATTCCTTTGGATTGGAAATTGTTAGTCATTCCGTGTTCGATGACTGGAGAGACCAGAAAAACAGGCGTATGTTGTTGGCGTAAATCCCCACAGCTCCTGTACTTCCTGCTGCTGGCTTCAGACCTGTTGCCTCCTCTACATTTTGTAGAGAGGCTATTCACTGAACCAAAACCCTCCCGCCAGCTCAACGGACCCCAACCAAGCAGCCCTCAACCTCGCACGGGGAATCACCAACTGCGCCAACGACCTCGCACCCCTGAAAACCCATCCCAGCAGACCCGGAAGCAAGAAAGCCCCGTGGTTCAACAACGACCTCAAGAACTCCAAGAAGAACTGCTGCACCCTCGAGAAAGCCTGGCGAAAGAACCCAACGGCAGAAAACATGACCGCCCTCAAGCACGCCACCCGCAAACACCACCAGCTGATCCACACCACCAAGAAGTCAGCATTCAAGGAACGACTAGACAACAACGCACACAACAGCAAGGAGCTCTTCAGTATCGTCAAAGAGCTCTCCAACCCCAGCGCCGGAAACAACGACATCACTCCCTCACAAGACCTCTGCGACTCGCTTGCCTCGTTCTCCCACAGCAAGATTGCAGACATACACAACATCTTCGGGGAACAGCCCACGCACCCAACGACAGAACCAACGCCCCCCACCACCACCCTCCATGCCTGGACCCTATTCAACACCGAAGACACCATACGCACGATGAACACCATCCACTCCGGATCACCAACCGACCCATGCCCCCAGCACATCTTCAACAAGGCCGACTCCGCACCCCATCTCCGGGACATCATCAACTGCTCCTTCAACACCGCCACCTTCCCGGAGAGCTGGAAACATGCCGAACTCAGCGCCCTCCTGAAGAAACCATCAGCAGACCCCACCGACCTCAAGAACTACTGCCCCATCTCGCTCCTCCCGTTTCCTGCCAAAGTCATCGAGAAGACCGTCAACAGACAGCTTGCCGCCTTCCTCGAGACAAACGGATCCCTCGACCACTCGCAGTCCGGCTTCCGAGCCAACCACAGCACCGAGACCACCCTCATCGCAGCCACTGACGACATCCGAACCCTGCTCGACAATGGGGAAACAGCGGCCCTCATCCTCCTGGACCTCTCCGCAGCGTTCGACACTGTCTGCCACCGCACCCTAGTGCAGCGCCTCAGCAACGTCGGAATCAAGGAGAAGGCACTGGAATGGACCATCTCGTTTCTCGCCAGAAGAACCCAGAGAGTCCGCCTCCCCCCGTTCAGATCCGAGGCCACCGAAGTCATCTGCGGCGTACCACAAGGATCATCACTCAGCCCCACCCTCTTCAACGTGTACATGAGCCCCCTCGCAGCCATCACATGCAAACACAGCCTCAACATCATCTCCTACGCCGACGACACCCAGCTGATCCTCTCACCCCGCCACCGCCAGAACCAACCTACACGAAGGGATGAACGAAGTAGCCGAGTGGATGAAGAACAGCCGCTTGAAACTGAACTCAGACAAGACGGAAGTCCTCATCCTGGGATCATCACCGTCCACCTGGGACGACTCATGGTGGCCCCCGGCCCTAGGCAGCGCACCCAAACCAACGGACCACGCTCGCAACCTGGGCTTCATCCTGGACTCCTCCCTATCAATGACCAGACAAGTCAACGCCGTATCGGCATCGTGTTTCAACACCCTACGCATGCTACGAAAGATCTTCCGATGGATCCCCACCGAAACCAGGAAGACGGTCACCCAGGCACTGGTCACCAGCCGACTGGATTACGGAAACACTCTCTACACCGGAACCACAGCCAAACTACAGAAAAGACTCCAATGCATCCAGAACTCCTTCGCACGACTCATCCTGGACATCCCCAGTCACAGCCACATCTCCGGCCACCTAAGAGACCTGCACTGGCTCCCCATCAGCAAAAGAATCACGTTCCGACTCCTCACCCACGCACACAAAGCCCTCCACGACCTAGGCCCCAGGTACCTCAACAACCGCCTGACCTTCTACACTCCCACCCGCCAACTACGATCGACCAGCCACGCCCTTGCCGCCGTTCCACGCATTCGAAAAGCCACCATGGGAGGTAGATCCTTCTCCTACCTGGCAGCCAAGACCTGGAACACCCTCCCCTTCCACCTCCGTCTCACCCAAGACCACCTCACCTTCAGGAGGAAACTCAAGACCTGGCTGTTCGAGCAGTAGCGGACCCCCCCCCCCCAAGCACCTTGAGACCCTCCGGGTGAGTAGTGCGCTATACAAATTTCTGATTGATTGATTGATTGATTGATCTACTTTAGCGCTCATCTCTTCCCACTAGATATCTATCATTCCGGGCTATTCTGGGGTCATCCAAATTTATTCTATGGTTTTTAACAATTATCGTTTTGTTTTCATTGTTAAGGTTTTAGGATAATTACATCCCCTATAATTTATGTTGTTTGGATCTTGAGGGAGGGGGAGGTAGGGTTGGAGGGACAGGGGTTAGAGAGGAGGGGGGAGATTTAAAAATCTTGACATCGATCTTTGTTTCATGTACAGATTTATTTATGTTCTTTTTTGTTATAATGACGTTAAATAAAGATAAAAAAGGATAGTTGAGGGATAGAAGAGTTAAGGATTTGGATATTGTTTTTTATTTTTTTGAGGTCATAGCAGTAGAGTAGGCTTTTGGATGAGTAAAAAGGGTTTTTGGAGGGGAAGAGTCAGAGGGAAGAGATTAGAAAGGTTTGTTTTGGGGATCGGTATAGTAAAAGAGGTGTCAGATGATGCAAGAAGGGGTAGAGTAGGGGAGAGTCTAGGAAGGGGGGTATTTTGGGGATCATAGTAGTGATATGGTATAAATGAGAGAGTGGATGCAGAGGAGATATTGATAGATATATAGGGGGAGAAATAGGCTTGTGCATTGGAAAGAGTAGTAATGTATTAACTTTGGCTCAATATTAACACTATTTTGCCTTCTATAGAAGTAGAAATGACCCTAAAGCAGAACATTTTAAATTTGATGATGTGCTGATGGCCTTTTCAACGAATACTATTTGCATACCATCATAAACATGATTGCATTTCTGTGGTACACTCGGTATTTGGGCATTGAGTCATTTTTTAGGCTAATGTTAACTCTCTCATCGATCTCATGTACAAAAAAACCTTCCATCAATAAACAAGCATAGACAAAGCGAATAGGTCTCACCTTTGGGATTTATTGCCATTTCCACTGCTTCAGTGAAGTGTATGGCAATGCAGTGCTGAGTGGCAAAAATACAATAAAAACCATAGTCAAATATGCTCAAAATCTGATGCATCAAAATGTAACTTGTGAGAACGTGTCCGTAATTCACCAACAAGCCTATGACATGTTACATAATAATGATTTAACTGTTAACAGTTAAGATTGTCGTCATCCTTCAAAAGAGTTCTGATTGTGTTTGCTACTTACAACAAAACCAGCCATGTACGAGCGACTCCTCAATTAGCCATCCTGATGGTTTGAAAAGAGGTCTTTAACGGCAGCTGATTCAGGAATGCAGATAAGGGGATTCAGGCAGGCATGTTTTAACTGCATCACAGAGCAGCACAGGCCCTAGTCTGGGGGTCACACTCTGACTCATCTGGGAGAGGGACGGGTTAAACAGCAGTGGGGGCTAGACAATGGAAATGCAGATCATGGTAGACAATTGGTGGAGGGAGATTGTGGTGATTCAGTCAGTGCTGTATCTGGAGAGGGGGTGCCTATATACTATACACACACTTACAGGCCAGGGTGCTAGCCTTTTTAATGAGAAAGGGTTCTGTTAGACCTGGTATCATTCGCGTGAGTCTCCCTTCCATTTTTTTTCTGATTGCCTCCTCTGTTTTTAATATGGTTTGCTGGTGTTAGATGCTTTGGGCACTGTGCCAATGCTATTCAGTGCCACAGTGCAAGTGCTCCCTATTGTAAATTGATGTACTGATTAGTGAATCCATTATTGGATTATTTGATTTACTTGTCAGGCCTTAGTATAGTGCACCATGTGTGCTCAGGGCCTGTAAATCAAATGCTGCTGGTGGGCTTGCAGCACTGGTTGTGCCACCCACAGAAGCAGCCTGTAAAGTGTGTCTCAGGCTTGCAATTGCAGAGCCTATGTGGAGTCTAGTATTGCCAAGTCGACTTGATAAGTGCAACCAATTACCAGTCCCTAAACCTTCCCTTTTCTACATATCAGACACCCCTAAGGTAGGCCCAAGGGCAGGGTGCATTGTATGTAAGAGGTAGGACATGTCCTGATGTGTGTGGCATGTCCTGATAGTGACTTACAGCCATTCTCGTTTTTCACTATTGCAAGGCTACCTGCCCCCATAGGGCAGAACGGGCAGTTTGATTCTAACATCTTATAGTCCTAACTGACCCAGGGAACATGGTAGAAATTTGGGTTTAGTATGCCTGAGCTCAGAATGATAGAATACATCTTTTAGTGAAGTATTAACATTCTGTGTTTGAAAATACCCCTTTTAGAAAGTAGGTATTTTCTTACCTAACCATCCAGACTGCCCCTGCTAGCTTGGGTATTGCATGTCTAGTTTGTAAGTGAGAGGGGCTGGGGAGGCTGCAGGATACAGGTTGAGTCAGCACACGGCTGAATAGACCTATCTGCATGTGGAGTGGTGGGTGCAATAGCACCTGGGTCTGCATAGGGCTGTGCCTGCCTTCCACAATGCTGGCTCCACCTCCTGTTGTGTGTCTGAGGACCCTGGCCCACACTGACAAAGGACGAAGGTGCACACTGGCAGAAAGCACCCAGAACTGGTTTGAACTAGGTACAGGACCGTCTGCTTTCAGAGGACAAAGGATTTTGCAGTATAAATATTGGGGCCCAGATAGCAGGACTTTAGATCACTTCTGGGAAAAGAAGACAAACTGTTGCCAAGGAGAAGAACCAAGGAAGCTGCAGGAGTTTGGACTGCCCCTCTGCCAGTGTGCTGTTTGCTGGGTTGCCCTGTAGTGGTTTCTTGATTGCCAAGGAAAGGAGTAGGAACTTTTAAAGAACTTTCGTCATCTTGCCTGAATATTAGTCCAAGGGCTTGATCTGAGCTTGCCTCCTTACCAAAGGATCAGGGATACCAGACTTCACCCCTTCTGTTTGCCTGCATCTGGAACTTGCTGTTATAGCTGCTACAGAAGGAATTCTGCAACACCAACACCGGCGAGCGACACCATCATCTGCATTGAAGTGGTGAGCACTGCTCCGACTTGCAACGTGGACCCGACACCGGCCGCAGTGCCACATCGACGCTAGCGAATGCTATCGTAAGCTTGCCATAGTCATGAGCGCTGCTCTGACTTGTGACGTAGAGCCGGCGCCTGCTGCTCTTCCGCATCAACTCCGAAGCTGACATCATCACAGAGCCGATCGTCGACGTGGGTGGTCAAGAATCCATCAACATTGTGACATCATACGGAACTGTGGTTTCAGTGCCATCGTGACATCACCTCCTCTCGAGTCAGTAACCAACGCCTCCCCATCCTGCACAAGCATCCAGGACACTGACGCATCTTATAACCCGAAGCAAGGAACAAACGCCGCAACATGACAACGATGTTGCACCTCCCCGACGCCTTGAGCTACCTTTGTTTTCGCTTTTCCAAGGTACTGTTCTTTGTGGGTCTGTTTTGACTCCGGGCTCTACGCCGCGCACCTCGCGGTTGGCTCCGTACTTTGGGATTTCTTTGACCTCGACGTCGTGATAACTCCCGTTGGGGTTATCTGTTTCTAAGGACTGCTTTTAAGTGAGTAACCTATTTTCAAGCTATTTCTACTATCTTGAAGAATTATTATTCATTACAGTATTGTGGATTTTTGTTGGGTATGGTCTTATGACAAGTCTATATAAAGACTACTTATTTTTATAAAATTGGTGTGGTGTCCATCTGTAGGGATTTTACTGTATTACTGTATGTGGTTACAAATGCTTAATACACTGCCACTGAGATAAGCCTGTCTTTTGGTGCCAAGCTACCAAGAGGGTGAGCAGGGGTTATCCAGGAGTGTAATCCCCTTTCCCTGACTTAGAAGCAAGGGTCCCTATTTGGTCAAATTTACCTACCTCTGCCAACTAGAGACCCCCAGTTCTAACAGGCACCATCCACATGAACAGCTAATATATGTTATAAGAGACATGTGAGTCAAAAGTCGGTAGGGCTTTTATGTGTTTGCTAAGAAAATAGATGCTTTTACCAAGGGCTGACACAGTAGTATGAATGGAGTCACTAAGGCGGATATGCTTTTCATGAGAGGCTGGAGGGATTTTTGAATCAGGTGACTTTAATCAACCTCGGAGTATTAAAGCATGAGTTGCCATGTTAGAGTTGTTACCATAGTCTGAAGCTCACACCAGAGTTTGACAAGCATTTGCTATTCCAACTAGCCTGGCCCTTATCACACAGCAAATTCACCTGCCACTGCTTGTTTATTTTCATTTGCCATGAAGCATAACAAAAACTATTTCAAGATGGCTGCCAGTGGATCCACATATGTGTTGTCATCATTAGTGTATCATGCCAAAAATTGGGATAGCCAATCGCTTTGAGGCAAAGACCAGAATTTTTGGCTTTGCTAATGCTTTTTTTTCTCCTGGTTCGTCATAGACTCTCTTTTAAATTGTATTTCAGTAGCTGCTTATATTTCTGGGGCTTAGCAAATAAATGGCATGTGTAAAATATGATAATGAATTTACTGATAATTTTGTGTTAGAGAAATTATAGGTAGTGTTCCAGAGAACTGTAATGATGATTAATTTTCGATAAATTCCCAAATATATTTCTTATCCAAGTCAAAAAACATTTGTAGTTAAAAATACATTTTCAACAGCACCAGTGATTCACATGCTTCAACAATGTTTTACTTTGACCTCTCCCCAGTATGCGTAGGAACAACTACAGAGCTGTTTGTATGTATGCCAAACTTGAGGCACAATTGAATATCATGGTGCTGAAACAAAAGCTGACCAATTTAATGCACTTTCCAAAGAAGATCTTTATGAAATCAACAAAATAAGAGCTTTAGTTGTACAGTTTATCTTACATTTCTTAAAAGCTAATGTTTAAAAGGTGCCATTTAAACCCTGACGGCCAATGAAAAAGAAAAGTGTTGTCAGACATCATTGATATCCCATCACTGAATTCCTAGAAGTCCTGGGCATTTGGGGGCATATTATCAAGAAACATGTATTGGGAGGTTTACCTCTGTATTAGAGGAACCTGTTGTACCTGTAAAGAAGAAAAGACAGTAAAAAACACAAAAAGAAAAGACAAGACAAATAATTAATTCCTTTTTTGTGCAGTAGGTTTGTTACAGGTATACCATGCTCTCAGTGAGGTGCTTTTGTGTTCAGGCTGAGGATCTCAGCTGTAGATAAAAACCTGTACTCATTATTTTATGAGTGATGGAGACACTGGCCATAGTGGTCAGGCTAGTTATAGTGCATGAAATTTGGAAACTGTTTCCAAGAAGAATAAAACACCTGCACGCCAGCTAGGGCGTTTAGCGGTAATTAATGTGTTGGGTTGACGATCAATAGGCATTCAGTCTCTCCCGGTGGGGCCCAATGATGAAGCATGTCACCAACTGGGTTGGTGAGTGAGAGCCTTCTATATAAATCTAAAGAGATTTATGTACCTTTCCAATGCTTGCTCTTTTGAGGTTACAGTATTTACACTCTTCCGTTGTTTAAATTACTTACTGGGGGACTAAGAGTGTATTCTCTACATTTTCCCTCCCTCTCTCCTTGGTAACTAATATCTCAATTTCCTACCAGCTGAGCCTGCAAGAGTTAATTGGACCTCCTGAGCCAAGTAAAATAATTTCAGGAGGAATCCGGTGGTAGACCTGTCACCTCCTGACACTTGCTGCCTTACCTGCCCAGCACTGTCTTGAGTCTGAGAGAAGGTGCTGAGTGTCTTCAAAAGCGGTACAAAAGGGGGTGGTGATGGACGGAGCATCCGAATCAATGAAACACTCACACCCAGTCAAAAGATCTGGGTTTAATCCATCATCGTTCTTTAGCCCACTCTGCCACCCCAGTTCAGACATGGCTATATGCAAATCAGTCTGACCCTGTGCCTTATGTGAACAGTCCAGCCCGAACTGCCAAGCCATGTCTTCCCTGGACCGGAAACAAGCTTCCGAGGACCGGTTTCTGGCATTCCAGCCGTCTTCAGCCCGGCTTGCTTGAATCCAGTGGCAAAGTGAGCAAGGGACTCACGTCTGAGCATACCCTGCCACACTTATGGTGGCCAAAAGCGGTACAAAAGGGGGTGGTGATGGACGGAGCATCCGAATCAATCAAACACTCACACCCAGTCAAAAGATCTGGGTTTTAATCCATCACCGTTCTTTAGCCCACTCTGCCACCCCAGTTCAGACATGGCTATATGGAAATCAGTCTGACCTTGTGCCTCATGAGAACAGTCCAGCCTGAGCTGCCAAGCAAGCCATGTCTTCCCTGGACCGGAAATAGGCTTCCGAGGACCGGTTTCTGGCATTCCAGCCGTCTTCAGCCCGGCTTGCTTGAATCCAGTGGCAAAGTGAGCAAGGGACTCATGTCTGAGCATACCCTGCCACACTTATGGCGGCCAAAAGCGGTACAAAAGGGGGTGGTGATGGACGGAGCATTTGAATCAATCAAACACTCACACCCAGTCAAAAGATCTGGGATTAATCCATCACCGTTCTTTAGCCCACTCTGCCACCCCAGTTCAGACATGGCTATATGCAAATCAGTCTGACCCTGTGCCTCATGGGAACAGTCCAGCCCGAACTGCCAAGCCATGTCTTCCCTGGACCGGAAACAAGCTTCCGAGGACCGGTTTCTGGCATTCCAGCCGTCTTCAGCCCGTCTTGCTTGAATCCAGTGGCAAAGTGAGCAAGGGACTCACGTCTGAGCTTTTGGCCGCCATAAGTGTGGCAGGGTATGCTCAGATGCTCGCAAAGGGCCGGATTCTCAGACTCTGCCCCTTTGCGAGCCGATTTTGCTTTCATGAATCTGGGGATGGAACATGGTGGCAAGGTTTCATGGACTAATGTTGGGATATATTTTTCGTTTTTTGGGAGGAATGAGGTGTCGCAGGTGTGAGGTTAACAGCGGTGACAGGGAAGTTGCACCCATTCCTGAATTCCACCTAGGGGATTATTACAGAGTACCCCTATAGTGACTGGGCCCTGTGGTATGGTCCAAGCCATGTGATGACATTGCAATAAAGACACCTACCATGCAGGCGACGTCATTAGATGCGCACACGCAATTGCAGTAACCCGCAAAAGCATGGGCTCCGTGTACTTGTTAATAGGGCCTTAGCACTGCATTCCAGAGTGAAAACTCACCGTTGCACCGGCCGCTGTGCACAACATCACAATGGCCAGCAGGCTTTATGTTACCAGCTGCTGCATAGGAGTCAGAGACTTGGTAAGTGCAAACAAATTAATGCTGCTGACATAAATGTTCCTGCTAGAGTCGGAGTTGACGTTTTATTATCATGGTTAGATATTTGTTTTAAAGGTCAATTAAGTGACAGCAATTGCAAGATCTTCTTGGAGTTTCTGGTTGCTCAAATGAGTGTAATTTCTGATAATTAAATGTTTCCCTTGCCTTCATTACTTGATTTTGCTGGCGAAGAAGTGCCACTCACATTGATTGAATGTCACTCATAATTACAGTTAAATTATGAAAATGTCACACATACCAATCTGATACCTTGGCAGCTATGAGAAAATGTTTTATTCCAATTTTAAAAGCTCACATTTATATAGAGGCTCTTCATACTTTTCATTGTTGTCCATGTTTTGAATCAAAGTTGTGTGGCAATACTAAGTCGGGAAAGTACCTGGGGAAAAACCGATTAATATCAAGTTTTACCTACGCAAGCTCCCAGTGCCTTGTGTGTCTGTTTGTTCTCCTTTTCCAGCGCTCTCATCTTTTGAAATGCGCCTGATTTAATTCAAATAGAGGAGGGTTATAATTGTATATGGGATGCTTCGAAGACAAAAGAAAAAAACGAATTGAGACTATCAAACACGTTAATCATATTTATTCCTTCCGGAAGGAGTCTTAGTAGCGAGTTATTTTAGTTGTTTCCACTTTCAATGCAATTGAAAAGTGTTTCCTGCTACAACACAAGGCCGCCTGATGATATAGACTTATAATCATACATCAAACGTACCCCACCAGAGCACATTGTTCTGCTTGTCCAGGGCTCCTCTTGAAACAGTTATTTGAGGGCTGTTTGTGCATGGGCCATTGACCTTTGCAAGGACGCTGGGGCATATTATCAAGGGCAATATCGCCGCTTTAGCTGGACTTTTTTCCTGCTAAAGCGGTGATATTATTATTGCCCTATTAGCAAGCTGTCGCTAACAGCAGTTAGAGACAGCTTGTAGGCGATAGCTACAGGTTTGGGGCTCGCTTTGCATGTCAGCTATATTTATCGCTAATGACATGCAAAGTGGGCGTACCCAACCTGTTAGCAACTGAAATTAGTCGCTAACACAGCTATCCCCTATTAGCAAGGCAGGCGAAGTGATAAAAATAATAGCGCTACGCGTGAATATTGCTAGAACCTAACGCCTGTTCAGACCAACACTTGGTGTTGGAACGAGGCAAAGACGCGGCTCCGGCAAGTCCGAGAACATATCCAGTTCTGTGAAGGAAACCCACTATCCTATGCCCGTTCGAGGAGAGTTTTATAAAATTTTAAGATATACAGTCAAGCTGCTTAAAAGATTGGAACAACAAGTAAAGACATCCCAATATAAGGAGCTCTTCTTGAAAAAGAGAGGACTTAGAAGTATAAGACTGAAGAAATTTACTGAACGCCATAGATGCTCCAGCTTGGATTTTCTCCCACATGTAGAAGGGAGAAGGTGCAAGTCACCACTCTTTGAAGCGAGAAACCCCAATCAAAGAAGTCCTGAAGAAGGTGCCACAGAATCACTTGTTCTGCACCGAAACGCGTCGACGCATTTTGTATTCACAGAGAATCCAACCAGGGCCCAGTAAACAATTGATGTACATGTACTATTGTTACTGTTGTTTATATTGACAAAAGAACTACAGGCCTTTGGATCCAGAGATAAACAGTGGCAAAGACATTAAGAAGCCACAGTCACACTAGGGGTTTGTTTACTAATAGGTCCTTGTTCATTGCTTTTGCGTATGATTTGTTGAGATGTCATATATGTGTTTTCCTTTGCTTTTAAATTTAAAATTTTTGAGTTGTCAACTGTTATGAAATATTGTGATTAATTGCTTTTACTTCTTCTTTTCAAAGAATATTTCTTTGACATTTTAAACTGTGTTAAGCGCTTATGTTAATGTATATGGTTTTTATTAAAAATAGACTGTGAACGATTCTATTTGGTTGTGAAAATTATTATGTATTCCCTGTAGTACAGCATACTATTTTTCCCTGTTTAAGTCTGTATGTGTATCCATAGTGGTACGAAAGTTTAACGAGCGCACCCCAGGGATTTCCCTTTGACTTGCAGACCAACACTTAACCTGTATATCTAATGGGAGGTGGATATTCAGGTTAAATCCCTGTTAGTGTTAATGCCTGAACATCGCTGGATTTCCAGCGATATTCACACATAGAG
Organism: Lissotriton vulgaris; assembly: GCF_964263255.1. Classification (NCBI taxonomy): domain Eukaryota; kingdom Metazoa; phylum Chordata; class Amphibia; order Caudata; family Salamandridae; genus Lissotriton; species Lissotriton vulgaris. Next base: position 3,282,783 of record NC_141692.1, read on the forward strand.
CCGCTATTGCCGGATATTTGATCACTTTAGAGTTAACGTTGCTAATAGCACGTTATCTCTGCGATAATATCCGGCGATAAAAAAAAATGCGCTAAGCCAATTTAGCCATATTTGTCGCTATTTGTTGCTAATATGCCCCTCTGTTCTTAGCATATTTGCAGTCTAATTTGAGTCATAGTCTGAAGCATTTCTGTTGTAACAGTTTTTCCGTGCAGGGCGTGTGTTCACCAGGCTTCCTGGGGATGTGGAGAATCGTTTTCATCCTTAAAGGACCCAGGGCTATTCTTGTTGATCATATGTTATGCATATGCATAGCATAACTGGGCATCCAGTGTAAGGAAGAAGACAGCTCTATTAACCATTCCCACAGTATTACAATCAATAATGTTTGGAGTTCTAAAATATTGCTTTGTTTGATGACATCTTTTTAAGTTTTTAAGATTCGTTGTGACATCACTCGCCGGATGGCTCCTTTAAAATGATAAGCGTTAAGTAGGATCACAGAGGTCATTTCACAGACTGAAGACTTACAGAAAGCAAAAGCCAAGCTGCTAAATTAGCACAACCGCTCAGCCATGCACACCAACCTGCAGCGGATATTGAGATGAACTTGGCACCAACCTGCATCCATTGTGCTTATCCTATTTCAAGCAATAATGCCTTTCCTTACTACACAATTCCAACATCTGTCCCCAAATAGGACAATGGAGGAAAAAAAGCAATGATAATAACAGGAAAACCCTGCTTCTTATTAGTCCCTCCTTAGTACCGCCTTGTCTTCATTTGTAACCTCCCATGAGGACTGGCCCTTTTGCTTCAATTGTTACATGGTATTTGTTATTTACTCTGAAAACACTATTTTCTTTAATGAGTTTCTCCTACTGCAGGCACAACTTGCTTTCTTGCAACATTCACCACGCCATGCCCGCTTGCACTTTCCATGCAGCCTTACAAAATAGTGTCCGCTTCTTTGAAATGCAATAGGTCTCGTACTTACAAGAGTTTGAGCTTTTGGCATTGTAAATGGAAAAGCGTTTTATGTATGTGTTAATTATCAAAACTGATAAATAAAAGGCATTGCCATTTATGATGTCAATAGGTTAAACTCCCGCAAATGCGAGACCTATTGCCTTGAAAATGCTTGTTTTTGTTGTAGCCATTTGGTGCCTATTGCCAGTTTCCTAGGTCACATGACCCTGCTCGTAGGCCGTAGGACAATAGACGTAGGTGTGGGCAGCATGTGTCATCTTGAAAGAATGAACAGGGGTGAAGCTGGTTACTGCCCCACCTGCACTTCAATGAGGGCCACCTTCCAGAACACAAAAAGAAACTTACAGTATATTTAGTCAAGCTAGGCACCTTGGAGCCTTGGCTGGGGAAGTACTTAACTTTCCAAAACCAGATGTGGGAGTAGCCTTATCATTCTCTCCACTCAAAAGGCTAGCACAGGTGTGCATGTTGGGCACTCAAACTCACTTTTCAGTACCCCTGGACCTGGGGCGGAAACCAGAGGATTGCCTTTCTTTTCCAGGCCTGCTTTCTGCCTCAAAGGACTGCCCTCCTACTATGAGAGGATTGCACTGCTGCTTAAGGCGCGCCTTGCTGCTTGTATTCAAGAGCACTAGAGTTACTCCAAGAGAGAGTTGATTGGCCTCCTGTGTGAGCTACATGGACATAAGAAGCTGTAGAGACCCTGAACTTTGCATATGGGCTTTGCTATAGTTAGTCCTTGTGCCCTTCCAGTAGTGGACTATTGCTAAAGGTGCTGCTCTTGACAAACCCGACAATTATCTATCAAAATGTGGCCTGAGAACTGAAAGAAAACCAAGACCTACCTGTCTGCTGACCCAACTGAGGTGCACCACAGGTGTGCCTGACTCTGCAGTAGCTTCTTCTATGTACAGCAACAAATCCTGCTCAGCTGGACTGCTAACCTAAGATATCTAATTTTGTGGAAACTTTGTTGGCTACAACCTACAGCTTCACTCCACTGGAGATTTATGGCTTCCAATAAAGTAACAAAAGTAGAAATATTCAGTGCAGGATTCTCCGGTGTCTGGCCGACAATGACATTCCCCCCACTTGGACACCGCTGGTGACTTTGTCCTGCTAAACTTTACCTTTTCAGTGACCTTTGTCCTAAGGTAAGCTGATGCTGGTCCCAATCCACATTGTGTTGCTGACCAGCACTCTTTTGTGGTTGACCTTAATTTTTGACTTTGCCCCAGTCTCGTGTGACAACATACGCGTGATTTGTGCTTTGATGTTTTGGGTGCTATTTTTCATTTAAAACTTCAAGACTTCTTACCTCTGGTTCTGCTGTTTAAAATGTATTTGTTTTGTTTCACTGGACTTTTTTTCTAAATTGGTGTGGGATTGCCTAATGTTGTATTTTCACTTTATTACTGTTTGTGTGCTGCATAAATAATTAACACAGTGCCTTCAAATTAAGCCTGATTTCTTTTTTTCCAAGCTGTCAGGGAGTTAAAACAGGAATTGTGGTTGCTGCATGAGAAGTCTTTACACTTTTTCAAACAGTGACCCAAATGCTTACAGCAAATCTTTTTCTTCCGGTGGTATCTCTTTTTCATATTTTGGTAATAATAATATTTTGTTTTGAGGGATCACCTATTCAGGCATAGATATGTATATTACCTGCACACATATAAAGCTGAAATTGGTAGATGGAGACGATCTGTGTCATGGTCTTGTGTGGATGTTAAACAGTAGAGGAGAGGTAGCTGATCTTAGTTGAGCCAACAACCAATGAGTATCACAGTTAAGTGGAATTATCCCATCTTGATTTGCTGGTGGTAGGAAAGTGGCCATTTTATGTGTCCTGTTTTTGCTGATCTTAGTCCTATGTGCTCTGTTATCCTGCTAAACAAGAGTAAAGTGCCTGTACTCCCCCTTGGTTAACCAGACTCATGCCTAAGGAACATATTTAACCTGCCTATAAATCTCTAATATATGGAATACGCAATGTACCCTGGGCCTAGGATGTAAAAGCCACTTGTGGAATGAATCACGTGTTGTGCCATCAGCAAAGGGGGTCTTAAGAACATGTCTTCAGGCCTACCATGTAAGATCCTGACATCAGCCACCTAAAAACCTTCTGTCACATCTGTCAACATATTCCTTTTTGACAGGTGGGAAATTTTGCTTGTAAATATTGATAAGCCATCCCCAAATAAAACTTGTTGCTGATAAAGCATAGTGCCTAATAGCTAAACATGGAACGTGTGAAATAAAAGCTGGCTTGTTCCTCTAGTGAATAGGCCCCAAAAGCTACAACAATGCAGCAAGAAAAACAAATTTTAAGCCGCCTCTAAAAGGAACTGCCAAGGATCACCAAAGTGCAAATTGTCTTCCCTGAGGGTTTGTTAGAGAAGGTAACCAAGACCAAAAACCTAGTACAATAATCTGTGAGAAAGCCTTAAATGCCTCTTGGGTTTATGATGTGCCTTTCACAGTAAATAGTTCAAGCCAAATGCATTTGTCTGTATTGTTTAATAATAAACAGAAGAAGCCCATAGCATTGGACAACAGCCTTTATCATTGGCTTGTCTAAAGGAAGAGCTCAGCCGTGTGCATTGAGAAGGATCCATGTGGCTTCTTTTCTACGTACTACATCAACCCCTACAGTGAAACAGAAACAATCAAGGCCCTCCACTTGTCCTTATACAGATCCCACCACTATCCATTATCCACCCACATTTTTCTATAACGGAACAGGACAAGTCCTATCTCGCCGCCAAGATGTGGAACACCCTCCCCATCCGCCTACGGCAGACCGAAGACCTCCTAACCTTCAGGAGACTCCTCAGGACCTGGCTCTTCGAACAGTTGCAGCGTTCCCCCCCAGCGCCTTGAGACCCTCACGGGTCTTTAGTGCGCTTTACAAATGCTATAATTGATTGATTGATTGAAGTCAATCTACCCATACCACATGAGACCTACATTGAAGGAGACCACCAGTATCAAGATGTCCACTTACACTACAAACATAGCACTACGCACTATTGAGTCTCGAGGTCCAGTGATCCCTCACTAACAATCTTCTATTGCTTCATTCCATTCCTAACCCAAGTGACCACATGGCTTGAACACCGAATCAGTAAAGGCAAAATAACCTCTATAAACTCTTGTGCACCACTATTCTCAATCTATATACAACATTTCCCTCACCCCGCCACCCCCCACTGAAAATTTCCTTCAGTATTTACATATGTATCTTTTTGGCATGTTTGTGGATCTGTATGAAATAAAATTGTTGAAAATAGATTTGTTTTTCCAACATCATAGTTGACTATGTTAAAGGAATGTACCTTCAAATCTCACTGTATTGATATCTTATGTACTTGCTTCACCCTGACCTGTCCAATTTGTTGTCATTGATAAAAGTCAGTGCTAACCATTGAAAAAGAGAAAGAGAGTGATCTATGTGATAGACGCACACACAGTGGTGCTGGGAACATTTATACAGTGGGGCTGCTGTCTAAAAATAGATCTTTGACAGTCTTTGCATTAAAGAAAATACTGTTTTATTGAAGATAAACTCTTGGATGCTTCAGTGGGGTGCTGCAGCACATCCAGCACCCCTATTTTCAGCACCACTGACACAAAGGTTGCTCCCCATATGGACAAAGCCAAAGCTCTGTAGAACTTCCTACATTTCCATTTCTGTTGAACATGGATGGAAACAGGGATGGAATCAATGAATAAAATGCAGAAGAAAAGAAAGAATGACATATGGATTGAAGGATGAGCAAACATTAGACATTTAATTGACAGATTAGAGTAACCTCCTCAAGTATTCAAGGGAAGCCTAAGCCTTGTCCGATGCAACATAAAAGTATCACCGTTGTAAACGAATTACCCATCAGGACTGCCCATAAAACATGCTCATTGTTCTATAAAATCTGGATTTTTGATTAATTATTTAAAAGCTTTCTTTAGAAGGAGAGAACCTCCAAAAGCACTGCAAAATGTTAACCAGATAACATTTTTAACCTGTCAGCGTTAGGGTGGTCTTCCTCCAAATGTTTTGCCTTTACCATCAGATCTTTCTGACATTGTTTTAGCTGGCCTTACATCTCTGGGCACTTTACCACTGCTAATTAGTACTAAAGTGCTTGTGCTCACTCCCTAAAACACAGTACAATTGGCCATCATCTGATTTGCATATTTCAAATATGTATAAGTCTCTAGCAAAGTTGTATTACATGTACCAGGGCTGTTAAATTAAATTCTAGTAGTGGGCATGCAGCACTGATTGTACCACCCACTTGAGAAAGCAATTTCAGACATGTCTCAGATCTGCCATTACAGCTTGTGTGTGTAGTTTTTTAACTGCAATTTGAAACACACTGATATGTTGCCTTGTTCCTTCAGGGGGAAAGGACGTACATCAAATCATAGGCACATCAGATCAGCTGAAGTTTGTAGATGCAATGATCACCGCTGCACATTGAGTACTGATAGCAGATGGCATTATTGGCACTGGGCCATTGTCAAGATCCATTGCCCTAATTTAAGTATATCTGCTGCTCTGACACTGGGGAGTTGTATTTTCCTTCCTACTGCCTTCTTTCATGAAAATTAAATATTACTTGGCACCATGTGTAGAAATCAGTACAAAACTATATACCACATTGCTGGCTGCTACTCCCACTGCCTGTGCTGGTGCACAAAAAGATTCGCTGACATTGGCGCCATGTTCCTGCTATGTAGTGTAGGTTCTGTACTGGATGTACAAAATCCTCTACCAGGGTAAATGTAGGTCATTTTGCACATTGCACAGTACAGTGCAGCAGACATAAAGGTCCCGATTGCAAACATTCTGCTGTGAGTTTGCGTCATTAATGTGACAGAAGCTGTCACAAAGTACTGGGTTATTTAACTATAGAGGGCAAACCAGGTTTTGCATTGGGGAGTTCCCCTATACATTATTTTGTGTTAGAGTGGCGTTTTCATGAGCGGTACATGGGCAGTCCCATACAACCATCCCTGGGCTCTGTAGCAAATCTACTAACATTCGAAGATAAAACATCCTTGGGTGCTTCTTCTGAAACATAAAACTTCCAACAATCTTACACTCCCTTGATGCAAAGCAGCTTAAAGTGCTAGATCCGAAGGAAAAAAACAGTACCCTTTAAATCAAATTTCACAAGTTTGCTCCACTTTATGGCAGTGCAAACTCTTGATAAATCCGCCCTTGGTTTGCTATCACCCCTGCAGTCAGGGAACGTCTCATGTCAGCTCGTGAATGACGTGTGGGTCTGGGCGGGGCCTCCTGGGCAGGACTTCGGTTGGGGATCCGGCTGGGCCGGTGCTGGGACATTGTTGGCAGCTCATGCGTCGCAGCCTCCCTCGGTTCCCACGTAACTAAAGACCATGAACAGCGCCTGGGGTGTCACTGTGCTGTCACTGTGCACTAAGGCGCTTGTCACAGCCTGTCTTTGATGTGTCATGCTTTGTCCTGCTTGGAGTGGCAAACACTGGGCAGAGGTGGTTTCACTTTCACTTTGTTTTAAAGGTCACCCCTGATGTCACGCACACACTTGAACAATGTGTAGGTACTTGGTGCCTGCCCTCTTGTTGCTGAAGATATGTTTTTTGGGAGAAGTTATCTAAGTTAAAGGACTCCCGCAGAGGGCCTACCGCAATGCAGTGTACCTCACTGTGGAAGGTTGGAATAATGAAGAAAATCAGGTCACTTCAAGCGCCAAGAAACCAATTGGTGTATGTGCGCGGTATTAATTTTTTTTTAACATAACATAACATAACAGGTCACTTCAGGGTTGGGTCACACACTTATTCGCAAATATTAGCAATAGGTATTGCAGCATTTCCTGAGTAACGTGTACCACTCCTATGTGGGGCTCTGACGTATTTAGCAGGTGGATAGCAGGCTACACTGCACACGGTTTTTGGTTGCAGGCTGTTGTTTTTGTTTTCATATTCTGTTGGAAATGTTTTGCAAACACTCACAGCGTATTTAGCCTGTTATGGGACCCAGTGCTTGGTGGGTGCTGGATGAGGGTATGTGAGAAATACATGTATGAGTTGTATGTGGGATAAAGTGCCCCCTGTCATACATTTTAATGGCATTGCAAGGAAAAGAGGGGTCAAAAGGTCATGGTAGCCAGAGTTGACTTGCAATATCCTTATAATGTACAGCACAGAATAGTTTATTCCCTGTAACACACAGTCACACCATCCCCCTTCATAGAAGCCACCGAAGTCCTTAGTGTCTTCATGGCAGACAGGAAGAAACTCTGAATCTGTGTCGCAAACTTAAACAATGAAAACTCGTTTATACCAAAAGATTTTAGGAGCAGTTCTATCTCAGCCAGATTTAAAATCTCTCCTGAAATGCCCTACTGCAGAAGAAACAAAAGTTGGCATAACTATGTACTTTTTGTTTAACATTTTTTATTTTCGTAATTATTATTAGATAAAGTAAAACAACTACTAGTCCCATGAACCAAAGGGAATAAGCATCAAAAAAACAATAGAGTGTCCCATCCAGTGCACCAATCAGGAGACCCCAGGGTGCTGATAGTCCTCTATCTACGTCCATGCTTTCTCTTTCTTCGCTGCTTGCAGCCAAGATAAAGTCACCTCTTTTTATTCTCTTGTTAATAATCATGATTTTCTATATTTTGCTGAGGTTACTCTTCTGAGTGTTGCATTTGTAATATTGTATTGGTGTTGGAATTGGAATTTTCCTTTTTGCTGTGTGTTATGCTGTGGTAGCGATCGGCACTGTTTGCCGTCTCCTCAGCGCGGTTCTAACGGGCGTACGCGCCATTTTCTGCTGAAGCTCGTCACCCGCCTTTTCTGATTTCTTTGATTTCTTATTGCCGTATACTTGCGGGCTGGTAATTTATTTGCTTTCACTGGCGGGGCGCGGCTACTCGGCACGCCACTCGGGCTGTGAGAGCACTTTAGCTTCCTAGCGGCCGTCTTGGTGCCAGCTCGCGGTGCTCAATTGACACTGCCAGAGGGCGTTTATCGGCATCTCTGATGCGGGGAGCGCGTCTGGGTTTCCGCGCTTCAAGTCAACAGGTGGAACCCAGCGCTGCATTGCTGCGGGAGCCTTCTTGCCTGCTCTGCCGCCCAACTCGGGTCTGGACGGGGCACAAACTTCTATTCGAAAAGTGTTTCACCCTCTGGTTTTCAGAGGGGCCGGACGAGGTAAGGGCCGCTCGTCCAGCCGCCAATTCAGAGTAGAGGGCAAGGCTCCAACCACAGACAATACCAAGATCAAACCCGTTTTGGAAATTTCTATCCTACCAGTGGAGGACATGGCAGGAAACCTGGTGGCAGAGGAGAAGGCAGCTCCAATTATTTCAGTGAGTGTTCTCCCTTCTTCCCTTCTAAAAGTGGGGGGCCGTCTGGTGCATTTTTTACCAATGTGGACTTCTGTCCCGAAAGACGCTTGGGTTCTGCAGACTGTACAGGCTTTCATATAGAGTTTCTAGGAACTCCTTTGCAGGTAACCCCTCCCCGGCCACTTTGTTTTTTCGAGGCAGAAGCTGCTGTGATCGACCAAAAGGTACAGGCCCTTCTCCTCAAGGGAGTGGTTGTGGAAACATGGCCCCATCCCAGAGTTTTCCGCAGCAACCTCTCCCTGTTGGACAGGGTGGATGGGGGTCAACGTCCTGTGATCAACTTGCGAGAGTTCAACGAGTGGCTGGTGTACCGCTACTTCAAGATGGAGGGGATTCACCTCCTTCGGGACATTCTCAGGCCGGGCGACTGGATGGCATGCTTCGACCTCAAGGACGCTTACCTGTCCATACCCAGTTTTCCCCCACATCGCCGGTTCCTTCAGTTTCCGTGGCGGGGAAAAATCTATGAGTTCACCACTCTGCCTTTCGGCCTTTCCGCTGCTCCCCGGTGTTTCACCAAGGTTTTGAGGCCGGTAATAGAGCGCCTTTGAGCGTCAGGCATGCGTCTCGTTGTCTATCTGGATGACATCCTGCTGATGGCGCAGTGTTAGAAACGGGACCCCTGGCTGGCCAGGGCTCACGCCAAAGTCAGTCAGAGTTCACCATTCCCAAGTCAGGGCAAGGGAGTTACACACCAAAGATATCCCCTGCTCACCCTCTAGGTAACGTTACGCGAGCAGCAAGGCTAATCTCGAAGGCGATGTGTAAAGCGTTTGCACGCGCTCTCCATGACAACACCCAAGGCCCACCACAAAGGAAACTCCACACGAGGTTATATAAAAAAATAGTCTTTGTATTATAGCAAAACACATTAGATAAACACACACTTTACAATGTGCCAACAGGCACGGACAGAATTTACAGGGGATGATGTACAGGACAGGGCCACATGGACCACTGTCAGGGGTATGCACTTTTTAGAATTAGCACTTGTTGTAACTAGCACTTTGTAGGAATAATAATACTTGTAGGTATAACACTAGTACATAGAACATATAATGACTGTAGCACCAAAATAGTACATGTAGCACACAACCAGTAATTACTGGTAAAGGTAAATACCTCCTACGCCACCCTAACCACCTTAGGAAAATCACGCATGGAACCAGGACCTTACTAGCAGGATCTAGAGAAGGAAAAACAATCACCTAAGCATCAAACTCATAGCAAAGGGAAAGAAGCAAAACACATGAAGCATAAAAACATTCAGAGGTGTAAGAAGAACAAATGCGCAGGAATCACATTGGCAAGTAAATCATAATTTGCGCATGGCGCACATAGGCACAACACTAGAACTGTCCCCCAGGCCAACTGGCCTCGCAAGGGCTCAAATACCCTTAGTCCAAAATGTCAGGGCGGGCTGCGCAGGCAGCCAAGAACACAAGCCTAAACGTGACAACAGCTCACTAAGTGCTGGGCAGCTGAAAACACTGATGGGGCCAACGTTGGAGCCTCTTGGGCTCAAGAACAACAATGGGGCCAAATCACTTGTCACCCCGAGAGCCTCTCTGGGCTCTAAAAAGCAGAATGGCACCCTGAGCCTGTCTCAGGGCTCTAGAACAAATGTGGGCTGGAGCCTCTCGGGACTTGATAACAAATGGGGCGCCTTGAGCCTCTCGGGGCTTTACAAACAGATGGGACGGTCTTAGCCTCTCGGGCTCTAAATATACAAAATGCGGGCGTGGAGCCTTGTGGGCTCAAAAGAGGAATATGACCCTTGTTGGAGTCCCTCACGGACTCGAAGCAACTATGCCCCGTGAGCCTCTCAGGGCTCGTCACAAATGTGCCCCGAGCGTTGGAGTCCCCCCTCCGGGGATTCGGAAATGCACAAAGATAAAACTGCCCCGCACTCACCGGGATCTCGCTGGTTCGGCGGGGGCGGGAAACACTGCCGGTCTCCTTCCAGCAGCGCAGGGCTCCTCTTCCGCAGCGGAGCCCTGCCTGCTCTTCCAGCCACTCTCTTCTCCGGCGCAGGTCACGGGACGGCTTCACCCGCAGTCTCTCCGGCCGGCGCAGCTCCTCAGGCGAGTGCGGTTGGCTGGATTGCTCTCCTGCGCTGGGCCAATCCCAGCGCGGCGCTGCAGTAGAGCCCCCGACCACGCGGGCTTCACTCTGCAGCCGGGCCTCCAATTGCCGGGCACCACTTCTTCTGGCTGGCCTATCCCAGTGCAGCGGGGACGATGACGAGGGCAGACCCTGGGCCCACGGCGGTGATTTCTTCCGGCAAAGCGAGGAGTGGGCTCCCTCGAAATAAATAATGATGCCGGTAAGGTACCTGGCGGGGTGGGCACCCCTCAAGGGTCAACAAAGGGCAGCCTCACGGCAACACGCGGCGTGGGCAACCGCGAAAGGAAAATAAAAGCACCACCAAATGCTATAAGCAAAATCAAGCGCTCTTTAGCGCTAGAAGTAAAATAACGCGCTCTCAGCGCTAGGGATAAGAATAAAGCTCCAGCAAAGTTCTGGAGGCAGGCAGTGGGGCAAGGCTGGGCCCGGAGCCAGCTCACTCGGCCTCCAGGCAGGGAGGCAATCCAAGTGGCGGTCCTCCTGGCGCCCAACAGCAACAGCCCCCCTCAGCAAAAGGATCCTGGAAGAGAACCAATTGTAAGGGGACACAGTCCCTTTTTATACATTGAAATACTTTGTCTTTGCTCAGGGGGAGGGGAAAAACCAGTCACAGCTGGTTTGTGAGCACTCTTGATGTGCTCAGCCCTCACTCTATTCACTGGCAGGGCTAGGGTCATTAGACGCACCACAGGGGGTGGAGCCAGCATTGTGTGGGGAAAGCCCAGCCCTATTCAGGACCCAGGTGCACCCCTCCCTCACATCACTCATGCTAATCTCTCCACTCACCACCGGGCAGACCCATCCAGACTCCTGGAGCCAGACTCACCAGTCAGCTCCAGCCAATCACACGCCAGCACCCTTACTGCACACACACACCAATGTCTAGAAGTGGCACTTCCAAACTAGATACATACATCCCGCATACATCATTGCGCAGCATTTAATCTCACGAGTTTGCACTCCCCACACATCAGGAATTAACATGGACACACACATTCCCCATGCATTCCTATGGGAGGGCAGGCCAGCCTCACTACAAGCACGCACTTTACTCTGGGACACAGAGAAAAAGTGCGCAGAGACCAACAATTACTAACACAGATCACATACTAAAAGCAAAAAGATTAGGGGTGAACCTGCCAGAAGGGCCGAGTCCAACACGCAGGATCCCAGGACCCTCTCTTGCTAACTGCAAACAGCGGTGGACCTCCTTCAGAACCTGGGGTTCTTGATAAACAAGTCTAAATCCACCCAGTCTCCCTCCCAGAAAATAGTTTTCTTGGGTTTCTTGATCGACTCTGTGGAGTGCACTCTCAGTCTTCCCTCGCGCAAAACAATGAAATTCGCCACGAGATTCGGAGAGCGTTATCCATGACACAGTTTTCCCTCAGACAGTTGGCTCGGATTGTGGGCCTCCTGTCCGCCTCCATCCAGGCGATCTTCCCCACCCCGCTCCATTACAGGGCACTGCAGCCCCTCAAAGAGGTGCATCTTCGTGAGGGCTGCCCTTATTCCTACAAATTGAGTCTGACAGCGGAGACCAAGTGCGAAGCGTCAGTGGTGGCTCTCCAACATGGAGGCATGGAATGGTCGTGCCATTTTTGGTTCTGCGGCAGATATTATCCAATCCGATGTGAGCAGATCCGGGTGGGGCGCGACTTGCGTCGCTTTTACCATAGGGGGTGTCTGGTCTCCCTCAGAGCAACAGTTACACATCAACTGTTTAGAACTTTTGGCGGGATCGTTTGTGATCGAATGTTGGACAAAGGACTCGGTGCAGTCCATTGTACTTCTCAAAATGAACACACGGATGCGTTCATCCAGAATTGGCGGTTCGAAGCGGGTTATGCCTTTCCCCCGTTCCCGATGATAACTCGGGTGTTGGCCCAAGTTTGCTGCCAGACAGCGACCGTGGTGCTCATCTTGCCGATCTGGAGGTCTCAAGTTTTGTTTCCAGATCTTCTGGAACTTTCTTGGGATTTTCCAATCCCACTCCCCCTCTTTCCGACTCTTCTTCTTAGTCCGGAAGACCGTCCTCACCCATTGATAGAACAGGGTTCCCTGGTTCTCATGGCATGGCAGATTAAAGGAGATGATGGGCGGTCCCGGGCATTTCGGGAGCGGCTGAAACTTTATAGTCCAAGGCATGGTCGGACAGGACTCTCAAACGGTATTGATCCACTTGGAGACGGTGGTGTACATGGTGTCTGCAACGGAGTTTCAAACCAGTGGCAACAAATGAGACCAATATTTAGAATTTTTTGGCATCCTTGGCTGAGGACGGTCTTGCCTATATGACCATCAATACATTCAGGTCCGCCATTTCCGCTGGTCACGTTTTGGTTGATGGCACTCCTATAGGAGAACACCCTTTGGTTTGCCACCTCCTTCGGGGTATACGGCTCTCGCTTTCCCCAGAACCTCATTACTCTCATCTGTGGGACGTCAATAGGGGTTTAAACGTCTTTCAATCTTGGCAACCAAATAGATTCCTTTCCAGGATAGAAGTATCTGCAAAGTTAGCCATGCTGCTGTGTCTTATTTCCTGTAGAAGAGTGTCGGACGTTAGGGCCCTCGACGTGTCTGGAAGAATCTTTTCTCCCACGGGTGTCACATTTACCATACGTCGACGCACCAAATGTGGGACGACTTCAGTCTCCTATCCTGCTTTCACGGACTCTCCGAAATTGTGTGTAGTGGCCTGCCTCAAAGCTTACGAGGAGATGACAGAGGAACCTCCAGGAGAACGCCAGTTGCTCCTAGCACTCAAGAAACCTCATAAGGCAGTGTCTTCCCCCACTATTGCCCGTTAGGTTTCTTTGGGTTATGCAGGAAGCAGGCATTGATTTACGAGCCTTTGGGGCTCATTCTACCAGAGGGGCCTCCACAGCTTTTACCCTGGGAGTTCGTCTTGAAGACATTCCTGAATGCAGCAGATTGGTCTTCAGACTCTACCTTTGAGCGGTTTTACTTCAAACTGGTTATTGACATGGCTCAGTTGGTTGTGAGCAAGTTTTCAATGAGCATAATCCTCACCTCCGGTCCTGACATAGAATGAAAAATTTCCTAGGTAGCGTGACCGAAAGTTTCAATTCCATTAAGGACTCAGAGGCGAGTATTATCCCACCTAGGGTACAACTTGGTTGTCGCCTTCCCTCCCTCGAAATATCAAAAGTAAGGGGTTCAGTTTCAACGTTATACTGTGCTAATGTGACTATTGTGATCATGTTCATGCATTGCTATTTCTTTAATCAGGCTTAAACCCTAACCACTCCAGTCGCTTTAGCCTTCTCTTACTTTTCCAAGGGATTCGAAAAAACAAGACTCATGATGTGGAGTTATTGGCTGACTGAGCGACGAAAGAGGAAGCATGGACGTAGACAGAGGACTATCAGCCCCCTGGGGTCTCCTGATTGGTGCACTGAATGGGGCACTCTAGATGTGGACACTCTATTGTTTTTTGATGCTTATTCCCTTTGGTTCATGGGAGTAGTAGTTGTTTGACTTTGAAGTGGCTGCTGTTAATAAAGTGAAGAAAGATGAGCATAATCCTCGCCTCCGGTCCTGACATAGAATGAAATATGTCCTAGCTAGCATGATGGAAAGTTTCAATTCTATTAAGTACTCGGAGGCGATGATTTCCTTGCTGCTATGAATGTCGCAGGTATTGTCACGTCAGAACTCAACTATTTGCAACTGAGTGACTATGCAATTTATTTATTATTAGTGACTAGTGATGTCAAAAGTCAGCTGTAATAAGGACATCAGATATGCAGTCTTTAATTTATTTATTATTTATTTATTACACTTATAAAGCGCACTATCACCTCAAAGGCATCCTGGCACTAGCAGCATCAAAAAGCAAGAAACAGTACTATATTGTTCATATAAGAATGAAACATATAGGCATGAAACCGCATCAACCTGGCCTTAAGGGCAATGGGAAACTCACAGTGTGTGTAATAAAAAGTGAGTATAATCTGAGTAAATGCAACAACCACAGCGATATATAGTGTCAAATGATGAAAGGAATGACAAAAGTGCAATAGTTAGAACTGCTAGCATGGGAGCTAGCCATGGACAAGAAACAAATACACCACATCAAGTCAAGTCAAGTCAAGAGATTTATATAGCGCGCTACATACCCAGAGGGTCTCAAGGCGCTTGAAGAAGGGTGGGGAATTACTTGTCGAATATCCACGTTTTAAGTTGCTTTCTGAATGCTAGGTGGTTCTGAGTAAGGCGAAGGTGAGTGGGAAGTGAGTTCCAGGTTTTGGCTGCCAGGTAGGAGAAGGATCTACCTCCCATGGTGGTTTTGTTGATGCGAGGTACAGTGGCAAGGGCTTGGTTGGAGGATCGTAGCTGGCGGGAGGGGGTGTAGAAGGACAGTCGTGTGTTGAGGCATTCGGGTCCAATTTCGTAAAGTGCTTTGTGTGCGTGGGTTAGGAGGCGGAAAGTAATCCTCTTATTGACGGGGAGCCAGTGGAGGTTTTTCAGGTGACCAGAGATGTGTTCTTTACGCGGGATGTCTTATATGAGCCTGGCTGAGGCGTTCTGGATGCGTTGGAGTTTTTTCTGGAGTTTTGCGGTGGTACCGGCGTATAGGGTGTTTCCGTAGTCTAGGCGGCTCGTGACCAGTGCGTGGGTGACCGTTTTTCTAGTTTCGGTGGGTATCCAGCGAAATGTTTTTTTGAGCATGCGGAGAATGTTGAAGCAAGATGAAGAAACGGCGTTGACTTGTCTGTTCATCGAGAGTGAGGAATCCAGGATGACGCCCAGGTTCCGTGCGTGGTTCGTCGGGATGGGTGCTTTTCCAAGGGCCTCTGGCCACCAAGAGTCATCCCAGGCGGAGGGGGAGGTGCCTAGGATGAGGACTTCTGTTTTGTCTGAGTTCAGTTTGAGACGGCTGTGCTTCATCCATTCGGCTACTTCTTTCATTCCTTCATGCAGGTTGGTTTTGGCAGTGTTAGGGTCTCTGGTGAGTGATAGGATCAGTTGAGTGTCATCGGCGTAGGAGATGATGTTGAGGTTGTGTTGGCGTGCGATGACCGCGAGGGGGCTCATGTATACGTTGAAGAGGGTGGGGCTGAGTGAAGATCCTTGTGGTACGCCGCAGATGACTTCAGTGGCCTCTGACTTGAATGGTGGAAGGCGGACTCTCTGTGTTCTTCCGGTGAGGAACGAGGTGATCCATTCCAGTGCTTTTCCTTGGATTCCGACGTTGCTGAGGCGTTGTAAAAGGGTGCTATGACAGACTGTGTCGAAGGCTGCGGAGAGGTCGAGGAGGATGAGGGCGACTGTGTCTCCGTTGTCCAGTAGAGTTCGAATGTCGTCTGTTGCTGCGATGAGGGCGGTTTCAGTGCTGTGTTTGGCTCGGAAGCCGGACTGTGAGGAGTCGAGGGATTTGTTGGTTTCGAGGAAGGCGGCGAGCTGGTTGTTGACCGCTTTCTCGATGACTTTGGCCGGGAATGGAAGGAGCGAGATAGGGCGGTAATTTTTGAGTTCGGTGGGGTCAGCTGTGGGTTTCTTCAGGAGGGCGCTGAGTTCGGCATGTTTCCAACTTTCCGAGAAGGTTGCGGAGTTGAGGGAGCAGTTGATGACGTCTCGGAGGTGCGGTGCTATAATGGAGTCTGCTTTGTTGAAGATGTGGTGAGGGCATGGGTCTGTGGGGGATCCTGAGTGGATAGAGTTCATCAGACGGATGGTGTCCTCAGTGGAGATTGGGTTCCAGTCATTGAGGATGTTCAAGGGGGGTGGGGGTCCTGCAGATGGTTGGGTGGGTTGGTCTTCGGGTCGGTTGTCGAAGCTGTTGTGGATGTCTGCAATTTTGTTGTGGAAGAATGAGGCTAGGGAGTCGCAGAGGGCTTGAGAGGGGGTGATGTCGTTGGAGTTGGCTGAGGGGTTGGTAAATTCCTTGACGATGTTGAATAATTTCTTGCTGTTGTGGGCGTTGCTATCTAGTCGGTCCTTGAAAGCGGCTTTCTTGGCATTCCGGATCAGTTGGTGGTGTATGCGGGTGGCGTTTTTGAAGGCGTCCTTGGTGCTTGTGTTTGGGTCTTTTTTCCAGGCCTTCTTAAGGGAGCGACAGAGTTTCTTGGATTTCTTAAGATCATCGTTGAACCAGGAGGCCTTCTTGTTGCCTAGTTTGATATGTCGTTTTTTCAGTGGTGCTAGGATGTCGGCACTGTTGGATAGCCATTGGGTGAGGTTAGTGGCTGCCTGGTCAGGGTTTGAGGAGTGGGCGGGGGTTTTTTGAAGAAGTGATGAGGAGATCTGGTCGATGGTGATTTTGTTCCAGTTTCTTCGCAGAGTGGGTTGGGGGTGGTTGTTGGATGTTGACTTGTTGTAGGTAAAGTGAACGCAGCTGTGGTCAGTCCAAAGGAGAGCTGTGGTGTGGCTGAAGGAGACATGTTTGCTGGAGGTGAAGATAGGGTCGAGTGTGTGACCTGCGATGTGGGTGGGGGTAGTGACAAGTTGTTTAAGTCCGAGGTTGGCGAGGTTGTCCAAAAGGGTGGTGGTGTTGCGGTCGTTGTTCTTTTCAAGGTGAAAGTTGAGGTCTCCCAAAAGGATGTAATCCTCGGAGGGGAGCGCGTGTGGAGTGATGAAGTCCGTGATGTCTTCACTAAATTGTGTGCGGGGTCCTGGTGGCCTGTAGAGGAGGGTGCCTCTGAGTGTGGTCTTGGGGTCGATGTGGATCTGGAAGTGAAGGTGTTCAGTGTTGGCGAGATTGACGTCTGAGCTGGTTGAGATGCGGATGGATTTCTTATGGACGATGGCGATGCCTCCTCCTGTTTGGCCGGTACGGTCCTTGCGAATGATCTTATAGCCTTCCGGGATGGCAATGGTGATGTCTGGGGCTGATGTGGCGTTCATCCATGTTTCTGTTAGGAAGGCGACGTCCGGAGAGATGGTGTCTAGTAGATTCCAGAGGTCGATGGCGTGCCTGTGGATCGAGCGGGTGTTGAGCAGGATACATTGTAGGTGGTTGGGGTCGGATATCTGTTGTGTGTTCGTGGATGAGGAGTTGTTCTTGGTGCCGTCAAACTTGCAGGAGTTGCAAGAGAAGGGTCCATGGGTGTGTCCAGGAGCGGCTTGGACGCAGTTGGGGGAGCGGCCGGGGTTAAGGGCTAGGAGGGTGGTGGCATCGTACGTAAAGCGGGAGGGGTGGGAGGGACGGGGACCAGGGGGTCTGGCGCTGGGCGCGGTCCAGGCGCGGACGGGCGTAGACGGGCTTACCTTTGGCGCGCCTTCGGCGCGGCCGTAGCGCGTGGACGCTGCGCGTTGGGACATCTGACATAAATGGATAGTGGAGGGGGCGGAGCGTGGGAGGGTCAGCTGGGAGGCGGGGTCTGGGAGGAGTCACGTTAAAAGTAAAACAAACTGAAATGGCCGCCCGGTGAGAAATCGAAACTGGGGCATAGCCGGAGCTTCAGTCAATGAATCTTGATACAAAGTATAGAAAGAGACGCTTCATTAACAGTTACATCCGCCGCTATGCAGTTATTCACAATGAGGCAGTGTGAGCAAAGAGGAGACTAAGCGCTCATCAGCTATGTATACAATTAGAGTAAAATGCGAGTAAAAACGATGCTAAGCGCACAACAGCTGTGTAATTAATTAGATAAATCAATGCGAGCAAAGACGATGCTAAGCGCTCATCAGCTATGTATTTAATTAGAGTAAACGATGCTAAGCGTTAATCCGCTATGTATTTATTTAGATTAAATCAATGCGAGCAAAAAACGATACCAAGCGCTGAGGAATGAGCGCTGTAACAGGGCGGCAGGCAGCAGGTATCAGGGTAGGCGAGGCAGGCAGCGAGGAGAAGGCTTCCGTTTTGCGGGTGGAGTGCTGGGGGAGCGACCGTAATGGAGGGAATCCAGACGGTCACAGGGAAAGAGAGGACGGGGCAAGTGTAGTGTAACAGTGTGTGGGAGGGTCAGCTGGGAGGCGGGGTCTGGGAGGAGTCACGTTAAAAGTAAAACAAACTGAAATGGCCGCCCGGTGAGAAATCGAAACTGGGGCACAGCCGGAGCTTCAGTCAATGAATCTTGATACAAAGTATACAAAGAGACGCTTCATTAACAGTTACATCCGCCGCTATGCAGTTAATCACAATGAGGCAGTGTGAGCAAAGAGGAGACTAAGCGCTCATCAGCTATGTATACAATTAGAGTAAAATGCGAGTAAAAACGATGCTAAGCGCACAACAGCTGTGTAATTAATTAGATAAATCAATGCGAGCAAAGACGATGCTAAGCGCTCATCAGCTATGTATTTAATTAGAGTAAACGATGCTAAGCGTTAATCCGCTATGTATTTAATTAGAATAAATCAATGCGAGCAAAAAACGATACCAAGCGCTGAGGAATGAGCGCTGTAACAGGGCGGCAGGCAGCAGGTATCAGGGTAGGCGAGGCAGGCAGCGAGGAGAAGGCTTCCGTTTTGCGGGTGGAGTGCTGGGGGAGCGACCGTAATGGATGGAATCCAGACGGTCTGCAAACAAAGATGTGGTAGGACGACAGGTTTGCACAGATTTGATAGTTCTCATTTTGATCAGACTTAGATGACATACGTTTGTCCTTTGAACCTTGTGAAGAACTCCCTTTATATATGTTCACAGGTTAACTTTCCCTCCAATCCCAAATGCCTTGAGGAATGGAATGAATGAAGTTGAAAAAAACTGCTATAATGAAGATAAAGAATGAACAAGGAAGCAAGGAAGGATGAAGGAAAGATAGGTACCAATAGATATATTTAGGACCTAGGGCCACATGTATCTAACTTCCATTTTCCCATAGAAATTGCTAAAATCACGGGAATGGTGGCTTTTAAATGAAGTAATCTTTTTTTTTTAAATGCAGCCCGTTTCCTCAAAGGAAAACACTGTTTTCTTTGAATTATTTAAGAGCAGGCAGTGATCCATGGGACCATTGCGTGCTGTTAAAATATATTTTTACAACTATTCCCAAAGGGAACTTGAAGTTGGTGGTAAAATGTGAATGTTTTGCGACCGCATTCACGGTCACAAAACAGTCACATACTGCTGCAATTCGCTATTTGGAATGGACGCACTGAACTTCCCTTCCAAATACTGATTTGCAAACCCATTTTGCGATTTGGTAACAGGTTACTCTGAGAAGTTAGCCTGGCATATGATGTCCACTAGTTCTAGTGGGCACCTTGCACCAGTCTAATCGACCCTTATTGATGGTGGTTGTAAAGTCAACCTTATAGAAAGCTATCCTAGTGGTAGCATGAACCAGCAGTCTTCAGGCTAAGACTTCAGTAGGCGATTTAAGCAAGTTGTTTTACCATTTATAATCCCTTGAATACCAAATGAAAGGACACCACACAAGGTATATATCAAATATATATGTATTTAATCTAAACACAACCCCTCTGCATTCTTTATGAGGTCAGAGGTAAAAATACAATACAAGTTACACAGTTAATATATGAAAAGTTGCACAGTATATGTTATGCCCTAGGGGCCTCACAAACCATATACTAAGAAAGTGGTATAAGTACCACAAGAGAATTAAAAAGCAGGACTAGGGCCTGTAGAATCGCTGGGGCTACACTAAACAACCAAAGGACAGGAAGTAGGAGACCCACGGGAGCCGCGTGCAGTGTCTAAACACAGGTGCGGCTTCCCATTGGCTTTCAATGGAGTTCGTAAAAGTTACAAAGTTACGATTTAAGGACACTTCCGGATGGACTAGGATGGAACCCTTTTAAACTAGGACACTTTGAGAGTCAAGACACAAGGGAGCATCAGAGTACTCATTTTACCTCACCCAGGGAAGCCGCGTGCATAGGTGTCTCTTCGTGTCGGGCTTCGTCGTCGTTTTCTATGGAGAGCTGCAGAGAAGGGCTGCAGGCGACTGGGGGAAAAGTGTCCGGGTGGATCCAAGGGTCGATCAGAGATGTGAAGAACCTGAAAGAAGAGGGGACAGAGTCTGGGTCACTAGCCAGTGACCAGGAAGGAACCAGGCGATGTCAGGTTCTTTAAGGTGAAGAAGGTGAGTTTGTCTCTTCAGCCACAAGGTCCAGGGGGCATCGACGAAGACCAGGAGCTGGATTCAATCTATCCCACAATAGATCTAGATGACTGTTGGTATTCGGATTGGACCCAACAAGCCTTGGCAGCCGCAATCCATGCAGGATATGGAGATTGGCTCTGTTGCAGACTAGCAAGATCTGTGGTGTTTCTTCTTTTCAGGGAAGCTGGAGCAACCTAAAGCAACCAGGATAGCAAGATAAAATCAAGATGGCATCTTCAGGGGGCTGCTCACTAGCCAACAGGCAAGGAACTGGGAAGATGTATCAAGCTCAAATGCAATGTGAAGTAGTGTGGCTCACTGGTTAGAGGCGGCAGACCCGAGAGCAGAGGACGGCCCGGGACCAGGGTTCGATTCCCGGCGCAGCAGGTTTCTGGACCAGGGTCAGCGGACTCGATAATTCTCTCGCCTCGGTGCCCACTCTGATCAGCGATCACACTCGGCAACTCTGGGCATTAGCTTGCCTCATCTTCACTAACGGCCCCACCAGACCGCCGGGGATGCCTGGTCTCACCCTGGAGATACCCATTAAGGGACCATCTCTCAGGGAAGCCAGGAAGGGTTTCGCAGCGGTCGAAGCGCCTTGGGACCCTACGGGTAAGTAGTGCGCTATATAAATGCCAATACATTTACATTTACATTTACATTTACATTTAGAAATGCGGGGCCCACTGTACACTCGCGGAGTGTGGGGTTCTGAGCTTTTGTGCAAATTGTACTTGGGGCTGAGGTTTCTCGTACCCCAATGCACAACTTACTGAGGCTTCAGGAAAGGAGTACAGGTAGCAAAATTCAGGATGTCCAAGATGTCCGGTTCCACGTCTCTTGTGTCTGCCACGTGTCCCAGCTTTGCTGTGGATGTGGGTTATGGTCAGAGAAGTCTGAAAGTCTAGTTCTTGTGTCGCAAAGACTTTGGGATCCACGGGAGCCTCGGCGATGCAGACCAGCAAAGTCACTGTTGGTGCCTGTTTGCACAGGGTGGTCACTCCTTGACCACAAGGGAGATGTCTTCCATCTTTCAGTCAGAATGGAATGTCAAAGGTCCAAAATATGTCTTACAAAGATTTGTTCAGGATAATCTAAAGTCCTGGGGACACAGCTCCTATACTTATACTAAGAAAGGGGACTGAATTACCTAACTAGGTCCCTCCTATGGGTGGACCTGAGAAGGGGGTGGTTACACCCCTTTCCCTTTGTCCAGTTTTGCGCCAGAGCTGGGGTGCCCCAGCAACTGGTTTGAACCAGGCTATGCATGGAGCACCTTGTGTGCCCCAGGAAGTGTCTAGATGCATTCACTGAATGCAGCCCTCCATGCCCCAATGCACAAAAGCCCTGTCTGGGGAGGTGCCAGCACCTCCCTGTTCAGGAAACATATTGTCCAGGTCTCCCTCGCCAGAGTTTCGTCCAGCAGCAGGAGGTCAGACTCATGTCTGTGGCAGCAGCATCCGTTTTGTGATTCTGAGGCTCTGTTTAACTTTAACCGGGTAAAGCAGTAAGCTACATGTCTTCTCCCTCTAGAAAGGTGGAATGCTACCCCCGCCACCAGAATTGGCGGGGGTAGTATTCCAAAGTGTTTGACACCTAACACAACATCTTTTGATAACGCCAAACCAAAGTTAGCATTGACTGCGAGGATTATAATGCACTTAAAAGTATATGATATGGCTATATCATAGAACAGCTATAAGGAGATGGTTCCAAAAGCTGCAGAGGGGCTCAGCTCATGCTAGAGCACCCTCTCACATAAAACCAAGCACTCTGCCTCCAGGATTGTTGAGGCCAACCATAGGAGTGGCTTATAGGTGTATATGTGTCAATATATAAAGATAGATATAGGTATACTATATCTAAGTAAGGGGTGATTATACCACCTTACCCAGGCTGTGTGAACAGACCTGTGGTGTCAATTTGGAAGGCAAACCAGGGGTGGCATAATACATGCTGCAGCCCCTGGTAGGCCTAGGGTGCACCTATGTCCTGGGTACCTATGGTACACTATACAGGGGCTCACAATGGTGACCCAGTACCCAATCTGATATGCACCTACAGTGCATGGTATCAATTTAGAGAGAAAACAGCTGGGCTGTGGGTTTGATTAGCAGGCCCACAGCCACATTAAAGTCGAAAAACCAGAGAATCACAGCAAAAAGTGGGGAGACCAAAGGAAGCAGACCCTACTCTCCTACAGTTACCGAATTGCAAATGAGGGTTTGATACATGTAAAAAGCCTTTTTAGTTTTCACAAATGTGTGAATTGGCCTTTTTGCGAAAGGAAAATTGGTTGATATGTGTTCCCCTTGTCTCCATAGGAAAATAGTTTTTTGTTTTGCTAAACTTTGATATATGCAGCCCGAACTTCTGAACAAAATGCATTCAAATTTGGCAGAAAAGCTAGGTCTTGATCAAAAGAGATCTCTTTTAGCAATTTGGTGCAATTCAGTTCCGTAATTTTGGAGTTATTTAGGGAAAAAGATGTATTTGTATCTCATAACACGGACCCACCATGGATCCACCGGTATGGATCTGCAGATCCACTTGTCAACAGGAATGCCGTGATTGACTGGATGCAACCTGAAAGGAAAGTTGCAGCCACCATTTTCAATATCAGGACTTGGTTCTAGTGGGAACAAATATCCCAGAAAATTGAATGAAGGGGTCAGGGTAAAGGTACCCTGATCCATGGGTCTGATAGAGGGGTCTGAAAAGGACCCATCATGGGTAAGAAACTGTGAGAAAATGTTTTTGGGGGATGCTCAATGTTCCACTGTTCCACCGCTGTGATCAGAGCAGCCCCCCATGGGAATCCGTGATAGATCTGCAGTTTGAGAACTCTATTAAAATAACATCCATTCACAAATCCAAATTTTTGCGGGGATTTGGCACATACACAGAACTATGTGCAGGAAAAAGGACCTCGGTGTATAGGGGTTGTACCTTCCCAAAACCTTTGTACCCAAAATCGACTAGTTATAGTGTCTCTTTCATTCTCTTACGTAATCATGAAGCTACAAATGATTAGACAACCAAGAACACAACACTCCCGACTCTTAGGAATCACAGTAGCAAGACAAACCCTGTTCGTCACTCACGTGTCTACAATAAGAATTGGCAGTCACTGTATTAGTTCAAAATGTTTATTTTAACTATCATGCTCTATAATGCAGTATACGAGCCACTACCAGCAGCAAAATGCATAAACTCAGAACAATTAGCATTGTTAAAATTCCACAGAATATAAAGGGGCATATCATCATATACAGACAATGGAAATTGACTATGGCCCACATGCATCAAGCTAATTTGCAATCGCAAACATTGTGAATTGCAAAAAAAGGCAGCTTGCGATTGCAAAAGACCTTGTTCCCATGCATTAAGCAAATTCAAAGAAAATCCTTGTTTTCACAATGTTAGCAGTTACCAAAATTCCGAATCTGTAATAACGGTTCTGCATTAGGTATCCGCAAATAAGAATTTGCAAAATCAGAGGCAACAAAAATATCGCAAATACAGAATAAGACAAGACACACACTTTGCATTTCTTAAATAAAAAGAAATCAAACCAGTTGGTAACAATCTCACTCACCCAAAAACGGGTGTGCAGCATCAGCAAACTACTTAAACAGTCCAAGAAAGCAGAATGCATCTGAATGTTGCACAATGGCAATGCTCTACTTCGTGACGAGGAGGATGAGGCTAATAGCAGCAGTACAGAGAAGAAGGAGGATACAGTAGAGAATATTCAGAGTGCGCGTAACTTTGCTAGGGCAGACGGAAGTGGAGATATATGATAAATATAGGCTGAATACTGCCACAATATTAGATCTCATTGCTGAGTTAGACCCAATACTGCAGTGTCAGATGTGCAGGACACATGCCATACCCACCCTTGTGCAGGTCCTGTGTTCTCTGCATCTCCTAGCTTCAGAAACCTTCCAGGGAGTAATTGCTAACAGGCAAATTTCTCTGGTTGTATATGAGTCAAATGAACTAACTATAACATGCCTGAAACCTATGGCTTTTTTAGTGAATTTCTAAGGTTTTTGAAATGCTAATTCCTAACTATAACATCTGTAAAACCTATGGTTGTTTTCAGTGAATATCTATCTATATATATATATATATATATATATATATATATATATATATATATATATATATATTACCTACAGCCCCCCCCAGTCCCCGGGTCTGCCACCCCCAGGGCTTCAAAAAGATGGGTGGGGGCTCAAAGGCCCCCCAAGCTCTGCGGACCGCCACCCCCGGGGCATTATGCTAATAGATGTGGGGGCTCACGCCCCCCCTGCAGTCCCGGGGAACGCCACCCCCCCAGGGCTTTAAAATATAGAAACCTGTGTGGGGGGGATGGAGCTCCTGATGGCCCTGGGGACCGCAATCCCACAATGCCGGCTCCTGCAGTGTGCCAGGGTGCCCACCCTGGGACACTGCTGTTCGCAATGACAGGGCAGGAGCCAGAACTGCTATCTAGGAAGCGCCTAAAATCTGGCTGAAAAGTCGACGGCGTTTCGATCCGCGCAGTTTAGAATCTTCTTACGAGACCGGGATTCTTCAGACCTACACAGATATTCATTGCTGACGTAAAAATGACTCTACACCTAAGCTGAAACCCCTTGACCACAACAACGAGACTCACGGACTGCCCCGCGTGGCACCAACGGGGTTCCAGACAGAACACAGGAGCCCGACTATTACTGCCGATTATTTGCCAATCCAGCACTGCACTCTACCCATCTAGTCCTGAAGATGTTCCTAAACTGCGCGGATCGAGACGCCGTCGACTTTTCAGCCAGATTTTAGGCGCTTCCTACATAGCGGTTCTCTGTGAAAATGACAAACAAAATCAACTGTTCAAAGTGTTTAGAAACCTCTATGTTCGAAGTCACTGTAAATATTTCTGCACAGAACACTTTGCGCCGTACACGCTGATCCCTCTGTCACTTGCGTCGCCGTAGTGCCTCTCACCTCCCACTCGTGCACCTTGTAAAAACTTGGGTTGTAAAAGAATTTCTGTATCTACAATTGCAGTGCTGATATTAACTGTAGTTTTATCTGTCCTATCCTTAAAATGCTGATTAAACTGATGCTTTTAGCACATGTAATGAGTGAATAGAGTCTCCTTGTGCCTCCATGGATAATGTTTTCATAATCTCACTATTTGTCCTCTAATCATACCAGTTGGGATATTGTTTATTATAAATAGCCTATTACCCCAATCCCAACCAGGTTAACGGGTCTCTACTCCTGTTGTTTTAAATAAAACTAATTTCAATGAAGCAAAACAGATAGCTTTTCCACATGGGGAGCAGCATGTTAGCTACTCCCCATGTGAAAAAGCAATGCCGGCTCCCGCAGGATGCTGGGAGCCGGCTGGGACCGTGGGGGCATTGGGGCTCAACCCATGGTTCCCAACAAGGTGGCCAGGCCCCAGTGAATGGGGTCCCCGTGGCTAAAAGGAGCCTCAAAAGGGGGCCATGCAGCCCCCCTCCTTGCTAAAAATATTAAAAATAAACTGGTCATGGCCTCGGGAGGGGGGCCAAAGAGGCCCCTTCCAGATTAACAATAGAAAATAATAATTAGGGGTAAGACTCTGAGGCATGGGCTTCCCAGGGCCCAAAAACAGTAAAGGAAGGGGGGGCCACATAGCCCCCCTTCTAAAAAAGAAAACAAAAAAGCTGGCATTGTGCTGGAGGCCCCGCCTCCTGAAGGACTGGGTTTTTAGAACCCAGCGGCGCCAGGGATAACGCCCGATGCCTTCGAGCTCCCCTGCCTTGGCAAACAGAGACACAGGACGCTTCTTGATGACGTCAAAGACCAAGTTTATTGATTGCAACCAGGAACAGAGATCTACGAAGCACAACACAGGTGGTTCGACAAAGACTGCACACTTTCAATGAGTGGTGCATTGTCTTTTATGCCAAAAATCATGCCTTAGGCAACATTCCAGACTAGCATACAACTGACCAATAAGCAAGTGACATTTCAAAAGTAGCACATGACGACAATCCCATTTTCCGTTGTCCAGCCCACCAAAAATGACTAAACACATTCCAATAACCTGTTCGATCAGGCCGGACAAACCCATCATAAAACCTTCAACCCAAATCAGTGATTATGTCGTAAAAGAAGGAGCAGAAACAGATTAGAAGCAAGATAGAAAGGTGGGTGTAGTGTACTGTAAACTTCGGCATGTCCTGCTCTTTGATCTTTATCTGACCAGCTGTTTGACAAGGAACTGGCTCAGCGAGGTCAGCTTCGGGCAAGGAAATCAGTTCGGCCAGGTCACACAGAAGTCAGCTAAGGTGTACGTGTTCCTGGAACTCGCTTGGCCATAGTCATCGGCCTATGTGAGGGCAACCACACAAAATGGCTGCCGTACACAAAATGGAACCCGAAGGTTCAAACGAAATCCCTAAATACATAGTGTTCTCATTGATCGATTAATGCGAAACACTCATACACACCGCACTCATCATTTGCGGTTCACTGATACCAAAATCATCTATTTCCGACGACCTTTATTGAACGGGTTCGGAACACCGAACCACAGGCCAACAAACTACGGAACTACAGCCCTCCTTTTGCCCTTACATAGGCAACAAATGTGGTAAATATTTTACCGTATACGAGTTTGCCAGATAATTTCGGACAATTAAAGAAAATAGCTCAATCAAATGAGAGGCAGAGTCCGTGGTGTCTGAGTCATAAGGGTTTTAATCATAAAGAATGACTCGAGTCATGGAGATCTATTCCATCAAATACAAGGGTTCGGTATGCAATAATGGCAGGGAAAATGTCAGGAAAGATGTCAACGAATTATTCACAGTACATGGCATATATAGCAAAATGACACAATAGCATTGAATACAGTAGGCGTGACAAGTGAAATGTATATGATAAGAACACATGTGCGTAGCAAAAAGGCGTGAACAAGGGTGTGCACAGAGGCGTGTACTAGAAACGTCACAGAAAAGTGTCACAAGTGGGTGGATGCTTAGGGAATTCTTGCAGAGTCAGCTGAAACCTATGGCCTGGATGCGCGCGCAGATAATATGACGTATGATTGACGTGCAATGGGAGGAAGCTAAGAGTCTGACTCTTAACACTAGTAGAAGAGACAGAAGTCTGGCATGTCAGATCGACCTGTCCCTATAACATATCTGATATCTAATATTTGGAGGATGTTTAATCTAGAGGAAAAGGTCTCTTGGGCAGAGGCTACTCTATACTGAATGTTAGTGCGTGCATAGGTGTCGGCGTGTCTACGTGCGGGGGCCATGGGCCTATTCTGACAACGGGATCTGTAAATTACTTGCACGGAGACAGGGAGACTTGCTCTTTGTTCTGCAGCCGGGGATATGTTTACCTAAATCACTAGACAGGAATGTGTTTTCGAGGAGCTGAGCTGGCTACGCTGATAACTTGAAGGTAAAATACTGTTTTTGGCAGGCAGGCCAGGCCGAGCCGGGCACCGCTCGCTTGGCAGGAAGTAAGGCAGAGGTCAGGGATACATCTTCATGCTGCAGCTTTCAGAGGCAGAGGCAGACATGGCTTGAAGACTGAAAATCAGGGCCTAGCTCGGCAGAGCCAGGAAAAACGTGAAAAGTGCACCATATAAAGACGGTGGCACGGCATACTTAGGAACTGAATTATCAATCCATTCATGGTGGATCTGATAGAGGACATGTTAACGGTGGACGCAAATGTATTTGCGTCTTCAAATTCGGTTGCGGAGGGAAATTACATGTACTTGAAACTCGTACATGGAGCCGTTGGGGTACACGTTAGGGGACACAATTGACCATAAAAATTTCAATTACCTCATTCCCTCCTTGTCCCCTACGGACCCTTCATGATATGTCGATGTTCATGAGACCATCAATCTGTTCATATAACATCATTTGCTCTTCTTTCTTTCTTTGAGAATGGGAACGTGAACTTGGATGGGGAACACAGGCTGTGGCGCACAAGCCGCAAATCGCTGGCCCACATTGCAGACATAGACAACAACTGAATACTATGGCCAATATGATTCCTAGGAATGACAGTAGCTTCCATCCCCAGGCTGTAATTACACTCCAGAGCCAACCGGACCAATTCCAGGAGCCTGGATTCTGGTGTATCAGATGGGCAATTTCATGAAGTCGGGTAATGGCCTTATAGACTGATGGCGCGTTATTTGGAATAAACACGCAACAACTGGATCCGATGACTCTACAAGCCCCGCCCCTATCGGCCAGGATGACGTCAAGGACAAGGCGGTTCTGAAGAACGACAAGTCTCATAGCAGACTGTTCCTCTGTTAAGTTGCCTAAGGCAGAAGTAGTCTCATTCACTACTGCTTCAAGTATTCTGGTTAATTTGCGTATCAGTTTACTATTAGAGACAGTACCTAGATAGGGAAAGAATCCTTTATTAAAGTCTGTATATTGTTCCCATGCAGTTTCAGTCTGATCAACTATGGGGAGGTCTCTCTTGTGTCTAACAATATTAAGGCGGGAATTCCTGTGATAGTCAGATGGGGCTAGGAATACTGGTGGCAATAAGAATGCAATGAAACAGGTACCATCCCAGTCTGGGGGTAAACGAACATAGGCTGTCTGACCACAAATGAAATAGGAATGTCGGGAAGCTTTAAATGTAGACTTGCCTTTATCACTGAATTCGACCACAGTAGTGCAGTCACTGTGACCTAGATGTACAGAACCATTCTTTCTGACACATAATACACCTTTCGCGGGTAAAACTGATATGGATGGCAAGTCTGGACTGGTTTCTGACTTAACATTTAGAATCATGAGGTTAAGTGTAAAATTGCCTAATCCATACACTTCATTTTCTAGATCTGTCCCTGTCATTTGCGGAAAACCCTCCTTATCTGGGAAACATGCCTTGTTCATGACTGTGTTCAGATTTCCCCATATCCAATTGCTTTGGGAAACCTTCGAGTCAGTGTCTACAGATGTTATTAAACTAAACCATGCACCACAGGAACCATTATGTGTAAACGGGTAAGGAAAGAGGGGCAGAGCTCCCTTGTAGTTCTGGTAGGGAGGGAGTCGGCCACATATCCAACAATTAGTAGCATTGTTGATCTGGTGAGAATGGTGTAACATACGAATAAATGTATTGTTGCGCAGCGCAAGTCTATAAGATAACTCGTGTGGGGGAAGAGCACTAAACGTGTGCTCGACAGTGTTATTAGAAAATAAATGTGCAAGAGGGAAATACATGTATAACATCCAACTTATTGCAATAACCGTAAGACTCAGAAAAAACATAATAAGTAATGTGCAGACACATCTGCTCCGGAGACTTTTACAATAATTCCGTTTCTTGGTCTCCTGTCTATCTCTCTCTCTATTTGGGTCTAACTTGTACATTGTCAGAACTGCCTAACCGCTTCACCCAGGGGGGGACTTAAACAATTAAACTGTCTGACTTACTAGACCTCAGTTTCTGTTTATACTCCTCTTGGGGAGTTTTCTCTAGAAGGGGGAGTTTGGTATCAGTCACTGGTACGTGGGAGTTCTGGGATTCAGATTTTGGCGGAAGTCCAAAGTATCTCTTAACGTGGCTGGAGTGCACCCAACCTTTGCGCCCCTCCAGCTTTACTGCTGTCCTTGTTGTTAACAAAACGATCTTCGGCTCCTTCCAGCGGGGCTCCAAAGGGCTTGTCCTGTCAAAATTCCGAACGACGACTACATCTCCCGGAACCAATTCATGGGGCTTCACCTCGGTATTGTCTGGGAAGGCTGCTGCGACCTGTGAACGACATGATTGTAGTGCAGACATCAAGGAAGCAAGGTAATCTGTCAGCATAGTACTATCAACATCGGTTATTTTTCGAGGCAGAGGCGTCCCCCACATATTAGGAGGTCTACCGAAGACCACCTCATACGGAGATAGCCCTGTCCTAGAGTGAGCTACCATTCTCATGTAAAAAAGAGCAACTGGCAAAGCTACTATCCAATCTACTCCCTTCTCTTTACATACTTTTGCAAGGCGAGTTTTCAGAGTCTGATTGTGCCGCTCCACGAGACCTGCTGCCTCAGGATGTCGGACACAGTGAAACTTCCACTGGTACCCCAATAGAAGCGAGACCTGTTTCATGAGTTCAGACGAGAATGGCTGACCGTTATCTGAATACACGACACGGGGCAAACCGTATTGAGGGAAAAATTCACGAACCAACTGCTTGGCAGTGGTCGGGGCAGTGTAATGTTATGTTATGTTAAATTAGGACTTATATAGCGCAACGGCTACTCCAAAGGAGTGTCCCGGCGCTTTGAGCTCCAGACCAAAAGGAGGGCAGAAAACATAACAGTAACAAAGAAAGGGGCCACAGAGGGGAGAATTATCCGGCAAATAGCAAATAGTAATCTGGGACGGGAATCTGGGACGGGATATGCCTCTGTCCATCGGGATAGGGCACAGACAACTACGAGGACATATTTGTATCCTCGGCATCTTTCCATCTGAATATAATCCATCTGGAGGACTTCAAAAGGGTACTCGGGAGGATGAAATCCACCTTGCTCTACGGGAACACCTTTTCCTGGGTTGAATTGACAACAGATCATACAGGTACGTACTTTCTGTTTGGCTGCTGCTCGTAAATGCTTGTTGAACCAGATATTCTGTAAACTGTCTAACATGGCTTTTTCTCCTAAATGTGCTGGACTATGTGCTGTGTTGATGATAACCTGAACCATAGAGTCGGGGAGAAACCATGTGGTCTTTCCCTTCGTCATCCATCCTTGATCTGTCTGGACCCCTCCTTGTTCAGTCCATTTCTTTATTTCATCTGGAGTAGCATGTGTCTGTATGTCGATGACATCTTGTGTGGGGTCCCTGACTGTCATACTATGTGTCAGTGAGGATACATCAGTCTTTGTCATGTCCGTTGTTTGAGTATCAGTCAGTGCTGTATGTTTCGCTATTCGATCTGCAAAATCGTTGCCCTGAGAAATTTTGTCGGTGACTTTCGTATGTGCCTTGCACTTCATGATAGCTATAGCTGTAGGAAGATGTATTGCTTCTAACAGAGCTTGAATGAGGGGACCATGTTGTATCTTGGCTCCGTGAGAGGTCAAGAAACCTCTTTCTTGCCAGAGGACACCGAAGTCGTGAACGACTCCAAACGCATAACGTGAATCTGTGTATATATTTACTTTCAAGTCCTTGCCTCGTGTACAGGCTTGGGTTAGAGCTATGAGCTCTGCTGCTTGGGCTGACAGGGTGTCAATGCGATGTGTTTCTATGACTTCAGTTTCAGTGGTCACTGCATATGCGGCCACTAACTCTCCTGTGTTTGTTCTTAAACATGAACCATCCACATAAAGTGTCAGGTCTGGATCGGATAATGCGACATCTGTCAAGTCTTGTCTGGGTTTTGTAACTGTGTCAACTACATCCACGCAATCATGTGGAGTAGGGTCTGTTGTGCTTGATGGTAAAAGTGTAGCAGGATTCAGTGTATTACAACGTCTGATTTCTATGTGTGGTTGAAATAATGTCAATTCATAACCTGTCAGTCGGGCTACAGTCAAGTGTTGAGTCTGGGTTCTGTTTAGGAGAACCTCTACAGAATGTGGAACCTGTACTGTCAATTGATGTCCTAATACAATGGAATCGCTTTGTCGGATTGCTAGAGCTGTCGCTGCAACTGACTTTAGGCATGCAGGCAGGGCCTGTGCTACTGGGTCCAATGTACTTGAAAAATAGGCACACGGTTTGTGTTTGTCTGCTTGTACCTGTGTGAGAACCGATAACGCTGTGCCATCGCGTTCTGTGACAAAAAGTGTAAAAGGTTTGCTGTAACATGGTGTCGCTAAAACAGGTGCTTGACATAAGGCTTTCTTTAATTCGTCAAAAGCTTGTGTATGTTCCTGAGTCCAAGGGAGGACAGTCGAAGATGCTGCCTCCTGTGTTGTCAACTGTATGAGTGGTTTAGCTAGAAATGCATATTGTGGAATCCATTGTCTGCAATAGGAAGTGAGTCCAATAAAGGCTCGTACTTCTTTCTGTGTCTTGGGTTGCGGAAGATGTGCAATTAACTGAATCCGTTCAGGTGTCAGCTGCCTACCCCACTTGGACAGCAAGTGTCCAAGGTACACCACTTGCTGGGCACAGAATTGTAGCTTCGAAGGAGACACCTTGTGTCCCTTGTCCGCCAAGAAATGCAAAACTGTCAATGATGCTTGTTCGCATTCTGGTTCACTACGGGCGGTGATCAATAGATCATCGACGTATTGGAGTAGGGCAGTGTTAGCAGGCATGTGAATACTGTCAAGTTGTCGTTTTAATGCTTGGCTGTAGATGCTGGGACTTTCTGTAAATCCTTGAGGTGCGCGTGCAAATTTGAAGCTTCGGCCATTTAAACAGAATCCGAAAAGATATTGGCTTTCCGGATCAATGGGGACACTAAAGAAGGCGTTCTTGAGGTCAATTACAGTAAAGAACGTCGCCTCAGAATCAATAGCAGTCAATAGGGATGAAATGTCTGGGACCACAGGATACTGCGGTATAATACATTTATTAAATTCTCGTAAATCGATGACTAATCGATAAACAGGAGGAGCATTGGGATCTGTACGTTTAAGAATTGGAATGATCGGGGAATTACAAACATTGGAGTCGGTCTCTACAACCACTCCTTGTGCAATGAGCTCGTCAATGATTTTCAGTAAAGCCACTACAGCATCTGGTGGTAACTTGTATTGTCGGATACGTGGTAGTACTACTCCTGGTTTGAGTGTAACACGATATGGAGTAATGTGCATACAACCTACATCAGTGGGGCCTTGTGCCCATAAATGTGCAGGAACATTCTGTAACCTGGGGTCAAAATCTCTCAATACATAATGGCCTTGAAAATCATGAAGAAACAACCTTACTCCTTCCGGAGAACAACAAATTACAGCTCCTAGAGCTTTCAGGGTCTTTATACCAAGCAAGTTTTCTGGACATGATTTCGTGAGTAATAAGTCTGTAGTACGAGATAATGGACCAACTGCTAGAGGAACAGGTTTCGATACTTCATTGACTATAGGCTTTCCTGAGAATCCAAGGGAAACATTCTGTGAGCCTGAGAGGGGTGCCCCTGGAACCTCTTCGTGACTGATGGTCGTTCTGCTTGCCCCTGTGTCAATCAAAATTTTTCTATCCTTCCCTAATACCTGACTGTGTACATAAGGGCCTTCTTGATCTACAGGAACCTCAATAAGGGGCAAGCCAACCTCCCTCTCTAGGCTGTTTCATGTGTATTGCTGATAATCGGGATAGTCAGATTGTGCATACTGGTACATCTGCTGTGTAACATGTTGTGTTGCGGCAATGGGTTGTGGCTGTGGTACCGCTACGGTCTGTTGTGGAACCTGCATAGGCTGGACATTCTGCGGAACGTGTTGTTGGACCTGGTCCTGTCTAGGAGGACACGGCCTCTCTTTAGTTTTACCTGAGGCTATATTGTGTTTCAGAACTGCACAATCGTTTACATAGTGACCTGGCTGTTTACAATAGTTGCATATCCCTTTAACAGGAGCTGCTGAATTTGAAATATTGGATGTTGTCGTACCCCTTTTATGACCGTCAGCTGGAACTGACTGAGCAACTAGTACTTTCATTTTTGTGTCTTTCATACGTCTCTGTTCGTGATCATGTTCTTCTCTAATTCTGTTCTGGTGATACTGTAACATTTGTAACATTTGGGATGGCGTATTAGCTTGCCATGTGCTCTCGACTTTCAGTACACGGTTCTTAACCTGGGGCAGTGAGTTCTCGACTAACTTTGATACAAAAAGGTGTGGATATGACTCGCTACTTGTTTTCAGGCCACTGTTAATAATAAAACATTTCTCGAATCGGGAATAAAAATCACTCGTGTCTTCGTCGTGTTTCTGTTTGCAGGCTGAGATTGCATCCCAATCCTCCTTTTTAGTTGCCAATAATCTTGGCAAGACCTGTACTAATAATCCTGGTAATGCTTTAGTTTTCTCCCCACGACCTAAACCTGGGGTTCGACCAGTTTCTTCTGTTTCTAATTCAGCCCAATTAATCTTTTTGTCTCCCACCTCCCATTCTTTTTCCTTGAGTTTCTCGTAAATACCGGCAGGCAATAATACTTTCAGTATCTTCATAATGTCTGGATAGGTGTAATCTCCCATTAGTAACATGTCTTTTATTTCACGGTGGAAAACCTGCAGGGTCTTTATCATGACTGGGTACTATTTTCTTCATTTCTAACAGTTCCATTTTAGTTATAGGCGTGTATACAAACACGCGTTCAAGGGTATCGTCGGCTTTCCTAACTGGATGTACTTCTCTTAAAGGATTCTGCTTGTCTAGGTGATATGGTTGCCTGACTGGGGGTGGAACGGAAACAAGATGTGGAGTTAAGAACGTTCTATACTTGTGACGTTGTTCTAGAATTATTTCAATTAGATCGGTACCTAGACCTTGCCATCTTCTCATGAGTAAGTCCTGCAATAAATTATACAATGGACCTGGGTCGGATGCTTCATTTTCATACTGTATAATGAGGTGTTGGGTCATGTATATACCAGCTAGTCGCTGTTCTTCTGGGGTAAGACTTAAAAATGTTTGCACCACTGAATCATCTTTATATATGCTGTCATCCCCGGCCCACTGTACCGCAGACCGGGCTAGTTCCTGATCACGTAAGGTATTGAGTTCGTGATAACCTACTCTTTCTTTCAGTACTTTATCAGTAATCTGGAATATATGTTCAAGGGAACATCGCTCTGGTATCGGACAAAGGTAACGTTTCTTGTTTTCTAAACGAATGGGTCTGTCGAAGGGCCTATCAAGAGGGTACTGTCTACGTAGTTTCTCTCTACCTACATATGCTATCATGTCTCCCCCCGCTT
Organism: Lissotriton vulgaris; assembly: GCF_964263255.1. Classification (NCBI taxonomy): domain Eukaryota; kingdom Metazoa; phylum Chordata; class Amphibia; order Caudata; family Salamandridae; genus Lissotriton; species Lissotriton vulgaris. The sequence goes on from NC_141692.1 coordinate 3,318,279, forward strand.
CTTGTGAGGTTTCTGCTACGCTCTCTGGTGCTTCCTCATCTGAGGTCTCTTTATCGTCTGACTCAGAATGCCTTTCAGATTCTCGACGGGCATGTATTTCTACTATTTCTTTACGGATCTTTCTAACCATGGCATGTATACTTTTCTCTCTATCATGTTTACCCTCGGCAATATTCTGACTCCATTTTGACAACCGTCCCATTTGTTCTTGTGGAAAGCTAGGCTGATCTTGTTCCCTTATCAGACAGTTAACCAAAAATCGCATTATTAGACCTTGTGTCTCAACTTTCTGACGTGACATAGCTTCACCAACACACTCGGGTTTTTCTCCTGTTCTAATGAAATGATATATATTGTCTAGATGTTCTGGCATTTTTGGTAATAACACCAAGTAATCTGTAACACGTCTTAAACGTAGGGATGCTAACATCATGGGTCCTGTTTTACCGGGCACTGTATCATATCTGCAATCTGTAAGCTGTTCTTTCAGTTTTTCGGCTGGGGCGGCTTTAGGCGTATGCTGCATTGCTAAGTCTCTCATTGTCATTCGATGTACTTGTGGCGGGGTGCGATAACCTCCTGTGGCACCTCCTGAGGCGGAGGCTTGAGCATAACCTGACTGTAGGGTCGGAATCTGTAACGGAGTTGGAACCTGAGCAGCACCAGGCCCAAAGGGATTAAGCGGATGAATACCAGCGGGAACAATAGGAGGAGCGATAGGTGCAGGAAGTGGTGCTGGAGGGGTCTGCTGTTGCGGACCCGGGGGCAGACGATCAGCAGGGAGTACAGGTACATGTGGTACGGTTACATTAGTATATGCGGGAGCTACGTCATCTAAATAGGAAGAAAGGAAAATATCTGCTGCGGTTTTGTGACGTAATTTAGTCGGAACCAATGGAGGGGGCAGATCTTTCGGTATTTCCGGGGTCGCCTTGGGCAGGCCCTCGGCCAGGACTGGATACAATCCTGTCATGATGGCATTACTCTGTCTTTCGTGTTGTTCTATTCTGACTCTCTGTCCTTCTTCTAGTAGTTCTTTTTCTTTAGCTTTTTCGGAATCCTCTCTGCTTTTCTCTACCTTTCTGAGCGCCTTCTCTGTCCGTCTATGTGATTCTTTACGCCATAATTCAATGGCATCTTTCTGTGATTGTCTGGCTTTCTTTTTCCATAACGCTTCCTCTACTCTCATGATACACTCGGCATCCCATGTCCCTGTAACGGGCCATCTCTGATTCTCGGCTAAATCTTTCGTATACTCCACCCACAAGTCTAGATATAATATGGCATCTAAGCCGTGCTTGTGGTACATAAAATGTCCGGGAGTGTCCCTGGGTGGGATGGGAACTGCTTCTTCAAGTATCCCTTTCCTAGTTCCTATATGTCGCAATTTTGAAAACAAAGGCATGACTAGTTCGGTCTAGACACAATAAACACAATAAGAAAATGCAAACGATCACTCATACCACGACATTAAAACACATTGAAACATTTCTAAACGAATAAAAATAACTGGATATCTCGATACTAGATGCACTGCTAAACAGTACAGATACACTGCTAAAACAGTGCAGATCGGATTTGTGTACCCAAACCCGTCTTGACCGGACACAAGTCAATGCACCGGTCTTGATGCGTCCCCAGCAACGGTACTCACCGGGAAGCACGGAACAGAAGGCCTCGGAAACTCGACTGGACTGGACCGCTACGACGTCACTGCTGCTGCTGCGCACTACGCATGCGCCTCGACACTACTGGTGGGCCTCTCGATACCTCGGACACTGCTCTCTCGGCTGGGCTCTGGTCGGGATCCTCCGCACTCCTCACTGCCTCGTCTGGATGTCGGTCGCAGTCTCCGTCACCTCCGTAGGCCTGAGGGAGATACAGGAAATCCTGCAGATGCGCATGGGTCCGTCACAGCTGTAGTCGGGGCCAAAGCCTGCGACGCATCGCCGGCGCGTGGGGTGGGGGAGGGGTCCCTGTTCGGGCGCCAAATTATGTGGTAAATATTTTACCGTATACGAGTTTGCCAGATAATTTCGGACAATTAAAGAAAATAGCTCAATCAAATGAGAGGCAGAGTCCGTGGTGTCTGAGTCATAAGGGCTTTAATCATAAAGAATGACTCGAGTCATGGAGATCTATTCCATCAAATACAAGGGTTCGGTATGCAATAATGGCAGGGAAAATGTCAGGAAAGATGTCAACGAATTATTCACAGTACATGGCATATATAGCAAAATGGCACAATAGCATTGAATACAGTAGGCATGACAAGTGAAATGTATATGATAAGAACACATGTGCGTAGCAAAAAGGCGTGAACAAGGGTGTGCACAGAGGCGTGTACTAGAAACGTCACAGAAAAGTGTCACAAGTGGGTGGATGCTTAGGAAATTCTTGCAGAGTCAGCTGAAACCTATGGCCTGGATGCGCGCGCAGATAATATGACGTATGATTGACGTGCAATGGGAGGAAGCTAAGAGTCTGACTCTTAACACTAGTAGAAGAGACAGAAGTCTGGCATGTCAGATCGACCTGTCCCTATAACATATCTGATATCTAATATTTGGAGGATGTTTAATCTAGAGGAAAAGGTCTCTTGGGCAGAGGCTACTCTATACTGAATGTTAGTGCGTGCATAGGTGTCGGCGTGTCTACGTGCGGGGGCCATGGGCCTATTCTGACAACGGGATCTGTAAATTACTTGCACGGAGACAGGGAGACTTGCTCTTTGTTCTGCAGCCGGGGATATGTTTACCTAAATCACTAGACAGGAATGTGTTTTCGAGGAGCTGAGCTGGCTACGCTGATAACTTGAAGGTAAAATACTGTTTTTGGCAGGCAGGCCAGGCCGAGCCGGGCACCGCTCGCTTGGCAGGAAGTAAGGCAGAGGTCAGGGATACATCTTCATGCTGCAGCTTTCAGAGGCAGACATGGCTTGAAGACAGAAAATCAGGGCCTAGCTCGGCAGAGCCAGGAAAAACGTGAAAAGTGCACCATATAAAGATGGTGGCACGGCATACTTAGGAACTGAATTATCAATCCATTCATGGTGGATCTGATAGAGGACATGTTAACGGTGGACGCAAATGTATTTGCGTCTTCAAATTCGGTTGCAGAGGGAAATTACATGTACTTGAAACTCGTACATGGAGCCGTTGGGGTACACGTTAGGGGACACAATTGACCATAAAAATTTCAATTACCTCACAAACCCAAACTCATGTTAATCTGAATCTAGGTCTATTTTCATTAGATCATCAAGATGTTGCTGTAGCATCATCCTAGTACTTAGTACCTCTCTCTGGACAGGTCTCCTTACACACAAAGTAGCACAAAGGCCACATATAGCAGGAGCACACTGCACACAGAGACAGAACAGGAAAAGGATAGCTAAGACTATCCCAATGACCATCAGAACCTTCCATCCCCAAGTGGATATCAATCCCCAGAACCATCCCATCAACGACCAATCTCCTTTATCTGTATGTATGGAATTGGAGATTTTATGTAGCTTGGTAATGGCTTGGAAGACTGTCAAAGCGTTGTCTGGGATGAAAACACAACAGCTTGATTGTATTACTTTACAAACCCCACCTCGGTCTGCAAGTATAACATCTAATGCAACTCTATTCTGAAGTGTCATAAGTCTATCCGACTGGAGCTCAGCAGTAAAGTTACTAAGGGCACCAGCAGTTTCGACTATGGTGGACTCAACCACTCTTGTCAACTGGCGAATGTTCCTGCTGTTTGCCATTGGTCCCCAGAACGTCAGAATACCCTTAAAGAAATCTCCCAACTCTTGCCCTGCGGTATCTTCTTCACTGAAGACACCTCTAGCAACTCTCATTTTGTGGTACTCTGCTGCAGCTGTAAAAGTGGGGGGCAACAGGAAAGAAACAAAACATGTGCCCGAGAAATCAGGGGGCAACCATGTGTACGCTTTGTCATAACAGATGAAATAGATACCCTTAGCTGCTAAAAACAAGGGGGAATTCCGAGACGTAAAAACATATGTCTCAGCACAAACGCTCTTTCCCAACTGAGCTCTCGGATTCCTGCCATTACCTTGCAGACAATAATGACCCTGCTGGGGCACTATCCAAATCGGAGGGGATCTTTTTACTCGCTGACTAATGCTCAAACTAACTCCATATCCAGTCAAATTGCATCCAGCATATGCTTGCAACTCATCCCTAGGAATCGTTCTATACGAGTCCATGTTTCTGCTCATATTCGTGATTCCCATTAGCAAGGCTTTGTTGCTCGAGTTACTCCTCACAGAACGTGGAGGATATGGTTTGATGGCATATAAGAACATCGTCTGAAATGCCCACAAAGAACCATTATAACTAAATGGAAAAGTCAAGTAAGGAATACCCTTATCTGTCGTATGGGGCATAACGCCGCATACCCAACAATTGGTTGTATTCACTACTAGTTGGTGTTGATGCAGAAGTTGAACAAAGGAGTTATTAGCAAATTCCATTTTTCTAATAGTTTCATGTTCGGGCAAAAGGTGAAAAGAATGTGAAGAAACAGTAAGAGCTGGTATGGGTTGTACAGTGGGTGCAAACGTAACTTGAAATGAGAATGTCACATAACCAATTAAAAACATAATTACACTAAATAGCATAAATAAACACAATATTAAGAATCTTTTCCGGATGATCTGTTTGTGTATCTTGCTTTTAAAACTCATTGTCTCTACAGGTCTCTTCAACTCAAAGAAATCCATCCTCACTAAATATGCTGCTCGCGGTGGTAGGGTGTTCTATGCTAAGGAATGCCTCTGTCAACCCAGGGCAACTCCCTTAGGCCAACCAGAACCTTTCAACCTAGTGTCTCAGGCTTGCACTCCAAAGACTTCGGCAACCCCGACCCTACAGCTGAACCCGGATGGCGGTTTGAAAAAACAAAAATGAGTAGATCCTCGGAGGAGAGTTAACCATTAAACAAAAAAAATCATAAAGACTTTTATTTATTTTATTAGTCCTTTACTCTTGGTCGCAAATCATAACGGTTTCTCCCAGGCAATGTCTGTTCCTTGAATAGGAGTTCAGGCTCAGTAGTGTTCAATCGATTCAAAGGAGACACAGCTTCTTGCAAGAGATTGTCACTTTCTTTCACAGAGTTTGTTCCAATCAGGCGGGCATCGCTGAATGGCAAATATTGTGGCACAGTTTCAGTCTCAGAGTCTGGGAGTCCTTCCTGGACCCACCGGTCGTACGGCAAGGGCAATGGAGCCCGCTTGCAGTGTGCACCGTGGATCCAGTGTTCCTTGCCTTGCACTCGAACTGCAGAACGTGTAGACAGGAGAACTAGATGTGCTCCTGTCCAACGGGGCTGATTGTTCCTGCTCCGCTGAAAGTTCTTCACAAGGACCCAGGCACCGGGTTTGATGGCATGACCTGGATCTTCGGAAGCCTGTGTCAAACTGTTGTGAACCTGTTGATGCAAGACACGCAATTTAGCCGTCAGTACGTGCAAGTAATCAAGCAACACAGGATACTCAAGATCACTAAACTTTGTTGGTCTTGGTACACCCCAAATGTTCGGCGGGCGACCAAACACAACCTCATACGGACTCAGACCCATTCGTGAATGCAAAGTCATTCTAGTAGACAAGAGCGCTAAAGGTAAAGCATCTGGCCATTGAAAACCAGAGCTCGCTTGGAATTTGGCTAATTTTAGTTTTAAAGTGCCGTTATAGCACTCGACTAAACCAGCTGATTGGGGGTGGTTTGCAGTGTGGAACTTCTGCCGGATTCCTAATCCCTCGCATACTTTCTTCATCACTTGACCCACAAATTCACTCCCATTGTCACTCCAAATAATTCTCGGCAAACCAAACCTCGGGAAAAACTCTTTGATTAAGGCTTTCGCTGTGGACAAGGAAGTATTGTCCTTCAAAGGGTAAGCTTCCACCCATCTAGAGAAGGAGCAAACAACCACCAAAACATATTTCAGGTTGTTGCACCTTTCCATGTAGCTGCAAAGCCTCGAACGGATACGTAGGAGGAGCAAAATGACCAGCTGGTGATGGAGTTCCCTTACCAGGATTATACATCAGACACACCATACAGTTCTTAACCAAATTCTCCGCACATTTGGGAATCCCTGTATTCTGCCAAACCGGAGCTAACAACTTGCAAATCCCTTTCACGCTAATATGTGCCATCCCATGAGCCATTGTAACAACTGGAAGCACATACGCATCAGGCAACAACCATCTTTGATGTTCAGACAAATCAATCCAACAACCATTTGAATCCAATCTACCCTTACTTTCTCTCCATTCGTTCAACTCATTTTCTGTAGCTTCAGCTTGGATGGATTTCACACTCTCAATCGTATCTTCACACATACTTTTCTCTGGAACCCATCTTGCTGGACCTGCAACATACATTCGACTCATCACATTTCTCGCAGTTTCTTTTGCAACTTCATCTGCAAACGCATTTCCGCGACCAACATCATCCGTCACTTTCTTATGGACACTGCATTTCACAATTGCTACTTGCAATAGCAAAGTAAGTGATTCAAGAAGTTCATTCACCAACTGCCCATGTTGGATCTTTGTTCCATGCGAAGTCAAAAACCCACGTTCACGCCACAAACGTCCAAAACTATGAGCCACACCAAATGCATAATGACTGTCAGTATACACATTCACTCGTTTTCCTTTTGCCAACACACATGCTCTCGTTAATGCAATCAACTCTGCTGCTTGCGCTGAATTGTGTGGGATACGTGCAGCTTCAACAATCGTATGCAAAGTCGTAACAGCATATGCCGCAGTCGTATCACCATTCGGTAGCTTGAAACACGAACCATCAACCCACAAAGTACCATCACATTCTGGAAGAGGAGTGTCTTTAAGGTCTACCCTCCATTTCGTTTCTTCCTCAGTTCTAAGGAAATAATCATGTTGTTCTTCAACATTCTCTCAACTGAAATCGGCAACAACGTGGCTGGATTCAACGTGTTGCATCTTTTAATGTGCTCATGGCTCGCTAACAAAGTCAACTCGTAACCCGACAACCGAGCACTAGTTATGTGCTGTGTCTTGGTACGGTTCAACAAGGTACCCACTGCATGTGGAACCTTTACGATTAACGTATTGTCCATAACCAAACCAGCAGACTGTTGAATTGAAACAGCCGCTGCTGCTGTAGCTCTCAAACAACTCGGCAACGCTCTAGCTACCGGATCCAAAGTTGACAAAAATATGCACATGGACGTTGCTTATCGTCAAATTGTTGAGTCAAAACTGACAATGCACATCCCTCACTCTCATGAACATACAATGTGAAAGGCTTACTGTAGTCGGGAGTACCCAACACAGGAGCCGAACACAACCCGTTGCGTAATTCTGAAAAGCTCTTCTGACATTCATCAGTCCAAGCAATAGGATTTGGAGTATCCTTAACAGTAAGAGCTATCAAAGGTTTCGCTAACAACGAGAAATTAGGGATCCACTGTCTACAGTACGATGTAATACCCAAAAACGCACGTACTTCTCTCTGTGTAGTAGGAACACTCATTTTCACAATTACTTGAATTCTTTCTGGGGTCAGTGTCCTTCCCTCCTTCGATAAGAGGTGACCTAAGTAGGTTACTTCTTGTCGACAATATTGCAACTTCGAAAGAGACACCTTATGATGATAATCAGACAAATGGTGTAAAAACGACAAAGTAGCCTCTCTACAAAGCTCTTCATTGTCAGCAGCAATTAGCAGATCGTCAACGTACTGTATAAGAGCAGCACCATCAGGTAAAACCAACAAATCAAGTTGCGTCTTCAAAGCCTGGCTATAGATCGATGGACTCTCGCAATAGCCTTGAGGAGCGTGCTTAAAGCGGAAACTTCGTCCTCCGAAAGGGAATCCAAAGACATCTCTACTTTCAACGGCAATCGGGATGCTGAAGAAAGCATTCTTCAAGTCAATCACCGAAAACCACAAAGCTGTAGCCGGGATCAAGGTCAGTAAAATGGTGATATCAGGCACAACAGGAAATTGCGGAACAACAATCTTGTTCACCTCGCGAAGATCGATCACAAACCTATATACAGGCGGTTGTGAAGAATCAGTTCCTTTCAGAAAAGGCAAAACCGGACTATTGCACACATTACCTCTCGTTTCCTCAATCACACCTGTCCCAATCAGATCATAAATGATCGCTGAAAGTGCTCGTTCCCCATCACTGGAAATCCTGTATTGTGGAATACGAGGCAGTCTAACATTTGCTTTCTGATCTACTGGAACTGAAACAACTCCCTCTTTTTGTCCATGGCTGTCCTAGCACTCATTACCATCCACTTCCTCACCTACAACATAATAATTGTCCGTATTGTACTGAGCTGTCCTGCCAGATGAACCCTGCTGCTTATCAAAACTATTCATTGAGTTCTGTGGGGGCAAAGAACACACATTCTGTCCGCAACCTCTACCTCTAGGCGCTTGTTGAGCACCTCGACCTCTCGCACCACACCCATTTGTGCGCTGTGACAAAACCAGACAACTACTCTTGAAATGGCCCTCTTCTTTGCAATAGGCACACTGGTTAGGCCCATTCCGAAAACGTGGTTGAGAAGACTCGTTCCTTTGCGAGTATCTCGAATTTTGCTGACTCTGCTGATAATCGCTTCGATTATTAGTACGGGGTGGATAAGCTTGCTGTAGAAGAACTTTAGTCTTCAATTCCTTAGTCTTCTTATTCGCTTTCTCTACCTCATCTTTGCGCCTATTTTCATAGTACTGGCCCGTGGCTAAAATCTGCGCTGACATAGAAACAGCCCAAGCACTCTCAGAATCCTTCCACTTAGTACACAACTCGGGAAGTAAGTTATGCACAAATTTGTCGACGAACAATCTCTGGCCACCCTCAGTAGCCATATCCTGACCACTATGATCTACAAAAGTCTCCTTAAATCGCGTGAAAAAGTCGGACACCATTTCATCTTTCTTCTGCTTACACGCAGACAACTTGTCCCAATTGGCACGCAATTCAGGCATTAGAGTCTTCATATAAGTAATAATCTTACCAGGGAGTTCAGTAATCAAATCGTCAGGCTTAGCGCCACCTACTTGTCCATTATCGGCATCTGTGAGATTGACCCAAGTGTCACCTAATTCATCCGCGTGATCCGTATGATGAATCTTACTCCAAATAGGCTGTGGAACAACATTCCCAAACAACATATCTATGTCTGCTAATTTCATGATACACAAACCCACAGTCTGAGTGAGCTCTTTATAATATCCCGCCGGATTTTTTTGCGCGGATCAGGCAAAGACTGCTTAATTGCTAAAACTTCAACACGCTTCCAAGGACTCGCTGAAAATGTGCAACAACAGGTGGAGCAGCATTAGGATCAGCAGGTCTCCAAACTGGAGGAACCTCACGCATCGGATATTGGCGTGCTGTTCTCCTAACCGACGAATCAGGCTCAAACAGTCGCTCAGAAGGAGTGTCATCACGAAATGATAATATGGTCGCAACTGCTCTCCCAACATCATGAGGAACCACAATGGTCCCTTTCGCAAATTCGGAGCGTATACGACATAACTCATTAGGAGCCTTACCTACTTCTTCAACCCATTGTTCATGGAGGAACACACACACTATCTCAAAAACGTACTGTTGTTTTGGTGCTTCCCATTGAAGGAAAACATCCATAACACCCTCAAGATCATACTGTGTAGCGCATGTAACCCATCTACGCGCCAGGTGACCCAAAACCGTACGTTCATCAGCATCAGGCAACTGACTACGTGATTGTCTACGCTCAGTAGCAGGAGACATACCTAATTGTCCCAACAAAGGAGAAAAGAAACCAGAAACTGCAGCAGTAATCCTCTGTCTAGCAGAAGGAGAAGGTGAAAGAATAAGAGAAGACGGAACAATAGTGGAAGAATCCAAAGTCGAAACAGATTAGAAGCAAGATAGAAAGGTGGGTGTAGTGTACTGTAAACTTCGGCATGTCCTGCTCTTTGATCTTTATCTGACCAGCTGTTTGACAAGGAACTGGCTCAGCGAGGTCAGCTTCGGGCAAGGAAATCAGTTCGGCCAGGTCACACAGAAGTCAGCTAAGGTGTACGTGTTCTAAGAACTCGCTTGGCCATAGTCATCGGCCTATGTGAGGACAACCACACAAAATGGCTGCCGTACACAAAATGGAACCGGAAGGTTCAAACGAAATCCCTAAATACATAGTGTTCTCATTGATCGATTAATGCGAAAACACTCGTACACACCGCACTCATCATTTGCGGTTCGCTGATACCAAAATGATCTATTTCCGATGACCTTTATTGAATGGGTTCGGAACACCGAACCACAGGCCAACAACCTACGGAACTACACCCCTCCCACCAACATTATGCAAATGCGCACTGTGGCGCGTTTTAAGATGAGGAATTTTTTCCCCTACAATCGTGAGAGTCCCTGGGGGCTAACTAGCCCACTAGGTACCTCCAGTTAGCGCCACAGGGCTAAGTTGCAGAGAGGTGGTCTGAGGCCACGCCCCTTAGTACACCTTTCTGCAACACAGCTCTGTGCCGCTTACTGGAGGTACAGGGTGGGCTAGCTGGCCTCCAGGGACCCTCATGATTGAAGAGGAATTATTTCCCCAACTTAAAACTCACCACGGGGAGCATTTGCACAGTGGTGAAGGGAAGGGGTGGGGCCTGAGGTGACATGTGTGCAAACACACCCTGTGGCGCATTTTAGGTTGCTTGCTGTTGTTTTCAGTCAGTCAATCAGTCAGTCAAGTATGCTTTATTTGAGGTAAAAAAATCATAAAAGCAGTACGCCTTAAAACCTTACATTCATGGCAATAATATTAAAAACCTATTTACAATCACAAGAATGTTAAAAAATAAAGCTCCAAGACTTCCATTAAAATTCACTGTAAAACCACAAAATTCATGCAAAATACAACACCAATGTATAGACAGATTCTTAATGGCTAATAGGATGAGCAGAAAAAGGACTACATTACTCTCCGCATCCTATCGTTATGCCAGGGAGGTTCTTCTAATTGCCCATACCCAACCTAGATATTTCGCAACAGCCACAGCGATGGTGGGGAAGAACTAGTACATATTATTCTAAGGGCCACAACGCTATCCCTTGTGCCAAGCTGTTTGCACATGGCCCTCAACCAGACATGCCGGGGTAAACAGTAGGCCGCACATACAAACAGTAGATGGGCAATAGACTCTGTATAGACTTTACAAGATGGACAAATATGAGAGTTACCTTCGGCCCATCTTCCAGTTAACGATCTAATAGAAATGGACCCCACCCTGAGCAGGAAGTATAACTTCCTTTCCTGGGGCTTAGTTATAATGTCCCAGTAAGACTCAAGGGAAGGGCAAAATTTCACTTCAAGATACTGGCCCTCCAAAGTAGAAGCGTCAGCATCATTCCAGTTCCTATGGATTATTGTTTCCCAGTACTTTGTTTTTATAATTTCCTTAGCCGGAAACTGCACATCCTCTGGTTTCTCCCAAAGCTCGCTCAAGCCCAAAGTCCCCAAAGTTCTACGCAAATCCCCTAACCAACCTATCTTGTGGAATTTATCCCGGTTTATTACATCCAGGAAGCCCCTTGCGTAATGTGCGAGTTCAGGAGTGACCCAGATGCGGCACCAATATAAAATGGGTCGCAATCTGGCCATATCAGATATGGCTTTCCTACCCAACTCGCAACGTAGCGGCTTCATGGGTGTACTTTTAGGTAGTGCAGTAAGGCTTCGGAGAAATTTATTTTCTGTGAGTGTTAGTGGTACCAGGTTGTCATTGCCCCAAAGCTCAGCGCCATATAGCGCAGAGCTAACTGCTTTGGCCTCATATACCTGAAGTGATTTTTTGTGCTCAGCACTTATGACACCTGTATTTTGGCGGAATTTAAGAGCCACCAGTTCCATATGTTTCTTTCTCTTAACACCCTTGTCAATATGAACTCCCAGATAGATGAAGTCTGATACTATTTCCACCTTCCGGCCATCCAAGAAAAAGTTCCCTCTGAAGCTGGGGTGAGGATTAAAGGTCATAAGCTTTGTTTTGGCCACATTTATTTCGAGGCCACGATCCCTACAAAAGTCCTCAAAAATGTTCAGGGCACGCTGAAGGCCACTAGGGGTTTTAGATAATATCAATGTGTCGTCTGCAAAAAGTAATATTGGGGTTTTCAAACCAATGCAAAATTGGAGCATCGACAGACGCAGACAACATGCGCTCCACAACACCGTTAATATATAGGGAAAAAAGTGTTGGCGCCATGGCACAGCCTTGGCGTACCCCTCTTTCCACTGGGAACTCCTCAGATACCTGGCCATGCCTACCCCACTGGATCTTTGCATAATTAGCCTTGTGTAATCTCATGACCAGGGATAGAGTCTCAGCTGGCATACCCATCTCGCTTAAGACTTTCCACAGCAAGAAACGGGGGACTAGATCGAAAGCTGCACGCAGGTCGATGAAAGCTGCGTACATACTACCTTTCTCCAGCTGCACTGTTTTCCAGTGTAACAAGGTAAACCTAAAGATCTGATCTATTGTACTGGTCAATTTGCGAAATCCAGCTTGATAGGGAGATAATACATTAGATTCTTCCACCCAGTTCATGATCTTTATTAGGGTCATTTTTCCTACAACCTTCTGGACCGTGTCTATTAGGCTGATGGGCCTGTAATTCCCCGGTATAGTTTTATCACCCTTTTTAGATACGGGTATTATTACTGCCCCCCGCCACGATTTTGGCACTGGTGCCCCTAAAGCTACCGCATTCGCCAGGTTCAAGATATACTTCCCCCAACAATTTTTTTCGTGGAGAAAGACACCGGCGGGCACCCCGTCTGGACCTGGGGCTTTGCCCCGCGCCACTGAATCTAGGGCCATTGCTACATCAGTTTTAGAAAAGGGTGGTATTTTAAAAACTGTAGTTGTCACAGGTTATCCCAGGATGTCCTCCGGGTGACACATGTATTGTGGCCCAAAGTAGTCCAACCAGCTACTCTGTGAGACATGGTTTGAGGGTGGTTCGGGGATCCCACCTTTCCCCCAATTAACTATATTCCAGAATAATCTGGAATCTTTGGCCGAACTTGCAGCCTTAAGATCTAACCAATGCTGCTCATCCCAGTCCTTCTTAGCCTGGAGAACACTGGTCTTATACACCTGCCTCGCCTCCCCCACAGCAGCAGGAACTTTACTCTTAATAGCCATTCCCAGTAAACTTCTTGCTGCCCTACACTGGGCGTTAAACCACCCTGCTTGACATGGGGGGGGGGGGTTTCTTACCAGGTTGCACCCGTGCTGCCTTATAAAAGTGACCTCTTATAAGGCTAAAGAATGCACAGTGGAGGTTGGTGATCTCATCCATTTCTATACCTCCCTCCGTTCCCAACTTCAACATAGCTTCCATGGCAACAGTGGTAGACTCCAGTTCCTTGATAATACTATCCAAGGCCTCTTTATTCACTGCTACTTTGGGCCACTTTACTCTTCTCATGTCGTTCGTTGGAACGATCTCTGGTGTCCCCTCTTCTATATCGTTTGAGCCCTCTGCCTCCCTACCTCATAATTTGTGAGTGATACATAGGGGATTATGGTAACTCTCCTGTCTACAGACCACCCTCATGTCAGTCATTAGGTGCCAAATCGCCAAGTTACAGATTACATAATCAATTCGACTTTGCCATTGTTCATTATCAAATGTATTGGCCCCTTGTCTATCACTTGCTGTCCTTCCATTCAGAGCTCTTACCCCCCTTTCAATACATAAAGCATTCATCTGGATTACTTCAGCTGACCATCTACTCACAGGATTTAAACCCAACTTGGGGATCCCCCACTCTATGTCTGCCTCATTTACGGGTTGCCAATCTTCCATAGATAGAGGCTCAAAGGTCATATTCATGTCCCCTGCAATTAACATGTTGTTGGCACTTGGATGGGCTTCGATCAGCTGATCAAGTACTACTAGAACTGGAGATTTCCCCACGTTTGAACCTCTTCTATACAAATTGTAGATGTCTAGCGATTCTCCCTTGATCACATTTAATCTTATGTGCTGGATGTCATTGTTGCCTGTAGGGAGTTCTACTATTTTTTCAAATAGTGCCTGTCGAGCCCAGATTGTCAACCCCCCTTTTGGTCTGCCCTTTGGGCCCTTCGCAGCAGGAACGAAAAAGTTGAGGAAACCCACGAGAAACTGGGGCACGCAGGCCCATGTCTCTTGGAAGATGCATGCATCATAACCGTTTATAAATGATACCCATTCTGGTGAATGCAATCTGGGGCCCAATCCCACGATGTTCCATGAAACTATACTACCAACCCTACCACTGGGTTTATACCCTGATGTAAAGATGGTTAATGGAGGGTTCACCGAGCCACATACGCTTGGAGAAGCGCTATCTCCTGTTGTCTCCTTGTTAGTTATTCCCGGTTCCCTCCCACCCACAGGGCTATCTAAATCGATCACTGTCACAGGGGAGGAGTCTACCCGACCCAAGCATTCACTTCCTTTGGCCCCACTACGTGTTTGGAGGGGATACCATTCATTGCACACCTGTTGGGCAGAAGATGCCTCTCCAACCTCCCCCTGGGGCAGTCAATCGTTGGAATTGAGCTAAGACCTAGGTACCCTTTTCCCAGTCTTTCCTGGATCCATGGCTAGAGCGATTGAAAAAGGTAGAGGGGGCATTTTCCTCAGCTGAATAGTGGAATGGGCTGGGGGACTAGATCTATACTCCATCTTAAATAGATCCTCTGCTAGAGTGTCAGAGACAAGGGTTAATTCGATGACATCCTGTGAAACCCCAGGGTGGCTCATCCTCCTAGCTCTGATGATATCTTCCCTGATTATCGAGCGACATCTTCTAACTTGCCTTAGCCAATGTATGGCCTTGTTTGTCAGAGAGTCCGCCCCCTCCTTTGTTCCATTGGGTCGCATGTGGTACTTTGGGACATTTGTCATATATATAGTGTTAGTAGCAAAGCTGCCGATACCCTGCATGTGAGGCCTACGTGCATCAGTCTCGCGAGAGAGAGACCCAACTACCGTTCTTAATGCATCCCTGGGTTGCAACCCTGGTCTAGCACTCCCCCCTGTGGATCCTAACTGTGATTTCTGGGTGCTGGTACTAGGTTTGTTAGCCACTCTTGTGTCACTCCCCGATGATTTGGTGGACTTTGTGCTCAGGTTAGCGACAATCCAAGGGACTATTGTGCCCCCTTCAGCTTGCACAGGTCCTGACAACTTGGATTTTGCAGCAGGCTTTCCCCCCACCACCTGCCGAGTGCTTTGGGATCAAATTGGGTAAGCAGTAGAAGACACAGCAGAAATATTAGTAGGGGGTAAATTTTGTTTGCAAGGGGCACATTGGTTGATATTTGGGGCATTAGTTAGATTTAAGACTAATGCTTTCAGGCCCTCAATCTCGTCTCTTAATAAGGACACTAGATTGACCAGGTCGCCAATGGTACCAGAGTTTACCACATGAGGCTGAGGGCTACCAGACCCACTAATAATGATGGTTTCTCCTTCTGGTTCCGGCTCAACATGTGCCAGAACTGTAAACCTATTGACACAGATGATTGGGTCATTAGCAACAACAGATACAACCTGGGAATTGGCTATGATCTTCTCATTTACTCCTCCCCCTTTTAAGTTTACCTTACCGCCCTTTCGAGTGTTCTCGGGACCTGGTTGGTTTGGGGAGGCCTCCCTGTGCCTAGTACTCATTCTGAACATTTCTGGGATAGTAGTTACTAGGCGAGTTACCTCCTGTGTGACAAAAGACGGGTCTCCCCCTAACCTCTCTTGCTCAGGTGCTTGTATGGCTCCCACATCCCCACTTAAAATGTCCTGGCAGTCCTCAATGATGGTATCGATATTGTCCATGATGCAATTTAGCCCAGCATGCTTCGGTGCCCCCCTAGGTTTCTTCTTTTTGATCCTCTTTTGTCGTTTGGCTGTCTCTATGGCCCCACCACCTCCTTCCATAGTTTTACGCTTACCCATTGCCAAGCCACAGGAAGAGGAGTAGACCCAAGCAGCCACAGATATGTATAGAACAATGTGCAGGGTAACTTAATAGATGGTATGACAGTGCCGGGTTTCTTGACGAAGGTGCGAGAAGGAGGGTAATGGGGAATTAAATAATGTGTCCCATCCTGTCCTCTTCCGTCCACGAACGGCCACAGACGGCCCGCCCTTTGCCCAGGCTCAGCCAGCGCACAACCCGCGACGCAGAGGGAGTTCTGGTGCGTGAAGCGCCTCTGGGCGCGGAAATGGCCGTGGGTGGGCGGGGCGATGTCCGTGTTGCATTCTGGGGGCTGTGGTCCCCCCCCTCGGCAGCCGCGGTGATGGAGAATGCGGCGGCGGAGGAGACCAGGAAGCACAGCCCTCAGCCCGGGGCAACAGCGCCAATGGCAGGCAAAGGATGTCGGTGCCCACAGCAGCAGGTAGGTTCCTTTGTGAGTGGTAGTGGCCAGAAAAATAGATGTTACGGAGCTCCTCGCTTGCTGTTGTTTTACTACTCTGGGTTACCAGATTCCTGGTGCTGTTTTTCCTCATTCTGATGCATTGCTGGGACTGTACCTTGTTGTTCTTCACTGCTCTGGGTTGCCAGATTCATGGCTCCGGTATTCCTCATTAAGAAGCATTGCTCAGACTGTTGATCACTGTTGTACACAGCTCTGTATTGCCAGATTTATGGTTCTGTCACTCCTCATTGAGATCCATTGCTCAGACTGTTGCTTGTTGTTGTACACTGCTCTGGGTCGGGTGTTACTCATTGAGATGCATTGCTCAGACTGTTGGTCGCTGTTGTATGCAGCTCTCGGTTGCCAGATTCATGGAGCCATTACTCCTCATTAAGATGCATTGCTCAGACTGTTTCTTGCTGTTCTTCACTGCTCTGGGTTGCCTCATTTATGGTGCTGTTACTCTTCATTGAGATGCATTGCTGGGACTGTTCCTTGCTGTTGTACGCTACTCTCGGTTGCCAGATTCATGGCTCAGTTATTCCTCATTGAGATGCATTGCTGGGACTGTACCTTGCTGTTGTACGCTGCTCTGGGTTGCCAGATTCATGGCTCTGTTATTCCTCATTGAGATGCATTGCTGGGACTGTACCTTGCTGATCTACACTGCTCTCGGTTGCCAGATTCATGGCTCTGTTACTCCTCATTGAGATGCATTGCTGGGATTGTTGCTTGCTGTTGTACGCTGCTCAAAGTTGACTGATTCCTGGCTTCGTTACTCCTCATTGAGATGCATTGCTGGGAATGTTGCTTGCTGTTGTACGCTGCTCCGAGTTGCCAGATTCATGGCTCAGTTATTCCTCATTGAGATGCATTGCTGCAACTGTTGCTTGCTGATCTACACTGCTCTCGGTTGCCAGATTCATGGCTCTGCTACTCGTCATTGAGATGCATTGCTGGGATTGTTGCTTGCTGTTGTACGCTGCTCTGAGTTGACAGATTCCTGGCTTCGTTACTCCTCATTGAGATGCATTGCTGGGACTGTTGCTTGCTGTTGTACCCTGCTCTGGGTTGCCAGATTCATGGCTCCGTTATTACTCATTGAGATGCATTGCTGGGTTTGGTGTGCTGTTCCCTGGTGTTGGGCTAATTGCTAGATTCTAAATGCCGTTCCTTGCTAGGGTGTGTATGATCCCTGTTACAGTGATGTAGCACCAGATTTGTTTTTGAGGTTTCGTCGATAGTCAGATGTTATCTTTTACTATTGTTGTCGCTATATCGTGCTAGGTATGCCTTTTTGTTTGAGTATATTTCCAGATACTTACTGCAGTTGCCTATGCAAGGTTAGCGTGCCACATAACCCTCCTCGCGGTGAATGGCAAACTTTTGGAAAGGATGTGGCAGCCAGCCCAAGAGTGATGGATGGAGGCTGTTCGTGCAAGCTGCGGGTGAGGGAGAGAGGTGGGGCCCCTTCTGGGGTTGGGTGTCCTGGCCCATGCATCGGCTGCTGGGCGATAGAGGTGGGGCCCCTTTCAGGGTTTGGGGTCCAGGCTCCTGCATCGATTGGCTGCAGTTCGAGAGAGGTGGGGCCCATTCCGGGGTTAGGGGTCCAGGCCCCTGCATCGGCTTCTGATCGAGAGAGGTGGGACCCCTTCCGGGGTTGGGTGTCCAGGCCCCTGCATCAGCTGCTGATTGAGAGAGGTGAGGCCCCTACTGGGTGTGGGGGTCTAGGCCCTGCATCGGTTGCTGATCGAGAAAGGTGGGGCCTATTCTGGGGTTAGGGGTCTAGGCCCCTGCATCGGCTGCTGATTCAATTCAATTCAATTCAATTCAATTGATTTATATAGCGCGCTACATACCCAGAGGATCTCAAGGCGCTTGGAGAGGGGTGGGGGATTATAGGTCGAACATCCATGTTTTAAGAGAGAGGTAGTGTGGTATTGGGTTCTCCGGGCCTACATATTCCGCAAAACCCGCTACACCATAAAACAGACGTTGGCACGGAAACTGGAAAATGCAAAAGACAAGTTTATTAGGACCCCATGGGGTGGTGGTACATTCCTACAGCACCTTTCAGCAATGCAAGAAGTATCACACCGAACATCGATGTGAGACCTCTTTTATACAGTTTTACAGTAATAAAAAGAGTAGGCGGAACACATTTACTCAGTTTAGGTACATATAAGGTCATTTTTGGAACACAGCCAACTCATAGGAGGGGTTACAACACCACTGGTCAGTTTGGAGAACATTCCTAAGCGATGACTGTCCACTAGTGCAGAGGGTTTAACTGCGCATGTGCGAGCTTGACCAATACTAAAAATAGCCTGTTGCTGGGCAAGTTTAAGTGGTCAGTGGTACAGAGGAAGGACAAAAGAGCATGCTGACCACGAGGCAGCGTGTTCATATAAAATGGACGCCAGTGTTTTCAAAATGGCTTCCGAACACCTTAGTCAAGTTAAGGGGAAATTCGTGTAGCAAAGCTTAACGCTAACCCGATCACTGTCAAATTACGACAGACGACCCTTTTAGCGTTTAGCTGAAGCTACCTCATAGTGGACATAATCAGGGTATTCATCATCGATATCAATGGACATAATATTTGCTACTTCTCTATGAATCATTTGTTCATTCTTGACAATAGCTCGTTTGGATGGAATACAAGCAGAAAGGTACATGGAACATAACATAGGGCCACATTGAATGCAGAGACATAGAAAGAACAGTATCCCAATTATTACACATAGGATGGTCAGCAACTTCCAACCCCATGTACTAAGTAACGTCCAAAACCACCCCGAAAATGTCCAAGTACCATTATCAGGATGTATCTCAGCAGCTATTTTATGCAACTTGGAAATTGCGTCATATACAGAGGGTGAATTATCTGGCACGTACACACAGCAACTACTTCCGATAATGCGGCATGCACCCCCACGATCAGCTAATACTACATCTAGAACCATTCGGTTCTGGAGCGTTACAATGCTGGTAATTTGAAGTTCCTCAGTCAAATTCCCTAAAGCAAAAACTGTCTCATTAGCAACAGCGTCTACAACACGTGTCAGTCGTCTTATTTTTCTGCTTTTTAAAGCAGCCCCAACGAATGAGAAAAGACCTAAATTAAAATCGACATATTGCTGCAGAGAAGTATCAGTCTGATCTATATCATCGAGAGCTAATGCTCTCTTCACTCTATTCAATATAAAATCATGGCACAAAACAAAGTCATTATGGCACATAGGTGGGGCAATAAACACAGGGGGTAATACAAAGGATACATATCATGTTCCTAACCATCCTATAGGGAGACGGTGATAACCTTTATTTCCACAAATAAAGTAAGTGTTTCGTGAAGCCACAAAGGTGATACCATTTGGAGTGTCAAAGGTGAGAGTAGTGTTACATTCACTTCTTCCTACTGGGATTGTACCTTTATTTCGCACACACAAATCAGCTTTCGTATCAATAACTGTGATTACATGCAGGCTGGACATATTTACATTTCGTTGGTTAGTATAAATTCGTGGTGAAGATACATTATCTGGTTGATATTCTTCCCATTCAAATTTAGTTCCTTCAGCTTGTGGGTAACCATCTCAGTCATTAAAGCAGACCTTATTTAGTCGGAAAAGTAGTCCACCTTTTGTCGGCCATCGCAAAGTGAATAAAAGTGTATACCAAGCATTACAAGAACCATTGTGAGAGAATGGGAGTGGGATAAGCGGAGTGCCTCCTTTCTTTTGATGTCCAGGCAACATCCCACATATCCAACAGTTCGAAGTGTTCGTCATATTATGGGTGTGAAGCAGAATCTGGATAAAACTATTATTCAGATAAGTCTGTATATCTCGTTCTTCATGATAAGGCAAAGTAAAATGAAAATGTTCAGATGGAATTGGGGTAGTTGGCAATAAATGTTCTCTTGCCGGCACCAGTAGTTCTACCACCCAAGCTATCACTGCTATCACCACAATTGTCATAACAAAGAGTGCTGCGCCAAGAATTCTCTTATTTCGCATTGTAGAAGATGCCATCGTTCAAAGTTCAAAATGTCTAAAAAAAAAAAAAGGAAAACAACTAAAAAATAAAAATATGAGTGCTGAGCTCCGAGGGAGCCGTTGGTTTCTTCACCGAGATTCAAGACGGGTGTCGCTACACTTGGCAGAACTGATCCACCCCCTTGATATTCCCGGCTTCCGTTTCACAAACCTGGAGCGGTAACTCAACCAGTCTCGCACAAAACAACTGCTTCTCTTGGTCGTAGATTGTATCTCTCTCTACCAGAGACGGTGTGGTCCGAGAAGGCTTCCTCCGATTCAGTAGACCTAACAGCTGGGCTCTTCTCCTCGTCCAAGATGTCTCGATAATCAGACAGCACAGTTGGGCTCACCAGGTCCGGAGAGACACGACGACAATGAGTCGAATGTACCTATCGTTTCCTGTTAGTAACTCGCACAGCCGTTCGAGTCGCGAGTAGCACTTGCTCGGGGCCACGCCACCTCGGCTCCAAGCTGCTTGTTCTCTCAAAGGACCGGACCATTACATGGTCGCCAGGACAAAGATTGTGAGCCTCTCCAATGGAATTGTCGGGGAGCGCTTCTCGAACCTGTTGATGAATAGAAAGTAAATCATTTGTTAATCGTGCCAAATAATCGTTCATCATTATACAAGGCACGTCATGTAACAATCGAGGCTTAGGAACTCCCCATATATTCATAGACCTTCCAAACACCACTTCATAAGGTGTGAGGCCAGTTCGGGAATGGGGCACTGATCTGATAGATAGCAATGCCAGAGGCAGAGCATCCGGCCATTTCAAAGACGTGGATGCCACGATCTTTGCTAGCTTCAATTTCAGAGTAGCGTTATACCTTTCCACAAGACCTGCTGACTGCGGATGAAATACAGCATGACATTTTTGCTGAATTCCCAATCCCTTTATCACGTATTCCACAATTTTCCCAACAAAATGAGGACCATTATCGCTCCACAAACATTTACAAACACCATAGCGCGGGAAGTACTCTTTGAGCAAAACCTTAGCTGTTGTCAGCGCTGTATTATCCTTCGTGGGGAAGGCCTCAATCCATTTACTGAAAGCACACACCATCACTAAGACATGCTTAAGGTTATTGCAGCGCTCAAGCTGGATGTAATCCATTTGTAGTACTTCGAATGGTGCAGTAGGTGGAACAAACCCTCCTTTCGGAGTATACGTCCCTTTAGCAGGATTGTGCTGCAAGCATATCAGACAGGTCTGCACTACTCTTTTGGCCGTATTGGCAATCTCAGGATGCTCCCAGACTCGCGTAAGCAATTTAGTAATTGCGAGAGCTCCAAAATGTGCCAATCGATGCGTCATTTGGACCATTGCTTGCAAGTAAGCTGCAGGCAATTTCCATCTTTCCATATCTTTGCTTCTCCAACAACCCTCATCATCCAGCACTCCCTCCGTTGCCCAGGTTGCGAGTTCTGCTTCAGACGCTGATTTCTGAATGTCTAGTATCTTCTCTCTAGCATCATGCCATCGCTCAGCCTGCGATTTCACTACATACATTGGCGAGGCATTTCGTAACATAGCAGTTTCCCTCGCTATGCAATCTGCAAAGGCGTTTCCTTGTCCTACTTTGTCTGTCACTTTCTTATGTGCACTGCATTTGATTATCGCCACTTTTTTTGGACATAGTAACGCATTCAAGAGATCACGCACTAGTTCTCCGTGCATGATATGAACTCCGTGTGAAGTCAAAAACCCTCGCTCTCTCCAGAGTAGGCCAGAATCATGCGCTACTCCAAAGGCATACCGGCTATCAGTGTAGATGTTCACACATAAACCAGCGCTTAATTCACATGCTCTTGTTAGGGCTATCAATTCCGCCGCTTGGGCCAATTTCTGTGGTATTCGTGCTGCTTCTACCACTGTCTTAAGTGTCGTGATCGCATATGCTGCGGAAGTTGTACCATCTGGCAGCCTCAAACACGATCCATCAACCCACAGTTCCCCATCCACATCTGGAAGTGGCGTATCCTGTAAGTTGACACGACCCTTTGTTTGTTCTTCAGTCAGGAAAACACAATCATGGTGTTCTTCCTCCTGGCCCTCAGCAACTGGATACGGCAATAAAGTAGCAGGGTTCAGAGTAGCACATCTCTTTAATGTGATATGCGGCGCCAACAGTATGAGCTCATATCCAGTTAAACGTGCACTCGTAAGGTACTGAGTTTTTGTTTGGTTTAACAGAGCGTCTACCGCATGGGGAACTAACACCAACAATTTGTGTGACAAAACTATTCCCTCACTCTGTCGTATGGCCACTGGGGTTGCTGCAACTGCTCGAAAACACCCAGGTAATCCCCGTGCTACGGGATCAAGTATCGCTGAGAAATACACGCAAGGTCGCTGTTTATCCCCGTGTGTCTGCACTAGGACTGACAATGCGCACCCATCCTTCTCGTGTACATACAATGTGAAAATCTTCGTATAATCTGGTGTACCTAACACTGGTGAGGAACAAAGGGCTTGTCTCAATTGTTCAAAAGCATTCTGGTATTCATCTGTCCATTCAAGGGGCATTGGTGTAGCCTTGGACAATAGTGCTAACAAAGTCTTTATAATATGTGAAAATCCCATCATCCACTGTCTACAAAAAGACGTTAAGCCTATAAAAGCGCGCACATCTCTCTGAGTGCGGGGGACTGGTGTATCTAAAATCGCTTGGATTCGATCAGATGTCAATGCACGTCCCTCCTTAGACAAAAGATGACCGAGGTAGGTCACCTTTGGTCTACAATATTGAAGCTTTTTCCTAGAAACCTTGTGATTGTTCTGAGCAAGAAAGGAGAGCAAAGCAAGACTACTCTCCTCACATTGTTCTTGCGTGTCTGCTGCAAGTATAATGTCATCGACATACTGAATGAGAGCCACTCCAGACTGCAAATCGAAAGAATCGAGCTGTCTTTTTAAAGCCTGGCTATAAATGCTAGGACTTTCTGTATAGCCTTGAGGAACTCGACAAAATCTATACGATTTATTATTTAATGTGAAGCCAAATAGATATCTACTATCAGGATTGATGGGAATGGAAAAGAAGGCATTTTTTAGGTCAATCACGGTAAACGTGGTTGCAGTGGGCGGAATCAAAGTAAGTAAAGTGGTAATATCAGACACCACCGGGTACTGGGGCACTACTATCTTGTTAATTTCTCTTAAGTCAATAATAAATCGATAGATTTTATCATCAGTATCTTTCTTTAAAATCGGAAGAATAGGGCTGTTACAAACATTATAGGGAACTTCCTCCACAACGCCTGCAATAATCAAGTCGTGTACAATATGAGTTAAGGCAACCTCACCTTCCCTGGATATTTTATACTGTGATAGACGAGGCAGAGACGCTCCCTCCTTGACAGTTATTCGAATAGGGGGAATAAGCATCTGTCCCACATCCGTGTCTGAAGTAGCCCATAACGTTTGTGGGAGAGAGGCCAGCGCTTCAATTTCTTGCATAGTGCACAATCTCTCTACATCTGGGTAATTATCATTCAAAATAACCCGCACTCCTTCAGGAGCGCAGCGTATTGTTGCTCGAAAGTATTTGAGCAAATCTATTCCCATAATATTGTCTGGAATGTTTGGTGACAATAAAAACGGGCACGGACCAAAGAATCTGTCAATGTAAAATGTAAGGGGTTGTGACAATGGGCTAAGAGAGGGTGTTCCATCGAACCCTATTGATGTAATCGTTTCGCCAGACAGGGGAGCCCTTGGAACCAAGTTTTTAGACAGAGCGCTACGAGTGGCTCCTGTATCAACCAGGGACTGATCAATAGAACCCAAAACGTCCGCTGATACATATGGACCTCTTTGATCTACTGGTACTTCAACCGATTCCACACCCCATCCTATGCAATCCTATGCATGTACATACTCCTGAGACTCCACATTCTCACTCTCCGATATCTGATACTGATTCCGTCGATCAAAAGTATTATTATCAGCCTGACCATGACCCCTCGCTTCAAACCTGCCGCGATCACTTGCTCCAACCCTCGCCCCCGAATAACTATTCCGTGTCCTTCCACCTCCTCAACCACGCTGATTACGTTGTTCACGAAGCACCGGACAATCTGAGGCCCAATGTCCAAACTCCTTACAATATGCACACTGATCCTCAGCAATGTCGGTACGACCAGAAGACGTACTATACGATCCACGCCTACCTCTATCGTTCCCTCTTGGCTGTGTAGCATAAACCTGAGCTAACATCACTTTCGTCTTTAATTCCTTCGCTTTCTTATCAGTACTTTCTTTAGCCTCCAATTCCTGTCGCCCATAATACTGAGCCATAGTCAATAAAGAAGCAGGGGTCGCAGTGGTCCAAGAACTTTCACTAGTCTTTAGGCATTTTGAAATCTCCGGTAAGAGATTCGCTACATACTTATCAACGAACAAATGTCTACCCGTATCTTCTGTTAGTAACTGCCCGCTATAGTCGTGAAATGCTTCTTCAAAAAGTGAGAAGAAATCAGACACCGACTCATCCGCCTTCTGTTTGCAAGAGGCTAGCATGGTCCAATCTATCTTTTTAGGGGGAACGAGCGTTTTTAATTTATTCAAAATAGCCGTCGGAAGATCTAAGATTAATTGACATGGCTTACATGCAGACTCCCTGTCTATATCAGCTTGGGATAAAGTTTTCCAATCCGCCCCCAGGATTGCTCGATCATCGAACTTACGAATCGCCCTCCACATATCAGGAGGTAGTATTAACCCGAAGAAAAGGTCAATATCAACCAGTGTCATAACACATGAAGAGATAGCCCCTCCCACTCCTTCATAGAAAGCTGCCGGATTCTTACGGGGGTCAGGCAAAGCATTTTTCAGTGCCATAACATCTGCTCTATTCCATGGTGTATAAACCCAATTATATATAAAATAACCCTTTGCATCCCCAGACAATTTGTCGTCGCTTGTACCTTGCCCTTTAGGAGGGACATACAAAGGTGCAGCTTCACGCATAGGCATAACATGAACCGTAGAACTCTTATCTGCTCCAAAGATAGAACACTCTTTGGATTGCTCCGTCGATCCCGGCGCAGGCGCCTCTGATGCTTTTCTCGCCTCCCGTAGTCTTGACGCCTCATCCCGTAGCTGGACCAACCGCTGAAAAAACCGATCCGCATCTGTAATAACAAAAAGACCTTTACGCATGTTCTCACGACCAACTGATACATCCTTAGGCTCCAAATCATTTGAATTTTTCCTAAATCGTTCTACAACTTCGTCTCCAAACTGACCCAAGAAATACAACCGTTCTCACTCAGACCACCTACTCATTTGGTCATTAATCTCTGACATAGTTATTTTATTCAAATTGAGTTTGCGGGCAAAACTGCGCAATTCCGCAGTCTCACTGGCACTTAACCTAACACGACTACTCCCTCGATCATCTCCGTCCGAATCCTCATCTGGGGCCGTAGGTAAAACATACGGAGGCGGGCAATGATCTAATAATGAAAAATCATCAATTTCATTAGTAAGGACAGGATAAAGAGGACGTCGAATAGGAAATTGACCATTCGTTTGCAAATTACGTTCCCGTGCCTCCCTCTCTTTCTTCTCCTGCAACTCTTTCTCCTCCTGCTGTAAAGCCTTATCCCGAGCAGCCTTCCGCTGCTCTTTGTCCGCCAAGGCTAGTTCACGTTTCATTCGCTCAGGCACCGCTTTCTCCCACATACGTACACAAGCATATCTTGTCTAGACCTGCGCTGAAACAAACATTGCTCCACATACTGAACCTTTCGTAAATCAAATGACCCATGTAGTGGCCATTGTAATTCGGGATCAGATTTTGTATATCTGTGCCACAGTGTACTGTATAGAATAGGGGGAATGCCAAATTTAACGTACATTTCACGATTAGGGGTCCCCTCTGGGGGAGCCGGCTGAGATTCATTTAGTCGATAATTGGTACCTTTTCCAAGACAGCACATCCCTCGGAGTTTGCTTAAAATAGGCATGTCAAAATATCACGGAAACGCGATATCACAAAAAATGGCACTTAATATACTTCACACAAGGTGTGCCGTTCAAACAAATACAAAATTAGAGAAATATCTCCACATGCCCGCCTATGTAAAGTGCACTGCACATATAATTCAAATCATAGAACCAAATGTTAGCTAACTCAAAACATATTCAAAGAACCACAGTAAGCGTCCATAGACAAGCTTACCAATCACAAGCTTACCAAATTCTCAAATATCCAGGTCCCAACTGCCAAGTTCTTTAATCGAATCAGCCAAACCGGCACTGTACGACAACTCGAACGAGCAGGATCTCAGTCGAGGACCGGCGCCACCTGGAAGGTCAGATCAGAAGGAAACGAAGAAAACACCGTGGGTGCCAAGACTCGGGTCACTCAGTGGCAGCGTACGCGTCCATGGCGAGTTTCCAATCCTTCGTCACGACCTCTCCTTCGGGCATCCGAGTCGCCGATGAGTCCCTTCGTGGTCGCCAATTTGTGGTATTGGGTTCTCCAGGCCTACATAGTCCGCAAAACCCGCTATACAATAAAACAGACGTTGGCACGGAAAATGGAAAATGCAAAAGACAAGTTTATTAGGACCCCATGGGGTGGTGGTACATTCCTACAGCACCCTTCGGCAATGCAAGAAGTATCACACCGAACATCGATGTGAGACCTCTTTTATACAGTTTTACAGTAATAAAAAGAGTAGGCGGAACACATTTACTCAGTTTAGGTACATATAAGGTCATTTTTGGAACACAGCCAACTCATGGGAGGGGTTAAAACACCACTGGTCAGTTTGGAGAACATTCCTAAGCGATGACTGTCCACTAGTACAGAGGGTTTAACTGCGCATGTGCGAGCTTGACCAATACTAAAAATAGCCTGTTGCTGGGCAAGTTTAAGTGGTCAGTGGTACAGAGGAAGGACAAAAGGGCATGCTGACCACGAGGCAGCGTGTTCATATAAAATGGACACCAGTGTTTTCAAAATGGCTTCCGACACCTTAGTCAAGTTAAGGGGAAATTCGTGTAGCAAAGCGTAACGCTAACCCGATCACTGTCAAATTACAACAGTAGGTCCCCTTCTGGGTTTGGGGTGCAGGCCCTGCATCGGCTGCTGATCGAGAGAGGTGGGGCCCCTTCTGGGTTTGGGGTCCAGGCCCTGTATCGGCTGCTGATCGAGAGAGGTGGGGCCCCTTTTGGGTTTGGCGGTCCAGGCCCTGCATAGGCTGCTGATCGAGAGATGTGGGGCCCCTTCTGGGGTTGGAGGTTCGGGCCCCTACTTCAGCTGCTGATTGGGAGTGGTGGGGCCATTTCTGGGATTGGGGGTCCAGGCCCCTGCATCGGCTGCTAATCGAGAGAGGTGGGGCCCCTTCCGGGGTTGGGGGCCCAGGACCCTGCATCGATCGGCTGCTGATCAAGAGAGGTAGGGCCCCTTCTGGGGTTGGGGCCCAGGTGCCCTGCAGCGGTGAGCTGTGCTGGAGCTGCAGCGGGTGAGCTGTGCAGGAGTTATTTTATCTCAGTCCCGCACACTCGAGGGTCATGTGTGAGTGTGTCTACTCCCATGACGCAGTCTGTTGAAAATGTGTCTCGAGCTCTGTGCGGGGCTGTGTGTGAAGTTGTATCCGGACTGCAGTGGCAAATGTGAGTGTTTGCTGAGCTCGCGACACTGCTGTGCACAGCTTTGTCCTGCTGTGTCCTGCTGTGCCCTGTTGAGCCCTGCTGTGCACTGCTGTTTACTGCTGTGCCCTTCTGTGTCCTTATGTTCCCTGCTGTGTCCTGATGTGAACTGCTGTGTCCTGCTGTGCACTGCTGTGTCCTGCTGTGTACTGCTGTGCCCTTCTGTGTCTTTCTGTGCCCTGCTGTGTCCTGATGTGCACTACTGTGCCCTGCTGTGTCCTGCTGTGCACTGCTGTGTCCTGCTGTGCCCTGCTGTGTCCTGTTGTGTCCTGCTGTGCACTGCTGTGTCCTGCTGTGCCCTGCTGTGTCCTGCTCTGTACTGCTGAGCACTGCTGTGACCTGCTGTGCACTGCTGTGTACTGCTGTGTCCTGCTGTGCCCTGCTGTGTCCTGCTGTGCTCTGCTGTGTCCTGCTGAGTACTGATGTGCCCGTCTGTGTCCTTATGTGTCCTGCTGTGTCCTGATGTGAACTGCTGTGTCCTGATGTGCACTGCTGTGTCCTGCTGTGTACTGCTGTGCCCTTCTGTGTCTTTCTGTGCCCTGCTGTGTCCTGATGTGCACTGCTGTGCCCTGTTGTGTCCTGCTGTGCACTGCTGTGTCCTGCTGTGCCCTGCTGTGTCCTGCTGTGCACTGTTGTGCCTTGCTGTGTCCTGCTGTGCACTGCTATGTCCTGCTGTGTCCTGCTGTGCACTGCTATGTCCTGCTGTACACTGCGGTGTCCTGCTGTGTACTGCTCTGCCCTGCTGTGTCCTGCTGTGCACTGCTGTGTCCTGCTGTGCACTTCTGTGTCCTGCTGTGCCCTGCTGTGTCCTGCTGTGCCCTGCTGTGTCCTGCTGTGTCCTGCTGTGCCTTGTTGTGTCCTGCTGTGTCCTGCTGTGCACTGCTATGTCCTGCTGTGTCCTGCTGTGCACTGCTGTGTCCTGCTGTGCACTGCTGTGTCCTCCTGTACACTGATGTGTCCTGCTGTGTACTGCTGTGTCCAGCTGTGCCCTGCTGTGTCCTGCTGTGCACTGCTGTGTCCTGCTGTGTACTGCTGTGCACTTTTGTGTCCTGCTGTGCCCTGCTGTGTCTTGCTGTGCCCTGCTGTGTCCTGCTGTGCACTGCTGATGTCCTGCTGTGCACTGCTGTGCCCTGCTGTGTCCTGCTGTGCACTGCTGGTGTCCTGCTGTGCACTGCTGTGTCCTGCTGTACACTGCTGTGTCCTGCTGTGTACTGCTGTGCCCTTCTGTGTCTTTCTGTGCCCTGCTGTGTCCTGACGTGCACTGCTGTGTCCTGCTGTGCCCTGCTGTGCACGGTTGTGTCCTGCTGTGTCCTGCTGTGCCCTGCTGTGTCCTGCTGTGCCCTGCTGTATCCTGCTGTGCCCTGCTGTATCCTGCTGTATCCTGCTGTGCCCTGCTGTGTCCTGCTGTGCCCTGCTGTATCCTGCTGTGTCCTGCTGTGCACTGCTCGTGTCCTGCTGTGCACTGCTGTGTCCTGCTGTGTACTGCTGTGCCCTTCTGTGTCTTTCTGTGCCCTGCTGTGTCCTGATGTGCACTGCTGTGTCCTGCTGTGCCCTGCTGTGCACTGTTGTGTCCTGCTGTGTCCTGCTGTGCCCTGCTGTGTCCTGCTGTGCCCTGCTGTGCCCTGCTGTATCCTGCTGTGCCCTGCTGTGTCCTGCTGTGCCCTGCTGTATCCTGCTGTGCCCTGCTGTGTCCTGCTGTGCCCTGCTGTGCCCTGCTGTATCCTGCTGTGCCCTGCTGTGTCCTGCTGTGCCCTGCTGTATCCTGCTGTGCCCTGCTGTGTCCTGCTGTGCCCTGCTGTATCCTGCTGTGCCCTGCTGTGCCCTGCTGTATCCTGCTGTGCCCTGCTGTGTCTTGCTGTGCCCTGCTGTGTCCTGCTGTGCCCTGCTGTATCCTGCTGTGCCCTTCTGTGTCTTTCTGTGCCCTGCTGTGTCCTGATGTGCACTGCTGTGTCCTGCTGTGCCCTGCTGTGCACTGTTGTGTCCTGCTGTGTCCTGCTGTGCCCTGCTGTGTCCTGCTGTGCCCTGCTGTATCCTGCTGTGCCCTGCTGTGTCCTGCTGTGCCCTGCTGTATCCTGCTGTGCCCTGCTGTGTCCTGCTGTGCCCTGCTGTGTCCTGATGTGCCCTGCTGTATCCTGCTGTGCCCTGCTGTATCCTGCTGTGCCCTGCTGTGTCCTGTTGTGCCCTGCTGTATCCTGCTGTGCCCTGCTGTGTCCTGCTGTGCCCTGCTGCATCCTGCTGTGCACTGCTGTGCCCTGCTGTGTCCTGCTGTGCCCTGCTGTGTCCTGCTGTGCCCTGCTATATCCTGCTGTGCCCTGCTGTGTCCTGCTGTGCCCTGCTGCATCCTGCTGTGCACTGCATGAGGATGTTTAGGCTCCACCGTCGCCTAGTGGGGGGCGGGGCGCTATAAGGCACGTCATGAAATTCAGCTCCAGATGAAGGGCTGGTTTCAGTGATCAGATTTCGTGATGACGTGTGCACACACATATCGAAACCGAAAGTTACTGCATGTTGGATATAAGTCAGCCTCCCTCGGTCGGTCTCCTCCTCATTGCCTCCGGACCCTGGGGAGCGCGAGAGACTGGAACCAGCGAGGCGGCTGAGGTGGGTCTGGGAGGCCTGAGGTGGGTCTGCAAGGCCTGAGGTGGGTCTGTGAGGCCTGGGGTAGCTTGTAGACAGCCAGCTGTGCAGCTCCGCATTTCTTGGGTTCGAATCCTGGAGTTCATTTCTATGTCTGTGGGCGCAGCAGCGGTAATAAGGGTAAAGTTCACCTGGGGTCAGCCTCGGGGGTCTTTCCACATTTGATCCATGCCTCTTAGAAGGTGACCCCCCCCCCCCCCCCCTGCATGTTTTTGGCTGAAACTGGAAGCCATATCTAATGTCCATGATGTCCCGTGATGAGATACTCTTTGCTGATGGGTCGGGGCCGTTCAGTTTCCATTTCCGTGTTATACTTTTCAACACACGGATGGAAGTGCACATTCATAGACAATGTGGCCAGATGTGAAAGTGCCACAAAATGGGTTAGAAGAGTTAAATTATCAAGAACATATTCTTTGCGTGTTTCACATTGTGCCACAGCACTGCGGCTCTGCACCGTTCAATAGAAAGACATTTTTCCTGGATGGGGGACCGAAAAGCGGTTCTTTCAGTCTCTATTGGGTTCAAGTCCCTGTTTGCAAATAATCCAGAAGTCATAATGCCAGAACAAGGGACGAACCACAGAATCCCTGAATCGATGTC
The DNA here is from genome assembly GCF_964263255.1 of Lissotriton vulgaris. Taxonomy (NCBI): domain Eukaryota; kingdom Metazoa; phylum Chordata; class Amphibia; order Caudata; family Salamandridae; genus Lissotriton; species Lissotriton vulgaris. The sequence continues at coordinate 3,349,740 of NC_141692.1, forward strand.
GTCAGTACATAAGGTGCCTCTTGCATTAGTTGTGCAGCTACTCCAGCCTGCTTCCCTCTATCTTTCATCTCCTTACGTCAGGGGCACAATCAATTTAAAATTCGATAAAACACAATGGGTCCCGCAGGATAAAGAACTGGGGAAGCGCATTCTTGCTAAACAGAGGAAGAGAATGGCTCAATTGTTGCAGATAGTTGCGGTTCCGGCTCTGGTGCATTGAATAGTAATAGCAGTCAGTACCTTTTCAGGTCGGAGCAATGCCATTCGTGCAGTGGTTAGTGCCGGGGTCTCCAAAGTCTGCAGGCATGGGCTCGATTCCTGCCATGCTTAGGCGCTATGTTTAAAAAAAAGAATGCATTTTACATTGTGTAATTTTAGCCCGTGAGTTTTATTTATTTTAAAAAGAAGGCATTGAGCAGGTTGTGGCAGTCTGGGCCTCTCTCCCGCCCCTCGCTGTGTGCATCTATAGCCCCGTCTGCGCCCGTCCTCCCCCACCCGAGCCCAGAGGCCCAACATCAAGTAACACCTACTTCTCCTCCTCGGATATCATACTCATCCGATTTCTTACATAACATTAGAGCCACAGAAACTGCCACTAAACGCTCGAGCGCTAGCTGCATAAACATTTTTCCTGACTTATTGGAAGGTCCGGTTGCTTGTAGACACTCCTCCTTCCAGAGAAATCTGTATATATCTTCCATCCCACCAGCTCGACTTCAAAGATTTTTCTCCCCGGAGGGCACTTCTTTTATCCTATGTAACGTGTGCTCCCTAGCTTAACACTCATACGAAATCTGGGATATGATCACCTCTCACTCCCCGGAGATATGCTTTCTTACGCAAACTTGGCTAAATCCCTCAAACCATCCCACCATAAACATTGCTATTCCAGAGAACTATAAATGTATCCATCTGGACCGGATAGGGAAAGTAGGCGGTGGAATAGCCATTGCTTTAAAAAATCATTTCAGTATATCCTGGATCTCCGCTCTGATAGATGAGGGCCTAAAATAGGCATTTTTAAGGTCACTAAATCCCCTACGGAAAGTTGGCTTTGAGCCTTAGTCTACCGACCTCCTGGCCTAAAAGCAGACTTTGTGGATACTTTAATAGACTACATAGCCATCCATGTCCTTGCGTCAAACATATTCCTGATGCTGGGTGATTTTAATCTTCATTGTGAGGCTCACACAACTCAAGAGGTCAGTAATCTCCTCGCTGATCTGGAACAGTTCGGACTCACTCAAATAGTATTAGGCCCTACCCACCATGCGGGTCACACCCTGGACCTAATTTTTTCCTATATTGATCAGCTTAAATGCAATCCTCCGTGGCCTCTTACGTGGACAGATCATTCTATGATCAGGTTTGCTACGCCCAACATCGCCCTTAAATCTACAACACAGCTGGCGGTCAGGAAACCATCATCCCGCAGGCCCTGGCATAAACTACCGACCTCAGCATTTAATATAACATTTCAGGCTGAGCAACAAACACCAAGTCACGATCAAGACATATCCGCTATGCTGACATCCTTTAATAAAGAAACAAATTGGGTCTGGCGTGAAGCACAGTAAGGCTGCGCCCTATCAAGAAATCAACAAAACCATTTGCCAGTACTGTGCGATAAATGGCGAAAAATTACATTTGAAGAGCACTCAATTGCTCTATCAAGCTGACCACTTTTTCAGTCAATGACACTTTGAAACAAGAAGCTTCCAAAAGATGTTTGTTTATTAAATTTAACTTTCAATTTTGACTATTTATTCAAACTTTGTTTTTTGTTTTTTCGATATATTTGTCGAAAAGATCATACAATATATACAACAATATACAATCAGTTGGGAGGAGAAACCAGTGAATGGGCAAGGGGAAGGTCAATAAAACATATTAGACAACATTTAGACACTAGACGTACAATTAAACACTAGACAACAGAAACAGTAAATAGTGTACAAAGATTGGGGTTGGTAGAGGTGGCTGGCGTTATTTTGGGCTATTTACAACAGAGCAACAGTACTTTTTCATCGTCCTATAGTCAAGTTTTTTGGTATTTCTTTTTGAACAAATGAAAAAAGGTATAGCTTTCTATTTTTCGATCAATGAAATAATCAATATTCTGGTGAAATTTTACAAAATTCAGCTCATTTAGCGCCAACGATTGGCCTCAATATTGTACAAAACAACCACTATAGTGGCGCCAATATCCAACTACCACCTCAATAGGTCGACGCGTTTCAAATCCTACATAGATATATAGGACAAAACAAAGTTTGAATAAATAGTCAAAATTGAAAGTTAAATTTAATAAACAAACATCTTTTGGAAGCTTCTTGTTTCAAAGTGTCATTGACTGAAAAAGTGGTCAGCTTGATAGAGCAATTGAGTGCTCTTCAAATGTAATTTTTCGCCATTTATCGCACAGTACTGGCAAATGGTTTTGTTGATTTCTTGACATCCTTTAATAAGGCTCCTAAAAAATCTCTTGACAAAATTATTCCGACAAGTAAAAATACCAGACCAATCCCTAATCGAACTTCAGCTCAATGGTACTCCTTAGAACTAAGACAGTAAAAATCCTCCTGCAAACAACTAGAGAGACGCTGGCGAGTGACTAAGTTTCTCAAAGTAGACAGAAATTTAAACTAGCCCTAGCTAGTTACCATCGGAATCTAAAGAAGGCTAGACGCCTATATATCCTGAATCAAATTAAGAATGCCAGTAATTCCTCCAAAGCCCTCTTTGGCATTGTTAGAGAGATTATATCTCCTGAACTGTGCAAACAAATGCCTGTTGAATCCCGGGAACTCTGTGATTCCCTATCCGCCTTCTTTCAGGAGAAAATCTCAATTATCTACTCCAATTTTCCTTCACAGGATAACACTACCTCGTCAATCCCGCCCTGCCCAAAAAGCCCTACAAGCAGATTACCCTGTTCTTTGGACAGCTTTGCTCCTGCCACACTTGAAGAAGTGATTTAAGCACTAAATGTGGCCAAATCAGGCTCCCCTGCCGATCTTTGCCCCCTAAAATTATGTCTCTTTTATCCCACAGCTGTGCACCAACTATTCAAAAAATGTTCAACCCTTCCATTCAATCGGGCATAATCCCCACTTCCTTTTGTTCATCCCATCCTTAAAAAAACCCTGGCCAACCCGCAGGAGCTCGGCAATTATTGCCCTATTTCCCTGCTCCCACTGCTGGCCAAAACACTGGAAAGCATTATAAATAGACAATTAAGCAGTTACCTTGACACTAATAACATCTTGGATCCCTCACAATCAGGGTTTCGCCCAGGTTTTAACACGGAGACCGCTCTGCTAGCCGTAACGGACTCACTGAGGCTGACTGTGGATTCTGGAGGATCAGCCATACTGATTCTCCTTGACCTCTCCCCGGCCTTCGATACCGTCTCCCACACCAGGCTTGTGGAGAAGTTAATGTCCTATGGCATCCAAGGTCCAGCCCTTAAATGGCTTAAAAACTTCCTAACAGACAGAGCTCAAGCTGTTATCATGGGTTCTTTCCACTCAGATAAAACAACATTGGACAAGGGCGTCCCACAAGGCTCCTGCCTCAGACCTACCCTTTTTAACATTTATTTGGCTCCGTTGGCTGGGGCAGTCGAAGCATTAGGTTTTGAAACAATCTCCTACGCGGATGACACCCAGCTACTGTTCACCATCGGCCCAAACCCAGAGGCTGACAGGCTCCACTTTGCCAAAGGCATACTGGCAATATCCAACTGGATGACCGACAACTGTCTCCAGTTGAACCCCGGTAAAACAGAAGCTATGCTTCTGGGAAAGCCCGCTACCATCTGGACAAATAAATGGTGACCTTCACAACTGGGTATCCCCCCCGCTCCAAAACAGTGTGTAAAAAACCTGGGAGTAAAATTAGATCGTTCAATGTCAATGAGGGATCATGTAGCAGCTACTATGGGTTCCTGCTACCATAGCCTTCGCCTACTTCGAAAACTTTTCCAATATATTCCGACTGACCACCGTAGAATGCTGATCCAAGCGATGGTGATCAGCCGTTTGGATTATGGGAACGCTCTACTGCCGAGGTAGGGACAACACTCCTAAACAAACTTCAAGTTATCCAAAATACCGCTGCCAGAATGATCTTAAACATGCCTGCTGGTACTCCATCACTGCCTTTGTTAAAATCTTTACACTGGCTACCGGTAAAAAAAAGATCCATCTTCAAAATTTGCTGTTTGTCTTTTAATGCATTAAATGGGCGAGGCCCCCAAACCCTACAAAAGAAACTGACCAGATACTCCCCTGGTCGTCTGCTGAGATCGGGGTTGGCGAGGCTGTTTCAAATTCCTCGCATCTGTCTCAAACCCACAGGAGGTATGTCTTTCTCCTATGTTGCCCCTAAATATTAGAACAGTCTTCCCAAATCCCTTGGGGATACTCCACTGTATTCATCCTTCAGGAAACATCTGAAAGCCTTCTTGTACTAAATTCCAACTCAGCCCAGGTGTCGCTATTAGAGGATGTTTACTCTAGGCAGCGCCGAGATGCCCCACGGTGATTTGAGCACTATACAAGAGCGAATAACATAACATAACATAACATAACAGCTAGCTAGGCACTACATGCGTGCACATGCACGGGGGTGTGTGAGAGGAGCGTGAGGGGAGAGGGCGGACACAGCTGTGCCCCGGCGCATGGCCATTTGAGGGAATACTTGTGGGACATGGGAGGATGCTCAGCGCCTTGTTGGCCTGTCTCTGGGGGCTTCTAGGCGCTCAGGCAGAGGTGTGGTTCTGTCAGGAGTTATTTCATCGCATGCCCGTGATGGACACTCGAGGGTCATGTATGAGTGTGTCTACTCCCATGATGCAGTGTGTCCTGCTGTGCACTGCTGTGTCCTGTTGTGTACTGGTGTGCACTGCTGTGTCTTGCTGTGCACTTCTGTGTCCTGTTGTGTCCTGCTGTTTCCTGTTGTGTCCTGCTGAATCCTGCTGTGTCCTGCTGTGTACTGCTGTGCACTGTTGTTTACTGCTGTGTACTGCTGTGTCCTGTTGTTTACTGCTGTTTACTGCTGTGCACTGCTGTGTACTGCTGTGTCCTGCTGTGTCCTGTTGTTTACTGCTTTGTCCTGGTGTTTACTGCTTCGTCCTGTTGTTTACTGCTGTGTCCTGCTGTGTCCTGCTGTGTACTGCAGTGTCCTGTTGTTTATTGCTGTGTCCTGCTGTGTCCTGTTGTTTACTGCTGTTTACTGCTGTGCAATGCTGTGTACTGCTGTGTCCTGCTGTGCCCTGCTGTATCCTGCTGTGCACTGCTGTGTCCTGCTGTGTACCGCTGTGTCCTGCTGTGTCCTGTTGTGTCCTGCTGTGCACTGCTGTGTCCTGCTGTGTCCTGCAGTGTCCTGCATGAGGATTTATTATGGCACCGCGTGAGTGCTTGTAGATGGTTAATGCTCTTTCCACTTGTGGTGGGGGGCCCCTGGGGTCACTCGCTATCGGTCGGCGGTTAGAGGGCTGTGTTGCAGAGGGTGTGTAGGAGGCAGGTGAAGGTTTGCAGAGTCATGGGCAGGCTGTTGTTACAACATTTCTTGAGATATGGTCCCCTCTGGAAAAGGACACAGTGCTTTCTGATTAGGACTGTTTGTGTCAGAGTCTGTTGCAGATCATGTATGTAAAAACCACACCCCTTACTTCATTCCTTCTTTATTTGTAATTTTATGTTTTTAACACAAGGCAGGGTGATTCATCCATCCGAGGACAGTACAGAAGCTGCCAATCAAATAGTCTAAAACAAGAAGAGAAAGTAAATGGCAAAGAGATCTGAACACAGTGGTGTAAAAGAGCGAAGACAAGACAAGTTAAATTACTGTTCAGAAGGGAGTCAGCAGAAATAGTGCACAAGCACTGAATAATAGCTGGGCCGTGTGGTAGCCTCTGGGTGAGGCCTGAAGCAGGGTGAGCAGCGTACAGAATCCTCCAGAGGCACCTCATAGACAGTGAGCGCTGTACATTAGTCAGCCAACCCATCTGTAAAAAATAGGTGGACGGGACGGCAGTGGCTGGGATGTGCAATGACTAAATACTAACCCTGGCCTAATACTCCACTCCACTCGTGGAATTTGCAGATTTTTGGCAACTCCGTGTTCGGCGTAGAACGCGGAATTGCCAAAAACTCCACACTGTGCAACAGAACAGAGGGTTTTTTAATGTTTGCGAGCCCAAAACATGCTTTTGCATGTGCTGGAGCAACTCACCGAGTGCCTGCGATCACCAATGCGCCACGAGATTTGGTAGTGGGCTGCACGGTCCCGCAAGAGTCTGCGATTGCGAACACGTCAATCAGGCGTGCCATCGGGCTTACGCTGGAAGTTTTTTGAAGAACGCGATCCCGAACATGCAGAATCTGCAATCAAGTGAAGTTTTTCTCTCAAGCAGCATCAAACCTTATCGAAATGATGATTTGGATACAAAAAACTCATCAGATTGACATTTGGCTGTACTTTTTTGTGCAAGGAGTCTTTTTTCTTCTTTTACTTTTTTTTGAGAGGATGGAAGTGCCCCAGAGTCTCCAACTTCCTGTTTCCGTCCAACTAGCCGCCCCCTGTGCCTTGTCCATCTCCTGGTAATTTTTAACATTTGGATTTGGAGCTGGAAGAATCACTCTTTGTGGCTGCTGCATCACATATCATTGGATTTGAGGACTTTTGAATTTGAGATTTCACAAGTAAGTTGGAAAATGTGTGTTATTTGTTTGATTGGGGTATTGCACCTACATTTTTTTTGTACTTTTCATTGTTTTTAAACAAAAAAATATTCCGGTGGGCGGCCGGTTTCAGTAGGGGCCTAGGTGTTTCTTAGTAAGTACTTTTTCATCTTTTATAAAGGAAACATGTTGCACAGTTTACTACATTTTCTCCAACTTTTGAAATTAATTTATTATTTGAAATATTTATTTAATTCACTAGCCCAGTAGTCTGCCAATAGGCCTTTTAGCCAGGAGGCCCAAAGCTACTCGTATGTGCATGAAACAACTGTTTTTGTGGTGTCTTGTTTTTGTGGTGGCCTGGCCATGGGGCTGGTGGCCATTTTGTGAAGGCAACCAGTGTGCTTTTGCCATAGGCCTGCATTGTCTGTCTTCCCTTTCTTGTTGTTGTTCTGGCCTGGCCATTTGGCTGGTGGCCATTTTGTGAAGGCAGCCAGTGTGCTTCTGTATTAGGCCTGCACGCCTTCGTTGTGGTGGCCAAGCCTTGTTGTTTTGCATGCACATTTTTCTTCTTTTACCCAGCAAAAAATGCACCACAGTTTACTATGTTTTCCAATAAATTTGCAATATTATTGATTTGAATTGATTCACTATGTGGCCTAGTCTGCCAACTGGTGTTCCAACCAATAGGCCCAGAGCTTCATGGGTGCATGAAACAACTGTTTCTGTGGTGTCTGTTGAATTTAAACATCATTTAGGGCATAAATGGCATTAAATTGAATTGTAAAATGTTTTTTTTTTGGTATTTCACTTTTTTTTACGTGGGTGTTAAATAAATGCCTTTGTTGGATGTGTGTGGTTGTTGTGTAACTTACAAACCTTTTTTAGCCCTGTGGATTTTCGTTTCTTGCATTGTTGCATTAAAACTGTGTTGTTTAGCATGTCTCTTTTGTCTGGCCAGTGTGTGAGTCCGTTTGTAATAGTAGGCTAGCATTTGCCTTGGCTGAGCTTCCACGTGTGGGCAGGGGCCATGTTGTAAAGTCTTTGTCCAACTCCATACAGGCCTGCTTGAGTTCATTGTTTTCCAGGCCTCCTGCTTGTTGTTGTTGTGAGTGACCATGTTCACTGGGCCAGGGACAGACTGATTTGCATATAGCCAGGTTCTGAGCTGGGATGATGCAGTGAGATAAATAACGGTGATGGATCAAGCCCTGATCTTTGGACTGGGTAAGAGTGGTCTGCTTAATTCAGACACTCTGTTCATCACCACCCGCTTTTCTGAATCATGTGGCTGGTGGCCATTTTGTGGTGGTGGTTAGGGTGCTTTTGCCATAGACCTGCATGTCTTTCCATTGTTCCTCTTGGCACACACTAAGTTATATATTATATTTGTTTGTACTAGTAGTAAGTGAACAACAGCAATGAATGTCACTTTTCACTGATGTTCTTTTTGCTTATTTGTTTTCAGGTGCACAAAAGAGGAGGAGACAACATCAAACATTGCACTGCCAGACAGAAGTCCTGCTGTTCCTGACCTCATGTGACGTGTGACCACAGACATCTCTTCAACTTGTGCCACTATGTGCTGTTTATATCTTCAAGATGGCACCACACAAAAGTACCCGGTCCAGTTTCAAGTAGGTTGCCACTGAGAAGCAGCAGTGGTTTCCGGTTAGCAAGCTGGGAGCAGCACCCCTGCATCAGTGGACCCACCCCACCAACTTAGGCCCAAGCAAATGTTTGTCGCAGAGACAGCAGTCTAATCACGAGTCATGACAACACCAACGAGCAGTGATGATGAAATGGACTTATCGTTATTGCAAAGTAGTACCCAATCAATGCAGGAAACTTGGAAAAGTGGGGATAGGCAGCCAGAACCACCGCACCCAATAATAAATGTTCCTTCCGAAGTAGGGGCAAATCAGGAGATTGAGCATCCTGCAGACAAAGAAGAAGAGCAAGCCACTCTTTCAGAAGATCCATTGTCTTCCAGATGCTCAGCAAGCAAAAGGAGGGTTAGTCCCTCAACTTCTTCTGCAAACCCCCTTCTGATGATCTAGACCCCACTTGGAAGCCACCAACTCAGTCTGAGAGTGAGACATGCCACGAGACAAGGCTAGGGAAAGGAAGGTTCCAGAAAGCCTTAGAGTTTTGCAGGTAGATGTAAAAGAGGAGTATGATATTGAGCCAGTCATCATTCACATTAGTCCTGCCCCAGTGGACACCAACATTATCCCATCCCAAATTACTGTGAGGGATGTGGCATGAATACCACCAACAGAGATACCACCAACACCCCCTCCAGCTTCCATGTTTGCAAAGGCCCGACAGCGACCTACAACTACCACAACTACCTTAGTAGAAGTAGATACTGCAGAGAGTCAAATGTCACGCCCACCTACCAGTTTATCCGACATTGCAAGTGACACCAGCAGCACCAGAAAATTCACCTCCCTAATTTTTGATTTTTTTTCATTTAGTAGGAAGGAGGTGAACATTGCTATATGCTTCATATGTGGAGAAGGTGTTAGTCGGGGTAAGCTTGGTACAAGCTTTGGAACCAGAGGCTAAACAACCCATTTGGGAAAAGAACACTTGATCCAGTGGGCGGCGGACCTCAGTGGCCCAAAAACTAAACATGTTGTTGGTGGAGGGTGTGAGAAGTTGGCCTGATATATAATGTTCACTATTCTAGTGAGCACTTTGTATCAGTCCAAACAACCCTTATGGTGATTGGTTGTAAGTCAACCTTATAGACCAGCTATCCTAGTAGCATGGATACGAGCAGTCTTCGGGCTAAACTCTAGAGGGCGTGTTAAGCCAGCTGTTATACCATCAGATATACCCCTTGAATACCAAGTGAAAGGACACCACACAAGTGTTATGAAAATAAACAGTGTATTTATTTAGATCACCCAAGAACAACAGGAGGGAAAGGGTTAGATGTACACTCTCACACCCCTTTTCTTACTATTTATAAACAACAGAAGAGTGACAAAACAATAAAGGACAACCTTGTGGAAAAACAAAGTGTCTAGAAAAAAGAGAGGAAAACTCCAAGGGGAGGGACAATACAAAAGAAGTTTTTAAGAACCCTCACTCACCAACCTAGTGGTGACATGCTTCATCACTGAGTTCCCACTGGAAAGACCTAATGTCTTTCCAGTGTGCTTCAACGCCTGTTTACAGCAGAGCTGGTTTTGTGTGTGTTGAGGGTGTTTTTTGAAGCCAAATCAAGCTCAGTGAGTGCAAAGAAAAAATTAGAAAAAATAAAAAAGTGCAAGTACGTGACTTTCAAATATTTTATTACTTGTCCGGTTTGCACTGGTTAAAAACAAGAGTGAATGGACCATAGGTGTGGCCTCAATTATGGTAGACCCCTAGTCCATATAAGTGAATTTGGTCGACATGTTTCTGCTTATGACGAGCCCGAGTCGCTCAGCTTTCTTCAGGACCTTAATAGTGTAATCCTCCGGTGGTGTACACGCCCTAAGGTGCACCCTGCCGTGAGGAAATTGTGTAAAAAATTGGAAATATTCTCTTTTTCCAAAAAAGTATGTTTATACTTACGGCTGTAAAGCCGTTTTAAACCCACGCAGCAATTTTGCTGGAGTCGTGTACCTGTGGGGAAGGAAAATTTCAGTAATTAGATAGAAATATCCCCAATAGATACAGTATTTTAACTGATAATTATTGTTATGTCCCATCACCCAAGCAGAAAAAACACCCATCTAGTGAACTCATCATGATAGGTATTTTATAGCTTAGGTCGCATTACATTAATAGGTAAAGGGTATCATTCCAGGCTCTACAAAATTGTAAGCGTTACAGTGTCCCAAGTATTATGCGACAACATTTTTTCAACTCTGAAAATTGCATAGAAAGGTCTAAATATGGTGTGTCTTCATGACTCATGAGACAACATTTAAGCCCAACATTTCACTATTTGACGGTGAGTGAAACAGAAATTAACAATGACTGCAATTCATCAAGCTACACTAATCACATCTTACGCTAAAAAACGGAATATTCACACACTCCATGGTTTAGAAGGTTTCAAACCGCATTAACAATAGAACAAAGTAGAACAAAAGGTCCCGCTTTAAACTTACAGGAGGTATGTCAATATAGAACCTCATGGGCACATAGCGCGGTGTGGGGTAATCTTCACGCTGCAATCTATGCAAACGGAAAGAACAAACAGACCGGAATGCACATATTATGTACCACCCGAAATCCACGCAGGATCAAAAAAACGTAGGGTCAAAAAAAGTTTTCTAAGTATGGGCGTCCTACCAGGAATACCTGGTTACTTACATTTCTGCAAGCGGCTCCCCTCTCTGCACCTAATCAAGCACCACCTGACTGAACGCCGAGATGTCGGTGTTCTTGCTATTAATTCTTCCTGGTTGTACCACGTGACTGCAAAGGTCACGTGGTCTCTCAAACCAGGGTGCTGGATTCTTAAAGGGGACATGTGCAATTACCGGCGTGTGAGCCGGCTGAGATGTATTTAGAAGTATATTTCGAAGGCATTTAACAATGTAAAGTTGGTTGTAGACCGAGTCACTGTCAAAATCTCGGATTTTATTGCCTTCCACACACAGTAGGGTCCAGCCTGGGACAGCTGTTTTTAGCGTTATATACCCTTATTCATGAGGGGCAGAGTGCGCTATCAGTTAGAGGGGATCTTCTAACAACATTCAGAAGATATTGAGTATAGCGTGACCGGTCTCTCAGACAGAACATTTTCACCCAGATCTGGGCTGATTTTTTGTATTGTTGGGTAATTAATTTGAATCTGATTTGTTCTAGCCTAGAGAGCACTATGTACGCTCATTGATCATTATTGCTGAATTTGGATATATTAAAATATATTAAAATGCAGATATATTAAGCTTTGTTCTGAGTTTATTTAATCAGAGCACAGGGATCTCTATGTGTGTTCCAGGATCCTTAATGATCTGTGTGACTGTATTATGACTTAGGAGTCCCTCTATGTAAAGATGTTTCTATTATTCTGTTAGGAATTGAGATGGTGAATTCCAGAACCAATGTTTCATATTAGTGTTACTTAAGGGGCCCATACAGTAATCTTTAGTGGAGTTTCTCATCGTCGTAAGACCAGTCCCCAGGGAATATCATCATTGAGGCCTGAGCGGTGGCTAGATAAACGATGGATCCACCGTTGCTCCTTTTCAAAAAGCATCTTCTCATCACCCAAGACCTGTTCCACAACAGTCCACCGCATGTCATTCAGTGTGTGATTCTTTTCTATAAAATGGGCAGTCAGCTTGGTGGTACTCCGTTTGCATCGAATATTACTGCGATGTTCACAGATTTTGAGCTTCACACGTCTTGTGGTCATACCAACGTAATTTAAGCCGCATGTGCAGGTGATCAAATATACGACATTGCTGGTATTGCAGTTGGTACGGCTTCGTTGTTCCCATTGCTTGCCTTAGATCACAACAGCCCTGTACTCTTTATGAGGACAGGGTACTAAGCACATAACAAAACTCTTACGAAAATACTTTAAGTTGCACAATTTACACAAATGCCCGAGGGGCACGAAAAACCATATACTCTGAAAGTGGAATGCGAAATTACTAGCAGGTAAGTACTGTACTAATAGGCTTTGGAATCGCTAGGACTACGTTACTGAACCTTCAGATTACTAGTAGGAGGCCTAGGGGACTCGGGTGCAGAGTGTGCACTCTCACGCGGGATGCGGGACAAAGTCTATGGGAGCTAGTAAAGGCAAAGTTAGTGTTCTCGGGCGAACGCGACTAGGTAGATCGAAAACAAAAGTGGATCTGGACCCTTGGATAGTGAGGCTATGCTGGGGCACCGAAATGCCGAAGTTACCTAGCCCAGGGGCTGCAGCTGCATAGGTCTGAAAAGACGTCGGGAATCCTCGTTGACGAACCAGGAGCCTGAAGAAAGAAGTTGCTGGCAGGCGACCAGTGAAGAGAGTTCGAGTGATCCAAGCCTGGATCGAAGATGGATGACACCTGAAAGCAGAGGGGACCAAGTTCTTAATCACTAGCCAGTGATTGTGTGGGCACCAGGATGGCACCGGGCGAAGTCACCTCGACCAGGTGAGTGGGCGACGCTGGGCTCTGCAGTCTCACGGACCAGGAGGCGTTGTCGGCGACCAGGATGGAGGTGCGAGCTGTCCCACGATGGTTGATGCTGTCGACATTGCTGGACCCAGGATTGGGGCAACAAGTCTTGGCAAATTCAAACCCACGCGGTGGACCTAAAATGGCGTTTGGAGTAGACCAGGAGGGTCCGGGGTGCTCCTCTTTTGGAAGGGAGCAAGGGCCAGTCTGGAGCAACCAGACCAGCAGTGTTGTCGTCGTTGATCATCATCGGGAAGGCCACAAGCCAGCGGGCTAGTAGCCAGACAACGCGGTGAGCAGCCAAAAAGCAGAAGGGCCCCACGCAGATCGTGGAGATGCTGGGGGGCTGGACTTCGGTGCTGGAGCTGCTCAGGGTCGGGGCTTCTCGGACCCCAAATCACTCACCAGAGGATCCCTCGGCGGTCGTGCTGGATAGAAGTCGTGCAGTTCTGATGATGGCCGGTCCTTCGAGGTCTCGTCGCACCTACGGTTCTCAGCTTAGCTGTAGAGGTAGGTAAAGGTCAGAGGTGCCAGGGAAGCCGGGTCTCGTCGAGCTGGTCAGTCGGATTCCTGAGGAAGGACGTGCAGCAAACCGCAGAGTTCTTAGATGGTGCCTGCGGATGCAGGGTGACTACTCCTTAGCCACAAAGGAGAAATCTTGGGAAGAAGTCGAGAGTTCCTTTCGTAGAAAGTAGTTTCTTGATTCAAAGATTATCTAATTTGGAAGGGTCCCCGCTCCTGCCTTTATCCTAAAGAAAGGGGTGGGTACGCGACTAGGTCCTGCCCTAGGGGTGGGACCAGGAAGGGGGGTGGTTACACCCCTCTCCCATGCCGGACTTTCCCCAGGCCAGGGGCTGGTGTGACCCTGGAACTGGTTCTAGCAGGCAGATGCGTAGTGAGCACCGGGGTGCCACTTGCAGTCACCTTCCTGTAAAGCCCTGCCTACCCAGGATACACAAAACCCTGTCTGGGATGGTGCTAGCACCGCCCCTGACAGGAAACCCTTTTTTCAAGCTCTCCTCGCTGGAAGGACTCCCAGCAGCAGGAGGTCAGACTTGTGTCTGTGGTGGCAGCATCCATTTTGTGGAGCTGAGGCTTGAGTTAACTTTAACCGGGGTTCACAGTTACATACATGTCGTGTCCCTCTAGAAGGGTGGAATGCTAACCCCGTCACCAGAATTGGCAAGGGGTTAGTATTCCAATTCGTATGACACCTTACTCGACATGTTTTGATAAAGCAATACCAAAGATAGCATTTAACCGCGAGGATTATAATGCACTTAAGAGTATATGGTATGCGTTATCATGGAACAGCTATTAGGACTTGGTTCTGCAAGCTTCAGACGGGCTCAGCTCATGCCAGAGCACCATCTCACATGATTCCAAGCACTCTGCCTTCAGGATTGTCAAGGCCTGCCATAGGAGTGACTGATAGGAATCTGTGTGTCCATTTTTAGGGTTAGATATAGGTATACTATATCTAAAGCAAAGGGTGATTACACCACCTTGCCCCAGCTGTCGTGCAGCCAGTTGTGTCAGATTTAGATGGCCATCCAGGGGTGGCATAATACATGCTTCAGCCCCTGGTAGGCCCTGGGTACACCTACGCCCTGAGTTACAGGGTCTGATAAGGTGGCCCAGTACCAATTGGAAATGTACCTAAGGTACATGGAATCCATTTTAGAGAGAGAGCAGTAGGCCTGGGGTCCTGATTGGCAGGGCCCCAGGTCAACTAAGTCGGAAAACCAGCAAAACACCAGGAAAAGAGTTGGGGGCAACCATAGTCAGGTATCCACCTTCCTACAGAGGGAATGAAGAAGAAGGAGAAGATCTGATCGTGGTGTTAGATGAACAAGCGGTAGGCATGTCCTCTGTTACACAAAGCAGCCCTGTCCTCAGCAGTACAGTGGTTGCGCCCACATCATCATCATCGGATAACATCGCAATGGCACAAGAGTCAGGCTGAGCCTGAGACACCAAGGGGTCCAAGGCAAGAGAGTACTGCAGTGAAAAAACATTAATGGAGCCTAAGATCTGGCATCAAGAAGTCACCTGCATCAGTGGCAACAGAAAATAAAAACATTCAGGCTAAAATTCTCAACATGTTTAGGTCGGAGGGGCAGTACAAATGCAACTACCCAATGGCACGTTTGTACAATGCAAAGCTGGTTAAAATGTTAGCACAGGACCTTCTACCTTTTTATTTTGTGGAAGGGGTGGGTTTTCTTGAATTTGTGGCAGCCATCTGCCCGAAATAGAAGATTCCCAGCTGGTCATATTTTGCCAGAGTTGCTGTTCCAGCACTATAACACGACGTGCTGGAATTGCTTGGACACACTTTGCCGCAGAGTGCTATTCACAATATCCACTTGACATCAGACATGTTGACCAATTGCCAAGCCACTGATTACATGTGCATCACTGCACACTGGATCTCTGTTGTGGGTGTTTGTGAAAAGATATCTGCAAGTGTTGACACTGCTGAGATTTTAAATGCTGCTCGGAAACATGCAACAATAGCCATGTTCGCCATGGAGAAATCTCATAATGCTGCAAACATTTTGGAAGAATTTGACAGCAAGGTTATTGAATGGCTGTGACCAAGAGGGCTTAAAAATAGTTTTGTTGTCACAGACAATGGCAGTAATATAGCTAAGGCCATGTCCGATGGTGGCTATTTCAGGGTCCTGCGTTGGCGCACTGCATTTACATCATTGTTCAAGACTTTATGAAAAGGAAGACTGAGTCAGCAACTTACTGACCACTTACAGAAGAATCTGCACACATTTCAGCCATTCCTTTAGAGACCAGAAGCAGCTGAGGATCACTCAACGTGATAATAGAATGTCAGTTAAAGCACTCATCCAGGAGGTGCCAAAACGTTGGAACTCAACTTATTACATGCTTGAACGTCTGTTTGGGAAGTACAGACCAATCAATGAATATGTCATGCAAAGACTAGGGGATACTACTGTGAAAGGCTTGACTATTGAGATGGACCAATGTGGCCTAGGTAAATACCTGACAGAGATACTACTTCCGTAAGAGCTCTTCACACGAGAAGCCAGCAAGGAGGACTGTACTATGTGCCAAGCTATCCCATTGTGAAACAAAAGGGGATGATGGACAGAGCGTTTGAGCAAATCAAACACTCACCCCCAGTCAACTGATCTGGGTTTAATCCATCACCATTCTTTAGCTCACTCAGCCACCCCAGTCCAGCCATGGCCATATGCAAATCAGTCTGACCCTGTGCCTCATGGGAAAAGTCCAGCCCGAACTGCCAAGCCATGTCTTCCCTGGACCAGAAACAAGCATCCTGGGACCGGTTTCGGATTCATAATCCTCATCAGCCAGGCTATCTTGAATTCAGTGGCCAAGTGAGCAAGGGACTCACGTCTGAGCATACCCTGACAACTTAGGGCGAACAAAGCGAAACAAAAGGGGATGATGGACGGAGCGTTTCAGCAAATCAAACACTCACCCCCAGTCAACTGATCTTGGTTTAATCCATCACCATTCTTTAGCTCACTCAGCCACCCCAGTTCAGCCATGGCCATATGCAAATCAGTCTGACCCTGTGCCTCATGGGAACAGTCCAGCCCGAACTGCCAAGCCATGTCTTCCCTGGACCGGAAACAAGCATCCTGGGACCGGTTTCGGATTCATAATCCTCATCAGCCAGGCTATCTTGAATCCAGTGGCCAAGTGAGCAAGGGACTCACGTCTGAGCATACCCTGCCAACTTAGGGCAAAAAAAAGTGAAACAAAAGGGGATGATGGACAGAGCGTTTGAGCAAATCAAACACTCACCCCCAGTCAACTGATCTGGGATTAATCCATCACCATTCTTTAGCTCACTCAGCCACCCCAGTTCAGCCATGGCCATATGCAAATCAGTCTGACCCTGTGCCTCATGGAAACAGTCCAGTTCGAACTGCCAAGCCATGTCTTCCCGGGACCAGAAACAAGCATCCTGGGACCGGTTTCGGATTCATAATCCTCATCAGCCAGGCTATCTTGAATCCAGTGGCCAAGTGAGCAAGGGACTCACGTCTGAGCATACCCCGCCAACTTAGGGCGAACAAAGCGAAATAAAAGGGGATGATGGACGGAGCGTTTAAGCAAATCAAACACTCACCCCAGTCAACTGATCTGGGTTTAATCCATCACCATTCTTTAGCTCACTCAGCCACCCCAGTTCAGCCATATGCAAATCAGCCTGACCCTGTGCCTCATGGGAACAGTCCAGACCGAACTGCCAAGCCATGCCTTCCCTGGACCAGAAACAAGCATCCTGGGACCGGTTTCAAATTCATAATCCTCATCAGCCAGGCTATCTTGAATCCAGTGGCCAAGTAAGCAAGAGACTCATGTCTGAGCATATTTTGCCAACTTAGGGGGAACAAAGCGAAACAAAAGGGGATGATGGACGGAGCGTTTGAGCAAATCAAACGCTCATCCCCATGGGGCACAGGGTCAAGACTGATTTGCATATGGCTGGGTTCAAACTGGAATGGCATGGTGAGCAAAAAAACGATGGATTTATCCCTGATCTCTGGTCTTGGGTTGAATGTATGCCATTGTTCTGCATTCTGTCCATCAACTGCTGTTTTTGCAAGCTATCCCATTGTTGCACATGTTGCAGGAGAAGTTGAAGAGGATGTCTGCAATGTACGCATTTGTGGAGGAAAAAAAAGAAGCACATGAGTTGGTGGAGAGCTTAACCATTCGCTTATCTGAAAATACAAGGGTGCAAAGAGACATTGTGTCATCCAACCATTACATTTGTGTCACAATTCTGGATCCACAGTACAAACCATTACTGCACACTTTCATTCCTTTTTCAGACAGGGATGTTTCCAACTACAAAACTTAGATAGCTGTGGAAGCCAGTCATCCAGAAAAAGAACAAGTGGGAATCAGAGGCATGCTACTCCAGGGCACAAAAAGTACTGCAGGGCATCTGGCTTCAAGTTCAACTTCAAAGCCTGAGGGTAGTACAGTTGGCTCACAGCAACCAAAACCACCAAGTACAACAACAACACCAAGATTAACAAGAACAGGAGCATCAGCCCCAAAATCAGCACAGGAATGGTTTCGACAATAAGGGCTTAAGTCCAGTGCTGAGGCAAAGGCAAAAGAGGCTGAGCAAAGCAGAGCACCCATGAGCATTGAGTTGTTGGTCCAGGCCTATCTGGATGACCCAGCAGAGGTCCACGTTGATCAAAACCCATTGCTGTATTGCTATTGGAAAAGGCGCCAATAGCCAGTGCTCAGCAGGCTGGCGATAAGCTATCTGGCTTGCCCTGTTGCAAGTGTCATTTCTGAGCATGTTTTCAGTGCTGCTGGTGCCGTTCTGACAAAACAATGAGGAGTCTCTCACCCCAAAATGTGGAGAGGTTAACCATGATCAAAATGAATCAGCACTTTATACCACAGGATTACACCATACCTGAAGTAGCATTTGAATTTGAATTTGAATTTAAAAACATTTATTAAGCGCACATATACCTGGCGGTTTCTTGGCGCTGAAGCATAACAGGAAGATGATGACTGCGACTCAGGTCATTGAAGTAGTGTGTCGTTAGGTGACCTAATATTGGGCGAAGCACCAGAATATGAGGATGAGCTCTACTTCCCTGACAACTAGGCTTTCGAGTCGACTCAAGTAACTTTCTTTCTTCCTTTTTAAGCAAAAAACCATATAGCTGGGGAACATCATTTTGTAGTGTAGTTCTTATATTCCCAATAGGCTCTGTGCAGTGGAATAACATAAACAGCAGTGTAGACATAGGACTGAGGTCATCTAGGTCTCTACTGACTATGTTAGACTTAATTAGTTTTGCCAGCTAGCTCAGAGGTCACTAGAAACGTTCTTGAATGTTCAGGAAAGGGTTTACCGTCCTGATTTAGACAAGAAGGGATTAGCTTCTGACAACCGCATACACATGACAACTTTGCTCTCCCAGAATAAAGAGTGTATCTTCAGAGTTGTGTGAAACAATAGACAGCTATTTCACTCAGTCAATCGTGCATGCTTAGTTCCACCAGATTGCAGAGAAATAGAGAGACAGGCGTTTTCAATAAAAGGTGTTATTTCATTGAGCAGTCTTCTTTCTCATGCAAGAGAAATGAATTGCCACAATTGCAATACTTATTGTAAAGTAAAGTGCGTACAGTAAAAGTAGTATTATGAAATAATACTGTAAAGCATTGATATGGTTTCTTAGCCATATCATACTTTAATATGGATAAAATATATACATACATAAAAACATTGACTAACGAACTCAACTGGTGCTTCTAAGATATGCCTACCCCAGTGTACCTGACCTAAGCCTAATACGTGGGAAGGAGTAAGTAAGTTGCAGTTTTAAGTTTAAGTTAAGTTTTGCCAAGTATCGGAATCAAGAATTCTCTCTAAGGTTGTAATCAGCTTGGTCATAGAATGAAGGATGTCTTGTATCTTGCTTCTCAGGACTCGATCTCCCAGCAACCCGCGAGGGTGACTTGGGAACACCTGAGCTGGATTTTCTCGGCTGGAGAAAAAGACAGTGTCTCTCTCAGTGCATCAAGGGGAGGGGTGGTCTCCGTCGGCTCTCATAACAGCTGGGCTCCCGGGCAAGTAGAACGTCGCTCTGCTCCCAACCACCGCGTGTTTGCTTAAGGCAACGTTGGTATATTTATACCTGAAAGGTGCCGGGTTTGACGTAAGGTTGGACATAAGACGTCACTAAAAACGAACAGTTCTTTCTGGACTCTAGGAGTTCTTGTGCAAATCAAAACAATTGCAGGGGTTTTCCCGGGCTGCTGGAGGCTTGGTTTGTTTAAAGAGCGCGTTGTGCTTTCTAGGAGTCTATGGGAGTAGCCGTGCTGTGCTTTGGACTGCATGGGCTATTACTGAATATGGATATGATTCTAATGCCTTTATAAGGATATTATTAGTTATAACCACATAAGGGCATGAATTGGGAATATCGAATTAGGGTCCTAGATAGAAATACAACAATTTACTTCCTTATTTGTGTGTGTTACTGATTTTCTGGTTCACAAATCCATCCCGAAGGTCTTACTTCTTTATTGCCAAATTGGAGTTGCAACTTCAGTCAGTGAAGATGTAACTAGTAGTCCACTCCTGACTCTCCCAAAAGTCATTTCCCTCACGTCAGACATTGGATAGATAATACAACAAATTGTGAAATGTGTGCCTGCATCCAAACCCGGGCACTGACTATATTATATATGTATCCTTTCCGAGCCTAGAGGCACTGCCCCGGAAGAACAGGTAAATGATGGCCTACCTTGTATGCTGCATGCTTGTTGTTTCTTGTGCACAATGTCTAGTATTCTGAATCTCTACACACAAAAAAGTGACTCAAGTCAATCTTTCCTTTCTTGCTGTTCAATAATGTTAGAAATGGTGATTTACGGTTGGCTAAGGCTTGCGCCAAAGCCAGGCAGAAACCACCATTCTACGTCAGGGCAAGGAAGTCACCCGCTAAGATAACCCCTGCTCACCCTCTTGGTAGCTTGGCACGAGCAGTCAGGCTTATCTCAGAGGCAATGTGTAAAGCATGTGCACGCGCATCCAGCAACAACACCCAAGGCCCACCAAAATGGAAAATCCGCACAGTGTATATATAAAAATAGCCTTTGTATTATACCAAACACATTGGATAATAAACACACACTTTACAATGTGCCATAGGCACTGGCAGAACTTACAGGGGATTATGTACATGGGACAGGGCCATGTGGGCCACTGTCAGGAAGGAATAAGCACTTTTAGAACTAGCACTTGGTAGAATTAGCACTTTGTAGGAATAACGCTTAGCACATAGCACATATAATAACTGTAGCACCAAATAGCAAATGTAGCACACAACGAGTAATCATTGGTAGAAGGTAAGTACCACCTACGCAATCCTAAACTCCTTAGGCAAATATCACGCAGGAAACCATGAACTCACTAGCATCACCTATACTAGGAAAACACCCTCCTAAGCATAAAAATACATTCAGGGGTATAAGCATAAAAGCATTGCATATGATATAACAATCACAGTAGGCAGGTAATCACAATTGTGCAAGGATCACATGGGGCAAAAACATGTACCCAATGCAAGGGCACAACACCTAAACTGCCCCCAGGTTAACTTGGCCTCTCAGGGGCTGAAGCGCCCTGTGTCCAAAATGTTAGGCAGGTAATCACAATTGCGCAAGGATCACATGGGGCAAAAACATGTACCCCACGCAAGGGCACAACACCTAAACTGTCCCCCGTCCAACTTGGCCTCTCAGGGGCTGAAGCGCCCTGTGTCCAAAATGTCAGGGCAGTCTGTGCAGGCAGCCAAAGGAGATGCGCAAGGGGGCTTAAATGTAGCAGCTGCCCACTAAGTGCTGGGTAGCTGGGAATCTCCTCTGGGCTTTCACAGAGACAAGGGGGCCCAAAACAACGTGGGATCCTCGCAGGCTATATAAATAAAACAGATATACCCTCAGGAGCCTCATGGTTCTAAACAACAATGCCACCAAACTGGGGGAGTGGCCCTCTGCCAACCTGGGCTGCTCTACCCTCAAAAATGCCCCCAAGACTTTGGTGGACATTGGAGCCTCTTGGGCTCAAAATACCAAAATGCCCCCATGAGCCTCTTGTGGGCTCTGAATCCACAATGCCCCCGGGTGTGTGGGAGCCTCTTGGGCTCTTTAAACAATGATGGCTTCGGCGTGGAGCGGCCTGCAATGGCGGGTCCGCTCAGGATGCCCCCTCCAAGTCCCGGCAATGTGCCTTGAAGGCACCGTCACTATCGAGGAAGCCCCTACTCACCGGGCTGCTCCTCATCACTCCACTCGTCAGCGGCCGGTTCTCCTCTCGCCGGTCCTGGGATTTGGGTGCGGGGCTCTCCCTTCCAGATGGGAGCCCCGGTATTCCTCCGGCTATGCGCAGGAGCACGGGCTAGACTCTTGCCGCTTCCTGCTTTTCATCTAAGCACTTTCGGGTCAGGCCCCGCCCACGTCATGTCGAGGATCGCCTGACTTCTGGGGTTTCCCGGATCGCAGTGGCGTTTCTCTTGAATCCCGGGCCACGGTGGTGATGCGGGGTAGGCGCCCGCTTAGTTACAATGTCCCTGGCGGGGTGGGCACCCGCCAGGGCTATATATAAAAAAAGGAAACAATCGCACCAAGATCCTGGCGGGGTGGGCAACTGCCAGGGGTCTTAAATCCTCAGCAAAAGTCCCTGGTGCCCGTTAGGGATAAAAAATGGAAGGTATGAGGGGGAATTTCCACACAGGAGAATCCCTTGCAAAAACTATTGCAGCTCCGCGCTGCAGATGCCAACAGAAGCACCGCTCCTCTTGGCCCTACAACAGAGCGCTCTCCACGAAAGACAAAGCACCTCCTTAGCAGGGGCAGTAGAGCGCTCTCAGGCGCTGTAGTCACCAAGTCCAGGGCAGGTCCTTTTAGAATGCAGGCAAAAAGGGGGAGGCAAGAGCTGGGCCCAGGGGCCAGCTCACAGGGCCCTCCAGGCAGAGAGGCAACACCCAGTGGCGGATCATCCTGGTGACCAGCAGCAGCAGGCCCCCCTCAAGCTTGGATCAGGAAGAAGAGCAACTTGCATGGGGAACCAGCTTCTTTTTATCCACACATTTCCTTTGTCTGAGGGTGCAGGGTGGGGGGAAACCAGATGCAGCTTGTTGTGGAGCACTCTGTTATGCTCAGGCCCTCTCACCATTCACTGGCCAGGCTAGGGACATCAGACGCACCACAGGGGGCGGAGCCAGCATTGTGTTGGGAAAGCCCAGCCCTATTTAGGTCCCAGGTGCACTCCTCCCACCAATCTGGCTGTCAATCTCTCTATTCATCACCGGGGCAGACCCATCTGACTCCTGGAGCCAGGCTCACCAGCCAGCTTCAGCCAATCACAAGCCAGACAGTCACTGCACCTTTATTACACAGACATGGCAACTTCTAGAAGTGGCACTTCCACACTAGACACATTACTGCCGCACACATCATTGCACAGCATTCAATCTCATGAGTCAGCACATAACAAACTCAAGCTTGCACTCCCCACGTATCAGGAACTACCATGGCCACATACATTCCTCATGCATTCCTATGGGAGGGCAGGCCAACCTCATCATACGCACTCACTTTACACTGGGACACAATGTTAAAGTGTGCAGAAGACCAAAAATAACTAGCACCAAGTCACAATTAAAAGCAAAAAGTTTAGGGGTCAACCTGCCAGAAGGGCCAAGTCCAACAAATAACAAAACTGCACTACTGCAGGTTGTTCCACTGTATGTTTGAGTCAGGAGTTAGGACGAGTCTGGAGGACTCACTTGGGAGTCGGGACACTCTTGGTACAGAGTTGGACACCATACCATACTCGCAGTCATCAGAGTCAAGAAGATCAGAGATGATTGATGGAACGAATAACTTAGGCGCGAAGTGGCCTAAAGGTAAATAACAACACCAGACCAGACCTACTTGTCTGTGTAGAGGTAGTGGTGTGAATGACAGTGGTGCATTGAATTTTTTTACTTTTTGGAAAATGCTATGTTGCTCTGTGTGTGTGCTCAGTGCTACTGCTGTCTAGCTCAAATTCAGAGCTAAGTGGAGGTTTGGTGGGGGGTCTTGTTCATGTTGTTTGGAGGTAACTAACTGCCGGAAACCAAGCAGACATGATTTAGCCATGCCGCCTCTGAACTGCAACTACAAATTTGGCAAAAATATAATACAGTTATAGCATCTTCTTCATTTAAAAAAAATATATATTTTTTTATTGATAACACAAGCAGTCAATAGTTACAAAAGTAGATCAGTATCCATTAGTAGAAAGTAAACATAAAGATCAAAATTCGAGAGGTACAGAGACCAAATCATATGACAAAATAGCATAAAAATCACACATTACTGAAGTAAGTCAGCATCCATTGCTAAAAAAACAAAAGCATAACATACAAAAATCAATTCATAAAACTATAACAATCATGGAAACAAGGTTCCCCAGATTTTATCAACTTTCTTGAGTGATCGATCACTTCTGATTCTAGCTAAAGAGAATTCCATATCTATATTTCATTCACTATAACCCACCATTGAGTTACGTGGGGTGGTTTGTCTGAAATCCATGCCCTTGCGATGATCAGTCTAGCACATGATATTAAAATAAAAAGCAAATCCTTAGAAGCAGCAGTAGTTGGCTGCATACCTAGAAGTATCATCTCAGCTGATAATGGGTCATATATCAATTGCTTCTGTTTCAGAATATTTTCCACATTATCCCAAAATATACGCAGTACTGGGCATGAGACGATCATATGCTCTAGGTCGGCAGCCAGCAAGTCGCATTTCGGACATTTGGTGTGATCGTAAGAGACATTGCTATCCGACCACTTAGAAATTTGAAGCGGAGTATAATATAACTGACATACAGTCTTGTAGGTTTGAAGTTTTAAGCTTGATGAGTGAACTAAGTTATTAATATTATGTAAAAATGTAGAAATATTATTCGATAATATACCCATCCCCAATTTGGAGGCCCATTTCTGCGCCAGTTTAAAGCAATCATCAGTTTTGAATTGACTAAAGCATGTATACCCTAGGCGAATTATAGCTTTATTTTTTTCCCATAAATACATGTCCATATATCTGAATCTGAAATTTCCTTAAGCTTCATTTTACCAATACAAAAAATCACAAATCTGTATATATTTAAATCGCATGTATTCAGGAAGTTCGTAGAGTATTCTAAGGGTTTCGAATTCTAAAAATCCTGTTGAGCCATATAGATCAGCCAGCTTGGTTATGCCGAAATTAGCCCATGCTCTCCCCACTGAGTAACTAAAAATATCTGTCAAACCCGGGTTATTCCAGATAATTAAGTTAGGGTGAAAAAACGAAGTTCCATCAATAGCCATTATCATATTCCAAATGCGAATCACATCTTTAGCGGTCTTATACCTTACTCTCTTAAAATAAATTGGATTGTTCGTTCTGGCTAGAAATTGTGTCGAATTAGGTCCCAGCATAAATTGATGAAAGTAGTACGGATCGCTAGAATTAAAGAGGCTACGGATTCGACCCAAGAAAGAGGCGTAAAAGTAAATTTTAAAGTCTGGGAAGTTAAGACCTCCCTTAATAAATGGTAACTTCAAAGAGGTAAGTGCTCTGCGATTTTTTTTAAAACCCCAAATGAAGCTACCTAAAATGCCATCTAATTTTCTAAAGAATACGTTGTTAATAAGCAGAGGAATCGACCTGAATAAATATAAAAATTTGGGTAGGATATTCATTTTAATAAGTTTTATTCCTCCAAACATATTTAGGGGTATCTTATGCTATTTTTTAAGAAGAGCTGTTGTATCCCTTAGTAAAGTATCATAATTTAGTGCCTTTATATCCCTAATATTGGAAGTTATTTTAATGCCTAAGTAAGTAGCTGTGTGGCAGATGCCAGTGACCGGGACCAGTGGTTTATAATTTACAATGATTTGAGTTTTATTTAAATTTAATTTATATCCGGAAACAGCACCAAAATCATCTGCTTCCTTAATAATCCCAACCATGGCTGCTGCCACATCAGTTGCATAAATTGCCAAGTCGTCAGCGTAAGCATTGATTTTGAGTGAATTGTTACAATGAATAAAAGGTTTAATGCGTTCTTGAGCCTGTATTGCGTTGATAAATGGCTAGAGAGAGCAAATAGGAGTGGGGATAAGGGGCACCCCTGACGAGTGCCTCTTGAAACTGGAAAACTAGCCGATATTAAATTAGCATATCCTATTTTTGCATTTGGCCAGTCATAAAGTACCTGAATTCTTTTTAGAAACTGCGTCTTAAAGCCAATTTCTTTAAGAGTTGTCCAGAGATAATCCCACCCCACTCGGTCAAATGCTTTTTCAGCATCTAGTAACACCATACCGAGTGGTGAGGGATTAGTAGCTGGAACATCGAATGCTGTGATGGCCATGTTAACATGTGCAGTTGTATCCCTGCCTATCACAAAATCATTTTGGTGTTGACTGACTAGTTTGGGCATGATAGGAGCTAGTCTCATAGCCAATAGTTTAGCATAAGCTTTAGCATCAGCATTAATCAAGGAAATGGGTCTATAGGATCCACATTCTAATGGTGTTTAGTCCTTTTTTAGAAAAAAAAAATTATCTTTGCAGTTCTCCAAGACTTGGGGCCTTGCTAGATTCTCCTATTTGGTTAATAACAGAGCATAAAATAGGTAGCAATTCTTCGCTGCATCTTTTGTATATTTCAATAGGGAGCGCGTCATCTCCCGCTGCTTTCCCCGAGTGTAGGGAAGAGATAGCAAGTTTTAATTCTGTAAGAGAGAAATTTCTTTCCAATTCTTCCATCATTTCTGTTTCCTTTTCTAGTACCCAGTTCTTTCTTATGTATCTCTGTAAGATATCTTCCGTAGGAGAGTGTTCAGGAGTATAGAGTTTGCTGTAGTATGTAACAAACTATTGTAATATTTGTCCTGGCTGGTTGTAATTAACTCCCTCAGCCACTTTTATGCTTTTAATTAGAGAGTTAGCTCTATTCTCCGCTACTTTATAGGCAAGGATCTTGCCAATTATATCCCCGCTCTCATATTGTGCTATTTTACATTAATGAAAATTAGAACTTATTCTCTCTCTTAAACATTTTTTAGTTTTTGAATGTAACGTAATCAATTTAAATTCTAGTTGAGATTTATTGTGTGTGGTAGGTACCCCTATATTCTCTTGTCTAATAGTTTCTGCTAAATGTTTCTCCAGTGAGCGAATATTCGAAGTCATTTCCCATATCTCATTTTTCCGTTCTGCATTTTGCCTAAATATAAATTGCTGGGCAAACCCTCTAATAAACGCTTTGCAAGCGTCCCACACATAAATAAGCTGAGCGGAGTCTATATTAAACTCCAGGAAGTCTTAAATTTGATTTTTCAACTGAATAACAAATGATGTGTCTGTCAACAAATATCTTGGAAATGAAAATAACCTAACTTCTTGTTTCTTAGATAGAATATTAAACCGCAAAAGGATGGGGTTGTGGTCCGACGTTACTCTAGGACAGATCTCCATTTTAGAACCTTCCAAAATATTATCAGAGTCCCATGCCATATCAATGCGAGAACACATTTTGTGGGCTGCTGAATAGTATGTATATCCTGCTAGCATAGGGTAGAGATGCCTCCAAATATCTTTTAAATTATGAATATGGGAGAGTTCGATAATAGCTTCTCTCGTCTTCCGCATACGTTTAGATGGGTTAAGCTTCGTAGTATCTATTGCGTAGTTCATGACGCAGTTGAAATCACCCATAAGTATGAGCTCACCTTCCCGATCTAATAGTTCTATATGTAGTCGGTCAAAAACCCCCGCATCATCAGTATTTGATCCGTACAGGGCACATAATACATATTTGGAATTTGTTAAATTAAATTGTATAATTGCCAATCTTCTTCATTTGATTCATTTTTTTTTCTCTTCAATCATTACGGCTGTGTGTGCTGTTTGTTTGCTTATATTTTACTCGTACAGATATTTTACCTTTATTTCCTGTCTTTCAAAGGAAGCCTGGTACAACAGAACATAAGGTATGTATGTAACTTGGGTCTCCCTAGGGGCAGAAAGGAAATTGCTTAATTAACTGCTGTGTACCAAATCTAGTACTGCTCCTCATCATGCATGCATTTCCTTTTTCTCGCTTATCAAATTTATGATGGTCAGCTGCCAAGATGAATGTGTTGTCCATGTGTAGTGTTTGTCTTTGTCAAATCTTTCCCTCAAATACCCCTTCCAAACCATTCATCAAATCCTAAACCTCTTCCTCCCGGCTTTGAGATTTTTATATTGAGGTGTGATTAAATAAAATTTACATCAATAATTGATCACACACTTGCTAGGGCGGATGTGGTGAAAGCAAAACTAACTCAAGGCAGAACAAGGATCTTCTCCTGCTCAAAGTATATATATATGTATATATATATGTATATATATATATATATATATATATATATATATATATATATATATATATATATATATTCACAGAAAAAAACATAGGTTATAGTCCATATATAGTTAGGAATTTGCATTTACAAAACCTTGAAAATTCAATGAAAAAACCATTGGTTATAGAACATATATAGTTAGGAATTTGCATTTACAAAACCTTATTTTACTCGCATAAAACCATTGAAATTCCATATATAGTTAGATGCGCTAACTATATATCGCGCACCCGCAATCCACTGCTGATGATGTCACATATTACATCATATTATATTACATAAATGCAAATTCCTAACTATATATGGACTATAACCTATGGTTTTTTCTGTGAATTTAAATGGTTTTTTAATAGCAAATATCAAAAGCTGTCAAATGTCAAGTACGTGATAGATAAAAACGTTTTCGTATTTATGCACGCTGATGTGCTTTGAACGCTGCACCCCCCCCCCTCCCCTCTTTTCTCTTAGTAGTACTCTCTCTTTGCAGACAGTGAACGGTAGTTAACGCAGACCTTTACCCCCGTTGTAATCCGTCGTACCTGCTTGTCTCTCCATTTGATTGATTGTTATCCAAGCATTTACTGTTTTAGAATTGGTTCTCTTTGGATCATTCTCTATTTACAAACAAGCACAAAGTCGCAATACTCTGTTTAGTCTTTGCAGATAGTGAAAAATCGTGTAAAAAAATAAAAGTAATCGAGCAAAATCAGTAGGCCACTAATTGGATCTCTTTTTGACCTCGCTAAAATAGAAATATTAGGAACAACTCTTCATGAGAAATACGAAAATAGTGAGATGAACTGAGCTCCACACCATGAGGACTGCAAGACAGCTCGACTCCGTCACCCACCCCGCCCAAAATAACGACAAACCCTATGCAAATATTTAAAATATAGACAACACACCAGCAAAGAAACAGGGTAAAACATTTTATTAAATAACTATTTACATAACTATTTTATACTTTTTATTGCCCGATCCGGCTAGCTCAATCGATCGAGCATGAAACTCATGCACTCTGATAGCAAGCGTTGCTACTGATGCTATGCAGACCAAAACTGGTTTTCAGTTTGTACATTTTTCTAGATTTTTCAATCCAAGGTTGGTTGACTTTGTAGAACGATGGCTTCAGATTTTCAACATACGGTGTGGTGGCGCGGACTGGGAGGGGGCGCTTCGCTCCTGCCCCCTCCCCAAGTAAGTATTTCATACGTGAAAGTACGTTAATGGTTTTGGTCCCTGAGTTGCTTCAATGTCACTGCCATTCTCAAATGGCATAAGTTCTGGATGTTGGGTGCCATAGTTCAGAGTTCTGAGCAGCGCTTGTAACACTGTCTGAAGCTTATTTCCACCTACTGCAGCTTCACTATTCTCAAAGTAAGTGCGTGTCGTTTGTGGACCTGACTGCATTTGAAAAGAATGTGATATGTTACCTTCCTAAACAGCTTGACGGAGGCCCCCGAGGGGCGGTGTGATGGCCATGGACTCGGAGAAGACGCTTGGCTCCGACCCCCTCCCCAAGTCTTATAGCACTGGTGTAGCCTGAGATCGCCCCCGACATAGGCGGCCGGCTCCCGGGGTCCGGCGGAACTTTTTGCCTTTTGATGACTCTTCTATTCTGGACCTTGTCCTACAATCCGTTTGACCTGAAGACACGCTGTAGTGGGGCGCCCCTTTACCGTTTCAGTTGCCATTCCGCCCGCTTTTGCTACACTGTGCCTCTTCCGCCATTCAGCTGTTTACCGCCCGCTCTTGCGACTACAGCGTCTCGCTCACCATGTAGTTGAGTTGCTCCCGCTCTTGCGGTGCAGCGATAGGCGGCTGCCACAGGACTCTCAAAATGGCGGCCGGCTCTTCGGTTTTGGGCCTGGTCCACTAAAATGGCCCTGGGACACCTTTGAACTCGGACGCTTCCCTGATAGGGCTTGGGTCCCATTCTCGAAAGCGTCCCCTCAGCCGTGAAGATTCTACAAAAGTCTTGGGGGCCCCCGACTCCCGCAGGCTTCTGGTGGGGAGCGGCTGCCATGTCTGCTCGTGGAATGGCCACGACGGAGCTACGAGATGGTAGTGCTCTCATGCTGACGCCAGCTTTAGTCTGAAACATCCAGAAACACTGTAGACTACCAATTCGATCAGTTCCGGTAGCGCCCCAACATGACCCGGAAGAGAAGAACTTGCCCTCCCCTCTTTGACTGATGGTTCTTGTTGCCTGTCCCCTCTGTTGTCATTTAACAGAACTTTTTGGACTGCTGAAAGGGGTTGTGTTCCGAACGCTGGTTGGTGGAGACATTTTGACTATATTCTTGACCTACGTTGTTGCGTAATGCGTTATATGACACGCCGCGTTAGCGCATCCGGAAGTGATCCGAGGCGCGGCGCGCAGCGCGTAACGTAAGCATAACAGGTCATGTGACTTGTTAATAAAACTTTTCATTGGTTCATTTTACTTTTGTTATTTTAATGATGTAAAGCTTGGTCATATGACCTAAAAATTACGCTTTTTATTGTTTTCGAACATTATTTTTTTTTAAACATATGTTATAATATTCCAGGCTAATGTACTTTCCCGGAAAATTTACAACTGTCCTGCAAGTAAAATATATTCCTTTTTCGAGAAAAAGGGCGTTTCTTCGTTCCATGACGGAGCCGTTGAGTAAAAGAGACTCGGCCTGCTGTCTTAGTCGCCGATACGCCTGATTATCAGATTCTTATCGATCACTTTATGTTGCAGAAATGAAAAACACAACTGCCCTTGACCATTTATCTTTACTGCGTTCCTACATATTATACCTTTTATCCGTCATGTAATTGGACTACTTTATTTCACTTGCCTTTTACTGATTCGAAAACAGTGACTAAATGTAAAAACTTTACCAATGTAAATACTACTACCATGTTTTGTTTTAAAAACCTTTATTGTGAAAATGTCAGTATACAAATACGGGCCTATAACCACGTGGGCCGGCCACGGAGCAAACTGGAATCGTATATGATGAGGAGACATTTACATTATGGAGGAACGTAACGAACGAGCCATTAGGTTGCAAGAACTAAGGTGTCTAACAGTTGCGGAATCGGTGGACGTACATTTTGTAATTAAAATACGACAGGGCCACTTACAAAAAAGTTATCTAGATATACATTTGCGTGCAAGTACCATGGGTGACGTTAATTCGAACTTTCAATAGTACAGTAATCAATAACACATCAGAACTTAATATCAATAGGGATGTCGAAATATTCAATCAATTCTCGTCCCCGCCCGCCATGAGCATCAAAACTGCATTCATATCTCGTGATATCAAGGTTGTTCAACTAGTACACAACAATGAGTTACGAGTCCCATTTATACCGGCGCCATTTTGGGCGAGGCCGGGCAGGTCCAAGATATAGTCAAAATGTCTCCACCAACCATCGGCCAGACCAGAACCCCTTTCGGCCCTTTATGCTACAAGATGGTGTCTTCCATTCAGAAAATATTATTGGCAGCATTTTGAAAGGAAACATAAACAGCCGTTCTCCTAGTGAGTTTCACATTGTTACATTTAGGAAGAATGTTGAAGAGTAGTATGTGGAAAATCTGAAGCCATTTTTCTACAAACTCTCAATCAGCCTTGGATGGAAAAAAAATCCTGAAGAATGTACAAACTGAAAACGAATTTTTGTCTGTATAGCATCAACAGCAACGCTTGAGTCAGCTTTGTGTCAAGCTGCCATTTTCATTCACTCAATAGCGTCCCCCTGCACACATTCAGGGACCTGGTCGTGTTTTCAGATGAAACGGATTGTAGGACAAGAAGCAGAAAAGAAAAGGAAAAAAGTTCCGCCGGACCTTGGGAGCCGGCCGCCTATGTCATGTGCGACCTTTGGCCACACCAGGGCAATAGTGAAGCTGCAGCAGGTGCAAATAAGCTTCAGACAGTCTTACAAGCACTGCTCAGAACTCTCAACTATGGCACTCAACATCCAGGACTTGCCATTCGGATCTTGGCGCCTTGTGCTGGTTCCGACCTATTCACACATCGGTCCACTACTGACATCACCTCATAAGCCAACGGGGCACCCCACACTGACTTTCGGCGCAGCATTGTAGGATGGCCACACCAGTGCGGCAAATTGCTGGACACCACCTCGGTGCCATCCGGATCTCGGAGCGTTCGAGTCACTGTACCGCAAGAGTGACCGGAACTCAGCTGGTCACGCCGTCTTTCGGCGCAGCATTGTAGGATGGCCACACCAGTGCAGCAATTTGCTGGACACCACCTTGGACAACAGTGAAGCTGCAGCAGGTGCAAATAAGCTTCAGATAGTCTTACAAGCACTGCTCAGAACTCTCAACTATGGCACTCAACATCCAGGACTTGCCATTCGGATCTTGGCGCCTTGTGCTGGTTCCGACCTATTCACACATCGGTCCACTACTGACATCACCTCATAAGCCAACGGGGCACCCCACGCCGACTTTCGGCACAGCATTGTAGGATGGCCACACCAGTGCGGCAACTTGCTGAACACAACCTCGGTGCCATCCGGATCTCAGCGCGTTGTGCTGCCTTCGGCCTATTCGCACATCGGTCCGCTACTGACGCCGCCTCACGTGCCAACGGATTTTCTACGCTTTTTGTAGCCCTATGCCGCATAACAGGTCATGTGACTTGTTTATAAAACTTTTCATTGGTTCATTTTACTTTTGGTTTCCTAAAGATGGAAGGCTTGGTCATATGACCTAAAAATAACACTTTTCATTGGTTTAGAACATTTTTTTTCCCAAACGATGAAAGCCCCACCTTGTTTCTGGATGTTTCAGACTAAAGCTGGCGTCAGCATGAGAGCACCACCATCTCGTAGCTCCGTCGTGGTCATTCCGCGAGCAATCATGGCAGCCGCTCCCCACCGGAAGCCTGCGGGAGTCGGGGGCCCCCAAGACTTTTGTAGAATCTTCACGGCTGAGGGGACGCTTTTCGAGAATGGAGCCCAAGCCCTAGCAGGCAAGCGTCCGAGTTCCAAGGTGTCCCAGGGCCATTTTAGTGGACCAGGCCCAAAACCGAAGAGCCGTCCGCCATTTTAAGAGTCATGTGGCAGCCGCCTATCGCTGCACTGCAAGAGTGGGAGCAACTCAACAACATGGTGAGCGAGACGCTGTAGCCGCAAGAGCGGGCGCAACTCAGCTGGATGGCCGCCACCTGGGGAGGCCCGTTCACGCCGCCTCCCCCACGCCCCCCCCCCCCCGGGCCGCCCCACGCCAATTTTCGGAGCAGCATTGTAGGATACCAAAACCAGTGCGGCAGTTTACTGGACATCACCTGGGTGCCATCAACATCTCAGCGCGTTCTGCTGCCTTGGGACTATTCGCACAACAGACCGCTACTGACGAGGCCTCCCCCCGCACCACCCGGGACGCCCCACGCCAATTTTCGGAGCAGCATTGTAGGATACCAAAACCAGTGCGGCACCCAGGCGACATCACCTGGGTGCCGTTCAGAACTCAGCACGTTGTGCTGCCTTGGGACTATTCGCACAAAAGACAGCTTCTGACAATTGTTGCTTTTTTTGGTGAAAAATGTTTAAAAGTTTTTACAGTTTTTGTTCCGTTCATTATATTTAAAAGTTAATAAAGTTTTATAATCTTACTTTGTTGGAGTGTTATAAATTTTTTTTAAAACGGGTGAATGGGGCCTTGAATCGGGTTATTGTCATGTGTGGGCTTTGCAAGTGTACTGCTACAGGATCGGACATTTCAAACTCAAATGCACGTTCTTTTTCTTACCTTTCCGAAGCATGGAGCGCAATAGCAGGCAGAGAAAGGGTGATGCAAGTGTTGAACACTGCCTAGCCTGGAAGTTGCTGGCAGTGCCCCCCCCCCCCCGCCCGCTCCTGAAAGAGGACACACACACACCGCTGCCCCGAGTACTTCACAGATCTTTAAAAGACCATGCGCTTGTTTATGAGGCTTAAATGGTTTATCACCCCTTCTAGAACCCCTGCACGACCCTCTGACGTTTCCTGGAAGAATTACCACGTAACACAATACCAAGCCCTGTCAGCTGAAACCCCCGAGGAATCATGGGGCATATTATCAAGGGGGTTTATCTCTTTAAAAGCCAAGAAAGCGGAGATAAAATTATCTCCCTATTACCAAGCTGTCGCTAACACCAGTTAGTGACAGCTAAAAGGAGATAGCGACCATCGTGGGCCCCGCTTTGCATGTCAGTGATAGTGCCCTGAGCAGTTCTTAGCCATGTTATCCAATGGGAGGTGGATAACATGGCTAAGAGCATTTGCTCGATAATACATGAATATCGCTGACTTTTCTGCGATATTCATGCATTGCGGCCGTTTTTTATCGCATTTGCGATAAACCTTGCTAATAGCAAGGTTTATCTGCGATAAAAATCGCCGATGTGCGGCGATAATTTTTGTCTCTAAACAAGTTAGAGACAAAAATTATCGCTAGTTGTTGGTAATATGCCCCCGGGTTTTTGCTTGCAGAAATCGGGAGGCGGGAGACTAGCACTGAAATCAGTAGTCTCACGCCTGAATCGGGAGGGTTGGCTTGTCTGGATTCTCTACAGCTGGGGCCATAAACTACATCCGCAGGGGTAGGTGATAGCCTGGGACCAGCCTGGCATCTAAAATGGCTGCCGTGCACGACAAAATTGTGGCATTGGAAAAAAGGCAAGATGGCGCAGACAATGTTTATCAATAAGGATTCATTTATAACAAAATATTTTATCGCAGTGACAAATTGGCGGTCAACACTTCCTGATTTCCATCGAATCGAACGTTAACAGACGTCACGCAGCAAAAAAAATAAAAAGCTCACGCACAGCCGCTGGAAGAGATGTATCAACATATATGAGCCTCCTCAGCCACCCTCATGAAACATAGGGGATTAGGATACGTCTCCCGCACCCCCTTATACCTAGTAATTTAATTAAAACGAAGCACAAAATGGCGAATTCCCGTTTCGCTACCAGTTTGCGGCCCAGTTTGCGGCCCGTGAAGCGCTTCTACCGTGAAAAATAATTTTTTTTTATTTTCCCCACGGGACCCTTTAATAACCCCAACAACATTCCTAGGGGGTCAAGAGGGGTATACCTTGCCCCCTTTCATTAAATTCCCCCTTCGTTTTTCACCTCTTCTTCTCTCTCGATCCTACCGAGAGATAAGATGGCGGCCGCTCCGGACTGTTTAGAATGTTGACAGACACGGGGGAGCCAATCAGCTTCGCATCGCAAAGTTCCGTTTCGCGAAAAGTAAGCGAACCGGAGCGCAGCCTGGAGCGCTGTTACAGATATATATCTTGTTTTAAACGTTAATTTCTCAAAAACTACTGGAGCACATACATTGAGACCTAGCAAAGGCACATCAGCTAACAGTCCCTACAATTTTGCCAAGTTTCGTGCAAATCCATTCAGCCGTTCGAGCTAAAAGTGAGTCCAACCGCCCTATGGAAATTAACATGGGAAAAACGCGTTTTGGGACCCCCCTTTTTTCTCGGCCCCCCCTAGACAAAACCCCCCCAAATTTTCAAGGCCTGCTCAGAAACAAAATGTGCCATTTTCCTGAAAATTTCAGCCGATTCCGTCCACAAACGCCAAAGTTATTAGACATAGAATTTTCAAAAATCCCATA
The DNA here is from genome assembly GCF_964263255.1 of Lissotriton vulgaris. NCBI lineage: Eukaryota > Metazoa > Chordata > Amphibia > Caudata > Salamandridae > Lissotriton > Lissotriton vulgaris. The sequence continues at coordinate 3,385,211 of NC_141692.1, forward strand.
GGGAATAAATCCTAACTATATATACCTACTGGCGATAGCCAGTAGGTAATATATATATATATATATATATATATATATATATATATATATATATATATATATATATATATATATATATATATATATATATATATATATATATATATATATATATATACACATATATATATATACACATATATATTCACTGAAAAAACCATGGGTTATAGACCATATATAGTTAGGAATTAGCATTTACAAAACCTTATTTTACTCACACAAAACCATTGAAATTCCATATATAGTTAGTTGCACTAACTATATATCGCGCACCCGCAATCCACTGCTGATGATGTCACATATTACATCATTCATGACATGGTCAGTGACATCACTGATGACATCATCCAGTGACTGTATTTTTCTGTAAAGTTAAAATATGTCTTACATATTGAAGAATGAGTGGATGTATAAGTGTCTGGATGTAGGATTTAGTAGGTGCATGACTGACTGTATGAGGGAGTGATTAAACGTGTCTCACTGAGTGCATGGGTTAGTGACTAAACTGTCTTAATTTGTGCATCATTATGTCTGTTGTTCTGTAAAGTGCTGCATGTGTTGATCAGTACCTATATGAGTAACTATATGGGTTATTGATTGGTTGGCCAAGTATTTGTATGGGAGAGTGAGTGTGTGTGTTTGTGGGTGGCTGGGAGGTATGTGACTGTGCATAGATGTGTGAACAGTTGATTCACTAGATGTATGGGTTCAAAACTGCATGTGGAAACAGCTGTATGGGTGGTTGACTGTGTGCATGAGTGTATTGGTGAGTGAATGGATATCTCAGTGCTACATGTCAAAGTAAGTACATATGTAAAACACAGTACATGTGAGAGTTGACATATATAACCGTGCATAAGAGGCAATGAATGTGTGAGTTGCTGTATGGATCATTGTGAACTTGTATCAGGGATCGTATAGGAGAGTAAATATGTGTTAGAATATGTTTGAATTAGTAAGGTGTGTATAACTGTATAGTTGAGGAAATGGAGGTGTGATTGATTCTTTGCATGACTGACTAGATGTATGAGTAACTCCATGGATGAGTGACAATCTGTGAGTGTCTGTTTACACTGATTGTATCTAAGGTTATATTAGAGTCTGAAGAGGTTCATCGTATTATCACATGAATGATATTATCAGTGATGTTGTCAGTGATGTCATTTGAGTTGTCATCAGTGATGTCATCAGTGATGTCACTGACCATGTCATGAATGATGTAATATGTGACATGATCAGCAGTGGATTGCGGGTGCGCGATATATAGTTAGTGCAACTAACTATATATGGAATTTCAATGGTTTTGTGTGAGTAAAATAAGGTTTTGTAAATGCTAATTCCTAACTATATATGGTCTATAACCCATGTTTTTTTCAGTGAATTTTTAAGGTTTTGTAAATGCTAATTCCTAACTATATATGGTCTATAACCTATGGTTTTTTCAGTGAATTTCAATGGTTTTTTAATAGCAAATATCAAAAGCTTTAAAATGTCAAGTACGTGGTAGGTAAAAACATTTTCGTGTCTATGCACGCTGATGTGCTTTGAACGCTGCCCCCCCCTCTTTTCTTTTAGGAGTATTCTCTCTTTGCAGATAGTGAAGGGTAGGTAACGCAGGCCTTTGCCCCCGTTGTAATCCGTCGTGCCTGCTTCCCTCTCCATTTGATTGATTGTTATCCAAGCATTTACTGTTTTAGAATTTGTTCTCTTTGGTTCATTCTCTATTTACAAACAAGCACAGAGTCGCAATAGGAATCAAGCAAAATCAGTAGGCCACTAATGGGATCTCTTTTTGACCTCGCTAAAATAGAAACATTAGGAACAACTCCTCATGAGAAATATGAAACTAGTGAGAGGAACTGAGCTCGACGCCATGATGGCTGCAAGACAGCTAGGCTACGCCGCCCACCCCGCCCAAAACAACGACAAACCCTATGCAAATATTATAAATATATACAACACACCAGCAAAGTAACAGGGTATAACGTTTTATTAAATAACTATTTACATGGCAGCCTGCTGCAACATCGATCCAAATGCATGCCGCCGTTCCCGGGATTTTTCCCCGACTACTCTGCGGCCTACGAGATGGAGAGGCCGGGGCGTTGACTAGGCGGGGCCTCCGGCCGCAACCACAGCGCCAACGATCGCTGCTGACAGCCACTGATCTGAAGAACCGCTGCCTGCGGTGCTTCCCTGAGCCGCTTGACGGAGGCCTCCGAGGGGCGGTGTGGTGGCGCGGACTCGGAGGGGGCGCATGACTCCTGCCCCCTCCCCAAGTCTTGTTGCCCTGGTGTGGCCTGAGAACGCCCCCGACATAGGCGGTCGGCTCCCGGGGTCAGGAGGAACTTGTTGCCTTTTGGTGACTCTTCCATTCTGAACCTTGTCCCACAATCTGTTTGACCTGAAGACACGTCCTGCGGTGCCCTGGTCCAACCATCACGTATACCTGCACCAGGAGACAGCGTGGGGTGCACTGGAAGGGAGAGGCGGCGCTAACGAGCCTCCCCCACCTCCCCAGGTGGAGGTTTCTCAGCTACACCCCAGCGCTTCACTCTGCCACCTGAGTTGCGCCTGCTCCTGCGGCACAGGGCCTCGCTCGGCCAGCTGAATTGCACCTGCTCTTGTTATTACAGCGTCTCACCCGCCATCCGGATGAATTGCACCCACTCATGCAGTACAGCGACAGGCGGCTGCCACGGAGCTCAGGAAATGGCGGTCGGCTCCACAGACTTGGGCCTGGCCTGCAAGGATGGCTCTGGGCAACCCTGGAACTCGGACGCTCGACGGCGTGGGGTGCACTGGAAGGGAGAGGCGGCGCGAACGAGCCTCCCCCACCTCCCCAGGTGGAGGTTTCTCAGCTACACCCCAGCGCTTCACTCAGCCACCTGAGTTGCGCCCGCTCCTGCGGCACAAGGCCTCGCTCGGCCAGCTGAGTTGCGCCTACTCTTGCTATTACTGCGTCTCACCCGCCATCCGGCTAAATTTCACCCACTCTTGCGATACAGCGACTCTTCCATTCTGGACCTTGTCCCACAATCCGTTTGACCTGAAGACACGTCCTGCGGTGCCCTCGCAATGCGGCCTGGTCCCTGAATATGTGCAGGGGTACGGTATTTCTCGCTTGGCCAGCAGAGTTGCGCCCACTCTTGCGGCCTACGACATGGAGAGGCCGGGGCGTTGACTAGGCGGGGCCTCCGGCCGCAACCACAGCGCCAATGATCGCTGCTAAAGGAGGGGAGCCTTGCCGGTGAGAGCCACTGATCTGAAGAACAGCTGCCTGCGGTGCCTCCCTGAACCGCTTGACGGAGGCCCCCGAGGGGCGGTGTGGTGGCGCGGACTGGGAGGGGGTGCTTGGATCCTGCCCCCTCCCCAAGTCTCTCTCGGCCAGCTGAGTTGCGCCTGCTCTTGCTTTTACAGCGTCTCACCCGCCATCCGGCTAAATTTCACCCACTCTTGCGATACAGCGACTCTTCCATTCTGGACCTTGTCTCCCCAGAGGTACATCACCTTACACAGACATGCACTCTGATCTCCTTGGCCTCAGTCAAGCATCAATAGTAAGATTTTCATAGGTGAGTGTAGGTTCATGGTTTTCCATCCACAGACTAAAAGCCTGGAGTGGGAGTGAAAGAACCATAACTAGGTAAGAAGGAAGGCAGAGGCTGTAGGAAGGACTCTGGATATGGTATGTTGCTTGGTCCCTGAGATGCTTCAATGTCACTGCCTTGCACAAATGGCATAAGTCCTGGATGTTGGGTGCCATAGTTGAGGGTTCCGAGCAGTGCTTGTAACACTGTCTGAAGCGCATTTGCACCTGCTGCAGCTTCACTATTCTCAAAGTAAGTCGGGCTGTTTGAGGACCTGACTGCATTGGAAAGCAATGTGATGCGGTGCCTCCCTGAACCGCTTGACGGAGGCCCACTGAGAGGCGGTGTGGTGGCGCGGACTGGAAAGGGGGCGCTTGGCTCCTGCACCCTCCCCAAGTCTTGTTGCCCTGGTGTGGCCTGAGATCACCCCCGACATAGGCGGCCGGCTCCCGGGGTCCGGCGGAACTTTTTGCCTTTTGGTGACTCTTCCATTCTGGACCTTGTCCCACAATCAGTTTGACCTGAAGACACGTCCTGCGGCCTGGTCCCTGAATGTGTGCAAGGGGACGGTATTGATTGGATCAAGATGGCGGCTTCACACAAAGCTGACTCAAGTGTTGCTGCTGATGCTATGCAGACAAAAACTGGTTTTCAGTTTGTACATTCTTCAGGATTTTTCCATCCAAGGCTGGTTGAGAGTTTGTAGAACGATGGCTTCAGATTTTCAACATACTACTCTTCAACATTCTTCATAAATGTAACAATGTGAGACTCACTAGGAGAACGGCCGTTTATCTTTCCTTTCAAAATGCTGCCAACAATATTTTCTGAATGGAAGACACCATCTTGTAGCATAAAAGGCTGCGTCAAGGGTGGTATTGCCCAGAATGTCCTGTTTTCTAGTGCTCGTAATGACGAAGCCAGAACAGCCTAAAGGGATTCTGGTCCTGCCGCTACTTATTGGAGACATTGAACTATACTCTGGACCTGCCTGGCCTCGACCAAAATGGCGCCAGTATGGGAGCGACTTGCAACTCCTTATGACGTTCTAGTTACTTAGCCTTGACGTTATGGGGGATGTATGCGGTCTTTGTGCACATGGCGGGCGGGGAAGGGTACTGACTGGGAATACGGACAACACTATTGATGTCGATTTTTCATTATTAATTATTGTATTAATAAAGCTTCGAAGTAATGTTACTCATGATACTCGCCCATGGTGTGCGTATAGACAATTTTATTGTAACTGATCCTGTTATACTTTCAATTAAAAAAACAACATTCACTGATCCTGCAACCGTTTGTCACGTTTAGTTTTTTCAATTAAATGACTCGCTTGTTACATACTCCTATACCCCTGGCTTTTGACCCTTTCCTACGCGCGGGCTGTACTACCGCCCTCGGGCGATCTATGTAATGAACAGACTACCATTGCTGAAACACAAGGGAATGCATCTAAGGGAGATAAGTCAAATACGTGGTAGATAAAAAAAATTTGTGTTTATGCACGCTGATGTGCTTTGAACGATGCCCCCCCCCTCCTCCTCATCATTTAGATTACCACCGCCCATTGCACAAAAGCGTACCGGGCGCTCCCCACGCAAAAAAAAAAAGGTTTTTTTTTTTTTTTTTTGCCCAGCGGGGCCCTTTTAAAGCCTCCACATCAAACCTAGGGGGTCAGGGAGGATCTACTATGCCTCCTTATGGTCATTTCCCCCTTCGTTTTGGCCTCCTCTTGTCTCTCGATCCTACCGAGAGACAAGATGGCGGCCGCTCCGGACTGTTTAGAATGTTGACAGACACCGGAGAGCCAATCAGCTTCGCTTGGCAAAGTTCCGTTTCGCGTCAAGTACGCGAACCGGAGCGCTACCCGGAGCGCTGTCACAGATATATATATTTTTTTGAACGTTAATTTATCAAAATCCACTGGAGCACATATATTGAGACCTAGCAAAGGCACATCGGGCTAGCAGTCCCTACAATTTTGCCAAGTTTCATGCAAATCCATTCAGCCGTTCGAGCTAAAAGTGAGGCCAACCGCCCTATGGAAATTAACATGGGAAAAACGCGTCTGTTATACTTTCAATTAAAAAAACAACATTCACTGATCCTGCAACCGTTTGTCACGTTTAGTTTTTTCAATTAAATGACTCGCTTGTTACATACTCCTATACCCCTGGCTTTTGACCCTTTCCTACGCGCGGTCTGTACTACCGCCCTCGGGCGATCTATGTAATGAACAGACTACCATTGCCGAAACACAAGGGAATGCATCTCAGGGAGATAAGTCAAATACGTGGTAGATAAAAACATTTTCATGTTTATGCACACTGACGTGCTTTGAACGATGCCCCCCCCCCTCCTCATCATTTAGATTACCACCGCCCATTGCACAAAAGCATACCGGGCGCTCCCCACGCAAAAAAAACGATGTTTTTTTTTTTTTTTTGCCCCGCGGGGCCCTTTTAAAGCCTCCACATCAAACCTAGGGGGTCAGGGAGGATCTACTTTGCCCCCATACCGTCATTTCCCCCTTCGTTTTGGCCTCCTCTTGTCTCTCGATCCTACCGAGAGACAAGAAGGTGGCCGCTCCGGACTGTTTAGAATGTTGACAGACACCGGAGAGCCAATCAGCTTCGCTTGGCGAAGTTCCGTTTCGCGTCAAGTACGCGAACCGGAGCGCTACCCGGAGCGCTGTCACAGATATATATATTTTTTTGAACGTTAATTTATCAAAATCCACTGGAGCACATATATTGAGACCTAGCAAAGGCACATCGGGCTAACAGTCCCTACAATTTTGCCAAGTTTCGTGCAAATCCATTCAGCCGTTCGAGCTAAAAGTGAGGCCAACCGCCCTATGGAAATTAACATGGGAAAAACGTGTTTTGGGACCCCCCTTTTTTCTCGGCCCGCCCTTGACGAACCCTCCCCAAATTTTCAGGAGCTGCTCAGAAACGAAGTTTGCCATTTTTCTGAAGATTTCAGCCAATTCCGTCCACAAACGCCAAAGTTATTAGACATAGAATTTTCAAAAATCCCATAGAGAAAAAATCCTAACTATATATACCTACTGGCGACCGCAGGAGCACAAGTGTGGAAATATATATATATATATATATATATATATATATATATATATATATTCCCATGTTATAGTTAGTTGGACTCACTATAACTTGCGCGCCTGCAATGCACTGCAGATGACGTCACATATTACATCACTCATGACATGGTCTGTGACATCACTCATGACATCACTGATGACACCATCCAGTGAATGTGTGTCTTTCTGAAAAATAAATATGTTTTATATATGTATATGTAAAGGTCGATGGAAGAATAAATGTTTAAATAAGTGTCTTAATGGATGTTTTAAAAAAAAAATTGATTGGTTAACTGGCTTATTAAGTGTATCTTAGTGAATACATATATTAGCGAGTAATTAATAAATATTTAAATATATGTATCAGTGTTCCACTTTGTGTATAAGTGGCTGCATGGGTTGGTGACTGACTCACTGTTTGTATGTGTTTTGAAGACAGCATATGTGCAGGACTGTATGGGTGGATGAGTGTGTATATGTGTGTGTGTTAGTGAGTGAATGACTGCCTCACTAGTGTCTTTATGAGTAACTACATATGTTTTAATCTAGTATATGTGAGTATTGATGTATATAAGTGAGTATATGTGAGAGTGAGAGATTGAAAGAGTTCCTGTTTAAATAAGTATGTGTTTCTATAAGTGATTGTTTAAGAGAGTAAGTATGTGTAAGTTTCCTTAGAAGTAATGTGCTAGTGTGTATAGTTGTATATGCAAATAAATGGATGTTCAATCGTTTATTTGCATGTGTGAGTATGTGTGTGAGTAACCTTTGGATGACTGTCGGTGTGTAACAGGATGTATATGTGTATCACTACAGATGATGAGTGAGTATATGTATGACTGACTATATAGAACCACCACCAGCAACAGGCTGCACGCAGGAGCTGGAACAAGATCACAGCCAACCAGCTCGCGACCTCCCTGAGCATGAACCCTCCCACCAGCACAACGAACCCTAGCCAGGCGGCCACCAACCTCACGAAGTGGATCAGCGACTGCGCAGACGAGCTCGACCCCCTGAGGACCCTGCCCAGCAGACCCGGTAGCAAGAAAGCCCCATGGTTCACCGACGAACTCAAGAGCTCCAAGAAGAACTGCCGAGCCCTCGAGAGAACCTGGCGCAGAGACCCAACACCGGACAACATGACTGCCCTCAAGCTCGCCACCCGAAAACACCACCAACTCATCCGCGCCACCAAGAAAACTGCATTCAAGGAACGACTGGACAACAACGCACACAACAGCAAAGAACTCTTCAACATCGTCAAAGAGCTCTCCAACCCCAATGCCGGAAACAACAACATCACCCCTTCGCAAGACCTCTGCAACTCCCTCGCCTCCTACTTCCACAACAAGATCGCGGACATACACAACAGCTTCAGCACTCAACCGACGAACACCACGACCGAACCACCGCCCCCCACCTCCACCCTCCGCACCTGGACTCCGATCAGCACCGAAGACACCGTCCGCACGATGAACTCCATCCACTCCGGATCTCCGACCGACCCCTGCCCTCACCACGTCTTCAACAAGGCCGACGCTGTCATCGCACCCCACCTGCGGGACATCATCAACACCTCCTTCGACACCGCTACCTTCCCGGAGAGCTGGAAGCACGCCGAACTCAGGGCTCTACTCTAGAAGCCATCGGCTGACCCCACCGACCTCAAAAACTACCGCCCCATATCGCTGCTCCCGTTTCCTGCAAAAGTCATCGAGAAGACTGTCAACAAGCAGCTGGCCGCCTTCCTCGAGATGAACGGATCCCTTGACCCCTCGCAGTCTGGCTTCCAGGCCAACCACAGCACCGAGACTGCCCTGATCGCAGTCACCGATGACATCCGAGCGCTGCTCGACAACGGAGAAACAGCGGCCCTCATCCTCCTTGACCTCTCCGCGGCCTTCGACACTGTCTGCCATCGTACCCTAGTACAACGCCTCAGCAACGTCGGAGTCCCGGAGAAGGCACTGGAGTGGATCATCTCCTTCCTCGCCGGAAGGACACAGAGAGTCCACCTCCCCCCGTTCAGATCTGAAGCCACCGAAGTCATCTGCGGCATCCCTCAAGGCTCCTCGCTCAGTCCAACCCTCTTCAACATCTACATGAGCCCCCTCGCAGACATCGCACGCCAGCACAACCTCAACATCATCTCCTACGTTGACGACACCCAGCTGATCCTCTCCCATGCCAACGACCCCGCCACCGCCAGAGCCAACCTTCACAAAGGGATGAAAGAGGTAGCCGAATGGATGAAGAACAGCTGCCTGAAACTGAACTCAGATAAGACGGAAGTCCTCATCCTGGGATCCTCACCCGCCACTTGGGACGACTCCTGGTGGCCCCCCGCCCTAGGCAACGCACCCAAACCAACAGACCAGGCACGCAACCTGGGCTTCATCCTGGACTCCTCCCTCTCCATGACCAGACAAGTCAACGCCGTCTCCTCGTCGTGCTTCAACATCCTGCGCATGCTACGTAAGATCTTCCGGTGGATCCCCACCGAGACCAGGAAGACGGTCACCCAGGCCCTCGTCACCAGCCGTCTGGACTACGGCAACACCCTCTACGCCGGAGCCACTGCCAAACTCCAGAAGAGACTCCAGCGGATCCAGAACGCCTCAGCACGACTCATCCTGGACATCCCCCGTCGCAGCCACATCTCCGGACACCTGAGAGACCTGCACTGGCTCCCGGTCAACAAGAGAATCACCTTCCGTCTCCTCACCCACGCACACAAAGCCCTACACAGCCAAGGCCCAGGATACCTCAACAGCTGCCTCAACTTCTACGCTCCCAAACACCAGCTTCGATCGACCAGCCACGCCCTCGCCGCCGTCCCCCGCATCCGAAGAGCCATCACAGGGGGACGGTCCTTCTCCTACCTCGCCGCCAAGACATGGAACTCCCTCCCCACCCACCTCCGCCTGACCCAGGACCACCTCGCCTTCAGGAAGCAACTCAAGACCTGGTTGTTCGAGCAGTAGCAGATCCACCTCCCCCAGCGCCTTGAGACCCTCTGGGTAAGTAGTGCACAATATAAATGCGATGATTGATTGATTGATTGATAGAACTGTTGCTGAATGAGTGGATGCGTATATAGATGGTGGAATTACTGAATTGGTTGTTCTAACTGGTATGGGTATCTCCATTTTTTTGAAAATGTTAGTTTCTATTTTTGAATATGTGTTTCAAGGGTTACATTACACTGAAAGGAGATCTGTCAGTCTGTCACAAGGATGGTGTCATCAGTGATGTCATGAGTGATGTCACTGACCATGTCATGAGTGATGTAATATGTGACGTCATCAGCAGTGCATTACACGCGCAAGTTATAGTGAGTCCAACTAACTATAACCTGGGAATTTCAATGGTTTTATGTCAGTAAAAATTTCCAGCTAACTATAACTGGTGTGAAACCTATGGTTGTTTCAGTGAATTTAATAGGTTTTTTAAATGCTAATTCCTAACTATAACTGGTGTGAAACCTATGGTTTTTTCAGTGAATTTCATAGGTTTTTTAAATGCTAATTCCTAACTATAACTGGTGTGAAACCTATGGTTTTTTCAGTGAATTTCAAAGGTTTTTTAATAGCAAATTTCTATAGGTATGAAATGTAATATTTTTTATAATGAATCCTATATTGTATATTTATGTAATACTATTTTTTTATGTATATTGTTCATGTTTTTTTTTTTTTTGCCCTGGAGCGCTCCCAGGTGTGCGTCCCGGTGAGCGCACCAGAAAGCGCAGTCTTGCTGCGCGCCCCAGGGCGCGTACCGGTGAGTGTCCCGTTAGCGCTTTTACCGCGAACAAAGACATCATCGTGACGTATCGTGTAGCAGCGTCCGCGTGATACGCACGGCGTAGGCGTACCCGGAAACACTCGAGCGCATACGATCGCGCTACGTAACCATCCGACGAGCTTACGCGACGCACCCCGGGGCGCGCCCTGGGGCGCGTAGCGTAAGCGCGTCGGGTCATGTGACCTAAAAATAACACTTTTTATTCGTTCAGGACAGTTTTGGTTTCCAAATGATGAAAGCCCTGGTCATGTGACCTGAAAATAACACTTTTCATTGGTTCAGGACAGTTTTGATTTCCTAATGATGAAAGCCACCACCTTTTTTTCTCATACTCACTTTGTTCTTTGAGTGAGGAAGACCTGTTTTCATTCATTGAGAAATGGCTACAGTAGCAGCAGCAGCAGGAGCATCTGCACCACCACCACCACCACCACAAGGACCACCACAACACCACATTGGTGGTGAAGAAGAGGAGGAGGGGGAGGAGGAGGAGGAGGAGGAGGAGGAGAGGACGTTCCTTCCTGAAGACAATCCCCCTTACAAACCAAGAGAGCACATTGTGTGGGAGTTTTTTAAATTCCCAGGAGGCCAGAAGAAAGTCAATGCAGCAAAAGTGACTTGTCTGATCTGTGCCTGTGAACTTTCCAGGGGGAACCCTACAAAAAAATATTCTTTTGGTAATCACACCATGATTCGCCATATGCAATGCAAGCACCCTAACAACTATGCTGTGGCAGAGGTGGAAGAACTGTCCAGAAACCTACCCCAATCTTCACCCAGCACCTCCAAAAGAAAGCAACCCACTCCATCGGGACCAGAGACAAGGAATATGGTCCCAAACGTACAACCACAGTTTGGGCAATACAAGATCACTTGTATATTTTGTGGTAAAACAATCACCTATGGTGAGCAAGGCACAAAGCTCATCAACCGTGCTGGAGACAACCACAATTGCCCCAAAAAAACTTAATTTTTTCCAGTTTTTTTTTGCTCCAGTTGAGCTGTTTACAATTCCCTGTTTTTTGTTTCTCCCCATAAAAATAACAAAACAAATATAAAATTGTTCATAAAAGCCAAAAAAAGTACAAAATGTTCAAAAAAACATTTAAAAAAAATATAAAACAACAAAAGAAGAAAAAAAACAGTTCTTTTTAGAACTACCTCCAATTTATAAAAAAAGGCTACATTTTTTAAAAACTCTGTCATTCTTTTTCCCCCATGGTACGCTCCGGAGTACGCTCCCCGGTGCCCGTACCGGGCGCTCCCCCGCGCGAATCGAAAAAAAATAAAAAAATGTTTGCCCTGCGGGGCCCTTTTATGGCCCCCACATCAAACCTTGGGGGTCAGGGGGGTCTACTCTGCCCCCTTTTGGTCATTTCCCACTTTGTTTTTGCTACCTCTTGTGTCTCGATCCTACTGAGACACAAGATGGCGGCCGCTCCGGACTGTTTGGAATGTTGACAGACACCCGAGAGCCAATCAGCTTTCTGCGCGCGAACTCGTGTAGCGCGCTGGTTCGCGCCCCGGTGCGCGTACCGGGGTGCGCATATTGATATATATTTGTTTTAACCTAAATTACTCAAAATCCACTGGAGCACAAGTGAAGTAGTGTGGCACACTGGTTAGAGGCGGCAGACCCAAGAGCAGAGGACGGCCCGGGACCAGGGTTCGATTCCCGGCGCGGCAGGTTTCTGGACCAGGGTCAGCGGACTCGATAATTCTCTCGCCTCGGTGCCTACTCTGATCAGCGATCACACTCGGCAACTCTGGGCATTAGCTTGCCTCATCTTCACTAACGGCCCCACCAGACCGCCGGGGATGCCTGGTCTCACCCTGGAGATACCTATTAAGGGACCATCTATCAGGGAAGCCAGGAAGGGTTTCGCAGCGGTCGAAGCGCCTTGGGACCCTACGGGTAAGTAGTGCGCTATATAAATGCCTATACATACACATCTTGAGACATAGCAAAGGCACATCGGGCTACCAGTCCCTACAATTTTGCCAAGTTTGGTGGAAATCCATTCAGCCGTTATGGCTAAAAGTGAGTTTGACCGCCCTATGGAGATTAACATGGGAAAAACACATTTTGGGACCCCCCTTTTATCTCGGCCACGCATGACGAATCCCCCCCAAACTTTCAGGGATGGAGCGGAGCGCCGCAAGGCAAATTTGAGGGAAACTTCAGGCAGATTACTTAACCGGTGCCAAAGTTATTGCCAATAGAATGTTGCGAATTCCCTATACAAAATAATCCTAACTATAACTACCTACTGGCGACCGCCGTTCCCGGGATTTTTCCCCGACTACTCTGCGGCCTACGAGATGGAGAGGCCGGGGCGTTGACTAGGCGGGGCCTCCGGCCGCAACCACAGCGCCAACGATCGCTGCTGACAGCCACTGATCTGAAGAACCGCTGCCTGCGGTGCTTCCCTGAGCCGCTTGACGGAGGCCTCCGAGGGGCGGTGTGGTGGCGCGGACTCGGAGGGGGCGCATGACTCCTGCCCCCTCCCCAAGTCTTGTTGCCCTGGTGTGGCCTGAGAATGCCCCCGACATAGGCGGTCGGCTCCCGGGGTCAGGAGGAACTTGTTGCCTTTTGGTGACTCTTCCATTCTGAACCTTGTCCCACAATCTGTTTGACCTGAAGACACGTCCTGCGGTGCCCTGGTCCAACCATCACGTATACCTGCACCAGGAGACAGCGTGGGGTGCACTGGAAGGGAGAGGCGGCGCTAACGAGCCTCCCCCACCTCCCCAGGTGGAGGTTTCTCAGCTACACCCCAGCGCTTCACTCTGCCACCTGAGTTGCGCCTGCTCCTGCGGCACAGGGCCTCGCTCGGCCAGCTGAATTGCACCTGCTCTTGTTATTACAGCGTCTCACCCGCCATCCGGATGAATTGCACCCACTCATGCAGTACAGCGACAGGCGGCTGCCACGGAGCTCAGGAAATGGCGGTCGGCTCCACAGACTTGGGCCTGGCCTGCAAGGATGGCTCTGGGCAACCCTGGAACTCGGACGCTCGACAGCGTGGGGTGCACTGGAAGGGAGAGGCGGCACGAACGAGCCTCCCCCACCTCCCCAGGTGGAGGTTTCTCAGCTACACCCCAGCGCTTCACTCAGCCACCTGAGTTGCGCCCGCTCCTGCGGCACAAGGCCTCGCTCAGCCAGCTGAGTTGCGCCTACTCTTGCTATTACAGCGTCTCACCCGCCATCCGGCTAAATTTCACCCACTCTTGCGATACAGCGACTCTTCCATTCTGGACCTTGTCCCACAATCCGTTTGACCTGAAGACACGTCCTGCGGTGCCCTCGCAATGCGGCCTGGTCCCTGAATATGTGCAGGGGTACGGTATTTCTCGCTTGGCCAGCAGAGTTGCGCCCACTCTTGCGGCCTACAACATGGAGAGGCCGGGGCGTTGACTAGGCGGGGCCTCCGGCCGCAACCACAGCGCCAATGATCGCTGCTAAAGGAGGGGAGCCTTGCCGGTGAGAGCCACTGATCTGAAGAACAGCTGCCTGCGGTGCCTCCCTGAACCGCTTGACGGAGGCCCCCGAGGGGCGGTGTGGTGGCGCGGACTGGGAGGGGGTGCTTGGATCCTGCCCCCTCCCCAAGTCTCTCTCGGCCAGCTGAGTTGCGCCTGCTCTTGCTTTTACAGCGTCTCACCCGCCATCCGGCTAAATTTCACCCACTCTTGCGATACAGCGACTCTTCCATTCTGGACCTTGTCTCCCCAGAGGTACATCACCTTACACAGACATGCACTCTGATCTCCTTGGCCTCAGTCAAGCATCAATAGTAAGATTTTCATAGGTGAGTGTAGGTTCATGGTTTTCCATCCACAAACTAAAAGCCTGGAGTGGGAGTGAAAGAACCATAACTAGGTAAGAAGGAAGGCAGAGGCTGTAGGAAGGACTCTGGATATGGTATGTTGCTTGGTCCCTGAGATGCTTCAATGTCACTGCCTTGCACAAATGGCATAAGTCCTGGATGTTGGGTGCCATAGTTGAGGGTTCCGAGCAGTGCTTGTAACACTGTCTGAAGCGCATTTGCACCTGCTGCAGCTTCACTATTCTCAAAGTAAGTCGGGCTGTTTGAGGACCTGACTGCATTGGAAAGCAATGTGATGCGGTGCCTCCCTGAACCGCTTGACGGAGGCCCACTGAGAGGCGGTGTGGTGGCGCGGACTGGAAAGGGGGCGCTTGGCTCCTGCACCCTCCCCAAGTCTTGTTGCCCTGGTGTGGCCTGAGATCACCCCCGACATAGGCGGCCGGCTCCCGGGGTCCGGCGGAACTTTTTGCCTTTTGGTGACTCTTCCATTCTGGACCTTGTCCCACAATCAGTTTGACCTGAAGACACGTCCTGCGGCCTGGTCCCTGAATGTGTGCAAGGGGACGGTATTGATTGGATCAAGATGGCGGCTTCACACAAAGCTGACTCAAGTGTTGCTGCTGATGCTATGCAGACAAAAACTGGTTTTCAGTTTGTACATTCTTCAGGATTTTTCCATCCAAGGCTGGTTGAGAGTTTGTAGAACGATGGCTTCAGATTTTCAACATACTACTCTTCAACATTCTTCATAAATGTAACAATGTGAGACTCACTAGGAGAACGGCCGTTTATCTTTCCTTTCAAAATGCTGCCAACAATATTTTCTGAATGGAAGACACCATCTTGTAGCATAAAAGGCTGCGTCAAGGGTGGTATTGCCCAGAATGTCCTGTTTTCTAGTGCTCGTAATGATGAAGCCAGAACAGCCTAAAGGGATTCTGGTCCTGCCGCTACTTATTGGAGACATTGAACTATACTCTGGACCTGCCTGGCCTCGACCAAAATGGCGCCAGTATGGGAGCGACTTGCAACTCCTTATGACGTTCTAGTTACTTAGCCTTGACGTTATGGGGGATGTATGCGGTCTTTGTGCACATGGCGGGCGGGGAAGGGTACTGACTGGGAATACGGACAACACTATTGATGTCGATTTTTCATTATTAATTATTGTATTAATAAAGCTTCGAAGTAATGTTACTCATGATACTCGCCCATGGTGTGCGTATAGACGATTTTATTGTAACTGATCCTGTTATACTTTCAATTAAAAAAACAACATTCACTGATCCTGCAACCGTTTGTCACGTTTAGTTTTTACAATTAAATGACTCGCTTGTTACATACTCCTATACCCCTGGCTTTTGACCCTTTCCTACGCGCGGGCTGTACTACCGCCCTCGGGCGATCTATGTAATGAACAGACTACCATTGCTGAAACACAAGGGAATGCATCTAAGGGAGATAAGTCAAATACGTGGTAGATAAAAAAAATTCGTGTTTATGCACGCTGATGTGCTTTGAACGATGCCCCCCCCCCTCCTCCTCATCATTTAGATTACCACCGCCCATTGCACAAAAGCGTACCGGGCGCTCCCCACGCAAAAAAAAACGTTTTTTTTTTTTTTTTTTGCCCAGCGGGGCCCTTTTAAAGCCTCCACATCAAACCTAGGGGGTCAGGGAGGATCTACTATGCCTCCTTATGGTCATTTCCCCCTTCGTTTTGGCCTCCTCTTGTCTCTCGATCCTACCGAGAGACAAGATGGCGGCCGCTCCGGACTGTTTAGAATGTTGACAGACACCGGAGAGCCAATCAGCTTCGCTTGGCAAAGTTCCGTTTCGCGTCAAGTACGCGAACCGGAGCGCTACCCGGAGCGCTGTCACAGATATATATATTTTTTTGAACGTTAATTTATCAAAATCCACTGGAGCACATATATTGAGACCTAGCAAAGGCACATCGGGCTAGCAGTCCCTACAATTTTGCCAAGTTTCATGCAAATCCATTCAGCCGTTCGAGCTAAAAGTGAGGCCAACCGCCCTATGGAAATTAACATGGGAAAAACGCGTCTGTTATACTTTCAATTAAAAAAACAACATTCACTGATCCTGCAACCGTTTGTCACGTTTAGTTTTTTCAATTAAATGACTCGCTTGTTACATACTCCTATACCCCTGGCTTTTGACCCTTTCCTACGCGCGGTCTGTACTACCGCCCTCGGGCGATCTATGTAATGAACAGACTACCATTGCCGAAACACAAGGGAATGCATCTCTGGGAGATAAGTCAAATACGTGGTAGATAAAAACATTTTCATGTTTATGCACACTGACGTGCTTTGAACGATGCCCCCCCCCCTCCTCATCATTTAGATTACCACCGCCCATTGCACAAAAGCATACCGGGCGCTCCCCACGCAAAAAAAACGATGTTTTTTTTTTTTTTGCCCCGCGGGGCCCTTTTAAAGCCTCCACATCAAACCTAGGGGGTCAGGGAGGATCTACTTTGCCCCCATACCGTCATTTCCCCCTTCGTTTTGGCCTCCTCTTGTCTCTCGATCCTACCGAGAGACAAGATGGCGGCCGCTCCGGACTGTTTAGAATGTTGACAGACACCAGAGAGCCAATCAGCTTCGCTTGGCGAAGTTCCGTTTCGCGTCAAGTACGCGAACCGGAGCGCTACCCGGAGCGCTGTCACAGATATATATATTTTTTTGAACGTTAATTTATCAAAATCCACTGGAGCACATTTATTGAGACCTAGCAAAGGCACATCGGGCTAACAGTCCCTACAATTTTGCCAAGTTTCGTGCAAATCCATTCAGCCGTTCGAGCTAAAAGTGAGGCCAACCGCCCTATGGAAATTAACATGGGAAAAACGTGTTTTGGGACCCCCCTTTTTTCTCGGCCCGCCCTTGACGAACCCTCCCCAAATTTTCAGGAGCTGCTTAGAAACGAAGTGTGCCATTTTTCTGAAGATTTCAGCCAATTCCGTCCACAAACGCCAAAGTTATTAGACATAGAATTTTCAAAAATCCCATAGAGAAAAAATCCTAACTATATATACCTACTGGCGACCGCAGGAGCACAAGTGTGGAAATATATATATATATATATATATATATATATATATATATATATATATATTCCCATGTTATAGTTAGTTGGACTCACTATAACTTGCGCGCCTGCAATGCACTGCAGATGACGTCACATATTACATCACTCATGACATGGTCAGTGACATCACTCATGACATCACTGATGACACCATCCAGTGAATGTGTGTCTTTCTGAAAAATAAATATGTTTTATATATGTATATGTAAAGGTCGATGGAAGAATAAATGTTTAAATAAGTGTCTTAATGGATGTTTTAAAAAAAAACATTGATTGGTTAACTGGCTTATTAAGTGTATCTTAGTGAATACATATATTAGCGAGTAATTAATAAATATTTAAATATATGTAACAGTGTTCCACTTTGTGTATAAGTGGCTGCATGGGTTGGTGACTGACTCACTGTTTGTATGTGTTTTGAAGACAGCATATGTGCAGGACTGTATGGGTGGATGAGTGTGTATATGTGTGTGTGTTAGTGAGTGAATGACTGCCTCACTAGTGTCTTTATGAGTAACTACATATGTTTTAATCTAGTATATGTGAGTATTGATGTATATAAGTGAGTATATGTGAGAGTGAGAGATTGAAAGAGTTCCTGTTTAAATAAGTATGTGTTTCTATAAGTGATTGTTTAAGAGAGTAAGTATGTGTAAGTTTCCTTAGAAGTAATGTGCTAGTGTGTATAGTTGTATATGCAAATAAATGGATGTTCAATTGTTTATTTGCATGTGTGAGTATGTGTGTGAGTAACCTTTGGATGACTGTCGGTGTGTAACAGGATGTATATGTGTATCACTACAGATGATGAGTGAGTATATGTATGACTGACTATATAGAACCACCACCAGCAACAGGCTGCACGCAGGAGCTGGAACAAGATCACAGCCGACCAGCTCGCGACCTCCCTGAGCATGAACCCTCCCACCAGCACAACGAACCCTAGCCAGGCGGCCACCAACCTCACGAAGTGGATCAGCGACTGCGCAGACGAGCTCGACCCCCTGAGGACCCTGCCCAGCAGACCCGGTAGCAAGAAAGCCCCATGGTTCACCGACGAACTCAAGAGCTCCAAGAAGAACTGCCGAGCCCTCGAGAGAACCTGGCGCAGAGACCCAACACCGGACAACATGACTGCCCTCAAGCTCGCCACCCGAAAACACCACCAACTCATCCGCGCCACCAAGAAAACTGCATTCAAGGAACGACTGGACAACAACGCACACAACAGCAAAGAACTCTTCAACATCGTCAAAGAGCTCTCCAACCCCAATGCCGGAAACAACAACATCACCCCTTCGCAAGACCTCTGCAACTCCCTCGCCTCCTACTTCCACAACAAGATCGCGGACATACACAACAGCTTCAGCACTCAACCGACGAACACCACGACCGAACCACCGCCCCCCACCTCCACCCTCCGCACCTGTGCTCCGATCAGCACCGAAGACACCGTCCGCACGATGAACTCCATCCACTCCGGATCTCCGACCGACCCCTGCCCTCACCACGTCTTCAACAAGGCCGACGCTGTCATCGCAACCCACCTGCGGGACATCATCAACACCTCCTTCGACACCGCTACCTTCCCGGAGAGCTGGAAGCACGCCGAACTCAGGGCTCTACTCTAGAAGCCATCGGCTGACCCCACCGACCTCAAAAACTACCGCCCCATATCGCTGCTCCCGTTTCCTGCAAAAGTCATCGAGAAGACTGTCAACAAGCAGCTGGCCGCCTTCCTCGAGACGAACGGATCCCTTGACCCCTCGCAGTCTGGCTTCCAGGCCAACCACAGCACCGAGACTGCCCTGATCGCAGTCACCGATGACATCCGAGCGCTGCTCGACAACGGAGAAACAGCGGCCCTCATCCTCCTTGACCTCTCCGCGGCCTTCGACACTGTCTGCCATCGTACCCTAGTACAACGCCTCAGCAACGTCGGAGTCCCGGAGAAGGCACTGGAGTGGATCATCTCCTTCCTCGCCGGAAGGACACAGAGAGTCCACCTCCCCCCGTTCAGATCTGAAGCCACCGAAGTCATCTGCGGCGTCCCTCAAGGCTCCTCGCTCAGTCCAACCCTCTTCAACATCTACATGAGCCCCCTCGCAGACATCGCACGCCAGCACAACCTCAACATCATCTCCTACGTTGACGACACCCAGCTGATCCTCTCCCATGCCAACGACCCCGCCACCGCCAGAGCCAACCTTCACAAAGGGATGAAAGAGGTAGCCGAATGGATGAAGAACAGCTGCCTGAAACTGAACTCAGATAAGACGGAAGTCCTCATCCTGGGATCCTCACCCGCCACTTGGGACGACTCCTGGTGGCCCCCTGCCCTAGGCAACGCACCCAAACCAACAGACCAGGCACGCAACCTGGGCTTCATCCTGGACTCCTCCCTCTCCATGACCAGACAAGTCAACGCCGTCTCCTCGTCGTGCTTCAACATCCTGCGCATGCTACGTAAGATCTTCCGGTGGATCCCCACCGAGACCAGGAAGACGGTCACCCAGGCCCTCGTCACCAGCCGTCTGGACTACGGCAACACCCTCTACGCCGGAGCCACCGCCAAACTCCAGAAGAGACTCCAGCGGATCCAGAACGCCTCAGCACGACTCATCCTGGACATCCCCCGTCGCAGCCACATCTCCGGACACCTGAGAGACCTGCACTGGCTCCCGGTCAACAAGAGAATCACCTTCCGTCTCCTCACCCACGCACACAAAGCCCTACACAGCCAAGGCCCAGGATACCTCAACAGCTGCCTCAACTTCTACGCTCCCAAACGCCGGCTTCGATCGACCAGCCACGCCCTCGCCGCCGTCCCCCGCATCCGAAGAGCCATCACAGGGGGACGGTCCTTCTCCTACCTCGCCGCCAAGACATGGAACTCCCTCCCCACCCACCTCCGCCTGACCCAGGACCACCTCGCCTTCAGGAAGCAACTCAAGACCTGGTTGTTCGAGCAGTAGCAGATCCCCCTCCCCCAGCGCCTTGAGACCCTCTGGGTAAGTAGTGCACAATATAAATGCGATGATTGATTGATTGATTGATAGAACTGTTGCTGAATGAGTGGATGCGTATATAGATGGTGGAATTACTGAATTGGTTGTTCTAACTGGTATGGGTATCTCCATTTTTTTGAAAATGTTAGTTTCTATTTTTGAATATGTGTTTCAAGGGTTACATTACACTGAAAGGAGATCTGTCAGTCTGTCACAAGGATGGTGTCATCAGTGATGTCATGAGTGATGTCACTGACCATGTCATGAGTGATGTAATATGTGACGTCATCAGCAGTGCATTACACGCGCAAGTTATAGTGAGTCCAACTAACTATAACCTGGGAATTTCAATGGTTTTATGTCAGTAAAAATTTCCAGCTAACTATAACTGGTGTGAAACCTATGGTTGTTTCAGTGAATTTAATAGGTTTTTTAAATGCTAATTCCTAACTATAACTGGTGTGAAACCTATGGTTTTTTCAGTGAATTTCATAGGTTTTTTAAATGCTAATTCCTAACTATAACTGGTGTGAAACCTATGGTTTTTTCAGTGAATTTCAAAGGTTTTTTAATAGCAAATTTCTATAGGTATGAAATGTAATATTTTTTATAATGAATCCTATATTGTATATTTATGTAATACTATTTTTTTATGTATATTGTTCATGTTTTTTTTTTTTTTGCCCTGGAGCGCTCCCAGGTGTGCGTCCCGGTGAGCGCACCAGAAAGCGCAGTCTTGCTGCGCGCCCCAGGGCGCGTACCGGTGAGTGTCCCGTTAGCGCTTTTACCGCGAACAAAGACATCATCGTGACGTATCGTGTAGCAGCGTCCGCGTGATACGCACGGCGTAGGCGTACCCGGAAACACTCGAGCGCATACGATCGCGCTACGTAACCATCCGACGAGCTTACGCGACGCACCCCGGGGCGCGCCCCGGGGCGCGTAGCGTAAGCGCGTCGGGTCATGTGACCTAAAAATAACACTTTTTATTCGTTCAGGACAGTTTTGGTTTCCAAATGATGAAAGCCCTGGTCATGTGACCTGAAAATAACACTTTTCATTGGTTCAGGACAGTTTTGATTTCCTAATGATGAAAGCCACCACCTTTTTTTCTCATACTCACTTTGTTCTTTGAGTGAGGAAGACCTGTTTTCATTCATTGAGAAATGGCTACAGTAGCAGCAGCAGCAGGAGCATCTGCACCACCACCACCACCACCACAAGGACCACCACAACACCACATTGGTGGTGAAGAAGAGGAGGAGGAGGAGGGGGAGGAGGAGGAGGAGGAGGAGGAGGAGAGGACGTTCCTTCCTGAAGACAATCCCCCTTACAAACCAAGAGAGCACATTGTGTGGGAGTTTTTTAAATTCCCAGGAGGCCAGAAGAAAGTCAATGCAGCAAAAGTGACTTGTCTGATCTGTGCCTGTGAACTTTCCAGGGGGAACCCTACAAAAAAATATTCTTTTGGTAATCACACCATGATTCGCCATATGCAATGCAAGCACCCTAACAACTATGCTGTGGCAGAGGTGGAAGAACTGTCCAGAAACCTACCCCAATCTTCACCCAGCACCTCCAAAAGAAAGCAACCCACTCCATCGGGACCAGAGACAAGGAATATGGTCCCAAACGTACAACCACAGTTTGGGCAATACAAGATCACTTGTATATTTTGTGGTAAAACAATCACCTATGGTGAGCAAGGCACAAAGCTCATCAACCGTGCTGGAGACAACCACAATTGCCCCAAAAAAACTTAATTTTTTCCAGTTTTTTTTTGCTCCAGTTGAGCTGTTTACAATTCCCTGTTTTTTGTTTCTCCCCATAAAAATAACAAAACAAATATAAAATTGTTCATAAAAGCCAAAAAAAGTACAAAATGTTCAAAAAAACATTTAAAAAAAATATAAAACAACAAAAGAAGAAAAAAAACAGTTCTTTTTAGAACTACCTCCAATTTATAAAAAAAGGCTACATTTTTTAAAAACTCTGTCATTCTTTTTCCCCCATGGTACGCTCCGGAGTACGCTCCCCGGTGCCCGTACCGGGCGCTCCCCCGCGCGAATCGAAAAAAAATAAAAAAATGTTTGCCCTGCGGGGCCCTTTTATGGCCCCCACATCAAACCTTGGGGGTCAGGGGGGTCTACTCTGCCCCCTTTTGGTCATTTCCCACTTTGTTTTTGCTACCTCTTGTGTCTCGATCCTACCGAGACACAAGATGGCGGCCGCTCCGGACTGTTTGGAATGTTGACAGACACCCGAGAGCCAATCAGCTTTCTGCGCGCGAACTCGTGTAGCGCGCTGGTTCGCGCCCCGGTGCGCGTACCGGGGTGCGCATATTGATATATATTTTTTTTAACCTAAATTACTCAAAATCCACTGGAGCACAAGTGAAGTAGTGTGGCACACTGGTTAGAGGCGGCAGACCCAAGAGCAGAGGACGGCCCGGGACCAGGGTTCGATTCCCGGCGCGGCAGGTTTCTGGACCAGGGTCAGCGGACTCGATAATTCTCTCGCCTCGGTGCCCACTCTGATCAGCGATCACACTCGGCAACTCTGGGCATTAGCTTGCCTCATCTTCACTAACGGCCCCACCAGACCGCCGGGGATGCCTGGTCTCACCCTGGAGATACCCATTAAGGGACCATCTATCAGGGAAGCCAGGAAGGGTTTCGCAGCGGTCGAAGCGCCTTGGGACCCTACGGGTAAGTAGTGCGCTATATAAATGCCTATACATACACATCTTGAGACATAGCAAAGGCACATCGGGCTACCAGTCCCTACAATTTTGCCAAGTTTGGTGGAAATCCATTCAGCCGTTCGGGCTAAAAGTGAGTTTGACCGCCCTATGGAGATTAACATGGGAAAAACACATTTTGGGACCCCCCTTTTATCTCGGCCCCGCATGACGAATCCCCCCCAAACTTTCAGGGATGGAGCGGAGCGCCGCAAGGCAAATTTGAGGGAAACTTCAGGCAGATTACTTAACCGGTGCCAAAGTTATTGCCAATAGAATGTTGCGAATTCCCTATACAAAATAATCCTAACTATAACTACCTACTGGCGACCGCCAGTAGGTTATATATATATATATATATTCACTGAAAAAACATAGGTTTCACACCAGTTACAGTTAGGAATTAGCATTTCAAAAACCTATTAAATTCACTGAAAAAACCATAGGTTTCACACCAGTTATAGTTACCTGGAAATTTTACTGACATAAAACCATTGAAATTCCCACGTTATAGTTAGTTGGACTCACTATAACTTGCGCGTGTAATGCACTGCTGATGACATCACATATTACATCACTCATGACATGGTCGGTGACATCATTCATGACATCACTGATGACACCATCCAGTGAATGTGTGTCTTTCTGAAAAATAAATATGTTTTATATATGTATATGTAAAGGTCGATGGAAGAATAAATGTTTAAATAGGTGTCTTAATGGATGTTTTTTTTAAAATAAATTGATTGGTTAACTGGCTTATTAAGTTTATTTTAGTGAATACATATATTAACAATTATTGTTTAAATATTTAAATGTTTGTATCAGTGTTTCACTTTGTGTATAAGTGGCTGCATGGGTTGGTGAGTAGCTACGTGTGTGTATATGGGTTATTATATATTTATATATTTTTTAGTATCTTTATAATTGTCTGTTTGATTTGGTGGGGGTGTTACTTAGCACATAGATGGATCAATGACTGACTCACTGTTTGTATGTGTTTTGAAGACAGCATATGTGCAGGACTGTATGGGTGAATGAGTGTGTATATGTATGTGTTAGTAAGTGAATGACTGTCTCACTAGTGTCTTTATCAGTAACTACATATGTTTTATTCTAGTATATGTGAGTATTGATGTATATAAGTGAGTATATGTGAGAGTGAGAGATTGAAAGAGTTCTTGTTTTAATAAGAATGTGTTTCTATAAGTGATTGTTTAAGAGAGTAAGTATGTGTAAGTTTCCTTAGAAGTAAGGTGGTAGTGTGTGTATAGCTGTATATGCAAAAAAATGGATGTTCAATAGTTTATTTGCATGTGTGAGTATGTGTGTGAGCAACTTTTGGAAGACTGTCGGTGTGTTAACGGATGTAAAGGTGTCTCACTACATATGATAAGTGAGTATATGTATGAACGACTATATAGAACTGTTGATGAATGAGTGGATGTGTATATAAATGGTGGAATTGCTGAATTGGTTGTTGTAACTGGTATAGGTATCTCCACTTTTTTGAAAATGTTAGTTTCTATTTTTGAATATGTGTTTCAAGGGTTACTTTACAGTTAAAGGAGGTCAGTCACTCTGTCACAAGGATGGTGTCATCAGTGATGTCATGAGTGATGTCACTGACCATGTCATGAGTGATGTAATATGTGATGTCATCAGCAGTGCATTACACACGCAAGTTATAGTGAGTCTAACTAACTATAACGTTGGAATTTCAATGGTTTTATGTCAGTAAAATGTCCAGGTAACTATAACTGGTGTGAAACCTATGGTTTTTTCAGTGAATTTAATAGGTTTTTTAAATGCTAATTCCTAACTATAACTGGTGTGAAACCTATGGTTTTTTCAGTGAATTTCATAGGTTTTTTAAATGCTAGTTCCTAACTATAACTGGTGTGAAACCTATGTTTTTTTCTGAGAATTTCAAAGGTTTTTTAACTGCTAATTCCTAACTTTTATAGGGCCTCATACCTATGTGTTTTTTAGTGAATTTCTAAGGTTACTCATAATGATTTTTTTTTTCTTTTTCTAACTTTTTTCACTATTTTTCACCAAAGTACGCTCCCCGGTACGCTTACCGGTGCGCGTACCGGGCGCTCCCCCCGCGAAATTTTTAATTTTTATTTTTGGCCTATATGAGCGTCCTAAGCCCACCTCAGAGAACCTAGAGGGTCAGGAAGTGCCTACCGTGCCCCCTTCTACCCATTCCCAACGTTGTTTGTCCTCCATCTTGTGTCTCGATTCTACCGAAACACAAAATAGAGGACTCCCGTAACGCTGCTGGTGCGCGTACCGGGGTGCGCACTGGTAAGCGCTCCCTAAAAAAAGGTGGGAAAGTAATTTACAGAAAAACCACTGGAGACACTTTCATCAAATATAGAATAGGCCCTACTACATAGCAGTGCCTACCATTTACCCAAATTTGAAGGAATTCCATTGAGACATTTATGCTGTAGGCCTGACTAAATATCCTGAGGTAAATTACATGACAAAAACACATATGAAGTGTTAAAATTGACAACCAATTAAAATGTTACTTTCATTTTCTACTATTATTTCATGACATTTGATTGGGTATGTACCTGAATATATATAAAGAAAGAGGGAGAAACACAACCATTTTCACTACTACTTCCTGAAGTACATTTCAAGAGCATTTTCACTGACAACTTAAACTTCTTTTTGAAAGGTAAGATGTTATTTTAAAAACTGAAGTATGTTGTACACTTTAAGTTCATTTGGAAAAAATGTCTGATAGTTATATACTATCCCTCTGTAATATTTATAGAATGAGATAGACTTCTCTGTTATAGTTATGGATGGAGTTAGGCTTGTCTTGTATAATTATGAATTTACTTAGGCTTTATCACATACACTATTTTATATTTCTACTTCCAGTCTGATACCATACACTGCCCAAAGATAACATCACTGTTAAAAAAACAAAGTACCTGTCTGAACTTAAACCCAACAGTGCCCTATCTCTACTGATATATATTTTTTTTAAATGCAAATTACAGCACAAAAATGGAAGGAGAGCAAAAAATTTCCATCGAAATTGTTCTGGAGAGCAACAATGAAAAAGTTATTGAACCCAATGATAACTCAGAATTCATGGATGAATCAAAATGAGATGAGATTCAAAATGAGGACATTTCCGACAATCAAATATTAGAAGTTCTGTAAAATTTTGAAAAGGAATCTGAAAAATAAATTTATATTTAATAATTCAAAAATTGTTTGAGACATTATTCATTTTTATATGTATTTCTTAAACTAGTACCAAATTGATTATAATGTAAAGTCAGACTTAAAATATACTGTGCAACTTTTTTGTGTTACATAGTAAGTTTGCTCATAGTTACTTCCTTTCTCCCACTATATTATTTCCAATGTGTATTTAACATCTCTTTATCATCTCCTGCCTCCATATTCTTTCTGCTTTCCTGACAGACTATGGTATGAATTCTATATACCACAATAACTTCTGTAACAACATGCAAGATAACTACAAAGGAGACAGTGTATATTAAATATTAGACTCTGCATTGGTACCTACATGTTGCTACTTAAATAAAAAAAAACAACAAAAAACAACAAAAAGAACAATTAATAAACATACAATATTTGAAAAGTCTATCATTCTTTTTTCCCCATAGTACGCTCCCCGGTCCGCTTCCCGGTGCGCGTACCAGGCGCTTCCCCCGCAAAAAATCGAAAAAAAAATACTTATTTTTTGGCCCCGCGGGGCCCTTTTAAAGCCCCCACATCAAACCTAGGGGGTCAGGGAGGGTCTACTCTGCCCCCTTATGGTCATTTCCACCTTTGTTTTGGCCACCTCTCATGTCTCGATCCTACCGAGACACAAGATGGCGGCCACTCCAGACTGTTTAGAATGTTTACAGACACCCGAGAGCCAATCAGCTTTCCGTGCGCAAGTCACGTGGCGCGCCCAGTGCGCTCCCCGGTGCGCGTACCGGGGCGCGCTTACAGATATATATATATTTTTTAACCTAAATTACTCAAAATCCACTGGAGCACATATCTTGAGACATAGCAAAGGCACATCGGGCTACCAGTCCCTACAATTTTGCCAAGTTTGGTGTAAATCCATTCAGCCGTTCGGGCTAAAAGTGAGGTCGCCCGCCAATGGAAATTAACATGGGGAAAACGCGTTTTGGGACCCCCCTTTTATCTCTGCCCCCGCTTGACGCATCCCCCCCCAAACTTTCAGGGAAGGACTGGAGCTCGACGAGGCCATTTTGAGGAAATTTTCAGGCAGATTTATCAACCGGCGCCAAAGTTATTCTAAATAGAATTTTGAGATTTAACATTGAAAAAAATCCTAACTATAACTACCTACTGGCGACCGCCAGTAGGTAATATATGAAAGAGATCCCGACCGCTTCTTGCCGCGGTCTTAACGGGCGCAGACCTCCTCTCCACAAACAAATCAGATGGATGTTAAATCACCAACACCATAACACCGGAGAAAGTGCCAGCAGTGCAAAGTTTATTTTTCAAAAAAGTGTCAGAGCAAGTGCCCTCCTATATATATATATATATATATATATATATATATATATATATATATATATATATATATATATATATATATGCACGAAAACTCCACACACTACTTCCGAGTCAGACCAGAGGTCAAGTCGGCGCAGGAACAGAGGAGACGGACCAGCGGATGCACTACACAGGTTCTTTTATTGCGTTATAGTCGGTAGCAAGAGGGCACTACGCGTTTCGGGCTTCAAAAGCCCTTGTTCACATGCAAGTGAACCAGTTAGACTTTTTTAATTTTATAATGCAGTGTGACATGATTAGCCCGCCCAGACACGTGATGTCACAGTCTCATAGACATGAAAGACATACTTTTTTTATATATCGAATCTGTTGTTGCATACGGACTTTATACATTATTGCAAGCAAAGTATGTATTGAAAGACATTCTTTAAGGCAACATACCATAAAATAGAACAAAATGCAATAATAATGTTATATGATCCCACAAACATAGCTGATAGGAATTTCATATTTTCAGGATAAATCCCTTAAAAAAGACCATACATTTCATATATATAAAATCTTTAAAGTGACTGGCGGACTAATGTCTAAGTGTGAATATATCTAAATTAGACCGGTTCTGAGCCTGCGTCAAGTGGAGTATATTTAAAGTGCGTGAGGAGGATGGGAATAAAGTGCTGAACCAACATATTGCACAAAAGTACCATGTGTATTCAATGCATAAATGCAGTTTAACAGTTAGAGATAGGACATTATCCTTTACTATATCTCATATTAAAAACTGTAAAAACATTTGATACTGGTATTAAAACTACAATATGTAAAATTCATTATGACTAAAAACACCCAGTGTAAAAAAAGTGCTAATCAGATAAAATTAGGTAGTAAAAAGTGTATATAAAATATTAAATAGTAGTCAGTGTATATTTACAAAATAGGAGGAGATAAGGAGCTATCTGTTTTGATGAAAAGGAGTCCAACAAGGAACTTGACTGGCCAACTGTCTAGCTAATCAGATAAGTCCTATCCTAGGTCACATTAGAAAAAGATATGTATATATGTGTCTATATATACAGTCACCTATATATTCATTTGGTCCACTAGGTAACAGGGAACCTGACTACCTAGGGGAAGTTACATCCAGAGCTGATACTTTGTTTACAAGGACTCCATGTTTACATCATAAACCTTATCATATGAAATGACGAAGATCCTCTGTGATGTTAAGCCCATTTGGCCACTTACTATCATATTCGAGAATCATACGTGACTCCAATTGTCGGAGTTTTAGTTCTCGATTACCCCCTCTTCTTGATTTGGGTACTGAAGCCACAACATAATAAGATAGACAATTAATGTCTTTGTTGTGTGAGCTCAAAAAATGGCGGGCGACAGGATAAGCAGGATATGAGTGTAAAATGGCCCGAATATGCTGCAAAATTCTGACATGTACCGGTTGTATAGTACTGCCTACATAATGGAGGCCACGGGTACATGTCAGTACATATACAGTATATTCTGTTTTACAAGTAAATTGGCCTTTAATAGGAAACTCAGTGTCGCTGAAGGGAGTTTTGTAGTGTGTCTTATTTATTCCAAAATTACAAGCTCTACACGTAGAGCATTTTCGGAATCCCTCCTTGATTAGCCAATTAGGTTTCAGTTTGAGCTCTGGGCTGCTTTGATCTAGCACAGCTCCCATATTCAGTGCCCGACGAAAGGTAACCAAAGGTTTGTCAGGAAGCATGTTACCCAAAACATTGTCAGTTAATACAGTGGGCCAATGATGGTTGAACATTTGTCTTATTTTGTTGTGTTGGCTGCTATAATTCGTGATAAACCTGGGACATTCTTGTTTGGCAATATCCAATGTTCCGTCAGGCAATTCTGTATTATCAGAGGCTTGCATTAACAAACTCGCCGGGGTTCTACTCTGAGATTTAACTAGAGCTAGATTAAACATTTTTTCAGTGTAACCTCGGGCTTTCATGCGGCTACGCAAATCATCAACACAGGTATCAAATTCAGAGGCAACACTACATATTCTTTTTAACCTCAAGATTTCTCCATATGGAATACTTTGAATTGTGTGCCTGGGATGTAAACTAGAAGCATGAAGGGTAGTGTTGCCCACCGTGCTCTTACGATGAAGGGTCGTCTGCACTCTGCTGTGATTATCAATATAGACCATGACATCCAAAAATTCTGCTTTTTTAGTACTGATCTTCGAAGTAAACCTGAGGTTATAAGGATTGTCATTAATTGCCTCAACGAAAGCAGTAGCTTCTGTTTCACTACCTTGCCAGACTATAAAAATATCATCGATGTAGCGGAGGTACCGGATAACTTTCTCTCGTACCCACACTTGATGCGCGACATTGAGGACCCGCTCCTCCCACCAGCCTACGTGTAGACACGCATAGCTGGGGGAGAAGCAGGCCCCCATTGCCACGCCCCTCAATTGCCTCCAGATTTCCTTGCCGAACAAAAAATAGTTATTATTCAGACACCATTCAATTAACCCCAGAATCATTTTGTTGTGCTCGTAAAAGTCAATTGGCCTACGGCCCAGGAAATGAGAGACTGCATTCATTCCATCGATATGTGAAATGCTTGTGTATAATTGTTCTACATCCAAGGTCATAAGCAGCATGTCATCTTGCCATTCTAGGTCCTCTATTTTGGCCAAAAAATCTCCAGTGTCACGTACAAAGCTGGGCAGGTTGCTTACCAGTTCTTTCAGGAAAAAGTCCACATATTGTCCTACTTTTTCTCCACAACTGTTTATCGCGGAGATAATTGGCCTGCCTGGCACCGGTGATTGTCCTTTGTGTATTTTAGGAATTAAATACATATTTGGCAGAGTTGGATGTTCATTAAGCATCAATTTATACTCATCCTCCGAGATTAAACCCATTCTACGATGTTTGAGTAGGAGTTTGCTTAAATTTTCATTTGCCTTCATGTATTCCTTGTTGGTAGATTTTTGGTAACATAGAGGATCCGATAGCTGTCTTTGTGAGGAAATATAAATTTTATGGTCAAGTTGTGTTCCCTAGCGCGTACCCCACCGTCTCCATGTACCAGCTTAAAGTGCATGTAACTTCCCTCCTGTGCCAGCTATGAAGACACAAATACATTTGCGTCCAACGTTAACATGTCCTCTTTCAGACCCACCCTGAATGGGTTAAATAGTCCGTTCCTAAGTATGCTATGCCAACGTCTTTTTGTAGTGTACCTTACACGTTTTTCAGCTCTGGCAAAGTAGGCCCTGAATTTCTGCCATCGAGCCATTTTTCTGGCTTCTGACTCTGAAAGCCTCAGCCCAGGCTGCTTCTGTACCCGTGAACTCTGACTTACTTCCAGCGCGGCCCACCGCGCTCAGCCCAGCCTGCTGCCTGCCAAGACTGACTATAACCTTCGAGTTATCTGTTCCGCTCCTCGAAAATACATTCCTGCCTACTAGCTTCAGTAAACATCCCCCTCATCTGCAGAGCAAAGGGCCAACCTGTCTCCGTGCAAGTAATTCATAGCCTCTGTTACCATGCTCCCATGGAAGGCCCCATGCCCCACGCTTCTCATGCAGACACCCAGGCGCATATACACGCACTCACAGTCAGTATAGAATAGCTTCTGCCCCAGAGACCTTTTCCGTCCAGATAATATGGTTCCCAAACATCAGATATCAGATATGATAGAAGTACAAGTTGATCTGACATGTCAGACTTCTGTCTCTTTCCGTCAGTATAAATGTCAAGCCCCCTGCACCCTCCAGTCTCACGTCAATCACACGTCATGTAGCTGCGCGCGCATCCAAGCTTCCGATTTCTGCTGACATTACAACATTTCTGTTAGTGCCACCCTTTTGTGACACCTACCTGTGACGTTTCTAGCACACACCTCCAGTTCACGCCTAGTCCACGCCTTCTGATTACGTACTAGTAACACGTGGATACTGTTATCTTGTCTTCTCTCAGCTGTTACGCCTACTGCATTGCTTCCTATGCTGTAAATTAAGTATATAAGCTATGTACTGTCAATAAAAAGGAGCGCGCTCTATCCCTTCTTCCACCCCTGTGGTGGGAAGAACATGATATCCAGGTCATGACCATTCCTTTTTAAGGAATAAAACCCCTAAGAACTCTAACACCACGGACTCTGTTTTTTTCTTTCCGATTTGAGTTATTATTGATTAAGTACTTACCTGCATAGAAATTAAGACGGTAAATTATATATTTACATCATTTTGGCGCCCGAATAGGGACCCCTCCCCCACCTCACGCGCCGGTTGGTGCGTTGCAAGCTCTGTCCCCTGCCATCAGTTAGACGGAAACTACGCGTACCGGCAGGATTTCCTGCATCTCCTTCTGGCCCACGGAGGTGACGAAGACTGCGATCAGTACCCAGACGAGGCGGTGAGGAGTGCGGAGGATCCCGACCAGAGCCTAGCCGAAAGAAGCAAGGTCCGCGGTGTCAAGAGGCCCACCAGTTTTCCGAAGTTTTCCGAAGTTTTCCGAAGTCTCCCGAAGTGTCGAGTCCAGTCCAGTCGAGTTTTCCGAGGCCTTCAGTTTCCGTGCTTCCCGGTGAGTACCATTGCTGGGACGTATCTAGACGGGTTTGGGTACACAAGTCCGGTCTGCACTGTTTTAGACAGTGTATCTGTACTGTTTAGCAGTACATCCGTTATTCAAGTTTCTGCACTGTTTTAGACAGTGTATCTGTGCTGTTTAGCAGTACATCCGTTATATAGGGTAGTGATATATGTCTCAAATGTCCTTTCATGTGATTAATGTCGTGGTATGAGTGTGACTGTTTTTAATGTGCATTATTGTGTTTTTGTATAACTAATTGTATTCAGTATTAAGTAGTTAGGGTTGAGCATTCAGTATTAAGTAAACAAGATGCCGTTTTTTAACAAGTTAAAGCAGATAGGAACTAGGAAAGGGATACTAGAGGAAGCAATTCCTATCCCCCCTAGGGACACTCCAGGAAACTTCATGTACCACAAGCATGGCTTAGATGCCATATTGTATCTAGATTTATGGGCCGACTATACTAAACATCTAGATGAAAGACACAGATGGCCTGTTACCGGAACATGGGATGCCGAGTGCATCATGAAGGTAGAAGAAGCACTATGGAAAAAGAAAGCCGGACAATCTCAGAAAGACGCCATAGAGTTTTGGCGTAAGGAATCACATAAGCGTGCTGAAAAAGCACTACGTAGAGAAGACAGACTTAGAGAATCAGACAAGGCCCAAGAAAACGAGTTAGTTACCGAGGGGATCCGAGTAAAAACAGAGCAAGTAGACCGCGCACGAAATAACCTCGTAAACGGTATGTATCTCGCGGCCGAAGGTTCGCCTGAGGCCATTTCAGAAATACCGAAAAATCTGCCGCCACCATTAGTTCCAACTAAAGTAATGCATAAGACCACTAAAGATATATTCCTGAATTCCTACCTAGAGGATGTAGTACCCGCTTACACCAATCTGCCTGTCCGCGCCCTGCCCAACGACAGGGACGGGGGTGGTAACCCGCCCCAAGATCATATTCCGCCAGTACCACAACAGAATACTGCTGCTCCACCACCTCCACCACTTCCCGTACCTAAAGTTGATCTACCGAAACCACTTCTACCTGATCCTACTAAAAGAAAAATTCAAGTCCAGGTACAGACTCCACAGAGAGATAATGCTCAAGCTTCAGCTTCAGGGGGTGCGACTGGGGGTCTTCACACCCCGCCATTAACACGCAGGTTACAGCTCGGGGATTTGCGGAATCCTCTTACGTTCAAGTCACCCCGCCTTGACATATTCAAAGAAAACCTTTCAGTTTGCAGATATGATCCAGTACCCGGTAAAGACGATATAATGATGATGGCATCATTACGGTTAAGATCTGCTACTGATTTCCTGCTGTGCTATGCAGGAATGAAGGAACGCCTAGATAGAATATATGAGTTTATTCAAACTGGGAAAGACCCTGACAGTATTCAGGATGCCATGGATCGTCAGAAAGTTGATGTCCAAGCACAGATACTACGTTTTTTCATAAATTGCCTAATAAGAGAACGAGACAGGCCTGAGACAGATCAGAGTGAGTTAGATGCACTAAACAAGTGGGGTCAAAATATATCTGAAGGAAAGCACGACAAGGGGTCCTGCATAGCCAGTATGTACAAGAAAATTAGAAAAACAGTGATAGAAATACACCAAAAAGAGAAAGAAAAGGCTTCCTCCGAGGAGGAAGAAGAACTTGAAGAACCAGAAAAGACTACAGATACTATAGCGTATGTAGGTAAGGGAACTTACCTTAGGAAAGGTATCCGTCCAGAAAGCAAGAGAGTTTTTCTCTCTGCCTTAACCAACCCGAATTCTTCTGAACATCAGTTCCAGGAAACTGATAAAAGACTCCGAGAGAGAATGGGGTACCATGTACTCTATTCTATGGATGAACAAGAACTAGCTCGGTCAGCCATATTATGGTCTGAAAATCCTGACATATATAATGATGACACGGTAGCACAGACATTTCTGAATCTTTCCCCAGACGAGCAGAAATTAGCAGGTGTATATATGATTCAGCACCTCCTCACGAAATACAGAAACCAACATTCTGACCCAGGCCCCTTACCCGAAATACTAGAAGCACTACTCATGGATAGATGGAGAGGTCTAAGTACCAAGTTAATACAATTAATTCTAGAACAACGACACAGATATAACACTTTTGTAAGCTCTGAATATGTTCCCGCTCCGCCCCCAGAAAGGAAAATGTATCATATGGAACGCCTGAGTGGCATTGAAAGTCAGAACCCCTTACGAGAAGTGCACCCAGTTATGGGTGAGGATAATGTCTTGAAACGCGTGTATGTACACACGCCACTGACTAAGTTAGAACTGTTAGAAATGAAGAAACTAGTACCCTGCCATGATAAAGACCCTGCAGGTTTCCACAGAGAACTTAAAGACATGTTACTGATGGGGGATTACACATACGAAGATATCATGAAAATGTTAAAGGTACTGCTGCCCACGGGCATCTACGAGAAATTAAAGGAAAAGGAATGGGAGATGGGAGACAAAAAGATTGCATGGGCAGAAATAGAAGACGAAGAGAACAAACGTGTCCCAGGGGTAGGCCTTGGGGAGAAAACTAAAGCATTACCAGGTTTGATAGTACAGGTTCTGCCAAGGTTATTGACAACTAGAAAAGAAGACTGGGATGCAATCTCAGCATGTAAACAGAAACCCGACGAAGATACTAGTGACTTTTATTCAAGATTCGGGAAATGTTTTATTATTAATAGTGGTCTTAAACCAAGTAGCGAGTCGTACCCGCATCTTTTTGTATCCAAGTTAGTTGAGAATTCCCTGTTAGCAGTCAAGAATCGAGTATACAAGGTTGAGAGTACGTGGCAAGCAAATACGCCATCACAGATGTTACAAATGTTACAATACCATCAGAATAGAATTAGAGAGGAACAAGATCAGGAACAGAAACGTATGAAAGACACGAAAATGAAAATGTTAGTAGCCCAGTCGGTACACACCGACGGAAACAGAAAGGGTACGACCCAGACAAATCATTCTGCAGCTCCCGTTAAAGGGACATGCAACTATTGTAAGCAGCCAGGTCACTACGTACATGAATGTCCAGTTCTGAAACATAATATAGCAACAGGTAAAACTAAAGAAAGACCGCATCCACCAAGACAAGATCAAGTCCAGCAACAGACTTCACAGAATGTACAGCCCATGCAGAACACACAGCCTACGCATGCTTCATCTCATACAGCACAGACAGTAGCGGTACCACAGCCCACCGCTTCGACTCAACAAGTTTCCCAACAGATGTACCAGTATGCCCAATCAGCTTATCCAGAGTATCAACGATACACATGAAACAGCCTACAGAGGGAATTTGGCTTGCCTCTTATTGAAATTCCTGTAGATCAAGAGGGTCCTTATGTACACAGTCAAGTATTGGGAAAAGATAGAAAGTTTTTAATTGACACAGGGGCAAGCCGCACAACGATCAGCCATAATGAAGTCCCAGGGGCACCCCTCTCAGGCTCACAGAATGTTTCCCTTGGTTTTTCAGGACAGCCCATTGTAAATGAAGTATCTGAACCAGTCCCCCTGGCTGTGGGTCCATTATCGCGAGTTACAGACTTGCTACTTACGAAATCATGCCCAGAAAATCTGTTAGGAATTAAAACATTGAAGGCTTTAGGAGCCATAATCTGCTGTTCCCCGGAGGGGGTTAGACTCTTTCTGCGGGATTTCAAGGGTCATTATGTTTTACGAGAATTCGATGTCAGATTGAAAAATGTACCAGATCACTTGTGGGCAACAGGCCCAACTGATGTAGGTTGTATGCATATCACACCATACCGTGTTACACTCAAGACAGGAGTTGTTCTACCACGAATCAGACAATACAAGTTACCGCCCGATGCTGTAGTGGCTTTACTGGAAATCATTGAAGAGCTCATTGCCCAAGGAGTGGTCGTAGAGACCGACTCCAATATCTGTAATTCACCCATCATTCCAATTCTTAAACGTACTGATCCCAATGCACCGCCAGTATATCGGCTGGTGATTGATCTAAGAGAGCTGAATAAATGTATTGTACCACAGTACCCTGTGGTCCCCGATATCTCTTCCTTATTGACTGCTATTGATTCAGAAGCAATGTTCTTTACTGTAATTGATCTCAAGAACGCCTTCTTTAGTGTACCTATTGATCCAGAGAGCCAATATCTCTTCGGATTCAGTTTAAATGGACGAAGTTTCAAATTTTCCCGCGCACCTCAAGGATTCACAGAAAGCCCCAGCATCTATAGTCAAGCACTGAAAAGACAACTAGATTGTATTCAAATGCCAGTTAACACTGCTTTACTGCAATACGTCGATGATCTGCTGATCACCGCACGAAGTGAGCCCGAATGTGAACAAGCATCACTGACAGTTTTACATTTTCTGGCCGACAAGGGACACAAGGTGTCTCCTTCGAAGCTGCAATTCTGTGTTCAGCAAGTTGTGTACTTGGGTCACTTGCTGTCCAAAGTGGGGAGACAGCTCACTCCCGATCGCATTCAGTTAATTGTAAATATGCCACGACCCCAGACACAAAAGGAAGTGCGGGCCTTTATAGGCCTCACCTCGTACTGCAGACAATGGATTCCTCAATATGCATTTCTAGCTAAACCACTCATCCAGTTAACGACACAGGAGGCAGCGACTTCGACTGTCCTCCCTTGGACTCAAGAACATACACAAGCCTTTGAGGAACTAAAGAAAGCATTATGTCAAGCACCAGTTTTAGCGACACCATGTTACAGTAAACCGTTTACACTTTTTGTTACAGAACGTGATGGTACAGCATTGTCTGTCCTCACTCAAGATCAAGCAGGTTCACATAAGCCTTGCGCTTATTTTTCAAGTACATTGGATTCAGTAGCCCAAGCACTCCCTGCGTGCTTAAAGTCTGTAGCAGCAACAGCATTAGCAATCAGACAGAGCGATTCAATTGTTCTAGGACATCAGTTAACAGTACAAGTTCCACATTCTGTAGAGGTTCTGTTAAACAGAACCCAGACTCAACACTTGACTATAGCACGACTGACAGGTTACGAATTGACGCTATTCCAACCACACATAGAAATCAGACGCTGCAGCATTCTGAACCCCGCAACACTGTTACCTACAATTATGACAGATCCAGCCCCGCATGATTGTATAGAAATCATTAATGCAGTAACAAAGCCCCGACGAGACTTAACAGATGTTCCATTGACAAATCCCGACCTGACACTTTATGTGGATGGTTCATGTATGCGAACAAGTACAGGAGAATTAGTGGCCGCATATGCCGTGACCACTGAAACCGAAGTAAAAGAAACACATCGTATTGACACACTGTCTGCTCAAGCGGCAGAGCTTATTGCTCTGACCCGAGCCTGTATTCTAGCCAAGAACAGAAATGTTAATATATATACTGATTCCCGTTATGCGTTCGGAGTTGTACACGACTTCGGCATGTTATGGCAAGAACGAGGTTTTCTGACCTCTCATGGTGCCAAGATCCAACATGGTCCCCTCATTCAAGCACTGTTAGAAGCAATACATCTGCCTTCTGGCATATCCGTCATGAAGTGTAAAGCACATACTAAAGTTACAGATTCTGTTTCCCAGGGTAACGACCTGGCAGATCAGACAGCAAAACATACAGCACTGACTCACACTCAGACAACGGATGTAACAAAGACAATAGGACCGACAAATTGCATGACAGTCAGGGATCCCACACTAGATGTAATCGATATTCAGGCACATGCTACTCCAGATGAAATAAAGAAATGGACTGAACTAGGAGGGATCCAGACGGATCAAGGCTGGATGACGAAGGGAAAATCTACATGGTTTCTCCCTGATTCTATGGTTCAAGTCATGATTAATACAGCACATAGTCCAGCACACCTAGGAGAAAAAGCGATGTTAGACAGTTTACAAAATTTTTGGAGCAATAAACACTTACGAGCAGCAGCAAAACAGAAAGTGCGTACTTGCACGATCTGTTGTCAGTTCAATCCAGGTAAAAGCGTCCCTGTAGAGCAAGGTGGATTTCATCTTCCCGATCACCCTTTTGAAGTACTCCAGATGGATTATATCCAGATGGACCGTTGTCGAGGATTCAAATATGTCCTCGTAATTGTTTGTGCACTATCCCGTTGGACTGAAGCATACCCAGTCCCCGATTACACTGCTCCGACCACTGCCAGGCAGTTGGTTCGTGAATTCTTCCCACGGTACGGCTTGCCTCGTGTCGTGTACTCAGATAACGGTCAGCCATTCTCATCCGAATTAATGAAGCAGGTTTCCCTATTGCTAGGATACCAGTGGAGATTCCATTGTGTCCGACATCCCGAAGCCGCAGGCCTTGTAGAAAGGCATAATCAGACATTAAAAACACGCCTTGCTAAAATATGTCAAGAGAAAGGGGTCGACTGGATAGTCGCCCTGCCAGTGGCACTGTTCTATATGAGGATGGTTGCCCACTCGAGATCAGGACTATCGCCGTACGAAGTGGTCTTTGGTAGACCACCAAATATGTGGGGGACGCCCATTCCTAAGAAAATTACTGATGTTGATTGTAATATGTTGACAGATTACCTTGCCTCCTTGATGTCTGCACTCCAATCATGTCGTTCACAGGTTGCCGCAGCTTTTCCCGACAACACTGATGTAAAGCCACATGATGTCCGTCCTGGGGACACAGTTTTAGTACGGAACTTCGACAGGAAGAGTCCGCTGGAGCCCCGCTGGAAGGAGCCAAAGACCGTCCTTCTTACAACGAGGACCGCAGTGAAACTGGAAGGCAGAAAGGGGTGGGTCCACACGAGCCATATCAAAAAATACAATGAACTGAAACCAGACCCAGGCTCGTCCACCCCCACCAAAGACTGTATCAAAACTAATGACTTTAAGGTTTCCGAACGAGAGAAAACTCCACAAGAAGAATATAGATCAAAGCTCCGATCTAGCAAGTCAGACAGTTTAATTGTTTAAGTCCTCCCCTAGGTGAATCGGTTAAATAGTTTCTGACATGTATCCCCTAGATCGAGATAGAGAGAGAGAGAGAGAATTCAAGAAACGTACATACTGCAAATCACTGCATAGTCACTGTATAGTGACATTATTAATCATGTTTTTTCTAAGTCTTCTAATTATTGTTGCAAGCATACTTCTCCCTATCTATTACCCTATTCTCAAGCGTGAACAATCTGCTTACAATGTATCTGCTGAACATTCTTTTAGTGAGTTACCTCCACATGAACTTTCTTACAGACTTGCGCTGCGCAACAACACATTCATTAGTATGCTACATTATTCCCATCAGACTAATAATGCTACAAACTGCTGGATATGTGGCCGACTCCCTCCCTACCAGAATTATAAGGGAGCTCTGCCCCTTTTTCCGTACCCGTTCACTCACAATGGCTCCTGTGGTGCATGGTTTAAAATAATTAATTCCTTAGATCCTGATATTGCTGTTTTCGATGGGGGCTGGGTTTGGGGAAACTTGAACTTGGTCCTGCTCGATGTCTGTTTCCCGGATAAGGAGGGACTCCCCATTAGAATAGGAACTGATCTAGAAAATGAAGTATATGGACTAGGAAATTACACAATTAACCTTATGATTCTTACTGTTGAATCCGAAGCTGCACCAGTTCTGCCCGCTATGTCAGTATTACCCGTCACTGGTGAATTATGTGTCAGGAAGAAAGGTTCAGTACACTTAGGTCATAGTAAATGTACTACTGTGGTCGAATTCAGTGATTATGGTAAATCGTCCTTTAAAGCTATCAGTCATTCCTATTTTGTTTGTGGTCATACCGCATACATACGCCTACCTCCCGACTGGGATGGTACCTGTTATATTGCATTCCTTCTGCCACCTGTTTTTCTAGCTCCTCCTGATTATCACAGAAATACAAATATAGTAAAGAATAGACTCAGAAGAGATATCTCACTTGTCGACTATACTGAAACGGCATGGGAGCAATACACCGATTTTAATAAAGGATTCTTTTTCTTTTTAGGCCCTGTCCAAAATAGTAAATTAATACGCAGATTAACCAGAACACTTGAAGCAGTAGTGAATGAAACTGCCTCCGCCCTAGGTAACTTAACCGAAGAGCAGTCCGCCATGCGGGTTGTTGTCCTTCAGAATCGTCTTGTTATTGACGTCATCTTGGCAGATAGAGGCGGAGCTTGTAAGGTCATCGGGTCAAGTTGCTGTGTTTTCATTCCACAAAACGCACCATCTGTATATCAAGCTATTACACGTCTTCATAAAATTGCAAATCAGATACATCAGAATCCAGGCACCTGGACTTGGTCCGGTTGGTTCTGGACAACGTTAACCGCTTGGGGATGGAAGATCCTATCCTTCCTAGGCATTGGCCTAGTCCTAGTATTCAGTTGCTGCCTGTGCTTACAGTGTGGGCCAGCGATTTGTGGACTATGTGCCACTTCATGTATTGGACATTCCAGTTTCCTTTCAAAACGGAAAAGAAAGAAAGAAGAGCAAATGATGTTACAAGAACAAACTGATCGATTCATGAGGATCGATATATCATGAAGGGTCCGTAGGGAACAAGGAGGGAATGAGGAAATATAAATTTTATGGTCAAGTTGTGTTCCCTAGCGCGTACCCCACCGTCTCCATGTACCAGCTTAAAGTGCATGTAACTTCCCTCCTGTGCCAGCTATGAAGACACAAATACATTTGCGTCCAACGTTAACATGTCCTCTTTCAGACCCACCCTGAATGGGTTAAATAGTCCGTTCCTAAGTATGCTATGCCAACGTCTTTTTGTAGTGTACCTTACACGTTTTTCAGCTCTGGCAAAGTAGGCCCTGAATTTCTGCCATCGAGCCATTTTTCTGGCTTCTGACTCTGAAAGCCTCAGCCCAGGCTGCTTCTGTACCCGTGAACTCTGACTTACTTCCAGCGCGGCCCACCGCGCTCAGCCCAGCCTGCTGCCTGCCAAGACTGACTATAACCTTCGAGTTATCTGTTCCGCTCCTCGAAAATACATTCCTGCCTACTAGCTTCAGTAAACATCCCCCTCATCTGCAGAGCAAAGGGCCAACCTGTCTCCGTGCAAGTAATTCATAGCCTCTGCTACCATGCTCCCATGGAAGGCCCCATGCCCCACGCTTCTCATGCAGACACCCAGGCGCATATACACGCACTCACAGTCAGTATAGAATAGCTTCTGCCCCAGAGACCTTTTCCGTCCAGATAATATGGTTCCCAAACATCAGATATCAGATATGATAGAAGTACAAGTTGATCTGACATGTCAGACTTCTGTCTCTTTCCGTCAGTATAAATGTCAAGCCCCCTGCACCCTCCAGTCTCACGTCAATCACACGTCATGTAGCTGCGCGCGCATCCAAGCTTCCGATTTCTGCTGACATTACAACATTTCTGTTAGTGCCACCCTTTTGTGACACCTACCTGTGACGTTTCTAGCACACACCTCCAGTTCACGCCTAGTCCACGCCTTCTGATTACGTACTAGTAACACGTGGATACTGTTATCTTGTCTTCTCTCAGCTGTTACGCCTACTGCATTGCTTCCTATGCTGTAAATTAAGTATATAAGCTATGTACTGTCAATAAAAAGGAGCGCGCTCTATCCCTTCTTCCACCCCTGTGGTGGGAAGAACATGATATCCAGGTCATGACCATTCCTTTTTAAGGAATAAAACCCCTAAGAACTCTAACACCACGGACTCTGTTTTTTTCTTTCCGATTTGAGTTATTATTGATTAAGTACTTACCTGCATAGAAATTAAGACGGTAAATTATATATTTACATCATTTGTGCTTCCAGAATGTATGCTGATTTGGGCCAAATAACGATGTTTCCACCCTTATCTGCCATTTTAATCACGATGTCTGGATTGTTCTTTAGTTTTTTCATTAGTACATGATATTGTGCTTGTTTCACATTAAATCTCCTTCTTTTTTATGGATATTGCTGGTTTTATGCAGTTTTTTCATTTCCATGATGATGCAGTCCGGGAACACATCAACTGCATCACGAGTCATTATAGGCACAAATTCTGATTTTCTCTTAAATGGAGTGATGCCTGCTCCAGATTTGGATATGTTAATCATTTCAAGTCGGTTCTGGGTACTCACAGCTTCTCTCTCATTTATTGTCTCATTGCTTTGTTCATCCGCCAAATCATGGATAGTAAGGAGTGTAGATGCATCCAACACTGACAAGGGCTGTTCCGTGTTAGTGATAGCTATATTAGCTGGATTGTTCGTGCTGGCAGTACCTTTTAACTTTTGTAGGGCAAAGAATTTGCGTAACTTTAATTTACGGATGTAGCAGTACACATCTACTCTGGTAGAGGCATAGTTGAAATTTTGGTCAGGGCAGTAGTTTAGACCTAAAGCAAGAAGTTGTTGCTCCGCTTTATTAAGGACCACATCAGATAGGTTGATAATCGATCTATCCACTATTGCTTCTTTTTCTTCCACTGTTGGT
Source organism: Lissotriton vulgaris (assembly GCF_964263255.1). NCBI lineage: Eukaryota > Metazoa > Chordata > Amphibia > Caudata > Salamandridae > Lissotriton > Lissotriton vulgaris. The sequence goes on from NC_141692.1 coordinate 3,428,069, forward strand.
TGTTTTTTTGTTGTTGTTTCTTGGTTCCTTTGTTTGCGTCTTCTCTGCCTTTCCCGACGTTTTTGGTTGCGGCGGGATCTGTTGCTGCCTTTTGATATGACCGGAGTGTGCGTAGTCTTTCTGCCACTAAAAAACCCAACTCCTCATCGATATCCAAAACTGGCAAACCACACAGGGTTCAGGAAGGGATAGAAGAGTGCGCACCACATTTTATTGACAGTACATAGCTTATATACTTAATTCATTGTCATGAAAAACATATGGTAGGCGTAACAGCTGAGAGAAGACAAGATAACAGCATCCACGTGTTAGCAATACGTAATCAGAAGGCGTGAACTAGGCGTGAATTAGAGGTGTGTGCTAGAAACGTCACCAGGTAGGTGTCACAGAAGGGGTGGCACTAACAGAAATCTCCTGATCAAGATGAACACACCATCATTAAGCATCTAAGCTGCTTCACTGATTATGCCATATACGCATTACAATGCCCGTGTAAAAAATCCTACATTGGGTGCACGACAAAACAAGCAAAACTCAGGGTCTTAGAACACCTAAGGGCCATAAAAAACTTGAATCAACAGTACCCAGTAGCAAGGCATTTTGCCCTAGAACATAATCAAAACCCCAATCTGCTAACATTTGCGGTAATTGATTGTGTAGAAAACAAGGAGAGGGGTGGCAACAGATGGCTAGACTTGAGAAAACTGGAGTCCAAATACATAATTAAGTACAACACAATCCAACCGGGGGGCCACAACCTCGGAGAAGAGTTAGCAATACATCTGTATGATTGCTTGTAATGATATATTCTTCATCTTGTGAACTGATGTTGCATGTTGTGCCTGCATTGAAACATATCACTGTGTGTTTTTTAAAACATTACTTGTCACCACCTGCTGAGAATGTCTGCTAACTTTTAACTGAGTTATTTTTCTGCACAAGCACATCACAATAATAATTGTTATTGAAGACACAAATGCTAAAATATACACGTTGTACTTTTGTTTCAGATTATGGATGCCTGCCCACTGGGGCATGATGAAGAATGTGTTAAATACGATCTACACAACATTTCTCACTGTTTATGCCCACTGGGGCGTTACAGACTTTGTTACAACCATGGATCATGGTTAAAATATTGCCTGATCGCATCTCTATTGTGTACAATACACATGAGTATCTTGGAGGCTTTATTGTTTGGCTGGCAAAGATATCAGAATGACACTCGATCTTAAAAATAACATATTCGCCAATTTTGAGACACCATCAGTTTTGGTTGAAATGCATATTAATTTAAATTCGAGGCATCGCGCTGAACATATGAATTCATGCATTGTTTATGTGCTAAATATGTCACTTTAAAATACGTGCTGTAACAAAATGTAAAGCGGTAGCAACAAAGTAGCTACGTTAGTCTGTCTTCATGTCAATTACCATGTGATATGTGCAAACATGAACCTGTCACTTTAAAAGTTTCGCGCTTTGATTTACACTCCACCCGTGAGCAAGAGGTAGGCGTACCTCGAAACGCGTAGGGTTGTTTTTCTGCCAAAATAAATCTTTAAGCACGTGAAATCGACTTGGGCTTCGACTCTGGTTTTTCCTAAAGGATTGTGGTACCAGGATTTGGATATATATATATATATATATATATATATATATATATATATATATATATATATATATATATATTACCTACTGGCGGTCGCCAGTAGGTATATATAGTTAGGATTTTTTCTCTATGGGAATTTTGAAAATTCTATGTCTAATTACTTTGGCGTTTGTGGACGGAATTGGCTGAAATTTTCAGGAAAATGGAACATTTTGTTTCGGAGCAGCCCCTGACAATTTGGGGGGGTTTCATCAAGGGGGGGCCGAGAAAAAAGGGGGTCCCAAAACGCGTTTTTCCCATGTTAATTTCTATAGGGCGGTTGGCCTCACTTTTAGCTCGAACGGCTGAATGGATTTGCACGAAACTTGGCAAAATTGTAGGGACTGTTAGCCCGATGTGCCTTTGCTAGGTCTCAATATATGTGCTCCAGTGGATTTTGAGTAATTTAGGTTCAAAAAAATATATATATCTGGGCGGAGCCTAACCACACATCTGATCTGATTGGTTGTCAGCACTTCATCCAAGAAGTGTTGGCAGCCATCTTGGGACCAATATACATGATAGCATCTCATTAAAAAGCATTGTAGTTAATAGAGGGTTTTAGGACTTTAGTTACATTATAAATCATTTGTTGATGGTACCATACTCGTTTTAGGAATTGTGGTGGGTTCTAAGGTGATTTTACCATGTGAAAAAGCCTTCTGCTGTGATATCATGAATATTGTTTGAAAGAAAACTAATATCTCATGATTTTCCCACAGTGGTTTGTAAGGGGATCTATAAGCTAAACTGAAAGCATATTTTCTGTAAATTCACATTATCTTTCTCAGTCATGTGAAAATGAAGTCTGACATTCTCAGTAAAACATGTACATCCAACAAGGACAGAGACTGTCAGTTGATTCCTTTGTGCTCTACTGCAGCCTCCTAAAGTGTTCTAAAGAACAACTAGAGCGCTAACAGTCCTACGTATTACAAAGGTATAGCACACCTGGAGCCATCGTGATGGGAATAAAGTGGTAACTCTTAAAACATTTAATTTAAAAAGGAACAAAATGAGGGGGTATATTATGCAATAGAAGGTATTATTAGTGCTGCAGAAAGAAAAATCAGGGCACATTTTGAGTGACTTTTCAAATCCTCTTCTATTTCATTCAAAAATTCTGACATGCAGTCTCCCAAAATGGCCACCAGAGACAAAAGAGCCCAAATGTAGCCCAAATATCACCCAGATGTAGCCCAAGTATAGCCCAATGACAGAATGTCCCAGAGTGTTCTAAAGAACAACTAGAGCGCTAACAGTCCTACTTATTACAAAGGTATGGCACACCTGAAGCCATCTTGATTGGAATAAAGTGGTAAGTCTTAAAACATTTAATTTAAAAAGGAACAAAATGAGGGGGTATATTTTGCCATATGAATTATGATTAGTGCTGCAGAAAGAAAAATTAGGGCACATTTTGAGTGACTTCTCAAACCCTCTTCAATTTCATTAAAAAATTCTGACATACAGTCTCCCAAGATGGCCACCAGAGACAAAAGAGCCTAAATGTAGCCCAAATATCACCCAGATGTACCCCAAGTATAGCCCAATGACAGAATGTCCCAGAGTGTTCTAAAGAACAACTAGAGCGCTAACAGTCTTACTTATGACAAAAGTATGGCACACCAGAAGCCATCTTGATTGGAATGAAGTGGTAAGTCTGAAAACACTCAATTTAAAAAGGAACAACATGAGGGGGTTAATTTTGCCATAGAAAGTATGATTAGTGCTTCAGAAAGAAAAATTAGGGATCATTTTGAGTGACTTCTCAAATCCTCTTCTATTTCATTAAAAAAAATTCTGACATGCAGACTGAAACATGCACTTTGAATACCAGCAGCAGACGTCCCTGGTGAGCAGTAGCTTTACTACAGTGATCTAATGTGCAACTAGAGTGCTAACATTCAGAATTTATGGCAAATGTGTGACACATCTGAATGCCTTCTTGATGGAACCAAAGTAAACAAGCATTGAAAATGCAATAGATTTCGCCCTCGTTTAAGTTAAAGTCATTCTGTTTGTAATGAGGTGGCTTTTTAGCTTTGCTTTTATTAGTGTTTTTTCAACTTTCATGTAAATAACATGCATCTGTATGCATATATGTATATGTATGCATGCATGTATGTTTGTATTTATATAGATATACAGATGATGTGAAGTAGTGTGGCTCACTGGTTAGAGGCGGCAGACCAGAGAGCAGAGGACGGCCCGGGACCAGGGTTCGATTCCCGGCGCGGCAGGTTTCTGGACCAGGGTCAGCGGACTCGATAATTCTCTCGCCTCGGTGCCCACTCTGATCAGCGATCACACTTGGCAACTCTGGGCATTAGCTTGCCTCATCTTCACTAACGGCCCCGCCAGACCGCCGGGGATGCCTGGTCTCCCCCTGGAGATACCCATTAAGGGACCATCTCTCAGGGAAGCCAGGAAGGGTTTCGCAGCGGTCGAAGCGCCTTGGGACCCTCCGGGTAAGTAGTGCGCTATATAAATGCCTATACATACATTACATTACATTACATTACATGATATATGTTTATATATGTATGTATATATATATATTCACTGAAAAAACCATAGGTTATAGACCATATATAGTTAGGAATTAGCATTTACAAAACCTTGAAAATTCACTGAAAAAACCATAGGTTATAGACCATATATAGTTAGGAATTCACATTTACAAAACCTTATTTTACTCACACAAAACCATTGAAATTCCATATATAGTTAGTTGCACTAACTATATATCGCGCACCCGCAATCCACTGCTGATGATGTCACATATTACATCATTCATGACATGGTCAGTGACATCACTGATGACATCACTGATGACAACTCAAATGACATCACTGATGACAACATCCAGTGACTGTATGTTTCTGTAAAGTTAAAATATGTCTTACATATTGAAGAATGAGTGGATGTATAAGTGTCTGGATGAAGGATTTAGTAGGTGCATGACTGACTGTATGAGTGAGTGATTAAATGTGTCTCACTGAGTGCATGGGTTAGTGACTAAACTGTCTTAATTTGTGCATCATTATGCCTGTTGTTCTGTAAACTGTTGCATGTGTTGATAAGTAGCTATATGAGTAACTATATGGGTTATTGATTGGTTGCCCAAGTATTTGTATGGGAGACTGAGTGTGTGTGTGGGTGGCTGGGAGGTGTATGACTCTGTGCATAGATGTGTGAGCAGTTTATTCACTAGATGTATGGTTTCAAAAGTGCATGTGGAAACAGCTGTATGGGCGGTTGACTGTGTGCATGAGTGTATTGGTGAGTGAATGGATATCTCAGTGCTACATGTCAAAGTAAGTACATATGTAAAACACAGTACATGTGAGAGTTGACATATATAAATAACTGTGCATAAGAGCCAGTGAATGTGTGAGTGGCTGTATGGATCGTTGTGAACTTGTATCAGGGATTGTATAAGAGAGTAAATATGTGTTAGTATATGTTTGAATAAGTAAAATTGTATAACTGTATAGTTGAGGAAATGGAGGTGTGATTGATTCTTTGCATGACTGACTAGGTGTGTGAGTAACTCCATGGATGAGTGACAGTCTGTGAGTGTCTGTTTACACTGATTGTATCTAAGGTTATATTAGAGTCTGAAGAGGTTCATCGTATTATCACATGAATGATATCATCAGTGATGTGATCAGTAATGTCAAATGAGATGTCATCAGTGATGTCATCAGTGATGTCATTTGAGATGTCATCAGTGATGTCATTTGAAATGTCATCAGTCCCTACAATTTTGCCAAGTTTCGTGCAAATCCATTCAGCCGTTCGAGCTAAAAGTGAGGCCAAACGCCCTATGGAAATTAACATGGGAAAAACGCGTTTTGGGACCCCCCTTTTTTCTCGGCCCCCCCCCTTGACGAACCCCCCCCCAATTTTCAGGGGCTGCTCAGAAACAAAATGTGCCATTTTCCTGAAAATTTTAGCCGATTCCGTCCACAAACGCCAAAGTTATTAGACATAGAATTTTCAAAAGTTCCATAGAGAAATAATCCTAACTATATATACCTACTGGCTATCGCCAGTAGGTAATATATATATATATATTCACTGAAAAAACCATAGGTTATAGACCATATATAGTTAGGGATTAGCATTTACAAAACCTTATTTTACTCGCATAAAACCATTGAAATTCCATATATAGTTAGTTGCACTAACTATATATCGCGCACCCGCAATCCACTGCTGATGATGTCACATATTACATCATTCATGACATGGTCAGCGACATTACTGATGACATCACTGATGACATCTCAAATGACATCACTGATGACATCAATGATGACATCTTAAATGACATCACTGATGACATCACTGATGACATCTCATTTGACATTACTGATCACATCACTGATGACATCATTCATGTGATTATACGATGAACCTCTTGAGACTCTGATATAACCTTAGATACACTCAGTGTAAACAGACACTCACAGACTGTCACTCATCCATGGAGTTACTCACACACCTAGTCAGTCATGCAAAGAATCAATCACACCTCCATTTCCTCAACTATACAGTTATACACATCTTACTTATTCAAACATATACTAACACATATTTACTCTTTTATACAATCCCTGATACAAGTTCACAATGATCCATACAGCCACTCACACATTCACTGGCTCTTATGCACAGTAATTTATATATGTGAACTCTCACATGTACTGTGTTTTACATATGTACTTACTTTGACATGTAGCACTGAGATATCCATTCACTCACCAATACACTTGTACACAGTCAACCACCCATACAGCTGTTTCCACATGCAGTTTTGAACCCATAGATCTAGTGAATCAACTGTTCACACATGTATGCACAGAGTCACACACCTCCCAGCCACCCCCCACACACACTCACTCTCCCATACAAATACTTGGACAACCAATCAATAACCCAATCAGTTACTCATATAGCTACTGATTAACACATGCAGCAGTTCATAGAACAACAGATATAATGATGCACAAATTAAGATAGTTTAGTCACTAACCCATGCACTCAGTGAGACACATTTAATCACTCTCTCATACAGTCAGTCATGCACCTACTAAATCCTTCATCCAGACACTTATACATCAACTCATTCTTCAAAATGTAAGACATATTTTAACTTTACAGAAACATACAGTCACTGGATGATGTCATCAGTGATGTCATTTGAGTTGTCATCAGTGATGTCATCAGTGATGTCATCAGTGATGTCACTGACCATGTCATGAATGATGTAATATGTGACATCATCAGCAGTGGATTGCGGGTGCGCGATATATAGTTAGTGCAACTAACTATATATCCGAATTTCAATGGTTTTATGCGAGTAAAATAAGGTTTTGTAAATGCTAATCCCTAACTATATATGGTCTATAACCTATGGTTTTTTCAGTGAATTTTCAAGGTTTTGTAAATGCTAATTCCTAACTATATATGGTCTATAACCTATGGTTTTTTCAGTGAATATATATATATATATATATATATTACCTAAGTGGTTGATGTTGAGTTGCGTCAGGTGGCTGACAGAACATGGTGCCGTCACACCGTAGACACGGGTGCCTGGCTGGGGCCCAGGGCATTGGAGGAAGCTGCAGCAGCTGCCCCTTCTCATCCGACAGGACAACGAGCAGGCGATATGCCTCCAGCTTCTGTTGCTGTGTCCTGACTGCTAACTCCTGCATGGTGGCGGGTTGATAAGGAGTAGCTATATACAGAAAGAAAAAAGACAATTGTAACCAATACTCTTAACAAAACAGTAACATAAAATTATACACCTAAAATTATAGTGGCACCAAGCACTAGCAGTACATAACATTTGTGCAATACTCAATACTCACTTCCACTGCCCCTAAGATTTGGATGTGATGATGATTAGACTTTCAGGCCTTAGGCACTAAGGAGGAGACAAGTATTCTTCTTCTCTCTCTTGTTTAGCTTAATTAATTTTGTATGCTTGCCAGTACACTCAACTTGTGCCTAAGACAGACATACTTGCGTTGCAGACTCACGCTACTTTACTATTGTCTGCAGGTAGGACTGCTGTACTGCACACATATCTATTTTCCCATTACGGCTATACTCTATTAAATCAATGGCAAAAAGCTCAATTTCACTTTCAACTTAACTACTACAACAAGGTACATGATGATATGCTTAATATGAATAATGATACGGCACAACGTCATGTCATGTGATGATGATGAAATGACATACCACTATTGTTTGATTGTAAGTTAACCATGCAGCCAATACTATGCCGCCCATGGAACAGATATAGTCGAAATGACATGGGTAGGGAGTGTGCCTTTGAGTCAGAGGGAGGTGATTGATGATGGGAGGGTACATATACATAGTCGTATACAATATATATGTTGTGCTTGCAAACTACTGTGAGTCAAGGGAGTATTCCATTCTGAAATACATTATACAAACTCAAACCTTTAAATCAAAAACCTTGGAAAAAACAGTCTTTGTTCATTCTTCCCAGGGTTTATCATTGCATTGCTCTTCTAGCAATATTTTATTCTTCACTCTTGGCTTTGGTACTTTGGCACAGTTTAATTTTCTTTTACATTCTCTTCATCCAGTCTGACTCTTCACCTACTATGTCAATGATAACATTCAGGCATCCATCCATCCAAACATGGCTATCATTCTCAGTCTCAACAAACCTTTCATGAACAACATAAATTTGTTATTTGATTTAACAAACACCCATGTGTCCTTGCTTGTCTTTGAGTTTGACCCATCAAAGCCCAGGAAGGATTCATTTTCCCCATACAGTTTCACCCACCCACCCAGGCAGGCATCCTTTCTTTCACCTTTAACCCATCCATCAACCACTTATGCTTCCTGTCAGCCACCTATATGCATCACAGGGCCCCTTTCTTCACCCACGCATCCTTCTCTGCCATTCATATATTACATGTTGTCTGACTCTTTGTCTTCATCATAAAACTTTCTCTGCTGAGTTGAAGATAGAATGGGCAATTAGTTAATCAACTCCCGCTAATGCTAATGTTAAGTAAAGGGTATCTTCTTCAACTGCTCACAACAACTTAGTCTCAGCAGCAGTACAGTGTACTGAGCGCATACCCTTGCAGTGAGTGTATTCATCATTCTCAATAAGTAAGGAAAATGATTTACCACCGCCCGCCACTGCTGCTGGATCACAACCTGCAGCTGCGGCATCCGCTCCCTCTGGATTGGCCCTCGCTGCTGGCCGCAGCACTGGTGGTTGGTACGCCTAGAAAAAACATTTCACATTTTTTAGATGCCATATACGCCTCCCTCTATTTAGTTTTTTCACTAGCAAGATAGAAAATACAAAACATACTCCACACACACACATCACCACAATTCAGGTACCGAAGTAGAGGAGACAGTATATCCTATCATTGGGTATTTTGTTGGTGGCAATTTTTATAAAGCCTCCCAAGAAGAAGACAACCCAAAGGAAAGTGATTGGTGAATCTGAGGTTTTGAAAAGAAAAAGAGTGGGTAACTGGGCGCATAATTGGATATGAGGTCTCTCTTGGTTGGAAAATAATGGTGCTGTCCTCCTCCTCATACTTCCTTCCAGCCATGGTGCACTCTAATCAGTTGTTCAGGGTTAACCATAAACTGCTGCTAATAAAAAAAGTACTAGGCCTAGCCGAGAAAAAGTCAAATACACCACTTTGGGGTGTCTAATGTGAATGACCATCATTTACTGATTGAGCATGTTGAGACAGTAAAAGAAACTCACAAACCTGCAGAGAATACCTTACTTGGGCATGCAATCTGCTCAGCAGATTAGTACTATTAGTAGTAAGGAGTTCTTACTACTACTAGTACAAGTAGTAGGACCAATGGGTTCTCTGAGTCTTACAGTACCACCACTAAAAAATCCACAAAATAAATAAGGAGAGAGAAAAATTTCAGTGGAAAACCAGAAGAAAGCAAGCTACAGACAGACTAATACAGAGTCAAAGGCAGTTTAATTTGATGTAAAAAAAAATACTAGAAATATAAATAACAATGTTAGTACTAGGTAATGGAGCAATAGCAAGAATTTAGAAACAGATAGATCGCAGAGGAAATGGAAATAATAGAGAGGTTAAAGTTAGTGAAATATATATTAATATAATACCAGGAGGACTTACTGGGGCAAGCGGAGCCATCTGCGGCTGCATCTGAGGCCACTTCCTGCCCCGGGGTGGTCACTCCGGCACCCCCACCCGCTTCAGCACTAGACCCAGTCTTCTTGTTGGCCTTGCCCTTGGATGCTGATCATGTAAGACATATTTAAAGAGACAAAAATGATTGGTGTTAAATAAATAAATGTTAAATAATTGTTCCAAAAACATTTTTAGACAGGAATCGGCAATTACAATAACATTGAGCTATCCTAAATGAGAACGACTAGTAGTAAATTAGTATTGTGGTCGCCGCCTGTCCTTCTATTTTTATTATTCCACAGTTCCAATACCGATTCCTGAATCCTAAACCTACCTAGCCCACCTATTCCAAAGACTTTGGAATGAATTCCCAAAAAATTACATTTGCTACTAAGTTCTGATCTCATGCACAATCATTTCACAAGGCCCTTAAATGGGCTAATTCACTAAGTCTGCATTTACATAGTCTTCTTCAATGCTTTAATTGATGCATGCATATTGCATACATCAAATGGGTTGGTTGCTATTCACTCACTATACGAACTACAAAAGGTTCTACTGGGAAAGAAGTCACGTGATAGGATGCGTCACTTAGGCCACTAAAATTACCGAACTAACTAACTACAACCACTATCTTAGCGTCAGGACAGCCTGAAAGGACAAAGGAAAGGACTGGAGTCCTTTCTATTGCATTACTAAACTTAAATTCTCTAAACTCTCTTACATAACCAGCCCAGGTGAGTGCAAAGTTGAAAACAAGCATGATTAGTAGTGCCGAGCATCTGTCTAGAAGAATAACAATCACATAATATAAGATTTTCAAACGTAAGTTACCTGCATGTAAGCAGCAGCAGCAGCATTCTTCCTATTTGGGAAAAAAATAATTTTCGCAATAACACAGGACAGAAGAACACAAAAGTAATATAATTAGATAATAGAAAATACATTCCATCTTTTAAAACAGTCAAATAACATCAGTTATTAAAAATATCCGCTCCATGCAACATTAGCACTTCATCAGATATCTTATTTATGCAACAAAAGGCTGAGGGGTTAAGGCAATATAAGACCTCACTTGCAACAATGATGTTATGGTGTGGAAATATGACATTTTCAAAGATGCAATGAACCTTGGAGTATGACCCCTCTCCACTAACCCTGGGTGTACTTCACAGAGTTGTGCTACACTGAACTCCGCAAGGTGCAAAAAAAACTCAGCCACACTATGTGGAGTATGATAGAAAAATGCCATTCGCGGTGATTGCACAGTGCCAGATGCTTATCCGCACTGTGCAATCATTGCGAACAGCACCATGCACAGTGCAAGCTTTCCTTTTCTGCAGTTCAAATACATTTGTACTCGAGCAGCAGCTCTCTCAACCCGAACTGGCAGTTTCTCAATGCGAGCGGTCATGAGCATTTGCAACCACTGGCAGTGAGAAACCTGACTACCAGCACTGAGAAATCTTGCTAGAAAGTTGATTTTCGGCATCCGCCAGCTTGATGTTGACGACCGCAAATGAGGATAAATCTCGCCGGGTGGTTGATTTTCCTTGCTCGCACTCACCAACTTGACATTGAAGAATGAAAGCGAGGAAACAAACTACGCTCTGCTATGCAGGGTGGAGTTTTTTGGATCTCCGCAAGCTCCACGTAACGCAGAGTGTAGAAAACTTTGCAATCTCCACGAGCGGATGGGAGTTCACCGCCCAGGCCTACTCTCTATAAAAAATGAAAAACCCTCCAAAGCAAAATGGAAGACTGGTTCAGCAATCAAAATTAGTAAAACTTTAGCTGAAAATCATAAGCATTTTATACATGTGTATGAACACATTTTCCCATAGACACAAAATGGATAAAACCCTTTGCTACATCTGGCCCATATTGTATAAAATGCATATGAAATTCAGCAAAAGTTTTTTCATTAACAATCACAGTGATCACGGTGCATGTGTATGCAACAAGTAAATGAAGTCGTAGAAGATGTCATAGTTTTCTTTCTTTATTTTTTCTTTATTAATTTTCTTCTCATGAAAAACTACTGAAAAGGAGATAAAAGCCAGTAGCTGGCGCATTTCGGCCACACAGGACTTCTGCAGGGCTTTAAATTATGCACGAGATTTGTCAGTTCATTAATATGGACTAGCATTCAGAACATCCAAGTCTTGTCAAGTCATACAGTATAAAAAATGGAATACCCTTGTTCCTCTAACATATCACATTCATAGGTGGATGGGGGACCTTTCTGCACATCAACAATCTTCTACTTAACACAAGCACCCTTGCACTATGGTGCAAGGATACCTGCATTGGACTAGGCGGCTAAAGTTAATGCCAGAGAAGGGGGAAATCAGGGCTGCACCATAGTCCAGGACACATGGTGCAGCACTGCGCTTCTAAAGTGACAAAGCGTGTTGTTAGCCTTCTTGGCTTCATGACATGCTTCACCACTCTATTGTAAATATGCTCCACTATTGATTGTGAACAAACGTAAAGGAAGACAACGATAATGGAGACTATGTGCTGTTGGGGGTGGATTGCAGATGGAAGGGCCTCTGTTCCTCACAGGCATGTGTATAGCTTTGGGTTAATGATTGTTCCGATAAATGCAAGGATGTGTAAAGGTAAGTAGATGTTCTGATAAATAGAGAAACATCCCATTGGGGTACATATCAGGACTAGTGAAGCATGACACACTTCCACAGATCCTACAGGATCTCCCAACCAAGAACACCAACAAGAAGCATCTAGTAGATGCATTCAACTTCACTCCTCCTAACATCAGCCACTCATGGCACAATATGATACCTAAAAATCATTGTCAGAATATCCTCTGATGTGAATTTTGAGCCGTAAATAAACATCAACAAAAATACTGTCCCATTGGAGTTAATAAGAGAAAATTGACACTCCACTTATGACACAGTATTTATAGTGCACAGATATAATATTGAGTTTTTAATATCGACTTACATTAATATGGAGTTGTAAGTATCGTAGGAACAGCATATAGACATCAAGAATATCGACGACCAGCATATCGGCCTGAAGGTAAAAAATATAGTTTTTGTTAATATCGAAGTTAGTAATATCATAGTAAAAATGTTGATGTTAATAAAATCGATGCTTATATTAGTGTTATGTATTTTAGTATGTATTTTATATGTATTTGTTCTATATTTTTTGTTAAGTATTTTAGTTTTTTTAAATGTATGTATAACATTTTTAGAAATTAGTAATTTTTTTAAAGTAAATTATGCATTTTAGTACCGCAGCGGGTTTGGGGTTTATAGGGGAATAGGGTGGGAAGTGATTTAATTGTAATAGATTACATAATAATTTTTAGTAATTATTAATTATTTTTAATTAAATTATGTGTTTTAGTTCTGTCACAGGTTATGGGTTTATAGGGGAATAGGGTGGGAAGTAATGTAATTGTAAATACGTAATTATGATTTTTTATTTATTGGTGCTGATAATTAATTTATTTTCAATTAATTCTTAATTGGTAATACATTTTTATTGATTGATTGATTGATAGTTTTATTTATTGTATTACTTTATTATTGGAGCGGGTTGGGGGTTTATAGGGGAATCAAGTGGGAAGTAAGTTAATTGTAATGAAGTGATTACTTATTTTTATTTTTGGGGATTGGTAATTCATTTCTTGTTAATTAAGTACTGTTAATTAATTCTTAGTAATTATGATTTATTGGTATCAGGAAATAATGTATTGTTTATTAATTATTAATTGCTAATATTTTTTTAATAATTGATTAATTGATAATTACATTAATTGTGTGGAATTTTAAGCGGAGTGGGTTGTGTGTTTATTGGGGAATAGGTTGGGACGTAATTTAATGGTATTAAAGTAATTATCAATTTCAATTTATTGTTTTTTTTAAATAATTTATTGTTATTTTGTTAATAAATCATTATTTAATTGCAAGAATTATTTAATGTATAAGTATGTTATTTTTAACCCTTACGCTATCCAATGCTATCCCCACTGCAACAGTCTTTGCAGTGGGAATAGTAATTTTCACCCCTACGCTATCCAATACTTTCCCTACTGTTTAACTCACTGGAATGGGAATAGAAATTTTTACCCCTATGCTATCCAAAACTTTCCCCACTGTTGCACTCTCCGGAGTGGGAATAGTAATCTTTACCTCTACTCTATCCAACACTTTCCCTACTGTTGCACTTGGTGGAGTAAGTATATATTATTTTTTATATGTATATGTTTAATTTATTTTAATATTACATGTAATAGTTATTATTATTAAACATGTTTTAATATTTTTAACTATGTTTCTTTTCATTATATGTATTATTTACTTTAGTTTACATTTTTTGTAACATCTAAAAAACTATATTTTTTACAACAATATTTTTGACATCCATATATTTTTTCCGATATTTTTGCACTTACCATGATGTAGATAGGAAGTCGATATTCTTGACTTTGATATTTTTGCGTCGATATTTTGGTATCTCGATATTCGGTCCATCGATATTTTGTCAATGATCCAGTATTTATGCCAGATGATAGTTATTTTGATAATATTTAAGGCAAGGACAACAAGGCTCAGAGAACATGGCTGCCACTCCTCGTATGGCTTTACCATGCAACTTTGCACGTTAGAGGTGTTATCACAAGAATGTTAATGAATATCGCCTTTGCTCAACAATCAGCATCAGTTTTGTTGGCAGACCCGGCAGACATGCAAAACTACAGGTCGATCTCTCTTCTTCCATGCTGTTCTAAGGTCACGGAGACACTAATCAATCAACAACTGATGAGTTATCTCGATCAGTATAACTTATTGGACCCCTCCTAATCGGGCTTCCTTGCAGGGCACAGCACTGAAGCTGCCTTAGCGGAAGTCATAGATACCATAAGGATATCATTGGATAGGGGTACCCCCACTATGCTGGTGCTCCTGGACTTGTCGGCAGCCTTCAACACCATCTCTCCCAGCATCCTGTTGGATAGGCTGGAGGAGATTGGTGTCAGAGGTTTGGCCTGGGCCTGGCTACAATATTTTGGAACAACAGAACACAATGTGTCCAATTGAACATGTTTGTATCCAACACCACAGCATTGGACAAGGGGGTCCTCCAGGGATCTATTTTAAGCCCCACCTTGTTCGACATTTACGTGGCTCTGCTGGATGCTATTATTAGATCTTGTGGCTTCGAGAGATCTCATATGCGGACGACACTCAGTTGATAGTCCCCATTGAGAAGGATCCATCGGCAACTAGAACAAAGTTTAAGTCCTGTATGCTGAAAATTGCCAGTTGTATGAGCACGAACCTCCTTCAGCTAAACTCTAATAGAACTGATATTCTCTTGTTCAGGAAGGCTGTGGATCTATGGTCTGCGGACTGGTGGCCTGCGGAACTTGGTGAGGCACCTAGTCCCAAAAAGCAGGCTAGAAACTTAGGAGTCATGATAGATAATAAGCTCTTTTTGGAGGATAATGGGTCTCAGGGAAGTGCTTTGCTATTATGTGAATGCTGAGAAAAGTCTTTCCGTGGATCTCCCTGGAAGCCATAAGGACCCTAATACAGGCACTACTAGTCAGTAGACTGGACTATGGCAATGTACTATTTGTTGGAATCAGGGAGGATCTTACATCCAGATTACAGGTAGTGCAAAACACGGCAGCGCGGATGGCTCTTAACAAACCTGCCCGCACCCCATCACTGCCTCTTTTGCAACCACTCGACTTGTTGCCTGTCAGGAACAGAGCAGTGTTTAAGCTCCTGACAATAGTGTTTAAAGCACTGCAGGGAACTGGCCCAGCTTACCTCAGGAAGATGCTAACTCCGTATGTCCCCGTACGTCAACTCAGATCGACCAATTGGAAACTGCTCTGTCCCTGCAAAATTAGCAAAGTTACAATGGGTAGGTGCGCTTTCTCTCATCTTGCCCCTTTACATTGGAACAGACTACCAGATGAGATTCAAGCCTGCTCCACTTTAGTGCAGTTTAGGAAGCAGCTAAAAATCTGACTAATCTAATTGCCACACTTTCACTTGCTATTGATAGTATGCAGCCAAGTGCGCCGAGAGATCTCTGTGGGTATGATTTGTTGCGCAGTACAAATGCTAATGCTAATAATAATAATAATATTAATAATAATAATAATAAGGTTTCTATGAGCGCCTAGAATATAATACAGATTGATATGTCTAATTAGTGGAAATTGCTGTCTTTTGAGTGGTATTTTCTCAGAGTTTTGCCTTCTTTTCTTGAACTTGTTTTGTTGGTCATAGAACTCTTATCACTTTACCCCTGACAACAAGCAGTAAAGTGCTTATGCTCTCACTTTCAAACATGTTAATATTGGAAAACTCTTGATCTGCAGATTTAATTTACTAGTAATTCCCTAGTATATGGTACTACATGTAGCCATGGCCTGTAAATGAAATGCTGCCAGAGGGCTGCAGCAATCAATTAAAACCTGTTTCCAGGCCTGACACTTCAGCCTGCCTGTGTACGATTAAACTGCAATTTCAGCTTGTTAAAATACCCTTTTTTACAGGTTTAAAACATCTATTTTAATACTTATGATGTAATACTTATAATTCAGTTTAAGGTAGGATTTAAAAGCCCATAAGGCAGGGTGTATGGTATGTATAAGTAGGACATGTATGATTAATCATTTTTATATGTCCTGGCAGCGAAAAATCTTTTAAAGTTGTTTTCACTGTGGCAACACTGGTTCACCCACAGGAAAACATTAGTTTACACTAAACATAATAGTGCTAAATCCAGTTAGAAAATAGCTAGAAAAATATTCTAAAGTCTCAATTTACTAGTAGTTTAAATTGCAATTTAATCAGAAAGTTGGATTTATCACTAAGAAACAGAGACTTTTAAAAGTTGTCTTTATCATGCAAGAATCCAAAGGACTTTATTGCCAGTGTTCAGTTTTCAGATGACTGTTGTTGGCTCCCCTGTGGCGACATGTGTAAAGCTCCTAGACAGCCCTTAAAGCATGAAACAACCTCCCATTCCACACAAGAGCCTCTCTTTTCTTCTTAAGTTCGCAAAGAAGCTTAATACCTTTTCAATGAACCAACCTACCATAGGGTTGACAAAGCATACAAAACTGCCCAGTACCAAGATACTATGGTATGAAACAATGTGATTTACAAATATGCAAAACTATGGACAAAGGGCTGTGGGTGTGGGCAAAGGATTTCCTTGGACAGGATGACCTGGTGGCTGTGCCCAGCCCCTCCAGATCTTCAAAGGATACCTTCTCTATCACTGGCAGATGTATCTCACTCCTGGGCCTGCTTTTTGTTTGTCTTTATAGCCTCTCTGGCTCCAAACCTAGCAAAAGGGGTGTGATATGGGAAGACTAAGGTCAACGTGAAAAAAACTCCAAACTGCAATGGATCCTTTTGGTTATAAACCTAGATTCTTTATTTTACTATGTAATCGTTTTTGCAGTCTATCCTATAGATTCATCAAACATCCATTTGAGATTCCTTATTAGCGAAAAATAAGGATTGGCTAATAAGGAACAGCAAAGGCAATGCATGAAGAAGTCGCTTAAAAAATAGAGATTTCTTAACATTGCTTAATTGCGACTCGCAAATTGCGAGCCGCAATTAAGGAATACCTCCCCATTCTAGAGGCCCATAGGAATGAATGGGAAGACAGTCTCAATTCGCGATTCTCAATTAGAGATTCGCAAATTGAGATTTCAAGGGTGACAGGGTATCAAAAAGACACCGTGTTGCACCCCTGAAATCTGCATATGAGCACATATTGCACAGACACATGCCCTAAGGGCATGTTTGTGTGTAAAATGGAACTTTGAAAAATGCACTTTAGTGCATTTTTCAAAGTTTTTGCAAATTACCATGAAGTTCACCTTCATGGTAATTTGCTCCCCCTATTAGAGAAATTGCTAAATTTTTTACTTTAATGCATTGCATTTAAGGAATCTCAATTTGAGATTCCTTAAATGCTATCGCAATTTAAGTAATTGCAATTTTGCGATTTCTTAAATTGCGATGTTTGCATTTGGGATGATGCATCCCAAATGCAAAAATACCGGTCGCAAAGGGGCAGATTCTGAGAATCTTCCCGTTTGCGACCGGTTTTTAGCTTGATGCATTTATGCCTATATGTCTTAATCGAGCCTTCATTCTTGTCCTTCACTTGTCGTTTTGTCTCCTCTTCACTTTTGACAGTGCCTCTTTTCCTCTTCCTTTAGACCCTTTATTTAGTGAAACAAAATGTCTCAGAAAAGACAGAGAAATGAAATGTAAGTATTTATTCTTTTTCTATTTCTTTTACCTTCTCCATTTCTGCAACTTCTTCCATATTTCTTATAGATGTCTTTGTTTCTTATAACTTAAACTTGTCTTTATATATTTTCTCTAAAGGCTGAAACGAGCTTCTTCTGAGCATCTGGTCCTGTACGCTACTGAGGTTTTTATTCAATCCAATAAATACAGATTTAAAATGACAAAACCAAAACCTCTTCTACAGCCTAAGAAGTTCTTCTTGTGAAGAAACTCTTTCCTAATTATCCTATTCGATTGAACTTAGGCACTTAACAAAGTAAAAAGAGAAAAGCATACAGTTACTAAAGCCTTTCTTCCTGAGACCTTATCAGAATAATCCTATACAGGTTCCTGCTCCATCCACCCTTCTGGCTAGAGTGACCCCTCCACTCCCGCATTTGTGAACTGATCATGTTAAACTATGCTCCCCTGTGTGCGTGGTCATGTCCAGGTGTCTTTTCTGTCCTCCGGTCACATTGGAGACAGTGCGTCTGAAGTGGTTGCCTCTGTCTGCTTCCTGATGACTCCTCATCTCTCTTCCGGTTTGATGCTTCCTCAGCAGTCTGCAGCCCATGCTCCATGACTTTTCTCCTCTCACTGTTTCTCCTGGTGTCTTTTCTGGCTCTGTCTCAATCTGTGGCTCCTCGCAATCTCCATGTTTTAAGTCTTCTAATCTTCTAACTCCGTCTAACGTCTATTTTTTTCCGATTGTTCGATTTCCTGTAGAAAAATTGTCTATTTTTTTTGTTTTAATCCTGTCTTTCTTTTTCCTCTCTTGTCTTTCTAATGCCTTACCTTTTTTGTTTTTTTAGGTGGCTTCCACAAGCTTCCTATCCAGTCCACCTAAGGTATTGCGAGTAAGTAATGGTCCGATTCTCTCTCTCCGTCCCTCCCCCTCTCATTACAAGGGGGGAGATGCAAAATATCTGGTTTATAATGAACTACTAGGAAGGTTTATGATATCCATAGCTACAGCTCTGCTTTTGCCCAGTGAGCTCTGAGCATGGGCAGAAAGATCCCGCCATGCACAAATTTGGGGATTATTGGCACTGTGGGATAGCTTATAGTAAAACACACAGGAAGCATAGTAAAACTAGCTAGAGCACCTCTGACAACCTTTACCTTATTGTTCAGGTTGTGGACAAAGTATTGTACACACCCACAGGCTTGCACTGGGCATAAATGAGACAACTCTCCAACTTCTCTCACAAACCTCCTAGATATGCAAAGAATCAGAAGAAAGGCGGCCCTCTTGTCTGTAGAACCAGGAAGAACACTAGACCTGCTTGCTTTGATTCCAGGGCCCTAGAAACATCTCAAAGGGTCAGTTGACTAACCTTTTGTTTGAGCCGCTGGCACAAAATAAGCTTCTGCAGGCATTTCTCTCCTCAGTTGCCCTGCTCACCAGTTCTAACTGGCCCTGCCCTCAAACTTGCTGCTGGCCTCTCTTGGAATGAGTCCAAACCCTCAAGTACTACCTCCAGGTGCTGGACCCTTGGCTAGTGTTAGAGTGACCTGCATACATGCAAAATCTGGGACTTTTTTAATCAATGTTTTTTTACCTAGAGAACTGATGGGCGACTGGGACCACCACTGAAGCCATAGTCTCTGATGACAAATTATTGATCATCTGCAACTTTCTGGCTTTCCCTGCTGAAAGAAATTTGACTACAAGTTCTAAAGCCAAATGTAAAGGTGTTGGTGTAGACCATAGCTGAGCAGCATTTGATCGATATTGAGGACTTTCTGGCAGCCAACTTTAGAATTTTCCCTCTCTGAGCTTTCAAGGTTATGTTGATTCCCGTCACAAGGCACCTGCTCTTCAGCAATGTTATTCATCAAGACCTGCATCGGATCCATATTTTAGCTTGCCCCTCCGATGACTTGTCACTGAACTCTTTTTTTCTATAAATGGCAAACTTTTCATAAGGATTCATAGGATATCTGTATCACGCCTGCAAACCCTTGCAGGCCGCCTTAAATTTTGTATTTGACCAGGTGTATCACAACCAGATACCCACGGTTGGTGCTTTGTGCTTTATTTGCACTAGTTGTAATTCAAACTTTAAACATTCATATCCCTGGTTCCACTTATGAGAATATTGTCATTTTTTGATTTTATTGAATTAAAATATTATCTATTTTTTCTAAATTAGTTTGTGATTTTTCATCTGTTGGAATTTTACTTTATTACTATTTGAGTACTGCATAAACAGTATGCACCTTGCTTCTAAGTTATGCCTGCCTACTCTGTGCCATATATACCAGATGTGATGAGCACAGGTTTATTTATTTGCTATAGTTCATCCTGATGGGGATTATGACTAATAGTTTAACTGGATTTTCACCCACTTCACCTAACTCCAATTTCCTGTGCAGATGATACAGGTAATTAATGAAACAGCATATTTTGTTATGTTTTTAAGTGTATAGTTCTTCTATTTTTGTATTCATAGTTCAGGAATCTTACAGATGCATGCTAGGTGTTGAGTTAGTTTGCAGTGTGGTTCCTATCTCCTTGTTTATTGTTGCTATCTGGCGATTGGTTAGTTGTACTGTTTTTTTTGTAGGGGTAAAGACTAATTTTCCTGGGTATAAAGTGTGTACATTCAGGCAGGAAAGTTGTGAAAAGGATTGTTTTCACCTTAGCACCAGTGCAGCATTATGGGATTTTGTTTAGTTTTCTGAAATAGGAGTGATCATGGATGAACCTAGAAGGCTTTCTGTTGAAAGTGACCACGATTTGTGTGATGACCCATGAGATTTGTGCCCTCTATTTTGTTGGCTTTCGATCTCAGTGGACCGTATCCCTGTGTATCTGTATTAAAATACCAGTGCTTCCTCTTTACATATGGGTGCATTTGGTTATTCTTAAATGGAACATTTAAGTTGCCTATACGTCCCTTGTATAGAGCTAGGAATTTAAATACCATGTGTGGACAGCAGAGTCTACTGTGCCACACCTACATTGGCAGTGTAAACATGACTTCAGGCCTGCCATGTGTAGGCTGACTGCTGCAATATAAAACCTGAAATTAAATCTGTCAAAATATCTCCTTTTGACAGGAGAAAGCCTCCTTTAGATTTAAATAATAATACATTTGTAGGCTTTGTACCCCTCCAGGCAGAATGGGTATTCAAAAGTAGGACTTGTAGAAATGTTAAGTTAACATCTCCTTAAATGTGACCAGCACCCAAAAGCTATTTTCATTGCAGGAAGACAGCTGGCCCACATAGAAGCACAACAAAAGTGATATTAAATATTAATTATGTGACCTATGGTTAGGGGCCAGGCAAAAAAAACATGATTAAAGAATTATTTTTTATAGTAATTAAAAGCATGACACAATGATGATGTCGGATTGGTAATCAATATTAAGGAGAAATACATTTTAGAAAGTTACTTTTTCCCAGTCGAAGCTTCTATAGGCTAATTGACATTAGCTCTCTAGCACTAGCCCTGTTAGTCATTAGCCCTGATGAGGTGTAGAAATGCTCCCAGAGCAGAGACAAAAGCATAGGTGTGGAAAGGTGTTTTTAGGTCTCGCTGAGTCAGCACGCATGCGCTGCTCGGAGAGACATTTAGTAGCGGCTTTTGGAAGTGCTCCCAAAACAGCCACCAGCTTGCCCTCATGCTCACAAGCACGCACGCTGCTGCACGCACTTCCCTTGCAAGCTTTAGCGTGTCATCGCAATCACTTTTGATTTCACACCAATGATTTTCTCTTTCACGGCCGTGCAGTGTTACTATTACGGCAGCGTGGCCAATTTACTATCCACTTTACCTACATGCCTCTCCTCAACGCGACTTCTTCCCCGACCCTGTCCAGTTTCTCCCCACCGCTTTGCATCTCCTCCCCAACACATTTCTGCACCCTGCTTTCCTTCAAAGCCTTTGGTCTAGACCCCTACCAGCATCCCCCTTCTACTTTTGCTTGTTTTGGTTCTGTACTACATACATCTTCTTCGGCCCTTCACACACCAACCACCTATCCTATCTCTAAAATATTCTATGAACAGCCTCTCCCACTCTCATAACACTATCTCCTCACTATCCTGAGGCTTTTTCTTGGTCCTGTTGTTCAGTGTTGCATCTTCCTGCCTCCTCCCCCTTCAGTGCCCCCACCCCCGAGCAGTGCTCTGCCCCTTCCCCGCCTATCACTACAGTTAAAAAACACTTTAGCAACCACACTCTCTCGCAACTCGTCTCCAGGGGGCATTATTGCGTCACTCTGACATCACAAACCATACGTTTCGCCATCTTGGAGAGGTCGGACAACTGTCTGCCAGATAGCGGCTGCTTGAAAAATAAGCCCAACTCCCGCTGAACTATATCATCAAACAAACCCCTGCCTATTTAACGACGACAACATTTTCATTGTTCAATGTTGTAATAAGAAGACTTTTGAATTGGGAGGTTTAGTCTCGCTCAAATTAATCTGTCAAAGCTGGTGCAACAGATTTTTAAAATTACTTTTTACAAGCATAGCAGAGAACAAATGAGAAAAAAACATTCTGCTACCATAGCGTCATATACTTCAAATACACACACAAAAGTGCGATAGCATTTTTATCAGAAGTGTGGGAGTGCTGGGTGGTAAACAAGCATTGGCATAGCCATTAGGTGTCACCTTTGAGACCTTAAGAGTACTTAGTTATGCAGCACAGTATCCTTGGTGCAACAACATCAACTGTTGCATAGCTAAACACTTATAAGGTCCCAAAGGTGAGACCTATTGGCTATGCCAATGTTTGTTTCTATAGCAAGAAGATCAGGCTGGTGTGGGCCCAGAAGCTTAATTTACTTCTCTTTCAGAAACAAATATTAGGTGACCCCTGGCAAACCTCCAATCATGCTACTACCGATCCCAGTGTGGGGAGCCAATACAAAACTAATTCAGAGTGACCTTAGTGGTGCGGACTGCTCATTACCTGGACGCACCTCTGGATTTGCAAATGGAATGGAAGCGGATTTTTAAAGCGCATGGTTACCCGAGAGCGTCCCAGCGCTGAAGAGCAGAGAGTACTGTGGGAAAGATGATGCATTGGAATTCCTAAGGGAAGAGGAAGGTTTTAAGGAGCTTATGAAACTTCTGGTGGCTGGGTTCAGTTCAGATCTTAAGAGGAAGGGCATTCCACAGAGTCGCTGCGTTGACGGAGATTTAACGTCCGCCTGTGTGAGCCCTCTTCACTGTGGGAACATTGGCTAGGGACCAGTGGTCGGAACGAAGTGCCCTTTTGGCCTTGTAGGGGCACACTAGACTCCTCAAGATGGGGGGGCCATTGCCCTGTAGGGATTTATGCATAATGCACAAGGATTTGAATTTGATCCTCTCGTGTATTGGCAGCCAATGGAGAGTTCTGAGGGCAGGTTTGGCTGAAAGTTTAGAAGATGAACCAGTTAGCAATCTAGCTGCTGAGTTTTGGATCAGTTAAAGTTTTGTTTATGGTGGCTCCTGGGGCGCCCAAATAGAGGGCATTGCTATAATCCAGCCTTGAAAGGATTAGGCCCTGAATGAGGAGCTTTCTCAAGTGTGGAGGTAGGAGGGGGAGGACTTTTCGTGCAGAACGAAGTAGGCCACAGCATATACCGGCCGTTTTTTTGGATTGGGTTCTAAATGAGAGGTCTTGTTCGAACCAAACTCCCATCCTTTTGATTTCGTTCTTTGAGGTGGGAAGTGCTTCCATACAGGCGGGCCAAATGGAGTCAGCTATAGATGTCATCTTATGTCCTAGGATCATAAGCTCGGTTTTGGCTCCATTTAACTTAAGTAGGGATTTACTCATCCCGCCGTGAATTTCTGACAAACAAGATTGGAGGTTTTCAGAGCACTGGTCTAATTGAGTAAGTGAGACGGCTAGTTGTGTGTCGTCCGCGTAGGTGACTAATTTGATCCCGAAAGGAGTGACCACATCTTCCAGTGGGGACATATACACATTAAAAAGAGTGGGGCTTAACAATGAGCCCTGCGGTACGCCGCACTGGAGAGGGATCATCTTGGAGCGGGCGTTGCCTTCCCAGACCTGGTAAGTTTGATTGTTTAAGAAGGATGTTAGCCACAACAGGGCTGAGCCCGAGACTCCCATGTTACTGAGACGCCGAGTTAGGATACGGTGGTCAACTGTGTCGAAGGCTGCACTTCAATCACTGACATTTATAAAGCGCACTACATACCCGTTGGGTCTCAAGGCGCTGGGGGTGGGGGGGGGTGCCGCTACTGCTCGAACAGCCAGGTCTTCAGCTTCTTCCTGAAGGAGAGGTGGTCTTGGGTCAGGCGCAGGTCGGTCGGGAGGGAGTTCCAGGTCTTGGCGGCCAGGTAGGAGAAGGACCTTCCTCCTGTAGTCGCTCTTCGGATGCGGGGGACGGCGGCGAGGGCGTGGTTGGCTGATCGGAGGTGGCGTTTGGGAGCGTAGAAGTTGATTCGGCTGTTGAGGTAGCTCGGGCCTTGGTCGTGTAGGGCTTTGTGTGCGTGGGTCAGGATGCGGAAGGTGATTCTTTTGTTGACGGGGAGCCAGTGAAGGTCTCTCAGATGTCCGGAGATGTGGCTGGTTCGTGGGATGTCGAGGATGAGTCTGGCTGAGGCGTTCTGGATCCGCTGGAGTCTCTTCTGGAGCTTGGCGGTGGTACCGGCGTAGAGGGCGTTGCCGTAGTCCAGTCGGCTAGTGACGAGGGCCTGGGTGACGGTCTTCCTGGTCTCGGTGGGGATCCACCAGAAGATCTTCCGTAGCATGCGTAGGATGTTGAAGCACGCCGAGGAAACGTTGTTGACTTGCCTGGTCATGGAGAGGGAGGAGTCCAGGATGAAGCCCAGGTTGCGTGCATGGTCTGTCGGTTTGGGTGCGGTGCCCAGGGCGGGAGGCCACCAGGAGTCGTCCCAGGCGGAGGGTGAGGAGCCCAGGATGAGGACCTCCGTCTTGTCCGAGTTCAGTTTCAGGCGGCTGGTCGTCATCCACTCGGCTACCTCTTTCATCCCTTCGTGCAGGTTGGCTCTGGCGGCGGCGGGGTCGTTGGTCAGGGAGAGGATCAGCTGGGTGTCGTCGGCGTAGGAGATTATGTTGAGGTTGTGTTGGCGTGCGATGGCCGCGAGGGGGCTCATGTAGACGTTGAAGAGGGTGGGGCTCAGAGAGGATCCTTGAGGGACGCCGCAGATGACTTCGGTGGCTTCTGACTTGTACGGTGGTAGCCGGACTCTCTGTGTTCTTCCGTCGAGGAAGGAGATGACCCATTCCAGCGCCTTGTCCTGGATTCCGACGTTGCTGAGGCGCTGTACTAGGGTGCGGTGGCAGACAGTGTCGAATGCCGCGGAGAGGTCTAGGAGGATGAGGGCCGCTGTTTCTCCGTTGTCCATCAGGGCTCGGATGTCATCGGTGGCGGCGATGAGGGCGGTCTCGGTGCTGTGATTGGCTCGGAAGCCGGACTGTGAGGGGTCGAGGGATCCATTCGACTCGAGGAAGGCGGCCATCTGCTTGTTGACGGTCTTCTCGATGACTTTGGCTGGAAACGGGAGGAGCGAGATGGGGCGGTAATTCTTGAGTTCGGTGGGGTCCGCTGTGGGTTTCTTGAGTAGAGCGCTGAGTTCGGCGTGCTTCCAGCTCTCAGGGAAGGTGGCGGTGTCGAAGGATGTGTTGATGATGTCTCACAGGTGGGGTGCGATGACAGCGTCCGCCTTGTTGAAGCCGTGGTGAGGGCAGGGGTCGGTCGGTGATCCGGAGTGGATGGAGTTCATCGTGCGGATGGTGTCTTCGGTGCTGATCGGGGTCCAGGCGTGGAGGGTGGTGGTGGGGGGTGGTTGTTCGGTCTTGGTGTGCGTTGGTTGGTTGTTGAAGCTGTTGTGTATGTCCGCGATCTTGTTGTGGAAGTATGAAGCGAGGGAGTTGCAGAGGTCTTGCGATGGGGTGATGTCGTTGTTTCCTGCGCTGGGGTTGGATAGCTCTTTCACGATGTTGAAGAGTTCCTTGCAGTTGTGTGCGTTGTTGTCCAGCCGGTCCTTGAATGCAGTTTTCTTGGCGGCGCGGATCAGCTGGTGGTGCTTCCGGGTAGCCAGCTTGAAGGTGGTCCTGTTGTCTGGTGTAGGTTCCCTTCTCCAGACTTTCTCGAGGGCTCGGCAGTTCTTCTTGGAGCTCTTGAGTTCGTCGGTGAACCACGGGGCTTTCTTGCTGCCGGGTCTGCTGGGCGGGGTCCTCAGCGGGGCGAGTTCGTCCGCGCAGTTGCTGATCCACTTCGTGAGGTTGTCGGCGGCCTGGCTGGGGTTCGCTGAGCTGGCAGGAGGGTGCTGGCTCAGGGAGGTGGCGAGCTGGTCTGCTGTGATCTTGTTCCAGCTTCTGCGGGCGGCCTGTTGCTGGTGGTGGTGGGTCGTCGTTCTCTTGAAGGTGAAGTGGACGCAGCTGTGGTCCGTCCATTGAAGCTCTGTGGCGTGGCTGAAGTCGATGTCTGTGCTGGAAGAGAAGACTGCGTCGAGTGTGTGTCCGGCGAGGTGGGTGGGGGTGGACACCAGCTGCTTGAGTCCAAGATTGGCGAGGTTGTCGAGCAGGGTGCTGGTGTTGCGGTCGTTGTTGTTCTCCAGGTGGAAGTTGAGGTCCCCGAGGAGGATGTAGTCGGCGGAGGGGAGGGCATGCAGGCTGACGAAGTCGGCGATGTCCTCGCTGAATTGTGTGCGTGGTCCCGGGGGTCGGTAGATCAGGGTGCCTCTGAGGGTGGTGTTCGGGTCGGTGTGGATCTGGAAATGCAGGTGTTCGGCGGTGGTCAGGGTGTTGTCGGTGCTGGTCGTGAGACGGATGGTGTTCCTGTGGATGATGGCGATGCCTCCTCCCATCTGGTTGGCGTTGCGGTCCCTCCGGATGATCTTGTAGCCCTCTGGGATAGCGATGGCGATGTCGGGAGCTGAAGAGGCGTTCATCCAGGTCTCTGTGAGGAAGGCAACGTCTGGGGCTGTGGCGTCTAGGAAGTTCCAGAGTTCGATGGCGTGTCTGTGGACGGAGCGGGTGTTGAGTAGGATGCACTTGAGGTGGGTGCTGCTGGTGTTCGACGTGGCGGGTGCTGGTGCGAGGCAGGTCCGGATGCAGGTGAATTTGCAGGCGTGGCAGCTGAAAGGTCCGTGGGTGCGTCGTGGTGTGGCTTGGTGGCATTCTGGGAGTCGGCCGGTGTTGAGTGCGATGAGGGTGGCGGCGGAGTACGTCAGGCGGGTAGGTCGGGGTCTTCGTGGGCCAGGGGTCCTGGCGCTGGTCGCGGTCCGGGCCAGGAGGATCCCTACTGCTGATCCTCCTGAATCCAAGATCCGCCTTGCCTCCACTACAACCACTATGAGGGCAGTGTCTGTGCCCTGACCTGGAGGGAAGCCTGTTTGGGAGCTGCGCAGAAGCTCATTTGTTTCCAATAAGGAAGACAATTGCTGGATGGCTATTTTTTCCGCAATTTTACTGAGCCCCGGCAGCAATGAGATAGGCTGGTAATTGACCAGCTTGGAGGGGTCCAGCTGTGGCTTCTTCAGTAAGGCCTTTGCGATGGCTTTTTTCCAACTGGGTGGGACAATGCCTTGGGAAAGAGAGGCGTTGATTATGTCAGTGGCCAGGGGAGCAATGGTGGATGTGATACGTTTTAGGATATGCATGGGAGCGGGGTCGCTGGGAGATCCACTTTTTATTTTTTGCAGAAGGGAAGAAGTGTTTCCAAACATTTTATTATGAAAGATATGGGCAATGTTGGATTGGTTGCAGAAAAGAAAACAAAAAAACTGCTGCAAAATTGTGTAGGGGTACCTTATAACATTTACGCCATTGGAATGACAGGGGCCAGGAGTTAACCCTATATACGAGCCAGTGCCAGACAAACATGAGGCACCCCCAGACATCCACATCTGAACATGTTTGGACTTATAGTAGGACAGATGAGGACTGGACCTCCTCTCTGTGACCTGAGAGGAGCTCTGAAGGGCTGGCACCTCGACCCCTTGTACTCTGGACAAAAAGGTGAGCTCTAAGGGGCAGTTGTTTGCCCTCCTGTGTAACTACAGGACCACAGCAAGATTAAGGTGGGAGGCCTCCAGTTTTGGCTGAGAGGCTGCTCTGTCGCAGTTGCTACTGAGTACCTTCTTGGCCAAACACTAAATCATCCCTTAAATTGCGAAGGACAAATTATACAGTTTCAGCAAACCTCGTTCAGTGCCTATACAACTTTAGTGCAACATTCCCGTTTACAGTTGGCTGCCTTGGCCCATATAGAGATTTTAACAATCATTCTGCAGAACAAGTCAGTAGCTAAATTCTATCACATGGCCCTTGGTGTATCCTAGCTCAGGAGCCATTACTGTCAGTCTCAAAGTGTGCCTAGGTTCTCGTTTTCCGTGACCATATACTATAATTGGTATTTAATGTGTTTTGGTGATAATCATATTCATGGTTCCCCGTATTGGATTTTTGTCATTTGTGTGTAATTTTGTTCACTAAGATTTACTCCATTTTGGTAGTTCAGTTTGGGAAGTTAATTATTTAGTGTTTTGAGTTAATTACAATTTTGGTACGTCATACATACTTTTTTACATTCCCTAAACTAAGCTTGTATGCTCTTTGCCGTAGATTCCAAAGTGTCAAGCTCAGGTTCAATTAAAGACTTTAGTGAATTAGTGTTTTTATACGTGGGTCTGGGTGACTGCCCACTACCAAGAATATCCACTTTCTCATGTCCATGATTTTCATTAGTCTTATTCTCCCTCGGTCTGGGTAACTGTCGACCACGAATGGAGACCATGTGCTGTTGGGGGGTGGAGTGCAGATGGCAGGGTCTCTGTTACTCATAGAGATGTGTATATCTTTAGGTAAATAGATGTGTAAAGGCAATAGATGTTCTGATAAATACAGAAACATCCCATTGGGGTACATATCAGGATTAGAGAAGCATGACACACTTCCACAGATCCTACAGGATCTCCCAACCCACAACACCAACAAGAATCATCTAGTAGATGCATTCAACTTCAATCCTCCTAAAATCAGCCACTCATGGCATAATGTGATACCTAAAAATCATTGTCAGAATATCCTCTGATGAGAAAATATTGAGCCGTAAATAAACATCAACAAAAATACTGTCCTGATGGAGTTAATAAGAAAAAATTGACACTCCACTTATGACACAGTATTTATACCAGATGATACTTATACAGATAAGTATCATATTCAAGGCAAAGGACCACAGGCTCAGAGAACATGCCTGCCACTCCTTATACGGCTATAGCATTCAACCATGCATGTGAGAGGTGTTAACACAATAATATTAATGAATATGGCCTTTGCTCAACAATCAGCATCTGTTGCTATGAGCACCTAGAATAAAATTCAGATTCATATGTCCAATTGGTGGAAATTGCTGTCTTTTGAGTGGTATTTTCTCAGACATTTTGCAGATCTGTTTTTTGTTGGCCATAAAAGTCTTTTCACTTTACCCCTACCAACAAGTAATAAAGTGCTTATGCTCCAACTTTCAAACATGTTAGAATTAGTATACACTTGATTTTCAGATTTAATTTACTTGTATTTCCCTAGTATAAGGTACTACATGTAGCCATGGCCAGTAAATAAAATGCTGCCAGAGGGCTGCTGCAATAATTTAAAACCTGTTTCCAGGCTTGGCAATGCAGCCTTCCTGTTTATGGTTAAACTGTCATTTCGGCTTGGTAAAAACTTCTCTTTTTTAATACTTATAATTTTGTCTAAATTAGGACTTAAAAGCCCATAAGGTAGGTTATGTATAAGTAGGGCATGTTTATTTAATATTTTACATGTCCTGACAGTGAAGAAGATTTTAAAGTTGTTTCCTCTGTTACAAGAGGGGCTCACCCACAGGAAAACACTAGTTTACACTACACCTAATAGTGCTAAATTTAGTTAGAAAATTCAGAGAAAAGCTTAATACCTGGCTTTTTAATGAACCAACCTACCATAGGGATGGCAAAGCATACTCACCTGCGCAGTGCCAGGAAACCCTGGTGGGAAACAGTGCAGTTTGCAAATATACAAAACTGTGGACAAAGGGCTATGGGTGTCGGCAGAGGCTTTCCTTGGACAGGATGACCTGGTGGCTGTGCCCAGCCTCTCCATATCTTCAAAGGATACCTTCCCAATCACTGGCAGATGTATCTCACTCCTGGGCCTGCTTTTCGTGTGTCTTTATAGCCTCTCTGGGTCCAAACCTAGCAAAAGGGATGGGATTTGGGAAGACTAAGGTCAACGTGAAGAAGACTCCAAACTGCAATGTATTCTTTTTGTTATAAACCTAGATTCTTTATTTTACTATTTCAAAGTTTTTGCTGTCTATAAGTCTTATTCGGTCCTTCCTTCCTGTACTTCTCTTGTCCTTTCGTCTCAGCTTCACTTTTGACAGTGCCTTTTTTCATCTCCCCTAGACGCTTTTATCAGTTCAACCAGATGTCTCCAATGGAACAGAGATATGACATGTAAGCGTGTATTCCTTTTCAATTTCTTTAAGCCTTCTCCCTTTCTGCAATTTCTTCAATATTTCTTATAGTACTTTGTTTCTTAAAAATTAAACTTACCTTGGCTTCTTGTCGTTATATATTTTCTCTAACAGTTTAAGCACGCTTCTTCTTCTGATCATCTGTCGCTGTCAGCTACTGAGGCTTTTATTCAATCCAAGAAATACCAAACTAAAAGAACAAAACCAAAACCCCCTCTACAGACCTAAGCTGTTCTTCTTGTGAGGAAACTCTTTCCTCATTATCCTATATGACTGAACTTAGGCACTTAACAAAGTAAAAATGGAAAATATTACAGTGACTATAGCCTTTCTTCCAGAAACCCTATCAGAAAGATCCTTCATAGGTTACTGCTCCTTTCACCTTTCTGCCTTGAGTGTCCCCTCCACTTCCACATTTGTGAATTGACCATGTGATCGTGTTAGGGGCCAGGCAATTGTAGAAAAAGGTAGGGCTAGGACCTTTCTCAAGACTTGCCCGGCGCTAACCGCCCTTGTACCATTCAAATTTACCAAGCAATGAGGCAGGCGCCGGAGACCAGAAGGCAGGAAACAGAAGTTTATTCCGACGGAGCAGAACACATCAGATCAGACAACAAGGTATCGTCTCGAGGTGCTCTAGCAGCCTCTCGGAGGCCTGGCCTCTTATACACTGGTTTATGGCATGTGACCTTTCTCTAGTACAATCAGAACATTGACATAAAGGAAAAGACATCCCCGTAATCCTCGTGTCCATCCCACCCCCATGTACCCCCACAATAGAGGTCCTCAACCTGCTGATAAGAGGAGGGAGTCATCACGCAGCTGAGTGTTCCGTCGAGTCTTAGGATGTGTGCGCCTGATCAAATCACAGGGGGTGGGGAGGCCTGGATCAATAGAGGGTCCTTTGAAGGAGAGCGACCTCGTGCAATAAGGGGCAGTAAATGATATCTCCCGGCTTAGGCAGTGGCCTCGGACCTGTGTGGACAGTCGGACACGGGGTGAGGGGCCATCAATGGAGTGGTATTCATGCCGCATGAACAATCCAGCGCAGAGGGGAGGTTTACCAACAGAGGGGCATTCATGGGAGGAGAGGAGGTGTCGGTCAGGCGCTGGCGTGATTCCCAAGGACAGGGTCATGCAGAAGGGTCATGCTCATAAGGAGGAGGGAGGGGGAGCCAGGGTGCGCGGAGGATGCTTGCTGGGTCACAGGGGCGCGCTGGCGATCGATCGTGGGTAGGGGGACCATGATATCTAAAATGGCTGCCGTGCATGTGGTGCATAGGTGACAAGCTGGCGCAGATAATGTTCAGATCGCAAACTAAAATTCCACAGTCCTCCCTTTTAACATGTCTCGCCAACTTGTCAGTTTGGATTTATCCCCATAAGGCCACGTATTTCTACTTCATAGAGGGGGCTCATGTGCTCATTTCGGAAGTCCAAAGTCTTTGGGCACATACAGTTAGAAGCAAGGCCGAGCAAAGGTGGCAGACATTGGATACCTAAGCAACACACACATAATATTACAATAGGTATCAGCACGAAGGAAAACAACTTCCAACCCCAATTTTTCAAAGTGTCCCAAAACCAGCTCCCAAGCGACCATCCTTCCTGCTCTTGGTGAACCTCTGAGGACAGTCTGTGGAGGTGTTCAATGGCTTTGTAGACTGAAGGCGAGTTGTCAGGCACGTAGGTGCAGCAGCTGGATCCGATGATGCGGCATGCTCCTCCTCGGTCGGCTAGGACTACGTCTAAGACAAGACGATTTTGGAGGGTCACGAGGCGGACCGCCTGAAGCTCCGCAGTATTGTTGGCGAGGATGCCAGCCGTGATATTGATCGTTGTTTCTACTGCCTGGGTCAGGTGTCGGATAGCACGGCTGTTAGCCATTGGGCCCCACAGAGGAACAAGTCCCTTTGCTGCATCCAGGAACTGTGCTCCAGTGGAGTCGGCTTGCCCAAGGTCGTCTGCGCGCCTCTGCCGGTGGTGGTTGGCAGGGGCTACATATGTGGGTGGAAGAACGAAGGCAATATAACAGGTGCCCTTCCATCCTTTCGGGAGCCAGGTGTAAGCCTTGGTGCCACACACAAAGTACATATTCGGAGAAGCAACAAAAGAAGGGGGTTCAGCTGAGTCCAATGTTCTGGTGACTCGGCAGGCGCTGTAACCCACCAGCTGCGTTCCTTGGCCTTCTAGGCACACAAGGCCAGTGACATTGATCACGGACAGAGCCACAGTCAGGGTGGTGGTAGTTTGTTTCTGCAGATGAGAGAAGGTGGTTCTGGCTGGATTGTGGAGCACCTGTACTTCGACTCGTTCTTTGGCTGGAATGTCTTTGATGAAGGTGGTGCCTGCGAGTGCTGGACACAGGGCAGCTGGAGTCTTTCCTGTTTTGTTCAGCCAGAACCCAGAGTAGAAGAGTGACACTGTCCGGCTGGAGGTGGCGTTGTCCCTGTGGCTCTCTTGCATGAGGATCAACCAGGCGAGGCAAGAGCCGTGAACTGAGAAGGGTGAAGGGATGAAGGGGATGGAGTGTCCAGTGGCATGTGGGAGCAACCCACAGATCCAACAGTTCGTAGCATTTGCAGCAAGGTTATGTTGGTGCAACAGTTGCACAAAGGAATTGTTCCAGAATTCCCTGCGCCTTTCTCGGAGCTGAGGCGACAGAGAGATTAGGTGATGCTCTTTTAGGGGTGTTGGCTGTGCAGTAGGTAGCAATGTCTCATGAGCCGGTGTGCTCTCTTCCAGAATCCAGAGGGAGGTCATGAGAAGGAGGCAGAAGAGGAAGACAATGAAGAGTGCAATGGTCTTCGATTTGTGCAGGTTGTCAGTCTTTGGATTCCTATACTGGGTATTTCCCGTTGCTTCCATCATCTTCTTATCTGGCGCTTCCATCATCTTCTTATTTGGCGCTTCCATCACCTTCAAGGGGCTCGGTAGTGGGCAGAACCACAGACTTTGTTTAGCTTCTCTCCCGGCAACCCTTGATTGTGTGTAGGTCACCGTTCTGAGATTTTAACTTAGTCCGTGGCCTACTTGGCCGAGACTCCCTCCTTTCGACGCAGGAAATACCCTTCTCTGGAGGGCACAGTAGGATCAGAGAATTTTGCAAGTTCGAGTGCCCCAGTATCTGGATAACAGTCCAATATCGGTCGGTCCTTGGTCAGGAGCTCTTCTTGGGTGCTGACGTTTTCTGTCGTGGCCAGGTTTGCAGGGACCTTCCGACAATGATGCGCGTGCAGCCAGTGCTTCTTCCCCTCCACTCGGAGTGCTGTTCGGGTGGTGATCAGCACTTGCCAGGGGCCCGTCCACCGAGGTTCCAGACTCTTGGTTCGCTGGAAATTTCGTATCAATACAAAATTTCCCGGTTGGATGTCGTGACCGGGGCCCCTGGAAGCATCGGGGATGGCCTGCTGCACCTGGTGATGAATGACAGACAACGTTTTAGTCAACTTGCACAAATAATCAGATAGTAGGACGTCTGGGACGTCATGAATGGAGGTCGGTTTGGGAGCAGCCCAGAGGTTCATAGGCCGCCCAAACACGACCTCATAGGGGGTCAAATGGTGCTTGGTGGGAGTGGAGCGCATTGATAACAAAGCCAGTGGGAGGGCATCCGGCCAGTTAAGTCCAGTGGTGGCCACTATTTTTGCCAGTTTCAGCTTGAGTGTGGCATTGTGGCGTTCCACTAGACCAGCGGATTGGGGGTGGAAGACCGCATGGAATCGTTGCTTCACCCCCAACCCTTTCAGGATTAGCTGGATAACCTCAGCTATGAAGTGGGGGCCATTGTCACTCCATAAAATTCGGCAAAGGCCATAGCGAGGGAAGAATTCCTTCAGTAGTACTTTGGCAGTAGTCATGGCAGTGTTGTCACGGGTTGGATAGGCTTCTACCCATTTGCTGAAGGCACATACGATGACTAGTACATACTTCAGGTTTTGGCATCTCTCTAGTTGGATGTAATCCATCTGAAGGACCTCAAAGGGGTGATTGGGGGTCCCAAACCCTCCCCGGGGCACTACAGTTCCTTTCCCGGGGTTGTGTTGCAGACAGATGAGGCACTGCTGAACTAGGCGTCTGGCTGAGTCAGGGATTTTGTCATTGTGCCAGACTTTGGAAATGAGTTCGATCATGGGTGCAGATCCTATGTGTGCGGGGGAGTGAGCCATTGTCAGTATGGGGATCAGGTATGAGTCGGGCAGCAACCATTTGCTTGCATCCTTCGTTCGCCAACAGCCTTCCTCATCCTTCAAACCCACCCCTGCCCACTTAGTCAGCTCGTGAGGGGTGCTGGCCGATTGTATGTCTCTGATCATTATCCTTGTGTTACTCCATGTTTCTGCTTGTGACCTAGTCACGTACATGCGTGTCACCGTCCTATTCTCGGCTGTGGTTCGTGCAGTGATGTCGGCCAATGCATTCCCTTGTCCAACTAAGTCTGTCACCCTTTTGTGTGCTTGACATTTGATCACCGCTAGTCGTTTGGGGAGGAGAACTGCTTCAATCAGAGCGGAAACTAGATCTCCGTGGAGGATCGGGGTGCCGTGGGATGTCAGGAATCCCCTCTCCCTCCACAGGAGCCCAAAATGGTGGACCACTCCGAAGGCATAATGGCTGTCCGTATATACGTTCGTGGTGGTCCCTGCGGCTATGATGCATGCTCGAGTGAGGGCTATCAGCTCTGCTGCTTGGGCAGATCGTTGTGTGATGCAGGCTGTCTCAACTACTGTTCGGGCTGTCGTTACTGCATAGGCAGCTGAAGTGGTGCCATCTGGGAGTTTGATGCAGGAGCCGTCTACCCATAGCTCTCCATCGGGGTCAGGGAAAGCAGTGTCTCGGGGGTCAATTCTACTCCTAGTTTGTTCGTCCGTGAGGGTCACACAGTCGTGGAGGGGAGGAATGTCAGGGTCATTTTCAGGCAGGGGTAACAATGTGGCAGGGTTCAAAGTCGTGCATCTTTTTAGAGTGATGTGGGGTGCAAGTAGCGTCAGTTCATACCCTGTCAGTCGTGCGCTAGTCAGGTGCTGGGTCTTTGTCTGATTCAAGAGGGTGTCGACTGCATGGGGTACTAGCACTGTGAGGGAGTTGGAAAGTACAATTCCCTCGCTCTGACGGATAGAGACAGCAGCGGCGGCTACTGCTCGAAGGCAAGCAGGCAAGGCTCTGGCTACAGGATCAAGAGTGGCGGAGAAGTAGGCACAAGGGCGCTGCTTAGGACCAATTGATTGAGTTAGGACAGACAATGCGCATCCCTCCCTTTCGTGGGTGAAGAGGGAGAAGGGTTTGGAGTAATCCGGCGTTCCGAGGACGGGCGCTGAGCAGAGCGCGTCCCGTAATTCCTTAAAGGAGGCTTGACACTCAGTGGTCCAAGGAAGCGGGGAGGGGACATCTTTGGTCAGTAGGGCAAGCAATGGTTTCACAATGAGGCTGTAATTAGGCAACCACTGTCTGCAAAAAGAGGTTAGGCCAACCAAAGAGCGGACCTGCTTTTGTGTTTTCGGGATGGGGGTGTCTAGGATGGTTTGGATTCGGTCGGGTGTAAGTTTCCTCCCTTCTTTGGACAGAAGATGGCCTAGGTAAGTCACTTGTGGCTGGCAGAACTGTAACTTCTTTTTGGAGACTTTATGGCCATTCTCTGCAAGAAAGTGTAGGAGTTGAACGGTGGCTGTCGTTGCAAGCGGGGTGGTGTCAGCCGCCAAAAGGATATCATCGACATATTGGATCAACACCACTCCCTCTGGTAGCTGGAAGGCATCCAGCTGTCTTTTGAGGGCCTGGCTGTAGATGCTGGGACTTTCAGTGTACCCCTGGGGAGCTCTACAGAATCGGTACGAACGGGATTTTAAAGTGAAGCCGAAGAGATAACGGCTGTCTGGATGGATGGGGATAGAGAAAAACGCGTTTTTAAGGTCGATAACAGTGAAGGTGGTGGCAGTGGACGGGATGAGGGTCAGAATGGTGGTGATATCAGAGACCACAGGATATTGGGGTACAACCACTTTGTTAATCTCTCGCAGGTCGATGATGAAGCGGTACGCTTTCTCATCTCCTTCACCTTGCTTCTTAACAATAGGTAGGATTGGGCTGTTGCAGACGTTGCTAACCACCTCTTCAACCACTCCTGCATCTACCAGAGACTGAATGATCGCTGCCAGTGCCTTCTCACCCTCTGGTGATATCCGATACTGCGGGAGTTTCGGGAGCATAGCGTCCTGTCGTACAGTTATGTGAATAGGATCAATCATCATTCGCCCCACATCAGAGTCATTTTTGGCCCACAGGTACGGGGGTAGGGTGTCAAGCAGGGACAGGTCAGCGTCAGTTACGGAGCACATGTGTCGTGGGGGAGGGGATCTGGGCATGTCTGGGTTGTCGTACAGGATGACTCGTATTCCATCTGGGGAACACCTAATGGTAGCTCGAAAATGTTTCAGTAAGTCAATACCCATAATGGCGTCAGGGGAGTTGGAGGAGAGTAGAAATGTCGCGTCAGTAGTGTTGTTTTCTAGGTCAAAGGTAATAGGTACGGACAGGGGATTAGTGGAGGGCGTTCCATCGAAACCTATCGACGTTATGTGTGAGCCAGACAAGGGTGCCCTTGGAATCAGTCGTTTTGATAACACACTACGTGTCGCCCCAGTGTCTACCAAGAATGGAGACTCTGTACCCAAGACCTTAGCGGTGACATAAGGACCTTGCTGGTCAACACAGAGCTCGACTGGATCCCTCCCTTGCCCCTGGCAGTCCTATGCAAAGTCGGGGGCATGTTCACCTTCAGATAGCTGATATTGGTTCTGTCGGGGACGGTCAAATGTGTTCGGTCTTCCTGATCTGTCATTATTGGTGTCGTTGGGGCTCCCTCGTCCCTGTACTCTATTCCTCGGACCACCCGCCACATCCCTGGAATCCCTATTCCTATTCGTTTCCAGCAGAACTGGACACTGGAATTTCCAATGGCCGAGCCCTTTGCAGAAGGCGCATTGGTCATTGCTAACGTCTCTACGTCCAGTGTGGGGTGCTGGGGTGTGATCTTTAGGAGGTAGATCTCTGGGGGTGGTTGATTGGTAGTTCCCCCTTTGGTGTTCCCGTCCAAGCGCTATACCTTGTATCTGGGCTATCATTACCCTTTCCTTTAAATCTTTCTTCTT
Organism: Lissotriton vulgaris; assembly: GCF_964263255.1. Lineage (NCBI taxonomy): Eukaryota > Metazoa > Chordata > Amphibia > Caudata > Salamandridae > Lissotriton > Lissotriton vulgaris. The sequence goes on from NC_141692.1 coordinate 3,465,862, forward strand.
TTTCTCGGACGCCCTATCATTCTCATTCTTTTGGTGCTCGTAATACTGAGCCATCTGAAGGATAGCTGCGGGTTTGGAGGCCCCCCAACTGCTCTCACTCGTCTGCAGTTTTTGGGAGACTTCTTGTGTTAACCCCTTTACATAATTTTGCACAAACAGGTGCTGTCCGGTTGCGGTGGTCATGTCTTGGCCACTGTAGTCGGAGAACACGGTCTCGAATCGGGAGAAGTATTCTGACACATCCTCCTGGGGTTTCTGTCGACAGGCCGTGACTATCGACCAGTCTACTTTTCTTTCCGGGACCAGTGTTTTTAACTTCTGGACCAGTTTGTCTGGGAGTTCCAGTATGTCCTTCACTGGTTTACTCCCCGGCTCTCGCTGTCTATCTAGTTTACCGAGTTGGTCCCAGGTATGTCCAAACAGATCCGTGTGGTCGACTTTCCGGATTTGCTTCCACACATCAGCTGGCAGGCATAACCCAAAGAACAAGTCAATATCTGCTAAAGTCATTATTGTCGAACCCAAAGCTGTGCCTAATTCAGTATAAAATGCCGTCGGGTTCTTTCTCAAGTCGGGCAAGGTTTGCTTGAAGGTTAGGATGTCCTGTCGGTCCCATGGTTGGTAAACCCAATTGTACACAACCCTCCCCTTTGCATTTTCACTATTAACATCATCGCTCGTTCCCTGGCCCCGTGGTGGGATCCAGTAAGGAGCCGCTTCTCTGATAGGCATCATAGTATTGACTACTTCTGCCGAGGTTGTTTCAGGGACCATAACCTTGGCCTCTGGCTTCTGTTCCGCGAGGTGGCGGAAGACCTCAAGCGTTTGCATGAAGAGCTCCGTCGCCTCACGTTCAGTCCCATCTCCAACATCAACCTTCCTATACAGTGTTGTTAGTTTAGCGGGACCCTTACTCTGATACCTATCTTCATACGCGTTCAGGGTGTGGAAGCTGAATCGCAAAATGAAATGCCGTCTGTGGCTGTCGGCGTGTGAATTATATACGCTCATTGTGTATTCTTCGCTCTCCCTTCGGTCTACCAATGTCTTTGCTATTTCGTTGATCCCATCCCGCTCATCTTTGCTTAACCTACTTAACCTGGCTGATGATTGTTTGCTAGCCTCGGGGTCGTCTGACGAAGTTGTTAATGTGGTTGGTGCGGAGGCCGTGAGGGCCGGTGCACTAGCACTAGGGTCACTTTCACTCACACTCGGGGCTTGCAGGTTTTGTTGGCTGGGAGCATATGGAGGGGGCATGTAGATGATCGGTGGACCTAGCAATAGCTCATCGTTTGCCCGTTGTTTGGAGGGTAGTTCAGGGTAGAGCGCAGAGGGGGTCCTAACAGGACATTGGCCTGTCGACCCTACTTCTTGGTTTTGTGTAGCTTCTTTTCTTTCTTTTATTTCCTCTTCTAGTTGCTTTGCGGCTAGGTGGGCTGCCTTTCGTAATTCTTTCCCTATTTTTGCTTCTTCTCTTTTCTTTCGTTGTTCCGTTTCTTTGCGCCACATGCCGATACTGTCGAGCATGGTGGGCGTGGTCTTATTCTTCTGGAGCGCTATTTCTAATGTTTTTATTTTATTTTCGTTAAAGGAACCTATCAGTGGCCACTGACTTTCAGGGTTCTTTTTCGTATATTTATGCCATAGTCTAGTGTAAGCTATAGCGACTAGTCCATACTTAGTGAACATGTCCTTATTAGGGGTGCCCTCCAGTGGAGCTGGATGGTTCATCTCTAATAAGCGGTCCGGGCTAAACAGGCTACCAACCAGTGGGGAGAAGATAGGCATGACGGTTTACACCGGGGACAAAAGTCTGCACTTACCTATCTTATCACAGCGGGCAAAGACTAGGCAGAATATTTCTATTCTCCGTTGTTTGGCGGCGGTGAATACCTCAAACGAACCAATACCGAATAATCGGCCAATCAAACAATTCAGTGGGGAGAATAAGTGGGCACGAAAAGTTATCGCTACCCACTCTTTCTCTACCTGCAAAGAGAGACCTTGTTCTTCTCTGTTTGCAGACAAAGAATCTCCAGACAATAATCCACGAACAATAGTTCGGGAAACAGTGGGGGAGGAAGATAGGTACGACGGATTACAACAGGGGCAAAGGTCTGCGTTACCTATCCTTCACTGTTTGCAAAGAGAGAGCCTGTTTGTTTTTCCCCGTTTGCAGACAGCGAATCTCCAGAGGTTTCAACAAATCGTAATACTAGTATTATCCAAACAAAAACAATTTTCCTCAATTCGTCGTGTTTACACGACCTTACCCGGACCGCATGGACGGTTTCCTGTCCTCTGGATCCAGCGCCCGATCGTCCTCTCTCCTTCGTGATGTTCGCGGCACTCCTGATGGTTCCCAGTCAGGACCGTAGATCACTCGAGAGAGGTCTGTTCAGAACTAGTGAAGGTCGGATGATCGGCTGTCAGACGAGGGTCTATCGGACATGAGCTCTTCCCGATCGTTGCAGTCGTTCACTCTGTCATCGGGACCTCTCCCACTGGATCCACGTGTCGCTGATGGGCCCCACGCTTTGGGACGCCAAATTGTAGAAAAAGGTAGGGCTAGGACCTTTCTCAAGACTTGCCCGGCGCTAACCGCCCTTGTACCATTCAAATTTACCAAGCAATGAGGCAGGCGCCGGAGACCAGAAGGCAGGAAACAGAAGTTTATTCCGACGGAGCAGAACACATCAGATCAGACAACAAGGTATCGTCTCGAGGTGCTCTAGCAGCCTCTCGGAGGCCTGGCCTCTTATACACTGGTTTATGGCATGTGACCTTTCTCTAGTACAATCAGAACATTGACATAAAGGAAAAGACATCCCCGTAATCCTCGTGTCCATCCCACCCCCATGTACCCCCACAATAGAGGTCCTCAACCTGCTGATAAGAGGAGGGAGTCATCACGCAGCTGAGTGTTCCGTCGAGTCTTAGGATGTGTGCGCCTGATCAAATCACAGGGGGTGGGGAGGCCTGGATCAATAGAGGGTCCTTTGAAGGAGAGCGACCTCGTGCAATAAGGGGCAGTAAATGATATCTCCCGGCTTAGGCAGTGGCCTCGGACCTGTGTGGACAGTCGGACACGGGGTGAGGGGCCATCAATGGAGTGGTATTCATGCCGCATGAACAATCCAGCGCAGAGGGGAGGTTTACCAACAGAGGGGCATTCATGGGAGGAGAGGAGGTGTCGGTCAGGCGCTGGCGTGATTCCCAAGGACAGGGTCATGCAGAAGGGTCATGCTCATAAGGAGGAGGGAGGGGGAGCCAGGGTGCGCGGAGGATGCTTGCTGGGTCACAGGGGCGCGCTGGCGATCGATCGTGGGTAGGGGGACCATGATATCTAAAATGGCTGCCGTGCATGTGGTGCATAGGTGACAAGCTGGCGCAGATAATGTTCAGATCGCAAACTAAAATTCCACAGTGCCTCTCCTGTCCTCTGGTCACCTTGGAGACAGTGAGCCTGAAGTGGTTGCCTCTGTCTGCTCCCTGATGACTCCTCGTCTCTCTTCAGGTCTGCTGCTTCCTCAGCAGTCTGCCACCCATGCTCCATGACTTCTCTCCTCTCACTGTTTCTCCTGGTGTTTTTCTTGTTTGGTCTCAATCTGTGGCTCCTCGCACTCTCCATGTTCACCTTCCTCTATTCTTTTAACTCTGCCTGGCATCTTTTGTTTTTGTCTATTTTTTTTTAATACTGTCTTACTTTTTTCTACATTATCTCTCTAATGCCTTAATTTTTTGTTGTTTTTTCTTAGATACAATACGACATACGAAATTAATTGCGAGTAAGTAATGTTCCAATTCTTGCTCCTGTCCCTCCCCCTCTCGTTACAAGAGGGGAGATGAAAAATATCTTGTTTATAATGACCTACTAGCATGGATTATGATGTCCACAGCCATAGCTCTGCATGTGACCAGTGAGTTCTGAGCATGGGCAGAAAGATCCTGACATGGGAAATTTAGGGGATGAGTGGTACTGTGGGATAGCTCATAGAAAAACACACAGGAAGTATTGTAAAACTAGGTAGAGCACCTGTGAGAACATTTATTGTATTGTCCAGGTTGTGGACAAAGTATTGCCGACAGATACAGGCTGGCACTGGGCATAATTGTTACAACCCAAGAACTCCTCTCAGAACATACCATAACATATGTATTTGTAAAGCGCACATACACCCCTGAAGGGGCATCTTGGTGCTGAATGACAGATGTTTATTGTTACCCAACTCAATGGTACTCGTTTTATCGACCTCAGATGGATTAAAGGCTGAATAGACCCACCTGGATTTGAACCTGTGACCATGAGGTCGAACTCCCCTGCTGTGGATGCATTAGTCCACTGAGCCACAAGAACACTCCTGGATTTGCAAACAATCAGAAGAAAGGTGGCCCTCCTGTCTGAAGACCCTGGAGGAATACTGGATCTGCTTGCTTTGATTCCAGGACCCCAGAAGTGCCTCAAAGACGCAGTTGCCTAACCTCCTGTTTGAGCTGCTGGCCTACAACAAGCTTCTTATGGCTTCTTATTTCTCCCTGCAGCTGCTCCACTGACAAGTACTAACTGGCCCTGCCCTCAAACCTGCTGCCGGCCTCTCTTGGAAGCAATACAAACCCCCAAGTGGTACCCCAGGTGCTGGACCCTTGGCTGGTGTTAGAGTGACCTGCATACATGCAAAATCTGGGACTTTTTTAATCAACATTTTTCACCAGGAGAACTAGTTGGAGACTGGGACGAATGTATGAAGTTACAACAAAAACATTTAAAGTGCATGCCTTCACAACACAGTTTTAACATCACAAAATCCATTACAATGCATGATTTTACATTGTGTGCCATCACAACGCAATTTTAGAAACTACATTTACAACACATTCCATTATATTGCATTATACCATTACAACGCATACCATTGCATTGCATTTAAGGTAAGTGTTGGATAGTGTAGGGGTAAAATGTAATATTCCCAATCCAGTGAGTATAACAGCAGGGTAAGTGTTGGATAGTGTAGGGGTACAAATTACTATTCCCACTCCAGTGAGTGCAACCGTAGGGTACATGTTGGATAGTGTAAGGGTAAAAACTATACGTTGTAATGTTATGCGTTGTAATACTATGCGTTGTATTGACCTGTGTTGTAATGACATGCATTGAAGTGACATGCAATGTAATAGCTGTGTTGTAATGGCATGCGATGTAAAGGATGCTGTGTTTTAATGACTGCGTATTAAATGTAGTGCGATGTAATAACTGCTTTGTAAAGGTTGTTTCCCGGCTGGGACCACCACTGAAGCCATAGCCTTCGACGACGAATCATTGATCAGCTACAACTTGCTGGTTTTCCCTATTGAAAGGATTTTGACTACCAGTTCTAAGGCCAAAAGTAAAGGTCTTGATCTAGACCATAGCTGAGCATCATTTGATCGATATTGAGGCTTTTCTGGGAGCCCACTTTAGAATTTTCCCTCTATGAGCTTTCCAGGTTGCGTTGATTCCCATTACCAGGATCCTGCTCTTCAGCAATGTTATTTATTATTCCTCGCATTGGATCCAGATTTTAGCTTGCCCCTTCGATGACTTGTCACTGAACACTTTTTCTCTATAAATGTTTCTAAGTCATAAGGTAAACTTTTCATAAGGATAACCTGGGTTTCTGTATCTCACCGGCAATCCCTTGCAGGCAGCCTTAAATATTTAATTGGACCCGGTCTTTCCCAACCAGATACCCAAGGTTGGTGCCATGTGCTTTTTTTCACTACTTGTAATTCAAACTTTATACATTCATATCTGTGACATTTTTTAAATAAAATATTATCTACTTTTTTCTAAATTTCATTTCTGATTTTTCATCTGTTATGACTTTACTTTATTACTAATTGAGTACTGCATAAATAGTATGCACATTGCTTCTAAGTTTTGACTGCCTAGTCTGTGTCATAGCTACCAGGTGTTATGAGCACAGATTTATTTATTGACTATAGTGGTTCACCCTGACAGGGATTATGACTAATAGTTGAAGTGGATTTTCACCCACTTCACCTAAATCAATTTCTTGTGCAGATTATACAGTTAATTAATGAAACAGCAGATTTTGTTTTGTTTTCAAGTGTCTATAGTTCTTCTATGTATCCTATCTCCTTGTTTCTTGTGGCTTCCTGGTGCTTGGTCATTTATACTGTTTTTGTGGGGGTATATAATAATTTGCCTGAGTATAAGGGGGCAGATTTAAAACTTCTGGTGCATCTCTGCTAATTAGCAGGGATGCACCAGAAAAGTTGTGGCATGCCAAACCATCCGTGCGCCACCACTGATGCACCACATTTAAAATGCGGCGCACTGTGGCGCACGGACGGGCAGATGCGTGTGGTATTCCCAGGCGGAAAGGCAGCGCATTGCTGGAGTTGCGTCAAAAGCGAGATGCAGCTCCAGCAAGGCTTGGGGGTGCCCTATGCCTAACATGCTGCGTCAATCATTACACCTGCTTCAAGCAGACGCAGGGTTTTGACACAGTATGGCCGTAATAGTGACTCAGTAAAATCTTGTAGATTTCACTGCATCACTTTTACGAGGCATACCTGCGAGCGCAGGGTGGGTGTTCCTGCTAATCAGGATCCCAGCCTCTGTGCTTTCCATCCATAAATGTACTTAGGTACATCTTAAATTGGACAATTGTGTACCCTTATCAGTCCCTAGTATATGGCTCTGAGGTACCCATGGCATAGGTACACCTGGGCTGAAGTATGTATTATGCCACCCAAGAGGGACCACTCAAACTGCAACTACGGGCCTCCCATTGCAGCCTGTGTAAGATGGTGCTAGCACAACCTATGAAAGATATAGGTTTCCTATATCTAAGGGCACTGCACTTAAAACCTATAATTCACCCATAGAGCAGGCCTTTCAATCCTGAAGGCAGGGCGCTCTGTTCTAAGTGTGAGGATGTCCCTGCATAAGCAAGACACCGCTTCAACATTCAGAGTCCATTCTCCCGGGTTGTAATTGCATCAGCCTTAAGATACATACAGTGGCCATGCGTCATTACGAGATAACCATCTCTAAACTGGGGGCCGGGTCTACAGTCTGACTCTGATTCTACACGCATATGCTGTGTGCACTAGGCGCACCATGCATGTCACATTTTTCAATTTAACGTACTACTACTACTGTACACTTGTTAGTACTACTGCTTAACTCCTCGAGTCTCTTGAAGCCGCATCGTGTTTTTCACATCACATCTAGTCCCGAGTGAGTCAGGCGGCAATTAACAGTGCTGCCGTGTGGGACACTTAATCTGCCCTGAGCCGCCCCCTCCCCAGATTAAAGACATTCACATGATCATCATTATTCATTTAACTGTTATTGGCGCCACCGCACTGCGAGCCGCAGCAGCCTTAGCCATTTGCCTGTGTTGGGCAGGCCGGAGTACACTGGAGGATACGGTTTTGGGCTGGATTTTGGTAGTTTAGGGGCGGGCTGTGCAACAGCGTGCGCAGATAATTTTCACATTGCTGCTACGCCTCAACATTACCACCGCAGCGAGCAGCGGGCGGCTCACCATGGAAGTATCATCGCGTCAAATCAACCTGCCACGCCCGACTCGACGACGACCCAGTGTGGCGTTGAGGTGGGCATTGATCAGTCACATCGGTCCACTAGACTAGAGTTCTGTGCAGGACCAGTGTCTGACTGGTAGTAATTAATATTATTGAGCAGCACCAGGCAGGTCTAAAATCAGTAAAGAAAAGGCTGTGCATGCACGTGCAGCTCGTGTGAGTGTGCCCCTCGCCTCCCGCTGTCCCGAGTGAGTCCCTGCCAGCCGGCCCACCACAGGTTAGGTACTAACTTACTTTAGTAGTAGTACTGTACTGTATTAGTAGCTGCTACTAGTGATGCCAATATGCCATCATTGTCTAGCTGCTTTTAAGTGCCTAGAAGGGTATAGTGGTGACTGCGCTGGCGTGAGGGGAACAAACTATACAATTTCATAAAGGTGATTGTCAGTTTACTGTGGGTGAGTTTTCCTACAAATCAATTTTTATGGGAAATATGTCCAGCAAAATTCTTTTTGTAAGAGATGCGTTTTGCCTTCAGCAACAACAGCATTGTGTAACACTTGTCTGCGCAGTGATTTTGGGAAACAAACTTTCCCAAATGTGTGACATTGACAAGCAGGGCAGAGTTTTAAAGTTACTGCCTTTATTAGTGAAGTCCACTTTCGTAACTTTGTCTTGTCCTAGTGATCACGGCTCTTGGAAATTCAGAGGTGCTTGGGGCCTTCAAGGACAGAAGATCTGGCTTTCCGTTCCGTGTCCTACCATGACTACTGCGGCCCTACTACAGTTTATGAAAATGTTAATTTTAATGTAGATATCCTCTGCGCCTGAAGATTAGGGTGACTGATGTTTAGGGGTTGGGTCAAGACTGGTGTGCAGCAGCACGACCGAGCTCAAAAACAACGGTATGGAATGCCACTAATGGAGACTCCGAGAGGCAGATTTACAAGCCCCTTGTGTCGTAGCAAGCCTCAGCCAGGCCTACTAGTGCAAGGGATTCGCCCTTCTCTGCATAAAGTCCTTTAGACCAATATTAAGAAGTTGGCACGGAAACTGGAATAGAAAAGACAGAGTTTATTAAACCTCATGAGGTGGAACTACATTCACACAGCACCCTTCGGTAAAGTATGAGGTAGCAAACTGACTAGAAGGAACTTGGTCCTTTTATACTCACGCAGAGGCTCAAATGAAGGTGGTACAAGGCACAGAGTGTTGGTTACAATACATATAAGGTCATTCAGAGAGTGTGCTAGCAAAAAGTGGTAAGGGCTATTGGTTAGACTATTCTGGTGGACACATCTTAACAGTTACAAATTAGTAACAGTTGCAGACTGAACAGAGCATGTGCAAAGTAGAGAAGGATAAATATATATTGTCTACAAGCAGATTTTAAGAGCAGTTAACAGGAATGCAGGACCAAACACATGGCAGCCAAAATGGCCAACAGATATACAAATGGAATCCGTAAACGGACAAGATAGTCTCTAAACACGAGATGTCTTCTGCTAATACTTAATCTAATTATTGCTAAACTACCACAGACGACCCTTTCAGCATTTCCTGAAGACATTTGTTTATCTGGGGTAATCTAGATCCGCATCTCGCACATTGATATTCATCATCTCCGCAATTTCCTTATTTAGCATTTGTTGCTCTTTTACGACATTCTTTCTGGTAGGGGTACAAGCAGTAATGCAAATAGAGCAGAGCATAGACCAACATTGTATAATGGTACAGAATGTAAATAGGATCACTAGTAGTATACAGAAGATAGTCAGTAGTTTCCAGCCCCAATAGCAAAAAGTGTCCATATCCAATTTGAAAATGTCCAAGTACCAGTCTCTGGGTGAATGTCAGCAATCGTATGCAGCTTAGAAATTGCGTCATAAACTGAAGGTGAGTGATCCGGGATAAAGACGCAGCAACTGCTACCGATGATGCAGCATGCGCCACCTCGATCGACCAAAATCACATTAAGCACCATCCGATTTTGGAGTGCTACAATTCTCGCAATTTGTAGTTCTTCCGTAATGTTCCCAAGTGCCCTAGCTGTCTGATTGGTAATAGCTTCCACTACACAAGTCAATCATCTAATCTTTCTACTATTCAATGCAGCACCCACAAAGAAGAACAAACCCAAATTGATATCGACATATTGTTGTAGAGCAGTGTCTGTCTGGTCAACATCATCAATACTTGTTGTCCGTTTATATCTATTTTTAGAAATATCATTATCATTGTACAGTTTCAAGTCAAGATAATATGATGCAGTGCCAAAAATTCAGGGGGCAATAAGAATGATATGTAGCATACCCATGACCACCCAACAGGTAATTGGTAATATACTTTATTACCGCAAACAAAATATGTGTTATGTGATGAGGTGAAGCTGCTATTGTGCATAACATTAATATTTAGCACAGTAATACATTCACTTCGTCCTAAGGGAATTCCCCCAACGCTAAAAATACATAAATCTGCTTTTGCTCTTGTTACGGATATTACAAACAGACCATTACTTTTAATTGTCCTCACATTTGTAAAGACAAATGGTGCTGAAATATTGTCCAGTTGGCATTCATCCCATTCCCATTTAGTTCCTTTAGCTTGAGGATACCCATTCTCAACTTGGTAACACTCTTTATTCAATTGAAAAATTATTCCACCTATTGAAGACTTTCCATAAGCAAACAGGAGAGCATACCAAGCTTGACATGAACCGTTATGGGAAAAAGGTAGAGGAATAAAAGGCATTCCTCCTTTTATTCTGGAGTGCAGGTATCATTCCACACACCCAACAATTAGTATTATTCGTAGCGTTATGGGTATGATTCAACATTCGAATAAATGTGTTTTTTTCAAATAGGACTGTTGATGTTTCTGTTCATGATAAGGAAGGGAGCAGAAATGCTCCAGTGGAGCTGAAGTGGTTGCATAAAAAAGCTGTCGAGCAGGAACTGCTTTCTCAATTAACCAAGTGGTTATTGCCAAAACCACCAAGGCAACAACAAACCCTATAGCATAAATAATTTTCTTGGTGTTATTCATCTCTATAACAACAATTATCAATCTTTCAAGGAATCTAAAAAAAATAAAAAACAATTGTTGATCGTGGCTTGCAGTTGATTTCTTCACCACAGGCCAAGACGGGTGACACTACACTAATGCAGGGCTGATCCCCCCTTGCCTTATTGACTCTCTCAAAACCCAGGGCGGTAGCTCAACCAGTCTCGTTCAAAACTGCAGATTCTTTTCTCGGCCTCAAATTATATTGTGCTTTTCCAGAAACTGTGTCGTTCAGGAAGACTTCCGTAGACTCGTCAGATGGGATGGCTTGGCCTTTCTCTGCTTCCAGAATCTCTCGATGGTCAGTCAGTACAGCTTGTTCCACCAGGGCGGGCGATACACGCTTGTAATGTGTAGTATGGAGCCAGTTTTTCTTGTTCGTGACTTAAACTGCTGTCCTTGTAGCTAACAGCACCTGCTCCGGACCTCGCCACCTCGGCTCTAAGCTGTTCGATCTGTGTAAAACCTTCACCATCACGTGGTCCCCGGGACGGAGCTCATGGTCTCACCTGCTGTTCTATCAGGAAGAGATTCTCGAACGTGCTGATGATTATAAGTCAAACTGTCAGTTAACTGTGCCAAATATTTATTCAACAGAACACAAGGTACATCATATATGGGGCGTGGTTCAGGAACTCCCCAAATGTTCATCGGTCTTCCAAATACCACCTCAAACGGTGTCAGACCTGATCGTGAATGTGGCACTGATCTAATAGATAATAATGCCAAGGGCAATGCATCAGGCCACTTTAGGGACGTAGAAGCCAGTATTTTTGCCTGCATCAATTTTAAGGTAGCATTATATCTCTTCACCAATCCTGCTGATTGTGGATGGAAGACTGCATGGAATTTTTCTTTGATCTCTAATCCTTTCAGGACATATTCAACAACTTGCCCAATAAAATGAGGTCCGTTGTCGCTCCATAAAATTTTACAGACACCATACCTAGGAAAATATTCCTTCAAAAGCACCTTTGCTGTAGTGAGAGCAGTATTGTCTTTCATAGGGTACACCTCTATCCATTTACTGAAGGCACATACCACCACTAGGACATATTTTAAATTATTGCAGCATTCAAGTTGAATGTAATTCATCTGCAATACTTCAAAAGGTGTGGTAGGTGTAGCAAACCCTCCTGTAGGCGTTTGTGTCCCTTTTCCAGGATTGTACTGTAAACAGATCAAACAGGACTGTACCACTCTTTTAGCTGTGCATGCAATTTCAGGATGCTCCCAGACTTGTGTAAGCAATGTAGTTATTGCTAGAGCTCCAACATGTGCCAGCCCATGTGCCATTTGAACCATAAGTTGTAAATAGGCTGCAGGCAAGTTCAACCTACTCATTTCTTTGTTTCGCCAACATCGCTCATCATCTAGCATTCTTTCTTTGGACCATTGTTCAAGTTCTTTCTCAGATGCAGATCTCTGTATATCTAACACTTCTTCTCTAGTGTCATGCCAGCGCTCAGCTTGCTTTTTTACTACATACATAGATGTACTTCGCTGTATCGCAGTTTCGTGAGCTACACAATCTGCAAAGGCATTTCCCTGTCCTATTTGGTCAGTGATCTCATTGTGTGCGCTACACTTCATGATGGCAACTTTCTTCGGGTATGTAAGGGCAGTCAAAACATTATTTACTAACTCTCCATGCATTATTTGCATCCCGTGGGATGTAAGGAAGCCTTTTTCCTTCCAGAGTAGGCCAAAATCATAAACCACTCCAAAAGCATAGCGGCTATCCGTGTAAATGTTCACACATAGATCAGTACTAAGCTCGCACACTCGCATCAAGGCTATTAGTTCATCTGCTTGAGCCGACTTCAGTGGTATGCAAGCTGTTTCCACTACTCTGTAAAGCTTGGTGATTGCATATGCAGCTGAGGTTGTGCCATCTGGTAACTTCAAACAGGACCCATCAACCCACAGCTCCCCATCTACATCTGAAAGGGGCGTACCTTGCAAGTCAACGCGACCCTTTGTCTGTTCCACAGTAAAGAAAAATACAATCATGAGGCTCCTTTGATTGAGACTGGGTCTCAGGATGTGGCAACAAAGTGGCTGGATTCAATGTTGCGTGTCTTTTCAATGTGATATGAGGTGCTAACAATGCCAATTCATACCCTGTCAAGCGAGCACTAGTTAAGTGCTGAGTCTTAGTCTGTCAGTTAACTGTGCCAAATATTCATTCAACAGAACACAAGGTACATCATATATGGGGGTGGTTCAGGAACTCCCCAAATGTTCATCGGTCTCCCAAATACCACCTCAAACGGTGTCAGACCTGATCGTGAATGTGGCACTGATCTAATAGATAACAATGCCAAGGGCAATGCATCAGGCCACTTTAGGGACGTAGAAGCCAGTATTTTTGCCTGCATCAATTTTAAGGTAGCATTATATCTCTTCACCAATCCTGCTGATTGTAGATGGAAGACTGCATGGAATTTTTCTTTGATCCCTAATCCTTTCAGGACATATTCAACAACTTGCCCAATAAAATGAGGTCCGTTGTCGCTCCATAACATTTTACAGACACCATACCTAGGAAAATATTCCTTCAAAAGCACCTTTGCTGTAGTGAGAGCAGTATTGTCTTTCATAGGGTACACCTCTATCCATTTACTGAAGGCACATACCACCACTAGGACATATTTTAAATTATTGCAGCGTTCAAGTTGAATGTAATTCATCTGCAATACTTCAAAAGGTGTGGTAGGTGTAGCAAACCCTCCTGTAGGCGTTCATGTACTTTTTCCAGGATTGTACTGTAAACAGATCAAACAGGACTGTACCACTCTTTTAGCTGTGCATGCAATTTCAGGATGCTTCCAGACTTGTGTAAGCAATTTAGTTATTGCTAGAGCTCCAACATGTGCAAGCCCATGTGCCATTTGAACCATAGGTTGTAAATAGGCTGCAGGCAAGTTCAACCTACTCATTTCTTTGTTTCGCCAACAACGCTCATCATCTAGCATTCTTTCTTTGGACCATTGTTCAAGTTCTTTGTCAGATGCAGATCTCTGTATATCTAACACTTCTTCTCTAGCGTCATGCCAGCGCTCAGCTTGCTTTTTTACTACATACATAGATGTACTTCGCTGTATCGCAGTTTCGTGAGCTACACGATCTGCAAAGGCATTTCCCTGTCCTATTTGGTCAGTGATCTCCTTGTGTGCGCTACACTTCATGATGGCAACTTTCTTCGGGTATGTAAGGGCAGTCAAAACATTATTTACTAACTCTCCATGCATTATTTGCATCCCGTGGGATGTAAGGAAGCCTTTTTCCATCCAGAGTAGGCCAAAATCATAAACCACTCCAAAAGCATAGCGGCTACTTGTGTAAATGTTCACACATAGATCAGTACTAAGCTCGCACACTCGCATCAAGGCTATTAGTTCATCTGCTTGAGTCGACTTCAGTGGTATGCGAGCTGTTTCCACTACTCTGTAAAGCTTGGTGATTGCATATGCAGCTGAGGTTGTGCCATCTGGTAACTTCAAACAGGACCCATCAACCCACAGCTCCCCATCTACATCTGAAAGGGGCATACCTTGCAAGTCAACGCAACCCTTTGTCTGTTCTACAGTAAAGAAAAATACAATCATGAGGCTCCTTTGATTGAGACTGGGTCTCAGGATGTGGCAACAAAGTGGCTGGATTCAATGTTGCGTGTCTTTTCAATGTGATATGAGGTGCTAACAATGCCAATTCATACCCTGTCAAGCGAGCACTAGTTAAGTGCTGAGTCTTAGTCTGATTCAAAAGGGCATCCACAACATGGGCTACTAACACCAACAGTTTGTGTGACAAAACTATCCCTTCACTCTGACAAATAGACACAGCTGTCGCTGCAACTGCACGGAAAAATCCAGGCAAAGTTCGAGCAACAGGATCAAGAACTGCAGAAAAATATGCATAGTGACGTTGTTTGTCACTGTGTGTCTGAACTAAAACTGATAATGCACATCCATCCTTCTCGTTTACATAGAGTGTAAAGGCTTTCGTATAATCTGGTGTACCTAACACTGGTGCAGAGCAAAGAGCTTGTTTTAGCTGGCGGAAAGCATTTTGACATTCATCTGACCAAGGAAGAGGAATCGGAGTGTTCTTAGTCAAAAGTGCTAGTAATGGTTTTACAATGTGTGAAAAACCCAATATCCTTTGCCTATACAAAAGGAAGTCGAACAAATAAATGCACGGACATCTTTCTGTGTGGAAGGCACTGGAGTGCCTAAAATTACTTGAATGTGATCTGGTGTTAGTGCACGTCCCTCCTTAGACAGGAGATGACCCAAGTAGGTCACCTTCGGTCTACAATATTGCAATTCTTTTTGTTATACTTTGTGATGGCGGGTAGCAAGAAAAGATAGTAGGGACAGGGTACATTTTTCACAATGTTCAGGTGTATCAGCTGCCAACAAGATGTCATCGACATATTGAATGAGAGCTACTCCTTCGGTCAAAATGAAGGAATCAAGTTGTCTTTTCAAGGCTTGACTATAAATACTTGGACTCTCAGTGTACCCTTAGGGAACTCTACAAAATTTGTAAGATTTATTATTCAAATTGAAACCGAACAAATATCCGCTATCAGGATGAATAGGTATCGAGAAGAAAGCATTCTTCAAGTCTATAGAGAGAATGTAGTGGCAGTTGGAGGGACCAAAGTAAGTAATGTCGTTATGTCTTATACTACAGGGTACTGCGGTATTAAAATCTTGTTGACCTCTCTCAAATCAATAATAAATCTATATATCTTAGAGTCAGTATATTTTTTCAGAATTGGAAGAATCGGACTGTTGCAAACATTATAAGGCATTTCTTCCACAACCCCCACTTCAATCAGGTCATGTATAATACGTGTGAGTGCTTCTTCTCCTTCTCGAGAAATTCTACACTGAGGCAATCTTGGCAATATTGCACCCTCCTTGACACTAATATGTACTGGTGGAATAACCATTTGTCCTACATCAGTGTCTGAAGTAGCCCACAAAGTACTAGGGAGTGAAGCTAGTGCAATGTCTTCTTTAATACTACAAGATCTCTCACTTGTGGGGTAGGTGTCATTCAAAATAACCCGTACTCCTTCGGGAGAACATCGTATCGTGGCCCTAAAATATTTGAGCATGTCAAGACCCACAATGTTGTCTGGTGTATACGGGGAAAGCAGAAATGGACATGGAGCAGTAAACTTATCAACATGGAGTGCAAGTGGCTGTGATAATGGGCTAAGGGAGGATGTTCCATTGAAACCTATCGATGTAATAGTTAAGCCAGACAGGGGAGCCTTAGGAATCAAGTGTTTAGACAAGGCGCTACGAGTAGCACCTGTATCAACCAGAAACTGATCAGTAGAACCCAAAACATGTGCTGTAACATATGGACCCCTCTGATCAACTGGAATTTCAACTGATTCCTTACCCCATCCTAGGCAATCCTATGCATGAGCATAATCTGGTAAATTAGCCGGTTCATAGTCAGACATTTGGTATTGATTCCGTCTATCAAAAGTATTAGCCCACTCTTGTCCTCGTGTATTAGCATCCAACCTAGCACGATAATTTGTGTTTCCTCTAGGCCCTGAATATCCAAATCAATTTCTCATTTGTCCTCGACCAAGTGAACTCAGATGGGCACGCAGTACTGGACAATTAGAAATCCAATGTACGAGTTGTTTGCAATACGCACACTGATCAACAGACAAATCTTCACGAGGAGAGGGAGGAAAAGATGAATCATAAGACCCACGCCTACCTCTATTATTATTATCACCTCTAGTAGGTGAACCATAAGCTTGAACCATCATAACCTTTTTTCGCATCGGTAGAAGCCTTATTATCACTTGTGCCTGCCCCTTTAGGAGGAACATATAAAGGTGCGGCTTCCCGCATATGTTTTTTATTTTCTCAACATCCTTATCTGTTTCATGCATCGATGCTCGTGCCATGTTCATTTGGGACGCCTGTGCAATCGTGTCTGCTGCCTTTTTCTCCTCTCGTAAATGGACTGTGTCGTCACATACTTCAACCAAGCGTCTGATTGTGTCAGGCACCTGGGAGAAAACAAAAGCAACTTCACGTAACTGTTTACAATCAGCTGCTACATCATTTGGCTCCATCTCATCCGAACATTTTCTGTACCGATCAATAACTTCTGCAGCAAATGTTGCAGTAAAATATATTTGCTCCCTTTCTAACCAATCCTTAATACTTTCTAGAATTTCAGGAGCAGTATTAGTACCACAATCAGCTTTACGTGCTGCAGATCTAATCTGCGAGGATCTTTCAGTACTTAGCATTAAGATGGTGCCTCAGTCTTTATCCTGGTCTATACGAGAGTCATCATCTGACTCATCGGGGGCAGAGGGAAAAGTATACAGTGGTGGACAACGGTCTAGTAAGAGAGAATCATCTTGAGGTTTATTAAGAAAAGGATAAAGAGGCCTACGAATAGCATAATGGCCATTTACCTGCAGCTGACGCTCCCTATCTTCCCTTTCTTTAATGTTTTTGGTCTCTTTATCTTTTATCTCTAATGCTTTCGCATGCACACTTGTGCGCTGTTCTTTTTCAACAAAGGCCTGTTCACGCTTCATTCATTCACGCACTTCTTTCTCCCACTTTCGTATACCAAACATATCTTGCCTAGCCTTTCGCTTAACCATTCGTTGCTCCATATACTGAATTTTCCGCAAATCAAATGACCCATGCAATGGCCATCGTAACTCAGGATCCTTACAAGTGTATTTATTCCATAATGTGCTGTACAATATAGATGAAATACCATATTTAATATACATATCCCTATTAGGCGTCCCCTCCAGGTTGCCGGTTGCACTTCACTGAGTTTCAATCTGGCACCACTACATAAGCAACATAACTTACAAAGTGTCCAGGAAACAGGCATGATAAAAATAGTCAAAATATGCAGTATTATACTCAAAATAGCACTTAAAGTATTCTTTTTATGTTGCGCCATTCAAATTTCTTTAGACTTAGAGAAAAATCTCCTCATTACCTGCCTATATGTGTTGCAACGCATATATTGTTTCATATACATAAAATAAATTCACTATTTGGCCAATCTCATATTCATATTCATATTCATATTCATATTCATATTCATATTCATATTCATATTTATATGCCCCTAGTAAGCATTTCTAAACTACCTTACCGATCCAAGTCTTTAAACCTACAACAAGTGCTGCAAAATGGCTCTTACCAATCAAATGGTCCAGGTTCCTACTGTCAAGTTTTCAAATCGACCAAACGGTCACTGCATGGCGAATCAACAGAAGAGATCTCAGTCGAGGACCGGTGCCACCTGGATGGTCAGATCAGAAAGAAAGGGAAAACGCCATTGATGCCAAGACTCGACCAGTACTTCGGGCATCCAAGTCGCCGATGAACCCCACGTTGGATGCGCCAATTTGTCGTAGCAAGCCTCAGCCAGGCCTACTAGTGCAAGGGATTCGCCCTTCCCTGCATAAAGTCCTTTAGACCAATAGTAAGAAGTTGGCACAGAAACTGGAATAGAAAAGATAGAGTTTATTAAACCTCATGAGGTGGAACTACATTCAAACAGCACCCTTCGGTAAAGTATGAGGTAGCACGCTGACTAGAAGGAACTTGGACCTTTTATACCCACGCAGGGGCTCAAATGAAGGCGTTACAAGGCACAGAGTGTTGGTTACAATATATGTAGGGTCATTCAGAGAGTGTGCTAGCAAAAAGTGGGAAGCTCTATCTGTTAGCCTATTCTGGTGGACACATCTTGAAAGTTACAAATTAGTAACAGTTGCAGACTGAACAGAGCATGTGCAAAGTAGAGAAGGATAAAGATATATTGTCTCCAGGCAGAATTTAAGAGCAGTTGACAGGAAAGTAGGACCAAACACATAGCAGCCAAAATGGCCGACAGAAATACAAATGGATTCCGTAAACGGACAAGATAGTCTCTAAACACGAGATATCTTCTGCTAATGCTGAATCTAATTATTGCTAATTACAACACTTGTGCCCCTTTTGCAAAACTTGTAACGTGGGAAAAGTGACACAAAAGTGGCACAAGGAGCTTGAAATCTGACCCGAGTGCTTATAAGCACGGCTGCAGCAGCTAAGTTAGTCACTCTTTATATGTCTCGGGGTCTCCCTCGGCGAAAGGTGACTGTCTCTGCCAAGCTCACTGTATCTAGAGGTACAAGTTATGGCATCTGGGGTCGCTTGCCTTACTTTTTCTTTTTTTTAAATGTTTTTTTTATTCATCATCAGGTATTAAACTTTACCAATTCGATATTACACAGAATATATACAATGAAACAAATATACTCCTTTTGGAGTCACGAATACAAGGAAACAACACAATATAGACACACATGCGGAAATACTAAAAAGAAAAGAGAGAAGAAGAAAAAGCAGAGTGATGAATATAAGAAAAAGAAAAAAGGGGATTAATGCTATGTATACCTCTCGAGAGGGCATGATGCATTACATGGGAACTGCCTCAAGTTTACCCCTTCTAATGTTCATCCATTCTTAATTTCCATTCTGCAACCGGTGCCCAGACCCGTTTCCCCAATTGCTTTGCCTTCCACCCTTTTTTGTCATACAGAGCTTTCTCTAAGGTATGTATAGCTAGCAACCGTGACAGCTACTGTTGAAATGTTGGTGGATTTGGGTCTTTCCATAGAGTTGCTATACACAACCGACTTAAGGTCATTGCCAGAAATATAAATTCTTGATGAGGTATTTCAAACTCATCTCTCACTACACCTAAGACCATAACTTCATCGGTTAAGCTAATGGATATCCCTAATGCATTTTCCAAGAATTCTCCTAATGAGCGTTTAAATGGGTCTAAATTGGGGCATGAGGCGAACATGTGTATTGTATCTGCCTGCAAGCTTTGACACCTCGGGCATGTTATCCCACGTGTTCATCCCCACTGAGCTATTCTATGCGGTGTATAATAAAGTTCAAACAAGGTCTTATAATACTATGCTTGCAAATTTGCTACTTTTAGTATTGTATTTGCAAAAATAAGCGATTTTTCACCCCCCTTCCCTGTTAAATTTAGCTTTGTTCTCCATTTTTCAGATACTTTCAACTGATCGTCCTCTTTAAACTGGCATATTTCATCATATAATTGTGATATCAAACAACCCTCCTCATCTCTCAAATGCTCCATAACATCCTCCCTTTTAAAGTTCACATTACCTGCCTGTTTTCTTAATAAAACTGACCTAATCTGCAGATATTTATAAAAATCTCTGCGCTTAAGATTATATAGTTGCTGTGCTTTGTCAAAAGCGATTAAGCCTGTGTGATCAATGAGGTCTCCTATAATATTAACCCCAAGAGTATCCCACCGTTTCATCACCTGGTCGTGGAACACCTCTGGTAGTGAGCGATTCTTATACAGAGGGGTATAAAAATTCATCCTCCCAAGTTAAATTTTTTTCCGAACCAGGGACCATACTAAAAATGCGGCCCATAGCATCTTGAATTTTGTTTTTTTGTAGTAATTCGGTTCATTAAATGTAAGCAGTCCCTTGTTAAAATCCACTATTAATAGTTCAAATATATCTGGAATGCCATCATTGCCTCTCCACCTATCATTCGTATTCCCTCCGAGTAATCTTCCAATGTATTGCAGGAATTTTATAGCCCTTCGTGTTTTTCCTTTTGCCCATATAAAGCGATTAGTAAGTCCCTCAATTTCCTTAAACCAACTATTGTTGAATTTTAACAGGATAGTTCAGAATAGGTATAAGACCTTAGGCAGAAATAGCATTTTTATTACATTGCATCAGCCTATTGTTGTTAGATGCAGGTTATTCATCCTGTCTAAATCTTCTTTAGCTTTTCTGATCACTGGGCCCGGGGTTTATTTCCACGACCTTCGTTAATTCAGATGTTATGGTAATTCCAAGATAAACTGCGGCTTCTATAACTCTCTGATCTGCAAATGTAACCTGTTGGTTCACAACAATTTGTGTTTTTCCTTGATTTAATTTATATCCAGATAAGGTCCCATAGACTTTAGCTTCCTTTTCTATTTCGACTAATGCAGAGGCAGGATCAGGCGATGTGATGGCTAGGTCATCTGCATACCCTTATATTTTAGTCTCATACCCGTTCAGGGTAATTGGCAAGATGTTCCTGTTTAGCCCAATTCTTCTTATAAACGGATCGATATAAAAGGCAAAGAGTAGTGGGGAGCAGGGACACCCTTGTCTAGTTCCACGCTCGATGTTAATTGTCTCGCTCTGCTCCCCAATTACTCTGAGCCTGATCCTAGGGTTCTTATATAGAGCTTTCAAGGCCCCTATGCAGACTTTCCCGATATTTACTTTACTCAATGCAGCCCGTAGGAAACCCCATGAGACCCTATCAAAAGCTTTCTCCGCGTCCAGCAGTATTAAAGCCATAGGATCTCGTGAGGCTGCCGTCCCATCAAACAATGTACATACCCTCTTTATATGGTCAGTGGAACCCCTCCCGGGGATGTTGCCGGGGGGAGATGACCTTACCAATTATCAAACTCAGACGGTTAGTCAAAGTCTTAGAGTATATCTTGGTGTCGCTATTCATAAGACTTATTGGTCTGTATGACCCTGGTTCAGTAGGAGCTTTGTTTTTTTAAGAAAAACCCCCATTAAAGCTTTGCCCCAAGACCTAGGCGGTGCCACTCCTCTTTGTGTTGAAACCATAAGTTTGTTAATATCTTCTTCTAAAATTGGGAGAAATTTCTTATAAAACTCGAGTGGAATAAAGTCAGGCCCCACAGCTTTCCCCGAGGGGAGGTCTTTAATTGCTCCCTGTATTTCTTCTAGAGTGAAGCTGGCTTCTAAAGCATTTTTATCTTCCAGTGTTAGCCTCTCTATTGATGCAGCCTCTAGATAATGTTCTATTTCTATTTCTATTTCCTTTCTGCCCGCCCACTTATCCTGGTTATACAATTTCTGATAGAAATCCTGGAATATCGAGCAAATCTCCTTTGGGGTGGGAACTGTTATACCTGCCTCCGATACAAGCTCTGAGATTCCTCCCTTAGTAGCGGCCTGCCTAGTTCTAATAGCTAGGATACTCCCAATTTGCTCGCTATACTCATACTGGTCTTGCTTCCAAGCTAAGTATTTTCCACACCGACCCCAAGACTACCCTCAGAGGCACCCTCATCTACAGACCCCCAGGGCCACGCACACAATTCAGCGAAGACATCGCCGACTTCATCAGCCCGAACGCCCTCCCCTCCACTGACCACATCCTCCTCGGTGACCTCAACTTCCAGCTGGAGAACAACAACGACCCGAACACCACCACCCTGCTGGACAACCTCGCCAACCTCGGACTCAAGCAACTGGTGACCACCCCCACCCACTACGCAGGCCACGCGCTTGACCCCGTCTTCTCCTCCAGCAAGGACATCTCCTTCAGCCACGCCACCGGACTGCACTGGACAGACCACAGCTGCATTCACTTCAGCTTCAAAAGGATCACGACCCACCACCACCCGCAACAGGTTCCCCGCAGGAGCTGGAACAAGATCACTGCCGACCAGCTCGCCACATCCCTGAGCCAGAACCCTCCCGCCAGCTCAGCGAACCCCAACCAAGCCGCCAACGACCTCACAAGGTGGATCAGCAACAGCGCAGATGACCTCGCTCCACTGAAGCCCCCCCCGCCAGACCCGGCTCCAAGAAAGCATCCTGATTCACCAACGAACTCAAGATCTCCAAGAGGAACTGCCGAGCCCTCGAGAAAGCCTGGCGCAAAGACCCTACTACAGACAACATGACCAGCCTCAAGCTTGCCACTCGAAAGAATCACCAGCTGATCCACGCCACCAAGAGAACTGCATTAAAGGAACGACTGGACAACAACGCCCACAACAGCAAGGAACTCTTCAACATCGTCAAAGAGCTCTCGAACCCCTGCGCCAGAAACAACAACATCACTCCCTCGAAGAGACCTCTGCAACTCGCTCGCCTCGTACTTCCACAACAAGATCGCTGACATACACAACAGTTTCAGCACCCAGCCGACGCGCCCTACGACCGCACCAACGCCCCCCACCACCACCCTCCACGCCTGGACCCCGGTCAACACAGAAGACACCATCCACACGATGAACTCCATCCACTTTGGCTCCCCAACTGACCCCTGCCCTCACCACATCTTCAACAAGGCTGACTCCGTCATCACACCCCACCTACGGGACATCATCAACGCCTCCTTCGCTACCGCCACCTTCCCAGAGAGCTGGAAGCACGCCGAACTCAGCGCCCTACTGAAGAAACCATCAGTGGACCCCACTGACCTCAAAAACTACCGACCCATCTCGCTCCTTCCTTTTCCTGCCAAAGTCATCGAGAAGACCGTCAACAGACAGATGGCCGCCTTCCGCGAGACTAATGGATCCCTCGACCACTCGCAGTCCGGTTTCCGGGCCAACCACAGCACCGAGACCGCCCTCATCGCTGCCACTGACGGCATCCGAACCCTGCTCGACAACAGGGAAACAGCGGCCCTCATCCTCCTGGACCTCTCAGCGGCGTTCGACACGGTCTGCCACCGCACCCTAGTGCAGCACCTCAACAACATCGGAATCCAGGAGAAGGCACTGGAATGGATCATCTCCTTCCACTCAGGATAACACAGAGAGTCCGCCTCCCCCCGTTCAGATCCGAGGCCACCGAAGTCATCTGCGGCATACCACAAGGATCATCACTCAGCCCCATGCGTTTCAACATCTACATGAGCCCCCTTGCGGCCATCGCACTCCAACACAACCTCAACATCATCTCCTACGCCGACGACACCCAGCTGATCCTCTCCCTCACCAACGACCCCGCCACCGCCAGGACCAACCTACACGAAGGGATGAAAGACGTAGCCGAGTGGATGATGACCAGCCGCCTGAAACTGAACTCAGAATAGACGGAAGTCCTCATCCTGGGATCTTTGCCCTCCGCCTGGGACGACTCCTGGTGGCCCCCTGCCCTGGGCACCCAAACCAACAGACCACACACGCAACCTGGGCTTCATCCAGGACTCCTCCCTCTCCATGACCAGACAAGTCAACGCCGTCTCCTCGTCATGCTTCAACATCCTACGCATGCTATGGAAGATCTTCCGGTGGATCCCCACCGAAACCAGGAAGACGGTCACCCAGGCCCTCGTCACCAGCCGGCTGGACTACGGCAACTCCCTCTATGCCGAAACCACAGCCAAACTCCAGTAAAGACTCCAGCGCATTCAGAACACCTCAGCAGGCCTCATCCTGCACATTCCCCGACACAGCCACATCTCTGCACACCTGAGAAACCTGCACTGGCTCCCCATCAGCAAAGGAATCACGTTCCAACTCCCCACCCACGCACACAAAGCCCTCCACAACCAAGGACCAAGATACCTCAACAACCGCCTGACCTTCTACACTCCCACCCGCCAGCTACGATCGACCAGCCATGCCCTCGCAGCCGTCCCCCACATCCGAAGAGCCACAACGGGAGGAAGATCCTTCTCCTACCTGGCTGCCAAGACGTGGAACTCCCTCCCCATCCACCTCCGCCTGACCCAAGGCCACCTCACCTTCAGGAAGCAACTGAAGACCTGGCTGTTCGAGCAGTAGCGGACCCCCCTTCCCCAAGCGCCTTGAGACCCTCCGGGTGAGTAGCGCGCTATACAAATGCTTTGATTGATTGATTATTTTCCAGCTGCCTTCGAAGCAAATACTTTCCCTACTGCTGCCTTAGCTATAGCCAGGTTCTGTACAACTCTTGTCAAATCCCCTTTAGCATTTATTACTTTGATCAGCTCTTCTTCTAATATGGCGACTGACCTTATCTTAATACCAGCCTTCAGGGCATCCCATACTACGGCTGGTGAGGCCGTCCCCCTAATAATCTCCAGAAATTCCCTAAGCCAGCCTTCCATATGAGCGACATACTTGACATCATGCAATAGAGCTCTCTCAAATGTCCAGCTAGTTGTAACTTTTTGAGAGTTTGGGATTAAGATTTCCAGGACTAGCGGGTTATGATCTGACGTCACCCTCGGCAGCCTTTTAATCTTGGCCATGGGAGGTGGGCCAGGGCCAGTCCCGGCGCGTGCTCTCAAACTTGTGATCCCACTCATACTCCAGGACTGACCCGTATGCTCCAGCGCTGTGACCGTCCTGACGAGTTCAGAAGCGGTCGCTCCCCACGCTCCCGGCCACCTGGTATCGTAGCGCTACTGCTTATTGCCGCCAAGACTTAATTGTGCTCTGCTCGCATTGTGTGGAATTTCAGCTGTGCCTAATTAACTGCGTAGCGCTATATCGCACAGCCCACATTGCCTGTATGTAGCGCTATACTGCATATTCTGCATTGCTAGTAAATTCATTTGGTGCCAAGTTCGTATTGTTGAATAAATTATTTGGAGCTGATTGAGCCGGTGCCACTGCCCACATCACAGCGATATTCCTAATTTGTGCCCCAATCTTGGCCTGTTTCGCGTTTTGTTTGTTTGTGCTGCCATTTTGTTGTTGTGCCTCCCAGCCCGTCTCTCCACCCCGCTCCCGCCTCCCAGCTGACCCTCCCTCGCCCCTCCCCCCTCCACTTTCCACTTATGATAGATGCCTTAGCGTGCAGCGTTCACGCGCAGCGGACGCGCCCTATGCGTGCCGAAGGTGCGCCAAAGGTAAGCCCGTCTACGCCCATCCGCGCCTGGATCGCACCCAGCGCCAGACCCCCTGGCCCCCACAAACTCCTCTCCGACCGCATAATGTACAGCGCCGGTACCCTCTCTGCACTTAACACCAGCCGTCTCCCCAACTGCTACCAAGCCGCCCCTGGACACACCCATGGACCCTTCACCTGCCACTCCTGCAAGTTCGAGTGCATCAGGACCCACACCAAATCCACAAACGCCAACCAGAGCTCCGACACTAACTACCTGAAATGCATCCTGCTCAACACCCGCTCGGTCCACAGACACGCCATTGACCTTTGGAACCTACTCGACACTACATCACCGGATGTCGCCTTCCTTACAGAAACCTGGATGAACGCCTCATCAGCTCCCGACATCTCCATAGCCATCCCGGACGGCTACAAGATCATCCGAAAGGACCGCACCAACCAAACAGGAGGAGGCATCGCCAAGGTCCATAAGAACACCATCCGCATCACGACGAGTTCAGACGATAACCTCACCAGCGCCGAACACCTTCACTTCCAGATCCACACCGACCCCAAGACCACACTCAGAGGCACCCTCCTCTACAGGCCACCAGGACCCCGCACACAATTCAGCGAAGACATCACTGACTTCATCAGCCCACACACCCTCTCCTCCGAGGACTACATCCTACTGGGAAACCTCAACTTCCACCTGGAAAAGAAAAACAACAGCAACACCACCACCCTTCTGGACAACCTGACCAACCTCGGACTCGAACAACTTGTTGATACCCCCACCCACTATGCCGGGCACATGCTCAACCCAATATTCACCTCCAGCAAGCACATCTCCTTCAACCACACCACAGCTCTCCACTGGACGGACCACAGCTGCGTTCACTTCAACTACAAAAAGACCACGACCCACAACCATCCACAACCAATTCCCCGAAGAAACTGGAACAAAATTACCATCGACCAGCTCTTTAGATCGCTTCTCCAAAACCCTCCTGCCAAATCTTCGGACCCAAACCAAGCAGCCACCAACCTCACACAATGGATCACCCACAGCGCCGACGAACTAGCACCCTTGAAAAACCATCAAACCAAGCAAGGTAGCAAAAATGCCCCCTGGTTCAACGATGACCTTAAGAAATCCAAGAAGTTCTGTCGCACCCTCGAGAAAGCCTGGAGAAAAAACCCAACCACTGACAACCTGGCCACCTTCAAGAACGCCACCAGCAAACACCACCAACTAATCCAATCCACCAAGAAGTCAGCATTCAAGGATCGACTTGACAACAACGCCCACAACAGCAAGGAACTATTCAACATCGTCAAAGAATTTACCAACCCTACCGCCGGCACCAACGACATCACTCCCTCCCAAGACCTCTGCGACTCCCTAGCCTCATTCTTCCACAACAAAATCGCCGACATACATAACAGCTTTGAAAACCAGTCCGGAGACCAGTCCACTCTACCCACCTCCGAACCAAAACCCCCCTATAACAACTTTTGCGCCTGGAACCCAATCACCAATGAAGACACCATCCGCCTGATGAACTCCATCCACTCAGGATCGCCAACCGACCCTTGTCCCCACCACATTTTCAACAAAGCTGACTCCATTATCGCACCCCATCTCCGAGACGTCATCAACTGCTCCCTCAACTCTGCTACCTTCCCGGAAAGATGGAAACATGCCGAACTCAGCGCCCTCCTGAAGAAACTCACAGCAGACCCCACTGAACTTAAGAACTACTGCCCCATCTCGCTCCTCCCATTCCCTGCAAAAGTCATTGAGAAAGCCGTCAACAGTCAGCTCGCCACCTTCCTCGAATCCAACAAATTCCTCGACTCCTCGCAGTCCGGCTTCCGAGCCAAACACAGCACCGAAACCGCCCTCATCGCAGCAACTGACGACATTCGAACATTACTGGACAACGGAGAAACAGTCGTCCTCATCCTACTTGACCTCTCCGCAGCCTTCGACACAGTCTGTCATAGCACCCTCATACAACGCCTCAGCAACATCGGAATACAAGGAAAAGCATTGGACTGGATCATCTCGTTCCTTGCCGGAAGAACCCAGAGAGTCCGCCTCCCTCCTTTTAGATCAGAGGCCTCCGAAGTCATCTGCGGCGTACCACAAGGATCCTCACTCAGTCCCACCCTCTTCAACGTATAAATGAGTCCCCCCGCATCCATCGCGTGCCAACGCAACCTCAACGTCATCTCCTACGCAGACGACACCCAGCTGATCCTCTCCCTCACCAAAGACCCAAACACCGCCAAAACCAACCTACACGAAGGGATGAAAGATGTAGCCGAGTGGATGAAGAACAGCCGTTTAAAACTGAACTCGGACAAAACGGAAGTCTTCATCTTAGGATAATCCCTCTCCGCCTGGGACGACTCATGGTGGCCACCGGCCCTGGGATCCGCACCCATACCAACGGACCACGCACGTAA
Source organism: Lissotriton vulgaris (assembly GCF_964263255.1). Classification (NCBI taxonomy): domain Eukaryota; kingdom Metazoa; phylum Chordata; class Amphibia; order Caudata; family Salamandridae; genus Lissotriton; species Lissotriton vulgaris. Next base: position 3,493,634 of record NC_141692.1, read on the forward strand.
CCTGGGCTTCATCCTGGACTCCTCCCTCTCCATCACCAAACAAGTCAACGCCGTCTCATCATCTTGCTTTAATATCCTACGTATGCTCAAAAAATCTTCCATTGGATCCCCACCGAAACCAGAAAGACGGTCACTCATGCACAGGTCACAAGCCGACTGGACTACGGAAACACCTTTACGCCGGAACCACAGCCAAACTACAGAAAAAACTCCAATGCATCCAAAACGCCTCAGCCAGACTCATCCTAGACATCCCCCGCCAAGCTCACATTTCCGGTCACCTGAAAGACCTCCACTGTCTCCCCGTCAACAAGAGAATAACGTTCCTTCTCCTCACCCACGCACACAAAGCCCTCTACGACCTAGGAGCCGAATGCCTCAACACGCGCCTGTCTTTTTACACTCCCACCCGCCAACTACAATCATCCAGTCAAGCCCTCGCCGCAATCCCGCACATCCGTAGATCCACCATGGGGGGAAGATCCTTCTCCTACTTAGCGGCCAAAACCTGGAATTCTCTCCCCACCCACCTCCGCCTTACACAGAACCACCTCTCCTTCAGAAAGCAACTAAAAACTTGGATATTCGATAAGTAAAGCACCCACCCTCCTCAAGAGCCTTGAGACCCTCTGGGTGAGTAGTGCGCTATACAAATTTCTGAACTTGAACTTGAACTAGCGAAGGTGATATCAGAAAGTAATCTAGGCGTGCTACGATCTTATGATTTGCCGAATAGTATATGCTACCCCCCCCAGCATTTTCCTGCTCCCAAATATCGATCAACCCATTATCCTGCATTAACTGTATCAGAGCTCTGTGGCTTCTCTTCTTCCTACCCGTGAACCTGGCGGTATCATTTTTCCAAAGGCCATTAAGGCCGTTTATATTCAAGTCTCCGCACATTATTATTGGCAGAGGCCAGTTGGGCAGTTGTGTGTTAATATGATTTAAAATCTCTGGGTCATCCACTGTTGGTGCGTATACAGAGCATAGTGTGAAATGAAGTCCCTGCATTTGACATTCAGCTAAGGCCCATCGGCCATACTTATGTGCCCTCTGTTTTTTCAATATAACCGTCTTTGCTCGTGCCAATATCACCACCCCGCGTGTTCTAGTCCCTTGTGTCGTGCAGGTTAACAGCTGGTATCCCAATTGTTCTAGTAAAAATTTTTGAGATATCTCTACATGGATACATATAATGTCTGCATGCACTGACTTAAAGTATTCTTTCAGATCCCTGTGTATCTTAGCATCATTTAATCCGCAAATAATAATTGTAGCTATCCGCATGAATTTACTTTAGCTTCCCAATTACTTCTCCTGTGTACAAATCTCTGATATCCTTTCCTCCCTGATGATGATTGTTTTAACCCCATTTTTGCCCCTGTTTCACCCCATTTTTGCCCCTGTTGGGTCGCTTGCCTTCATATGCCAAGTTAATGTGCCAACAAGTCAAGATGAACAGCTTCTTGGAGTCAGGGCCGAGGCAGCCTTGCATCTGCTTTCAGTAATGGGACATACGAGCTAAAATAATGGAATTGAATGCTGAACAGAGATGCTCCTACAGGTTACAAATGTTGGCTCAGGCATTTCCCTTGCTGCCTATCTATTTGCAGTGTGTATGATAATTCAGGGACACACATTTGGAAGATGGTTGTGTTTTTTATGTAATGTCCAACACAAAGTCTGGATATAAATACATGCTTTCCTGACCTGGAGATCCCCGCCAAATGAAAGTTTTGCACAGCCAGGTCCCTGAAGTATGACATAACGTGTATAGCGCAGAATAACAGATGTTTATTGTTACTCAAATTAATGGTCTCATTTTATCGACATAAGAAGGATAAAAGGCTTAGTGGATCCACTAAGCCACAAATCCCAATTTATGCAGCAATCGATGTGTGCAGCTCTAGGTGTGACCCTCGGCAGAAGTTAGGTCTTCTCCACCCACAGTGTTAGGTTAATACAGTGCTGCTTACTGTGGGACAGACATACAAGGAACACTGAGAAACGGTTAGAAGTCTAGACTCCATCCGTTGGCCCCACATAAGATTGATTAACTGAATATGATTATTACTATGCGTCTCCAGATTCACTGACTGCCAGCCAGTGCCTGAGCCTGCCTGCCAGGCCTAGTAGTCACTGTGACACCTGCCACTGGCCGTAGTAGGTGGTATACAGTTATACACACACTTTTGTTTAACTGTCCTCCTAGTCCTAACCAATTAGATTTTTCAATAGGGCATGCCGCAGTAGTATAAAGCCAAGGGCGGGGCGGGCCCTGCCTGGCGTGTCCACACAGCAGCTGGTGTTGTACTTGTAGTCCAAAATGGTGTGCGCACAAATTACTTGACTTGACTTGACTCCTCACTTCTCGGGCCATTCCCCACGACGAAATGCAGTTTGGACTACAGGCAGCCCCGTGTGTGTGAATTTTGCTTCATCATGGTGTGTGGAGGCCAGGATGCTGCAGCACAGCCCTGTGTGTGTGGTTTTTGTTATAGACTGGTGTGTGGAGGGTGGGTGCTGCAGTCTGGTCTGTGGTGGGTGCTGCAGTCTGGTCTGTGCAGGGTGTTCTAGCCAGTGCTGCATGACTGGTTTTGCAGTCAAGTGTGGGAACTGGACTGCACTGTGCTATGTGGAGAGTGCTGTGGTCTAGTGTGGGTTGCTTTTAATTTCGTTTCTGCGTGGTGGTCTGGTCTCAGTCACTCAACAAATGGCTGGGTACCGGGCCGGCGCCGGGCATGCTCTTACGTCACATAATAATCCTGGCTGTATTGCCTAAACATTCCATAGTGGCTCTGGCCTCTCTTCCTTCAAGTTCTAAGAGTCCAACAGGGTCAGTTCAGTTGGTTCACTTTATGATATGTATGCGAGGCGAGATTGCGAGTTATTACTCATTCCCAGAAAATCATACACTGATGCTGGATGGGACAGGTCGGACCCTGAACTGCTTCTTTTTCTTTCTAAATGCACACCTCCTCCTCTTTTTCCTACAGCATCACGTTCACGGAATGCATATCACGGTGTGACACTGTTTCACAAGTCAACCATTAGTTACACACCTGAGCTGTGACCAACACCCCTTCTGTGGGAAGATAACTCAGTGAGATATGCTCTACATGTGGCAAAGGGTGCATATATGTATAAGCTTCACTTAGTCATTCATCCTTCTGAAGTAGATCCATTGACAAGATAAGAACCAAACCAAACATTGGGTGCCATGTTGCAGGGATTCTGCATCTACACAGAACTATGCGCAGGAAAACAGGACCTCGGTGTATAGGGGTGTACCAACCTATCACTTTAGTACCCAAAATCCCCAAACCAACTAGGTACAGTGTCTCATTTGTTCTCTTCCAAAAATCAAGAAGCTACAAATGATTAGACAACCCAGAATACAACACTCCCGACTCTCTCAGGAATCACGGTAGCAAGAGATACCCTTTCTTCGCTCACTCGTACTTGCCACAATAGGAATTGGCAGAGTCACTGTAATAGTTCAAAATGTTTATTTTAATTATTGTGCTCTACAATACAGTGTGCGAGCCACTACCAGCAGCAAAATGCATAAACTCAAAACAATTAGCATTGTTACAATTCCATCGAGTACAAAGGGGAAGCCAATATAGAAATACAGTGGAAAAAGGACTATAAGGGCTAACCACCCTCCCCTTGACTGGAAGAAGTTTATTTATATAAAAGAAGATCTCTGGGCTTTGACAGCAGACCCAATACCTTAAAGCCTGGATATAAGTTTTGCCTCATTGGAACAGCATAGCTCCTCTTCAAAGAAAGACTTTCTCCAAGTGTGTTTTAAGACAACATGCATCCCCGTAATATCAAAGCATGGGTCTCCAACATTGCAGCTGTGTTTAGCATGTTATGTTAAGGTGCTAGGAACTGGCCAGAATAGAATAACTATGGGCATAGTTTATCAACCTTGTGTTCAGACTAAACTCCAAGAACTCAGCAGAGAACGTGAAAAGCAGATGATTCTCATGTGAAAGGCATAAACAGAGTCTTGCAAAAACAATGCCTTTAGTAACATGGCAAAAGCAGGATCATGGCAACAAAGCTCATGCTAACTTAGCAGTGTTGATATTGTCCTCAAGGGCCCAATAACAGAAATTTCTTAGAGCTTAATTTACGGGCATCATTGTTACAGAAATGTAGGACTTTAGCCAGGTCAATAATGACAAGAGAACAGAGGGCTGGGGCTAAAACGCAGCCTTGCTGCACTTCCCTCTATATCTTGAATGAGTCACACTGCCCCCCATTTTTCTAATACCTGACACTTATGTGGTTGTTTTCATTGAGTCTTCTAAGGATGCATAGAATATTCACTGGGACACCCTGTTTGCATTGTAAACAAACTTAAAGGAAGACACTGATAATGGAGACCATGTTCTGTTGGGGGGTGGAGTGCAGATGGAAGGGCCTCTGTTACTGACAGGGTTGTGTATTGCTATAGGTAAATAGATGTTTGGATACATGCAAGGATGTGTAAAGCGACCTTTGACCCTGTCACCAGGCAGGTCGCTCCCCCGCACCATCACACAGCCCTCCTGTGTGCCCTGAGCCGCTGCTGCTGCTCGATCTGGTTTGTGCCTGCGTTAATAGCTTTTTCCCCTCTGTGCCCTATTGCCTTTAGTAACCCCCTCTCGTCCCCACCTGCTTGGTTAGCAGTGTTGTTGTTCTTATTGTACTTCTTGTGCCCCTCTGTGCCCCACTTTGCGTTCTGTATCCCTCGCTCCATACTCCCTTCCTGCTGCTGTGTCCCCTGCAGCCCGCCCCCCCAAAGCTCCCATTGGCCACCCCACTCCCGCCTCCCAGCTGCTCCTCCCTCCCACTCCCCCTCATATGGAGGCCGCGTAGCGCCCGTGCAACGGACACGCGCAGCAGGCGCACCTTGTGCGTGCCGCTGGCGCACCATAGGTTTGCCTAAGGCAAGACCTTCTGCGCCTGTCCGCGCCTGGAGCGCACACAGCGCCAGGACCCCTGGCCCCCGCACTCACCACAATGCACACCACTGCTACGACTCCAGCGCCCTCCAAGCACTCAACGCCGGATGGTCATGCACATGCTGCCTGGCCACCACGAAGAACACCCAAGGACCCTTCTCCTGCTGGAGCTGCAGCTTCACCAGCATCTGACCCGCCAACCCACCCACCGAAGAACCCAACTTCCTCAGATGCATCCTGCTCAACACCTGCTCTGCCCGTAAACACGCAATCGATCTACGGGACCTACTCGACAACAACGCCCCAGACGTCGCATTCCTGACGGACACCTGGCTGACCCCTACCTCTGCAACTGATATTGCCATAGCCATCCCAGCAGGCACACACGCCCTCGGGTCCATGGACTACATCCTCCTCAGGGACCTGAACTTCCACATTGCGAACAAACAACAACTCCAACACCTCCACCGTGATCGATAACCTCGGCAACCTCAGACTGTTATGTTATGTTATGTTATACTTTCTTGTATAGCGCACGGCTGCCCCAGCGAAGGGGCGTCCCGGCGATTGATCAGAAGAGGGAAAGCAAACATAGCCAACAGAAAGATCACAGCAAAACCAATTACTGACAGAAAAGGTGAGTCTTAATGGCCTTTCTAAAGGCCAAAAGATCATTTAGATTCCGGATCTGTGTTGGAAGAGCGTTCCAGAGTTTTGCAGCCAGGTAGCGGAAGGAACGTCCTCCCGTCAGAGCTAGCTTAACCAGAGGAACGACAGCCAGACACTGTCCCATCGATCTAAGGGCTCTTCGAGGGGAATACTTTGTCATCAAAGGGCAGAGCATAGGGGGAGAGTCCATTTTCAGAATCTTAAAAGCGAGACACAGAGTCTTGAAGTGGATTCTTTTGTCGATAGGAAGCCAGTCAAAGCACGGGCTGCTGCGTTTTGGACGCGTTGTAATTGAGCCTTCTCCGTCTGGTTAGTTCCCAGAAACAGAGAACTTGACTCAGACAACTCAAGTCAAGTCAAGTCATAGTTTATTGTTTGATTAATTAAAATCTTTACAAATCCCCCCCAATATGAAAAAAAAACCATATAAAAGAAGTGTTGTTACATTCATAATTAAAACACAAATGACATTAACGCAATCCCATTAATTATTTGACAAAAGTGCAAGTGCTTGTTTTTTTGGTTCAAAATATTAAAAACACGTTTGTTGGGATTCCTAATTACAAAATCTATTTCCTAGCTAAAACCCTGATAGCGCTTTAACTTATTTGGAGTAGTCTCTCCCGCTCTACTGAGTGAAAAAAAAGTACAAAAGACAGACTATCAGTTAGGTGGTATATTACAAGACTAGAACAGCATAATGAAAAAGAATGGAGAACCCTAAAAGGAGGTGATTTTTTTAGATAATGCACAGGTTTTCTGAAGTATAATATTGTAGTCCGTCTTTTAAAAGCCTGCAACTAAACAGAGTCTCTTAATGATTTTTCATTCTGTCCATTTGTTAGGGTGATGGGTCAACTATGGCCTTGCAGCACGGGTCATGCTTGTTTGGTTTACTCCCCATCGGCTTGCCATAAGAGACTTCTGACCTTTGTCATGTATTTGACCCCCGACAGGCCAAAATAATGGAAGTGCCCTCCAACCAGCAAATCACTGCTTGCCTGCACAAACAAATGTTCAGATCATAAAAGATGTATTTTAAGTACTGGCTCCTCTGGTCCGTGACAGCTGGGCAAACACATAATAAGTGGGTTAAAGATTCTGCTTCACAACCACATAATCAACAATTTGTGGTTTGGAAGGACTTTTTCCACGATGGATGCAGATCTTTTGAATCATGCAAACCCATTCGGTATTGTATGAAGCTCTTTTTTAGCTGCAAGCTGAAGTGAGCGGATAATTATGCTTGTGGCTTTAGGGAACTATAAGAGTTGAAGACAGTCCACCCAAGCCGGCACTGACTAATAGCTTTTTTATCTACCAGCAGAGATTTCCTTTTAGCTGCGTCATTACCAGCTTTACTGAAGCTTGCTCTATCAACCTCGTTTTCCCATACTGTTTGTAATTCCAGCTCTGCCAGTGAAGTTCTCAGGTAACTTCCCCAGGAATTCGGTATTTGGAGGTTCATCTGGTGCTTTATTTCATCCCAGCATAATCTGTTCATGGTATCTGGAGTAGAAAAGTGGAATTTGTGACAAAGTTTAACAAACTCAGACAACTCCTCACAACACCCACTCACTCCGCCTGCCACACACTAGACCCAATCTTCTCAGCAAGCACCCATGTTTCCGACTGCACCACCAAACTCCTCTGGACCGACCACCGCTGCATCCACTTTACCTTCCGGAAACCCACCACCCACCACAGCACCCAGATGAGCCCTGCCGCAGCTGGGGCAAGATCACCAAGGACCAGCAAACCACTGCCCTCGCCCAGAGCCCACCCGCACACCAGACCGACCCCGACGCCACAGCCCGCAGCCTCAGAAAAATAGATGGACGACTGCACCAACACCCTTGCCCTGCTCAAGAAACCCTTCAACACCCAGACCAGCAAGTGAGCCAGCTGGTTCACCGAAGACCTCCAGGCCTCCAAGCGAACCTGCCGAAAACTGGAAAAAAACTGGACCCGCGAAAGAGCACCGGAAAGCTACACAGCCCACAGGAACGCCACCCGCCGACACCACCAACTCATCAGATCCGCCAAATGGACCACCTTCAGAAACCGCATAGACAACAACGCACACAACAGCAAACAGCTCTTCAGCATTGTGAATGAACTCTCCAACCCCAGTTCCAACACCAACGACATCCCACCATCACAAGACCTATGCAACTCGCTGGCCACCTTCTTCTATCGCAATATCGCAGACATACATGACAACTTCGACACCGTCATCACCCCGGCAACCGCGGGCACCCCCGCTCCCATGACCACCACCCGCTTCAACTGCCTGCTCGCCTGGACCAACATCATTGACAATGACACCATCAAGATCATGAACACTGCCCACACCACATCTTCAACAAAGCCAGCAGCACCATTGCACCCCACCTCCGGAAAACCATCAACATCTCCTTTGAGACAGCGACCTTCCCGGAGAGCTGGAAACACGCAGAGATCAACGCCTTACTCAAGAAACCCACGGCACTGCCCCTGTGGTACTTTTGGTTTCACTTTTGGTCATTGTTGACGGCGATTTGCTGCCGGTCGACACAGCTGACCTGATTCTTACTGCCAGCCCTACGCTTGTTGTTTACCCTTGTCCCTTTGCCTCTCCAAGACTGCTGCACAGGGAACCATTCTGACCAGATCCCAAATTTTCCGTCAGAGCTCGTCGACCATCATGGCGGGCAAGGCGGATACAGAGAAGCGTGCAAACAGAGGCACATATCGAGGGGGATTGCCCAATCCCATGCCATAGATAACTTTACCCGCCCGAAAGGATCCCCTGGCGGAGCGAGTAAGGTCTTCGAGGAGACTGGAGATGTCTCTCCTGCAACTGAGGAGCCGACATTGAAGGACGTTATGGGCACCATCGCAAGTGTTCAGACATCTATGGGCAAGCAGTACGAAACCCTGGCTGCTAAGATAGACACAGTGGCGATCGAAGTCTACCTTATCAGGACGGACTTGGGGAAAACCAATGAGCGGGTCAAGTCCCTGGACATCAAGACCGCAAGCCTCACTACGGATGTCTCGGATCTCCAGACCGAAGTCCGCAATCTCCGGACGTCTAAGGACTTGTTTGCCCGTCGGCTGGATGATTTCGAGAGCCGGGCCAGACGCAACAACGTCTGTGTTGTTGGTGTTCCGGAGAATTCCGCAGACTTATCTACAGATCTTCTGGTGGAGGACCTTGTTCTGAATCACTTGGCACCAAAGGGTCTCAGTAACTTTTCCACGGTAAATGTATAGGCATTTATATAGCGCACTACTTACCCGTAGGGTCCCAAGGCGCTTCGACCGCTGCGAAACCCTTCCTGGCTTCCCTGAGAGATGGTCCCTTAATGGGTATCTCCAGGGTGAGACCAGGCATCCCCGGCGGTCTGGTGGGGCCGTTAGTGAAGATGAGGCAAGCTAATGCCCAGAGTTGCCGAGTGTGATCGCTGATCAGAGTGGGCACCGAGGCGAGAGAATTATCGAGTCCGCTGACCCTGGTCCAGAAACCTGCCGCGCCGGAAATCGAACCCTGGTCCCAGGCCGTCCTCTGCTCTCGGGTCTGCCGCCTCTAACCAGTGAGCCACACTACTTCACTGTGGAGCGTGCCCACAGAGTCCCCGGTGGGAAGGCCAAACTGGGAGCCGCTCTGAGGCCTATAATAGCCAGGATTTTTAATTTCCGGGACAGAGACGCTATCCTTCAGGCATCGCGCACCAATGGTCCCACCAAATTTGAAAATGCGTCGATCAGCTTCTATCCGGACTTTACACAAGCGGTGCAGAAACAATGCATGGGCTTCACGGGGTGAAAAGGCGACTCAGGGACATGGGACTGAAATACGCCATGCTTTTTCCGGCCCGCTTGAGGATTGAATATGAGGAACTTGCGCTCTTTTTTGATCGCCCCGAGGTGGTTAGTGACTGGCTTGACAATCTGCCGACACATCGTACCAGCCCTGAAAGATCGAGGGGCGCTGAAGGTGGCCTGGAAGAGCAGGAGTAATGAGTCTGTACCGGCAAGCCAACTCTATGGACTTACGGCAGTGGCTCTATGACTGTTCTGTATATATAGTGTGAATCGGGAATCGGGACTCTTCCTTCTCTGGGGGCTTTTCTCTCTCTTCTTGTAGGTTAGTTCAACGGGGCGACAGGCACACTGCAAGTTGGGGTGGCTTTTTGGTCTACCGCAGGGGTGCAGGGTGGGGGTGTGTGTTTTGGGGGTTCTCTTGCGGGTGGTGGGGGGTCTTTAACTTCTTGTTTGTGTCGAGGCTGCGCTTTGTTGCATATCAGATCTTTTGGGCCTGTTTCTTGGCGGGGGGGCAAAGTGTTTATTTTTGGGATGGGGGTAGGGGACTGAGGGTGTTGAGCTGGAACGTCAATGGTCTGGGCGATAGGATAAAGCGGGGAATAGTTCTGCAATACTTGAAGCGTTGCTCCCCGGATATAGTCTTACTCCAGGAGACGCATCTCATAGGGAACACGTGCCACGCACTGAATAGACGGGGCTACCGCCTGGCGGCTCATTCTGGATTCACCACTGGGTCGAGGGGGCGGGCATCCTGGTTAGGAACTCCCTCCCCCTAGAGATAGATGACACCTTGCTGGATGATAGAGGCCGATATGCGGCTATTACGGGCCGATGGGAGGGAAAGACGATCTCCATTTTGTCTGTGTATGTCCCACCCGGCCTACAGTCCACCACATTTTCTGATTTGGGCAGGGTGGTCCTGGGGTTCCCTGAGGGCAAGTTGGTTGTGGGTAGCGACTTTAATTCGGTTGTCAGTGGGGAGGAGGATCGTAGCCCCCCCAGACTCCTCCCGACATCGCAACTATGGCTGGGCAATTTTTTGGACGCTCTGGATCTAGCGGATTGTTGGAGGTAACTGCACCCCGGACAGTCCCAATATACCTTCTACTCGGGAGCTCATGGGAGTCTCTCGAGGCTCGATTATATCCTTATACCAGCGGTGCAGAGGGTCTCTGTAGGGAAATTAGGCATTTAGCTAGGGGGATCTCGGACCACTCTCCACTCTGGCTCACTATTGATGTACAGTTACGGGCCGGGGGTCGGGTTGCTCCGATTAACCCCTGGCACCTTCGTAACCCTAAAATTAGAACCAAGGTGGTTAAGTGTATGGATTACTACTTTGCCGAGAATGAGGGTTCGGTGTCCTCCCCCATCTCCTTGTGGGAGGCTTATAAGACTGTGATTCGTGGTCAGACTCTGTCCTTGATTGCTAGCGAGAGGAAGCGTAAGAATGCGGAAGTGGTGGGTCTGGAAAACGAAATCACCGGGTTGGAGGAGAAGATGGAGTCTGGGGCTACACCAGAGGGAATGCATTCTTTGGGCCTCAAACAGTCTGACTATAGAGCTCTGGTGACTGACGCGGCAAAGGCGATGAATCGTGAGCAACAGGGGCGTTTGTATGATGTTGGTGATAAAGCGGGAAAGTTGATTGCTTGGTTGGACAAAAGAGACAGATTGAATCGGGTGTTGCCTGTTGCTGAAAAAATGGATGGTACGCGAGTAGTGGACCCGGTTGAGATAGTTGAGGTCTTTGCCCAGCACTTTCAGAAGGTCTACGCGCCGGTCTTGGATTGGCCGGAGGAAGACTTGCATTTGTTGCTTCGGGATATTGTGTTGCCTAGCCTGTCGGATTCGGACAAAGAGCTTATGGAGGCGGAATTTTCCACCGATGAAATAGCACTCGCTATCCGGTCTATTTGCTCATGGAAGCCCTCAGGCCCAAATGGCATCCCGGTTGAGCTGTACAAGTTGTGCCCTGATAAAATGGCGCCATATCTTCGCCGGATGTTTTTGGCATCGCAAGATCTCGGATCCCTTCCCCGGGACCAGAGACTGGCGTCCATTGTGGTCATCCATAAAGATGGAAAACCCCGTGAACAATGTTCATCGTACCGGCCGATTTCGCTTCTGAATGTGGAACCCAAGATCCTTGCGAAGCTATTGGCGAACCGGCTGATTACGGTGATTAGCGACTTGGTACACCCAGACCAATCTGGATTCATCCCCCATCGAAACACTGCGCTTAATCTTCGTTGTCTTCACAGCGTCTTAGCAAGGGCGGGGTCTCTTGGTGAACCGGCCATCTTGGTTTCACTTGATGCCTCGATGGCCTTCGACACGGTGGAATGGCCGTACCTGTGGGTGGCCCTTGCCAAATTTGGCTTTGGCCCTAATTTCATCGGGTGGGTCAGGCTTCTATATGAGCAACCACTGGCCCCGTGGTGGTCAATGGCAGGGCCTCGGAACCCTTTGTTCTCGGACGCGGCAAGCGGCAGGGATGCCCTTTGTCGCCACTTCTTTTTGCGCTTGCCCTTGAACCCCTTGCCGCGTGGCTCCGATGGGAACCTTCGCTCAAGGGTCCCCTGACTTCGAGGATCGTATATCGTTATACGCTGACGATATCTTGTTATACCTCACCTCTCCCCGCAAGTCACTGGAAGTCCTGTTTGACGTCTTGAGTTCCTTCGGGGAAAATTCCGGCTTAGTCATCAATTGGGCCAAGTCCTGTATCTACCCTCTCACGGGAAAATTGCCTTCTCTACCCCGCATTTGGCCGATACCCGTCTCGAGCTTTGGTTTTAAGTACCTAGGAATCTATATATCCTTGGATCCCGCAGTACACTACGAGCGGAATTTGCTGCCTCCGCTTGCCCGGCTTAGATTGGATGTCGCGGAGTGGTGTGGCTTGCCGTTGTCCTCTTTGGGGAGATCGGCCATCTTCAAGATAATGTCTCTCCCCCGATTCCTGTATGCCATTCAAAATACACTTGATTTGGTGCCTGCCAGCTATTTCCGTGAAATTGAGTGCCTCCAGAGGAAACTGGTATGGGGCGGACGACCTCGCATAGCATTGGCAAAATTGACTTTGCCCTGGTATGATGGTGGTATAGCGTTGCCCGATATCAAGCGCTTTTACTGGGCATCCCAACTGAGTGCGGTCAACCATGCTATGTGTGTCCTGTTCCGAATCCCGCATTCGAGATGGATAGGTGCAGCTACCCGGGGGCGACTATAATAGGGCGCTCTATTCTAGAGCTGCCAGGAAGAATCTGACGGGCCCCACCGGGGTGGCGGTACGAGTATGGGGTAGTGCGACTACGGCTACGGGATGGACGGACAAGCTGACTAGAGCAACTCCCCTATATGCTGCGGAGAGACTGGGTAGTCTATCGACGACGAAGGGATTCGATAGATGGGACCTTATTGGTATCAGTAAAGTGGGCGATCTCTGGGTCAGGGACAGAGTTAAGACCTTCGACAAACTAAAACAGGAATATATATTGGAAGATAGGGAATATTTTCGATATCTCCAGGTCCGCCACGCACTTGAGTCGGTTTTCCCAGCTGAGACTACTATTCCGGAGTCCTCTCCCCTGGAAGATAGGGTGCTTGACGGATATGTCCCTGATAGAACTATATCTCTCATCTATAAAAATCGTATTAATGACCGTTCGGACCTCCTTGTACAGCTCTGTGGTGCTTGGACTGGTGATGGACTGGAGTTGGATGATGAAGACTGGCAGGCTGCGATATCCTCCCCCCAAAAAGTCGCGATTCCGGCGCGTCTCCGGCTGGTGCAATTAAAGATTCTGCACCGCATCTATGTCACGGGTCCACGATTGATGTATATGGGTTATTCTGCGGATGGGCTGTGTAGGCGTGGTTGTGGTATGCTTGCTACCTTTCTTCACATTATATGGCAATGCCCGGAGGTGGTGGTTTTCTGGAACCGAGTGCATGTGGTTATGGGTGAGGTGACGGGTGTTGAGTTATTGCCAGAGGCCAGACGTTGTTTGTTGAACATCTGGGAGCCGACTGACTGCAGTGTTGCTCAGACCCAATGGGTCACCCTTGGCAACATGATCGTGAAAAGGGACAATGCCCAATTGTGGGGCTCTCAGAGGAAACCTTTGGTTTCAACTTGGACAGAGAACATGGACTGGTGCATGTTCAGAGAGAAAATTGTATATGTCTCCCGTGGTAGGCCCAAAAAGTGGGGCAGGATATGGGGTCAATCGAATTCATACCGAGGAGAGATTTGCCCTCCCCCTTTTATAGAAGCTTCCGGCATTCCTCAATCCCCTTAACTGTGCGTTTCAGGTCATTTGCTTCCTTTTGTATAGGGCTTACTGGTTTGCTCTCGGCCCCCCTCCCCCTTCCGGATCTCTCCTCCCTTATTGCATTGCTCATTATTCAACCGGCTCCCCCTACCGTATGAGACAGTCACTACGGTGTATAGTATTTGCCTCGACCCTTTTTTGTGTGTTTTTCTTTTCGTTTATTTATAAAATATAAAATGTGAAACCTTTTATTTATCCTCCTATCGCCACAAGCTCTATATAATATTGTGCGTTATCGCTGCCGGGCCCTCGGGTTGTCGGCTGATGAGCTGTGTATTATTGCACTATTGGTATTGACCAGCCTCCGTGGTTGTAGGTCTGTAACTGTACTTCTTTTTTATAAAATAAAGGTTTAAAAAAAAGAAAAAAGAAACCCACGGCGGACCCCAAGGACCTAAAGCACTTCCGACCCATCTTCCTGCTCCAGTTCTCAGTGAAGGTCATTAAAAAGGCCGACAACAAACAACTGACCAACAACATCCTGGACCCGTCTCCGTTCTGTAGCAACCACAGCACCGAAACTGCCCTCATCGCTGCCACCGATGACACCAGGATCCTGCTGAACAACGGAAAAACCCCGGCCCTCATCCTCCTGGACCTGTCAGCCGCTTTCAACACAGCCTGCAATCACACACTAAAAGCACACTTTCACGGCGCTAGAATCCAAGAGAAGGCCCTGGACTGGACCACCTCGTTCTTCTCAGGGAGAACCCAGAGCATCCGCCTCCCCCCTTCCACTCCAAAGCCACCAAGATCATCTGCGGCGTACTCCAAGGATCATCCCTCAGCCCAACGTTGCTCAACGTATACATGGTACCGCTCGTCCACGTCGCCGACGGCACAACCTAAACATCATCTCCTATACTGACGACACCCAGCTGATCCTCTCACTCACCAAGGACCCCCACACAGCTAAAACCAACCTCCATGAAGGAATGAAGGCCGTCGCCAACTGGATTAGGAACATCCGTCTGAAACTGAACTTGGACAAGACAGAGGTCCTCATACTCGGTCCCACCCCCTCAGCCTGGGATGACTCTAGGTGGCCGACGGCATTAGGAGCACCGCCTGCACCCACCAACCACACACGTAACCTCGGGGTCATCCTCAACTCCACACTCTCCATGACGAAACAGGTCAATTCCATCTCCTTCTCCTGTGTCAACACCCTCCGCATGCTTCGCAGGATCTTCAAGTGGATCCCCACCACAACTAGAAGGACGGTCATCCAGGACCTCGTCAGAAGTAGACAGGACTATGGCAAAGCAATCTAAGCAGGAGCCCCGGCCAAACTCCTGAAACGGCTCAAACACATCCAGAATGCCTCTGCATGCCTGATCCTCGGCATCCCGCGCCGCAGCAACATCACACCCCACCTGAAAGACCTGCACTGACTTCCCATCAACAAGATAATAACCTTCAAGTGCCTCACCCACGCACACAAGGCACTCCCTGACACCGGACCAGCTACCTCACAGCCGACTGAGCCTCTACACCTCGTCCTGCCAGCTCGGCTCTGCAGACCGTGCCCTCGCCACTGTCCCCCGCATTCTCCAATCTCGCCGCTAAGACGTGGAACACCCTCCCTATCCTCCTACAGCAGACTAAAGACCTCCTAACCTTCAGGAGACTCCTCAAGACCTGGTATCAGTACCTGTACTTCTGTCCCGAGTGTCTAAACAAGGCAACCCAACATCCACAGAACCAAAATCATCGTCCCTTCACTCCAATAGGGCACAGCCTCCCCTGATTACATAGATTGACAGTAGACACTTCTACCCGCAAGGAGTGGAGAGACAAAGAAGTACCACCAGGGTATTCTTTCTAGAGTGGAGGATCTAAGAAGAGCAATCCTGCAGAGGGTATTATATCCGTGATACTTTGTAAATGAGGCACTGTCTCCAATAGGTAGACGCTGTAAGCCAGTACAATGGTTTTACACTCCAGGTGCAGTAATCTGGGCATCAAACAAATGAAGATTGTCTCTCCAAAAATGATTATATAAAAATCCACTTCCAAAAAACAGTCTTGAAAAAGTCTAATTGAGTTCAAGACTACCCAGGAAAGTAAAGACAATGTATGTAAAAATATCTAACAGATGCTACCACTCGACATAAAAAAAAAGAGAACGAAAAAACAAATGCTGACGCACACAGGAGGTAATGTACATTATATTGCATAAATACCTCCAATTTCACGTTTTTAGTGGTACCAGCCCGGGGGCCCATTAAAAATGCTTTTTTGTCTACCCCACGAGCCAGGTCCTTTTTAATCTTTACTATCACTCACTTGATAAACCCCACCACTCACTCACATTATAATTTTTTTGAAACCCTCACATGCATCACACATAGATACAAAAGTAAATGTTCCCGCATAGCCGTAGGTCGCAGCACGCCGCATCCCGTAGAGGGGTGTGAAGACCCCAATGATGAAGCATGACACCAAGGGTCCTTTTGGTGTGTCAGGGGTATTTTACACACACTGTGTGCTCTCCACCATTGTAGGGAACACTCTCTACTCAAAGTTGGATTCTTACTGTTTATGCATAAGAAAATAAGTTACCTGAGCCTCAGGAGCATTCCATATTACTCCGCAAATGTCGGAACAAAAGCGCTAACGGCAACTCTAAACGACACGTCTGGCGTTCTTACAAAAAAAAGAAAGTGGTACACTTGCTTCACATCCGAGGCGATAGGTGGCGGAATATAGAATGCTGCAATGTGTTCAAAATCACTCGCGTTGTGCCAAATGCGAGCAGAAAACAAAGCGCATATAAATAAAAAATGAAATGCTGCTTCCAATGCCAAACATTCATGTTATACTAAACGCGAGCATAACAGAACACGTTCAAGAAGTAAAATAAAATGGAGCTTTCAAGAAAGGCAGACGATCCAAAAAGGAAGCGCTGAAGAATCCAAAGGTCAATTGGGGTAAAAATAGAAGTTTCCAGAATAAACACTCTTCCAACAAAGAAGCCTCCATGCTTCGCTCGAACACACAGGAAAAGGGCTTGGCCCCAGACAAGAAAACAAGCCAAGCACTCGAAGTTGTAAGCTAACTGCCTATATTCAAAGATGGGTCAGCTGATCACCCCTAGGCAATCTGGGAAGGCATACAAAACAAAGGTTTTCGCAAGGCATTCTGGGATTAGTAGTTTTTTGATATACCAGGAAAGGAAAGGTTCGCTGGCTAACACCTGGCTCTTCGAACAGTAGCAGCTTTACCCCCCACAGCCTTGAGACCCTCATGGGTATGTAGTGCGCTTTACAAATGCTATGATTGATTGATTAAAGGTAATAGATGATCTGATAAATACAGAAACATCCCATTAGGGTACATATCAGGGGTAAACAACCTTTACAACACAACGTTTACCACGCAGTGCCTTTACAACGCGGTATTTACAACGCAAACCATTACAGCGCATTGGGCTGGGGGGCGCTCTAGGATAGGGAATAAGTTTAATTTACTATCCAACACCTTCCCTAGTGTCCACGGGGACTGGTGTTGGAATAGTAAATTAAACTTTTCACTATCCAGCACCCCAAAGCGCTATGCGCTGTAATGGATTGCGATGTAAAAACCGCGTTGTAAAGGCATACGTGGTAAAAGCATGCGTTGTAATGTCATACATCCCATATCAGGACTAGTGAATCATGACAGACTTCCACAGATACTACAGGATCTCCCAACTAACAACACTGTTGTATTTGCCTGTGTTTATTTGATTCCTTCTCTGGAATCTCCAAGTTGTCATAGTGTTCTGGATGTTCCAGTTCTCTGTAATGCCAGTTGGTGATCTGTTGTGCCAGTGTATGGTGCGGTGGCTCGTTGCTCCATATTAAACTCACCAACCAACTTATACACAGTTTCTTGTGATTCATTTGACACCCACAACATTATTTTGGCGACTGAGGACTTGGGGTCAATCTAAAACGAGCCACTGCTTCGTGATCTATTTTTTTTTTGCCTTGCCTGGAAAGAAGAAGTTTCACTCGACCTTCAAATTTTATCTTTTTGTCCTACTTCGACCTTCTCCAGCGGCTGAATGTTTTACAGGGAATTTATTTCCCCAGCGGCAGTGTGTCATCTTCATTTACAAAAGGTGAGGAGGTCGTAGGGTGGGCTGCTTTGAGAAATAAAGTCCTGTGTTTAAGCTGACGTTGGAAAAGAAAGTCGTGTTGTGAAGCTGAATTCAAACATTCAACTTATGCTTTGAAAAGCATTTCGAGAAGTGCAGAATGCATGGCTGGAATAACTCTTTCATGTTAAGCCTCACCTGTCTCCAACTGTCTCCTGAGATCGTTACTCCTACAGCGCTCTCCGCTTTTGATGACGTTGTAGAACGCACGTTGGGACATGGTGATTTCTCTAACGTCACATTCAAGCACTGTTCTGACACGCTAGCAGCCGCGCTCACGTCAACATTCCACGCAGCGTGAGTACAGAGCAGAGAGACTCGACAAGAGTATAGAGTGTCTGTTTAACATCAACGACTTGCACGCAGCTGTCTTTTATTATACGTTGCTTTTTGGTTAACTATTAACGAACCGTTTCTCTCTCAGTCAGTGCCATCACATCAGTCAATCCTTCAATTTCTATTTGGCCACGGATTAATTTCAGACAATCAGTTGAAGTACTGGAGCAATTGCCTTACCGATTAGAGATTCCTTTTTGGACATCAAGGTTGTACTTACAACTGTGGTAGTAAGACAATTATATTTTTTGTGTGAGATTCCAACTGTTTGAAAGACATAAATTTTTACAGAGACATTCTAACTCATTTTTCTTAACAATATCTTTCACATTTTATTCTGCTTTTATTATTTAATGTTAAAATTTGCATTATATTTTGTGATTACTTGTTAGTCTCCATTTTCTAGAATGCAATCTGTCAATCAATCCCCCCCTTTTTTGGAAAGTCCTTGTACACCGCAAATTCAGTGGAGGCAGTGGTTTGATGCCTTTGAGACATATGTTGGTGCGATAGGCGCTTCTAGATACAGGGCTGAAAGAAAGAAATTCTTACTGTTAAACTGTTTGGGATTTGAAGGAAGGGTAGTCTATAAGCATTTGCCTGATTTGGTCCTTACTGAGGGTGAAGTTATAGATGAATATCAAGAGACGATAAAAAAACTGGTCATCAAGTTTGATGTTCAACCAAGTTTAGTTGTATTAAGGCATAAGTTCTTCAAAAGAGCCCAACTTCAGAGTGAGGATGTTGATTCCTATTTAAGTGCTTTACGTAAACTTTGTGCTGAATGCCATTTTGGTGATTTTAGGGACCAATTGGTGAGAGATCAAATTATCGCACACTGTTGTGATAAGCATATTCAACAGAAGTTACTTACTATGGGAAACCCAACTTTGGAAGAAATCATAAAGGTGGCAAAAAGTCTAGAGCTTGCTCAAACTTCTATTAAGGAATTGAGCAAAACAGAAGTTCATAAAGAAAGTGTAAATGCTGTTGTTTCTCAAATAAAGCCTTGTTTTTCCAGGAAAGATAAGCCCAATGACAAAAGTGTCTACAAAAAAAATATGTGTTATAGATGTGGTTATTCTCCACATTCTAAAGAGAATAGTTTTTGTCCTGGAAGGAATGCTAAGTTGGCCATTTGGCTAAAGTCTGTCAAGCGAGTTTGAGCAAGACTGACAAGGTCAGTTGTGTGTTGGAAGATGAAGATGTTTCGGAGAGTGTAATGGTCAAAGAATTCAAAGACATGATTGTCACTGTGATGGAGGATGGTGTGGTTACTGCTGATCCTGATGAATGTGTAGACCCTTATGTAGGTATTCTTGTGGGTGATGTGTGCTTAAAGCTACTTGGGGACTCCGGTGTGAGAATTACCATGATTTCTTTGGATTTGTTCAAGCAATCTTGGGCAGATAGGGAATTATTTCCGCCTGACAGGGCGCCTGTTTCCTATGAGGGACGCAAAATAGTTTTGGAGGGGTACATTGAAAACATCTTGCAGTTCAAAGATAGAAAGATACAAGGAAAGATTTATGTTGCTGTACGGGGTTTGAACATTTTAGGTTGGTACCATCAGGGATTATTTGGCATGTTACTAAGACCAGGTGCTAAAGAACAAGTGCTGGTTGTACTGGATATGCCTGATTCGTTGTCTCTGGAGAAGGAATTTCCAAGAGTCTTTTCTGATTCTCTTGGTGAAATTTCTGGGTTCAAGCATAGAATTAAAATTAAAAGTGATGCTGTGCCCGTGAAACATAAAGTAAGGTCTGCACCATTTAGTTTGAGATCTGATCTCAAAGCAGAACTTGAAAGGTTGGAGAAAAATGGGATTATAGAGCCCATTGAGTCTAGCTTGTGGCATAGTCCTTTGGTTGTCGCACGCAAACGCAATGGAGAGATTCGTCTCTGTTGTGATCTCAGGAGTCTCAACAAAGAGATTTGGGTGGATGCTCATCCTCTTCCCAAAATTGGGGATTTACTAGAAGAGCTGAGGGATGCACAGTGGTTTTCTAAAATTGATTTAGCCTCGGCGTACCATCAAATTGTCCTGGAAGATGAGTCCAGACATTATACTGCTTTTAACTCTCCCTTTGGCACCTTTCAATTTTGTAGAATGCCGTTTGGGCTAGCCTCTGCGGCTTCTGTTTTTCAAAGGACTATGCAGAGTGTGCTCAAAGATGTCAAAGGTGTTGTTATTTTTCAGGACGACGTTTTGATTTTTGACAAATTTTTGGATCAACATGATCATATTTTAAGGTCAGTCTTGAACAGATTTGATGAGAGAGGGATTGTTGTGAAGAAGACCAAATGTGAATTTTGGAAGAAGGAGGTCGAATTTCTGGGTCATTTGGTCTCCGGTTTGGGAGTTTCTCCTAGACCTGGTCTGGTTAAGGCTGTTGTTGATTGTCCAGCACCTAAGAACAAAGATGAATTGCGTTCATTTTTGAGTTTATGTGAATTTTATTCACGTTTCATCCCAGATTATGCCACCAAAATGAAGTCCCTTTCTAGTATGCTTAGATCCAGTGTTACTTTTGTTTGGGATCAGCTTTGTCAGTCCACCTTTGATTTAGTTAAATCTGAATTGGTCAATGCTAAGTTCTTGAAAGCGTATGATCCTAGTGTCAGTTGTGTTATTACTGTTGATGCGAGCAATTATGGTCTTGGTGCTGTGCTCACTCAGGTTGTTGATGGAAAGGAAGTAACTATCAGCTATGCTTCAAGGGTTCTTAGAGATCCTGAGATCAATTACTCTGTGATTGAGAAAGAGTTACTAGCATGTTACTGGGCTTGTGAAAAATTTCGGACTTATGTTTGGGGAAGGAAGTTTGTGATCCAGACTGATCATAAGCCATTGATCTATATTTTATCGGGTGATCGTATTAAGTATGCTACCCCTCGAATTGCTCGTCTCACTACTAAGCTTTTGCAATATCAGTTTGTTGCCAAACATATACCTGGCAAAGACAATTGTACTGCTGACATGCTATCAAGATTACCTTTGCAGGAGAATGATGGACCTGAGTTGGAGGAGGATAGAGAGGATTGTTTCATCGCCTCTTTGGATGCTATTGTCTGTGGTGGCTGTTCCGAGAGAGAGTGGTTTGACGCCATGAGTGCTGATGTGACTTTGTCCAAAGTAAAAGATTTTATTGTTGCTGGTTGGCCTAGGGAAAAAAATTTGCCTCAACATATTCAACCATTTTGGAAAGTTTCTGATGAACTTTCTATTGAAGATGGGGTTGTTATGAGAGATGACAGGTGTATTCCACCTCTGACTTTACGTGTTAGTCTCATTGATAAGGCACATGAGGGTCAACTCGGTCTAACTATGACTAAGAGACGTTTGAGATTGCATTATTGGTCGCCTTCGATGGATGGTGAAGTGGAAGAAAGGGTTAAGCTGTGTTGTGTTTGTGCTATCGCTGAGAAAGGTTTAAAAGTTACCATTCCTCCTTTGCAGCCTATTCCTTTTCCTTCTGGACCTTGGCTTAAGATTGGCCTTGATCTGATTGGGCCATTTTATTTTCTTCCATCTCATCTTAGGTTTGCCTTTGTACTAATGGATTTTCACGGTCAAATGGCCAGAGGTTAAATTCTGTTCCAACCCTACTGCAAATTGTGCCATTCTCTTTCTCAGAGAAATATTTATGAGGGAAGGCTTTCCTGAATGTATTGTTTCTGACAATGGTGTGCAATTTGTTAATGCTGAAATGCGTGTCTTTTTAGAAGAGTCTGGTGTTAAACACTTAAGAAGTTCTGTTGGACATCCTCAGACTAATGGTCAGGTTGAGAGAATGAACCGTGTGCTTGTGGAGTGTATTAAGTGGGCCAAGACCAATAGTTTTGATGTGGAGAATGCTGTGAGATCCATGATTTGGTGTTATCGCACCACTCCGCACTCTGTCACCAAAGTTGCCCCTTTTGTTTCTCTTAGAGGAAGATTACCTACCTCTTCTCTTTACCCTGCCTGGCTTTTGAGAACTGTGGGTCACAAGTTTACTTTTCACACAACTAATAATGATGTTGTGCAGATGCGTGTTAAATGTGCTCAAGAAAAAATGGCAAACAGGTTTAATGAAAAGATGTCTGTTAAATCTTTGAATGTTTCACCTGGTGACATGGTGCGTGTAAAAAATTATAGGACTGTTAAGAAGGTTTGTGAAGCTTTCGGTGAACCTGTTCGTGTTGAAAAAGTGTGTGGGAATGCAGGTATGGTAGAAGGTGGACATTGGTGGAATCTGTGCAAAGTTATCAAAGTTAAAAGGTGCGACTCTGGGATTTGTTCTTCTGAGTCTCAACGTGTGTTTCCAGATTCTGTACAGAAATCTTTGCCTTCTTCTTCAAGTTCTACATCTGCTGAGTGTCCCTTGACTATTGGCGCTGTCAGGAAATCATCCCGTGTAATTCGTCTTCCATGGAAACTTCGCTAGTTTTGTTTTACTTTTTCGTTTTAATTTTTCTTTTGTTTTCTGTTTGTTTTTTGGAAAAAAGAGATAATGTTGTATTTGCCTGTGTTTGTTTGATTCCTTCTCTGGAATCTCCAAGTTGTCATAGTGTTCTGGATGTTCCAGTTCTCTGTAATGCCAGTTGGTGATCTGTTGTGCCAGTGTATGGTGCGGTGGCTCGTTGCTCCATATTAAACTCACCAACCAACTCATACACAGTTTCTTGTGATTCATTTGACACCCACAACAAACACCAACAAGAAGCATTGAACTTCACTCCTCCTAACATCAGCCACTCATGGCACAATGTGATAAAATCATTGTCAGAATATCCTCTAATGTGAAAATTGAGCCCTAAATAAACATCAACAAAAATACTGTCCTGTTGGAGTTAATAAGAGTTAATAATAACAAATTGGCACTCCACTTATAACACAGTATTTATGCCGGATGATAGTTATATAGATACTTATATAGATAAGTACCATATTCAAGGCAAGGACCACAAGGCACAGAGAACAAGCCTGCCACTCCTTGTATGGCTTTAGCATTCGACCATAACCCCATTAAAATACAGTTGAATTCCGCCCCCAGACCGGTCTTCCAGATTGAATGTGGGGCTACAAACCTGACGCCATCGACTGATAACCTAAGATTGCACTGGAAGGGGGTTGATAGTTGCAAAGTGTTCAGGGAATTGGTTAAGGATAACATGCATCTTATTGATTCTTGCCTGTCACTGCAATCTTTACATACAGTGATAATCCAGGATTTTACGAATTTATGCCAAGTGATTAATACCCTTCTATCAAAACCCATATCCCAAGAAGAAAGCACCCCTAGATGGTTTAACCATGAATGCACGTTGGTTAATTTGAACTTTACCTAGGGCCCTATCAGCCACCCAGAGGTGTGCAACGGATGTTCAACTGGCCAGAAAGGAGTACAACGGGGTTGTTGCAAGTAGAAAGAAGGCCCTCCTGACTGAACGGTGGGAAACTCTTTCTGAGGCTGCCAGTCTAAAAAAAGACAATATTTTTTGGGCAGCAGTAAGGGATCTTCGATCAATGGGCCAGTTACCAACCCCGATAAATTGCAATATTTCTAGTGACGCCTGGGTTAAACACTTCTCAGAAATATATGCCACTCCACCATTAGGGGCCGAAATGTATGTGCCCGGTAGCTTAGTCCCTATAGAGAGAAGTATCTCAGAAGTAGAAGAACCCATCCAGCAGAGTTTTGGGAACAAAGCCCCGGGGCCAGACGAGTTTCCAATTGATTTATTCAAGTGGATCCCCGATTTTTGGGTCCCATTGCTACTGAATGTTTTTAATAGTCTGACTCTCGCAAACCTACCAGTAACATGGGCCAAGAGTATTATAGTACCGATCTTTAACAAAGGATATAGGTCCCAGCCGTGTAATTACAGACCCATATCCCTAATAGACAATACCCTAAAAATTTTAGTTCTGTATAATAACATTTTAACCTGGACAGAAGAAAATTATATTTTAGAACCATGTCAGTTGGGCTTCCGGAGCAAGGGGGGAACAGTTGAACAATGCCTCAACCTTAATTTGGTTATTGAGAAATACACCTTTGTACGGAGTTCCCCGATTTACATAGCATTCATGGATTTGTCCACAACTTTTGACTTTGTTAATAGGGCAAAGCTGTGGAGAATCCTTCTAGCAGGTGGGCTGGATGATCCGTTGAAACACTTTTTAGTGTATCTCCATAAAGATCTCCAGGCTCAAGTGAGGATCGGTACGGGAGGTGAGGTTTCGGGGGAAATTGATTTAGATAGAGGGGGTCAGACAGGGTTGTGTTCTAGCCCCCCTACTTTTCATTATTTATATCAATAGGTTGAACAGCTTTCTGAAAATAGCTACCCAGGATGTCCCGATAATAAATGGGAAACCCATCCCTGTGCTCTTATACGCAGATGATGCGGTCCTTATAGGCCACACTCCAAATTCCCTGCATATTCTGGTCCAAAATTTTAATAAGTACATGAATGTGTTAGACTTACGGGTCAATTTTAAGAAATCATTTTTAATGTGCAGTGGACAAGGGTAGCGAGAAATAGGCACTATTACATTAGACAGTCAAAAATTGACTTGCACACCATCATTTGTTTATTTGGGGTTGGTCTTTTCTGCGTACGGTTCCTGGAATGAGCATTTAGCTCACTCCAGGAGCACGTTCTCAAAGGCCAATATTTGATCCTAAGCCTTCCTCGTCCTAAGACCACTGGGGCTATTTTAGCAGTTCAGAAAATTGACAAACTTCAGTGCATCCTGGTGGCCACATATGGTGCCAAGATTTAGGGCATAGTAAAAAGTATAGGTAGCCAGCAGGAAGAGAACAGGTTCTGTAGGAAACTGTTGGGTATCCCAATCTTAACCACACAATGTATATATGCCACAAGGAACTTAACATCAATTTTATATCTGATTTTATCCGTGCTCGACCTGCTCTTTTTTGGCTCTCATTGTGGAAGAACCAAGCCACTTCCCTGACCCGACAGATTAATATTGATTGTTTAAAGTGTGACAATGGGATGGAAATCCCATTGTTAAGAGGCGTGCAACAAAGCTTCCACAGTATTAATAGAGAGCACATTTTATTAGATCCCAGCTCAGCTCAACTAGTTCCAAAAAAGGAACTGCGGGAAGCCTTTTACTCTCTGTACAATAAAGAGAGGAATGTTTTAGAATCCGGGAAGATACTTGTGCGAATTACATGTTTATTGAAAAGCATTGTTACCCGCTGCATATATATCTCACTTTACCAATGAGCCGATGGGAGAGGAGCCTATTATGTCGATTAAGAGCTGGAACTATCAGATTTGCACTCAAATCTAAACCAAACGCTATGCTCTTGTGATGGGAGGAGTGGTCAATCAATTATACACTTTTTATTTTTCAGTAAGTACTATTTCAAATACTCCAAGTGGCTTTTAAACCCTTATTTGAAAAAGAGACAACTGATCAGTTTGGACGAGGCCTATCAGTGTATAATACCTCTAGACTTTTCTTAGAATTTCCATTAAAACACTTAGGTCTATGTTGGACCCTTGAGCCTTTTTGATGCCATTGAAAAATGTCTTAATGGTTTTATGTAAAACGTTTTCCCCATTGTATTCTTAAATATGACAAATGATTTTGTACATTTTTGACATTTGAATTTTATTCATGTATGGATTGACTGTGTTTAAATGTGAATTTGTGCTTTTATGGGTACCAAGGTATCCGAATAAGGTTAATGAGCTGAAATGAACTGGTAGTTATATAGATAAGTATCATATTCAAGGCAAGGACCACAAGGCTCAGAGAACATGCCTGCAACTCCTTGTATGGCTTTAGCATTCAACCATGCATGTTAGCGGTGTTAACACAAGAATGTTAATGAATAAGGCCTTTTCTCAACAATCAGCATATGTTGCTATGAGCACCTAGAATACAAAACAGATTGATATGACTAATTTGTGGAGATTACCTACTAGTGGGTGATAGTGCACTCTCGAAATAGTCAGAACGGTGGACAAAGGGCCTTGAGTGTGGGGACAGGATGACCAGGAGGCTGTGCTCAGCCCCGCTATCTTCAAAGAATGCCTACCCTGTCACTGGCAGATGAAATTGTATCCTAGGCTTGCCTATAATTTGTATTTGTAGCCACCCTGGCTCCAACCCCAGCAAAAAAGGTGTGGTATGGAAAGATTAGGGTCAACAGTAAGAAGACTCCAGGCTACTATGTTTAATTCTAAATGTATAGATTCTATATTTTACTATTTTGTAGTGTTTTTGCAGTGTATAGGTCTTGATTAGTCTTTCTTTCTTGCCCTTCATGTGTTCATTCATCTGGTCTTCACTTTTGACAGTGTTGCTTGCCTTCTCCCTCTAGGACCTTTATTCAGAACAGATGGATGCCTCAGACAGAATGGAGAAGTGAAAGGTAAGTATTTCTTCCTTTTCTATTTCTCTTAGCTTTTCCCTTTCTAATAGTTCTACTTTATTTCTTCTAGATGTCTTTATTTCTTATCTAACTTTTTCTTATCTTTCCTTTATGTCTATTATATTCTCTCTGAAGGCTTGATTACTCTTCTTCTGCTTAGTCTACCTCTAATTCGTTCCAGCGCTGCTCCCTATACCTATTCCGCTTCCATCATGAGGGGAGTGGGATGTGATGTCTCTTTTGCTCTGAACTACGTGTTGCTTTCATTGATCTGCCTTCTTTTTTTAGTTCACCCTCCCTTTCCTCCTCAGCTACCTGGCAAATCCTGTATCCCCACCCTCGTCATCTGTTCCTGGGGGCTGGCGCTCTCTTCCTCTCCCAAGCTCACTGAATCACTGTTGAGAACTGCCACAAACTTCCCTGACACATGCTTACTCTCGCCTGACCCACGGGTAATGCATATTCTACCCGCTCTTGAGATGTCAGGTGTTGTGTGTGGTGGATGGGAAATAAAGCTTTTGGGGACCTTCTCTAGGGGCTTGGGCTGTGCTGGAGGTGTCTGGGCTCACTTGATTTTACTTCTCTTGGACTTGGATCTGACTGACCTTTCTTTTGGTGGGGGATTGTCATTTCTATCACTACATGGTTTAAGTATCCTAATGCAGGGAGAGCAAGTGTGAGCACGTCCATCCCTGGATATGGTGGGGGAAATGCTGATGTGTAATTTTCTAACGGAATTTTAGGGCTATTATTTATGGCCTCTTTGGAGATGGTCCATAATTCTAATAATGCCTCTCTTACAGGTACAATCATTCAATGCACCATGGGTCACAGGATGGGGGTGGTGGCGATATGACACACCGCCCATGATGCCAGGCACCCGCTAGGAACCTGAGAGATCCTTCTTTCAACCAGACCCCGACCGGACCACAACCCAGAGCTCTCAGGTTCCTAGTTTGTACCTGGCGTCATGGGCGGTGTGTCATATCTCCACCCCCCCCTCCCGTGACCCGTGGTGCATTGAATGATTGTACCTGTTAATAAACTTGGTTCATCTCTACTCCCAAGGGAATCTGTACTCAGTGTTTTTTAACATTTTTGACACTAGCAACCCCTGGTTAGGGTGGACCTTAGCGCATCCATACCGCTGAACACCTATTAGCAGCTCTGCAGTAAACTGGCGTTGCAGCACACAAGGGTGGCATTCAGCCACTCCTGGTGGGGCCCAATGATGAAGCAACTAGGTTGGTGAGTGAGTGCTTTTCTAGAAACCTAGTGGGTGTTCTCCACAGTAGATTCTCACTGTGACTTTCAACATGCTTGCTCTTCTCTCATTTTTGATGGCACACTCCTTTGTGGATTTTTTTAACACAGTATGGCCAATGGTGAATGTAACCAGATGTCCAGCAAGGGGAGCATGTGATCACTATGTGTGCTAGATCGTAATTGGCTATGTGATCCTAACTCATGTGGCATCTGACTTAATGGTGTTTTTTGAAGAGCGCGTACCCCATCAGGCCATGCGTGCGTTATTGTGAGAAATCTCCCCTGACCATTGTGATGTCTCTGCACCAATCTGTGAGATTGATTAAGAGTTTCCTGCCCACATTTATGCCTGCCAGCTATGTACCCTCCCACCTGTGACCCATCAATAGGGATCCTGGGCTTAGGTCACAGGGCCTGCTTGACTACATACTTGCATGTTGAGGTAGATGTGGAGTTCGGGATAGGTGATTCTGTTAGCCCATCGATATCCATAATAAGAAAGTGCAACAAGGAAAAATAACTTTATTTCT
Organism: Lissotriton vulgaris; assembly: GCF_964263255.1. NCBI lineage: Eukaryota > Metazoa > Chordata > Amphibia > Caudata > Salamandridae > Lissotriton > Lissotriton vulgaris. The sequence goes on from NC_141692.1 coordinate 3,522,095, forward strand.
CCTTGTTTATTACTCATTCTGCAGCATGCATAGAAAGAGTAACACACATCAATGAATTATTTTGGTGCAGGAAAGGGTTCCTTCCTGCACTTAAACAATCCTAAAGAGAACACAGGTACCCTTGCACTATGGTGCAAGAGTTCCTGCATTGGCACCAAGCTGCCAAAACGGAACCAGCACAGGGAAAGGAACAGGAGTGCACCATATTGGAAATATACAGTGCATTCCTTGCCTTTTAGGTTGACGTAGGGCAGCTAAATCCCGATAAATGAGGCCCCTAGGGCCAGATGTACAACCATTTTTTGCAGCCCCAAAGGACCATTTGTTCCGTTTGCAACCTCAAAAAACGGATGCACAATGTACCAACCCTATTTTGCGAGTCACTAATCTATTAGCGAATTGCAAAATACAGTTAGCGACTCACTATTAGGATGGGCTGCATTTTTTTAAAAAAAACTGCTTTATTGATGCTGGTAATTTGGCTCGCCATAGCGTAGCAGTAGGAATAAAAAGAGGATACCTGCAACGAGTGCTAGAATTATCTGCAGTCCACCAAACACTGAGTGCACAAAGTTGGGAATTATTCTGAGGACTGCTTGAAAAGGTGCTAACAGTCCTGAACACATGTTCTTAAATACATTACAACACCTTTCATATCAGACATGTTTAAGATACGTCCAAACATTTCTGAGAAATGTATAGGGCAGTTTGTATTCAAAAGGGCCTGTATCTCAGCTAAAGTCCTTGCGATTTGTACATCATAGGTTTCTTTGGCGGAAGTCAAAGGCACGGTTTGTTGCAAAATAATGGCTTTCATTCTGCTTAGAGTATCACTTCGAATAGAAGCGATGTTCAGTGAAGGCCACAAAGGCGACTCCCTGACTGTGTCTATTTGGGAGAACAAGACTTGCATGCAGCAAGTGAACCTGGAAGTAACCGTTACTAGATATGGGATGCCTGCTGACAGGATAAGTTTGCAGTGGAACCTTTACTGGCCCGTGTAAATTAATACCTTGAAATAAGAGAGAAACGCTTAGTGCATTTTCACAGTTTGTACCACTAAGAAGCACTTCACGCCCCCCCAGTCCAACATCTGTGTGTGTAAGGCAAAGCCCTGGATGTCTTGATGCATCCTTTACCCAACCTTTCATATTTGCCTGCTTGTATATGTTGAAGGCAATACTGAAAATGGAAAGTTGTAACAGGCATTTATTTTGCCATGTATCCACTCAGCAGCTGTTTTTTCTGCTACCGTAAATAGCAATTATTCCAGTTTTTCAATGCTCAGCAATGTATACTTTGCTCCCCCTTTGTGCCAATTCGATCTGTTTATCAGTGAGATTGTATTAAAAAAACAGAAATATTGTGTTGATTAAATACCAAGGCACATAGCCTGCACACAGGTTTTGTAGCATCCAGCCTAGAGCAGAATAGAACATAATTGATCATTGATACTGGCCTTGTTGCAGCATGACCAAGTCTTATTCCATAATGTCTATGGCAGAGGATACAATGTTGCCCTATGAATATATCCTGAATATATCCTAAATGACAGAGTTGTTAGCCCATTGTCGACTACAGTGAGAGATTTCTCTAAAATAATATGATCAATTCCCTGTATTCTTTCTGCAGCGTCTGCTTGGGTAACCTTCCATATTTCATTATAAGCAGCATAGATACCCGCATATATCAAACGTTTTTGACTCAGTTTTCTTGGACCTAGCAAGAATTCCCTAAGGTCTGCGCCTTCTTTAAGTAAACATAAGTGTTCTTTCACATCCTCTAGTTTAGCTTTCTGTAGCTAATCAAGGCATAATTTCCCTACACTGTATGGTGTTACTACCCCTAGATGCTGTCTTTGAACATAGCGTGGGTCTGGCCTGTTGATAGTGAAAACCTGTATTTTGTTCAGGAATTGATCTTAACGGATGTTTGTGTCTGTGGCCCAGAGCAACCATTTTTTCCATTCAGGATCTGATCTGTTGTGATGCAAAATAAAGTGTACGTCAACCTTCTCCTGTGTAGTGCTATTACTTGAAGGTGTAGGTATGGTCAGTGTGTTCTTTTATCTTGGCTAACCCAAGGCAAGAAGTTTGTTGGACAGTGTCATTCAAAAACATGATTTGCTCTGGGATTATACAGGCTCTAAACAAAGCTTCTATCCCCTGGACTTGCCAATCCTTTGTACGCCAGACTGATTTTGTGTCAATTGGGTCTTTCTAAAAGTCTAAACCCTGTCTAGAAATTTGGGCAATAAAGACAGCAGAGTAAATCTTTTTTGTATTGTTTAACATATTTCTTGTTCCTGTTCACATTTTTATAGTAAAACGTTTCGGGATTTGACATGTTGAACCCTGAAAAATATGGACATTTCTTTGCAAATGTTTTTGAACCAGCCTTTGGAGGTATAGGACAATATTCCCATTGGTTATACATAAATACATTTCTAGGTTATGCAGATTTATGCAAGAAATGATGACCATAGTGGTTGTAACAATATAGCTGTTCATAGTCTGATGAACCCTCTAAGTATTCATGATTAGAGAAGGCTGCAGACATTTCTAGATCAGACATCGTGTTATTAACAGTCCTGAAGTCCCAATCATCAGAAAAGGTACTAAAGGTAATGAAGTCACTTTAAATAATTGTGAAATCTTCGAAAGTTCTGAAGGGCCGAATATATCATATTCAGTTTTGTACCAAATTATACCATCTTGTATAGGAATGGCTGTGATGTTCACTGCTGACAATTTTCTTGCTTCACGATGGGATGATTTGTGTGGCTGTAGAAGTAAGTTCACTCTTTAACTTGCTGTGTCCATTTTAATATATCTTCCATTCATCAGCATACTCATAGTCATTACCAAAGCTAGCCAAACTAGAAAGAACAATATTCCCAAAACAATCCATAGTTCAATCCATGGTGAAACCAGATAAGTCTTTTTCAGGAAAGTTCTTTTTGCTGGCATTGTTTCAGGTTCGCTGGGATCCTCGGAAAACGTATCAAAGTTAATGAAATAGCCAGATGCAGTTCTGTCAATGGTTTGAAATGTATCAGGATTCGTTGAAATCGCTGGAAACAGTTGATCACTTGTTACTTCAAATAACAGGTGTATCAGGACAAACTTTTATTTGGGCTTCAAGAGGAACGAGTTCCATTGCATTGTTGCTTAGTCCTTCATTTCTCACTGTTGAATCCTCGAAGGTGATGAGTCATTCAGTTTGAACCTCTTGGATAGTAGTTAAAGGAGTGTGTCTGCTACTTTGTTGGAGTCCACATGGCGACCACTGCGCCTCTGGCCTGGTTGCCCCCTCGCTCCTCCGCGCTCCTGCTCCAGGGCCCCTTGCTGTGCTAGTTCTTCACCGACGCCGAGAGCGGCGCCCCAGCCGCTGCAGGGCCGCCCGCTCAACCCGATCCCGTTTTCTCGCCGCTTCCTGCTTACGGACCCGCCCCCTCGCCAGTCCATTGGTGGACGCGACCCCACCTACCAGCTGTCCCGCCCTCCCGGCTACCCTCTTATGTCGCCCCCTCAGCGACCGCGCAGCGGACGCGCGCAGCGGGAGCGCGCAGCGGGAGCGCCGATTGAGCGCCGAAGGTGCGCCAAAAGTAAGCCCGTCTGCCCCCGTCCGCGCCTGGACCGCGCCCAGAGCAAGGACCCCTGGCCCCCGCCGTCACCAGCCCACCCGCCGGACCTACGACACCACCGAACTCAACGCCCTCAACGCTGGCCGACTCCCGGGCTGTTACCGAGCCAACCCGAGACGCACCCACGGACCCTTCTGCTGCAACGCCTGCAAGTTCACCTGCATCCGGACCTGCACCACTCCAGCAGTGCTCAAGACCTCGACGAGCAACAGCAGCAACCACCTGAAGTGCATCCTGCTCAACACCCACTCCGTCCACAGACACGCCGTCGAGCTCTGGAACCTGCTCGACACAACGTCATCAGACGTCGCCTTCCTCACGGAAACCTGGATGAACGCCTCTTCAGCGCCCGACATAGCCATCGCCATCCCAGTCGGCTACAAGATCATCAGGAGGGACCGCATCAACCACACCGGAGGAGGCATCGCCATCGTCCACAGGAACACCATCCGCATCACGACCAACACCGAGGACACCCTCGCAACCGCCTAGCACCTGCACTTTCAGGTCCACATCAACCCCAAGACCACCCTCAGAGGCACCCTCATCTACAGACCCCCGGGACAACGCACACAATTCAGCGAAGACATCGCCGACTTCATCAGCCCGCACGCCCTCTGCTCCGCTGACTACATCCTCCTCGGGGACCTCAACTTCCACATGGAGAACAACAACGACCGCAACACCACCACCCTGCTGGACAACCTCGCCAACCTGGGACTCAAGCAACTGGTGACCACCCCCGTCCACTACGCCGGACACACACTCGACCCCGTCTTCTCATCCAGCAAGGACATCACCTTCAGCCACGCCACTGGACTCCACTGGATGGACCACAGCTGCGTCCACTTCAGCTTCGCAAGGACCACGATCCACCACCACCAGCAACAGACTGCACGCAGGAGCTGGAACAAGATCACAGCGACCAGCTCCCGTCCTCCCTGAGCATGAACCCTCCCACCAGCACAACGAACCCTAGCCAGGCGGCCACCAACCTCACGAAGTGGATCAGCGACTGCGCAGACGAGCTCGCCCCCCTGAGGACCCCGCCCAGCAGACCCGGTAGCAAGAAAGCCCCATGGTGCACCGACGAACTCAAGAGCTCCAAGAAGAACTGCCGAGCCCTCAAGAGAACCTGGCGCAGAGACCCAACACCGGACAACATGACTGCCCTCAAGCTCGCCACCCGAAAACACCACCAACTCATCCGCGCCACCAAGAAAACTGCATTCAAGGAACGACTGGACAACAACGTAAACAACAGCAAAGAACTCTTCAACATCGTCAAAGAGCTCTCCAACCCCAACGCCGGAAACAACGACATCACCCCTTCGCAAGACCTCTGCAACTCCCTCGCCTCCTACTTCCACAACAAGATCGCGGACATACACAACAGCTTCAGCACTCAACCGACGAACTCCACGACCGAACCACCGCCCCCCACCACCACCCTCCGCGCCTGGACTCCGATCAGCACCGAAGACACCGTGCGCACGATGAACCCCATCCACTCCGGATCTCCGACCGACCCCTGCCCTCACCACGTCTTCAACAAGGCCGACGCTGTCATCGCACCCCACCTGCGGGACATCATCAACACATCCTTCGACACCGCTTCCTTCCCGGAGAGCTGGAAGCACGCCGAACTCAGCGCTCTACTCAAGAAGCCATCGGCTGACCCCACCGACCTCAAAAACTACCGCCCCATCTCGCTGCTCCCGTTTCCTGCAAAAGTCATCAAGAAGACCGTCAAAAAGCAGCTGGCTGCCTTCCTCGAGACGAATGGATCCCTCGACCCCTCGCAGTCTGGCTTCCGGGCCAACCACAGCACCGAGACCGCCCTGATCGCAGTCACCGATGACATCCGAGCGCTGCTCGACAACGGAGAAACAGCGGCCCTCATCCTCCTCGACCTCTCCGCGGCCTTCGACACTGTCTGCCATCATACCCTAGTACAACGCCTCAGCAACGTCGGAGTCCAGGAGAAGGCACTGGAGTGGATCATCTCCTTCCTCGCCGTAAGGACACAGAGAGTCCGCCTCCCTCCATTCAGATCTGAAGCCACCGAAGTCATCTGCGGCGTCCCTCAAGGCTCCTCGCTCAGTCCAACCCTTTTCAATATCTACATGAGCCCCCTCGCAGACATCGCACGCCAGCACAACCTCAACATCATCTCCTACGCCGACGACACCCAGCTGATCCTCTCCCTTACCAACGACCCCGCCACCGCCAGAGCCAACCTTCACGAAGGGATGAAAGAGGTAGCCGAATGGATGAAGAACAGCCGCCTGAAACTGAACTCAGATAAGACGGAAGTCCTCATCCTGGGATCCTCACCCGCCGCTTGGGACGACTCCTGGTGTCCCCCCGCCCTAGGCAGCGCACCCAAACCAACAGACCACGCACGCAACCTGGGCTTCATCCTGGACTCCTCCCTCTCCATGACCAGACAAGTCAAGGCCGTCTCCTCGTCGTGCTTCAACATCCTGCGCATGCTACGTAAGATCTTCCGGTGGATCCCCATCGAGACCGGGAAGACGGTCACCCAGGCCCTCGTCACCAGCCGTCTGGACTACGGCAACACCCTTTTACGCCGGAACCACCGCCAAACTCCAGAAGAGACTCCAGCGGATCCAGAACGCCTCAGCACGACTCATCCTAGACATCCCCCGCAGCAGCCACATCTCCGGACACCTGAGAGACCTGCACTGGCTCCCGGTCAACAAGAGAATCACCTTCCGTCTCCTCACCCACGCACACAAAGCCCTACACAGCCAAGGCCCAGGATACCTCAACAGCCGCCTCAACTTCTACGCTCCCAAACGCTAGCTGCGATCAACCAGCCACGCCCTCGCCGCCGTCCCCCGCATCCGTATAGCCACCACAGGGGGACGGTCCTTCTCCTACCTCGCCGCCAAGACATGGAACTCCCTCCCCACCCACCTCCGCCTGACCCAGGACCACCTCGCCTTCAGGAAGCAACTCAAGACCTGGTTGTTCGAGCAGTAGCAGATCCCCCCCCCAGCGCCTTGAGACCCACTGGGTAAGTAGTGCGCTATATAAATGCTATGATTGATTGATTGATTGATTGACATGGCCTGCTGCTTACTATTGGCCACATAGTGTGGTTTGATCAGGTTAATGGACACAAATCTTTTCTCCTTTTTTCCAGCAAAGGGGGGCAGTAGTACTGTTCTTGAACCAAGAATTGATATGACAGGTACTGGTTGTCTGTAAGAAGGCCCAAATTCCTTCTTGTCTACAATATTTTTTCTGACTAGATCCCCAAGCTTTTGGATCCAGACAGGCCTTGCTGGGGTGGCTGGATTTTCCCCAGTGGTGGTTGGCTTCAGGAACACATTGCTTTGTTTCGATCTTAGTTTATTTAAGTCATGTAAAACAGCCAAACAATCTTTGATATCAAATTGTTCAATTTCCACCACTCTGCCTTTTAAATTAAGGTCCAGTACTAATATTCCTGTCCCAAATAGGACCTTCTATAGAGTGACACCCCTAAGAGAACTTCTTGGCAAATTTTTTAATGAGCGTTGGACCCCATAAAGATGTTTGACCCACCCATCACAGGCAGCTTTATGTCCCGTTTTTTTTCTTTCTACAACCAAATTTCCCTCAGGATGGAAATGGAGAAGAGTGCCGCAATGCAACGCCCAAACTGGCCATGGCTTCTTTGTAAACTCAAGAGCTAAACGCAGGGCCCTGGTCAGAGTGTAGTGTGCCTATTGCGTATGTGAGGATAAAGACTCGCAAATCTTTTATAACAGTGAGAGCATAAGCCGAGTGCTGAGGCCACATCCATAGGAACCTTGAACATGAGTCCACTGCGACCATGATATATTAATAGTTACTATCCAATTGCAAGGTCCTGCAGTGGTCCAGGTAAACACAAGATAATGGTTTACCTGATATTATCAGGGGCGTCTGTGCAAGTCGTTTCACAGTGGAGACTTTCATCTTCTGGCATATTTCACATTCTAAAACATAGTTTTTGGTCTGTTTCCTATTGCCGGGCCACCAGTATCTCTGTTTTAATAATGATACTGTGGTGGAAACACTTGCATGGGCAGAGGCTATCCCTTCATGTGCTACTAGGATTAGTCCTAATCTTTGTTACATGTTTGGAATTACATATGCCCCACTCCTGGGATTCGAGCAAACGGAACGTTGTTCGCATCAATTATATACACTGCACTGCTGCCTTTGCAGTTATATTTCACTGTCTATTCTAGTTTTTGAATGAGTGATCGCAGCTAAGGAAGCCGTTTGCACAGCCCCCTTCGCGGCTTCATCAGCCAATAAATTCCCTGCAGCATTAACGCCATCACGTTGATGACTCAGCATGTGTATCACTGGAGTGTTTTGTAGTCCGTTTCACAACTGAACTCCCTGTTCCTAAAGCGTTTTATGATTGCTTGGGGCCCCATTTGCATCTTTGAAACCATTTTGAAGCCAATTCCTTTAAATATTCAGTGTACGATTGGACACAGTAAAAAGAACGCACACTATGAGTATGGGGAATTCGCAATCCGTATTTTCAAGTGCCAATTTTAATGCTTGTAGTTCAGCTCGCTGAGCTGTACAATCTCATAGAGATTGTGTTTTTGTGACTATTGTAAATATAAATGTCTTTTTACTTGTATAGTGAACAGCTACCTGCAGTGGGTCTCCCGGCGCTTGTACGAATACCGCAAGGGAACCCTTCCTGGTTTTCCGTGTGAAGTGTCCACTCCTGGGCACCCCCATGGTGAAACCAGGCAACCCCGGCACTGTGGGGGCCGTTGTGGAGACTAAGCAAGCTATTGCCGAGAGTTGCAGCGTGGGACCCATGATTAGAATAGGCACTGAGGCGAGAATATCTGGTCAGAGGTATTTATAAACCCAGGACCCACGAGGCGGGAATCGAACCCTGGTCCCTGGCCGGAGCGCTGCATCAAGGTCTGCCTGCTCTAACCATTGAGCCACACTTCTCCACTGTCGGAATTTTTCCATTGTGCTTTTGACCTTTAACGATCAGGCATGCTGCACTATAAGCTTGTTTACTATCCGTAGCAGGTTGTGCTGATCCGTCAGTATAAATTATAAATTCACACTGGTCAAGATGGAGAATCTCAGTAGGCAGGGGACATTCGTATTTATATTGCAGGAATGCTTGTGTTTTCAAATAAGGATCAAAAACATATTCAACATCAGTTGCAGCAAGGGAATTAACCCATTGTATCCATCTTGGATGTAAAGCTTTTGCATTCGTAATGCTCGTTTTTGTAACTGCCTCTAAGACTGGTACTGGAGTTACAACAATAATGCGCTTCTACTGTGCTAGGGCTCTTTCTTTTGCTACAGCGGTTTGAACTGCTGTCAGAGTTTTTTCTGTTGATGTAAAAAGTCTTTCTGCTTGTGTATATAAATGCGATTTGTAAGCCATTGGTACTTTTTCACCTTCATTAAAAGTTAAGTAGTTGAATCCGTATTGACCTGGAATGATTCGGATCACTAAATTGCGTACGTTTACGCGTGTTTGTAAATGATGTGTTGCTAACATGTCAGCTTGTAGTGAACGCAGGATATCAGTGTGTTCCTGTGTCCAATTTGTGATTTTGAAATCATGTTTGATTAACTCGTAGAGAGGTTTAAAGTTCTTCCAAAATTAAGGAAACCTAGAATCGACTAGAAGTTTATCAGTGTTTTTGGAGATTGGAGCAGCACATATTTTTCCAAAAAGTTGGCTGCCAGGCTTTTGACTTCACTTGAAAGCTCATAACCTAGGAAAAGGACATTGTAGTCCTCAGAGGCGAAGCCAAGTATAATGGTATTCACCGTGTTAAAGTGCCTATCCTGGTCATCGTTTGTCAGATAAATGTCATCAACATATGACAATGCCTCATCAGCAGAAAATTGTAGTAACTCTGTTACCCTTGCTGAGAATAACTCCAAGCTGTTCTTGAACCATTGAGGGAGTTGACAAAAGTGACACTGGGTCCCCATTATTGAGAAAACTGTCAAATACCTACTTTCAGGTGCAATGTTTTGACAAAAGAAACCATTTCAAATGTCTAATGTGGTGTTATATTTTTTACGCCCAATGTTATTCATTAATGCCGTACTGTGTGCATTTTGCACTGCAAATGTTTTAGAACAAGAGTTCAGGTGTCTGTAATCCAAAACTAGACAATGTGTATTGTCTTGTCTGGAAACAGGAAACAATGGATTGTTCATTGATGAGGTTCATATTTCAATCACTCCCTGGTATTCAAGTTGATCTAAGATCTCTCGGACCTGTTTTTTAGCTTCTTGCTTAATTGGGTACTGCCTTTGTGCAGTTGGTTGACTTTTTAACTGGATCTTATGGTGAGAAGAGTCCTCATCCCATCCTACATGACTTTTGTATAATGCTGGGGATGGGCAACTGCCCATTTCTGGGCATAAGTATATTTTAAATGTACTGGAACATGGTTGGAGAAGGCTGGCATAATGATGTCTTCGCCATGTGGGCACTCGCTGACAAATTCTGGTGGTGAATCCTGTTCTGCTAGAAGTATATCATAACCCCTTCAAAGTCGCTCCCAAAAGAGTCCTTTTACTTTTCTTGGTTTGTCTCCCTTTATCTGGGGTGTTACTTCATATAATGTTTGTGGAGAACTAACCTTGGTGTCTACAGTCTCAACTTGTATATAATCATTCAAGTCCACTGTCTCTAGAAGTTCCTTCAGGTTCTGGCAAGCTAGTGTTGATTCTACTGCACTGTCCAGCATTGTCTGATCCCATTCTCTGTTCTTGAGATGTGATCTCAGAATTCTCGGCATGTCTGATCTTCAGACCTGCTACCTTCTTCTTGGTGTATTGTTATGTTATGTTATGTTATGTTATGTTATGTTATTTATTTTTATACCGCGCACATCTGCCCCAGCAAAGGGGCATCCTGGCGCTTTGATAAGACAAACACAACACAGCACTAAAGAGGAACAGAAGGGAGACGAAACACACCATAGAGGCTAAACAAATGATAAGGTCTTAATGGCCCGTCTGAACTGAAGAAGGTCATCAATGGCCCGGATTTGCAGAGCAAGGGAGTTCCACCAACTTGCCGCCAGGACTCGAAAAGAGCGGTCACCAACTCTGCTCAGTTTAAAACGCGGGACCACTGCTAAGTTCTGACCCAAAGATCTGAGAGTACGTGAAGGAACATAAGGTGTCAACAGATTCTCTAAGATTTGTGGGGGTGAATTTAATCCTCTGGAGCACCGGAAGCCAATGGAGGGAGCGCAAGGATTTAGACACCGAGCACCGCCTAGGCAAACCTGTCACCACTCGAGCAGCGGCATTTTGGACTCGCTGCAGCCGGGAAAGTTCTGATTGATTAATCCCCGCCAGTAGTGAACTGGCATAGTCCAACCGCGACAACACTGATGCTTGAACCACCAGTTGTCTCGTGGGCGCATCAAAGAATTTGAGGATGGGTCTGAGTCCTCTAATAATGCCATAGCAAGAAGCCGCCACCTTCTTGGTATGACAGATGAAACTGAGGGATGGATCAAGCCAGACCCCCAAATTTTTTATCTCTGATGCTGGAGAAGGAGTCACACCCAATTCAGAAGGCCACCACTTGTCACTCCACAATGCCACCTGTTTACCGACTACCATAATCTCAGTCTTCTTGGTGTTTAAATGGAGACAGTTGGAGTTCATCCAGTTAGCCACTGCCCGTAAGCCCTCGCGGAACCTGGGAGCCTCCAAATCTGAGTCCCCACTCAGTGTGACCGCCAGCTGCGTGTCATCTGCGTAAGATATCATTGTCAGGCCCCACCGCTTGACGACCGCAGCCAGCGGTCTCACATAAAGATTAAAAAGGGTGGGACTCAGCGATGACCCCTGTGGGACCCCCAGGTCTAGCGGGTAAGCTGACGACTTACCGGGCGGGATCGCCACCTGGAATGACCTATCAGTTAGAAAAGATCGAAACCAGCAAAGGGCGAGGCCAGAGACACCCCCTTCCTCGAGCCGCTGAAGAAAAATCCTGTGCGAGATTGTGTCGAAGGCGGCACTGAGATCTAATAACAATAGTGCCGCCGTCCGACCCACATCAAGCACAGAACGCAGATGTTCGATTATGGAATGAAGGGCCGTCTCCGTGCTGTGGCCCGCACGGAACCCGTTCTGAGTAGGGTCAAGAATGTTAGCCCTAGATAGATGGTCTGAGAGAGTGGCATTCACATGGGCCTCCGCGACTTTCGTGGCCCAAGGAAGTAAGGAGATAGGGCGGTAGTTTTCAGGTTTAAGGGGGTCAAGGGTCGCCTTCTTTAAAATTGGTGTGACTACAGCCTGCTTCCATCTGACGGGAACTACTCCGGAGGAAAGGGACAGGTTGATCAGAGACAGCACCGGGGTGCGGCAAAGCGGCGCCAGGTTCTTGAATTGGGCCGGTTTCAACGGATCTGCCGGAGATCCTGACTTAATTTTAAGGCTGAGAGAGTCAAACACCTCCATAGATAGGGGGGGGCAAGATGGAAAGACATTGAGGTTTTGGTTTGTTTTTCTGAATGTGTTGATCGTCTTTGGACTTCACACGTTCTTCTTTTTGATCTGACCATCCTCTTCTTTCGAATGCCTGTAACGATATTTGAAAGGCACGAGAGAAACGAGTATCAGTATCTTTATACCTATATGTTTTTTCAAATTGTCCCTATTCCTGAGGTTATACCTCCTTTCAGAGGGCTCCTTTTGAGGCGACCTACCTCCGGATTGAGAACGTTTCTCTTTTGAATGTTGTTTGTTATTTTCCCACTTCCTTTTAAAAGATGTAGGATTGTGTTTGGTAGAGTCTTTTTCAGGACCTTCAGACAGTTGTGGTTTAACTGGTTTCCTACCCAAACTGTCTCTGCCTAATTTTTCATAGGATTTTTCAAATATTCTGGCTAGTTCTTGTTGATGTTCTGTTACATCAAATTCCCTTAAGTGCTGGTGGATCACCGCTGATGCTACCTCTCCTTTAATATTAGGTAATATTATTGTTGAGATCTGGTAGAAGTTTTTCAGTAATTTCATACCTAAATTAAGAGCAGGCTCTGCCCCGTATTTGTTTTGAATTTGTTTCAGGACATCAGGTATTACCGCCATAGACGGAACACCATTTGTTTTAATGTAGATGGCAGCAAAGACTGTACCCAAAGTGGTGCAGTCTTCCAAATATGGTGTGATCCCCACTGGTAAGCAGATCGTTAGGATTCTGTGTTTCCCATAAGGGCTAGTATCAGGAAATACTGCTTTGATTTGAGTAATTTTTTGAGCTGTCCAGAATTGAATTTGCTCACGTTTCGGTGAGAGGTGTGTTTTTGAATAACTAATGGTGGTTGGACTGTGAAAGTCTGCATGATATATTGGACCAATTGTCTGTAAATGATGATTAACTCTTTGAGTTAAGCAAGTAATTATATGTCTGACATGTCTTCAATGTCAGGATGAGGTGTGTAACCGGCTAAAATCGACCATGTCCCTCCTATTCTACCTAATGGACTGAGCGTGGTAACGTGATTATATTGTTTTAAGGTACCTCTAAACCAGAGATTATGCTGCTTTGTTGGTTACAGCCCCACCGGTCACTGTGTTAGCATCCCTGTTAACGGACATTTTTAAAATGAAAAATGCAGAGCAACTTTCAAGGAAACAAAGATAAGGTGCACAATATTTTGGAACACTGTATTCTTCAATGTTGAACAACCCAAAACAGCAAAATCTCAGCTATGGCGGATATTATCCCTACCCACTCCATATGTCTTATGGAGTATTATGAGTAGGGGTCTCTGAGAAAATTACAACTGAGTTACTTCAGTATCTAACGTTAAATTAGTGCCTTAACCACCCGTTGTGTGACATGTAGTGTACATCCTATTTCCCTTATAGGCTCTGCTCATTGGAATAATATACACTATAGTTTTGACATAGGACTGAGATCAGTATGCCTCTATCAAGTATATTAAACTTAATAACTTTGTTGCCAGCTAACTCAGAGGACACTAGAACTTCACGAATGAACAAGAAGGAATTTGTTTCTGACAACCACATAAACATGACAACTTAGTTTTCAAAAGAATCGGATCATTTCTCAGAATCATGGAAATAATAGATAACAGCTTCACTCAGTCAATCGTTCATGCTTCCTTTCTGCAGAGTTACACAGAAATAGAATGACGGGAATTTCAATAAAAAGGGTTTATTGAACAGTCTTATTTCTTATACAAGAGATATGAGCTGCTACAATTGTTAGACGGAATGTGACATATAATACGTACATCGGGAGCAGTAAGATAAATAATACTGCAATACATTGGTTTTTAGCTATGACGTATATTCATAAATACATACATAAATAACACAGGCTAAAATGTGAATACTCATCTGGTGCTTCTAGCTAGTTCTACCCCAGTGTCCCTAACCTAAGTGTAGTGCGAGGTAAGAAGTAGGTGCTGCTTTCTATAGTATAGTTTAGCTATAGTTTGTATTGCCAAGAGTCCCTCTAGGTTCTAGTCTGCTCCATACCTTAGAATGAGAGAGTGGAATCTCTTTCCGGGTCTCGATCGCTACCACCCCACGAAGGGAGTCAGAAACACTGGAGCTGGATTCTCCACAAAGAGGATGACAGCGTTTGGTCAGTGCATCAAGCGCAGACTCAAATTCCTTCTGAACTTGCGGTTGCTAGCCGTATCGAGCTGTGTAGCCGAGCCATGCTTTGCCAGGGTAAGTTAAGGTATATTTATCCCCAGAAGGTGCTTAGGAATGCTAGAATTGATGTAAAAGTCGGGGCGAGGAACGTCATGAATGAACCCCTTAGGAATAGTTGTTCATGCATAATAAATGAGTTCTTGGGGAAATCAATAATCCAAGCGGGGGAACGCCCAATGGCTGAGATTTGGGGCTCTCACTGCAAAAAGAACTTCGAGCGGCAGGAAAATAAATACTTTAGACAATTGTTAAAACTTCCAATAGGACACCTTTGTTGCCAGTAGTTATGGATTTGAATATCAAACGCACAGATCACTGTGCTGTACTAAGACCACTATTATTCTGGATAAGGATCTGGGTGACCCCAGAACTAATCCACTACAAAGTTGGGCTGGAGGAAACTACAAAGGTGAACCAACCAAGAGATATCACATGGCTGAAACATGTAATGTACTGGATGCAAAAATTAGGCCTGCCCCACCATTGGAGCGACCCTCAAAAACTTACGACACCTTGTAAACAGCATCTAAAATTGACTTATTGGAGTTATATAGCCAATAGTTTGTTGAATAGTGCCACTGTAGGTTCGTTAACTTTGAGGTTTTTAGCTTTTAAAGATGTTTCTATTCGAGAACCCTTTCTAGATGAGATAGAACCTCCACTAGCAAAATCGTTATTTCTACAATTCAGGTACGAAATTTTGCAAATAGGTGCTAATACATTTAACTGGAACAGAGAGAAGGGGGAAAAGGGAAGTGACCTTTGCCCCCTATGCATAAAGCCAGCAAGGGAAAATGATGTGCACATAATATTTTTCTGCTCAGCATACATTACTGCAAGGAAACGTTGGATCAAACCCCTTTGCAGGCTTTTAGGCACCAGGAGTTGTAGTAATGCTTTACGTATTTTAAGAACTGACTATTCGCAAAAAATATTTTTTGCTGTAAGTAGATTCTTATTTAATGTATTTTTGACAAGGAAGAGAAGGGGGTTAAAGCAATAAAAGGAAAACAAGTAAAATTATCTCTGCCCAGTTCATAACATAGGCCAAGATAAGCACTTGCACTTTCAAATGGTTGAGATTGTATGATTCATCCGTCCTATTTTTGTACATTTTTAATGATGTGAAGGTTTTTAATTTTGTAAGTCGATGGCCAGCATGTTTTTATTGTTATTTATGGACTAGATAGGTTTTACGCGAACCTGAGGATGTGTATTTTAATGCAAAACCAAGATTGCTGCCCCGTCCTTTGTGTCCTACCCGCTTTTGCCTACATATGAAATTATGGAGGAACTTTGGAAAATGTAATGTTTTAACAAATTGTATCTTTTATAGTTATTTGTGATCAAAATAAAGATTAAATGAAATGAAATTAAGAGTCTGGTTTCTAATAACTCATTGGGACGTGCGATGGACAGATGTAGGTTACCATGCCTGTATTTGGTTTGCATGGGCAGTGCCTAAATAAGGACTGGAATTCTATGCCTAAATAAAGGCACTGAGGGTTGTGCCTATATAAGGGCATGATTCGGGAAACCTATGTACTGGTATCTAAATTGAAACACAACAACTGGAGGTAGCAGGAGGGCTAATTGGCCCCCAGGGACCCTCAGGAGCAAAGGGCATCAGGAGGTGCATTTGCAGAGTGGTGGAGAAAGGAGACGAGGCATGTATCCACCTCTCAGCAATCCCACTGTGTGGCGTTTACTGGAGGTAAGAGGTAGCCTATTTGGGCCCTAAAGGACCCCCAGCAGCGAAGTAGACTTCAATCCCTATCTAAGAGCCCCAGGGAGTGCGTTTGCCAAGCGGTGGGCAGAGGGGGCGTGGCTTGCTATGAGAACTTAGCAATCCTGCGGTGTGGGACTTACTGGAGGTAATTGATGGGGTGGTTGGCCCCCAAGGATGTCCTTGGGGGCAAACTACCCCTCTTGTTACCTCCTGTAAGTCCCACACACTGGGATTGCTAAGATGCCTTCGGAGGACGCAGCGGGCACGCCGTCAGCGCGCCGAAGTCACGCCTAAGTCCAGCCCGTCTGCACCCGTCCGCGGCCGGACGGGCCCAGGGGCTAGGGACGCTGCCACTGTTATCTCTTACACCTCTTCTGCCCTCTTGCTCCTCCAATCCGCTGCTAGCCCCCTACCGCAGGATACCTGGACGCGTATCACTTCACTGGATATCGCCGGCAACCTCCCCCCCTACTTGGCCTCGGATATTCCTCTCACCTCACCTACCACTCCTGAGTCACAGATCCGTTTACTCTATCTAAACACTCGTTCTTTAGTCAGACACCAAACTGACATTTTTCATCTGCTTATCACTGAGAGCCCAGACGTCCTTTTACTTTCTGAGACCTGGCTAACCGTTGACTCCCTCCCGGACATCCTGGCAGCCTTACCCCCAGATTATTATATGCTAAATACCAACCGCCCAGGGGGCCGCTCCGGGGGGGGGGGGTCGCAGCAGTAATCCGTAAGAACCTCAAGGTCATCGCTTCCACTTCTATGATCCTTCCTGAAGTGGATAATCTGGTTCTCAGCCTCGGGACTGAGGTAGGTGCAGTTACCCTTGTGGTACTCTATCGCCCTCCTCAGCCTATGCCTTCTTTCCCCGCATCTTTTACTGAACAGCTTGCTAACCTTGCCATTTCCTCCCCCCGTATAGCCATTGTTGGGGACTTTAATTACTGGTTCCAGCATAAGGACGCTGGTCCTCAAGCCACTGAATTGTTCGAAGCTCTCTCGAGCTTGAACTTTAGTCAATTAGTCAAGTCTCCCACCCACAGTGGCGGTCACATTCTCGACCACATTTGGGTTCATGGGGTCAAGTCCTCCTGCCCACTTACCACACTCTGTGTCTGGTCTGATCACCTCTTAATTGACATTACCATCTCGGTGGCCGGTCAGATCAGGATCCCCCCGCGGGAGGGTGGCACCGCTCGCAAGTGGAAGGCTGTTGACCTTTCTAAATTAATACCCCATCTGTCCCACACACGTCCCCTTACCCCTAACAATACTGGCATCAATGAGCTAGACGGCCACATTTCTGACTGGCTTACGTCAGCCAGCGACATCTTTGCCCCCTTAATCAAATTCCCCCGGTCCCGGCACAGTAATTCTCACAAATGGTATACCCCCCAACTTAAAGCTTTACAGCTGGAACTCCGCCAATCAGAACGCAAGTGGAGAAGAGATTACTGTTCGCCCAGCAGAGATACTTATGTAGCAGCCCGCAATAAGTATAAATCAGCTATCTCTGCAGCCAAAAAAGCCTATGCCTCAGAGAAAATTCTTTCAGCCCCTTGTAAGTCGAAGGAAATCTTCAAAGTCCTCGACGAATTCACCTCTGACCCCAGGACACTCCCGATCCAGGTCCCCACACAGGAACCCTGTAATGCACTTAGCACTTTCTTTATCCAAAAAATTGTTATGATTAAGGATACCATTCTGGTCACCATTCCTGGCGCTGACTCTGTTACTCCTCCTCACAACGCTCTTTCCTTTACTCAATTTCCTCTTTTAGACCCCACATCCCTAAGCACTCTGGCCGTTCGCATTAAGTCTGGTTCTCCTGACGATCGCTGTCCGCCTTCCATACTCCGGGACATCTGCCACTCTTTACCTGACTGTATCCTTCCTTTGCTGAACTCTTCTCTCTCTTCCGGGACGGTACCTAGTTCCTTCAAGGAGGCCGTTCGGGTGCCTCTTTTGAAGAAGCCGGGAGCAGATCCTGCCGTCCCGGCAAACTATCGTCCTATCTCTCTCTTGCCTTTTTTCTCTAAAATTTTGGAAGCCCATGTCACCGCCTGTCTCTCAGGGTTCATCGAGAGCTCCAACTTCCTCGAGGCCAACCAGGCCGGCTTCCGTCCCGGTCACTCTACGGAGGCTGTGATCCTGGCTGTCCTGGATACCCTGAGAGACGGAGCTAACAAGGGTACCCCCCAGGCCTTGGTATTATTAGATCTGTCGGCCGCCTTCGACACGGTGGATCACAACATCCTTCTCCGCCGTATCGAGCAGGCCAGCATCCAGGGCCTGGCACTGGCATGGGTCAAATCTTTTCTCACCGGGAGATCCCAGACCCTCAGCCTAGGCACTTTCAGGGCTCCTAGGGAGCACCTGCCATGTGGGGTCCCCCAGGGCTCCTCTCTATCCCCTCTTCTTTTCAATCTCTATCTTCGCCCCCTTCTTCTTTCTCTGAGGCAGTGGGACGTCACCGTTTTTAATTACGCGGATGACCTGCAACTCATCTTTCCTCTAAACTCTCCCTCTGCTATTTCTAACTTCCAGGCAGTCATGTCCCATATCCTTCAGTGGATGTGTCAGAACCAACTAAAACTGAACCCAGGAAAGACGGAGCTCCTCCTTCCTGGTAGGAGCCCCGCCCACTGGGGTTCGCATTTCTGGCCGGCAGAACTTGGCCCCCCTCCCACCCCGGTGGCCGCGGTGAAAAGTCTTAGGGTTACCATTGACGCCGGACTATCCCTTGGGCCTCAGGTGGGGACGGTGGTCTCCTCCTGCATGTTCCAGCTGCGCAGGATCAGGAAGGTGGCTTACCTTCTCACCCCAGATGCCCTGCTGCAAGTCATCATGGCCCTCGTCCTCTCCCGCCTGGATTTTTCAAATTCCATCTATTACGGTTTGCCTAAATCTTCCATCAATCATTCAAAACCAGGCGGCGAGACTGGCCCTCGGGATACCGAAATGGCAGTCTGCCAAACCCCTCCTTATCAAGTTGCACTGGCTCCCTGTCAGGCTGAGGGCAGCCTTTAAGCTTGGCTGTCTTATTTTCAAATCTCTTTCCGGTTCTTGTCCTGCTTTCTTGAAATCTCTCATCCGGCCCTACTGTCCCCCTCGCAATCTCAGATCATCTCACCTACACCTCCTGGCTGTCCCCCCCATCAAACTTTGTAGATCTGGTGGTCGGAGATTTGCATACCTTGGCCCCAAACTCTGGAACTCTCTCCCCTCCCCAGTCAAGACTTCTAATACTGTCATCCAATTCCGTAAATCATTAAAAACCTGGCTGTTTCCTCAATCTAGCTAATAATCCCTCTGCTCCCTCAGCATCCAATCAGCGCCAGGAAACCCTCGGTGTCAGTGCGCTTTACAAGCACCCCCTTAATATAACATAACAGGCCATGCCCCCCTTTCTCCACCACTCTGCAAACGCACCTCCTGGCAGAGTTTGGGATTGGGGATGAAGTCCAATTTACTGATGGACTTTTAGGGCCAAGGAGCCCTCTTGGTACCTCTTGTAAGTCGTATACAATGGAATTCCTGAGTGCTGGTCGGAGGCCCAGCACCCTTTCTCTACCATTCTGCAAACACGACTACTAGTTAAAGAAGTGTTTGCAATGTAATAGGTTTCACATTTATTGGTGTTGTAAATGTAAAAATTTTTTACCAATGTGTTTTGGAGTGGAGTGGATGTACGTTGTGTGTAGTGGAATTATGTGGTATGTTGTGCAGTGAACTTATGTGGATAGAAAGTGTGTGGTATTTAGTGTATAGGAATTATGTAGAGTGGGACTATGTGTTCTGCAAATATCTTCTACTTTCTGTACTTCTCTCCCCTCCTTCTACATTTCTGCTGCCTCTTTCTGCACCTCATTTGCTTCTTTCTGTACCCCTCTTGCCTTTTTCTGCACCATTCTTCCCTCTTTTAGCACCACTCTTGCCTTTTTTGTACCCCTCTTACATCTTTCTGCACCCTTTTTGACTCTTTCTGCACCTCTTTTCCTTCTTTCAGCACTTCTTTTGTTTTTTTCCGCACCTGTCTTGCTACTTTCTGCACCCCTCTTGCCTCTCTCTCCGCCCCTCTTCCCTGTTTCTGCACTTCTGTTGCTTCTGTCCGCACTTATCTTGCTCCTTGCTGCACCTCACTTGCCTTTTTCTACACCTTTATTGCCTCTTTATGCAGTTCTCTTGCCTACTTCTGCACTTCACTTGCCTCTTTCTGTACCTCTCTTGCATCTTTCTGCACCTCACTTGCTTCTTTCTACACCCTTTTTTCCTGTTTCTGCACCTCTCTTCCCTCTTTGTGCAACTCTTGTGCCTCTTTCTACAGCGCTCTTCCCTCTTTCAGCACCACTCGTGTCTCTTTCTGTAGCTCTGTTCTTTCTTTTTCACCTGTCTTGTCTCTTTCAGCACCCTTCGTGACTCTTTCAGCCCCTCTGTTGCTTCTTTCAACAGTTCTCAACCTCTATCTGTACCCCTCCCACCTCTTTCCGGACCCCTCTTATCTCTTTGTGCACCTCTCCTACCCCTTTCTACATCCTCATTGTCTCTTTTTCCACCTCTGTTGGTTATTTATGTACCTCTTTTGCTTTGTTCTGCACTCCACTTGCCTTTTTCTGTACCCCTCTTGCCTCTATCTGCACCCCTGTTTGTTCTTTCTGCACTGCTCTGGCTTCTTCCTGCACCTCTATTCCAAATTTCAGAATCCCTCTTGCCTTTATCTGCACCCCTTCTTCCCTCTTTCTACACCTCTCTTGCCTCCGTCTGCCCTCCTGTTCCCTCTTTCTACATCCCTTTTGCCTGTTTCTGCAAATCTCTTGCTCCTTTCTGTACCTCTCTTGCAAATTTCTACACCGCTTTTGCCTGTTTCTACATGCCTTTTACCTGTTTCTGCACCTCTCGTGCCTCTGTCTGCACCTCTGTTCCCTCTTTCTGCACCACATTTGACTGTTTCTGCAACTCTCTTGCCTCTTTCTGCAGTTATCTTGCCTCCTTCTGCACCTCTGTTGCTTTTTTTATGCACTTCTCTTGCCTCTTTCTGCCCCCCTGTTGCTTCATTCTGCTTTTTCCATGCATCTTTCTGCACCTGTCGTGCTTCTTTCTCAATCTGTTTTCCCTTTCTGCACTTGCCTTCCCTCGTTCTGTATATTTCTTGCCTGCTTCTGCTTCTGCATCTCACCTGCCTCTTTCTGCACTTTTCTTCCTTCTTTCTACTCCTCTGTTGCTTCTTTCAGCATTTCTCTTGCCTCTCTCCGCAATTCTCTTGCCTGTTTCTGCACCTCTCTTGCCTCTTTCTGCATCTGTTTTGCCTCTTTCTGCACATCACTTGCTTCTTTCCGCACTTCTCTTGCCTCTTTCTGCACCCCTGTTGCTTCATTCTGTACTTTCCATGCTTCTTTTGGTACCTGTATTGCTACTTTTGGCACACCTGTTGTCTCTTTATATACCTGTTTCTGTAACTCTCTTGCCTCTTTCTGCAGTTATCTTGCCTCCTTCTGCACCTCTGTTGGTGCGGTTAGTGGAGTTTACAATTTGATACTAGTTCCACATCAGTACTACAGACAACATTGAATTCAGTCTCGATTTATTTAAGGCAAAGACAATTGTACTCAGTCCTTAGATTTTGTTAACGGATGCGACAAAAAATATTCCTCAATGTCTGTACCGACTACTGCCTTAGATCTACACTGCGGTCAGTAGAGTTTACAACTTGATACCAGTTTCGCATCACACTACAGGCAACATTGAATTCAGGGTCAATTTATTTAAGGTAGAGACAATTGTACTCAGTCCTCAGATTTTGGTAAAGTATGTGACAAAAAGCATTCCTCGATGTTTGTGTTGACTACTGCCTTCCATGTACAGTGCGGACAGCAGGGTTCACAACTTGAATTCAGCTTTGGTTCTAGACTACGGACAACATTGAATTTAGCCTTCATTTATTTAAGGCAGAGACAATTGTACTCTATGTCCTCAGATTTTGTTCAAGGATGCAACAAAAAACTTTCCTCAATGGCTGTGCTGACTACTGCCTTCGACCTACATTGTGAGGGCTCAGGATTCAGGTGGAATGGCGATTGCACATGACGCATTCCAGTAGGCAAGAGACATTGTACCAGTACGACCCTCCCGAACCACGAATCATCGCAGGGTGTGCACACGCTGAGTTCTTCAGGGACCACTAACTCACTGCACCACAAGTCCCCGTGGCCTTATTAAGGCATAATTCACTAGGCAAAAAATATTGCTCCCAGTGCGACCTGCCAAGAGCATGCATCATCACAGGTTACGTACACGCTCAGTACCAAAGTTACTACTAACTCAGTGCACCATAATTCATCGCCACATGGCTGCATTCAGGCAGAATTCAACAGACAAAAGACATTGGTCCAAATGCACACCCCCCCCCCGAACCACGCATTATTGCAGGGTACGTACAAGCTCAGCGCCAAGGATACTTCTAACTCAGTGTACCATAAATCATCGTAAAGAAGAGTGAACAGTTTTATGTCAGCAATAGGCTATACTATTACTTTTAAATGTAATTCATGCAGAATTCAATTGACAACAGTCATTACCCCAATTACTATGCCTCCCCCCCAACCACGCATCATCGCAGGGTACATACACGCTAAGCGCCAAATGTACTACTAACTCAGTGCACAAAAAAGTATTGCCACGTGGTGTTACTAAGGCAGAATTCACAAGAGAAAAAACATTACTATCTGTAGGGCCTGCCCGGACCATGCATCATCGCATTCTCCAAAGAACCTTGTTATTTCAGGTGCCACTAACTCAGTGAACCACTTATCATCTCTGGCTGCACACATGCTAAATTACCAATCCTGTGCAGCACTACTCAATCCCACGTGACCGTGGGCTATTGCTGAGTACAATACCAAACTAAGTATATTACCTATCAAACCTACACAATATCCCTTTAGTATTCTTCCTTCAAAAACTTATTTTATATCACTTATAGATTTAGTTGAATAATAAAATTTGTGCAGCAAGTGCACAACTTGCATCTACACCACAGACAGTATGGAGTTCAGCCTTGATTTACTTAATGCAGAGACAGTTATACTGTATGTATTCAAATTTTGTTAAAAGAAGTGAAAAAAGCATTCTTCTATAACTGTGCTAACAACTGCTTTCCATGTATGATGCTGACAGTAGGTTTCCCAACTTGAGTTCAGCTTTGGATCTATACTACAGACAGCATTGAATTCAGCCTCAATTTATTTAACCGCATGCGCGCTAGCGGAATTCCGCTCGCACGCTGGGTTTTTTAAAAACGCACTTTACATGACGAGCTGGGCTCGTCATCAGCGTGCGAGGAGGCTACGCCATGACGAGCCCAGCTCGTCATCAGCGTCGAAGGGGTTAAGGCAGAGACAAAAAATACTTCTGTGGCACTGCTAGTATGCACAAGCACCTTCAATCCCTGCATCCTGTGAACTATGCTCACAAAGAATGTAGAAGACTGCGCCAAAATGTACCTCCACCACTCGCAATACCAAGTACCTCTGGGGCATCACCTTCAACATTGCCACTAGACATAGGTCCCCATTTTGAGAAAGTTAGAATGCACTGTGTGAAGTGCAATCATTTAATTTGTTATGGGGAGCAATCAGTAGACCTAGTTTGCAGAGCATTTGATTACCATCAATGGTAGTTTTTTTCCCCTCAAAGTTCATGCAGTCCAGTATGCAACAAAGAAAGCTTTGAGTGCAGCCGGTTCAGACCACACATCATCGCAGTATGAGCACACGCTAAACACCAGAAGTACCACTAACTCAGTACACCATAAATAATCACCACGTGGCCTTATTAAGGCAAAAATCAGTAGTCAAAAGACATTCTGACCAGTGCAGTCTGCCTGAACCACGCATAATCATAGGCTCTACTCAAACCACCCCTACCTCAGAGTACCACAACTCATGAACCATTTACAAAAGAATCTTCTGTGTATTATTTCGCATATAGTGCTCCTACCTTTGTACAGCAGAAGTCATGAACCATTTACGATTGAATATCTGTGTATGATATCATGATTATTATTCTACTTTTTAACAACAGCAAAGTAATTAAATGGAGTCAAGCACACGTGCCCGTACCCACTTCAAACTATCTATCTGTGTCTGTGTATTTATTATGTTTGTAAAATGCTGCTCCTGTGCCCTACCACATTATATTGTGCTATAAATAGCGTATTCAACCATCCTACCTCTGCCAGTAACAAAAACTTTGATTACATAACTTTCTCTTGCTCATTCTACAAATATGAACGTAAAAACTGGATCATTACAAGACTGGAAACAAAGTGTATAGCAAATGTATTTACAGTACATTTTCAGGCACGCTTAGATTACGTCATTTCTCTACAATAACAGGATGTGGACGCGACTCCAACACTGGTTTCCAGCACCAAGTTCGACAGTTACCCGAATAACCACATACATATAAATATTAGCTGCCCTTCATGTGCCAAAAACTGCAAACTAAAGCTTGCATAGCACGGTATTACTACAGCTACAACACTCCACTGAATGTACAACAAACATTCATATTCACAGTATTGCGTCATGTCCACCATCTTTTATGTGTGCAACTATGGATGAATGTAGGATTAGTGCTTCCCCTTACCTTCCATGTTGGCCATGTTGTGGGACTTTACAGACATAATGACACATTTACGTGTAAGACCCGGGATACGGCAGCACTACAACACAGACACCCAAATCAGTTGATTTCGCATATAGTTCACGACGGAACCACGCCCATAGCTCTGTAATCAACATTCACAGCCTCGCACAGCACTGCCATACGTCAGTCTAGCCCACTCCACTTACGCTTCCAGGAAAACACAACAATGCTACATGGCCCAGATTTCCATTGTAGTGATTTCTTAGTTCCAGGTCTAGTTGTCAGAACGGCACACACACACTCCCTCATGGCTAGTATACACCCACTCGACACCCATCCAGCACATGGTCAAAAGACACGTGTCCCTACCACTAAAAAAGATGGGGCACACGTACTCTATGCCATATTAGAGTTGCTCCCATAGCAAGCGCTGTGATGGCCAGTCCTGGTTGTTCGGACGCCGCATGTTGGCCCGAACTACCAAACAGGGGGCCCACCACCACATGCATGGCCTCTTTGGTCACTGAGTTAGTGGTACCGCAAGGACTGAGCGGGTGAGGAACCTGCGATGAAGAAAGCTGCACGAGTATGTCCTTTGCCATAGTGATATCAAGACTCAGTACCAAATGTGAGACTTCTTGGTGTAGAACATACCATGTCTGCGAAAAGGTGAGCAGTGAAGCCTGGGTGCGCAGCAGAGGCAGTAGATGGGGTGCAGCAGACTGGATACAAAAAAGCGACGCTGTGAATTAGGCTTACGCAGTCCTATAAACCGTATCTTATGGCATTTGTATTTTTTTTTCTATAGTAGGAAAGTGTTTAATTGTCGGTCAAAAGTCCGTCGCTCGTGATGATTGAAACCACGTGGATCACTGCGCACCACTTGTTTTCTATAACCAGATGGAAAACATTACTCCTCTACAAATTCTTCATAAATCGAAGCCCATTAAACAAGTTGGAACTGTGCAAATAGTTGTATAAGGAAGTTGTGTGAAAGGGCAATGTTATTCTACTCCACATTAAGATAGTAACAATTACAATCATAACATCTTTCTTTTACTATCTTTTAGATGTAGAGCTTCAAGGGGCACTATGTCCCGGCACGTGGTGGAAGACACACCAATGACAGAAAGGTGAGCTGCGAGTATTATTTTTAGTCACTCTCTCACTTCCCCTCTCCTTTGACAAAGAAATGACGCTCAATATTATCTTCCTTTTTATCTAACAGGTTGTGTTTCACAAATTGGCGTTCCCCCCAACGCCTCCAAAGCTCAAAGTTTGAGAATTCTGCGATGATGTGTGGCCATCGTAATAACAGATAAGAAGGCTGCTTCGACACGTGGTGGACCCTCTTTGAATCACGCCAATGGCACAAGGTGAGCAAAGAAGTCATCTGTGGGCGGAGAGACTGGATAGTGTGCAGCAACTTGACTGTGTACGAATGTACAATTACCTCCGGGCTTTGGAAGTGGATAGGTTACATTAGTCTGGGTGTGCAAGAAAGGGCATTCACCTGGGGACACTGGGCGTCAATGGGGTGCAACAGTCTGGGTGCGCAGTAATAAGAACTCACCGCTTTGCATTAGGAGTGCATGGGTATATTACTTTGGGAGAAAAAGAGCACACAGACACCTCCTTGCAGTGGAAGTTGATGTAATACAGTATCCTGAGTGTCCAAAGGCATAACACAAAAATATACGTGTGCAGTTGTATGTACTCTGCTATTACTAACTCTATATTATCTTTCAGATCACTAAACTTGAGGAAGCACTTTGAACCGACACGAGCTTGGACACACATCAGAGGCAAAAAGGTGAGCTAAGAAGGTTTTCTCCAGTATCAACACTACCTCTCCTGCTCCATCTATACTTTCTCTCTCTCGCACTTTCAATGTTGTTTTTTCTCTCTTTCTCTCTCTCCCTCTCTCTCGCATTGTTTCTCTTTCTCTTTTCAAGTTATGGACGCTGCGGTCCACTCTGCACATAAATAAATCAAGGCTGAATTTAATACAGACTGCTATATAGAACCAAAGCAGATGTCAAGTTGTGAGCTCTGCATAAAACAGTCTTTCCAAAAGGTAAGCAGAGCGGCCTAGATAAACAATTCCTCCAATTAAACGCGCTGCTAATAAACGATATTGTCCTGCATAATGGTGTGATCTCTCACCTAATTCTGTCTCATCTCTGAATCACTTCAAAGACCTGCTGGACCATACTTTAGATATGAGCCAGCAGGCCCTTCCCTACAGACACCTCTTCACCGCGAGCCTATGAGAGGAGTGGGATGTATCAGTCACACTGCACACATGCGAATAAGCAATATTGGCAAGTTTTATGTTAATTTGTGATCTTTGACCTCATTCAGTCACATCTCTGTCTCATTTTAAATACCATCTATACCATAAGATAGGCCTAAGCCTACTAGCACTGCTGCCCTACAGACTCCTGTTGAGGGTGATACTATGGGAGGGGTAGGTAGAGTGCACTACCCTAAGTGTGCATGTGAGAAAAAACGATCTTGCCTTTCGTAAAGATGTAATCTCTCACCTCATTCAATCACATCAATCTAATTTTAAAGACTTATTTTCATTTTTGTTTTGTAGGTTACCTACGCTCCTACCTTTGGAGTCCATCTTACATTTTGTTCATTATACTGTTATGTTAAAGTTATGATTCTATACTTGTTTTTGTTTTAATAAAAGTTAATAAAAAAAAAACTGAGTGTAAACGTCCTCTTTTTCTGACAACATTTCACTATTATTTAGTGTGATAATCATATGCTTAGAGAAGATTTAAAAATCGTAAGTCGAAATTATGTTTGTAACTAGAAGTATAATACTGAGGCTCTCTACCAGAGTCTGTAGCTGTGATTAACGGTTCCTATGGCTAATTTTAAAAAGTCCAGCACACTTGCTGTTTAGATTAGCAACATTTTATGGTGATCTTGTGACCTGTGTGCTTGGTTAAGTGTTCCATGAACTGTCACTATGGTAACAGGCAGTAAGCAGTTTGGGGGTAGGGTTGAAAGGTACTGGCTGTAGAGAAGCTGTTATATTTACCCAGGATCCTCTTCATGACAGAGGGGAAAGCAAACTGAGACAACAGAACACTATGTACATTTTGAGGAAAAGAAGCACACAACTCTTCGAATTAACCTCAAGAGAAGGCTCCAGGAATAGCTACTGATGTTACAAACCCCATGTATAATTTACCTACTCTGTACTCAACTGGACTTTAAAATCCTTAGTTGTCTAACCGGAAGATTTTTTCAATACTGCTGTTTGCTATGGCACGGTGAGAGCTGGGGCTCCCGACTTGCCATAGCAAACTTGCCTTGCATTTTGAAAGAGAAAACATAAAAACCTCCTCTGTCTTTTAAAATGCAAAGCAAAATGCTTTTGCCCATGGGGAGCTGCATATTAGCAGGTCTCCGTGTGGAACTGTAATTATGGCTTCCGAAGGATGCAGGGAGCTGACTGGCACAGTAGGGACATTTGGCCTCCACTTACAGTCTCCAACGTTGAATATACACCCATGGGATGGGATCCCGAGGAAGAATAAAAATTAGTAGTAGGTGGTATTTTTTTTTACTGTAAAATTAGGAGTCTGTAATGGGCATATTTACAAGGACAGTGGTAAAATGTTCTTGTTTACACCTGGGCTTCAATTGGAATTCTCACGAATTCTCAAAAGCCTATTATTAAGCCCACTATGGCTGCTTTAACTGCACTTTCCTAACGCTAAAGCGATGATAATTTTAAAGCTGTCCTTGTAAACATGCCCCCAATATCGCGAGAAAAACTGCGATAATTCATGTTGGCAAGTGGGAGGCTTATTAATATACAACTGTGGACCTAACATATCAGTCCACCTCGCATATTAAACATGCTTAAGTCTACTTCAGAACAGATGTTAGGATCCCACATAAACCGCAATTACCACGAGTTTTGCTATCGCTCCTCAAATCCAGGGCCGCCTTGTAAATACAAAGCTGTTGTCATACCTCCCTCTTCCATGTTATAATGTCATAGGCACACCTACCTTGCACACTGGGAACGCATACATTGCAACTCGATGGACATACGAGGCTAGTCGTTAGCAAACCGGCTGCTAACATGCCATAATGCATCTTAGTGTCACCTCATAAATACGCCGATATAGTTTTCACCGCAATTTTGGTTTTTTTGAAAAAATTGTGGCCAAATGCCACTCGATAATATGTCCTCAAGTTTGCTATGACAGAGCAGGAACCTAAAATCCTGCCCTGCCATAGCTAACAGCAGTGTCCCGGGTGTAGGCACCCCAAGACACATCAGGAGCCGCTCCAGTGGGGTGGTGTTCCCCGAAGCTTTCGACTGCTCCAGTATGGAAGTCATGCGGCCCCCCTCCCAAAATATAAAAAGACCCAGAGGGTGGTAATCCCCAGGGCTTAGACGGACCTTTGATCTCCCTCACCCATTTATTTTATAGCACCGAGGAATGGCAGTCCCCGGGCTACAGGGACCTTCAGAACCCGCATCAAAAGTAATATTTTACACCCTGGGATTTGGCCATCCCAGGTAGCTAATTTTTAAACAAGCACAGGAGCCCGCGCTTCGTTTTTAACTTTTTTTTACGGCGGATCCATGCATCCAGCGCACATTTCTCAGTTTTTTTACAAAAATAATATTTTTGTTTTGGGTCCTAGGGGTCCTTGTGGGACCCCCTAAGCAGGTCTAGGGGGTCAAAATATTTCTTACCTGCTCCCTTTATATTTTTTAGCACTTGTTCCACTGATCCCCGCTTCTACAGAGGCACAAAATGGCTGCCAACACTTCCTCGTTTCGAATGTTGACAACCAGTTGACAGCCAATTAGCATTCAGCCCATTATCGGGACGGTGCGCTTAGAGTGTTCGCAGGATACGCGGATCCACTGAAGCCATAGATATATATGTACTTTTAATTGTCATTTTCTCAAGAACTACTGAACGGATTTACACCATTTAAGCAATGTAATTCCGTTCAGCAGTTCGGGCTCTAGCCGTGATGAGCGGTTCCTATGGAAAATTAAATGGGGAAAACATGTTTTGGGTCCCCCCTTTTTTCTCGGCCCCCACTTCACGAATCAAACTGAGACTTCCAGGATAGGAGCGGACTAGAGCACCCCACTAGTTTTGAAAATGTTGTGAAGATTCATCAACTGGCCTCAAAGTTATTCCAAATAGAAGGTTTGGGATTTCCTAAGGATAATAGGTCCTAACTATAACTACCTACTGGCGACTGCCAGTAGGTAATATATATATATATATATATATATATATATATATATATATATATATATATATATATATATATATATATATATATATATATCCAAGAAGCTGCTTGCAAAGGTCGGGTGCAACAACGAATTCCCAGTCAGCACCAAGGAAGCAGACACGAGCCCAGGATATGTGCAAAAAGCAAGTAGCGTTTATTCTTTCATGAGTCCGCCATAACGCGTTTCACCACCGGAGTGGCTGGATCACATAGGTCGCCAGTAGGTAGTTATAGTTAGGACCTAGTTTCCATAGGAAATCCTCAACATTCTATTTGGAATAACTTTGGCCCTGGTTAAAGAATCTTAGCGAATTTCTCAAAGAAGATGGCTCGG
Source organism: Lissotriton vulgaris (assembly GCF_964263255.1). Taxonomy (NCBI): domain Eukaryota; kingdom Metazoa; phylum Chordata; class Amphibia; order Caudata; family Salamandridae; genus Lissotriton; species Lissotriton vulgaris. The sequence goes on from NC_141692.1 coordinate 3,552,491, forward strand.
TCCGCTGCGCTCCTTCCCTAAAAGTTTGGGGGGGATTGGTCAAGTGGGGGCTGAGATAAAAGGGGGGTCCCAAAACGTGTTTTCTCCATGTTATTTTCCATAGGACCTTTAGACTCGGCTACAGGTCGAACGGGTGAATGGATTTATAAGAAATTTGGCAAAACTGTACAGTCCGGCTCGCAGATTACGCTTTTTTTGGAATGGTGTAAATCCGTTCAGTAGTTGCTGAGGAAATTAAAGTTAAAGTCAATTATATATCTATACGCGCGCACACGTGCGCGCACCCAAACGGCTGCGCGTGCGAGCGGAATTTTGTTGCGTGACGTCTGTTAACGTTCGATTCAAAGGAAATCAGGAAGTGTTGACCGCCATTTTGTCATTGCGAGTAAATATATTGTTGATTTCAAAGCGTTGGAATATGGAAAGGGGAGAAGGTAGAGATTGTTTTGCTGCGTAGGTTTTCTCAGGGTGTGCAGTAAGGCCCTTAAACGCGAAAATATATATATTTTTTTTTTAAAAATGTTGCGTGGTGCGCGCACTCGGTCGCGCACACCTTTTTACAAGAGTGTGAAAATGGAGATAAATCAGAAGTTTGAGTGCTTAGATATAAGGTGGCTCTGAAAAGAGCCATTGTGTTAATTGAGTGTTTTCTGCATTTATAAGTAAGTACCGATGCAGAGCCTGATGTTGCAGAGGAAGATTCTGTTTCCCTCATTCGTGAAATGAACTCCGTCTCTCCTATAGACGTCTTGCATGTGGTATCGCAAGTTGTTGTGGTAAATAGAACCCATGCTATAATCTCTGAGGAACGCAGAAACAGATTTATTTACATGTCTCCTTGCTTTCTCAAATTGTGCACAATGGTGATTGGACCAATTCCATTTCTGTCTTTGGCATATATTGGAATATACCAAGGCAGATCGAGGAAAAAGTGTCATCAATTGTCGAAAGGTGTCTTTTAGAAGCATTTCCAGACCTACCCCAGTGATTGTGCCTAGATCGTTCCCACCACAGTGCACAATTATAAGGTCTGGTTCTGGGAGATGCATAAAAGTTTTCACCAATGGAATCAATTGGTGACATTTCAATCCTCTTTTGGAAATCCATGTTATGTGTACATTTGGTAAGCTGAGGTTGCAAATTCGTCTGCTTACTGCAAATTTTTCACTCCAGTGAATATAACTGTGTCCTATTAGCCAGACCTTCATTTTCAAGGGATTTGTAGTCGTCCTCCGATCGGTTCTGGAAGTGGAATGGTAGTTAGAAGTTGAAATTCTAAATAAAGAAAAAGGAAGAGGCTGGGTGTGGTTTAAAAAATAAAAATGATTGGTTGATTGTAAGAAGTGGAGATTGAACAGTACGTTGCATGTTAATGTTTATGTTAAACGAAAAGTACTATTGGGTGTGAAAAAAAAAGACATGTAACAGAGCTGTGGATTGGCAGGTGTTTCTGGAGGGAAAACAGTGTTGTTACTTTGCTGTAGAACGTTGAGATATGAACTTTTGACCTGTGCCTTCAGCCAGGTGCAGAATGAGGTGTTACCATGGAAACAGCCAGAGATGGCAGTGGGTGATGGGTGAGTTTTATGTGACATTGAAAATATTGTGAGGGAGAACCAACTCAAATGTAATTGCTTACGTTACGCGCTCCGCATTGCTTCCGGGAAGCTGCGCTTCGCGCCTCGCGCACCGGAGCACTTCCGGGTGCGCTAACGCGGCGCGTCATATGACGGATTACGCAAGAACGCGATACGTCGTTGGGGCTCCACCGGAACTGATCGAATTGGTAGTCTACAGTGTTTCTGGATGTTTCAGACTGAAGCTGGCGTCAGCATGAGAGCACCTCGTGGCTACGTCGTGGCCATTCCGCGAGCAATCATGGCAGTCGCTCCCCACCGGAAGTCTGCAGGAGTCGGGGGCCTCGGTGACTCTTGTAGAATCTTCAAGGCTGACGGGACGCTTTTGGGAATGGGGCTCATGCCCTAGCAGTCAAGCGTCCGAGTTCCAGGGTTGCCCAGAGCCATCCTTGCAGGCCAGGCCCAAGTCTGTGGAGCCGACCGCCATTTCCTGAGCTCCGTGGCAGCCGCCTGTCGCTGTATCGGAAGAGTGGGTGCAATTCAGCCGGATGGCGGGTGAGACGGTGTAAATGTGATGGTTGGACCAGGGCACCGCAGGACGTGTCTTCAGGTCAAACGGATTGTGGGACAAGGTCCAGAATGGAAGAGGCATTAAAAGGCAAGAAGTTCCGCCTGACCCCGAGAGCCGGCCGCCTATGTCGTGGGCGATCTCAGGCCATACCAGGGGAACAAGACTTGGGGAGGGGGCAGGAGCCAAGCGCCCCCTCCGAGTCCGCGTTTCTTGGACCCTGAAGTATGGCACTCAACATTCAGAACTTATGACATTTGTGCAAGGCAGGGACATCGAAGCCTCTCAGGGACCAAGTATATCCAGAGTCCTTCCTACAGAAGGTGGTGGGGGTGGCGGCATTAGCAAGGCATCCCCCCACACAACTTGTCGGACCCTGAAGTATGGCTCTCAACATCCAGAACTTATAACATTTGTGCAAGGCAGGGATATCCAGAGTCCTTCCTACAGAAGGTGGTGGGGGTGGCGGCATTAGGAAGGTATCCCCCCACACAACTTGTCGGACATGACCTCTGGATGTACTGGGTGTTCAATTTCAGAATTGAAACTACTAAGAAGCAATTAGAAGTGTTGTTTTCATGTTGCAGTAGGTTCCATGTAAATAGTTATTTAATACAACGTTTTATCCTGTTACTTTGCTGGTGTGTTGTATATATTTATAATATTTGCATAGTGTTTGTCGTTATTTTGGGCGGGGTGGGTGGCAGAGCCGAGCTGTCTTGCAGCCATCATGGCGTCGAGCTCGGTTCCTCTCTCTATATTCATGTTTTTTCTAACGATTTATATGTTATAGTTTGCTAGCACGATACAGCGGATAGTCCGCATTTTATATATATGTCCTTTTTAAAAACTAAATAGAGTATTGCGACTTTATGCTTATTTGTGAACAGAGAATGACCCAAAGAGAACCAATTTTGAACAATCATAGGCTATTGGCAGTGGGCAGAGAGGCCATGACCCAGAAAATGGCTGTTACTTACGTGCATGATGGGGCCTAAAAGGGACTAGATGGCGTGGCCACTGTTTCGCGACTTTCACTTTACTTTTAACAATGGCTGTGGTGAACATAAATGAACGCCGCTTATGTATACCTAATTGTAGTCATTTTCCACAAAAAAGCTTTTGATATTTGCTATTAAAAAACAAAGAAAAACACTGAAAAAACCATAGGTTATAGACCATATATAGTTAAATATCTGAAGTCCATCTCTGCACTGCATGGAGATACAGGTCGTCGATCAGAAGATGTGCTGGCCACCTCTAATGGTAATAGCGTGGCCAGGGCTCTTGTCGTTGCCTCTGCAAATTGCAGAGGGTGCACTTGTTTGACATGCCGCACCATGGTATGTATGGAAAAGAAATATTTTTTTGCTGGATTTCTTCTTAAGAGAACCAAGTCACATATCGTGCAGGTTACTTTTGGTGCATTCACTTTCTTTTGATCTTCAGGATAAGTGAAAAATTGCCAGATGAAAGATTTATTTTTTCTTATTAAAGGTAGTCGATCATTTTGGTCAGATTCGGAAGATGAATGAGATACGGTAGCCATTTCACCAAAGTCTTCCAAAAGATGTAGGACGTTGTTGTCTCCTGAGAGTAGAAAAGATAGTGAGGGAAGTGGGTGGAGTGCTGCGTGTAAATTCCAGAATCGAAACTATTAAGAACCAATTGAAAGTGTTGTTTTCATGTTGCAGTAGGCTGCCATGTAAATAGTTATTTAATAAAACGTTTTACCCTGTTACTTTGCTGGTGTGTTGTGTATCTTTATAATATTTGTCGTTATTTTGGGTGGGGTGGACGGCGGAGCCGAGCTGTCTTGCAGCCATCATGGCGTCGAGCTCGGTTTCTCTCACTAGTTTCATATTTCTCATGAGGGGTTGTTCCTAATTTTTCTATTTTAGCGAGGTCAAAAAAAGATCTCATCAGTGGCCTACTGATTTTGCTTGATTCCTTTTGTTTTTTCTAACAATTTATTTGTTATAGTTTGCTAGCACGATACAGCGGCTAGTCCGCATTTTATATATATGTCCTTTTTATTAGGGGTGTCTTCCGGTGGAGTCGGACGATCTACCTCTAATAAACAGTCCGGGTTGAACCAACTACCATCATGATTTTGTATATCTTCTGAGCTGGATTTAAGCGCACAATTGTTAAAGTATGAAACGTTTTATATTTCTAAAAAAAATACCAAGGTGTGTACATCCGGTAACGCACGAAAGTTTAAAAAGACATTCGGCTCCATTTACTGAAAAGTTTCATAAGAATAAAAAAGAAGTCTAGGTACAGTCTCTTTGACGTACTATAAGTTCTTTGAGGGGTGTATGAAGAATTTCAATAAGTTCAAATCGCAACGTTTTCACGAAATATATAGGCCTGTGCGCGCACTCGGTCGCGCACGAAAGCCTGGAAATGCGATATCCATTTTATTGACAACTGTTGCCGAGAGTGCGCACACCGGGTCGCGCACAAAAGTTTAGTAAGGCTATTTTTATTTATAGACAAATTTTAATGTGTTTAAAAAAAGGCAAGGTACAGACTTTCGAATTCTTTATTGCTTTACAAGGAGTCTCTATGGAACTTGAACAGTGAAGAAAATGGCTTGTTTTCGAAAAAAATATTGCCAGAACTTTATTGCCAAAAGTATAGGTTGCATACACGACATTTTTCTGAATTAGCATTTTAAAAACCAATGAAATTCACAAAAAAAACCATAGGTTTTACACACGTTATAGTTAGGAAGTAGCATTTAAAAAACCTATGAAATTCACTGAAAAAACCATAGGTTTGACACATGTTATAGTTAGCTGGAAATTTTACTGACATAAAACCAATGAAATTCCACGTTATAGTTAGTTGGACTCACTATAACTTGCGCGTGCAATGCACTGCTGATGACGTCACATATTACATCACTCATGACATGGTCAGTGACATCACTCATGACATCACTGATGACACCATCCAGTGAATATGTGTCTTTCTGAAAAATAAATATTAGTGAGTAATGTTTAAATATTTAAATATATATATTAGTGTTTCACTTTGTGTATTAGTGGCTACATGTGTTGGTAAGTAGCTACATGCGTATGTATATGGGTTATTAGATGTTTCTCTTAGTATCAGTATGAGTGTCTATATGGTTTGGTGGGGGTATTACTTAGCACATAGATGCATGAGTGACTGACTCTCTGTTTGTATGTGTTTTGAAGACAGCATATGTGCAGGACTGTATGGGTGGATGAGTGTGTATATGTGTTTGTTAGTGAGTGAATGACTGTCTCACTAGTGTCTTTATCAGTAACGACATATGTTTTAATCTAGTATATGTGAATATTGATGTATATAAGTGAGTATATGTGAGAGTAAGAGATTGAAAGAGTTCCTGTTTAAATAAGTATGTGTTTCTATAAGTGATTGTTTAAGAGAATAAATATGTGTAATTTTCAATAGAAGTAAGGTGGAAGTGTGTGTATAAGTCTATATTCAAATAAATGGATGTTCAATAGTTTATTTGCACGTGTGAGTATGTCTGTGAGTAACTTTTCGATGATTGTCGGTGTGTAACAGGATGTATAGGTGTATCATTTCATATGATGAGTGAGTATATGTATGAGTGGATGTGTATATAGATGGTGGAATTACTTGTTGTAACTGATATGGGTATCTGCATTTTTTTTTGAAATTTCAGTTTCTATTTTTGAATATGTGTTTCAAGGATTACATTACAGTGAAAGGAGGTCTGTCACTATGTCACAAGGATGGTGTCATCAGTGATGTCATGAGTGATGTCACTGACCATGTCATGAGTGATGTAATATGTGACGTCATCAGCAGTGCATTGCACGCGCAAGTTATAGTGAGTCCAACTAACTATAACGTGGAATATATATATATATACATCTTCACAACACTTTCCGCTTGTCTAAGTGGAAAAAAGGCGAGCACGCTGGAATCCAGTTAAGAAATTTTATTTGCAAACCCCCCCTTCACCCCCGATAGACGTGTTTCGCTACTCTAGCTTCGTCAGTGTCAAAATATATATATATATATATATATATATATATATATATATATATATATATATATATATATATATATATATATATATATATATATATATGTAAATATATATATATATATATATTTACAAAACCTTGAAAATTCACTGAAAAAACCATAGGTTATAGACCATATATAGTTAGGAATTCGCATTTACAAAACCTTATTTTACTCACACAAAACCATTGAAATTCCATATATAGTTAGTTGCACTAACTATATATCGCGCACCCGCAATCCACTGCTGATGATGTCACATATTACATCATTCATGACATGGTCAGTGACATCACTGATGACATCACTGATATATATGTAAATATATATATATATATATATATATATATATATATATATATATATATATATATATATATATATTCACTGAAAAAACCATAGGTTATAGACCATATATAGTTAGGGATTAGCATTTACAAAACCCTATTTTACTCGCACAAAACCATTGAAATTCCATATATAGTTAGTTGCACTAACTATATATCGCGCACCCGCAATCCATTGCTAATGATGTCACATATTACATCATTCATGACATGGTCAGTGACATCACTGATGACATCACTGATGACATCTCAAATGACATCACTGATGACATCACTGACATCTCATTTGACATTACTGATCACATCACTGATGATATCATTTATGTGATAATACAATGAACATCTTCAGACTCTAATATAACCTTAGATACAATCAGTATAAACAGACACTCACAGACTGTCACTTATCCATGGAGTTACTCACACACCTACTCAGTCATGCAAAAGATTAATCACACCTCCATTTCCTCAACTATACAGTTATACACACCTTACTTATTCAAACATATACTAACATATTTACTCTCTTATACAATCCCTGATACAAGTTCACAATGATCGATACAGCCACTCTCACATTCACTAGCTCTTATGTTCAGTTATTTATATATGTCAACTCTCACATGGACTGTGTTTTACATATGTACTTACTTTGACATGTAGCACTGAGATATCCATTCACTCACCAATACACTCATGCAGTCAGTCGACCGCCCATACAGCTGTTTCCACATGCACTTTTGAACCCATACATTTAGTTAATCAACTGCTCACACATCTATGCACAGAGTCATACACCTCCCAGCCACCCACACACATACTCAGTCTCCCATACAAATACTTGGGCAACCATTCAATAACCCATATAGTTACTCATATAGCTACTGATTTAAACATGCAGCAGTTTACAGAACAACATATATAATGATTGCCAAATTAAGACAGTGTAGTCACTAACCCATGCACTCAGTGAGACACATTTAATCACTCACTCATACAGTCAGTCATGCACCTACTAAATCCTTCATCCAGACACTTATACATCCACTCATTCTTCAATATGTAAGACATATTTTAACTTTACAGAAACATACAGTCACTGGGTGTTGTCATCAGTGATGTCATCAGTGAAGTCATTTGAGATGTCATCAGTGATGTCATCAGTGATGTCATTTGAGATGTCATCAGTGATGTCATCAGTGATGTCACTGACCATGTCATGAATGATGTAATATGTGACATCATTAGCAATGGATTGCGGGTGCGCGATATATAGTTAGTGCAACTAACTATATATGGAATTTCAATGGTTTTGTGCGAGTAAAATAGGGTTTTGTAAATGCTAATCCCTAACTATATATGGTCTATAACCTATGGTTTTTTCAGTGAATTTTCAAGGTTTTGTAAATGCAAATTCCTAACTATATATGGTCTATAACCTATGGTTTTTTCAGTGAATTTCATTGGTTTTTTAAAAGCTAATATCTATAGCTGTAAAATATATTCTTTATTACGTGACGTATCACGTAGCCCGTGAGACGCCTCATGATGCATCGCATAACCGTGACGTATCGTCTCTGCAGCGCAAACCAAACCCGTAACGTAAGCGCGCCAGAGCACGCTTAAAGATATATATATATTTTTTTTACCTTAATTAGACAAAATCCACACGTGCACATATCACAAACGTTTCAAAAACACAATATGTCGGACTCCCATTACGCTGCCAGTTAGCTGCCCGGTTAACGTACCGGAAAGCACCTCTACCGCGAAAAATCGCAATATTTTTTTCTTTTGCCCCGCGGGCAACTTTAATAGCCCCCTCATCAATCCTAGGGGTTCACCTTACCCCTTTCCTTCATTTACACCTTTTTTTTTTCCACCTCTTGTCTCTCGATCTCCAGACTGTTTACAATGTTAACAGCCAATCAGCTACTCCTCAGACTCCCGTTACGCTGCCGGTTAGCTGCCCGGTTAGCTGCCCGGTTAGCTGCCCGGTTCGCGTACCGGGACGCGTCTCTACGGCGAAAAAATCTGAATTTTTTTTAAATTTTTGTTTTGCCCCGCGTGGCTCTATAATATCCCCCTCATCAATCCTAGGGGGTCAGAAGGGGTCTACCTTGCCCCCTTTCCTTCATTTCCCCCTTTGTTTTGGCCTCCTCTTGTCTCTCGATCCTACCGAGAGACAAGATGGCGGCCGCTCCGGACTGTTTACAATGTTGACAGCCAATCAGCTACTCCTCAGACTCCCGTTACGCTGCCGGTTAGCTGCCCGGTTAGCTGCCCGGTTAGCTGCCCGGTTCGCGTACCGGGACGCGTCTCTACGGCGAAAAAATCGGAATTTTTTAAAAAAAATTTTTTTGCCCCGCGTGGCTCTATAATATCCCCCTCATCAATCCTAGGGGGTCAGAAGGGGTCTACCTTGCCCCCTTTCCTTTATTTCCCCCTTTGTTTTGGCCTCCTCTTGTCTCTCGATCCTACCGAGAGACAAGATGGCGGCCGCTCCGGACTGTTTAGAATGTTGACAGACACCAGAGAGCCAATCAGCTTCGCATCGCAAAGTTCCGATACGCGAAAAGTACGCGAACCGGAGCGCTGCCCGGAGCGCTGTTACAGATATATATCTTGTTTAAAACGTTAATTTCTCAAAATTCACTGAAGCACATATATTGAGACCTAGCAAAGGCACATCGGGCTAACAGTCCCTACAATTTTGCCAAGTTTCGTGCAAATCCATTCAGCCGTTCGGGCTAAAAGTGAGTCCAACCGCCCTATGGAAAAATGAATGGGAAAAACGTGTTTTGGGACCCCCCTTTTTTCTCGGCCCCCCCTTGAAGAACCCCCCCCAAATTTTCAGGGGCTGCTCAGAAACAAAATGTGCCATTTTCCTGAAAATATCAGCCAATTCCGTCCACAAACGCCAAAGTTATTAGACATAGAATTTTCAGAAATCCCATAGGGAAAAAATCCTAACTATATATACCTACTGGCTATCGCCAGTAGGTAATATATATATATATATATATATATATCTATATATATATATATATATATATATATATATATATATATATATATATATATATATATATTACCTACTGGCGGTCGCCAGTAGGTATATATAGTTAGGATTTTTTCCCTATGGGATTTCTGAAAATTCTATGTCTAATAACTTTGGCGTTTGTGGACGGAATCGGCTGAAATTTTCAGGAAAATGGCACATTTTGTTTCTGAGCAGCTCCTGGAAATTTGGGGGTGTTTCGTCAAGGGGGGGCTGAGAAAAAAGGGGGGTCCCAAAACGCGTTTTTAACATTGAGTTTTCCATAGGGCGGTTGGACTCACTTTTAGCTCGAACGGCTGAATGGATTTCCACGAAACTTTGCAAAATTGTAGGGACTGTTAGCCCGATGTGCCTTTGCTAGGTCTCAATATATGTGCTTCAGTGGATTTTGAGAAATTAACGTTTAAATCAAGATATATATCTGTAACAGCGCTCCGGGCAGCGATCCGGTTCGCGTACTTTTCGCTTATCGGAACTATGCGAAGCGAAGCTGATTGGCTCTCCGGTGTCTGTCAACATTCTAAACAGTCCGGAGCGGCCGCCATCTTATCTCTCGGTAGGATCGAGAGAGAAGAAGAGGTGAAAAACGAAGGGGGAATTTATTGAAAGGGGGCAAGGTATACCCCTCTTGACCCCCTAGGAATGTTGTTGGGGTTATTAAAGGGTCCCGTGGGGAAAATAAAAAAAAAATGATTTTTCACGGTAGAAGCGCTTCACGGGCCGCGAACTGGGCCGCAAACTGGTAGCGAAACAGGAATTCGCCATTTTGTGTTTCGTTTTAATTGTTTAGAGACAAAAATTATCGCCGCACATCGGCCACAATGCATGAATATCGCTGAAAAGTCAGCGATATTCATGCATTATCCAGCAAATGCTCTTAGCCATGTTATCAACCTTCCATTGGATAACATGGCTAAAAACTGCTCTGTGCGTGAGCTTTTTTTTTTTTTTTTTGCTGCGTGACGTTTGTTAACGTTCGATTCGATGGAAATCAGGAAGTGTTGACCACCATTTTGTCACTGCGAGTAAATATTTTGTTATAAATGAATCCTTATTGATAAACATTGTCTTCGCCATCTTGCGTTTTTGTCCAATGCCACAATTTTGTCGTGCACGGCAGCCATTTTAGATGCCTTGACCAGGGCCACTCTCTGCGCGCCGCCGATCCTCAGCAGGGCTCCCCACCCTCGCAAGCATCTCCCCCACGCACTGGTCACCCCCGCTCTTTCTCTCATGCATGGGCCATATACTTCCCCCCATCTGCGCTGCTCTTCTCTGAAAATCACACCCTGTGCCCGCCCGACACCTCCCTTTCACCCTATTCACTACCGCACCCTCTGACACTCCTCTTCCTCTGTGTCCGATTGTCCAGGCCGGACCTAGGCTATCACCTAGCCCTGCGGATGTAGTTTATGGCCCCAGCTGTAGAGTATCCAGACATGCCAACCCTCCCGATTCAGGCGTGAGACTACTGATTTCAGTGCTAGTCTCCCGCCTCCCGATTCCTGCAAGCAAAAACCCGGGGGCATATTATCAACAACTAGCGATAATTTTTGTCTCTAACTTGTTTAGAGACAAAAATTATCGCCGCACATCGGCGAATTTTATCGCACATAAACCTTGCTATTAGCAAGGTTTATCGCAAATGCGATAAAAAACGGCCGCAATGCATGAATATCGTTGAAAAGTCAGCGATATTCATGCATTATCCAGCAAATGCTCTTAGCCATGTTATCCACTTCCCATTGGATAACATGGCTGAAACTGCTCAGGGCAGGTGTTAGGTTTTGGAGATATTTGCGCTTAGCGCGAATATCTCCAAAAGTTGGTAATAGGAGATAGCGATGGTTAGGGACTGTTTCCAGTCGCTAAAATCTTGGCACGCCCACTTTGCATGTCATTAGTGATAAATATCACTGATATGCAAAGCGGGGCCCAAGATGGTCGCTATCTCCTTTTAGATGTCACTAACTGGTGTTAGCGACAGCTTGGTAATAGGGAGATAATTTTATCTCTTTTTTTTTTGGCTTTTAAAGCCCAAAAAGCGGAAATAAACCCCCTTGATAATATGCCCCATGATTTCTCGGGGGTTTCAGCTGACAGGGCTTGGTATTGTGTTACGTGCTAATTCTTCCAGGAAACGTCAGAGGGTCGATGCAGGGGTTCTAGAAGGGGTGATAAACTATTTAAGCCTCATGAACAAGCGCATGGTCTTTTAAAGATTTGTGAAGTACTCGGAGCGGCGGTGTGTGTGTGCCCTCTTTCAGGAGCGGGCGGGGGGGGCACCGCCAGCAACTTGCCAGGCCAGGCAGTGTTCAACACGTGCATCACCCTTTCTCTGCCTGCTATTGCACTCCATGCTTCGGAAAGGTAAGAAAAAGAACGTGCATTTGAGTTTGAAATGTCCGATCTTGTAGCAGTACACTTGCAAAGCCCACACATGACAATAACCCGATTCAAGGGCCCATTCACCCGATTTTTTAAACATATATAGCACTCCAACAAAGTTAGATTTTAAAACTTTATTAACTTTTAACTATAATGAACGGAACAAAAACTGTAAAAACATTTAAACATTTTTCACCCAAAAAAGCAACAATTGTCAGAAGCTGTCTTTTGTGCGAATAGTCCCAAGGCAGCACAACGTGCTGAGTTCTGGACGGCACCCAGGTGATGTCGCCTGGGTGCCGCACTGGTTTTGGTATCCTACAATGCTGCTCCGAAAATTGGCGTGGGGCGTCCCGGGTGGGGCGGGGGGAGGCCTCGTCAGTAGCGGTCTGTTGTGCGAATAGTTCCAAGGCAGCAGAATGCGCTGAGATGTTGATGGCACCCAGGTGATGTCCAGTAAACTGCCGCACTGGTTTTGGTATCCTACAATGCTGCTCCGAAAATTGGCGTGGGGCGGCTCGGAGGGGGGGGGGGGGCGTGGGGGAGGTGGCGTGAACGGGCCTCCCCAGGTGGCGGCCATCCAGCTGAGTTGCGCCCGCTCTTGCGGCTACAGCGTCTCGCTCACCATGTTGTTGAGTTGCTCCCACTCTTGCAGTGCAGCGATAGGCGGCTGCCACATGACTCTTAAAATGGCGGACGGCTCTTCGGTTTTGGGCCTGGTCCACTGAAATGGCCCTGGGACACCTTGGAACTCGGACGCTTGCCTGCTAGGGCTTGGGCTCCATTCTCGAAAAGCGTCCCCTCAGCCGTGAAGATTCTACAAAAGTCTTGGGGGCCCCCGACTCCCGCAGGCTTCCGGTGGGGAGCGGCTGCCATGATTGCTCGCAGAATGACCACGACGGAGATACGAGATGGTGGTGCTCTCATGCTGACGCCAGCTTTAGTCTGAAACATCCAGAAACAAGGTGGGGCTTTCATCGTTTGGGAAAAAAAAATGTTCTAAACCAATGAAAAGTGTTATTTTTAGGTCATATGACCAAGCCTTCCATCTTTAGGAAACCAAAAGTAAAATGAACCAATGAAAAGTTTTATAAACAAGTCACATGACCTGTTATGCGGCATAGGGCTACAAAAAGCGTAGAAAATCCGTTGGCACGTGAGGCGGCGTCAGTAGCGGACCGATGTGCGAATAGGCCGAAGGCAGCACAATGCGCCGAGATCCGGATGGCACCGAGGTGGTGTCCAGCAAATTGCCGCACTGGTGTGGCCATCCTACAATGCTGCGGCGAAAGACGGCGTGTCCAGCTGAGTTCCGGTCACTCTTGCGGTACAGTGAGTCAAACGCGCCGAGATCCGGATGGCACCGAGGTTGTGTCCAGCAAGTTGCCGCACTGGTGTGGCCATCCTACAATGCTGTGCCGAAAGTCGGCGTGGGGTGCCCCGTTGGCTTATGAGGTGATGTCAGTAGTGGACCGATGTGTGAATAGGTCGGAACCAGCACAAGGCGCCAAGATCCGAATGGCAAGTCCTGGATGTTGAGTGCCATAGTTGAGAGTTCTGAGCAGTGCTTGTAAGACTATCTGAAGCTTATTTGCACCTGCTGCAGCTTCACTGTTGCCCAAGGTGGTGTCCAGCAAATTGCTGCAGTGGTGTGGCCATCCTACAATGCTGCGCCGAAAGACGGCGTGTCCAGCTGAGTTCCGGTCACTCTTCCGGCACAGTGACTCGAACGCGCCGAGATCCGGATGGCACCGAGGTTGTGTCCAGCAAGTTGCCGCACTGGTGTGGCCATCCTACAATGCTGCGCCGAAAGTCGGCGTGGGGTGCCCCGTTGGCTTATGAGGTGATGTCAGTAGTGGACCGATGTGTGAATAGGTCGGAACCAGCACAAGGCGCCAAGATCCGAATGGCAAGTCCTGGACGTTGAGTGCCTCAGTTGAGAGTTCTGAGCAGTGCTTGTAAGACTGTCTGAAGCTTATTTGCACCTGCTGCAGCTTCACTATTGCCCTGGTGTGGCCAAAGGTCGCACATGACATAGGCGGCCGGCTCCCGAGGTCCGGCGGAACTTTTTTCCTTTTCCTTTCTGCTTCTTTTCCTACAATCCGTTTCATCTGAAGACACGACCAGGTCCCTGAATGTGTGCAGGGGGACGCTATTGATTGAATGAAAATGGCGGCTTGACACAAAGCTGACTCAAGCGTTGCTGTTGATGCTATACAGACAAAAATTGGTTTTCAGTTTGTACATTCTTCAGGATTTTTTTTTCCATCCAAGTCTGATTGAGAGTTTGTAGAAAAATGGCTTCAGATTTTCCACATACTACTCTTCAACATTCTTCCTAAATGTAACAATGTGAAACTCACTAGGAGAACGGCTGTTTCTGTTTCCTTTCAAAATGTTGCCAACAATATTTTCTGAATGGAAGACACCATCTTGTAGCATAAAGGGCCGAAAGGGGTTCTGGTCTGGCCGATGGTTGGTGGAGACATTTTGACTATATCTTGGACCTGCCCGGCCTCGCCCAAAATGGCGCCGGTATAAATGGGACTCGTAACTCCTTGCCTGCAAATGTATATCTAGAAAATGTTATTGTAAGTGGCCCTGTCGTATTTTAATTACAAAATGTACGTCCACCGATTCCGCAACTGTTAGACACCTTTGTTCTTGCAACCTAATGGTCCGCTCGTTACGTTCCTCTACAGTGTAAATGTCTCCTCATCATATACGATTTCAGTTTGCTCCGTGGCCGGCCCACGTGGTTATAGGCCCGTATTTGTATACTGACATTTTCACAATAAAGGTTTTTAAAACAAAACACGGTAGTAGTATTTACATTGGTAAAGTTTTTACTTTTAGTCACTGTTTTCGAATCAGTAAAAGGCAAGTGAAATAAAGCAGTCCAATTACATGACGGATAAAAGGTATAATATGTAGGAACGCAGTAAAGATAAATGGTCAAGGGCAGTTGTGTTTTTCATTTTTGCAACATAAAGTGATCGATAAGAATCTGATAATCAGGCGTATCGGCGACTAAGACAGCAGGCCGAATCTCTTTTACTCAACGGCTCCGTCATGGAAGGAAGAAACGCCCTTTTTCTCGAAAAAGGAATATATTTTACTTGCAGGACAGTTGTAAATTTTCCGGGAAAGTACATTAGCCTGGAATATTATAACATATGTTTAAAAAAAAATAATGTTCGAAAACAATAAAAAGCGTAATTTTTAGGTCATATGACCAAGCTTTTCATCATTAAAATAACAAAAGTAAAATGAACCAATGAAAAGTTTTATTAACAAGTCACATGACCTGTTATGCTTACGTTACGCGCTGCGCGCTGCGACTCGGATCACTTCCGGGTGCGCTAACGCGGCGTGTCATATAACGCATTACGCGACAACGTAGGTCAAGAATATAGTCAAAATGTCTCCACCAACCAGCGTTCGGAACACAACCCCTTTCAGCAGTCCAAAAAGTTCTGTTAAATGACAACAGAGGGGACAGGCAACAAGAACCATCAGTCAAAGAGGGGAGGGCAAGTTCTTCTCTTCCGGGTCATGTTGGGGCGCTACCGGAACTGATCGAATTGGTAGTCTACAGTGTTTCTGGATGTTTCTGACTAAAGCTGGCGTCAGCATGAGAGCACTACCATCTCGTAGCTCCGTCGTGGCCATTCCACGAGCAATCATGGCAGCCGCTCCCCACCAGAAGCCTGCGGGAGTCGGAGGCCCCCAAGACTTTTGTAGAATCTTCACGGCTGAGGGGACGCTTTTCGAGAATGGAGCCCAAGCCCTATCAGGCAAGCGTCCGAGTTCAAAGGTGTCCCAGGGCCATTTTAGTGGACCAGGCCCAAAACCGAAGAGCCGGCCGCTATTTTGAGAGTCCTGTGGCAGCCGCCTATCGCTGCACCGCAAGAGCTGGAGCAACTCAACTACATGATGAGCGAGACGCTGTAGTCGCAAGAGCGGGCGGTAAACAGCTGAATGGCGGAAGAGGCACAGTGTAGCAAAAGCGGGCGGAATGGCAACTGAAACGGTAAAGGGGCGCCCCACTACAGCGTGTCTTCAGTCAAACGGACTGTGGGACAAGGTCCAGAATTGAAGAGTCATCAAAAGGCAAAAAGTTCCGCCGGACCCCGGGAGCCGGCCGCCTATGTCGGGGGCGATCTCAGGCTACACCAGTGCTATAAGACTTGGGGAGGGTGTCGGAGCCAAGCGTCTTCTCCGAGTCCATGGCCATCACACCGCCCCTCAGGGGCCTCCGTCAAGCTGTTTAGGAAGGTAACATATCACATTGTTTTCTAATGCAGTCAGGTCCACAAACGACACTCACTTACTTTGAGAATAGTGAAGCTGCAGTAGGTGGAAATAAGCTTCAGACAGTGTTACAAGCACTGCTCAGAACTCTTAACTATGGCACCCAACATCCAGAACTTATGCCACTTGAGAATGGCAGTGACATCGAAGCAACTCAGGGACCAAAACCATTAACGTACTTTCACGTATGAAAATCTTACTTGGGGAGGGGGCAGGAGCGAAGCGCCCCCTCCCAGTCACGGCCACCACACCGTATGTTGAAAATTTGAAGCCATCGTTCTACAAAGTCAACCAAACTTGGATTGAAAAATCTAGAAAAATGTACAAACTGAAAACCAGTTTTGGTCTGCATAGCATCAGTAGCAACGCTTGAGTCAGCTGTGTGTCAAGCCGCCATTTTGATTCAACAAAGCACAGGCATTGAAAAGGGCTCAAACTCAGAACTCTGAACTATGGCACCCAACATCCAGGAGCTTGCCATCCGGATCTTGGAGCCTTGTGCTGCTTTCGACCTATTCACACATCGGCCCACTACTGACATCATCTTATAAACCAACGTTATGTAAATAGTTTTTTAATAAAATGTTTTACCCTGTTTCTTTGCTGGTGTGTTGTCTATATTTTTAATATTTGCATAGGGTTTGTCGTTATTTTGTGCGGGATGGGTGATGGAGCCGAGCTGTCTTGCAGCCCTCATGGTGTGGAGCTCAGTTCATCTCACTATTTTCGTATTTCTCATGAAGGGTTGTTCCTAATATTTCTATTTTAGCGAGGTCAAAAAGAGATCCAATTAGTGGCCTACTGATTTCGCTCGATTACTTTTATTTTTTTACACGATTTTTCACTATCTGCAAAGACTAAACAGAGTATTGCGTCTTTGTGCTTGTTTGTAAATAGAGAATGATCCAAAGAGAACCAATTCTAAAACAGTAAATGCTTGGACAACAATCAATGAAATGGAGAGACAAGCAGGCACGACGGATTACAACGGGGGCAAAGGCTTGCGTTAACTACTGTTCACTATCTGCAAAGAGAGAGTACTACTAAGACAAAAGAGGGGAGGGGGGGGGGTGCAGCGTTCAAAGCACATCAGCGTGCATAAATACGAAAATGTTTTTATCTATCACGTACTTGACATTTTAAAGCTTTTCATATTTGCTATTAAAAAACCAATGAAATTCACAGAAAAAACCATAGGTTATAGTGGATATATAGTTAGGAATTTGCATTTACAAAACCTAGAAAATTCAATGAAAAAACCATTGGTTTTAGGCCATATATAGTTAGGGATTTGCATTTACAAAACCTTATTTTACTCGCATAAAACCATTGAAATTCCATATATAGTTATAAGCGCTAACTATATATCGCGCACCCGCAATCCACTGCTGATGATGTCACATATTACATCATTCATGACATGGTTAGTGACATCACTGATGACATCACTGATGACATCTCAAATGACATCACTGATGACATCTCAAATGACATCACTGATGACAACATCCAGTGACTGTATGTTTCTGTAAAGTTAAAATATGTCTTACATATTGAAGAATGAGTGGATGTATAAGTGTCTGGATGAAGGATTTAGTAGGTGCATGACTGACTGTATGAGTGAGTGATTAAATGTGTCTCACTGAGTGCATGGGTTAGTGACTAAACTGTCTTAATTTGTGCATCAGTATGTCTGTTGTTGTGTAAGCTGCTGCATGTGTTGATCAGTAGCTATAAGAGTGGCTATATGGGTTATTGATTGGTTGCCCAAGTATTTGAATGGGAGGCTGAGTGTGTGTGTGGGTGGCTGGGAGGTGTGTGACTCTGTGCATAGATGTGTAAGCAGTTGATTCACTAGGTGTATGAGTTCAAGAGTGCATGTGGAAACAGCTATATGGTCGGTTGACTGTGCATGGGTGTGTTGGTGAGTGAATGGATATCTTAGTGCTACATGTGCAAGTAAGTATGTATGTAAAACACAATACATGTGAGAGTTGACATATATAAATAACTGTGGATAAGAGCCAGTGAATGTGTGAGTGGCTGTATGAATCACTGTGAGCTTGTATCAGGGATTGTATAAGAGAGTAAATATGTGTTAGTATATGTTTGAATAAGTAAGGTGTGTATAACTGTATAGTTGAGAAAATGGAGGTGTGATTGATTTTTGGCATAACTGACTAGGTGTGTGAGTAACTCCATGGATGAGTGACAGTCTGTGACTGTCTGTTTACAGTGATTGTATCTAAGGTTATATTAGAGTCTGAAGAGGTTCATGGTATTATCACATGAATGATATCATCAGTGATGTTATCAGTCATGTCAAATGAGATGTTTTCAGTGATGTCATCAGTGATGTCATTTGAGATGTCATCAGTGATGTCATCAGTGATGTCACTAACCATGTCATGAATGATGTAATATGTGACATCATCAGCAGTGGATTGCGGGTGCGCGATATATAGTTAGCGCTTATAACTATATATGGAATTTCAATGGTTTTATGCGAGTAAAATAAGGTTTTGTAAATGCAAATCCCTAACTATATATGGCCTAAAACCAATGGTTTTTTCATTGAATATATATATTACCTACTGGCGGTCGCCAGTAGGTAGTTATAGTTAGGATAATTTTCAATGTTAAATCTCAACATTCTATTTTGAATAACTTTGGCGCCGGTTGACGAATCTGCCTGAAATTTTCAGGAAAATGGTCTCATGGCGGTCCGGTCCTTCCCTGAAAGTTTGGGGGGGATTCGTCAAGCGGGGGCCGAGATAAAAGGGGGGTCCCAAAACGCGTTTTCCCCATGTTAATTTCCATAGGGCGGTCGATTTCACTTTTAGCCCGAACGGCTGAATGGATTTCCACCAAACTTGGCAAAATTGTAGGGACTGGTAGCCCGATGTGCCTTTGCTATGTCTCAAGATATGTGCTCCAGTGGATTTTGAGTAATTTAGGTTCAAAAAAATATATATATCTATAGGCGCTCTCCCGTGCGCGCACCCGAGTGCGCTCCAGGCGCGACACGCGACTTGCGCGCAGGAAGCTGATTGGATCTCAGTTGTCTGTAAACATTCTAAACAGTGCGGAGCGGCCGCCATCTTGTGTCTCGGTAAAATCGAGACACAAGGGGTTTGAAAAAAAAAGGGGCAAATGACCATAAGGGGGAAGAGTAGACCCCCTCTGACCCCCTAGGTTTGATGTAGGGACTAAAATAGGGTCCTGCAGGGCATTAAAAATTTTTTTTCGTTTTGCGCGGGGGAAGCGCATGGTACGCGCACCGGCGAAGCACGGGGAAAATCCAGGACCATATTTATGAAGGCCTTGCGCTGTTAGTTTTGCGCTTCCTGTGCGTCAATTTTTGTGACGCACCAGCGGTGTAAAAAAATGCGCATTGTTATGCAATATTTAAAAAGTGACGCATCTATCTAGATGCGTCACTTTTTAAATATAGTGCAACGAGGTACATTTTATTACACTGCTGGTGTTATGCGTCACTTTTCTGTGCGCACTCCTTATGACATTCCAGATGTGTCATATTTAATGTATGACGAATCATGTTGCAGATACAATATGGCGCAGAGTTTTAAAAAGTGACCCATGTACCTAGATGCGTCACTTTTTAAAAATAGCGTCAGGTATAATGCATGCAGAGGGGGTGTTCTCCTGCAAAAAGCTTTGTAATAGCGACGCAGTGAAATCTTTGAGATTTCACTGCGTCAGTTTTAGGATGCTGTTGCGTCAAAATCTTGTGCCTGCTTTACAGCAGGTGTTAGACTGAGGCAAGACCTTTCATATGCTGCTTTCCCCATTTGAAAGGACACATTACTGGAGTTGCGTCACTTTTGTGACGCACTCCAGCAATGCGTTACTTGGAATGTCATAAGGAGTGCGCACAGAAAAGTGACGCATTGCACCAGTAGTGTAAAAAAATGTGCCGCGTTGCGTTATATTTAAAAAGTGAGGTATCTAGGTAGATGGGTCACTTTTTAAAATCAAGCGCCACATTATATCTGCGTGAGGTATAATGCATGCAGAGGGGGTGTTCTCCCACTAAAAGCTTTGTAATAGCGACGCAGTGAAATGTTTGAGATTTCACTGCGTCACTTTTAGGATGCTGTTGCATCCTTTAAATATAGTGCAACGAGGCACATTTTATTACACTGCTGGTGTGATGCGTCACTTTTCTGTCCACAGTCCTTATGACATTCCAGATGTGTCATATTTAATGTATGACGAATCATGTTGCAAGGAGTTACAGATACGTCAGTATTTCTGACATATGTGTAAACATAAAAGTGATGCGAGGCCGGCGCAAAATTTTGACGCAATAGCATCCTAAAAGTGACGCAGGGAAATCTCATAGATTTCAGTACGTTGTTATTACCAAGCTTTTTGCGAGGGATTGCCCCCTCTGCATACATTATACCTGATGCAGATACAATATGGCGCAGAGTTTTAAAAAGTGACCCATGTACCTAGATGCGTCACTTTTTTAAAAATAGTGTCAGGTATAATGCATGCAGAGGGGGTGTTCCTTGCAAAAAGCTTGGTAATAATGACGCAGTGCGTCACTTTTAGGATGCAGTTGCGCCAAAATCTTGCGCCTGCTTCACAGCAAACCTTTCACATGGTGCTTTTTCCATGTGAAAGGACACATTATTGGAGTTGCGTCACTTTTGTGACGCACTCCTGCAATGCGTTACTTTTGTGTTTACAGATACGTCAGAAATACTGACATATCTGTAACTCCTTGCGAATTGATTAGTCATATATTAAATATGACATATCTGGAATGTCATAAGGAGTGCGTCCAGAAAAGTTACGCATCGCTATTTTCACGTAGCGATGCGTCACTTTTCAGAAATGAGGCCTCCAGTTTATTCACTGTGTCATAACTTTCTTTTCTAACACTCACCTTCTTTCAGTCCTCCTACTTCACTTCCTTTCACCTCTCATACCTTTCTGTTCTTTCTTACTCATTCTCCTTTCAATTATCAATGCACTATATTTCACTTACTCTTCATTTTTTAAGATTATAGCTCTTTGATGAGAATTGGAGGTAGTTCTGAAAAGAACTTTTGGTTTTCTTCTTTTAACTGAAGAGGAACAAAAACAGGGAATAGAAACTGCTCAACAGGAGCAAAAAGAAAAGAAAAAAATTAGGGGTGGGAAGAGCAGTGATGGTTCTCCAATGCCCGAACCATGAGCAGGACACTTTGCTCCCCATAGGTGAGGAGTTGATTGCAGTATCTGCATCTGACGACCCCATGGTTGAATGCAGGTTGAATGTTTGCTACCTGCCCCTGAGATTGTTCTCTTCCAGAAGAAGTTGCTCCTCCTGTTGATGTAGAGGCCCCATCTCTGGGAACCTCCTGTGCCAGAGCCCTGACACTTTCCCGGGCAAAATTCTGGGGGTGCCTCCTCTCCACATGGCGAATCATGGTGAAGTTGCCAAAAGAGTATTTTTTTTGGGGGTTACCCCGTGACAGGACCTGTTTGCAGATCCTGCACTCTACTTTTGGTGCATTCACCTTCTTCTGGCCTTCTGGAAACTTAAAAAATTTCCAGATGAAATGTTCCTTCACCTTTGGGGTAGGAGGCTCTTCATCAATGAAGTCATCTTCACTGCTGGATGGTCTGGCAGCCATGATGAATCCAGGAATATGGAGCAGCAAAAAAGGCAGGTCTTTCAGTCACAAAAGTGAAAGAAGAAGTGAAGGAAATGGGTGGGGATTTCATTCATTGTAAAAAAAAACTGTTAGCAACCAATGAAAAGTGTTATTTGAGGGTCACATGACCCGACGCGTTTACGCTGCGCGCTCCGGAGCACTTCCGGGTGCGTTTACGCAGCGCGATCGTAGGCGCTTCCGGGGCGCAAACGTGGCGCGATCGTAGGCGCTTTTCCGTGCGTTTATGCGCCGCGCACGTATGCGCTTCCGAGGGCACTTACGTTGCGCGCCGAAGTTACGTCATCAATCTTTTATAGAAATGCATAATCATTTTCCATATTAAAAAAAACAAATTTTATTTGTATGGTACGAAATGTTTTGCATTATTATTAACTTTTCATTTATATTTTTTTTTCACGAACGACAGTTGCGCTCTGGGTGCGCTTTCAGATGAGCTCTCGGAGAAGCTTACAGGAGAGCTTAGCTGAAAGCTTCCCGGAGCGCGCACCCAGAGCGCAAAAGAAAAAAAATATAAAAAAAAATAAATACTTAAAAAAAAACAGCAAATTGTAAAAAAAAAAAAGGTTAGAAACTCGATATACAAAGGAATTAGCATTTAAAAAACTATGAAATTCACTGAAAAAACCATAGGTTTCACACCAGTTATAGTTAGGAATTAGCATTTAAAAAACCTTTGAAATTCACTGAAAAAACCATAGGTTTCACACCAGTTATAGTTAGGAATTAGCATTTAAAAAACCTATTAAATTCACTGAAAAAACCATAGGTTTCACACCAGTTATAGTTAGCTGGAAATTTTACTGATATAAAACCATTGAAATTCCCACGTTATAGTTAGTCGGACTCACTATAACTTGCGCGTGCAATGCACTGCTGATGACATCACATATTACATCACTCATGACATGGTCAGTGACATCACTCATGACATCACTGATGACACCATCCTTGTGACACAGTCACAGACCTCCTCTCAGTGTAAAGTAACCCTTGAGACACATATTCAAAAATAGAAACTGAAATTTTTAAAAAATGGACATACCTATATCAGTTACAACAAGCAATTCTGTACTTCCACTATCTATATACACATCCACTCATTCACCAACAGTTCTATATAGTCACTCATACATATACTCACTCATCATATGAAGAGATACACCTATACATCCTGTTACACACCGACATTCATCCAAAAGTTACTCACACACATATTCACACGTGCAAATAAACTATTGAACAACCATTTATTTGAATATAGAGTTATACACACACTTCCACCTTACTTCTACTGAAAATTACACATATTTATTCTCTTAAACAATCACTTATAGAAACACATACTTATTTAAACAGGAAATCTTACAATCTCTTACTCTCACATATACTCACTTATATACATCAATATTCATATATACTAGATTAAAACATATGTAGTTACTGATAAAGACACTAGTGAGACAGTCATTCACTCACTAACAAACACATATAGACACTCATCCACCCATACAGTCCTGTACATATGCTGTCTTCAAAACACATACAAACAAAGAGTCAGTCACTCATGCATCTATGTGCTAAGTAATACCTCCACCAAACCACATAGACACTCATACTGATACTACTAAAAATATCAAATAACCCATATACATACGCATGTAGCTACTTATCAACACATGTAGCCACTTATACACAAAGTGAAACACTAATATATGTATTTAAATATTTAAACATAACTCACTAATATTTATTTTTCAGAAAGACACATATTCACTGGATGGTGTCATCAGTGATGTCATGAGTGATGTCACTGACCATGTCATGAGTGATGTAATATGTGATGTCATCAGCAGTGCATTGCACGCGCAAGTTATAGTGAGTCCGACTAACTATAACGTGGGAATTTCAATGGTTTTATATCAGTAAAATTTCCAGCTAACTATAACTGGTGTGAAACCTATGGTTTTTTCAGTGAATTTAATAGGTTTTTTAAATGCTAATTCCTAACTATAACTGGTGTGAAACCTATGGTTTTTTCAGTGAATATATATATATATATATACACACAGACACACACACAGAAAATAACTCCAGAGGTTAATTTTGGGAGTATATGAATCGATCCTAAGATAGCAGAGCAGAACAAAACAGAGAAGTGAGAAGGTAGAGAACAGTGAATATGATGAGAATGACACAACTTACTCATCAGAAGCTAATGCAGAAGAACATAAAGGAACACTACTTTGAAGTGAGTGCTGAATAATAGAATTTAAATGTGTCTCTTTCCTCTGCTACAGCTAATGACCTGTGGCCACTTTTTACCCACTTTAAATATCAGGGCTGGTTCTCCCACGTCCAGATGGTACGGAATTAATGTGGTAAGTCATCTCTGTCTGACTCATAATGAGGGCCATAGCTCCCAAAAGCCTCTGCCTTTAAAAACAACTTGACAATCACATCAGAGAAGCAAGATACTGAACATGAAGGAAAATATCTACTTCTGTGAAGGCTAGCTTTATAGGTTGCACAGTTGCTGCCAGGAACCTCTATCCCCATGTTCAGAGGCGTTTTCTCCTGTGCACCAATAGAGCTGTACCAAGGTTAAGAATTGCCCTATAGATACATGTACTTGAGTGTAGGGGCAGTTTTACAGTTTCTCTGTGCTCAGTGGCAATCCAAAGAGCAATAATCAGTCCTGTGTAAAATCTGTCTTTGTACTAGGCAGGTGGAATCACTCACAAGCACTATCACCTTTTTGCACATGTGAAATCTTCTAATTGCTGCATACCATGTTGGGTACAAAGGCAATAGTAAATCTTTCTTATATTATAAGCTGAACTTTTATTTTGGACTCCGCTCCAGCTCTTAATTGTACAATGCTGTAATGATGAACTTCTCGTTTTCCCCCTCATTTTCCTCTTCCTTTCTCAATTACACTTTCCCATGCATGTACCTGTCCTTCACTATGGCTTTTCATCTCTTTCTTCCTCCCTCTAAACTTAATCCAGTTCAAACTGGTTTCCTACATCCTAATCTCCAAACTCTCAACTTCTATCTCTTTCTCTTTTTGTCTGCCAGCCTCCATTACTCTCTTGTCTGTCTGTCTCTCTCACTCTATCTCTCTACAGTTTGATTTGTTTTTACTCTGCACATGTCTTGCTCTATCCCTTGGTTTCCTTCTTTATCTGTCACATGCTCTTTCTTTCTCTCTCTGTCTTCCTCTGTGTTTCTAACTTTCCTATTCTCATGTTATCTTCCTTCTTCTCTTCCTTTCGCTCTGTCTCTCAGCTTCTGTCTTTGCCTTGGCCATGGATTGCACAGTTGTACTGTTTAATATCGTCATTCAACAATACTTCTTTGCTCTTTTTCCAGTTTCAGATCCATGCGTCCCGGAATAGAAGCAAGTCCACGGAACTCTACAGGTAAATCAGGTTGTAAACAGCTTTTATTGACTTATTTGTATTATTTGTGTAATCTTATTTTAACTACTGAGCTCATGTCTCATGGAGGGTTGCCCTGCTGCTTAATACTTCCATCAGTGATTAGCTGGTGCTCTGTGGAGGGCAGTCATACTGAAGATTGTTACCAGTGAGCATTGCAATGCATATGATATTGTTTTCTTACAGTTGCACACACTATGCTTCTTACTATTACCCTCAGTGGATTCCTTGGTTTCCTTGGAAAAGTGGAGAGCAGTGGCTACCAAAGTAATAACTTGTTTGAGATTACTAATAGCACTACACTTGCGTTCCAGAGAGAGTATGGGGCAGATTTACAAAAAAGTGACGGTGGGCAGCAGGATCCCTTGGTGCGCTGCGCCACAGGGAAAGGGCAGCAATGCACCTTATTTAATGGAATAAAGCGAATTCCTGTCTTTTCCAATGCACTGGCGCACAATGGGCTGCCTAGCGCTAATGCATACACCCATGCACCATGGAGTTTAGTAACAAAAAGTGCCAATGGGCGTTATTTGGTCACATTGGGCTGGAGGAAAAAACTGTTGTGATGGAGTGCAGGCCCACTACAAGACCCACACAGGCCTTGGGCCAAAATTACCTTATCTTGGTCACAATGGTGCGACACAGGGCACAGTCGAGCGATGCGTCTATGTCGCTCCCACATTGGATGAGGTGTTGATTTTCTCCATGCAGTGGTGGTGATGCATCAGTTCCATAGACGAGGCATCAAAGACAAGAGACATTGTTTCCGATGTGATGTGCTGGGTTTCTCCACCCAGTTGAGAGATGTGTCAATCTCGGGAGACTGCTGCACCGGCAGTGAACGCTTCCATGTGTCAGATTCTGCAGGCGCTGCAGCGGTTCTGTTGCGATGTGCTTGGTTCTGCTCCAGCAACAGGGATGATGCTTTGATTACCGCTCATGCAGTCAGCAGATGTGACGGTGCCTCTGAAGCACTTATCTGGGTCCACTTCCAGTGAACCAGGCACAGGAGCAGGGGTGAATATATACCTAAGTCTCAAGCACCAGAGGCAAGCCAACAAGCCCTTGGAGATCACTTTGGTGCAAGGCAGAGCCCAGCTCTTCACAGCAGGGTCAGAGAGCAGCAGGGCAGCAGGGCAGCACCAGAGGAAAGCATGCCTTGCAGGTCAGCAGGGGGAAATCAGCCGTGTGTGTGGGTACAGAGCACTGCCTATTCATATGTGTCAGCCCCTCCCTCCCTCCCTGGCCAGGAAGACTCATCAGAATTCAGATGATGCTTAGACACACCTGACCTTTCTGTGTTGGCTGTCTGGAGGTTGTCACCACCCCATATGTGGGGTTAAACGTGTATTAAGGAATTCTCAATGTAAACCTATGTGAGGAGTAGCCCTCACAGTAGTTAAAAATGAGTTTGGGAGTCTTTCACTAACAGGACATATAAAACTTAAAAGTACATGTCCTAACCTTTAGTTACACAGAACCCTGCCATATTGGCTACCTATGGCCTATCTCAGAGTTGACTTAAGTGTAAGAAAAGGGGAGTTAAAGGCTTGGCAAAGTGTTTAAAATGCCAAGTGGAAGTGGAGGTAAACTGTACACACCGGGTCTGCGGTGGCAGGCCTGAGACATGGTTAAAGGGCTGCTTAAGTGGGTGGCACAAACAGTGCTGCAGGCCCACTAGTACATGTGCGCGTGAATGGTGCAATAAATGGCAAACTCTGAGTTCCATTTGGTAGCCCCACGGCTGCATGTAAAACATGTGACGAGGAGGTAGAAGACCTCTTGACAGATTTGTGCATTACTGCATTCAAAAGGTGTACCTTGCTGCATAGAGAGGTCTCAGGAAAGGGGTCTAGGTACATCTCAAGAAGAAGATGGGCAGATAAAGGGTTTGCATGTTAAAATATCGATATTACAAATATCGCTGAAAAGAATTTGATGTGACAATATTGATAACAAAAAAATCGACTTCCTATACATAAACAGTTAAGTAAAATAATATCTACACAAACATATTGATGTAAAAAATATTGACTTTAAAAAGTTACATAACTTAAAATGAATTAAATAATATTAATGTTAACAAAATAAATTACATGTAATATATATTTTAACTAATTATAACTAATAAACTTAATTTAATAAATATAAACACAAAGAAAGGTGTAGATATAGATACAATTACTTGAATATTAACTATTATTTTTATTTAATTTATAAACTTTTTAAATTATATAAAAATACAATATACACATATATAAATAATTTAAAATTAAATAAAATATTCTTTATTTATTGAACACACTAAACTATTAAAATATAAATAAAACATACATTTAATAACAAAATAAACACAATAGTAGTTGAAACTATGGATAGCAAGGGCGTAAAAATGGCTATTCCCACTCCAGTGAGTGCAACAGTAGGGAAAGCGTTGGATAGCATAGGGGTAAAAATTATTATTCCCACTCTAGTGAGTGCAACAGTAGGGAAAGCGTTGGATAGCACAGTGTTAAAAATTACTATTCCCACTCCAGTGAGTGCAACAGTAGGGTTCTCGCTGGATAGCGTAGGGGTAAAAATTACTATTCCCACTCCAGTGAGTGCAACAGTAGAGATAGCGTTGGATAGCATAGGGGTAAAAATACTATTCCCACTCCAGAGAGTGCAACAGTAGTAAAAGCGCTGGATAGCATGGGGGTAAAAAACTACTAGTCCCACTCCAGTGAGTGCAGCAGTAGGGAAAGTGCTATATCCAAATCTAAAACATCAACACTTTTATTAAAACTAATTTCCAATATTAACATAATTAATATATACAATTAAATAAATTATTATTACCTAAGATAATAAAAACGCATTATTTAAACATTAATTAACAATATAACATCCACAACACACACCTAGAATTAATTACACAATTACAATTAATAATTACTAATTAATTAATGGAAATTAATTTAAAATTATTGAATAATTAATCAATAAAAAATTCATTACTTACCACCCTTCACCCCATGTACACATATAAACACCACAACACACAACTTAAATTAATTAAACAATTAACATAATTAAATATTTATTGATTAATTGAAATTAATTAACAACTAATTATTAAACTATTATTAATTAATCAATTAAATTATTCAATACATTTAGTATAATTAAATTACTTCCCACCCTATTCCCCTTTAAACCCACAACCCGCTACAAAACTAAAAATGCAAAATTCAAATAAAAAAAAATATGAACTACTATAAATTATATTTTAAATCTACATAATTAAATTACTTCCCACCCTATTCCCCTATAAACCCACAACCCGCAACGGAACTAAAAACACAAAATTAAACTTAAAATGAATTAATAACTACTAACATTTTAAAGTATATAATAAAATGACAAATAATTCTCATTAAAAACAATAAAATACATACAATTATTAATAATTCGATATTTTTGTCAACTATATTTTTGTAAACAATATTTAATACATCAATGTTTTTGAAATCTATATTACTTACCTGCCAGTCGATATTCTTGTCCACGATAACTCTTCCCCACGATATTTTTTCAGCAATATTTATGTTCCTTGATATTTAGACGTTGTTATTCCTGCTCTGCACCCAGATGAATAGGCCGTAGGCTTATCTTTTGATACATATATCACTGTGGCTGACACCCACACTTCTAGTCATTTCCATAGTCTGTTTCTCTGGAGTTATAAGATGCGGAGGTGTTCCGTCTCTGAGAGACTGCTTTCAGGAGGAAGAGAGGACACTTTGAGTCTTATTTTTGAGGTCTGCCTCCTTTAAAGACTCATACTCTAAATCACATTTGTTGTCTGGAAGTTGATTATAAGAAAGGGAGGTTCAAACCCCAACAGTGGGCACCTCTCAAGCAGCCAGTCAGGATTTACGAGGAGCAGAAGCTCTGCAAAATGTCTGCCTGTGACAGAGTGTGAGGAAATGCAGTTTATTATATAGTTTGGCTGCGCAACCTCACTGTGTAATAAATTCACAAACCTTGGGTCCAGTCTGGTTAATTTGTAAAATCTTAGCTCAACCCTGGGTAGCTGTTGCTTCGAGTATTCAGGCTTTAACAAAGGAAGAAATGCAAAGTATTAGGAAGTACCACAACAATTGAATAAGAAAGAAACATGACACAAAAAGACATCCAACATCAATTTACAAAATTAGACCTTATTTGTATGAATTGTTAGGCATCAAACAAACAGATTCTTCCAGAGGTTTCCAGAGATATGAATGTTTGAGAAAATAGTAAATCACTCCTTTGACTCAAAATAGAATAGCCCATTGGCAACTACCACAGTTACAAGGCATTTTAAAATGTTTAAAACTTTTGTAAAGCTGTGTTCAGCTATTCCAGCCTGCTTTGGATTACCCATCTGGCAGAGAAAAAGTCAGGGGGACAGTAAAGTGTAGCAAGACAGTTACCTTGCGGTCTAAACAGTGCTAAGTCAAGTTCTGTGCTCTAGGGCAAACTGCCATAGACATCAATGGATTTGTTCTGATGCAAATAATACAGGTTTCTGAAGATGCTGACGATTCTGGTCAGGTCAATGGAGTCTCTCTGGGGCCATCCTTCATACCACGAATAATGTGGAATGATGTTAGTCATGTAGATTGATGTCCCTCAATGTCCAGGTGAAGTCCAACCAAAATACAACCAAAATACAGTTGCCAATGGTCTTCCTGTTTCCTGTCACAACAATACCAGCAATTCCCTTTAACTTTAGCTAGTGTCCATCCAAGGGAACCAAATTGCACTTTGATGACTTTCCCAGGTCCAGCAGACTTCAGTGCTACTTTTGAGCATTGAGGTACAGCCTCCTGGACTGCACTTTGGTAGTAGGCAATGTTCAAGCAAGTGTGGCTACTAACTTAGCAAAGCGAGCGTCATCAGCTTTTTTAGCTCTGGAGATGAAAAAGGAAGTTAGTCACTGATATTGAAATTCACCTCTTCTATCTGTGGATCAGAAGTCTACTTTACCTCCATAATGGCACCACAGGTACAGTCCCCTGTTTGCTAGCCCAGGAGCAGCAGGTGTAGTCCAGTCTTTGGTACAAGCACTCCTTTCCAGCTCCAGTAAGCAGCAGGGCAGCCCTTCTTTGGTCTTCTCTCCAGTACAGATGTGAACTGAGGTCTGGGTACCAGGGGTGCCACTTTTATGCTCAACCAATGGGTAACAAGTTTCCTTCTTGCCTGATGATGACGTCCTCCAATGTGTGACATCTGGCTATAACATAGTTGAATATTGTGTCCACTCCCATATGACAGAACCATTCTCTTGGTGTGTGGAGCTTGGAAGCCCACCCTAGAGATGTGGCTACTTAAGGGTTCCCACAGAAAATATGGGTTAGCAACTGTTTTTCTGTCCTCCACAACAGCCTGTCTACCAGAACAAAGTGCAGGCAGCCCCTATTGTGTGTGTATACCTTTTCCTCTTAGAAGCTTGTGTGGCATCCTGCCAGGGAGAGGTAACTCCTCTTCCAAAAACAGATCCCTATTGTGTCCATTTCTGGGAGTTATTCACGCCTCTTTCCATGAGGTCAGAAGGTGGTATTGTGACAAGCATCTGGACGGTTCAAGGAAAAACTTAGGCAACAGAATGTGAGCTTTCTAAAATGTGCCTTTTTTCTGAAGTGACATTATATGCAACCTTGGCATCAAGTAAGTCTCCTTCAACCACACCACTGAACCCCACTAGAGCGACCACAGATGTGTCCACTTCACCTTCAGGAAACCCACCACACACCACCACACCCGACAGCTGCCACGCCGCTGCTGGGACAAAGTCGCCAAGGACCAACTGACCACCACCCTCGCCCTGAACCTACCCGCCGACCCCACCAACCCAGATGCTGCCGCGACCAGCCTCAGACGGTGGATCAACGACTGTGCAAACACCCTTGCCCCTCTCAAGACCTTCACAACCAACCACACCAACAAGAAAGCAGCCTGGTTCACGGAAGACCTCCGGAGATCCAAGCAAACCTGTCGAAGTTGGAGAAGAAATGGCTCCACGACCAAACACCAGACAGCCACACAGCCCACAAGAACGACACCCGCAGACACCACCAACTCATCAGGACCGCCTTCAAGGACCGCCTTCAAGGACCGCCTTCAAGGACCGCCTTCAAGGACTGCCTTCAAAGACCGCCTAGACAACAACGCACACAACACCAAAGAGCTCTTCAGCATCGTGAAAGAACTCTCCAACCCCAGCTCCAACACCAACGACATCCCACCATCACAAGACCTGTGCGACTCCCTGACCACCTTCTTCTACCGCAAGATCGCCGACATCTGCAACAGCTTCAACTCCGACACCCCCGCACCCACCACCAAATCCACCACCCCTGCAACCACCACCCGCACCAATCGCCTGACCGCCTGGTCCAATGTCAGCGACGAAGACACCATCAAAACCATGAACTCCATCCACTCCTGATCTCCCTCTGACCCCTACCCTCACCACATCTTCAACATAGCCTGCACAACCATCACACCCCACCCCCGGAAAACAATCAACAGTTCCTTCGAGACAGCAACCTTCCCGGAAAGCTGGAAGCACACCGATATCAACGCCCTTCTGAAGAAGCCCAAGGCGGACTCCAAGGACCTCAAGAATTTCCGGCCCATTTCCCAGCTCCCGTTCCCGGCAAAAGTGACAGAGAAGACACCTAACCCGCTACCTCGAAGACAACAACATCCTGGACCCTTCCCAATCCGGCTTTCACAGCAACCACAGCACCAAGACCGCCCTCATTGCCGCCGCTGACGACATCAGGATCCTGATGGGCAAGGGAGAAACAGCTACCTTCATCCTCCTGGACCTATTAGCAGCCTTTGACACAGTCTGCCACTGCAGCCTATCAACACGCCTCCATGACGCCGGAATTCAAGAGAAGGCCCTGGCCTGGACCACATCCTTCCTCTCCGGCAGAACCCAGAGCGTCCGCCTCCCACCCTTCCACTCAAAAACCACTGAGATCATCTGGGGCGTTCCACAGGGATCCTCCCTCAGCCCAACGCTGTTCAATATCTACATGGCACCGCTCGCCCACGTTGTACATCAACATAACCTCAACATCATCTCCTACGCTGACGACACCCCGCTGATCATATCCTTCACCGAAGACCCCCATACCGCCAAAGCCAACCTCCACAGAGGAATGAAGGCTTTAGCCAACTGGATGAAGGACAGCAGATTGAAGCTGAATTCAAACAAGACAGAGGTCCTCATTCTTGGACCCACCCCATCAGCCTGGGACGACTCTTGGTGGCCCACATCGCTAGGCACAGCCCCCGAACTCACAGACCACGCAAGCAACCTGGGAGTCATCCTCGACTCCACCCTCTCCATGGCCAGTAGAGTCAACGCCGTCTCCGTGTCCTGCTTCAACACCCTCTGAATGCTCCACAGGATCTTCAAATGGACCCCTCCCATCACAAGAAAGACCGTCACCCAGGCTCTCATCACCAGCAGACTCGACTACGGGAACGCCCTCTACTCAGAAACAACAACCAAGCTCCTGAGACGACTAGAATAAATCCAGAACGCCTCGGCATGACTAATCCTCAACATTCCCCGACGCAACCACATCACACCCCACCTGAGAGGCCTGCACTGGCTCCCCGTCAACAAGAGGATCACCTGCAAACTCTTCATTCATGCACACAAAGCACTACACAACACCGGACCTATATACCTCAACAACTGACTCAGCTTCCACACCCCCACCGGAAGCCTCCGCTCTGCCAACCTCACCCTCGCCACAGTCCCTCGTATCCAGGAAAACCACCGCCGGTGGCAGATCCTTCTCCTACCTCGCCGCAAAGACCTGGAACGCTCTCCCTACCATCCTACGACAGACTCAGGACCTGCTGGCCTTCAGAAGACTCCTCAAGACCTGGCTCTTCGATCAGTAGTTCCCCCCAGCGCTTTAAGACCCTCAGGGGTATATAGCACGCTTTACAAATGCAATGATTGATTGATTGATTGAATGATTCTTTTGATAGCTTGACGAACCAATTTTAGTGGTCCCATTCAGGAATTTGCACAGTGAAATTGTTGGCATACAACCCTGTACTTGCCAATGGGGCTGCTAGACTACACACATCAAACATAATAATTTGTGTGGAGTGGCTTGCATGAAATGGGAGATGGCTGCTTTGTGAAGTGGCTCCGACAGCGGACTTCCCAACTCCCTTCGAAATCCATCATTAATCTGCACTAAACCTGTGGCGGATGGTCAGACTAAGTAGCGGAACACCCTGGCAATAGGAAGCTGCCCAATACGGAAACATTTGACTGAGCTTAGCTGAATTCAGAGAATACGGCCTGCGCAATTGAGTGAAGCCTCAGCCTCAATTGGAGCGTAGCTAGAGGGCGGGTGGCAGTGCCAGAACCCTCCTGGAGCGGTAAAGAACTGTCTTGGCACAAGGAGGTTGAGAAAAGCTGACGCTAAGTATTGAAAAGGCATCATCTCTTGGAAAGACGGCGAATGGAGGGACCAAGGGGCGGAGCCCGCCTGTGAGCTGCATTGCATCAAGTTCTACTTGAATACCCATAACGACGTAGAGCCAGCATCAAAACACAGGCATGGAGGCACTCTGGAGGTAACCTGGTTGGGCGGTGAGGCTGGGACGAATCCCTGTTTCAAGATATAGGCGAATAATAGCCCGGATAGGGCTTGGAGCACGATTGCAAATATGAGCAAAATGATCGCATAGCACGAATTCCCCCTTTTTAATACTACTTATAAGAGCTACCTGCATAAACTGGCTCCTGGGACATTAAGGGGACACCCACAAAAAACCGAACGCCGATCACCAGTGAGGGTGGTAGGCTGTGGGGAAAGCAACAGGGATAAACTGAAAGGCCACATAGAGAGCCTTGAAGACCCCTGGCTGGCGGCAGCGGTTCCCTCATTAGTCGCGAGTAACAACGCTTTCCACCCGAAAGCGCTC
This sequence comes from Lissotriton vulgaris, assembly GCF_964263255.1. Classification (NCBI taxonomy): domain Eukaryota; kingdom Metazoa; phylum Chordata; class Amphibia; order Caudata; family Salamandridae; genus Lissotriton; species Lissotriton vulgaris. The sequence continues at coordinate 3,586,935 of NC_141692.1, forward strand.
TATTGATATCATGTGCTATAGAAAAGGTGGAGAAGCTCACAGATCCACACAGGAACGTTCGTCCTTAGAGCCGGAGGAGATAACCTGTTGACCCTCATGCTCCTTAAATGACCTGATGGCCACCATACAAGGGGTACAAACTGCTTTGGAAACTAGGCTCGACAAAGTTACAATGGAAGTGTTGTTGATCCATGCTGATTTACGCAACATAGTGGAGAGGGTCCAGGAGGTGGAAAGCACCGTAAAAACCTTGCTTCAGGACAGGGCGACTCTCAAAACCCAAATGAAAGAAGTATAAATGCTTCAAGCTAAATTGGAGACCCGGATTAAAGATCAGGAAGGAAGTTTGCGGCGCAATAATGTTCATATTCATGGTGTGCCAGAACAATCAGAAGGACGAGAACTGGACCTGTTTGTAGAAAAATTTAAAAATTGATAACGCAGGAGCTCCAGCAAAGAGGCCTCTCAAAATTTGTCCCAGTGGAGAGGGTCCATTGATGGTTGGGTGTCCCAGGCTGGGGGCACCTCCTGACCTATTTCAGCACGTCTTTTCAATTACAGAGACCAAGATGTTGTTCTCTAGCATGCTCGCATAGCTTTGCCAGTGCTATTGGTCAATGCCCATGTCAGCTTTTCCCCAGACTTCAATCTCAAAACTCAAGCGCTTAGATGGTATTTTGTGACAGCAAAAAAGGCACTCAGGGAAAAAAGAATAAAGTACTCCATGCTATTACCTGCACTGTTATGTTATGTTATGTTAAAAATTCTTATACCGCGCACGTTCACCGAAACGGTTTCTTGGCGCTCATAACAGATGCGACGGGCAAGGGCCAAAGATTACTCAAAAGCAGCTTTGAAGAGGAACGTCTTTAATGTCTTGCGAAAGCATTCGTAGGAAGGGCAGTGACGGAAGGAGGAAGGAAGGGAGTTCCAAAATGAGGGGGCCAAAAAGGAGAAACGGAGACCGCCATGTTTCTTACGATGGACTTGTGGGATGCACAGGAGATTGTCGGCAGAAGAGCGTAGATTTCGTGTTGGTATGTACCGCTTTAAGTTGGAAGAGATAAAAGCAGGTACAAGACTGTAAAGGGCTTTGAAAATAGTGCATCCGAGTTTAAAGGTGCAACATTTGGCCACTGGAAGCCAGTGAAGGCTCCGCAGTAGTGGTGAAACGTGCTGATGCTTGGGCTGGTGGAAAACCAAGCGGGCTGCCTGATTTTGTATCAGTTGAAGCCTCTGGAGCTGGTAAGCAGGAATCCCCACGTATAAGATGTTAGCGAAGTCAACCGTGGAGATGACAAGAGCCAAGACAACTAAAATGAGTGCCTCTCTGGTGAGAAATCTACAGATCTTGAGTATCCTGCGCAGATGGAAGAAGCAGGATGATGTAACCGCAGATATCTGCGACTTCATGGATAAATCACCAGAGATGACTACTCCGAGGCTTTTCACAGAGCTGACAGGGCGGGGGGGGGGCGCCAAGAGAGTGGGGCCAATAGCATCATTCCAAGGATTGGCCGGCCCACCAACCAGCACAAGGTCCGTCTTAGTAGGATTTAGCTTGAGCTGGCTGTGAGCCATCCACTCAGAGATGTATAGCATGGTGGTTTGAAAGTTGGTGAGGGAAGAGGAAGAGGTATCAAGAGGAAAAATCAACTGCAAATCATCTGCATAGTTATAGATTTTTGCAGAGGAGTTGTGGAGAGAAACCATAAGGGGTTGCATATATAAATTAAAAAGAAGGGGGGATAGCGCCGAGCCCTGGGGGACTCCAAAGGAGAGGGAAGAAAGAGGAGCAGAGAAGGTGGAAAGATGAACTGCTTGGGAGCGCCTGTCAAGGAAAGATCGGACCCAATCAAGGGCAACGCCCTGAATGCCGGCGTTGATGACACGGTCGATCAATATAGAGTGATCGACCGTGTCAAAGGCCGCCGACAGATCTAGCAGGACGAGGGCTTGAGAGATGTTATTATCCGCCCCAGTTCTTAACGTATCCATGACTGCCGCAATAACCGCCTCAATGGAGTGAAAAGGGCGGAAGCCAGCCTGTTGAGGGTCCAAAAAAGATGAACACTCAATGAAGGCGCTCAGGCAACGTGTCACATAGGTCTCCAAGATCTTTCCGAGGTAAGGGAGCAGGGAGATAGGCCTGTAATTACTCAGGACCGAGGGGTCTGCATTGGCTTTCTTTAGAATTTGTAGCACCACTGCCTGTTTGAAAGAGTCAGGGACTACTCCTGTGGCCAACAAGGTGTTAAGAAGTGCCAAGGCAGGGTCAGGGCAGGCCAAGAAAATTTCTTTGAGGATATGGGAAGGGCAGCAATCGTTAGGAGACCCGGAACTGACTTTGTGCAGGAGTCTCTGGAACTCAGTAATGGAGATAGGGGGGAAAGCATCCAGTTGCTGGGGTTGTTAAGGGGTAGCGAAAATGAGAGGGGCGAGGAGGGCGGAGAAATATTATTTTTAATGGTGGTGATTTTGTCCTGGAAGTAAGTGTTTAGTGCATCACATAGAGCCTGGGTGGGCACGGGGGTAGAGTGACACGGTCCGGAAGAGAGAGCTCATTGACGATCGAAAATATATCTTTTGCCTTAGAAGCAGACTCCATAATTTTTTCGGGAGAAATAGGATGTTTTGGCCTCGAGAATAGAGGATTTATAGGTTTTTAAAAGGTTCATGAATTCGATTTTGAGAAGGGGATCATAATTAAGGCGCCATCGGCGTTTAGCCTGGCGAAGAGCCAGTTTATCAAGTTTTAACTGATCAGTGAACCATCGCTGAGCGTCGTGAGGGCGCACAGCTTTTATGGTTTTTAATGGAGCTACTGAATTGCAAGCCGACGCCAGCCATTGTTCGAGGATGGAAGCTTGATGAGTGGCTGAGCCGGAGAGCAAAGGGGCTGAAGCTGCCAATAGGGAGTGTAGTTCAGGTAGATTAGCTTTCTTCCAATTACGAGCTAAGATGTTAGTTGTGAGAGGGGGACGGCGGGGGATAGATAGGTCAACAGAAAAGGAAATGAAATAGTGGTCTGACCAAGAGCAGGGAGTCACCAAGGGGGGCGAGATGTCAAGGTTTGCCGTCCAAACCTGGTCCAGTATGTGACCCTTGCAATGAGTAGGTGTTGAGATAAATTGCCGGCAGTTCATGCTTGTAAAAAGTTCCGAGAACTGTTCGGAAAGTCGGCTTTCCCGAGGGTCGGAGGGCCAATAGTTAAAGTCACCTATGATGATGACTTTAGCGTTATTAATGATTAGTTGGGAGATGAGATCCCCAGCTTGTTGTGGGAAGGAGGGCATGTAAACAGGGGGTCTATACATGAGGATCCAGGAAAGAGAGGACCTGGTGGAACTAAGTTTAATAACAAGAACTTGGGTATTGGGGATCGGAGTGCAGGCCAGGGTGGAAAAAATATGGTCTATGCGGATGATGGCTGCGACCCCACCACCAGCTTGTCCCCCTGGACGATTGGATTGAATAATATAATAACCAGTGGGGATGGCGGCAAGGATATCGGGAGCGGAGTCATCAGTAAGCCAAGTTTCTGATAGGAGAAGAATGTCCACGGCACTATCATCAAGCAGGCGGAGAATTTCCAGCTGATGTTTCACCATAGACTGAGTGTTAAGATATAGGACGGTCAAGGGGCAAGTCCCCCGTAATGGGGAGGTGGGGAGCAGGGGTACGGGTTTAGGGGAGGAAGGGGAAGGATCGGAAGTCCGTGAGATAGGGGCAATCAAAATGCCACAATCCTGGGCCGCCCTGGAGGCGCAAGACGATAAGGGCACTGCCTGCCGTAAAGCATGTAGATCGGCAGACGAGTAGGTAAGGGTTTGAGCAGGGTGTATGGGCGCTGGGCGCGACCGGCCGCGGACGGGCGCAGACGGGCTGGACTTAGGCGCGACTTCGGCGCGAAGTCGGCGCTCCCGCTGCGCTCGTCTGCTGCGCTTCCGCCATACCGCCATTTTATACAGATCCGAAGTGATCCACTAGACCGCTAACCTGCGCTGTGTAGGGGCAGGGCGGAAGTGGTAGAGAGAAGGCGGAAATGGCTCTCAAAAAGTCGGCCCTCCGCACAAACGGCACTCAGCCAGGGCGGAACGGGGCCTGGAGCGATCAGTAAGCAGGTGAGAAGCGCTCACAAAGAAGTGCCAACTGTAACACTTAAAAACATGACATTCAAGAATTTACGAACAATTTTTAAAACATGCTATTAATCAGCTATCAAGGTGTAGGCTATCAAATAAAATGTCAACACATCAGCAGCCTCAATCGCCGCGTCTGTCAAATGAGTAGCAGCATTTACGCGCTAAATATAGATTTCCTGTCAGTAACCACTCCTGCTGCGAGTGGGGTCGGAAGGAAAGGTTTGGTTTATCAATTCACCGGAGGCGGTGTGGGAATGGCTAGAGGGATGTAGAACAGTAGGTGGCCGGGAGCAAAGTCGCAGCGAGAGAGTTTCAGGAGAACAGCTCAGGGAGCAGAGGAGGGATGGGAAGTGGAACTGCAAGCAGAGTAGACAACAAGAACGGACTGAAAAGAGACAGACAGACACTTGTTAAGAATAGTAAGATCATCAAAGTAAAGCTCTGATAGAACTAAAGGAAGAGCAGTAACCAGCTCTCATGGGGACTTCTAAAATCCAATGCAGGGTGGGAAACTGGTCTATGAACCCAGTAGCAGAACATTCCAGGAGTTGGGACAAAAATGACTTGGCAGTAGGGTATTTTCTTTGGTCCAGGTGGTATAATTGGACACTAAATTAGGAGGGGAAGGGTTGTGGGCAAGTATAATTCTCTGATGTTAGTTAAATGGGGAGGGTCAACAGGCTCTCTGCTAAGTTGGTCGGGTGGGCAACTGGGGCTCCATCGAGCAGGGATGCAGGATTGGGGGGTCCACAGGGAGGGGGGAAGAGGAAGAACTCTCAATTTTATAGATTTTATAGCGTGTAGGCTATTGTTTCTTACTTATTGGGCGGGGCAAGCAGAATGTATTAATATGGACAATAAATTTACAGTACTAGGACTGTATACCTCTAGAATGACTCTTACATATTGGGTGGGGCAAGCAGAATGTATTAATATACAGAATATATTTACAGCACTAAAATTGCATACCTTTAGAGTAACTGGTAAGGCCATATTCCCAAAGGGGACACAATGCAGCTTTATATGGGTAATACTACTGAAATGGCAATGGGAGGGCAGACACCAGTTGAACTGAAACTGATGACATGGAATGTGAACCGGTTGGGCCACAAGATAAAAGGGGGGATAATGAGGCAATTCATTAGGAGGCACTCCCCTGACATTGTTCTACTACAAGAGACTCATTTAGTGGGGAGCACTTGATAGGCACTTAATCATGGGGGATATTAAATGAAGATACATGTGGGCTACACATTGGCCTCCAGGGGCATGGGAATCCTCTTGAAAAAACCTCCCCTTGGTCATTGACAGGAACTGGATAGATAGATTAGGAAGGCATGCAGTGCTATCAGGATCATGGGAGGGAGAGGAGGTAAACATATTCTCAACATATGTCCCCCCAATGCAGAAAGAATCAACATTGGAAGATCTAGGAGCCTTGTTGCTAACACTTCCCACTGATAGACACGTCATGGGGGGGTTTAATAAGACAGGATGTGAGGATTTAGAACATTGGCCCGCAAAAGTCCAAAGATCTATGACAACACCATTGACAATGTTTTTTGAGGCTTTGGGCCTTCTTGATATCTGGAGGACATTGAATCCGTGTCAGCGTGAGTATACTTTTTATTTCAAGGCACATGGGAGCCGATCACGTATTGACTACCTGATGACGTCATCTGCTCAGTTTGTACACTTTACTGATGTTGCCCACATGGCAAGGGGAATCCCGGATAATTCCCCAATTTGGATGACTTACAAGTTTGGCACCAGATGAGGTAAGGGCGCAATCCCAATTAATCTCTGGTATCTAAAAGTACCTTGATCAGAAAGGGAATTGCTACAACCACCAATTTTTACTATCAAGAAAACGTTCACTCAGTTGCCTCAGCCCAGGTACTATGGCAAGCGTATAAGACAATAGTTCAGGGGCAGGCTCTGTTGGTGATAGCGGAAAATAAATGTAAGAAGAAAGAGAAGGTGGTGGCAATCGAGCAAGAGTTAACAAAGCTTGAACATCAGATAGTAAATGATGGTGAGGATAACTTACAACATAGATTGGCAATAAAATAGCAGCACTACTAGAATTGGGTATCGGAGTAAGCCAGATACAAAATCATAGAGACACCACACAAAGTTTATGAAGTGGGAGTCAGAACAGGAAAGCTATTAGCCTGGCAAGCTCTATTCAAAGCCGTTTGGAGATCCTTCATAAGTTGAAAGCAAAGCACACAAGTTCTTTCTCCTTTCTTTGGCAGTAAGGCAACCACTGCAGGCCGATCCCCCAAGCAGCACTTCAGCTTGGGAATAGTCTCTCTTCAGTTTCTTCAGGTCCAAAAGTGATCTAATTTCTTGGGACCAGGGTCCCAATATTTATACCCCAAAATCCATTGTCCTCTGAGGGCAGAGGGTCCTTTTCCCAGTCCAAACCAGTTCTGGAGCACTCTGTTTGCATGACTCCTTCTTTCCTTTCACAGTGGAGGGCAGAAACATCAGGCGCCCCACAGGAGGTGGAGCCAGCATTGTGGAGGAAAGGCACAGCCCTGGAGCACTCTGTTGACATGATTCCTTCTCTCCTTTCACAGTTCAGGACGGAGACATCAGACGCACCACCGGGGGTGGAGCCAGCACTGTGGTGAGCAGGCAAAGCCCTATTGATATCCCAGGTGCAACTCCTCCCTCCCATCTAAATACACATCTCTTTATTCACCACTGGGTGGACTCATCCTGTCTCCTGGGATCCCCCAGCCCTCTCACTCAGACTCCAGACATGGAATAAACAACCTAGCAGAGGCAGGCTTAGAAAGTTAGACAAGAAAATACCTACCTTCTAAAAGTGGTATTTTCAAACACAGAATGTTAAAACCGACATACTAAAAGATGTATTTTATCATTCTGAGTTCAGGTGTTCTACACTCGAATTTCTACCATGTTCCCTGAGTCAGTTAGGAATATAAGATATTTGTGCTATTTGTGAGGGTATTTCTAAAGCGCAACGTTCGCTCCGGAGGGAGCATCTTAGCGCTGAGAATCCTGGATGACCGGTCCTGGAGACGGAGGGGGATTAGATGGCTGCCTTAGAGTAGTCATCAGAGAGGTTGAAGATCCAGGTCTTTAAGAGCTTTCTGAAGGGTTTTTCGAGGGTTTGTTGTCTCAGTTTTTTGGGCAAGTTATTCCAGGCTTTAGTGGCCAGGAAGCTTATGGTTTTTCCGCCCTTCGTCTTCAGGTTGTACTTAGCGGGGAGGATGAGGTTGTCCTGGGACGAGCGGAGGGATCGACTGGGGGTGTAGTGGGGAAAGCGTCTGGATAGGTATTGTGGACCGGATTTGTTAAAAGCTCGGAAGGCGATGATCAATATGTTAAAAAGAATTCTTTTGTGAAGGGGCAGCCAATGTAAGGATCGTAGGGCTGCGGAGATGGATGCTCTACGGGGTAATTTGAGGACCAGTCGAGCGGCTGTGTGAAGCACACTTTGGAGTTTCGATAGAGTGTTCTTTTTTGCCCCTGCAAGAAGGCCGTTGCAGTAGTCTAAGCGTGAAATTATAAGGGCTACTGTCACAGTTTTTCTGGCCTCAAGTGGAAGGAAGTCGAAGAACTTCCTTCATGATTTTATTATTCCGAAACATTTACCGGCTACAGTCCTGGCATGTTAATCGAAGGAAAGGTCTGAGTCGAATATGACGCCAAGATTCCTGGCCGTTGTTACTGTCTGAGAGGGAGCGACTGAATCATCTGGCCACCAAAGGGCTGGGCAGAAGGAGGTGTTTTTTCCAATCGGGAGGATCTCCGTTTTGCTAGAGTTGCATTTTAGATGGTTGATGTCCATCCAACGGAAGACCTCAGTTAGGCAATTCTTGAGGTTGAGCTCAGCTCCAGTAGAATTGTCCTATAGGGGCACGATGAGTTGTGTATCATCGGCATACGAGGTTACTGGTATGCCGAATGATTCGATCAGGGACAGGAGTGGGATGAGGTAGATATTGAAAAGGAGGGGACTCAGGATGGACCCCTGCGGTACACCTGAGGAGACCGTCTTCTCTTTAAAATGGAAGGGGCCAAGAGCGACGGTTTGTGATCGGTCGGTGAGAAATGACTTTATCCAGGATAAAGCGGAATCCGAGATCCCTATGTCCATCAATCTGCTGATTAGGATGGAGTGGGAGATGGTGTCAAACGCCGCGGTTAAGTCGAGAAGAATGAGAATTGAGTTTTTCCGCTGATCTTGTAGCAGCTTAATGGTGTCTGATAGTTCTATCAGCGCTGTTACTGTCGAGTGTTTAGGACGGAAACCCGATTGTTGTGGATGGAGTATGTTGTTTGCTTCCAGGTAGTGTTTAAGTTCTCTATAGACTAGTTGTTCAGTTATTTTTCCCAGGGCCTGGAGTAGTGAAATCGGGCGAAGATTGGTCAGGTCTGACGGGGATTTGTTGGCCTTCTTCATGAGAGGTTTGACAATTCCCTTCTTCCACCGGCGGGGGACGGATCCTGTGAGGAGCGACGAGTTAACTATGTCGTTGATTGTTGGGTTCACCACATCGATTAGTTGGTGAAGTATTTTGGGGGGGCAGGGGTCAGACGGAGAGCCCGATTTGCAGGCCAGGATGACTTCTCTGGTTTGCGCCAAAGTGACCGGAGAGAAACTTTTAAGGTTTCCGACTCGAGAGTCCGGGGGGGCGGGGGGGGACTGAAGAAGTATATAAAGTGGGGAAGTTACTTTGAATGGAGGCAATTTTGTCTTCGAAGTAGTCAGAGATTTTGTCGCACAAATCCTATGATGGGGGTATTTCTGGTTGAAGTGCTTTGGGCTGAGTGAACGATTTTACTATTGCAAACAGTGTCTTTTGTTTTTGACTGGATTCTTTGATGGCGTTAACGTAGAAAGTTTTTTTGGCTGATTTAATTTTTGAAAGATAAGTTTTCCTTATTCGGATATAGGAGAGGCGGTTGTCATTGTCGTATGTCTTGCGCCATTTTCGCTCTGCCTTCTTACATAGTTGATGAGTGGTAGCTAGATCGGGGATGAACCAGGGGGCATTGGTTTTTTTTTTTTTTAGAGAGGTGCAGAGACGTTTGGGAGGGTTTCTAGATTTCATTTCCTGTGAGATCCAGTTATGGAAAAGGTCAGCGTCAAGTTCGACGTTCCCGGATAAGGTGGGGGATTGGGATTGATGGATGGGTTTAAGAATAATGTTTTCTTGAACCTTTTTCTAGTTGACGGAGTAGGTAAGGTGAGAGTTAGTTTTATTGCTGGCAGGTGGACGCACATTCTTGATATGGAATGGGATCAGGCTATGGTCAGTCCAAATTTGTGGAAGAGGGGGCAGGGTGGTTAGGGAACGAGAGGTTGGTGCACACACCATCGAGGGTATGACCCAGCGAATGAGTAGGTAGAGTGACGTGTTGCTGGATGTTGAACATTTCGAGGGTTTGGGAGAAGTTGATGGTTTGTGCATCGGATTTGGACTCAAGATGTAGGTTGAAGTCCCCGAGTAAGGTGAAGTGTGGGTACCTGAGTAAGAAGTGTCCCAGGGAATAGCACAGTGAGTCAAGAAACTCGGTGGCATTGCCAGGCGGGCGGTAGATAAGACCACCTGAAAAGGAAGTGTGTTCATTCAATTTAATTGAGAAACCTAGACCTTCTGTATTTTTTAAGGGCTCTAGATTGAAAGTATGGCAAGGGAAGGTGTTCTTAAGTATAATGGCAACACCTCCGCCTCTTCCTTTCAATCTGTCTTGACGGAAAAATGAAAAGCCTTGGGGTAGGGAGTTGGCAATATCAGGATTGCTGTCTTCCGTTAGCCATGTTTCGGTTATCATTAGGCAGTCAAGATCAGAGTCACAGATGAGGTCGCATATGTCCTGATTATGCTTGCACATGGAGCGTGCATTAATCAGACCTCCTTTGAAGGGAGGCGGGGAGGCCTTGGGGGGTGATAGGGAAGCGGATATGTCGGCTGGGTGTTTGATAGTAGTCCAGCGGCAGATCTTGCAGCTGACTGCGCCCGCAAGCTTAGCTGGGTCGAGTTTGCAAGAACAGTACTTAGTGCCCTGTAATTGATAGAGGTCACCGGAAAGGTACCTGATGTAGGAGGGAGATTGGGCAGAGTTTCCTGCGCCTGTCGCGGTCTTGGCGCGGACGGGCTTGCCTTAGGCGCGCCTTCGGCGCGCAAACGGCGCTCCCGCTGCACTCGTCCGCTGCGCTTCCTGTGCATGCACATTTCTGGCAGAGGAAGAAGGGCGTGTCCTAAAAGGTGGGCGTGGTTTAGCGCGCACGCCTGGGCTGATGGCGGCGGCTGAAGGGTGATGAAATGCGCGACAGCGTTTATATAGGCTGCGTGCAGTTAGCGATATTTGCTTTTAAAAGCAGCAAGTATACACAGTTAACAGGTGAGTGACACCACACAAAAGTTTTAAAAAGCGAACAAATATGCAATTTTTAGAGTACCTCCAGCTCCCGGCTTCCGCCTCAGGACTGGGTCGAGGATTAATGAAGGAACGCTTTTTTTCAGCGTATTTGTAGGCGGTCTGATGGGCGTGGCCTAAAAGGTGGGCGTGGTTTCGCGCGCACGCCTGGGCTGATGGCGGCGGCTGAAGGGTGATGAAATGTGCGACAGCGTTTATATCGGCTGCGTGCAGTTAGCGATATTTGCTTTTAAAAGCAGCAAGTATACACAGTTAACAGGTGAGTGATGTAATAATCTAACTGCCCATTCTGACCTATGGAGAACAGGTAGCCTTGAAATAGTGAAAAACGAAAATGGCTGTAATTCACTATTAGGACATGCCACACACACCAGGGCATGTCCTACCTTATACTTACATCGCACCCTGCCCTTGGGCCTACCATAGGGGTGTCTGCTACGAAGAAAAAGGAAGGTTTAGGACTGGCAAGTGGGTGCACTTGCCCAGTCAGCATGACAGTACCAGACAGCACACAGGCTCTGCAATGGCAGGCCTTAAATACACTTTTACAGACTGCTTCTGTGGGTGGCACAACCAGTGCTGCAAGCCCACTAGCAGCATTTGGTTTACAAGCCCTGGACACCCTCAGTGCACTGTACTACGGTCTGACAAGTAAACCAAATCAGCCAATCACTGAGTCACTAATCCATACATTACTTTATATTAGGGAGAGCATATGCACGTTAGCACTGATCAGCAGTGGTAAAGTGCCCAGAGTCATAAATCCAACACAAGCAGGTCAGACAAAATACAGGAAGAAGTCAAAAAGCTCAGGAATGACTTGTAAAAAGGGCCAATTCCAACAAACACCATATGATATTTGCATCTCAATGTTTTACCTTTCATGCTACTGTTATTTCTGAGGTATCGTATTTGTCTTTCTCTTTATTTATGTTGTCGTTCCCCAAGGAAGGAGGATGTGTGGTAAACTACTGCTCTACAATTCCCCACTATACTGCTCTGATGGAATGTTCATGACATCATAGAATGCCCAAGTGCCTATCTGTGTCTAGAGTGTCAGTTGGTCATCTCAGGCTGAGCTGCTAGGAGCCTGCTCCTAGTGGGACTGTGCTTGTATCATCTATATTCTCCTACTGTCCTATCCTGGAAACAAGTTACAATAAAGGATTATTCTACTTATACAGCTGGACTGTCCATCTTCCTTTACCACAGAGTCACCACAGTACAGCCCACGAGGATACCAGGCAATAGTGCAAGGACGGTGCACTCTATTGCAGATCCAGAGATCCAAGGACAGGGGTGGCCTAGAGGCTTGGCAAAATCAGCGGAATGAGGGACAGGGGAGTGGTAATTAACCACGAAACCCCCTGCAGCAGTTAACCCCCAAAAAGGGCACTGGGCTCGGATATGAAAGGAAGCGCACATAACACTCATACACCCAAGCCGAAGAGTTGGACGTAAGGCTTCCAGCAGCAGCTGAAGCTTGGAAATGAATGCAAAAACATAACTTACACAATTACGCCAACCATGCAAGCGCGTGTGGCAACAGCTGAAAGGAAAGCAGGCTGAGAGTGGAATAGAGCAATGTTCAGAAAATGGAGAGAACTCTCACAATGTACTCTACAGAAAACAAGTATGTAATGATTTAGCCTCCGCGCTAAGTGCACACGACCTCTGTCCAGCGTTGGCCTCGCGCCGCCTGAGTGCGTGCGTCCTGAGCATTCTGTGACAGTTGTAATGTCAGTTGAGATTCGCCCTGTGACCTGTGAAGCCGCATGTATTTGTTTCCAGTGGGACTCAATAAAGTATTAACTTAATCTCATTTACGAGTGTTTCCTCTTGATTACCACACTCGATAATGGCGACGAAGGATTTTGAGTCCCACAAAGAACCCACGAGGAAGGAAAAGAAAAGAGAGTTTGAATGAAGATGTTCAGATACACTCACCTGAAGAGCAGCAGATCGTCGATCTTGTGAAGATAAACGTGAGTGAATCTTCGGGGGTATTCCATGGATTTTCAGAAGAATAATAGTCAAGTTGTGGATTGTCACGCTGACTCGGTGAGAAGGGGTTGCTGGATTTCTCACATGGAAGCGCTGTGCTGTTTACCACGTGACTGTTTGCCCCGCCTCGCTCCATCTACAAACACAGTTGTTTAACTCTTTCACTCCAAGGGGATTTATTGTGCTGTGTCAAAGGGCGCTCACTCTGTGAGGAAGCATCGCATGACTTCTCTCACGGAAGCACAGCCCCTCGCTCTCTCAGGAGAAAAATACTGAAAAACCTGTCAGTTTAAACCTTACCACAAGGAATCCTTTTGGGACAAAATTAAAGCGGCAGATGAAATGAAAATAATACTGAAAAAGGAAAAGAAATTACTTTGATATTGTCGTGCATACAGTGTGCAACGTTACTCACGGTGACACGCACACCTTCAAAGTTCATTGTTGATTAATGACAGCATATAAAGGAAGACTAAGGGGAACATAAAAAAAAAAGAGAAAGAAAGAAAAAGAAACTTTGACTGTGCACCTTCCTTTCGTTGTATTCTTTGGTGGGAAAAGACGTAATCAGACACAATAAAACATAGTCATCACATCTTTTCACATAGGTGAGACAATTTTATATTTCTAGGTTCTTGTATCTTCTGAGTAGTCGACATGCAGTCTGTCCACCCTCCACCCCCATTTCTCGATGCTCCAGGAGAACCGCCCATTGTGTGGAAGAAATGGTTTGACGCTTTCGAGAACTATTTGGGGGCAATAGGTGCACACAGATTCCGCCCTGAAAGGAAAAAGTTTTTGTTATTACACTCTTTAGGGTTTGAAGGAAGGGATACCTTAAAACACTTACCAGAACCCGAGAATGAAGGAGAGGAAGAAGTTGATGCATACAAAAGCACAGTCAAAAAATTAGAAAAAAGATATGACAAGCAAGCTAGCATTGTTGTACAGAGACACAAATTCTTTAAAAGGGCACAAAAAATAGAAGAAGATGTTGATACTTATATAACAGCGCTCAGGAAAATGGTCGCAGAATGCGAATTTGAGAACTTTAGTGAACAGTTAGTTCGTGATCAGTTCATCAGCAAATGTAGCGACAAGTCCATTAGACAAAAACTTTTATCACTTGAAAACCCCTCTTTGGATGAATCCATTCGTATTGCCAAGAGTATTGAAACATCACAGACATCCATCAAAGAATTGGAAAATAAAAATACTGATGTGGTCACTTCTGTGCGCTCATCAAATTTCAAGAAAAAGAAAGAATTTCAACCAAATAATTTCTTCAAAAGAACTGATATTTGTTTTAGATGTGGATACACTCATCACGCAAAAAGTGGTAGACCTTGTCCAGCCAAAAATGCAGTATGCCGCTCTTGTGGAAAGGTGGGGCATTTTGATAAAGTGTGTCAAACTTTTAAAAAAGGAAATACTCGAGTGAATTGTGTCAAAGACTCAAGTGATAGTGACAATGACGACACACTTAGTGAATTGAAAGAAATGGTGCTGGTGGTAAGTGATGATGGTATAAAAAGGGGCGATCCCAATGATTGCGTAGATCCTCATGTGATGGTTGAGGTGGGTGACAAGTGTTTAAGACTTCTTGTGGACTCGGGGTCGCGAATTACAATGATAACAGAGTCAGTCTTCAGAGAAAAATGGGGGAAAAGATCTCTTCAACCACCTGACCGCGAACCAGTGTCTTATGAAGGGCGCAAAATTGATCTCCTAGGATATTTCGAGGATGTCATGGTATTTAAAAATAGGCGCATTCATGGGAAAATATATGTAGCCATAAATGGTTTAGACATATTAGGTTGGTTCCATCAGGGCCTTTTCGGTATGCTGTTACGCCCAGGGGCAAAAGAGCAGGTCTTAGCAGTTCGAGATCATGACCATGTGGAAGAATTGCTCAACAAATTCCCTAAAGTATTCTCAGGTGAATTGGGAAAAATAAAAGGGTTCAGACATAAGATAAAAATTAGAGATGATGCTGTACCTGTCAAACACAAGATAAGAAGTGTTCCCTTCAGTATCAGGGATGATTTGGAGAAAGAGCTCATGTCCTTTCAAAGAAAGGGTGTGATTGAACCCATAGAATTCTCGGATTGGGCTTCATCTTTGGTGATCGCTAGAAAAAGAAATAACGAATTGAGAATTTGCATTGATTTACGCAGTCTCAACAAGGTTATTTGGGTGGACTCTCACCCGTTACCCAATATAACAGAAATGCTAGGAGTGGTAGCAGGGGCTAAAGTTTTCTCTAAGTTAGACTTAGCCTCAGCCTATCACCAAATTGAGTTAGATAAAGATTCACGTCACTTCACTGCATTTAATTCCCCTTCAGGTATGTTTCAGTTTTGCCGCATGCCATTTGGCCTGGCATCGGCCGCATCGGTCTTCCAAAGAGTAAAGGTCAATTTACTTAAAGATGTAAAGAATGTTGCTATCTTCCAGGATGATGTTCTTATTTTTGCAAAAGATCAGGCTGAACATGATGTGATATTGAGTAAAATTCTTTCAATCTTCCAAGAACATGGTGTGGTCCTGAAACGCGAGAAGTGTGTATTCTCAAAAAGTAAAGTGGAGTATTTAGGTCACACTATTTCTAGCGAAGGTGTCACCCCTAAGCCCAGTTTGGTTCAGACCATTATTGATGCGTCAGCTCCCAAAGACAAGGCGGGCGTCAAATCCTTGCTTGGTTTGACTGAGTTTTATTCCCGATTTATTCAAGATTACACCTCAAATGTTCGTCCCATCTCAAAGTTACTTAAAGAGAGGAGTGAATTTGTGTGGGCAAGCATTTACTTGGCTCAAAGAACAATTGAGCACGGTTAAAGCACTTAAACCCTTTGAACCCTCTTTGCCATGTATACTGACTGTTGATGCAAGCAGCTATGGGTTGGGAGCCATCCTGACTCAGGAGGTTGGTAATTTGGAACATACCATCGGATTTGCTTCAAGGGTTTTGAGAGAAGCAGAAGCACATTACTCTGTTATAGAAAAAGAACTCTTGGCATGTTGGTGGGGGATTGAAAAGTTCAGAAACTATCTGTGGGGCAAAAAGTTCACGTTGCAAACAGACCACAAACCACTAGTTGCAATTTTAGGCAGTGTCAATAACAGCAATGCTACGCCACGTATAGCTCGCCTGGCATCGAAACTCTTGCAATTCAATTTTGACATATTACACATCACTGGGGGAAAAAACGTTAGGGCAGATGCTCTGTCTCGCTTACCTCCTCCTTAAAATAAGTCTATGCATTGTGAAGATGATGTTGAATATGATGACAAAGAAGACTGTATAATAGCAAGTGTAGAATTGGAAAAAGTGTGTTCAGTAATGGAAAGCAGTTGGCATGCAGCCTTGGAAAAAGATGTAATTTTGAGTGATGTGAAGAAATACATAATGCATGGTTGGCCTAAAGAAAGAAATGTTGATGTTGATTTACAGCCTTTTGTGAAAGTTTGTGATGAATTATCGTTAGAGGATGGTCTTGTGTTCAGATCCGACAAACTGGTACCTCCTGTGAGTATCAGAACCACCATTCTTAATAAAGCTCATGAGGGACATCTGGGCGCTACGCTTACCAAACGCAGAGTGAGAGAATACTTTTGGTGGCCACAAATGGATAGGGACATCGAAGCGCTGGTTTTAGAGTGTCCTATTTGTGCCTCGAGTGACAAGTGCCTTCGCACTTCGGTTCCCCCTCTCACCCCCATACCTCTTCCAGAGGCTCCTTGGGAGAAACTAGGCATTGATGTACTTGGACCTTTTCACAATTTGCCTCATCATTGCAAATTTGCCATAGTGATGATGGACTACTACACAAAATGGCCTGAAGTAAGATTTGGACCCAGAGCTGACTCTCAAGAAGTTCTTGAATTTTTAAAAGATATCTTCATGAGAGAAGGTTTCCCCAGATATGTCGTATCGGACAATGGGGTTCAATTTGTTTCTGTCGAGGTGGAAGAATTCCTTAAAGAATCCTCTATAACCCACCTCAGAAGTTCCCTGTATCATCCCCAAACCAATGGACTGGTTGAAAGACTAAACAGGGTTGTGGGTGACTGTGTCAAATGGGCTATACAACACAATAAAATGGTTCCCCCCACAGTGAGGGCAATGTTATGGTTCTAGAGAACCACACCTCACTCTTCAACAGGCATTTCCCCTTATGAACTTCTGAGAGGCAGGAAACCTTGCACGGAATTTAGACCTGCCTGGATGTCAAAATGGTTCAAGTCTAATAGTACTCAACAAGATTTGGATGAAAGAGTCAGACTCAAGGTTGGTGAAAATCAAGCCAAACAAAAAGAATATTTTGATGAGAGAAAAAGGGTCGCCAGCAGAGATTTTGTGGTGGGAGAGGTAGTTAGAATTAAAAGACAGGGTTTTGTAAAAAAAGGTGAGTCCAAATTCAGTAACCCTGTTATTGTGGATAAAGTATGTGGAAGTGCTGTTCGCGTCAATGGACGCAATTGGTGGAACATGAACAAGATTGTAAAGAGTAAAGTCATTAACAGTCGTCGGGGCAACTCTGACGATGACTCAGAGGCTGCTCCTCATGTTGTACCTGGTAACAGTTCAGTTCCTGTTTCGAGCAATCCTCCTAGTGTTCCTAGGAGGAGCTCAAGAGTGGTCCAGTTGCCTGTCAGATACAGGCGTTAATTTCTGTCTCTCTTTAGTGATTTTTCTTGCCTTACTCTCGTGTTGACTTGTTCTCTTACTCTCTCTCTTTCTCTCTCTCTCTCTCTCTCTCTTCTCTTATCTCTTTCTCCTCCTCTTCTCTGTTCTCCTTTCCTCTGCTTGCACCTGTATTCTTCTCATTCATCTGTTAAGAAAAGGAGATATATGTAATGATTTAGCCTCCGCGCTAAGTGCACGCGACCTCTGTCCAGCGTTGGCCTCGCGCCGCCTGCGTGCGTGCGTCCTGAGCATTCTGTGACAGTTGTAATGTCAGTTGAGATTCGCCCTGTGACCTGTGAAGCCGCATGTATTTGTTTCCAGTGGGACTCAATAAAGTATTAACTTAATCTCATTTACAAGTGTTTCCTCTTGATTACCACAAAGTAGCAGAAGGCCAATGGGCAGCAGAGGAAGCCAGTAGCAGCGCAGAGGAGCAGCAATGCAGGATGTGAGCTAAGAGTTTACTCACAAATGTACAAGTAATAAGGTTAAAATGAAAAGCTGGCACTTGAGGACGCATAGGGGGTGATGGTGAACTGTCCTCACATGGTGGATTGTCGCCAATGTTGCAAAAGAAGATGAAACGTAGGTAGTTTAAGGACTTTTCTTTGTTACCTTACACCATCACAGGTTCCAGTCAGCTGGAGTCAGCTGTGGAATGTTGAACAACAATGACTAGGCACATACGAAGAATCGCAAGGGGGGGAGTGGAATGTACCATAGTAAGATCATAACATATTGTTATTCATTAAGCATGACAAGTCACCCTGAAAGTATCTCTAGGCTGCTGCATATCTTCAGTTTTAGGCTACAAACTGAGGTATTCTGAATTAGGGACTAATAGCGCAGCTAAAACATCCATATTTTAAGAGCTTTTTTAAACTGTTTGTGGTCAGTGTTAACACGAAGATTAATTGGGAGCAGCTTCCAGTATGAATGATTGAATGAATGAATACTTTATTGTATGATTACCTTAAATCATTTACAAAAGCGAAGCATAATCATGATAAAAGGTAAACGTTTTAAGAAAAACATTTAAAGTGCAAAGAGATTTAAAAGAAAAAGAGAAAGTTAAAACATGTACATATGCATCAGGTTGGACAATCGGTGCCCTACTATCAGATCATCTTAGCTTATCAAGCTTGGTACCGAATCACCGGTGGCCAAGAAATACTTTGTTTATTTGTTAGTTCAATTAAGGTGGCAATGTTCATCACCATAGGAATTAGTGAGGCATCACTATTGAAACTATAGATGCTCATCGACGTACGGATTGTGGTTAAGCTGTTATTTTTCTGGACTTTGGGTTTGACATAAGATCTGTCCAGCAGTGGCAAAGAACTTCCCGGCACGGGTATAAATGTGCATTAAGGCCTCTTTGCATGTTCTTACTTTATTAAGTTTAAATATTCCCCTTAAGTATTTGCGCCTCAGGCTTACCAACACTTGGCAACAACAGATGAGATGCTCTGCTGATTCTGTGTGGTATTGACACAGTAGAAATCCTCTATTTCTAGTTGGTATTGTTGATCAATGAGCCCTATAGTCCTTTATTGGTAGGGTTAGCAGCCTGGTCTTCAAGACCTTTCGAAGAGCATATCTCCCCAGGCCGGCATTCAGTTATGGTTGGCATTGAGAGGTTTCATGTGATTTTATGAGGCCCTCAGTGCCATGAATAACTCTGCTCATATCTATGTCCTGGAACCTTGAGATGGTCTTTCCCTGTTTTTTTAACAGGTTTTTTAGGCTAACTGTTGGCAGATTTAATATTTGATCAATTGTCAGGCATGGTGTTTTATTAGCTGAAACAAGGTACCTGGCCCATCGACTGGTTTGATCCATGAAAAGTGTTTGAAGTGCTTCCCTTAGGGTGCCCGGGCTAGCCTTGTTCACACAGTGGTATAGCTTCACTATGTCTTTTTTACATTCTATGTCCATTGATGTTAAATTAAACTCAAGTCTGATCAACGTGCGTTTTGTCGAAAATGGTAGCCTGAAGATTTTCCTGAAAGCCATGATATGTAGATGCTCCAGTTTAAAGGACAACAGGCCTTGGAAAGCCAGGTGGCCATAGCTGATTATTGAAAATAGCTTGGCTTGCATTACTCTTCAGATGCCCTCGGTTGATTGACTCACAAGGTTCTGAGGGATTTTTCATAGGGCATGTGTGACCTTAGCAGATTTTGTCTCCATTGATTTGGCCTGGGATGCTGTTCTGCCGGTATCTAAGAATTGTACACCCAAGTAGGTATATTTATTTGCAGTTGCAATTCTGAGTGGTCGGATGTTCCAACCCAACAGAGATTTTTTTGATTTCTGTTCAAAGACCAATACCTTAGTTTTATTTGCATTAGTTTGGAGCTTGTTTTCTGAGTTATATAAATGGAGAGTCTCCAATGCCCTTTTCATGCCTACTCTGGTTTGGTCCAAGATGACAAGATCGTCCGCATATTGCATGATGGGTATTCTAAGGTGGCCCAATTTAGGTGGAAAAATATTAGTTTTAGAGAGTGCCGCTCCCAGGTCCGCGGTATATAGATTAAACAGAGTTGGCGCAATCACACAGCCCTGTTTTAACCCTTTGTTTGTATATGTCTTGGTAGTTGCGTGTGACTGTGTGAGCTTCATGCGGACCCATGTGCCAGTATGGAGGGACATGATGGCTGTTAGAAGTTTCCCTGGTATCTCCCACTTTGCAAGCTTTTCCCACAGTATATTGCGGTCAATGCCATCAAAGGCAGCACTGTAGTCAACAAAACAGGCTTACAGGGGTGGGTTTATCCCCTCTGTGGCCTTAGTTACCAGGTATGATATGATAATGCTATAGCATTATCCATTGTTGATGAGTTCGCCCGGAATCCAGTCTGGTAGTATGGTATTATTTGGTTGTCTACTATCCATTCCTCTAGCCCTTTCAGTAGGACTTTTGCATATGCCTTCCTATCCACGTCAAGTAGAGCAATTAGTCTATATTTCTCAGGCTGTAAGATGTTGCCTTTCTTATAGATTGGTTGCAGAATGGAGCCTTTCCACGAGTCTGGTACTCCTGAGGTATTGTAGCAATGGTTGAATAGACAGTGCATATGTGGTGCCCAAAAGGCACGATCTTCATTAAAAACGCTTCCCGGTAACCTGTTCGGTCATGGGGCCACATCCTTTTGTTATGCCTTTGAATGTGAGCAGGGTTTCTTTTTCACTAAGAGCGAGGGCCTTATTCTCCTTTCCCTCTAGACAATAGTTTTAGCTGCCACTGGTTTTCTTCTAGGTTTCTCCTGGTCAACGTATAACTTGGTAGCATAGGCTGCCCATTCCTTGGCAGGTATTGCATTGTGTGTATTGCTTCTACAATTGAGATTATTGACGTAATTCCAGAATCCCCTGCCCTTGCTGGGGGCAAGTAACGCATAAATACATTTCCATTTGTCTTCGATGATTCTCTGTTTCAACTCCCAGACTGTGTTTTTGTGCGCTCTTCTTGCTGCTTTCAAACGTAATATAGGCTTTGAACATTTTTTCCTCCGATACTGTTGCTCAGCCAAGCGACACTGCTTTTTGCTCTCTTTAAATTCTTTAAGGTCGGAAAGGATGACAGGCCCACTGCTACTATGTTTTCCTTTATGTTCCAATTGTTTTCCTGCAGTCATAGCAATGGATATTGGCAAAATGATTTCCGGCCAATTCGTATGTGGACTAGTTATACGTGTTGCCTTTTTCCAGGTTCTATATTTCTCTCGGCTAATAGGACCCCATTTTATGCGTCTTATGTTCAAAGTGCATTATTGTGTTTATATTGACCAGGATTGATAGTGGATTGTGGTCACTTGCGGTAGTGTTAGTCACCTTATATTCTTTGCACCTCCTCTGAAGAATCTGGCTCAAAAAGATGTAGTCCAGCATTGAGATGTTCTTAAAGGTCGGTGTAGCTTCATATTTGACGGCACCACTTTATTTGCAAGTTCCAAGCTGAATTCATTGATACAGGCTACCATAATAGTCAGGGCTTTGTCTCCACGGTGGCCGGCCGAGTTGCTCAGGTCTCTAATGTTGAAATCCCAGGTAATGATACATTCATGACCTGGATTTTCATAGAGATATTCTCTAATTAGGCCGGTAGCCATCCTTGAGCTCGCAGTTTTTGTCTTATTATTTGGGTTAATATATAGGTTAATTATCGCAATTGTAGTTGGAATTCCCTCTATCCTTACCCCCTTTAGACTGACAATCAGGATGTCGGGTGAATTCGTGGGCCATTCCTCTATCTGAACTTGCAAATTCAAGTTTACATAGATTGATACCCCACCAATAGGTCTTCCGAATAAGTTTCTCTTACTTGCTAAGGTGTGAATTGCCTGATAGCCTTTAATGGGTGTAGGCAATGTCATCCATGTTTCCTGTAAACATAGGATGTCTCCCGATTTGAGAAGGCTTAAGGCATCCTCATTTGCTAACGTTGGTTTGAGGCATGACACAACACAGACCAGAAGATTAATTAGGAGCAGGTCCCAATATTTAGGGGCCGGGCAGGAAAATGATCTTCCTCCGTTTCTGGCAGTACGGAAGTGGTGGCGTGCAACAAATCTTTCCTGTAGGACCTAAGACTCCTGGTGGGGACATGACAATTGAGTTTTTTCTGTAAATACTGAGGTCAATTCCTATAAAGGGTTTTAATGACCAGCAAAGGAGTGTAAACAGTGATCGCTTTTTTATGGGCAACCAGTGGAGGCTACTTAGAATGGGTTCTGAAGGCGACCTGGGTGGAAGGTGACAAACTAAACATGCTGCTGTATTTTGGACCACCTGAAGTTTTTAAAAGAATCCTTTGTTCAAAGAAGCAATTGTCGCATTCCCATAGACCAGGCCTCTAATCATTAGGGCCTGGACTATGGATTTTCATAATTGAAGTGGTAACCACTGAAATACTTTTCTTAAAAAGGCGCTTAATTCCTAATCATGTGCCCGTTATGTGTTTTACATGTTCCTTCATAGACATGTTATCATCCACCATGATTACCAGGCTTCTTACCAGTACCTGAGGCGTTGGAGCAATGCCGAAGCTGGAAGGCCACCAGTCATCTGACCAGTTTAAAGGGGCCTTCCCAAACTGTAGAACCCCTGTCCTACTGCATCCACGTGGCTATATGATTTTTACATTCTCTGAATCTTACTTTAGTAGACTCCAGATTTGGCCCCGTTGTGATGACAAGTTGAGTGTCATCTGTGTAAGGGATTACCTCAAATCCATACAATTTTGTCACTTGCGCGACTGGTGCCAAGTAAAGGTTAAAAAGCGTAGGACTTAATGTGGATCTGAAATAAGAATCCTTACCAAAGCAATTTGGTGAGTGAATTGAGTTTTTCTTCCAATTTACAAACACCCACTGCCGCGCGCTCCCACTGCGTACCAGGATCTCCACCAACATGGTAGAATCCTGGCACGCATCATTCTGCAACTGATCGTGGAGTTCAAAGAAACACATGCAGCACGAGTCGCTCTTGTGCCCGTAGCACGAGAGCTCTCAATGAATACATGCACAATATTACAGGATCCCAGTGGCACTCCCCTGTCCAAGGATATAGTTTTGGAGACAAAGGACTCTAACTGCGCGAGTGCGATCACTCAGAAAATTCTTTAGCCAGACCAGGGCTTTCCCGCTGACACTAATCTCTTCCAGTCTTTTGATTAAGACTGCATGAGAGATGGTGTTGAATGCTGCTGATAGATCCAATAAAACCAGCATTGCTCATGTCTGTCATCCAGGGAAACTCTTATGTTGTGTAAGACCCCTACCAGTGCCGTCTCTGTGCTATACAATGCGCGGAAACCTGACTGCTACTTTCTTTCTTTTTATCTTCTTTCTTTGAAGAACATTGTTTTCCCAGGGTGGGGAAGGGCACCATTCCTAGAGGGGCTGCAATACCTGGTTGAGGGGTGGAGTGGAAACATTTAATATGATCGTTTTCAACTGTTTTAATTATCTTAGCTTATAAAATGCTGCTCTGTATTCGGGGAAGTAGTCTTTTTCTTTTTTAAAACAAACTGCTTACATTTTGAAAGGATATAAGAAATGGACATTGAAACGGGTCCCTTCCTGGTCCTGTAGCCATGTCCTGAACTTTTCAGGCAAAATTGCTTACTGATTTTCAGTAATGAGTTTTAAACAGTTATGGTAACAATGTTGTTACTGATTACAGTTCACATGTAAATAAAAAATTGATACTTGTATAGCGCACTACTCACCCGCAAGGGTCTCAAGGCGCTTGTACGAATACCGCTGTGGAACCCATCCTCGCTTTCCCTGTGAGGCGTCTGTGGTAAATAATTAATTACCGTGTCATAATTTCTATACATTAATAAGGATTGCTCATAAAATGAGAGGCAGAGTCCGTGGTGTCCGATTCAAAAGGGCTTTAATGCAATAGCTCGAGCTATCGGAGAATCGGGTTCCATCATCACTAAGGTTCAGGAAGGGTCGTGATCTAAATCTTTATTCACATAACACATTATATATAGTTAAACCATACATTGCATTGGATAGAGAAGGCAGAGCGGAGCGCTCCAGGCGGAGCAAGTGAAAGAGAGATAAGAACACATGGGCGTGAAAGAAGGCGTGTAAGGAGGCGTACACGTGGGTGTTCACTTGATGGGTCATAGGTGTGTCATAGGTGGGTGGATGCATAGAGGGGGTCTGCATGGTCAGCAGGAACCTTTACCCTACTTGTGCGTGCAAAACTAGTCATGACGTGAGATTGACGTGTAACTGGGGAGAGCTGGGGGGGAGTTGACTTTAGCACTAGTAGAAGAGTCTGGGATGTCAGAACGACCTGCACCTTTGGCATATCTGATATCTTGTGTTTGGAGGATGTATTGTCTGAAGTAAAAGGTTGCTCGAGCAAAGGCTGCTCATCACTAAATGCTAGTGTGTGCATATATTTCTTCGTGCATTGCGTGGGGGCCATGGGCCTTCTATGGAAACGGGTTCAGTAAATCACTTGAATGGAGACAGGAAGGCTAGGCCCTATCTTCTGCAGGCGGAATATGTTTACCCCTTTCACTAGACTGGAATGTGTTTTCTGTGGAGCTGAGCAGATAACTGTAGGCAAAATACCGTCTTTGGCAGGCCAAGCTGGGCACCTCTTGGCTGAGCAGGAAGTAAGGGAGAGGTCACGGATACATAACTAAACTGCAGCTTTCAGAGTCAGAGGAGGCTCGGAGCCTGAATTCAGGTCCTGGCTCGGCTGTGCCACAAAAACGTGTGCATCTCGACTTTTAAACGTGCACCATGTAAATGCATTGGCAACATAGGCCTCAGTGCAGAATTAACGTTTCATTCATGGAAGGCCTATTAACTGACATGCTAACATTGGACGGAAATGCAGAGGCATTATTATTACAGTCATAGGAAGGGTATTACATGATGACATGGACATACATGGGGCATAGGTACATAGATAGGGTGCGAGTGGGGGACACACTGACCACGTAAAATTTCTATTTCCTCATTCCCTCCTTGTCCCCTACTGTGCCCTTTAGGACACGTCTATATTCATGAGACCATCTATTTGTTCATATAGCATCATTTGCTCGTCTTTTTTCATTTGTGCGCATGAACGTGGACGGGGAATACAGGCAGTGGCGCACAAGCCGCAAATCGCTGGGCCACATTGCAGACAGAGACAGCAACTGAATACAACTAGTAGTATTATTCCTAGGAAGGACAACACTGTCCAACCCCATCCCGCTATTACACTCCAGAGCCAACCGGACCAAGACCATGGGTCCTGATGCATTTCACGGGCTATCTTGTGGAGCCTTGTTATTGCTGCATACACTGATGGCGCGTTCTTTGGAATAAACACGCAACAACTGGAGCCGATCACTCTACAAGCCCCGCCCCTATCGGCCAGGATGACGTCAAGAACAAGGCGGTTCTGAAGAACAACAAGTCTCATAGCAGACTGCTCCTCTGTTAAGTTTCCTAAGGCAGAAGTAGTCTCATTCACTACTGCTTCCAAAGTTCTTGTCAATCTGCGTATCAATTTACTATTTTGGACGGGACCTATGAACCAGAAATATCCTTTAATGAAATCTTTATATTGTTCCCACACTCTCTCAGTCTGATCGACAACTGGGGAATCGATCTCCCTCTTGTGTCTAACATGTACTAGTCGTGAGTCTCGATGATAATGGGATGGGGCTAGAAAAACAGGTGGCAGTAGGAATGCTATATAACACGTCCCACCCCAATCTAAGGGCAGACGTACATAGGCTGTCTGACCGCAAATGAAATAGGAATGGCGAGAGGCTTTGAAAGTAGACTTTCCTTTATCATTGAATTCGACCACAGTATTACAATCACTGTGTCCTAGGTGCACTGAAGAATTCTTTCTAACGCATAATTCACCTTTTACTGGTAAAACTGTTATGAACGGTGTACCTATATTTGTCTCGGACTGGACGTTTAGAATCATAAGGTTAAGGGAAAAATTTCCTAGTTCGTACACTTCATTTTCTAAATCTGTTCCTTTCCTTTGGGGAAAACCATCTTTGTCGGGGAAACATGCCTTGTTCATTACTATATTCAGGTCCCCCCAAATCCATTCACTCTGGGAATCTGTGAACTTTCTGTCTTGTGTTGATGACATTAAAGCAAACCAAGCTCCGCACGAACCATTGTGCGAAAACGGATAAGGAAAGAGGGACAGAACTCCCTTCGTTTTCTGATAAGGTGGGAGTCGGCCACATACCCAGCAATTCGTTACATTGCTGGCCTGGTGAGAATGGTGTAACATACGAATAAAAGTATTGTTGCGCAGTGCTAGTCGATATGACAATTCATGGGGTGGCAGGTCACTGAATGTGTGCTCAATAGTGTCATTGAAGGAAGAATGTACATGTGAACCAATAGGAGGAAAGAAAACATGTAGCGTCAAGCTTATACATATAATCGATATACTTAGAAACAACATAATGATCAGAGTTACTATGCATCTGCTGCGTAAGGTTTTGCAATATTTTTCTTTCATCTCTCTCTGCCTATCTCTCTGTCTATTTGGGTCTACGATCTTATACATGTCAGGAACCTGTCTAACTGCTTCACCCGAGGGGGACTTAAACAATTAAACGCTGTCTGACTGTAGCGATTACCCAGAGCTATAGAGGAAGAGTAGGCTGCAGCACTACATATCCCAGAAAGCTTAGGGGCATGACAAACCGGAACACAACCACTAGGCGGCTATAAATCACTCCCTTCCCAATTTCCCGGTGCTTGTCAATCCTTCCTGGTAATCACCGCGTTGGACCAGAGCTGCATTTTGTATTCTTTCCTGAGGAGCCGCGAGACGCTGTTGGGCGGACGCTTTCTTTCCCGCTGGAGGAGCCGCGAGACGCTGTTGGGCGGACGCTTTCTTTCCCGCTGGAGGAGCCGCGAGACGCTGTTGGGCGGACGCTTTCTTTCCCGCTGGAGGAGCCGCGAGACGCTGTTGGGCGGACGCTTTCTTTCCCGCTGGAGGAGCCGCTGATTCCCGTTCTGAGCTTCCTTGAGTTCAAGGTAGGACCGCTAGTTTAGAGCACGGCCGTGCTGCCATATTATTTAGTACTTTGTAGTCAGCTGGATATTGACTTTGCCGCACGTTGCACACACATAGAAGTGAGCTTTGCCGCTAGCAGTGTTGATAACTGCTTTGGGCTAAACTATTGTGGCCATAACTATTGCGGATCCAGGCTGTGAGGTAACAGCCTCTAGAACCCTTCGCATTTGGTACCGAGATTTTCTCCGACTTCCCGCTTCCCCAAGAGAAGGCTTTCAGTACGTATACACTGTATTCAATGCTTATGAGACATACCTCCTACCGCATATCCTTATCCTAATAGATTGTTATTGTGTTTCTAGAGGTACTTCCATATTGAAGACATCCCAATCCTCTGACCAGACCAAGAAGGGTGTCTACACTACCTCCCCGATCAAACTCTCCTTCCCCCTGCCCAAAGGGCTACCTGTCCCTTGTGTGTGTATCACGCGGGGAGGGTCAGCGCTATAGGGTATAGGGAAGATTACCTTCAAGCTGTGGTCCCTGCTGGCTAGATACCTCAGGTTAGTGGCATTACAACTATTATTCTTGTTTGGGTTTTTTGTCTGCCGCTGCCGTGACAGATTGACAAGCCCAAGGAAGAAGACCAGCCTGGACCATGGATACGAATGCATCTTTGGCTTCGTTGCTTGAAGGGTTTAGCTTACTGCAGCAAGAAGTGCAGGCTTCCCGAGTGGAAAACCAAGAACTCAGGAAAGAGATGAATACCATGCGGAGAGAAGTAGCTGGCATGTCAAGAAGGTCTCCAGGGGCAGGTTCTTACATAAGAGAAGCCACACTTCCCCCTCCATCACAGGTCTTATCCCAGCCTCCTACTCCTATGGCAAGTGGGGGTGGGTTCTTTTCGCCTACCGCCATACCTTCGTCCTCCACAGATCATTCCCCGACGGTGCACGTAATACAGAGCACTGGTCTCCCTCTGGCTCCCCCTGAGAGGTTCTATGGGGACCCCAAGAAGTTTGAGACATTCCTGAACCAGTGTAGACTTCACTTTTTGTGTAAACCATCTGTGTTCCAGGATGACGCGTCTAAAACCGCGTTCATGATGTCGTACATGGGTGGCAACGCGGCAAGCTGGACTATTCCTTTAATGGAAAAGAATGACCCAGTCCTGCACCAGTTCTCCGGATTCTGCTCCGCTTTACGAAAACTGTTTGACAGAAAAACCCATATGTTGTCTCTGGATAAGGAGCTCCTGACGCTACGCCAAGGGTCACAGGATCTTTTGTCATACATCACGTCCTTCAACCGACTCATAGCTGAAACCGACTGGCCGCCAGAAAAAAGAACCTCTCTGTTCTATCAAGGTTTAAGAAGCGAGCTGAAAGACGTCTTGTCACAGGTAGTTCAAATGCCTGCGACTTGTGAGGAACTCATCGACCTCACAGTACAATTGGATCATCGGCTGTTGGAGAGAAGAGGGGATCGGAGCAGGAGTGATGGACGTGGATGGTACACCAAACCAAAATACCCTCCGGAAGAGAGCGCCAAAACCACGGATGGTTCTGAGCCCATGCAGATCGGGGGTATCCGAGGTCCCCTGTCCACGGAGGAACGTGAGCGAAGGCGAAAAATGAAATTATGTTTGTACTGTGGCAAAGGAGGGCACTTCATCAGAGAGTGCAGGGCAAGAGCCCAACAACCAGAGAGGAATCCGGTTCCCCGCAAATCTACAAGTAGCGGAACAAGAGAGACGTCGGAAAACTAGAACGTCCAAACCAGGTTGAGATCACTGGAATGGACATGAGACAAACTACGATCTCCTCACTCCTCGCAAACACTATGATGCCCGCTGTGGCACATATGAATTTACCAGTGTCCCTCTGGACCATGGGGGACCAAGTCACGCAAATGGATGCTCTTTTAGACTCCGGCGCCACCGGTAATTACATGGACATTGACTTCGCATCCTCTCTTGGAATCGACTGGGAGAACAAAGAAACACCTGAACACGTGAAGGCCGTGGATGGGTCCGTATTGTCTTCTGGGCCGGTGACGAAGCACACGCTCCCTCTGCTTATGCAGCATGGAACACACACGGAACATATACAGTTTGACTTAATTGCTGCACCACAGTTTCGCCTTATCTTAGGCATGCCTTGGCTCACGCTACATGATCCTGTGGTGAGTTGGTCTGCGCGAACCATCAAATTAAACTCCTCCTATTGTATGGAACATTGTCATAGCCATTCTCCCTTGCTAACTGGAGAGGAAGATCGTCCTAGTATACGTCATCTGGCCGTGGCTTGTGCAGACAAACACATCTGCGGTGTTTCCAGTTTACCTGACATCTATGAGGAATTCCGTCCCTTGTTTGATAAACAGAAGGCTACCAGTTTACCCCCGCATAGGGTTTACGACTGCTGCATTGAACTCCTCCCAGGAGCGGCTATTCCTTGTAGTCGTGTGTATGCCTTAACGGAACATGAACACGCATATTTACAGAATTACATAGAGGAAAACCTAGCAACAGGATTCATTAGTCATTCTACATCGCCTGCTTCTTCTCCCCTGTTTTTCATCCCGAAAAAGGACTGTGCAGAACTAAGACCGTGCATCGACTACAGGGCATTGAACAACATCACGGTCAAGAACAGATACCCCCTGCCATTGATACCTGTGCTGATGGACCAGATAAAGGGAGCTCGCTACTTCACTAAGTTAGATCTGCGAGGGGCCTATCATCTGGTTCGGGTGAAGCAAGGCGACGAGTGGAAAACGGCATTCCGAACTAAATTCGGCTTATTTGAGTACAACGTAATGCCGTTTGGACTATGCAATGCCCCTGCGGCATTCCAATTTTTCATGGATGAAGTGCTCAGGGGCCTTTTAGATACCATATGTATGGTATACATTGATGATATCCTTGTTTATTCCAGTACTCTTCCCGAGCATGAACAGCATGTCAAGGAAGTCCTCCGTCGTCTTCAACAACACAATCTGTTTGCCAAATTAGAGAAGTGCCTATTTCACGCCACTGAAGTCTCCTTTCTGGGGTATGTGATAAACGCCGATGGATTTCAGATGGAAAGCGGGAAGGTTGAGGCCATCACGAATTGGAAAACACCTCAAGACGTCAAATCTGTACAGAGTTTTCTCGGTTTCGCTAACTATTACCGACGCTTCATCAAGGACTTCTCCAAGATCATTCACCCCATATCCTCCCTGTTAAGGAAAAACGTTACGTTTGAATGGGGAGAGGAGGCTGAAAGGGCCTTTCGGATACTGAAAGAGAAATTCACGCAAGCCCCAATTCTGAGGCATCCGGATGCTCAACTTCCGTTTATTCTGGAAACCGATGCCTCTCAGTTCGCATTAGGCGGGGTGCTTTCGCAACGCCACCCTACCACAGGACAAATCCATCCGGTGGCTTTTTACTCTAAAAAACTCAGTCCCTGTGAGATCAATTACTCTATCACCGACAAGGAGCTGCTGGCCATAAAACGAGGGTGTGAGGAATGGAGACACTACTTGTTAGGAGCACGTCATACCATAGAAATCTTCACAGACCATCGGAACTTGTTGTTCTTAAAAACTGCCAAAGCTCTCACACCACGACAATTGAGATGGACTCTTTTCTTCTCAGACTATGATTTTGTTATAAAGTACCGTCCAGGCCCTCAGAACGGAAAGGCTGATGCCCTATCCAGGAATCAAGACACCCAAAACACCACGTCAGTAGTTCCGGAGGAACCCACGTCTATCCTGCCTGCCAAATCCTTTCCAGAAAGCACCATAGCCTTACTCACCTCCAGTGATTTTATCGAGGACATCCGAGTGGCTTTAACGGAGGTTGATGCTCAGTCTTGGCTGCAGGAAGAACCCCATTGGCGGTCGCAAACGGATGATCTCCTGTACTATCGACACGCCTTGTACGTGCCTGACCCTGGGTTGCAAATGCAGGTGCTCTCCTGGGCACATGATTCGGTGTTAGGAGGACATTGGGGGGTGTACAAAACAATAGCCACCATCGAACGATCGTTTTGGTGGCCTAATTTAAGGAACGACGTCAAGAAATACGTAAGAAACTGTTCTGTGTGCACCCAGAGCAAAGCCAAACACACCCGACCTACGGGGCTGTTACGTCAGATTCCTATACCCCCTGCACCGTGGCATACCGTCTCTATGGACTTCATAGTGGAGATGCCCTTATGTCAAGGAAAGACTACTATACTGGTGCTTATAGATCATTTGACCAAAATGGGTCATTTTGTGCCTTTGGAGGGCCTACCCACATCCGCTGAACTGGCCATGGTGATATTGCAGCATCTTATCAGAGCCCATGGCATTCCGAGGGTCTTCATCACAGACAGGGGTACTCAGTTCACATCCCGCTTTTGGAAAGCCTTGTGTGAGTCGTTAGCTATCGATGTCAGGCTCTCTACGAGCTATCACCCACAGACGGATGGCAAAACGGAGAGGCTCAACCAGACCATAGAGCAATATCTGCGGTGCTTCACCCTGCAGAATTCAACGGATTGGGTCACCCTCTTATGGTTGGCGGAGTTCACGTATAACAACACCGAACACTCCACATTGGGTTGTTCCCCTTTCTTTTGTCTTCTTGGGTATCACCCGAACATCCTCCCCTTTGACTGGCCATTGTCATCCAACCTTCCCAGCATTCAGGAACATCACGCTCATCTCCAGGCGGTTCGAATAGATGCGAAACACCACTTGGCAGACGCTCAAGCATCGCAGAAACGCAACGCCGACAAGAAACGCTCTCCTGAACCGTGCTATAAAGTGGGGGACAAGGTATGGCTTTCTTCAAAAAACATTCACCTTCGGGGTATTAACAAACTGAAACCGAGGTATATTGGTCCCTATAGTGTCGAGGAAGTCATCAACCCTGTGGCGATGAAACTGTCTATTCCCCGTACCTGGCGGATCCATCCTGTTTTTCATGTGTCCCTCCTTCTTCCTTGCCATGTGGACACTAGGTTACCCCTGCATCCTTCCCCTGTGTTGGTGGACGGGTTGGAGGAATATGAGGTAGAGGAATTGTTGGATTCCAGGCTCCACCGAGGTAGAGTGCAATACCTGGTTAGTTGGAAGGGTTTTGGGGCAGAAGAAAGGACATGGGAACCTGTGCAGAATCTCCACTGCCCTGACCTAGTGGTGCAGTTTCATAGGCAGCATCCTGGAAAGCCTGGTCGACCGCCGGGTCGGCGTTCCTCGAGAGGGGGTTCTGTAGCGATTACCCAGAGCTATAGAGGAAGAGTAGGCTGCAGCACTACATATCCCAGAAAGCTTAGGGGCATGACAAACCGGAACACAACCACTAGGCGGCTATAAATCACTCCCTTCCCAATTTCCCGGTGCTTGTCAATCCTTCCTGGTAATCACCGCGTTGGACCAGAGCTGCATTTTGTATTCTTTCCTGAGGAGCCGCGAGACGCTGTTGGGCGGACGCTTTCTTTCCCGCTGGAGGAGCCGCGAGACGCTGTTGGGCGGACGCTTTCTTTCCCGCTGGAGGAGCCGCGAGACGCTGTTGGGCGGACGCTTTCTTTCCCGCTGGAGGAGCCGCGAGACGCTGTTGGGCGGACGCTTTCTTTCCCGCTGGAGGAGCCGCTGATTCCCGTTCTGAGCTTCCTTGAGTTCAAGGTAGGACCGCTAGTTTAGAGCACGGCCGTGCTGCCATATTATTTAGTACTTTGTAGTCAGCTGGATATTGACTTTGCCGCACGTTGCACACACATAGAAGTGAGCTTTGCCGCTAGCAGTGTTGATAACTGCTTTGGGCTAAACTATTGTGGCCATAACTATTGCGGATCCAGGCTGTGAGGTAACAGCCTCTAGAACCCTTCGCATTTGGTACCGAGATTTTCTCCGACTTCCCGCTTCCCCAAGAGAAGGCTTTCAGTACGTATACACTGTATTCAATGCTTATGAGACATACCTCCTACCGCATATCCTTATCCTAATAGATTGTTATTGTGTTTCTAGAGGTACTTCCATATTGAAGACATCCCAATCCTCTGACCAGACCAAGAAGGGTGTCTACAC
This sequence comes from Lissotriton vulgaris, assembly GCF_964263255.1. NCBI lineage: Eukaryota > Metazoa > Chordata > Amphibia > Caudata > Salamandridae > Lissotriton > Lissotriton vulgaris. Next base: position 3,619,794 of record NC_141692.1, read on the forward strand.
TACCTCCCCGATCAAACTCTCCTTCCCCCTGCCCAAAGGGCTACCTGTCCCTTGTGTGTGTATCACGCGGGGAGGGTCAGCGCTATAGGGTATAGGGAAGATTACCTTCAAGCTGTGGTCCCTGCTGGCTAGATACCTCAGGTTAGTGGCATTACAACTATTATTCTTGTTTGGGTTTTTTGTCTGCCGCTGCCGTGACACTGACTTACTAGACCGTAGTTTCAGTTTGTACTCCTGTTGCGGAGTCTTTTCTAGCAAAGGGAGTTTCGAGTCACTGATATCAGGGCAGTCCTTAGAGTCTTTTACCGAACCAAGTCCATGGAAGCGTTTCACGTGGTGGGCATGTATCCAGCCCTTCCTCCCCTCGACCTTGACGGCGGTCCTCGTTGTCAGTAGTACCAGCTTTGGTGCGCGCCAGCGGGGCTCGAGAGGACTTGAACGATCAAAATTCCGAACGAAGACAAGATCCCCAGGGACAATCGAGTGGTCTTTCACCTGGGTGTTGTCGGGGAAGGCAGCTGCAACCTGTGAACGACAAGAAAGGAGTGCAGACATCAAGGAAGCCAGGTAATCTGTCAGCATATTACTGTCGACATCAGTTATTCATTTTGGCATAGGCGTACCCCACATATTCGACGGTCTACCAAAAACCACCTCGTACGGGGATAGTCCAGTTCTGGAATGAGCTACCATACGCATGTAAAAGAGGGCAACCGGCAAGGCTACCATCCAATCCACGCCTTTTTCTGCACAGACCTTCGCTAGCTTGGTTTTAAGTGTCTGATTGTGTCTCTCTACGAGACCTGCTGCCTCTGGGTGTCGTACGCAATGGAATCTCCACTGGTACCCTAACAGAAGGGATACTTGTTTCATCAGTTCAGAAGAGAATGGCTGACCGTTATCTGAGTACACGACACGGGGCAAGCCGTATCGCGGGAAGAATTCACGGACCAACTGCTTGGCAGTGGTCACAGCAGTGTAATCTGGGACTGGGTACGCTTCTGTCCATCTAGATAGTGCACATACAACTACGAGGACGTACTTGTATCCTCGACATCTGTCCATCTGAATATAATCCATCTGGAGGACTTCAAAAGGGTGGTCAGGAGGATGAAATCCACCTTGTTCCATGGGAATGCCTTTGCCTGGATTGAACTGACAACAGATCATGCAGGTACGCACTTTCTGTTTAGCTGCTGCACGCAGATGCTTGTTGAACCAGATATTCTGTAGACTGTCTAACATTGCCTTTTCTCCTAAGTGTGCTGGACTATGTGCTGTATTTATGATAACTTGAACCAAGGAGTCAGGGAGAAACCATGTGGCTTTGCCTTTTGTCATCCAACCCTGGTCTGTCTGGACCCCTCCTTGTTCAGTCCATTTCTTGATTTCGTCTGGAGTGGCATGTGTCTGAATGTCGAGTACATCTTGTGAGGGATCCCTGACTGTCATGCAATTTGTCAGTGATGGTGCTTCTGTCTTTGTCGTGTCAGTGGGAATGTCTATTTGAGTTTGGGCTGTAAGTTTAGCTGTTCGATCTGCCAGGTCGTTACCCTGGGAAATGGTGTCAGTGACTTTCGTATGTGCTTTGCACTTCATAATAGCTATTGCTGTAGGCAAGTGTATTGCATCTAACAGAGCCTGAATGAGGGGACCATGCTGAATTTTGGCCCCATGAGAGGTCAGAAAACCTCTCTCCTGCCAGAGGACTCCGAAGTCGTGAACGACTCCGAAGGCATACTGTGAATCTGTGTATATATTTACTTTCAAGTTCTTGGCTCGTATGCAGGCTTGTGTCAGAGCGATGAGTTCTGCTGCTTGGGCTGACAGGGTGTCAATTCGATGTGTCTCTATGAAATCAGTATCAGTGGTCACTGCATAGGCGGCCACTAACTCTCCTGTGCTTGTTCTCATGCATGAACCATCCACATAAAGTGTCAGGTCTGGGTCTGGTAGTGCAATATCTGTCAGGTCTTGTCTTGGCTTCGTCACTGTATTAATTACTTCCACACAGTCATGTGGTGCAGTGTCTGCTGTGCTTGAGGGCAAGAGTGTAGCAGGGTTCGGGGTATTGCATCGTCTGATCTCTATGTGTGGCTGGAACAATGTCAGTTCATATCCTGTCAGTCTTGCTATAGTCAGGTGTTGAGTCTGAGTCCTGTTCAAGAAAACTTCCGCTGAGTGTGGAACCTGCACTGTCAGGGGATGTCCTAACACGATGGAATCGCTTTGTCTAATTGCTAGGGCTGTTGCTGCAACTGATTTTAGGCACGCAGGCAGAGCCTGGGCCACTGGATCCAATGTACTAGAAAAGTAAGCACAAGGCTTGTGTTTTCCTGCTTGATCTTGTGTAAGGACAGATAATGCTGTACCTTCGCGTTCAGTGACAAAAAGTGTAAAAGGCTTGCTGTAACATGGAGTCGCTAAAACTGGTGCTTGACATAGAGCTTTTTTCAATTCATCAAATGCGAGTGTATGTTCTGGAGTCCAAGGGAGGACAGTCGAAGTCGCTGCCTCCTGTGTTGTCAACTGTATGAGTGGTTTGGCTAGATATGCATACTGGGGAATCCATTGTCTGCAGTAAGAAGTGAGGCCAATAAAGGCCCGTACTTCCTTTTGTGTCTTGGGCTGTGGAAGATGTGCAATTAACTGAATGCGGTCTGGTGTCAGCTGTCTACCCCTCTTGGTCAGCAAGTGTCCTAGGTACACCACTTGCTGGGCACAGAATTGTAACTTTGAAGGAGACACTTTGTGCCCCTTTTCTGCCAGGAAATATAAGACTGTCAGTGATGCATGTTCACAGTCTCGTTCTGTTCGTGCTGTGATCAAGAGATCGTCCACATATTGGAGCAGTGCGGTGTCAGTAGGCATGTGAATACTGTCTAGTTGCCTTTTCAATGCTTGACTGTAAATACTAGGACTTTCTGTGAATCCTTGAGGAGCCCTCGTAAATTTGAAGCTGCGTCCATTTAAACAGAATCCGAAGAGGTACTGGCTTTCTGGATGTATTGGAACACTAAAGAAGGCGTTCTTGAGATCGATTACAGTAAAGAACGTCGCTTCGGAATCAATTGCAGTCAGTAATGAAGAAATGTCTGGGACCACTGGGTACTGTGGTATTATGCACTTGTTCAGTTCTCGGAGGTCAATCACTAGTCTATAGACTGGTGGTGCATTTGGGTCAGTTCGTTTAAGAATAGGAATGATAGGAGAATTACATACATTTGAGTCAGTTTCTACAACCACTCCCTGTGCAATGAGTTCGTCAACAATTTTCATTAATGCTACTACAGCATCAGGTGGTAACTTGTATTGTCAGATTCGTGGCAGTACTACTCCTTGCTTGAGAGTGACACGGTGTGGCGAAATGTGCATGTAACCTACATCAGTCGGACCTTGCGCCAATAAATGCTGCGGTACATTCTGGAGTCTGGGATCAAAATCTCTCAACACATAATGTCCTTTAAAATCACGTAAAAACAATCTCACTCCTTCCGGAGAACAACAAATCACTGCTCCTAGTTCTTTCAATGTCTTTATAATGTCTTTATACCAAGCAAGTTTTCTGGACATGACTTAGTAAGTAACAAGTCTGTAGTACGGGACAATGGACCAACTCCTAGGGAAACTGGCTTTGACACTTCGTTAACAATAGGCTTTCCTGAAAATCCCAGGGCAATATTCTGTGAGCCTGAGAGGGGTGCCCCTGGAACCTCGTCATGACTGATGGTAGTTCTGCTCGCCCCTGTGTCAATTAGAAATTTTCTGTCTTTTCCCAATACACGACTATGTACATAGGGACCCTCTTGATCTACAGGAACCTCAATAAGGGGCAAGCCAACCTCCCTCTCTAGGCTATTTCATGAGTACTGTTGATATTCTGGATAGTCTGACTCTGCGTATTGGTACATTTGTTGCGTGACATGTTGTGTGGCAGCAATGGGTTGTGGTGTAGCTACTGTCTGTTGCGAGTTCTGTGGCATTTGCGTGTTCTGCGGGATGTTATCCTGTCTAGGGGGACGCGGTCTTTCTTTTGTCTTGCCTGTAGCTATATTGTGTTTCAAGACAGCACATTCATTCACATAGTGACCTGGTTGCTTGCAATAATTACAGTTCCCTTTAACAGGTACCGCGCCCTTTTTATGGCCATCAGCTGGCACGGATTGTGCAACTAGTACTTTCATTTTCGTATCTTTCATGCGTCTCTTTTCGTGTTCCTGTTCCTCTCTAATTCGGTTCTGATGATATTGTAACATTTGTAACATTTGGGATGGACTGTTTGCTGGCCAGGTACTCTCAACTTTCTGTACTCTATTTTTGATCGGGGGTAAGGAATTCTCTACTAATTTGCTCACAAAAAGATGTGGGTATGATTCACTATTTGTCTTGAGGCCACTGTTAATAATAAAACATTTTTCGAATCTAGAATAAAAATCACTAGTGTCTTCATCTGGTTTCTGTTTGCAGGCTGAAATAGCATCCCAATCTTCCTTTTTAGTAATCAATAATCTCGGCAAGACCTGTATCAATAGTTCGGGTAGTTCTTTAGCTTTGTCCCCAAGACCAACACCAGGGCCTCGTCTTTTATCTTCATCTTCCAATTCTGTCCAACTTATCTTTTTCTCTCCCACCTCCCAATCTTTTTCTTTAAGCTTTTCATAAATGCCTGCTGGTAACAGTACCTTCAATAATTTAATGATGTCAGCGTATGTGTAATCCCCTATGCGGAGAATGTCTTTTAATTCACGGTGGAACCCCCCCGGGTCTTTATCATGACAGGGCAGTAATATTTTCATTTCCAGTATTTCTATTTTCGTCAAGGGTGTGTAAACGTATACTCGTTGAAGCTCATTGGTTGCATTTCTAACGGGATGTACCTCTCGTAGGGGATTCTGTCTGTCTATGTGGAAGGTCTTTCTGACGCGGTGTGGGGCAGGAATCAAGTGCGTGGTCAGGAAAGTCAAGTACTTATGTTGTTGGTCTAGAATGACATTAATTAATTCGGTACCTAGGCCTCTCCATCTCTCTAGGAGTAAATCATCCAGTAATTTATACAAGGGACCTGGATCAGAATGTTGGCTCTCGTACAAGGTGATTAGATGTTGAGCCATGTAAATACCAGCTAAACGTTGTTCTTCCAAGGGAAGGCTTAAAAATGTTTGCGCTACTACGTCATCATTATATATGTTAGAATTACAAGCCCATTGAACGGCTGACCGGGCTAGTTCCTGTTCATGCATAGTACGAGGTTCACCACCCCCTACTCGTTTTTTCAGTGCATTCTCAGTAGCTTGGAATAGGTGTTCGAGGGAATATCTTTCTGGTATGGGAGGGCCATGTTTACTGTAATCTAGGCCTTTAGGCCTGTCAAACTGTCTTGCTCTACCTACGTAATTCAGCTTATCCACTTCCTCTGTTTCTGGCTCATTCCCTCCAGAGGCTAAGTCGTCCTCCTTCTCGTCTGGCTCTTTCCTGTGTGCGTCTGACTCAGTCTTGTGTAAGTTCAGAATTTCTTTATGAATTTTCCTGTACATACATTCTATCTTTGACATTGTATCATGTTTACCGGCAGCTATGTTGTCACTCCAATCAATCATACCTTTAGTTACTTCTTTATCTGGCTGGTCTTGTTCTCTAATCAAACAATTAATCAAAAACCGTAAAAGCATGCCTTGAATCTCCACCTTTCTTTGTGCCATGGCCTCATGTATACTTTCGGGTCCCTCCCCCGTTCTAATGAAGTGGTATATTTTGTCTAGATGGCCCTTCATGTCTGGTAATGTGATCAAATAGTCTGCAACGCGTCTTAATCGTACTGAGTAGATGAGCATTGAGCCTACACCTGGTACTGGATCATATATGCAAGATGTAAGCGTTACAGTTTGTTTAAGTGGTGTTGCTGTCATTTTTGGCGTTCGTTGTAGTGCTAATTCTCGTAGTGTCCGTGATGGTGGTGGTGTGTGCAGTATGTGTCTAGTGGGCCCCCCTCCCATTGCCCCTTGACTTGAATCGTCTTTCACTGTCAGTGTCACTACTGGTGCGGGTTGATCCTGTGATACGGGCGGATGGCGAAAAGGATTGTTAGGGTTGTTGACAGGAGGAGGAGGGGGAAAATCTGCATTAACATATTCCGGAGCGGCGTCTTCTAAATAGGAGGAAAGAAAAATGTCCGCTGCTGTCTGTTTATGACTATGTACTTTGGTCGGGATCAGTGGTGGCGGCAAATTACTGGGTACTTCCGGGGTCACTTTAGGTTGCCCTTCGGCGAGGATGGGATACATGCCTGTAATAAGGGCATTTCTTTGTCTATCTACTTGTTCTGCCTTAACCCGTTCACCTTCTTCCTTTAGCTCCTTTTCTCAGGCTTTTTCTGATGCTTCTCTACTTCTCTCTGCTTTGTTGATTTCTTTCTCTGTTCTCCTTTGCGCTTCTTTACGCCACAACTCTATGGCATCTTTCTGGGACTGTCTAGCTTTCTTTTTCCACAGTGCTTCCTCTACTCTCATAATGCATTCAGCATCCCATGTCCCGGAGACAGGCCATCTATATTTCTCTTCCAGATCCTTCGTGTAATCTACCCATAAATCTAAAGAGAATATGGCATCTAGCCCATGCTTTTGGTACATAAAATGGCCAGGGGTGTCCCTAGGCGGGACGGGAACTGCCTCTTCGAGTATCCCTTTCCTGGTCCCTATCTGACGTAATTTCGGAAACAGTGGCATGGTGTAACTAACTTGAACGAAAACACAATAAACACAAGAATAGACTGAAAACAATCATTCATTTTACGACATTTAAAACATTACAAACAGATACATCCTAACTAGTACATAGAAAAACACAATCCTGAAAAACAGTTTACTTTATGCACTGCAAAACAGTACAACCATACCGGTCCCGTAAAGAGACACGTCTTTACCGCATCCACCTAAATGGACACGTCTTTACCGGATCTGTGTACCCAGACCCGTCTTTACCGGGCTCAAATAAATGAACCCGTCTCTATGCGTTCCCAATAACGGTACTCACCGGGAAGCAAAACTGAAGGCCTCGGAAACTCGATACTGGACTGGACTGCTACGGCTTCCGCTGCTGCGCATGCGCCTCGGAACAGGTGGGCCTCGGGATACCTCGGACCTTGCTCTCTCAGCTTGGGCTCTGGTCGGGATGGTCCGCAATCCTCACTGCCTAGTGTGGATGCCTGGTCGCAGTCTCCGTCTCCTCCGTGGGCCTGAGGGAGTAGGCAGGAAGTCCCGCTGTCGTGTACACTTGAAGTCCGTCACGGCTATAGAAGGGGTCAGGGGGCTGGACCTACATCATGCGCGTGGGGAAGGGGACTCGTCCCTGTTCGGGCGCCAGATTAATGTGGTAAATAATTAATTACCCTGTCATAATTTCTATACATTAATAAGGATTGCTCATAAAATGAGAGGCAGAGTCTGTGGTGTCCGATTCAAAAAGGCTTTAATGCAATAGCTCGATCGGAGAATCGGGTTCCATCACCACTAAGGTTCAGGAAGGGTCGTCATCTAAATCTTTATTCACATAACACATTATATATAGTTAAACCATACATTGCATTGGATAGATAAGGCGGAGCGGAGCGCTCCAGGCGGAGCAAGTGAAAGAGAGATAAGAACACATGGGCGTGAAAGAAGGCGTGTAAGGAGGCGTACACGGGGGTGTTCACTTACTGAGTCATAGGTGTGTCATAGGTGGGTGGATGCATAGAGGGGGTCTGCATGGTCAGCAGGAACCTTTACCCTACTTGTGCGAGCAAAACTAGTCATGACGTGAGATTGACGTGTAACTGGGGAGAGCTGGGGGGGAGTTGACTTTAGCACTAGTAGAAGAGTCTGGGATGTCAGAATGACCTGCACCTTTGGCATATCTGATATCTTGTGTTTGGAGGATGTATTGTCTGAAGTAAAAGGTTGCTCGAGCAAAGGCTGCTCATCACTAAATGCTAGTGTGTGCATATATTTCTTCGTGCATTGCGTGGGGGCCATGGGCCTTCTATGGAAACGGGTTCAGTAAATCACTTGAATGGAGACAGGAAGGCTAGGCCCTATCTTCTGCAGGCGGAATATGTTTACCCCTTTCACTAGACTGGAATGTGTTTTCTGTGGAGCTGAGCAGATAACTGTAGGCAAAATACCGTCTTTGGCAGGCCAGGCTGGGCACCTCTCGGCTGAGCAGGAAATAAGGGAGAGGTCAGGGATACATAACTAAACTGCAGCTTTCAGAGTCAGAGGAGGCTCGGAGCCTGAATTCAGGTCCTGGCTCGGCTGTGCCACAAAAACGTGTGCATCTCGACTTTTAAACGTGCACCATGTAAACGCATTGGCAACATAGGCCTCAGTGCAGAATTAACGTTTCATTCATGGAAGGCCTATTAACTGACATGCTAACATTGGACGGAAATGCAGAGGCATTATTATTACAGTCATAGGAAGGGTATTACATGATGACATGGACATACATGGGGCATAGGTACATAGATAGGGTGCGAGTGGGGGACACACTGACCACGTAAAATTTCTATTTCCTCACGTCCACTCCTGGGCACCCCCAAGGTGGAGGCCAGGCATCCTTAGCGTTGTGGGGGCCGTTGTGGAGATTAAGCAAGCTATTGCCCAGAGTTGCAGAGTGGGACTCCATGATTGGAATAGGCACAGAGGCGAGAATTATCAGGTCCATGCAATTTTGAGCCCAAGACCCGCCGAGGCGGGGAATTGAACCCTGGTCCCGGGCTAGACCTCTGCATCAGGGTCTGCCGCTCTAATCATTGAGCCACAATTCTCCACATGCTTATTCTTGTATTCCCTGTGGGTTTTTGCTATTTCCAAAGTGTTATTAATTTTTTTCAGGTAGCATTTTACTGTTGTCTAGTGCATAATTTGAATTGAGTCTCAGCACAATTGAGTTGCAGCTGAAGGCAGTGCAAGTTTCTCTCAGTGGGGCAATATGGTGTTCAGTGTGGGAGATAATGTTGCACTCTGGCCAGAGATGCTGAATTTGGAACTGGAGAACCAGGTTCAGCCTTCATGACCAGTCCACCAGATCACACTCTTGACAGAGCTCATTCCGATGCTACACCTTAGAAGGCCCAATAGACCTGGTGTCTTAGCACCTACAGGTGGACCCTTACGGCGCAAGTGTGAGTTAACCTTGAAGGCCTGTCAACCAAAATCCATGCAGTTCTCCTCCAGTTTTGTAGGCAGGCATATGAAGAAGCACACCCTAGATCGACAGTGACTGTCACTGAGGCCACAAGACCCTTGAGGCCAGTCCTCAAATTAAAACTCGCATCTATGAACATAGAAGTACTATCAGGTGAGCACTAACAGCCACTAGACTTACAGCCCGCTATGTGGAGAATCATCACAAGGACACAGACATCAGGTGGACAGTGATTGAGAAGGTAAAGGCCACCAACAACTTCCAGAAAGTACTACTGGAAAAAGAGCAACAGTGGATATACCGCCTTAAAACACATGAGGTGGGGCTGAACGATTCTATTCCATGGGGCCAGTTGAAGAAATTAAAATAATAAATGTGGTAGGACCAGGTTTCTCTAGCCACATATATCCCAACTGCCCTGCGTGAATATACTCTGGCACTTACCTATATAAATGACATGGTTGTGGACAGGAAACAATCAATCAATAACATGGACAGTCCACTGCCACGTAGGTAAAAGACGCCAGTACTAAAATATACCAAATAGTGCCAGCAATTTATATCATCAAAAGCACCCTTAATATTACAGGGAGCTTAACTGAGCCACATGGGTTAACTATGATTCACTTTTCTTCCTCATTTATGGATGAATATATATTTTTTAAGATTCTACTCTTATCAGTACAATGGGCAAGGCACCACAACATCAAGGGCAAACCGTCACCGTCATAAGCATTAAAATTCCTAAAGTTTCAGTACAACAGTAAAATAAGCATATTTTCCAATCAGAACTGGTTTTCTGCTCGAAAATCAAGAGACGGGACTACATTTGCCATAATCCTTCACTCCGGGACTGGAAGGAGAGATAACACCAACCCCAGCGCCTTACACAACGTCCGATTAGCGTGTCACAGCTGCGCTGAGTCCGGAAATTACTAGCGCTGCTAGATGGAATATAATGCCTGTAACCCAGCAGTTCACCCTTACCGAGCCGGGGCCCGAGGACGCAACAGGTATAGATGACGGGTGATACCTCGATCTGTTTAAGTACTCAACGGCGTTTTCATGACCCAAGTTGTTTCTGGGGTCTCAGGGCCAGTACAGAATTCAACTTTACTTGAAAACTATCATATCCTACTCCTTGGGGATACAACCTCCTGCTATAATATAAGGACTACCGCTGCACCTCTCGTTTTTTTTACAATATCACTAGGACAACATAACTGCATATCTCGGTCCTGTGGGAAGCACAAAGCCCCAATAAATTGGGTAAGTGCTAATGTGAATACTAACGTGCAATTGGTATGTATGTATGAATGCTTGGTTGAATGTTTGAAATACATATTGTTTGAATACTCTGAAACGTTTCTACCACTTTGCAATTGAGACTACTTATACTGGCTTTTACCGTCTACCTCTTACTATCCTAATACTGAGATGGCATTAGAATGTATATTCCGACCCAACAGGCGTTTCACATAATGCAAGAATGTCACAGCATGATCTGTATGAGTGGCACTAAGTGGGGTATTTCTCCACAGTTACGGCTTGCACACTGAATTGGCATGCATCACCAAGGATTAACCTCTTAGGTCCTGCGCCTATTCAAATGGCCGACGGCACCACTACCTCAGGAGTGCTGCCGTCGGCCGTTGGACGTTCGAACCTCACCTGCGCAATGGAACATTCAGCACTGGAGCTGGACGTTCCATAGCTGCTAAGAGGTTAAGCACTTACAGTTATACGCATAAGATGTTTATTATTTTGTCCCCTTGTGATTTTGCCCCACAGACGGAGCCTGGAAACACAGAGACGCTTTTAACATACACGAGGAGAAGCTACTCTTCCCTCGCCACACGAATAGGATAGAGACCTTCCATCCTTTAATTCCCTACACATAGAAGGGGGTTCATCTCCAGCCCTGAAGAAAGTCCTGGACCTTAACGGCCCTTTTGGACTGAAACATGTTGGCACTAGTGTCTTAGGACCATTAAAATCCAAAAAGACCAGTTTTTTAGAATTTTATTGACCCAGCCAGACCCAAGAATAAAGGGAAACCAGGGGTTTGACTGAGGTTTTTTATTTTTAAGTCCCCTTTCTTTCATCTATCTGAAGAGCTACCCAACACTGTGGTTGAGCCCACACCGACTTTTAGGGGTTGGATTGACCTGATGTTGAATCATGACACCACTAGGGTGTGTGAGGGTAATTAAAAAGAACTAGTTTCTTCCCCCCAGACACACGGACATGACTAGCATGGCCCTCATACCTTAAGTGGGTAATTGCATAATCCACACTGCCACCTATAGTGTAGTCTTCCTCAAATTACACAGCACCAGACACTCTGTCCTGGTACTGTGTTATTGGAGTATTTTATGTGAAGTATAAAGCCAGTCCACCTCACTCATTGGTACCTACATTCGCCTTTTTCAGCAGTGATAGTGCAACTTACCTGGGGTTGGCAATGTAGGATTTGCATGCACAACAAACTTAGGGGATGGTTATAATAGCAGTGAGCCCTGTTGTTGGCGGTCCCACCGCTATCAGTGACTGCATCACCACCCGCCATATTACACTGGCAGGTGGTTCCCTGGAGGTCGGAAAGACCAACAGCCACACACTTGATGGGCTCCTTGAGCCCGTCAGTGCGGCGGAGGGGCTCTTGGTTCCTATAATGCTGGTGGTGCCTATCAGGCACCACACTAGGGATTACGATGCCCCTTACCTGCCAGCCTAACCATGGCAGTTCACCCGCCATGGAAGAGCTGGCGGAAAGGGACATTTGAGGCCAATAGCAGACCCCTTCCCCCTAACCCCCAGACATGGGACCTGGGGGGCATCTATGATGTCCCCCTACATATCACTTCGCCATGTGGCAGGCACCGCATTGTGCCTGCCGCGTAGTGCAGTCATATATGTAATATGTCCCTTTTTAGGTCGAGCCTACACAGCGCATGTGCTGCAAAGGAAAACAACCTTTTCCTAGCGCTTAGGCTTTTCAGCCAAGCACGTGCATGCGTTTCCATTGCCTTCACTGGCAACGCGAGCAGGTCAGGAGATCCACTATGCCGGAGCGCGTGGCCCATCTGGTCGCAATTACCGCTCCGTGAGTGAATCCCTCCCCCCTGCTGCTGCGCGAGCGCTTTTCTTGTTTCTTTTTATGTCCGAGGCAAGGCTTGTTGCATCACGCATACTTAACTGACTAGCCAGGACTGTGGAAATTCCATCTAACTACTTCCAAATTATTTTTATTAAATCGAGTTGGCTTTATGGTTTATGGGACTCAGCAGGAAAGATTTGTCTTTTAGGATGTAAAAAAGTGTGGTACTGATTAGCAACACCTTTTTCACGATGGTACGTATCTTTTTATATAAAATATTAATATGTAAGGAATAACAACTTTTGCACAGCCGTTTTCACCTTTCATGGCCTATACACGTTAGTGACTCCTCTTTATGTAACATTGCAGACCGCTCAGCTTGTTACCTTCTAACAAGATGCTATCAGCAGGCTTTCGGAAAGCAGCATTAGCTGCCTTACTCGGTGCAATAAAAGCAATTTAATTTGTGTCGAGGGAAAACAGTTCTGGAGCATAGCTTCCCTACACTAGATTCCTTCAGACGCGTGAAACGAGCATTGAGAAAGCCGGTAGTTAGGCTGAAGTGTGGTAAACACATAAAGCGGACAGCAGAGTGTGGTCAACTCTTACATAGGGTAGGTGCAGCGTAGACACGGGTAGAAATATATACACCTTTGCTTTCTTTACACAGGATGTAAAATTCGTAAAGTATGAAACCCGTCAGTCCGTGCTAAGCTCTCTTCGGGTAAGTGTCATGTGTCAAAGCGCTAGAAACCGTCAGTGACTTCCTCGTGCCCTTCCCTCAGTCTCTCTCTCAATTGAACGTGCCCGTTTTAAATAAGGTGCTTTATTTACGTTTCGATTCTTCAAAGTTGGGAGTCTCGTGTGTACAGTATATTCTAGCTTGACCAACAATTTAATAACTGGTCTACTGTAAATCCTGTGCTTCTGTTATTAACATTTCCTTCTGAAATTCTCCAGATTAATTGTGGTTTTATTTGCTGAGTTTGACTTCCTCGGAAGGGCTGTTTGCTTGCTCTGTGGACAGACCCTTTTGTGGCAGCCCCGTGTAAAGGAAGCCCTAACTTAAATACTGATGTTAAATTCTTTGTTTCTTCAAATGGGTGACCAGACCTTTCACTCAGGGCCGGACTGGCCTTTGCGAGCACCAGGCAATCCCCCGGTGCGCCGCACGGGTGGGGGCCGGTTTTGGGCCCCTGGGGGCCGTTTTTGTTACAGGGCCGTTTTTGCAGGGTAGCTGCAAAATCTGCCCTGTACCTAAATTGGGCGAAAACTGGCCCCGGCAAAGAGCTCGGCTGCACCTCCAAAACCCCCAGAGTGTGGGGGGAGGGGGTGCCGGCCGAGCACTTTGCCTCCATGCTCCCCCACCCACCCCCCCCTGTTCCTTTCAGAATTTTCTTTCTTAAACACTGCATGGCCTTTCTGGCGCTGGCTTCTCCTTCCTGTTCATGCTATTGAAGGTCCGATGCGGGACTGGAAGTTTTCTTTGCATATTTGCATAAACGTGTTTTCAATTGGCTGCTGACTCCTGAAAACAAGTCGTGGAACTTCAAATGCCCGTGTGTCTTTTGTTTTTGTGTTACAGCTTACTGTGTGGGCGTTTCAGTTGGCTCAGGGTTTCAGCCTGATCCAGTGAGTGAAATCTGGAATTGTGGACACCTGAACTTCTGAGGCCAAAATCAGTTGGTTACATTTACGACTTTTTCCTGGTTATTAGTGTCTTGTTTGTTTACGTTGTTTTCTACAGCATCTTTTTACCACTTGATGTTAGACTGCTGTACATGCATCATTTTACAACAGCTGCAACATAAAATCTACCAAATGTGCAGATCACCAGGGATGGCTGCTGTGGAAGGGAGGTAGACCTGGTGGTTCTTATGTATAAACACTAATGTAACATCTGCTAGTGCGACATACTGTCCATACTGGGCAGTTGTAATGTGTGTGTGTGTGTACTGTATATGTAATGTCTTGTGAGCTCTTGGTTCCTTGAGTGGTAGTAACTTTTCATGAAAGTTCTTAGCTGAGGTATCTTGTGAATAGGTAGGCCTTGAGTTTTTTTTTTTTTATTATTGCTGAAGTAAAGAATATTGGGCACTTCTTAAACTGATTAAGAGGGTGTTCCAAATTGTGGATGCGGAATCGAAGAAAGAGAGTCTTTGAAACTGTGTCTCATTTTGCTCAATGGAATATTTTTTTTTTGGGCTGAGACCATATTACCAAAAACTCAAACACAACCACCTAATCCTGTGAAGTAGTTGTGAAACTGTTCTAGTGGAATTTCCTCGAGAATAGTTTGTTTTTAATGTTTTATCATGTGGTTTATCGTACTGTTTTATATTGAAGGCATTCTTGAGATGTGTGAGTAACTTTATTGTTTGATTAATAAAAATCATTACAATGGTGAACATGCAAGCATTATAAAACATATGTCATAAATAGTTATTAAAATATTTACATTTGTACCATCATAATGGGAATGGAAGATAAAATTAATCTGAAAACGTTTTAGAATCCTAAAAACCTATTTTTAAAAGTAGTTGTAAGCCTTGATTATCCGTTCTAGTTTTTCCATCTACTCGAACCACAGGCAGACATTTGCTATTAAGAGGCAACAATTAATAACTTTGACAATATAGTTCGGTGTTTGTGGTGATGATCCTGGGGTTACAATACATTTATATAATGAACCCCCTGCATACAGTGTTTCAAAGGGTTCCAGGAGTGCCCAGGAAAAACAAGTCAACCCGTGCGCTGGGGCCATTGTCAGCTATTCTTGTGTAGTACAGAGGACTATGCACATCGGAAAAGAGTACAACATGGGCGCAGGGCTTCATCTGTTTTTTGATGGTTAACCGTTGGTGGCTTACGGGGATTCACTGTTTGTAAATTTTCTTGCTGTTCCTGTAACAAACTTGGTGAACCTGATGTTTAGATGTCGATGATCTGGGTTCATTGATGCAAGAATAGCCTGACGACGTGTACGAAAACCAAGTTTATTCCATTCTCTCTTTAACAATTTCCTTCGGTCGTCATGAGCTGCTGGACAAAGACATACCACATGCTCGATTGTTTCTGTACTGCTCCCGCAGCCTCTGCACGTTACATTTGGATTTGCACATCGCCATCTTGGCAGGTGATACAGAAATGGTCATTCACCCATTCTGAGGGCCAAAAATATTTTTTTCCACAGCACTGAATATGTACATGACAGATGTGGTCCCATAATCCCTGGCTTGAATCCTGATACAATTGTCCAGGCGTGCTACTTTGAACCAGTTGGGCTCTGTCCGAACGGAAGGACCAGAGGCGGACATTTCCTTTGGATATGGGTTTTAAGTACCTGCTGCGTTGGATTAGAGGTCCAGATTTCTTCTGTATCGAGGAGTTGTAAGGAATCCTGCAAGTAGCGCGGTTGTGAGCTGCTGATTTGACCAGCTGAGATTTCCAGCCACAAAAGGGCCTCCAGACTTCCCTCTCTGGAGCTACGCAGCTTGTTGCACATTCTGATGTACGCTCCACGCCCTATTGCTTGGTGGTCCTGAAGACCAAATTCAAGATGTACTTAAGCGGGGGAGGAGGATTTTGGTAGGTCCAAAACCTATTTGAATATTCTTGTTATTATTTTGTTCACATGGCTGTTGTCTTTCCCTTGCATGATCTCCTTGTAGTAGGTGAGGAAATTGATGATGTTTGCCTTCAATACAGTTATAAGTGGGGTTAGACTAGGACCTGACAGACGTCTTGCAAGGGTCTTAAAAGCCACTTTGGTTGTCAGGGCTTTAGCTTCTACCTCGTCTCTATGTTTAGAGAATGTTCCCCTTCTGTCCAGGTGAACCCCCAAATACTTATAGGAAAGGGCACTGTCGACGTTTTTGCCATTGTATTGCCAACCGCCGCCTTGATATTTCCTTTGTCCGAATGTGATTGCCCTTGTCTTGGTTAGATTCAGTTCCAGATAATTTTCGATGGTGTATAAGGACAGCTGATCAAGTAATCTCTGCAGGTCCACCCTGGAGTGACTAAGGAGAACCAGATCGTCTGCGTACAGTAGCTTACTGACTTTTGTCCCAGCGAGTTTTGGAGGATGGTAGTTGACTTTGTCAAGTAACTCTGACAGATCAGAAATAAAGAGGTTGAAAAGTAGGGGCGCCAGCACACACCCCTGCTTAACTCCGCAGGTTGTTAGTATTTTTCTTGGAATGTGTGATCCATCCCCAAGTATTATACGAATCCATGTGTTGAAATTGTACCGCGATTATGGCATTTAGTAACATTGGTGGAATCCCCCATTTCTGCAGTTTGAGCCATAATCTGCTTCTGGGAACGAGGCCGAAGGTGTCCTTAAAATCGACAAAACAGCCATGCATCAGCGTTCCTGAGGTGGACACTTTATCTAGCAGGACAGAGATTGCGAGCAAGTTTGTTTTGGTACCTGAGTTTTGCACAAATCATGTCTGGTTGAAGGGAATGAGATGTTTTTTTGCGGCCCAGGACGCCAGGTCTTGAAGGAATAATTTAGCATAATATTTCAATTTAACGTCCAGTAAGGTGATCATCCTGTAGTTTTTTGGGTCCGATCTCTTGCCGCCTTTGTAGATTGGATGTATGATAGCTCCTTGCCAAGATTCCGGTATAAACGAGTTAATCCGGCAATAGGAAAAAAGAGGTGCCAACTTATTTGCCCAGAATTCTATGTCCTGTTTGAACAGAGACTGGGGAAGACCGTTTGGCCCTGGCGCTCCGTCTGAGCGGCCCTCTGTAATAACTCGGGCAATTTTTTCCGTGATAATTTCTAAGGTTATCGGAGCACTTTGTGATGTTTCTATTGGATGAGGCAGAGATTTTGTATCGGTTGTCGTTGGTGCCCTTGTGTGTAATTCGTCGTAGGTTCCTGGTGTCTTCACATCTATTATGCCTGTTAATTGGCTTATTTTGGGCTGTAGAGCCATGGCTGGTGGTCTAACCAATAGGGCATCTTTTTCTGGTTCATCAAAATGAGTTATTAGGTAGGATACCCATTCAGTTTCAGAGATGTTAGCACTGCTTTGTCCTCCTTGTTTGTGTATTTTAGAGTTAACAAGTGACCAAAAGGGCTTTGAATTATCATTTTTACTTGCATGTATCAGCTTTAGCCAGAACTGCACAGATAGTTTCTTTTTCTCGATGAATATTGCATTTCGGAGTGCTTTTTGAGCTTGCTTGAAATTGTTTCGATTATAGTCTTCCCCTGGGACCCTGCGTGCCTGTCTTAAGGCACTGTTACCTGCTGATTTTAATTTCCTGATTTTGCCGGTTGTTATTGCCTGATTTCCTTTTCAGTTTTTCGTGTGATACGTGGAAATTTCTTGAGCAGTACCCGGGAGAAGACCTCCCATGATGTAATGGGCCGAGGTGTGTCAATATTCAGAGAATCTTGCTGGGCTCTACATTGGCTCATTATTGCTGGTATGGTTGAATCAGTCCATTTCAACCTTTTAAGATTTTCAGTGTGGATACCTTCTGTGGTCTGGCTGGTCGTGGCGTGATGCGTTACATGAAATGACAGGGTAGTCACTTGGGGGCGATGGTCACTGTCTCCTCGAACAGCTATGGTGTAATTCTCGATAAAGGGAAGATTTCCTTGCTACAAATGGTGTAATCTAGAAACGAATGGGTTTGACCGTTTGGGAGGATTGTCCTTGGGGAAGCGACCAATTAAGATTGTGTAACCCAGAGTGATGAGTTGTAGCACCATGTATTCGCCTAGTTTACTGTATTTATTGCCAGCAGGTTTTATTTGTTCCAGGGTATCTGGCCAGGGTACATCATACTCTTCCAGGACTTCTTGAAAAACATTTGTGTTGTAGTCACCGGATACTATGCAGGCTGGTCTTTTGTAATTACTTTGTATATTACACAGAACCTGGATTAGATGGTTAAACTTTGTTTTTTTCTCCCTGGCGCTTGATGAAATATAAATATTGATCAGAATTAGTTGTTCGGTCTGTGTGGAGTTGTTAATCAGTACCCCAGAAATCCAGTCTTTTTCAAATGTCAATTGTGTTGTGTTAACATTTAACTTGGTTGAAATGTAAATTGAGAGGCCACCACTAGGTCGACCGGACTTGTGCAGCCTCTGAGCGAGTGTTCTATACTCCAGATATCCTTCTAATGGAAGGCTAACCAAAGACCATGTTTCCTGCAGTAATATAACCTCGTGATTTAAAAAAAAGTTTATCACGTCCGGGGATTGAAGTTTTGGGAGGAGGCTGTTGATGTTCCATGAACACACTGAGAGGCCGGGTTGGGTTCAATTGTGGTTACCGCCATCCAAGGCCGCTGGCAGCCAGGCCCAGTCTGGCATTGTGGTTTTTGCCTTCTTGATTTTTGGGTGGCTCGCCCTTACTGGGGAATAGCCTTTGGCTGATCTTAAGATTGAGAAGGATTGTGGACCCTGTTTATCTGGTATGGCTGGGGGTTTTACGAGGAACGAAGGGTACCGTGGTTCAGATTGGGGGACTACTTTAATGCCCCATTTGTTGAATAAGGCTGACTTTGATATTACTTCCTCCATGAGTGCTACAGTTGAAAAGGTAAGTAAAGTTGGTTCTGCGAACTGATTACTTCTCATCGGTTTAAACTCAATTGAGGTTATTTCGTTGGATTCAATGTGACACAGTTCAGGGATACATTTAAAATGTTTCAGGATGTTCTTTCTGTTTAGGATGTCATGCGGACCTTGGCTGTGATATTCAGGGACAAATAACAGTTTGTTTTTTAAATTGTTTAATGAAGGATCCTGGCAGAGCGTCCTATGGTTATCTTCAACCGTGATTTGAGATGGGTCAATTCTCCTTTGGATATGGGGCGATTGTTGCTTGTGTCCCACATATTCGCAGGTGGACTTGTGATTCTTTTCGACCGTGATTTGCAATAGGTCGGTTCTCCTTTGAATGTATGGTAGTTGTTGCTTATTTCCCCCGTCTTCGCTTTGGGGATCATGATCAACTTTATTGGGTAAAGACTTGCCCGTTTGCGATGTATCCAGGTTCTTGAATAGTGTTTTCTGCATGTTCTCCTTGACTCTTGACCTAAACTCGTTGGCATGCTGTTCTATGGTTTCCTTATCCTGGTTTGCCTTTGGTGCGCTTACTGTATTCGTTTGGACTATCGGGTCATCTAGTCTGGTCTTAACATCATGGGATAAAGTTTCCAGTTTCTTGACCTTTCCCGGCACGTCCGAGGTCGATGGCTGTAGAGGCTTTGCTGGGATTCGTGATGGACGAATACAGGTGGCGTTGTTGGTGTTAACGGCTTAATGTTACCTGGAAGAGTTCTGATCCATTGAGCTGCTTGGAGTTTATATTCTGTTTTATTTACGAAGGAGCCCATACTGTATGGATAAATTTCCTGCTGTGTGGGTAATCTGGGGAAAAGACGAGAGTCGTCGCTTGAGATGGTTATTGGTGATGAACACTGATCCTTATTAGGCTGTTGCGCTTGTTGTGAAGGTGGAGATGTATTTCCTGACCTGGTGTCTGGCCATGGCCTGTTTTTCCCAGGTGTATATGATGCTTCCCTTGTTAAATGACCATCTGGGGATGTAGTGATGGCCTGGTTTTCGCAAGTGTTCATGAACCACGGACTGTAATTTAATCTGTGCTGGATCAGTATCGGTGGTAGTTTGAGGCAACTGTGTAGGTTGTAACAATTTTTCAATGGGATTGGTTGAGACTTGAACTTTGGTTCCTTGTTTCCTAAAGAAGTCTCTAAGGGTCCTCTTTTTTACATTGTTAGTTGTTTCGTCCGGCGTGTTATGCTGTTGAGTTGGAGGCATTTGGGTCATTTCAATCTTGATAATACGGTCTATAGAGTTGTGTCTGCATTCAAAATCCTGTGAGTGGGTTGGTGATAGGGGTGATGCCGGGGGATGCGGTTGCGCTGTCTCCAATTCCTCTAGTGGTTCTATAGTTTCTTTATTCAACTTCTTGCGGTTTTATGCGGTCTCTTTTTTCAGCCTTCAAGACCGCATTGTGATTTAACCAGGGAGAAGTAGAGAAGAGGAGTGGAAGTAACTACCTTAGTATTTAGCTCTCTCTGTTTTTTCTTTTTTATTTATTTATTCCCTCTTTTTTTTTCCTCCTTCCCTTCACTTGGTATCCTTAAGGTGCGAGAAGGGGGAAACGAGGGGGGTGCCCCCTGAATCCTACTCAACCCCTCTGATCTATCAGTGCTGCCCCCTGTCACCCCTTTGTGCGTGGTCAACTTGTGTCTGGTACCTGAGTCACGATGTTCACCGGCGGTTCCACGGGGGTGGCGCTGCTGTTGGCTGGCTGGCTAGTTAGTTGTGGGTTGCACGCCTCTTGCTCTCCACAAGCGGCACCTTCACTGGGGCTGTAGATGACTGTGGCTGTAGTGCCGGTCTAGACAGCCAGAATGCCGTATGCCTGAATGCCTGATTTACTGGGCTTGCCGCATGCTATTTTCTCCTCTCCCACTCGACCCGCCTCAGCTACAGGTCTTGTGCCACTCTCTCCCGTGGTTCTGCTGCAGTCGCGGGACTCGGGTCGTAGGTCTCGGGCGTGACTCCCGCTCTCCCACAACTCGCGGCTCTTGGCGTGTCTCCCCCGCAGTCTCCCCCGTGGTCTGCTGCGGCCGCGGGTCACCGGCCGTGGGTGTTTACCGCTTTCGCCCCTCAGGTCGACGCCGTGGCTTCTCAGCTCACCGCGGCTGTCGGCGTCTATCAGCGGCTCTCCCTTCAGCAGGACTGGGGCTGGGCGACAAGTGGTGTGGCACGGCCGGCGATGGAGGCTCTACTGCTCTGCTCTGTGAAGGCTCCGGCTCCGGCTCTGGCCGCAGAGAGAACAGCCTGTGGCTCCCCACCGTGCCAGGAAACGTTTGGCGGCCCCGGCCGCATTCAAAATTGTCCAGCGGCTTTGGCCGCGAGAAAAGCGCCCGGCGGCTCCGGCCACAAGGAAAGACGCCAGCGGCTCCTCGCCTGGCCGAGAGATGTATGGCGGCCGCGCCCAAGGCTGCTTGGTAGCTCCGGCTCCAAAGAAACTGCCCAGCGTCTCCGGCCTCGTGAAGTGAGTGTAGCAGGTCTCGTTCAGCTTGCACTGAATCTGGAACTGCGTTACTGGAATCCCTCTGTGTCCTCTGTGTCTTTCTTGAGAAAAATTCTCTTTTGTATAGTAAGCCTTTTTTAATATCCAAAACAAGGGTTCACTTTTTTTGTGTTTCATCATTCTCACAATAAAAAAATGCTCAAGGTCAAACAAGATTTCTAATTTTCATGGTATCTCTGCAATTCTACCAGATCAGCTGTGTTTACGTGCCAGAAGATATTCTTCATGTATGGGAACATGGAGCTCTCCAGCAGGTCTTAGATACATTCACATCCAGAGTCCAGTACTAGTGAAAGGTCAGTTAGGGCTATGGGCCAGAAAGATTCTGACCCTTCAGCTTTCTCAGGCAGAGTACTGACAATACAGGAAAACGAGCATTTGCATAGCCAATAGGTTTCGCTTTTGGGACATTATAAGTATTTATTTCTGCAGCACAATATCCTTGGTGCAACAATATCAGCTGTTGCATGGCTAAACCTTGCACCTTATAAGGGTTTAGCCATGCAACAGTTGATGTTGTTGCACCAACGATATTGTGCTGAAGTTATCCAGCACAATATCCTTGGTGTAAAAACATCAACTGTTGCATGGCTAAACACTTATAAGGTCCCAAAGGCGAGACCTATTGGCTATGCCCATGCTTGTTTACATTGCGGCAGATAATGCAGCCTGCGGCACCTGCTGCAATGTAAAAGATAGGCACTGCGAACACCATAGTGGAGGTCGCACTGTAATGCCTATTGTTGGGCCGCCACCTTGAAGGCCAGCGGTCCCATTTCCGGATTCGATGGCGGACAGACTGAAGTCCATCTGCCATCGTAATCAGCCCCAAAGCTTGCAAACTTCTTGCTCTCTGCTTCATGCACAAACACTTTTAACATGTGCACCCTGCTTTTGGGCCGCTGGAGTTATGCAGCAATGGAGGCCAAAATTATTTAGCAGTAAATTATGCAACAATAAAAAGGCTGCAGCGTAATGCAGTACATTTTATGATACTTTAGTATTTTGAACATATTTATACCCACTAAGAGCCTCTGCAAAGCTTTTGCCTCATTAGTACCTGTGTAACATACAAATGCAACAGTGGGAAAGGTGACCAGTCAACCTTGCAAAGTGCCCTACACTTCACAGCAACATAAGTCACATTTCTTTTAGTAGCTTTTTATCCGTTTGTGCTACAAAATCGTTTTGGGTGGAATTGTTAGATTATGTAGCTGATGATGTATTATGTGGCAAATATGATACAGGAATACAACAAAAGGAGGGAGGGAGAGGGAAAGTGGATTCGGTCTCCCCTGGCAATTTACATAAACAAAATGGAATCCACTCTGGTAGTGGTAGTGATCCCTAAATGCGGCGTGCTGCGACTCACGACTGCGCAGTCGTGAGTCGCAGCACGCCGCATCCCGTAGAGGGATGCGAAGACCCCAATGATGAAGCATGACACCAAGGGGCCTGTTGGTGTGTGAGGGGTATTTAAAACAACACTGGGTGCTCCCCGCCATTGTAGGGATCACTATCAATCAATCAATCAATCAATCATATCACTTGTATAGCGCACTACTCACCCGGGAGGGTCTCAAGGCGCTTGGGGGAAGAGGTATGCTACTGCTCGAACAACCAGGTCTTGAGTTGTCTCCTGAAGGCGAGATGGTCCTTGGTCAGCCGAAGGTGGATGGGGAGGGAGTTCCATGTCTTGGCAGCCAGGTAGGAGAAGGATCTTCCTCCGGCGGTGGCTCTTCGGATGCGTGGTTCAGCGGCGAGGGTGAGGCTGGTGGACCGTAGCTGGCGGGTGGGCGTGTAGAAGGTCAGGCGGTCGTTGAGGTACTTGGGGCCCAGGTCGTGGAGAGACTTGTGTGCGTGGGCGAGGAGCCGGAGCGTGATCCTCTTGTTGACGGGGAGCCAGTGCAGGTCTTTAAGGTGGCCCGAGTTGTGGCTGCGTCGGGGGATGTCCAGGATGAGTCGTGCGGAGGCGTTCTGGATGCGTTGGAGTTTTTTCTGTAGCTTGGCTGTGGTTCCGGCATAGAGGGTGTTTCCGTAGTCTAGTTGGCTGGTGACGAGTGCTTGGGTGACCGTCTTCCTGGTTTCGGTCGGTCTCCATCGGAAGATCTTTCGGAGCATACGCAGGGTGTTGAAGCACGATGAGGAGACAGCTTTGACTTGTCTGGTCATCGAGAGGGAGGAGTCCAGGATGAAGCCCAGGTTGCGTGCGTGGTCGGTTGGCTTGGGTGCGGTGCCCAGGGTGGGGGACCACCAGGAGTCGTCCCAGTCAGAGGGCGATGGTCCCAGGATGAGGACTTCCGTCTTGTCTGAGTTCAGTTTCAGGCGGCTGTTCTTCATCCACTCGGCGACGTCTTTCATCCCTTCGTGTAGGCAGGTTCTGGCGGTGTCGGGGTCTCTGGTGAGGGAGAGGATCAGCTGGGTGTCGTCGGCGTACGAGATGATATTGAGGTTGTGTTGGCGTTCGATGGCTGCAAGAGGTCTCATGTAGACGTTGAAGAGGGTGGGGCTGAGTGAAGATCCTTGCGGAACGCCGCATATGACTTCGGTAGCCTCGGATCGAAACGGGGGGAGGCGGACTCTCTGTGTTCTTCCATCGAGGAACGAGGTGATCCACTTCAGTGCCTTCTCCTGGATGCCGATGTTGCTGAGGCGTTGAGCAAGGGTGCGGTGGCAGACAGTGCCGAACGCTGCAGAGAGGTCCAGGAGGATGAGTGCCGCTGTTTCCCCGTTGTCGAGCAGGGCTCGGATGTCGTCGGTGGCTGCGATGAGGGCGGTCTCGGTGCTGTGGTTGGCTCTGAAACCGGACTGCGAGGGGTCGAGGGATCCGTTCGTCTCGAGGAAGGCGGCAAGCTGTCTGTTGACGATCTTATCGATGACTTTAGTAGGAAAAGGGAGGAGCGAGATGGGGCGGAAGTTTTTGAGGTCGGAGGGGTCCGCTGTAGGCTTCTTCAGAAGGGCGCTGAGCTCGGCGTGCTTCCAGCTCTCCGGGAAGGTGGCGGTTTTGAAGGAGGTGTTGATGATGTTCCGGAGTTGGGGTGCGATGGTGGAGTCGGCCCTGTTGAAGACGTGGTGTGGGCAGGGGTCGGTCGGTGATCCGGAGTGGAGTTCATCGTGCGGGCTGTGTCCTCGGTGGTCACCGCGGTCCAGGTGCGGAGGGTGGTGGGGGGCGTTGGTTCGGCGATAGGGTGCGTGGGTGGTGCGCTGAAGCTGTTGTGGATGTCGGCGATCTTGCGGTGGAAGAACGAGGCGAGGGAGTCACAGAGGTCTTGTGACGGAGTGATGTTGTTGTTGCCGGTGCTGGGGTTGGAGAACTCCTTGAGGATGCTGAAGAGTTCCTTGCTGTCATGGGCGTTGTTGTCCAGTCGTTCCTTCAGGGATTTCTTCTTGGTGGTGCGGATCAGCTGGTGGTGATTGCGGGTGGCGTGTTTCAGGGCGGTCATGTTGTCTCGAGGGGGCGGCAGGCCTTCTTGGAGTCCTTGAGTTCGTCGGTGAACCAGGATGCCTTCTTGCTTCTGGGTCTGCTGGGAGGGTTCTTCAGTGGTGCGAGGTCGTCGGCGCAGGCGGTCAGCCACTGCGTGAAGTTGCGGGCTGCTTCGTTGGGGTCCGTTGCGTTGGCGGGTGGGTTCTGGCTGAGGGAGGTGGTGAGCTGATCGGTGGTGAACTTGTTCCAGCTTCTGTGGGAAACCTGGGGCGGGTGGTGGCGGGTCGTGGTTCTTCTGAAGCAGAAGTGGACGCAGCTGTGGTCGGTCCAGTGGTGTCCGGTGGAGTGGCTGAAGGTGATGTGCTTGCTGGATGAGAAGACTGGGTCAAGCGTGTGGCCGGCGTAGTGGGTGGGGGTGTTGACCAGTTGCTTGAGTCCGAGGTTGGCGAGGTTGTCCAGCAGGGCGGTGGTATTGCGGTCCTTGTTGTTTTCCAGGTGGAAGTTGAGGTCTCCAAGGAGGATGTAGTCAGCGGAGGGGAGGGCGTGCGGGCTGATGAAGTCTGTGATGTCTTCGCTGAATTGTGTGCGGGGTCCCGGGGGTCTGTAGACAAGGGTGCCTCTAAGGGTTGTCTTTGGGTCGGTGTGAATCTGGAAGTGGAGATGCTCTGCTGCGGCGAAGGTGTCGTTGGAGTCGGTCGTGATGCGGATGGTATTCCTGTGGACGATGGCGATGCCTCCTCCGGTCTGGTTGATGCGGTCCCTCCTGATGATCTTGTACCCGTCCGGGATGGCGATGTCGGGGGCTGAGGAGACGTTCATCCAGGTTTCCGTGAGGAAGGCGAGGTCTGGTGATGATGCGTCGAGGAGGTTCCAGAGTTCCACGGCGTGTCTGTGGATGGAGCGGGTGTTGAGTAGGATGCACTTCAGGTGGTTGTTGCTGGTGCTTGACTTGGCGGGTGCGGTGCAGGTTCTGAGGCAGGTGAATTTGCAGGCTTTGCAGGTGAAGGGCCGTGGATGCGTCTCGGGGTGACTCGGCAGCAGGCGGGGTTCCGGCCGGCATTGAGTGCGTTGAGGGTGGCGGCGTCGTAGGTCCGTCGGGTCGTCTTGCGTCGGTGGGGGCCAGGGGTCCTGACACTGGGCGCGGTCCAGGCGCGGACGGGCGCATACGGGCATACCTTTGGCGCGCCTTTGGCGCACAATCGGCGCGCCCGCTGCGCATGCGTGGGGGCGTCATAAGAAGGGAGCCGGGAGGGAGGGTCCGCTGGGTGGCGGGAGCGTGGGTTCCAATCGGCTGTCGGGGGGGCGGGCCGCAGGGAGGCAGCGGCGGGAAAATCGAGTGCGGGCTGGCAGCGGCTCAGCGGCGGCTGGGGCGCCTGAAGGAGATGCGGTCAGCGTGGAGAAGCGGCAACCAGGTAGCAGGGGCAAGAGGAGCGTGGGGCGACCAGGCCTGTTAAAGGCGCAGTGGTCGCTACCACTACCAAAGTGGATTCCATTTTGTTTATGCAAATATGATACAGCCATAGTTAAGTGGAAAACATTTTTCCACTTAACTTAATTTTGCCCCAACATTGCAGTTGACCAATTTGTCGCTTCCCCATCCCCAACCCCAAAAGTCGAGTTTGGGCATAATTAGCATTTTAAAGCAGTCCTACAACACAGGGCTGCTTTTAAACTGACCGCAGGCTTCTGCAGTGCACTTATGCAAGCACAGAAAAGGGCTGCTGGCCTCTAAACTGCCATGCCCTAATATATTCTAGGGACTTAAAGGTAGTTCCAATCCCCCTGACCTATTGTGTACTATGGCCTTATAGGAGAAGTCATGCCGATCATAGGAGTACTCTAACCCATAGTGCACCCTAGTGTTTCTAGGTGTTTTCACTGTATTTTTAAGTGTCTCTTTCTGAATAGCACTGGCCCTGGGTCTGTTCAGGCAGGGGCCAGGGTCAGTCAGAGTCAGGTAGCACCTGTACCAGTCAGCAAAAAGTTGGGGGGTGCCCAGGGCGCAGGGTGGCTTTGCAACATTGGAGAAGCACAAACTCAGAATTTAAAATATACCATGGTTGGGGGGGTTCTCTTTAATAATCAGAATTGATTTCTATCCTAATGAATCAATTTTCCAATATTAGGATAAGGAAAGACTGGGGAAAAATCATAACGTTCTGATCTATACCTTGAAGTTTTCATGCAGCTCTTTGATGACAGTTAATAGCTCACTATTCAATGTTAGGATTTTAACTTACAAACTGCAAATACCAAAAGAATCGCTCAGACAAAAGCGTAACTGACGGACATATTTACATGATATGCATTTTGTGATCTGCGTGGTACACGTTCTTTGCAGCAGGCATATTACCCCACTGTGGCTACCTTACCATGTGTCAAAACTTCCACTAGACAAACCTCCAATCTCTCTCAATAAAGAACATTAACACCTTGGCTGCTAATGGTTTTCCCCTCCTGTGCTTATTCTCCTTGAAAGCCATTGTTCATGACGAGCTCAGCTTGTCATAAGCACAGCTCCACTGTGCCTCATGACGAGCTGAGCTCGTCATGAGCAGCGAAGGGGTTAATCACTAAAGTTATCTTCACATTTTTATTGTTGCCTGAAAATTGCTGGAGACCAGGTATACAGCAGCAGGTACTTTTCAAACCGTATTACACTTGCAAACACAATGCCCCACCCTAAGTCAGCGACCTTTGTCTGCTTGGTGCATGAAGATGCAAGATTCATATGCATGTGTTTTTTAACATGTGGTCTGATTACTATATGAATGTAAATAACAATAAAGCATAATGCAAACTGTGACTGCATGCCTGCTTTTCTCAATATTTCACTTCGAAAGTATATGATTGTATTTGTTTAACGGGCAGTTATTTGTATAGGGTCACTGGAAAGTCCACAAGGTTGTCCCTGTCCCCCCCCAGAATTTTAGTGTCTCCTACGCCTCTGAGTACATATACCCAAACAGTTACTCCTGTGACATCACCTGTGGTGTCTCTCGCATCCACACTCAGTCTAAAGTTATAAATAAAGCAGCTGTTGTTCCATATTTTTTTTTGGGGGGGAGAGGGGTTCTATGCTGCGGTATGCCTTCAGCCTGTCACTTTAAAATGTGAATATATCTTATCCCAGCCGATTGTACACGCTGATTTTTACAATTCTATTTCAGATGGTGGTTATAGGCGTTATCGCCCGGAGCTGAGGATAATCCTGGTTGGAAAAAGTGGAGCTGGGATCAGCACCGTCGGGAACATCCTCCTGGGGGAAGATGTCTTTGGGTCAAGAGGAGGGTCAGTCAGCACGGAGTGTCAGAGGGAGCGATGTGACGTCGACGGGATAGATGTCGTGGTGGTGGATACCCCCGGCTTCTGCCACCCCACCCTGCACAAAAAGAAAATTAAGAAAGAGATTGCCCGGGGTGCGCCGCCGCTCTGCGCCCCGGGCCCCCACGCCATAGTGGTGGTCCTGCCGGCGGGGAGATCTACGAAGGAAGAAGAGAAAACGGCGAAAAGAATTCGGAAGCTCTTCGGGAAAGAGGCGCAGAGGTTCATGGTCGTGGTGTTCACCCACAGAGGGGAGTTAGGATCACTAGAGTCTTTTGTTTACAGGACACGGGGTAAACTTAGAAAGTTAATCGATGCCTGTAGGGGGAGGTACCTGGCTATTAACAGCAGAGGTTCTAGAAGAGAAAAGGAGGAGCAGATGAGAGAGCTGATTGACATGATTGACGTCATGGTGGACGAGAACGGAGGGCGCTGCTTCCAGATGTCAACGAAAGCCCTAACAGAGTACAAAGGCCCTATGAAGGCCCTTGTAGGAGCTTTCAAAGGGTTAGCCAGGGGTGGGAATGCGGGGGCCAAAATCGGGGGTGCCGTTCTAGGTCCGCATGGGGCTGTTGCTGGGAGGCTCATTGGAGGAGTTTTGGGGACGCTCGCCGGTGCTGCTTTTGCAAAGTTTCGACGTCGATTTAAGAAGTGACAGCGTGAGACTTGTGAGAAAGGTTTCACAGAGCAGCAGGCCTCTGATGAGAGTCTCCACAGGTGAGGAGGCGGCTGTGCTCACGGCGTTCACTGAGCAGACATGGATCCTCATTTATGAAAAGTGACGCATCTCTGCGTGAAAACAGCGATGCATCACTTTTCATTGCGCCCTCCTTGCGACACCAATTTTGTAATATGGTGCAACAAGGCACATTTTTTACGCTGCTGGTGCTTCACAAAAAGTGACGCACCTTCAACGTAAAAGTGACGCAAGTGCTCATAAATGAGGTCCATGGTCTTTATAACATTAAATTATGGTTAAAATCAGGGTCGGATTGGGACAAAAAATTGGCCTGGGCGCCCAAAAACAAGCATTTGCATAGCCAATAGGTCGCGCCTTTGGGACCTTGTACTTTGCCAGAACATTTGACTATGTTGTAAAGCATTGTGGCTGCTGTGCATCATATTGAAAAGTTATAATAAAAAGTTGTAAGCATTTTTTTACCTTTGTACTAACCAAGACGACATTATATACAACTGAATAACCTGATTAAAAAAAGATTTTAACACAAAAAATAAATGTCTTCTAGTGGTTTTGTACTAGCACTGCTGGCAACTTCTTCCTGTCTGTTCTCATGCTTGTTTGTTATAATTTTTTTTGTTATGGCGGAGTGGGATATGAAAAACAGGCAAGTGGAGTTTGTAAAACAGAAATTTAATTAGAACATGAGCAACAGACGGACACTAGGGGAGAATCAACTGATGCCAGTGTAGGAAGGTGGATTTCTGACTATGGTTACCCCCAAACTTTTTGCCTGGTGTTTAGCTGGTTTTTGACATAGTTGGCCTGGGATCCTGCTATTCAGGGCCCCAGGCTAATTGCTCTCTCCTTAAAATGGACTCCATGTTCCTTAGGTACATACACAATTGGAACTGGTTCACCTTATAGGCCCCTGTAAAAGTGTACCATAGGTACCCAGGGCATAGGTGTAGCCAAGGCCTACCAGGGGCTGCAGCATGCATTGTGCCACCCCTGGCCTGGCCTCCATATTTGACACAACTGGATGATCACTCAGCTGGGGTAAGTTGGTGTAATCACCTCTTACTTAGATATAGTATACCTATATCTTACCTAACTGGACACATGGTAACCTATAAGTCACTCCTATGGCAGGCCTTAACAATCCTGAAGGCAGAGTGCTTGGTTTTATGTGAGATGGTGCTCTAGCATGAGCTGAGCCTGTCTGTAGCTGTCGGGAACAACTCCCTTAGCTGTTCCGGGATATTGCCATACCATATACTCTTGAGTGCATTATAATCCTCGCGGTTATATGCTAACTTTGGTTTGGCTTTACCAAAACATGTTGAGTAAGGTGTCATACGATTTAGAATACTATCCCCTCGACGGTCCTGTCGACGGGGATAGCATTCCACCCTTCTAGAGGGACACGACATGTACATAACCTGAACCCTGGTTAAAGTTAAACTCGAGCCTCAGCATCACAAAATGGATGCTGCCACCACAGACACAAGTATGACCTCCTGCTGCTGGGAGTCCATCCAGCGAGGGAGACTTGGACAAAGGGTTTCCTGCCTTGGGAGGGGCGAGCACCACCCCAGACAGGATTTTGTGTTTTGGGTAGGACAGGGCTGAATAGAATCAGACATGCCCGGGGGACACAAGGTGTCCTTGAGCATAAGCCAGTCCAAACCGGTGCTCGGGCTTTCCAGCCCCAGTCCTGGCGCGGAGCTGGACAAAGGAAAGGTGGTGTAACCGCCCCCCTTCCTGGTCCCACCCAGAGGAGGGACCTAGCAGGTGATCCACCCCTCAGATTGGGAATAAGAGTGGGAGCAGTGCCATAGCACCTCAGATCATCCAGAATCAACTTGAAACTAAGAAGACGACTGGACTTCGACATTCTGCTGCACAGAAGACTGAAGAGCATCTCCCTTGTGGCCTAGGAGTGGCCACCCTGTGAACACAGGCACCATCCAGCAACTCAACGTCTGCTTTGCTGCCACCTTCTGCCGGAGCCCGAGCCCAGAGCCCAACGAGACCCAGACTCCCAGACTTCTCACAGCCTGTTCCACAGTCCTTGCAAAGAAGGGACCCATGGAGGCACCGAGAGACGTGAGACCGGATATCTCGAAAGACCCCCGAGAAGCTGACTGCGCAGCACCCGAGGCACCCTCCACGCTGTGCTCTGGGGTATGAGAAGCCCCATCACCGAGCAGCATTTGCACCAAAGATCAGCCCCCCAGCATTTCCACGATCTGCGTGGGGCCCTTTTCCATCTTGCCACTCGATGCGCCATCCCGGCCACTTGCCATGTGGCTAGCGGCCATCTTGGCAACAAAATCCGAAATCAACACTGAGGGTCTGGTTGCTCCAGACTTGCCCTCGCTCCTGTAAAAAGGAGCACCCGCTCTGACCTTGCTGGTCCGAGTGAGAAGCTTGCATTGTTTCCTGCGTGGCTTGCATTAGCCAAGGCCTGTTTGCTCTGATCAAGAAGTCAACATGACCAACAGCTAGAGCCTTCATGGGACAGCTCGTGACCAATGCCTGGATGTCCTTGACCTCTTCGTGTCCACGTGGCTGCAGAGACAATCTTCACCTCATCGCCTATTTGCACCCGACATCGCCTGGTTCCGCCCTGGTTCCACGGTAGTCACTGGCTAGTGACTTTGAACATTGTCCTCTCTGCTTTCAGGTCTTCACCACTTCAGATCCACCCTTGGATCCACCAGAACTCTTCTCGTTTCGACGCCTGCAGCATCTTCAGCTCCAAGCACCATCGACCTGCGTGACGAAACCCGACACTACTTCGCACCTGTGCACCCGCTTCCTGTGGGTGAGGTAACTCAGCAACGCCAGTGTTCCTACACTGGTACACACCTCTAGTGCCTAGGTCTAAAGTTTTGTCCTTCTAGATCAGCCGGAAGGTTCCTTAAACACTAACTTTGTAACTTTTATGCACCATTGACATTGCATTGGTGTATGCGTGCACTTTAAGCGCTGCACCCGAGTCCCGCGGGCCTTTCCCGACTTCTTCACTGTTAGTCCCAAACAGCACCAGCGATTCCCAAAGCCCTAGGCCTACTTCCTTTCAGCTAGGTGGTTCTTATACCACTATTTTAGTATATGGTTCAGGTGGCCCCTAGGGCTCATCCATATTGTGCAACTTTTCTGTATTTAAACTGTGTTTTGTTTTAACGCATTTGCTTCTGTGCTCATAAAGAGTATAGGGGATTTGTAGTAAATAAATATATATATATTTTTCAATATATATCTGTGTGGTGTCCTTTCATTTGGTATTCAAGGGGATTGTGTATGGTAAAACAGCTTGCTTCACATGCCTTTACAGAGTTTAGCCTAAGACTGCTTTGTCCACGCTACTAGGATAGCTGGTCTATAAGGTTGACGTACAACCAATCATCATAAGGGTTGCTTGGCATGGTACAAGGTGATCACTAGAACTAGTGAGCATCATATACCAGGCCAACTTCTCACAGCCAGATTCTGTCGGCAGACTGACGTGATGCTTCGGTGATGTTTAGGTGATGCTTAGGTGATGTGCTAATGCAATATGGTGGTGGTGAATGATGTTTGGGGCAAAGGTGGTGCCTCTATATGGTGTGGATTGGAGGTACGTTGTGGAGTGTGGAGTTGTGTAGTTGAAATATGTGATTTGGTGTGCAATTATGTGTTGTGTATTGGAAATGTGAGGAGTTGAATAGTGTGGCCTGGAACTGTGGTGTTGAGTGAAAATATGCTTGGTGAAAATGTGTCATCGTGTGGAGTGCATGTATGTTGATTGATGGTATGTGGCATAGAGTGCATTCATGTGGAATGTATTTATTTTGCAATGAATAGACTGCAATTATGTGGCATGTAATTATGTGTCACTGAGTGGTATTATGTGGAGTGTATTTATGTTGCATTGAGTAGAGTAATGATGTGACGTGTAATTATGTAGCACAGTGGTATTATGTGGAGTGTATTTGTGTTGCATTGAATACAGTGTAATTATGTGACATGTAATTATGTGTTACTGAGTGGTATGTTCAGTGTATTTATGTTGCTTTGAGTAGAGTGTACATATGTGGTGTGTAATTATGTGGCACTGAGTGGTATTATTTGGAGTGTGTTTATGTTCCATTGAGTTAGGTGTAATTATGTGGTTTGTAATTATGTGGCACTGAGTGTTATTATGTGGAGTGTATTTATGTTGCATTGAGTAGAGTGTAATTATGTGGTATGTAATTATGTGACACTGAGTGGTATTATGTGGAGTTTATATGTTGCATTGAGTAGAGTGTAATTATGTGGTGTGTAATTAAGTGGCACAGTATTATGTGGGGTGGAGTTATGTTGCATTGGATAGTGTGTAATTATGTGACGTGTAATTATGTGGCAATGAGTGGTATTATGTGTAGTTTATGTTGCATTCAGTAGAGTGTAATTATGTGGCGTGTACATATGTGGCACTGAGTTTTATTATTTGGAGTGTATATTGCATAGAGTGCAGTGCAATTATGTAGCATATAAATATGTGGCACTGAGTGGTATGTGGAGTGTATTTATGTTGCATTGAGTAGAGTGTAATTATGTAATTATGTGAAGTGTAATTATGTGGCACAGTGGTGTTATGTGGAGTGCATTTATGTTGCATTGAATTGAGCATAATTATGTGACGTGCAATTATGTGGTTCTGAGTGGTATGTTAAGTGTATTTAAGATGCATTGAGTAAGGAATTATGTGGTGTGGACTTATGTGGCACCGAGTTGCATTAGGTGGAGTGTATTTATTTTGCATTTAGTAGATTGAAATTATGTGGCTTGTAATTATAGGCTACTATTTTTAATTTTTTAGTGTATATGTAGCATTGAGTGCAGTGCAATTATGTAGCATATAATCATGTGGCAGAGAGTGGTATTATGTGGATTGCATGTTGCATTGAGTAGACTACAATTATGAGGCGTGTAATTATGTGGCACTGAGTGGTATTATGTGAAGTGTTTTTATGTTACATTGAGTAGAGTGTAATTATGTGGCATGTAATTATGTGGTACTGAGTGGTATGTGGAGTGTATTTGGGTTGCATTGAGTAGAGTGTAATTATGTGGCATGTAACTGTCACTCTGAGTGGTTTTATGTGGAGTGTATTTATGTTGCATTGAGTAGAGTGTTATGTGGCATGTAAATATGTAGCACAGTGGTATTATGTGGTGTATTTATGGTGCATTAAATAGAGTGTAATTATGTGAAATGTAATTATGTGATATTGAGTGGTATTATGTTAAGTGTATTTATGTTGCATTGAGTACAGTCTAAATATGTGGCATGTAAGTATGTGGCACTGAGTGGTATTATATGGAGTGTATTTATGTTGCATTGGGTAGAGTGTAATTATGTGACATGTAACTGTGTCACACTGAAAGATATTATGTGCAGTGTGTTTCTGTTTCATTGAGTTGAGTGTAATTATGTGCCGTGTATGTATGTTGCATTGAATAGAGTGTAATTATGTGATGTGTAACTATGTGGCACTGAGTGGTATTATGTGGAGTGGTGCATTGAGTAGAGTAATTATGTGGTGTGGAATTAGATAGCACTGAGTGGTATTATGTGGAGTTTATTTATGTTGCATTGAATATAGTGTAATTGTGACGTGTGGTTATGTGGTACTGAGTGGTATTATGGGGAGTGTATTTGTGTTGCATTGAGTAGAGTGTAAGTATGTGGCATGTTATCACGTGGCACTGAGTGGTATTATGTGGAGTTTATGTATGTTGCATTGAGTAGAGTGTATTTATGTGGCGTGTAATTATGAGGCACTGAGTGGTATTAAGTGGAGTGTATATTGCATTCAGTAGACTGTAATTATGTGGCGTGTAATTATGTGACACTGAGTGGTATTATGTGGAGTATATTTATGTTGCATTGAGTAGAGTG
The DNA here is from genome assembly GCF_964263255.1 of Lissotriton vulgaris. Classification (NCBI taxonomy): domain Eukaryota; kingdom Metazoa; phylum Chordata; class Amphibia; order Caudata; family Salamandridae; genus Lissotriton; species Lissotriton vulgaris. Next base: position 3,654,546 of record NC_141692.1, read on the forward strand.
TATTTATGTGGCGTGCAATTATGTGGTACTCAGTGGTATGTGGAGTGTATTTAGTAGCATTGAGTAGAGTGTAATTATGTGGCACAGTGGTATTATGTTGAGTGTATTTATGTTGCATTGAGTAGAGTGTAATTATGAGGCTTGCATTATGTGGTACTGAGTGGTATGTTTTTTGTATATTTGTTGCATTGAGTAGAGTATAAATATGTGGCATGTAACTATGTCACACTGAGTGTTATTTTGTCGCTTGTATTTATGTGGGATTGTATAGAGTGTAAATGTGTGACATGTAATTATGTGGTACTGTTATGTTTAGTGTATTTATGTTGCATTGAGTAGAGTGTAATTATGTGGTACTGAGTAGTATGTGGGGTGTATTTATGTTGCATTGAGGTGAATAATTATGTAGAGTGTAACTATGTCACACTGACTGTTATTATGTGGAGTGTATATATGTTGAATTGAATAGTGTAATTATGTGGCACAGTGGTATTATGTGGAGTGTATTTATGTTGAATTGAATAGAGTTCAATTGTGTGGCACAGTGGTATTATGTGGAGTGTATTTATGTTGAATTGAATAGAGTTCAATTGTGTGGCACAGTGGTATTATGTGGAGTGTATTTATGTTGAATTGAATAGAGTTCAATTGTGTGGCACAGTGGTATTATGTGGAGTGTATTTATGTTGCATTGAGTAAAGTGTAATTATGTGCTGTGTAATTATGTGGTACTGATTGGTATTATGTGGACTGTATTTATGTTCACAGTTTCAATTCATTTAAATTTGGACGTAAAAAAGACATTAAGTTGTTGTGTCGAATACTTATATAGATTATCACCATTTGCCATATCTAAATAAATGAATACATTGAATGAAAAACCATGTCAATATTAGAGGGCAGATCCATTTACGTACAAGGTACACGAGTTTCATTAACCTCTGAGAGGCTGTTCTCTCTGATCGTCTTAGTTCACTCTGTTTACACGAGTGCTCACAATGCGCTAACAATCCCATGTGTCATTGTGACTGTTTGGCTAATAATTTGAGCTTACGACGTGTTTGCGTAACTTTCAGAACATGACACAAGTGAACTGAACGTTTAACAATATTATGATGAAAATCCTGTGTACTTTGTAAGCATAGAAATAATGAATTTGATTAATATTAATGCCCACAGTATATTATTTGAAAAGAGGGAAGTCTGTGCTGAGGTAGGCCTACCTGACCGAACAATATTGCAATATTGAGATTTCCACAAGACTTTATTTTGGGGTAAAAACGTTGTATGCCACTGGAGCTTCTTATAGAGTTGGCCTGGCTTAATCGTTTTAATGATTGAATACAAATGTGGTAATTAATCCATTTCAAACAGCCATTCTCTCTCACCCTCACCCGGTCTGTGTTCACTTTTAGAATAGCATTCGGTCTACGTGTTTTCCTCTTTTCATCTGCTCCAATCTCAGCACTTGTTTCATGATGACTGTCTTGCAGGAAAGCGCTTCCCAGGGCACGTGCTCCAAACATGATGTGGCACTAATTAGAAGACAAGCTCAAGTGAAAACCCCTTGCCATAAACATGCATTTCCCAGTCCATTCTCATTGCTGGGAATTCTGCTACTCATTTACCAGAATATTTTGCCGCATTTCCTGTAGTACCTGCTTTATTTTCAAAATGAAATATGGCTGAGATACCCGCCACCCCCTCTCAACACAATCCCCAAGGATGGGAAACCGGAAACAGTTCTGAACTTTTGGAAGACGGGAGGGAGTGACCCTCCCGGCCGTATTTATTAAAATATGAAACAAAATTAAAACATTAAAATAACAGTTTCATATTATGTACAATTTCATTACCACATTACGATGTTTGGCTAACCTTAACATATTCTCTAATACAAAGGTTCTCCTAGCCGAACTAACATCCTACAAAACGTTTAACTTGAAATTTTGAAATTGTACATCCTAACGTTTAAGGGCCAACGGCAAGGTCGTAACCGGTGTCAAGATCCCTAAACCAGACATATCCCCCTCACTTGTGAGGGGCGACCGCACAGAGGTGTACCTCGAGTGCAACTACCAATTTCCCTTGACTTGACGGGGGCCCCAATAAACTCGACGCCACTTAAAGGTCGTTCGAGGACTCGTGTGAGGTATCTAGAAGGTAGCGTAGACCCCCCCCCAAACCCCACACAACTTACCGCATCTGCCGTCGCAGATGACCTGGCCCCGGGAAATTCTCCAGGAGGGGGCTGTAGCCCCTCCTACCCAGGAAGGGGCCTTGACCGCCTTTCCTTTCCTTTCGGCGGCCCATCCTTAGAAGGGACCGCCTACCCCGTTGAGGGGCCAATGGCCACCTCCCTCGAGCGCTCCCATCCGTAATGGGTGACACCCACTCATAGGGATCTTCCAATTAGTGCTCACCGATCATGACCTTACCGCCCGACCAAAATAAATACGACAGTTCTAAGCTAAATGACCAAATTACTTAAAGGACAGTTAAGAGCAACCACTTCATTAAAAACATGCTACTGATCAACCCTAGAGCAGGATTACTTTATTTGCAAACATACCACAATTGCCCATTTCTTTATTGCATATTCAAAGTTATCACGATAATAATCCGGAACCTGCAAAGCAAAAAAAAAAAAAAATTACCACATCAAACTTTATTCAATACCACTTGCTGTCCTCAGGGGCTGGTGGGTGGGTCAAAATTGGCTCTTCGTTCCGTCCCGAGCTCACGTGCAGCGGGGTGGTGCAGCTTCAGAGCACAGGAACAAGAGGATGCTTCCTTGGCTTGTTGCTCCTTTTATCCGTCTTCAGGGCGGGCGTAAACCCGCCCCGGCCTGCCTCGTGGGCGTGGCCCCGCCTCGTCAGTGTCTAGGCCAGCCCACTCGAGGGCGGGAAAAAAAGCGCGCCCCGGCTACGCCGCTTCGGGCATACCAGCCGAGACTCGCCTCCCGCCCAAGATGGCTTCCCGGGGGGATCGTGGTACTCCACCATAAGTTCGGGGGGACCGAATGGTCGCCCCTTTCCATATGGCTGAGATACCCGCCACCCCCTCTCAACACAATCCCCAAGGATGGGAAACCGGAAACAGTTCTGAACTTTTGGAAGACGGGAGGGAGTGACCCTCCCGGCCGTATTTATTAAAATATGAAACAAAATTAAAACATTAAAATAACAGTTTCATATTATGTACAATTTCATTACCACATTACGATGTTTGGCTAACCTTAACATATTCTCTAATACAAAGGTTCTCCTAGCCGAACTAACATCCTACAAAACGTTTAACTTGAAATTTTGAAATTGTACATCCTAACGTTTAAGGGCCAACGGCAAGGTCGTAACCGGTGTCAAGATCCCTAAACCAGACATATCCCCCTCACTTGTGAGGGGCGACCGCACAGAGGTGTACCTCGAGTGCAACTACCAATTTCCCTTGACTTGACGGGGGCCCCAATAAACTCGACGCCACTTAAAGGTCGTTCGAGGACTCGTGTGAGGTATCTAGAAGGTAGCGTAGACCCCCCCCCAAACCCCACACAACTTACCGCATCTGCCGTCGCAGATGACCTGGCCCCGGGAAATTCTCCAGGAGGGGGCTGTAGCCCCTCCTACCCAGGAAGGGGCCTTGACCGCCTTTCCTTTCCTTTCGGCGGCCCATCCTTAGAAGGGACCGCCTACCCCGTTGAGGGGCCAATGGCCACCTCCCTCGAGCGCTCCCATCCGTAATGGGTGACGCCCACTCATAGGGATCTTCCAATTAGTGCTCACCGATCATGACCTTACCGCCACAGGCCGGATAGTTGACCGGCTATCCGGACCCCCCACAACTCCTACCTAAAGGTCATGTCTCAAAGTCTTTAGCCAAGCTATACAGTCCCCTATGAGTAACTCGTTCCCCACCCGGGACAAATGAACACCATCCCCCAAATACATACTGTCACCAGTAATACAACCATGCGAAATATAATGCAGTGTATTGGAACGGAACAATCTACTCATTTTATTATTAAATTTCCTTACTGAATGATTCAGAGCAGACACAGAAACAGCCCCCCGCCATACTTTTCGTGGGATCATATGTGACCATGCAATCGTGCACCCTGGAACTCTCCTAGCCAACCAACTTACAGTGGAAAGCATCGCCTCAAGGAGAAGTCGTCTACCAGTGGTGACCAAATCATTGCCCCCAAGATGTACTATGATTATAGCCGGCGGTGACCTCGTCCGCCCTAGCAAACCCTCAAAATATGATTGAAACTGGTCAATACAGAGTCCGCCCTTTCCGTAGAAGGACATACTGTACCCGTATTCCCCAGCCACGTGAATCATGTCACCTGCTCTGAATACGTCCGCGGCACGCCTAACGTATGAGTGGCCCACGACCCACACCTCCTTTTTCACAGCCGGTGAAGTCTGACCGCTGGCCCGGTGTTGGGTCGACTGCATAGTCCGCCCCGCCTCGTAGGCTTGCGCAACTGAAACCAAACAAAAACAGGAAGCGTGAGTACCACATTACAGCTTCACAACATGTGCAACCGCACGTACCTCTTATAACAATTGGAGGACCAACGCCCCACACATTTAATTTGCTCGACATTCAACCCCCTGGCTGTAGCCTCTGTAGCAGCCCCTATCCGAAAGGAATGGGTCCCAAACTCGCCCGGGTTCAAGCCCGCAGCCGTCATCGACATCGCAAGCACCAGCTGAAACTGGAACCTCGTCAGTGGGGTGGTGTCAGCGTGTCTCAACAAGGTCCCCCCCCATGATGCCACCCTTTGTGCCAAATATTCCTCTACACAACTCACCGGGCACATGGAGGACCCTGGTATCCTTTGTATGATTATGCAATCACCCCTTGCACCCTGATCGGTCTTGGACCTGACGAACGAGAGAGTCATCGTCTCCCCTCTGATCTGAACGTGCTCTCGGCACAGTCCCCCCAACACATCCTGCTTGTTCTTCGCCACTAGCTCGCTTACTCGCATAGCCCCATGGAATGCCAGCGTAAACGCGGCTCGGAATAACACCGTTTCATACTGGGATGAACATGTTGCAGGGAGTTTAGATAGTAACAGGGCCAACCTGTCCAAACCTATCGGGCGCCTTTCATCTACTCTGCGACCCTCAAGGCGTTGCCACCCACGTAGCGCTTTTTGTACAACGAAAGACGCTGTCGGGTCCTGGATCCCATGAGCCCTAGCCACAAAGGAAATGGCGGCCCGATGCCTCTGGGCCGTAGCCACTGATTTGCCTGCCTGACGTAACGACAGCAGGAATTTCACTACCAACTCCTCCTGACCCCAAAGCTCCCCTCTAGCCGCCCCCAAAAAGGCCCAATAGGAACGGAACGCCCCTTCATATGCCTTCCTCGTCCTGGGTGCTAAACTCTCTCCCACGAGGTTCTGTAGTTCTGGGCACCGAGAGACCAGAGAGCTTCGGGAAAGGGTGCCGCCACCGGGTCCGCTGTGGGCAGAAAACCCCAGAAGGCCTGCATATGAAAACGAGAAAGCGCATCAGCCGCTTGGTTCATCACCCCCGGGACATGTCTTGCCCTAAATAGTACATTCAATTGCATACACAATAACACAATTTCCTTGAGCAATCTCAGAATCCATTTGCATCGTGCTGCCTGGCTATTGATACACTCAACAACGGTCATGTTGTCAGACCAGAATACCACAGAGTGATCTCTGAACCCTTCGGGCCAAGTTCTCAGGGCCACCAGTATGGGAAAAAGTTCTAGGAAAGCAATGTTGCTCGTCAGACCACTATCATGCCACCATGACGGCCATTTTTGTGCCGACCATTGTGTGCCGAATATGGCACCAAAACCAATGCTCCCTGCCGAATCTGTCCACAGCCCTAGCTCCTCAGAGGACACGGACGGTTTGTTCCAGACAATTCGACCATTGAAATCCGCCAGAAATGCCAACCAAATGCGCATGTCCTGGCGAACCTCTGCCGAGAGCCTTGTGCGATGATGACCCTCCCTCAGGCCGACCATGGCTTGAGCGATCGAGCGAGAAAAGGGGCGGGCCATCGGTATAACTCTCAGGGCAAAATTCAACTGTCCCACCAATTGCTGTAATTGATGTAGCTTCACCTTAGACTCACTTATACACATTTGCAAGGATGCCCTGAATCTTAACACTTTGTCATCTGGTAAACGAAAACAACCTTCTTTGGAATCGAGCTCGATCCCCAGAAACTCCAGGCAGGTCGAGGGACCCACAGTCTTACCTGGTGCCAATGGCACGCCAAACTGATTCATCAAGACAAAAAATGCAGTCAAAGCCTGTCCACATTCTGGATCCCCGGCTGCCCCCAGAAACAAAAAGTCATCGAGATAATGCATAACATGTTTAAACCCCGTCTTCCTTGTGAAGACCCATTGCAGGAAGCAACTGAACTTTTCGAAATAGGCACACGATATAGAGCACCCCATCGGCATACACCTATCCATGTAGTAGTGACCCTGAAACATGAAACCCAGGAGACGCTGATCGTCTGGATGTACCGGGAGCAACCGGAATGCTGACTCGATATCAGATTTTGCCATCAGCGCTCCGGGCCCCAGGCGATTCAATATGGCTACGGCCACATCGAAGGATGCGTACCGCACCGAACACACTTCCGGGTCTATTGCCTCGTTTACGGAAAGACCACGTGGGGCTGATAAGTTATGTATCAGCCGAAACTCACCCGGGTCCTTCTTGGGGACCACCCCTAAAGGGGAACAAACAAAGTTAGCAACTGGTGGCACATTAAATGGACCGGCGACTCGACCTCGAGCCACCTCCTTCCCGATCTTTTCCTGTACCACGGTCGTATGCTGTAAGACCGATATCTGGTTTTTACATTTTGCTATACCCTGAAACTCCCTCACTGGGATGCGGAAACCATACGAAAATCCGTCCCGTAACACCCCAGCGGAAGCGTGATCCGGGTATTCACTGAGCCAGGGAATCATTGCCATGGTATCAATCGGGGTAGGTAAAGGCGCCCCTCGGACTATGTCAGACCTGTTTGGCGCCTCCTCTACCCCCGTTATCACACGTTTTGGCTCTGCACATGGACTCAGGATGCGAGGACTGTCCACACCCCCCACAGTCGTGTCTAAACTTGCATGACCCCTGGGGCCTAGTACACTTCCCCCTGTTAAAGTTCCAACAAACCCCCCTTTTACCTGTGTTGCCGGTCGGCCTCGAGTTATTGTCGTTACTCGCACCTGATCGAAAGGGCGTCTCCGCATATTGGCGGGAGGACTCACCCACGGAACTCCCCACCAATGGCACCTTCAACATACCAGAATCCTCCATTTTGGACCAGGACACAGAATCATAACAATCCCAAGTTAAGTTTTTATCATGTTCCTTTGCTTTTCTGAAAATATTGTCGTAACAAAACCAATGGTTGCCCTCGTGAGACACTGAATACCCCATGATCCGTGACTGATAAATCGGCAATACGGGCAGCAATTCGGGCCTACGTTCACCTAAGATGGATGTAAAAACCCCCCATGCTTTGCCCCAATTACCAATGTTTTCATTTACCTTAAAGGCGGCCATCTTTGCGCGCCAAACACTCGGATGCATGAGCTCCTTTTGACTCTTAACATGCTCCATCTCATAATGATCGGTAAGCAACGAGAAGATGTTTATATACTCCCCTGCCCATATCTTCTCCTTGATAGCCAGAGGGACATGTTGACCCAACCGTTCCCTTCGAGAGGGTGCCGACTCATCCCTCGCAATCGGCAATGGCCGCTTACCTGAACCGGAAGCTGTATCTGCGACTGGACCTGACCCAGATGGTTTCTCAACTGCCGCAGCCGGCGATGGAGCCTTCGTCGCTTCCCTTGTTTCCCGCAGCTGTTTCATCAACACCTGCGCGTCATCAGCCGTGGCGCCCTTGCTACCTTTACCCAACCACGCTGCTAATTGTGCTGCCAGCTCGGGCGGCATATCCTCCCCGGACACGGGGGTGACCACTACGGGAATAGGATTTCCTTCCTCCGGGACCGGAGTGGGTGCTTCTAGCGGAGTATAGGGAACCGGGACGTCTCCCCCAGCTGTTCCCCTCCTGGGCCTCTTGTCTTTTCCCCCTGGAGCTGTTCCCGCCAGAGGACGTTTCGGCCCCCCTTCCTCGTCTTTCTCCGCCATTCTCTTCTTTAGGTCGGTTACCTCTTTCATGAGAACTCGCAGCATCTGCTCGGTAGTCATTCGTTTTCCCGCCTTCTTAGGCATTCTCCGACAGAGTATCTGCAAAACAAAAAGAAGATTATAACGCTCAAAATTGGCTCTTCGTTCCGTCCCGAGCTCACGTGCAGCGAGGTGGTGCAGCTTCAGAGCACAGGAACAAGAGGATGCTTCCTTGGCTTGTTGCTCCTTTTATCCGTCTTCAGGGCGGGCGTAAACCCGCCCCGGCCTGCCTCGTGGGCGTGGCCCCGCCTCGTCAGTGTCTAGGCCAGCCCACTCGAGGGCGGGAAAAAAAGCGCGCCCCGGCTACGCCGCTTCGGGCATACCAGCCGAGACTCGCCTCCCACCCAAGATGGCTTCCCGGGGGGATCGTGGTACTCCACCATAAGTTCGGGGGGACCGAATGGTCGCCCCTTTCCAGAAAACGAAGACTTGAGATGGATTCTGTACACGTGCTGTTAAATTGGCGCCTTTGATTGAGTTCTCTTGCTACGACAAATAATTACTTTGCTGGTATAAATAAACAATTAACTCCTGCATACCAACTGGGGTTTCGTTTTCTTTGAGGTGGCACGGAGAAACGAAAACAAGCGTGGCCGCTAAAGTTAAAGCATCCCACCGTGTTTAATTATCCATGACGAGGGAGAAATGCATCTGCCAGCCTGTGCGCCGCTGCTCGCTCCAGAGACCGAATCTCCATGGAAGTCAACGTTTAGACAAAAGGTGGAACATGCACCCGCCTTTGGCCAATTGCGTGCTTTATTTGCACGCTATGGCCAATGCAAGGTGTGCAAATATAAGGCACACGCACAAGTTTGGTAAAAAGCTGAAGTGATTCCAAGAGGTCAATTTCTAGGCAGTGCATGCGCTGCCCTTGGCTCGTCTTAAAAGTGGCCCACATTTGTGTATTGCAACCTTTATTGAACCATTGTGTGTTTAGCATTAGGGACTTATATTAGAGAGAAATGTGTGATAAATTATGTTTGTCAAAGTTTGAAAGGCCAGTAGCATCATCCAAGACTGGAAACACCGTTATCCCATTACAGCTCACCTGCGTCTTCTGACACATACCTTCAGGTCAATAAAGCTCTCACTGTCAAGTCCATCTATGTATTTCTTTCTCTTAGATCCCCGAGCCCTTGCTCATACTCCTGCTCATCATTAGGGGTTCAGTCACTTCTAAGCAACATGGACTCAGAGGTCCACACCCATCTGAGATGGTGCGAGTGATTAGACATACCCAGAACATAAGCACTCCCACCTACCTCAGGAAGTCGCAGGACCAAGAATCACCTTTTCGCACATTTATACTTGTCCACACCTAACACAATTATCAGAGTCACTGAAATAGTTTAAAATGTTTATTTTATCACTAGTGCTCTACAATAGTTTATTCTGGCCACGATCAGTAACAGAATACAGAGGCTTAAAATGGTAAGCATTGACACAACACCATAGAATACAAAAGGAGAAATCTTATTGTCTAGATTGGGGGATTCATTAGGATATAAAACCTAACCCTCTCTACTTGGTAGAAAGAAGTTTACTCTAGAAAGGAAGACCTCTGGGCTTTGACAGCAGACCCTTTACTGAGAGCCGAATGATTTAGTTTACATCATGTGGACAGATGCTCATGTCCAGGGAACTGCTTTCTTCGAGTGTGTGAGAAAGCATGTTAGAGTGCCTTATTAAGCCAGAAAAAAGTCTGCAGCACAGCTGCGACACCATGTTATGTCTAAGGTCAAAGGACTGACCAGAATATTTTAATAAGAACATAATAACAAGCAGCTTTGCTTATTGACAGTGTTCCTTATGTGCAGACTTTGCTCAAGGCAAAACGAAGTACATTTAAACAGTTTAAAATAAGCTCAGGATAACATGCACAGCCAGAGAGGCATGAAAAAGAAAAGCATGTAGGATTGTGTGCGAAACTAAAATGTTATGCTGAAGTAAAGAACCACTTATGCTAAGTTAAGCAAAGTCGCTTATGTATCCCAGAACCACACCACACCCTGTAAGTTGGTCCCTAAACTACCCCCTTACCAATAGAACCCTTATGCTCATTTCCACTCTTTGGCCCCTAGGATCCTACTAAGGCTCAGATCTATGCGGCTCCAGCTCACTCTCAGGTGCCCTTTCATTCCAGCTCATCTTCTGGTGACCTGTTTTCCCTGTGATAAGGCCGGATTCGACCATCAAAAGTTTATTAGGAATCCTAGGTCATCGAACCATTGATTACCTGCTGAGAAGTGTAAAGAGGAGAAACAATTAATCTGAAACAATTTTAACAAAGACCAAATGACTAAACTCGGAAAGGACCAGAGACTCCAGATTCCAGTTAGGGGTGTTATTACAAAGTCAGAAACAGCTGAATGTACAAGCACCTCATGATGAGGTTGTAAAGGTTCATTCATAATACAAAAACAAAACCTATGGGTGAGCTTCATCCGAAAAGACTATACAGGCAATAACTGCCCCAACATCTATAATAGTCTTCATCAGTGGCTGAAAGGGAAATCTGTCCCTATACTATGACTAAGGTGATATTCCTACTTAGCATTTCCCAGGCAAGATCAATCAAAGGTGTCAGCTGATGAAGACTTCCTAAGAAGTGCACTCACATTGTTTGGGTCAGTAGCCAAAGCTACTGAGTTCGTTCTAAGAGCCCCTTCTCTTTTCCTGGTTCTCCTTCCCCCTTCTCCTAACTCAACCCTTGGAGAACTATTCCTAATACAAAATGCACAGATGTAAAACATGCCCACGAAACACCTCCTGTTGCTAGTCACCTCACATAGATACTTTCCAATGAATCTTGTACTTGGTCCAACTACTGTTAGGGTGTCCTTGGGTCTCAGGCTTCTTCAGCAAGAAATAACATTGGTTCCCAATTATCGGCATTCCTGAATACACTGTAGCAGATCTCCTACATGCCTCAGTCCTAAATCAAAAGGCGTTAGTCTAACCAACAAAGACAGCTTATTGCAACATAAACGTGAGAACAAAACAGACCTTGCACACACATGAATTTCACTGGCTTACCTCTAAATGAGAGCTTACTAGGGGAAAATACAATTTAGGCCTACACAAATCGGCCAACATAAGAATAAGAAAACAGGTCTTTCAAATACATAAAAAGGTGTACATTTTGTTTAGGCTTTAAACATCAAATACATCAAGCATTGTATAATGAAGCAACTACATTTCATTATGTTTAAGGCACTATTAATCATCCCTACATGTGCAGACTTTTATATGATGCATGGTTAAATCTAATACATTACATATGAACTACTTTGTTAGGCAATTGCAATAAGCATCGGAAGTTACACTGTTCAACATGAGTGCCATGTTACTTCTTTCTCATGGCACGATATCCATTTCTAACACTTTATTCACCATTTGTCATTACTAAATGATTTCTATTGACTTATAATTAGCACAACACAAGAATATATGTGGGTACGGACTATTTATGAGTATGATGTACCCCTGCGATTTCTGAGCATGACTGTGCTCCATCAGTTCCTCCCTCTGATGACAAGTGTCATCAACAAAATCACACCTCCCTGGAGAAATAACCGACCTAAACAGAGCTTGTAGCCATTCTTCCCTGTCGGAACTTCTCTACTTTCTTGATATTTTCATAATGACTGTCCTGCAGTCTAGCCATCCTTATCTCTCACTCTCTAAGAGACCTCTCAACCTGGCTCACCTAGTACCACTCATAAGCCCTGACAAATCCCACCAGACAAATCACACAAACCACCACTATAAGATAGGTTTCAGGATATAACCAAGAATACCCTTTCCAAGGCTCGCAAACCAACTTCATACTTTACCAAACCCTTTGCCACCTTTCTTCCAAACACCCTCTTCAGCCAAACCCAGGAGCTCACTATGGATCTCAGTGATGTTACTTATATACTTCTTCAGATCATTACTGTTATCTGGTATAAAAGTACAGCACTCTTGGACCATCATCATTTTACAGACTCCGCCCTCGTTTGCCAATAAGACATCTAAACCAAGACGGTTCTGTATCACCATTGCTCCTATCGACACCATTTCCCCATCAACGAGCAACAATGACTTAGCTGTATTCATTGACAACTTATCCAGAATAGTTGAAACCTTCTAATCTTGATGTCATTCAGGATCACTCCCTAACTTGGTATCATTGCTCCAAAGACATCTCCTACAATCTCTCCTGCACTTGCAGCCCTTTTCACTCTAGGATGCACTCCACCTTCCAGAAGTCCTAGATCTTGCACATGATAGATCTTAGGAAACACGACTGCCAAGTAACAGATACCATACCAATCCAAAGGCAGTCTCACATAGGCATTTTTCCCACACACAAAATACACAGTTGATATCACCTGCACTGCACCCTGCAGGAACTTCTTCGCTGTCTCTTCAATGGTGAATATGTGATCACACACACTCTGTCTTACAAAGACCTTGTCGTAATAGGTCTGGACATGTCTCACACACAGCTTCCCTCTCTGCTCCTAATCCAATGCTATCGAACCATGGCTCCCCCTCGCCCTGTGAGCCATCTCCTCCTTGGTCCAAACCAATGGACTCTCTCCGGTATTACGCGTTACTGTTAGTTGTCTATATCTATCTTCTACCTGAGCCACACATTTCTTCTCTACATCAATCAATCAATCAATCAAGCATTTATATAGTGCACTACTCACCCAGAGGGTCTCAAGGTGCTAGGGGAGGAGGGTCCGCTACTGCTCGAACAGCCAGGTCTTGAGTTGCTTCCTGAAGGCGAGGTGGTCCTGGGTCAGGCGGAGGTGGGTCGGGAGGGAGTTCCATGTCTTGGCGGCAAGGTAGGAGAAGGACCGTCCCCCTGTGGTGGCTCTTCGGATGCGGGGGACGGCGGCGAGGGCGTGGCCGGTCGATCGAAGCTGGTGTTGGGGAGCGTAGAAGTTGAGGCGGCTGTTGAGGTATCCTGGGGCTTGGTTGTGTAGGGCTTTGTGTGTGTGAGTGAGGAGTCGGAAGGTGATTCTCTTGTTGACCGGGAGCCAGTGCAGGTCTCTCAGGTGTTCGGAGATGTGGCTGCGACGGGGGATGTCCAGGATGAGTCGTGCTGAGGCGTTCTGGATCCGCTGGAGTCTCTGCTGGAGTTTGGCGGTGGTTCCGGCGTAGAGGGAGTTGCCGTAGTCCAGACGGCTGGTGACGAGGGCCTGGGTGACCGTCTTCCTGGTCTTGGTGGGGATCCACCGGAAGATCTTACGTAGCATGCGCAGGATGTTGAAGCTCGGCGTTGACTTGTCTGGTCATGGAGAGGGAGGAGTCCAGGATCAAGCCCAGGTTGCGTGCGTGGTCTGTTGGTTTGGGTGCGCTGCCTAGGGCGGGGGGCCACCAGGAGTCGTCCCAGGCGGAGGGTGAGGATCCCAGGATGAGGACTTCCGTATAGTCCGAGTTCAGTTTCAGGCAGCTGTTCTTCATACATTCGGCTACCTCTTTCATCCCTTCGTGAAGGTTGGCTCTGGCGGTGGCGGGGTCGTTGGTGAGGGAGAAAATCAGCTGGGTGTCGTCGCCGTAGGAGATGATGTTGAGGTTGTGCTGGCGTGTGATGTCTGCGAGGGGGCTCATGTAGACGTTGAAGAGGGTTGGATTGAGCGAGGAGCCTTGAGGAACGCCGCAGATGATTTCAGTGGCTTCAGATCTGAACGGGGGGAGGCGGACTCTCTGTGTCCTTCCTACATCTGTTAGTGAACATGTAATGTTGTGTCTATGTACATAAGGTGCAGCTAGGGTTATAGTCGGTATGAAATTCTATCTTCTTGCTTGTAATAACCATACTTATTCAGGTGCTTGTAAGCTGAAACTTCTGAAAGCACTGCATCATAATTGGAAAAGATGTACTTTTAATGACCTCTAGCATGAAAAATACTAAGTAACAAAGTACATGAAATTCCATACATCAAAGGAAGGTGATGATATTGAATACCCTCATCCACTGATGCAGGCAACTGAATACACAAATAGCAATCTCACTTCCATTGTATCCACATATTCATATAGCAACTTGGCATAAGCATTAAGCTTGAAATCACCTCCAGACAAATCTACATGCAATCTACAACGGTTTTGATCTAGCACATGGGTACTCACAAACGTTCTCATGAGGGGCCAAATTTACAGTGTGGTATGTGGCCGAGGGCAACACCGGTGGGGGTGGGGTCAGTGGGGGAGGGGGTGGCGCTACAGTAAAAAAAAAACTGTGACCATGCGGTTGAACAAAGGCCCCTGCAGTGGACTCCTTCGTCCACTGAGCTACCAGACCCGCCATACACATTTTTCCCTCTCTCTTTCTCTCTCCCTCTTTCTCTCTCTCTCTCTCTCTCTCCCTCTGTTGCCCTCCTCCCTCTGCCTGTCTCCCTCTGGCTGTCTCCCTCCCTTTGTCTGTCTCCCTCTGTCTCCCTCCATCTGTCTGTTGCAATCTGTGTCCCCCCTCTGTCTCCATCTCTCTGTCTCCCTCTGTCTCTATCCCGCTGTCTCCCTCCCTCTCTCTCCCTCCCTCTGTCTCCCTCTCGCTCTCTCTCCCTCTGTCTCCCTCTGTCTGTCTCCTTCTCTCTCTGTCTCCCTCTCTCTCTGTCTCCCTACCTCTTCCTCTGTCTGTCTCCCTCTGTCTGTCTCCCACCCTCTGTCTCAACCCCTCTGTCTCCCTCCCTCTGTACCCCTCCCTCTGTCTGTTGGCCTCAGTCTGTCACCCTCTGTCTCCCTCCCTCTGTCTCCCTCCCTCTCACTCTGTCTCCCTCTGTCTGTCTCCCTCCTTCCATCTCCCTCCCTTTGTCACCCTCCCTCTGTCTAATTCCCTCTGTCTCCCTCTGTCTGTCTCCCTCCGTCTCCTTCTCTCTGTATACTTCTGTCTCCCTCCCTCAATCTCCCTATTTCTCTGTCTGTCTCCCTCTATGTTTCCCTCTGTCTCTCTCACTCTGTCTCCCTCCCTCTGTCTCCCTCCCTCTGTCTCCCTTTCTGTCTCCATCACTCCTCCTCTCCCTGACTCCCTCCCACTGTCTCCCTCTGCATTCCTCTGTCTCCTTCTCTCTCCCTTCCTCTCCCTCCTTCTCCCTCCCTCTCTCTCCCTCTGTCTCCCTCTATCTCCCTCTGTCCCCATTTCCATCTCCCTCTCCATCTCTCTGCCTCTCTGTCTCTGCCTGTCTGTCCCTGTCCTTGTCTCTGTCTGTCCCTGTCTTTGTCTGTTCCTATTCTCCTCCCCCTGTCTCCCTCTCCGTCTCTCTGCCTCTATCTGTCTGCCCCTGTCCCTGTCTCTGTGTGTCCATGTCTCTGTCTGTCCCTGTCTCAATCTCCCTCCCTCTGTCTCCTTTTCCGTCTCTCTGTCTTTCTCTGCCTCTATCTATCTGGCCTTGTCCCTGTCTCTGCCTCTATCTCTCTCTGTCTGTCCATGTCTCTGTCTCTATCTTTGTCTGTCACTGCCTCTATCTGTCTCTGCCTCGAACTGTTCCTGCCTCTATCTCTTTCTCTATCTCTGTGTCTCTGTCTATCTCTGTCAGTCTCTGCCTCTGCCTCTATCTATCTCACTTCACCCGTCTCTCACTTCATGCTGCAATCCATCACCTCACCTGGCTCTCAGTCCCTGCTGTCCTCTGTCACCTCACCCTGCGTGTGTGTGAGCCCGGGCTCAGACAGCTTCCCAGCCCAGGCTGAGACAGCCTCCCGGACACACACACAACAACACCCGAGCGCTTCACAGGTCTTTGAAAGACCATTTACTTGTTGATGAGGCTTTATTGTATTTCACCTCTTCTTACCGCCCCTGCAGCTCCACTCTGACTATTGCTGGACTTGCCCGGCCCCCAGAGAGCAGTCTCTCTGAGTCTGCCTGCTGCAACCTGTGGTGTTTGCTGACACTATAAAAACAAACAAAAAACACATGTTCGATGTTTGCAAGGTCCGTGGGCCACCAAGGAAGGCTTGCCTGGCCGCTGGTCGCCCACGGGCCATACTATGAGTACCCTTGATGTAGCATAGCCTTTTTAGCTCCTATGATACCCTCTTTGTCGAAAGAAGTACTTGGTGTAGGTGTCCCTTTCACCCCTATGACTTCTGCATCATGTGTAAATGTAATTGCCACTATAATCACTATTGCTATAACAACTGTCCCTCCTATTATGAGTGTACCTATTACAGACTTAGACCTATGGTTCAGATTTTCAGCCTCCATCTTTAGCTTGTCGGTGAGTTCCAGCAAGAGGATGCACTTAGAGTCTCTTTCTCCACCTCAAGTTGCTGATTAAGCAGTTCAAACACAGTCTATTGAAGTGCTGGAAATTACTCACAGTTCTTTGCACCTCTATATTTACACAGTTCAAAAAGATTTTCCTAGCCCTCTTTCTTCTTCTACTGATAAGTGCCTAAGCCTATTCTTCTTCCACTCGGACCTAGGTTCTCTTCTTAAACACTTATTTACAGTTTACAGTTTAATCACAGTCTCTTATAAGTTCAGAACCAATTTCAATAATTACACACTGCAAAATTTCAAGACAAACGGCTGCAATCTCATGAGCTGGTGGCTGGTATCCAAAAGTTGGAAAAGACAATTCCTGAAGGATCAGAATTCACACTCTGCTCAAAACAGGAGGTCCTGAGACATTTATGTTCAGCAAATCCTCAACTTCCAGACCTGGGACTATCTGTCCCACCTCAATTTTCAGTTTGGGTGTTCTGCTGATCTCAGTCTCCCGGTTACCACTACTCCCGGCATCAGTTACAACGTAAGTCCACTCCGGGGCAGCGTATTTCTGGCAAGGCACCCTTTTTCTTCTTGACCTTCTCAGCTATTCCTGAGTTTGTTTTGTGTCACTCCGCTCTGATTCAGATGTCTCAGACACAGGAGCAAGATCTCTCTTGGGAGCTAGTCTTAAATTCAATCTCCCCTGTCTCTCAGGCCATGATTTTCTGTACGTTCAGCCCTTATTCTTCTCTGCACCCGGATACCTTGCACACCAGTTTCTTCAGCTGAGTCTGACTATATATAACTCACAACGTACCCTCTCCCTCAGAGTTAATACCTGGGTCCTGTATCGTAACCCTCCTCAGCATGCTCTGGTAGGCAAACCAGCTTCGTCGGTAACCCTTAAAGCTTGGCTTGTCCCCTCAAGTGGCCCTCTTGCCACAGCTGGATTTTCATTTACGAGAGGAGCTGTTTCTTCCAGGGGTCCTGAGACTCTGAGGGTATGAGAGGCCTGGATCCAATTCGACAAGCCACCCAATCACACCTGGGCACAGGTCGTGGCATTGGTCCCTCGAAGTCGGAACAACCACAGCTTCCACATGGTGATACACAGAATGGATCACGTCAGCTAGTCCCTTGCAATAGTCAAGGACCAAATTATCAGTGATGTTTATCATAGCCGTAGATGGCACTGCTGGAAACCTCATTGCCCGCTGGAAAAAGCAGGATACAGTCCTGAATGTAGTGTGCACTGTTCCTATAGAACAAAATGTTATATTTATGAATGGCTGTTTCAACTTGTTTAGACAAAAATTCATATTCAAATTGTCATAAGTTAAAAAAATTGTTATTACAGTAAATCATACATCACAATACAATACTTGTGTACGTTAACAGATTGTTACATGTCAATCTAATAACAAAAAGGTTGTCCTCACAGAACAATTCCATACATCTGGAAGGTGCTGAAAGAAAATAAATTCTTTACTAAATGCTTTCAATGAAAAAATGTCCTTGCATTACAGCGCTCATTATTTTGAGGTACAAAAATGTTGTGAAGCCAAAATGATTTTCGGACTTACGAATCCCTTCGTCAGGGGCAACGCTCTGTAAACATGGGGCTACTCCCGTGTCCAGTGCAAGAAAAAGACAAAGATAAATTAAGATTCTAAAAGTGCCAGAAAGATGATTGAAAATATTGAAAAGTCTGGTGACCTCGTGTGCATGGCACGAGGTTGAACTGATAGCCTCTGTGTGTTGTACCAGTGTGTTTTATTTCATTGTGACCCGACCAGTGAATTGAATAGAATCATAGTTGATGATGTGAATTCAAGCATTAATATGATACAGAGTGCAAACCAATCTGCGCTCGATATTAATATACTCATACCTGAAACGCGCCGATGTGTAACGTACCAAGGACCTTAAGTGGCAACTGTACAAGCTGAATCCTGTGGTAAAAAAATTTAAATATATAACTGCCTGCGATAGGTTGCACTTCACATTCTAACCAACCCCCCCACGCCTATAAGTACATCTAGAGAAACTACTTATATGGGAATAAAAACTTCAAACCGTCCCTCGCGTGGTTTGCCTAAGCCGCTAAATAGAGTAGATCAAGTACCTGCCATACATATATGCTGGCGTGTAGGCTTAAAAGGAACTCAACAAATATTTTTCCATGTACTCACCCAAACTCCTGAGATAACGTACTAAACATTTTAACCATCAGCACGTTACATCTCGCTTGTGTTAAATGCTCTGATGGTTAAAATGTTTCGCCCGTTGGGCTAACTCTCCGGATTGATGACAGCATCTAATGCAAATCGTGCCTATTGACCACATCTGAACTGCCGGTTTCTGTTCAGATATATCTTTATTACAACACGCGCCTTGACAAAGTCTATGTGTAGACGAAACACGTGTTGGCAGTTTTGTCTGAATTGGAAGAATTTTTTGCTTGGATTGAATACAAAAAGAAAAGGAAACGAAAACAAAGAGGAGAAAAAAACAACACTTGAAGATATTTATTGATGTGGACTCTGCTTATTTGTCTGAGCTCGCTTGAATACTGAAAAGATAATCTACGTGACATGGGATGTACAGATATAAAACTGGCTTTATAGATCAAAGGTCTTGACATTGACTGTTAATATAAACTGAAAGGTGTCCTGCATATGTCTTCTAAATTGTCTTTATTTTGTGTATACTGCTTTTGTTGTAACCTTTGGTACTCTTTGGGTAGTGGGTGCCGAGAGGACTGAAATATCACCCCAACAACAGCATCCAATTTGTCCAACTAACCGGAGCTCTCTATATACGCACTGTAAATTGTCTAGTGGATGTGCAATTCCATCTCTTATATTTATAAAAGGGAACACTACTACATTTTTCTGTTGTTTGCAAGAACAACACAGTATCCAGAGTGCACCTCCATCCCCTAGGCTAGCAAACTTATTGCCCTCCCCATGAGGATTTCATGAGGCAAAAGACCAGTCCTCCTATCGGTGATAGTACGAACACTCATCAACACCAAGGGCAATGCATCTGGCCATTTCAAAGACGTGGACGAACACACTTTTGCATCCTCAGTTTCAAAGTCCCATTGATCTGCTCCACAATACCAGACACCTCTGGTCGATAGCTACAATGAAGTCTTTGACCAACATTTAAAGCAGCGCAGAGCAACTTCATGATTTCGCTGTGGAAATGTTTTCCTCTATCCAAATGCAATGAGGTTGAAAACCCGAAACGAGGTATCAACTCTCTCAGCAACAACTTGGCTACTGTGAGGCTATAACACCTTCTTGTGGGATATGCTTCCACCCACCTTGAGAAAACACACACCACAACTCGAATGTACCTCAAACCATTGCATCTAGGCATCAAGCTGTATTCTGTTGAAAGGTCCTCCAGACCTTCCAATGAGACTCAATGCAGCCACAGTCTTCTTTCCAGCATTCATTTGTTGACACGTGATACACCTATGACACACTGCTTCAGCAAACACAAGGAACCGTGGATTATACCATGTCAGTTTGAACACTTGCACCATAGCATCCCTCCCAAGGTGCACTGTTCCATGAATCTGCCTTGCCATAGGGCTTAGCAAATCATTTGGTAAGATTGCTCGACCATCACTTGAAACCCAAATGCCATCATCTCTTTTCTCACATACTGCTCCAACCCAGTTAGCCTCTTCAGGTTTTGACACTTCTTCCTGCAGACGCTTGAGCTCTTCCCAGGTGTCTGCCATAGACAACATCATGCTGAGCTCGGTTCTTTATGGGCTCTCTCAAGTGTAATCTCCCGTACACATGCACCATTGTTCAGCACAAAAACGTGTAACTTCATTGGCATACCTATTACCTAGAGACACAAAGTAATTTCCCTTCCCATTGGCTGCACATTTTACCACAGCTATTTATTTTGAACATTGTAAAGCTTCCAACAATTGTCACACATATTACCCGTTTCAAATCGGAGATCCTGATGACATTAGAAAACCCCTCTGTGACCATAGCTGTCCGAAGTCATGAACCACACCGAAACCGTACTGGCTGTCTGTGTAGATGCTGACTCGAATTTGATCAGCAACCAAACAGGCACGAGTCAAAGCAATGATTTCGGCCACTTGTGCAGAGTATACTCCCAGTAAACAAGCAGCTTGCACCACTCCACAGATAGTACATAGAGCAAACACTGCTCTCAGATGACCTGCATTGTCTCTTAAGCATGAACCATCTACAAAGAAGATTTCATCAGGTTTGGCCAGAGGTTCATCAACAAGGTAGGGTCTCGGTTTGGTGCAAAGTTCAGTCACATCGAGACAGTCATGGTCCTCACAATCTTCATCCTTAACATTTGGCAAAGGCATCAAGGTGGCTGGATTAAGCACGAACATCTTTTCAGAGTCACATTCTCTGAGGCAAGTATAACCTGCTCAGAACATGTGAGTCTGTTGTTTGTCAAGTTCTGTGTTTTTGTCCTCGTCTTTAGGAGCTCAACTGAAGTGGAACAAACACTGTAAGTGGATGACCCATGTCAATGCTTCCACACCTCTCAATGCGGACACCGGTTGCAGCAATGGATTTGAGACATCTGGGCAACGCTGATGCTATTGAATCTAAAGTAGCTGAAAAACAGTCAACTGGTCTACGGACACCTCCATGACTTTGAGTTAGGACGGACAATGCACAACCTTCTCACTCATATTAGAACAATAAAAAAAAAATCTTGCATTCAGGCATCCTTAGAGCCGGAGCACGACAAAGGCCCTCTCTCAACTCCAGGAATGCAATCAAACAGTTATGGTCCCGAGGTACCGGATCACTCACATCCTTCTGCGTCAGCCTCTGCAAAGGCTGCGCCTTCAGAGAAAAGTTGGGAATCCATTGGCGACAATAGCCAACCATCCCCAAAAACATCCTGACTTCCTTTTACGTGGTAGGCACAGTCATATTCATGATCGCTTCAATTCGATGTGGTAACACTGTTCTCTTGCTTTTTTCAATTCAATGACCCAAGTACTGAACCTTATTCAGACAGTACTGCAACTTATTTGGTGATACCTCATGTACGTTCTCTGCCAGATGATTCAGTAGAGCAAAGGTATCAATCCTGCAAGCATCTTCCGTTTCAGACACAATCTAGAGGTCGTCAATGTACTGCACAAGAACTGAATGCTGTGTCAGTACAAGATATTCAAGATTCTTTTTCAGAAGCTGATTAAAGATCGATGGGCTCTCAGTATACCCTTGAATGATACAACACCATGTTAAAATAAAATCTTCCAGACGGAAAGCAAATAAAAATTGGCTTTCCTCGTGCAAAGGTATCAGAAAGAATGCCTGGCACAAGTCTATCACAGTGAACCAGTCAGCTTCACATGGAATCTGGAACAGTATCACCGATGGATTTGGTACCACTGGACAACAGGGAACCACAATCGTGTTAACCCTTCTCAGGTTCTGCACTATTCAGAATTTACCACTTGGCTTCTGCAATCCCATAATGGGCGAGTTGCATGGACTGCCCATTATTTCCTTCAAAATTCCCTGTTCAATTATAGACTCAATCACATGTTTGATTCCTGCTATCGTTTCTTGTGACAAATTGAACTGGGGCGTCCTTGGGAACTCCGCATTTGGCTCCCCCTGGATCCTAACTGGCTCAACCTCCTTGATCAACTCAATCTCTTCTCCCATAAAGTCCCACACATCCAAAGAGACAGAGTCTCTCAGGTCAAGTGGAAGTTCCTCTACCGTTAACACAGGGAACATATCCACACATAAATTCTGATTTGCCACTTTAAAGATAGCATCATCATTAGTCTGCATTTCCACTCCCTTGGGTGTACAGTAGATGGTACAATTCCATTTATACAGGAGATCGCAACGCAACAAACAAGCAGGACTTGAGTCGCATACCACAAATTGATGTTGGTTGTGAAAAGCTTCTATCTTGCCTCAGTCAATGGGTTAGTCATCTTTTTGTTTGCAACCCTTATGACCTGGATCGTTTGCCATGATAAGGGTACGTAGGGAACTACTGTAGACCTTACAGTAGAATGGCTAGCACCAGGGTCAGCCAAGAAGGTGGTGGAATGACGTTCAACATCCGCCTCTACATATGGTCCTCTCTGGTCTACCTCCAAGACTACTCCAAGAACACAGTCTTCCTTCCCACTTAGATATTGTAACTGCAACTGGTTCGAACCCATCGAATGTCTCAATAAAGCGCATCTGCTGGTACATCTGATTCCCCTGTGGGGCTCTCGGAGGTTGGGGAACTTGCACCTGCTGACTTAGTGCCCCCCCTGCATGGACCTGGGTCTCCTCACAGTATTGACGACCTCAGGTGCCTGCACCATCTCCTCCGCTTGAAACTAATTTGCTGGGTTTAATTTAAACTTGCACTTTCTGTGCCTGATGTAGTGACAAAGGTGACAATCAGTGTTTTTCTTTAACGTTGCAACATCCCACCCGGTCTTGGGGTCTACGGGCTTCCCTCTTCCCTGACCCTGCGCATTCTGTATCCCTCCTTGATTGTTTTCTTGTCTCCTTCCTAACATCCCTCCACTTGGCTGTGTCTGGCCCACCTTCTTAGCATTCTGCATTTGAACCATCATTAACGTGTCCTTGAGCTTTCTTTGCTTTGAGTCCACTTCATCACTGCAGTACTTGGCGTACAGTAGAATCTCATCCACTGACTTGTTCTGCCAGCAAATCAAATGCTGCTGAATCATGAAGCTAATCTGTAGTCTCAGTCCTAAGACAAACTTGGAAACAAATTGTCCCATGTCTTTGGGATCCAGTGTGTCTAACCCACTGTCCTGCTTAAAGGCGTGTAGGAGCCTTTCATAATACTCGTGTAAAGACTCTTTTGGTTCCTGAACAGTTAGGTCTATCTTAACCCAATCAATGTCCTGGGGTGATATTTTAGACTTTAGCAACATACCAGAATCCCTGTCTGGTTCAGAAGTCAGACAATCGACTGCAATTTTACAAGCTGCCCACAACCTGTTTGTACCATTCAACTGGTATTTCCCTCAGCCCAGGAAAATCATCGGTAAACGCCGCCAAATCACCTCTACTCCAAGGCATCACATACCCTCCATTCTGCACTTCTCGCAAAGGGTTAGCCTTTACCCCTTCTGTCCCCCCTTTCGGAGGTGGTGTCTCTCCTATTCCCTTCTTAACATTCTTCTTCCTTGACCATCTTTCTTCCCATATATCAGGCATGCTCCATGCACGTATCCCTACAATGAATTTTTGGATATATATTTTTAATCCTTTGACCCTTTTCTCTCCCAATTCTTGATCGCTATTCTTTAACCTGTGGCTTCCCTGCAACATTTTCGTTTTAGACAAGTCTACCTCAAAACTCTGCACCAATTCTGTCAGCTTCTCATGCTCTTTCCTTGCTCTATGGCTCAAATGTTTTGCCACAAACAACAACTCGTCTTGTTTGTAAAGTTCCATCCTTTCCAAAAACAAACTTTAGCTAATTATCTCATCTACCTCAGCTCTTAACCTCATCATGTCTAGTACTTTGACCGTTATAGCAGTCTTAATCGTCCCTCGACTGAATGCACTACTTGACTTGTCACTCTCTCTATTCTGATCTTCACAGTGACTCTCTTCCCTTACGTTCTGTAAGGCAGATTGACTCCCTGAAACTCCCTGATAAATGCCTCCAGATATCCTTCCACTAGGGCCCCTCACTGGGTATTCCCACATCCACAAATCAGAACGTGAATCCGCCAAAGACTCTGATCTCGCTGCTGTCAGTTCTATCTGACCTCTAGAGCAATCTGCAGTGGCTGGTAAGGGAGTACTTGACTCTATAAGTCTTGAAAAATTACCCATGCAACTCACTGTACCATTCCCTCCAGAGCCAGCGCCCTCCTCTTTTGGAGATCGTGCCGAACTCTCTCTCTCTCTGCCTGATCTGAGTTGTACACTGGCACTATGGGACCGATGGTAACCGGCACCATAGGGCTTCTGGTAATCTTGTGACTATATTTATTCTGCTTGCTTCTGCACTCATTTATGTCTTTGTCCCTTTTCCCTCTGTTCTGGTTAAAATCTTTCCTATTACTTTTGTTGAAAGATAAGTCTGCTACTCTCTATTTCCTTCTATAGGTGCTCTCCTTCCATCCTCTGAGTCTGGGTTGTATGGAGGTGGACACTCGGCTAGTAACCTTTCCAATAAGCTGTCATCTGTGTCACTATCATACTCTTCTTCCTTCCTCTTTTGGGCATCTCCAACCTTGACTAACAATGGGAACAAGAAACCAACATTTGCAAGGAGTCACCTGCTATATGGAGAGATTCATATGGGCCCAGAAGAGGGTCACAATAATATGAAAAACTGACTAGGATTGATAAACAAATGTATTCAGAGATACCTAGGAGTAAAACTAATTGGCAAATTTATTTTTCTTTAATTTTATTGTCATTATTTCAGAGAATATAGTCAAACTTTACATCATAAATAAATAGATACATGAGGTTTAGTGCATAAATATATACAGGTCCCACACATAATACTCATAAGCCATCAGTCATACTCACATTCACTCATAGTGGCATATTCATTAATCCAATAGTAACATTGTTAAAACAACTAACATCGATCCAGATGGTAAACAGCCCCATGGATTCAAAATTGAAAGTTCTTGTGTTTCTTCCCAATGGTAAATGGAGGCAGAGTCCAATAGCACGAGAGAGTTAAACGCCAATGCGTGTTTCGGTGTATAGCCCAGCGAGCTTCATCCAATGTAGCATGAAACGAATGAGTAACTCCAAAAAGACTAGACAGGGAATAACTGCCCCAACATCTATATTAGTCTTCATCAGTGGCTGAAAGTGAAACAAGCATTGACATAGCCAATAGGTCTTGCCTTTGGGACATTAGAAGTGTTTAGCCATGCAACAGTTGATGTTGCACCAAGGATATTGTGCTGCATAACTAAATACTTATAAGGTCCCAAAGGCGAGACCTATTGGCTATGCCAATGCTTGTTTCACTTGTCGCAAAGCCTTAAACAAAGGCTTGAATTAAAAGTTCATCAGCCTTTCTTTTGTTCGAGTGTCCTTGGGCTGGCAGCAGCTGGAGCCTAAAACCTATATGCTAATGTGACGAGAAGGAAACAAAGGAACACAGATTCTCACTGAACAAGTACTTTAGGGAAACCAAGGCTTGAACGCAGGATTTTGATTTTTTTTAACTCACATGTAGGAAATGTGCATAAGTTGTTACACATATAATAATTTAAATGGCATCCATTAATTAATGTATATTTAATTATTCTATAGCGCTACTCATTCCATTGTAGGGGTCAGATTGCTTTACATCACAGAGACACAAGACATAAATACGTGTAAAAATACATGTATAGGAAATGCTACATAAGACAAGGGGGTTATAAGGTGTAGGAATTCCATATCATAGATGTTACAATCCCTTCAAAATTGCTGGGCACACGAAGATCTTTGCAGCAGGTGTTTTAACCCTGTAAAATATTTTAAAATAAGATATCTTTGTGACCAGTTAAATCAACTCTGACATATTTACTGACACATTTATGCTTGTTGACAATTTCTTTGAGCAGACTTAAAAAAAAATTATACATTGACTGTCAGGCTCTATTTTATAAGCTCCTCTGCCCCTTCTGACTTAGCCCCTTCACCTTGCCACACGTGACTTTCAATGTATGGGATCCCGGAGTAAACACGTTTCCAATTCTAGCACTATGCTTCAGACACCAGGCATTACTTCCTCGCTCCTCCTATTCTCTCAAACCTACTGAATATATTTGCGGTTCCCTTGGTGAGTTTTAGTGCCTGCCTACCCCTATTGATGATCGATCTCTTGTGCGAATCCCCGTTGTAAATCAGTCAGGTGGTGGGAAGGATAACTGTTATTCCCAATGTTCATCAAATAAGTAACCGATTAAAAACAGCGGTGAAAAAACACAGATGTATGCGGACACCACCGCAAACAAAGAGTAAGCACAAAGAAAATTAACAGTACAAACTTCCCATTAAAAAAAAATCCACACGCACCCACCGATTTAAAATCAACATACGCGAGGAAACAATTCTCGTCTTAATCTGCACTACGACAAAATTCCCTGGACCCATAAAAGTGAAATACGGCGATTACGGGCGGTGCTCCATCGATTGCGCTGTGATTAATTTTTCCAGGCTAACATAAGATTTAATAAGTACAAGTGGCTAAGGAAGGCAACCCAGCTCCCGCGTACAGGCCAAAATTGAAAGCTATTGTGCCAACTCATCTTCCAGCGCCTATGACAGACCTTAGGACGTGTTGGTGCATACGTGAGTAGTCTGCGCCACTGGATATTCTCCCAGTACCATTGTCACAAGGGCACCTTTTCCAATGCCGGTGGGCTGTCTTGGATATTCACGCTGGCTGACCTAAGGCAATGTAACGTTGAACCCCATTGCGTTAGGGTTCAGGTAGGCCACCAGGCACATGCGCGCGCAAGTGTTGAAAGGCAGAGAGGCACTTGATCTGCAAGCAACAGCATCACGTCACACAAGGTTGCCGTTTCACGAAAGGTTAGATCCCGATTAAGTCTCAGGGGTTAGTGGCCACGCAGGGACTGGTGATGTACTGGGTAACGTTTACGAAAGACAGATACGAATAGGGCAACAAACCACAGAGACACAAAGAGAAAAAATACTGGCTCACTGAGAACATCAAAGCAGCCGCGAGAAAAAAAGTGATCATGATCAAGCGCGGCGAGCAATGCGCTTAATGAGCATGACTCGTAAGCGGGCACCCGCGCTCATGCACGCAAGCTGTAGGCCGGCCATGGTAGCATTTTTTGAAGCCCTTACTAAAAGTCTTGCCAGAGAGCACATGCGCTGGGTCAGGCGAGACCTAAACAAAATGGTAATCTGTCCCTATACCATGACTAAGGTGACATCCCTACTTAGCATTTCCCATGCAAGATCTATCAAGGGTGTCAGCTGATGAAGACTTCCTAAGAAGTGCACTCATGTTGTATGGGTCAGTAGCCAAAGCTACTGAGTTCATTCTAAGAGCCCCTTCTCCTCTCCTGGTTCTTCTTCCCCCTTCTCCTAACTCAACCCTTGGGGCACTATCCCTAATACAAAATGCACAGATGTAATGCACTCCCACGAAACACCTCCTCTTGCTAGGCACCTCACATAAGGTAACTTTCCATTGAATCTTATAATCTGTCCAACTACTGTTAGGGTGTCCTTGGGTCTCAGGCTTCTTCAGCGAGAAAGAACATCGGCTCCTAATTATCGGCATTCCTGACTACACTGTAACAGATCTCCTCCATGTCTAACTCCTAAAAGAAAAGGCGTTAGTCTAACTAACAGAGACAGCTTCTTGCACCTTTAACAGAGACCTTGCATACACATGGATTTCACTGGCTTCCACTCCTCCCCGCGCTTCACTCAGCTGCACACATTCCGCCTTGCGTGCACTCCCGCTCCGGCCCCTGCCCGCCATGACATTTCCACTGCTCCCTGCGCTTCACTCAGCCGCACACGTTCCGCCTCCTCTCAGCGGTCCCGCGCTTTACCTACCTCAGCCCAACTTCACCGCTCCTCGTTCCGCCTCCTCACATCAGCCCGACTTCACAGCTCCTCATTCTGCCTACTCCCATCAGCCTGACTTCACCGCTCCGCATTCCGCCTCCTACCATCGCTTCTCTGAGCCGCACACGTTCCGCTCCTCCCCGCGCTTCTTGGATCTCAGCCTGACTTCACCGCTGCTGTTTATTTTTTAAATAACGTTTATTTTTATTATTTTCATAGCCTATGTCCATCTACAGGACCCCCCCTTTCCAACGCTGTATTGGGTGTTGCGATTGGTGGTGTACTTTTCGAGTTTACCTGGCTCAAAGGACACAGATCTCTCTTTATAATAGTAGTAAAGATTTCGTGTTTTCTATAGCGCGAACATGACCCTGCAAAGGGTGTCAGAGCGCTTTACAGGGCATTTCAACAGTCCGAAACATAATACATGACATTTCCGGTTTACGACCATTTACACTTCGGGAAAGTTTACAAACATATATAGTAGTCATCAGATGGATTACCAAAGGCCTCCTGACAAATAAAACCATAATAGAATGCGTATACAAGACCAAAGCTTGTTAGAGAGCTGCTTGCTTAAAATTTAACAAATGTGACAGGTTAATACATAGACGTACCACTGTAAATATTTAGAGGAGAAATTTCCTCATATAACATGATTTTGCCTCCTTTTGGAATGTTGCGAAGGATGGGATTCTTCTGATGTCAGGGGGGAGGGCTTTCTAAATTTTCAGTGCTGCCCCTGAGAACCATCAGTCATACGTTCTTTTCTTACGGAAACGAGCCGGTTTCAGTAGTAGATCTGCTTTGCTCCTGGAGGATCGTGTTCCTCCCAACATCGTGAGTTTCAGAGCAAGATAGAGTGGAGATTTGTTGTGTATTGCTTTATGAGTGATGCATGTCAGCCAGCTTGAACTGAATTCGTGCTTCAAAGGGTAGCCAGTTGAGGGCTTTCAAGTACGGGTAGATATGGTTGAATTTTTTGGATCCCGCTATAAGTCTTGTGGCTGCATTAAGACATGCTTTCAAAGGGGCTGTTGAGATCTTCGGGAGCCCTGCCAAGGTAGTGCAACCATATTCGATCCTTGAAGTGACCAGTGCCAGAACTGCTGTTTTGAGGTCTGCTTTATCTAGAAATGGTTTGAGCTTTCACAATTGGCTTAAGTGGAACCTGGAATTTTTTTCCATTGTGTTGATGTGTGCTGACATGTTCAGGTTTTTGTCCAGAATGATACAAAGTGACTTTGTTGAATCAACAATCTTCGGAGTGCACTTTAGAGCAGTGATTAGGTTTGACCATTCTGCTATCATAATTTTGCTTTTCTGGGGTGTAATCAGTAGGAATTCCGTTTTCTGAGGATTTAGTTTTAGGTGGTTCTTGGTTAACCATAGTAGGGTTCTGGTTAGCGCTAAGTTCATTGTCTTTATATCATCGCATGAAGCGACTTTGATGTACAATTGAGTGTCATCAGCATACATGTGGAAAGCAATGTTATCATTTTGTAGTTTTTCCGTTAGAGGTTCTACGTATAGATTGAAAAGTGCCGGAGATAGCGTAGAGCCTTGTGGGAATCCTATGGCATTATTGGTTGCGTTTGAGAGGGTTTGGTTGATGATGACTTTTTGCGATCTAAACCAGGTTAGAACTGTACCCTCAATTCCCATTCTGTTATTCAATCGGTCACGTATTTTGGCATTATTCACCGCGTCGAACGCTGCCAACAGGTCCAACAAGATTAAGAGGCATGTTTCGTTCTGGTTGAGAGCCAGTAATGCATCATCTTCTATGTGCAGAATTGCAGTTTCAGCACTGTGGTTTGGACGGAAACCAGATTGGCAATCGTTTTACAGCTTGAAGTCAGAGATGTGTAGGCTAAGTTGTTGTTGTACACATTTTTCCAGAATTTTGGCCAACATGGGAATATTAGTTACAAAATATTCGGATCTGAGGGGTTCTCTGATGGTTTTTTTACGAGAGGAATGACTTGCCCTATTTTTAAGCAATCCGGTATTTGGCCTTGGGATAATGAAGCATTGATGATCTTAGTCCACAACGGGATTAGCAGGTGTTTTATGGAAGACCAGCATTTTGCCGTTAGGGGATCGTTATAGCGATTGTTAGGTTTAGTGGTTGACATGATCCTTGAAATGTCTATTTCACTGACCGGTATAAAATCTAACAATTGGGCATTGTTTTTAGGTTTGTCTAATTCTTGTTCATCCTGAACTTCATCCCCCATACCCTTCTCAATTTCAATGTCTTCATCTGCTTTTTTGAGTTCCCCCTCCAATGTGAGAGCTTTGTCTGTAAAGAAGACTGAGAAATCTTTGCTATTTAAGATTGTTTTGGAAATGACTGGTGCCACTTTGGCCGATTTATTTGATTGGTCTTTAAATAGATCGAATAATTTCCTAGGTCTATTTACTGCGTTATCCAATTCTTTCCTGAAGAATTCTTATTTTGATTTGATAATGCTTTTGTTATATGCTTTCCTGGATTGTCTCAATAGGATTAGATGAGGCGAAGAAGGGTGTTGTCGCCATTTATGTTCTGATAATCTCAGTGACCTTCTTTCTTCATTAAGGGCACCATTGAACCACGGATTTTTGTCTTTGTCTGAGACCCTTTTCAGTTTTAGCGGGCCAGGTCCTCAATAATGCTGGACATTGATTTATTATAATGCAGCGTTAGGTCATTGACGTCAACCATGCTTTTGGTTGGCTGCAAATCTATTTCGCAGCGTGCTGCTATGCTTTCCATATTAATTCCTCTAGTGTCCCTGGTCCATTTTTTAGGTTTGATAGCTTGTGAAGATGGTTTTGTTTTTCTGAGGGGAATTTCGCATGTAATTATGTGGTGATCCGACCAATCGCAGGGTGTGATTACAATGTTCCCGATTGATTTCCCTTTAGCTACGATCCAATCTAAGGTGGACACTTTGGTGTGGGTGGGGAGATGTCATCCTTGGACTAAAGATTGCTCATCCAGGAAGATTTTCAACTGGGTGATTTGATTATCATCATGATCCTCCCAATTAATGTTGAAATCTCCTAAGAAAATATAATTCATCGGCTGATTAGAGTTAGTAGTAATGATTTCTATCATCATGCCGATGAATTTGGTCTTAGTGCGCAGGGGGTGGTAGAGTGCATGGACTTTACATTGCTGGTTATCTGATGATCTTAAGGACATGCCTAGATATTCACAAAACTCTAAAGGGTCAGTTTGTATTTTTGTGATGGAGATGTCAGATCTATGTATACAGGTGATTCCTCCACTCTTTCTGATATTTCTATCTTGCCTCAGAATCTAGTAGTTCGGGGGGACTAATAGGTCTAAGGAAGGCGACGAAGAGTCAGAAAGCCAAGTTTCAGTTAGAATGGTTATGTCAATTTCATGGTTAAGTATGAGATCAGCTATGTCAGCCGCGTGTTTATTAGCTGATCGACAGTTTAGTAGAAAGCACCGAAAATGTTTCTGCGCATTGATCGAAGGTGGCATAGATTCAACAGGCATTATTGACACTTTCATAAGATTATTGTTATTACTAACCCTGGGCGAAGCACTACGCTCCGTTTGCGGAGTTTGCGGAGTTTTGGCAACTCCGCGTTCCGCGGAGTTCGCGTAGCTGCCGATAACTCCGCTATCCGGTGCGGAGCGTAGTTGTCGCGCGCTAAATAACATTGTCGCGCGCTAAATAACATTATCGCGTGCGCGGCAATGGCTTACCTTGGTTCTGCGTTCGCTTTTTCCCGGTCGCGTCGGCCACCATGTTTGTAAACCCTTCCGTGCAGCTGTGCGAACGCGATAACGTCATTGAAAGCGCGATAAAGCCATAAGGACGCGCGAGTATGTTTGTTGGTAAGATCGAGTTGCCGAACACGCAGAACCTGCAATCTTGCACAGAATAACTCGCGAGCATGTTAAAAGTTAAACCATAATAATAAATTACCATTTTGGTTAGCAAACAAGTGAGAAACCCCTCAAAGTTGTACCTTTGGATGTATTTTTTGGGGGGAAGGAGTCCTCTTTCTGTTTCTACTGTATTTTTGAATATTAAGGAGGAAGGGCTCTGGAGTTTACAACTTCCTGTTCCTGTCCACCAGGCTCCTCCCAGTGCTTTGTCCATGAGGTGGTCACTTTCATTTGGATTTTGAGCTGGCAGGATCACTTTCTGTGTGTGTTGGCTGCATTACTGCTTTTTTTGAATCTTACTGAGGACTTTTGGATTTTGAATTCTCTTTTTCAAGTAAGTTCAGTAATGTATGAGTGAGTATGATGTTGTAGACTTGTGTTTGTTTGATTTAAAATGTTTTAACTACATTATTCATTCCTTGATTTAAATTATTGATGGGTGCCTACTTTTATGAGGTCCCAACTTGTATTTCTTTTTAAATTTCATCCAGGCTACATAGAGAGGTACCCATGGGTAAAATCATAATTCTGTGTTTAAATTTTTATTCAAGTTTGTAAACAAACATCATGGCTGGCATTGGATTATGGTCATCATTATGCAATAGCAATGTCTGCTGTGGAATTTCTGTTTGTGTAATGAAAAAGTTTTTTTATTTTTTTAAGCCAATAGCTGACCCTAGTACTCCATGTAGTTAGTGTGTAGGCATGTTTGAGTTCATTGTAATAACTTTCTGTGGTTGGCCTGGCCATGTGTTGTTGGCGGCCATTTTATGTTTCCCAGCCACTTTGGTCTTGCCATAGGCCTCCAAACTTGTGGCCTACTCTTCCAGTAGGCCAGAGGTACTAGTCATAGGGTCATGAAAGGTAATCAACTGTTTTTCTGGTGTACCTCTAATTAGGAAATCATGGATGGACTGGATTGATTTAGAAAATCTTATGTTTATGTGTGGGGTATGTCAGGTTTCGGGTGTCTGTCAATTTCTGCCATTAGGTAACCCTAGGAATACAGCTCGGGTAGTTTTGGTAACGTCGCGCCGTGTGGGAACGCGACCTTACCTTTTTTGTCTTTTTCGCGCGCTCAATGTACTGGCTCGGGAACGCGATAACGACTTTTTACTCGATTCGCGTTGCCGAACACGCCGATTTTGCATTCTCGCGAACAATATGTCCCGAGTTGCATAAAAGTTCCTCGAAAATGTTTAATGTGTCCCCTGTGCTACCAAAAAGTCCTCATTTTTTGTGTTATTTACTTCTTTGGTTGTAGTTTTGTCTTCCTGGAGCATGGGCCACTCCCAGTTCCTTTCTGTCCTCTATGTAATGATTTCTTGTTTATGGTTGGGGTGACCAATTTGGGGGGTGGTGTCTGGTGTGTTCATTTTGTGAAGCAAAGCATTGTCCCTTTGGCATAGGCATTTATTGTCTGTCCTCTCTTTCTTTTCATGTAGTGGTGAGGGCCATTTTGTGTGTACTTCCTTTGTGATGATTCTGCTATGTTGTTGTTGGTGGGCAGGCTATGTGGTGGCGGCCATTTTGTGTATGCTTCCTTTGTGACTGATTTTGCCATGTGGTGGAGGCCATTTTGGGTGCATCCCCTTTCCATGTTGTCTTTGGGTGTCCCTGTCCTCCTGGCCCTATGGAGGCGGCCATTTTCTGTGTCCTTCCCTGGTCCTCTTCTTTTGCCATAGCCATCCAAGGCTTTTGTAGGTACTACCACTCAAAGCCATAGGTGCATTCAAGTTAATCAACTATTTTTGTGGTGTAACTTTAATTACACCGTGTATGGCTTTGGATTGCTTCACATTTTTTTGTAATGGTGGTACTTTTAGTTTTTTGGTTGCTTGTGTGTAGCTATTATGGCACTCCCTGCCATTAGGTAACCCTAGGAATACAGCTCGGGTAGTTTTGGTAACGTCGCGCCGTGTGGGAACGCGACCTTACCTTTTTTGTCTTTTTCGCGCGCTCAATGTACTGGCTCGGGAACGCGATAACGACTTTTTACTCGATTCGCGTTGCCGAACACGCCGATTTTGCATTCTCGCGAACAATATGTCCCGAGTTGCATAAAAGTTCCTCGAAAATGTTTAATGTGTCCCCTGTGCTACCAAAAAGTCCTCATTTTTTGTGTTATTTACTTCTTTGGTTGTAGTTTTGTCTTCCTGGAGCATGGGCCACTCCCAGTTCCTTTCTGTCCTCTATGTAATGATTTCTTGTTTATGGTTGGGGTGACCAATTTGGGGGGTGGTGTCTGGTGTGTTCATTTTGTGAAGCAAAGCATTGTCCCTTTGGCATAGGCATTTATTGTCTGTCCTCTCTTTCTTTTCATGTAGTGGTGAGGGCCATTTTGTGTGTACTTCCTTTGTGATGATTCTGCTATGTTGTTGTTGGTGGGCAGGCTATGTGGTGGCGGCCATTTTGTGTATGCTTCCTTTGTGACTGATTTTGCCATGTGGTGGAGGCCATTTTGGGTGCATCCCCTTTCCATGTTGTCTTTGGGTCCCTGTCCTCCTGGCCCTATGGAGGCGGCCATTTTCTGTGTCCTTCCCTGGTCCTCTTCTTTTGCCATAGCCATCCAAGGCTTTTGTAGGTACTACCACTCAAAGCCATAGGTGCATTCAAGTTAATCAACTATTTTTGTGGTGTAACTTTAATTACACCGTGTATGGCTTTGGATTGCTTCACATTTTTTTGTAATGGTGGTACTTTTAGTTTTTTGGTTGCTTGTGTGTAGCTATTATGGCACTCCCTGCCATTAGGTAACCCTAGGAATACAGCTCGGGTAGTTTTGGTAACGTCGCGCCGTGTGGGAACGCGACCTTACCTTTTTTGTCTTTTTCGCGCGCTCAATGTACTGGCTCGGGAACGCGATAACGACTTTTTACTCGATTCGCGTTGCCGAACACGCCGATTTTGCATTCTCGCGAACAATATGTCCCGAGTTGCATAAAAGTTCCTCGAAAATGTTTAATGTGTCCCCTGTGCTACCAAAAAGTCCTCATTTTTTGTGTTATTTACTTCTTTGGTTGTAGCTTTGTCTTCCTGGACAGGCCATGTGGTGGCGGCCATTTTGTAGGTACTTCCTTTGTGCATTTATCATTGGCCTCCCTGCTTTTGGTCTGATCTGATAGTAGGACAGACTCCCAGAGGTGGTAGTTAGTTACTAGTGAGCGGGGCTGCTTTATGTAGCTGTTTCTATTTGGTCTATTTAATTACCATCATTACGGCATGTGTGTATGCCATTGCATTTCCAAGTTGGTTGTCTGGGCAGGGGGGTAGGTAACTTTTTTGTGTGTGGAATAATTTTATGACTTGTATGTGTTTTTGCCGTGAAGTTTTACAAACTCTTAGCCATGGTGTATTTTGATTTTCCTTGCATTAACCTGTCATGACTCATGTGTAGCAGGCAACCTCCTTTTTCTGTCCATGTTGGTATATGATAGGCCTGCTTGACTTTATTATTGGTTATTTCTAGCTGGGAGCTGTGGTGCTCGTACTATTAGTCTTCTTTTTTGTGTTTTATACATTGCCCTGTGTGTCTTTCAATTGTTCATGTGTTGTTGGCTTACTGCTTGTTTGACTGACGTTTTCTGTCTTCTTTGCTTGTAGGTGCACAGAAAAAGACTGAGGAGGTGCTGGCTGTTTTCATCCATCGCCCGTTCAACTGCCAGACGGACGTCCTTCAATTGTACGCCACGTGTGGGGTGTGACTCATCTGACCACACATCTCTGCAATTTGTGCTACTGAGTGCTGCTGTGTGCTGCTGACATCAGAAGAAGATGGGTCCTAAGAGAGCAGTTACCAGGTCCTCCACCACCAAGAAAGTTGCTGAGAAGAAGGTACAGAAAAAGGAAGTGTCACTTAAGGCTGGTATGGACCCCCAAACCTTTTTTGGGCCCCCAAAACGTACGCCTGCAGCAGCGGTGTCCATGGTGCAAGCTGGAGCCAGCACATCGGCATTAGCGGGGGCAAGCCACCAACCCAGGGCCAAGCACATGAGGGTCGAAGAGGTAGCCGACCTAGTGTTACAAAGCAGTGATACTGAGCCTGAACTTAACTTATCGCTGTCTCAAAGTAGCACACAATCTATGCAAGCTGAAAGTGCTGACCAACCGCCGCCAGCAGTAGATGTTCAACAACCACAACCACTTCCCGCAATAGTTGTTGTTGAAGAACCACAGCACGCTATAGTACTTCCTCAAGAACAACAACCACCGTCTCCACACGCAATAGTGGAAGTTGTTCCTCCCGATGTCGGGGCAGTTCAGGAAGTAGAGCCTCATTCCGAGCAAGAAGAAGAGGAAGCCACTTCTGGAGGTGATCTACTGTCTTTAAATTTACGAAAGGAAAGGAGGGTTAGTGGCAGTGCATCGAGTTCTTCGCATAGCATCCCTTCAGATGACCTTGATAAGGATTATCATCCACGACGAAGAACTGAGCATTCAAAGGAGAGGCATCAAAAGACCAGGCTGGGAAAAAGGAAGGATCCGTCAAGGCTTGAACTTCCGGAGTTCGATGTAGGTGAACAGGATACTGATGGTGATAAAGACGGGTCTGACACTGACAATGTCATCATCACAAGCGTTATTCCTGGTGCAGAGGATGTAGAGACCAGCATTTTCACCCTATCTAGAAGGGCTGCGATTAGTGATGAGCAGGTAGCACGTGTAACTCCTACACACTCAGCGCCCAAAGTAACACCAGCTCCCATTTTTGCATCAGCGAAGGCCCGGCAGCGTGCGACATCCAGCGCAAGCGCCACCTCAACAGAAGGAGGTAGTGGCAGTACTAGTACTGAACTGTCACATAGGGAAATGCAACCAAAAGGCTCCAGTTCATCCGGGATTGGAAGTGGGTCCTCCTCTTCCTATGGCAGGAGACAAAAGTTTAGCTCCCCAGTCTGGGATTTTTTTACGGTTCACCCACATCAGGAGAACATTGCTATATGCTCCATTTGTCACACCAATGTTAGTCGTGGTAAGATTGGTACAAACTATGGTACTGGAGGCCCAACGACCCATATGAAAAAAACACACACAATTGTATGGGAGAACCACCTTGCAAGCTTACAAAAAGATGTAAGCACTGGTGTTGGTGGGGAGGATACAGTACTACAAGGTCCACTCATGGAAGAAGAGGGAGACGATGACCTTCTATCTGGGAGTGGTACACCAATGAGCCCTGTCGCCAGCACTGGAGTGGTGCAGTCCAAATCCTCAGCATCAGCAACTTCTCAGTGGCACCAGAGTCAGCCGGAGACACCAAGGGCAAGGAGTGAAAAGTCTGCGTTGAAAGGTGGTTCGTCTAGCAGAACAGACAGAATTACCAAGCAGCTTACCATTACTGGCATGTTTAGGCAGGAGGGAAAGTACGAGCGGAACCACCCAACAGCACGTTTGTACAATGCGAAACTTGCAAAAATGTTGGCACTGGACCTTCTCCCATTTTCATTTGTTGAGGCAGTGGGATTTCGGCAATTAGTGGCAACACTCGCCCCAAAATGGGACGTTCCCAGTCGCTACTATTTTGCAAGAGTTGCTATTCCAGCACTACACCACGACGTGCTGGGATTGATTGGGAAAGCCTTACAACAGAGTGTTGTCCATTGTATCCACCTGACAACCGACATGTGGAGCAGTCGCGAAGCCACAGCAGATTACATGTGCATCACCGCACACTGGATCTCTTTTGCAGGTGTGAAAGACAAGTTAACATCAGGCCTTCTTGATGTTGCTGGGATTTTCAATGACACTCGCAAACATGCAACTGTAGCCATGTTTGGTATGGAGAAAAATCATACTGCTGACAACATTTTGTCTGACTTTAACAGCAAGGTCTTTGAATGGCTGAAACCAAGAGGCCTTAAGATTGGTTTTGTTGCCACCGACAATGGCAGTAATGTAGTGAGGGCAATGAAAGATGGACAGTATTTCAGGGTACCCTGTTTGGCACACTGCATTAACTTAGTCGTGCAAGACTTTCTGAAACATGAACAACAAGTCAGCAACATACTGACCATCTGCAGAAGAATATGCACGCATTTTAACCATTCTTTCAAAGCGCGGAAGCTGCTACGCGTCATTCAGCGGGAGCATAATTTGCCAGTCAAAGCACTGATCCAGGAGGTCCCAACACGTTGGAACTCGACTTATTTCATGCTTGAGCGTCTCTTTGAGCAGTACATACCACTGAATGCTTATGTAATGTCAAGAAGATTAGTGGATCCTACTGTTAATCTTAAAAGCCTGACCGTTGAGATGTGGCAGTGGGACATCATTAAATGCTTGACAGAGATGCTACAACCTTTTGAGGTGTTCACACGTGCAGTTAGCAGGGAGGACTGTACTATGGGCCAAGCCATCCCATTGTTGTACATGCTCGAGCAACAGCTGAAGGAGGTCTGTGAAGCATACGAAGGTGACGAAGAAAAAGTTGATGCATGTACCTTGGCCAAGGCCTTACGCAACCGCTTATCTGTAAATGCAAGGCTTAAAATGATTGTGTCAGATCCAAATTACATAACTGCAACAATCTTGGATCCACGGTACAAATTGTTTGTCAGCAGTAGCGCAGTCATTCCTTTTTCAGATGGGGATGTTGCCAATTACAAAAGTTCCATAGCTGTGGAAGCTAATGATTTCGAAACTGAACGGCTGTTACTTAAAGGCCTGACAGTGCCAGCCCAGGACAGTCAAAGTACTCCAGGCCATCCTCCTGAGGCAACTCTGGCAAGTTCATCACAGCATGAGAGCGGTGCGTCCGCTTCCCAGCAGGCACCAACAGTACCAAAAGCAGCACCTGCACGATCTGATTCAGCAGACACAACCAAAAGCATAACTGCTTTTTTTCTACAGAAGGGAATGGGTAAGTCCGTTGCTGTTGCAAAGGGGAAAGAGGAGCAGCAAAGCCGAGCACCATTGAACACTGAGCGGATGGTTCAGGCCTATCTGGATGACACAACAGAGGTGTTCATGGAGCAAAGCCCATTGGTCTATTGGTATGAAAGAAGGAGACAGTGGCCAGTGCTGAGCAGGCTGGCGATAAAGTATTTGGCTTGTCCTGTAGCCAGTGTCGCCTCTGAGCGGGTTTTCAGTGCTGCTGGTGCCATTGTGACATCGAAAAGGACCAGTCTCTCCCCCAAAAGCGTCGAGAGGCTGACAATGATAAAAATGAATCAACACTTCATACCACCAGACTATACTGTACGTGAATCAGAGCAGGATGAAGAAAGCGAGCCCGAAGAATTTATCACTGCTGGGTTACATGACCTACTGCTGTCCCTGACCCGCAGAGTTTGAGGACGAGCACCTCTTCCCTGACCAATAGGCTGTTAAATTGTGACTTTTTCCCTTCTTTTATTTGTGTTATTTATTTTCTTATTAAAAATGACTTTCTGGTGCATAACTGCTAATCTTAAAATAAAAAGCTCAACCAAATCCATCCCCACCACTCATTCTTTTAATGTACCCACTGGAGTTGCACACCTGTGCATTTTATTTTCGCTGTATCTTTTTTAGTTACCTCCTGGAGTTGCACGCCTGTGCATTTATGTTCCATGTTGACTGCACTCCTCAGAGTCTTGCTGCATCTTCTTGACTCCCACTCAAGTCAATACAATTCCATCTTGGCAGCCATACATTTGATGTTGTAGATGGAGTATAGTACAATAACAATAATGTAGCCTCTAACAGTCCCTCCATAATAAGTGAACCGTACATGACTACAGCCATCCTCTATTTCATTTGAAATCTGCAACTCATAATAACTGCCTTGCTGAGTCTTACTGTTAAGGCTACCACCTCTGTCTGCAGGCATTCAGAGACGACTCTTCTGTGTCAAAAGAAACTTGAGCAGGCATCCACAACTGAAGTCAACTTGTTGTGATGATGACTCGCATTACAAAGGCTCGGCAGCATCTGTGATCAATCTTCTGACAGTGAAAGAGAAGAAGAGCAAAACAGGTATAAAAATGAATGCCATGCATTGCATGGGATGTATTTTTTGGCTGACTCTGAGCTAATGTGCATGGAGTTGAAGTATATTAGTAACTTCAGTTCAGACTCACGTGATAGCCAATTCTTCCATGTTATTTACTAATAATAGAAATTATTTACGCACTTGTGTTCCTACTACTACAGATGCAGTCAGGACTTAATTTATCTTTGCTGTCCGGCGGTTGGATCTGAGCTGATTGATGCACGATGTTTCTTGGAGTGGAATACAAGGTAATAAATAAAATACAAATAAGAGTCACAGCACAGTAGACCCAGGCTACTACATGTTTGTGCACAGTGCTGTGGTAGAGTACAATAGTGGTATGATTGATGACTGAGAATGACGCATTGATTTTGTTGATTAATTTTGTAAATGCTAGGTTGCTTTTTCAATTTCATTCACCTTTCTGTGGGTCTGAAATTTTTAGGGAAATGCAGTTTGTATAACGGCCAAACCTGTGTCGTCGTGGGCCTGTTGTTGTGTGCTTGCTCCTGTCTTTTTTTGTACTTCTACATTAAAAATGATATGCAACTAGTAGACTTATACAAATTGTATCCAAGCCGCCTCAGTCTGAAAGTCCTCTCATACGACTACTCCTCTTGTTTTGTATTGTTTTTTTATCTTCACTGTATTACAATTTGTTTAGGTCATTCACATTCTTTTGTATTTGCCTTTTCTTTTTCAGGCTGGACATCTTTCACGGTTCACCCACTGCTTTATAGTATGAGCATCAACTCTCATCCTTACCACAGATCCTCATCATCAAGCAATTGGATTGCGGGAAACCAAGAATCATATTCAGCGTGTCCTTTTCTTACGTCCATTGCTTACAATCATTAGCTAGCTGATCAACATCATAAAAAAATCATCGTCTTCATTGTTTTGCTTTTGTTGTCTCCAATCTCCATGCGTACTGTTTTTCTTTCTCAAACCTTTCCCAAAACCCCCGTACCCATCCATTAAACAATCCCTAACCCTCTTCCCCCGGGCTGCGTGGTTACATTGAGGTGTGATGTTTCTTACATTAAATATACACCAACAATTTGATCACGCGCTTGCTGGGGCAGATGTGGTCAAAGCAACAATAGTGAAATGTCAACAAGGCATGGCCAGGATCTTCTGCGGCTTCCCAACTCAAGCTCTGTGTATAACGCCAAATAATTTACCATTTAACATCAAACAACGAATGCATCTAATGAATTGGCGTAATTTATTTTTTGGGTTTAAAGTGTAAAGCATTTATGATTTAGAAAAGTTTGACGTTGCCGTGAGTACTACAAGTAACGTTGAACTTCTTATCTTCTCTTGCACTTTGTTTCCAGTCCCCAAAACCATTGTTTTGTTTCAGTTTAGCAGTTGCAATATTGGGTCACCCATGCAATGTACTGTACTTACTTATACTACCCCCACATTGTCTGTCACGCGAATGACTGTCTCTTTCTTTTTGTCGCTACTGGCAGGGTCTGTCTACTATCACAGAAGTTCTGATTCTGAACCACAGATTCTTCGCCATTGTCTTGGAAATCAAATGCAGCCCTTGCAGTGCCACACTTCATGATAAATCATCATCATCTCATCAGCAATCACAGGTAAGATAAGTTTGCAGTGAGGTATAACGCAAGACAGACTGGTCGTTCTTCTAATACTACCAATATAACTCGGTGAGGGTTTA
Organism: Lissotriton vulgaris; assembly: GCF_964263255.1. Classification (NCBI taxonomy): domain Eukaryota; kingdom Metazoa; phylum Chordata; class Amphibia; order Caudata; family Salamandridae; genus Lissotriton; species Lissotriton vulgaris. Next base: position 3,696,160 of record NC_141692.1, read on the forward strand.
CTGCATCTATCTGTTTGCATGTTAAAGATGTGGGCAATATATTTTATTATTAAAAAGCACTGTCCGCCGACCTGCATGGCCAAATTAAACCTTGCGAGGTTGCACAACGTACATTATTTGGTGAAACACTCCCCCCTCCAACCCCACAAGAAACGCAAATGAACTTCAAATGTTTTCTTTTTACAATAACTTTGTCTCGTTTATTTTAACATAATGTAATATATATATAACTAAAGATGATACAAAAATAAAATATATATAAATCCTACACCAAGCTGTCCCCCTACCCGCCTCCCCTAACCCCAACCAAATTCCCACGCTCAATGTCATGTAAAAAAAAAGTAAAAACCCAACACCCAATTCCCACCCACCAACAAAAGGATTGAAAAAGGGGCAAACAGGGTCCATCTCATAGCCGGCGGGCTTTTAAGTGTTGATCCACCAGGATCTTGACACGCTCCTCTATCTGTTTTTTAGTCTGACTGCTTTGAGCCTCCAGCCTGGCTACCCGGAGGAGAATTTTTCGCTGGAACTGGCGGCACCTACATTGGCAGCCATGTTGTTGTGGGGGGGTGGACGATGCGGGGAAAATCTGGCGGCGGGCGGCTGCCTGAGCACGCCGACGTACTCCTGCAGGCTTGGGGGCCGGGGCATTGGAAGAGGCAGCAGCTGCTGCCGCCGCCTCCTCCTCCTCCTCCTCGGCCTGAGCCACCAGCCGGCGGTAGGCCTCAACGATGGCCTGCAGTTTCCGCTGACGGGCCCGGACTGCCAGCTCCTTCCTGGTTGGTTTAGAAGGAGTAACTATAAAGAAAGAGACAGAATTGTTGTAATCAAAAATCCCAGCAAATAAAGAACGCAAAATGGATCCAACACATAGTGGGCGGCACAGTACAGTAGCAATAGCAAGCAAGTTGAGTACCTAAAATGTTGTTTTATCTATCTTGAACATTCTATTCTACGCCTTATATACTTCATTTGTCTGCCTTTTTGGCACGGCATTATGCCTGCCCTAGTAACATAGTATGGGTGTACTTGAACGGTCACATACGAACACCTGTCTTTTTCATATCTCGTTCTTTTATATCATATACTCTGTGCTTCCGGGAAAAGTGACAGTCTCAAACTAACATTAAATTAACAGTGGCCAGCTAGTACTAATAAATGTCTACTCTAGAGACTATCATTCTTTATATCGCCAACAAACGTTAGGTGGTTTGTGTTTCGCCAGCAACGACCCGGAATGCATCCAGTCGTCCCCTCCTTCCCTTGCCTTTGTGTTTAACCAAAACACCGCTGCCAACACTAGTATCCACTATCCACTAACCACCAATATTGGATGTGTCTCCCACCCACGCAGGCAGCTGTGTTTTCCACTTTCTATGCTTCCACAACAACCCACGCATCCAACTGCTCTCAAACACCTGCATTGCTGATTCCAAAGTATCCTTCTATATTATATGATTAGAGCTTTTTCCTTGCAACTTTCATCATACTTTAGTTAAAATCAATCTCATGTTAATCCATCGCGGTCATGTAATGTTGTGGATAAGACTTTTTTAGTCTGCCACCAACCTTTCACAGCTGAGTTGTAGTCACATAGAAGAGGCATGTATAACTAATTTTATCAATTCTGGCCGGTGGTAATGCTTTTGCTAAGCTTGGTAATGAGAACAGTGGCGTCATATATTGTCCAGTAGAACTTCAAGTTCACTATAAATATCAGAGTACAGTGAGGAAGTTTTCCCCACCCACCAAGTAATGCGGATCACTATTGAATGTAACTTACCATCGCCCACCGTTGTTGTCTCCTCCCCCGCTGCTGCCGGTGCTGCTGTAGGTGCCTCTGGTGGTCCTCCATTCCCCTCCGGGATCGCCTCTGCTGACGGCGTTGCAGCGCCGCTGCCCCCGTCGGCACTGGTGGATGGTACCGGTTCTGCAAAAATAAAAATAAGTAATTAAGTACACCTTTTTAGATGGATGCACAGCCCCCCTTGTACTTGTTCACCAAGAACGGAGTTCTGCAAAACAGTTAAGTACAACGTAATCACTAGTAGTCCACATTGCCTAGTACAGCAGAGTAAGTAACACACTACACATATCAGCATTTATTTGGTATGGTATGGTACCCAAGCTCATCTCATCTATTCTATACTGGTACTCTAGTCCTTGGAAAGTTAGACTGAACCATGTAACCTAACCAGTTTACTTTGTACATCAATGACATGTCTACAGTTTTGCGCATGCTACCTCACAGCTTGTTGCGCAGTACGAGGAGACGCCTTTGAGGCCACATGATAGTTCAAAGCATACACCTGAAGAGTTTGGAAAATAGAGGCCCGTATTTACTTTTTGAATGTGGATTGTGGAGTCCAGTTTCCTTACAGCCTCAGGTTACACCTTCTTTTTTGCATGACAGCTAAAAAGTTGAATAAATGTATGTAATGTTTTCATACTGTCTAACGTGCACCACTTTTGTCATTATCTTTCGGCAGATGAGAAGATTTACTTCTACGAAGCAAAGATTTGCAGAGCTTACCAACAAGAGGCATATGCAACCAGTATACGTTCAATGGTGAGGGGTCTCGGACATTTCCCACATTTCCCTATCGTGCACTGGTAGCTGTACAAATGTAGGATACTTTTTATTGAGCCTTTTTTAACTCTGGATTTCTTCTGGTGGCCCTGCCCTTGACGTATTTGACAGAACAACTTAAAAACATTGATGTTACTTACTTAGTTACTTCTAACAAAATAAAGGTTTTGAAGTACCACATTGACTCGGGAGTATATTTTCAGTGTCTGTTGTCTTGTAGACTTACACGAGAGAGTGAGAAAAAGGGGGTTACTTAGGTTATGGATTGTGTAATAAAAAAAGCATTTGGCATCTTCATATTGGGGTTCAGGAAAGGGGTAATTGAATAATTGACCAATGACTGAGCCCATATAGGTTGTCGTTCATTGAATTGTGGGTTCCTCTGAGTTCTGTGACTGAGGTGTAAGACTGTAAGTAAGTAAGGTCCAACCTGCCTATCAACAACAACATCCAATTTTGGGGTGCATACATAGTTATGTATGTCACTGCATAGAAGAATACCCGCAAGAGTAGTAGTGGTATTCTTACTAACGCTTACAAAATAGTAGACCATTATCTGCATGCATACTTGGTTGGTGTCAATTGCCAAAGAAGAGACATTATAGAGGAAAAAGCATAAGACAGGAGTGGACCCTGTGCCTTCCGCTATTCGATCACAGATTTTTTGAAAAGATTGATACCTTAACTAAACAGTTAGGTGAAATGTCATTAATCGGTTGGAAAAAAAGCTCCGTTAGAAAGTTAGGGAAATATCATTGTTCCAAAAGAAAACACTGTTGGACTTACTAGGGACAGCAGCAGGATCCTCAGTAGAGGAGCTCTGTGCCTGTGGTTCACAATCACGTTCACCCGCCGACTCGGTCCCAGCCTTCTGCTTGCCCCTGGGTTCTGTGGTTCATGTAAGAAATAATAAAGAAAGAGAAAACATTGAGTGCTGTGAAACATAGACAGCAAGCATTTCAAAAACCACTGCTACAACATTAAAAGAAACAAACATTGGTCTACCAAATGACTACTGCCTTGCATGATTCACTGACTAGTGTACTTGGTGAAAACAAATCAAATGTTCCATAAACATTCTGATTGCAGATTACTAAGTAACACAGAGGCAGTAAGACCTGAACAACACCACAGATTCAAGAATGTAAGTAGCCATTTCTTTTTCATTTTTTGCCAGCAAAATACATAGATCGCAAGGAGGAGACAAGCTTAACTTTGTGCATACTAACTAACACGAAATTGTACGTTCATGGCATCATATTTTGTTTTGCTACTGACTGAATGCTACTGCTGCCCTACCCACTCAATAAACAAACTACATCAGTTCTATGGAGGGCTGAGGCAGGGGCGGCTATAGGCTCATGGTGGTCCTGGACTCCTGGCCAGGGAGCGTAGGTGGGGGGCCCGGAAGAGGAGGTCGGGGCGGAGCACGGAGGCCAGTGAAGAGGGGGGAGTCAGGGTGTTTGGAAGTGGAACAGAGCCGGAGGCACCAAATCCCTGCCAGGGGCCGCCACGCAAATATGTATCCATCCTCTGAGGATTATTAAATTAAGGATATATATTGGTGGGGTGGCCCCTGGCGTTTGGTGGCCCTGTGCAGTTGCACAGCTTGAACATGCCTAAATCCGGCCCTGGCTGAGGTAAGAAGAACAAAGTAACTTTTGCATTCATTGCCAGAGGAGTATTATTATTCATGCAGAAGAGAAGGCCGTGAAAAAAAGATACAATATGCATTGCAAACACGTACAATTATCCATCAACGGCTATTTCACTGACGGACAAAGGAAGGACAAGACTCTATTAATAGCATTAACTAACTTCAGTTCTCTACAATAAAGAAAATCTCACACCAATAAACAGCAAAAGCTAGCGCCAAATTGAACACGCAAGAGTCAGTGAAGATGAAGAAGCGCAGCATAGACCAGTGTCATACAATTACAGTAGATATAATAACGGAATACATCGGAAATGTAACTAGGAGCACCAGTCATTGCGTTACTTATTCAGCCAAGATTTACAAAGATACAACAACAATACTTATACTACTATAGAGATATATTACACACACTTTTTTTTTGGGTAGCCACTCACCAAGACCCACGACCTCGACGCCAAGCAGGTCCAACAGGTCCTGCTCCCGGTCCAAAATGTCTGCCCAACGGTGGGTCAGCTGGTGGTGGGTACGCCGGATACCGGAGCAGCGGAAGACTGCCCGGCGCACCTTCACCCACCGCCGGAGACGCTCCTCAATATGCTGGTAGCCGGAGCCGGGCCTGCCACCTGCTGCCAACATCAAGGGGAGGTAGCGCTGGATAAAAAAAACAAGGGCAGCCACCTCCTCCTCCCCAAAAAGTTGGCGGGGCCTCACCCCTTGGGGGCGCATTCTGCCGCAAGGCAGCCTAGTTTTTTGGGGCACTGGCGCCTTGCCCTTTGAGCCGCCGCTGCTGCTGGCGCCCTTGACCATGGTTCTGGGTGGAGGGTAGAAGAAAACTAAAAGTTCAAGACAAAAAGGTAGGGGAAAGAAGAAGCAAGGTAAAAGAACAAGAAGGAAGTAAAAAGCAATAGAAAAGTTGTAAAAGTAGAAATAAAATGAAAAATATAAACCTAGGCACAGAGAGAAATAGGTAATAACTAAAGAAAGTTAGAAAAAGTGGGTAAAAAGACAAGGATTAAAGAGATTTTAACAGGATGCAAAAGTAGGCCCAAAACCATAGCCAGAGTGTGTGATCCACAAGATGGCTGCGCCCATCGCGACCGCATGGGTAGGTTCGCGCGATATTTAGCGCGATCACGCACTTTTGTAGTGCGAACGAGAAGATGAGTTCCCGAACATGTCTTGCACAACGCGACCACGTTAATTGTGACCCGGAACAGGAAATAAGGGAACGCAAGCAGGCGGGACAAACCTCTGTGGTAATTTAGCGCGCTAGCCATCCCGAGCATGCAGGCAACGCCCCGAACACGCGCACCGCGCTCCCGAAGACGAAAAACGGCGCGCGAACGGGCCCAGCAAGCAACTCCGCATGCTTGCGGAGCTACGCGTAGTTCGCGGAGTGCAACTACGTCTTCGCGTAGCTCCGCGGAGTCCGACTCCGCGAACTACGCCCAGGGTTAGTTATTACCCCTTTTATTGTTTGCGTGAGACGTTCCACCAGCGCCCGTTATGACAGTTTGGATATACACATAGATTCATCAAAGTGCCATTCTGCGAATTTCTAATAGCGAAAAATAGAGATTCGCAATTAGAAAATCCCAGAATTGCATTCATGAAGAAATGCGATTGAAAAATGCAAATCGCAATCGGCCGCAATTTCCGATTGCGATTTTGCCACAATCGCTTAAATTTCGCAGAATCACCCGTTTTCCATGTTGAAATTGCGATTTTGCAATTAGGGAAATCGCAATTTGCGATCTCGCTAACTGGGAGATCGCAAAAACGAGAAGTCGCATTTCGAACCCATTGATGATATCACAACAAGGAAGTAGGATTTTCCCTCCCACAAACAGATCACTGAGCTAGACAGTGGAAGCAGCATTGTGAAGAGCTCCACAACAGTGATTTTGCATTACCCCAGCAGGACACATACCACCAACATGTCCCAGGAAGCAGCAGGGAGCAGATGCAAAGGAAGGAAGAGAAAAATAAAGTTCTCTGAACAAGAACTTGAGTACTTCATTGAGGGGGTCTGTAAGTACCATGGACGCCTCTTCGGCAAGGACTCCCGGAGGGTGCCAGAGGCAGACAAGTGCCGGATCTGGCTGCCCATCCGGACAAAAGTAAATGCAGTCGGGGTGACCCAGCGGTCATTCGACGACTTGAAGAAGCGTTGGTACGACCTGAGAGGTCGTGCAAAGGAGCGCATTGCAGAGAGGCTTGGGGAGCGAGTTGCCACCGGTGGAGGGGATCCAATTGCCACACCCAACACTCAATTGGAGGACCTTGTCGAGGACACCCTCACACCAGAAGCCTGCGTGAGTGTTACTCAGCAGGACTCATCCCGACCCAGCCAACAATCACAAGGTAAGTGCCATGCGACTGCGACCCCTTCCCCTAACAATGCCCATGACTCCTGAGCTAGCAATATGACATCCCCAGTAATACAGGCCATGCACACCTGAAATGCCCCAATGCATTGTGGTAGTTGTAGTGTAATCATAATTCCCCAGATAGCCCAACACAGCCAGACTTGTCAAATCAAAATAATTCCAAAAGCCAGTCAGGGAAAGAAAGCCTGCAAGCATGTAGCAACATCTCATGTGCAAGATACATATCATTAATCATGCACCATTTTACATTACAGGTGCTGCCGACCAACCCAGCACTGACAGCGAGGCCCTACATATCGAGGAGTTACCGGAGGACACCGATGGTGAGGGCCAATCTGACCAACAACCAGGTCCATCCCAGCCACCTGCAGTGATTCCACCACCACCCCGTGTGGACAGGGCCACCCCTGCAGCCACAGGTGTCCAGCCACCACCCCAACAGACACCCACGGCAGTTGTACAGGCCACACCACCAGCAGCTAGGAGGCAGACGAGGTGCACAGCCGGAGCAAGATCCCAGTCCAGCGGACTGAGGCGCCAGCAGCGTCAAGCCTCATCAGGCACGGGCGAGGCACTCCATCTACCTGATCCTGGCCTGGCCATTGAACGCCGCATGCTGGCGGTACACCAAACACAGGTGCGTCAACTGGCAGCGATACATCTTCAGCTGCAGAAGACTTCCCACAATGTCGGACAGATGGCCACAGCTGTCCGTGAAAATAGTCAGCTGCTGCTAGCCCAGCAGGACATGACCCGCCGTCACCACCGCCAACTACTGACCCGCCTGTCGGCCTACACCAGGTCCAACAACATAGTAGGCAATGCAACATCGCAACATTCACGCAGATCACTTGCCATGCAGGGGCAAATGGTACAGTGTTGCCAGGATGTGGCCAGGTCACTTGAACAGCTGACAGCAGCAGTGCTCAGCATGCCCCCCCCCATGGTGAACCAGGGGGGGTGACGATGTCAGCGAGGTCGCGTCGACCAACAGAAGCATGTCCTTGCTGCCGGTGCCTGAACGCAGCCGCAGCAGCAGGTCCACAGCAGGATCACGGGCCAACACCGTCCCTTAGGACCCTGAGAGATGACTCAGTGCGTCTGGACGTAGGCGCCAGTGACACCTTGAACACTCTCTGTAGGGCCATGCTGGACACCTAAGCAAGCCCTCTACCCCTGCATGGGGCGGTATGAAGCAATACTGTCCTCATGTGACACCAAGGAAAACAAAGGCCACATTATTGTGAATTAACAATATAAATGTATGGTCTCACTTAACTCCAACTCATGTCATTATTACATTTGTCATACATGAGTGCAGTGTTGTGTGAGGGGAATGGGTGCACTAGAAACAGTTAATAGTGATGTGGTTGCGGCGCCTGTGTCCTTCTGCAGGATTTTCTCCGCGTGCATAACACACATGTGGAGGTGGGCGGTTGTCCCCTTCCGACTCACTGCCAGATATCTCCACTGGTATCCTGCGCTTGGTAGCAATGTTGTGGAGTATTGCACACACGGCCATGATGCTGCAGCAGACCTCAGGCGTGTATTTGATGACCCCACCAGTCTTGTGAAGTATGCGGAAACGGCTCTTCAAAAGCCCACATATCCTCTCAATGCAATTTCTTGTGCGTATGTGTGTAGCATTGTAAGGCCGTTGCAGTGGTGTGGCAGGGTTGAGGTATGGTGTGAGGAGGTACTCACGGAGACCGTAGGCGCTGTCACCTGAATGAAAGGAGCAGAGGGTGGGTGCCTGTTCTGCGCAGATACATGATCACAGTGTACTATTTGGGGGCATGTGTACTTACCTAGTAGGTGTCCTTCGCCAAAGTCTCCCCTGGCCAGTCGTGTGTGCATGCCGTTGTGCCGGAATATGAAGGAGTCACGTGTGCTCCCCGGATATTGTGCCACTATGTCCGTGATGATTGTCTTGGCGTTGCACACCATCTGGATATTGAGGGAGTGGTAGGACTTGCGGTTGCGGTACATGTATTCCGTTTGTGCTGGTGGGCAGATGTGGATGTGGGTACAGTCAATGCATCCTATTACATGTGGGAATTGCGCGATGTTTTGGAACTGAAGCTTGGTGTCATTCAAGTCCTGTTGGGTGGTCGGGAATGAGATGTAGTGGTGTAGCCGGGTCAGCATTGCCTCCCGGAAACTCCTTAGGCAGCGGGACATGGTGGGCTGGGATATCCCCCCTGCGCCAGCGACTAGCCCCTGGAAGCTTCCGGAGGCCAGTAGGTGCAGGCTGCACAAGACCTAGACATGGGTGGGCATGGCATTGGTCCTCCTTGTTGGGTGCTGCATCAGGGGGTCTAGGTCCCGGATCAGCTTGATGATCATTGCCCCATTCAGGCGGGACTTAGAATAAATTTGCTCATCAGTTTGGCCCAGAAGGGTGATCCGCTGGCAGAATATTCGCTCATGGATCCTGCGTCTGTTCCCTGCTGCTCGCTGTAGCCTTCGCCGCCTGACCACCATGTAGAGTCCTGGCATTGTGAGAGTTATCATGCTCCAGCTGTGTATCCTTAAGTGTGTTTGGTCAGGCCTGCACCTGCTGTTAGTTTGTTAAAGTATTTTTTTTTTCCTTACTGGTTACCACCTGGTTTGGGTTCTCCTTAAATTGCGCGTCGCTAATAGCAATTTTCGGGTTTGCATTTTGCGATTTTACTTGAATAGTGATAGTGATTATTTAGCGATTTCGCAAATTAATTTGCAGAATCCATGGTTTCTCGCAATTTCCGAATCTCTAATGGGCTTCTTCCTGGATTCTACGAATTACTTTTCGAACTCGCAATTTTTCTTTACCAAATTCGCAATTTTAGAGTTTTCACTATCAAGAATTCCTTTATTTCAAATTGCGATCGCAATTGCTAATTCGCAGCTATTGCGATTGCAATTTGGCTTCATGAATCTGCTGCTAGTTTGAGAGGTAGGAGATTGTTTATATGTAAACGCGATGGATGGTATCTCGTTATCAGTCAGGTAGTTGAGTTGCATGCGTGGGCGGTAAATTCTGTTAGAATACGCCATTGAGGTGGAAAGGTGTTTAGTTTTCGTTTCAGGGGAGGAGGATTGAAAACCCGCCATTTTTGCAATCCATTTTTCGGACAATCAGAGCTGTTTTTTCATATCAAAAGACATCTGGTTCTTGAAGGCTAGCTATCACCTTCTGAGGCCCGGGATGGAAGGAGGTGCACCACATGATGTGCAACTTCCGGCCGCCCTATTGTCATTCCACAAATAACAATTAATGGACCTAATGTGTGGCATCCTCAGACTATCTCCCATCTGAAGCTGCAGCAGTCTACTGGATAGACAAATCAGCCCAGGAATGTGTGGCTGCCTTAGCCACAGACAAAAACAAGCATTGGAAATGCATTAGGTCTCGCGTTTGCTTGAGTTAGAGCTATTGGTGTTGTAAATGACAATGTTTTTTACCCTTGTGTTATGGAGTGTGTGTATGTGGTGTAAATATGTAGGTTGTATTGGAATTGCTAGTTGTGTGGCATGAAATTGTGTGGTGTGGAGTGGATTTGTATTGTTGGATTAAGTGGTGTGATGTGCAGTGGAATTATGTGGATAACTATGTGGTATTGAGTGTTGTGCAATTTTGTGTAGTGGAATTTTGTGTTATGGATTGCAATTATGTGGAATGGTATTTTTAGTTGTAGAGTGGTATATAGTGGAGTTTAATTATGTGGTGAGCTGTTGAATTTTGTGGCACGATGTGGAATTTTGTGGGATTGGATGTATGTGTTGGGTTGTGTAATTGTGTTGTTGAGTTGAATTATGTGGCTTAGTGATGAATTATGTGGTGTGGATTGGAAATGTGTGGAGTTGAATTGTATGGCTTGGAACTGCATGGATAATTACCAACAACTTGTGAAAAGCAGCTCACCCCAGAATCAACCACGTTTACCTATTACACCAGATGACCTGCGCCAAATAGAAAGTATTGAAGAACACACACTCAAAAGCACACATTAAATAGATACAACTCCACTACCGTAACCCTAGCACACTGATCCTCACGTTATTGGTGTGTACATACCAGAAATATGCAGCAACCCTCAGTCCAGGCAGCACAGGGTGCACTGCTGCAAAACATATTGCAGACAGCTGAAAGCCACGCCGCACACAAGGCTCAACCAGGGGATCTCCGTGTAACAGTGAGAGGAGAGACTGCAGTCTAGGAAGCCAAGCCAATGCAAATGGCCATTAGATAAAGTCTTAGGACAAATGGCATCCCATTTATACGGGCAAGTTAGACTTCACAACAGGGATTTGGGGGAATTGAAAAAATAGTGTGCTTCTCAAAGGGGCATGGCCGATGTAATTAAGGATATGGATTAAAATATACGAGGTAAAAAATCTGTGCTTAGCATAATGTGCCATCCAACTGGTATTTTGCTGCTTCTGTCATCGCATACAGATATATAATACAACAAATAACATTACACCCACAACATGCCAGGGCTATTGGATTTGCCAATGGTTGTTAGTTGTGTAAGATAAATAAAAAACAACTATGATTTGTTGCATAGAATATTGAAAATGCTTCAGTTCTAAAATGATCAGACTGTGAAAGAACTATAACGAGTTTCTTTGAAGGTAGTTCAAAGGCAGTGAAGGGTGGTACTGCTGCAGAGTTAAGATGTTTCTTCTACTCTGAGTGCAAAAGTGGAGAGTCCGATGGAGACCCGTTTCAGCACTTGCTTTTTAGGACCTGGCCCATTTAAACGATTCAGAAAAGGGGGTGGTGATGGACAGAGTATCTGAATTAAGCAGAACACTCCTACCCAGTCAACAGATCAGGGCTTGATCCATCACCGTTTTTTAATTCACTGCACCATCCCAGCTCAGAACCTGGCTACATGCAAATTAGTCTGTCCCTGGCCCATTGCATCATGGGAACAGGGCAGACCAAACTACCCAGCCAATTCTTTAACTGGAAAGAAAACAAGCTTCCGGGGACCGGTTTCTGGCATTACAGCCGTCTTCGGCCCGGCTTGCTTGAATCCTGATGGTGCAGTGAGCAAGGGACTCATGTCTGAGTATACCCTTCCACGCTTATGGTGGGCAAAACGATTCAGAAAAGGGGGTGGTGATGGACAGAGTATCTGAATTAAGCAGAACACTCCTACCCAGTCAACAGATCAGGGCTTGATCCATCACCGTGTTTTAGCTCACTGCACCATCCCAGCTCAGAACCTGGCTACATGCAAATTAGTCTGTCCCTGGCCCAGTGCATCATGGGAACAGGGCAGACCAAACTACCAAGCCAATTCTTTAACTGGAAAGGAAACAAGGTTCCAGGGACCGGTTTCTGGCATTACAGCCGTCTTCGGCCCGGCTTGCTTGAATCCTGATGGTGCAGTGAGCAAGGGACTCATGTCTGAGTATACCCTTCCACGCTTATGGTGGACAAAACGATTCAGAAAAGGGGGTGGTGATGGACAGAGTATCTGAATTAAGCAGAACACTCCTACCCAGTCAACAGATCAGGGCTTGATCCATCACCGTTTTTTTAGCTCACTGCACCATCCCAGCTCAGAACCTGGCTACATGCAAATGAGTCAGTCCCTGGCCCAGTGCATCTTGGGAACAGGGCAGACCAAACTACCAAGCCAATTCTTTAACTGGAAAGGAAACAAGCTTCCGGGGACTGGTTTCTGGCATTACAGCCGTCTTCGGCTCGGCTTGCTTGAATCCTGATGGTGCAGTGAGCAAGGGACTCATGTCTGAGTATACCCTTCCACGCTTATGGTGGACAAAACGATTCAGAAAAGGGGGTGGTGATGGACAGAGTATCTGAATTCAGCAGAACACTCCTACCCAGTCAACAGATCAGGGCTTGATCCATCACCGTTTTTTAATTCACTGCACCACCCCAGCTCAGAACCTGGCTACATGCAAATTAGTCTGTCCCTGGCCCAGTGCATCATGGGAACAGGGCAGACCAAACTACCAAGCCAATTCTTTAACTGGAAAGGAAACAAGCTTCCGGGGACCGGTTTCTGGCATTACAGCCGTCTTCGGCCCGGCTTGCTTGAATCCTGATGGTGCAGTGAGCAAGGGACTCATGTCTGAGTATACCCTTCCACGCTTATGGTGGACAAAACGATTCAGAAAAGGGGGTGGTGATGGACAGAGTATCTGAATTAAGCAGAACACTCCTGCCCAGTCAACAGATCAGGGCTTGATCCATCACAGTTTTTTAGCTCACTGCACCATCCCAGCTCAGAACCTGGCTACATGCAAATTAGTCTGTCCCTGGCCCAGTGCATCATGGGAACAGGGCAGACCAACCTACCAAGCCAATTATTTAACTGGAAAGGAAACAAGCTTCCGGGGACCGGTTTCTGGCATTACAGCCATCTTTGGCCCGGCTTGCTTGAATCCTGATGGTGCAGTGAGCAAGGGACTCATGTCTGAGTATACCCTTCCACGCTTATGGTGGACAAAATGATTCAGAAAAGGGGGTGGTGATGGACAGAGTATCTGAATTCAGCAGAACACTCCTACCCAGTCAACAGATCAGGGCTTGATCCATCACCGTTTTTTAGCTCACTGCACCATCCCAGCTCAGAACCTGGCTACATGCAAATGAGTCAGTCCCTGGCCCAGTGCATCATGGGAACAGGGCAGACCAAACTACCAAGCCAATTCTTTAACTGGAAAGGAAACAAGCTTCCGGGGACTGGTTTCTGGCATTACAGCCGTCTTTGGCCCGGCTTGCTTGAATCCTGATGGTGCAGTGAGCAAGGAACTCATGTCTGAGTATACCCTTCCACGCTTATGGTGGACAAAACGATTCAGAAAAGGGGGTGGTGATGGACAGAGTATCTGAATTCAGCAGAACACTCCTACCCAGTCAACAGATCAGGGCTTGATCCATCACCATTTTTTAATTCACTGCACCATCCAGCTCAGAACCTGGCTACATGCAAATTAGTCTGTCCCTGGCCCATTGCATCATGGGAACAGGGCAGACCAAACTACCTAGCCAATTCTTTAACTGGAAAGGAAACAAGCTTCCGGGGACCGGTTTCTGGCATTACAGCCGTCTACGGCCCGGCTTGCTTGAATCCTGATTGTGCAGTGAGCAAGGGACTCATGTCTGAGTATACCCTTCCACGCTTATGGTGGGCAAAACGATTCAGAAAAGGGGGTGGTGATTGACAGAGTATCTGAATTAAGCAGAACACTCCTACCCAGTCAACAGAGCAGGGCTTGATCCATCACCGTTTTTTAGCTCACTGCACCATCCCAGCTCAGAACCTGTGAGGAAATATAAATTTTATGGTCAAGAAATGTTCCCTAACGTGTACCCTACCGACTCCATGTACGAGCCTAAAGTGCATGTAACTTCCCTCCTGTGCCAGCTATGAAGACGCAAATACATTTGCGTCCAACGTTAACATGTCCTCTTTCAGATCCATCATGAATGGGTTGAATATTCCGTTCCTAGGTATGCCATGCCAACGTCTTTTTGTGGTGTACTTTACACGTTTTCAGCTCTGGCGAAGTAGGCCTCTGAATTCTGCCATCGAGCTTCTCTCTGTTTCTGATACTGAATGCCTCAGCCTGGGCTGCCTCTGTACCCGTGACCTCCGCCTTACTCCCTGCGCGGCTAACGGCGCTTAACTCAGCCTGCTGCCTGCCAAGACTGTATTCATCCTTCGAATTATCTGTTCCGCTCCTCAAACATACATTCCTGCCTACCAGTTCAAGTAAACATCTTTCCAGCTGCAGAGCAAAGGGCCCGGCCTCACTGTCTCCGTGCAAGTAATTCACAGCCTCTGTTACCATGGTAGGCCCATGCCCCCTCGCATCTCATGCAGACACGTAGACGCTTATACACACACTCACAGTCAGTATAGAATAGCCTCTGCCCAAGAGACCTTTCCTCCTAGATAATATGGTTCCCAAACATCAGATACCAGATATGATATAGGTACAAGTTGATCTGACACGCCAGCCTTTCTGTCTCTTTTCACTAGTGTAAATGTCAAGTCCCCGACACCCTCCAGCCTCACGTCAATCACACGTCATGCAGCTGCGCGCGCATCCAGATCTCAGATTTCTGCTGACATTGCAAGATTCTGCTATGTAACCACCCCCTTGTGACACCTTCATGTGACGTTTTCTAGCACACACCTCTATGTTCACGCCTAGTTTACGCCTTCTGATTACGTATTGCTAACACGTGTGTGATTTTATCTTGTTTCTCTCAGCTGTTACGCCCTCTGTATTGGTATACAGTATATGTTTAAGTATAAAAGCTATGTCTTGTCAATAAAGTATGCTCTATCCCTTCCTGAACCCCAGTGGTGTCAGGAACATGATACCCGTTCTAGAACGATTCCTTTTTAAGGAATAAAACCCCTAAGAACTCTAACACCACGGACTCTGCGTCTTTCTTTCAGATTGAGTTATTTTATTTTTAGTACTTACCTGCATAGAAATTAAGACGGTAAATTAAATATTTACCACAGTAATTTGGCGCCCGAATAGGGACCCCTCCCCCACCCCACGCGCCGGATGATGCGTTGCAAGCTTTGCCCCCTGCCGTCAGACAAGACGGAACTACGCGTACCCGCAGGATTTCCTGTTTCTCCCTCTGGCCCACGGAGGTGACGGAGACTGCGATCAGCACCCAGACGAGGCGGTGAGGAGTGCGGAGGATCCCGACCAGAGCCTAGCCGAAAGAAGCAAGGTCCGAGGTGTCAAGAGGCCCACCAGTTTTCCGAAGTATCCACGTGTCGAGTCGAGTCGAGTCCAGTCCAGTCCGGTCCTGTTCAGTCGAGTTTTCCGAGGCCTTCCGATTTCCGTGCTTCCCGGTGAGTACCATTGCTGGGACGTATCTAGACGGGTGCATTATTATGTATCCGGTAAAGACGGGTTTGGGTACACAAACACGGTCTGCACTGTTTTAGACAGTGTATCTGTACTGTTTAGCAGTATATCCGTTATTCAAGTTCTTGCACTGTCTTTGACAGTGTATCTGTGCTGTTTAGCAGTACATCCAGTATCTAGGGTAGTGATATGTGTTCAAAATGTTTTTTGTGATTAATGTCGTGGTATGAGTGACTGTTTGATGTACATTACTGTGTTTTTGTTTATGACTAACTGTGTTCAGTTTAAGTAACAAGTATTGAATACTCAGTATTAAGTAATAAGATGCCGTTTTTTAATAAATTAAGACAGATAGGAACTAGGAAAGGGATACTAGAGGAAGAAATTCCTATCCCCCCTAGGGACACTCCTGGAAATTTTATGTACCATAAGCATGGCTTAGATGCCATACTGTACCTAGATTTATGGGCCGATTACACTAAGCATCTAGACGAGAGACACAGATGGCCCGTTACAGGAACATGGGATGCCGAGTGCATCATGAAGGTAGAAGAAGCGCTATGGAAAAAGAAAGCCAGACAATCTCAGAAGGACGCCATAGAATTTTGGCGTAAAGAATCACATAAACGTACCGAAAAAGAATTCCGAAAGGAAGCCAGACATAGAGAAGACTCTGATAAAGTCCGAGAAAACGAATTAGTTAATGAAGGTATCCGAGTAAAAGCAGAACAAGTAGACCGTATACGAAACAATCTTGTAAATGGCATGTACATAGTGGCCGAGGGTCTGCCTAAAGCCACTCCAGAAATACCGAAAAATCTACCGCCACCATTGGTTCCTACTAAAGTAAGTCACAAAACCACCAAAGACATATTCCTTGCTTCCTATCTAGACGATGTAGCACCCGCTTACACCAATCCACGTGCCCACGTCCCGCCTACTGACGGTGACGGAGGTGGCAATCCGCTTCAAGACAATAATCCGCCACTGACGCAACAAGATTCACCTGTTCGACATCCTGTTCCACCCGTTCCCCCACCACTTCCCACACCTAAGGTTAATATACTAAATCCGTTTACGACTGATCCCCATAGGAGACAAGCTCAGATACAGATACCGATTTCCCAGACACACAATGCCCAAGCTTCCAGTTCAGGAGGTGCGGCAGGAGGTCTCCAGACCCCGCCATCAACACACAGATTAAACATTAGGGACTTAATGAAGCAACGTACACCCCAATCACCCCGTTTCGACCTGCTTAAAGACCCCCTTCCATTTTGCAGATATGATCCAGTACCAGGTAAAAACGATAGAATGTTGTTAGCATCACTACGTTTACGAAAAGTTGCAGATTACCTAGTGTTAATTCCAGGAATGGCTGAACACCTAGATAGCATATATCATTTTGTCCAGACTGGGGAAAATCCTGAAAGTATTAAGAAGGCCCTGGCTCACCAGAAAGTTGACACTCAAGGTTGTATATTACGATTCTTCATAAATTGTTTAATAAGAGAACGAGACAGGCCTGGGGTAGACCAGGAAGATATGGAAGCACTAAACAAGTGGGGTCAAAATATAGCCGACGGAAACCATGATAGACTAAATAGTATAGCAAGCATGTACAAGAAAATCAGAAAAGCAGTAATAGAGCTACATCAAAAAGAAAAAGAAAGTGACAGGGATGATTCCTCCGAGGAGGACGAACCTGAAGAACCAGAAAGGACTAAAGAAATGATAGCGTATGTGGGTAAGGGAACTTACCTTAGGAAAGGCATTCGTCCAGAAAGCAAGAGAGTTTTTCTCTCTGGCATATCAAAACCGAATTCTCCTGAACACCAGTTCCAAGACACTGATAAAATGCTTCGAGAACAAATGGGGTACCATGTACTCAATTCTATGGATGAACAAGAACTAGCCCGGTCAGCAGTACTATGGGCTGACAATACTAACATATACAATGATGACACAGTAGCGCAGACATTTCTGAACCTATCACCAGACGAGCAGAAATTAGCAGGTACATATATGATTCAGCACCTCCTCAGGTTATACAGAAATCAACATTCTGATCCAGGTGCCTTACACGATACATTAGAAGCACTACTCATGGATAGATGGAGAGGCCTAAGTACCAAGTTAATTCAAATAATTCTAGAACAACGGCACAGATATAACACCTTTTTAGGCCCACAATATGTTCCCGCTCCGCCCCCAGAAAGAAAAATGTATCATATGGAACGTTTAGAAAGGCAGAACCCTTTACGAGAAGTACATCCAGTTATGGGTACCGATAATACCTTGAAAAGTGTGTATGTACACACACCTCTGACCAAGTTAGAACTATTGGAAATGAAGAAACTAGTACCCTGTCACGATAAAGACCCTGCAGGTTTTCACAGAGAACTTAAAGACATGTTACTGATGGGAGATTACACATATGCAGATATCATGAAAATGTTAAAGGTACTGCTGCCCACCGGCATCTACGAGAAACTCAAGGAAAGAGAATGGGAGGTGGGAGATAAAAAGATTATATGGACAGAAATAGAAGACGAGGAGAAAACTCGTACCCCAGGGCTAGGCCTTGGGGAGAAAGCTAAAGCATTACCAGGTTTGATAGTACAGGTTCTGCCAAGATTACTGACCACCAAAAAGGAAGACTGGGATGCAATCTCAGCCTGTAAACAGAAACACGATGAAGACACTAGTGACTTCTATTCAAGATTCGAGAAATGTTTCATTATTAATAGTGGCCTAAAACCAGGTAGCGAGTCGTACCCACATCTTTTTGTATCAAAATTAGTCGAGAATTATCTGACAGCAGTCAAAAACCGTGTATATAAAGTCGAAAGTACATGGCAAGCAAATACGCCATCCCAGATGTTACAAATGTTACAATACCATCAGAACAGAATTAGAGAAGAACAGGATCACGAACAGAGACGTATGAAAGACACGAAAATGAAAATGTTAGTGGCCCAGTCGGTTCCAGCCGACGGCCAGAGAAAGGGTACGACCCAGACAGGAAATGCCGCAGCTCCCGTTAAAGGGACATGCAATTATTGCAAGCAGCCCGGTCACTACGTACATGAATGCCCAGTTCTGAAACACAATATAGCAACAGGTAAAACTAAAGAAAGACCGCATCCGCCTAGACAAAATCAGGGTCAGCAACAGACTTCACAGAATTCACAACCTATGCATGCTCCACCACATACAGCACAGACAGCAGCGGTATCACAGCCACAGACACAGCCTGTAGCCGCGACACAGCAAGTTTCACGGCAGATGTGCCAGTATGCCCAATCTGATTATCCCGATTATCAGCGATACACATGAAACAGCCTAGAGAGGGAGGTTGGCTTGCCTCTTATTGAGATTCCTGTAGATCAAGAAGGTCCTTATGTTCACAGTCAAATATTGGGAAAAGACAGAAAATTTTTAATTGACACAGGGGCAAGCCGCACAACAATCAGCCATAATGAAGTCCCAGGGGCACCCCTCTCAGGCTCACAGAATGTTTCCCTTGGTTTTTCAGGACAGCCCATTGTAAATGAAGTATCGAAACCCGTCCCCCTAACAGTAGGTCCATTATCACGTGTCACAGATTTGTTACTTACTAAATCTTGTCCAGAAAACCTATTAGGTATCAAAACGTTGAAGGCTCTAGGAGCTGTGATTTGTTGTTCTCCGGAAGGAGTTAGATTTTTTTTGCGTGACTTTAAGGGTCACTATGTATTACGAGAGTTTGATGTCAGATTGAAAAATGCACCGAAGCACTTATGGGCACAAGGCCCAACTGATGTAGGTTGCATGCACATTACACCATACCGTGTTACACTCAAACAGGGAGTTGTTTTACCAAGAATCAGACAATACAAGTTACCACCCGATGCTGTAGGGGCTTTACTGGAAATCATTGAAGAGCTCATTGCCCAGGGAGTGGTTGTAGAAACCGACTCCAATATCTGCAATTCCCCTATTATTCCGATTCTCAAACGTACTGATCCCAATGCACCGCCAGTATATCGGTTGGTGATTGATTTACGAGAACTGAATAAATGCATTGTTCCACAGTATCCTGTGGTTCCCGACATCTCATCCTTATTGACTGCTATTGATTCAGAAGCAACGTTCTTTACTGTAATTGACCTCAAGAACGCCTTCTTCAGTGTACCCATTGATCCAGAGAGCCAATACCTCTTCGGATTCAGTTTAAATGGACGAAGTTTAAAATTTTCACGCGCACCTCAAGGATTCACAGAAAGCCCCAGCATCTATAGCCAAGCACTGAAAAGACAACTTGACTGTATCCGAATGCCAGTTAACACAGCCTTACTACAGTACGTCGATGATCTGCTGATCACCGCACGAAGTGAACCCGAATGTGAACAAGCGTCTCTGACAGTTTTACATTTTCTGGCCGACAAGGGACACAAGGTGTCTCCTTCGAAGCTACAATTCTGTGTTCAGCAAGTTGTGTACCTGGGTCACTTGCTGTCCAAAGTGGGGAGACAGCTCACTCCTGACCGCATTCAGTTAATTGTAAACATGCCACAACCCCAGACACAAAAGGAAGTGCGGGCCTTCATAGGCCTCACCTCGTACTGCAGACAATGGATTCCCCAATATGCATTTCTAGCTAAACCACTCATTCAGTTGACAACACAGGAAGCAGCGACTTCGACTGCCCTCCCTTGGACTCAGGAACATACACAAGCCTTTAAGGAATTAAAGAAAGCTTTATGTCAAGCACCAGTTTTAGCGACACCATGTTACAGCAAACCTTTTACGCTTTTTGTTACAGAACGTGATGGTACAGCGTTGTCTGTCCTCACTCAAGACCAAGCAGGATCACATAAACCTTGTGCTTATTTTTCAAGTACATTGGATTCAGTAGCCCAGGCACTCCCTGCGTGCTTAAAATCAGTGGCAGCGACAGCTCTAGCAATCAGACAGAGTGACTCGATTGTATTAGGACATCCATTGACAGTACAAGTTCCACATTCTGTAGAAGTTCTTCTAAACCGAACCCAGACTCAACACTTAACCATAGCACGATTGACAGGTTATGAATTGACGCTATTTCAGCCACACATAGAAATCAGACGCTGTAACATTCTAAATCCTGCAACACTGTTACCTTCGATTTTGACAGATTCAGTCCCGCATGATTGTATAGAAATTATTAATGCAGTTACAAAGCCCCGACGAGACTTAACAGATGTTCCACTGACAAATCCAGACTTGACACTTTACGTGGATGGTTCATGTATGAGAACAAGTACCGGAGAATTAGTGGCCGCGTATGCAGTGACCACTGAAACTGAAGTTAAAGAAACACATCGTATTGATACACTGTCTGCTCAAGCAGCAGAGCTCATCGCTCTGACCCGAGCCTGTATACTAGCTAAAAACAGGAATGTTAACATATACACTGATTCACGTTATGCTTTCGGAGTCGTACACGACTTCGGAGTGTTATGGCAAGAACGAGGTTTCTTGACCTCTCATGGTGCCAAGATCCAGCACGGTCCCCTCATTCAAGCACTATTAGAAGCAATACATCTGCCTTCAGGTATTTCCATCATGAAGTGTAAGGCACATACTAAAGTTACAGACTCCATTTCCCAGGGTAACGACATGGCAGATCAAACAGCAAAACATACAGCATTGACTCACATTCAGACAACTGATGTGACGAAGATTATAGTACCGACACATTGTATGGCAGTTAGGGATCCCACCCTAGATGTAATCGATATTCAGACACATGCTACTCCAGAAGAAATCAAGAAATGGAATGAACTAGGAGGGATCCAGACAGATCAAGGATGGATGACGAAGGGAAAATCTACATGGTTTCTCCCCGACTCTATGGTTCAAGTCATAATAAATACAGCACATAGTCCAGCACACCTAGGAGAAAAAGCTATGTTAGACAGTTTACAGAATCTCTGGTACAACAAACATTTACGAGCAGCAGCGAAACAGAAAGTGCGTACTTGCATGATCTGTTGTCAGTTCAATCCAGGTAAAAGCGTCCCTGTAGAGCAAGGTGGATTTCATCCTCCTGATCACCCTTTTGAAATCCTCCAGATGGATTATATCCAGATGGACCGCTGTCGAGGATTTAAGTACGTCCTCGTAGTCGTTTGTGCTCTTTCCCGTTGGACCGAAGCATATCCAGTTCCAGATTACACTGCTCCGACCACTGCCAGGCAGCTGGTTCGAGAATTTTTCCCACGGTACGGCTTGCCTCGTATCGTGTACTCAGATAACGGACAGCCATTCTCATCCGAGCTCATGAAGCAGGTTTCACTCCTGCTAGGTTATCAGTGGAAATTCCACTGCGTCCGACATCCCGAGGCGGCTGGCCTTGTAGAGAGGCATAACCAGACACTAAAAACACGTCTTGCAAAAATATGTAAAGAGAAAGGGGTCGACTGGATAGTCGCCCTGCCAGTTGCACTGTTCTACATGAGAATGATTCCCCATTCGAGATCAGGACTATCCCCGTACGAGGGGGTCTTTGGCAAACCACCAAATATGTGGGGGACGCCCATGCCTAAGAAAATAACCGATGTTGATTGTAATATGTTGACAGATTACCTTGCCTCCTTGATGTCTGCACTCCAATCATGTCGTTCACAGGTTGCTGCAGCCTTTCCCGACAACACTGATGTAAAGCCACACGACGTCCGTCCAGGGGATACCATATTGATCCGCAACTTCGATAGAAGGAGCCCGCTGGAGCCCCGTTGGCAGGAGCCGAAGCTCGTCCTTCTCACTACAAGGTCCGCAGTAAAAGTGGAAGGCCGAAAGGGGTGGATCCATACGAGTCATATTAAGAAATGTAATGAACTGTTGCCAGAGACTGACTCGTCCACCCCCTCAAAGAACTGTTCCGACCCTAGTGACTTTAAAATTCCCAAAAGAGAAGAAACTCCACAAGAGGAGTACAAACGCAAATTGCGGTCTAGCAAGTCAGACAGTTTAATTGTTTAAGTCCTCCCCTAGGTGAATCGGTTAAATCAGTTTCTGACATGTATCCCCTAGACCCCGATAGAGAGAGAGAGAGACAACTCAAGAAACGTGCATACTGTAAATCACTCCGCAGTCACTGTATAGTGACATTATTGATTATGTTTTTTCTGAGCCTTATGATTATTACTGCAAGTATACTGTTAAACTTGTACTACCCTATATTCAAGCGTACACATTCTTCTTCAAATGTCACTATCGAGCACACTTTTAGCGAATTACCCCCTCATGAATTGTCATACCGACTTGCGCTGCGCAACAACACATTCATTAGTATGTTACATCACTCCCATCAGACTAATAATGCTACAGACTGTTGGATATGTGGCCGACTCCCTCCCTATCAGAAATACAAGGGAGTCCTGCCCCTCTTTCCATACCCGTTCACTCACAATGGCTCATGTGGTGCCTGGTTTAGATTAATTAATTCCTTAGATCCTGATATTGCTGTTTTCGAAGGAAACTGGGTTTGGGGAAACCTGAACTTAGTTTTGCTTAATGCCTGTTATCCTGACAAGAGGGGACTTCCCACTAGGACAGGAACTGATCTAGAAAATGAAGTATATGGATTAGGTAATTATACAATTAACCTCATGATTCTTACTGTTGAATCCGAAGCTGCACCAGTTCTGCCTGCTATGTCCGTACTACCAGTCACTGGCAACTTATGTATCAGAAAGGAGGGTTCAGTACACTTAGGTCATAGTAAATGTACGTGTCAGAGGGTCTAATAAATCCTATGTGTGGGTCATTAAACTAATAGAACCGTGTCAGATCATCTAACCAAAACTAAAGATAGGAGGGGCAAATTGGTGAATACCAGTGATCACTTACAGGTTATCCATCAGTCACCACACGGAACCGCCCTTCATCATTTGGCATTCCTGTTGTCCACAATCATTGGTGCGTCACTGGCTCAGGCTCAGGGAGGTCAGATGGTATAACCTCCAGAGAGCCAAGTGGCGACCAAATGGTGGTAGAGTGTCACAAACTACCCATCAATTCGTTTGGTGGGTGACTGATTTGCAGTGCAGTGAGAAACGGGTGTGTGAAAAGGGTGAGTGAATATAAAATTGGGTGAGTGAGCAAAAATAAGAAAACTTTATTAGATAGTATGCTCGCTCCGCCAACATTAAAAAGCAGCATAGGTAGTTTTAGCAAATATCTACCCTGGTATTGAATTGGTCGACATGTTTCAGCAAATCTTTGGGGACTAACGAGTCCATTGCTTTCATCAGGACCGAAAGTTATATAGATGCTACTGCAATGAGGTGAAGTGAAGTGAAATATTATAAAAACTTGACTACAATACTGAGATTTCTTACAACATGAAAAAAGGTCACCTGATGTATGTGGTGTATCCTTAGATTTGTAGAAAGTATTGTAGTCACATGATAGTAGGAGTAGAAGGCTCCACCCCGCCTGGCAACTGCTCAGGGAACGAGTGAAGCACCGCACTCTCCGTCGGTACTTCGTTACCTCCCCAACTGAATCAGACGGAGGTAACGAAGTACCGACGGAGAGTGCGGTGCTTCACTCGTTCCCTGAGCAGTTGCCAGGCGGGGTGGAGCCTTCTACTCCTACTATCATGTGACTACAATACTTTCTACAAATCTAAGGATACACCACATACATCAGGTGACCTTTTTTCATGTTGTAAGAAATCTCAGTATTGTAGTCAAGTTTTTATAATATTTCACTTCACTTCACCTCATTGCAGTAGCATCTATATAACTTTCGGTCCTGATGAAAGCAATGGATTCGTTAGTCCCCAAAGATTTGCTGAAACATGTCGACCAATTCAATACCAGGGTAGATATTTGCTAAAACTACCTATGCTGCTTTTTAATGTTGGCGGAGCGAGCATACTATCTAATAAAGTTTTCTTATTTTTGCTCACTCACCCAATTTTATATTCACTCACCCTTTTCACACACCCGTTTCTCACTGCACTGCAAATCAGTCACCCACCAAACGAATTGATGGGTAGTTTGTGACACTCTACCACCATTTGGTCGCCACTTGGCTCTCTGGAGGTTATACCATCTGACCTCCCTGAGCCTGAGCCAGTGACGCACCAATGATTGTGGACAACAGGAATGCCAAATGATGAAGGGCGGTTCCGTGTGGTGACTGATGGATAACCTGTAAGTGATCACTGGTATTCACCAATTTGCCCCCCCTATCTTTAGTTTTGGTTAGATGATCTGACACGGTTCTATTAGTTTAATGACCCACACATAGGATTTATTAGACCCTCTGACACTTTTGTTTTTTCACATGTAGCTAGGGATTGTGTCTTGGTCTCTAAAATCCCTTAGGCCCTCCCCCTACCTTTGTGTGTTAATTAATCATAGTAAATGTACCACTGTAGTCGAATTCAGTGATCAAGGCAAGTCTTCATTCAGAGCTACCCGCCACTCCTATTTTGTTTGTGGCCATACCGCATACATACGTTTACCTCCAGATTGGGACGGTACCTGTTACATTGCATTCCTTCTGCCACCTGTTTTCCTAGCCCCTCCTGATTATCACCGAAATATAAATCTAGTAAAGAATAGACTCCGAAGAGATCTCCCGATTGTCGACTATACTGAAACGGCATGGGAGCAATACACAGATTTCAATAAAGGTTTCTTTCCCTACCTAGGTACTATCTTTAATAGTAAACTGATACGAAGATTAACTAGAACTCTTGAAGCAGTAGTGAATGAAACTACCTCCGCTCTAGGCAACTTAACAGAGGAGCAATCTGCCATGCGGGTTGTTGTTCTCCAAAATCGTCTTGTTATTGACGTCATCCTAGCAGACAGGGGCGGAGCCTGTAAGGTCATCGGGTCGAGTTGCTGTGTTTTCATTCCAGAAAACGCGCCAACGGTATATAAGGCTATTACACGTCTTCATAAAATTGCAAGTTTAATACATCAGAATCCAGGCACCTGGACTTGGTCGGGTTGGTTCTGGACAACATTGACCGCTTGGGGATGGAAGATCCTATCCTTCCTAGGCATCGCCCTGCTCATAGTATTCAGTTGCTGCTTGTGCCTACAATGTGGGCCAGCTATTTGTGGTCTGTGTGCCACATCATGTATCCCGCATTCAAGTTTTCACTCGAACCGTCAAAAGAAGAAAGAAGAGCAAATGATGTTACAAGAACAGATTGATCGATTTATGAGTATCGATATATCATGAAGGGTCCGTAGGGAACAAGGAGGGAATGAGGAAATATAAATTTTATGGTCAAGAAATGTTCCCTAACGTGTACCCTACCGACTCCATGTACGAGCCTAAAGTGCATGTAACTTCCCTCCTGTGCCAGCTATGAAGACGCAAATACATTTGCGTCCAACGTTAACATGTCCTCTTTCAGATCCATCATGAATGGGTTGAATATTCCGTTCCTAGGTATGCCATGCCAACGTCTTTTTGTGGTGTACTTTACACGTTTTCAGCTCTGGCGAAGTAGGCCTCTGAATTCTGCCATCGAGCTTCTCTCTGTTTCTGATACTGAATGCCTCAGCCTGGGCTGCCTCTGTACCTGTGACCTCCGCCTTACTCCCTGCGCGGCTAACGGCGCTTAACTCAGCCTGCTGCCTGCCAAGACTGTATTCATCCTTCGAATTATCTGTTCCGCTCCTCAAACATACATTCCTGCCTACCAGTTCAAGTAAACATCTTTCCAGCTGCAGAGCAAAGGGCCCGGCCTCACTGTCTCCGTGCAAGTAATTCACAGCCTCTGTTACCATGGTAGGCCCATGCCCCCTCGCATCTCATGCAGACACGTAGACGCTTATACACACACTCACAGTCAGTATAGAATAGCCTCTGCCCAAGAGACCTTTCCTCCTAGATAATATGGTTCCCAAACATCAGATACCAGATATGATATAGGTACAAGTTGATCTGACACGCCAGCCTTTCTGTCTCTTTTCACTAGTGTAAATGTCAAGTCCCCGACACTCTCCAGCCTCACGTCAATCACACGTCATGCAGCTGCGCGCGCATCCAGATCTCAGATTTCTGCTGACATTGCAAGATTCTGCTATGTAACCACCCCCTTGTGACACCTTCATGTGACGTTTTCTAGCACACACCTCTATGTTCACGCCTAGTTTACGCCTTCTGATTTCGTATTGCTAACACGTGTGTGATTTTATCTTGTTTCTCTCAGCTGTTACGCCCTCTGTATTGGTATACAGTATATGTTTAAGTATAAAAGCTATGTCTATTTCTATTTCTATTTAAAATTATTTATACAGCGCGCGTACACCAGCGGTTTCTTGGCGCTAAAAAACTGAAAGAGGTCAGAGCAGAAAACCCGGGGTGGGAGAAAAATGAGAAACTAAAATTTTAATTAAAGGATTTGGCGAAAAGGTATGCCTTGAGTTGTTTCCGGAATAGCAGGTATGAGGTTGAAGCTCTGAGCTCTGCAGGCAAAGAGTTCCAAAAAGTCGGGGCGAGGGTCGCAAACTTCGAGCCTCCCCATATCTTTCTTCGAAACCGTGGGATAGTAAGAAGGGATTGGGAAGATGACCTCAGTTCCCTAGATGGAACATAGGGAATAATCTCCGAGGAGATGAAAGCTGGCGCCGTGCCCAGTCGTGCCTGGAAGGTGATAGATGCAAGCTTAAACTGGACACGGGCCCAGACAGGAAACCAATGTAAAGATTTCAGGAGGGGAGTGGTATGGGAGGATTTAGGGAGTTTGAACACCAGGCGCGCCGCCTGGTTTTGGATCTGCTGCAAACGCCGAAGACTATATGCAGGGATACCTGCATATAGGGCGTTGCCATAATCCAGGCGGGATACGACCATGGCCAGAGTGATAAGTTTTAGGGCATCAAATGAAAAGAAACGGGACACCTTGCGGATAGTGCGAAGAGCCAAAAAGGAGGAAGAAACCACAGAACTAACCTGGGAGTGAAGGGTGAGTTGGGAGTTGAGCTTGATGCCTAGAGTTTTAACCAAGGTAGAGGGAACAGGTGGGGCACCAAGGGAAGGGGGCCAGAAGATGGGGGACCAGGGGCTGGATGAACCACCCGTCAACACCAGCTCGGTCTTGTCTGGGTTGAGTTTAAGATGGTTGTGGTTCATCCAGTCTCGGATGTGAATCATGATAGTTTGAAAGTTGGAGACAGAGTCGGGGGAAGAAGAAAGGTTGAACACAAGCTGGAGGTCGTCCGCATAATTAAATACGGTGACCTCCATTTGTTGCAGTGAGAAGATAAGAGGGGAGATGTAGAGATTGAATAAGAGAGGGGAAAGGGAGGAACCTTGGGGAACCCCGCACTGAATGTCGCGGAAGTCCGCAGTGAAGTCACCCAGGCGAACTGCCTGGGTGCGGTCCCTCAGGAAGGAGGATAACCAGACCAACGCGGTACCCCCGATCCCCGCCGCCCTGACACGGGAAAGTAAGATGGAATGGTCCACCGTGTCAAAGGTGGCTGAGAGGTCGAGGAGAACCAGGGCCTGAGGTTGGTTGGTATCCATTCCCTCCCTGAGGTTATCAAGGACCGAGAGCACTACGGACTCCGTGGAGTGTGCGGGGCGAAACCCGGCCTGGCGGGGGGCAAGAGCCCCGTTCTTTTCCACGAAAGAGCTCAGGGCGTAGGTGACATGACGCTCGAGTACTTTCGCCAGGAACGGTAGGAGAGAGATGGGACGGAAGTTGGCTGGGATTGAGGGATCGGCACCAGGTTTTTTCAATATGGGGACGATTACAGCAGATTTAAGTGAGTTAGGTACCACACCCTGGGATAGAGAACTGTTGAGAAGGTGGAGGGGGGGATCTGGGCAGCTAGAGAAGATATGACGGAGGATATGAGCCGGGCAGGGATCTAGTGGGGACCCAGATTTAACAAGTGGAATTATGGCAGTTATTGATTCCTTAGTGAGAGGTGGGAGGGTAGTGAGAAAGTCCTTGGGAGGAGGACACTGAGGGTCCACAAAGGTAGGGGAAGGAGGGGGAATGTTGGTTTTAATGGTTACGATTTTTTGAATGAAGAAATTGTTTAGGGAGTGACAGAGTTCCAGAGAAGGGGTGGGTTTGAGAGAGGTTCTGTCCGAAAACGCTAGATTGTGAACAATCGAAAAGATTTCCTTCGATTTGTTTTCGGCTGCGAGGATTTTGGAGGAAAAGTAGATGGTTTTTGCCTCAAGGATGTTTTTCTTATATAGGGTCAGGATGTTTATAAACTCTAAACGTAAGGAGGGGCAGTAGTTTTTCCTCCAGGCCCGCTCCGCACGCCGCACCGCCAGTTTAGTGGTTTTAAGATCTTGATTAAACCACTGGTTGGCGTCCTTCTCTCGTTTGGTTGAGACCCGCTTCAGGGGAGCAACGGTATCACAGCCTGCAGAGAGCCATTGGTCAATGGCCGTGACCTGGGAGCTGGTAGATAGGTCTTGAAGGAGGGGAGCGGAGGAAGTGAGTATGGAGGATAGACTATCTGGGTCTACTCGGCCCCATGCTCGAACCCAGGTGTTTTTGGGGAGTGGGGGCTTGATCGGGGGGTGAATGGGAAGAGAAAAGGAAATCAGGTGATGGTCAGACCAGGTACAGGGTAAGATTGAAAGGGATTCAACGGGGCAGTTAGAGGACCAGATCTGGTCGAGAGTGTGACCTTTAACGTGGGTGGGAGAGTGAATGTGGGAAATGAAGTTAAGAGAGGAAAGGGTGTCTGAGAACTCTTTAGAAGATGGGCATTCGGCTTGATCAGAGGGCCAAAAATTAAAATCACCCAAAAGTAAAATGGAGGAGTTGTTGACTGTGATAGTAGCCAAAACTTCCAAGAAATCCGGGAGGAACAATAAGGGAGATTGGGGGGGACGATAGATGAGAATACAGGTGAGAGGGGGCGTGATGGAAGTGGTACGGATAGCTAAATATTCCGTAGTAGCGATATCAGGAAGGGACAAGTGCTGAAAAGGGAGGTCGGTTCGAGCGATGACCGCCACCCCACCTCCAGCTTTGCCATTAAGCCGGTCGGCACGGATTGCGTAATATGGTGCTGGTAGAGTAGCTAATAAGGTGGGGAGGGAGTCGTCGCGGAACCAAGTTTCTGTTAAGAAAAGAAGGTCGGGGGCATGGAGATCCAGCAGAACCGAAAGTTCATGGGCGTGGGCAACTGCAGACCTAGTGTTCAAATAGAACGCCGTAAGAGACCTAGAAGCAGCTGGAGAAGCGCTACCGCTAGAGGGAGTGGGGGGCAGAGGTTGTGGCCAAGGTATTGTCAGAGGGGCAGGAGGAGCTAAGCCAAGAGATGAGATGTGGGAGCAGGTGGAGGCAGATAACGGCCATGGGCCCCGAAGGCAGCGCAGTTGGGCAGGTGAGTAGGTGGTAATGCGAGCAGAATGACATGCCCCTTGCCCCGGACGGTCGCGGACGAGCGCAGACGAGCTTGCCTTAAGCGCGCCTTCGGCGCGCAATCGTCGCGCCCGCTGCGCTCGTCCGCTGCGCTTCCTGCCAAGGCACATAATTTATATTAGTTGGTCGGGGCGTTGGAGGGGGTGTGGCCAACCGAGGTGGGCGTGTCTCGTGGCCCGCCTCGCCGTCAGGAATGGCGACCTAGATGTAAACAAACGTTGCAGCGCGAGGCACGCTGTTCAGGAGAAGCAAGATTCAAGCAATATTAAAAAGGTACATAGTATCACAAAGTATTTTAAAAGAATGTCTTTCGCCCTCCCGGCTTCCGCCTCAGGAGTCTCTATCAGTGTCGCGCTTAGAGATCTGCGCGCACTATTTATAGGTCTGGTGAGGGGGCGTGGCCAACCGAGGTGGGCGTGTCTCGTGGCCCGCCTCGCCGTCAGGAATGGCGACCTAGATGTAAACAAACGTTGCAGCGCGAGGCGCGCTGTTCAGGAGAAGCAAGATTCAAGCAATATTAAAAAGGTACATAGTATCACAAAGTATTTTAAAAGAATGTCTTTCGCCCTCCCGGCTTCCGCCTCAGGAGTCTCTATCAGTGTCGCGCTTAGAGATCTGCGCGCACTATTTATAGGTCTGGTGAGGGGGCGTGGCCAACCGAGGTGGGCGTGTCTCGTGGCCCGCCTCGCCGTCAGGAATGGCGACCTAGATGTAAACAAACGTTGCAGCGCGAGGCGCGCTGTTCAGGAGAAGCAAGATTCAAGCAATATTAAAAAGGTACATAGTATCACAAAGTATTTTAAAAGAATGTCTTTCGCCCTCCCGGCTTCCGCCTCAGGAGTCTCTATCAGTGTCGCGCTTAGAGATCTGCGCGCACTATTTATAGGTCTGGTGAGGGGGCGTGGCCAACCGAGGTGGGCGTGTCTCGTGGCCCGCCTCGCCGTCAGGAATGGCGACCTAGATGTAAACAAACGTTGCAGCGCGAGGCGCGCTGTTCAGGAGAAGCAAGATTCAAGCAATATTAAAAAGGTACATAGTATCACAAAGTATTTTAAAAGAATGTCTTTCGCCCTCCCGGCTTCTTGTCAATAAAGTATGCTCTATCCCTTCCTGAACCCCAGTGGTGTCAGGAACATGATACCCGTTCTAGAACGATTCCTTTTTAAGGAATAAAACCCCTAAGAACTCTAACACCACGGACTCTGCGTCTTTCTTTCCGATTGAGTTATTTTATTTTTAGTACTTACCTGCATAGAAATTAAGACGGTAAATTAAATATTTACCACACCGGGCTACATGCAAATTAGTCTGTCGCTGGCCCAGTGCATCATGGGAACAGGGCAGACCAAACTACCAAGCCAATTCTTTAACTGGAAAGGAAACAAGCTTCCGGGGACCGGTTTCTGGCATTACAGCCGTCTTCGGGCCGGCTTGCTTGAATCCTGATGGTGCAGTGAGCAAGGGACTCATGTCTGAGTATACCCTTCCACGCTTATGGTGGACAAAACGATTCAGAAAAGGGGGTGGTGATGGACAGAGTATCTGAATTCAGCAGAACACTCCTACCCAGTCAACGGATCAGGGCTTGATCCATCACCGTTTTTTAATTCACTGCACCATCCCAGCTCAGAACCTGGCTACATGCAAATTAGTCTGTCCCTGGCCCATTGCATCATGGGAACAGGGCAGACCAAACTACCTAGCCAATTCTTTAACTGGAAAGGAAACAAGCTTCCGGGGACCGGTTTCTGGCATTACAGCCGTCTACGGCCCGGCTTGCTTGAATCCTGATTGTGCAGTGAGCAAGGGACTCATGTCTGAGTATACCCTTCCACGCTTATGGTGGGCAAAACGATTCAGAAAAGGGGGTGGTGATTGACAGAGTATCTGAATTAAGCAGAACACTCCTACCCAGTCAACAGATCAGGGCTTGATCCATCACCGTTTTTTAGCTCACTGCACCATCCCAGCTCAGAACCTGGCTACATGCAAATTAGTCTGTCGCTGGCCCAGTGCATCATGGGAACAGGGCAGACCAAACTACCAAGCCAATTCTTTAACTGGAAAGGAAACAAGCTTCCGGGGACCGGTTTCTGGCATTACAGCCGTCTTCGGCCCGGCTTGCTTGAATCCTGATGGTGCAGTGAGCAAGGGACTCATGTCTGAGTATACCCTTCCACGCTTATGGTGGACAAAACGATTCAGAAAAGGGGGTGGTGATGGACAGAGTATCTGAATTAAGCAGAACACTCCTGCCCAGTCAACAGATCAGGGCTTGATCCATCACCGTTTTTTAGCTCACTGCACCATCCCAGCTCAGAACCTGGCTACATGCAAATTAGTCTGTCCCTGGCCCAGTGCATCATGGGAACAGGGCAGACCAACCTACCAAGCCAATTATTTAACTGGAAAGGAAACAAGCTTCCGGGGACCGGTTTCTGGCATTATAGCCGTCTTCGGCCCGGCTTGCTTGAATCCTGATGGTGCAGTGAGCAAGGGACTCATGTCTGAGTATACCCTTCCACGCTTATGGTGGACAAAACGATTCAGAAAAGGGGGTGGTGATGGACAGAGTATCTGAATTCAGCAGAACACTCCTACCCAGTCAACAGATCAGGGCTTGATCCATCACCGTTTTTTAGCTCACTGCACCATCCCAGCTCAGAACCTGGCTACATGCAAATGAGTCAGTCCCTGGCCCAGTGCATCATGGGAACAGGGCAGACCAAACTACCAAGCCAATTCTTTAACTGGAAAGGAAACAAGCTTCCGGGGACTGGTTTCTGGCATTACAGCCGTCTTCGGCCCGGCTTGCTTGAATCCTGATGGTGCAGTGAGCAAGGGACTCATGTCTGAGTATACCCTTCCACGCTTATGGTGGACAAAACGATTCAGAAAAGGGGGTGGTGATGGACAGAGTATCTGAATTCAGCAGAACACTCCTACCCAGTCAACAGATCAGGGCTTGATCCATCACCGTTTTTTAGCTCACTGCACCATCCCAGCTCAGAACCTGGCTACATGCAAATGAGTCAGTCCCTGGCCCAGTGCATCATGGGAACAGGGCAGACCAAACTACCAAGCCAATTCTTTAACTGGAAAGGAAACAAGCTTCCGGGGACTGGTTTCTGGCATTACAGCCGTCTTCGGCCCGGCTTGCTTGAATCCTGATGGTGCAGTGAGCAAGGGACTCATGTCTGAGTATACCCTTCCACGCTTATGGTGGACAAAACGATTCAGAAAAGGGGGTGGTGATGGACAGAGTATCTGAATTCAGCAGAACACTCCTACCCAGTCAACAGATCAGGGCTTGATCCATCACCATTTTTTAATTCACTGCACCATCCCAGCTCAGAACCTGGCTACATGCAAATTAGTCTGTCCCTGGCCCATTGCATCATTGGAACAGGGCAGACCAAACTACCTAGCCAATTCTTTAACTGGAAAGGAAACAAGCTTCCGGGGACCGGTTTCTGGCATTACAGCCGTCTACGGCCCGGCTTGCTTGAATCCTGATTGTGCAGTGAGCAAGGGACTCATGTCTGAGTATACCCTTCCATGCTTATGGTGGGCAAAACGATTCAGAAAAGGGGGTGGTGATTGACAGAGTATCTGAATTAAGCAGAACACTCCTACCCAGTCAACAGATCAGGGCTTGATCCATCACCGTTTTTTAGCTCACTGCACCATCCCAGCTCAGAACCTGGCTACATGCAAATTAGTCTGTCGCTGGCCCAGTGCATCATGGGAACAGGGCAGACCAAACTACCAAGCCAATTCTTTAACTGGAAAGGAAACAAGCTTCCGGGGACCGGTTTCTGGCATTACAGCCGTCTTCGGCCCGGCTTGCTTGAATCCTGATGGTGCAGTGAGCAAGGGACTCATGTCTGAGTATACCCTTCCACGCTTATGGTGGACAAAACGATTCAGAAAAGGGGGTGGTGATGGACAGAGTATCTAAATTAAGCAGAACACTCCTACCCAGTCAACAGATCAGGGCTTGATCCATCACCGTTTTTTAGCTCACTGCACCATCCCAGCTCAGAACCTGGCTACATGCAAATTAGTCTGTCCCTGGCCCAGTGCATCATGGGAACAGGGCAGACCAACCTACCAAGCCAATTATTTAACTGGAAAGGAAACAAGCTTCCGGGGACCGGTTTCTGGCATTACAGCCATCTTTGGCCCGGCTTGCTTGAATCCTGATGGTGCAGTGAGCAAGGGACTCATGTCTGAGTATACCCTTCCACGCTTATGGTGGACAAAACGATTCAGAAAAGGGGGTGGTGATGGACAGAGTATCTGAATTCAGCAGATCACTCCTACCCAGTCAACAGATCAGGGCTTGATCCATCACCGTTTTTTAGCTCACTGCACCATTCCAGCTCAGAACCTGGCTACAAGCAAATTAGTCTGTCCCTGGCCCAGTGCATCATGGGAACAGGGCAGACCAAACTACCAAGCCAATTCTTTAACTGGGAAGGAAACAAGCTTCCGGGGACCGGTTTCTGGCATTACAGCCGTCTTCGGCCCGGCTTGCTTGAATCCTGATGGTGCAGTGAGCAAGGGACACATGTCTGAGTATACCCTTCCACGCTTGTGGTGAACAAAACGATTCTGAAAAGGGGGTGGTGATGGACAGAGTATCTGAATTAAGCAGAACACTCCGACCCAGTCAACAGATCAGGGCTTGATCCATCACCGTTTTTTAGCTCACTGCACCATCCCAGCTCAGAACCTGGCTACATGCAAATTAGTCTGTCCCTGGCCCAGTGCATCATGGGAACATCGCAGACCAAACTACCAAGCCAATTCTTTAACTGGAAAGGAAACAAGCTTCCGGGGACCGGTTTCTGGCATTACAGCCGTCTTCTGCCCGGCTTGCTTGAATCCTGATTGTGCAGTGAGCAAGGGACTCATGTCTGAGTATACCCTTCCACGCTTATGGTGGACAAAACGATTCAGAAATGGGGGTGGTGATGTAGCCAGGTTCTGAGCTGGGATGGTGCAGTGAGCTAAAAAACGGTGATGGATCAAGCCCTGATCTTTGGACTGGGTAGGAGTGTTCTGCTTAATTCAGATACTCTGTTCATCACCACCCCCTTTTCTGAATCATTCTGGCCCATTTAAATCCATCCATCATGGTTAACCATATTGAGTGGGGCCACAATGTGAGGAAAAGTAAAATCAAAGTAAACAAAAATCTGGTTGAACAGCACTCTAAAGAAAATTAAAACTAGTTACAAAGTCTACTGAGGTGTGTTGAAAAAAGAAGGGCCGAGAACCGTGGCAAGTGGAGCAAACAAGGCGCAGTGAATACTGACAGGTAAAGAAAAAGATGAGCGGACAATTTTCAAGCAGAAGAAATGGTAACATAGCACACCATGGTGAGTATTGAAAAGTAGATTGTAGCCTGGGGGTGAATGGAGGCGGAGAGCGCAGTGAGGTCATAGATGAATAGAAGAGAAAAGTACTGCTGTGAGTGGAGAAAAGGAGGAGCAAAAGGTTCTAGGGGAATGGAGAAAAGGAGGGACAAGTTGCTGTGAAGTCAGTGATGAAATATGAACAGTAGAGGAGGAGCAGGGGATAAAGAATGGGTGCACAAAAGGAAGTGCAAAAATATTAAGAGGAATGGAGAAGAGGAGGAGAAAAGAGCACATATTGAGCAGTATACCATGAGTGTAGGCAGCACAGGGTACACTACTGCAAAACATTTTGCAGACAGCTGACAGCCATACCACACACAGAGCTAAACCAGGGGCACTCCGTGGAGCAGTGAGTAACCCTGGGAGGGGTTCGCTGAGTTGCGCTACGCGGAGCTCCGCAAAGTAGGCAAGAAACTCAGTGGCGCTACGTAGGCTTCGCGGAGTTTTGCACAGTGCCAGATGCTTGTCCGCACTATGCAAGCAACGCAAACTGTACCTTTTCTTTTCTGCTGCTCGTGTAGATTTGTACACGAGCAACAGCTTTCTCATTGTAATTAATAAAAATAATAATTAAAACCAGTTACAAAGTCTACTAAGGTGTGTTGACAAAAGGTCTGAGAACCCAGGCAAGAGGAGCAAGTGAGACGCAGTGAATACTGACAGGTGAAGAAAAAGATGAGACCATTTTTGGGTGGTAAAAATGGGAACGCAGCATACCAGGGTGAATACTGAAAAGTAGATTGTAGTCTTGGGTGAATGGAGGTGTAGAGCATGGTGAGGTCAAAGATAAATAGAAGAAAAGAAAAGTACTGCTGCGAGGGGAGAAAAGGAGGAGCAAGAAGTACTGTGGACAATGGAGAAAAGGAGGAAAAAGTTGCCTTGAGGTTACTGTTGAAACATGAACAGGAGTAGAGGAGAGGATAATGAATGGGTGAAGAAAAGAAATGAGATGAATATCGAAGAGGAGGAGCCGAGAGCACAAAGGAGGAGAGGAGGAGCAGAGAGCGGAGAGGTGAAGAGGAGGAGCAGAGAGCATAGAGGTGAAGAGGAGGAGTAGAGAATATGGAGGCAAAGAGGAGGAGCAGAGGAGCAGAGACCACGGAGGCGAAGAGGAGAAGCAGAGGGCACAGAGGCGAAGAGGTGGAGAGCGAAGAGGAGGAGCTTAGAGCACAGAGGAGAAGAGGAGGAGCAGAGAGCACAGAGGTGAAGAGGAGGAGCCGAGAGCACCGAGGGGAAGAGGAGGAGCAGAGAGCACAGAGGCAAAGAGGAGGAGCAGAGAGCACAGAGGCGAAGAGGAAGAGCTGAGAGCACAGAGGGGAAGAGGAGGAGCAGAGAGCACAGAGGCAAAGAGGAGCAGAGAGCACAGAGGCGAAGAGGAGGAGCTGAGAGCACAGAGGCAAAGAGGGGGAGCAGAGAGCACAGAGGCGAAGAGAAGGAGCTGAAAGCACAGAGGCGAAGAGGGGGAGCAGAGAGCACAGAGGCGAAGAGGAGGATCTGAGAACACAGAGGCGAAGAGGAGGATCTGAGAGCCACCTTTGATATGGGGCCACCAGACCTGGAGTATTTTCACCGTTTTTTAGCTCACTGCACCATCCCAGCTCAGAACCTGGCTACATGCAAATTAGTCTGTCGCTGGCCCAGTGCATCATGGGAACAGGGCAGACCAAACTACCAAGCCAATTCTTTAACTGGAAAGGAAACAAGCTTCCGGGGACCGGTTTCTGGCATTACAGCCGTCTTCGGCCCGGCTTGCTTGAATCCTGATGGTGCAGTGAGCAAGGGACTCATGTCTGAGTATACCCTTCCACGCTTATGGTGGACAAAACGATTCAGAAAAGGGGGTGGTGATGGACAGAGTATCTGAATTAAGCAGAACACTCCTGCCCAGTCAACAGATCAGGGCTTGATCCATCACCGTTTTTTAGCTCACTGCACCATCCCAGCTCAGAACCTGGCTACATGCAAATTAGTCTGTCCCTGGCCCAGTGCATCATGGGAACAGGGCAGACCAACCTACCAAGCCAATTATTTAACTGGAAAGGAAACAAGCTTCCGGGGACCGGTTTCTGGCATTATAGCCGTCTTCGGCCCGGCTTGCTTGAATCCTGATGGTGCAGTGAGCAAGGGACTCATGTCTGAGTATACCCTTCCACGCTTATGGTGGACAAAACGATTCAGAAAAGGGGGTGGTGATGGACAGAGTATCTGAATTCAGCAGAACACTCCTACCCAGTCAACAGATCAGGGCTTGATCCATCACCGTTTTTTAGCTCACTGCACCATCCCAGCTCAGAACCTGGCTACATGCAAATGAGTCAGTCCCTGGCCCAGTGCATCATGGGAACAGGGCAGACCAAACTACCAAGCCAATTCTTTAACTGGAAAGGAAACAAGCTTCCGGGGACTGGTTTCTGGCATTACAGCCGTCTTCGGCCCGGCTTGCTTGAATCCTGATGGTGCAGTGAGCAAGGGACTCATGTCTGAGTATACCCTTCCACGCTTATGGTGGACAAAACGATTCAGAAAAGGGGGTGGTGATGGACAGAGTATCTGAATTCAGCAGAACACTCCTACCCAGTCAACAGATCAGGGCTTGATCCATCACCATTTTTTAATTCACTGCACCATCCCAGCTCAGAACCTGGCTACATGCAAATTAGTCTGTCCCTGGCCCATTGCATCATTGGAACAGGGCAGACCAAACTACCTAGCCAATTCTTTAACTGGAAAGGAAACAAGCTTCCGGGGACCGGTTTCTGGCATTACAGCCGTCTACGGCCCGGCTTGCTTGAATCCTGATTGTGCAGTGAGCAAGGGACTCATGTCTGAGTATACCCTTCCACGCTTATGGTGGGCAAAACGATTCAGAAAAGGGGGTGGTGATTGACAGAGTATCTGAATTAAGCAGAACACTCCTACCCAGTCAACAGATCAGGGCTTGATCCATCACCGTTTTTTAGCTCACTGCACCATCCCAGCTCAGAACCTGGCTACATGCAAATTAGTCTGTCGCTGGCCCAGTGCATCATGGGAACAGGGCAGACCAAACTACCAAGCCAATTCTTTAACTGGAAAGGAAACAAGCTTCCGGGGACCGGTTTCTGGCATTACAGCCGTCTTCGGCCCGGCTTGCTTGAATCCTGATGGTGCAGTGAGCAAGGGACTCATGTCTGAGTATACCCTTCCACGCTTATGGTGGACAAAACGATTCAGAAAAGGGGGTGGTGATGGACAGAGTATCTAAATTAAGCAGAACACTCCTACCCAGTCAACAGATCAGGGCTTGATCCATCACCGTTTTTTAGCTCACTGCACCATCCCAGCTCAGAACCTGGCTACATGCAAATTAGTCTGTCCCTGGCCCAGTGCATCATGGGAACAGGGCAGACCAACCTACCAAGCCAATTATTTAACTGGAAAGGAAACAAGCTTCCGGGGACCGGTTTCTGGCATTACAGCCATCTTTGGCCCGGCTTGCTTGAATCCTGATGGTGCAGTGAGCAAGGGACTCATGTCTGAGTATACCCTTCCACGCTTATGGTGGACAAAACGATTCAGAAAAGGGGGTGGTGATGGACAGAGTATCTGAATTCAGCAGATCACTCCTACCCAGTCAACAGATCAGGGCTTGATCCATCACCGTTTTTTAGCTCACTGCACCATTCCAGCTCAGAACCTGGCTACAAGCAAATTAGTCTGTCCCTGGCCCAGTGCATCATGGGAACAGGGCAGACCAAACTACCAAGCCAATTCTTTAACTGGAAAGGAAACAAGCTTCCGGGGACCGGTTTCTGGCATTACAGCCGTCTTCGGCCCGGCTTGCTTGAATCCTGATGGTGCAGTGAGCAAGGGACACATGTCTGAGTATACCCTTCCACGCTTGTGGTGAACAAAACGATTCAGAAAAGGGGGTGGTGATGGACAGAGTATCTGAATTAAGCAGAACACTCCGACCCAGTCAACAGATCAGGGCTTGATCCATCACCGTTTTTTAGCTCACTGCACCATCCCAGCTCAGAACCTGGCTACATGCAAATTAGTCTGTCCCTGGCCCAGTGCATCATGGGAACATCGCAGACCAAACTACCAAGCCAATTCTTTAACTGGAAAGGAAACAAGCTTCCGGGGACCGGTTTCTGGCATTACAGCCGTCTTCTGCCCGGCTTGCTTGAATCCTGATTGTGCAGTGAGCAAGGGACTCATGTCTGAGTATACCCTTCCACGCTTATGGTGGACAAAACGATTCAGAAATGGGGGTGGTGATGTAGCCAGGTTCTGAGCTGGGATGGTGCAGTGAGCTAAAAAACGGTGATGGATCAAGCCCTGATCTTTGGACTGGGTAGGAGTGTTCTGCTTAATTCAGATACTCTGTTCATCACCACCCCCTTTTCTGAATCATTCTGGCCCATTTAAATCCATCCATCATGGTTAACCATATTGAGTGGGGCCACAATGTGAGGAAAAGTAAAATCAAAGTAAACAAAAATCTGGTTGAACAGCACTCTAAAGAAAATTAAAACTAGTTACAAAGTCTACTGAGGTGTGTTGAAAAAAGAAGGGCCGAGAACCGTGGCAAGTGGAGCAAACAAGGCGCAGTGAATACTGACAGGTAAAGAAAAAGATGAGCGGACAATTTTCAAGCAGAAGAAATGGTAACATAGCACACCATGGTGAGTATTGAAAAGTAGATTGTAGCCTGGGGGTGAATGGAGGCGGAGAGCGCAGTGAGGTCATAGATGAATAGAAGAGAAAAGTACTGCTGTGAGTGGAGAAAAGGAGGAGCAAAAGGTTCTAGGGGAATGGAGAAAAGGAGGGACAAGTTGCTGTGAAGTCAGTGATGAAATATGAACAGTAGAGGAGGAGCAGGGGATAAAGAATGGGTGCACAAAAGGAAGTGCAAAAATATTAAGAGGAATGGAGAAGAGGAGGAGAAAAGAGCACATATTGAGCAGTATACCATGAGTGTAGGCAGCACAGGGTACACTACTGCAAAACATTTTGCAGACAGCTGACAGCCATACCACACACAGAGCTAAACCAGGGGCACTCCGTGGAGCAGTGAGTAACCCTGGGAGGGGTTCGCTGAGTTGCGCTACGCGGAGCTCCGCAAAGTAGGCAAGAAACTCAGTGGCGCTACGTAGGCTTCGCGGAGTTTTGCACAGTGCCAGATGCTTGTCCGCACTATGCAAGCAACGCAAACTGTACCTTTTCTTTTCTGCTGCTCGTGTAGATTTGTACACGAGCAACAGCTTTCTCATTGTAATTAATAAAAATAATAATTAAAACCAGTTACAAAGTCTACTAAGGTGTGTTGACAAAAGGTCTGAGAACCCAGGCAAGAGGAGCAAGTGAGACGCAGTGAATACTGACAGGTGAAGAAAAAGATGAGACCATTTTTGGGTGGTAAAAATGGGAACGCAGCATACCAGGGTGAATACTGAAAAGTAGATTGTAGTCTTGGGTGAATGGAGGTGTAGAGCATGGTGAGGTCAAAGATAAATAGAAGAAAAGAAAAGTACTGCTGCGAGGGGAGAAAAGGAGGAGCAAGAAGTACTGTGGACAATGGAGAAAAGGAGGAAAAAGTTGCCTTGAGGTTACTGTTGAAACATGAACAGGAGTAGAGGAGAGGATAATGAATGGGTGAAGAAAAGAAATGAGATGAATATCGAAGAGGAGGAGCCGAGAGCACAAAGGAGGAGAGGAGGAGCAGAGAGCGGAGAGGTGAAGAGGAGGAGCAGAGAGCATAGAGGTGAAGAGGAGGAGTAGAGAATATGGAGGCAAAGAGGAGGAGCAGAGGAGCAGAGACCACGGAGGCGAAGAGGAGAAGCAGAGGGCACAGAGGCGAAGAGGTGGAGAGCGAAGAGGAGGAGCTTAGAGCACAGAGGAGAAGAGGAGGAGCAGAGAGCACAGAGGTGAAGAGGAGGAGCCGAGAGCACCGAGGGGAAGAGGAGGAGCAGAGAGCACAGAGGCAAAGAGGAGGAGCAGAGAGCACAGAGGCGAAGAGGAAGAGCTGAGAGCACAGAGGGGAAGAGGAGGAGCAGAGAGCACAGAGGCAAAGAGGAGCAGAGAGCACAGAGGCGAAGAGGAGGAGCTGAGAGCACAGAGGCAAAGAGGGGGAGCAGAGAGCACAGAGGCGAAGAGAAGGAGCTGAAAGCACAGAGGCGAAGAGGGGGAGCAGAGAGCACAGAGGCGAAGAGGAGGATCTGAGAACACAGAGGCGAAGAGGAGGATCTGAGAGCCACCTTTGATATGGGGCCACCAGACCTGGAGTATTCCACCCCCTGCCCTGAGGCCCATTTGGCACCAGGACATATGGGAAATGAGCTACTTGAGGAAGCTTGGAGCACACCCAAGTCAGTCACAGCCCTAAGGTAAGCTGCCTGATGTGCCCAACAACTGGAAACTTCTGATGGAAGAATTAGGATATCTAGGACAAGGTTATGCCCACTTCCCACAGGAAGTGGTCATATAGGGGTCATGGTGACATCAAGGGTAAGTAGCTCATTGGCTACTACCCTTCAATCCTCTTAGTGCCCCTAAATTTAGTAATTAGGTGGTCCCCCGAGAACAGTAATTTATATTCACCTGACAAAAGAAGGAGAAGGCTAAAGAGGATTCGAAGAAGCAAGATCTGTGGACTACTGGTGGGCTTCGATGCCTGCACGCCACTGTACAGACAATCACACCAATTTGACTTGTCTTGTAGCTGTGAAACCTCCAAAACTCTTTGAGGGTTGCAAGCACTTAGGCAAGCCATCTGCACCTGCCTTAAAGTGAAGGAGCAACTTCCCTGCAGCGTGCAGGCACTTCTTGCAAAATTCGGTTCACCCAATTGCTGACCACTGGGTCCACTGAACCAACAGCCACCCAGGAAGATGTCACTGTACTTTAGGAGGTCAAATATGTTCTCAGTTTGCAGATGCCAGAGACACCACAAGAAGCCCTGCACCAATACCCTGTGCATAATCCCATTGCTGCAACCAATGCTTGTTTGAAGTCCATACAGGACTCCAACTTCACAAAAACCAACCAGCGGATGAGGAACCTCAGCATCATAGAGACCAGCCCTGAGGGTGGCCCAGCTGTCCTGTTTTTTTTTTTTACCCTTCTACAGGTCCGACTGAGAACCATGACCACCTTTGTCACACAGGAACAGCTGACCCAAACCCTCGGCACCAGAGCTCCCCAGCCCGGGTCCACCACACTGACTGTGCCCCCTGCTCCCAGAACCCTCACAAACTGACCCCCACATTGGAAGCTCCCAGACTTGCCCTCAAGTCCCCCTCTGGAGCTGTTTCTAGGAGGCACCCCTCTTTCCCTAAGGTGTAGTAAGCAAAGCTACCTATCCATCCAGCACCTCTGCATTGGGAGACTTCAGGGCAGGCAAACCCGAAACTGCTGGTGGAGCTTGAAGCTTGCCCCCTAGCACCTCAAGTCCTAAAGGGAACCCCTGAAATATGATTGCCAATACATGTATACAGTATATGTTTTTTTCTCCTT
Organism: Lissotriton vulgaris; assembly: GCF_964263255.1. Taxonomy (NCBI): domain Eukaryota; kingdom Metazoa; phylum Chordata; class Amphibia; order Caudata; family Salamandridae; genus Lissotriton; species Lissotriton vulgaris. Next base: position 3,738,998 of record NC_141692.1, read on the forward strand.
AGGAAAACATTAGTGCATAAAAACACATTTGGGTGATATATTTTGTTTAACTGTAAAAGTGAACTCCAAAAGTATTTGATGTTGAGAAATATATCAAATGCTGTGTTTATTTTGAGTGTGTGCATCATTGTTTGACTCTGTGTGATGCCTAACACTCTCCTGTGATTAGCCTGAGGCTGTTCAACCATATTACCACAAATACAGCACCTTGGGATTGTTAAAGCAAGCCTATGTCCAATTATAAGGGATACCTGGACTCTGCACAGTATACCTCTTTTTGGCATACTATATAAAAAGCAAGCTTCCTACACCAATGCAGCATTTGCCAATACATTTCATGGACCTACCACCCTCAAAAGGCTACTAGTGCGGGTTGGTATAATGTCAGGGTAGTTGGCGGCCTTCCCATGCAGATAAGCAGATGCCATTACCACAGCAAAGAAACCTGTGAGATTATTCCTCGTTTTGGAGTCCCAAAATCATTGAACTCAGACAATGGCCCCCCTTTTACAGATCAAGTATTGAAATACATTCTCGTAAGAAAAAAGGCTTTTTGCAGATGGTATGCTGTTTATCCCTTGGTATGGTTTTGCTAATATGCTTTTAATATTCTGTACTTTTCATTTTTTAGTTGTTATGCCATTCCTGCTTTAGGTTCCCTCTTCTCTGTCACTCATCTTTTCTCTTCTTTCCGCTTTGACTCCTATTGTATCTCTCATCCCACGGGCGGGGCTGGGGAAGTGACTATGAGTGCAGAGGCCAGATAATGCCCCTGAATGCCCCACCCGAACTGTCAAGGAGAAATATCGACACAAACTGAAGAGGCACACACTTAGATACTCACTCTTTGCAGGAACACAGAGACTGCCCCTGCAGACACTCAGCCTTTTGAGACTCACATGCACCCTTCAAAGTAAAACATACTCACAAGGGCACACTCTTGCATCCATCCTGCATAACACTCACACAGTCCTGCAGAACCATCTGCATGGACAACCTCCAAAAATGGCATAGAACCACCGAAATTCCTACCCATCCTGCAAAAGACAACTTTCAAAAGCATCCCAGAGCTGGCATGCTGCGGGTCTTTGTGGGGAGCACCAACTGAGGCATTTTAACTCAGGACCTCTCCCTCCCAGACCACTGGAAACAAAGCTCCTGAGGCTGGTGTCCTGTAATGCACACTGGCTGTGCAGAGCCAACAAGCAATGAGCTGGAAGCCTGCCCTCTGCAGATGTGTCCATTGAACTGCATGTGCATCATGTGACTTCGGCTCCTCACTGCATGAGCCTGTGAAGGGAGCTGGGATCACGGGGTGAGTTGCAAAGAATGACTCCCTGCAGACATATGTGCATCCACTGCCTTGTCATGGTCATCCCTGGGCTGTACAAGGGTGAGATGAAAGCCTGCTGTCTGCAGGAACACTCTCAGCTAGTGTGCTGTACTCCCTGGGCCCAATCCATCCATCAACTCCCATTCCTATACATGAAAACATCAACAAACATCTTCCATAAACTGAGCTGCATCAATTACCTTGAACTCAATATCTCCATTCACATATGACATGGTACATCCACAGTTATACATGTTGCACTCATCTACTTCTGTGCCAGGACTTAAAAATTAGCACGAGTCTCAGCACTCCTGACCAACGCAGACATGCATGCACGTGCACTCTTTTAAAGAAATGGCAAAAGTGAACACTCAAGAGCAGCCACTAAAAAAGAATAGATTCACTCTTATTTCAAACAGTAAGACTGTGTGCTTGTATGTGTGCTCATGGGTGTGGGTTTCTATATGTTATCACAGTGTGTCTCTGTGTGTGTATGTGTGCAGGTAGGTGCACATATCTCATCACAGTGTGCCTGTGTGTAAATCTCATCACAGTTATTCTGTGTGTGTATATGTGAAGGTGGGTGTGACTATCCTATCACAGTTTATCTGTGTGTGTATATGTGTGCAGGTTGGTGTGCATACTTCATCACAGTGAGTGTGTGTGGTGTGTATGTGTGTGGGTGTGTATATCTCATCACATTGAGTCTGTCTGTCTGTGTGTGTATATGTGTGCAAGTGGGTGTGTATATCTAATCACAGTGAGTCTGTGTGTATGTGTATGTGTATGGGCATGTATATATTTCATCACAGTGAGTCTATGTTTGTGTATGTGTGGGGGTGGCGGTGCATATCGCATCACAGTGTGTGTGCATATTTCATCACAGTGAATGTGTGTGTGTATATGTGTTCAGGTTGGTGTGCAAATCTCATCACAGTGAGTCTGTGTGTGTATGTGTTTAGGTATATGTGTACATCTCAGTGCAGTGAGTCTGCGCCTGTATGTGTGCTAGCGAGTGTTTATATCTTGACACATTGTGTGTCCGTGTGTGTATGTGTGCAGGTGGGTGTGTATATCTCAATATATTGTGTCTGTGTGTGTGTATCTGTGCTGGTGGGTGTGCATATCTCATCACAGTATGTCTGTGTGTATGTGAGCAAGTGGGTGTGTATATATCTCATCACAGTGTGTTTGTGTGTGTGATTGTGATTGTGTTAGCAGGTGGGTGTGTCTATCTCATCACAGTGTGTGTGTGAGTGTGTATGTATGTGGTTGGGTGTGCATATCTCATCAGAATGTGTGTCTCTGTGTGTATGTATGCAGGTGGGTGTGCATATCTCATCAAAGTGTGTGTGTGCATGCGAGCAGATGGGTGTGTATATCTCATGGAAGTGAGTTTGTGTGTGTGTGTGTGTGCAGTCGGGTGGGCATATTTCATCGCAATTAGTCTGTATGTGTGTATATGTGCAGGTGGGTGCATATATCCCATCACACAGTGTTTCAGTGTGTGTATGTGTGCATAGTTGTTTATATCTCATCAAAGTGAGTCCATGTGTATGTGTGCAGGTGGATGTGTATATCTCATCACTGTGTGTCTGTGGGCTTATGTGTGCGAGTGGGTATGAATAAATCATCACAGTGTGTCTGTGTGTATATGTGTACAGATGGGTGAGTATATCTCTTAACAGTGAGTTTGTGTGTGTGTATGTGTGCACGTGGGTGTTCATATCTAATCACACTGTATCTATGTGTGTGGATGTGTGGAGGTGGATGTGTACAAGCCATCAGAGTGAGTCTGAGTGTGTGTGTGTGTGTGTGTGTGTGTGTGTGTGTATGTGTGCAGGTATGTATATCTCATCGCAGTGAGTCTGTGTGTATGTATTCTGGTAGGTGTGTATATCTCATCATAGTGAGTCTGTGTGCAGGTGGGTGTGTATATCTAATCACAGTGTATCTGTGTGTGTATGTGTGGAGGTGGGTGTGTATTAACCATTACAGTGAGACAGGTCGATGAGTGATATATCTTGGTTCTCAGCCTTAGTCAGATACATGACAGCATCATCATTGGGTTTCTTTCATGCTTCCTCCGCCTGGAGGGTACCATGGGTTATTTCAGTTATGTTCAGGAATCAAAAAAGGGTGTGGGTGCTCGTGTGGAGTGAATTTTTAAAAAGGGTCCTCATGTCACCTAAACTTTCATTTTGTTCAGGTCGGAGCATGGGAAAAGGATAAAAACATTGTTGTGCATGGTTGGACATCCAATGGGTCCACTGCATTTGTTAGTCCAGGTGGGTGGTTGACATGTTTCATCCCCTTCGTAAGGCACTTAGGGTCAGAGGACTTTCGTCAGGACCAAGAAAAAATGTGGTGGAAATGGTTGTTGTCCAAAACAAAATAAATAGCTCAGAGTTTACGTTTATGAACAGGGTGTCAAAAGTTCCTTGTAAGTCCTGTTCAGGGCTTCATCGGGGGTTGAGGGCACATATCGCTTCTAGTGCAGCAGTTTAACACAACTTGTGCCGGCGCTGCCTTCCTGTTCCCGGGTGATGTCTATACCTCATCACAGTGAGTCGGTGCATGTATGTGTGCAGGTGGGTGTATAGATCTCATCACAGTGAGTCTATGTGTGTGCGGGTGGGTTTGTATATCGCATCACAGTGAGTCTGTGTGTATGCATATGTCTGTGGGCGGGTACATATCTCATCATAGTGAGCGTGTGCATGTATGTGTGCAGGTCGGTGTGTATATGACATCACAGTTGAGTCTGTGTGTGTGTCCGTTGGTGTGTATATCTTGTCACAGTGTGTCTGTGTGTGTATGTATGTGCAGGTCCGTGTGGCCAGACCAGAATCTCCCCAAAAAATTATTGGAGATCCTCAACCACACTTTTATAGTACGCGTTATATGTCTTTTTTCCTCTTGTGTGGTAAGGTGTGTAGTGTCATCATGGGGCTGTAATTACTTGAGGGTTCAGTTCTCCAAGTGATTTACCACCAGGAGAGTGAATGTCTGGGTGATGGCAGTGGTGAAATGTGGCTAAAACTATCGCCTATCCTGTAAACACTGTTTACAGGATAGGCGAGAGTGGTTCTCGTTCAGTTCCTAGAGAACCACTCTCTGCTACACACATCCCAGACAGGCTTCAGACCGAAGCATGGCACTGAAACCGCCTTGCTAGCAGTCACCGAAGAATCTCGAAGGGTACTGGATCAGGGGGGATCAGTGGCAGTGATCCTCCTTGATCTAAGTGCCGCATTCGATACGGTCAGCCATACCACCTTGCTGGACCGTCTCCACGACATCGGAGTTTCTGGTGACGCACTAAGGTGGTTTGAGTCCTTCCTGTCTGAGAGATCCTTTCGGATCTTCGACGGCGAGACAGTGCCCTCTAGGAAACCTCTTAGCTGCGGAGTACCGCAGGGCTCCTCTCTGAGCCCTGTGCTGTTCAACGTGTACATGAGGCCGCTGGCGGGTGTCGTCGAACCGTACGGCATCAAAATCGTGTCGTACGCCGACGACACTCAGCTAGTGGTTTCGTTGGCCGCTGGTAACAACAGGCAATCCCCGGTAGATCTGCTAAAATGCTTAGAGGATGTCAAGGGATGGATGACCAACTCCTCCCTAAAGCTGAACGGTGATAAGACGGAGCTTATGCTCCTAGGCCCAACCTCTCCAGTGCCTTTCACCTCCTTATGGCCCCGTGCACTGGGCCCTCCCCCCACCCCCAAGGAGAGTGTCAAGAGCCTGGGAGTGTGGCTGGACAACAAACTTTCCTTCTCCACCCAGGCCACTAAGTTGTCCGCCACATGCTTTGGCCTACTAAGAATTCTGAGAAAGATCCTCCCGCTTCTACCTTTAGAGGCTAGAAAGGTGGCGGTACAAGGCCTCATTCAGTCCCGTCTGGATTCAAACAATGCCCTGTATGTTGGGGCACCCGAAATGACCCTCCGGAAACTGCAGGTCATACAAAACTGTGCAGCGCGCACCCTGCTGCAGATCCCACGATCCCAGTCAGCCAGACCTGCTCTGAAGAGTCTCCACTGGCTGCCAGTGAGGCAGAGAGTAGCATTCAAGGCGCTATGCATGGCACATCACGCCTTCTGGAAAACAGGCCCACCCATTAATAACGACCTTGTCATCCCCTATCACCCAAACAGGAACCTTCGGTCGATGGAGGCTTTCCTTGCTGTTGTTCCCAGAGTGAAGAGAGCCAGGTTGGGTGGTAGGCTGTTCTCTCTGAATACCGCCAAGCTCTGGAATGCCCTCCCCCTCTCACTCCGGTCCAACCCAAATCTGCTCCTATTCCGGAAAAACCTGAAGACACTACTGTTTGCTAAATCCTTCGTGTCTTAAAACTTCCGTTCCTGGTCATTTCCGCCTCAGCTCAGCGCTTGGACGCCCTTGGGCAGCAATCGCGCTCAATAAATATATTTTCATTTCATTTCATTTCATTTCATTTCCTTATTGCTCAGGAGATGGGGTATGATTAAAAAGAAATGGTGGTGCTTATGAGGATTAGTTACTTGTCCACAGCACTGTGTGGAAGGTAGACCTGTTTTGGTCAATAAATGCTCATATGAGTCAGGTGGCCTTCATCAGGAACAGATTGTGAGTAGGTGGTCCTATTTCCAGAGCGCATAAGAAGTAGTAAGGGTGAGTGGATTGACTTACCCTTTTTCATCAGTGAGCTTAATCGCTCATAGCTGATGTGGTCATAGGAGCAGACTTTTGCCTATGACTTGAAAAAAGAAGGAAAACCACAACAGGAAACATGGGGTGGTTTATGCAATGTTTAGGTATTTCTTAGAAGTCCCAAAAAAACACTATACTTTTCTGTATGTCTATGTAGAAGCATATTTTGCTATCATTGTTCAAATCAATAGGAGGAGCAAAGAGGACAAAGCAGTCTGCTGTCTGTGTAAGTAGAGAATCGACCTTTGTCAGCTCTCAGAGTCCGGTACATCTTCTACCGTGCACTGATAATATATGTCAGTGTCAGATGATGTGTTTGTTTGCTTTCGATACAGATCCAGGTTAATGCCATCTTTGTCAGCAGCATCTCTTTAAGCGTTAGAGAATCAGCAGAAAGTGTGCTGGTTGTTTACAGAATTTCCAAAAAAGCACAGACAAACAAGGAAATATGCCTTGCGAGTTCAAAATTGCTATATGTCAATCCAGGGTTAAAAGACATTTAATTGCAGGTGCCTAGGTAGTTTCAGTCTGTTTTGCATACGTTACAAAAGGTACAAAAGTGGTTACTTTCTGTTTTAAATTTACATGATTTGCATAATTTCCAGAATGTGTAGCTAAAAAAGGCAAGTCTTGCTGTATGTCAACACAGGGTTAAAATACATTTTATTACAGACCTCTGGCTTGTGTTGGTTTATTCTACAAAAGTTACAACCGATATATAAGTAATGACTTTGTGTTTTAAGTTGCTTAACAAACACATCAGTGATTCTTAAAGAATTGCAAGTCATAGTTCTAGTGATCTGGCAGAGTTTTTCAGATACTTTCCCTGTGCCAGCCTGCGATACACTTGCAACACCATGGATGCAATGTATTTGCAATACAGCTCTTCATGGCGCAAGGATTGACAGATGCATCAGAAATTCTGATGCATTTGTTGCCCCAAACGTCACGCTTTGCTGGAGTCATGTCGAAAGCGCAACACAACTTCAGCAATGCTTGGGTGAGGCCTATACTTATTGTACTGCGTCACTTCTTACACCTGCTGACTCAGTGGCATCTTAGAAGTGCCGCAGTCACTTCTACAAGGCTTTCCTGCGTGGGAATGCCCACCCTGCATATATTATACCTGATGGAATGAAGGAGGAGACCGAGCCTCTTCCTGACCTCCTGTCTGCAACAGAGCAAGATGGGTCGGTGGATGGTGTCAGCCTCTCTGCCACACTGACCCCTGATCAGCAGCAAGATTGTCGCCAACCGTTGGGGCAATTCTCTGATCTATTTTCCTTAGTTCCTGGAGTCACAGATTGGTGGGTCCATGATGTGGACACCGGTGACAGCCCTCCTGTGAAGCACAAGGCTTACAGAGTGACTAACAAGGTTAGGGCTTACATTAAGGAGGAAATCTCCAAGATGTTTGCATTAGGGGTCATTGAGTCCTCCAACAGTCCTTTGGCCAGCTCAGTGGTCTCGGTCCCAAAGGCTGCCTCGCCGGGTGCCACACCTGAACCCCGGTTCTGTGTGGACTACAAAGGGCTCAATTCAGTCAGCAGGACTGACGCACACCCCATCACCAGAGCTGATGAGCTCATTGATCGACTAGTAGCTGCACGGTACCTCAGCACGTTTGATTTGACGTCTGGGTACTGGCAGATCACCTTGACAGATGAGGCTAAGGAGAGGTCAGCATTCTCCACACCGGATGGGCACTACCAATTTCGGGTTATGCCCTTTGGGATAAAGAATGCCCCCACCACCTTTCAGGGGTTGGTTAACCAGGTATTGGCTGGACTGGAGGATTTCAGTGCTGCCTACCTGCATGATATTGCAGTGTTCAGCGCTAGTTGGGAGGAACACTTGCAGCTCCTCTGGGAAGTGTTGATGGGGCTGCGCAAGGCAGGCCTCACGATCAAGGCAAGTAAGTGTCAGATCAGGCAGGGCTCCGTTGTGTACTTGGGTCACCAGGTAGGAAGCGGCCAGGTGGCGCCCCTACAACCCAAAATTGATACCATCCTGACTTGGGAACCCCCAAAGACTCAGACACAGGTGAGAGCCTTTTTAGGACTCACAGGGTACTACAAGAGGTTTGTCAAAGGATATGGCACCATTGTCGCACCTTTGACTGAGCTGACTTCCAGGAAGCAGCCCAAGAAAGTGAACTGGACTGACACCTGTCAGAAAGCTTTTGATGACCTGAAGACTGCAATGTGCACAGCACCCGTGCTTCAGGCACCCAACTTCTCAAAAGAATTCATTGTACAGACAGACGCTTTAGAGCATGGTGTGGGGGCTGTTCTCTCACAGATTACTGAAGAGGGCTTTGACCAACCTGTAGCCTTCATCAGTGGGAGGTTACTCCAACAGGAACAGAGGTGGAGTGCAATTGAGCGTGAGGCATTTACTGTGGTTTGGGCGCTGAAGAAGTTGAGACCATACTTGTTTGGGGCTCACTTCTGGGTTCAGATCTACCACAGGCCCCTCAGATGGCTGATGCAGATGAGGGGTGAGAACCCAAAGTTGTTGAGGTGGTCGATCTCCATACAGGGTATACACTTTACGGTGGAACACCGCCCTGGTACAGAACACGCCAACGCTGATGGTCTGTCCGAATTTTTCTGCCTTAGTGAAGAGAACTCACATAGGGAAGGGTAGTTCTCCAAACACGTGTTGGACCTGACACCATTGGCGTGAGTCTCCCTTCCATTTTTGACAGATTGCCTCCTCTGTTTTGACCTATTTTTGCTGGTTGTATCTTTTGGGCCCTGTGCCACTGCTAATCAGTACCACAGTGTATGTGCTCCCTATGTTAAATTGATATACCGATTGGATTCAGTGATTGGCTTATTTGATCTACTGTCAGCCCCTAGTACAGTGCACCATGTGTGCCCAGGGCTTGTAGAGCAAATGCTACTGGAGGGCTTGCAGCACTGGTTGTGCCACCCACAGAAGCAGCTTGTAAAGTGTGTCTCAGGCCTGCCATTGCAAGGCCTGTGTGTAGTCTGTGACTACCACGTCAACTTGGCCAAGGGCACCCAGTCCCTAAACCTACCCTCTGCTTCATATTAGAAACCCCTGTGGTAGGCCCAAGGGCAGGATGCATCGTCAGTATAAGGTAGGACATGCTCTGATGTGTGTAGCATGTTATAGTAGTGAATTACTTTATTTTTGGACACAAGGGAACCCAGTAAGGGACCTTCGGACCGTGGGTTACTTAACTTGTTTTAAAGAACAGGGGTCCTAAGGATTCACAATATCACAAACAGATAATAATATAGACTACAATCAGTACTATATTTTTGAAAAACGTCCAGCCGGACGTAAGTTTATTCATAGAATGACGTAGTATAATGTTGGCCCATGGAGAGGCCAAAGGTAGTGGCAAGATAGGGTACAGTCCTGTACCTATCCCGGAAAGTTTAGAAGAGATAAAACGGAAAGAAAGAGATAAAACAAGGGAAAAGGTTTTGAGGCAAGAGGGAAGTTTTTGAGCCGGAAGGTGACTTGTAGTTACAATAAATACAGTTTCAACAAATTCACCCTGCAGTGTCAACAGTTTCGAATAAACATATTAATTAATATGCTACACTGCAAATTGCGTCGACGTTTCGATCCCTAAGGGCTCATAATACATTGGGATCATCATCAGGACAGTTTTATACAGTTAGTGCCTGCAGTAAATTAAAGCCTGGCGCTACTGCTAGTCGCCTAAAGTTGGGTTATCTCTTCATATCATTGGGAGGGGTCTCAACCGGTGAGCAACATCAAGTGCTAATCAGGTGTAGTATAAGCCGGTGGGGGATTCTCTGTTATTTTAATTGTTTTCCGAGGTTTCCTTCAGTTAGGTCCTCGTGGTCGCTGGGGATTGTCTAGCTACATCTGTTGTAGCCAGGAGCGAGGAAGGAGATAGGCGGTCTTCTTTTGCTTGCTTCTGAATCGAAGCGGCAGCGGGTTGCAGGCTCGGAGTGAATCCGGCCGGATGCTTGCTTCAAGATGGAAGCAGCGGCGGGTTGGGCGAAGTTCAATCAGCTTCTGTCCCTTCACGGTGGCAGCGCAGATCTTGCCACTACCTTTGGCCTCTCCATGGGCCAACATTATACTACGTCATTCTATGAATAAACTTACGTCCGGCTGGACGTTTTTCAAAAATATAGTACTGATTGTAGTCTATATTATTATCTGTTTGTGATATTGTGAATCCTTAGGACCCCTGTTCTTTAAAACATAGTAGTGAATTACAGCCATTTTCATTTTTCACTATTGAAGGCTACCTGTTCTCATAGACTAGAATGGGCAGGGAAGATTGTTACATCCCTACAATCCTAACTGACTCAGGGAACATGGTAGAAATTTGAGTTTAGTATGCCTGAACTCAGAATAATAGAATACACCTTTTAGTAAAGTTTATTTTAATATTCTGTGTTTGCAAATACCACTTTTAGAAAGTAGGTATTTGCTTGCCTAACCATTTGAGCCCGCCTCTGCTGACTTGTGTATTCCTTGTCTGGGTTTGTGTGTGACAGGGCTGGGGAAATTCCAGGAGACAGTCTGGGACAGCCCAGTGGTGAATAGGGAGATTTACCTCCAGATGGGAGGGGGAGAGTGCACCGGGGACCTGAATAGGGCTGGGCCTTCCCTCCACAATGCTGGCTCCATCCCCTGTGGCTTGTCTGATGTCTTTGCCCTGCACAGTGAAAGGAGAAGGGGAATCCTGTCAACAGAGTGCTTCAGAGCTGCATCTTCCCTCCCCTGTGCTGGCTCCACCTCCAGTGGAACATCTGATGTTTCTGCCCTGCACAGTAAAAGGAAGAGAAGAGTCATGTAAACACAGTGCTCAGGAACTGGTTTGAACTAGGCAGAGGCCTTTCGGCCTTCAGAGAACAAAGTATTTTGGGGTATAATTATTGGGACCCAGTCCCACAGACTTTAGATCACTTCTGGAACAAGAAACCTTTCTGCAAAGGAGAAGAACCAAGGAAGCTACAGGAGTTTGGACTGCTCCTCTGCCAGTGTGCTGTTTGTTGGGCTGGCCTGCAGTGGTTACTTCATTGCCAAGGGAAAGGAGAAGGAACTTTGTAAGGACTTTCATCTACAGAATATTCTCCAAGGGCTTGAACTGTGCTTGCCTCCTGCTGAAGTCTCAGGGCCAAAATACTTCACCCCCAGCTCCCTCCTGAATTTCCTTGCTGAGAATTCTGACTCCAGTCACTTGCGTGCCGCTGGGAGCTGGAAGCTCGACGCATTGAGAAGAAGCGTGTCGCCGCCGCAGCTGAAATCATTGCAATGCCGGAGAAGCGAGAGTTCGTCGCATCTCCCTGGAAGCGTGTGTTCATCGAAGCTGTCAGCTGTCGCATCACCGGATTAGCGTGACGCATCGAGAGAGCTGCCATTGCATCACCAGAGAAGCACATCGCAGGGCCAGTCGCGGCTCCAAAGTACAGAGTTGTCACAAGGCTGCCAGGGCGTCATCACATCATCATCGCATCGCTGCATCAAGGGCGCCATCTTCTCGCATCGCAACTGGATCATCGCATCGGCATCAAGAAGCCATCTTGCGCACCGCAACAGGTCGAGAATCTACGCATCACCTCCGCACCGGTAAGGCTCACGACGAGTCCCCTACTCTGCACAAGCATTGAGGAAGGACGCAACTCTTCCCCCGGGTCACGGAGCCGACCCATCTCCCCTTCTGCGAGCCTTTTGTTTACTTTGCGTGCGGCATCCAAGAACTTTGTTGAGATCTTTGTCGCATTTACCAACAACTTGAACTAAGAGACTTTTTATCATCGTTTTAGTAACCTTTAGTATAGTATTGTGGATTTTTGTCGTTTGTGGTCTTGTGTTTAAGTCTATATAAAGAATTTCTATTTTTTAAGCATGGGCTGAAAATTCGTTCCGCTCGCGGAATTTGCGGATTTTCCGCGATTTCGCGATCCACGAATCTCGCGAAATCGCGGTAAAATCCGCGAATCAGCGGGGACGAATTTTCAGCCAAACACTTACAGGGTTAAGTAGGTGCAAAAGTTAAAGCTAATTTTTTGTAACCTTTCACAAAAGGGTTACAAAGAAATTAACTTCAACTTGGGCACCTGCTGCTGTAAGCCTGTAAGTGCTTCCTGGCGCCTCGTTGCCTACTTGCAACTATTCTCTGACCCTGCTATGACCCTTGAAGCAGGGTCAGAGAATAGTTACAAGTAGGCAATGAGACGCCTGTCACGAAAATTAAACCTCAACAGGAAGCAATGACAGATTTAAAAACAAGCATTTGCAATGCAATAGGTCTCGCATTTGGAAAGATTGAGCTATTGGTCTTGTAAATGACAATTTTTTTTATTTATGTGTTGGTTTTGAAAATAGCTAAATTAATAGCTTTGTCATTTACAATGTCAATAGTTATAACTTTCACAAATGTGACACCTATAGCATTTGTAATGCAACATGTTTTGTATTTACGTGACGTAGCTGTATTGATATTACAAATTACAACGGCTTTTAATTTTTTAAAATAATTAATACTTAAATAAAAGTGATTTTAATTTATAATGGCAATAGCTTAAACTTTTGTAAATAACTTTTGTGAAGATTATGTTCAGTGTATTTTATTGTGACAAAAATCCAAGAACAGAAGTGAAATATTAACCTCTTTTTGTGACATTTCTAATAAAGTTTGAAACATTGAGAGAACATATTTGAACCAGTTGTTGAATGGTTGTGCAGATTGATGCTGGGGTGGCGCTGAGTGATACTGTGATGGTGCTGAGTGATGCAGGGGTGGTGCTGAGTGGTGCTGTGGTGGTGCTGAGTGATGCTGTGGTGGTGCTGAGTGATGCTGTGGTCATGCTGAGTGATGCTGTGGTGGTGCTGATTGGTGCTGTGGTGGTGTTGAGTGATGATGTGGTTGTGCTGAGTGATGCTGTGGTGGTGCTGAGTGGTGCTGTGGTTGTGCTGAGTGATAATGTGGTGGGGCTGAGTGATGCTGTGGTGGCGCTGAGTGAAGCTGTGGTGGCGCTGAGTGGTGCTGTGGTGGAGTTGAGTGGTGCTGTGGTGGTGCTGAATGATGCTGTGGTGGTGCTGAGTGGTGCTGTGGTTGTGCTGAGTGATGCTGTGGAGGTGCTGAGTGATGCTGTGGTGGTGCTGAGTGGTGCTGTGGTGGTGCTGAGTGGTGCTGTGGTGGTGCTGAGTGAAAATGTGGCAGTGCTGAGTGATGCTGTGGTGGCACTGAGTGGTGCTCTGGTGGTGCTGAGTGGTGCTGTGGTGGTGCTGAGTGGTGCTGTGGTGGTGCTGAGTGATAATGTGGTGGTGCTTCGTAATACTGGGGTAGTGCTGAGTGATGATGTGGTGATGCAGAGGGCAGAAAGGCACAAAAAGCAGTCTAACAAAGGGCAGAAGGGCAGAAAAACAAGGGAAAAACGAGTCTAACAGAGGGCAGAAGGGCACAAAAAACCAGTCTAACAGAGGACAGATGGGCAGAAAAACAAGGAAAAAACGAGTCTAACAGAGGGCAGAAGGGCACAAAAACGAGTCTAACGGGACAGAAAGGCACAAAAACGAGTCTAACAGAGAGCAGAAGGGCACAAAAAAACGAGTCTAACAGGGGGCAGAAGGGCAGAAAAACAAGGAAAAAACGAGTCTAACAGAGGGCAGAAGGGCAGAAAAACAAAGGAAAAACGAGTCTAACAGAGGGCAGAAGGGCACAAAAAATGAGTCTAACAGGGGATAGAATGAATCCCGCCCTGCGTGTTTGTCCACGAAGATGCCACCTTTTTGTGCAATACCTCTACTCAACTGGAGTACTTTCTACTGTTTAATCAGTAAGTGCTCCCTCGTTGGCTATGTATAGGGGAAGATTTACAATAACTGGTGCATCCCCAGGGATGCGCCAGTTATTGTGCACCGCAGCTCCGCCACCCATGGTGCGCCGCATTTATAATGCGGCGCACCATGTGGCAAAAACTGCACAGATGCGTCACGCATCTGTGCCGTAAAAGCAGCGCATTGATGGAGCTGCATCGCGCTTGCGACGCAGCTCCAGCAATGCCCCGGGGGGCCCTATCTCCCCAATGCTGCATCAAGCCTTGCACCTGCTTCAAGCAGGCACAGGGTTTTGACGCAGCATTGGCCTAAAAGTGACCGAGAGAAATCTTGTAGATTTCACTCAGCCACTTTTAGTAGGCGTTCCTGTGCAGGAACGCCCTCCCCTCCGCCGGAACGCCTCCTGATGGCGCAGGGCTTTACAACATGACGCATCTCTCAGAATCGTCACGTTGTTAATACCCAGCACTATGGCGCATCTTTTGTGCTGCCGCTGCGTCACAAAAGGTCTCGGTAGCGGGTGGCAGTGGTGAATCAGAGGGTGGCAGTGATGAACCAGAGGGTGACAGTGCTGAACCAGAGGGTGGCAGTGCTGAACCAGAGGGTGGCAGGGGTGAACCAGAGGGTGGCAGGGTTGAACCAGAGGGTGGCAGTGATGAACCAGATGGTGGCAGGGGTGAACCAGAGGGTGGCAGTGGTGAACCAGAAGGTGATATGGGTGAACCAGAGGGTGGCAGTGGTGAACCAGAGAGTGGCAGTGGTGAACCAGAGGGTGGCAGTGCTGAACCAGAGGGTGACAGTGTTTACCCACAGGGTGGTGTGGTGAACTAGAGGTGCTGTGATGAACCAGAGGGTGGCAGTCGTGAAACAGAGGGCGGCAGTGGTGAACTAGAGGGTGACAGTGCTGAACCAGAGGGTGGCAGGGGTGAACCAGAGGGTGCTGTGATGAACCAGAGGGTGGCAGTGGTGAACCAGAGCATGGCAGGGGTGAACCAGAGGGTTTCAGTGGTGAACCAGAGGGTAGCAGTGCTGACCTAGAGGGTGACAGTGGTTAACCAGAGGGTGGCAGTGGTGAACCAGAGGTGCTGTGATGAACCAGAGGGTGGCAGTCATGAACCAGAGGATGGCAGTGGTGAACCAGAGGGTGACAGTGCTGAACCGGAGGGTGGCAGGGGGGACCAGGGAGTGGCAGTGCTGACCAGAGGGTGGCAGTGGTGAACAAGAGGGTGGCAGGGGTGAACTAGAGGGTGGCAGGGGTGAACCAGAGGGTGGCAGTGGTGAACCAAAGGGTGGCAGTGATGAACCAGAGGGTGCTGTGCCAATACACGACCGCATGGGTAACTTTGCCATGCAAGCGGCCCGCAAACACGCAAAAAGCCCCCGAACACGCAAAAAACAAAAATCCACAAATTTGCACAAATTTGCGGATTTTGTGGATTGCGAATATGAATTCGCGTGAATTCGCAGAACGCGAATTCGCAAATTTCGCCCATACTTACTATTTTTATAAAACCTTTGTTGTGTCCATCTGTAGTGATATCACTGTATTGCTGTGTATATTCACATATGCTTAACACGCTGCCTCTGAGATAAGCCTGTCTGCTCGTGCCAAGCTACCAAGGGGGTGAGCAGGGATTATTAAGGAGAGTAATCCCCTTGTCCTGACTTAGAAGTAAGGGTCCCTATTTGGACAAAGGTGATAACCATTGCCAACTAGAGACCCCCAGATCTAACATTAGGCAAGAAGTGATTGTCCCAATCAGTTGAGAGAAGTAATATGGTGATCTTGTCGATATAGGACAGAATTTTACTGAATACATAAATTGACAGAATCAGGACCTGAATAATTTGCCCCCTGGTACTCCAAGGACAGCTTTGCATCGATCTAGATGCCAAGATTGTGGTCAACTTTGGAGGGGCAGGGTGAAAGGCATATAACCTCTGGCCAGACGGATGGGCTCCATCTATTCAAGGTGCGTCTGGTAATGAGGAGATCTGTCATTACTGGATTCACTTTTAGAATCATGGTGACTTCCGTCACAGCACCATGGCTAGCAAATCCACCAGATGTTCACCAAAGGATGAAGAGGAGGGGATAAGCTTGAAGGACAACATGGTGTCACCTAGAGACATATTGTATTGCACTCTGAGAGTGTGCAGAGGAGTACACCATAGCTGATGTGCCTGGCCTGACACTTACACAAGAGTGGTCAGTACCTGATCCCATGGAAATGATTGTGTCAACTCTGAGGAATTACCTTCAAGGCCATTTTCTTCCAATTCGGAAAGGAGTAGGAAGTGGAGAATGGCTCTGTTGTCCACTCTCCTGCACTTGTCTTCCAGCACTAAGGTCAGTACCAGCTCGGTGCTGTGACCTGACCTGAATATGGGCTGAAATGGGTAAGGATGTTGTTGCATTCAAGAGAAGTTTGAAACTGGACTAATAACTAAACTATTACCAATTTTTCCAAAGGTAGGAAACATGAGATTGTGTGATAGTCACTGTAGTCATGAGGGGGAAGGGAAAGTGTTTTCAGCCAGCTGTAACCATTGCAGACTTCCATTGCAGAGGAAATTCCCTGGAGTTTCAGAAGTGGTTGAACAGGATATGAGATTGAAGAAGGACAAGTCTGATGAACTATTTTAGCCAGGCACATGCCAGCAGGTGAGCCTGACAGTGGGTAGTGGCAATGTTCTCTATCACAGCTGTGCGAGACTTCTCATTTTTATTGTACGACTGCTTCACAGAATCAAGTTAGGTGAAGGGATGGTGGCTCTTCCTAGCTTCCTAACTGAAAACACATGGACTGTAGATTAAAAGAGGTCCCATGAGGGTTCTACAAAATCCCACAAGGAGAAAAGGGATCCGAGATCTTTCATTACTGTAAGGAGTTCGTTTACCAGGTTTGGTGCCGGGGCAATCCAGGGTGATTGATAAACTAGTTGTGACTGTGGTATTTGTGGTTTGTGTCATCTGGACCCGAGACTGGTGTTGTTTGCTTAGGGATGGCTAGCTTTGCATAATTTTTCCTTTCTAATCTTCATGTTCCCAGCTTCCATTGGCCTAGCTGAGTTTACCCCACAAGTTGCACCCCGGCTCTCGTTAAGTGTAGGTGTTTTTACGGGCAGTTACATGGAGTTTATTGGTCACACTAAGGGCCTCATTAATGCGGTTTTGGCTTTGGGCAGTGCAGCAAGTCACGTTATTGCGCTGCCCTATGTCAAAGTGAAAGGGCATGAATGCACCATATTAATCCAATATGGTGCATTCCTGTCCTTTCCTTGCGCTTGTGCCGTTTCGGCAGTCTAGCACCAACACAAGCACCCTTGTTCCATGGTGCAAGGGTACCTGTCTTGTTGGCCGGATTGTTTTTGATTACTCTCCTGCACAAAAACAATCCTGCAAGGCTTTTTCCTCGAAAAAACATGGAGAAATAAAAGGGCATATTAGCCCCAGTTAGAAGTGCAGGACATCTAACCTGGGCTTCTATTGGAATTCTTTAACGCATATTAGAAAGCTCATTATCGCCATTTTAGCGGCAGATTCCTGCTGCAAAAAAGGCAATATTTTAACAAGGTTCTTGCTAATATGCCCCATTGTTTTTTCTCCTCATTGTGGCTCCCCTGGGGAGGCGTCTGGTTTTGTCACAAACCCAGGGTTACTTGGTTTTGTAAATCTGAGGAAGCATCAAAATTCATGGAAGTTGCATGGGAACACCCGCTGCAATGCCAATGGAATGGCCTGGAGCCCAGAGTAAGGCAACGCAGTGATTGGTTCGGCCTTGTCTTATTCCACATCAACAAGGCCATCCAAAGCCACACAAAATGGATTGGGGTGACCTAATAAATATGATTTTGTAAAGTCTGCGTCGCCAGAGCGGCAAAAAAGTGAAGCTCTGTGGGCACCAGGGGCTCAAAAACATGGCCATAAGTTCAGAGGTAGGTAGCTGGTGAATGGTTTTGTCTCTGAGGGGCGTTATTGGGAAGTAAAGACACTTCCTGCCTCCAGTAAACAAACCGTTGACTGGCAGTAAAGAAAAGGTGGGCAAAGTCTTATTAGGTTGCACCTGAGCAGCCCTTGCGCTGAGCTTAGTGAAATCTCTAGTATTTAATAGATCTTGAAAGGGGACTCAAATCAGTTCCAGAT
Source organism: Lissotriton vulgaris (assembly GCF_964263255.1). Taxonomy (NCBI): domain Eukaryota; kingdom Metazoa; phylum Chordata; class Amphibia; order Caudata; family Salamandridae; genus Lissotriton; species Lissotriton vulgaris. Next base: position 3,756,976 of record NC_141692.1, read on the forward strand.
GCTGAATTACTGTGTTCATTTGTTTTTGTGTGGAACCTTTTTTGTTAACTTCTCCTGTCTGCACACATTCGCAATACTTCTACTAAAGCTTTGTTGTAAAAGCAGATGCTTTAGCCTTAGAACGTTTGCGGAATTTCCTATCCATCCCTCAGCACTTTTCTTTGCACTTTGTAGGCATTATTGAATTGATTTTTTCAACGCAATTTATTTGGTTATTATGATCAAATTCTAAATGTTGTAATAAACATTGAACATTAAAAATAAAGCAAATATACAAGAGCTATGCTATATTTTACAACTAAACAGCCAGCCTCAAGTGCAGTTACCTTGCAGACAACAGGGTCATGATTGAACGGGTGCAGCAGGTGCAGTAGCTCAAAGTTGTCAGTACTCCTCTAAACACATAATATTGCTGTATTTGATTACTAAACAGGCAGTCACAATTGCATTTACCTTGAAGTTAAAAGGAACTTAATTTGAATGGTTCAGTAGGTGCAGTGGTGCCCGAAGCCAAACACTTTATGTGCCAAAAGCTCCTCACCCACGCTTACAAGGCACTTCACAACACCGTACCAGCATACCTCAACAGACGACTCACCTTCCCTACCCAACCACCAACCTCGCCCTCGCCATCATCCCCTTCATTCAAATAGCAACCGCCGGCGGCAGATCGTTCTCCCATCTCGCTGCCAAGACCTGGAACACCCTCCCCATCCTCCTATTCAAGACCTGGCTATTCGAGCAGTAGCAGCTCCCACCCCCAAGCGCCTTGAAAAACTCACAGGTGAGTGGTGCGCTTTACAAATGTTCTAATTGAATGATTGATAGGGACCCCATTAACCCAGATTATTGCTAAATTATACTACTAAACCAGACAAACAAAAGTGCATTTGTCTATCAGGCAATAGGTTCATGATTTGAATGGTGCAGCAGATGCAGTAGCCAACAATTCCATCAGTCAAAGATCTCTATTTCGGCCACTAGGACCATAAAAGCACATAACAAGAATAAAACATTATATACAATTTCTGTCAACAGGCTTTAAAATAGCTTAAATATAGAAACCACATATTGAGTTACTGATCAAGCACGAGGTCAGTAAGTACAAAAATACATCTCTTCAAGGGATCCGCGGACATAGTCCTAGTTTGTATATGTGTTCCAAAAACTGCTACTTCATTTCCTTCGTTTATGTCCTGATAAAGTGGATACGTTGGATTAAAATAGCAGTGCAAACCATGATAGTGCTTCAATTAAAATAAAGGCGATATCTTAGAGTAACTTAAGAAAAAAGACACCTATGTAATTAGACATGATTAAAAACGGAAGAATGTCCGGAAACAATATCCTTTTCCCATTCTTTCTGAATTTCTAGTTAACAGAAAAAGTGGCCCAATGCAATCCTGTGAGGACAATCGCATGTTGCATTAGTTAGCAAGTGAGGGTCCAGATACAGAGAGTTAACAGCAGCGTCAGGTATAACGTGTGGTGATTATTTATCCTTTAAAACCTAATTGTGTACAAAATAAGGAAGACGACAAAAAGGAATTATGGCATCGTTAATAGGGAAATGTGCCTGTCCTCTAAATAAAATCATTAATGATTGGTAATAGGCATGTGTTGGCCTATACCCTCCTTAACTTCATTTTCAAGGAAGCGCTACGAATATGGTACAAAAAAATACAAAAAGTGTGAGACAGAAAAGGCTATGGGCATTTGGGTGTCATACTTCAGCAGTAAGAGCATCTCAGAACAGTGTTTGAGGCCTTATTATTAAACAGCTGGACCAGCCAGCGGGACCTAGGCCTCCTGTAGGCGGGGCAAAAGAAAACTATGTGCACTTCGGTCTCCTCCACATTCAGACACACGGGACAATCCCGACTGTGGCCGCACGACCAGTTGGTGGTGAACGATCGGAGTGGAAGTGTCCTGTGTCTGAACTGGATGTACAATTTCTTTGCGAGGAGCGGTTGGATGTCGTCCAGTACTGGTTCTAGCGAGATGATTGTTTTATGTCCATGAACCTTTGTCATAGGCTCCCTGTGAAAGTGCTCCATAGCTGGGTCATTTTTGAGCTGTTTGTAGTTTTCAATTAATGCCTTTCTTGAAGTCACAATACTAGAATCTTCAGTTAAGCTCCACAAATTTTCCCTCCCCAAGGCATGGCATGTATTCCCTATGTGCGCTGGCCAAGGCAATTTTCTTGCTCCAAGCAAACTCATAACTTCCCTTAGTTCATTCATATAAGGGGCAAGCTCTGGGGTTCTCCACAGATGTCGACTATAGAGAAGCGGTCTTAGAGCTATTTCGTCTGCTATTGAGCTAATTTCAACATCCAACCTAAGGGGAATAAGAGGGGAGCTAACAGGAAGTTGTAGAAGCTGTCTAGTAAAGGAGTTCTCTGTTGACGATAGGGGAGTGCTGGGGCAGTGTCCCCATAATCCTGCCCCGTACAAAGTTGCTCCTCTTGCCTGGACCGTATAAACTTCAGCTGCTGGACCTATTACCTTGTGAGAGCATTTGTTGTATACCTTTAGAATGCCCCCGATGCCTGGGCAAATTTTAGGTTAGCTTTTTTTTTATTTGTACCCCCCAGTCCATTTTCTCAGTTAACGTAATCCCGAGATATTAAAAAATTGTCACCGTTTATAGCGCCATTGGGTCTAGAGAGGGGTTTGGACGAGAGTGATTTTTTGCTTTGAAAATCATATATTTGGTTTTGCATACCCATTGGTAAAAGGATGTCGTCTGCGAACATCAGAGTGGGTATCTTGCGGGTCCCTAGCCGAGATGTGTCAATGTCTTTTCCTACGAACAAAAATTCTACTAAGCTGTTAATAAAAAGGGAAAAAAGAGTTGGGCCAGTGTTGGACTTGGCCCTTATGGCAGGTTCACCCCTAAACTTTTTGCTTGTAATAGTGACCTGGTGATGGTGATTTTTGGGTTCTGCGCACTTTCACTGTGTCCCAGTGGAAAGTGCGTGCGCACTCTGAGTGCATGTGATGAGATAGGCCTGCCCTCCCATAGGAATGCATGGGGAATGTATGTGTCCCTGGTAGTTCCTGATGCGTGGGGTGTACAGGTTCGAATTTGATATGTGCGAACTCGTGAGAGTGAATGCTTCGCAATGGTGTGTGTTGCATGAGTGTGTCATATGTAGAAATGCCATTTCCAGGAGTTGGCATATTAGTGTAAAATATGACTGGCGTGTGATTGGCTGGAGCAGGCTGGTGAGCCTGGCTCCAGGAGTCTGGATGGGTCTGCCCCGGTGGTGAGTGGGAGATTAGCATGCTGATGGCTGGGGAGGAGTGTACCTGTGTCCTGAATGGGCTGGGCTTTTCCCTACACAATGCTGGCCCCGCCCCCTGTGGTGCGACTGATGACCCTAGCCCTGCCAGTGAATGAAATGGGTGGTTGAGCTATCATGAGTGCTCCAAAACCAGCTGCGACTGGTTTCTCCCCCACCCTGCACCCTTAGACAAAGGAATGTGGTGTATAAAAATGGGGCTGTGTCCCCACAGAAGTTGTTCTCTTCCAGGATTCTGCCTGAGGGGGGCTGCTGCTGCTGCTGGGGCAGAGGACCACCACTTGGACTGTCTCCCTGCCTGGAGACCCAGTGAGCTGGCTCTGGGCCCAGCCTTGCCCCCCTGCCTGCCTACAAGGACTTTGGCTTGACTTTTAGGGACTTTAGGGCCTGGACTTTGCCTCTAGCGCTTGGAAGCGCTTCCTTGTGGCCCTTAGCGCTGGAGAGCGCTTTCTTTTACCCCTGAAGCAATGGAAGCGCTTTATTTGCGGCCCTAGCGCTTAGAAGCGCTTTATTTATCGGCTAAGCGCCGGGAGTGCTGTCATTGCCAATTTTAGAGTCCCCTGGCAGGTTCCCACCCTGCCCGGGACATTGCCGCTGTTTTTCTGCCGAGCGAGTGCCCACCTCGCTCGGGGTTTGGAATTAGAGCCGGTGCCCACCCGGCATTTCCTGCTTATCCCCCGCCTACGAGTGCCTGGAACGGGCCGCCGCGCTGCCCGCGATGACCCGGAAGTGGTTGGCCGGCCGGCCAATCAGAGAGGGGGCCGACCGGAAGTCCCACCCTGCCGAGGGAGAGGCTCAGGGGGACATTTTGTTTCTGCAGAGCCTGTGAGGCTCCCACATCGTGTTCGCCCCACCAGTGTGCTTGAGCCCACAAGGCTCCAACGTTGGCCCCAGCACCTTCACACAGCTGCCCAGCACTTCGTGGGCAGCTGCCACGTTTAGGCCCTGACATTGGGACACAGGGACTGCCACAGGTGGTGGCGAATGTGGATTTTGCGCTATTGTGTTGCTGTTCCTTGCACCTCTGAATGGGTAGTTTATTCATCATGTGTGTTGTTGCTTTTACACCTCTGAATGTATTGTGATGCATCATGTGTTTCCTTCCTTAGACCCCTACAGGTATAGCGATACTTAGGTGGTTTCCTTCTTGCTAGTACAGGTGGTGCTAGCAGAGCCCAGGTTCCCTAGTGTAATCTCCTAAGGTAGTGAGAGTTGCATAGGTGGTGCTCACCTGGTACCAGTAGTGACTGGTTATATGTTATATTTGATGCTAAAGTGAATATTATTCTATGTGCAATTGCTAATTCTACCTAGTGCTAACTTCTAAAAGTGCTGATTCCTGACAGTGGTCCAGGTGGCCCTGTCTTGTACATATCCCCTGTAAATTCTGCCCGTGCCTCTGGCACATTGTAAAGTGTGTGTTTTATCTAATGTGTTTTAGTGTAATACAAATGCTATTTTTATATATAACCTTGTGTGGAGTTTCCTTTGTGGTGGGCCTTGGGTGTTGTTGCTGGGGTGCGTGCGCAAATACTTAACTCATATCGCCTCCAAGTTTAGCCTTGCTGCTCGCGCCATGTTACCTAGAGGGTGAGCAGGGGTTATCTTGGCGTGTAACTCCCTTGCCCTGACTTAGGAGTGGTGGTCTCTGACTGACTTTGGCGCAAGCCCTGGCCAGCCAGGGATCCCATTTCTAACAGCCAAGATGCAGCCTTGATGTACGCCTTTTTCAACTGGGAAGGGGGCTAAAAGCTTTCTGTTTTTGCCATGCCTTATTCGAGCATAGTTTCTTTGATGTAGACGTTTCGTCTTGTGGTACAAAAGGAGGTGGTGAAAAAGGGGGTGGTGATGGACGGAGCACCGGAACCAATCAAACACTCACACCCAGTCAACAGATCTGGGTCCAATCCATCACCGTTCTTTAGCCCACTCTGTTCAGACATTGCCATATGCAATTCAGTCTGACCCTGTGCCTCATGGGAACAGTCCAGCCCGAACTGCCAAGCCATGCCTTTTGTATCGGGACATTTCATCTTGTGGCACAGGTAATCTGGAGCCCCTAGATCCATTATTATCTCCCACAATCTATCCTTTGGAACTAAATCAAAATAGGATATAAGGTCCACAAAAAGGAGATAGAGGCTGCCGCCCTCTATACTCACAGTCTTCCAGAACAGAAGCTGTAGTCTGAAGATTTGATTGATGATGGAGATCTTGGCCCTAAACCAAGCTTGGAGGGGTGTGAGTACATTGTGTTCTTCTATCCGAGCAAGCAATCAGCCCAGAAGGGCAAGTGCATAGATTTTTAGGCTTACATCAATCAAGCTGATGGGGCGGTAGTTTGCTGGATCCCTCTTTAGGGCTTGCCTATGCTGTGCGCATGCGCTGTTATGGAAAAAGACCTTTAGCCATGGCTTCACTTCTGCAGGCAAAAACTTGCACACCTTGCATTGCTTTCAAAGGCAGCGTGGGCCCGTTTACCGATTCCCTTTTGGGAGAGTGCAGGGGCCATCGTTTTGACCATCTCTTTTTAATTAGTGTGCACCAGTCGCGTGCTCGCGTTAATTGGAAACAGTAGCGTTCACTTTTGTGGCTGCTTGTTTTCCCCTTTCAATGGCTGTTGCTTCACTTTTGCGACTGCTTCTTTTGTTTAATGCTTTTGGCAGTTGCCCTCGGTCCCAATGTGGCTTCGAGGCGCCATCAATCTTATGCTGAGTCTCTTCAATTTAATTGGGGGACATTCACTGGTCTCCATCCTGTTGTAACTGTGGGTGAATGCTGGCAAAAATATGCGATATGCATTTTGTCTTCTGGTTAAAAATACATTTTGCAAACCCTTGCATGTTTCATGTTTCCTATAACTGCATGAATGCAGCAGCGCTTAAGTAACTCAGATCCGTAGAAGGCGACCTGCGTATTGTGGAGTGTACCAAATTAACTCCCACAGCATCATTTGTTGTGCGCTTAAAGAATCTTTTCCTTGTGAGTGAGGAGTAACATTTTCCATCCACACTTGTGTATGTAAATCAAGGTGGAGTCCGCAGTCGGCCAAGGCTGGTTCCACGCGGTGGGCTTCAGGCTTGTCTGCTGAGGAGCAGCGGGTGCGCTCTGTGACACTGGAGCTCCGGCAGAACCATGAAGGGGCATTATACTGACAGCGTAGCAACTACAGGGTCATTCTACAGCTTGCTTTCTACACACCAGTTTTATCAAAAAGATTTAAAAAATCAGGAATTTGTACATAACACACTAGTTAGATGGCGATTGGCACTAAGGAACGTGTGTTGGTCAGTTCCTTCCGCCTTCATTCCATGCGGGTAACAGCATCTAAGAAGCTAAAGTGGCAGAAAGCTGCTGCCATCCCAGGGCCTGGATGGAGACATAGGCAGAGGCCTGGATCCTGCCAGCAAATGAGAATCAGAAGGCAGGTTTAGACTCCAACATACCAGATGCAACGTGCACAGGAAGTAACGTGACTTTCACCACTGCTCACCAGCATGAAGAAGATGGTGCACCCAGGACTCTACACTCACCCTCAGTCCAGATACATAGATCTGCACCTTTCTGAGGACAGGGGGGACACAATAAACTCTGTTCCTGACACCCACACAGAGCCCCCCTGCAGCCTCACTTCCTCTAACGGACAGTCCCAAACATAAGACCCCACTGACTGATGGGCTTGTTTTATTATATCGTACCGTCCGCAAGGCAGTTGGGTGGCAAAATGGATTCTCGGCTGGTCCTTTAAGACTTCATCCGAGGAGGGTCCTCACTTCTCACTGCAGCGTGTGGAGACGGACAGTCCCGCCAAAGAACAGTGAGAGTTAATCAGGTGAACTTTGACCCCAAATAAAAAGAGGTTTCTGGCACGGCCCAGAACATCTGTGTAATATTTTCGTATCTCTGTGGGGGTCAGGGTGACATATGCCATTCCTCATTCATGTTGCTAACCCCACAGCCTGATTTCTGTTTTCAGACCTGACATATTGCGAGTTTGCTTCATCCCCGGGTTGGCAGGCCTGTGCCCTCCAGGCCATGTTCGAGGGCATGGGGAAGTGTGCGGGAGGGAGTAGGGGGGAAACTGTATGAGTTCCCAGTGAACACGCCTAGCAGTGGCCGTAGTGGGAGTGACCAGGAAACGTGTGTTCTTTGTAATATTGCTCTAATATCCAAGCCAAGGATGCATCTCAGTGAGTTGAGCAACAAAAGGAAGTGTATGTATGTTTGTGTGTGCATATCTGTGAGTGTGTGTGGGTGTGTATGTGTGCATGTGTGTGTATTTATGTGTGTATGTGCATGTGTATATGTGTGTGTGTGTGTCTTTTGCTGTAGATCATAGGTTCCCATCTCCTCAGGGCCCCCTCTCCCTTTCATCCTTTTTCGTTTGGTGCCATCCTCCCTCTGACACGTCATTGCAGTACCCGCTGCCTGTGTGTGGCTCAGGCCCCTGCCACGAACCCTGGACGCTGAATACACACAGCAGCTGTGAGTGCTGAGATGCTGAGCAGTGTTTCTGGCATCACAATCCCAGCATGCCACCAAGGTGCCAGTGACACTCCTTCAGCTACACTGGCTGCCAGTGAACGCACGAATCTCCTTTAGAGCACGGACAGTTGCCTTCTCTCAGGCTTTTATAAAAGTGGCCCAAGTTACCTTCTGAACAGGATGACCCCCCTGCACACACACACACACACCTCCCCAAAAGAGCCCTACGCTCCCAGTCAGCCGATTTCATATCCATTCCATTCACCAATAGAAAGAAAAGGGCTGTTCTGCTGCTCGGCGATGGCAGCTAAACTCTGGAAGGAGCTTCCCTTCGGCCTCAGATACGTTCCGGATCACAAATGATTCCACAAACCATTGAAAAGTTGCCTGTTTGAGGGATTAGGTGCCTCCTACCCCCTGGCTCTGCCTAGTGCTGTGTCACACTCGTAGGCACTCTACAAATCCTTTCATACATTCAATAAATGGGGTGCCATACAAATGGTTGATACTGAGGTATGTACTTCAGGGAGGGAGGCACTAGTTGCTTTCATCTCACTGAGGGTGTGGACTGGCCTCATATTGGCCACTGGCTGGCATCAGATGTCTGCTTCTGGCTGAGGCGTTTGAGTCCATGGGCAAAGTGGGCCCCAGTCTCCCGGGGAGGGAGGGGGCTGCTAGAGCCAGCTCCCTTCTACAGAGTCTTGTCCTGATGACCTCAAATAATTCATATTGTTTTAAGTACGAATTCAACTTTTTTTGTATCTATTTTTTTTGTACAGAGTTTTATATAGCACGAACTTGACCCAAATCGGGTATCAGAGCACTGTACAAAACACCCGTTGCACTACATGAGAACAGAATCCATTTTTGTTGGGCACGGAGAGATTAAGTGATTTGCACAGAATCACAGAATGTTCAGCGGCATTGCCGAGACTTGAACCCAGTGCCACAGATTCGAGGTCGACCGCTCTAGCCGTTAGGCCAACTCCTGTCCCTACAATTTATTTTTAATGTGTATGCTGTATGTTTATCACAGACATTGTGTAGAGAAATGTTTTCTTTTTCAACACTGTGCAACATCTGATTGTTTTCTTTCAGATCAAGTGCACTTAGCAGGGCTGTGTTTTGTTGCACTTTCCTTCGTGTATTTCCCCTCCCAAATGCTTGTTGTTTTTTTGAAAGGTTTAATGGCCAGACTGACTAGTTTTGCAGACATTTCTGCACCTCTTTTGCTTCGTCTCGGGCTCTGCGGCGCGGCCAATGGTGGAGGGGCAGAGGTGGAGCCGGGGTCGCTGTATCTCGTTTGCAGCTCCTTTCTGCTGAACCCTTCATGAACTTTCCAGAGGCTTCAGAAGCAGACCGGATGGCTGAGACATTCTTGGTTACTCAGTGTGTCGATTTGATTTTGCAACACTTCTTCGGTCAGCCTGTTAATTCATAAATGAATTTAAGAATTATCAGGATGGCAAAATAAATGTTGCAAAATGAAACAGACTCGCTGTGTAACCATGAGTGTCTCAGCCAGGCGGTCTGCCTCTGTAAAGTTTTTAAGGCAGCTCTGATCACAGTGGCTCTGGCAGAGCCAGGAACTTGATAACTAATTATCTGCTGAGTGCAGCAAGCACAGAGCATTCTCAGGTAACACATAGAAACATTTAACAAGCAGTTAACAAAAAGAAACATTCAGGACTAAAAGTAACAAGATACCCTCTCACATGCAGGCTTTAATCAAATCTGTTAAAAATCCATTCCATTGCACTGCACACTGTCTTTTCTTAACCTCTTTAGAGGTTCCTTTCCATACTGACAAGTTTGCCTCCCTTTTTTCTACCAATTGCATCCTAACACCATCATATTAGTGATATTGTCAATTTTAATGTTGATGACTTAGAAGGTCCCAAAGGTGTATGATTGTGTGTATGTGTGTTCTTTCTTCATGCGTGTGTTAAACTTTGCAAGCATGTCACTCTACCTATGTGTGCTCATGAATAGTGCATGCATGTCATGATTTTCCAAGGCGATTCTTAGATTGACTCTTTTTTGACACTCCCAGTTGCTTCTAGCTTTTGCTATGGCTAGTTTATAACTTGCCCTAGTTACCTTGATTTGTGATCTATTATTTAATAGTAACCAGGAGGTCTGACTTAGCTATTCTACAATGGTCATTATACCATGGGCTATGTGAATATCTATTTGGCCTGGCCTTTCTAATAGTAGCAAAAAGGGAGCCAGATTAGTAAGTATGTCTTTGTGGTTATTGCCAACTATGATCTGGGAGGTTGGGATGTCAGTCGTTTGTGAGCGGGAGTGTGCTACAGTAAGTAGGGGAATGATTTTTTGGTATGGAGAGGCGAGCTTGTTCTGGGATTGCAAGAGTTCCCCCCAGCGAATTCTCCTATCTCCATTAGCCTGAGTAAGTCTATGGGTAGGTTGTGAAAGCCCTCCTGGAGAGCTTCTATCATATGTGGCAAATACATCTAGTTCAAGAGCATTGTGGTCGCTTTCATGGAGGGGAATGATCTTAAAGTCTAACACCTTATGCCACGATTTGGTGTCCACTAGGATGTAATCTATGATTTAAGCATGCCCTGGTCTGTTATAAGTGTGCTTCCCCAGTCTGTCTGATGTTAGATGGCCAGTGCATGCCCCTGGGGAGTGTCTTAACAAAAGTGTGTGCACGTGTAAGGCCAACGGGGTCCAGGCCCGTATGGGTGGTATGTTGCAATCTGGAATTGCCCAAACTGAGTCCTCCTCACTTGAGATTCTACTGGGAGGTCCATTCAGGGGTTCAAATTGACAATTGACGTCCCCTCCTATGATTGTCCAGTAGTTATCCGGTGTTGTTAGAAGAAAGTTAGACAGTGTTTCAAGAGAGATAACAGATCAGGCGTGAGTAGACATTAACCAGAGCGATTTTGTTGTTTGGGGGAAACTTAAAAAAATGCAAAGGATGTCACAAGATGAAGTTTCTATCTGTTTGACCTCACAGCCAATGTGTGTGCCAACCCAGATAGTTAGATCCCCAAAGGGCCTATCCCTCTCCCCCTTATAAGCTGGGATACTACAGGATGCATATCCCGGTCTATGTGTTATCTCTCTAGCCCAGGTTTCCTGGAACATGCATAGCCCATGTGTGGGGGAGATGTTTTCTTTCGGGTTGTGTTGGGGTCACTCTGGGTTTGGATGTTCCACATGTGTTGGTTCCAGAGTTACACTTGATAGATCATTCGCGAGCCGCTTGTAGCGCAACGGCGCAAAGTTACGCTCACGGTCGTTCACAGGGGTGCCTTCTTGTTTGCGTGACGTATTTCCGTTTCTGGGAGCTATGTGTAATCTCGCAAAGTGTGCGGCTCGATAGTACAACTTTGCGTGTGATTGCGAGGGAAATCTCGCGCGAACTTACCCACATGATCATGAACGAAGGCGCGGCCATCTTGTTTCTCATTCATTGCTATGGTTCCAGGCATGCTTTCTGTATCCTCTGTCAATCTCTGCCATCCTTTGCTTGTTTGAAGTTTTTTTTAATCTATTTTACTTATTATCTATCCCTCTATTTTTCCAGCTCTATATTTTTGTGTTTTCTGCTACTTTTGGTTAATTTTAAACTACTTTTTTAAACTCTTTTCTGTTCTTCTTCCCTATTCTATTTCTTATTTCTTATTTACCTTCCTTTCTGCCCAGACCATGGTAAAGGGAGCCGGGAAGCTGCCTGAGAATGGGAAGGGTTCCACACCCCGTGCCCGGCTCCCGTGCGGGCGTTTGAGGGGGGAGACAGTCACAGCCCAGGAGATCTTTAGCGTGGAGGAGGTGGCCGCACTTGTTTTTTATGTCCAGTGCCACCTCCCCAGGACCATCATGGCAGGCGGCAAGATAGCTAGCGGTTATGGGATCCGGGAGCGCCGGAAGCGGTGGGAGAAGGTGTGCCGGGCCATGTACCAACACTCTCGGGTCCGGCGCTCCTACAACCAGACCACCCACCGTTGGACGGATCTCCTGGACCGGGAACGCGACTTGGTGGACCTGCTCGGCCTCGAGATCCCCGGGCTTGGTGAGTAGTAGTAGCTATTTCATCACTGCTCTGTTTTCTCCTGCTCTGTGTGTTATTATATTGCAAATTTTAGTTTTTTACCAAGAGCAATAATGCTGCCGATTACATTGTAGGTAAATTTTATTATATTTCAAAATCTTCTGGGCTTTTCAGGTGCACTGCTCTCCTTCTCAGTAGCGTTGCTACTATGCTTATTTGTTTTCGATTTTGTGTTCATTTCATTGGCCTGAGAAATTATGTATGAGTGTAGTTTAAAGAACTGCGTAATGCTAGACACTAAGGGTCAGATTTTCAATTACCGGCGCATCCCTGCAAAGTAGCAGGGATGCGCCAGTAATTGTGCACCTCGCACCACCACCACCCATGGTGCACCGTATTTAAAATGCGGCGCACCATGGGCCCAAAACGTCACCGAAGCGTTACGCATCTGTGCGGTAAAGGCGGCGCATTGCTAGAGTTGCGTCGCAACGATGGCGTAGCTCCAGCAATGCTCTGGGGTGCCCTAACTCCCCAATGCTGCGTCAAGCCGTACGTCTGTTTCAAGCAGGCAAGCAAGTCATGCAACAATGGAGCAAAAGAGCCGCAAGGGGCTTGTAAATCTGCCCCTACAGACTCAAGTCCAGTCCTTCCTTTGTACTCCTGGCAATAAGAAGAAATAGTGGTGGTGGATTGATAGTTTGAGTATTTTAATGACTGGTTAATGTAGTAGGAAACTTTTTAGTGTTGTCGCTGATCTGCAATCACAATGGAGTTTGTCTGTCACTTCGCGTGCGGCGGACTGCTGCCTGCCAGTCCTAGGCAAAACTTTTTAGTAGTTTGTTTAGTGAGTTACATAACTTTCCAAGTCGACGGTCAGCAAATCAAGCAATACTAATATCGTAGTAGACCACATGAGATAGGTCAATATATCCCATGGAGTAGTTGTCTATTTGTTATTTCGCCAAAATATTTTGTTATTGTTCTTTTCAAATGTTTGATTTGGTTGACAACAATCATCCACGTTTTCAGGTCTTTCTTTCTTTCATGTTGTACATCAGCTCCCCCCAGGGGCAAGAGGACAGAGGAGGAGGCTGCTGTGGAACTTGATGCAGGCCAGGATCGGTCAGGCGAGGGCTCCTTTGCTGGCCCCAGTAAGTTTTCATTTTAATATAGAGTACATATTTTTTCCTAGCGTTCCTCATTCGATTTTTTCTAAATCGTCTTTGATCTTCTTGTAGACTGTATCTAAATTCTTATCCTGCCTCTACTATGACTCCCTGTGGTATTACTAGATTATTCTTATTAGTCTGTCTGTGTAGCTAACTAAGATTGCACAGTTGGCAAAAGGTGTTAACCGAAACTCCCATTCTAGTCAGCAATAGCTCTATGCACTGAGTGCAGTCCTCTGGGATTGTCCATAATGTCTTTTCAAGTCTGCTAAATGTTTATGCTTTGACAATTCCCCACAATAAAATGTGAATGACCACCAAGAAAGAATAAGATACTACTTTACTTTTGGTTTGGATAGGAGGACAATCCATGCTACTACTGTTGCAGGGACAAATCTGCACTAAACAGAACTATGGACACTAAATAGCATTGTTTATCAATTATAATAGGCACAGGTAGACTTTCCACATACCTCAGTGATATCAGACTTTGAAGAACCCCCAATCTCCTTACTGACTAGATAGTGTGGCAGAGTCATTTAGCTCCCGAATTCATCGATGATTGATCCCCAATGATGATTATCCAACGCAGGACAAGAGTACTAAGTCAGAGTCCAGAAGTGTCAGAGGCACGGACTCATGCTTGCAAATTCCAAAACCTTTTGCTCATTCACTCTTGACCAAAAACCACAGAGTCTATTTAAGTTTTAAAGCTTTATTAAAAGTATAATTATTTATTAAAATCAAGCTTGTCATAAAACATAAACGGTTGATTAAAAATGGAAAAGTGCTTATTGATGATTTATTTCACACATTTATTGTAGGCGAGCCGAGCCCTCACCTGGTTTGAACTTTAATTTTTCTTTTTGGTGCTGAATCGTTGGTCACTCCGTCCTAGTGATGATGATTTGTTCTTAGAAGTGAAGCTTCTGTCTGTTATGAGAAAAATGGTGCGTGTTAAAAAGCAAGCATTCATCAGTTGTGCCAAAAAGTGCAGCAAAACAACACCCTTACCTGGAAAAAGGGACATTTTTACTTTAGAGTAGACAGTCACAAATTATTAGATTGGTTTCTGTATTCACATTTTTCATTCCTAGACAAAATACTAGTGAGTGGTGTATGTCTATGACATCTAACATTCTTAAATGTACTTTGTAGGTGGAACATCTGTTGCTGGGCCCAGCGCGGAGGTGGAGGAGGAGACTTCAGAGGAGGAGGCGGTGCAAGGCAGTGGAGAAGTGTGGCTCAATGGTTAGAGCGGCAGACCCTGATGCAGAGGTCTGGCCCGGGACCAGGGTTCAATTCCCCACCTCGGCGGGTCTTGGGCTCAAAAATTCCACGGACCTGATAATTCTCGCCATGGTGCCTATTCCAATCATGGAGTCCCAGTCTGCAACTCTGGGGAATAGCTTGAATAATCTCCACAACGGCCCCCACAACGCTAAGGATGCCTGGCCTCCACCTTGGGGGTGCCCAGGAGTGGATGCCTCACAGGGAAAGCTAGGATGGGTTCCACAGCGGTGTTCGTACAAGCGCCTTGAGACCCTGGCGGGGGAGTAGTGCACTAACAAATATCAATTTACATTACATTACATTTACAAGTGACGGACGAAACTGCTGTGTGGGTTGCCACAGTAGTGGCAGGCAGTGGTAAGCTCTTATATTCCTTACTTATTGAGATTGCAGACTGCATAGTGTGCTCCCCGTGAGAAAACGTAAGGTTTGTCCAGATGGGAGACATGAAGAAGAATGATTGACATATAGTTTGAATTGATGGATGCCTGGATCATGGTACTATCTGACTCTTAGATAGCATATGTGTATATAGAGAGAGTAGACGGTCACTCGATGAACTAAGTGTTACTTTAAAGAGCATGTAACACCGCGCCCGCACATCCATCCCAGTGTAGGAAAGGCAAGGAAAAGAAGTTGTAATTTTGTCCGAATACTACCATGAATAGTAGCAGTAGTTTATATTGCAAGCACAGCATATATCCGGCTATTACGATGGCCACTCACTACCTCCGTTAATAAGTTTAGTAGAACTCGGTCATTCATGTGTGGATGTATCACTGTTCACGCAATAAAAAGCAAAGCACCTAAAGTCATCCCATATGTAAGCAAATACATACCATGTGCATTGATAGATAATCAGATTATTTATCTTCTTCATTTTCCTTTTCCAGTATTCATTGGCACTGTAGGGTGAAAGTTAAATTAATTAAGCAATAGCCCTTGTAACAGAGTATTATCAGTGCCACCCATAATAGAAAAGTAAGAGCATCACCACCTGCATGTACTGGACTGGTACAGTAACGCAAGTCTGTCTCACTCATCATGGCAGGTGTCTGTTTTCTCGGGTGCAAGTTGACAGCGCTGGCATTATGCCGGCTAGCAGAAGTTAACGTACCAATATTGCTAAACAAGAGAGAAGAAGAAGAATAAGACTGGTGTACTGTCATAGTCGACTGTAATGGAGTGAGTCCATAGTGCTCGTAGAATATATTCCTTAAACTCCCACTAATGTTAGCAAGGATGAAGAAGTGGGAGGTTAGATAGATACTGGGCACAAATAGTTATGTACTGCTCTTGCAAGTTGCTAGTTCTACTGTGACGCAACTTTCTGCTGAATCATTTTGTGTTAATCTTAAAGAGCATTGGTTACAGACTATGTCTTTCTTTCTTCATATAGATGCTCCTTCCAAACCAACACGGAAGGAGCTGGCTAAAAGGGCCCGGCAACGGAGGCTGGAGGCCGCTGTCGCCGAATATCGGCGGCTGGTGGCCCAGGAGGAGGAGGACACGCAGAGTACGTCAACAACATCCACGGCGACACCTGCATCCTCCTCCGCGCTCCCTGGGTCAGACAGTCAGCGCAGCAGGTCTCTAGCTGTACGGAGCCGGGGTACCGCAGCCACCCGCCTCCGCCGAGCAGCAAAGAAATCAGCTGCCCCCCACAGCAGTTGCAAAAAAAGGATGCACCGCCTTTCCCTGAGGGTTTCCTACCTCGAGCAGGAGCTCCTCAACACCAAAACCCTGCTCGAGACACTCCGCAAGGAGCATGCCGACCTGGCCCGAAAAGTCAACAGCAGCCAGCAGAAGGAGTAGACTGTCTCTTGCCCCTTTTTTAAAGACTTCTGGGGGGTGGAAATTGGAAGTTGGGTTTTCTACTTTTTTGGACTTAGTTTTCAGGGACATTCGTTGGGGTTTGGCAGGGGGGGTGGGTTGGGTCTTGCGGGAGATTATTTATGTTAGGGATATATAAATATACTTTAAACTTTATCTTAGCATACATGTTTTTTACTGCTTTTGAGGCTGGTGGGTGGGGGTTTAACAGTCCTGAAACTTAAGTGGCATCTTGATTCAAGTTGTGTAAGTACTAATGGCCCAAATGCTTTTAAAACTAAGTGCCTCTCACAGAGTAAGTGAATTCAATAGTCCTTGGACCGTCAGTCTCTCGTCTCTCCCAATACTCCATTATACTACCTCCCCCCAAACGCTTATCTTACCTGTAATTTGTGTTTGGAAATAGGGCTAGGCACAGGGCTGTCTGCTCGCGAAATGGCGATTAAGGTTGGCAATCCTGGGCGGATGAAATGTCATCATTGCGGTGGTACTTGTGGTGTTACACACTGGCAGTTGCAGCATCTGAAAAAAAAGAAAATGAAACCTTGTTTGTACTTACCGTAGCATTAGAACGGTATGATAGAGAATATAGCAGGTGACAGTACACTAGAACAGTGTCACAATGTAGCCTAACAAATGGTAAAGTATTGAAAGTATAACTAGTACATGCGTTGAATTTCTTTGACGTTGGCTACTAATACAAGAAATAGTACTGAAGGTGAAGGACACAGCAGCGTAATAATTTGCCACGTCTAGGAGGATGATGTTCTTGATGACCAATCAAGTTGATGGCGCACATGAAAATCTGCTTTCATTTGCCAATAGTGACTCAGTGTCAAGCTGAGTAAGAAAAAAATATATCCTCGGATTCCTTCACGAGCCTGTTGCTATGACCTTATCCCCCCCAGCAAGTGTGTGAAATTATTGCTGTCATTTAGTCACACATCAATCAAAACCACACAGCCCGGGGGAAGAGGGTTAGGGTTTGGAAAATGGATGGGAATGGGGGTTTTTTGGTAAAGTTTTGTTGAGAGAAGAAAAAAAAAGCACAGCATGGACAAACAATAATTGAAGATAAACAAATCTTTGGGTACAAAGCTAACCATAAATCTTTTAAGTGACATAAAGCAAGTGCATGCACTACTGCATGCATGGTTACTGAAAAGTAAGTAGTACTTTCGACAACCGTGAATGAAAGAATGCGACAGTATAGGGCTGCAGTAATATTTATGCGTTTTCACTTGCCTATCTCTGCACTCAGAGAAACACTTCGTACATTAAATTAGGTTTGAAAAATAGCAGAAGTAATACTATACAATGGCTGTTGGGATGAATTTAGAAGCAGAGATCCAAGAAATGCAGAGTCACACTCATAGAAGTTCACAGCAATAACATTACTTAAAAGATAAATGGAAAAGAACGGATACTGTATCTGTATGTTGTTGTAGTTGTCCTGTTGAATTTGGGAAGTTGTAAGATGCATCCAACCATTCCTCTTATTAGCGGGACTCCTCCATTCCATCTGACGCTCCGTCCATCAATGTTGGTGACCAGAAGACACCATGTCCACTGCCTGCCTGGCGGATGCTGAATTGCGGCACGCTAATGTGAAGCCTGACTTCATCCTTTTCCCATTGCACAGGCTGAAACCCGGCCTGTAATTATTGATGGAAAAACAGGAAGTGATATTAGAACACCACTGACAAATAAATATAAGGTATGTACGCTGTGTAGTACAAAAAGTCACACTTTGAGTTTCCTAATAGACAGTACAATATTTTTGAAAGTGCGTACTCTGTCTGAGCCTCCTTTTGAAGGATAAATAAGTATGGGCAAATTAATTTAGCGGATCTTTCCCCTCAAGCTAGGTGTACTGTAAACTGTGTTTTAGAACAAAATTAGACCTTCCCAGCAGTGCTCCCAGATCCTTACTAAACCCAGTCGCAAAAATGTAGAAGACCCCCAATCAGATCTCAAAAATCGAGGCCTAGTAGAAAATGGTGACAAAACGTACTTTGAAAGTAAAGTAGGCCCAAATCCCCCCTTACCCACCGTGGATTGTATTCAAACCACTTGCAAGCAAGCAAAAGTATCCATACCCAGCATCGCTCCAAGACTCGCAAACCCCCCCACAAAAAGCCCCCTGCCCAAACACATGCAATACAATACTGCCCTAAGTTAAGAATAGTGGCAAACGCTTTCTTTAACTAGGCCAAATACCCCCTTTCCCACCATGGATTTTCTTCAAACCACTTGCAACCAAAATTACACATTCCCACGAGTGCTCTAAGACCCCAGATCTCAGTTGCAAAAATCTAGAACACCCCGAAGCACATGCAATCCTGCTGCTAGTGCTAACCCTAATGAGCCCTAAGTTAATGTGCCAAAATGCTTTTCAGCATGAATTTTCTCCAAACCACTTTTATCCGGTATTAGACCTTCCCAGCAATGCCCCAAGACCTGCCAACCCACCCACAAAAGAGCAGAACACCCCCATACAAGCAAAAAGCACAAATGGAAAATCTCATACTTCAAATATTTTTGGCCTTTTTTCAATTCTGTCCAAACGCGCTGTGCAGCTAGGCCCTAACTCCCCTTTTCCACCATGAATTTCCTGAAAAACAAATGCAATCCACATTAGACTGTGCCAGCAGTGCTCCCAGACCCCAAAACCCACCCACAACAACCTAAAAGCCCGCCAAAAGGCACCCCAAAGACAGGCAAGTGATCAAAAGAGCAAAATCTTTTTCTGCTCCGATTTTCTCCAAACCACTTTTATCCGGTATTAAACCTTCCCAGCATTGGCCCCAGACACATCAACCCAGGCGGAAACAAGTTCGGGCTACGTCATCGAGCTGCGCACGGAGTAATTGGCCACAGCTGCCAGCTCTGTAACGCGAGTAAAAGAACGCGCGTTTTTCTAAATAAAAAGCTCGCACTCGCTCAGTCCGTTTAGATCACGGACATCGGAAGCACCATTGAACCAGAACCCCCGATAGAACGCTCCGGCACCGGTAGTGTAAGGTACGTTTGGAACTCGCCAATTATATCGTACGAGCTAATGGAGAAACTGTTTGTGTAAAAAAGGCTAATCTTTATATGGGTATGTTGATTCTAATTCTGCTCCCATTCTATATTCTATCCACCAGAGGCAAATACCCTCAGCAAGTACAGCTGACAGCGCTATTAAATTAAGGTAAAGACATCAACATGCACTAGCTGGGTAACACCAAATAGCATTATTTAAATATGGTAATATAGAGTTGTCCCTTTCTTTTTTTATGTCCCCCTGTGTTTAGAGTAAATAAACAGAAAGTGATTCAAAAGCTTGTACCGCTCCGGTGGCCTACCATGCGATAAATACACTTCAGAAATGCCAGATTTTTAAGGTATGCGCTTATGCAGTACGAAAATTGTGTTTAAAAGACCAATACTACCTAGTATGTAAAGTATATAAACACATCAAGACAACATTAGAACATAGTATAAAGCTAAGACTTTTCTCTGATATAAAATCTAAACTTACCTGTACATTGCCTACTTCTAAATAACAAATGAAAGTCTTTAGATCTAAATAACATAGAACTTATAAAGGCACCTAGTTAATAAAATTTTAATCGCACAAATAGACTTTCAAATAATAATCTTCTTTTGTCCTCACTGAAATTTAGAATCAGTCCTCTAAATTAAGGATCCCAAAGCTTCACTATATCTTTCAATATATGATGTGATGTGATGGACACTAAAACCAAGTGGCAGAAGTAAATAAGGTAATCTTTTCTATAGAACAGCGAACACTATATTAAAAAACAATACATAGCCTAATTGGAATTCAAATGGGTACATATCTATCTTTCAGAATATCTAACACTGGACTAACGATATTAAATGTGTCTTCACAAGAGGTAAAAACGTTGATAAGCCATCCTGTCCATTGTCGTGTAAGTAGATATAGTCCTTACTTCCTTCCAATGACATCTCTAATCCTCATCTTTTTATCCCATTAGTTAGGTTGCCTGTATGTTGACTATGTAAGGCCTTAATCCTTTATACCTATGTCTATTCTTATTTGTTGAATTTTCTCTCGTTGTTTCATCGTTTTGTTCATGAAATTCTAATGCCTAATATAGAGCTGCTGGTACAGAAATCTATCCCCTAAGAAAAATATCAAGACTAGAACTGTTATTAAAATAAACACACTCGAAGTGCCGACCTATCATCCAGCTAGTAATGCAAACTGTTAACAAATATGTACTGATGTATCTGGAGAGCATAAAAATTAGATAGTCTGGCGTTTATGATTAATTATTAGTTAGTGTTTGCACTAAAAAGCTAAAAAATGTATATACACTCTTATAGCAACGTCAATAGACCCGCAAAATATAGAAATAGAAACTGAGTTGTAAATAGCTGTAATATAGAAGTGTGTCTGAACTGTAAATATATTTAAATATGTTTTTTTGTTCTTGTTCTTTCTGTGTAGGTTCAAAACACTGTTTGTGATTTATGTTTAATATACGAATGACGGTCACCTGACGAAGGCCTCAGGCCGAAACGCGCGTAGTTCCACTCAACCGCATTGCCTTCATCAATTTACCAACAACTGAATATTTTCGTATATCACGGGGTTTAATGTATATATGTGATTGTGTTTATGTAAATTTTTCTATTCTCACTTATTAATGTTTTTTTGACAACCAGGGATTACACAAAGTTAAATTCTTAAAATGTAAAAAATGAATCAAAAAAGTAAATGAACTGTGTATAAAAGATACAAATAACAAACAAAATATACTAAAAACAAATAATATATAATAAACTAAAGGATTTTTGTATAAATTTTCGTTTCAGCACACATTTATTTGATTGCTCTAAAGGGTCTATTATTGTGTTTAGATTCTATTTTAGGGAGTATCAATCCCTTTAGAGTTTAGCTACGCTGCTTTTCTCTACATAGGAAACAAGTAGAAGACCTCCAAACATCCAAAAAGCAAAACTACAAAAATGGGGACTTTGAAATTTTCAGGCAAATTTCCAAAATCACTCCGCGCGCGCTCTGCAGCTAGGCCCTAACTCCCCTTTGCCACCATGGATTTGCTTCAAACCTCTTGCAATCAAAAGTATCCATACCCAGCAGTGCTCCCAGACCCCAAAACCCACCCCCAAACACCAGTAACCTCCCCAAACAGGCCCCCGAAAACATGATAGTGAGCAAAAAGGCAAAAACTTTTTCAACTCTGATTTTCTCCAAACCACTTTTATCCGGTATTAGACCTTCCCAGCAATGGCCCCAGACCCTCCAACCAGGGGCGGATTGGCAAGGCAGGCATTCGGGAATGGGCCGAAGGGCCGGTGCCTCAGTGCCCTCTGTGGGCCGTTTTTTTTCTCCCCTGTCCCAGTCCACAGAGAGTGGACTAGGAAAGGGGAGAAATAAAACGGCCCACAGAGTGCACGGAGACAGAGACTGAGAAAATGAAAGCAGCCTGGCTGTGCGGCCAGACAGCGATTGTCAGCTGTGGGCTCTCCTTCACCCCTACCCTGCCAAGCAATCAAGCTGAGGCTGGGCTGGGGAGGGGAGATTGTTTGCAATAATCGGCCTCCCTGGGGGCCAGGTGTTTCTCAGGCCTTTGAGCCATTTGCACCTCGGCCCCCTGGGGCCCATGCAGCCCAGAAACGGTGTTAGTCTTAACACCTCGCCCACAGCCGTGCAGATTCAGGGCATAGTGGGCGACGAAGAATGGGTCTTGCTGTGGGGGCCTGGTGATGTTTGGAATTTTTTTTGTTTTATTTATTTATTTATGCGATTTTATATAGCGCTGACTTTACCCAAAGGTGTCAGAGCGCTTCACACTAGGAACAGCAATAATACATGAGGAGAAAATTATAAGTGGACAAATTACAAAAGCAAACGTTAAGTTACATGAATCAAAAGTGACAATAGTGAGCAACCAAAATACAAGAGGAGCAAACGATACATTACAGGAGGAAAAAGAGATATGTGTGCAGGTTACAAAAGCGTACAAAGTACAAGTAGAGGTAAAATACTGCAATTAATGTCAGACACTCCAGCACAAGAACAAACGTTACGTAGGCAATGGTGGCACTTGTGCAAGTATCTAAAGCAAACAAAAGTGAGAGGTAGCAAACAGTGTGTTACAAGAGAAAAGTGACTTGTGCAAGTTACAAAAGGGTACCATACACAGGTACAAGGGTAATACTACAGTAATAGCAGGGGCTTTGCTGCTTTTCAGGTGCTCCTGTGCTGGAGGGCTGGAATAATTTTGTGACAAAAAGGGGCCTTGCTATTTTTTTTAGTTGCTCAGCATGTAGGCCATTGTCACCTTGGCCCTGTGTCGTGTGCAAGAACAGTATCCTCCCACTTTCATTCCTTGTCTGTGCAAATGGTGTTTCATGAAAGGGCACGCCCCTTGAATGTGGGCCACGCCCCTTAAATATGGGCCACGCCTCTTGAATGTGGGCCACTTTTTTCGTCAGTGCCCGGGCCGAATTGTGATCCCAATCCGACCCTGCCTCCAACCCAGGCATAAACAAGTAGAAGACCCCCAAACAGCCAAAAAGCAAAACTACAAAAATGGGGACTTAGTAATTTTCAGGCAAATTTCCAACATCACTCCACGCGCGCTCCGCAGCTAGGCCCTAACTCCCCTTTGCCACCATGGATTTTCTTCAAACCACTTGCAATCAAAAGCATCCATACCCATGGATGCTCCAAGACCCCAAAACCCACCCACAAACACCAGGAAGCCCCCCAAACAGGCCCCCGAAAACGGTAAAGTGAGCGAAATGTCAGAAAATGCTAAAACTTTTTCCTCATGGATTTTCTCCAAACCACTTTTATCCAGTATTAGACCTTCCCAGCAATGCCCCAAGACCCGCCAACCCACCCGCAAAAAAGCACAACACCCCCAAACAGGCAAAAAGCAAAAATTGAAAATCTCATACTTTTTTGGCCTTCTTTCAATTCCGTCCAAACGCGCTGTGCAGCTAGGTCATAACTCCACTTTTCCACCATGGATGTCCTGGAAAACAAATGCAATCAACATTAGACTGTGCCAGCAGTCCTCCCAGACCCCAAAACTCACCCACAAACACCCGGAACACCCCCAAACAGCACCTCAAAGACAAGCAAGTCAGCAAAAACGTAAAAAAATGTTCACCTCCGATTTTGTCCAAACCACTTTGATCCGGTATTGGACATTCCCAGCAATTGCCCCAGACCTCTGCAGCCACCTGCAAAAAAGCAGAACACCCCCAAACTGGCAAAAAGCAAAAATAGGCCTACTACCTGGAATTCTGTCCAAACGCGCTGTGCAGCTAGGCCCTAACTCCCCTTTTCCACCATGGATTTCCAGAAAAACAAATGCAATCCACATTAGACTGTGCCAGCAGTGCTCCCAGACCCCAAAACTCACCCACAACAACCTAAAAGCCCGCCAAACAGCACCCCAGACAGGCAAGTGATCAAAAGTGCAAAATATTTTTCTGCTCCGATTTTCTCCAAACCACTTTTATCCGGTATTAGACCTTCCCAGCAATGGCCCAAGACCCGTCAACTCACCAGCAAAGCAGTAGAACACCCCCACAAGTGCAGAGTCTTTCTTCATTGGGTGTAATCCAGCCATCTGCTTTGAGGGAAATAGGAGTCTGGAGGAGGAGGATAGAGGAGCATATTCTTGTGAACTTGTGAACCTGAGGAATGCAGACTGCGGCACCTTCAAATCAATAAGCAAATAAGTGAAAACAGTTCTGCTGATGGGCTTGTTTTTGTAATTAGGTGATTAAAGTTTTTTTATATAGATTTTGCAAAACAAAGAAAGACAGACACACATGAATAAAAAAGAATAAGGACTAAAAAGAAAGTTATTGATTCATTGGCTCATTTTAAGGGCTCGGTGTCAGGGAAGAAGAGTTCGTCCTCATACGCTGCAAATTCAGGCGGGAGTAGGTCACCTAACAGAGAAAAACTTCCCTCATCTAAGTTGGTGTCCTCCTAGTCTTCTTCCTGCGTGTATTCTGGTATTTTGTAATCTGGTGGTATGAGGTGCTGATTTATCTTGATCATTGTTAACCTCTCCACATTTTTGGTCGAGAGGCGGGTCCTTTTACAAATTACAAATGCCACCAGCAGCACTGAAAACAAGTTCAGAAGACACACTTGCGAGTGGGCAAGACAAGTAATTTATAGCCAGGTTGGAGATCTCTGGCCACAATTCTTTTTTCCCATGCCAATACGCCAATGGGTCATCATGAACATAGACCTCTGTTGAGTCATTCAGATATTCCTGCACCATCGATTCGAGGTTCTCCACGGTTCCTCCACTTTGCTTACTTTTTGCTGGAACCTTTTGAGAAGCTAACCCAAGCTGAGTTAGCCACTCCTCTTCTACACACAATGTTACTGTTGTGTCTGGTGCAGAGGATCCGGTTGCTGGTGTCTTTAACGGCTGAGAGGGAAAATCACTCCCTTCTGCCACAGCCACAGATGCAGAAGTGGATTCTTTTGACTTCGGGTGGCCTGCTGATGCTGATGTACTGCCTTTTCCTTCAATTTCCTGCCGTTCTCTTTCGAACCGAGTGGCTGACACAGCTAGCCAACGTTTGTACTTTGTAACTTCTGCGTCATCAAAAGGAAAGAATACTCTGCCTGTCAGTGCCTTTTTGTACAGTGGGTCCAGAATAGTAGCACAAATGTAATGCTGTTCTGTGTGGATCTTTTGAAGACGTTCATCGAAAAGTAGGCGCTCTAATAATTTCTCCACCAAATCAAAAGCTTCTTGCTTTTTTTCATCTTTTTAAAATGTAGAAGACACCGCCTTCAGTTGGTGCTCTAGCATGCGCAACAATGGGATAGCTTATCCCAAATTACAGTCCTCCCTGCTGACTGCACGCGTGAAGACCTCAAAAGGACAAAGCATGTCTGTCAGGCTTTGAACTAGCTTCCATTGCTCCGCATGTATCCTCAGGTCCTTCATAGCTGCACCCAGTGTAAAGAAATACTGATCGACTACTGCACACTGCTCAAACAGACGCTCAAGCATGTAGAAGGTTGAGTTCAAACGTGTTGCCACCTCCTGGATGAGTGCTTTCACTGGCAGTTTACGTTCAGGTTGCAGGCCCCTCAGATGCTTCCGGGCCTTAAAAGAATGGTTGAAACGTGTGCACATTCTTCGGCAGGTGGTCAGTAACTCGCACACTGGACTTTCTTCACTCAATAATTTTTTAACAACCAGGTTTATACAGTGCGCCAAACACGGTACTCATATCCATGGCCTTAACTACATTGGCACCATTATCAGTGGAAACATAACCAATCTTGCGTTTTATTGGGGACAGCCATTGAAAGACCTTTGTGTTAAAATCCTGCAAAATGTTTTCTCCTGTATGACTTTTCTCCATGCCAAATATGGCTAGTGTTGCATGTTTCCGAGCAGATTTAAAAACGTTGTCCGGGTCAACACCTGCCCTTAGCTTTGCTGTAACCCCTGAAAAAGAGACCCAGTGTGCAGTGATGCACATGTAATCAATGGCTTGGCAACTGGTCCACATGTCTGTTGTCAGATGTATAGTGTGAACAGCACATCTTCATGTAGTGCTGAAATCGCAACTCTGGCAAAATACAACCGTCTGGGAACCTTCCATTTAGGGCAGAGCGTTGCCACTAATTCAAGAAAACCAACCCCTTCCACAAAAGAAAAAGGGAGAAGGTCCAGCACTAGCATTTTAGCCAGCTTAGTGTTATACAGACGAGTCATTGGGTGGTTGCTTTCAAATGGCGCATCTGAAAACAACATGTTTCTAATGGTGGGCTGGACCATTTTACGGGAT
Source organism: Lissotriton vulgaris (assembly GCF_964263255.1). Classification (NCBI taxonomy): domain Eukaryota; kingdom Metazoa; phylum Chordata; class Amphibia; order Caudata; family Salamandridae; genus Lissotriton; species Lissotriton vulgaris. Next base: position 3,782,936 of record NC_141692.1, read on the forward strand.
GATGATGATGAGGATGACTTCTTCGACCCAGTTACGCTCGGTGATGATGAACTTTTTCGCATTGGTGTCTCACTCTCTCCCACACTCTTAGTGTGGCTCATATATCTTGCAGGATGTGTGCTGCTGACAAGGGTACTGTGTGTAAGTGAAGAAATGTTTGACGCTTCTTCCTCCTCGTCATCATCAGATGAAACATCAATGGATACAGTTTTTTGACTTGCAATTCGGGCTTCCTTGATCTCCTTTAGGTGGGAATGCCATTTGACAGTGTGCTGTCTCTCAAGATGACCTCTCTGGCCTCCGGTACCATAGTTGGTACCAAGCTTACCACGACTAACTCCAAGCTTACAAATGGTACAAATGGCTTTGTTTTCCCTTGTTGTGCTAACACTAAAGAAGTCCCAAACTACGGACTTCAAATGTCTGTGGGGGGCTGAAGAGGCGATACTGGTAATGCTAATGCCAGATGAAGTGGAGGATGTGTGTTGCCGAACTTTACTATGTTGTGCACTTGCAGCACCACTAATTGAGGAAATGGAGGTCGAGTTGGATGGAGGTCCCTTCTGGCGAAAAAATATGGAAGCGGTAGGTGGTGGTGTACTAGTTAATTGCATTGGTGGTGGTCCCATTGCCTCATCAACAACATCACGCTCAGCAGCTTTTCGGGCTAGGGTAAAAATTTCTGTTTGCTGCATGCCCGCTGGGGCTGCAGTGACGTTTAGGATAACTGCGTCATCGTCGTCGTGAGAGTCTTCATCAGCAGTAGCATACGCCACTTCTTGTTCAGCGTCATCATCACACTCCATAAGTACGAGAGTTTCGGGGACCTTCCTTTTACGCTTAGCTACCTTTGTCAGATCATGGTGTGCCTCACTCTCAGACGGCAGTGGTAGTTCCCAATTTGGATCCATAGCATCAGAAGGAAGGGGGCTTGAAGAAGATGTAACCACCATCCTTGATCTTTTCCTTGCTAGGGATCTGGAAGACAATGAATGATCAGGAGGAGTGGCTGCCTCAAATGATACCTCGGTTTGAATGTGGATTTCCTGATGTGCCTCTACTTCGAAGGAACAACTTTTGTGGGTTCTTGTGCCGCTCCATGCACCTTTGCTTGCGAATCTCCTTGCGCTGCCTCTCCTTCCACATGTACTTGGGCTTGTACTTGCACATGTGGTTGTTGTTGCGGCTGTGGTTGTTGAACACTCGTCAGATGAGTTACAACAACCTGTGTTGATTAAGGGATGCTGCTACTTTCTTGCGATGAGCCAACATCATTGGTCGATGGTGATTGAACAACTATACTGGCTGCCTCTAAAGCACTCAAGGGCTTGGACTTAAGTTGGCGTGCTGGTGGTGGCACTGAGCCCAATAGAGCGGGGGTGCTGCTCCCAGCTTGGTCCCCGGCAGACCCCGCTGATGCTGCAGGCGTACTTTTTTTTCCCAAAAAATGTGGCGGGCGGCACACCAGTCTCCTTGGTAAGTGGCGCCACTTGCTTTTTCTGCTCCTTACTGGCAACTTTCTTGCTTGAGGAGCTACGGGGAACTTTTTTTGGGGCCATATTCTTCAGATGTCAGAACAGCAGGCTGCAGTTGCACGAGTTGCAGAGTTGTCTTGTCTGTGGCCACACGTGACGTCGCGTGACATTATGCTGCACACACTGCTGCAGGACTTCTTCCTGGCACTGGTGGTTCTCTTGTGCACCTAAAAGCAATGAAAGACAGAGGAACATCAGTTAATCACCCCAAAAAGTCGAAAAACAGATAAAAATCGGCACAATCCCATGCCATCCATGCCCTCAATGATGTTTAAATTCAAGACACCTCACAGAACGACTAGGTCCATGCACCACTCACTACCCCTGGGCATAATGGATGAAAGCTTGGCAAAATGGGTGCAGGCCTTAGAACACTGCCTGCCTTCAAAATGGCCCCTTGCCCCCCAGCACATGGCCAGGCCCTGCCTGTACCAGCACTCAAAATAAAATGGCCCCCACCCACATGGCCAGTCCCCATCAACACCCCAAAAAAACGAAAACACACAAAAATCCCCACAATTCAATGCCATCCATGCCCTCCATGGCGTTTACATTAAAGAGACCCCACAGAAAGACTCAGTTCATACACCACTGGGTACCCCTGGGCAAAAGGCCCCAACAGCAGCCCAAAAAAATTGAAAAACACACAAAAATCAGCACAATCCCATGCCACCCATTACCTCAATGATGTTTAAATTCAAGACACCCCACAGAAGGACTAGGCCCATGCACCACTCACTACCCCTGGGCATAATGGATGAAAGCTAGGCAAAATGGGTGCGGGCCTGAGAACACTGCCTGCCTTCAAAATGGCCCCTTGCCCCCCAGCACATGGCCAGGACCTGCCTGTACCAGCACTCAAAATGGCCCCCACCCACATGGACAGGCCCCATCAACACCCCAAAAAATCGAAAAACATACAAAAATCACCACAATCCAATGCCATCCATGCCCTCCATGATGTTTACATTAAAGAGACCCGACAGAAAGACTCAGTCCATGCACCACTGGGTACCCCTAGGCAAAAGGCCCCAACAGCAGCCAAAAAAATCGAAAAACACACAAAAATCAGCACAATTCCATGCCATTCATGCCCTCAATGATATTTAAATTCAAGACACCCCACAGAAAGACTAGGCCCATGCACCACTCACTACCCCTGGGCATAATGGATGAAAGCTAGGCAAAATGGGTGCAGGCCTGAGAACACTGCCTGCCTTCAAAATGGCCCCTTGCCCCCCCAGCACATGGCCAGGACCTGCCTGTACCAGCACTCAAAAGTGCCCCCACCCACATGGCCAGTCCCCATCAACACCCCAAAAAAACGAAAAACAGACAAAAATCACCACAATCCAATGCCATCCATGCCCTCCATGATGTTTACATTAAAGAGACCACACAGAAAGACTCAGTCCATGCACCACTGGGTACCCCTGGGCAAAAGGCCCCAACAACTGCCAAGAAAATCGAAAAACACACTAAAATCAGCACAATCCCATGCCATCCATGCCCTCAATGATGTTTAAATAAAAGACACCCCACAGAAACACTAGTCCCATGCGCCACTCCCTACCCCTAGGCATAATGGATGAAAGCTAGGCAAAATGGGTGGAGGCCTGAGAACACTGCCTGCCTTCAAAATGGCCCTTTGCCACCCAGCACATTGCCAGGCCCTGCCTGTACCAGCACTCAAACTGGCCCCCACCCACATGGACAGGCCCCATCAACACCCCAAAAAATAAAAAAACACACAAAAATCACCACAATTCAATGCCATCCATGCCCTCCATGATGTTTACATTAAAGAGACCCCACAGAAAGACTCAGTCCATGCACCACTGGGTACCCCTGGGCAAAAGGCCCCATCAGCAGCCAAAAATATTTTTTTTAAAAACACACAAAAATCAGCACAATCCCATGCCATCCATTCCCTCAATGATGTTTAAATTCAAGACACCCCACAGAAAGACTAGGCCGATGCACCACTCACTACCCCTGGGCATAATGGATGAAAGCTAGGCTAAATGGGTGCCGGCCTGAGAACACTGCCTGCCTTCAAAATGGCCCCTTGCCCCCCAGCACATGGCCAGGCCCTGCCTGTAAAAGCACTCAAAATGGCCCCCACCCACATGGACAGGCCCCATTAACACCCCAAAAAATCAAAAAACACAGCAAAAATCACCACAATCCAATGCCAACCATGCCCTCCATGATGTTTACATTAAAGAGACCCCACAGAAAGACTCAGTCCATGCACCACTGGGTACCCCTGGGCAAAAGGCCCCAACAGCAGCCAAAAAAAATCAAAAAACACACAAACATCAGCACAATCCCATGCCATCCATTCCCTCAATGATTTTTAAATTCAAGACATTAAACCGAAAGACTAGGCCAATGCACCACTCACTACCCCTGGGCATAATGGATGAAAGCTAGGCAAAATGGGTGCCGGCCTGAGAACACTGCCTGCCTTCAAAATGGCCCCTTGCCCCCCAGCACTTAGCCAGGCCCTGCCTGTACCAGCACTCAAAATGGCCCACACTCACATGGACAGGCTCCATCAACACCCCAAAAAATCAAAAAACACACAAAAATCACCACAATCCAATGCCATACATGACCTCCATGATGTTTACATTAAAGAGACCCCACAGAAAGACTCAGTCCATGCACCACTGGGTACCCCTGGGCAAAAGGCCCCAACAGCAGCCAAAAAAAATCGAAAAACACACAAAAATCAGCACAATCCCATGCCATTTATTCCCTCAATGATGTTTAAATTCAAGACACCCCACCGAAGAACTAGACCCATGCACCACTCACTACCCCTGGGCATAATGGATGAAAGCTAGGCAAAATGGGTGCGGGCCTGAGAACACTGCCTGCCTTCAAAATGGCCCCCTCCCTCCCAGCACATGGCCAGGCCCTGCCTGTACCAGCACTCAAAATGGCCCCCACCCACATGGACAGGCCCCATCAACACCCCAAAAAATCAAAAAACACACGAAAATCACCACAATCCAATGCCATTCATGCCCTCCATGATGTTTACATTGAAGAGACCCCACAGAAAGACTCAGTCCATGCACTACTGGGTACCCCTGGGCAAAAGGCCCCAACAACAGCCAAAAAAAAATCGAAAAACACACAAAAATTAGCACAATCCCATGCCATCCATTCCCTCAATGATGTTTAAATTCAAGACACCCCACAGAAAGACTAAGCCCATGCACCACTCACTACCCATGGGCCTAATGGATGAAAGCTAGGTAAAATGGGTGCAGGCCTGAGAACACTGCCTGCCTTCAAAATGGCCCCTTGCCCCCAAGCACATGGCCAGGCCCTGTCTGTACCAGCACTGAAAATGGCCCCCACCCACATGGACAGGCCCCATCAACACCCCAAAAAACTCAAAAAACACAAAAAAATACCACACAATCCAATGCCATCCATGCCCTCCATGATGTTTACATTAAAGAGAACCCCACAGAAAGACTCAGTCCATGCAGCACTGGGTACCCCTGGGCAAAAGACCCCAACAGCAGCCAAAAAAATCAAAAAACACACAAAAATCAGCACAGTCCCATGCCATCCATGCCCTCAATGATATTTAAATTCAAGACAGCCCACAGAAAGACTAGGCCCATGCACCACTCACTACCCCTGGGCATAATGGATGAAAGCTAGGCAAAATGGGTGCAGTCCTGAGAACACTGCCTGCCTTCAAAATGGCCCCTTGCCCCCAGCACATGGCCAGGCCCTGCCTGTACCAGCACTCAAAATGGCGCCCACCCACATGGCCAGTCCCCATCAACACCCCAAAAAAACGAAAAACAGACAAAAATCACCACAATCCAATGCCATCCATGCCCTCCATGATGTGTACATTAAAGAGACCCCACTGAAAGACTCAGTTAATGCACCACTGGGTACCCCTGGGCAAAAGACCCCTACAGCTGCCCAAAAAATCGAAAAACACACAAAACTCAACACAATCCCATGCCATCCATGCCCTCAATGATGTTTAAATAAAACACACACCACAGAAAGACTAGTCCCATGCACCACTCACTACCCCTGGGCATATTGGATGAAAGCTAGGCAAAATGGGTGGAGGCCTGAGAACACTGCCTGCCTTCAAAATGGCCCTTTGCCCCCCAGCACATGGCCAGGCCCTGCATGTACCAGCACTCAAAATGGCCCCCACCCACATGGACAGGCCCCATCAACACCCCAAAAAATAATAAAACACACAAAAATCACCACAATTCAATGCCATCCATGCCCTCCATGGTGTTTACATTAAAGAGACCCCACAGAAAGACTCAGTCCATGCACCACTGGGTACCCCTGGGCAAAAGGCCCCAAGAGCAGCCAAAAAAATTCGAAAATCACACAAAAATCAGCACAATCCCATGCCATCCATTCCCTCAATGATGTTTAAATTCAAGACACCCCACAGAAGGACTAGGCCCATGCACCACTCACTACCCCTGGGCATAATGGATGAAAGCTAGGCAAAATGGGTGCGGGCCTGAGAACACTGTCTGCATTCAAAATGGCCCCTTGCCCCCCAGCACATGGCCAGGACCTGCCTGTACCAGCACTCAAACTGGCCCCCACCCACATGGACAGGCCCCATCAACACCCCAAAAAAACGAAAAACAGACAAAAATCACCACAATTCAATGCCATCCATGCCCTCCATGGTGTTTACATTAAAGAGACCCCACAGAAAGACTCAGTCCATGCACCACTGGGTACCCCTGGGCAAAAGGCCCCAAGAGCAGCCAAAAAAAATTCGAAAATCACACAAAAATCAGCACAATCCCATGCCATCCATTCCCTCAATGATGTTTAAATTCAAGACACCCCACAGAAAGACTAGGCCCATGCACCACTCACTACCCCTAGGCATAATGGATAAAAGCTAGGCAAAATGGGTGCGGGCCTAAGAACACTGCCTGCCTTCAAAATGGCCCCTTGCCCCCAAGCACATGGCCAGGACCTGCCTGTACCAGCACTCAAAATGGCCCCCATTCACATGGACAGGCCCCATCAACACCCCAAAAAATCGAAAAACATACAAAAATCACCACAATCCAATGCCATCCATGCCCTCCATGATGTTTACATTAAAGAGACCCGACAGAAAGACTCAGTCCATGCACCACTGGGTACCCCTAGGCAAAAAGCCCCAACAGCAGCCAAAAAAATCGAAAAACACACAAAAATGTCAAGTCAAGTAAAGTCAAGTGATTTATATAGCGCGCTACATACCAGAGGGTCTCAAGGCGCTTGAAGAAGGGTGGGGAATTACTTGTCGAATATCCAGGTTTTAAGTTGCTTTCTGAATGTTAGGTGGTTCTGAGTGAGGCGAAGGTGAGTGGGAAGTGAGTTCCAGGTTTTAGCTGCCAGGTAGGAGAAGGATCTGCCTCCCATGGTGGTTTTGTTGATGCGGGGCACAATTGCAAGGGCTTGGTTGGAGGATCGTAGCTGGCGGGAGGGGGTGTAGAAGGAAAGTCGTGAGTTGAGGCAATAGAGTCCAAGTTCATAAAGTGCTTTGTGTGCGTGGGTTAGGAGGCGGAAAGTGATCCTCTTGTTAACGGGGAGCCAGTGGAGGTTTTTCAAGAGGCCAGAGATGTGGTCTGTACGTGGGATGTCTAGTATGAGTCTGGCTGAAGCGTTCTGGATGCGTTGGAGTTTTTTCTGGAGTTTTGAGGTGGTACCGGCGTATAGGGTGTTTCCGTAGTCCAGGCGGCTCGTGACCAGTGCGTGGGTGACCGTTTTTCTAGATTCGGTGGGGATCCAGCGAAATGTTTTTTTGAGCATGCGAAGAATATTGAAGCAAGATGATGAGACGGCGTTGACTTGTCTGTTCATAGAGAGTGAGGAGTCCAGGATGACACCTAAGTTCCGTGCGTGGTCCGTCGGGATGGGTGCTTTTCCAAGGGCCTCATGTAGTATCGGGTTCCCAAGGCCTACATGCTCCGTAGATAACCCACTTACACTGAAAGAACTGTTGGCACGGAAACTGAAAAGTACAAAGAACAAGTTTATTAAGACCCCATGGGGTAGTGGTACATTCCTACAGCACCCTTTGGCAATGCAAGAAGTATCACACCGAACGTTGGTGTGAGTCCCTCTTTTATACAGTTTACAAGCAATAAAAAGATAGGCGGCACAAGGTTACAGAGATTATGTACATATATGGTCATTTTTGGAGCACAGCCAACTCATGGGAGGGGTTACAACCCCACTGGTCAGTTTTGGCGGCACATTCCTAAGGGGTGACTGGTCAGTTGGAACTGCGCATGTGCGGGCTTGACCGTGGCTAAAAATAGCCTGTTGCTGGGCAGAGTCGAGTGGTCAGTTGCACGGACAACGGACTAAAGGGCATGCTGACCACGAGGCCGCTCATTCTCTAAAATGGCCGCCACGATTTACAAAATGGCGTTTCCAAGTATAGTCAAATTAAGGGGAAAACGTGTAGCACAGCTTAGCGCTAACTCTGCCATTGTCAAATTACGACAGACGACCCTTTTAGCGTTTAGCTGAAGCTACCTCATAGTGGACGTAATCGGGATGTTCATCTTCAATATCAATTAACATTATTTGAGCTACTTCTTTATGAAGCATCATTTTGTTGTGAGCAAGAGCTCGTCTTGATGGTATACAAGCCGATAAACACATAGAACATAATGCTGGACCACATTGTATACATAAACATACAAGGAATAGTATCCCAACAATGATACATAAAATCGTTAGCAGTTTCCAACCCCAAGTGGTAAGCATTGACCAGAACCACCCTGAAAGAGTCCAAGTTCCATTGTCCGGGTGTATTTCAGCTGCTATTTTGTGCAATTTAGAAATGGCATCATAAACGGATGGTGAGTTATCAGGTACGTATACACAGCAGCTACTTCCGATGATTCTACATGCCCCCCCCCCCGATCAGCTAGAACTACATCTAGAACCATTCTGTTCTGAAGCGTAACAATCCTAGAAATCTGAAGTTCTTCGGTAATATTTCCTAATGCAATAGCAGTATCATTGGCTACAGCCTCAACAACACGGGTCAATCGTCGTATTTTCCTACTATTCAAAGCAGCCCCCACAAAGGAGAACAGTCCCAAATTAAAGTCCACATATTGCTGCAGTGCGGTATCCGTCTGGTCGATATCGTCCAGAACAACAGTACGTTTAACACGATTTAACACGAAATCATGATAAAGCACATAGTCATTATGATACATTGGTGGGGCAATGAATACAGGGGGCAATACAAAGGATACATAGCAAGTGCCTAACCATCCCAACGGAAGCTGATGATAGCCCTTAGTTCCACAAATAAAATAAGTATTACGAGATGCCACAAACGATATGCCATTCGGGCTGTCGAATGTAAGTGTAGTATTGCATTCACTTTTTCCAACCGGGATTGTACCTTTATTACGTATGCACAAATCAGCTTTAGTTGCAATAACATTATTGACATGCGAACTGGATACATTAATGTTCCTTTGGTTGCTGTAAATACGGGATGCAGATGCATTGTCGGGCGGTATTCTTCCCATTCAAATCGAGTACCCTCAGCTCGTGGGTACCCATCCCGGTCATGATAGCAAATTTTATTCAAACGAAAGAGCACCCCCCCTTTCGTTGGCCATCGCAAAGTGAATAGCAGAGTGTACCAGGCATTGCAAGACCCATTATGTGAAAACGGAAGCGGAATGAGTGGAGTGCCCCCTTTCTTCTGATGACCAGGCAACATCCCACACACCCAACAATTGGAAGTATTTGTCATGTTATGCGTATGATGCAGAATCTGAATAAAGCTGTTGTTCAAATAGGTCTGCCGGTGCCGTTCTTCATGGTAGGGCAAGGTGAAGTGAAAATGTTCTGATGGAGCCGGGGTAGTCGGCAGCAAATGTTCACGTGCAGGCACCACAAGTTCAACTACCCAAGCTATCACTGCTATCACCACAATGGTCAAGACAAAAAGGATGGCACCAAGTATTCTTTTATCTCGTGATGTAGAAGACGCCATAGTTCAAAGAGTTCATAATGTCTCAAATAGTTCAAAAGTTCACAAAGTCTCAAATGTACATATGTGTATATTTATACCTAAAAAAAGAAAAATACGGTGCTGAGCTCCGAGGTAGCCGTTGTTTTCTTCTCCGGGGTCAAGACGGGTGTCGCTACTCTTGGCAGAACTGATCCCCCCCCCTTGAGATTCCCGGTTTCCGTTTCACAAACCCCAGAGCGGTAACCAACCAGTCTCGAAAACCAAAAAAAAATCTTCTCCTTATCGTGGCCGCAGATCGTAGCGCTGTTTTCCAGAAGCAGTGTGGTCCGGGAAGGCTCCCTCGACTTCGGCCGATGTCACAGCTGGGCTCTTTTCTTTTTCCAGAATCTCCTTGTAGTCAGTCAGCACGGCAGGATTCACCAGGTCCGGAGAGACACGCTGGCAGTGAGTTGAGTGTATCCACCGCTTTCTGTTGGTCACTCGTACAGCTGTTCGAGTAGCCAAGAGGACCTGCTCGGGGCCACGCCACCTCGGTTCCAAGCTGTTCGCCCTCTCAAACGACCTCATCATGACAAAGTCACCAGTTCGAAGATTGTGAGCCTCTCCAGTCGAGTTGTCAGGGAGCGCTTCTCGAACCTGTTGATGAATAGAAAGCAAATCGTTTGTTAATCGTGCCAAATAATCGTTCATCATTATACAAGGCACATCATGTATCAATCGCGGCTTAGGCACTCCCCAAATATTCATAGGCCTTCCAAACACCACTTCATACGGTGTGAGGCCTGTTCGAGAGTGGGGCACTGATCTGAGAGAGAGCAATGCTAACGGTAAAGCATCCGGCCACTTTAATGACGTGGATGCTACAATCTTAGCCAGTTTTAGTTTCAGCGTGGCATTGTACCGCTCAACAAGACCTGCTGACTGAGGGTGGAACACAGCATGAAACTTCTGCTGGATCCCCAACCCCTTCAGCACATACTCCACAATTTTCCCAACAAAATGAGGCCCATTATCACTCCACAAAAATTTGCAAACTCCAAAACGAGGAAAGTACTCCTTAAGCAACACCTTAGCTGTTGTTAAAGCTGTATTATCTTTCGTGGGGAAGGCCTCAACCCATTTGCTAAAAGCACACACCACCACTAGGACATACTTAAGGTTATTACAGTGCTCAAGCTGGATGTAATCCATTTGGAGTACCTCAAATGGTGCAGATGGTGGAACGAACCCTCCTTTCGGAGTATGGGTCCCTTTCGCAGGATTGTGCTGTAAACATATCAGACAGGTCTGCACTACTCTCTTGGCTGTATTGGCAATCTCGGGATGCTCCCAAACTCGTGATAACAATCGAGTGATCGCAAGAGCTCCCACATGTGCTAGTCCGTGAGTCATCTGAACCATTGCTTGCAAGTAAGCTGCAGGCAATTTCCATTTCTCCATGTCTTTGCTTCTCCAACAACCCTCGTCATCTAGCACCCCATCTGCTGCCCATGCCGCAAGTTCTGCTTCAGTCGCTGATTTTTGGATATCTAATATCTCCGCTCTAGCATCGTACCATCGCTCAGCTTGTGATTTTGTTACATACATGGGGGAGTCAGTTCGGGACATAGCTGTTTGTCTTGCTATGCTATCTGCAAAAGCATTTCCTTGACCCACTTTATCAGTGATCTTTTTATGGGCACTGCATTTAATGATCGCTACTTTCTTCGGGCAAAGCAACGCGTTTAGGAGATCAAGCACCAATTCTCCGTGCATAATGTGTAGTCCATGAGAAGTTAAAAACCCACGTTCTCTCCAGAGTAGGCCGAAGTCATGTGCTACTCCGAAGGCATACCGGCTGTCTGTGTATATGTTCACACATAGGCCAGCACTCAATTCGCAGGCTCTCGTCAAAGCTATCAGCTCTGCTGCCTGAGCTGACTTTTGTGGTATTCGTGCTGTTTCTACCACTGTTCTAAGTGTCGTGATCGCATATGCTGCGGAAGTCGTACCATCTGGCAGCCTCAAACACGATCCATCAACCCACAGCTCCCCGTCCACATCTGGAAGTGGCATATCCTGTAGGTCAACACGACCCTTTATCTGTTCCTCGGTCAGGAAAACACAATCGTGATGTTTTTCTTCCTGACCCTCCTCAACCGGATAGGGCAATAAAGTGGCAGGGTTCAGGGTAGCGCATCTTTTCAGTGTAATATGTGGCGCCAGAAGTGTAAGCTCATATCCTGTCAAACGTGCACTCGTGAGATACTGGGTTTTCATCTGATTCAACAGGGCATCAACTGCATGGGGTACTAACACCAACAATTTGTGCGATAACACTATTCCCTCACTCTGCCGTATAGCTACTGCTGTTGCTGCACCTGCTCGGAAACACCCAGGTAACCCTCGTGCTACAGGATCAAGGATAGCTGAGAAGTATGCGCATGGCCTCTGCTTATCCCCGTGTACTTGCACTAACACTGATAACGCGCACCCATCTTTCTCGTGCACGTACAATGTAAAAATCTTTGAATAGTCTGGTGTACCTAACACGGGGGCAGAGCAAAGAGCCTGTCTCAATTGTTCGAAAGCATTTTGACATTCCTCTGTCCATTCAAGGGGCATTGGTGTAGTTTTGGACAGCAACGCTAACAAAGGTTTGATAATATGCGAAAACCCCATGATCCACTGTCTACAAAAGGACGTTAATCCTATAAAGGCACGTACATCTCTCTGTGTGCGGGGGACTGGTGTATCTAGAATCGCCTGAATTCGATCTGATGTTAATGCACGCCCTCCTTAGACAAAAGATGACCGAGGTAGGTCACCTTGGGTCTACAGTATTGGAGCTTTTTCTTCGAAACTTTATGATTGTTCTGAGCCAAAAAGGAAAGTAAAGCAAGCGTACTCTCCTCGCATTGAGCATAAGTATCAGCAGCCAACAAAAGATCGTCAACATACTGAATAAGGGCAACTCCAGATTGCAATTGAAAGGAATCAAGCTGTCTTTTTAAAGCCTGGCTGTAGATACTCGGACTCTCAGTGTAACCTTGAGGAACACGACAAAATCTATACGATTTAATATTTAACGTAAAACCAAATAAGTATCTGCTATCAGGATGGATGGGAATAGAAAAGAACGCATTTTTCAGGTCGATGACACTAAAGGTCGTCGCCGTTGGGGGGACCAATGTAAGCAATGTTGTGATATCAGACACCACCGGGTATTGGGGAATGACAATTTTGTTAATTTCTCTCGAATCAATAATAAACCGATAGACTTTGTCGTCAGTATCTTTCTTAAGGATCGGGAGAATAGGGCTATTGCAAACATTATAGGGGACTTCCTCCACTACCCCTGCAATGATCAAATCTTGAACAATGTGTGTCAGGGCAATTTCACCTTCCCTAGAGATCTTATACTGTGGTACACGTGGTAAAAGTACTCCCTCCTTTACAGTAATGCGAATAGGTGGAATAAGCATCTGTCCCACATCCGTATCTGAGGTCGCCCACAACGTGTGAGGGAGAGAGGCTAATGCTTCACAGTCTTGTATAGTAAAAAATCTGTCTGAATCCGGATAGTTATCATTTAAAGTAACTCGCACTCCCTCCGGAGCACAACGGATCGTCGCTCGAAAATATTTGAGCAAATCAATGCCCAGAATATTATCTGGGGTATAAGGCGACAACAAAAATTGGCCAAAACTGAAAAATGTATCAAGACAAAGTGCAAGAGGCTTCGATAATGGGCTGGGAGTGGGTGTGCCGTCAAACCCAATGCATGTAATCATATCGCCAGACAGGGGAGCCCTCGGAACCAAGTTTTTAGACAAAGCGCTACGAGTAGCCCCTGTGTCGACTAGAAACTGATCAGTAGAACCCAAGATGCCCGCTGATACATATGGACCACTCTGATCTACTGGCACTTCAACTGATTCCGTACCCCATCCTACGCAATCCTATGCATGCACATAATCCTGATGTTCCACATTCTCACCCTCCGATATCTGATACTGGTTCCTCCTATCAAAAGTATTACGGTCATCCTGGCCACGGCCCCTCTCTTCAAACTTACTACGATCACCTCCGCCACCTCTTGCCCCAGAATAAGTATTCCTTGACCTTCCACTTCCTCGACCACGCTGACTACGTTGCTCACGAAGTACCGGACAATCATCGGCCCAATGCCCAAACTCTTTACAATAGGCACATTGATCCTCCGCTATATCCGTACGCCCGTATGACGCATTACCCCCTCCTCGCCTGCCTCTATCATTCCCTCTAGATTGCGTTCCACGAACCTGTGCCAACATCACCTTCGTTTTCAATTCCTTCGCTTTCTTATCAACACTTTCTTTAGCCTCCAATTCCTGCCGCTCATAATACTGAGCCATAGTTAACAAAGACGCAGGGGTCGCCGTGGTCCAGGAACTTTCGCTCGCTTTCAATCGCTTCGCAATCTCCGGTAGGAGATTAGCCACATACTTATCGACAAACAGATGCCTACCCGTATCGTCCGTTAATGATTGCCCACTATAATCATGAAAAGCTTCTTCAAAGCGTGTAAAGAAATCAGATACCGATTCATCAGGCTTCTGTTTACATGAAGCCAACATGGTCCAATCGATCTTTTTAGGAGGTAGCAAAGTTTTTAATTTAGTCAAAATAGCCGTCGGGAGATCTAGAATCAAAGCACACGGTTTACATGCAGGTTCCCTTTGTAAGTCAGCCTGCTCTAAGTCCTTCCAAGCAGCCCCAAAAGTCGTTTGATCATTAATTTTACGAATCAACCTCCACATATCAGGGGGAAGAATTAACCCAAAAAAGAGATCTATGTCAACAAGGGTCATAACACAAGAAGAAATGGCCCCCTCAACCCCTTCATAGAACGCAGCTGGATTTTTACGGAGATCGGGCAGGGAGTTCTTTAATGCCATAACATCTGCTCTATTCCAAGGCGTATATACCCAATTATATATAAAGTACCCCTTCGCATCCTTCGACATTTTATCGTCATCTGTCCCCTTACCCTTTGGAGGAACATACAAAGGCGCGGCTTCACGCATAGGCATAACATGCATTTTGGTATTCTTATCTGAACCCCGAAGAGAACACTCTTTGGATTCCTCCGTCGACCCCGGCACGGACCCTGTAGCATTTTTCTTTTCATCCCGCAATCTGGTCGCCTCATCCCGCAGATGAAGTAGTCGTGTGAAAAGGTCGTCAGTATCTGAAAGAGCAAATAAACCTTTATCCAAGTTCTCACAATAAACTGACACAGCTTTGGGTTCTAAAGTCTCCGAATATTTACGGAAGTGAGCAACAACTTCATGCGCTAAAGTATTTATGAAACACAGTAATTCTCGATCTGACCAAAATTTCCTTTCAGCTAAAATCGTTGCTACAGTTACATGATCCAAATTTAATTTTCTAGCAAGACCACGCAATTCCGTGGCTCTTTCCGCAGATAACCTGACACTTGAATTGTCCTTTCCATCCGACTTATCCTGACCTTCATCACCAGAATCCTCGAACGGAGCCGTAGGGTGGACATACGGAGGCGGAGAGCGATCTAGTAACGAAAAATCATCAATTTCATTATTAAGGACAGGATAAAGCGGACGACGAATAGGAAATTGACCGGCCGTTTGCAAGTTACGTGCCTGTTCCTCCCTTTCTTTCTTCTCCTGCGCTTCCTTTTCCTCAAGCTGTAAAGCCTTATCTCGAGCAGCCTTGCGCTGCTCTTTGTCCGCCAAGGCAATTTTACGTTTCATACGTTCACGCACCGCTTTCTCCCACATTCGTACACAATCAAACATATTCTGTCTAGACCTACGTTGAAACAAACACTGCTCCACAAATTGAACCTTTCGCAAATCGAACGACCCATGTAGTGGCCATTGCAATTCAGGGTCAGTTTTTGTATATTTATGCCATAATTTGCTATACATTATAGGGGGAAGGCCAAATTTTATGTACATTTCACGATTCGGAGTATCTTCTGGGGGAGCCGGCTGTGATTCCGCTAACCTAATTGTGGTACCATTTCCAAGACAGCACATCCCTCGGAGTGTGCTTAAAACAGGCATGTTCAAAAAGTATCACGAAAGCGTGATACCGTATAAACTGGCACTTACAGTACTTCACACAAATGTGCCGCTCAAAGGGAAAAAAAACAAAATTAGAGAAACATCTCTACATGCCTGCCTATGTGAAGTGCACTACACATATAATTCAAAGATCGCAAAAGTCACAAAGTCACAAATGTTAGCTAACTCAAATCATAGACACAAGTCATAGAACTTCGGCAAGCGTCCGAGGACTACCTTACCGATCACAAATCATAGAACTTCAGTAAGCGTCCACAGACTACCTTACCGATCACAAATCTTACCCAAATCTCAAAGGTCCAGATTCCAACTGCCAAGGTCTTTAAACGAATCAGCCAAACAGCACTTATCCAGCAACGCAGACGATCAAGAACTCAGTCGGAGACCGGCGCCACCTGGAAGGTCAGATGGGAAGGAAGGGAAGAAACACCGTGGGTGCCAAGACTCAGGTCACTCGATGGCAGCGTACGCATCCATGGCGAGTTTCCAAACCTTCGTCACGACCTCTCCTTCGGGCATCCGAGTCGCCGATGAGTCCCTTCGTGGTCGCCAATTTGTAGTATCGGGTTCCCAAGGCCTACATGCTCCGTAGATAACCCACTTACACTGAATGAACTGTTGGCACGGAAACTGAAAAGTACAAAGAACAAGTTTATTAAGACCCCATGGGGTGGTGGTACATTCCTACAGCACCCTTCGGCAATGCAAGAAGTATCACACCGAACGTTGGTGTGAGTCCCTCTTTTATACAGTTTACAAGCAATAAAAAGATAGGCGGCACAAGGTTACAGAGATTATGTACATATATGGTCATTTTTGGAGCACAGCCAACTCATGGGAGGGGTTACAACCCCACTGGTCAGTTTTGGCTGCACATTCCTAAGGGGTGACTGGTCAGTTGGAACTGCGCATGTGCGGGCTTGACCGTGGCTAAAAATAGCCTGTTGCTGGGCAGAGTCGAGTGGTCAGTTGCACAGACAACGGACTAAAGGGCATGCTGACCACGAGGCCGCTCATTCTCTAAAATGGCCGCCACGATTTACAAAATGGCGTTTCCAAGTATAGTCAAATTAAGGGGAAAACGTGTAGCACAGCTAAGCGCTAACTCGGCCATTGTCAAATTACGACACTCAGGCCACCAAGAGTCATCCCAGGTGGAGGGGGAGGAACCTAGGATAAGGACTTCTGTTTTGTCTGAGTTCAGTTTTAGATGGCTGTGCTTCATCCACTCGGCTACTTCTTTCATTCCTTCATGTAGGTTGGTTTTGGCAGTGTTAGGGTCTTTGGTGAGTGATAGTATCAGTTGAGTGTCATCAGCCTAGGAGATGATGTTGAGGTTGTGTTGGCGTGCGATGGCCGCGAGGGGGCTCATGTATAAGTTGAAGAGGGTGGGGCTGAGTGAAGATCCTTGTGGCACGCCGCAGATGACTTCGGTGGCTTCTGAATTGTATGGTGGAAGGCTGACTCTCTGAGTTCTTCCGGCGAGGAACGAGGTGATCCATTCCAGTGCTTTTCCTTGGATTCCGATGTTTCTGAGGCGTTGTATTAAGGTGCTATGACAAACTGTTTCAAAGGCTGCGGAGAGGTCAAGGAGGATGAGGGCGACTGTGTCTCCATTGTCCAGTAGAGTTTGAATGTCGTCTGTTGCTGTGATGAGTGCGGTCTCAGTGCTGTGTTTGGCTCGGAATCCGGACAGTGAGGGGTCGAGGGATTTGTTGGTTTCGAGGAAGGCGGCGAGCTGGTTGTTGACAGCTTTCTCAATGACTTTGGCCGGGAATGGAAGGAGCGAGATGGGGCGGTAGTTTTTGAGTTCGGTCAATCCCATGCCATCCATGCCCTCAATGATATTTAAATTCAAGACACCCCACAGAAAGACTAGGCCCATTCACCACTCACTACCCCTGGGCATAATGAATGAAAGCTAGGCAAAATGGGTGCAGGCCTGAGAACAGTGCCTGCCTTCAAAATGGCCCCTTGCCCCCCAGCACATGGCCAGGCCCTGCCTGTAACAGCACTCAAAATGGCCCCCACTCACATGGTCAGTCCCCATCAACACCCCAAAAAAACGAAAAACAGACAAAAATCACCACAATCTAATGCCATCCATGCCCTCCATGGTGTTTACATTAAAGAGACCCCACAGAAAGACTCAGTCCATGCACCACTGGGTACCCCTGGGCAAAAGGCCCCAACAGCTGCCCAAAAAATCGAAAAACACACAAAAAATCAGCACAATCCCATGCCATCCATGCCCTCAATGATGTTTAAATAAAAGACAGCCCACAGAAAGACTAGGCCCATGCACCACTCGCTACCCCTGGGCATAATGGATGAAAGCTAGGCAAAATGGGTGGAGGCCTGAGAACACTGCCTGCCTTCAAAATGGCCCCTTGCCCCCCCGGCACATGGCCAGGCCCTGCCTGTACCAGCACTCAAAATGGCCCCCACCCACATGGACAGGCCCCCATCAACACCCCAAAAAATAAAAAAACACACAATAATCACCACAATTCAATGCCATCCATGCCCTCCATGATGTTTACATTAAATAGACCCCACAGAAAGACTCAGTCCATGCACCACTGGGTACCCCTGGGCAAAAGACCCCAACAGCAGAAAAAGAAAACCGAAAAACACACAAAAATCAGCACAATCCCATGCCATCCATTCCCTCAATGATGTTTAAATTCAAGACACCCCACAGAAAGACAATGGCCCATGCACCACTCACTACCCCTGGGCATAATGGATGAAAGCTAGGCAAAATGGGTGCGGGCCTGAGAACCCTTCCTGCCTTCAAAATGGCCTCTTGCCCCCCAGCACATGGTGAGGACCTGCCTGTACCAGCACTCAAAATTTCCCCCACCCACATGGACAGGCCCCATCAACACCCCAAAAAATCAAAAAACACACAAAAATCAACACAATCCAATGCCATACATGCCCTCCATGATGTTTACATTAAAGAGACCCCACAGAAAGGCTCAGTCCATGCACCACTGGGTACCCCTGGGCAAAAGGCCCCAACAGCAGCCAAAAAAAATTGAAAAACACACAGAAATCAGCACAATCCCATGCCATCCATTCCCTCAATGATGTTTAAATTCAAGACACCCCACACAAAGACTAGCTCCATGCACCACTAACTACCCCTGGGCATAATGGATGAAAGCTAGGCAAAATGGGCGCGGGCCTGAGAACACTGCCTGCCTTCAAAATGGCCCCTTGCCCCCCAGCACATGGCCAGGACCTGCCTGTACCAGCACTCAAAATGGCCCCCGCCCACATGGACAGGCCCCATCAACACCCCAAAAAATCGAAAAACATACAAAAATCACCACAATCCAATGCCATCCATGCCCTCCATGATGTTTACATTAAAGAGACCCGACAGAAAGACTCAGTCCATGCACCACTGGGTACCCCTAGGCAAAAAGCCCCAACAGCAGCCAAAAAAATCGAAAAACCCACAAAAATCAGCACAATCCCATGCCATCCATGCCCTCAATGATGTTTAAATTCAAGACACCCCACATAAAGACTAGGCCCATGCACCACTCACTACCCCTGGGCATAATGGATGAAAGCTAGGCAAAATGGGTGCTGGCCTGAGAACACTGCCTGCATTCAAAATGGCCCCTTGCCTCCCAGCACATGGCCAGGCCCTGCCTGTACCAGCACTCAAAATGGCCCCCACCCACATGGACAGGCCCCATCAACACCCCAAAAAATCAAAAAACACACAAAAATCACCACAATCCAATGCCATCCATGCCCTCCATGATGTTTACATTAAAGAGACCCCACAGAAAGACTCAGTCCATGCACCATTGGGTACCCCTGGGCAAAAGGCCCCAACAGCAGCCAAAAAAATCGAAAAACACACAAAAATCAGCACAATCCCATGCCATCCATGCCCTCAATGATGCTTAAATTCAAGACACCCCACAAAAAGACTAGGCCCATGCACCACTCACTAACCTTGGGCATAATGGATGAAAGCTAGGCAAAATGGGTGCAGGCCTGAGAACACTGCCTGCCTTCAAAATGGCCCCTTGCCCCCCAGCACATGGCCAGGCGCTGCCTGTGCCAACACTCAAAATGGCCCCCACCCACATGGACAGGTCCCATCAACACCCCAAAAAATCGAAAATACAATCAAAAATCCCCACAATCCAATGCCATCTATGCCCTCCATGATGTTTACATTAAAGAGACCCCACAGAAAGACTCAGTCCATGCACCACTGGGTACCCCTGGGCAAAAGAACCCAACAGCAGGCAAATAAATCGAAAAACACACAAGAATCAGCACAATCCCATGCCATCCATGCCCTCAATGATGTTTAAATTCAAGACACCCCACAGAAAGACTATGCCCATGCACCACTCACTACCCCTGGGCATAATGGATGAAAGCTAGGCAAAATGGTTGCAGGCCTGAGAACACTGCCTGCCTTCAAAATGGCCCCTTGCCCCTCAGCACATGGCCAGGCCCTGCCTGTACCAGTACTCAAAATGGCCCCCACCCACATGGCCAGTCCCCATTAACACCCCAAAAAATCGAGAAAAAAAAAAGAATCACCACAATCCAATGCCATCCATGCCCTCCATGATGTTTACATTAAAGAGACCCCACAGAAAGACTCAGTCCATGCACCACTGGGTACCCCTGGGCAAAAGACCCCAACAGCAGCCAAAAAAATCAAAAACACACAAAAATCAGCACACTCCAATGCCATCCATGCCCTAAATAATGTTTAAATTCAACAAAACAGTTGTATCATGCAACCATAACGAACACTGGTCCTACTGGATACTGTGGCTACCCACAATATATTTTATTTAGTGTTCTCAAAAAGTTCCAAAATTGTAGTTGCAGCAACTTAAATGCCCCAAACAAACTTATTCGTGAAATTTGATTTCTAATACAAAAGTGATCCAAAGAAAGTAAAAAAGGCCTCAAATCCAAATATCCAGCAGCATCCACAAAAAGAAATCCTTCCATGTCAAGATCCAAATTAAAGTGACCAGCACATGAAGAAAGCACTGGGAGGAGCCTGCTGGACAGGAACAGGAAGTTGGAGACTGTGGGGCACCTTCTTCCTAACAACCCCCCCCCCAAAATGGACTCCTTGCAAAAAAAAGTGCAGGCAAATGTCAATCTGAGGAGTTATTCTGATAAAAATCATCATTTTCAGAAGGTTTAGGCTGCTTGCTGGTGGATTTCTTGTGCAGAATTGCAAATTTTGCAATTTCGCGAGTGCGAGATTGTTGCTGCCCGCCGCATCTACGTGTTCGCAATTCCGAACTCTCGCGATGCGTGCTGTGCAAGGTGGCAAGCCGCGATGACGTAATTGCGGTCGCCAAAATCCAGCGGGATCCCACAGCAAGATCCAAAATGGCGCAGCACACGCAAAATATGGAGAAAAACGACTCTGCAAACGCTGAATGACGGTAAGTGAAAGCCGCGCGCCGCAATATTGTATCACCAAGCAAAAAAATTGCGATTCTCCTATTAACATGCCTAGAGAATCTAGATTTCATTAAAGACACGGAGGCTCACATTATGCAATGACTTTTAATTGCAGATCCAAGCCAGTCGCATCACAATATAAAGGTTCCAATAAGAACACTGAGAAGAAGTAACAGGCAGAACATAGCAACCATCAGCCTCTTTTAAATCAGGCGAAGAAAGAAGATGTAGTAGTTTCCAGAAATTTCGAAGTAGAAGATAAACGAAGAAATCCACCGGACGGACTTCAGGTGATGGAACATCCAACGTAAATTAGGTGGAAGGATTACCTGAAAGAAAGGAGACAATGAAAACTGTATCCTAAAAGGGTAATCATAAATAAACGAATCCTGAAAAGGAATTGAATAGTCATAAACAACATTTTAGTATAAGCATAAATACAACAAATCATATTAAGTCATACTTAGAATAAAAATTATATATCCACACCCAAACAGGGGAGGGATGGGTGGGATAATGTGAGCCTCCGTGTCTTTAATGAAATCTAGATTCTCTAGGCATGTTAATAGGAGAATCGCAATTTCATTACAAGAACGGAGGCTACATTATGCATGTTGGTAGCCATGTAAAACTACATTAGACATATGATCAATAGGTTTGCAATAGTGTCTTGCAAAGGTATTAGCATTAGACCAGTCGGCAGCTTTAAGAATATCATCCAGCTTACCTCCGGACCAAAGGGACTTACTTGCCATGGTGCCTCTAACGGAATGGGCCTGAAATTTAGATGTATCAATACCAGCTAAGGACATAGTAGATTTAACCCATCTGGCAATCGAGGTAGAAGAAACAGCCTTATGAGGTTTAATAAAGGAGATGAGGAGCTGATTCTCATTAAGGGGGCGAAGGTTAGACATTGTCCTATCATAAGCCTTCATACATTCAACGACACAAAGTTTTGGGGACGGACCAAAACTGGGATAGAAGATTGAATCGGACATGGTCTTAGTTCTTCTAAAGATTTCAAATTTGACTCCAAATAAGTTATAAGATCTATTAGAGATCTCTAGAGCCTTAACATCTGAAGCTCTACGGCAGGAGATGAGGCAAAGGAGAGTTGCGAGTTTAAAAGAAAGAAGTTTTCTGTTCAAAAGAGAATTCTCCGGCCAGGAAGTGAAAAGATCTAGAATTAAATTCACATCCCAGAGAGAGTGATATTTTGGTCTTGGGGGTCTTCTAATGCGAATGCTCTTCATCACTCTACAAACAATAACATTTCTGCCGATAGACTTGCCGTTAATAAGGGCATGACCAGCAGAGATGGCCGACCTATAACAGTTTATTGATCTATAACTCAATCCTTTGTCGAAGAGTTCAGCGAGGAAATTCACTATATCAACAATAGGTGTCTGAGTGGGATCCAAGTCCCTCTCCAAGCACCAACGAAACCAGCAATTCCAGATATTGTTGTATCTGTAGTGGGTTCCTGGTGCCCATGACTCTCTGAGGAGAGTAGAAGCTGATGACGAAAGTCCTGAGACTTCGTTAGATCTCCTGACACTCTCCAGGCAAGAAGGTTCAAACTCCCTGATAGGGTCATTAGATGAGGATCCCCGTTTACGTCCGTAAGGAGATCTTTCAGGGAAGGAATGAGAAATGGAGCTTCGACGGTCAGTTCCAGAGCAGTGGGGAACCACGCCTGTGATGGCCAGAAGGGAGTTACTAGGGCTAGGGAGCATCTGTCCTGTCTCACCTTCTGCAGGACTCTCTGGATCATTGCGAATGGGGGAAAGGCATAAGCATTGATCCCTGACCAGGGTTGGAGAAATGCGTTCACTGCTTGTGCGCCGGGATCCGGCAGCCAGCTGAAATAACGCTCTATTTGAGAGGTGAGACGGCTCGCGAACAGGTCTATCTCGAATGGACCCCAGTAGGAATTTAGTGAGTCGAAGACAGCGACGTTCAGTTTCCAATCGCTGTAGTCTAAAAGGAATCTGGAATTCCAGTCAGCAGAAATGTTCGACTTCCCTGGGTAGTATTCCGCTCTGAGGGCGATTTTGTGTTCTAAACAGAACATCCAAAGTTTCCTTGCTAGGTTCGAGAGGTCGGCAGACTTGGTACCTCCCAAACGATTGATGTAGGCCACTGCTGAAATATTGTCCATTTTCAGGAGAACCGATCTCCCTTGAATTGAGTGCTTGAAACTCATAAGGGCGTATAGACCGGCAGTAAGTTCCAGGAAATTGATGTGGTGAGATGACTCCTCCTGAGACCAGATGCCACCCGTATTCTGGTCTAGGAAACAAGCACCCCAGCCATGGAGGGAAGCGTCTGATTCCAGGACAAAATCCGGTTCTGAACCGAAAATTGCTTTCCCATTCCAAGCTTCTAGGTTCTCTAACCACCAGTTCAATTCTACTTTGGCCTCTAAATCTAAGGAGATTCGGTCTTCGTACCAGAGACCGGATCTCAACGCCCTTCCTTTTATCCTTTGCAGGGCCCGATAATTCAGGGGACCTGGGAAAATCGCTTGGATGGAGGACGATAAGAGACCTAGAAGTCTCGCCAGTTCCCTTAAAGGGATGTCCTCCTGCCTTAGGACATGACGAATTTCCTTCTTGATCTTCGAGATTTTTGAAGGGGGTAAAAGGAGTAGACACTTGGAAGTATCTAGGGTGAAACCCAAAAACTCCAGAGATTTTAAGGGGGTTAGAATAGACTTCTCTTTGTTGGCGATGAAGCCTAGACTTTCTAACAGGTTCATAGTCGTTTCCAGGTCTATAAGAATTTGGGATAGGTCTTGAGACAAAATCAGAATGTCGTCGAGGTAGATGATAAGTCGAATTCCTCGTTCTCTTAGGAAGGAGGCTACTGCCCTCATTACCTTGGTAAAGCACCAAGGGGCGGAGGAAAGTCCGAAGGGGAGGGCCTTGAACTGATATAGATGGTTTTTCCAGAGAAACTGTAAGTAAGGTTGATGTATCTCCGCCATCGGGATAGGGAAGTAGGCATCCTTCAGGTCTAGTTTTACTAGCCAGTCTTCTTTTTGGAGGAGGTCTCTTAGGAGATGTATTCCTTCCATTTTGAAGTGCCTGTAGACCAGAAATTTGTTGAGACCCTTCAAATTTATAACCGGTCTCCAACCTTTTCCTTTTTTCTCCACAAGGAACAGGGAGCTTACGAAGGTTAGAGAATCTAAGGGGACTTCTATTATAGCCCCTTTCTCCAGCATAGAGTGGATCTCTTCCTCGACTATTTTCTCTTTTTCTAATGAAATAGGAATATCTCTTGGTAGAGAGGTTTGAATAGGAGTTTGAGTGAAGTCTATCATGAAGCCTGTTACTGTGGAAAGGACCCAAGGGTCTTGAGTTATTTCTCCCCATTTTTTTGAAAAAAGGCTGAGTCTCCCTCCCACCTTTTGAAGGGTAGAAGGGGGAGGTAAAAGCTGGAGACTTACTTGGAGGGTTTGACGCGAAGGAGGCTCGTGATCTCGCACCTCTGGCTCTGTTTCCTCTTCCACGGTAGAAGCCGTTGTTATAATTGTTTTGGTGTCCGCCTCTTCCATAAGGACGTGATCTCTGATAGGGCCTCTGGTTGAATCGGCCGGAAGAAAGGCCCCTTCTTCCGGCCCTTCCGAAAACATTATTACTGAACACTCGTTTGATATTCTTTTGCGCCTTGTCAAGTGCAGTAAAGGTCGAGACGTATCTCCCTAGAGATCTTATGAGCTCTTCGCCAAAGAGCAGGCCTTTTGGGTTTGAGGATGGTTCCTTGTCGGCCATGTCTGTAAGTTTAGGATCTAGTTTGAAGAGGATCAGTCTACGTCTCTCAGCGTTAATGCTGGAGTTGGCATTCCCAAGGAGAATGAGGGCTCTTTGACTCCAACCCCTTATAAGGTCTGTATCGAGTTGGGTGCCTTTGAGGTAGCACTCTTCGGCGGAGTCAAGGATCCTGCTTAGAGGGCCAAGTACGTCTAACAAGCGATCCTGGCATCCTTTAAAGGCTTTCTCAAGACCCTTTCTGGGGTCGCGCCCTAGTCTAAAGAGATATTTAATTAGCTCAGGATCCATGTTAGGGGCATAACATGCCTTTTCCTCGATTGAGGGTCTAGAGCACTCGGCTCTTAGGATATTTCTTGTCCCCCTTTCGAGAGGGAAACGGATCCATTTTTTGATAAATTTAGATACGTGTTCCTGTGGAGACCATAGAGTGGAGCGGGGGTGCTTTAGGTTTAGGGGGGAGAACATCTCTTCTCCCAGGGGGTTTAGGATAGAATCTTTCGATGTGGAGGGAAGTTCGTCCTCCTCGTCAAAAGTGCCAACGTCCCCGTCATCTAGGTCCAGGACGTATTCGTCTGGATCCATGTCATCGTCATCATCGGAGCCATCCTGGTAGTATTGAGCACTTTGGGGTGTTGAGCCGCTAAGGGCGTCCAAGGTATTTGGGCCGCAAGGGGCACCCGAAGTAAGTGAGTCATAAAAGACATCTCTATTATTTGAGGTGTAGGGACCTCCCAAGGATTTTGTGGTGCTAAGACCACCAACAATATCAGAGGTGCTAGGACCTCCCGTGCTCACCTGCATTCCGGTAGGAATGTTATTATTTTTCTTTGTGCGTTTTGCTCCGGTTTTTGGGCCAGCAAACGTACCAGCTGGTTCTTCTTGGGAAAGAAGGGGTCTTTTATAGGGGGCAAAATTAGCGAAGGTCTCCCTTAAACAGGATTTCATTTCTTTTTGGATCATGGATCGAAAATCCTCCCTGTCAAAGGAAGGGGTTGGGTTTTTTTTATTTTTTTATGTTATCTAGTAAGGAAAAACGATATAATTGCGCAGGAACAGTGGTAAAGGGCCTCTAGGGCTTCCGTTTGTGGGGCTTGACGCTTAAAATGGCTCAAAACTGTTGGTGGAGTCTCGGTGTCGAGGTGTGTAGAAACAGCTGAAGATCAACTGTCAGGCGGCAGAGGAAAGTCCCTAGGCGAGACACTCACGAAGCGTGAGGCTCGCTGAGGTATTTTCCTCTAATGCGCGTCGTGGTCGCTGCTCTCGGCAGAGAGGGATTGTCGGAGAAGAAGGGGGCTCCATTCGGGTGAAGGGGAAGGTGGCTGGATGCAGCGCTAAGGTGAGCGGCCCAGCGCCCTAGTCTGCGGGCATATAACGGCGCCCCCAGCGCCCCAGGTCACGAGTGCATGTCGGGCCTAACGCGGGTCCGGGCCCCTCTTTCCTGGTAGGGGATGCGGCCTCAGAGCGGGCCGCAGTCTACGTCCGCTACCTCCGAGGCTTCCGAGGGGTTTTAATAAAGTGCTAAAAGGGTGTAACTTCCCTTCGGTTTTGAGTTGGGAAATGAGGTGGCAACTCGGAAGTTATTTAACAAGGTACAAAATATCGCAACAGAAATATCGCAACAGATATTGAGAGAGAGAGAGGAGGGAGGGTTGGGATCTCCGTAAATTGCAGATCCGGGGAGGAGGGAGGGTAGGAAGTGGGGTAAGGCCACAGAAGGTAATATGAAATAGGGCTAACCGCAATATGAGGGTACAATGACAATGTAAGGTGAGGATTAACCCACCAATAGATTAAACCTCCCCAAAATTAACAACCATATTAAAGTTATTAACAGTAATGATAAAATAAGAGAGAAGGAAGCGAGCTACTTATCTGCTTGGAGCCGCATTTAAAAGAGGCTGATGGTTGCTATGTTCTGCCTATTACTTCTTCTCAGTGTTCTTATTGGAACCTTTATATTGTGATGCGACTGGCTTGGATCTGCAATTAAAAGTCATTGCATAATGTAGCCTCCGTTCTTGTAATGAAATCCGCTGCGTGCGAATTTGCCGAAAATCCGCAAATTCCGCGAGCGGAACAGATTTTACGCCTATGCTTAACTGGCACTAAGGAACGTATGTTGGCCAGTTGCTTCCACCTTCATTCCCTGCGGGTAACAGCGTCTAGGAAGCTAAGTGGCAGAAAGCTGCCGCCATCCCAGGGCCTGGATGGAGACACAAGCAGAGTCCTGGATCCTGCCAACAAATGAGCACCAGAAGGCAGGTTTAGACTCCAACAAACATGATGCAATGTGCACAGGAAGTAACGTGACTTTCACCACTGCTCGCCAGAATGAAGCAGATGGTGCACTTGGGGTGCCTCAGGTAGGCCTGCAGACTTGTGACCCAGGAATCTACACTGACCCTCAGTCCGGGATACATAGATCTGTAGCTTCCCGAAGGCGGGGGGGGGGACACAACATACTCTGCACTGACTGAACTCGAGAAGAGCGCTAGCAGCCTGTGCCTGTGTAGCATGGGTCAAGGACAGTGTGGCCTGGACACACAACTTGGTGCCAACAAATTTGAATGAGAGCATAGTGAGCCTGGGAAGATCTTCTCAAATTACAATTTAAAGGACACAAGTGGAAGAGACTCCTAAGAAATAATAGCAACTTTATTTTTCCAAACATAACAATGACTTTGCGGAAATGTGAACAATAAGGTGATGAGGATATGATCATCCACCCCTCAATTTGTCCAATCAGAACAGTCAAAGACCCCAAAAGTTACAACTTTTAGATAGATAGGTTAGGGAAAAAGGGTTTAAAGAGGACGTTTGGAAGTATGAAAAAAGCTTGCTTTTCGATTTTATCTTTGCACCCCGACATGCTGCCGGACTGCTGATACCCTCTATGGCGCAAGGACTTTGACATTTTTCTGAACTTTAACTTTTTGAATGGGTGCAGAGTCCTTATGGGAGGAGAACACCAAGAGAGAATAGAGAGGTGGTCTTTAGGAACTATTCTGTCTTTATGCTGATGTCAGTGTCCGTGTCGTGCTTTTTATTAATGTTGTTCATCATTGGCAAAATCTATTAAATAGTTACAGCTGCTGCTCCAAAATGCACTGCCAAAATAAATAGTATATACATAAACCTGTGTCCTCACGCAGGTGCATACACACACCTATGTCAAGTTTGATGGAAGCATTTTTTTTCTTTTCATTTGCAGTTCCAAGAAGAAAGAAACCTATCTCGGAGCAGTTAATGAAAATATATATAAAAAAGAGGATGAAAGCGCACAATGTAGAATAGAGTGCCATGGCAGCACATTGAAACTGCTGAGCCCTCTGAAAGATAAATGGAAATAAAACAAATAGGTTACAGCCCTCCGGCCTGTGATTAGGGGGAGTTGGTGACGTCATCAGGGCTGCGACTCCGGACTCGGACTGTGGCTTCTGCCTGGCTTCACAGATGCGCCTTGAGGCCCACTCTAGGCGCTTTGGGGGCAGCGGTGGGTGTCCTTGGGCCTGTAAACCCCAGTGCAGAGGCACTTGTCAGTCGACCCTATTGCACCATTCATTTCACCATCAGCTGATGACGTCAGGGCGGTCATTTCCGGTGGCTTTACCTTTCTTTCTTTGACTTCAGTGAGAGGATTAGTGTGACAGTCATGCTGGATGCTTGGGTGAGCTGGAGGAAAGCGGTGCAGAGTTCTAATATTCTAGCACAAAATGTAAATGTCTGCAAATTAACTGTGCACATGTTTCAGGATATAACAAGCATTAAAAATGCAATAGGATTTGCCTTTCATTAAGTGAAAGCTATTTGCTTTGCTATACAATACCATTAACAAAGCAAATGTTTTTAACTTAATCAGAGGCAAGATCTATTGCATTTTAATGCTTGTTTTGTTTGAGACTACATAAATCAATGCATTCTCTAAGTTGATTATTTTTCTTGCGCACTACTACCATTAGAGAAAGCCAAATAGAGGATCTCAATAGGTTCAATTATACCTCTATCACATAGCACCACAAGTTCTTTTTCTAAGTCCTCCCTCACTCTGACACGGACACTCCTTAACTTATGTTTGATTGGAAATGCTCCTACTTTTACCTTAATTCTATGTTTGAAACCTTTTATTTTTCCCAATTCACCTGAAAATACCTTGGGGTAATTATATAACGGTTCTTCAACGAGGGTAGTATCACGTGTAGCCAAAATATGTTCTTTGGCACCAGACTATAACATGATATCTAATAGGCCTTGGTGGAACCATCGAGTATGTTTAATCTTTTGATTGTAACATAAAACTTGCCCTGAATACTTCTACTTTTAAATTCCAAAACATCTTCAAAATAACCAAGACAATCGATTTTACGACCTTCATAAGAAACCAGCGCACGTTCTGGGGGCATCAACACTCTATCTTTCCACTTGGCAGAAAATAATTCTTGGATGATAGTGTTAATGCTTGCACCTGAATCAACCAAGTGGCATAATTTGTTTTTACCCACAATTATATTGACATAAGGATCCACACACTTTGCAAGATCTCCTGTTCTTACAGTATTGTCACTAACATCCAACACCATGTCCCTCATGTCCTAAATCATGCATTCTACTTCACTGTCACTGTTGTCTTTAACAAAACCTACTTTCACTTAATTTTTTTTGTCCCTGCCCACCTTCGCAAAATATCCAAGCTTGCCACAAGACCTACGTACAACATTTTTTAACTGGACAGGCTCTTCCGCTCTTACTGTGAGTAGAGTTGCCACATCTAAAATAAATTTCTGTTTGTTTGAAACAAATCATCTGCAAACTATTGTTTTTTCCTTCTTGGAGTGTTTGAAACAAGACTTACTGGAGCAACTGTTTCTACTGCTTTGCCATCTAAATCTTTTATAGATTTCTGTGCTGTTTCTATACTTTTGACTACTCTTACAGATTTTTCCAGAGAAGGATTCTAATGACTAATGAACTGATCACGAACCAATTTATCACTACAATTTACAAAATTACATTCTGCCATTACTTTCCTTAATACACTGAAGTAAGTGTCTATATCTTCTTCAACCCTTTGAACTCATTTAAAGAATGTATCACGTAACACAACCAGACTAGGTTGAACACCATACCTACTTATTAATTTTTAATGGTTTCCTGGTACTTATCCGTCCCCATCATCCCCAATAAGATCTGGTAGATGCTTAAATGCTGACCTACCTTCAAACCGAAGTGAATGCAGTAAAAGGTACTTTTTCCTTTACGGTATAAATCTATGAGCACCAATTGCCCCAAAGGTATGATTCAAAAGTGTCTAACCAATAACGCCATGACGTTGGGGGGGTAAGAGGGGGGGTAATCTGGGTTTTTGCCCCCGGTGGCCATTTAAGGAAACCTACCAACCTCAGACATTTCTGAAAACTAGACACCCAGGTGCGTACAAGGAGGTAAGTGTTGCCTGTTTCCCCTAATGCTTTCCTACCCAGAATCCCATGCAAACCTAAAATGTCGATGAAAAAAATCACATTTTTCTCACTTTTCAGTGATGGAAAGTTCTGGGTGCACCCACAAACTTCCACACAACCAGCATTCCCCAAAGTCTCCTCATAAAATTAGTACCTCACTTGTCGGGTATCGTTTTTATCATGAGAATGAGGCGAACGCTGTGTGGTATGACATTTGTGCCAGCACGGTGATCCCAGGCAGAACTTTCAGGAAAATGTGAGGTTTCAGCTAAATTTAGGTTTGCAGGGTATTCTGGGTAGGGAAAGGTTGGGTAAACCATGCTAGTCATGCCTCTCTGGACTCCCCAGAGTGTCTAGTTTTTAGAAATGTCTGGGTTGGGTTAGGTTTCTCTAGATTGCTGCCGAGACAGGGGCCAAAATCCCAGGTGACCCCCCTTGCAAAACCAGGTTGTTTTGTGATAGATAATTTTGATGTCTCCTCAGTACATTTTGGGGTGTTTCCTGTTGTGAGCACTAGGCCTAACCAAACGAGTGAGGTACCATTATCGGAAAACTTTGGGGAACACTGGGTGGTGGGACATTTGTGTAGGTCTGGTGATCCTACAGCTTTCCCACACAGAAAAGTGAGAAAACATTATTTTTTTAGCTAAATTAGAGGTTTGCAGGACATCATGTGTAGGAAAAGTTAGGGATATCCATGCCAGCCACACATCCCTGGACTACCCTAGGGGTCCAGTTTTCAAAAATGTTTGGGTTTGGTTGGTTTCCTTAGATGGCTCCTGAGTCAGGGACCAAAAACTTAAGTGACTCCCTTTCAAAACCAGGTTGTTTTGTGATAGGTCATTTTGATGTCTCCACAGTACATTTTGGAGTGTTTCCTGTTGCGGACACTAGGGCTACCCTACTTTGTGCAATGCAGTGTGCATGAAAGTTTATGGGTCCATGCAGATTCCAGAACCTTCCATCACAGAAATGTGAGGAAAACATTTTTTGGGACAAAGTTTTAAGTTTGCAAAGGATTTTGGGCAGCAGAACATTGCGAGAGTCACACAAGTCCCCCCATCCTGATTTCCCGTCAGTGGCTAGTATAGGTTTGCTAGGTTTTCCTAGGTCCCAGCTGAGCTAGGATTCACAATCTCCAGCCAGGCACATTGCAAAAAAAAGGGTCACTTTTTTATGGAAAAATGAGATGTCTCGACGTTGCATTTTGGGCTACTTTCTGTCACTGGCACTAGGCCTACCCACAAAAGTGAGGTACCATTTTTATGGGGAGACTTTGAGTAATGCAGGGTGCATGGAAGTTTCTGGATACAAGCAGATTCCCAAACTGTCCATCACAGAAATATAAGTTTGTCTTTTTTTGACAAAGTTTGAGGTTTGCATGGGATCCTTGGTAACAGATCCTGTTGAGTGTCACAGAAGTCATCCCATCCTGGATTCCCCTGAGTGTCCAGCTTTCAGTAATGTACAGGTTTGCTAGATGTCCCCAGTTGCTGGGTGTGCTAGGATCCAGAATCCTCAGCTAGGCGCATTGCAATAACTGTTCAGTTTGCAGTAGAAAAATGTGATATGTTGCATTTTGGGCTGTTTACTAACGCAGGCACAAGGCCTACCCACACAAGTAAGGCACCATCGTTATCAAAAGGCTTTGGGGAACACAGTATTTTAGAACAAGGGTTATTACCTATTGACTTTCCATGCATTTGTGCCTCTCAAATGTAAGCCACATGCATCAATCTAGGCTTTTGTGATTCCTTAATTGTGATTATTAAGGAATTGCAAAAGCCTATGCATGTAGGAATCGCGATAAAATTTGCAATTCCTAAACATTCCTTAATTACGACTCACAAATTGTGAGTTGCAATTAAGGAATACCTTGCCATTCATTCCTATGGGCCAATAGGTCCAAAGGAATGAATGGGAGATTGCATGCGCAATTTGCGAGTATCAATAGGTTTTCACAAATTGCTCATGCAATTTCAAGGGTGCAAGGGTGTCAAATGGACACCCTGTTGCTCCCCTGAAATTGAATATGTACACATGTTGGCACACACATTCCCCAAGAGCATGTGTGTGTGCAACCCACAAATTTGAAAATTGCACTTCAGTGAATTTTTCAAAGTTTTTCCAAATTACTATCAAGTTCAAATTGAAGGTAATTTGCGCTCCCTATTAGCAAAATCGCTATTTGAGAATGTATCATGCATTGCATTTAAGGAATCGCAATTTTAGATTCCTACAATGCAATTGCAATTTAGGAAATCACAATAAATTGTGATTTCTTAACTTGCAAGAGGCTTTCAGTTTCATGCATCGCAGAGGCCCTTTTTGCAGTCACAAACGGCCGATTTTTGCAAATCGCACCATTTGTGTTCGCAAAAAAGGTTATTGCATGTCCCTTAAAGTAAATTTGATAAATGGCGTCTAATTCACATTCTGCTTGTATTGGTACCCACAATTTTGGAGATGTGCAAATAACTTCTTCTAAACTCAATATTTTGTTCTCATTTCGGAAATACATAGGTCCCCTTGATACTCTATATTTTACCAAATGAATTGCTATATACCCAGTACACAATGAAAAACCATTGCAAGATGCTGCTCAGTTATTGGCTCTGAGTTCCTCGGGTTCTTGGTGAACCTACACTTCCGACATATCACCACAACCAGAAGGGCCGAGCAGATGTAACAGTATATTGCTTTTAAAAATCTATCATACGTAGAAGAAGGTACATGTGAAAACGTTGGCACAAACAGCTGTTTTTTAAACTAATTTTCAATATTTTTTATTTTCAACTGTTAGTTTCTATAAAAGAAAAACCTTGAAGGATCTACAGAAATTAACTCTTGCTGAGTTCAGAATTTTGTCTACTTCTCAGACATGTATAGCTTTCCGGGATCCATTATTGCTTTCACACCATTTTCTACCACTAACTGGTAGGAGGTTGAAAGCACAAAAAGTAGCAAAAACAAGCTATGTCCCAGTAAAATGCCAACACTGTGTAGAAAAGTAATTTTTTTTTTTTAAAGTCGGCCTGTCCCTGAAAGCTGGGAAGACGTTGATTTCAGCACAACAAACCCTTTGTGGATACCATTTCCAGGAGAAAAAAAACAGACACTTTCTTCTGCCGCACTTTTTCCCCATTTTAAAAATATGAACAATATTTAGATGTATTTTGGCAAATTTCTGGGTCCCCTCTAGGGTAATATACAAATGCTGGGTACCCTTAAAAATCATCATGCTGTTTTAAGAAAATAATGCAAATTTTGCATGGATACCTTATGTGAACAAAATGTTACAGGAGCCTAAGAACCAACTACCAAAAAAAGCTTAGCACAGGGAGGCCTTGGAAGAAGAGGGTTAACACAATATTTGAACACATCATCCTACAGAGCAGCTAGCCGTCCACTGCTCTGCCACAGACTCTCCCAACCATCCTGCACCAATGCCCCCACAGTCCGCAACACAACTCCACGAGCCATGTAATCATACAATTCCCACGGGGGTTACCCACGTGGAGAATGTACTACATTTTTCCTCTTACTTGGCTGACCTAACCAGCCTCAAAACCTATCAGCCATTCTCGCTCCTCCCCTTCGCTGCTAAAGTGGCAGAAACAACAGTCAACAGAGAAGTGATGTGATTATTGAAGAGCACCCCGCCCTTGACCCATCCCAATCTAGATTCTGAGCCAACCAAATCACCTAGACCACCCTACTCGCAGCCACAAATGACATACACACTCTCTTCGACCAAGGCAACTCCGCAGCCCTCATTCTCCTTGACCTGTCTGCAGCCTTTGACACGATCTCTCACCTTACACTGATCGCCATATTACACAACGCAGGCATACAAGGAACTGCCCGGAATTTGATCCGCTCTTTACTCACCGAAAGAACCCAGAGGATCAGACTATCGCTGTTTCTCTCTTCCGCCTTGGAAATCACCTGCGGAGTCCCTCAGGGGTCCTCTCTGAGCCCAACCCTATTCAACATTTACATGGCCACCCTCGTACACATCGTCTGACAACATGGCCTTATCATTGTATCCTATGCCGACGACACCTAGCTCATCATCTCCCTCACCAAAGACCCCCACCACCGCGAAACTCAACTTCCTGAGGGGAATGCAAGAAGTCGCAGTCTGGATGACCAGTAGCTGCCTCAAACTCAACGCAGAGAATACAGAAGTTGTTGTCCTTGGAACCACCCCTTCAGCGTGGGACAGCACCTGGAGGCCCACCGCCCTCGTGTTAAAGATTGCAGGGATTTTTTAGCATGAGCTCAAAGCCATTTTGTACATGCCAGCCATTTCAGTTAGCCATGTGCTCGCCATGTGCTGTTTCCCTCTTCCAGAGCCTTGTACATGCTCAGAGGGGCCTAGCTAGTAGAATGCACCTGATCCTAGTATAGTACTGTCAGGGTATTCTTACTAATGTGCTCAGTTTGCACTCTCCTCCCACTTTGCTGAGCAAGCCTTACACACAAAATGAGACAGCTGGTATAGGGTTAAAGGTCGAGTTGTACATTTAGAAGCCTAGCAGGGCCCAGAGTAAGGTTTGCCTTTGACATTTTGACCTCTGAAACCTTTTGAAGGACAAGATGGTAGCGAAGGGCACTCATGTAAATAAACAGCAATATAATTGTATATGTGAGCTTTGATTAACATATAGCTTTGCCATATATACAGCACTAATGCTTTTAGTTTGAAGATTACTGTACAAGGGCTGAGGCAATGGGATTTAGCATTGAGTTTATGTGCCCAAATGTTATAACTAGTATACGTGCTAAGGAGAATGGTGGTTGGTTATTCATGTTTTTTAGCTCGCTCAAATGTGCTATTTACCTCCTCAGAGTTTGGTTATGTGCAGTTGCTACAAATAGGGGTTGATGGTGTTGATAGAAGTGAAACCTGTTTCAGGTTTCCTACTCTCAAAATGGGGGAAGGAGTCTCGCTCCTCTACAAATTAAGGCTCAGCAACTTTATGTTTTCTCTCTCTTTTTTCTTACTTTTTTTTAGCATGTCTAAGTTGTCTGTGAAATAGCCATGAGACATTTATTTGGCTATTCAGCAATACTGTTTTAAACATTGTTAGCATTAATAAATTGAAGACATAAATATGCTATGTTACTGCCCATCCTGTTTGATGAAATTATGAAAGGATGAGTAGTCTAGTTTGCTGTTCCCTTATTTGACCTTTAAGGGGAACTAGATATGGGTAGTTTTTGTTCTACAATTCTTAGGTGATAACAACATTATTGGTTGTTATTCTCATGTTACATAGTTTTGCAAGGGCATTGCTAGTTTTTCATTAGCTAGTCTGTGTAAAAAAAATGACAATCCGTATTAGAGCTGATGTTGCATAGTTTGGATCATGAAAAGTAGGGAAAATGCCCATGTGATCCTTAGCAAACATTTTTGAAGGAAATATTGTTTTATAGGATTTTGTTTGTCACTCTGCTGGAGAAAATGTAATCCCTGTTAAATTAGCAGTTTTAGATTTTCCTGTTGCACCTATAACATGAGAGCATGGTCCTAAGCGTACAATGTAGGTGCTTTAATTAAGACAAGTAATTTTAGAAGTGTCTGCAGTCCTGTACAACTAATATAAAATCTATGAGTAAAGTGTAGAAGATTTCCTTTTATCTTGAGGGTCTTCAGATTAGGAATTTACAGGTGTAAGGATTTGGAGTATGTCTGTATTGTTTTTCTCTTTTCCTCAGAATTTAGTAAACAAACACAGACTTCCTTGGCTGCTTGGGATTGGGTGACGTATTACTCTTGTCAGTTCACCAAAGAGTTCCTTTTATACTTGCCCATAGGTCCAGGCTGCTGTTTCATTTACTCTCACATAGATAAATGAGTGGTTCTTGGATGCTGTGCTAATATATTGGGCATCCCAGGACTAAGAAGTATTCTGAGACTATCCTCTCTGTTGATAGACCGTTTCTGTGCCTTGTCTAAATTACCTTTTGTTCTGTCCATCAATAGATATTTGCTGCCTTACAACCATTGGCAGAGGGGCCAGGACAGCAGATTCAGCTTGGGGATCAGCACCAGTTCAGCTTGAAGCCAAGGTGAAGGTAACCAGCACAGACATTGCTGGCAACTAGGACCTCTGTGAAGGCGGAAGCCCTGAGATGAATTGTGTACCCCTGCCACTGTCTTGGGTGAAAGATAGGGTCACAAATCTGAAAGGAGAAATTGTGGATCAAGTTTTTGATGCCCAGCTGAGACAGTCACAGACCGACCAAAATGGCGAGGAGGCTTTGCTTGAGGTGATCCCTTTTGAAAGAAGGGTTGCTTCAGAGATCCTAGCACCAGGCCTCTGAATCCTGGTCCCACAGTGAAAGCAACTTTGAACCATTGTTTGTTGGTCAAGAGATACTTGGGCACACTGGATGCAATGTGTGGCCCCAACAAAGATCAGTGCACCAGCGGAGCAATACAGGAGTCAGGGAAGGACTTGAGTTTAGGGTGCAGGTGCTGTGTCTCTGGTGCCTGTTAGATTGAAGTAAAGAAAACTGGTGCACTGCCTGAGACACTGGACCAGATCACTGAGAGCATTTGCCCTGGTGGGTGATTGCCCTAACCTGAAAGAAGAACATTTTCCCTTGAAACTGGGCCTTGATTCTTGATTTGAGAGTTCTGCAGCCCCACCGTGGATGCAACAAGAGCCTGCCTGTGAGGCTCAAACTGACACAGGGAAAAGACTTCCCTCTGGCAGGTTGTACAGTGGCTTCAATTTCCCCAGGACTTCTTTTTCGTCAATAATGTACCACTTTGGTCGTCCAATTTTTAAGGAGGAGCAGCCCTTTGCGGCTCTTCGTCCTAATTCCTAAGGCCCTGTGTGGTCCTTCTGGTCTCTTGGAGACAGGATTCTTTTTGTAATAACCTGTCTAATTTCCTTAATATTTGTATTTCTTATCATGTTTATTTAACACGAAAAAACGTTTTTCTGAGCAATTGAAAAATTTGACTTTGCCCTTTCCTTGAATGTAATAATGAAAATGCTTTTATTAGATATGTGCTGTTGGCTATTCTGAAGTTGAAATTGATGGTAACTGAAATGCATAGGAGCCCTGAAATGTTTTTACTAGATGATTCTAGGATTTGCTTTTTGCTTAGGGTGAAAAAAAAGATAATTCTGTTTGTGATAATAGTCATTACTCTCTCCTGCTACCTGTATGTTAATTATGACCCAATGCTCTGTTTCCTCTGTACTCCTGCTTACACCTTATATGTACCCGCTTAATTGAATGTTTAGAATGGAAAATGCCCACCTAGCAATTAATTTGAATATTGATAAATTTATAAATATAAATGTGCAAATATTTTCTATGTTCCTACTGGATCATAGGAATGCCTTTAGCTCATGCTAAAATGACTATCTGTTAAAGATTGTAGGGATCTGTTAACATGAGCTGAAAGCCATTTTGTACTTGACAGCCATTTTAGTTAGCCATGTGCTCGCCATGTGATGTTTTCCTCTTCCAGAGCCTTGCATATACTCAGAGGGGCCTAGCTAGTATAATGCACCTGCTTCTAGTATAGAACTGTCAGGCTACTCTTACTAATGTGCTCAGTTTGGACTCTCCTCCCACTTTGTTGAGCAAGCAAATCTTGCATACCCCACCTTGGTTTTATGCTGACTAATGTAACTCAGCATATATAGGGTCTCTGTTTTCTGTACTCCTTAGAATTTCGCGTACAATTCCTAAGGGTACTGTGTGATGTAGTCTCCCTCATCTGAGGTTAATAAATATGAATTTTATATTACAGCTTCTGTGCCAATCTATTTTCTGTTGGTTTAAAAAAACTAGATTTATCAGTGAGACCCCTGAGAAGGTTTCTATTTTCTATACTCGGAAGCCCACCAACCCCCACATACCATGCCAAAAACCTTGGCATCGTACTCGATTCATCCCTCACCTTGAACCGTTAAGTCAGCGCTGTCAACTCAATCTGCTTCAACACCCTCCGCATCCTCTGCAAGACCTTCAAATGGATCCCCCGAGTCGAGGAAAACTGTCACCCATGCACTCATCACCAGCAGACTGGACTATGGCAACGCACTCTACACCGGCATCAACAAGCTCCTACTCTGCAAACTCCAAACCATACGGAACACTGTGGCCAGACTCGTCTGCGGTATTCCCCGTCGTGAACACATTGGCCATCACCTTCGGCGACTCCACTGGCTCCCGATGGAGAAGAGTCACTTTCAAGATCCTCACTCATGCCTACAAATGCCTACACAACAACGGACCCAAATATCTCAATGACAGAATAAACTTCCACGTACCCAGAAGAAACCTGTGATCGGCCAACCTCGCACTGGCAGAAACCCAGCCCATCCACAAAACAAGAGCAGGTGGAAGATCATTCTCTCATCGCTTACAAGAACTGGAATGAACTACCTGCAAACATTAGACTCGCCCCCTCCCATAACACCTTCAGGAAAACTCTCACGACCTAAATATTCGGCTGAAAGGAGTTGCACCCCCCTCCCCCAGCGCCTTGAGACCCTTACGGGTGAGTAGTGTGTTTATAATTCCCTGATTGATTGTTTGATTCCTCCTGGTCCTCCTGTTCCTCTTCCTGCTTCTCTACCTCATCCTAGGTATCCTGGTCCTTCTGGAGGTCTTCTTCTTCCTCCTCATGCTCCTCTCTCTCATCCTAGTCATTCTGGTCCTGCCGGAGACTCTCCTGTTCCCACCGATCTTCCAGGTGCTCCTTTCCCTCATCCTAGTTATTAGAGACTGGGGTTCTGGTTGGCAGAGGTACGTACCCTGTCCAAGCAGTAACCACAATCCTAATCAGGGTAAATCAGGTACACACCATAAACTAACCTGGGCTCACCCAC
The DNA here is from genome assembly GCF_964263255.1 of Lissotriton vulgaris. NCBI lineage: Eukaryota > Metazoa > Chordata > Amphibia > Caudata > Salamandridae > Lissotriton > Lissotriton vulgaris. Next base: position 3,822,175 of record NC_141692.1, read on the forward strand.
TGGTAGGTTGACACAGAACAGACGAGCTGACCTGGTCAGACCCGGTCACCCCCTCCTTCCGCCGCGTGGCCCACCCCGAGTGTGCCCGGCCTCCTCATGCTGCCTCTGAGCTCTGCCCCTGCCTCTGGACCCTGCCTGCCCTCTGTACCTGTAGCGCCGCCCTTTTTCCCGCTTTTCGTTACTCGTTCCGCCGTCCTTGTGAAGTTGTGGTATTGTACTTGTTGTGAAGTTTTCTTTTTGGATTGTACTTGGTTTTTTGTTTCGCTAATTTGTGCCCCGTGTCTCCGCTTGTCCCCGGCCCCACCCCGCTCCCTGCTGCTGCTCCCCCGCGGATCCACCCATGCTCCCTCCAGCATCACCGCACCGCTGCTCCCCCCTCCCGCCACCCTGCTCCCGCCTCCCAGCTGCTCCTCCCTCCCACTAGGGTAGATAAGGCGCGGTTCACGGGCGAGGAGCTGTGACCTGATCCGACCTGGTCAGACCCGTTCGCTCCCTCCTCCCGCCGCGTGGCCCGCCCCGAGTGCGCCCGGCCTCCTCCTGCTGCCTCTGAGCTCTGCCCCTGCCTCTGGACCCTGCCTGCCCTCTGTACCTGTATCGCCGCCCTTTTTGCCGCTTTTCGTTACTCGTTCCGCCGTCTTTGTGAAGTTGTGGTATTGTACTTGTTGTGAAGTTTTCTTTTTGTATTGTTCTTGATTTTTTGTTTCGCTAATTTGTGCCCCGTTTCTCCGCTTGTCCCTGGCCCCACCCGGCTCCCTGCCGCTGCTCCCCCGCGGCCCCATCCACGCTCCCTCCAGCATCACCGCACCGCTGCCCCCACTCCCGCCACCCCGCTCCTGCCTCCCAGCTGCTCCTCCCTCGCCCTTCTCCCCCACTCTCCATTTATGGCAGAGTGCATGCGAACGTGCAGCGTTGACGCGCAGCGGGCGCGCCGATTGTGTGCCGAAGGCGCGCCAAAGGCAAGCCCGTCTGCACCCGTCCGCGCCTGGACCGCGCCCAGCGCCAGAATCCCTGGGCCCCGCAGCTGCCAGCCATCCCGCTGGACCTACGACGCAGCCACCCTCAACTCAATCAACACCAGCTGCCACCGAGCCACCCCAGGGCGCACCCACAGACCCTTCACCTGCCAATCCTGCAAGTTCTCCTGCATCCGGACCTGCAACCACCCGCCACTCCAAGCACCAGCAACAACCACCTGAAGTGCATCCTGCTCAACACCCGCTCCGTCCACAGACACGCCGTGGAACTCTGGAACCTCCTCGACTCCCCATCCCCAGACGTCGGCTTCCTCACGGAAACAAGTGGAGAAGTGTGGCTCACTGGTTAGAAGAGGCAAACCCTAAAGCAGAGGTCAGACCCGGGACCATGGTTCAAATCCCGATGCAGCAGGGTCTGAGCCCAAGTGTCCACGGTGCCTACTCGAATCACGGGTTCACACTCTGCAACTCTGGGCAATAGCTTGCTTAATCTCCACTACGGCCCCCTGCGGCAGGATGCCTGGCTTTCACCTTGGGGATGCCCAGTAGGGGTTATCTCACAGGGAAAAGCCAGGACGGGTTCCCAAAGCAAGCGCCTTGAGACCTTTCAGTGAAAAGGCGCTATATAAGATCCTTTGACAGTTGACATTTGAAATTTGACATGGATGAACGCCTCCTCAGTGCCCGACATCGCCATCGCCATCCCGGACGGATACAAGATCACCCGGAGGGACCGCGTCAACCAGACAGGAGGAGGCATCGCCATCGTCCACAAGAACACCATCTGCATCACACCCAACTCCGACGACACCCTCACAACCGCCGAACACCTGCACTTCCAGATACACACCGACCCCAAGACCACCCTCAGAGGCACCCTCATCTACAGACCCCCGGGACCACGCACACAATTCAGCAAAGACATCGCCGACTTTATCAGCCCGCACGCCCTCCCCTTAGCTGACTACATCCTCCTAGGGGACCTGAACTTCCACCTGGAGTACAACACAAAGCTCTCCACAACCAAGGCCCCAGTTACCTCAACGACCGCCTGACCTTCTACACTCCCACCCGCCAACTCCGATCGACCACCCACACCCTCACCGCCGTTCCTCGCATCCGAAGAGCCACAACGGGAGGAAGATCCTTCTCCTACCTGGCTGCCAAGACGTGGAACTCCCTCCCCATCCACCTTCGACTGACCCAAGACCACCTCTCCTTCAGGAAGCAACTCAAGAAGTAGGTGACACGCCTCACGAATCACTTTTTAGAAGTAGGGCATAAACCCACTAACTTCACCTGGACTGTACTAGAGCAACCCCACATTCCGCCGCATGTGACTGACATTTCCAAACATCTATTTACTCTGGAACAGAAGTGGGTATACAAATTAAATTCGGACAAACAGGGGCCCAATGAAGACATACCGTGGATGTCGTTATAACTGTGCCCTGGTGTGTCTTTGATCGTCTTATTCACCCCTGTTATTCTACATCAGGTACATATTATTCAGAGACAACCAGTAAACTGTTATGTTTAACCTTGGGGAATAACCTCTTGCCCTTCTATCTGTGAATCAATGGGTGAACTACACAGCAATGTAACCCTAGAGTGTAAAAATTCCTTCTAACAACATCAATATCACTGTCACACAGTCAGTAACTATGTACTTCGTAGTCCTGTACAATATGCGCCATTTTTCTCTACTGACAAAAAGCTCTAAACGAGAATAAATACCTCGATGAGCGGCACCAAATTAATTGTCAGGATAGCGACAGGCACCGAGACATAATTCATGCTTATTAAGCAAAGAGTGACCTAATAATTCCTGTAATCTTTGTATTTGTGTAGGTGAGCAAGTGCCACATGTGCCGCATCAATATCTAACACAATACATGCCCCAGTAACATTATGGGGATTGGAGTCTGCGGATAACGTGATCCCTTTACAAACGCTGATATCTCCTAGAGTCCGGGACTACATCTCCCATGACTCCCCGCTGTACTCTCATTAACGCGGTGTTAGACCAATCACACCGTAGTATCTACAAACAACTATGGCTGCCAGCACCGTCCTGGCACCTCCCCAAACAGCCCAGATGGCAGCGTGGAGTACCGACGGATAAGTGGGTGCTTTGAGGATGTCCGTGTCCGTGTAACTTTAAGTGTCGCTTGTGTGAATGGTGGCTCTGAACTGCTCAGCCTTATATATATATTTTTACGAGTTTTACCAGACTACACGGAGGGGGCGGGTTCTATACAAACAACACATATATCGCCCGGAAGCAAAGCCGTAATTCAATACTTTAAAGACTTGAAATGAGTGAAACGGGGCTTGAATTGACTGGCTTTGTCTATTTACGCAGCCTAACTAGACATAGTACATCTATATTTGTTTTTATGCATCAGTGTACTCTTCTACTCTGCTTCGAGCAGACAGATTACAACTGTGGGTCTTACCAGACTACACATAGTGGGTGAGTTTTTTGTACAAATAACACGTAAATCGCCCGAAAGCAAAGCCGTAATTCAATACTTTAGACACTAGAAATGAGTGAAATGGGGCTTGTATTGACTGGCTTTATCTATTCATGCGCCGGGACGCCCCGTTGGGGCAGCTGTGCGCTCTATAAATGACACAAATTAAAAAAAATATTCATGAAACCCAACTATACAAAGTACATCTATATTTGTACGCTTTTACTCTGTTTCGAGCGGACGGATTACATTGTCATTAGTGACCCGCCCGGCAGACCCCTATAAGAGATCATGGTTAACTGATGTACATGTAATTTTTCTGTTACTAGCCATTTGTGACACAAATATGGGGTGTAAATACTGGCAGGCTTTGAACCATGAATGACAGTGAACGTGTCAAGATCGATGATTGATTACTCCTCATCACGAGGAGGATCTGCACGCTGAGATTCAGATACTAATAGCGGGTAGTATCACATATGTTATAGACAGAGTCAAGTTAATGTATTTTTTAGTTGTCGCTTAGGTTTTCTTTCTTGTTACAAATATCTCTTTATTAACAGAGCGGTGCCCCAAGAACCTGAGCTGTAGCCAGGTGAGGAGAAGCATGTTCCTCTCGCACTTAAGGTGAGCTGGAGAAGTGCCCATAAGCTTTAGATGGGTGATGTCGAACTGACCTGTACATGAGCTATTACATGTGAACGGCTTTATGTGAGATTACGGTACTAATAGGTTTACTGTTATCTCTACCCTTTGTATGTCTGTGTTGTGTCATTGACCTGATGTCTCCTGCGTTTGGGCACCTTCCCTTTACACAGGAGGATTGAGAGGACGAATCAGGTGATATCCTTATCATTTTTTTTGTTGTTTCACCAACATATATTTTTGAAGCAGTAGCAAAGTTCACAATGGTCCTGATGAAGCAGTAGATACCTTGTGAGGATCATAAAACTGCAGAAACATGTCGACCCAAACATCTAGTCAGTAGTTATTTGTTGAACCCACTGACCCTTTGCACTAACTATGTTTTTATCTATTGGAAGTGTACGGCTATAGAATAAAGTGTTTTTTGCGTCCACTCTCCAATTTTAAATGAGCACCTTTCTCACCACTCACATTTCTTTCATGCACTGCTTCTTAGTTACCAATCCTTGCCTATTTAACAACCTTGTGAGTCCAAACACTTCACAGTCAGATTCTAGTGAAGTGGTTGCAACGAGGACTCTCCACTCTGTGAAGTGGCCCAAATGATGGAAAGGGTGGTATAGGATGGTTAACTGATGGTAACTTTACACACTGTGGAAGTTCACTGTTGTATACCATATTTACACATAAGATGCACATAAGTAGCAAGTCAGAACACATCTAGACATACCATACAGTTATTTGCTCAGACCCACAGTTACTCTTTTGTAGTTATATGTTAAGTCAATGTTACCATAATTTAGGGAGAGGGCACACACAACGTAGCACTGATTAGCAGTGGTAAAGGGCCCAGTCTCCTAAAGCCAACAAAAAGCAATTACAGCTAAAAGGGAAGGTTGAAGGCAACATTTTTAGGGCAAACCTGCATAAAGGGTAATTTTCAATGCAACCTCTCTCCAGCCTGAGACTAGGGAAGACTAATCAATGCATTTGTGGACTTCCCTGCTTAGTTGATCAAACATGAACAAATGGCCACTACTGTAGGGCCACTTGTCTGTTCTATGCCTAACTGAACTCAGCAGCATCCCTCTGTCGTCTATCCTTCCTGAGCCACTGAACTACTGACCAATGGGGAACCCTTCTCCTAATATGTAGACCCCATTTGTGCAGCAACTAACCTAACTAACCTAACTTGCTCACAGATGCATCCCAGTAGACACACAGTACTACAATGGCCAACAAAGTGATGAGGCCCATTCCACCTCTTGGGTTTGAATTCTGTGTCCAACCCTAGGAATACTCTGTCCACAATGATAGCAACCTTTAGAGTGCACTGTCAGTGTCTAGAACCAGGACCCAGGCCATGCAAGGGTCTCTGTGGTTTCTCAAAGTACTGGGCAGTAGCCCCCTGTGCCTTCAATCTTTTCCCACTTCAACTCCAACCATTTCAAGGGTGGTACTGATCCTTCAACCAAGGGTCTGCACCCTTAGACTGAGCATGCGAATGCCAATTCAGGACATCTTGACACACTCTGTGTGTATCATTTAAGAGTATACCTGGTGCAGGTCCTCAGCCCCCTGTCCCTGTGACAGTGCATGGAGCCTCCCACCCCAGGACAGATGAGGCCTGAACAGGGTCAGACTTTTTGTGTTCTGTCCTCAGAGTTCAAAATCAGTGATCCACTGGTCTTCCCACTGTGGTCTGTTTCCGCCTCTTGCCCTCCATCTGGGCCTCTGTGCCCCATGCTTTGGAGTGTTATCCCCAGAAAGTATAACATAACTCACTCTCCTGACACTGTGGAGCTACTACTAGTGGATGGTCTCTCTGCATAGATTAAGTCCCACTACTTGTGCCCTGTCTCTGGGGCCAAGAATAGAGCACCCTTGGCCTCTGCCCATCACAGCCTTCTCTCCTATTCTTAGACGAGACAGGGTATTCTTTCCCATTCACACTATACTGGGACCTGTCTGGGTCACTTGGCACCTGCCTCTCACCCTGATTGGAAAAACTTGAGCCACCCACCTTGGTGTAATTCCGCAAACCTTTCCAGACACTCTGGTACTCACCCGGAGGTCTGCCTCCTTTGCAAACTCTGTGGGTCAGTGAAAACCCTATGTCATCCCTCTCCGTGATGTCTGGCAGCAAGCCTCTGGGTGTCTGGATCCTTCCTTAAACAATGGACATGGTACTTACGCTGCCACCATTCCTGCCAGACCATACTAGCTGTTTGGATTTCTAGTCTACCTCCATCAGACTTAGTTCATGGGCCAGCAACATCTTTTTTCTACCCAAGGCGCTCCCAGCCTCTGCTGCATTGTTAGAAATGGGATCCCTGGCTGGCCAGGGCTTGCGCCAAAGTCAGTCAAAGACCACCACTCCTAAGTCAGAGCAAGGGAGTTACACGCCAAGATAACCCCTGCTCACCCTCTAGGTAATCGTGGCGCGAGCAGCAAGGCTAAACTTGGAGGCTATGTGAGTTAAGTATTTGCACACGCACCCCAGCAACAACACCCAAGGCCCACCACAAAGGAAACTCCACACAAGGTTATATATAAAAAATAGACTTTGTATTACACCAAAACACATTAGATAAAAACACACACTTTACAATGTGCCAACAGGCACAGGCAGAATTTACAGGGGATATGTACAAGACTGGGCCACCTGGACCACTGTCAGGAATCAGCACTTTTAGATATTAGAATACAATACTTGTAGGCCAAGAACTTAGAACATAGAGCCTATCGGACAGTACCTTCCGTCCTGGTTGCGCGGGATAATGCAAGTGATCTCCTTAGTAGGCTTGAGCTGGCGGCCGGCTAGCTATAAGCGTCTGTCTGGGGCGACCAATGTGTGCGGCTCAGAGGAGGAGGGGGAAGCAGGATGCGGGCGGCCCAGCGAAGTGGCGCGGCTCAGGGGAGAGCGGCACGGCTCGAGGCTTGGACGGGCGGCCGGGCACGAGTTGCCGAGGGGAGTGAGGGAGGCACACTTCAGCGAGGCCCCAGTGGCCCTTGGAGATCAGACAAGTCCCAGAAATTTGTCAGGGAAGGCACAATAGAGTCCACTGGTCCTGGGACTCTGGTCAGGGGGCGAGCTCAGTATCAAGCCCTTGGAGATAGTTAAACACCAAATAATCATGTAGCACACAACCAGTAACTACAGGTAACCGGTAAGTACCACCTACGCAATCCTAACCACCTTAGGAACAGGTCACGCAGGAGACCAGGACCTCACTAGGACCACCTGTACTAGCAAGAACAACCACCTAAGTATTACAATACAAGTAGGGGCATAGGCACATTACACTTGATGCATCACAACACATTCAGAGGTGCAGGGCAGGAAAACACATGATGCAGAACCTACATTCAGCGGTGTAAGGAACAAGGCACATGATGCATCTACAACACATTCAGAGGTGCAGCACAGGAGAACACATGATGCATAATCAACACATTCAGAGGTGTAAGGAAGAAGGCACATGATGCATCTACAACACATTCAGAGGTGCAGCAAAGAACACTTCGCATAAATCACATTAACACAGAACTTACATCAAAAGTCCAGGGTCCAGGTTGCACCACTGCGCCAAGACCTAAACGTGGCAGCTGCCCACTACTTGCTGGGCAGCTGAGGGACAGAACAGGGGGCCTAAACGCTGCAGCTGGCACTAAGTGCTGAGCAGCTGGGGAAGGCCAGGGTAGGGATGAGGAGTGCGCCTCACTCCTAAGTCCAGAACATGTCCCTTTAAGAAAGAAACCTAAACAGTGCAGCTGCCCACTACTTGCTGGGCAGCTGGAAAGGATCTGCGACAGGGTGCCCTCATTGGCCCTCGGTAGAAAAGACTGCGCAAGAGGGTTGGAGCCCTCTAGGCTCGAAAAATACTGCGCACATTGGAGCCCTCTGGCTCAGGAAATCATAAGGCGCACGTGGGAGCCCTCAGGCTCTGCAAATATTGGTTGAGCCAGGGCAACCATCTAGCTCCTTGAAAAAAGGTGCCCCCATCGGTGGAGCACCACACCTCTGGGGGAACACAGGCCCCCAGGACCTCAGGACCCCCCCGGGGCCCCTGAGCACTTCTGTCACGTTGGAGCGGCCCACTTAGTAAACGGGGCCTCTCTGGTCCTTCTCTAGTGCCGCAGTCGGCACGAACAAGCAACATCTAGGGAGTCCCCCAGCCCTCCTCAACTTACCGGGCTGTTCCCAGGGGACTCCTCAGACTGGACGCGGCAGGGGCAGTCGTCACGCTTCACCCGGTCCCCATATCGGGACCGGGACTGGGAGGCAGAGCCCTACAGCTCCGGGCTGACTCTCTTCCACCGGGGCTCCCTCCTCTGCACGGGAACCCTGCAAACACTGGTGCGGCCTTGCTGACGGCCCCGGGGCTCCCCCTCACTCCTGGGAGCCCCGGGCCGCAGGGATTTGGCCCGCTTTGGTTCCTTTTTCCCGGCGGCAGCGGGCAGCCAATCGGGGTGCGGCGGCGGGCGGGACTTTCCTCCAAAACCGGAAGTCCCGCCCCGCGTCAGGCACCGTAGTGCCTGGCTTCCTGTATTTGCGTTATTATAAAAAACAACAAGGGCACCCAATCGAGTCAGCACAGGACCTCGGGGAACATATGAGTAAAGACAACAGCGGTCCTATGCAAGGAGGGATGTAGTCAAAAGGTAAATATAGACACAATGGAAATTATATTGTAAATGGTAAATGGTAAATTTAATTTAGGACCACAATATTAGGAGATACCTTCAACAATTTCTTGGAGATGGGCACAAGTCTGTGCCCAGACGTTTACAAATTGTCATGGTTAGCGGAGTGGATAGAAGGTAGAGAAAGGTTTTTAGGCAAAAGCTATTGTTTTCTGTGCATATAGCAATAACAGAATTCTTTTCTGAATTCCACCCTTCTATAGGGAAAAGACATGTATGTTACTGCTTTACCCGGTTAAAGTTAAACAGAGCCCCAGCATCACAAAATGGATGCTGCTGCCACAGACACAAGTTTGACTTCCTGCTGCTGGATGAAATTCCGGCAGGGGAGGCCTGGACAATAGGTTTCCTGTCCAGGGAGGAGCCAGCACCTCCCCAGACAGGCAGATGTGTATTGGCACAGGGAGGGCTGCATCCATCCATTTTGTGATGCTGGGGCTGTGTTTAACTTTAACCGGGGGGGTGGGGGTAGTATTCCAAAGTGTTTGACACCTTACACGACATGTTACGATAAAGCCAAACCAAAGTTAGCATTAACCGCGAGGATTATAATGCACTTAAGAGTATATGGTATGGCTATATCATAGAACATCTATAAGGAGATGGTTCCAAAAGCTACAGAGGGGCTCAGCTTATGCTAGGGCACCCTCTCACATAAAACCAAGCACCCTGCAACCAGGATTGTCGAGGCCTATCATAGGAGTGACTTATAGGCGCATATGTGTCTATATACATGGGTATATGGGTAGATATAGGTATACTACATCTAAGTAAGGGGTGATTACACCACCTTACCCAAGCTGAGTGATCAGCCAGCGGTTTCAGTTTGGATGGCCAGCCAGGGGTGGCATTATACATGCTGCAGCCCCTGGTAGGCCCTGGTTGCATCTATGCCCTGAATACCTATGGTACACTATAAAGGGGCTCAGAAAGGTGACCCAATACCCATTCAGTTATGTATCTTTTTTTATTTTGGTATTTATAGAGCGCGACACTCATCCCATGGGATATCACGGCGCTGTAAGAAAAGAAGACTACTGAAGCTGTGCTGGGGGTTAGTTTTTGGGAAAGAGGTGAGTTTTTAATTTTTGGCGGAAATGGTATCAAATTAGAGAGAGAACAGCTGGGCTGTGGGTCTGATTAGCAGGCCCACAGCCACACTAAAGTCGAAAAAAGAGAAAATCACAGGAAAAAGTGGGGGTGACCATAGGAAGCCAACCCTACACAACCCCCCTCTAAACGTAGGGACATTAAACTAACCTTGACCAGTTGAGTCTTCATGTTCTAAGTGGAAATATCTTGAGAGCCCATCTTCATTGGCATGGTCAGTCCCAGGTCTATGTTCCACTGTAAAGTCCATCCTCTGTAGGGAAATGGACAACCTAAGCAGTTTGGGATTTTCACCCTTAATCTGATTTAGCCACAAGAGGGGCTAATGGTCTGTCTGAATCTCGAAGTGAGTACCAAACAAGTATGGCCTCAGCTTATTCAGGGCCCAAACCACAGCAAAGGCCTCCCTCTCAATAGCTGACCAAAGTTTCTCTCTAGGGGTCGGCCTTCTGCTAATAACAGCTATTGGCTCTGTCCCCTCTGCTTTCAGGTTCTTCACATCTTTGATCCACCCTTGGATCCACTCAGACACTCTTTCTCTGGTCACCTTCAGCACTTCTTTACAGATCTTCATTGAAAGCATTGACGAAACCCGACACCAAAAGGCACCTATGCAGCCGGCTTCCCTGGGTGGGGTAACACGAGTACTCCGGTGCTCCCGTAGGTCTTGACTCTCCAAGTGTCCTAGTCTAAAGGGGTTTTGTCTTAATCGCTCCGGAAGTGCCCTTAAACAGTAACTTTGTACGTTTTATGTTCTCCATTCTAAGTCAATGGAAACTCGCGAGTGTGTTTAGACACTGCACACGTCTCCCGTGGGCCTCCTACTCCCTAACCTTTGGTTGTTTAGTGTAGCCCCAGGGCATAACTGTATTTGTGCAATTTATCGTATGCTAATTGAGTAACTTGTGATGTACGTTCACCTCTGACCTCATAAAGAGTGCAGCGGGATTGTGTTTGAAATAAATATATTTATATATTTGATATATACCTTGTGTGGTGTCCTTTGATTTGGTATTCAAGGGATTTTAATTGGTAAAAGAGCTTGCTTCACATGCTCTCTGAAGTCTTAGCCTAAGACTGCTGGCCCATGCTACCACTAGGATATCTTGTCTATAAGGGTGACTTTACAACCACCATCAATAAGGGTTGATTAGACTGGTGCAAGGTGCCCACTAGAATAGTGGACATCATATGCCAGGCTAATTTCTCACACTGGCGCCACCAGCCACAGGCCTAGAGACGCCACTCAATACCGCTCCTGCCCACTGTCACCGATTTGCCTCAGGGATGTCTCGTTCACGTGTCCTGTCACGCTTTCTGGAAGCTAACAATCTGCTCCACCCATCTCAATCCGGTTTCCGCCCTAATTTTAGTACGGAAACAGCATTGCTAGAGGTCACTGAGATCATCAGGGAGACTCTGGATGTCGGCGGGAGGGCCATGCTGGTCATGTTAGATCTATCGGCGGCCTTCGACACCGTCCCCCATAGGGCGCTCTTAGCGAGGCTTTATGACATCGGCCTTAGGGGGACGGCGCTCAGGTGGTTTACATCCTTCCTTGAAGGCCGCCGCCAGACGGTCTGGGTTTCCCAGAGCTCTGCCGAGATGCCGCCATTGGGAGTTGGGGTTCCACAGGGTTCTGTGTTGAGCCCCATGTTGTTTAACATCTTTATGTCCCCTTTGGCGGCCTTGGTGGAAGCATATGGGGCCCAGATCGTCTCATACGCCGACGACACGCAACTCCTCTTCACATGCGGGAAAGACCAGGAGTTTGATGGAGGGAGAATTCGGGACTGTCTTACATTGGTCTTTGACTGGTTCCAACGGAACAGTCTAAGGGCCAATTCTAGCAAGTCCGAGGTTCTATTCTTCGGTTGCGTTGTCGATCCGGAGTGGCAGCACTGGTGGCCGTCCGACATGAGCCCTCCTGCACAGTCTTCCTTGGTGGCTAAAAATCTGGGTGTCAAGCTGGACAACCAGCTGTCGCTGCGAACACATATTCTGGGTCTGGCTGGCACCTGTTATGGAATTTTGAAAATGCTCCGTAAATTCCTGCCCCTGCTGTCTGAGGAGCACAGGCGTATTACTGTGCAGGCTCTCGTCGGCTCTAGGCTAGATTATGCTAATGCCCTCTTCCTTGGCCTCCCTGATTACCTAGTTCAGCGCCTACAGGTGGTACAGAACTCTGCCGCCCGGGCTATCTTTGGCCTGCGTAGACGAGCCCGAGCTTCCGGGCTGCTACAGGCGCTACACTGGCTGCCTATCCGGAAGCGGATCCAGTTTAAATCCCTGACTCTGATGCACAAAGCCCTGTTTGGATCAGGGGCTGGATACCTGTGGCGGAGACTGGCCTTTTATCGACCAGTCCGCTCCTTGCGCTCGGAATCCCTTTACAAAGCGGTGGTCCCTCGGGTGAGGAAGGCCCGCACGGGAGGGCGCTCTTTCAGCTGCAAAGCTCCACAGCTGTGGAACTCGCTTCCTCTTTCGCTGCGCAGCACTGCCAATTTGTTCCAGTTCAGGAAGAGCCTGAAGACCTGGCTTTTTAATCTTTAGGCTGTTCTTATTGTTTCAGTTTCAGTTCTTTTTCTCATTCTTTTTGCTGTGTTGTGTTATTTTTATTCTGAGCTGCAGGTGGAAAGCACCGGGACACTCTTTTCGAGTAGCCGTGCGCTATACAAGAACGCGGTAACATAACATAACATAACATAACATAACATTCAGTGCCGCTTATTCTCCCCTTTGAGATACTGCTTCTTTTGTCCAGATGATTGTGTCAGATTGGTGTGGTAGGACTGGAGGGACACAGAGCAGCCCTAAGTTGTGGCTATGATCGGTTACCGCTAAGCCCCGCCTCAACGCACTGATACTTTGAAAATGAAACATAGGTGCTGAGGAGGCCTTTGTTAGATGGAGCACTTGTTTTTCAGTTTTTTTCCTTAAACATGAAATAACTTAAAAAAAAAAAAAGGCATTTGGTACAGGAACAATTCTTTAAATTAAACAAAGTGGCCAGGAGGTCAGTTACAGACATTATTTTGTACAGTACATTGTAGGCCATAAAACTGTTCAGGCAATCCCTTGTTTGGAAAGGAACGTAAGTTGCTGCCTTTCGAGTCATAAATTAATTGCTCAATGGATAATGTAGATTTATTACAGCCTTGTGACTAGAAAACCTGAATTGTATCTTCCTTGTTTATTGCTACGGCTCAAAGATAAGTACTCTCCATTTTACTCTCTTGTGTAAATCTTATGATGTGACTTTTACGCCCTCATTCCCACCCACACTCACCTTCCGAGGGGGGGGAATCTTCTATACTTTACTATCCATATATGTTTATTTTTTGCACCTTGGAATCCTTTTTCATGTTAGCACTCAGGTGGCATCTGACTTCATGTTTTTTTTGGAGCACAGGTACCCCTCCGGCCATGTGTGCTTTATTGAGGCCAATCTCCCTTGTCCATCGTAGTGTCATAGCGCCTATCTGTGTGATTGAAGAAAGTATTCCTGCCTGTGTGTTTGTCGGCCAGCTCCGTGCCTCCCCACCTGTGATTTGTCAATCAATAACCTTGGGCATAGGTCTCAGTGATTGCCTGTCCACATAGGCGGGACAGGAATGATCTGGAGTTCACAACAGGCACATTTGGTAATAGGGGCACAATTTGGTTCACATAAATGAGTGTATCATTTCTCATATCAGCAACAAATGTTTCCATATTAACAGTTGATTGGAACTCACCCTATGAAGAGGGTTGTAATACGGGTGACAGCTAAACCATCGGGGATGTATTCAGTTTATGTGTCACTCCTGGTGGATTGGTTGTGCACTGACCTCTTGGGAGCTCACTTTGGGCAGCACTTTATGAATTGGCGATGATGTCAAATAGGATATCGAACATAATAATCTGGGGAACTTGATTTTATGTTATGTTATGTTATGTAATCTGACATTTATAGCGCGCACGGATACTTGGGAGTGTCCTGGCGCGAAAGCCAGTTTAAAGGAGACAAAGTGGCGCAAGCTAAGGTGTGGTGCTATTTGAAAAGAAAGGTTTTTAACTGCTTTTTAAACAGCCTAAGGTCATGGGTGTTTCGTAGCTCGTAGGACAGAGCATTCCAGGCTTTAGCCGCCTTGACCGAGAGGGAGCTACCTCCCGTTTCAGCAAGGCAGTAGCGAGTAACAGCAGCAAGGCATTGCCCTGTGGAGCGTAGATGTCTGTGAGGCACATAGAAATCAAAGCATCTCCTGAGATACATGGGCCTTGATTTGTATACGGCACAGTGGGCAATGGTTAGAGCCTTAAACAGAACATGCTGACCCATAAGAAGCCACTGCAGGTCCCAGAGATGTTGCTTTTTACTTGACCTACCGGAGATGCCCGGTAGCGCTCTAGCGGCCACACTCTGGACGTTCTGTAGCTTTTTCAGCTGATTTCCAGGAAGGCCAAAGTATAAGGCATTGGCATAGTCTAAGCGCAATAGAATAAGAGCGCGGTCACCATTTTCTGGCAGGCATTTTTTAAGTAATTTGAGTTTGCCGAAGCACACTCCGGCCAGTTTTTTTATCTGCGGTGAGAATCTCAGGTCCTCACTGAACCAGACCCCCAGATTTGTCGCTGGGCTTCCCAATGACTTAGTATGATTGCGAAAATTTCCTTTGACTTATTTTTAGATTGTGCAATGTGCTCTGCGTAAAAATGGACTTTGGCCTTCTTGATGGCGGCATAATAACCATTCTGAGACTTCCTTAATGTTATTTTGGCCAGAGGACAATAAGCTTGTCTCCAGCTGCACTCCAGCTTTTTACATGATTTTTTAGCTCTTTGAGTTCGTCAGAAAACCAAGGTTTAGGGTGTTTCTTGCTTTCTTCTTAACCAGGGGTGGGGGAAAATATTTCACAGCCCATGAAATCCAGGTACCGAAACCCCCTACAGCTTCTGACAGAGCCCCAGAAGTGAGAGGGTGTGTGTCTGTCAAGACTCTGCAAAGAGCAGCAAGCTCAATGCGTTGGGGAGGTCTGTCCTTGAGTGACCTCATGGTCTGGTAAGGCGGCTGGATGGTCCAAGAAAATTAGATTAAGAAATCATTGGACCAGGCAACAGAGAAAGGTTCCTGAGCAACTAGAGAAAAGTTGGAGCAGACCTCATCTAAAGTATGCCCCCCTCTAAGTGATGGGGAATTAACCCATTGGGTCAGTTGGGCAAGATCTAAAGTCATTAATTTCTCTTGTATCAGTGGCCTCCACACAATCCAGATGGATGTTGAGCTCCCCTAAGAGTAGGAAATCAGAATATTGCAAGGCTCTTGGCACAATGGCTTGATCTACAGCTTTTAAGAAGGTGCTAGAGGGGCCAAGGAGGGCGATATATTAAAGTGACCCTCAATAAAAAGGGCGGGGAGATGGTGAGGGAGAAGTCCAAGGCTTCCCCCTCCTCGATGTCATGTGTCTCTGCCTGCATACAAATGTTCTCCGAGATCACTTGGATATCCAGTGATGAATTCCTGATTTGTGATTGCGCTCCCGATTTCGGAGGTGAGTAATGCATAGAATAGCATTGATGTCAAGTGAGTAAGATTTAGCACTGGGACTCAGTATTTCTCTGGTTCATGTCTTCTTCAAATGCAGGCGTGGAAGTTAGATCACTATGGGGGTGATTATGATGGTGGAGGGTCCACCACCGGCAGCCGTGCGGTGGCGGGCCCTCCACCATCGGACAGCAATTTCCCCCCTGCCAAAATAAGATGGCAGAGGGAATCATCCTAGTTCCATGGGGGTGAGAAAGACCGCCCGCCACGGTTCCACCACAGGCAATCATACTGATTGCCTGGCAGAGCGGTCTGTATGAGTAGAATGGAGGCGGTGCCTAGCAGGCAACATCATTCAAATTACAATGCTGGATGCAGCAGACTTTCCATGGTGGGGAAAGCAACGTGGTGCGGCTGGCAGGGATCAGATTCGAGGGTCTGTTGCAGTCCCCCTTGTGTTGGGGGAGGGTCACTGGGGAGTACCCATGGTACCCCCTACATTTCCCTGCACTGAGTGGCAGGCAGCACCTGGTGCCTGCCACGTAGTGCAGGGAAATGCACAACATATCTTTTTAGCATTGCGCTGGTGCTGCAGCCAGCAGCACCCGCCGTAATGTTAAATGGCCTCGAAATGACCTCCATGGTGGCAGTTGCATCGCGATACTAGGTGCGAGTCCACTGCCTAACAGGCGGGCAATCCCAGTCACCTCAATGATGGAGGGCGGACTTGAGTATGCACGCCGTCGTAATGACCCCCTATGTCCTGAAGAAACTTTAATAATCAGACGGGGTTGAAACGTTGACAACTCCTACCTGTTGGTTGACCTATACAACTATCAAGAAGGGACTGGGTACTTGCTCACACTACCCTCATATGATCTGCTTGAAATAATGTATACAACCACTGGGAATTGGGCAGGGGCTGGTGTTATGTATGCTGTAAATATATTCACAATTTGAGCACTGCGTAGTTTGCATTACAATCACTAGTGTCATATTCTGTTGCTGTATGAATTTGTCTAATTCATTTTTGTTAGAAACTAAGTTTATCCTGTGCTTTTTTTTCTAAATTTAGGTTGATTTAAAAGAGGTTTGAACACAATTGTGGGTGCCTCTAACGTGTGCTTGAGGTTTCTGTTTTGAATGAGTTCCCTGTGACAGCGGTCCTTGATGCAGGGTTAATTCACTAACCTATATGACAAGGACTTTAACTTTTGACTTACGGATTATAACACAGGGATCCTTGGAACAAAAAACAGTTATCAACTGAGCTAACTACATAAAAAGCAATTCTGTGGCCTGCCTGTTGTATGCTGTGACTTTGAGCAGGCGCTTTAGACCTCTGTGCAATTGTATTGTTTGATTCGCATTCACACAGATGTTTCCAGCATATGCAATAACCACCAGAGTCCCTAAAGTATCACTGTGTCCTGGAAGACCTGGGTACACAGAGATATCTGTACCAGACGCCATTTGGAAATGCAGGCTGCTGTGGCCAGTTAAGTACCCAAGGGAGTAACTACCACATTTGTCTTAGTCTCATATACTTTGGTGCGGAGTTTAAAAAATAAATATGTAACTTCAGGCTTTACTCTTTGTGACTTTCTTCTTTTTCTACTGGAAGGCCTTGGCCCTGGGCGTCGCCTGAATATTAAAACTGGAGGAGACCTTTTCAGGAACCATTTGTAAAATATGTCTGTCTCCACAAAAGTGCACTTTGTGCATCACTTGTGTACAAGGCTGGCATTTTGTTAAGGACATTGGCATCACAAATGTTCAACAGATCCCCAACAGTCTGCTTACTGTCCCCAATAAGCAAATAAAGAGTCCCGCCCCCCACCCAGGCTTGGAAGGTTCTGGACTCTGAAGGGCTGGTGCAAATACCCCAATTCTAACCTTCACGCTCAGGCACCTCTGGAAATGACTTTTCACACATGCATGTTCTCCACTCTCAAAACATTCTAAATACATTCCCCATCCGTACAAGCACACTGAATAACACTCACCTCCTCACATACTTACACACCCTTTTCATACACTCTGAATCTCATACAATTTCACACACATGACCACTTACATTCTCTCAGTCATATACTCACACACTTGAACACACTTTTCATACACTCCGAAACACATTCAATTTTACACATGTGAACATTTACATTCTCTCAGTCATATACTCACACACTTGAACACCCTTTTTATAACCCTGAAACACATTCAATTTCACAGACATGACCACTTACATTCTCTCAGTCATATACTCACACACTTGAACACCCTTTTCATACACTCCGAAACACATTCAATTTCACACACATGACCACTTACATTCTCTCAGTCATATACTCACACACTTGAACACCCTTTTCATGCACTCCGAAACACATTCAATTTCACACACATGACCACTTACATTCTCTCAGTCATATACTCACACACTTGAACACCCTTTTCATAACTTTGAAACACATTCAATTTCAGACACAACCAATTACATTCTCTCAGTCATATACTCACACACTTGAACACCCTTTTCATACACTCCGAAACACATTCAATTTCACACACATGACCTCTTACATTCTCTTAATCATATACTCACACACTAAAACACCCTTTTCATACACTCTGAAACACATTCAATTTCACACACATGACCACTTACATTCTCTCAGTCATATACTAACAAACTTAAACACCCTTTTCATACACTCCGAAACACATTCAATTTCACACACATGACCACTTACATTCTCTTAGTCATATGCTCACACACTAAAACACCCTTTTCATTTACTCCGAAACACATTCAATTACACAAACATGACCACTTACATTCTCTTAGTCATATGCTCACACACTAAAACACCCTTTTCATACACTCCGAAACACATTAAATTTCACACACATGACCACTTACATTCTCCCAGGCATATACTCACACACTTAAACACCCTTTTCATACACTCTGGAACACATTCAATTTCACAAACATGACCACTTACATTCTCTTAGTCATATGCTCACACACTAAAACACCCTTTTCATACACTCCGAAACACATTCAATTTCACAAACATGACCACTTACTTTCTCTCAGTCATATACTCACACACTTGAACACCCTTTTCATACACTCCGAAACACATTCAATTTCACACACATGACCACTTACATTCTCTTAGTCATATGCTCACACACTAAAACACCCTTTTCATACACTCTGAAACACATTCAATTTCACAAACATGACCACTTACATTCTCTTAGTCATATGCTCACACACTAAAACACCCTTTTCATACACTCCGAAACACATTAAATTTCACACACATGACCACTTACATTCTCTCAGGCATATACTCACACACTTAAACACCCTGTTCATACACTCTCGAACACATTCAATTTCACAAACATGACCACTTACATTCTCTTAGTCATATACTCACACACTTAAACACCCTTTTTATTACTCTGAAACACATTTAATTCCACATACATGACCACTTACATTCTCTCACTTGCAAAGTTAAACACTTGTTGCTTGTACTTTTCATCTATCACATGTTCCCACACACACACTGCTGGGCAGTGGTGGCTCTGACAATGTTTGTAGGTGCAACACCAAGGCAGGGTCACATTTTGTAAGACGGGGATTTACATCCGAAATATTTTCAGAGGCTGCCAGGACTGAGTCTCATTGGAGCAGATTTCTGTGGCTGCTCCAAATCCCCTTATATGTTGACAATTCTCTAAAAAACTTATAGCCAAAAATGCATAGCCTGCTTGCAGTGGTAACGCAGTGAGGCGGGGCGGGTGCGGTGCTGGGTAGGGCGTAGTGAAGTCTGACATACTATGGCAGTTATTTTGTCATTTATTTATGTTCACCTTTGCTGTAATTTGTCGGACTCCACTATCCCCAACCCAGCCCCGCCCTGCCTCACTGCCCCACTGCATTACCTCTGGGAGCCATCCCTGCAAAATTGACACACTGAGGAATCAATACTAGTTGTGCATTTTTTTATCACTAAGCATTCCCTTAATTCTGGATTCCTGCCCAATATTTCTGCTTCAGGCATCAGCAGGACCTTTAGTGTGAAGGATGCAGACCCTGCCAGGGTGGACCGAATCCATTCAGATGCCAGAAGATTCACTGACAGCCTAGAGGAATGCACAGAGCCCACACACCAAGCAGTGGCCTCGGAAGGAACTCTGATCCAATATAAAGACCACAATAATGGTCATTGTTGAACTTTGCTTACATGCATGGTGAGGGTGGACCGCAAAATATATGGACAGGGCCTTGTTAGTCCCTAAGTTGCTCCCTGTCATGGGACATGTTTACCAGTCCCTGATTATTGCCTACCACGGTGTCCCTGCTGGAATTTGTAACATCCCTTAGGTAGAATGAGAAAAAGAAACTACAAGTCCCAGAATGCAACAGCATTGCAAGATATAATTATGAAAGTGTCACACATTGCATGGACCATCTTTTCTCATTTGGTTTATGGCTGGTTTTCCATGTGAAGCTGGATGTTACAGGTTTTAAATGCACTAAACTACTCTGTTTAAACAACATTTTTGATGTTTATGTCTATTTAGTTCTTGCCTAAGACCGCGCATACACTGTCAATGGTGAGATCTTTTGTTAACTTGAAAGGGACTAAGAGCCCGCCCCTTTCCTCCCATTGGTTGTCTTCACCATTACGCTCATTTCCTTGCTTCTCCTTGGTCAGTGTGTGCCTGTTTCACTTTCTCTTTGTGGATTTGTCCCTTTAATGAAGCATGGAACAAGTGCTTATGGATTGCTTTATTAATGTCCTTCTGCTGCCTGCACTCTCTTCTGATTCAGCCACCCATCCTCTTCCTGCCCCCTTTGCACTCCGCTCTTGCACTGTTTCCTACCCACATTCCCGGCTTCTAATGATGGAACCAGAGGCTTTCCTATTATCCTTTTTATTGCCACTTATGATGCCATACACGCCATACTCCCGATTCAGACTGAAGAAGCCAGGTGTTTTAAACCGAAATGGGTTATTTTAGTAATCTTTGGAATTGGGTCTGCTTCAATATATATCAATTGGGAAAGGACATTCCCTAGATTTCTTTTCCAATTCTTCCGTTTCTCAAATGTTGGCATGGATGTGATGTCTTGAGCTTTCTTACTTGAGGGAAAGTCCCCGGCCTCCTGTGTCTCTCCATGAGTGGGTGCACAGATGCAATAAAGGCGAGTCATTCATGCTCAGTCTTTTTATTCTTGGCACTGGTGGTGTGTCTCTCAAACCTGGAATCCAGAGTTGTTTTTAAGAGACATATATTGTTTACATTTAAAGAACAAACTAATGTATCTGCTGGGGTGATGTGGCCACAGTCCATGTGATTAACATACACCCTGTGATGTGTAACACAGCCCACACGAACTGGGATGGGTTATTCCATTATTGGACTGTAATCTTTTGCTGACATTACACTGCAGTCTTTGTGGGGATCCCACATGTGTTTATTTACCTTATACTGTATACTACAGATACTTACTACATATAGTAAATGGCAAATGTATTCTTGCTTTAGAAAGTCTCACGGACCTTTACATCACAGGTTAAAAACAGTTTTTTCAATTGAGGTATGACTGCTAACATAAACCCCTGTTCAGGAGATGGGGTGTATTATAAATTAAATGTGGTTTCTGTGCTTGTACCAAAATACCTTGTACGGATGCCCACACGGGGTGCAAAGAAATGAAAAAGGTCCCTGCCTTTTGTGTCTGATCACATTGTGCTTTAAACTGCAACCATGAGTGTGAATAGCACACAAATATCAACCCTCCCCCGCGCCCCCAAGCGCCTTGAGACCCTCACGGGGAAGTGGTCAAGTTTAACAAAAACTGATTGATTTATTGATTGATGTATTCCATGTATTGGTTTTGATAAAAATACAGTAACACAACACAACCTTGGATCTAAACACTTTCACATAAGTCATGTATCAGGATAGAAGTGTGATGAACATATGGACTCTCTCAATTTTTTAGATCGAAGCAAAAGTAAGGGGGGAAATTATCCCTAAGGACGAGAACCCTCACTCACCAAAAGGTGATATGCTTCATCATATGGGTTCCTCCTCCCAGTAGGAAATCCTAGTCCTACTGGGGGCTACAACTTCCTCGCTGTGAGGAAGGAGCTCAGGGATGTTTCCAAAGAGGTTTACTGATTGGCCTGAAATGCTAAAATCCCATATGTGAGCATTACGGTGTAGTGAGAGTGCAGAGCAACAAAGAAAAAACTAATAGTGACTTTAAAACTGCCTTGGGAAGATGCAAAAAAACTATTTTTATTGGCTTGCCCTCACTGGCAGGATTAAAAAGCAGTGCAATGAGTAGCATAGATTTGAAACTACTCAAAAATCAGGTCGACATGTTTCAGCCATGCAATCAATACTCTGCATCATTGGCTGTCTTCAGGACTTAAAGATTGTAGTTGAAGCTAATGCTGCTGCTTCATGTATTTCAGTGATTCCGAATATAAAGAAAAAGATAACGATGAATAATACAACACCAGTAATCCTGCGTAGCGATGTCAGGAATATCCTCAAAAGTAGGATAACAAACCTCTCCTGCACCTGGCACCAGCTCAGGGAAGGAGGCCCTGCTCTGTCCGTCGGTACCTTGTTGCGGTACAGAGCTGCCATACAGCCATGCACATCCATGTGGCTTGTGAGCCCAGCTGGTTTAGGCTGGCTGTAAATATCGCTGAAACAGCTGGTCATGTTTTTTCACTGGACTTGCTGTTCATCTGTCCAAGGTCGATACAAGAAGGAGCAGCGAGTTTGGTAACGAGGTCCGATATTATTTAAAGTCGCAACTGGCAGTTGAGTTGAGTAGTGACAGAGACAGGGAAAGGGAAAGGGAAAGGAATAGTAAACCTTTTCTTGTACTGAGCAGGACGTATTGACGATACCCCGCAAGAAAAGGTGCTTTTTTTACAGGAATAAATGCTTGTTTCTCTCTTGTAGATTCACAATATCAAGTATCTGAGCTTTGTATAGTGTTTAACATCTTGTCTTGTGACAGGTGCGCTGCGAGTTTATGCCACAACAAAGTCTAATAATAGCAGCTTGCATATAGCGCGTTCTGCTACAGAAGCGTCATCGCGGCGCTATAGACTAATGATGGATGTTACTACAACTATAGATAAACACCTTCGAGGCATAAGGGAAAAAGCCATCCACAAACAAGCTAACTCCCACCCATCTGTAAATACAGCAGCTCCTGCTCATTTCATGGGTCCAGAGAGGGAACCTGAGAGGGATCGATCCAAACAGTTAACACAACCCGGGCAATCAATGATAACTACCTCAGTAGAAATTAATTTTTTACCACCTCCTATCTTCATTGAGGACACAGATAACCCCTGTAAAACTTGTAAAACTTCATCGCAATTACTTACCTTAATCAAAGACCTTCTTTCACAACAGCTCAAACCCATACAAATTAGTATAAGAAACCTGGAAGCCCAATTAGCAATTCTATCACAAACACATCCCAGCACAAACAACCGACAATTACCTAAGCAAGGGACACAAAACGCTACCCATCCCCCAAAAGTATCTCACCAACAACAATCAGCCGTAGCAACCAAACAACCTGCTCTGACTATTCCACCTTCCAAAAAACCAAAACCCAGTTCTCAAGTACAAAACCGGCAAGCTTTAACGCCTAGTGTACAAAAGACCAAAACCACTACGGACTCTCCCCAACACGCGCCTATTATTGGCTCGGAAAAAACAAGTAAAACTGGGAAACCAGCATATACCGCAACCATAAATCACTCAACAAACAAACCGGCACCCACATCCCCCAAACCAACAGTGAAACAACCTCCGCTGACATCTAAAAAGACATTAAGATTTAGGCACCCAGTCCACCTCCCACCAGAGGCAACCGCATACACAATCATTCTCACAGGTGTACCTGAATTAACGGAAGGCATGACAGAAACTGCCTGGTCACTCAAAAACAAGGTTATGCAGTCGCTAAGCATAAATAGACCACTAGAACCATATCACTCTGGAGGGATCTCCACTGTCCGCAGAGTAATATGGATAGGGGATGAACCCAAGTCGATCCACGGAGACTGCATTATAGTAACTTGCAGGGATCCATCTACCATGGACCACATCTGCTCATGGCCCTCTTTGGAGAAGAAAGGCGGAATAGATGTCCAACACCTTTCTTTTTTCTACCCACCATTGAACACTTACCAATATACTTCCATCCCGAATTGGCAGCATCCTCAAGAAGACCAATGGAAACAGGTGGGATATAGCTATGGTCGTGGAAATAGAGATAGAACTAGAGAATGGCACAAGCAGCCCTGGCAAGGCAGACCCTATCATCCACTGGAGGGCTGGCAGGGTATTCCAACAAGAAACCGTTATGACTGTCTTGAGATGGTCGATTGACCGTTAAGTTCCCAAAAACCCAAGAGTAAGAATGCCCAAGCCCACAGTATGCCCTCTCCATTGAACCCTAGACCGCAGCTATTACCCCCCAAACTCGGAAGCCAACCACAACAAATTCTCCCGACTATTATCAATCCCTACCCTAAGACTACTGTAGATACTTACCCTATTATTCCTAACGGAATGATGACCGAAACCAAAATTTTGGCCATCCCTATGGACAGTATAGATCTAACCTTTCATCAATCAATTGTTTTGAGAGACATAACTAACTCTCCTCCGACCCCAATAGAGAGTTTTCCAAGTGAATCCCCTGTTATACAACCACCTCCTGTTCCCAATAAACTGAACATCTCTATAATGTACTGGAATGTTGCAGGATTGCTCTCTAAATTAACGTTAGAATCATGGTCCGAAACAGTAAGGAAACACCAAGTATTATGTTTCCAGGAAACATGGTCCACCACTGCAAATCATTTAACGGGTTATAAAACTTTTTTCACTCCAGCAGTGCAGGGAGCCTTGGGAAGGCCAAAGGGAGGTC
This sequence comes from Lissotriton vulgaris, assembly GCF_964263255.1. Classification (NCBI taxonomy): domain Eukaryota; kingdom Metazoa; phylum Chordata; class Amphibia; order Caudata; family Salamandridae; genus Lissotriton; species Lissotriton vulgaris. The sequence continues at coordinate 3,846,622 of NC_141692.1, forward strand.
TCGTGATTTATGTCGCTAACACTCTTCCCTTTTTATCCATTAAAATGCTAAAAGAGTTCCCATCACATCAAATCATCCAAATAAATTTCACTAATGATTCTACTTATATTCTTACCAACTATTACAATAACTTAACTACAACAGACTGTTTGACAATCCTAGTGGAGATTGCCACTTTCCTATTATCCCTGTTAAATGAATCTAACTCTAATTTAGTACATCTATTATGGGCCGGCGATTTTAATCTTCCACTTTGTCCCACTCACAAGAATGGCAATTGTGGATTGCACAACGAACTTGGTACTCCTATGCCTCATTTTGCTCATTCGACCTGTGGAAACAAGCTAAATGAAATTCTATTTTCTTTAGATCTGGATTTTGCAAATGAGATAGTAGAGCCACAGAAGGATTTTTCCCCCACTTTTCATGGAAGAGGATTTTTAACTACCATAGACTATATACTGTGCTCCTACTCACTCAAGGGACAACTAACTAACTTTGAAACCGGGACAAATGTTATGAGTGATCATTATCCAATTAGTGTAAGAATCACTCCAAAAATGACTAAAGTACATCCTGTAAAAACGAGTCTTCTAAATCAAAACTCATTAGCTATGAACAAATTGAATGGCTACACAGTCAAATGGGCTAAGATCGACCCGGCGGAAGTAACAGAGAAAATCCTGGAAAAATCTAAGGCCTGGATACTAGAATGCTTATCTCCAGACACTACACCCCGGTCAATTACCAATAGCTTCAAAAACATCCTGGAAGCAATCAGAAATGAACTCTTTGTCAAGGTAAAGAATATGAAGGCCCCTACCACGAGATGGTTTGATTCAGCTTGCCGCAAAGCTCTTTCAAGTTTAAAAGAAGCCCTACAGAGACCCACAAGAGACCAATCGGAAATCTCCAACCTAAGAAAACTTTATAACTTAGCCAGAAGGGAAAGTAAAAAAGAAATTAAGAAAAACCTGTGGACACAACTCCATGACAGTTCCCAAAGAAAGGATAGTGCCCTATTTTGGCAAGTCCTAAGATCCCCTTTTCTGGCCGAAAATGCAAAAGGACAACATCTGGATGTAGCAGTTACAGAGGATGACTGGGTCACGCATTTTTCTAAAATCTTTGGCCCATCCTCACAAAGCGCCACAGAAAAAGGAACAGATCCAAGTGAATCCTATACATCGGAGAACAACATCTACCCGATAAGTATTCATTTCCATCATAGTGAAGTTATTAAAGCAATTAAGGCATCAAAATCAGGAAAGGCTCCGGGTCCTGACGGAGTTCCAATGAACTTTTTTCTACACAACATAGAACTCTGGTCACCGATAATTACTCAGGTCTTGGCAGCAGTAACATCGGATGGACTTTTTCGATCCTGGTCTACGTCAATCCTACTGCCCATCTATAAAAAAGGTGACCGCAACGACCCAGCATGCTATAGGCCAATCTCCCTTCTGGACTCCATGGGCAAAATTGCAGGTCGAGTACTCCTGGACCGATTACAATCTTGGGCACGGGAAAATAACATCATGACCGACCTGCAATATGGTTTCCAGAAGGGGCTCGGGACCGTGGAACAGGCCCTGAACCTTGCACTCCTGAATGGGAAATATGTTGGCGCCAAAGGAGGTAACATCTTCCTCGTCTATGTCGACCTGAGTGCGGCATTTGACTGTGTCCAACATGGTAAACTCTGGAAAATACTCAGTGATCTCGGAGTGGATCCTCCCTTAATAGCTTTCCTTCGTGAACTATATTCTAATGCCTCTGGGCGAGTCAGATTCGGTACTAACGGTGAGCTGTCCCGCTCATTTCCAATATCGAAAGGAGTTAGACAGGGTTGTGTACTGGCTCCCTTCCTGTTCAACCTTTACACCAATGGACTAGAGCAGGCTATGCTGGAAGGGAGGCAGGATCTACCCCAGATAAACCACCGGCAAATACCAACACTGCTATACGCAGATGATTCAGTCATCCTGGCCCGCACACTAAATCAACTCCAGAAGCAAATCAACAAATATAGCAGTTTCATGGACTCACTAGGCCTGAAAATTAACATAAAAAAGACCTTTACTATGCACATTGGCCCCAGGGTTAAATATCCAAAACCAATACTGGTGGATAATACAAAGTTGGAAAGAACATCTGTTTACCCCTATTTGGGAATTCTTGTGGATGACGCTCTGAACTGGTGTCAAGCTACGATTACCAGAAATCTTCTTTTTCGGCGCGCAACATCGGCCCTGATGTCTTTCTCGAGAAAGCTGGGGAAACCTGCTCCACCAGAGCTTCTGAAAGTTTACTACGCCAAATGCCACAGTGTGGCTCCCTATGGAGCAGGCGTGTGGGGGTATGGCCATATTGATCACCTACAAATAACTGAGAATATTTTCATCAAATATCTGCTGGCCCTCCTGCAAAGCGCCCCGAACTTTGCTTCCCATACTGAGCTTGGCATGGAATACATAGTAGACACTATCCGTTCCCAACCTATTTTATTGTGACAACGTATATGGTCCAAACCCGAATGCCACTTAACACGATCCTTGATCACAGACTGTTTAGCCTTAACAAACTGGCAAAAGATCCCTTGGTTGGTCTATGTACGGAACTTTCTTATTGACCTTGGCCGCAAGTCCTATTTCGACGATCCCCCTACCATTGAAGACATTTCCAGGCAACAGTTAAAATCGATGTGCTTGGCCCTCTTGAGAGAGCTCCGAAATCAGTCGGAGATCATGAAACTTTCTAACACCCAGATCTGCGCAATACAACCCCTTAAAGGTATGCAACCTTACTTGTTGTTTTTTCTGTCAAATCAGGAAAAACTTTTATTAACAAGATTCCGCTTCAACACCTTTTTTCGTCTGGTTTCCTTTCCTGAAACTCACAACTGGTCCCGTTTGCTCATGAACTGTCCATGCGATGGTATTTCTCAACAAATAACAATCCATATTATTTTTTTCTGTAAATATTACAAAATTCCTCGTAAATCTTGGATACTCCCACTCCTTCGATCTGCTGGTCATAGACAGTGCTACTCTGCATTCTTGTTTTTGCAATGTTTGAACTCACTGCATGTAGCCAAATTCGTAGCAATGTTCTTAAAGGCCTCCATTACAATCCGTCAAAAACTCACAAACTGAACAGAAGTACCTAAGCAACAAGTTCTCTCTCAAGCACTTCTTAAAAGCTCTTCTTTTCCTTTTTATGCATATGATGAAATGTTTGGTTTGTTTTTTAATTTTAAATATGTACTTTTTATGATTATACGAACTGTAATCGAATAAAAGTTATTGAATGGGATGTTACTATTATCATCATCATGACACACATTTTACCCACCTCAGTTGATTAAAGTCTGGATGAAACAACATGACGTGACCCTGAGTCGGCACACTGTCACAGATCACAACATGAATCCACACTGAACCAGCGGCAAGACTTCAGCCGATCTCTGTGGTGACAGGGACAGAGGTGACAGGGACAGGGGGGACAGGGGCAGGGGAGACAGGGGCAGGGGTGACAGGGAAAGTGGCAGGGGTGACAGGGGCAGGGGTGACAGGGGCAGGGGTGACAGGAACAGGGGTGACAGGAACAGGGGTGACAGGGACGGGGGTAACTGGGGCAGGGGTGACAGAGACAGAGATGACAGGGACAGGGCTGACAGGGACAGGGGGGACAGGGACAGGGCGGACAGGGACAGGGGGGACAGGGACAGGGACAGAGGCAAGAGTTACAGGGGCAGGGGGACAGGGACAGGAATGACAGGGGCGACAGGGGGACAGGGACAGGGTGACAGGGGTGACAGGGGCAGTGGAGACAGGGACAAGGGTGACAGGGGCAGGAGGTACAGGGACAAGGGTGACAGGGGCAGGGGTGACAGGTACAAGGGTGACAGGGGTGACAGGGACAAGGGTGACGAGGACAAGGGTGAGGGGGTGACAGGGGCAGGGGTGACAGGGGCCGGTATCCACCAAAGGCAGAGCTCTGTGTATAAGATATGGAGAGCTGAAAAGGGAGCATTCTATTAATTCATATGAAATTCCTCCTCTGCATTTTATTTTGGCCGGCTGCACTAGAATCCTGTAATATAGTGTTTTTTTTTTAAACCGTACTGCTCAACACCCAGGATGTTATACAGCATGGCTAGACCCACTGGACCCAAAGGCGAGGCCTATTGGCTTTGCCATTGCTTGTTTTCTTTGAGGGAAATCAGGAAATTGGTGGAGAGGGTCGGGTTTAATTTTCAAGAAAATACTTTTAATCAAAACTGCGGGTGGGCAAAGATTTTGATTCATTTCAAACATTTTGCTTAATATCAGCCCTCCCCCTCTGTGTAGCATGGAAGGATAAAATCAACACCCTGAAGCCACACCCCGCCCTAACGTGGCACATGCAGTCCGCTGTGTCCTGGGGGTGAGAGCTGCTGTTCTGGTGCCCTTGTTCCAGCTTAGCCACGCCTTTCATCCAGATCAAATCAGAGCAGGACTTGCTGAATGTGCTGTTGAGGTACAAAGTGATAAACAGAGCGTTTTCCTCTGTCCTCTACTACAGGTGTCACAAGGCCCGCCCACTTCCCCCAATAAACTTTGAACCTGTGCAAAATTGAAACCATTTACAGGGATAGAGCCCTATTTATTCTCTACAGAGACTTGTTATCTGCAAAGGTTTGCTACAACAGGGAGTGACTGACGCAGCAACAAAATATATCATTAGGGTGAAGGGCTAGAGGAAAAGAGGGGAACTGGCATGTCGAAACATGTCTGAAGAAAGGGAGAACTTTCAAGACACGAAAAAGAACTAAAGTAAAAGGCAAAGAGTGGGGTAAAAGGACAGGGGAGATGGAAAATCAATGAAGGATAGAGCATCAGTCAATCGATCAATCAATCGGGGTTTGTAAAGTGCAGGTACTCACCCGTGAGGGTCTCTAGGTGCCGTGGGAGTGGGGGGTGGGCGTGCGCCGAGGATCAGACTGAGTGCTGAGTTGATCCCACGAGCCAGGGCTCGAGGTCCTTCATGAACTGCATATGGGGCAGACAGAGGAGTGAAAGAGGGGGGAATTTATAGATTAAGAGAGAGAGGAAAATAGCTTGGGGTGGTCAGAATAAGGAACATCAAACCAACTGAGACGAGGGTAGAGAGAGAGACAGGAAAAGCGATGATAAACAAGAGAAGGAGCAAAGTGTGAGGGAGAATGATAACGGAGGGAAGCAAAATAGACAGAGGGGCTTATAGAATGCGAACAATCATGAGGACTAAAAAAAGGGAATAAAACGTGGAATGATAGATGTACAGACGCAGAAACATAGAAATCCAATGGATGCACTGCTGAGGAAGAGAGGGTGCAGGTGAAATAAGAGAGCGAAGAAAAGGGAGATGGAGAAAAATCCCAGTGTTCAATGTGTGCTCACATGAAAAAGAGAGAAAGGGCACAAATATATAGAAAATGAACAGAAAGGCTGCTGTCGAAGTGATTACCTGCAGTATGACAAGCTTGTTCTCTTCCTATAGTATAAGAGTCAATAAATACCGAGCTTATTAGATCCAAAGACATCACACACATAGAGATGTCTGTGTGAGAACCCAATGCAGATCCAGGAAAGCCTTGGATCTGTACGGCCACTGATGCCTGAGGTTTGGTGTGGGGTTTCTTACTACTCAAGGATGTGAAGGAGCCTCACAGGACTTCAGGGTGACCAGGAAAGACAGAGATGGAGATGCAGCAACTTGGGGGTGAAGATGTAGCCAATGGGCCCAAGGTGAGCAGGAGCATCATTGGTCAATGCTCCTGAGAAGGAACCTCAGGGCCCTTGATGAAGGTGAGCAGGAACATCACTGGTCAATGCCCTTGAGAAGGAACCTCAGGGCCCTTGATGAAGGTAAGCAGGGGCATCATTGATCAATGCCCTTGAGAAGAACCTCTGGAGACCTGATCAAGGTCAGCAGTTGCATCATTGGTCATCGCCCCGGGAAGGAATCTCTGGGCACTCGATCAAGCTGAGCAGGAGCATCATTGGTCAACATCCCTGAGAAGAAACTTCTGGGCACTTGATCAAGGTGAGCAGGAGCGTCATTGGTCAACGCCCCCTGAGAAGGAACCTCTGGACACTTGCTTGAGGTGAACAGGAGTGCCATTGGTCAACACCCCTGAGAAGGAACCTCCGAGTACATGCTCAAGGTGAAGAGGAGCATCATTGTTCATCACCGTTGAGAAGGAACCTCTGGACACTTGTTCAAGGTGAGCCGGAGCATAATTGGTCAATGCCCCTGAGAAGGAATCTCAGGGCACTTGTTCAAGGTGAGCAGGATCATCATTGGTCAATGACCTTGAGAAGGAACCTCCGGAGACTTGATCAAGGTGATCAGGAGCATCATTATTTAACGCCCATGAGAAGGAACCTCTGGGTACTTCATCAAGATGAGCAGGTACATAATTGGTCAACGCCGCTGAGAAGTAACCTTAGGGCACCTGATCAAGGTGAGCAGGAGTATCATTTGAGGAAATATAAATTTTATGATCAAGAAATGTTCCCTAACGTGTACCCCACCGTCTCCATGTACAAGCTTAAAGTGCATGTAACTTCCCTCCTGTGCCAGCTATGAAGACGCAAATACATTTGCGTCCAACGTTAACATGTCCTCTTTCAGATCCACCCTGAACGGATTGAATATTCCGTTTCTAAGTATGCCGTGCCAACGTCTTTATGTAGTGTACTTTACACGTTTTCTCAGCTCTGGCGAAGTAGGCCCCTGAATTCTGCCATCGAGCTTTTTCCTGCCTCTGTACCCGTGACCCCTGCCTTACTCCCTGTGCGGCTCACGGCGCTTAGCTCAGCCTGTTGCCTGCCAAGACTGTATTCAACCTTCGAATTATCTGCTCCGCTCCTCAAAAATACATTCCTGCCTACTAGTTCAAGTAAACATCCTTCCAGCTGCAGAGCAAAGGGCCCGGCCTCACTGTCTCCGTGCAAGTAATTCATAGCTTCTGTTACCATGGTTGGCCCATGCCCCCTCGCATCTCATGCAGACACGTAGACGCTTATACACGCACTCACAGTCAGTATAGAATAGCCTCTGCCCAAGAGACCTTTGCCTCTAGATAATATGGTTCCCAAACATCAGATATCAGATATGATATAGGTACGAGTTGATCTGACATGCCAGACTTCTGTCTCTTTCCGCTAGTGTAAATGTCAAGTCCCCTGCACCCTCCAAGCTTCACGTCAATCACACGTCATGCAGCTGCGCGCGCATCCAGACCTCAGATTTCTGCTGACATTGCAAGATTCTGCTATGTACCCACCTACTTGTGACACTTTCATGTGACGTTTCTAGCCCACACCTCTATGTTCACGCCTAGGTCACGCCTTTTGATTACGTATTGCTAACACGTGTATGCTTTTATCTTGTTTCTCTCAGCTGTTACGCCTACTGTATTGGTATTCATTATATGGTTTAAGTATAAAAGTTATGTCTTGTCAATAAAGTATGCTCTATCCCTTCCTGCACCCCAGTGGTGTCAGGAATCTGATATCCGGTTCAAGAACCATTCCTTTTTAAAGGAATAAAACCCCTAAGAACTCTAACACCACGGACTCTGCGTCTTTCTTTCAAATTGAGTTATTTTTGTTTAAGTACTTACCTGCATAGAAATTAGGACGGTAAATCAAATATTTACCACATTAATTTGGCGCCCGAATAGGGACCCCTCCCCCACCTTACGCGCCGGTTGGTGCGTTGCAACCCTTGCCCCCTGCCATAAGTCAAGACGGACAATTACGCGTACCCGCAGGATTTCCTGTATCTCCCTCTGGCCCACGGAGGTGACGGAGACTGCGATCGGCACCCAGACGAGGCGGTGAGGAGTGCGGAGGATCCCGACCAGAGCTTAGCCGAAAGAAGCAAGGTCCGAGGTGTCAAGAGGCCCACCAGTTTCCGAAGTATCCACGTGTCGAGTCGAGCCGAGTCCGGTCCAGTCCAGTCGAGTTTTCCGAGGCCTTCTGTTCCGTGCTTCCCGGTGAGTACCATTGCTGGGACGTATCTAGACGGGTGCATTATTATGTATCCGGTAAAGACGGGTTTGGGTACACAAACGCGGTCTGCACTGTTTTAGACAGTGTATCTGTACTGTTTAGCAGTATATCAAGCATTCAAGTTCTTGCACTGTTCTCGACAGTGTATCTGTGCTGTTTAGCGGCACATCTAGTATCAAGGTAGTCATATATGTTCAAAATGTTTTCATGTAATTAATGTCGTGGTATGAGTGATTGTTTGATGTACATTGTTGTGTTTTTTGTGTAACTAGCTGTGTTCAGGGTAAGTAACAAGTATCGAGTATCCAGTACTAAGGATCAAGATGCCGTTTTTCAATAAATTAAGACAGATAGGAACTAGGAAAGGGATACTAGAGGAAGAAATTCCTATCCCCCCTAGGGACACTCCTGGAAATTTTATGTACCATAAGCATGGCTTAGATGCCATACTGTATCTAGATTTATGGGCCGATTATACCAAGCACCTAGACGAGAGACACAGATGGCCTGTTACAGGAACATGGGATGCCGAGTGCATCATGAAGGTAGAAGAAGCACTATGGAAAAAGAAAGCCAGACAATCTCAGAAAGACGCCATAGAATTTTGGCGTAAAGAATCACATAAACGTGCCAAAAAAGCACTTCGCAAGGAAGACAGACATAGAGAAGAGTCGGATAGAGTCCGAGAAAACAAATTAGTTAATGAAGGGATCCGAGTAAAAGCAGAACAAGTAGACCGTATGCGAAATAATCTTGTAAATGGCATGTACTTAGTGGCCGAGGGTTCGCCTGAAGCCACTTCAGAAATACCAAAAGATCTGCCGCCACCATTGGTTCCGACTAAAGTAAGTCACAGGACCACCAAAGACATATTCCTTGCTTCCTATCTAGACGATGTAGCACCCGCTTACACCAATCCACGTGCCCGCGTCCCGCCTACTGACGGTGACGGTGACGGAGGTGGCAACCCGCCTCAAGACCATATCCCGCCATTGCTGCAACAAGGTTCACCCGTTCGACAGCCTGCTCCGCCTGCTCCTCCACCTCCACCACTTCCCACACCTAAGATTGACACAACAAATCCGTTTACGCCTGACCCTAGTAAGAGACAAGTTCAGGTACAGATACCGACTCCGCCACCATACATTTTTCAAGCCTCCGCTACAGGAGGTGCGACCGGAGGCCTCCAGACCCCGCCAGCAACACATAGATTACACCTTAGGGACATGTTGAAGCAACGTACACCGCAATCACCCCGTCTCGACATGCTTAAAGAACCCCTTCCATTTTGCAGATATGATCCAGTACCCGGTAAAGATGATAGAATGATGTTAGCATCACTACGTTTACGAAAAGTTGTAGATTACCTAGTGTTATTTCCAAGAATGACTGAACACCTAGATAGAATATATCATTTTGTCCAGACTGGGGAAGATCCTGATAGTATTACAGAGGCCCTAGTTCACCAGAAAGCTGACACTCAAGGTTGTATATTACGTTTCTTCATAAATTGCTTAATAAGAGAACGAGACAGGCCTGGAGTAGACCAGGAAGAGATGGAAGTACTAAACAGGTGGGGTCAAAATATAGCCGACGGAAACCATGATAAACTGAATTGTATAGCAAGTATGTACAAGAAAATTAGAAAAGCAGTAATAGAAATACACGAAAAAGAAAAAGAAAAAGAAAGTGACAGGAATGACTCCTCCGAGGAGGAAGGACCTGAAGAACCAGATACGGTTAAAGAAATGATAGCGTATGTAGGTAAGGGAAATTATCTTAGGAAAGGCATTCGCCCAGAAAGCAAGAGAGTTTTTCTCTCTGGCATATCAAAACCGAGTTCTCCTGAACATCTGTTTCAGGTTACCGATAAAATTCTTCAAGAACAAATGGGGTACCATGTACTCAATTCTATGGACGAACAAGAACTAGCCCGGTCAGCAGTATTATGGGCTGACAATCCCAGCACATACAATGATGATACAGTAGCACAGACATTTCTGAACCTTTCCCCAGACGAGCAGAAATTAGCTGGTGTATACATGATTCAGCATCTCATCACGTTATACAGACAACAACATTCTGATCCAGGTCCCTTACCGGATACATTAGAAGCGCTACTTATGAATAGATGGAGAGGCCTAAGTACCAGATTAATTCAAATAATTCTAGAACAACGCCGCAGATATAACACTTTCTTAGGCCCACAATATGTTTCAGCTCCACCCCCAGAAAGAAAAATGTTTCATTTTGACGGGCAGAATCCTTTACGAGAAGTACACCCAGTTATGAATGCCAATAACGCCTTGGAACGTGTGTTTGTGTACACACCTTTAACAAAGTTAGAATTGTTAGAAATGAAGAAACTAGTACCGTGTCATGATAAAGACCCTGCAGGTTTTCACCGAGAACTTAAAGACATGTTACTCATGGGAGATTACACGTATACAGATATTATGAAATTGTTAAAAGTACTGCTGCCCACCGGCATCTACGAGAAACTCAAAGAAAAAGAATGGGAGGTGGGAGATAAAAAGATTATCTGGACTGAAATAGAAGACGAGGAAAAAGGTCGTACTCCAGGGCTAGGCCTTGGGGACAAAGCTAAAGCATTACCAGGTTTAATAGTACAGGTCTTGCCAAGATTATTGACAACTAAAAAGGAAGACTGGGACGCAATCTCAGCCTGTAAACAGAAACACGATGAAGATACTAGTGACTTCTATTCAAGATTCGAGAAATGTTTCATTATTAACAGTGGCCTAAAACCAGGTAGCGAGTCGTACCCACATCTTTTGTAACAAAATTAGTCGAGAATTCCCTGACATCAGTTAAAAACCGTGTATATAAAGTTGAAAGTACATGGCAAGCAAATACGCCATCCCAGATGTTACAAATGTTACAATATCACCAGAACAGAATTAGAGAAGAACAGGATCACGAACAGAGACGTATGAAAGACACGAAAATGAAAATGTTAGTGGCCCAGTCGGTTCCAGCCGACGGCCAGAGAAAGGGTACGACCCAGACAGGTAATGCAGCAGCTCCCGTTAAAGGGACATGTAACTATTGCAAACAGCCAGGTCACTACGTACATGAATGTTCAGTCCTGAAACACAATATAGCAACAGGTAAAACTAAAGAAAGACCGCATCCGCATAGACAAGACCAGGGTCAGCCACAGACTTCACAGAATTCACAGCCTATGCATGCTCCACCACATACAACACAGACCGCAGCGGTATCACAGCCACAGCCCATTGCCGCGACGCAGCAAGTTTCACGGCAGATGAACCAGTATGCCCAATCTGATTATCCCGATTATCAGCGATACACATGAAACAGCCTAGAGAGGGAGGTTGGCTTGCCTCTTATTGAGATTCCTGTAGATCAAGAGGGTCCTTATGTACACAGTCAAGTATTGGGAAAAGACAGAAAGTTTTTAATTGACACAGGGGCAAGCCGCACAACGATCAGCCATAATGAAGTCCCAGGGGCACCCCTTTCAGGCTCACAGAATGTTTCCCTTGGTTTTTCAGGACAGCCTATTGTAAATGAAGTATCAAAACCGGTCCCCCTAGCTGTAGGGCCATTATCACGCGTTACAGACTTGTTAATCACGAAATCATGTCCAGAAAACTTGTTAGGTATCAAAACATTGAAGGCTCTAGGAGCTGTGATATGTTGTTCTCCGGAAGGAGTTAGACTTTTCCTGCGTGACTTTAAGGGTCACTATGTATTACGAGAGTTCGATGTCAGATTGAAAAATGTACCGAAACACCTGTGGGCACAAGGCCCAACCGATGTAGGTTGCATGCACATTACACCATACCGTGTTACACTCAAACCAGGAGTTGTTTTACCACGAATCAGACAATACAAGTTACCACCCGATGCTGTAGTGGCTTTACTGGAAATCGTTGAAGAGCTCATTGCCCAAGGAGTGGTCGTAGAAACCGACTCCAATATCTGTAATTCCCCTATCATTCCGATTCTTAAACGTACTGATCCCAATGCACCGCCAGTATATCGGCTGGTGATTGATTTACGAGAACTCAATAAATGCATTATCCCACAGTATCCTGTGGTTCCCGACATCTCATCCTTATTGATGCTATTGATTCAGAAGCGACGTTCTTTACTGTAATTGATCTCAAGAACGCCTTCTTCAGTGTCCCCATTGATCCAGAGAGCCAATACCTCTTCGGATTCAGTTTAAATGGACGAAGCTTCAAATTTTCACGCGCACCTCAAGGATTCACAGAAAGCCCCAGCATCTATAGCCAAGCACTGAAAAGACAACTTGATTGTATCCAAATGCCAGTTAACACTGCCTTGCTACAGTACGTCGATGATCTGCTGATCACCGCACGAAGTGAACCCGAATGTGAACAAGCATCACTGACAGTTTTACATTTTCTGGCCGACAAGGGACACAAGGTGTCTCCTTCGAAGCTACAATTCTGTGTTCAGCAAGTTGTGTACTTGGGTCACTTGCTGTCCAAAGTGGGGAGACAGCTCACTCCCGACCGCATCCAGTTAATTGTAAACATGCCACAACCCCAGACACAAAAGGAAGTGCGGGCCTTTATAGGCCTCACCTCGTACTGCAGACAATGGATTCCTCAATATGCATTTCTAGCTAAACCACTCATTCAGTTGACAACACAGGAGGCAGCGACTTCGACTGCCCTCCCTTGGACTCAGGAACATACACAGGCCTTTGAGGAATTAAAGAAAGCTTTATGTCAAGCACCAGTTTTAGCGACACCATGTTACAGCAAACCTTTTACGCTTTTTGTTACAGAACGTGATGGTACAGCGTTGTCTGTCCTCACTCAAGATCAAGCAGGTTCACATAAGCCTTGTGCTTATTTTTCAAGTACATTGGATTCAGTAGCCCAGGCACTCCCTGCGTGCTTAAAGTCAGTCGCAGCGACAGCCCTAGCAATCAGACAGAGCGATTCAATTGTATTAGGACACCCATTGACAGTACAAGTTCCACATTCTGTAGAGGTTCTTTTAAACCGAACCCAGACTCAACACTTGACAATAGCACGACTGACAGGTTATGAATTGACGCTATTCCAGCCACACATAGAAATCAGCCGCTGTAACATTCTAAATCCTGCAACATTGTTACCTTCGATTATGACAGATTCAGCCCCGCATGATTGTATAGAAATCATTAATGCAGTAACAAAGCCCCGACGAGACCTAACAGATGTCCCACTGACAAATCCAGACCTGACACTTTACGTGGATGGTTCATGTATGAGAACAAGCACAGGAGAATTAGTGGCCGCATATGCAGTGACCACTGAAACTGAAGTTAAAGAAACACATCGTATTGATACACTGTCCGCTCAAGCAGCAGAGCTTATCGCTCTGACCCGAGCCTGTATACTAGCCAAGAACAGAAATGTTAACCCCTTCCGTGCGGGGCGTATTTTCCGCCTGTGCTGACTCCGCCTTGCGCGGGCGGAGTCATGACGGAACGGTTCCGTCATCAGCACAGCTCAGCCGATGCTGATGACGGAACCGTTCTGTCATCAGCATGGAAGGGGTTAACATATACACAGATTCACGTTATGCTTTCGGAGTCGTACACGACTTCGGAGTGTTATGGCAAGAACGAGGTTTCTTGACCTCTCACGGTGCCAAGATCCAACACGGTCCCCTCATTCAAGCACTATTAGAAGCAATACATCTGCCTTCAGGCATTTCTATCATGAAGTGTAAAGCACATACTAAAGTTACAGACTCCATTTCCCAGGGTAACGACCTGGCAGACCAAACAGCAAAACATACAGCATTGACTCACACCCAGACAACTGATGTAACAAAGATCATAGTGCCGACACATTGTATGACAGTTAGGGATCCCACACTAGATGTAATCGATATTCAGACACATGCTACTCCAGATGAAATAAAGAAATGGACTGAACTAGGAGGGATCCAGACAGATCAGGGATGGATGACGAAGGGAAAATCTACATGGTTTCTCCCCGATTCTATGGTTCAAGTCATAATCAATACAGCACATAGTCCAGCACACCTAGGGGAAAAAGCTATGTTAGACAGTTTACAGAATCTCTGGTACAACAAACATTTACGAGCAGCAGCAAAACAGAAAGTGCGTACTTGCATGATCTGTTGTCAGTTCAATCCAGGTAAAAGCGTCCCTGTAGAGCAAGGTGGATTTTATCCTCCCGATCACCCTTTTGAAGTCCTCCAGATGGATTATATCCAGATGGACCGTTGTCGAGGATTCAAGTATGTCCTCGTAGTTGTTTGTGCACTTTCCCGTTGGACCGAAGCATATCCAGTCCCAGATTACACTGCCCCGACCACTGCCAAGCAGCTGGTTCGTGAATTCTTCCCACGGTACGGCTTGCCTCGTATCGTGTACTCAGATAACGGACAGCCATTCTCGTCCGAGCTCATGAAGCAGGTTTCACTTCTGCTAGGATATCAGTGGAAATTCCATTGTGTACGACATCCCGAGGCAGCTGGCCTTGTGGAAAGACATAACCAGACATTGAAAACACGCCTCGCCAAAATATGTAAAGAGAAAGGGGTCGACTGGATAGTCGCCCTACCCGTTGCACTGTTCTATATGAGAATGGTCCCCCATTCGAGATCAGGACTATCCCCGTATGAGGTGGTCTTTGGCCGACCACCAAATATGTGGGGGACGCCCATGCCTAAGAAAATAACCGATGTTGATTGTAATATGCTGACAGATTACCTTGCCTCCTTGATGTCTGCACTCCAATCATGTCGTTCACAGGTTGCCGCAGCATTTCCGGACAACACTGATGTAAAGCCACACGATGTCCGTCCTGGTGATACAGTCTTAATCCGAAATTTCGACAGGAGAAGCCCGCTGGAGCCCCGCTGGAAGGAGCCGAAGATCGTCCTTCTGACCACGAGGACGGCAATTAAAGTGGAGGGCCGAAAGGGGTGGATCCACACGAGTCATATTAAAAAATGTAATGAACTGTTGCCAGAAACTGACTCTTCCACCCCCTCAAAGGACTGCCTCGATTCTAGTGACTTTAAAGTTTCCAAGAGAGAGAAAACTCCCCAAGAGGAGTATAAAACAAAATTGCGGTCTAGCAAGTCAGACAGTTTAATTGTTTAAGTCCTCCCCTAGGTGAATCGGTTAAATAGTCTCTGACATGTATCCCCTAGACCGAGATAGAGAGAGAGAGAGACAACTCAAGAAACATACATATTGTAAATCACTTCGTAGTCACTGTATAGTGACATTATTGGTTATGTTTTTTCTAAGCCTTCTGACGATTGTTGCCAGTATATTGCTGCCTATATATTACCCTATCTTCAAGCGTGAACAATCTGTTTACAATGTCACTGCTGAACATTCTTTTAGTGAATTACCCCCTCATGAGTTATCTTACAGACTTGCGCTGCGCAACAACACATTCATTAGTATGTTACATCACTCCCATCAGACTAATAATGCTACAAACTGTTGGATATGTGGCCGACTCCCTCCCTATCAGAAATACAAGGGAGTTCTGCCCCTTTTTCCATACCCGTTCACTCACAATGGCTCATGTGGAGCATGATTTAGAATAATTAATTCCTTAGATCCTGATATTGCTGTTTTCGAAGGAAATTGGGTTTGGGGAAACCTGAACCTAGTTCTGCTTAACGCCTGTTATCCTGACAAGAAGGGACTTCCCACTAGGATAGGAACTGATCTAGAAAATGAAGTATATGGATTAAGTAATTATACAATTAACCTCATGATTCTTACTGTGGAATCCGAAGCTGCACCAGTTCTCCCTGCTATGTCAGTATTACCAGTCACTGGTGATTTATGTGTCAGAAAGAAGGGTTCAGTACACTTAGGTCATAGTAAATGTACTACTGTGGTCGAATTCAGTGATCAAGGCAAGTCTTCATTTAGAGCTACTCGTCATTCCTACTTTGTTTGTGGCCATACCGCATACATGCGCTTACCTCCAGACTGGGATGGTACCTGTTACATTGCATTCCTTCTGCCACCTGTTTTCCTAGCCCCTCCTGATTATCATAGAAACACAAATCTAGTAAAGGATAGACTCCGAAGAGATCTCCCGATTGTCGACTATACTGAAACGGCATGGGAGCAATACACAGATTTCAATAAAGGTTTCTTCCCCTACTTAGGTACCGTCTTTAATAGTAAACTGATACGAAAATTAACTAGAACCCTCGAAGCAGTAGTAAATGAAACTACCTCCGCTCTAGGCAACTTAACAGAGGAGCAATCTGCCATGCGGGTTGCTGTTCTTCAAAATCGTCTTGTTATTGACGTCATCCTAGCAGATAGAGGCGGAGCTTGTAAGGTCATCGGGTCAAGTTGCTGTGTTTTCATTCCAGAAAACGCGCCAACAGTATATAAAGCTATCACACGTCTTCATAAAATTGCAAGTTTGATACATCAGAATCCAGGCACCTGGACTTGGTCCGGTTGGTTCTGGACAACGTTGACCGCTTGGGGATGGAAGATCCTATCCTTCCTAGGCATTGCCCTTGTCATAGTATTCAGTTGCTGCCTGTGCCTACAGTGTGGGCCAGCGATTTGTGGTCTATGCGCCACCTCATGTATTCCGCATTCAAGTTTCCACTCAAAACGCGAAAAGAAGAAAGAAGAGCAAATGATGTTACATGAACAGACTGATCGATTCATGAGGATCGATATATCATGAAGGGTCCGTAGGGAACAAGGAGGGAATGAGGAAATATAAATTTTATGATCAAGAAATGTTCCCTAACGTGTACCCCACCGTCTCCATGTACAAGCTTAAAGTGCATGTAACTTCCCTCCTGTGCCAGCTATGAAGACGCAAATACATTTGCGTCCAACGTTAACATGTCCTCTTTCAGATCCACCCTGAACGGATTGAATATTCCGTTCCTAAGTATGCCGTGCCAACGTCTTTATGTAGTGTACTTTACACGTTTTCTCAGCTCTGGCGAAGTAGGCCCCTGAATTCTGCCATCGAGCTTTTTCCTGCCTCTGTACCCGTGACCCCTGCCTTACTCCCTGTGCGGCTCACGGCGCTTAGCTCAGCCTGTTGCCTGCCAAGACTGTATTCAACCTTCGAATTATCTGCTCCGCTCCTCAAAAATACATTCCTGCCTACTAGTTCAAGTAAACATCCTTCCAGCTGCAGAGCAAAGGGCCCGGCCTCACTGTCTCCATGCAAGTAATTCATAGCTTCTGTTACCATGGTTGGCCCATACCCCCTCGCATCTCATGCAGACACGTAGACGCTTATACACGCACTCACAGTCAGTATAGAATAGCCTCTGCCCAAGAGACCTTTGCCTCTAGATAATATGGTTCCCAAACATCAGATATCAGATATGATATAGGTACGAGTTGATCTGACATGCCAGACTTCTGTCTCTTTCCGCTAGTGTAAATGTCAAGTCCCCTGCACCCTCCAAGCTTCACGTCAATCACACGTCATGCAGCTGCGCGCGCATCCAGACCTCAGATTTCTGCTGACATTGCAAGATTCTGCTATGTACCCACCTACTTGTGACACTTTCATGTGACGTTTCTAGCACACACCTCTATGTTCACGCCTAGGTCACGCCTTTTGATTACGTATTGCTAACACGTGTATGCTTTTATCTTGTTTCTCTCAGCTGTTACGCCTACTGTATTGGTATTCATTATATGGTTTAAGTATAAAAGTTATGTCTTGTCAATAAAGTATGCTCTATCCCTTCCTGCACCCCAGTGGTGTCAGGAATCCGATATCCGGTTCAAGAACCATTCCTTTTTAAAGGAATAAAACCCCTAAGAACTCTAACACCACGGACTCTGCGTCTTTCTTTCCGATTGAGTTATTTTTGTTTAAGTACTTACCTGCATAGAAATTAGGACGGTAAATCAAATATTTACCACACATTGGTCAACGCCCCTGAGAAGCAACCTATGAGCACTTGACCAAGGTGAGCAGGAGCATCATTGGTCTATGCCCCTGAGGAGGATCCTCTGGACACTTGATAAAGGTGGTCAGGAACATCATTGGTCAATGCCCCTGAGAAGGATCCTCTGGACACTTGATCAATGTGAGCAGGAGCATCATTGGTCAATGCCCCTGATGGAGCAGGGGACAGACAACAATTTTTGTGTGCCCCTTGTAAGGTCAATCTCTCAAAACCATAACATGTATTAACCATGTGGGACATGATAATTAATCAACACAAAAGCATACACAGAAAAAGGCACACAAGGGAAAACTAACTTGCTGATTTGCAAAAACGAATGTACTAATAACGTGAAAAAGTCATACTAATATAGTTCAGTAATATTTTAAAAATAAATAAAAGTATCTATTTGTGCTTTTTTCGAGTAATTATGTGAGAAAACGAATACAATTGTGAAGTAAATGACGCATATGTGTAGCTTTGGCTAGGTAACCTCTAATAGGGAAAATTAGAATGGCAGGAGGTAAACAGAAGGGCTAACATTCTAAATCTAAGGTCTGTTGTGTTTGTTTTTATATTAGTTCCCATTGAGGGCCGTACGGCCTAGTTCAAAAATGGCTGTTTATGCGAGTCTTCGAGAAGTATGGCTCTACGCATACGCAACTGTGCCAGAAATGCTTGAACAGCCTGTGCTCGGGGTAAATATGTCAAACCAGGTTGGCCTAGGACACCAGAGTTGTGCCAAAGGATTGTTGAATTTAAGAGCCTGGGAAAATTGTGTGCTGTTTCTTCATAATGTATAAAAGATACAAGGACAGAATGACAGATTGCAAAAGGGACAATTTTGAACGTGTGGGAATATGCGAAGATGACATTGCAGGTTTGGACAACGAGGACATGAGGTGACCTTCACCACCCCATTAATGGACCAATGAGAGATGAGTATGGACCCTAAAAGTTTCACATTTGAGTTAGATAGTTAGGGAAAAAGGGTATAAAAGAGCCTGTATGAAAGAGTGAAAATGTTGTTGGTTCCAGAACTTTATTGCGCACCACAACATGCTGTTGGACTGAACGAGTTTTGGTGCGAAAAGACTTTGAATTATTTTTGGACTTTAAATGTTGATGGGTCAAAGAACTGAATGCAGAGTCCTGATGAGAGGTAGACATCGAGGAGGTTAGAAAGACAGTCAGCTTGGGAACCTGTTTCGCTTTAATCCTGTCATCATCTATGGCAGTCTGGTAATATCATTTCTAAATTTCTATTTCTTGAATGTACTAATAAATGTTAAAATATTGATTTAAAAAATGCTATTTCTTTTCTGACCAAAATCCAAATAAATGTTTTCTATAAAAGTATATGAGTTATGTGTTTGTTTAAATAAAAGTCATGACAAGGTAGAAAACAAAGATGAATGGGAAATTTGTAATTGAGCTGGTTTTAATTTCCATCAACTAACTTCTACTCGCTGGTCCAACGACAAAAACAGTGGGGTGCCTTGATGTTATTTCCTAAAAATCTATAGAAGGAGAAATTATGTATATATGCATATATACATAATATAGAAAATTTTGATTTAGGTTAATAGGGTTCTCGGCTGTCCAGCACCTCGCCTTCTGGTTTTCACTGATCCTAGGAGCAGTGTGTTGTGTGAATGTGTGACTCACAGTGCTATGGGCCCCACCAATGAGTAAAGTAAGTCAGCTCCGGGGTTAAGTTTCACAGGGCTCTCTACATCTCCTTACTGCCTGTAACACCCGCTTCCGGCAGGTAAGCGGGCTAACTGTTCTCGACGCACAGCCCATAAAAACAGCATTCACCGATGCGGACTCAGCAGCGGAAGGGATACTGCTAAAGCGCTGCTGATAGCGTATGTTTTGCTTTAAATTGCGCCATTTTTAAAAAGGGAATTCTGTCTTTAAGACTACTTCTGTACTCGGGATTGTGTTTGCTCTACTCACCTCTTACGGCCCGCACCCTGGTCCTTCACAGCAAGTGCCGATTGTACAGAGGGTGATTCACAAGGCTCTCTATATCTCCTCACTTCCTGTAACACTCGCTTCAGGGAGGTGAGCGGGCTAGTTGTTCTCGACGCGCAGCCCATATGAATCGATGTCAGAGCGAATGCGAGCAGCGGGCGCACCTCTGGTGCACCTAAGGCAAGCCTGTTTGCACACTTTCACACCGGGAACTTGACCAGCACCAGTTATGGTGCCCGTTTCGATTCCACACCCCGGCCCAGAATAGCTTGGTCTACCGAACAACTAAAAGCATTGAGGCCAAAAAGATGTGATAATCCGTCTCACCTTGAGCTTGGTGCTGATTCCCTGGAGGATTGCAAATTTTGCTCCTTCAAGTTTGACAAAGCAAGAGGTAAGGGAATTGCAGCTAATCTAGACTGCACCTACAAAGCCTGTCTAGTGAACTGTAGATCTCTCCCCAATCACACAGAAGATATTTGGCTTACCCTTGTCACCGAGCACTGGGATATAATGTTCCTAACAGAGAACTGGCTAAGGGACAATAACAACCCAGATATATTCATGGCAATCCCACAGGGATATAGGATAGTGACACTTAACAGAGAAAATATAGATTGGGAGGAGGAATCACAATAATACTAAGGGAGGACTGGACAATCACTCACAAAAAATTAGAGTGTGTGGGGTCGATTGAGGTCCTTCTGTATTGTATTAAATTCTCACCCACTTCATCCTTCACTGGAATATTAGTGTATAGACCACCGGACTGTCCGGCAATACACCTTCCTGATTTATATGATAATATTCCAGATCTGTCTCTGAAATATGCCAATCTTATGATACTTGGGGACTTCAGTGTCCATATGGACAATTAAAAGTGCCCCCTTACCTCCAAAATGATAGATACTCTCAAAGGGTAAAACCTAATACAAAAAGTTACATTACCCACACATAAGGTTGAACACATATTAGATCTAATCGTTACTAATGATCGATCTCTAGAGGTCAAAGTACCCCTTCAGCTAATCTGGTCAGACCATCGACTCATACCTTTCAATTTGACCTGTATATTCAGCCCTAAACAGGGGGACCTCACCTTTGAGACCAGAAGGAACTGGAATAAAGTTGAAGTGGAATCATTAGAAGGAGAACTATTACACACCCCTCCTGAGGTAACAGGCGACCCTAGCTAGGATAATTCCAGTCTCTCTACTGGGTTACATCATCACTGGATAATCTTACCCCTAAAAAGCCAGTAAAGCGGGCTAGTAAGGAACCTTCTGCCCCCTGGTTCTCCACAGAACTTCAGACATGCAAAAGTGCATGTAAAAAACGTGAGCGTACATGGAGAAAACACTACGATTTTGCAGCAAAAAATACATATAAAATAGAGCTAAAGAAATGTAAGAAACTCAAACATCATGCTATTAGGGATTTTATTGCAGAACATATTAAATCCGCCAATACCTTGACTAAAGAGATTTTCAACCTAGTGCTAAGATTTGTCAAACCTCGGGCATTAAAGAGCTCGGTCACCCCTTCACCCACTCTCTTTGAAAACCTAGCCAGCTATTTCCAGGAGAAAACCCAGGCAATTTATAGTTCCTTCAGCAAAACACACAAGGTGATGGATGTAATGTTGCACATTGGCAAAACATTCACCCCCAGTCACAGATCTGGGTTTAATTCATCATTATTCTGCTCACCACGCCACACCAGTTCAGACATGGCATATGCAAATCAGGCTTGATCCTGTGCCTCATGGGAACAGTCCAGCCCGAACTGCCAAACCATGTCTTCCCTGGACCAGAATCAAGGATCCTAGGACCGGTTTCTAGCTATCAGCCGTCATCAGCTAGGATAGCTTGACTCCAGTGGTGTAGTGAGTACGGGACCCACGTCTGGGCATACCCTTCCCACATTGGGCAAACATCAAAACACACATGGTGATGGACGGAATTTTGCACAATGGCAAAACATTCACCCCAAGTCACAGGTATGGGTTTTATCCATTGTTATTTTGCTCACCACACCACCCCAGTTCAGACATGGCCATATGCAAATCAGTATTGACCCTGTGCCTCATGGGAATAGTCCAGACCGAACTGCAAAGCCATGTCTTCCTTGTACCAGAAACAAGAATCCTAGGACCGGTTTCCGGCTATCAGCCGTCATCAGCTAGGATAACTTGACTCCAGTGGCGTAGTCAGCATGGGACCCACGTCTGGGCATACCCTTCCAACATAGGGAAAACAGCAAAACACACAAGGTGATTGTCGGAATGTTGCACATTGGCAAAACATTCACTCCCAGTCGGCAGTTTTGATTATTAAATGTCAAATAGTCGACAGTAAGGAGCTTTTCTTGAACTTTTCTTTTTGAGTCGTAGATCTGAATTTTTTTTAGCTGATGCATACTCGTCGATAACGTTGACTTCACCCATAACAGGTGCAACAGGAAGATGTTTTAAAACATGTCTACCTTCAGTACCAAGAGAATAGCGAGACATGGCATATTTCTATTTTTGAGTAAACACATCACCTTCAATAGCTTCCAAGTAAGCTTCAAAACCCTCCTTCCATTGATCCCGTTCAACTAAAGGTAAACCAGGAGATGAAAGAAAAGGAGCAGGAGGATTCAAAGATTGTTGCATGTTGAAAACAATCAGTATGCATATACATTTGCAAAAGTATTGCTAAAATTACAGTAAAACGTAAGAAATGTTACCTAGTTGGAAATTGTAAATAAATAACATGTAATAATTACATTTTTAAATGATGTTACAAGAACTGTGCTTGTTGAGATTGTATAATAGCTGTAGTCAAAACATTCAAAAGAAGTTATTTCCATAAGGGGCGTCCCTATAACCGTATTTGTATATAGTAAACATATGCTTTACATATAAAAAATTATCGTGCTGTTTTGCCGATAGTCTTGTACATAAGAGGTGTGCCTATCGCCGTATTTGCAATGTTGTTAGATCCAGAAAGAATGCCCGGGTCGAAATGAAAGGGCTCCTTACATTAAAGGCGTGCCTATCGCCATGATGCAGATTTGAAACAAAGTCTCGATGTAAAATAAGTCAGCCTTAATATGGCGGAATGAGCGCACACAATGTGCATTTTTTAATGACTATGTACGTTGGTGAACACGTGACGATGTGCAGTTCAAATGGGTTCCAATGACGAAAGCAAATGGAGGTCGGGGCGTTTCAGTGACGCTGCGTTAAATTAAAATGTGTTTCTTTTTAGGCAAGGCAAGCGGAACTCACCGTGGTACCAATATCGAAATGCTCATCGATAGAAGAAAGCACAGCTCTGTAGCGGGTCTGGACAGCGGTGATGAAGCAAGCCAAAATCGAGCCGAAGTCCACTCAAACAGAACTCACTGCTGGCCTGGAAGAGGCGCTTCCGGTCCGGTTACACGGCCATCGCCAATGAAAAGATACGGTTGGAGAAATGAAGAGATGCTTTGCTGGTAGGATTTACTTTATTCCTTTATAAGCATATAAGTACAACCAGCAAGGCAGCCGGGAAACACCCAACTGACGCTGCCGCACATGAAAACAATTCCACATTCCAGATCTGAAGGCCCAACACTATTTTTCCCAGTCATTGGGGCCCACTCAGACAGGCACAGGAGGGGACATGGCTCTGACAAAAGATGACCTTTTGGCAGAATATAGCACTTTAAAACACAGATTTTACACCGCAATACATTCACAACACGGTTGTTACAACGACTGCGTTGTTACAACGCAGTGCCATTACAATGCGCTTGATAGAGAGCTGAACTTAGGAACAGTAAGATTTACTATTCCAGCTCCAGTGTGTGCAACAGTAGGGAATGTGAATCATACTATTCCTTAGTCTAGAGTGCTATCTAGCGCAAGTCGTTGTAACAACTTGCGTTGTAATGGCTTTGCGTTGTAACAACGCAGTTGTTGTAATGACCATGTTTTGAATGTATCGCAGTGTAAAATCCGCAACGTGAAGGTTGTTTCCCCTTCTGGCATCGCTCAAAAACTTTAAAAATGAGTTTAGGGAAGAGCTAAAGTCTGATCTCACCTATCATTAGACACCCTGAGAAGTAACAAAGGCTTGATTGTCATCCCTTCAAACTGAAGTGAACTCAGTAGGGGCAAGAGGTCTAGATCTTGAAATGAAAAGACTTGAACTCAAACAAAGGATAACTCTATTGTATACAGATACAGAACATGTATGCTCCCAGCTGCAAAATGCAAACCTCAAGAGTGAGAATTTGAAGAATCACTCCAGATGATATAATATTCGCAGACAAGGCTCAGCAGCGGGGATGGAAGGGCCGAATCTAGAGGCATTTGTAGTAGGCATGTTCTCAAATATCATGGGTGCCGCACTGGGAAACGAGGCAAGGTATGCCTGCTGTATAGTCCTCTTATGCTGAGGAGGTATCTGGAACTTAGACAAAAGGAGAGACTCACATAATCAACATGGAACTGTTTTAAGTGCCTGGCCTGGACATGGGTTTTGATCTAGGTGACCTCTCTGAGATACTAAAGGGTGTGGACCACTTTCACCAGTAGAGGCTACTCAAGATGTCGCGTTCTAATCTCGGACCCCGATCAATACTGTGACCTTATGCAAATATATAATCCATATATTCCCCTATAATGGCATAAACAATCAAGAGTGATATTTCAGAAACTCGTCTCTGGCCTAACACGATCAGAGCCACATTTCAGAATCTCTTCCTCTGCAGCTTCCTCTGCAGCTCAATCGAGCAAATGACACAGCAGAAGCCACTATCTAAGATTCCTAGATTACACTCCGAGTTCTTCAACAAGATAAAACTCAGCAACCTGGGAAAACCCCGCTTGCTATGTTTTGATTAGTAATAGAACTCTAATGAGCACTGAGAGACGATCACTTCCTAGTGACATCTTTATTGACGTCTTATGTCTTATGTCCAAAATCTTACGTCAAACAAAGCACCTTTCAGGTATAAATATTACCAACGTTGATTTAAGCAAACGCTGCCTCAACGACATCGATGATAGCGATGGTGTGGTGAACATAGTAGCAGAACAGCTGTCCCCTGCAAAGCCCAGCAGATACAAGCTGCCCATGGAGTGGAGTGGTGTGGCTCACTGGTTAGATGCGGCAGACCCGGAAGCAGAGAACGGCCCGGGACCAGGGTTCAATTCCCGACGCGGCAGGGTCATGGACCAGAGTCAACGGACTCGATAATTCTCGCCTCGGTGCCTACTCTAACCAGGGATCACACTCGGCAACTCTGGGCATTAAGCTTGCCTCATCTCTACAACGGCCCCCCACAGACGCCGGGGATGCCTGGTTTCACCTTGGAGATACCCAGAAAGGACCATCTCACAGGGAAAGCCAGGACGGGTTCCCCAGCGGTCTTCAGCGCCAGGACACCCTGAGATGGGGTAACAGTGCACTTTACAAGTATCATCATTACATTACATTACGGACGCTGCCCCTCCTCCTCCTCGACGCGCTGAGAGAGACGCTGTCTTTTCTCCTGCCGAGAAAATCCAGCTCCGGCGTTTCCAGCCTACTCTTGCGAGTTACTGGGATATCGAGTCCTGGAAGGAGATACAAGACCTCCAACATTCTATTCCAGAGGTATGGTGTTGACTAAACCCTTAGAGAGAATTCTTGAAGCAAACCTTGGCAAAACCAACTTAACTAAAACTGCTACTTACTTACTCCCTCCCACGTATTAGGCTTAGGTCAGGTACACTGGGGTAGGCGTAGTTAGAAGCACCAGTTGAGTATGTTAGCCTAATGTATATATGAATGTATATATGTTTTATTCATTTTAAACCATTGTATGGTTAAGAAACCATATCAATGCTTTTACAGTATTATTTCGTAATACTCATTTTACTGTACGCACTTTTTATAATAACTAGTCTTGCAATTGTGGCAATTCATTTCTCTTGTATGAGAAGAAAGACTGTTCAACAAATAATACCTTTTTATTGAAAACGCCCGTCTCTCTATTCTCTGCATATTGGTGAAAGTAATCTGCACAAAACTGACTGAGTAAAATAACTGTCTATTGTTTCACACAACTCTAGAGATTGACTCTTATTCTAAGGAGCAAAGTTGTCATGTTTATGCGGTTGTTGGAAAACTGAATCCCTTCTTGTCTGTACCAGGGAAGCTGATCACTTCCTATTCAGTCAAGAAAGTTTCCAGTGACCTCTGAGCTAGTTGGTAACAAACCCAATTAAGTTTAGCATAGTCAGTGGAGACCTGGAAGATCCGCACTTCTACGTCTATACTACTGTTTATGTTATTCCAATGCGCAGGGCCTATTGGGAAAATAGAAACTACACTACAAAGATGGATGTATTGCGCTCCTATTTGCCCTATTTAGAGCCTGCCCTCAAAAGCTTCTGAGATGCTGATATGCAGGGTATACCGGGCATCTACTGAACTGGACTACAATCCCCAGATTTATGTTTCAGCAGATAAGTGTATTGAATGTTGAGGGGCTACAGCTCCTAAGTTTATTAAAAAATATATTTTTAGTTTTCTGACTGCATGTTCAGAGGTAATGAGAGGGACATGGGTAGAGATTGGTGGGAGGGTCCTGATGGCCGTGGGAGAGTTGATTCTGAGGGTTCCAGGGGATTTGCGGGGTAATGTAATCCTGAGCAGGGAAGGTTCAGAGTACATGGCAGAGCTGACAGTTAAATTATCTCATGGCGGTTACACTAGGTACTAGGGATCTCAAGGGGCTCGATTTCATGCACAAAAGATGCAAATTCTGAAAATATATTGGGGATCACTGGTTCGGGATAGTGGCCCTAAAGAGAACCTATTTAAAATGCACTGAGGATCATAGACTACGACATAGATCCTATCAATTGATTTACAGATCATCTGCAATTTCTGAACACAATGGGGTAGCCCTGTTATTTCACTCTTCTTTTAAATTTCAAACTCTGGAGTTTAAATCTGACAAGGAGGGGAGGATGCTAATGGTTAAAGGGATCCCTCATAGACGTACATGTACTATTGCCACAATTTATACTCCAAACTCAACTCAGAAAGCATTCCTCCCCTCCTTTCCTAACCAACTGGCAGGATTTGCAGAAGGTGAAATTATTGTTTTGGGAGACTTTAATCTCATTTGGGATCCATCTCTGAATAGTACCCACCCCAGAGGGTACACACTGGTATCTTCTCTCATCAAATGAAGCATGAATTACCACAGCTGGGGCTGGTGGAGGCGTTGCACCCATTCAGTCTCCCCACTACAGCTTTCACTGTGTTCTTCATACAAATGAAACGTATTTCAGAATAGACCATATCTTTGTAAGCCAAGCATTGCAGTCAACCATAACAACCAAAGGTCCACCCAATCTCCATTTCTCATTATGCATGCTTGAAATCCCATAAGATTGGCCTGTAAGAAGTCCCCTTTCCCCAGATGATTTTTTCCGAGTTCCTTGAAACATAATCGTACATTTCAAGATGACCTTAGAGCAACAATTACGGAGTATTTTCAAACCATCCACCCCCAAGACAATAATTACGCAATATAATGGGATGTCTTTCAATCAATCAATCAATCATGGGTTTGTTAAGTGCGACTACTTACCTGTAAGGGTCACAAGGTGCTGGGTTGGAGGGGAGGTGCAGGATCCTGTCCTTCAAGGAGGAGGTCTATCGAAGAGCCATGTTTTGAGGTCCCTGGTGAAGATGGGGAGTGATGTTGTCTGTCTGAGGTTGAGAAGGAGTGTGTTCCAGGCTCTGGCTGCGAGGAAGGAGAAGAAGCAGCCTCCTGATCTGGACTTCCTGATGCGGGGACCAAGGCAAGGGAGAGCTGGACTGATCGTAGGGCCCTTTGGGGTGCGTGGAATTTAGGTCGGCTGTTCAGGTATGCTAGTCCGGTGTTGTGGAGGGCTTTGTGTGCATGGGTAAGACTCTTGAAGGTGATTCTTGCCTCGATGGGGAACCAGTGGAGTGTGCGTAGATGCTGGGAGATATGGCAGTGTCATGGCAAGTTGAGGATTAGTCTGGCAGCATCGTTCCGGATGTTTTGTAGCTTGCGGGTGAGGTTTTTGTTGATTCCGGCGTAGTGTGCGTTGCTGGAGTCAAGTCTGCTGGTGACGAGGGCGTGAGTGACGGTCTTTCTTTTGATCCGGCAAACCATTTTGAGTTCCGGGTCCAGGATGATTCTGAGGTTGCATGTGTGGTCTGTGAGGGTGGGCGGGCTTCCGAGTGCAGCTGGCCACCAAGCGTCATTCCATTTGTCAGGGTGTGGACCCATGATGAGGACTGCTGTTTTGTTCATGTTGACTTGTATACAGCTGCTCTTCATTCATTTGGCAACTGCTTCCATGGCTTCTTGAAAGTTGTGCTTGGCTGTGTTGGGTTGCTTAAACAGGGAGAGGATGAGTTGGGTATTGTCTGCGTATGAAACAATGTTAAGTCCGTGGGTTCTGACTATGGGGGTGAGCGGAACCATGTAGACATTAAACAGCGTGGGGCCGAGGGAGGATATTTGGGGGACTCCGCAGGTGGTCGGTGAAGAGTCCAAGAGGAAGGGAGGGAGTCAGACCCACTGTGTTCCACCGGAGATGAATGAGCGGATCCAGTCGAGGGCCTTGTCCCAGATCCCTGCTTTGTGAAATCTGTGTGTTAGGGTGCGGTGAGAAACTGTATCAAAGGGCATTGACAGGTGAAGGAGGATGAGGGCTACTGTCTCTTCTATGTCCAGGAGTGACTGAATGTCATCTGTTGCGGTGAGGAGGACGGTTCCTGTGCGGTGGTTCTTTTTGAAACCTGATTGGGAGGAGTTGAGGATCTTCAATGATATGGCGAGTTGGCTGTTGATGGCTTTCTTGATGACTGTCACTGGGAATGGGAGCATGGAGATAGGTCTTGAGGTCGGTGGGGTCCACCGAAGGCTTCTTCAGGAGGGGGTTGGTGTCAGTGTGTTCCCAGTCATAGGGGAAGGAGGTGTTTGCGAGGGAGCAGCGAAGCAAGGGTGCGATGGTGTCGGCGGCTCTGTTGAAGATGTGGTGGGTGCAGATGTCTGTGGAGGCCCTGGAGAGGATTGACTTCATCATCTTCCATGTGTCTTCGGTGGTGAGGGCTGTCCCAGCTGTCAATCGTTGGCTTTGAGGTGTAGGCGGTGGTTGGTGAGGGTTCTGTGTGTTGGCTGTTTTTATCAAAGTTGTCGTAGATGTTCTTGAATATGTGGTGGAAGAAGGTGCTGAGGTTATCACAAAGGTCTTGTGAGGAAGGGATATCTGTAGACTCACTAATGGGTTGGGCGAACTCCTTGAAGATGCAGAAGAGTTCTTTGCTGTTGTGCACATGCATGGAGATTATGTATTTGATGGCTTTCTTCTTGTATTTCTGATGAGTTGGTGGTGGGCATTAATTGTTCCTCTGATTTTATTGTGGGTTTCTGTAGATTTGGAGTTCCTCCAGGTCTTTTAGAAGCGGCGGAACATTTGAGCCCGGATTCTCGGAGATCAGTGGTAAACCAGCTGGCTTTTCTTGCATGTTTGTAGTTCTTCTTGAGGGGGGCTATGGTGTTGGCGCAGTCGAAGATCCATCTGTGCAGGGTTCGGGCTGTGGTTTTAGGGTCATCGTCGTCCGCGATGGTTGGGGTGGAGTTGCCGAGTGAAGAGGTGAGCTGGTCGTTGGGGGTTTTGGTCCAATTTCTTCATCGGAGCAGCTGCTGGGTTCTGTGGATGGTGGGTGTTCTGAAGGTAAAGTGGATACAGTGATGGTCTGTCCACAGGTGTTTGGTGGTGTGGCTGAATGTGATGGAGTTTCCTGTTGTAAAGATGTGGTCGAGGGTGTGTCCTGCTGACTTCATGGGTTCAGTCATGATCTGGCAGAGTCCTATCTTATGGAGGTTGTCCAGGAGGGATGTGGTGTTGGGGTCTTTTTGGTTGTCCAAGTGGAAGTTGAGGTCTCCCAGCAAGGTGTAGTTGGTGGATGCGATGGCCTGCGGGGTGATGTTGTCCATGATGGTGTTGGTAAGTGGTTCGCTGGGTTGGGAGATGAGGGTTCTCTGGAGGGTGGTGTTGGGCTGGCCTTTATCTTGAATTTTAGGTGTTCCATCAGGTATATGGGCTTGATGGGTAGTGTGCTTAGCTGGAGGGTGTATTTGTGGACGAAGGCGATCCCCCCAAGGACAGGGCGTGGGGTCCTTCTGGGTGATCTTGTATCCTTGGTTAATGTTGATGGAATGTCAGGTCCCGAGGTGGTGTTGGTCCAGGTTTCAGTGAAGAATGTGACGTCCATGGTGGTGCTGTTGATGAGGTCCCAGATTTCGGTGGCGTGTTTATGGAAGGATCTGACATTGAGGAGGATGCATTACAGGATCTTTGGTGCAGGTGTGTTCTTGCGGCAGGTTTTGCTGGATCTGTAGTCTTAGTGGTGCTGCAGGAGTGGCGGCAGCACTGACAGCTGAAGGATCCATAGGTGTCGGCTGGTGATGCTAGCTTGCAGTTGTTGTTGCGGCCTTGGTTGAGTGCATAGAGTGCCGCAAAGTTGTAGCGTTGGAGGGTCGAAGGTCCAGGGCTTCTGGTGCGCCTTTGGTGCTTCAGCTGCCAGCGACCTTCATTAAGTAGGGGTCATCGAAGGCTGGATAGCTGAGAGACAGGAGCAGGGAAGGGTAACTTTTTGGGGCTGGTTGTGCTGAGGAAGAGACCGCACGGGCAGCAGCAGGGGGGGAAACGGCCGAGAGGTACCCAGAAAAACGAGCAAAAACAGTGCAAAAGTTGAAAAAGAATATGAAAAGTTATAGGAAGAGAGTAGAAGGGTGAAAAACTAAGGCGAGTGTAAATAGGATAAAGAATGAAGGAGGCAGAATAAACAGACCGAAAGAAGGGATGAGAGGGCCACTTGACCACCAGGGATGAGGCACAGGTATAGCCTGCAGGTAGAGGACGGCCTTGAACACCAACACTCGAGAGTGTAGGGGCTCAGGATGGCCTCACTTGATGGTGGAGCTGAGAGGGTGGGAGAGCAATTTCACTGACAGTGACTAGGGCAGTAGTATGAGGGAAATGCATATCTCTTATAACTACTCTCAGGAAGGAAAAAAACAAAGAATAAATATGACTAGAGGACGAGCTGCTCTAAGCTAAACTAGCCCATAGGGAATCTTCCACACTTCTTCAAAGCAAGATGACAGCACTTAGGGGAAAGGTTACAGCTGTATATTCCAATAGAGCAGAACTCACACTGCTATGCCTCAAACAAAATGCAAATGAGAGGGGAAACAAGGTGGGCTCTCATTTGGCCAGACAGTTGGGGGTGTGAAGAACCGGGTTTTAGAACCCAGCGGCGCCAGGGGCACGCCCAATGTCTTCGGGTTCACCTGTCTTAGAATACAGAGACACGGGATACTTCTCGGTGATGTCAAGGATCAAATTTATTGGATGCAACCAGGAACAGAAGTCTCCGAACCACGACACGGGTGGTTCGTCAGAGACTGTACAATTTTAGTATTGCGAGACATCGTATTTTATGCCAAAAATCACATTCCTGACTAGCATCAATTACTTACGAACTGTCCAATCACAAAGTGACATTTCAGAAGGTATCCCATAATGACAAGCCCACTTTCAGTTGTCCAGCCCATCATCAATTACAGGGAAAACCCAACATTCTTGCACGGACAGGTCGGACAGACTCATTATAAAAGAACCTCAACCCAAACCATAAATAGGCCATAAAAGATGGAACAGAAACAGATGAGAAGCAAGATAGAAGGGTGTGTGTGTGTGCCATAAACTCAGCAATGTCCTGCTCTTTGATCTCTATCCGACCAGCTGCCGAACAAGGAACTGGCTCTACAAGGTTAGCTTTGGGCAATGGAGTCAGTTCGTTCAGGTCATCTAGAAGTCAGCTAAAGGTGTACATGTCCCAAAGACTCGCTCGGCCGTAGTCATCGGCCTATGTCAGGGCAACCACAAAATGGCTGCCGTACACAAAATGGAACCCGAAGGTTCGGGACGAAATCCCTGAATACACAGTGTATCCATCAATCGATCATGACGAAAACACTTGTACATACCGCACTCGTCATTTGCGGTCCACTGATACCAAAATCGTCACGATACACCGACCTTTATTGAATGGATTCAGAATCACGGAACCTCAGGTGAAGCAGGAAAAAGATTATATAGGTCCTATTCGGTATGCAAAGGGGGCTTTGATTTATAGCAAAGGATTGAAGGTGAAGGTTTTTAAAGGGTTCAATAAGACTTTATTCTCTCGGGATAACCGGCTATATGAAGTCATGTTGGATCTGGTACACTCTGATCAATCAGGTTTTATCAAGGGGAGGCAGACTCATGACAATCTGGGACAAGTCGTCCATTTGTTGGAATAGGTTGAAAGGAGGAATACACCTGCAGTGTTCTTGGCATTAGACGCCGAAAAGGCATTTGACCGAGTAGACTGTCAATTTTTCTATGTCTCTATGCCAACCCTCGTTCAAGTGTAATGATCAAAGAGACAGTTTCCATTTTTTTCCAGTTGGAAAGGGGCACACAACGGAGGTGTCTCCTCTTAGTTTTGCCTTAATTATCGAACCTTTAGCTGCAATGATAAGGGTCTCCCCACTGATCATGGAGACACCTTTTGGGTCAGTCAATCATAAGATTTAATTATTCATTGATGATGTGCCCTGACGCTCATCTTCCTACAGACTTCATTACAAGATCCACAAAGTGAACTTCTGGAGTTAGAACTGCTGACGGGATTCACAGTAAATCTGTCAAAGTCTTTTTTTACAACTTTGACAGACCCTGTGGGTGAAATGGGGGACCTGGGCTCTAATGCACCCTTCAGAGTGGCAAATAAGGAGATTACATATCTAGGCATAAAGATTACACCTCGGGTCGAAGACCTTCATAAGGAAGACTACCATCCCCTCCTTTGCCAGCTACCACAGGATCTGACGACATGGACCCCACTATACCTGACTTGGTTGGGTAGAATTAATGTTATTAAGATGACTGTTTTGCCACATTTGCTCTATCTCTATAGGAGTCCCCCTGTGGAAGTGGGCAAACTGTTCTTCACCTCCCTGTGTTCTAAGCTGACAACTTTCAAATGGCAGAAACGTACAGCCTATCTCTCAAATAAATTATTAATGCATCCTAGTAGTAAGGGAATGCTTGCATTTCCATTTTTTCTGTTGTATTATAAGGCAGCACAACTTAAGGGGATTGCGAAATGGTCTTTGAGGGAGTTGGATAAACACTGACTCTATATGTACAGGACAGTCATGTGAAGAGTAATTTAGGATGTTGTCTGGAAGCCTAGAGAGTTGTACCCCCTTAATGCCTATTGAAGAACAAATACAAGAACTACTTTGAAAGTGTGGGATGAGGGGACCTCATATCCCCTTAATAAGAGCTCCCCACCTAGCACTCACAGAGGGACCCTTTGATCTTTGGAGAGAAGGAAGGTGTATTACTATCTCTGCTTTGTATCATGGATGGGTTATACTGATATTTGACAATTGCGGCAGGGATTTCAATCTATCTATCACAGAAAAGTTTCACTACACTCGATCAGTACACTGGGTCACGCAGCCCGAGTATAGACAAATAGCCACCAGGCACTTGTTAACCATTAAGATACATGTGTGTCATGAAGGGGGATCCAGTTGAAGTATTTCATTTTTATACCCTCCTCTTAACACATCGACTGAAGCTCACATACTGGTACATTGTGGACTTTGGGACAAGATTTTATGAATCACAGGCAATACAGTACAATGGAAAAAATTGATGAGCAATATACCTAGGTTTAAACATTAGGCTTAAGAGAAGCTCATTTTAAAGTTTATTATGATTGGTATCTCTTGCCCACAATGCTCCATAAGATATATCTATATGCATCAGATTGATGTTGGAGATGTTGTGGGCTCCTGGGACACTTACGACACATATGGTGGGATTGCCCCACGATCAGACCCTACTGAAATGAGATTCTGGACCAAATGAAAGATATTTTAAGGTATCTCTTGACCCAGATGCCTGAATTTGTTTTGTTTTGTAGTGATTGCAAGATCCCTCTCTGAAACATCAAACAATGATATCACTGGTGGTCTGTACATGCCTGCCTTATTTTACTTTTCTTTGGATTAGCATGTTTTTATAAGAAAAGGATGTTTAGAGGGAAGGGGATGGGTTTCCTGTTTCCTCTTCCTTTGTATTGAACAATAGGACAGTGTGGTTAATTGGGCAGTGACCATGTCTTTCTCTTTGTATGTTGATGGAAATAATACGCACAATATGAGGAAAAAAGATAAATGAAAACTGCTAAAAATGAGAACTGAAATGCTTGAATGAATCTCATTCAATGTCCATCATTGTTCTGCCCACCAAGTCACCTGAGTTTAGGCCCAGCCATAACCGTATGCAAATAAGTCTTGGTCCTGCTCCAATAGAAAAAGTCCATCCAGAATGGTCAGGCGAGGTCCACTCTGATTCGGAATACAAGCAATTCAAGCAATACTTCACTCATGAGGATGAAGTATATTAAAATTGGTATGTGTTTGCTATTATTACCATCTGGAGGGGACATGGCAGTTCGGCCTGAACTATTTCTACGGAAGAAGAACCAGCAGTGGTCTGGAAAGTGGCTCCAGACAAATGCCAATGGCTGAGATTATCTCAAGCATTACTTCCATCAACTGGTTGTTTCTGCAGTTGACACCCTAAGTGCAGCAGGCATGCCCAGGCATGGATTCCATGCTGACTGTGCCACAGAACTCAAGCCACACCTAACCAAGAGGCCTAGGAAGGTCAAAAGCAGTCTTGGATGCCTGTATTCCCATCTGAAAGGGACCTGGCCTGGCAGTTATGGCTGGATGGTTCCAAACTGAGCAGAACCAAGACTGATTTACTTAAGACACATGTCTGTCAAGAATGGCACAGTGGGCACAAATCAATGGTCTTGAATGTGGCCAAAGTGACTGCCTATGGCCATGATTAACTCAAGCATTCCTTCCATAGCCTTGCTGTTTTTGCAGTAAACACCCTAGTGCAGCCGCTATATGCCCAGACTTTGAGCCCGTGCTCACTGTGCCATGGGTCACAAGCCGTAGGACTCTAGCAATACTTCACCAAGAGACCTAGGTAAATCGAAACTAGTCTGGGGTTGCTTGTGTTATCATCTGGTGGGAACCTGGCCCTGTTGTTTGGACTGGACGATTTCCATTGGAACAGGGACATGACTGATTTGCTAAAGGCGGGCCTCTGTCTAAAATGGTACAAAGTGCAGAAAACAATGGCATTGAATATGACCTGGGCAAAAGAAACAATTGATAGAAGAAGTGCTGGACAATGCAAACATTTACCCCTTTCACAAGGATCTGGGTTTAATCCATAATTCATTTGCTCACCACACCAGTGTTGACCCAGCCATATTCAAACAAGTCTTGACCCAGTTCCTTATGGGAACAGTCCAGCCCAAACTTCCAAGCCAGGTCCTCCCTGGAGCAGGATCAGGCATCTTGGGACCAGTTTCCGGGCATCACCCTTTATCAGCGGGCTAGCTTGAATTCAGATCGGGTAGTGAGCATGAGAACCACATTTGGGCATACTCTTCCCACTCAGGACGACATTTGCAAAAGAAACAATTGATGGGCGGAGTGCTGGATAATGCAAACATTCACCCCCAGTCACTAGGATCTGGGGTTAACCCATCGTTCTTTTGCACCACCCCAGTTTGGACCAAGCCATATGCAAATCAGTCTTGACCCTGTTCCTTATTGGAAAAGTCCAGCCCGAACTGCCAAGCCAGGTCCTTCATGGCCCTGAAACAAGCATCCTAGGACTTGGACCATTCCAAGCATTGTCTATTTTTCCTCAAATCTTTAAAAACTAATATCTTATTGAAGTGGTGTCATTTTGGTATCGTGTTTATCACATTTACTCTATTTTACTAATTTGGTTTGGGATTTTAATATTTGATGTTTAGACTATATGACTCTCTCAGTCCTGCATAATTACTTCACACATTCCCTGGGTTAAGCTTTGTCACCTGTGAACTATAGCTTCCAGCAGGCTGACCTCAGGTTACATTAGTGTCCCCGAGAGCTCACTCTGACAAGAGTTGTAATTATTCCTTGAGTGACCATTTGCCCATCTCAAATAATAATCCAGTTTTTCACAGATGGTATTTGCAGAACATCATTAATGCTGCCCCCTCTTTTCCACAGAGAGTCTCACCGGTGTCCAACTGAGATGTTTCCTTTCTGTAGAGCACTCTGTGCTGTTCCAGCACAGCACACTGTACTGTTCCTGCACAGCATTGTGTACTGTTCAAGTACTCTGTACTCTTCCTGCACAGCACTCTGTACTCTTCCTGCACCTCACTATGTACTGTTCCTGCACAGCACTAGGTACTGTTCCTGCACAGCACTAGGTACTGTTCCTGCACAGCACTCTGTCTACTGCTCCTGTTCAGCACTCAGTACTGTTCCTATACTCTGTACTGTTTTTTTTGCAGCACTCTGTGCTGATCACGCACAGGACTCTGTACTGGTCCTGCACTGCACTCTGTATATTGTTCCTGCACAGCACTCTGTACTGTTCCTGCACAGCATTCCATCAAGTTCCTGATTTGCACTCTGTACTGTTCCAAACAATCTGTACTGTCCCTTCACAGGAATGTGTACTGTTCCTACACAACACATTGTTCTGTTCCAGCACAGCCTAAAGAACATCAAAGAATGTCCCCACCTTACTTAAACAAGAGCAATTGCTCCAGAATATTGAAAAATTCACCCACTGAAATGCTCAACCATTTTTTTTATTTATTTATTTGTCATTATTAAATATTTTATAATTTTCTTTAAAAAGATTCAGACAAAACACATAGATAAATTAATTCATGAAAGTGCACAAAATATATCACATTGCATTATAATCATATAAACTTTGCACAAATATTCATAAAACACAAAATAATACAGCCCACAATTAACAATATTCAAAAATAGACATACACACTATGTATACAACAAACAAAAAGCAAATACTTATAGTGCATACAATAAATCCAAAAGACATTCAATTACGGAAAAGTGAAAAACATCAGACATTACAAAGAACAAGAATTTACAATTCACAAATATACCATACAAAAAAACAAACAGAAGAAAAGTGATGATGCGCATTTTGAACGGTACTAAAAGGCATAAAAAAATCCTTCGTCAGGGCGCACATTTCATACTTTAATTAATATTCGTGATTCATGGGTGGTCATCAAACAATATAGGTGTAAAATATAGTGTGCACGGCAGGGCTGAATAAACTATCTGTGGGAGAAGAATATACAAGGAATAAAAAAGTTAAAAGCAGGACTAATCAAGGTCACAGACTGAGCAAAACATTAACAAGGTTAACAAAAAAGTACAAAAACTCAAAATAAAGGATAAGAAACAAAATAAAAAGAAAAAGACGAATGATATATAAGAATATGCATAACGATCCAACCGTAATGTAGACCTCATATCCCAATAAACTGTGTAGGGGACAGGAAAAAAAATATATCTATCTCCGTCACCACTATCAAAAAATACACACCTTACAACTCTAGGGGTACAGGTTACTTCCTTATCCTGAAGTCTTGATGACACAGGATATGCATCCTAAAAGACTGAGATTCCTAAATCAATATAAACAGAAGAGAAAGATATCGGTAGGCCTTAATCCTCGCGGAACAAATCATTACTGCGGAGTTAGGGCACAGAACAAATAGAATGTCTAAGGTTTAAATGAATTGGCCCACAAGGAGCAGCCTAAGTGTCATGGAGGAAAAGGATCTCAGAGTTGGGCCAACATCTCAAAGGTCTGGGGCCCATAGACAAAATTCTTGCTACAAAGTGTGGAAAAAGTCTATGCTCCCCTAGTTCGCTTGTGCAGAGAGAAGGTATAAAACTGGCTAAACTAAAAATCAAAAGAAAGATAGAAAAAAGATAGATAAAAAAAGGGGTAAAGTAGTAAAGATAAGGAGAAAAGAAGGGATTAACAGGTATATAATAGAATCGCACCACAGGAAATAGGCACTGATAACATCCCATCTTGATTACGCCAATGCCCTCTACCTTGGTATCACAGCAGGCCTCTGCCATAAACTTCAGACGGTCCAAAACGCCGCCACCCGGCTGGTGGAGAGAATCCCTGCTAGACACCATATTTCTCCACACCTCCGTAAACTGCACTGGCTGCCCATAGCTAAAAGATGTGTGTTCAAGGCCATGACACTGGCCTTCCGAGCATCAAAAGGCAGTGGGTCGGCACACTTGAAAAACACCCTGCGACCCTATGCCAACTCCAGGACCTTACGCTCCAATACCCTGCATTTCCTGGAAACTCCCCAATTTAAACGCTCTCGTGCAGGTGGAAAAACCTTTGAGGTCTGCACTTCTCAGCGTTGGAACAAGCTCCCACTAGCCTTACGCACCTGTCAGACAGAATCAGCTTTCCATAAATCCCTGAAAACACATCTATTCTCTTCTTAAAACTGGATATCTGACCTTATGGCCTCTTTTTTCAGAGTTCTCAGCGCCGGGACGCCCCGTTGGGGCCACTGCGCGCTCTACAAAATACTCAAATAAATAAATAAATAAATAAATAAATAGTAAAATGCTGCCTCATGGACAATCGCGACCCCCCTGGGACCAAATGATGTAGAGGCTCCAATAAAATATACATTTAAAGAATGAAACCTAAAATTGAATCCTATCAATGTTAGAGACGCAGAGTGGAAGGCGCTCACCTGGAAATAAGTAAAGGATATACACGGGTACACTCTAAAGGCAGCTTTCAAGAGAAGTTCTTCTCAGGTCAAGACACTTTACCCAACGACAATGTTTCTGGCTTCCGACCACCCTCGGTGTTCACTCCTTTGTTGGACCAGGTTCGTCCTGAAGTGGGCATTTTCGAAGAAAGTGTCTATTCTAAAATTCAGAGCATGACAACAGTTGTTTCTAAACCAGCGTACAATCTTGACTCTGAGGAGTACCAGGCCTTAAAGAAAGTCTCCTCTGACCGCACCCTTACTATTAAGCCGAGTGATAAGGGGGATGGCATTGCGGTTCTAGATAGTCAGGAGTATAAAGAGCAGATACTTCTCATGCTCAATGTCCGTGAGCACTATCGGCGGGTCGCCTCGTATCCTTTGGATAAAATTCAAACTGAGATCATTGAGATCTCCCATAGAGCCCTTGAACATGGATCCATTTGCAACCAAGAATTTGAATACTTTAATAAAACTTTTTTTTAAAGTTCTGGTTCTTTACGGGTTGCCTAAAATGCATAGGAACATCCATACTTCCCCATACAGACGTATAGTGTCCACTGTGAGAAGTTAGCCTGGCATATGTTGTCCACTATTCTAGTGGGCACCTTGCACCAGTCTAAACGACCACATATTCAACATGCAGACACAGCCATTGCCCCCCAACTACGGAAGGTTATCAACATCTCCTTCGAAACAGCGATATTCCCAGAAAGCTGGAAGCACACCGAAATCAACACCCTCCTCAAGAAGCCCAAGGCGGACCCCAAGGACCTCAAGAACTTCCGCACCATCCACAAGCTCCCGTTCCCGGCGAAGGTCATCGAGAAAATCATCAACATGCAACTGACCCACCACGTCGAAGTCAACAACATCCTGGACCCATCCCAATCCGGATTCAGACGAAACCACAGCACCGAGACTGCCCTCATCGCCGCCAAAGACGACATCAGGCACCAATTACACAATGGTGAAACATCAGCCCTCATCCTCCTGGACCTCTCGGCCGCCTTTGACATGGTCTGCCATCACATGCTAAAAAAGCTCCTCCAAGAAGCTGGTATCCAAGAGAAGGCCCTCGACTGGACCACATCCTTTCTCTCCGGCAGATCACAGAGCGTCCGCCTCCACCCTTCCGATCCAAGGCCACCAACATCATCTGCGGCATCCCCCAGGGCTCCTCCCTCAGTCCAATGCTGTTCAACATCTACATGGCCCCCCTCGCACAAGTGGCCCGCCACCACAACCTCAACATCATCTCCTACGCTAACGACACTCAGCTCATCCTCTACCTCACCATAGACCCACGCACCACCAAAACCAACATTCATGTTGGTTTTTGCATTTGTCGTCCGAGTGGGATGGGTATGCTCAGACGTGAGTCCCATGCACTCCACACCACTGGATTCAAGCAAGCCGGGCTGAAGACGGCTGGAGTGCCAGAAACCCGTCCTCAGAAGCTTGTTTCCGGTCCAGGGAAGGCATGGCTTGGCAGTTCGGGCTGGACTGTTCCCATGAGGCACAGGGTCAGACTGATTTGCATATGGCCATGTCTGAACTGGGGTGGTGTGGAGTGCAAAAAAACGATGGATTTGGGCCCAGATCTCTGTACTGGGGTGAATGTATGACATTGTTCTGCATTCTGTCCATCACCTGTGGTTTTTGCCTAATGTTGCTAATGCCTATATTCAAGGAGAAGTTCATTTATAATGAGATTGCCCCCTTTTTTGAGAATGTTACCAACTGGAATCGTTTTATAGACAACATTTTCTCTATTTGGAAGGGCCCTGATGAACAGCTCAACTAATTCATTTTATGGATCAATCTTTGTGACACACACCTTAAGTTTAGTACCAATATCAGTACTGATAAAATTGAATTTCTGGATGTCTGG
Source organism: Lissotriton vulgaris (assembly GCF_964263255.1). Classification (NCBI taxonomy): domain Eukaryota; kingdom Metazoa; phylum Chordata; class Amphibia; order Caudata; family Salamandridae; genus Lissotriton; species Lissotriton vulgaris. The sequence continues at coordinate 3,887,319 of NC_141692.1, forward strand.
AGTCAGGTCACCAACCAACTTATTGAAGTATCCCTATATACGAAACCTACAGCACGGAATACTCTTCTTTTTTACAAAAGCTTCCACCCACGGAGCCAGAAGAGCAGTATACCCTTTAGCCAATTTCTGAGGCTTCGTCGAAATTGCACTGACATCGGCAATTTCAGTTTCATGCTTCACAACTTAAGACAAAGTTTCTCCAGAGGGGATACCCACACAGACGGGTCAGAGAATCATATAAGAGGGCAAAATATTACAACTGTGATGCCCTGCTGCACCCTAACAACGAGAAGAAAGATCCCAAGTTGGTTGTGGTTACTACCCATTCCAACTTTAATGACAAGCTGAGATATATTGTCAATTCTCAATGGCATATTTTGAACACAGGCAAATCAGTGGAGAAACTGGAAAAACCTATCTTCGCTTTTAGGCGGAATAAGAACCTTAGAAATGCACTAGTTAGAGCCTCTGTTTCCCCGGACTCTGAGTTTACCCAGAGATCTATCAAAGGTTCTAATCCCATCAATGTTAGTCACAGATATGACAATTGCCACGCATGTGATGCCGTTATTACCACTTCTGAACTTGTGTGGGGCAAGAAGAAGTTTTCCTTCAGGGAAATGACAAACTGCTGTACCAAAAATGTTATCTACCTCCTTCTTTGCCCTTGTCGTAAGGGGTATGTCTGCGAAACTGGTAGACAATTCAGAACGCGGTTCAGTGAGCATAAGTCATTCATCCGCAATTACCAGATGGGAGCACCTCTGGTTGCCCATTGGAATGAACTTAAACATACCACTGAGGACCTCAAATGGCTTATTCTTGAACGAGTGATCTGCCCCAAGGACGGCAACCTTGATGCCTTGAGAGGTAAAAGGGAGGTGTTCTGGATCTTCACCTTACAGTCGGCCACCACGGGCCTGAATGAATGTCTTCTGTGGGAGAATGCCATTATTTAATGGCTTTGTGGCCTTTTATTCTTCTGCTTGCCATAGACTCTTCCGTGCTTCTAAGCTTAGGTTGACGGTTATATACCTTTGGTAATGCTACCAATGGAGTCCCTCTCTTCTAATGAGTCCTCTGCATTTCCTTCCCGTGGTTATGCTTTATTCCACCTTTATTCTCCCCTGGGAGGTTCCTATTATCATTCTGCTAGATATTTGTAATGGTTATTGGGCGAGCTTCCTCCCCACCCCCTTTATTTTTTGGTTTGGTTTTATTTTTAGCACATGATACTTTGTTTTCGATCGCTGCATTCGCTGGTTGTTATTTCACCGGATCGGGTCTATTTTTCTTTTTTCTTTTTCCTTTTCTCTATATGTTGGGACTTTTCTGTGTATTGACTGAGGGTGGGTAGCAGAGGCCCTTTCGAGCTGGATAGGGTGTGGCCACACTCAACTGTGGTTAGGAGAATCGTTTCAATAACACACTGGTAAAGAAGAAACAATAGCGTGAAATGACGACTTGTCAGGTTGGAGTGGCACGTTTATTATTACACACACATATATCAATGAGGCATATTGCTAAAGAACACTCTGAGAAACCCTGGCTTCACTCTGCCAGAAACTATGTAAGATATCAATTGCTTATAAAATGCTGCAAAGTGAACTGAAGTGACTATCTACTAAAATATAACTTTCAGTGTGAAATGGAGGCTTCAAGCAGGCATTAAATCTAGTTCACAAAAATGCTTTGACTACACACCACTCTCCTGAGGAGAAACATTATTGCAGGTTTAAGAACTCTAGTACGAATAAAATATCAGAGGCTGAGATCAAAAAGACACAATTGAATTTTAGCTGGGTTATACAGAGTACATTTCTATCAGGCCTAGTGCCTTTAAGCACCTATCTAGGGAATAGAACCCTAGAGGATCTTATACTAAACTGATACCTATAATGCAAGGAATTGGGTATGGATGAAAAAGCATAGGGCTAGCTAAGATTATTAAGAAGATTAAAAATTTAAAAGCTATCTTATTCAGGAAGGCATCACCTGGTAGAGTAGGCTCTGGCAGTCCCAAATCAGATATCGGTCGACCGGAGAACCGCCCAAAAAGTCGGCTTGGAAAGTCCTGCATTTTAATTGTGATGGTGGATCTTCTATACCTAAAATCACAGAACTAACACTGTCCTGACTTATTTTCTGACGCAGGTGGCTTGTCCGCATTGTCCTGGGACAGTGGGGGCGGTCAGGTGTCCTAACGGTTGGTTGGCTATGCTTGACCGCAGAACATAAACAAAGACTTCTTGTCCTGTACATATTTCTAAAATTATATGTGAGAGCGGAACTTGCGACAGGTACTGCTAGTGCGAGAGGTTGCAGCTTTTACTTTGTGCAAGCAATGTTTCAAAATAATGTTTCAGTGGAAAGTCCCGATGTGTCAACCTTCCAAGATGTGTCAATCTGCACTAGCTGGGTCTTCTGTACGTGTGAGAGGGCGTTGGTCTTAATGTTGTGGAAAATTACTGTACTTCATGTCAGGCCAATTTACCACGTTGTTTTTCAATGCACCAGAAATGCATGTTTAACATCAGTGTGGGCCTAGTGCATTTTGTTACCCTAGGACATGTCTTCTTGGCCTTTGCCCTGGGTCTATAACCCCAGGACTCAGGGGATTGGTGGGATTTGCTTTGCTGATTATGCATAGCAAAAATAGAGGGTTTTAAGCATATTTTCAGGTTTTCTCTGGTAGGGCCATATGTGGCATTTTTACTATCTAGACAAATAAGAGGGGCTCTTTTTGGTGATCAGATGGTAGAGCGTGATTTTAACCCTCCATCATCTCCCCCATCTTGTTCATTTATGAACACGCTCCTAACCGAGTATTTCGGGGACCCTTCAGCCAGGGGGTGTATCCAGGGCAAGTCGTTAACATAACACTTAAAGCTGCCTTGGAACTGCTCTTTTTTCTTTGCTCTAGCTCCATCTGGCCTAGCAATTATGTCGGCATATTCGGCACCTGATTCTTTAAGCAGACGTTCGTATTGGGCTGCTGTAGGGCCTTTGCTCTTGGTGTCCCTACCTGGGGGGAGTGGGGGAGCTGTGGGTATGTCATAGCTTGTGCCTGGTGCTGCTACCATGCTCATTTCTAATTGTACTCCAGTCCCATCCCCGGGAAGTCGATCCATGTCTTCATACTTGGCTATCTGGTAGATCCCTGTGCTAGCATAATTCATCTCTGCTGCCTTGGTACTTAATTTTTTAATGCAATGGCTCCCTAACTGAAAGGCGCAACACAGTATTAATACAATTCCAACAAGGGGTATCATAAATAATGTCCGCAGGGGCACCTCCTTCATCGGCCATTTCTTTTCCCAAGTTAGTCAACTCCTCAATGGCCCTTGATATGGATCCGTTATCTTCATCATTTCCCGGTATGAAAGTGCAGCAGGATTTTCCGAGTTGAGGCCCCATCCACCATCTTTGGCCGTTAGCATGTCGAGGAAGTAGCGATGTTCCAGAACCATTAGTCTTAATGGGCGCAGTTCTTCCCTTATTGCATTTAGGCCGTCTCTGGTGCTTTTGATGGCTTTCATGACCTCATAGCGTGTTACTTCCAGCCAACGGGCATTAGCCTGAGTTTGAAACATTGCGACTGCCCCTCCGAAGAAAAGCTGGGCCTCGTTGAAGAGGCGGAATTCTTCTGGGACCTTACCACGGGCTTCTGCTGCGAAATACTCTGCTGCTCGCCGGTGTCGGTGGAGGAATGTCACGTCACCTGTCATTGGATGTGACAGTACGTGGGAAGCATTTGATGCCGGCACAACCAGATGTACTTCATGCAGAGTCACCAAAGAACACAGTCCGAGCCACTGAGGAGGTAGTTGGAGATAGAGGTGTTCTCTGCATGCCCAGTAGTAGTCGATCAGAGTGGAGGTGCTGTACTGCATATCGAAGTTAAAAACCGTGGAATTACAGTCTGTGTTACGCCCAACAGAGACAGAGCCATTACCTATGAAACAAAGAGAAGGGTTTTTTAGTTTAAATGCTTTTTTATGTTTGTATATTCTTTCCCCACCCCAGGTGTATCTGCTTGCTGCCTCATTCCAAATCTGTTCACAGCTATCCTCTACATCCCAATCAATGTTTTCCTCCCATATTGTTTCGCCAGTCCAAGGGGGACCTAGGGACGCTGCTTTACAATATATCTGGCCAGGTTTGAGCCACTCATTCTTGTAGTATACTCGGGCTAGTACTTTCAGAAGCGTTCTGTTCTGGCATTGACAGTGTGGGCCGGGGTGGCCCCCCGGGTGGTGGTGGCCATGGAGGCGTGGGCGTGTGTCACATGTTGCTAGGGGTGTTGCGATCGAAACGTATTTCATTTGCCTAAATATCTGCGCTCGGTGATCCATTTTTGGTATATTTCTTTTGTGCTTCTCTTGTATCATCTGTTCTATTTCTACTTTGTCAGAAGTAACCCTGAAGATGACATTGTTGTTATCCCATTCTGTTGTATTCACAAATCCAATCCATATTCCAACTCCTCCTACTAGTTGGACCTGTCCCTCCATGCGGCAAAGATACAGGTGTAGTAGGCACATCACTATATGTGGTGGAACTTCTCTAGGAAAATTTAGTCTGTCCTCTCCTACTGCATGGGGAATGTAGGAACACACATAGCAGGACTCATTTGAGATCCTTTTCCCTACGGCTGTCATGTCCCTGTACCATGAATTTTCCTCCAGGGAGGAGTGGACTGAATGGTCTCTTACTGATTGGGGTAGGCTGAGCATAGGCCCTAGGCCCTAGGCCTTCTTGTATTTGCACGAGGTGTTGGAATGTTTTGAATGACATTCCTTTAGGCTTGTGTCTTTTGTCTATATAGGGACAAACGGGGAGGGGATACGGGGTTTTGACTATGTTAAGTAGGGGGGATGGCGAAGGCGGATCTATGTGTTCTATGGTGGCGGGGAGGTCGTTGACGGGATGCTCGTTCTGTGGCGTTGGTAGCTATATTCCATGAACTATTTCTTTTCTCTGGAGTAAAGGGTGAGACTTCAAGGTGCACACTAGTGGGTGTGTTGCTAGCTGTGCTATTTTCTGGGAGTTCAGGACCTAGTGTGCTGTGTGGTGCTTTCTGCTATTTGCGTGTGACCGCTGGTACAGTGGATGGAACAGTGGACAGTGAGGCATCTTGGCTGCTTCTATAATTATAACTTTTCACAGCAAGAAAATAGATACACCAATTAAGAGTTATTAGTGCCACTCCAACAATGATACAGAACATAAATGTGATAAGAGTACATAACTTCGCATCACGGCTGCTGCATTCCTGGGACAGCACGGGGGTGTCATCTTCTTCTTCTTCTTCTTCTTCTTCGACAGTGGACGGGAAACCGCTGTCCTCATTCAGGGGGACCATGGGCATTCCGCTTTCCTCTTTTAGTCCATTGTTTGTTGCTGCGGAGGCGCAGGATCGTGTCGAACGTCCCGCCGGTGGATCCATGCCTTGCGCTCAGCTATCCGGACGGCAGTTGGAGATGAATCAGTCACTGCAAAGGGGCCGTCGAACTTGGGGTCTTTCCACTTCCTGACGTGCCTCCGGACGAAGATCAGCGTTCCAGGACGGATAGGTGGCAGCTCTGTTTCGGTGGAGCTCTTCTCCTTCCTTTTGGACACCTGGGCAGAAAGGAACTGCGTAGCGCGGGTTAGTGTGGACACAAATTCGCAAAGCTCAGCTTTAACTATCTCTGACGATGACTCACAGTCAGTTTTGGGCCTGGTGGAGGGGATAGTTACATTTATGGATCGTCCGGTGACAAGTTGGTGGGGCGTGAGGTGGTGATCCGAGCTTGGGGAGTTTCTCAGTGAGTAGAGGGCAAGTGGAAGGCAGTAGAACCATTTTTTACCGATGGTGGCGCAGATTTTGCTTATTTTGTTTTTGAGCAGGCCGTTGAGGCGCTCACAAATGCCATTACTTTGGGGGTGATAGGCAGATGTTAGTTTGTGTCTGATGCCTAGCGTTGTGGTCAGGGAGGAAAAGATGGCGTTTCAAAAATGGCTCCCGTTGTCCGTTCTGATGGCCTCGGGAATTCCAAAGCGTGAGATGACGTCACGCAGTAGGAATGTGGCTGCTGCTTTGGCATCGCAGTGGACACATGGTCCAGCTTCGATCCAGCGCGAAAATGGGCATACCACCACAATGAGATATCGGTAATTTTGGCACCTATTGATCATGTCCACATAGTCAAGGTGGAGTTCTTTGAAGAGGCCAGAGGGTTTTGGGATGGTGGAAGCAACTGTTTTGAGCATTGGATTTGGTGAGTACTGTTGGCAGATGAGGCAATTATTTACAAAAAGTTGTATTAATTTGTCGGCATTGGGAATGAACCAATCTGTTTGCAGTGTTTTGGATATGTTATCTCGGGAGACATGTGCGGGAAGGTGGAGTTGATCCAGTGCCACCTGCAGTAAGGCTTGTGGCATGACAGGCTTTCCAGACATGGTCTGCCTGTAAATAAAATCAGCAGGGTCCTGCTGTACTCCCCTCTTCTTCCATAGCACTTTCTCTTGTTGTGGTGCACTTTCTTGTATTTCTCTGAGATGCAGTTGGGCAATGGAATCATATTGTTGTGTGTTGTCGATCGGGCAGGAGGCATTTGGGTCAAAAGTGTCATTGCTGGTGTCCGTGTGCTGTGGTGAAGCTATACTCTTTTCATGTGCTGTTGTCTGTTGTGCTGGTGTCCCAGCTTGGGCAAGTTGTAATGGGGTGTTGTATGGATCATGTTCAGTGGAAGGTAAGGGGGGCCTAGCTGCATCTTTGGCTGCCCAGTCTGCCAGAGCGTTACCTCTGGAGACAAAGTCCGGTCCATTAGTGTGTGCAGCACATTTGACCACCGCTACCTCAGTTGGAAGTGTGAGGGCCTCAATCAAGTCTTCCAGTAATTGTTTTTGGCATACAGGTGTCCCATCTGATTTGAGAAAGCCGCGCCGTTTCCAGCGCAGGATGCTCGAGTGTGTCGTTGTTGTGACATATGCAGAGTCTTAGTACACTGTGATGCGGTCATCAGCCCCGTGGTGCAAAGCGGCAGTTAGTGCCACCAATTCGGCAGCCTGGTCTGAATAGTGTGGAGGCAATGTAATTTGCTGTACAATGTCTAGGGAATCAGACGAGTCATTCTGTTGGGCCCTGACTAGTGCGGCACCTGTGTACCTAATCCCTGTCTCTTGATCAATGGTGGAGGACCTATCAACAAAATATACAGTGCTGTCTGGCAGGGGGTCCTCTTTTGCTGTTCCTGATTCATCAGGACAGTATGTGGCACAGTCATGGGTGTCGTCATCGGAGGCCGCAATCGGATGGGCAAAGAATGTGGCAGGGTTGACTGTGTGACATTTGACAACTTTTAGAGAGGGCAATGGCAGTATGACTTCGTAACCTGACACTCTCTGGGTGGTCAGTGTTGTCTTGGATTTCTGAATTATGGCAAAGACAGCATGCTCTGTGTACATGGTCAGTGAAGATCCCATGACAATGGGGGTCCTTTTATCTACAGCAAAGGCTGCAGCAGCAAGAGCTTGCTCGCAGGGGTAATGGCCCTTCATGACTGAATCTAGCATGCCACTGAAGTAGGCAATGGGCTTGTGGCCCATGGGGTATCTCTGAGTAAGGACGGCAGTCATGACCTGACCATTGCAGTGGGTGAACAGGTAGAATTCTTTTGTGTAGTCAGGTGTGCCTAACACTGGTGCGTTTGTTATGTCATCTTTGAGCTGCTTAAAGGATGCTTTCATTTCAGGTGTCCAGTCTATTTTGTTGCGTCTGTCTTTTGCTGCTTTGACTGCTTTCAGTAAGGGGGCAGTTATGGTGGAGAAGTCAAAGAGCCATTGACGGACATAATTGATAAGGCCAAGGAACTTTTGCATTTCTTTCACAGTTTGGGGCTCTGGGGTGTTTCTTATGGCCTCAACCCTGTCTGGTGTGACTCTTCTCCCTGATGCTGATAGTACCTGGCCTAGGTAGTGTACCTCTGTTTGGCAGTATTGAAGCTTGTTTTTGTCCACTTTATATCCTCGGTGAGCTAGGGTGGTGAGCAGAGAGATGGTGTCTGTTCTGCACTGCTGTTCTGTGGTGCTGCAGAGCAAGATGTCATCGACATATTGCAGCAATGTGCTGTCACATTGGAAATTCACTAAATCTTCTTTGACAACTCTGTTGAAGATGCTGGGAGACTCACAGTACCCCTGGGGTAGTCTTCGGTAACTCATTTGCACCCCTTTGTAGCAGAACGCCAATAGGTATTGACTGTCTGGGTGAAGGGGGACGCTGAAAAATGCATTTTTCAGGTCGATCACGGAAAAGTATTGTGCATTCGGGGGAATATTGGTGAGGATGACAGAGGGGCCTGGGACGATGGGAAACTCGGGTACCACTATGTTATTAATCGAACGCAGGTCATGAATCAAATGCCATTGGTTGGTCTTGCCCTTACGAATAGGAAAAAGGCGTGTGTTACAGGGGGATACGCATGGGTATATGACCCCCTGATCCAGCAGGGCTTGTATGGTAGCGGCAATGCCTTCCTCTGCTTCCGTAGATAACGGGTACTGTTTAATTCTGGGTAGAATTGCACCTTGTTTCAGTGTTATTTTAAATGGGGTGGCAGAACAAATGAGGCCCACGTCATTGGGACCGGTGGTCCACAGGTGTGGCGGGACTTGAGCCAAGTCTGCTTCACGCACTGAGTCATATGTTTGTGGGGCAGTGGGTGTTCTCTTTTCCACTGTCACTGAGAGGGGTACCTCACACTGATAGATGATCTCTGTTATGATATAGTTATCAAGATCACCAAAGAGCTGTCCATCTGAAATATCCCTCACTTGGTGTCCGGGCTCGATGAAAATTACACAGGCCCAGGAGCGCATATTGTCGTCTCCTGCTATGAATGCCCCGTATGTAGGTGTAATGTGAAGAGCGTGTATGCCTAGGATCATGCTTTTGTCCCATATCTGAAAGTGCTGGGACTGCGGGCGAAAGAGAAATTCCTTCGGGAGCTGGACAGTGCGCTGGTGCAGTTCAGGTGTGTTGGCTACAATGATGTGTACCGCTGTACAGAATGCTTGCTCATCCACAGGGCGAGCCCTCATTTGATCTTTCAGGGAAGAGTGAACAGTGAGTGCCATCATTCTTGCTAGGGGTGTGCCTGGTATAGAACAAACCATTGTTCCGTGCTCATGGAAGTGAATTGTCATGTTCAGTTCTGCCATTAGGTCTCTCCCTAAAAAGTTGACTGGAGAATGTGGTGAATAAAGCAGTGGTTGCTCCAGCAACCGGTCTCCTATTTGCAGGGGTACTGGCTTGGTAAATGGGACCCTTGCTATTGCCCCAGAGAATCCCTGTGTGTCTGCTACTTGATCAGAAATAGGCACATATCCGCCTGTAATGCAGGAGTATGTGGCGCCTGTGTCAATGAGAAAGCTATATGTTTTGTTATTTATCGTAACCAGGACAGTGGGGTCATCTTCACCGCTCATGATGCATGATAAAACTGGGCACACAAGAGTTGTCTGTGGGCTGTCCTAGCAAGTGCATCCTCCATATTGGTATTGCTGGATGGTGCCCTGGGCGAAAGGATGGTTGGGAGTAGTCACCACTCCTCCTTGGGGTGTAGTGTTTTGGGCTTGGGACATCATTTGATACGTGGACACCTGCTGTGGTGGCTGCATGGGAGCTTGCATTTGCAGGGGATGCATGGGGACTTGCATCTGCTGGGGCTGCATACTTTGCTGTGGGGCAGGTTGGGCATAGGCATACAATATCTGGGGCTGTTGTGTATACATCTGTCGATGTTGTTGGGGTTGTGGTGGTACTTGCTGGATAGGGCCCATGGGTTGTTGGCCTTGCTCTCGAAGCCTAGTACGACATTCCCTTTGCATGTGGCCTTGTTTGTGACAATAAAAGCAGGTGCGTGTCCCTGCCTGCAGTGGGGCTCTTTGTTGTCCCATTCTATTTCCTTGTCCCTGCATCCCTGTGCCTCTGTAGGTATTATTCCTGTCATTGTTGTAGTGCTGCTAATCACTCCCGTAAGCAGGCATTGGTGTCATGTATTGTACAGGGGGCTGTTGTTGCACGTACTGTATTGTAGGCTGTGGTTGGGCCTGTACATACTGCACTGCTTGCTGTGGTGGTGTCTGCACGTATTGTATGGCTGGCTGTGTTTGCTGTTGTGTCGGTGCTTGCACATATTGCATGGCAGGCTGCATGGCAGGCTGCTGCATGTGTGGGGCACACTGGGTATTGGTGGCAAGTGCGTTTTGAGCGGCCTGCTGAGGAACATGCCATTGCCTGTTCTAGTTCGAGTGTTTCGCATGGAGGCGGTGCCAGTGACCTTGTAATTGATGTGAGTGTCAGTACCGGGGCATCGTATACGATGTCCTCTGGTCGCCCGTGCGTTCCTAATACTGTAAGTCTTTCTACCTCTGTTGTCCTTTTCTTCTTTTTTCTCCCTGTGTCCCCTGTGTTTGGGAATTCCTGATTATCTTAGAATGGGTTTGTTGATTTTGTTAAATTTGTGGCGTGTGGCTGGCTGGAGGAATGTACCATGTCTGTGGCGGATGGTGGGGCGAATGGATCTGATACAGGCGCAGGATGCCGTGGTGGTATGTCAGGGGGTGTGGGGTGGACCTGTGTTGGCCCAGCAGTCGTGCGTGTGTGGTCTGGTGCAGTAGCCTGGCGGCACGAGGAGGGGGGCCTATGGTACTGTACTTCTGGCAGTCCTTCGTAGTCTCCTATGTTCCGGGAGGGACCTACTCTTGGCAAAGGTGTGGATGGGAAGTGGGCTGTCTGCTGTTGACTATGGCCTAGTTCCCTAGTCCCTTCAGTATTTCCAAGGGGGTCTGCCTGTTCAGTGAGTTGCCGTGAGGTGTTCTGTGTTTGTTGAGTATCTGGTGTGCTAGGGTGGGTAATCCTGAGGGTCTCAGATAATCTGTCGCTGATTTGCTCTAACTTTAATGAGGCACGTCGGACTATCTGAGATATGTGGTCGTGCTCGTAGTCGCGTGGTATTTCATTGATGAACATGTCTGTTCGGGCATCCCCCTTGGGAATGCACTCTAAGCTTTTATTGAGTTCTGTGGCCGGTCTCCATGCGTCATAATGGACCAAATATGGTGCCAGCGGGCCTTGTAGCTCTCTATCCTTATTCTGTTGTTGGACAGTGGAGAATGTGATCAGTTGCTCGCCTGTGTTTGTACCGCAGAATGGCATGTGGTCTCAGGGGGTGGCCTCCTGCTCCTGGAGTTGTGGAGCATTGGCATCACGTAGGCTGTTGAGATCAGGGTAGTGCGGGAGTGCATGGCGAAGTGAGTGGTGAGATGACGTGTGTGAGTTATTTGATGGTGCTAGGGACACGTTGTCTGCATTTTCCTCGTCCTCCTCAACAGGTAGGACTGCGATGGAAGTGGGGTTCAGTTGTAGCGAAAACTGTGGATGTATTTGTCCTGGGAACCCTGGCACCGTGGCGTGCAGTGTTGGACTACCACTGGCGACAGGAGTTGCAGGTAGGGGACTGACTGGGGCTGGCATTGTGATGGGTATGGTGGCTGGCACTGTGTCGGGTATCAGTGGGCCACTACTGGTGCCGGGTGGTGTCGATGGGGCAGTACCTTCAATGACAGGTTGAGGGTGTTCGGATGTGGCAAAGAGGTCACTTGGGAGTTGTCCGTATCCTACAGTTGGTAAGGTATTGGTTGTACTCTGTAAGTTTAGTTCTTTATTTTCAGCAGATGCTATTGCGGGGTACATGCCAGAGGCCTGGTATGGTGGGGGCGCTGATGGGGCAGTGGGCAGGGTGGCAGGGTGCTCTTGCGGGTTCTCTTTAAAGATACGCCAGAGAGCTAAGGAGTCTTTCCTCTTTTGTAATTTGGTGACAGAATATTTGGTGTTTAGGAAAGTGGTGGCGTGTTCGAGAATATTTATGTCAAAGCTCCCTTCGGATGGCCAAGGATAATCCATATTCCTTGTTAATTTGTGAAGCTCCCTACAGTGTTTGAGTATGCGTTGTTCCTGTCCACTAAACATTTTCAGGACATGTTGGAGTGGTATTGCCATGATGCGATATTTGTGTGGATTGAAGTCAGACTCTGCAATGAGGGATGGTGCGGTATGTGCGGTCCTAGAGATCTAGTACAAGTTCACCTGCTACTGCCTCAAGGATGCGGTCATAGATGGTGTTTTGTAATTCAATGTTTTGGGATGGAGGACACCCGGGGAACAGCAGCTGTCCCCCAAAGCAGGCGTCAGCTACTTTAAACTGGAGTGGGTGCCTGGGAAAAACACTTGATAGGACTGTTGGTCCTCCCCACCCCTCAAGGTCTAGGATAAAGTATATATAAAAGCCAGTAGATGTTTGGTATATAGTAGAACTCAGTATCCTGGGCATGGGGATAGTAACGTTTTGGTGATGCTGTATGTTCTGTGCAGAAGGGTGTGTGTGCCTCACCTAGGTCCCTGCGCTCCTGCAACCAAGCCCTGTTAAAACCCCCCATTACAAAGAAGACTAGACAGGGTGACCGTGCTTTCTCCGCTGTTGGTCCTGCCCTTTGGAACAACCTTCCCACTAATCTAAGAACCACCATAAACCACCTGTCCTTCAGGAAGGCACTAAAAACTCACCTTTTCCAAGAAGCATTTCCACCCACATAAACCTCAAGCTGCTCTACCTAATAACCGTCTTAGCTGGCAAAGCGCGGCGATACCCCTCCGGGATCGATTCCTGCGCTTTATAAGAAATTAAAATAAATAAAATAAATAAATATGTATTCTCCCCCTAGACGCTGGGAAAGTTAGGGAATTGATCTTTTATGAGGTCAACTCCAATTTCACAGAAGACAATGTGCATGAGTATTAGCCTTAGGTCCAATTCTTCGGGTCCCCGATATACACCTGTACCTGAGAAGTCAGGAAATTCAAGATTATACCTGGCAAGGGCCAGGATAATTTTACTCTGTATGGGGTTTCGGGGCCAGGAAGACGTGAAGGTGGTGGGGGTTTCTAAGCCTGGAGATACTAGGAGGACATGTATGTGAATCCACCGGGGTGTTTTGAGCAACGAGATGCTTATTATTCTTTTGTCAAATAGCGCCCTAAGTGCTTGCATTAGATTTGGAATGAGCTGAGTTGTGTCCTACGTGGGGGTGTGCTATTTGCGCCTATGTTTGGAGGTGTTTGGTGCCGGATCACTGGGGCACGAGAATGCAGGTGCGAGGGATAGAGTAATTTGCGTGGGGTGGCTAACGTCAATGTTTAGTACTTGGAGGATTGTGAGAAGAACCGCGCTGGTGAGGGGTGACACGTGGAAAAAACAAGACGGATGTCCGTCCGAAATACCCACGATGTTATTGTTGATTAGAAATATTGTGATATTGTCGCTGGTATTATGGTTCATTCCCTTACATAAAGTGGGAACAGTGCGGTACGTTGTGGGAACACTGGGGTAGGGATGCAGGGCCTGCGTGGTCTTGCAAATAATCGGACAAGAGTGCTCTTAACAGAGGTGCTGTTTCATCCTCAGATTGCGAGTAGTAAGAATTGGCGTCTGAGACTGGGGGTGGAGGGGAATCAGGGTCTTCTCCTTCCAGGGGTGGGATGGACGCCGCTTCAGATGGGGCAGCTGACTGTATGGAATCCACTGAGGACTCTTCGTCAGTGAAAAATATGGGTGAGCTTGCGGAATGGTCAGGGTATCCTGGGTATTCACGGTGTAGGAAGGGGGGGCAGATAGGGTGGAGGAATTAGAGGTTTCTTCTGCATACAGCAGGTCAGGGCTGGTAGTGTCTGGAGAAGGCGGGGTGAGAGATATACGTGGGAGGGCGTTGTATATGTCGTTTAAAGAAATCGCAGAAATGTGAACTTGGGTGTTTTGGGTGAAGTTGATGCCTACGAGTGACCAGGTGGCGGACAGTATGGCACGACTCTGGTCGTTAAGGATGGCTATGTGGTTAGAGGTGGTATCATGAACAGCCTCAGGAATCCCGTTAACAAACTGGATATTACAATGGATGCTGCAAGGTGGAACATTGGACATCACTGGTATAAGGGGAGGAAGGGCATGATGGTGTGGGAGGGCAGAAAGAAGGATGCAAGGAGGTAGTACAAGATATAGTTATCCCCTCCTCTTTTGACAATCAATTGTACGAGCAAATGATGGGCAAAAGAATTTACCGGAATCGGGAAAGTGCGAGGGACCAATTTGTCAGTTTGTGAATGGGAGGCGATGCTACCTAGCAAGGGTGCACCGAAGGTAATGTCAGTGAGTATGCACCCCAGACACCGGGGGGCTGGGAAGAAGGAGGTGGTACAAGGGGTGGACAATGGTGCAGATGCTATCAAAGGCACAAGCAATGTTATCAACAAAGCACAAGCAATGAGACTGATAACATGAAGCACGACAGATGAACACAAGACAGGAGACAAAACAGAGAAAAATGCATTTTAAAACCAGATACAGATGTAACAATAAATAGTTATCAAGTAAAAAGGGTGCATTGGTGAACAGAAAGGGGGGAGGGAGAGAGCTGCTGAGAAAGAGAGGGAGAGAGAGGGAGGAGGGACGTGATATGTGACAAAAGGAAACAAAAAGAATGTATATTCAGGGTGTGAAGGAGAGGAGGAGACAGGCCGGGTGTAGAGCCCTGAAAAGGGAAGTAAGTCGTGAGGCAGTGTGCCGATGCAGAGTGGAGGGGTGGGGGTGGTGAAAAGAGAGAGAGAGAGAGAGAGAGAGAGAGAGAGAGAGAGTAGGGAGGGATGAAGAAGTAGCGAAGGAGTGTAGGTAGGGGGTGGGGGACAGGGGGTGGGGGGCGCGTGAGCCAGGCGCTGCAGATCGTCCGTAGAAGAGAGAGGTGTGAAGTGCCGTGGGGTGAAATGCAGGATGCTGGCACGGTGTGTGCCACAAATAGAACAAGGCACTTCCTCTTTCTGCGTGCGCAGAGGCAGAAATGTCAAATGCAATCAGCGCTGCCTTCTGAGAAAGTGAAACGTAAGGGAAACAATAATACCCACTCCTTGCAAAACAATACCTAATCCCTGGGGAAATAAATCAGGAGGAGAAGGAAGGGGAGCAGTGAAGGGCGGAAAGGCAGCCCTCATAAATGAATTAGCAGGGGCTAGAGGCTCCGAAGAGTAAGAAGCAACGTAAACAAAAATGTGAAATGAAAGCTCAGGGCACCCTTTTAAATCATGTGAAAATCAGTGAAGGACATCTGTATATACCACAGCATAGTGAAAAGGGTATACCACAGCATAAGGACAAGAGTAAATGACATTGTTATATAATATATATGTAAGCGAAACCAGACTGTAAGACAGAGAAATGCAGGTAGTACTACCTAACAGAAGAGACACACCACTGGTGTTATTGCAAAGATGAAACACTAGGGAAGAACATCACATTGAAGACAGGCAAATCTCGTAGTATCTGTCCAGGAATTAAAAACCTGGACCCCATGCAGAAGCTGAACTGCCGAGGGAGTATGAAGACAGGCAAAACTCGTAGTATCTGTCCAGGAATTAAAAACCTGGACCCCATGCAGAAGCTGTACTGCCGAGGAAGTATAAATCTAGACCTGGTCGTGGACTAAACCCTCCATGCCATGCATGCTTAGGACCCAAAACTAGATTTAGTCGGAAACCATAACCGACTCCATGCAGTAACAGTAATGCTGAGGAAGCGTAAATATATCACCATAGGAGTACACCACAAAATGTGTCACTCCCCTCCGGGCTTACAACCGGCATTTGCAGAACACACCAGGAGAAAGCTATAACGTCAAGGCATCTGAGGCCGCATTTGAAGCCACAGGGAGCTCTGAACCACATTGCAGAAACGGGTACTTTAAATTGCAACTGGAATCTGGGAAGAAAGTGACAACGTGTGACCACACAAAGAGATAGATAGAGGGTACTAATCCTGGCCAGACAGACTGGTGAGAGCAGGTCAAGAGCCAGCAGAGAGACCCCAGTGAGCCTGCCTCCAAGCAAACTTCAAGGGAAATGCAAGGAAAAAACCAAAATGTCCTTGTCTTACCCCGTAGTCAGCAGTGGAGACTGGACCCTGTGGCGCAATCTGTCAAGGTATTCCAGACCCGCCCCAGCAAGATCGTCTTCGCAGAATTTTCCGTGGTCGCCAGCTGACTGAAGGTGGGTAGCAGAGGCCCTTTCGAGCCGGATAGGGTGTGGCCACACTCAACTGTGGTTAGGAGAATCGTTTCAATAACGCACTGGTAAAGAAGAAACAATACCGTGAAATGACGACTTGTCAAGTTGGAGTGGCACGTTTATTATTACACACACATATATCAATGAGGCATATTGCTAAAGAACACTCTGAGAAACCCTGGCTTCACTCTGCCAGAAACTATGTAAGATATCAATTGCTTATAAAATGCTGCAAAGTTAACTGAAGTGACTATCTACTAAAATATAACTTTCAGTGTGAAATGGAGGCTTCAAGCAGGCATTAAATCTAGTTCAAGAAAATACTTTGACTACACACCACTCTCCTGAGGAGAAACATTATTGCAGGTTTAAGAACTCTAGTACGAATAAAATATCAGAGGCTGAGATTAAAAAGACACAATTGAATTTTAGCTGGGTTATACAGAGTACATTTCTATCAGGCCTAGTACCTTTAAGCACCTATCTAGGGAATAGAACCCTAGAGGATCTTATACTAAACTGATACCTATAATGCAAGGAATTGGGTATGGATGAAAAAGCATAGGGCTAGCTAAGTTTATTAAGAAGATTGAAAATTGAAAAGCTATCTTATTCAGGAAGGCATCACCTGGTAGAGTAGGCTCTGGCAGTCCCAAATCAGATATCGGTCGACCGGAGAACCGCTCAAAAAGTCAGCTTGGAAAGTTCTGCCTTCTAATTGTGATGGTGGATCTTTTATACCTAAAATCACAGAACTAACACTGTCCTGACGTATTTTCTGACGCAGGTGGCTTGACCGCATTGTCCTGGGACAGTGGGGGCGGTCAGGTGTCCTAACGGTTGGTTGGCTATGCTTGACCGCAGAACATAAACAAAGACTTATTGTCCTGTACATATTTCTAAAATGATATGTGAGAGCCGAACTTGTGATAGGTACTGCTATTGTGAGAGGTTGCGGCTTTCACTTAGTGCATGCAATGTTTCAAAATAATGTTTCAGTGGAAAGTCCCGATGTGTCAACCTCCCAAGATGTGTCAATCTGCACTAGCTGGGTCTTGTGTACATGTGAGAGGGCGTTGGTCTTAATGTTGTGGAAAATTACTGTACTTCACGTCAGGCCAATTTACCACGTTTTTTTTCAATGCACCAGAAATCATGTTTAACCCCTTGCGTGCGGGGCGTATTCCCCGCCTGTGCTGACTCCGCCTTGCGCGGGCGGAGTCATGACGGAACGGTTCCGTCATCAGCACAGCTCAACCGATGCTGATGACGGAACCGTTCTGTCATCAGCACGCAAGGGGTTAACATCAGTGTGGGCCTAGTGCATTTTGTTACCCTAGGACATGTCTTCTTGGCCTTTGCCTTGGGTCTATAACCCCAGGATTCAGGGAATTGGTGGGATTTGCTTTGCTGATTATGCATAGCAAAAATAGAGGGTTTTAAGCATATTTTCAGGTTTTCTCTGGTAGGGCCATATGTGGCATTTTCACTATCTAGACAGATAAGAGGTGCTCGTTTTGGTGATCAGATGGTTGAGCGTGATTTTAACCCTCCATCAGTATTTCCATATTCTTCATGTGTTTCATCATTATTACGCTACCTTGGCATACTATTCTAAATGGAGGACGCTTGTTACGTCCTCAGGATCGCTATTATCTTTGGACCTGATATGGTTCCACCTCTGAGTCTATTTTATTCTTTCTGTTCATACACTGTGATATGGCAGACTTTTTTCTATCCCCCCAAGTCCGAGTCCGTCATCGATCTTCATGTTGGGACACGGTTGCTTTCTGATTTGCTATCGGGCTCGGTGGAAAATGCCCGACATATGGATCCCCTTCATTCAGGTAGTAATAGACAGTCTAGTCTTTCCGCTGTCTACTCAGGTGTAAGTTGTTCTGGCCCATTACGCCAGATAGGGTTCAGCATTTAAAGGAGGGTGACCGGGGCCATCCTCCTATCGACAGCCCCATCTGTGGAATGTTTGGTCCACTCTCGTTGGAAGGAACATTCTAATAAGGTAAGTGGTGCTTGCAGCGGTCTCTTCTCTTTCTGATTGTTTGCTATACCCTATTTCGCTTTCCTGGTTTCCTACCTAGCTTCCTCTATTTCTTTTTATGCTCAGGTCCCAACTGTGATTGTCCCTGTGTACGCAATTTTTGCGGTCTTTCCCGCTTATATCCAGGGTCCTTAAAAGTAAAAAGACCTACTGTCAATACGGTGGCCTAGGACTAC
Organism: Lissotriton vulgaris; assembly: GCF_964263255.1. NCBI lineage: Eukaryota > Metazoa > Chordata > Amphibia > Caudata > Salamandridae > Lissotriton > Lissotriton vulgaris. Next base: position 3,905,710 of record NC_141692.1, read on the forward strand.
AGGAAATGTATGTTAGGTAAGCGTTGCCTGGGGTATTCCCGCTCTATTTTTCCCTGTCCTAATTTCATTATGTTAGCCCTTTCCCTTATCAAAATTTCACTTACTGTTTTTTTTTTTCTTTGTACTCGGTTCTGTATGTAAGCAATAAGCATTCCCACTTTCGGTTTCACCCAACGAGGGCCTTTACGCCTATTCTCGTGACTTCCCTGCATTGGCTCTTGGAAGCTGCCTTTAGAGTGTACCCGTTTATATACTTTACTTATTTCCAGGTGAGCGCCTTCCACTCTGCACCTCTAAAATTTATAGGATTCAATGTTAGGTTTCATTCTTTAAATGCATATTTTATTGGAGCCTCTCCATCTTTTGCTCCCAGGGGGGTAGCGATTGTCCATGAGGCAGCATTTTACTATGTCCTGTGGTGCTATTCTATTATATTCCTAATAATAACTTCTTTTCTCCTTATCTTTACTACTTTACCCGTTTTTTATCTATCTTTTTTTCTATCTTTCTTTTGCTTTTTAGTTTAGCCAGTTTTATACCTTCTCTGTGCACAAGCGAACTAGGGGAGCATAGAATTTTTCCACACTTTGAAGCAAGAATTTTGTCTTTGGGCCCCCCACCATTGAGATGTTGCCCCAAATCTGAGATCCTTTTCCTCCATGACACTTAGGCTGCTCCTTGTGGGCAAATTCGTCCAAACCTTAGACATTCTATATGTTCTGTGCCCTAACTCCGCAGTTACCATTTGTTCGGTGATGATTAAGGCCTGACGATATCTTTCTCTTCTGTTTTTATTGATTTAGGAATCTCAGTCTTTTAGGATGCATATCATGTGCCATCAAGACTTCAGGATAAGGAAGTAACCTGTACCCCTAGAGTTTTAAGGTGTGCATTTTATGATACTGGTGACGGAGAAATATATATTTTTTTTCCTCTCCCCTACACAGTTTATTTGGATATAAGGTCTACGTTACTGTTGGATCGTTATGCATATTCTTAGCTATCATGCGTCTTTTTCTTTTTATCTTGTGTCTTATCCTTTATTTTGAGTTTTTGTACTTTTTTGCGAACCTTGTTAATGTCATGCTCAATCTGTGACCTTGATTAGTCCAGCTTTTAACTTTTTTATTCCTTGTATATTCTTCTCCCACAGATAGTGTCTTCAGCCCTGCCGTGCACACTGTATTTTATACCTATATTGTTTGATGACCACCCATCGGTCACGAATATTGATTAAAGTATGAAATTTGCGCCCTGATGAAGGAATTTTTTATCCCTTTTGGTACTTTCCAAAACCTGCGTCAGCACTTTTCTTCTGTTTGTGTTTTTGTATGGTATATTTGTGAATTTTAAATTCTTGTTCTTTGTAATGTCTGATGTTTTTCACTTTTCTGTAATTGAATGTGTTTTGGATTTATTGTATGCGCTATATGTATTTGATTTTTTGTTTGTTGGATACATAGTGTGTTTGTCTATTTTTTAATATTGTTAATTGTGAGCTGGATTTTTTTGTATTTTTTTGTGTTTTATGAATATTTGTGCAAAGTGTATATGATTATAATGCAATGTGATATATTTTGTGCACTTTCAGGAATGAATTTATCTATGTGTTTCGTCTGACTCTTTTTAAAGAAAATGATAAAATATTTAATAATGACAAATAAATAAATAAAAAATTTGTTGAGTTGTTCAGTGGGTGAATTTTTCAATATCCTGGAGCAATTGCCCTTGTTTAAGTAAGGTGGGGACATTCTTTGAAGTTCTTTAGGCTGTTCTTTTCCCTGGTTGGATGTTCCCTTAGAATTGTTTTTCTCACCGTCCCTCATTTGTTTATCTAGCTGTTCCAGCACAGCACCATGAACTATTCATGCACAGCATTCTGCACAGTTCATGCCCAGCACTCAATACTGTTCCAGCACTCTGTACTGTTCCTGTGCAGCACTCTATACTGTTTCTGCACAACACATTGTTCTGTTCTAGCACAGCACCATGAACAGTTCAAGCACAGAAATCTGTACAGTTTCTGCCCAGCGCTCAGTACTGTTCCAGAAATCTGTACTGTTCCTGCACATCACTTTCTACTGTACCTGCACTTTGGACTGCTCCTGCACAGCACTCTGTACAGTTCATGGGAAGCACTCTATACTGTTCCTGCACAACGCTCTGTAGAGTTCCATGCACTCTATACTATTCCTACACAGCACTTTGTACTGTTCCTGCACAGCACTCAGTACTGTTCTCACATAACGCACTGTACTATTCCTGCACAGCACTCTACTTTTCCAGCACTATGTTCTGTTCTTGTGCAGCACTCTGTGCTTTCCCTGCACTGCATTGTTTCTGCACAGCACTCAATAATGTTCCTGCACAGCAATGTATACTGTTGCAGCACTCTGTACTGTTGCTATGCAGCACTCTGTACTGTACCCACAGTATCTACTGTCCATGTGCAGCATTCTGTACTGTTCCTGCTCAGAACTCCGTGCTCTTCCAGCCCCCTGTGTTGCTCCTTCACAGCGCTCTGTACTGTTCCTGCAGTCTGTATTGCTCCTGTGCAGCATTTTGTGCTGTTCCTGCACATCATTGTTCCTGCACAACACTGCTCTGCAAAGCACTCTGTATTGTTTCTACCCAGCATTATGTATTGTTCCTGCACAGCACTCTGTACTGTTCCTGCACATCACTCTCTAATGTTACGGCACATCACTCTCTACTCTTCATGCACTCTGTACTGTTCCTGCACAGCAATCTCTATTGTTCCTGCACACTACTTTGTACTGTTCATGCAGAACACATTGTACTTTTCCTCCACAGCACTCTGTATTGTTCTAGCACCCTCTACTGTTCCTGCTCAGTAATCGGTACTGCTCATGCTGAGCACTCTGTACTGTTCCTATGCAGAAGTCTGTACTGTACATGCATTCTCTACTGTCCCTATGCAGCACTTTGTACTGTTCTTACGCAGCATTCTGTACTGTTCCTGCTCAGAACTCTGTACAGTTCCAGCACTCTGTGTTGTTTCTATGCAGCGCTCTGTACTGTTCCTGAGGTCTGTATTGTTCCTGTGCAGCACTTTGTGCTATTCCTGCACATCACTGTTCATGCACTATACTGGTCTGCAATGCACCCTGTACTGTTTCTATACAGCATTATGAACTGTTCCTGCACAGTACTCTGTACTGTTGTTATGCATCACTCTGTACTGTACCTGCTAAGCACTCTCTATTGTTCCTGCACACTAATCCATACTGTTCATGCAGAGCACATTGTACTGTTCCTCCACAGCACTCTGTATTGTACCAGGACACTATACTGTTCGTGCTCAGTAATTGATACTGCTCCTGCTGAGCACTCTGTATTGTTCCTGCACAACACTCTCTACTGTTTCTGCACAGTACTCTCTACAGCACTCTGTACCTTTCCTGCACAGTACTCTGTAATGTTCTAGCTCTGTGTACTGTTTCTACACACCACTCTGTACTGTTCCAGTACTCTGTACTGCAAAGAAATCTGTACTGTTCCTGCACAGACCACTGTACTTTTTTTGCATAGCACTATGTACTGCTCCCGTGCAGCACTCTCTACCATACTTCCAGAGCACTCTCTACTGTTCCTTCACAGTACTTTGTACTGTGCATGCACAGCACATTCCACTGCTCAAGTACAACACTCTGTACTGTGCCTGCACAGTACACTACTATTGCAGCACTCTGTACTGTTCTTCTGTGCTGTTAATGCACTGCACTGTTTCTGCACAGCACTCAATACTGTCTCAGCATTCTGTACTGTCCTGCTCAGCACTATATACTAATCTAGCAATCTGTACTGTTCCTTCACAGCATTCTACTATTCCTACACAGGACTCTGCACTGTTCCTGTATGGCACTCTTGGACTGTTCTTGCACAGCACTCTGTATTTTTCCTGTGCCACAGTCTGTGCTGTACCCCCAGTCTCTACTGTTCCTGTGCAGAACATTACTGTTCTTACACAGCACTCTGTAATCTTCCTGCACAGAACTCTGTACTGTTCCAGCACTCTGTGTTGCTTACACACAGTGCTCTGTACTGTTCATGCAGTCTGTATTGTTCCTATGTAGCCCTTTGTTCTGTTCATGCACATCACTGTTCCTGCAAAGCACTGTTCCTGCACAGCACTGTTCTGCAAAGCACTCTGTACTCTTTCTACATAGCTAATGTACTGTTCCTGCACAGTACTCTGTACTGTTCCAGATCTGTGTGCTGTTCCTACACACCACTCTGTACTGTTCCAGGACTCTGTACTGATCCTGCAGAGAAATCTGTACTTTTCCTGCACTTCCCTCTGTACTGTTCTTGCATAGTACTCTGTACTGCTCCCTCCTGAGCAGCACTCTCTATCACACTTCCACAACACTCTCTACTGTTCCTGCACATTTCTTTCTACTGTACCTACACAGTCCTCTGTAAATTCTGAAATTGTCACGTCAACCTCCTTTTCTGGCCTTCCAATTTATGCACCCTAGACTGTGCACCAAATATTAGTCCTGATGTCTGAAATTGCATTGCCCAGAAATCATTATTGAATTTGAATTTTACTGTGTTAGGGGATTTTGATCTACACATGAATGACCCTAGCTATGCCCAGGCAGCTCAGTTTGTCTCATCCCTTTCTGGGGCCAATCTGATTCAACAAGTTACCCTTCCCACACACAAGGTCGGCCACACTCTTGACCTCTTGTTTTCCAACGTCCCGTCCCTGATCACCGAAGTCCCTAGCCGATGGGCTTGGTCTGATCACTGTTTAATTTGATTCTTTGTTTAGTTTGGATAAACCTGGTCAGAGCAGGGCTAACCATTATTTTATTAAAAGAAGTTGGGAAACATTGACAGCTGCATCAGAAGGTTCAGCTCTATAGGCCGTTCAACCACCAGTATCCAAAGATCCAAATGCAGATACTCTGGGTCTAAATAAGTGGATTGCTGCGGCTGTGGAGTCTGTTGCCCCTGCTAGAGTTACAAGATCAATGAGGCATTCTCCCTCGGCCCCTTGGTTTTCTGAGAATATTAAGGCATTCAAAAGCAGGTGTAAATGCTTGGAAGGGCAGTGGAGAGTGAATTACATTGAGATGGCTAAGGTCTCATAAAGGATAGCTTTGAAAGAGTTGCATAAATTGATAAAAAAACTAGGAGGGACTATGTAGCAAGTTGTATTCACAAGGCAGATAATTCTAGAAAATAATTATTGAAGGTTGTTAACTCCTTTCTCAAACCAAGAGAATTGGAGATTGTTGTGCAACCTTCCCTCTCACTGTGTAAAAGAATTTCCGACTTTTTTCATAATAAAATTCAGAAGGTCTAGAATTCCGTCGCAGTGGCAGTGGAGACAGAGAAAACAGATGGGATGGGGTGTGGCGCCCCTGAGCCTTCCCTTACAAATGTATTCCTCATGTCTCAGCAGGTGGCACTGACAGAAATCCAGAGATGCAAGTTGGGGGCACCGGAAGTAAGCATGGGCGAATTTTGCGAATTCGCTATCCGTGAATTTGCGGATTTGCAAATTCGTGATCCGCAAAATTCGCGAATTTGTGCGAATTTGTGGATTTTTGTTTTTTGCGTGTCCGCTGGTTTTTTTGCGTGTTCGCGGGGTTTTCTGCGTGTTCACGGGGATTTTTGCGTCTTCGCGAGCCGCTTGCATAGCGAAGTTACCCATGCAGTCGTTTATGGGAGAGGGAGAGAGAGATAGATAGATAGATAGATAGATAGATAGATAGATAGATAGATAGATAGATAGATAGATAGATAGATAGATAGAAAGAGAGAGAAAGAGAGGGAAAGAGAGAGGGAGAGAGAGAACGAGAGAAAGAAAGAGAGGCCGGATCTCTGAAGGGCCAGATTCCTGAGTTGCCCCTACAGAACATACAGCTTTTTATTTTTAGCAAAATGCATATGAAAATTGTGCTGTAAAGGTCTCTTTCAGTTTAACCCCTCCTGACAACTCAAAATGGGTGTATTTGCCATCCTCTCCCTTCTTCCTGCTTTTTATATCTGTAAGTGCTTCCTGATGAGGTTTAATTCCTTGGACAGGTGCCTCGTTGCCTACTTGTAACTATTCTCTGACCCTGCTTCACGGGTCAGAGCAGGGTCAGAGAATAGTTGCAAGTAGGCAACGAGGCGCCAGGAAGCAATTAGCAGCAGGTGTCCAAGTTGAAGTTAACTTGTTTGTAACCCTTTTGTAAAAGGTTACCAAGAAATTAGGTTCAACTTTTGCACCTGCTGCTGTAACCCTTGCTTGGCTGAAAATTCGTCCCCGCTGATTCGCAGATTTTACCACGATTTCGCGAGATTCACAGATCGCGAAATCGCGGAAAATCCGCAAATTCGCCCGCGAAACGGATTTTACGCCCACCCTTAACCGGAAGACCCTTGCCTCCCTAAACTGTGGAAAGTGATGGCTCACTCTCTTACCCAGGTGTTGACCCACATATGGAATACATCCCTCACATTTGGCATCTTCCCAGATACTTGAAAACATGTCACACTACTTTGCCTGAGAAAAAACCTGAATGTGGATCCAGGGGAAATGAGCAACTATTGAATGATCTCTCTGCTTCCTGCGCTAGCAAAAATGTTGGGAAAACTGGTGCAGCGACAATTGACTGACATTATCAAGACATCAAACAATAATGACCAGTTTCCTAAGACTACAGAACCTATCTTCTAATCTCTTTTGATTTGTAGTCTGTGTTAAGATTTGTAGACTTCTACATAACCTTCCCTCAACATAAGTTTGTAACACATTTATAAAATCTCCTTTCAAAACTTTGTTGACAGTTTTAAAGAAGTATGGAACTCGCATAACATCTGCTCAGCAGGGTCTTCTTTCTTCCAGTCCCATACACACAACTATTGTGAGAAAATGTGAAAAGGACAAAATGACCCCTCACGGGCGCACCACCAACTGGCTAACTGGCAGGTACTCACCAGATAAGCCCATATTACTCATCATTGGCTGTCATTTTGCCCAAAGAAAACGTGTCTAAAAAGAAAGAAAAAGTGTATAGAGGGGCATGCAGAGAAGTGGCAACAAATCACAGTCCACGTTGTGACAATCAGTGATTAAAAATGGCACAGATTCACTCAAACTCGCAACAATTTTATTCTTTACTAAATGAACCTGGTCAAGGGTAAAAACAAAGTAGGATGCTATTTATGCAAACTGAAATTCACAAAGTGGCATAAGCAACAAGCACTGTACATGCCCGCAGGTTTATGTGTCAGTGCTATGAAGTCAAACCTACTGGCTATTGCATTCTTTTTTACATTGGTTTATTATTTGCTTTACTTTTCTGTGTAAGAGCCAAGAGCCTTTGCTGTCCAATTTTTTCTTGCATTTATCTTTATGGATTTTTAGCTCATGACTCTCTCAGAACTTATGCAAAAACGACAGTTGATGGAAAGAATGCAGAACAATGTCATACATTCACCCCAGTACAGAGATCTGGGCCTCATGGGAATAGTCCAGCCCGAACTGCCAAGCCATGTCTTTCCTGGACCGGAATCAAGCATCCTAGGACCGGTTTCTGGCTATCAGCCGTCTTCAGCCTGGATAGCTTGACTCCAGTGGTGTGGAGAGCATGGGACTCACGTCTGAACATACCCATCCCACTCGGGATCACAAATGCAAAAACAACAGTTGATGGACAGAATGCAGAACAATGTCATACATTCACCCCAGTACAGAGATCTGGGCCTAAATCCATCGTTCTTTTGCACTCCACACCACACCAGTGCAGACATGGCCATAAGCAAATCAGCCTTGACCCTGTGCCTCATGGGAACAGTCCGGCCTGAACTGCCAAGCCATGTCACTTGGCAGGGTATGCTCAGACATGAGTCCCTTGCTCACTTTGCCACTGGATTCAAGCAAGCCGGGCTGAAGACGGCTGAAATGCCAGAAACCGGTCCTGGGTAGCTTGTTTCCGGTCCAGGGAAGGCATGGCTTGGCAGTTCGGGCTGGACTGTTCCCATGAGGCACAGGATCAGACTGATTTGCATATGGCCATGTCTGAACTGGGGTGGCAGAGTGGGCTAAAGAACGGTGATGGATTAAACCCAGATCAGTTCACTGGGGGTGAGTGCTTGTATTGTCAGTGCTCCGTCCATCATTTCCTTTGGTTTTTCTTTGTTCCCCATAAGTTGGCAGGGTATGCTCAGACGTGAGTCCCTTGCTCACTTTGCCACTGGATTCAAGCAAGCCGGGCTGAAGACGGCAGAAATGCCAGAAACCGGTCCTCGGTAGCTTGTTTCCGGTCCAGGGAAGGCATGTTTTAGCAGTTCGGGCTGGACTGTTCCCATGAGGCACAGGATCAGATGGATTTGCATATGGCCATGTCTGAACTGGGGTGGCAGAGTGGGCTAAAGAACGGTGATGGATTAAACCCAGATCAGTTGACTGGGGGTGAGTGCTTGTATTGTCAATGCTCCGTCCATCATTTCCTTTGTTTTTTCTTTGTTCGACACAAGTTGGCAGGGTATGCTCAGACGTGAGTCCCTTGGTCACTTTGCCACTGGATTCAAGCAAGCCGGGCTGAAGACGGTTGAAATGCAAGAAACCGGTCCTCAGTAGCTTGTTTCCGGTCCAGGGAAGGCATGGCTTGGCAGTTCGGGCTGGACTGTTCCCATGAGGCACAGGATCAGACTGATTCGCATATGGCCATGTCTGAACTGGGGTGGCAGAGTGGGCTAAAGAACGGTGATGGATCAAAACTCAGATCAGTTGACTGGGTGTGAGTGCTTGTATTGTCAATGCTCCGTCCATCATTTCCTTTAGTTTTTCTTTGTTTGCCATAAGTTGGCAGGGTATACTCAGACGTGAGTCCCTTGCTCACTTTGTCACTGGATTCAAGCAAGCCGGGCTGAAGACGGCTGAAATGCCAGAAACCGGTCCTCGGTAGCTTGTTTCCGGTCCAGGGAAGGCATGGCTTGGCAGTTCGGGCTGGACTGGTACCATGAGGCACATGATCAGACTGATTTGCATATGGCCATGTCTGAACTGGGGTGGCAGAGTGGGCTAATGAACGGTGATGGATTAAACCCAGATCAATTGACTGGGGGTGAGTGCTTGTATTGTCAATGCTACGTCCATCATTTCCTTTCGTTTTTCTTTGTTCGCCATAAGTTGGCAGGGTATGCTCAGACGTGAGTCCCTTGCTTACTTTGCCACTGGATTCAAGCAAGCCGGGCTGAAGACGGCTGAAATGCCAGAAACGGGTCCTCAGTAGCTTTTTTTCGGTCCAGGGAAGGCATGGCTTGGCAGTTCAGGCTGGACTGTTCCCATGAGGCACAGGATCAGACTGATTTGCATATGGCCATGTCTTAACTGGGGTGGCAGAGTGGGCTAAAGAACGGTGATGGATTAACCTCAGATCAGTTCACTGGGGGTGATTGCTTGTATTGTCAACGCTCCGTCCATCATTTCCTTTGGTTTTTCTTTATTCGCCATAAGTTGGCAGGGTATGCTCAGACGTGAGTCCCTTGCTCACTTTGCCACTGGATTCAAGCAAGCCGGGCTGAAGACAGCTGAAATGCCAGAAACCGGTCCTCGGTAGCTTGTTTCTGGTCCAGGGAAGGCATGGCTTGGCAGTTCGGGCTGGACTGTTCCCATGAGGCACAGGAACCGAGTGATTTGCATATGGCCATGTCTGAACTGTGGTGGCAAAGTGGGCTAAAGAAGGGTGATGGATTAAACCCAGATCAGTTGATTGGGGGTGAGTGCTTGTAGGAGGCTATCAGCAAATGTACATGAAGAAAGGGCAGAGAGGACACAGCTTGGCATGCAATACAGTTCCTCAGCTGCACAAGAATCATGAACTGTGATGAAGCTAGTGTATATCCAGGGGCAGCCCCTATTGTGAGAGAAAGGAGACAAAGGGGTGGAGGAGGATTGTACAGTATCATTAACAGAGAAGAGGTTCCAAGGATGACCTGGAGGACTAGTAGAAGGCTTTAAGAGGAAAGAAGGAAACAAGATGGAAAAGCAATTGCACAACCACAATGTACCTAGATGGACCAGGAAAGCATAGACAAGCAGGTTTAAGAGTGAAACACCACTACTGAGGGGAGCGATGGAATGGCCATGATGAAGGATGTAACAAATAATAAAACAACTGAAACGATAAAAGCGAAGTATTCTCAGGTGAGAGTGAATTGAACTTTGATTTAGGACTGATGTATGTGCTGGACCAAACTCATCATATAACATCAGTCTACTCGCCACACGAGCAAATACGATGGTGCATTCACAGTGTAGGTTCACCCTACTACAAAAGAACAAATAACAGTGCTGTAGTACTCAGATAGGACAGGAGCGACATCAGCAAAGAGGGCAGAGATGCAGATCAATCACCAAGCATATTGAAAAAGCACAATCAAGACTTTAATTACTTCTAACAAGATTGATTATATAAAGAAAACCTATATTGTCAGCTAAACATGTCTAAGGAGGGTCATCAGATAGCAACTTTAGATGTAAAAACTATAATTGGTGACATTCTAAAAAAAAACTAAGGAAGAAAAAATACAAAACTGTCTCCCTAACTAATAGTTTTAATGAAACACATTTTGTTCCTGCTTAGTAACCAGAAAGAAGCACTCTCCAGGTATTTTAGCACTCTGCATCTCGGGTGGAAAAGCCTTAGGTTTTCCTTGAATGGTTTACCTATGAAATATATCAGGGCATTACTGAGGTAACCTACAACAACAATTAAAGGTGACAAGGCTGCTAGAAGCCCTCATCAGAAAAGAGCTTTTAGGATGTATTTACTCAAGATTTGTGCATTACATCAGCTCGCAAACTCTGTTTTGCCGAAGGGCTGTCTCAGGAGCACACCAATCACAGTGAGGGTCATCAGTTTTTTCACCCTGTCGGCGGTTTAAATAGCCCCTGACCCATCCTTTTCTGCAGTATAAAAAGCCCTGTCCTTAGCAGTGGATGTGTAGAAGACAAGCTAAGCTGCTCCATCTAACACTCTGCCACTCAACCTACTCCAGTGCACCATGAGGACTCTCTTCACAGCTGCGGTCCTGCTCTGCGCACTCATTGCTGGAGGTAAGAGGACTCATTCATTCATTCATTCATGTCCCCCACAGTCGCCCAGGAGCTCCAAAGAGACAAATTAATAATTCAGTGATGTCTGAGAAGCTCTTGAGACAGACAGAAAGGTAGAGGTTCCCTCTCACCCCTTTAGTAACCTTTAAATCTGTACCTTCATTCATACCCCACTTCAAGGTAATGTTGAGTCCGGCCTTTGCCATCCAAAAGGCTCTTTTAAAAAATAAAGCCCCATCCTTTATATTATGTGAGGGAAAGACTTTACTCTTGATATGTGCTATGGCTGAGCTCCCACGGAGTCGCACTAATCTGGCTCCAAGAGGTGAACTGGTGTCAGTGAGGAGTCCAAGCTTACTCTTGGTACTCTGGCTTTATCAAGCCCCTTCGGCTCACACATGTTGTTCTTGCTTGGCTTGATAAATCACATTTTAAGGGCTATGCTGCTTTTGCACCATGCAACGTGGTGCAAAAGCAACACAACCCTTGATAAATATATGCTGTGACTGTAAATGTCAGGATACCATCACTGGAGACCCCCCAGCACTGCATTGACTTGCATGTCCCTTCACTGTCCACCAGGGAGGGTCCTTCCTGGATGGCACCTCAGACTGATCTGAGCCTGGGTCAGTGGTGTCTAGTTAACATTCAGTTTCCCGCTTGGAGTAGTTCCCCCCCTTTCTGTGGATGCTTCAGAGTTTGCCTTACATGTGTTGTTGGTGATTTGTGGTTGGTGGGAGCTTAGATCAACTGTTAAAAGTTAATTGTCAATAAATCTCAGTATAGGATCCATTCGGACTCTCTGACTTATGCTATGTGACCTGTTATGTATATTGTCCAATCCCCATGGGTAGCATTTGTGGACTGCTGAACAGTTCTTCACCCATCACCCTCTTTTCTCTTCCACTCAGACACAATATTTCCCCCTGCCTCTTTGCTATCTCTTCCATGCTGCCCAACTCTATTCTCACCTGTGAGGCTGGGTTGGTAGAATCAATATTTAAAGTGCAAACATCTGCACGGCTTGAAATATTTTCAGACTTTTCTTCCCCATACATATTTGGACAGGCCTAACCTGCCAGAATCTATCTGGGGAAATAGTGGGGGTGCAGTAATTATCGCACAACTCGTAATTCAAGAATAAAATGTACAACCCTGTTTGTAATTAGTGCCACAGGCAGTGTACTGCTTAAATAGTTCAGGTCTCCTGGGGTCTAATGTACAGCACCTTCAAAAATCTGTTTCTAACAATGGGCAAAAAATGCAGATTTCGATGCATTATGCACCTAAATCCCTATATTCGGGTATTTCTCATTAATTTTCCACCTGTCATATTTCAGCAGGTTTGAGGTGCTGAATTACAGTGGAGTGGGTGGGCTTTGAAAGTCAGGGCCAGCTCTAGGTCGGTGCGACTGATGCCACCACACCTGCCGCTGATTTCAGGTGGAGGCACCGTGGGCAATATTTACTAATTATTGGCATAGAGCAGTGCCGCAAGCCTTCCTGCACCACTCCCCTATGTCTAAAGAAAAGAGCAGGAATGCACTGAATCAATGAGAAATGGTCCATTTGTGTTCTCTTTTACTCCGCGGGTGCAGAAATGGCTGTTGAGCAACAACGCAGGCGCACTTGCAGAAGAGTGCATGGGTGTCTGCACTGGAATCAGGTTGATTTTGTGCAGAAAGGGACACCTTCCTTCACAAAGACAACTGTTGTGCCACCCCTGGGGAAGGGAAGGGAAAGTGTGAGGGTTGTGAGGGACCGGGTAAAGGTGGTGTGACTGGTTTAGAACATCACGTTAAAATCCAAAACGCCTTTACAATCAACATATCCAAGGTTCCAACATTGCATCAAACATAGGTTAAAACAATCAATTTCTTTGTATCCTATGGTGTGCTGGAGTGGCGTAGTCTACGTTTCGACCCCCGAAGTCTCTAACCTGAACCCCAGCGGTCGGATCACAGGCACAGCGTCTAACGCGTGCAAGGATTGTTAACAGCAGGACTTATGCCTGAAGGAATGTATCAACACGTGTAAGGAACAGTCTCAAAACTCTCTTGGAGCCCGACTCGGCCCACCTATAGACGGCGCAGATGTCTACCGTCTTTTAATGCTCTCACTCCACATTGTCCTGATGAAGACCCCAACATGAGGCAGCAATCACCCTTCTAGCGTACTTCGGGGGTCGAAACGTAGACTACGCCACTCCAGCACACCATAGGATACAAAGAAATTGATTGTTTTAACCTATGTTTGATGCAATGTTGGAACCTTGGATATGTTGATTGTAAAGGCGTTTTGGATTTTAACGTGATGTTCTAAACCAGTCACACCACCTTTACCCGGTCCCTCACAACCCTCACACTTTCCCTTCCCTTTCTATTGAGAGCACTCCTAAATGTAATGCTTATATAATTGCATTTAAAGTACCTCTGTGTGTTTCACAGTACATGATATAAGTCAACACCTCGCAAATAATATTATTGCGTCCATACTGACTATGCACCAATAAATGCATAGTAAGAAAAACTTTCAAAAATTCTCAAAAAATGATTTATTGTTTCAATGTGAATGCATTATTGATAAATGATTATGTGGTGAGTGTCAGATTTATATGACACAGTTTATATACAGTACATGAGTTGCATATGAACTCGGACCATTGCTCTTTCGTATTGACATTTGGACCCCGGTCCTGGAGTTCTCAGGGTCTACCCCTTTACTACTCCTACCCCTGGGGAGGCATCGGCTTTTAATGCAGTCCCAGGTTTACAGCATAGTATAAACCTGGGAATATGTCAAAAGCCATGGGTGCTATATGGAAACACCCCTGAAAACCTCCATGACATCACTCCCTATCACTATGTGAGGTAACGCAGCAACTTACGCTGCGTTCCCTCACAAAATATCTATGAGGCCATGAAAAGCCACGCAGTGTGGTTTTCGGTGGCTTCGTATATATGGCTCTGCAGTGTGCGCTGCTGTAGCGTCATTAAAAGTGGCGTTCCGGTGGCACGCAGGGCTTGTAAACAAGCCCCTGTGTCTTTCATTATCCTAATGTTGGGAAAAGGGTTCATTTGGGTAGACATAATTTCTTTTTATAATAGAGAACTCCCAACCATGATGTTGATTTTTAAAATCTGAGTTTGTGCTTCTCCAGATTAAGCACTCTTAAACTATACTGTCTGCCTTGTAGTCCTCTGAATCATGTAACATTTCCTATGAACTGAGTTAAACACAATGGATTCATTGTCTGTGTGTATTGTGTGTGTGTGATGTATAGTGCTCTGAAACCCTTCACTGGTATGAACGACGCTATAATGATAACACAATTAATCTGAGAACGATTATGGAGACTTGAGGGGCTCTGTTAAAGGGTGGTAGTGAGTTAATCTGTGGTAGAGGCGGTTACTGGGGGGCGACAACAAACACTGGCGCACTGGGTGCCACACGGGCTAAAGCCAGCCCTGTTGAAAGTCTGGGACTCTTAACTTCACTACACCTGTTGTATTTGTGTACCCATTGGGAGCAGGGCTTTCAGCTATGATCCCAAACTCATCAGTCGCCTTTGGACAGGGAATGAGGCATGGTCCAAGGAGGTGTCCACTGATGCCCTGCTGACACCTCTTTTCTTTTTCTGTGATTCATTGTTGAATTGTTACAGTTTAAAAAATGTAAGAGTTTCTATTTTGGAACAAAATAGTTTGTAAATGCCCTTTTTTAAGATACATTTTATGTTAGAATAAATAAAAACATTATGTACAGAAATGTAGAAAAATCTTGAAAAAATGATGTTTATGATATACATAATTTACATCTGTCTAGCATTGGCAGATGTAACATCATTAAAATAATATTTTCCCCTACATTTTTATATCTTTTACGTGCAATCCAGCTTGAAATTACCACCAATTGTCTAAATAAAATTGAAGATCTATTTTCCTGGTTTATCTGGGCATCTGCTAAGACAAGAAGGGCATATGAATATCTTTCTTTACCTAGGGAGAGGGGAGGACTGGCTCTACCAAGTATAAGACTCTATTAATGGGCCACTTCACTTCTATATAATTTAGTTCTAATGCAAGAGAAGCCAAAAGTTTTGAAGAAGTACTGAGCCCTTTCTAATAATAAGAATCCACATTTGTAAAGCGCAAAAAATCACCCGTAAGGGTCTCTTGGCGCTGGGGGCCATCGGGAAGATTAAGCAAGCTATTGCCCAGAGTCACATGCTGGGTCTAATCTACGGTTGGGGATCGAACCGTAATCCCCAGATTCCAGCGTCAGTTGACCTGGTCGCGGCACCACACCTCCGCCCTTGAATTTATAATGGGGGTGGAAGTGTAGGGCTGGGCTTGGTGATTCTTAAATGAGAGCCACTGTAAGAAAGTTTGTTTTAAAACTGTACAAGGGCGGCTTAGAATCTGGAAGTCAGTTTGAAAACGAATCAGTATGGGTCGGCTCAATTACTTTACACCACTCTGCAATAATCCCAATTTACCAGACATTTTTAAAGGCCGAATCACTCCAAGATGGTGCGACGCAGGGCTGACCAAGCTCGGAGCTTTTTTCTCTCTAATAGGTCTGTCCTCTTTCGATAATCCCAACAAATGGTTTAAGCTGGATCGGAGGGATTTTTACAAATACCTCCAAATTAGAGATTTTCTATATAAGAAAGGTGGGGGGCAAATCGGATTTGCTAATAATGATATTATTGATAAATTGAGAAGGAATGGAGACCTATCTATACAAGTAGTTTATAATTTTTTTAACTCACGAATGAAAGATGGTATGGGGGAGTCGAAACTGGAGTCACAGAAAACCTATTTATTCGCTCAGTCGAATTAGCACCGAATATTTTACTCCCGGCCCGATTCCAGGCTCACTACTAAAAAACATACTTCTCGCTTACATAAACCCCTAAAAGAATTGCCAAATGGACGACTGAGAGATGAACCTTTTCCCCTGGTGTGCCTTATTTCTTGCAGATCTGATTCGGATCGTTGCCTCCCACAATGCCTTTAGTAAACTCAAATAAGAGATTACCAACTTTTCTAAGGACTCGACTGTGTTCTCTCTCCTACCTTGATAGGACTTGGGGTAGCCCAGAACACTCAGGGGAAGCTTGTAGAAGAACTGGTGTTCATCGGTATGGCAATCCTCCATTTATGTCTTGCATTCCCCGGGTTCCAGCAATGTCTCTCTTTTTTATTAGCAAACTATATTCTGGAAAAAGCCAAGAAGGGGACTATGCTCCCGAACAAAGGGCCTAAACATCTGGGCACCATTGACCAGATGGATTGGGAAGAGTAGGTCCATTATTAAGTGGAAAACAAGCAAGAATCCAAACTAAGGATAACAGATCAAGGCCAACTCCCACAGGGTGGGTAGAGTGGGGGTTGGGTGGGTGGGTTTTTGTGAGGAGGGCTCAACCAAAAAGGGTTACAAGTGGCGGGGAAGTAATGCATAATTGTGATTTTCCTTGTGCTTTTTCTTTTCGGCTTCTCTTTGACTATGAATCTTAATTATTCTGTATATTACCATTTACATTTCATTCTTAAAAAAAAAAGAAATCTAGAAAAAAAGGATTATTTTTCATTTTAGTGAATTGCCTACTTTGTGAGAAGTGTTTCTCTGTGGGCACTGCCACCTGTTCCGGTATTTACAGTCTTTGCCCCGCTGACGTCACTCACTGCGTTCAAGGTCTCGAGAACTCTACAATAGGTAAGTGTCAAGAGCCGAAGAGTGGGTTTGTGAAATGTAGAGGCACCTTTAATGCCGTGCACAGCTCTGCTGCAAGCTCCTGTGTGATCTTCAGCATGCTCTGCTGCTTATCCGTGTCATGCCTGATGTGATTGGTTGATATGCGCTCTGTGGTTGAAATCTTTCCTTTACAGCACACAGTTCTCACATTACCTCAGGGTGAGGTATTTACTGCACATGGTAAATCTCTCCTATGCCGAGTTTTTAACAAGAAAAGGAGGCATACCATCAGTAGTTCTCAACAAGCCACCATCCCTGTGATGGCCGCCATTCCTAATGGGTCTTGAATTGTGACCTACCTCATTAATATTCCTGCAAAAGGTCTCTTTGTGACCCATTAGATATTGCTAAATATAAAATTAAGTATGGGTGAAATTTGCAAAATCGCGTTCCGTGAATTCGCGCGAAATCGAATTCGCAATCTGTAAATCCGCGAATTTGTGCGAATTTGCGGATTTTTGATTTTTTGCATGTTAGCGGGCCGCTTGCATGGCGAAGTTACCCATGCGGTCGTGTATGGGCACAGCACCCTCTGGTTCACCACTGCCAGCCTCTGGTTCATCACTGCCACTATCTGGTTCACCACTGCCTCCATCTGGTTCACCCATGCCACCCTCTGGTTCACCCCTGCCACCCTCTTGTTCACCACTGCCACCCTCTGGTTCAGCACTGCAACTCTCTGGTTCACCCCTGCCACCTTCTGGTTCAGCACTTTAACCCTCTGGTTCATCACAGCACCTCTGATTCACTACTGCCACCCTCTGGTTAACCACTGTCACCCTCTGGTTCAGCCCTGCCACCCTCTGGTTCACCACTGCCACCCTATGGTTCACCCCTGCCACCCTTTGGTTCACCACTGCCTCCCTCTGGTTCATTAAAGCACCCTCCGGTTCACCCCTGCCCTGGGGATCTTTGCACTGCTGACTGACATCACGGTATCGCCTGCATTCAGTAAATTAGCGGTATCGCCTGCATTTGGCCAATTTGCGCTGTATTTTCTGAAACTTATAGCTCATAGCGCATGTGATTGTAGCGCCGCCCGCCCTGCATTGCATGTGATTGTAGCGCCGCCCGCCCTGCACTGCATTTAGCTGCGTTTGCCCACCTGGCAGCAACGTGTATTATTTTGTTAATCTCCTTTTCGCTGTCCCAGGCGACCTACTGCCCCTGCCTCGCCTCCCCTCTGACCTCCATTTTGTTTGCTGTTGTTGTTTTCCCTGCCCCTCCTCCCGGCTACCGCCTCCCAGCTGCTGACCCTCCCACCCACGTTCATAGAGCCTACCTCGTCCCTTCAGCCCCTGTGACCGCCCGGACTCGCTCCTGACCGGTTGCTCCCTCCTTGCTCCTCTCCCAGTACTGCTGCTGTCTTCCTGGGGATCTTTGCACTGCTGACTGACATCACGGTATCGCCTGCATTCAGTAAATTAGCGGTATCGCCTGCATTTGGCCAATTTGCGCTGTATTTTCTGAAACTTATAGCTCATAGCGCATGTGATTGTAGCGCCGCCCGCCCTGCATTGCATGTGATTGTAGCGCCGCCCGCCCTGCACTGCATTTAGCTGCGTTTGCCCACCTGGCAGCAACGTGTATTATTTTGTTAATCTCCTTTTCGCTGTCCCAGGCGACCTACTGCCCCTGCCTTGCCTCCCCTCTGACCTCCATTTTGTTTGCTGTTGTTGTTTTTCCTGCCCCTCCTCCCCGCTACCGCCTCCCAGCTGCTGACACTCCCACGCTCCGCCCCCTACACCTTCCATTTATGGCCAATGCCTCCACGCGCAGCGTCCACGCGCTTCGGCCACGCCGAAGGTGCGCCAAAGGTAAGCCCGTCTACGCCCGTCCGTGCCTGGACCGCGCCCAGCGCCAGACCCCCTGCCCCTCGCGCTCCCCAGCCCTCCCGCATTACCTACGATGCCGCCACCCTCCTAGCCCTTAACCCCGGTCGCGCCCCCAACTGCGTCCAATCCGCTCCTGGACACACCCATGGACCTTTCTCTTGCTACTCCTGCAAATTCAGCGGCACCGTCAACATCTCCGCTACGACCACACCACAGATCCCCGACCCCAACCACCTACAATGCATCCTTCTCAACACCCGATCAGTCCACAGGCACGCCATTGACCTATGGAATCTACTAGACACCATTTCTCCGGACATCGCCTTCCTCACGGAAACATGGATGAACGCTTCCTCCGCACCAGACATCACCATTGCCATCCCTGAAGACTATAAGATCACTCGCAAAGACCATACCAGCCACACAGGAGGAGGGATCGCTATCGTCCATAAGAAATCAATCCGCATCTCAACCAGCTCTGACGCCAACCTCGCCAACTCCGAACACCTCCACTTCCAAATACACATCGACCCCAAGACCACACTCAGAGGCACCCTCCTCTACAGACCACCAGGACCCCGAGCTAAATTCAGTGAAGACATCACGGACTTCATCACTCCACACGCGCTCCCCTCCAAAGACTACATCCTTCTGGGAGACCTCAACTTTCACCTTGAAAAGATCAACGACCGCAACACCGCCACCCTCGTGGACAACCTCGCCAACCTCGGACTTAAACAACTAGTCACTTCCCCCACCCACATCGCAGGTCACACACTCGACCCAATCTTCACCTCCAGCAACCATATCTCCTTCAGCCACACCACGGACCTCCTCTGGACTGACCACAGCTGCGTTCACTTCACCTACAACAAACCAAAACCCAACATCCACCTCCAACCTACCCTGCAAAGAAACTGGAACAAAATCACCACAGACCAAATCTCCGCGTCGCTCCTTCGAAACTCCCCAGCCCTCTCTTCTAACACCAACGAAGCCGCCGCCAACCTCACCCTATGGTTATCCAACACCGCCGACACCTTAGCACCACTGAAAAAACGTCAAAGCAAACCTGGCAGCAAGAAGGCCTCATGGTTCAACGATGATCTCAAAAAGTCCAAGAAACTCTGCCGCTCCCTTGAAAAGGCCTGGAAAAAAGACCCAACCACCAGCACCAAGGACGCCTTCAAAAGCGCCACCCGCACTCACCACCAATTGATCCGAAAAGCCAAGAAAACAGCATTCAAGGATCGACTTGACAACAACGCCCACAACAGCAAGGAACTTTTCAACATCGTCAAGGATTTTTCCAATCCCTCGGCCAACTCCAACGACATCACCCCCTCTCAAATCCTCTGCGACTCCCTAGCCTCATTTTTCCACAACAAGATTGCAGACATCCACAACAGCTTTGACAACCAACCCGGAAACCAACCCACCCTACCATTTGCTGATCATCTTCCCCCCGTGAACACCCTTAACGACTGGAACCCAATCTCCACTGAGGACACCATCCGCCTGATGAATTCCATCCACTCAGGATCCCCCACAGACCCATGTCCTCACCACATCTTCAACAAAGCAGACTCCATCATAGCACCGCACCTCCGAGACGTCATCAACTGCTCCCTCAACTCCGCCACCTTCCCGGAAGACTGGAAACACGCTGAACTCACCGCCCTTATGAAAAAACCAACAGCAGACCCCACCGAACTCAAAAATTACCGCCCCATCTCGCTTCTTCCATTCCCTGCCAAAGTCATCGAGAAAGCTGTCAACAACCAGCTTGCCGCCTTCCTCGAAGCCAACAAATCCCTCGACCCCTCACAATCTGGCTTCCGAGCAAAACACAGCACTGAGACCGCCCTCATCGCAGCAACAGACGACATTCGAACTCTTCTGGACAATGGAGACACAGTCGCCCTCATCCTCCTTGACCTCTCTGCAGCTTTCGACACAGTCTGCCACAGCACCCTTTTACAACGCCTCAATAACATCGGAATCCAAGGAAAAGCACTTGAATGGATCACCTCGTTCCTCACCGGAAGAACCCAGAGAGTCCGCCTTCCTCCATTCAAGTCCGAGGCCTCTGAAGTCATCTGCGGCGTACCACAAGGATCCTCACTCAGTCCCACCCTCTTCAACGTATACATGAGCCCCCTCGCGGCCATCGCACGCCAACACAACCTCAACATCATCTCTTACGTGGACGACACTCAACTGATCCTTTCCCTCACCAATGACCCCAGCACCGCCAAAACTAACCTACACGAAGGAATGAAAGAAGTTGCCGAATGGATGAAACAAAGCCGTCTGAAACTGAACTCGGACAAAACAGAAGTCCTCATCTTAGGTACATCCCCCTCTGCATGGGACGACTCCTGGTGGCCGGAAGCCCTCGGAAAAGCACCCATCCCGACAGACCACGCACGGAACCTAGGCGTCATCCTGGATTCTTCACTCTCAATGAACAGACAAGTCAGCGCCGTATCCTCTTCCTGCTTCAACATTCTTCGCATGCTCAGAAAAACATTTCGCTGGATCCCCTCCAAAACAAGGAAAACAGTCACCCACGCTCTGGTCACGAGCCGACTGGACTACGGAAACACCCTCTACGCAGGTACTACCGCAAAACTCCAGAAGAAACTCCAACGAATCCAAAACGCCTCAGCCAGGCTCATATTAGACATCCCACGCAACGAACACATCTCTGGTCACCTTAAAGACCTCCACTGGCTACCCGTCAATAAGAGGATCACTTTCCGTCTGCTTACCCACGCACACAAATCACTCTACGACATCGGACCAGATTGCCTCAACTCACGACTGTCCTTCTACACCCCCTCCCGCCAACTACGTTCTTCTAGCCAAGCCCTCGCCACTGTACCTCGCATCAACAAGACCACCATGGGAGGCAGATCCTTTTCATACCTGGCTGCTAAAACATGGAACTCACTCCCCGCTTACCTTCGCCTTACCCAGAACCACCTAGCATTCAGAAAGCAACTCAAAACATGGATATTTGACAAGTAATCCTCCTCCCCTTCCTAAGCGCCTTGAAACCCTCTGGGTATGTAGTGCGCTATACAAATTCCATGACTTGACTTGACTTGACTTGGTTCACCACTACCACCCTCTGGTTCACGACTGCCAACCTCTGGTTCATCACTGCACCTCTGGTTCACCCCTGCCACCCTCTGGTTAACCACTGTCACCCTCTGGTTCAGCACAGCCACCCTCTGGTTCACCCCTGCCACCCTATGGTACAGCACTGTCACCCTCTGGTTCATCACTGCCACCCTCTGGTTCACCACTGCCACCCTCTGGTTAACCACTGTCACCCTCTGGTTCAGCACTGCCACCCTCTGGTTCATCACTGCAACTCTCTGGTTCACCACTGCCACCCACTGGTTCACCCATGCCACCCTCTAGTTCACCACTGCCACCCTCTGGTTCACCCCTGCCACCATCTGGTTCATCACGGCCACCCTCTGGTTCACCCCTGCCACACTCTGGTTCAGCACTGCCACCATCTGGTTCATCACTGCCACCCTCTGGTTCACCCCTGCCACCCTCTGGTTCAGCACTGCCACCCTCTGGTTCAGCACGGTCACCCTCTGGTTCACCCCTGCCACCCTCTGGTTCATCACTGTCACCCTCTGGTTCATCACTGCCACCCTCTGGTTCACGACTCCCACCCTCTACCGAGACATTTTGTGACCCAGCGGCAGCACAAAAGATGCGCCATGGTGCTGGGTATTAACAACGTGACACATCTGAGAGATGGCTCACGTTGTAAAGCCCTGCACCATCAGGAGGCGTTCCGGCGCAGGGGAGTGGGTTCCTGCGCAGGAACGCCTCCTAAACGTGGCTGAGTGAAATCTACAAGAATTCACTCAGTCACTTTTAGGCCAATGCTGAGTCAAAACCCTGCGCCTGCTTGAAGCAGGCGCAAGGCTTGATGCAGCATTGGGGAGATAGGGCCCCCAAGAGCATTGCTGGAGCTGCGCCGCAAGCTCGAAGCAGCTCCAGCAATGCGCTGCTTTTACGGCACAGATGTGTGACGCATCTGTGCCATTTTTGCCACACGGTGCGCCGCATTGTAAATGCGGCGCACCATGGGTGGCGGAGCTGCGGCGCACAATAACTGGCGCATCCCTTGGGATGCGCCAGTTATTGTAAATCTGCCCCTATACATTTAGTGAACGAGGGAGCACTTACTGATTAGACAGTAGAAAGTACTCCAGTTGAGTAGAGGTATTGCACAAAAAGGTGGCATCTTCGTGGACAAACACGCAGGGCCGGATTCATTCTGCCCCCTGTTAGACTCGTTTTTTGTGCCCTTCTGCACTCTGTTAGACTCGTTTTTCCCTTGTTTTTCTGCCCTTCTGCCCTCTGTTAGACTCGTTTTTCCCTTGTTTTTCTGTCCTTCTGCCCCCTGTTAGACTCATTTTTTATGCCCTTCTGCCCTCTGTTAGACTCATTTTTTCCTTGTTTTTCTGCCCTTCTGCCCTCTGTTGGACTGTTTTTTGTGCCCTTCTGCCCTCTGTTAGACTTGTTTTTCCCTTGTTTTTCTGCACTCTGTTAGACCGCTTTTTATGCCTTTCTGCCCTCAGCATCACCACATCATCACTCAGTGCGACCCCAGCATCACTCAGCACCACCACATTATCACTCAGCACCACCACAGCACCACTCAGTGCCACCACAGCATCACTCAGCGCCACCACATCATTACTCAGTGCCACCACATTATCACTCAGCACCACCACAGCATCACTCAGCACCACCACAGCACCAATCAGCACCACCACAGCACCATTCAGCGCCCCCACAGCATCACTCAGCACTACCACAGTACCACTCAGAACCACCACAGCATCACTCAGCACCACCACAGCATCACTTAGCACCACAACAGCACCACTCAGCACCACCCCAGCATCACTCAGCACCATCGAGTATCACTCAGCACCACCACAGCACCACTCAGCATCACCACAGCACCTCTCAGCACCACTACAGCACCACTCAGCGCCACCCCTGCATCAATCTGCGCAACCATTCAACAACAACTGATTCAAATATGTTCTCTCAATGTTTCAAACTTTATTACAAATGTCACAAAAAGATGTTAATATTTCACTTTCGTTCTTAGATTTTCGTCACAGTAAACTACACTGAACATAATCTTCACAAAAGTTATTTACAAAAGTTTAAGCTATTGCCATTATAAATTAAAATCACTTTTATTGAAGTATTAATTATTTAAAAAAATTAAAAGCCATTGTAATTTGGAATATCAATACAGCTAAGTCACGTAAATACAAAGCATGTTGCAATACAAATGCTATAGGTGTCACATTTGCGAAAGTTATAACTAATGGCATTGTAAATGACAAAGCTATTAATTTAGCTATTTTCAAAACCAACACATAAATTAAAAAAATTGTCATTTACAAGACCAATAGCTCAAACTTTCCTAATGCGAGACCTATTGCATTGCAAATGCTTGTTTTTATATCTATCAGTGCTTCCTGTTGAGGTTTAATTTTCGTGACAGGCGCCTCATTGCCTACTTGTAACTATTCTCTGACCCTGCTTGAAGTGTCAGAGCAGGGCCAGAGAATAGTTGCAAGTAGGCAACGAGGCGCCAGGAAGCACTTACAGGCTTACAGCAGCAGATGCCCAAGTTGGATTTAATTTCTTTGTAACCCTTTTGTAAAAGGTTACAAAAAATTAGCTTCAACTTTTGCACCTGCTGCTGTAACCCTGTAAGTGCTTGGCTGAAAATTCCTCCCCGCTGATTCGCGGATTTTACCACGATTTCGCGAGATTCGTGGATCGCGAAATCGCGGAAAATCCGCAAATTCTGCGAGCGGAACGAATTTTCGGCCCATGCTTATATAAAATACATGGTTCATACATTAGGAAACGCGATTACCCAATATCCATTTGGAATAAAAACACCATTTGGAAAATATCGTCTTAATGTTCCTGCATCTGGCCCTTAAGAGTCTTTCCTTGCTGCCGTTCCACTACTCCACCACTAGGACACACACAGCTCTGTTAATGCATCTCATCCCTTCCTTACAGCACCTGCTCTATTCCGCCACTGGGACACATGCAGCTCGGTCAACGCATCTCATCCGTTCCCTACAGCAGCAGCTCTGCTGCTCCACCACTGAGACACATGCAGCTCTGCCCATGCATCTCTTACCTTCCCTACTGCAGCAGCTCTGCTACTCCACCGCCAGGACACACGCAGCTCTGCCAATGCATCTCCTCCCTGCTTTGCAGCTGCAGCTCTGCTGCTCCACCACCAGGACACACATAGCTCTGTCCATGCATCTCATCCCTTCCCTACTGCAGCAGCTCTGCTACTCCACCATCAGGACACTCGCAGCTCTGCCAATGCATCTCCTCCCTGCTTTGCAGCTGCAGCTCTGCTGCTCAACCACCAGGACACACACAGCTCTGTCCAGGCATCTCATCGCAGCTACACGCCGTCCAAACGATATAGTCCATATACGGGAGCTCGAGACATAATTGATGGTCTCAAGATACACAGACCTACTTTGCCTATCGTATTTACTACAAGATTGATAGACTCTTGAAGACACTAGTGAGGAATAAAAATTGCGATACCACCTTATGGTGGAATGCTCTATAAAATTTCCTGTTACTCAGCCGCTTTTACAACTGCAAGTGATATTGTTCCTTTGCCCTGAGGAAGTCATTGGGTGATGCCCCTTGACGAAACACGTGTTGGCGTTTGGCTGTTATAATTGATATCAGGACTGTACTGCTGTATTCACAAGTCTTCGTGAGCATCTGGAAGAGAAATAAAATAAGGACTTTTTTCAAACTTGGATACATGGATATGGACTATCATTGTTCGAATTGATATCATCTGTAAATCTAACAGATTCACTCATATACTTTTGTGCTCAGGGAACTCTGTAAAACTTGTTCTGTGACAACAATTACGTCTGTAATTTATTGTCTTTTGACAGCGGTGGGTGGTAGCTGTCTGTGGTTCCCTTGATGCCCCACCTTTGTGATAATAAGCTGTAAACTCATTGCCACATAGGCTATGCGCTGTTAAAACCCTACTACCCATTGTTTGAAGTGTATCTCATCGCAGCTTACAGCTGCAGCTCTGCTGCTCCACCACTGGGACACACGCAGCTCTGCCAATACATCCCATCCCTGCCTTGCAGCTGCAGCTCTGCTCCTCCACCACCAGCACACACACAGCTCTGTCAATGCATCTCATCAATTCCCCACAGCTGCAGCTCTGCTACTCCTCCACCACCAGGACACACACAGCTCTGTCCATGCATCTCCTCCTTGCTTTGCAGCTGCAGCTCTGCTACTCCACCACCAGGACTTACGCAGCTCTGTCCATGCATCTCATCCCTGCTTTGCAGCTGCAGCTCTGCTACTCCACTGCCAGGACTTACGCAGCTCTGTCCATGCATCTCATCCCTGCCTTGCAGCTGCAGCTCTGCTGCTCCATCACTGGAATACACGCAGCTCTGCTGATGCATATCACTGCAGTGCACCAACTGGAACACACTGTCCTTGTGCACAATAACACCAGAATCCTAACTTGCACTGTCCCTATTATTCCAAGGAAGAGAAACATGCAGGTCCCCTCTTCCAGAGCATCTGACCCCTTTGCTGCCTGGAACCTCCCTATCCCAGAAGTGGGTCATCTGAACACACTGAGCTGTTGGTGCACATATTGGGCACTATTTCAGGAAAGACTCAGAGGTTCTGTATGCTAGCCCCCTTATTAACCCAGGAATAGGCAGATTAGGTTGTCGGGTGCACAGTGGTCTAAAGTCGTTAAGATGGGTCTGGGCATGAAGTGTTGCTGCAGTGTACCCTAAATCCATTTCAAAGAGTCAGTTTACAGCATTGCAATATAATGTTTATGAGGGTCGTTTGATCCATTTCGAAATTGAAATTTGTCCAAATGAATTCCTGTCCGTCTGGACAAAGGACATAAATACTATTCCAGTTTGTGTCTATTCTTACCCTGGTCACCTAAACTACTAGGGTCCACTGATTTTTGTAATAAGCTAAACGCCCAAGGTCCCTAATGTACTACCTTCGGGTTCCCTTGTTTCCTATAAACAAGATCCCATGTATAGCGAGGTCAAGTCTCTTAGCAACGTTTATAAGCAGGAACAATGCTGCTTTAGTGCTTCTGCTAGCTGATTTTCTACTGTGGACTGTCCTAAGGCCACACAGAAGCAGCATAATCAGTCTGAGCTGTGGAAAGTGTAGAGCTCCAGCACATCTCAAGGCCTGATTGACAAATCCTGGTCTAGGAGTCTGTAGACTCTGTGTTGTCAGAGCCCAGACACAAGTGCCTGAAAGAGGCAGAGAATGAACCTGAGAAAGTTCAAAGGGGAAAATATGTCCAGGGGTCACAGTTCATGACCATATCAGAGACTCCCTTGGTTTTGAGCATAAAAGCCAGCAAAAATAGGGATATTGTTCCCAATATTGTTTTTTAAATGCAGATGAGTTTCCCCACCATCCTATTAACAAGGGTATATTAAAGAAAGAATGGGAAGATCCAGATTCATCAACCATTCCCCATTTTCTCAACAGGAGATGCCTCTTCCCAGAATTTGATTTGAAATTACCTCATACTCCTAAGTTTAATACCATCCTACCTTCTGTGACATCTACCTCAAACCTTGCATGTGAAGAGGCAATACTTTACGGATGTAGCAGATAACAAAGTTGAATCCTTCTTTAAGAGGACAGCTGATGTGTCTCAATTGTGATTTGAGAAACTGCATATGCTGCTTATGCCACGCTAGTCCGTCTGAATTGTTTCCAACTCTTGTGATTGTAGGCAAAATGTTGGCAAATATGGAATTGTGTCTAAATTCCTTTTAGATGTCTCTTTTGATAGTCTCTGGGCTTCAAAAGGTTTAGCAGGAGCTGCATTTTCAAGGACATCCACTCCTATAGTTTAATTTCCTCATTTATCTGGTGTCTCTCTGTTGCCTTATCTTGGTGACTGGATGTTGCCTGCTTCCTCTTTCATTAAGGCTCGGGAGGATGTACAACTGTTTTTAAAGGTCCTTCAAGAACAAGACTTATTTGTGAATTCCCAAAAGAACAAGCTTCAACCATCACAAGAGAAAAACTTAATCAGAGCCTACTTCAATACCCAACGTGCTTGTGATTTTTTACCTCCATAGAGGATTGTTGTTCCTCAGGATTTACTCAAGAACCTCCTTGCTCAGCCGATGTTTTCAGCAAGAACATGGCTCAGAGTGCACAAAGTGTAAGGACGGATGGCGGCACCAATGACAGAGGTTCTTTGGGCATGTTTCCTCCTCAAACTGGTGATGAATCATGTCCACAATTGTTGATTCCCTAACACATGCAATTGAAAAATGTTGAAATATGTCACTCTTCAAATTTGCCAGACCCTAAAACAGGGGTGAGTGTTCGTCTATTTGGAAAGGGTGTATGTTGGGTCGTGATTGTAGCATTCTTTGTAGGATCCTGCTATCAGAATGGAATGGAATGTGGTTGCAGGATATGGTATAAAAGGAGAAGGCCAGTAACACATAAATAAAAATACAAAATTATGATGGACGGAATTCTAAAATTGTCAAACACTCACCCACAGTCACAGATCTGGGTTATATCCATTGTTTGTTTTGCTCCCCATTGCACTGCAGTTTGGACCCAGGCGTGTGCAATTCAGTCGTGACTCTGCTCCCCATGAGTACAGTCCAGCCAGAACAGCCAGGCCAGGTTTATCTAGACTGGAAACAAGCATCCTGGGACTGGTATCTAGGGTGTCACCCTTCATCAGGAAGGCTAATTTAAATCCAGTGGCTTAGTGAAGACGGAATCCGTGTCGGGACATACCCTTCCCACCCAGGGTGAATGTAGAAACACAGGAATATAATAGATGGAATTTTGAACGTTGTTAAACATTCACCTCCATGCACAGATCTGGGTTAAACCCAACCATATGCAATAATTCTTGACACTGCTGCCCCTGGGAATAGCACAGACCAAACTGCCAGGCCAGGTCTTCCCTGAAACTGAAACAAGCTTCCTGGGACTGATTTTGGGTACCGCCCCTCATCTGCCAGGTTAGCTTGAATCCAATGAACATGATACCATGGTTGGCAGATCGTTCCCACTTAAGCCATCTATAGCAACACAATGAATCCAGCCCTGCCAGTAGTACCTAGAACATCAGGAATTACAAAAATTGGATGTCCTGTGATCTTTCCAGACTTTTCAGTTGTGACAAGCTGGCCTACAGTCCCATTGTGGCTTTGATCTTCAGGAGCAGGTAGAGGAGGCTAATACCAGCTGGTCAGTTCCTGCCCACAGAACAACAAGATAAAAAAATAGGAAGGCCTGCTTCTTCTGTTGGCGCTGCAACCTTGAGTACAAATCTGGATCCTTCACAGGAATTTCCAGATATGTGCATAGAGCAAGTGAGTCCTGGTGCCAGTGCTTTCCCTATAAATGTGATGTGAGGAGATTAACATCACACTGCAGGCAGCACCATCTTGGATTGGAAGCTGACATGTTTCAAAAGTCAGTGCACAATGGGCCAATTTGCATCATACGCAGTTGAGCCGACCCCGAGCACAGTTGTGCGCCATCTTGGATCAGGCATTCTGCTCTATAAGGACGACAGTTTAGGGCTCCATCTTTGATTGGGTGCTCACCGTCATCAAGAGCCATCTTTTATTGGGTTTCCACTTTATACATCTGGACATCAGGTGCCACTATTGGGCGTCGAGGGCGCGCATAGCACTGTTTTGAGGGAGCATTGATACCAGGTCACTGTGAGCACATCCTTTGGTGATTTGGGCAATCTTTTCGTCACGGCTCAGAAATGGACACAGTGACAAAGCTTTGAGGTGACAATTATCTCTTTGGGTGAGTCTGATAAACTTCACTGGAAGTGAGAACTCTACATCACCAGTGGTTTACACACCTAAGGTGAACTCTACTACAACAGTGAAGACCTGGGGTTTCTTGTGAGTCACAGATACAAGCAGTGGTTTGGCACCCATTTGCTTACATACTGTTTTGAGTCTTCCCCTGGGAGGACATTTACACTTTCACCATGTGTGGGTAGCAATATGTTAGGCTAATTTCCTTTGTACTTTACCATTGTGGAGTTTGCACATCTAGTAGGAGTATGCTTATTCCAGTTTATCTCTCTTATTGGAAATGTAGTGGTGCCAAACAAGATGCAATTCAGTATAGTTTCTCCTCCCATTTCCTTATCATTGCCTGGTAATCCCCTTGTAGAATGGGAACCCTGGTTTGAAGGATTTGAAGCATATCTAGAAGCCATTGAAGGGGAAGTATAGACACAGAAAGAGAAGCTCGCTTTATTGCACCATTCCTTGGGTACTGAAGGGAGGAAATTAGAAACACATTTAACATTACAACTGTGATGGGTGAAGGCGATGTAGTGAGCGAATATGCCTCTGCCATTAGGATGACGACAGGGGGTTTAGTGAAACATGGAATGTCATAATAGATAGGCATAAGATTTTCATGAGAAAACTTTTACCTTGTGTACAGGTGGAGAGTTTCTTAAGCGATCTCAGGGTGCAAGCTGCAATGTGATCAAAAAACGTGTGAGTATGAGATGATAGGGGATCAGTTGGAGGAAAAGAAAAATAATTGGAAATCTCAGGAGAAATTGTTAACTATTGATATTTTACCTTTCGAGAAAGCTGTGGAAATAGCCAGGAGTGAAGAGACAACAGCAGTATACAGGAAACAAATTGCCTTAGAAGCACAAGTGCATGCTGTGGTGATCGAGAATGTGTTGAAAAAGAATTTGGGAGGAATGTGAAAGGAAAACAGAAAAGTTTTGTAAGTGATCTTAGTGTGCTATCTGCAATATATCATGACATGGAAGAAATGGCTTTACAACAATAAGGGCATGCTTTGGTGACAGCAAATTTGTTTAATAAAGCAGGGAGGAAGGAAAGCAGAAAACCTTTGAGTATTACAAATGTGGTGGCAGAATTCCTTTGGGCAATCTCACCTTTTGTCCTGCAGGGGATAAATGTTGCATGAAATGCAACAGAAGGGGGCATTATGGCAGAGTTTTTGAATCCAAGGTAGCCAGCATTAGACTCCACCCTAAGAAGATTTTCACTATTGAAGTCAATCCTAGTGTTGCGGACTCTGAAGAGGGATATCTGATAATGGCCAGGAATGATTCTGAGGAGGTATGTCTGACTGAAGGGAGTATAGGAGTTGGTGGTATATTGAGAGTGGATATAGGCTTATTCAAAAGACAATTTTTGCCAAAACAAAATTTCAAAGGTTCCTATTTCAATGATAGCAGAATACAGTTAACTTTTCACTCTACTTGGTCCAGAGTAAGGCTGGGCAGAGTTAGCGGAGTTCTGCATTAAGGTTATGCCGTTCACAGCGATTTTGAGCACCAGGTGTTTGTCCCACGCTGCACAACGCAACAGAGCGCAGGCTCCTTTCTGCTGCTTGAGAAGATTTCCTACTCAAGTAGCAGCTTTTGCAACCTGCCGCAACCACTCGCATTGAGAAATTCAACTACCAGCGTGAAAAAATCTGACAAGGAAGCTGATTTACCTCGCTTGCCATTTAGACCTTGGCGAGCACGAGCAAGGAAAAATCTTGCCAGGAGATGGATTTTCCTTGCCCGCCAACTTGCCATTGATGAGCGCGAACGAGGATGAAAACTAAGCAGATCAGAGTGTTTGGGAGCTTCACGTGCTCTGCAGAGTGTGGACAACTCCACATACTTCATGTGCATAGTGGCGTTCACCGGCCCATGGTTAGTCCAGAGGAGTGGAAGGCATCTGATAATGTCACATTGAGGCAATCTCATGCAAAACCACTTGCCTATGGGAATGAACCAGTGGACGTTTGGTGTGAATTTGATGGCACTATGAGTTTCAAAGAAAACAGCAAATATTGCATTATTGATGAATCTAAAGATAGGTCTTGTCTGCTGGAGTGTTTAGAGCAAATGAATTTGGGCCTTATTTTTGATCTGACCAGCCCTGAGCAGACCGTGTTGAAGAACGAGTGCATGTCTGTGTGGAAGCATTTCCAGAGGTGTTTAGTGGGAAACTTGGTAGAGTAAACAGCTTTTCCTGATGTTTTGTCTGGAATTTTGATGCAGGTGTGGTTGTGCATAAACCTAGACCTATACTCCTCACTAAGAGAGAAAAATTGAAACAGGAGTAGGATTCTTTGTGTGAAGAGAGTATTATCGAGCCCATCGAGGGTTCAGAATGGCTATTGCCAGTGATGTTAACTAGGAAAAGCAATGAGATTCTGAGGAATGAGAGAATATGGGTGGATAGACAATCCCTGCCCAATATCACTGAGATGTTGAGTTCCTTGAAGGGCGCTAGGATTTTTGCGTTAAATTTGTCATCAGCATATCACCAGATCACATAGTGAGAGTCGCCATTTAACATCTTTTGTCACCCATGCTGGAGCAAAATTTGGTTTGGCATCTGCGATTTTCCAGAGAGCTGTTGAGCTGATGATCAAGAGTGTTTCCCACGTAAAGTGTTTTTAGGACTATACTTTGTTTTTTTGAAGATATGAAGAGTTGCATGACAAAACGTTGGGAGTAATATTGACCATTTTGATAAAGAGAGTGGTTACTCTGAGGGCTAGTAAGTGTAGGTAACCAAAGTAATCAGTGGATTATCTTGGTAATAAGCTCTTGACCCAAGGTGTGGAACCAAAGGAGAATCTTGTTAAAGCAATCAGGGACTTCCCTATACCAGAGACCCAAGATCAATTGCATTTGTTATATAGAATGCTATAATCCTATGCATATTTCATCCCCAACTGTAGTGAGAAGAAAAATCTTATGAGGTCTTGTTGAGCGAGAACTTAAATTTGGAATTTGATTTCATCAAAAAGGAGTTGGTGAATGCGATTCCCTTTAAACAGTTTGAAATACATGAACTGTCAGGTGTGTTGACCAATACCAGTTAACACGGTTTGGAGGTTGTTTTGTGGCAGGTAAGGAAAGAAAGAGAACTGGGGATAGCTTTTGCTTTGCGTGCCATCTGTGGTTATGAGTCGACCTACTCTGTAGTAGAACGTGAGGTATTGGCTAGCTGGTCGGGCTTGGGACACTTTTGAAAGTACTTGTAAGGATCAGATTTTACCTTTCGCATGGTTCATAAACTGTTGCTTAGCTAGTTTACAATTAAGGGGCCAGCAAAGCAACTTCCTGCATTGCCGAAAGGCATTATAGGCAGCAAGAATTTCAGTTCTATTTGGAATACATACAAGGTGTGAAGAATATTTTCACAGGTTTTCAATTAAGGAGGAGGGGGGGGTGAAGGATATGCTTCCCCTTCACCCGTCACACATACAGGAGTCACAGAGAGCAATGATATGGAAGAAATTTCCTCAAAACATGTTTTTTACACATATGCATGGATTTGGGGATCCACTGCGGAGCTCATCGCAGCTCCCTTGTGATTTGGCAATGGATTTTCAAATCCTGCCTTAATGAAAAAAACACCCAGTCAACACCCACTCACAGACCCACACAAACTTCGCCAACGCGCTGCCAATGTACTGCCAGTGGACAATATCCTGCACCAGGAATGGCCCTCCAGCCACCTGATAGTACACTGCTAGGATTTCCTGTGCCAGGACCCCGGACATTGACACAGTTGTATCTCCTCCTCCCCATGATCCACCAAAGGACTATTCACCTGCCGATACTGCCACTTCTCCTGTGACAAATAACCCTCCGGCCCACAAGACCAAGACCACCCTGTAACCGCTCCACTGTATCCTTCTCAAATCCCACTCACTTTTCAAACACGCCACAGAAATCTGGAACACCATCAGCACTCTCTCCATGGTTGTTGACTTCATCACTGAAACACGGCTCAACCCCTCCTCGAAACCTGACATCACCACCCCCACTCCAGAAGGCTATAGGATGATACACCATGACTGCACCACAAAAGAGGCAGAGTCATCCCCGGCATCTTCAGGAAAACCATCAGATGCACCATAACCAATGATATCCCCACACCTCTCATGGAACACCTCAACTTCCTACTACCAACTGACATGAAGATCACAATAAGAGTAACACTAGCCTACAGACCCCCAGGACTAAGAGTACTTTCTGCTAAGCCATCCCAAATCTCATCAACTCCCCTCCAAGCAATTGACTTACATCACCAACTCCTACGCGGCAGTTCAACTTCCACATTGACTAACCCAACAGCGCCAACTCCGTATCCGCCTGGAGAATCTGAACAGCATCTGCCTCAACCAATGGGTCACTGAACCCATGCACAAAGCTGAACACACACTCAACACTGTCTTCACGTCCAGCAACAGAATTGAATTAAGCCACACGACAGAACTCAACTGAACTGATCACACCTTGGTACACTTCACCCTCTCCGACGCCTAAGCACCTGTAAACCTGGGGCCTCAACAGACTTTGACCAGGCTGTGCAGAACTTTTCCACCTGGATCATCGACTGTACCGACATAGTCACCCCGCTGAAACCTACAAAAACAAATAAGAGCCCCAAACATGCCAGCTGGTTCATTTCAAATCTCAGGACCTCGCTGCCAGAGCTGCACACTAAACAACCCCCCAGCAACTATAACTGGCACATCAATGAAGCCAAGAAAGCAGCCATCAACACCCACATCAACTTTGCTTGCAACCATACAAAGAAACTCTTCAAAATAGTCAAATATTTCTCCAACCTGACAGCCATGGAAAACGCCATCCACCCCTCCCAAGAACTCTGTGACACCCTCTCATTCTACTTCCACCGCAATATCACCAACAATTTCAACATCCAACGTGCCGGCATCAACCCAGATGAGGTCATTCAACCAGCAAAGACCAGCCAAACCATCACCAACTTGTCACCGCTCACCGCACTGACAACTGGACAATATCCTGCGCCAGGACTGGCCCTGGTGATGGACGGAGCATCTGAATCAATCATAAGAACTGGGGTGGCAGAGTGGGCTAAAGAACGGTGATGGATTAAACCCAGATCTTTTGACTGGGTGTGAGTGTTTTTGATTGGTTCAGATGCTCCGTTCATTACCACCCCCTTTTGTACCGCTTACTAAAGCCTGGGCTGAATTGTTGCTAAAACACAAAGTCGATGCTTCCCTACAGTGTCTCAGTGATTGTTCCCAAAAGACTGATCAGTAGGTGGCATCGGTCGGTAGCAAAGAATGGGCAGCAGCAAAGCAGATGGAGCCTGGACTCGTGCATGTAATTGCAAAGCCTGCAAATGGGCTGCTCGTTCCACCGAGCCCACTGTGGGTTAAAGTCAAAGATTGGTAGGGCTAGCAGCCTCATGTATAATATTTTGTTGCGAGACTGGGGATTGAGGGAGTAGTTAAAGTATAGCTGAGGTTTCCCTTTGATATATGATTCATTCAAAGCGGTGAAAAGTTCGTTTTTAGATAGCCCGGCGACGTCAGTCTGAAATGAAACTGAGATGATTTGTTTTGTTATTGTTTTTTTCCACATTGACAGGGGGATAGTTGGGTTAGTGAGAGAGGTTGGTTCAATCTTTAGTGTGGAACTGGCGAGGTGCAACTGTTTATGCCAAAGGGAGTGTTCGTCCTTAAACACAGCTTGCAGTTGCTCTTTCAGAGATTGTCCTGGTGCTCATAAGGTGTGTATGTAGAATTTGATTAGGTCTCACAGGCATTAAAGGTTTGCTCATGTCAGTCCCAGCTCGAGTCTCATCCTCGACCTCCTCGCGTGCTGCGGGACGGAGAAGATTTTCTTATAAGCTTTTATTTGTAAGTTTCCCAGAAATTCGTCCATTTTCCCGGGAAAGGCCAAATGGCCGTAGGTCACTGCAGGTAGTAATTTGGCCCGTAGCACCCTTAGGATTGGTTCGGTTGAAGGGCTGTGCAAATGACGATTCAAGCGCCTCAGGCTGTGAATGATCCCCATACCCTTAGGCCTTAAGTGTCTGAGGTGTGCTGCTTGGTTTGCCCTGGCGTTGAAACAAAAACTCCTAAGTAGTTGTAGCTGGTGATGGTCGCTATTTGTGATCCCCCTGCTCTCCAAGTAAAATTTTTCTCTTTTTTTTAGCTCCCAAAGTTAAAAATTTTGGTTTTGGATTTGTTCATCACAAGATGGTTCTTTGTATTATATTTATTGAGAGCAGTGAGCGATCTTTGCAATCTGATTTTCGTGTGGTCCATGATGATGATGTCGTCGGCATATTGCATTGTCTGTAGACGCAGCCTGCCCAGTTTTGGGGCAGCCAGGGCTGCACCTGCTAATTCCTTTGGTAAGTCAGCGGTGTAGAGGTTGAATAGTAGCGGGGCAAGTACACAGCCTTGTTTTCGGCCGTTTTCAGTTGCAATTTTTTAGATAATGTTTGTGTGCTAGTTTTAATCCTAACCCAGGTTTTCTGGTGCAAGGATTTCAAGGCTAGAGAAGAGGAGATGGGATTCCCCAGGAATTTAATTTGTTCCACAGCGTCCCTCAATTGACTCTGTTGAAGGCTGCGCTGTAGTCCATGAAGCAGCAGAATAAAGGTAGCTGGTTAGCCAGGGTAGCTTTCCGCGACAGGTAGGACAGTGCTATTATGTTGTCCTTCGTGGAGCAGCCTGCTCTAAAGCCTGACTGGGAGTGAGGCAGGATGTTATTTTCGCTGGCCCAATTTTCTAGTTCCGTAAGTAAAACGCGGGCGTAAGCTTTGGCTTCAATGTCTAGCAAGGCTATTAGTCTATAATTGGCCGGATTTGAGAGATTGCCCTTTTTGTGGATTGGGTGTAGAATTGAGCCCTGCCAGGAAGGTGGAATTTTGCTGTGAGAAAAGCATGTGCAAAAAGGGGTGTAAGGAGTTCTACCCAAAACTGCTGACATTTTTTGAAGACTGCTGCAGGTATTCCATTTGGCCCTGGTGCCCCATCGTTCTTCATGGGGCTGATGATCTTACTTACTGCGTTTTCAGGTAAGGCCAGACCCGGGGTATTTCCGTTGAGTGGGGCTAGAGGCGTAGGGGTGTAGAATTGAGCCCTGCCAGGAAGGTGGAATTTTGCTGTGAGAAAAGCATGTGCAAAAAGGGGTGTAAGGAGTTTTACCCAAAACTGCTGACATTTTTTGAAGACTGCTGCAGGTATTCCATTTGGCCCTGGTGCCCCATCGTTCTTCATGCGGCTGATGATCTTACTTACTGCGTTTTCAGGTAAGGCCAGACCCGGGGTATTTCCGTTGAGTGGGGCTAGAGGCGTAGGGGTGGATGAATGCTCCCTTACCCCGCCATTGTAAAGTTGATTAATATGCTCCACCCATACGTTTTTAGGAACTCAGTTTTCTCCAGTGTGGCCATTGTTACTGAGCTGATTGATATACCTCCAAAATTGTGCTGGATTTCTTTCCTTTAGGAGGAAGAACATTTTTTGCCAGGCTTCCTCTATGCGTTTGTTCTGTTGGGCTCATGCTCGTTTCTTGCAAGCTGCTCTATGTGGCCCTTTTGTGGTTTGCTGGGCAGCTCTTTCTACTTTTTTCCTACTATTTAGGCCAATTTGCCTCTTTCGTTTGTTTTCAGATGTTTCCTCATTAGAGGGTTGATTGAGAGCCTTTGACGTCCGCTTTTTTTGAGCGGCGGAAGAGCCCCCCAGAGCCTGATGCAAATCACTCAGGAGAGTTGGCCAATGATTTAAAATGGCTTCTGGGCCAATAACGCTTTTTAGTTGAGCGTTTTTCGTTACCCAATCGGCCAGTTTTGAGCATAAGTTGATGGACCATTTAATCCTGCGTGGAGATTGCTCATTTTCCTCGCCTGTGGGTTCGCCAATTGGTGTGAATCTGCAGGATGCGGTGAGGGAGAGACTGAAGGAAGCTCTTAAAGGCCTGTGATCGCTCTCAGTTCGGTGATCGATGTTAAAATCACTTAGGTAGAGTGCAAGCGTGTTTCCGATGAACAAATAGTCGATAGTGGAGAAGTTTCTATAAGTTGGAGGGGGTGTCCATGTGTAGTAGTTTGCTTTTGTTAAGTTGGCTTTAAATAGAGCTTGTAGAAGCACAACCTCTTTGGCGGGATTGTTTTCATTTTCTAATTTATCAAGCAATCTGTTATTGAAGTCCCCAGCTATAAGAGGGTTGTGGTTGGGGTATTTATTGAGAACGTCTCCGATTGTGGCTGCCAGGGCGTCCAGAGCTTGGTTCCTCGGGTAAAGGCCAGGATTGACATAGCAGTTGAAGAGAAGCAAATGAAGCGGGTTGTTATAGTTTTTTAGTCCGTTAATGCATACTACTTGGTTTCCGGATGATTCAGATCCTACCATAGTTGCTTCCAGTCTGCAAGAGTGCTTGATGTAAACCGAGAGACCGCCATTGGCCGCCCAAAGATGTTCTGTCTCGTAGCTGGGACATGGAATTCGTAATATCCTGGAAAGGCGGTAGTGGTGGTTGAATAGAAGCATCCTCTGGTTAGTTGTGACCCTCGTGGCACAACTCTTGATCCGATATATAGCGTGTAAATCTTGAATCAAATAATTCGATGAGGATCTTTCTTTAGATGAACTTATTGTGTTTATTCAGAAGTAAATTGTATTCATTAACTTCTTATATAATATCTTATTTTCCATTCGACTTTGTTCTGAGTAGAAATTATACTTTTCCGCATTCATCCACAAGGCGTTCCAAATGCATTTCGTGCACTAAGTGCACTTCGTCAGGGGAATATCTAAACAAAATAAGGCAATGATCTCATTTGGAGGATATCTTCCTACAAAAGTGTAGGTATACAATGTTATAATCTTACTTAAGAAATCTGACACAAAAAAATAATAATGAGGTTCATTTGTTGCTAATAAAGTTTGAGAAAGTGATTGAAGAAGAGTGAAAGCGGTAAATAAACGAGTGAATCCTGTGTGATTATCAGAATCGGGTCATTATCTCTGGGTGGTGGTGAATAATACAATCGGTGTGTGTACCAAGGTATAAATTAAAAATAATGTTGGTGTTGTAGAAAGTGGAGTGTGTTGTTAGTCTATGGTCATACTAAAGTTAGAACATGCCAGTGTTTACGAGCAGAATGATTTCTAGTGTATTGTGTCCATCGAATAAACTAATGTAAGAACACAATGTGTCTTACCTGCCATCGTATGGTGAAGCGTTTACTGTGGAATTCTCCAGCGCGGTCAAGTCGGAGTCGGAGACGAACCAGCTTTCACTCCGATTAGATTGTTTGGAGATCAAGATAGAACTGGTTAGTGTCAAAATGTTAGTATGAGCGCCATCTTAGAATGGTGAAGGAATGAGAGTATTAGTAAATGGTAATCATTGTGTGAAGATTATCAAAATACAATCAAAATCTAGTCTATGATTCTAAACTTGCTGCAATATAACTGAGTAATGAAATAAAATCAAATGAATTAAATGTATTAAATTAAAGGCATTGTGAAATGTGATAAAAACAATCAAGACATGTCTTTCATTGGGTACCTATTAATCCAGGGTTAAAGATAGCATGCAAATTCTAATCTGTCATTGAGTCCGTTCG
This sequence comes from Lissotriton vulgaris, assembly GCF_964263255.1. Taxonomy (NCBI): domain Eukaryota; kingdom Metazoa; phylum Chordata; class Amphibia; order Caudata; family Salamandridae; genus Lissotriton; species Lissotriton vulgaris. The sequence goes on from NC_141692.1 coordinate 3,944,973, forward strand.
GTTTCATAGAATTGAGAAAATATATCCAAGGATTTTCTCTCTGTAGTAGAGTTCTGTTTATGTCTCTTCCTGGAACTTTCATGACAGTTTCAAGTACAGCAAATTTCAATCGGCTTATGTTGTGGTGTCTTTCATTGAAATGTGTCGCAACTGTGGATCGAATATTGTTCGATCAGATATTACTCTTGTGTGTTGATACACGAATCTTGATTTTCCTAATGGTTTTGCCCACATATATCAGTCCACAGGGACATTTGAGATAGTATATTACATTTTGTGAATCACAAGTGGCTGTAGTTCTTAATTTAATGGTAGTTCCTTTCATGGGGTGTGTCATCGTGTTACCCTTAATGATGTCATTACAGCAACTGCAGTTATAACATGGTATGGTACCTTCGTAATTCTCTGTCCCTGTTTCACCACTTTTTTTTAGAATGTCCGGAATGATTTTGCTGCGTGTAAAACCAAATGTGGGTTGTTGGGCAATCATGGTTTGAAAATCGGGTTCATTCGTGAGGAGTGGCCAGTGATTCTTTACAATTTTCTTGTACTGATGACTATGAGTAGAGTATTTCGATATTATTACAGTTTTGAGAGCTTTGCTTTTTACTGTTGGTTTCAAAAATTCGGTTCTGGTTTTAGATGTGCATTTTTGTAAGGCTTTATCCAAGACTGCTTTGGGGTATCCTCTGTCTTCGAACCTCGATATCATATTTTTCATCTGAATTTGTAATTCTTCTTCCTCAGATACAATTCTCTTTACTCTGTAAAGTTGAGAAGTTGGTAAGTTATCTTTGAGTGGAGTTTGGTGGAAGCTTCTGTAATGAAGTAGGTTATTGTGATCTGTGGGTTTTTTGTACAAAGTGGTTTCTATCCTGTTTCTTTTACATATGAGTAGTACATCCAAGTATGCAATTGATCTTTTGTCAATGGTGTAAGTAATGGAATTGAGTTGGATGATTGCTGTCTGTAGATCTTGAAAAGTACCTTGCCAAAGTATAAAAATGTCATCAATGAATCTCAAAAATACTAGTGCATTTTTCTTCCAGGTTTCTTGGTTGAGGATGTATTTGTTTTCAAAAACGTTCATGAAACTATCGCCTGTGCGCCAACCCAATAATTTTATTGGTCGTGGTGGTTGCCCATGTTTCCTGAAGGCAGATTAGGTCGCGCTTTGAAGGTACTCCACAGCCGGGGATTCCAGGATATGATTGTAAGATCATTAATTTGATTATTCCAAATGTAATTTGTTTTGTCTTTGAGGCTGTCAAAGATACTATCGGGCTGACTGTCAACCGTTTTCGACCTGATGTCCTGATTGGTTGATGACCTGAGAGCTGGAAAGGACCCTTCTCTGGTTACTGGAGCAAATGATCCTCAGATGATCTTGCTGATGAGGAATATTGGCCAGATAGTGTCCGGGGCCCGGGTCTTCTCCGCACTTTAGGATGGAATAAGTGTTTTGGGGATTTTCAGCTAGCACATGAGGGTATCTGTCTTACGGTTGGGGCCTGATCTCTATGCCCCAGTCTGCAAGTTGATTTGCTTCGCGTAGCATTGCAGTCAAGTGTATCTGTTGATTTAGCCCCACCATTGTTGACTCGTCGTGGGAATCGCCTGGCAGACTTAAAAATTTCACCCAGGCGATGTCTGCAGATCGTATATGATTCAGGGATGGGATGTGGTTAAACAGACGCAAAATGTTACCTCTGTTCAAAACGTCGTGGTTGCCTTTAGCGTGGTATCTTGGAGTGAGTACGGCGGTCGCCTCTTCTGGTTTTAGGCGGCTGCTGATCCTTGAGGTGCCTGATGTAGCTTGGCTATCAGGCACAGATGTTGGTCTGTGTATTGAGAGGGTACTGATAGCCGTGGGTCCGAGAAGGGATGTTGCCGTCTGTTGGTACTCCATATTTGTGTTATATGTAATAGTAGAGGGTGGTTGCTCAGTGACCTCCGGATAGGCCTTAGGAGGGTAGTTGATGTTGGTGGTCCGGGAGCAGGGCTTTTCCCTGCGCCTGGGACTACTGCATGTTCAAGACCAGTAGTCGTGGAGCAGACCTCGCCTTTTGATTTGTTGTGGGAGTGAATTAGAGAGGCGGTAAGGGGAGGCGCCTCGCTGGTTGGGTCTTCAGCAGGACTCTTGATCTTTAGTGATTTTGGTTGTAAGTTAATTGGTGCCACTTCTTCGTCTTTCTTACTTAATGTTTTTTTCATGAAGATTGGATACAGCTTAGCTGAGCTGGTGGGTGGGTTGGTTATGTGTGTACGGGTGGTGAAAGATGCTACTCAGTGTTTAGATTTTTCCCTCTTTTGTGCTTTCTTTAGCTTTTTCTTTGCTTTCCTAGAAAGTGGGGCTGCCTTTTTGGTTGAGCACTAAGGCTGCTTCAGGTTCTTCTATTGTTTGACAGCTAGTTTAGGGATGTGATGCAGTAGGTGTGATCTGCGTTGAGAGTGTTGGGCTAGAAGGAGCAAGTAGGATCAGCTGCAGATTTTTTGTTGTGCTGACTGTGAGGTCTACGGGTCAGTTGACTAAGTTGTTAGTTGATTCCGTGTGTGAGTTAGTTGAAGCCGGTAGTGAGGAAGGTCCAGTAGGGAATCTTGAAACGCGAACTGAGTCAGCTAAGGTGGTCAGAACGGCAGGTAGATTTGCCCATTGGTCCACAATAGCCTCACATGAGCATGAACAGGTAGTTTGAGAGTTGGAAATCTGGTTTGCGATATAGTCCATTTTTCCTTTAAGCTCAGATAGGCGTGTTGCTATTGTCTGTAACAGGTCCATTTGTAGCTCCATCTTAGAGGATTGCCAGAGTAAGGCTTTAGCCCGGGTGATATTGTGGATTAATGATTTTTGGTGATTCTGTGGCGCCCATGAAGCTGGAGTTCTCTGTGTTTTCAGGGGTGTGGTGTTGATAATTTGTCCCACTGGATAATCTGTACAGCTGTGGGGTAGACTCCAAGGTTTGCTTGATTTTGATTTCGAGTTGCTTTAAAAGGATGCTGAAAGTTCTCCCGGGTCTTGTTTTTTTTAAGCAACGGGAGAACATGTAGCTACATTCGGTGAAGAGGCTTGCCAAATAGGTGAATGGGGTTGATGTATTAATGCCTCAGTTGTTGTAGTTCTGGTGTCCCGGCTTGAAGCTGGATTGGAGTTGTCAGTGTCAAGTAGTTGATGGGGGACTCCTGGGGCAGATCCTGTGGTGGTGTAAAAAGCCAAGTCGGGGCCCGACCACAGTGTGGTGGGATTGTTGGTAACAGCCATGTTATGGTGAGGGAGCGATTTGCTATTAGTCTCTGTCTGGCAAGGGCCCTGAGTAATTGTTGGAGTAGGAGAAAAATCGTCCCAGACACTTGGGCTGTTTCCTAAGCGGTCTGTCCTGTCGTTGACTGATAGGTTGTTTAGAGACCTTGGAAGCAGGTAGTTGTTATGAGGCCTGAGTTGGTGTATTTTTGGTTATTCGGTACCTTAGAGGCCTCGGGGAGGTTGCCTGGATTCGGGGCGTTTGTACAATGATTACTTGGACCGTTCATTTTACGTCCTGCTGAAGCTTCACCACTGTGGGCATCTGCGGCTGATTTTGATCTTGTAACTGGGATCTGTGTTGACCTCTTGTTGCAGATGCAGCTTGGTTGGTGGTTGGTTGAGCCTACGATGGTGAGGGAGGCTTTTAGGTGGCCTTGAGTTGTGGGCTCACAAAGAGTAGGGATCCAGTTCGGGTTCGCTTGTTGTGCCCCAATGCGCTCCTGCTGCTGCTTGCTCTCGCGCTCCTATTGCTCCTCAACTCACTCCTCCGACGGTGCTGGAGGTGAACTCGCTGCTCCTGCTGCACCGGAGTGCACTGAAAGGCGGTTCGTAGCTCCCGCTGCGCTGTGGGTCGGCTCACGGCTCTCTGCCGTGCTGTGGATCAACTTGCGGCTCTCCGGCGTGCTCAGGCGTGTCAGGTGTACAGTGGGGTGGATCTCCGCCGCTCTGTGGGCCAAGTTGCAGATCTCCACCGCGCTGTAGGGTGACTCGTAGCTCTCTGCGGCTCTCCGCCGTGCTCAGACATGCCCGGGGGTTTTGGCGCTTTGAAGGAAGTTTGCGGCTCCTTTGAGGTGATTGAGAGGCCCGGCCGCGGGGCACACGGAGCTCGCAGGGGAGCGCTCCACTGCCAGCTGCGGCGGCGCTTACTTCTGGCGTTCTGGTATGTCGGAGAGGCCGGTAGAGGTGGGTTCAGTGGGGGTAGAGATGAATATTCAGGCTGCTAATGCCGCTGATAGCGCTCGCGGCTCAAACTACCCTCTCGCGACCCCCGCCTCACCTCTCTTCGCTCCCACGGCGTAGCTGCTCCCTCCTCGCGGCTCCACGCAGGTAGCAGCTTGCACGCGCCGCTGACTCCTCGCGGGTCGCGGCTCGTTCCGCTGCTGCCACTGCCGCTTGCCGTTTGCCGTTATCAGGCTGTGTCTCACGAGGGAGGGAGAAGGGGGAATATTTGCTGGCTGTGTCCACCGCCCCCCCGCGCTGCGCTGTACCTCGGTGACGGTGGCTGTGTACACTTCTCTCTCCGCTCCTCCCAGCACTCTCCTCGCTTTGAATCTGAGTCATCTCAACTGCGTCTCAACAGCGCCTCATTCACCGATGACTACGCATGCAACCTTTGTATCATCCAGAACAGCCAATTGACTATGAACCTCCCCAAATTAGCCCACATTGTCCCCCACTTGAGAGACCTCCACTGGCTCCCCACCTAGGAAATATACTAGTTTAAGATCCACATGCACACCTACAAAGCCCTCCATGACCTTAGACCAGCCATCAATTAAACTTGCAGCAACCCACCAGACACCGACGCTTCTCTTCACTCACCCTCAGATTCACACAACCTCTCCATCTGCCACATCCGCAGTGATGGCTGTTTCTTCTCCTACATCACAGCCAAGACCTGGAACAACATTTCCCTCCAGCTCCGTATGCTCCCCTTTGCTGACAGACTTCCGAAAAAGACTCCAGAACCTGGCTCTTCGACTGAGACACAGAGCCCAGATACTCCCGGGGTAACAGTGTTGCGCTTAATAAATGCTGACTGATTGAATGATTGATTCATTTTGATTCTATGTGTAGCATAAAGTTTGTGTGCCTTAAAATGCTTTTGAAAAAATAACTTTAAACATAAAAACAATGAGTAGATAAATATGTATTGAGTTTTATTCTGTGAATTATTGAGTTTTGAGTTTCCAACCCATGTCACCTTCTAGAACGAGCCTTGGACTGTTCTCAGAGTGAGGAAGGGCAGCTCAAGGAACTCTCCAAGGACCTCTTGAAGCCACTGATTTAATATCCTCAGGCCAAAGAGATACTCCCCATGTTCAAATAACATTCTGAGAGAACAAACAAATGTTTTACCCAAAAAATTAGATTAATTGAAAACATTAATAATGTGCATCAGTGTTTGTACTTTGAAAATAAGCATATAAGAAACCTGCATGAAATTCTAAAATACTGGTAACATCAGATCAGCCATGCATGTCCAGATCGCATCCGGCAGATTAAATCTTTTTGCTAATTGAAAAATATATGCTTTCTTACAGGAAGTAAGAACACTCTAACTGCATTTAAGGATTGTGGTACTCCCTCCAGCAGAACTGCCTGTGGTAAAACCCTCTCCTTCAGGGCATCCCTCACTGCGATTCGGATAAGTAGAACATGCTGCGACTCTGACTTTTGCAACGGTGGAGCTATACAGGGTACGTACAGGCTGAGGCTTCGACTACTATAACACTGCAGATATATAGGGTACGTACAGGCTGAGACTCCGATTATCAATATGCTGCAGACATACAGGGTATGTACAGGCTGAGGCTCTGATTACTATAACATTGCAAATATACAGGGTACGTACATGCTGAGACTCTGACTGCCATAACACTGCAGATATACAATGTACGTACAGGCTGAGACTCCGACTATCATAATGCTGCAGACATACAGGGTACCTGCAGTCGGAGACTTTACCCACCATAATGCTGCATACATCATGGTATGTATAGGCTGAGACTCCAACTAACATGGATATACAGGGTATGTACAGGCTGAGATGCTGAATGGTTTGGATCAGTAGACCATAATACAACTCTGACTAATGTAATGGTGGATATAAATACGGTACATACAGGCTAAGACTCTGACTGCCATTGCGCTGCAGACATACATGGTACATACAGGCCGAGATTCCGACAACCATAACACTGCAGATATAGAGGGTACATACAGGCTGAGACTCTTACTACCATAAAGCTGTGTACACACACGCTATGTACAAACTGAGACTCTGAATACCACAATACTGTGGACACACAGGGTATGTAGAGGCTGAGACTCATACTACTATAATATTGCAGACATTCAAGGTACGCACAGTATAAAAATCTGAATGCTATAATGCTGGTGAAATACAGGGTATGTACCGGCAGTGACTGCGAGCACCATAACCCTGCAGATGTACAGGGTGCATACAGCCTGAAACTCTGGCTACCATAACACTGCAGACATACAGACTATGTTCAGTGAATCCTACAAAACCCAACAAGAGCTCCAAATAATGCAAGCAGGTACACACCAGAAAGCAGGACCACAAAGCGCAACTGCCATCAATTGGAGACACGATGGTGTGGCACCAAGAGCCCTGTTGACAGAGTAGCTCACAAAACAGTACTCAGCAACTATCACCAGCACATCAAAGAAGCCAAGACTACAGCCATCACAACCTACATCAACTCCGCTGCCAACCACACAAAGAAACTGTTCAAAATAGCCAAAGAGAACACCTTCCTGCCCTCCCAAAAACTCTGCAACATCCTCTCAGACTGCTCCCAAAGCAAGGTCAACAACATCTACAATATTTTCAACATTCAACTAACCACACTCAACCCCGATGACCTCAATTCACCAGTGAACACCAGCCAAACCATCACCAGATGGTCACCACACTCCGCCCTTACCATCACAGCCAATATGCCTACCATTCACTCCAGAGCTCCCACTGACCACTGCCCCCACCACCTCTACAACCCTGCACTGAACCTAATCAGCACACAACTCACCAGCATACTAAATACCTTCTCCTCCACAGCAACCTATCTGAACAGATGGAAACACGCAGATGTCAGACCCCCCTAAAGAAATCCTCCGCTGACCCCAACAACATCAAACATTATTGTCTGATCTCCCTGTGCCCTAACCCAGCCAAAGGTCTCAATAAGCCATTAACCAGTCATCAACCAGCAGTTCACTAAAATCCTGGACTAACCTACCAACTGAATGCCATTTTATCAAGATTCCATGCCAACCACAGCACTGAGACCAAGTGGAATGCCTCCACAAATGACGTCAGAACACTCCTCGACCATGGAGAACCTGTGGACCTGAATCTAATCAACCTCTCCATGGCATTCAACCGAGTCTCCCACAACACTCTCATCAACAGACTCCACAACATAGGCATACAGCAAGACTCCCTCAAGTGGATCACCACCTTCCTTACAGAACGTACACAGAGCATCTGACTGCTCACCTTCATCTCGACACCAAAAGATATTAATTGTGTCATACTGCAAGGATCACCCCTCTGCCCCACCCTGTTCAACATCTACATGACCCCTCATGGACTCAACATAATCTCCTACGCAGACAACATTCAATTGAGTGTCTCACTCACTGAGGACTCCTCCAAAGCCAAAACCAACTACTACAACATCAAGATCAATGTAAGCACATGGATGAGAGACAACTGCCTCCAACTAAACTCTGACAAAACTGAAGTCATGAATTTGAGGAAGAACACCTCCACATGGGACCACAGCTGATGGCATTCAGAACTCGGACCCCCGCCAACACTGACCGACCATGCATGCAGCCTCAACATCATCCTCGACAGCCAACTGATCATCAAAAGACAAGTCAATGCAGTCGTCTCCTCCTGCTGCCACACACTACGCTTGCTCCACAGAATCCTCAGATGAATCCCAACCAAAATCAGAAAGCTCATCACTCTGACCCTCGTCACTAGCCACCTCGACTACAGCTATGCCCTCTACGCACGCATCTCCACCCAGCTACTCACAAGACTCCAGACCATACAGAATGTTGCAGCCAGACTCATCCAGAACTTCCCCAAGTGAACTTGTATCTCCTCCCACCTGAGAGACCTTTACAGGCCCCCATCTATAATAAAGACCATTTCAATATCCTTCCACACACCTATAATGCCCTCCATGACCTAGGACCGGCCCACCTCAACCATTGACTGAACTTCCATCAAACCGATAGACACCTGCGCTAGTCTCTGCATACACATTCATGCCTCCCGCATCCATCGCAGCCGCAGAGTTGACTGCTTCTTCTACACTGTTGCCAAGACTTGTAACAGCCTCCCCTTCACCCAGCTCCATACAGCCCCTTTACTGGCAGACTTCCGAATGAGACCCAATACCTGGCTCTTTGACAGAAACACATAGCCCAAATTCCACAAATGGTTACAGTGATGCGCTTTACAAATGAGGTTTAGCTGATTGATTGACGTTATAGATTTTTAGGAGGTATAACCTGCCCAGTACTTGTCTTCTCATTTGTTCCACTCTCTGTTGCTTTAGCACCCGCTGTCGATGAACGCCCCAATGGATATAAATGTAGAGAGTGCTTCAATTACCATTCCGCAGATGCCTGCACAATCGAAAAGGAGATTCTGTGCACTGGGGAGGAAAAGGCATGTAGCTTCATCTCTGGAAAAGCGGCCTTGCCAGGTGACTTATACCGTTTTCTTGCAATTTTGAGTTTCTTAAAGCCACTAAATGTCCAAACTAAGTTGCATTTTGTGCAATTGAAATGCTTCTCCAATTCACAAATTTATGGATAGTAGCTGGTTTTCCAGAAGAATATATTCCTTCTGGAAGACTGGATAAAGCCAGCTAGGTTTTTTGTTCTCATAAATACTGGTTGAACATTGCAAAATAAGTAGGGATGTGTACAACTCGTGTATTTCAATGTAGAGTAATCATGCAGAAAATAATACATAATCAATTACTGGTGAGAAGAGTAATTCTATGATTAGCGTTATTTCTTAGCACGAATATGCCCCCTCGCATTCAAAATGGGTGTGAGAATTTTCCTTCAAGAGATAACGCTTAGGGACCGATTCCAATGTCAGACAGAGAGGAGTCTGTCCGACATCGGTTGGGAACTGAAAGTGAATGATCTCCTGTCATCAGTTCCATCCCAGCAAGTAAGATGCAAAAAAAATGTCAATACTTTACAATGGGAGCATGCATGCTCTCATTGCAAAGAGCAGGGGTGCAGTTCATCCCTGTACCCTGTTTCAGGTACCTCAAGGTGCCTGCCACCGGGTGCAGAGATCAACAGGAGGGCAGCATAAGTGCTTTCTAGTCTACCATTCAGCGCCTTGCACCTAAGACAGATCAATCAGGAGTGACGTCTGGCCTAATAGCCCTGGAGCAAAATCCCTCTCTCACATATGGTTTCTTTGAGTTTTTACACTATCTGACTGCTGATGTTATCTTATATTTTGAAAACAATAATGCAACCTTTGACCTTCCAGGTAGGTCGCTTCCACCGCTGCAGATCCACCTGCGCTTGTGCCTGCATCTGGGTCTGTTTCTGCCCAATCCTGGGTGCTGCTCTTCCCCTCGCCCCACCCCGTGCCAACTGCTCATTTACCACCGCCGCCGCCCCCATGCCCATTTGCAGTCCCCTGCCTCCCGCCTCCCAGCTGCTCCTCCCTCCCAGCTCCCCTTCAAATGGAGACAGCGCAGCGAATGCACCAAGCGGGCTCGCCGCTGTTCACCGAAGGTGTGCCTAAGGCAAGGCCGTCTTCGCCTGTCCGTGCCTGGACCGCGCTCAGCACCAGAACCGCTGGACCCCACGAACGCCACAACACCAGACTCCACTATGATGCCAGCAGCCTCCACACACTCAACAACGGCCGAAACCACACCTGCTTCCAGGCCCTCCTGAATCGGACCCATGGACCCTTCTCCTGCTGCACCTGCAGCTTCACCTGCGACAGAACCACAAAACTGCCAAGGACTGGATCCAACCACCTCCGCTGCATACTCCTCAACACCTGCTCCGCTCACAAACATGCCATCGAGCGCTAGGATCTGCCCGACACCTCCGCCCCAAAAGTGGCCTTTCTGACTGAGACCTGGTGGAACTACTCCTCGGTTTGTTTGTAAAAGCTTATCTCACTTCTGGGTAGGTGTGGCTTAGAGCAATCAGGCTTAATTACAGGAATAAGCATGAAGCATTAAGAAGTACCAAAACAGTTGAATAAGAAGAAAATGCAACACAATAAAAATCAACCTCTAATGTATAAAAAAAAAGGTAGTAAATTCATCCTTAAATAGAGACTTGGAAATATGACTTTCCAAACAAACATTACATCAAAGATGTTCCCTTAAGCAACAAATCATTGGAAACTACTGCAACCTGCGATTTAGGTTTAGTCATGAAAAGTAACCTGAATACAGCTATATAGGCACATTTGTGGCAACCAGCTCTGGCATGGAGATGACCAATAAGATCAGATACAGTGGCGACTCCTCTGCAGTGGCGGAGGAGCATTGCGCCATTGCCAGGCTCAGAGCTAGCAAATGTACATTAAAACAATGTTCTTGCAACGTTTTAATATTCAATTGTCAGTACTTAACCAGCGCTGTTGGGAGGAGCGGGCCGAGGTATTGGAGGGGGAGGAGGAGTGCTGGAGCACACCCCTCTCTAAGTGCACATATGTATTTTGGCCAGCCGTCTCAGGCTGACCAAAACACACATGCGCACTTAGGTTTTCTCCAGCCATTTACATTGAGCAGCTGGCTGGAGAAATCCCACAGATTTCCTGGGCTGAGCAGGGTGTTTTTTCTGCCTGCTTAGACCATTCCCTACACTGCTCGGGGATTGGACAGGGAGTCTGTCCCATGGCCTGCTGGGACCAGCAGACAGAAAGAGGAGAGGCAGCACAAGGAGATACAAAACTGGAGCTGCCGGAAGCAAAGGTAAGTATTATTTTTTTAATATTCAATGCCCCCAAACTCCATGCAACGCCTACCATGTTACTCCATCCACCCCACCATCCTATGTTTATGGTGGCAGCTGCTAATCAGATAACTTTCCGTCAAAGCAGTTTCTAGTCCAATTCCATGATCTATGGTAGGCCTGGACGTAACTCACTGAGTTTCCCACGTAGTTACCCAAAAACTCAGCAAAATTTCCTTGAATTACGCGAGCAGCAGAGCTGCAGTAAGTCGTGATGCATGCAATTATTTTTAGCCCTGGGAGATTGCCCTTGCTGTAAAATCACAGGACGCGACGCCACATGGTGCGCCAGAGAGTGCTGCTTCTTTCTAACCCTTGAGTGGATTTTCTACTCAAGTGACAGCTTCCACAGCATGAGAGCCAGCTGTCTTAACGCAAGCGGCAGTAAGGTGGCCTAGTGCTTAATTTTCTTGATTGCCAACTTATTGCTGCAAGCAAGAAAAAAATCTACCACACACCTGTTGGAGTTTTTTTAAATTCCGTGCTCCAAGCAGAGCGTGGAGTGGGCAAAACATTCAGCTATGGTTGAACTGCCACAGACATCAATGGAGTGGTCCTGATGCCAGGGATGCAGGATGCTTAAGATGCTTAAGGATGTTGAGGATGCTGAGCCAGCATTCGGGTCTTCCTGAGGACCATCCATCTGTCCATTTACACTGTGGGGCAAGTCTGTGTGAAGTCCAGTCAAAAAACAGTTACCAATGACCTACTGGTCCCCAGTTACTGCGAAACTACCCTTCTTTCTTAACTGGTAGCAATGTTTTCACTCCAATGATTTACCTAGGTCCAGTAGACTCAGGTGCAACCTTTGAGGATCGGGACTTGGTCTCCCAGGCTACAATTTGGAGGTGAATGGTTATCAGTTGTTCTTAGCCACCCACTCACCAAGACACGCCTCTTCAGCTTTGATGCCCTTTGGCTATAACAAGGTGTCCCCATCTGCCGTTACAAATCCTAAAGGCTAAAAATAGCTCTCTTTAAATTGATTGTGTTCCTCTTCCTCAAGGAATACCAACTAAGGCCTGAATCTAATATAATTTCCAGGGCCTGCTGGCTGAAACCCCATAGGATCTAGTGGTCTAGGAGCCAACAATAATAACATGGGACTTTTTTAAGTTTGTTGCCTGGTGTATGCTATCCATGAAATTAATAAAATTATCTAAAAGGTGCTGGAGACTCTACGCCGTGAATGCAAATAAAACTGTGTCATCTGCGTCTAGAAAAGCAGAGAGCAATCTGCCAACCACCTCTAGGACATCTCACCCATGCTCACATAAAACCTGTTCCAACGATTAATATAAACAATAAGAAAAGGAGTCAGGATACAGCCTTGGTGCACACCTCTATTTAATTTCAAACTGCCATGTGCATTCTTCAGAGGGTACATACCTTACAGATGTTAATAGACCCGCGTGGAGATCCCTCAGAAGACCAAGAAGCTCACCATAGTTGACCTTCCTTCCGGGAGAATGTCACAACTCCTGCCTTGAGAGATCCTTTGTGTTCTTTCCTGAGAATCTTTCACATCTTCCCCATTAGAGCAAAAGGCTATCTGGAGGCCAGCTTCTGTGCAACCTTAAAAGGCCACTGGAAAACTTTAGGCAATAACCTTCTCAAGCTGCCATTTGTACAAAAGTTACATTAAGGCAAAGGAACTCACAGGCTGTTCACCAGGATTTCGATTTGGATTGGATATAGTACAACAAGCGAGGCTCATCAGCCGAGGGAGCAGCTCCATCTACACCATGCACCCCGGAGACCTTTGCCAAATGACATCGGAGTCCTGAGTGGCAAGGGGCAGACCGAGGGGATTATGTCAGTGAAGAGCTGGACAGCATCAGGAGCCTGCACTGAGAGGAGCTGCCTGGGCTGCTCTACCAACAAGTGCTTGGAATCCAGCTTGTTGGATACTGGGGGGCCTGATGAGATGACCCTCTTTCACAAGAGATGTCATCTGGCTGGGGGACTGCCCAAGGGCGACACTGACTGGAGAGGGCCCCCTGAGTTGCCCTCATCAGAGGTAGGCCACAATCTTACGGGGGCCATGTGTGTATTCTCTTACTATTGTTGGAGTTGCTCCAGAGCAACAAGAGGGGTGACATCAGCATTTTTCGTTTTGTGGGGGACAATCTGTCCCATAGTTCACATTTCTTCCTCTGGCCAGGAGAAGGGGCCAACACCACAATCCATTAAAAAGCACTTGCTAAGACCCAAGGCATGCTTGATGACTGCCTGTTGGCGGCTGGGCTGGGTCACTCCCTTTGGCCCCACATTACATCTTAAGAAGTTCTGTGATTCTCAAATACCCTACTCTGCCTTTGTTGTGCATTTGCTAACACTCCTGAATGTCAAAAATAGCTGCCATTGAGAAATCAACTTTGAAACAACTTGTGTGTCTTGTTCAACCCTGAAGTGGCTTCCCATTAGAGAGCGTAGTAGATGGGAAGCTTAGAAGTAGGAGTTTCACTAGAGATAAAGCTGACTCCCCACTACTGGCGTGATTAATCCTTCAATTCACATCACTCTGAATATGGAAGATGTGATTGAAGAGTGTAGTATTCCCATGTTATGCTGTAACCTTGTTCCTAGCTGCTCAGCCAGTGTGAGTGTTCCTTGTAGAATGTTGGTGTGATTGACAGATGTAGAATGCTTCAGTCCCTGGTGTGAGTGTTGTCAGTTGGAAGATGGTCTGAGCAGCTAGCAGGCTGCTCCTGGTAGGGCTTGCTTTAAATACTTCTTAAGGACTTAATAAACTACATGAAATACATCTTGGCTATGCCTACTATGTCTCCTAAACATGTGGTTCCAGCCCACTGCATTTTGGTGATGAGAATGGGATGAATGATAAGTTCAGGACCATTGTAAGGGAGGGATAGCATTCAAGTTGACAATGGGATCCATGCTTCAAAGGGGCCTGCAGAGCTACTGCAAAATCCACTTCTATAAAATAATCGTCCATCCCTAGTCATTTAAATAATGACAAAGAAGAATCTGTAGGCGGTAATCTCCACTCCTCTAGCTGAGTTTGTGGAGTTTTGACTAATTACCGCTCCACTTGGAGTGCAGAGTTCTGAAAAAACTCCTACAACCACTGCAGTAAGTTGGTGAGCGCAAATGAGAAAATCAAATGCTAGACCACCTCCTGCTGATATTTCTCCAATTACACGATTGTAGCAGGTTGCTACCACTCACATTGAGAACGTTGCTGCTCGCATTGAGAACGTTGCCGCTCGCATTGAGAATGCCACTTAAGTAGATGAAGTACTCGAGTGACAAAAGGAAGCAGCACCCTCTAGCACAAGCAGCATGTTGTACAAAACCTCTGCCGCTTGCGGAACTCCACAAATCCTCACAGAGATGTTGGTTAATTCCACAGTACACCAGAGAGAGAAGCTCTCCCCAACAAAGAAGCTAACAACAGATGCTTGTATCAGGTGAGTCTAGTGATCTCAGGTCTTGATTCTGGGATGAAGGAGGTGTTTAGGATTTGTTCTAGGTAGCTCAGAGAGTGTATGAAGAGCTTAGGGCTTCCAGCCAGAGTGCCTGAGGACCTCGGAGCTTGCATATGGTGAGTTTAGTGATTTTAGGTCTTGTTCCTAGACTCACCTGATACAAACTCTCATATCCTCTTGCACTCCAGCTGTAAACCCTAAGCACCTCGGACACTCACAGAGCTACCGGGGACAAGCCTTAAGCACCTCTTGCATCCCAGAAACAAGACCAGTTCTCCCTAGACTAACAATATACAAGCTCTCTGGTCCTCCCGCACTCAGGCTGGAAATCCTAAACTTCTCAAACAGTCTCCGGGCTACCTCGAACAAACCCTAAGCTCCTCCTGCATTTCAGCAACAATGTCTCTGTTCTGTCATTGCTCAAAGAGGACTCTCTCAGCTTCCCAGCCTCCATATATAAGCCAAGAACCCCCCATGAAAATGAAGAACATGTTGGTTCACCCCAAAAGAACTCCTCAGCTCCTCAGTCATCTCGGAAAGACACTTGGGCCTAAAGTTGTCCTAGGAGAGGGTTTGCATATCTGGGTGCAGTGTTTTTCAAATTCATACCTTGGTTCCACAAGTTTGGTTGCTGTAAACATCTCTAATATGTAAAGTATAATGCTTTGCTTGGAAGAAAGTATAATCTTGGTGATGTATTACAGCTTGCATCAACAGTTTAATACATTGAGTGTACACGTCAAGTAAAGAGCTACATCCTTGTCCATTCTTTATGTGTTCATCTTTATCGCAGCATTGGCCAATTACTAGATACATAAACATACTTATGAATTGAATATGCTTTTCAGGATGTTTCTTTGTTTTGTTAAACTCATGAGCAAAGAGGGGATGTGGGAGTCAACATCTGGGCTTAAAACCAAGAATTCTGTTCTCCATCACATGTTGCTTCTCTCTATTGTCTCTTGCAGTGATTTCCTCTTCTCTGGTTATTTTATGTGTATTTGTAAAGCACATTCTCAATCGTGAGGGTATACTGGCGCTGAGCATGCATGTGTGCCTAGTTCTGCCAATGGTTTGCACACAATCTTCCCCATTTCTCCTGGTTCTGAGATATTCCATTCCTTCCTTCAAGTTTATGAACCCATTGTATAAGAGATATTATAATACATGGGATCCCTTTGTAAATGCCAGTCTCTAATGTATTTATAATCATAAACTTGTGACACACCAAGTTGTCAATTATAAAGGAAAGATGTCAGATCTCATCAAAGCATTGGAATGGATCATATCGTTCCTTGCCGGAAGAACCCAGAAAGTCCGCCTCTCCCCCTTCAAATCAGACGCCACCGAAGTCATCTGTGGCGTACCACAAGGATCATCACTCAGTCCCACCCTCTTCAACGTATACATGAGTCCCCTCGCATCCATCGCGCGCCAGCACAACCTCAACATCATCTCCTACGCAGACAACACCCAGCTGATCCTCTCCCTCACCAAAGACCCGAACACCGCCAAAACCAACCTACACGAAGGAATGAAGGAAGTAGCCAAGTGGATGAAGAACAGCCGTTTAAAACTGAACCCGGACAAAGCGGAAGTCCTCATCTTAGGCTCATCCCCCTCGGCCTGGGATGACTCTTGGTGGCCACCAGCCCTGGGAACCGCACCAACACCAACGGATCACGCACCTAACCTGGGCTTCATCCAGGACTCCTCCCTCTCGATGACCAGACAAGCCAATGCCGTCTCATCATCCTGCTTCAACATCCTACGCATGCTCAAAAAAGTTCTCCGTTGGATCCCCACTGAAACAAGAAAGACGGTCACCCACGCACTGGTCACCAGCCGACTGGATTACGGAAACATCCTTTACGCCGGAACCACAGCCAAACTACAGAAAAAACTTCAACGCATCCAAAACGCATCAGCCAGACTCATATTGGACTTCCCTCGTCAAGCTCACATTTACGGTCAACTGAAAGATGTCCACTGGCTCCCCGTCAACAAGAGAATAACGTTCCGTCTCCTCACCCATGCACACAAAGACCTCTATGACCTATGACCCGAATGCCTCAACACGAGACTGTCCTTCTACACTCCCACCCGCCAACTACGATCATCCAATCAAGCCCTCGCCGCAATTCCGCGCATCCACAGATCCTCCATGGGGGGAAGATCCTTCTCCTACTTAGCGGCCAAGACCTGGAATTCTCTCTCCACCCACCTCCGCCTTACTCAGAACCACCTCTCCTTCAGAAAGCAACTAAAAACTTGGATATTCGATAAGTAAATGCACCCGCCTCCCCAAGCGCCTTGAGACCCTCTGGGTGAGTAGTGCGCTATATAAATTTATGAACTTGAACTTGAACTTAGTTCTGACGTCACAATGCCTGCTGCCTGTTAGACCTGGCACCTTGGCGTGAGTCTCCCTTCCACTTTTTGCTGATGTGCCTCAGATGTTTTTGCTGGTGTTCGATGCTCAGGGCACTGCGCCACCGCCGATCCGTGCCGCAGTGCCAGTGCTCCCAATATAAAGTGTATCCATAATTGATTTCCATGATTGGCTTATTTGGTTTACTGTCAGTCCCCAGTAACGTGCACGGGGCTTGTAGATACAAATGCCGCTAGTGGGCCTGCAGCGCTGGTTGCTCCACCCACAGAAGCGGCCTAGTAAAAGATGTCTCGGGTCCGCCATTGCAGACCACGCGTACAGTCTGGTACTGCCACGCTGACTATGCCAGTGCCCACACTTGCCAGTCCCTAAACCTTCCCGAACCTTCATATCAGTCACCCCTAAGGTAGGCCAACGGGCAGGGTGCATTGTAAGCGTAAGGTAGGACAAGCCCTGATGTGTGTGGCATGCCCTAGTAGTGAATTACCGCCCTTTTTCGTTCTTCACTATTGAAGGGCTGCCTGTTCTCTTAGGCCAAGGTGAGCGGCTGGAACTATTACACGCTATAGTCCCGGCCGGCTCAGGGAACACGGTGGCAGGTTGAGTCTGGTATGCCTGAACTCAGAATAATAAAATACTTCCTTAAGCAAGGTTTATTTTAATATCCTGTGTTTGCAACTGCTACTTTTAGAAAGTTAGCATTTGCTCGCCTAACTATTTCAGCCCGCCTCTGCCAGGGTGTGTACCGGCTGTCTGGGTTTGTGTGAGTGAAAGGGCTGGGCAATTCCCGGGGACAGTTGGGGTGACCAGGTGGTGAATAGAGTGTTTACACCAGGATGGGTGGGCGGAGTAATCCTTGACTCTGAATAGGGTTGTTCTCCACCACCACAATGCTGGCTCCACCTCCTGCGGAGCATCTGATGTTCCTGCCCTGCACCCTGAAAGAAGATGGCATCGTCCTGTAAAAAAAGTACTCCAAAACCGGGTTGAACCAGGCTCAGGCCCCCTGCCTGCCAAGACAAAAGAAACCGAGTATAAAGGTAGGAGCCCTGCTCCTAAGAAATCAGATCCAGTTCTGACCACAACGAACCTCTGCCCGACTAGAAGGAGCAAGAGATGAGGAGAAGGAATCCTGCAGTGGTGGCTTGCTGAGAACGGAGAGGAAAAGACCAGAAAGGACTTTGAAGACTTGTGCCTGAAACTATCTCCAAGGGCTTAATCACGAGCTTGCCCCCTGAACGGAACCCTAGGACCATTGGGTTCTATTCTGCCTGTGCCTGTTTGCTGTTGGGCCTTTAGTCCTTATTCCCTCTCCAGAGTTGTGACTCGGGTGCCTTCGCCCTCCATGGTCGTGACAGCTTGGAGCCTGGTCGCCCCATCTTAGAGACCTCCGCTCAAGCTTGAGTCACTCTCCGCTTCAGTTCCGGGCCGCCCGCTCTCCTGTCACCTCGCCTGCTACGGAGCACGCTGTGCGCCTCTCATCTTCTCTCGCCGGAATCTGCACAGAGCACATCTGATAGCCACGGACGGTCCGTACGTCGTAACGTACCCGACTGTCTCGCTTTGCCCTCCTGCATACCAAGGCTGTGCCGCACCTCAAGAAGGTCTTCCATACTGTGGTACCGAAGGGACGGTGCTGCACCCGTCTGCCCGAGAACGTGACGCCCCACACAGATCCACAGGTACGAACTGGTGTGCTAAGAAGTAGTACGCCCGGCAGGCCTGAACGGCGCCTCGCCCCGTGAGCTGCATCAGATCCCGGATCTCCACACCCCTCCACACCATCCCACTCACCCACCTCGCACCTCGAGGGGGCTCCGAGCCAGATAAATCTTTTGGAGAACCGTTGGCCTCGTCCAGGGACCGCCCTCACCAGTAGCCACGCATGAAACACCTCGGACACTCATCACAAGGTACATTGGAACTCTATCCCGAGTTCAAATCGGATCCAGGGTCCGCAACGTTTGTTTTCCCTGTCATCGTACCTTGCTAACCAAGAACACTTACGAACAATTGCCTATTTTAATCTGGCGGCCTTCATTCGCTAAACGTTATATGGTTTTGTGATAAATCTGCATCTATTTTTACAAAAGTTTACATATTTTTTATACAATCCTATGACTGGTGTCCGTTTGTGTTGGGTCAGTGAGTTTCCTGTATGTGATCATAAATGCTTAACTATCGCCCTGATGATTAGCCTTGTCTGCTCACGCCACACCACCTAGAGGGTGAGCAAGGGTTATTTCTAAAGGAGTAGTTCTCTTACCCTGACTAGAGGAGAGGGTCCCTGTTTGTCACAAGTGCATACCTGTGCCAACCAGAGACCCCCGAGTCTAACACTGCCAGAGCCAGCATCCAAGGTGAAAGGCAGGTCAGGTGACAGCGCAGCTATTTAATGCAATGAAAATGAAATGTTGCTTTTTCTTTCTTCTGCTATATTTTTCAATCAATCAATCAATCATTTGTAAAGCATACTACATTCCGGCGAGGGTCTCAATGCGCTGGGGAGGGAGGGGGGTACTACTGATTGAACAGCCAGGTCTTGAGTATCCTCCTGAAGGTCAGTAGGTCTTGGGTCTGTCGTAGGCTCAGTGGGAGGGTGTTCCATGTTAGGGCAGCAAGGTGGGAGAAGGACTTCCCACCGGAGATTGTTCTTCGAATGCGTGGAACGGTGGCGAGTAAGAGGTCAGTAGAGCGTAGCTGGTGGTTGGGAATGTAGAAGGAGAGCCGTCTGTTGAGGTAGGCTCGGCTGGTCTTGTGGAGTGTTTTGTGTTCATGGATGAGGAGCTTAAACGATATCCTCTTGTTGACGGGGAGCCAGTTCAGGTTTCTCAAGTGGGGGTTGATATTACCATGTCAAGGTACTGCGAGGATCAGTCGTGCTGAGGCATTTTGGAAGCATTGTAGTCATTTGATGAGCTTGGTTGGGGCTCCCGCATAGAGGGCGTTTCCGTAGTCAAGTTTGCTGCTGACCAGGGCCTAGGTCACTGTCTTTCTTGTATCTGTCGGGATCCATCTGGAGATCTTGCGGAGCATGCAGAGGGTGTTGAAGCAGGAGGAGGAGACGGTGTTAACTTGCTTGGTCATTGAGAGCATTGAGCCAAAAATGATTCCCAGGTTGTGTGCGCAGTGGGTAGGTCTCGGGAATGACCTCAGTGCCATCAGTCACCAGGAGTCATCCTAAGCTGATTGGTTGGAGCCGAGAATGAGGTCGTATGTCTTGTCCAAGTTCAGCTTCAGACGGATGATCTTCATCCAGTCTGAAATGGCCTTCATTCCGTCATGGAGGTTGCCTTTGGCGGTGATGGGGTCCTTGGTGAGGGAGAGGATCATTTGAGTGTCGTCGGAGTTGGAGATTATATTGAGGTCTTGATGTAGGGCGACGTGTGCGAGCGGGGACATGTAAATGCTGAACAGTGTCGGGCTGAGGGAGGATCCCTGGAGTACGCCGCAGATGATCTTGGAGGCTTTGGAACGGAATGGGGGGAGGTTAATGCTCTGGGTTCTGCCGGAGTGGAAGGAGCTGGTCCATTCCAGAACCTTGTCTCGGATCCCTGTGTTGTGGAGGCATGCGGTGGCAGATGGTGTCGAAGGGGGCAGAGAGGTCAAGGAGGATGACAGTGACAAGCAGAAAGAACATATTTATTTGTTGCACTACAGGGAGAATTATAGTAAAGTTAGAATCTTGCTGCATGTTTGTACACATTCCAAGCTGTTGCAGCTTTTTTTAACTGACTTGTATTGCACTAGTATATATTTGCAACAAATATCTAATCATTTTTTTATGTGTTTTATTATGCACTAGAGGCACTATTTTTATTCTTCATGTTTGCAACAATTTTACTCTCTTTCATGAGAAATAGCCATCCACCAAGGTAAATGGTTTGTGGAAAAGATGAAGGTGAGCCCTTGTATTATATGGAATAAAGTAGCCCCTTGTGTATGTGATAAGAATTTTGCGAGTCACCTCGGAGTGCCAGAGCCTTATAAAGAAACTCCACCTTCAGCCTCTTTTCTCTATATGGGTGTGGAACTCCTTGGTGATTTGCAGTTTCCCTATAATTTGTGGCAGGGTGTAAGTTATCCCTTATATTGCAACATTTGTCAAAAAGGCAGATGTTCTGCTCGCCCTCCCCTGAAATATATTTCCTTATCTGAGGGTTGAAGATGGTAATAGCAGCTCTGCCATTGGTTACTCTTTTGTGGTAGATTGAGCACCACCTTCACCAGTGTTCCTGCTGTGCAAGGCTGCCACAGCCGCCATGTAGAACTCAACAAAGAAAACAGGAAACTCCATCCATGAGGTGGGTTGAATGTGGGTTCTGGAAACTTAACCAGAGTTTACGGGAGCATGTCCAGGACCAGCATTTGTGATGGCATGTCATTCATGCTGCTAAAGCATGGTAGACCTGTGCTGCTGACTTTTCCCCTAAAGTGCGTCCACCATGGACCACACTAGCAACATATTGCAGATTTTTCAGTCTGTTCATTGCATGTCTGGTGGAGGTGAGGCCACCGCGACACAGCATATTAGAGTGACCCCTCAAATGTTAAATCCTTCAGCCCCTGCAAACCTCTGGCAGTTTTCTGCATGTGCCCCATCCCTCTTCCCATCATTGCTCATCTCTTTTTCTGTCCAAACTTACCCACTTCTTCCTACATCTGGTGTTCACTTATCTCTTTCTTGTCTCAAGCTATCACTATGTCCCTCAAGTTCTGAATCATTCAGGCACAGCGATGGCCCCATTCAAGCCACATCTGCCCTCTCTAATCCATTGAAGCCCCGCCTCTTTCCATTATTCCTTTATCCTGTTTTCACGTATCTCTTTCTTCATTCCATCTTGTCTCAAGCTATCCCAAACTCCCTCAAGTTCTTCTCCATCCTCTGAGACACTGCAGTGGGCCCATTCAAGCCCCATCTGCATGTCTACTCCATTGATTCCCTGCACCTTTCCATTCTTCCTTCCTCTTCTTTGCACCCCCCCAGTGGACTTAAATTGCAACCCCATTTGATTATGTTACTTTCATGGCCTGCTCATGTACCGCTTCCCCATGTGCTCACCCACATATGTGGTCAGACTCCCTCCTATTCAGTGCCACTGGTGACTCCATCACCCTCTTCCAGGCGCCCCTTCTTTTGTCCTTGGCACCAGACAGGACTGTGTACAGGAGAAGGTGCTGCTATAGGTCTTTACCACAAGGGTGCCTTTGTACCCCAAAACCACCTCACTGGTTGGAATCAGGAGCCTCTTTTAGAGGTAGTTATTAACCATGGAAAACCAGATGTCCAGGATGAGCGGACCGAGGGCTCGACCAGGGTCTGGCCAGGTTCCGCCTACTGGCATTATGGATTATCCTGCATAATAATTATCTGGACCCCAAAAAGGGACATGAGGGATGGCAACAGATACCTCAATTATGAAACACCTGTATCCAACAGTGCTGCTCACTTCTGACTGTGTCTTATCTTTTCTTCTGCAGGTGAAGCTGTGAAAGAGTACAGTGCATCAGGATGCATGACCAGAAATTTCTGCAGAAAAGGCGCTTTCAACCTTCGAGGTCTACAACTGCTGAATTATGATTTTAAGTGTTCACCTGCCATCAAAGTTTGAGACTACCTTTTGCACCATCAACATGCCCATGTGCCAGCCGAGTGTGTCCTATTACATCCGGTACACATGTATATGTATGTGCATGGCCAATTACCATGCTACTGCATGCTTAGACATTAGCTGATTCTGGTGCTACAGACCCCCTTAAGCAATGTCACTGCCCTTGTCTCCTCTGTGTCTTCTCAGAGCAGCTCCTACTGATCCAGGTCGGTTCCAGAATCATCTGAGTTGGGTCAGGGCCTTAGAAGCAAGCTGTCTTTGATATAATACTAAAATGACATGACATGATCTGTTTCCCCCTCCCATACCACAGGGGATGATGTCATCTGCTGCCTCCTCCCATCCCACGGGGATGGCCATTCAGTAACTGCTCCCAGTGGTCTGCCCATGAACTGTTGTGTACTAGGCGACCTCCATGCTGGTTCTGTGAGTTAGTCCTTACCAGACTCTACTGGTACCCACCGACTCCATCAACAGTGGTACACCACACTTGTGTTGACAAAATCCAGTAGTGAGCTGGCATTCTCTGTCACAAATACTTTAAATGACAATGTGTAGATTTGCATGACACTGTAAACTAATCAAAAATAATAAATATTCATTTGAACTAATGGAACTTCGACTCAGTATGTGTAGTCATTTAATAACAACATTTTAAAAGGCTAATCCAGTTAAAAATAAATAACTTAGACGAGTGGTTGTTTATTGCCTGAAGATGCTAATGTCTAAGATACAACATCTAAAGAGTGGCCGCCCTGCTATTGAGTGCAACATGAAGGCTGCAAGTTTGTGAATGAACCACTCTCTCTGACGTACATGAGTCCCAGCAGGGATGTGATCAGTGGCGGCTCCTCTGCTATGGCGGAGGAGCATCGCCCCGCTGCTCTGCCAGCAGTAGTTAAAAGAAAACTAAAATGATAACATGAACATCCAACGCGTTTTGTTCAAACAAAATGACTTCTTCACCACCACTGTTGATCTCATCCATCACGGACACTCTGACATTGTATGTCAGGAGGGCTTCATTGATGCCCTGAAGAAGACCTTTTATTTAGACGAAACGCGTCGGCTGTTCATGTCAACTTGACCATTTTTAAACTTTTTGAATAAATGAAGAATTGGAAGAAACAACTCTGAACAGAGAACTGATAATTTGATGTGTGTTTACTTACCTTTTAGTGGTGCACCTTTTGTCCTTATTAGAAGTTGTTAATTCCAGTATTGGATTGCACCTTGACAGTGAGTGTGCTAACTGCGTGCACACACTACCTTGGGTACTTCCCAAAATATGCATAAGAAATAGGGATAGCAAGTCAGGTGCTAGTACTGAGTAGGGTTCCACTGTCTAAGGTTGTATTTTTCAGTATTGTGGACTGTGTAGGAACTATTATACAATGCTGTGCATGAACGGTTGGGAGTGCTGTGCTGGAACAGTACAAAGTGTTGTGTAGGAACAGTACAGATTCCTGCGCAGAAAAAGTACAGAGAGCTTTCAACAGTACAGAGTGCAGTGTAGTAACAATATAGAATGCTGTGCAGAAACAGTACAGAGTGCTTTGAAGGAGCAGTATTCCGAGTGCTGTGCAGGAACAGTACAGAGTGCAGAAACAGTACAGAGCGTTGTGCAGGAACAGTACAGAGTGCTGAAACAGTATTGAGTGCTATTCAGAAACAGTGCAGGAACAGCACACAGTGCTGCACAGGAACAGTACATAATGCTGGAACAGTGTAGAGTGCCGTGCAGGAATAGTACAGAATGCTGAAACAGTATTGAGTTCTGCACAGAAAGGGTACTTTGCAAGAACAGCACAGAGTGATGTAATACTAGAGTGGTGCGCAGGAACCTTACAGAGTGCTGTGCATGAACACCAGAGAGTGCTGGGTAGGAGCAGTACAGATTGCTGGAACAGTAGACTAGTGATGTGCAGGAATGGTACAGAGTGTTGGAAAACTACTGAGTGCTGTGCAGGAACTGTACAGAGTGCTGTGCATGAACAGCTCAGAGTGCTGTGCTGGAACAGTACAAAGTATTGTGTAGCAAAAACAACAGATTCCGGTGCAGGAACAGTACAGTGTGCTGAAACAGTATTGAGTGTTGTACAGATACAGTGCAGTGCTGGAATAGCACAGAGTGCTGCACAGGAACAGTACATAGTGATGGAACAGTAGACGGCTGTGCAGGAGCAGTACAGAGCACCGGAACCGAGTTCCATGTAAGAAAAGTACAGAGTGCTGCTCAGGGACAGTACAGACTGCAGGTACAGCACAGAGTGCTGCACAGGAACAGTACAGAGTGCTGCACAGGAAAAATTCAGAGTGCTGTTCAGGTACCGCGCAAAGTGCAATACAGCAGCAGTGCAGAGTCATGTGCAGGAACAGTAGAGTGCTGTGCAGGAACAGTACAGAGTGCTGCACAGGAACAGTACATAATGCTAGAACAGTATGGAGTGCTGTGCAGGAACAGTACAGAATGCTTCACAAGAACAGTACAGAGTGCTGGAATAGTAGAGTGCTGTGAAGGAACCGTACAGAGTGCTGTGCAGGAACAGTACAGAGTGCTGTGTAGGAACAGCACAGAGTGTTGGAACAGTAGAGAGCTCTCTGTAGGAATGGTACAGAGTGCTGTGCATGAACAGTACAGAGTGCTAGAACAGTATTGAGTACTGTGTAGGAACTGTACAGAGTGTTGTGTAGGAAGAGTACAGAGTGCAGTGCAGTAACAAAATAGAATGATGTGCAGGAACAGTACAGAGTGCTGTGAAGAAACAGTACACAGAGTGCTACAGAGGAACAGTACGGAGTGCAGGAACAGTACAGAGTGCTGTGTAGAAACAGCACAGAGTTCTGCACAGGAGCAGAACAGAGCGCTGTGCAGAAACAATTCAGAGTGCAGGAACAGTACCGAGTACAGAATATGAACAGTATACGTAGTGCTGTGCAGAAAGAGTAGATAGTGTTGTGCAGGAACACTACAGAGTGCTTGAACAATATAGAGTGCTGTGCAGGAACAGTACAGTTTTCTGAAACAGTGTTGAGTACTGTACAGAAACAGTGCAGTGCAGGAACAGCTTAGAGTGCTGCACAGGAATAGATCAGCGTTCTGGAACAGTAGAGTGCAGTGCAGGAAGTGTACAGAGTATTGTGCATGAACAGTATAGAGTTGTCAGATCTCAGATTAGTTCCCAGCACACAGCCACTAACCTTCAGGAACAAATCCAGCAGGGGCGATGTACAGTTCCCAATTCCTCCAAGCTCTACCACTCAGGAAGCTTGTAACGCCCCTCCTCTGCAGAGCAGCAGGCAAAGGTAAAGTGGAAATGGGGATAAAATAACAAAAGGTAGAAGTCCACTACCTGAAGAGCCTTTTCGATCCTCATCTGTTAAGAAGCAAACCCCCTTACTTGGAAAATCCCACAGCCACTGGAGGCACCATTCACATGGAAAAAAGGACAGCAGTTACACCCATCAGACTATCAGATGTGCCTAAGTAGAGCTAGAGAAGTAGTACCAACTCCTTACCAGCTGTACCCTGATGAAGTGTAGTCAACCTGGCATGGAATAAGCCAAACTGGAATCCAAGGTACAGACAGTCCAGATTCAAAAGACCCTCAAAATAAATAAATGTGTGGAACTCACTCTCTTCTTGAGATTGCGCGCTTGCCTCACAAAAGAATCCTGAATCCACAGCAGCAAGCCAAGCGTGATTAGTCTCTCACACTACTGGTAGGATATTTATAATACTGGGAAAAATTTAATGAACAAATAGAGAAGATATTCATCAGCCAGGGCGTGAATAGACTGACAGTGTTTGAGTGCTTGAACAATATAGAGTGCTGTGCAGGAACAGTGCAGTGCAGGAACAGCTTAGAGTGCTGCACAGGAACAGATCAGCATTCTGGAACAGTTGAGTGCAGTGCAGGAAGCGTACAGAGTATTGTGCATGAACAGTATAGAGTTGTCAGATCTCAGATTAGTTCCCAGGACACAGCCACTAACCTTCAGGAACAAATCCAGCAGGGGCGATGTACAGTTCCCAATTCCCCCAAGCTCTACCACTCAGGAAGCTTGTAACGCCCTTCCTCTGCGGTGCAGCAGGCAAAGGGAAAGTGGAAATGGGGATAAAATAACAAAAGGTAGAAGTCCACTACCTGAAGAGCCTTTTTGATCCTCATCTGTTAAGAAGCAAACCTCCTTACTTGGAAAATCCCACAGCCACTGGAGGCACCATTCACATGGAAGAAAGGACAGCAGTTACTCCCATAAGGATGTGCCTAAGTAGAGCTAGAGAAGTGGTACCAACTCTTTACCAGCTGTACCCTGATGAAGTGGTGTATGATAGTCAACCTGGCATGGAATAAGCCAAACTGGAATCCAAGGTACAGACGGTCCAGAGTCAAAAGACCCCAAAAGAAATAAATGTGTGGAACTCACTCTCTTCTTGAGAGTGCGCGCTTGCCTCATAAAAGAATCATGAATACACAGCAGCCAGCCAAGCGGGATTAGTCTCTCACACTACTGGTAGGATATTTATAATGCTGGGAAAAATGTAATGAAGAAATAGAGAAGATATTCATCAGCAGGGCGTGAATAGACTGACTAAATACAGGGAAGGGTGACACAATCCAAGAGGGCTTTGTGGCCCAACACAGACGCATGCCAGGAAGGGTCACACTTAAGTCTACTATGGTGCAAAAATCAAGATAAGACTGGTGCTCCTATCCTTGGAGCAGACCTGTACAAAATTTGCAGGCTTACCAAGAGTGCTTCGGTTTTCCTGTCCTGTCTATGGAAGTGTCAGCAGAGTACTGGCAACAGCGAGGTGGCAGTGCTACAGTTGAACTCCAAAAATCATTTTATTCAACACTTACCATTTCCCTGAAAGCTCAGAACACACATTCATTCGTCAGTGGGGCCCATAACACTGTACACTTACTCTTTTCACCTAACTCGGTTTCAAGGTTTTGGTGAAAACCAAAAAGGAGTAATGCTGTAACATTTGGCGGGGTGTCTAAACCTCTTTAATCAGTTACTATTTACACCTACAGTTTTATACGCTTTACCATGGTTTACATCAAACATGAATTTTATTCAGACACACCCCCATAGTGGCAATGGATCTGCTAGAAAGAAAATTAGGCGTAGGAAAAACACAAGACCAGCTTTTAATATTCCATTTTCCCAATTTTATTAAAATCAAAACTTTAATATGTCTGACATTTAGGCTTTAATTAATTCTTTATTCAGTAAAATCTTAAACTTTATTTTTAAAAAAACGATCATTTTATTCAGAGCTCAGAAAATTGTAATTTATTTAAAGATCAGTTGAAAGTTTGGCAAAGAACAGATAGTTCCAAATTCATTCTCTCCTAACATCCCTAACTAACACCCTCATCTTATCCTTTCAGTCCTGCAAGGAAACAAGAAATAAGTTAAAGTCTCTTAGATCCAGGAATTGATCTGCAATCCAACAGCACTTTGAGAGGAAATCGGGAAAGCAACTACTTTTAAGCAAAATCAGGGGTTTTCATACACTAATTTCCTAACTTAATCTATCTAAACAGTATCTAACATCGCTAACTCGGGTTCTGATTGGACAATATGGGGTGGGTGAGCATCTCCTCACCATGACAACATCATATTCACGGTGAATCAGCAAAACCATAATGCAGTATTGTTTAGGACAGTCTTTGGCCTGGTCACTTCCTTGACTCACAACGTTGCACTATATTCCCACGTTCAGATCACTTGTCAGTCCATGCTTTGACAATCATCCTGACTTCAGGGCAAAGCAGCCTTGATCTTCCCATCCGAGTACAGGCAGCTCACTCTGGTTGGCAGGCTTTGGGCACGCATTCGCAGTCCAGTACTTGCTCACATTTAGCCAGAGTAACCAGTATTTGTAGGCCTCAGAGGCCGCTTTTGGAACTATCATAGAAACAAACACAAATTCATGTTAAATATGGAACTAAAGCCCTTCTGTTTACCTCCCACCATACTAATGTTTCCCTACTAGTTATTACCTAGCATAAATGCATTTTATACTTACATATCCGACGACTTTTGAGCACAATAGCGTGTACAATAAGCACATTCATATTGTGTTTGTTCATATTTAGGCTGTGCATTAGTTCACATTACAATAACAATACAAATTAGTTAATTATATTGCTTCATGTAAGCAAAAATTAGTTTTCCTATGTGTTCATGTATGTGCATCTTATACTATTTGTTGATTAATACACCACAACACACCATTAGTAAATGTTAATGTTATGGAACATTGATTTCACAAGGGGTACACCAAATTTTTTTTGCCACCTTGCTCCATCAATTCCCTCATCTGGTGATTTCATCACCAAACATCACTCAAACTTTTGAAAAATTTAGCAAACATGTTTCGAATTCTTCAGTTTAGTACCATCTACACTCTAGTATCTTTCTCCTTTGAATCTTTGAAAATCTTCTCTCTAATTTCTTCCATTTCTATTTCAATCTTTTCTCTTTCCCTTGCTTTTCGTTCTTGATTTGTTCTCTCTTGTATCGCTTTTCTAAAATCTCTCCTCCCTTTATATATGCAACATGATCTTATCAGGGTCATCCCTATCACTAAAATCGTAATTGAATTAGTATTTTACCTATGATTGAACTACCTATTTCTTGGAACCAATGCTTAATTGCTGAGAAACTTTTTACCTAACTTTTCAAGGACACCTTCAACCTCCAGTGGTTCAATTTCTTTATGTAAATCTGTTATATTTATAATGTACTTTTCAAGATTCTGACTTTTATCTGGAATGTAAGTACAACAATGTTGCACCTTCAGAATCCCACAGACTCCTCCCTCTTTTGCTAAAATTATATCAAGGGCAAGTCTATTTTGTATTACCATTGCTCTCATAGCAACCATTTCAGTATTAACCATCAGGAATCCTCCTGCGGTATCTGTTGACAATCGATCAACTATTGTGGACAATTTTCTGATCTATTTGCATTAAACAAAATTCCAACTGCTGGTATCAGTGCTCCGAAGACATCATCTAATTTTTCCATCACACTCTCTCTTCTTTTTCTACTTAAGAATGTACTTATCTCATGCTTTCCATTAGTACCTCTATCTACATGGAAAATTTTAGGAAAGACCAAGCCCACATAATAGGTCCCATACCAATAGTCTGGTAACCTATAGTAAGCTCTATTCCCACAATTAAAATAAATTCCAGGAAAAACAGGATCATCTCCTCCTTTAAATCCCCAACCCCCTATAATTCTCTAGGTGTCTTTACATTGACTTGCACCCACAAAATAATTATCATACATAGAATTGTCTCGTCTAATACAAAATTTCCTAATATTGGAGCATCTATATTTATAGCCACATTCACATTTTTTTCATCAAGATTCTCATCATCATATGTCCAATATTTGGATTTTGCATGTTTCACTTTTTCACTTCGTTTGAGAGCAACCCTTCTTTCCTCAATCATATTCAGGAAACGCTTTCTCTTCAATTCTCATTTTACGTCTCAAATTATTATTAAAAGTATATTCATGTGTCAACTCATCTAATTCTAAGAAATACTCTCCCATCTCTTTTCCAGGTTTCCTTTTCTTCAATGCACCATCAATTTTCAATTTTGCAAATATCTCATCTACATTGGAGTAATGATATTCCAGCTCCCCAGTCTTATAAAACAAACTTACAATTACACCACAAGTCACTCCATATCTGACACTGAGGCAATTTTACACAATCATAAACATCATCAATATTTATAGTTTTAACCCCTTCCACTCTGGGCCGATTCTGCTGCTGTGCTGGACTTTTAAAGAGTGAATGTGTTTATGACGGCCCCCAGCCGTCATAAGCACATGAGCACCGTGATGCATGACGGATGGGGGCCGTCATCAGCATGGAAGGGGTTAATATACTCAAGTAATAACTTTGAAATTTTATTTTTAATGTAGTCACTAATTGACCTATCTTGATGCACCTCTGGTTTATAAATATGAGTCTCCTGAACTTTTTCTTTCTCACTTTGCTTATTTGAACTCACATTAGGTTTCAATTTCATTAAATTGTCTTGGAAAGGAATAAAAATAGCTCAAATTACCCATAATATTATCAACAATCCCATGCATATTGAGCAACAGCTACACCATTTTCTAAAAATAGAACATTTCGTTTTATGGTTACTTATTGCCATATTTCTCTAACACAGTTTCTTCAACCTTATGTCACTTACAAGTTGTACAACACTTAATTCACTAACAAGTATTCTTGGACCTTGTGTCAGTTCTATTCTAGATTGTACTATAGTTAAGTTTCCTAACAAGTTTTCTTCGCCCTAATGTGAACTCCGACCTCTTCTATATTTACAATGTCTGTCTCACAGGACTTCAGAATTTTTTTACTTATTATTGTATACTTTGAGCACCTATCTCTTTACTCCAAAGTTGACTTCTTTAATCACTTTTCCCAATTGTCTTTGGGTTGTACAGGTTTTCTTGACTCCTATTAACCTCAACAATTGGTGGTAGGATGATGTACGTCCACTCATGTGATTTATACCTCTGGTTTGGACGTCTTTCTCTTTTTGTCCTTTGAATAGTCTCTATTTTCTTTCCCAGTGTTTCTTTCTGGCTAGTGATCTCATTCACTTGCTCTTCTGGTTCTTTTGTTTTGTTCACTATTTTATATCTCAATCTACTAGTTTATTTAGGCCAATTGTCTCCTTTACAGACTTTCTTAGTTTTTGGTTCTACTGTGTTATGCTCCACTCTCTAAGCTCTTTTTCTTGGGCTTTTTCTTAATGGAGTTTCGTCTGCACTGTCATCAGTTTCACTTTCAGTATCTTCAACTGTATCATTGATTATGATTTTCACAATGTCTTTGTCTTCATCAGACTCAGCTTTCTCTTCTGTTACTCTGTTAGGAACACCTTCGTAACTGGTACTTGGAATTTTATCCTTATCGTGAATTACTTCCTCTACCCCAGTCTCAGGATTTCCGTTCCTGCTTTCAGAGTTTCCAGATTGATCTTCAGTTTTCTCCTCTTCAACAACTTTGTGTTCACTTTCTTTTGCATCTCTACTGGTGTCTGTCTTTACCAAATCTCAATCTTCAGATTGATCTTCTGAATCTGGTATCTCCACAACTCCCCTTTTATTTTTTTTTATTTTTTTTAATGTTCTTATATAGCGCTCGATCACCTAGGGAGGTATCTCGGCGCTTGCCTTAGGAACCCGTCCTGGCTTTTCCCTGTGAGATAGCCCCTACAGGGCATCCCCAATGTGAAAGCCAGGCATCCCGCCGCGGGGGGCTGTTGTGGAGATTAAGCAAGCTTAATGCCCAGAGTTGCAGAGTGTGAACCCATGATTAGGTCAGGCACCGAAGCGAGAATTATCGAGTCCGTGGACATTTGAGCTCAAGACCCTGCCGCGTCGGGAATTGAACCCTGGTCCCGGGTCTGACCTCTGCTTCAGGGTCTGCCTGCTCTAACCAGTGAGCCACACTTCTCCCTTCACCTTTACCTTCAGACGCAGAACTGGTTTCTGAGAGTTCCAGATGTCGACGTTCCTGTCGATCTTCAGTATCTGGAGTTTTTTTCTGGTTCAGCTTCAGAAACAGAGTCAGTTGTACTTTCACCGTCTTATGGGTATTCAGGTGCAGGCACACAAATGGTGTGGCTAGCATGAACCCACCTTTTCAATCCAGCACACTTAACTGCAGTAGTACTGACCAAGATAACTTGACTTGGCTTTTGCCACCGAGGTACCAAGCAATTTCTCCTGTGATGCACTTTCACTCGAACCCAGTCTCCAGGGACTAGATCATGAGCTGGATTTTTCTCTTTGGAATTTGACTCAGTTCCCACCTCGTGGAGCACAGAAGTTACCACATCAGACAGATTTTTGCAGTAATCCAGTATGATGTCATCATTAATTGTCAACAACTTAACAGGTACATAGGCCTGCCTCATCACCCTGCCCATCAAAATCTCATGTGGACTTAGTCCAGTTTTCCTGTCAGGTATGCTTCTTAGTGTCATTAAGACAAGCAGGAAGGCATCGGGCCACTTAAGTCCTGTTGCCAGACACATTTTTGAAATTCTGTTTTTAATTGTTCCATTCACCTGTTCCACTACTCCTGAAGCCTCAGGTCTGTAAGCACAATGCAGCTTCTGGCGAATGTCCAGTGCTTCACAGATCATCTGCATAACTTCATTTTGGAAATGAGGTTCTCGGTCTGACTCAATCGTCACCGGGAACCCGAAACGTGGTATTATCTCACGTAAGAACAGTTTAGCAACAGGTATTCCATTGTTTCTTCTCGTGGGGAAAGCTTCCACCCATTGGGAGAACAAACAGATTATCACAAGAACATACCTAAGCCTATTACATGGGGGCAACTCTACAAAATCCATCTGAACTCTTGTAAATGGACCACCCTCCCGTCCTATGGTTCCCAAACTTACAATAGTTCTTCTGTTTGGATTGAATTGCTGACATAACAAACATCATTAGCACAGGCTTTCGGCAATCATTCTGAACTTGGGATTATACCAAGTCTGTCTAAAGAGACAAATCATAGCATCTCTACCAATGTGGGCCTGACCATGGTACATTCGGGCCATGTCTGAGATCAAGCTATCGGGCATTACTGGTCTTTCATCTTTGTAAACCCAGTTTTAATCTTCCTCTCTTTGTC
This sequence comes from Lissotriton vulgaris, assembly GCF_964263255.1. Classification (NCBI taxonomy): domain Eukaryota; kingdom Metazoa; phylum Chordata; class Amphibia; order Caudata; family Salamandridae; genus Lissotriton; species Lissotriton vulgaris. The sequence goes on from NC_141692.1 coordinate 3,978,217, forward strand.
TGCATCCACATTTTAGCCAAATATCCTTTTCTTTTGCTTCTGCCTCTTCCTGTATCTGTTTCACTTCCTGCCAAGGGGCTGATTCCGATCTGGTAAAAAGCGCTCCGAATTGCAGTTCGGAGCGTTTTTCCCGTACGAATTGTACCCTGCAACGTCCCCCGTACGTACGACGAAGTACGATCCGTACCAGGAGCTGGACTCCGTACGAATCGTACAGGGACCGTATGAATCAAATCCCCGTACGAATCTCCCTCGAAACCCACTGTACGCAACATCTGTACGGATCGCTGCTGCTTTTTCCGACCCGGCAAGTACGATTCGTGTCGGGTACGCACCGTACGACCCTTTTCCTACGAGAGCTGAAAATAGCCGTAAAAGCAGAGTACGCCCCGAAACAGGTACGGAACGCCCCCCCCCCGGGTACAGCACATACCCCCCATGATCACAGGGGTTTGGCGCGTACCCCTGCGATCATGGGGGTACGCGCCATACCCTGTGATCTCGGGGTGTACGCACCGTACCCCATGTTCGCTGGGTGTACAGTGCGTACACCCTGCGATCGCTGGGTACGGCGCTCATCCCCGATGATCGCAGGGGTAGGCGCCGTACCCCGGCAATCATGGGGGTACGCGTCGTACGGTGTGTATGTGATTATGCATTTTTCCGTACGAATCACCCTTACCTGACGTGGACCGTATGAATCGCGTCCTGATTCCCCGGTCCGGATCATACTCGTCGGGTCGTACGGCGTGTGTACGAGTCGTACGGTTCACGGTTTCAGCCTTGCAATACGTACGGATCGGGACGATTCGGACGGATTCACGGAATGCGGATCGTACTACGCGATTCGGACGGACGGGTACGATTCGTACGGAAAGGGTTCCGGAAGGTTTTTTACCAGGATCGGAATCGACCCCAAAGTCTCAACTCCAGTGGTTAGCATTAAAGGACTCAGAACATGTTTTTTCAACTTTTCTTGATTGATTGAAATTTGATGTTTAGCACAATGCTTTGCAATTGCATCTACGTAATTGTTTCCATGGGTAATGTAATCCTCACTCTTTTTATGGGCTGAACAATTCACAACAGCTATCTTCTCAGGTAAATGGATCACATCTATTAGTGTTTTCACAAATTCAGCATTCTGAATAGGTGTTCCTGCTGAAGTCAAATAACCTCTTTGGGACCAGAGCAGTCCATATTCATGAACAACTCCGTAACCATATTGACTGTCAGTCACTATAATTACTTTCACCTCTTTTCCTAATTCACATGCTTGTATCAAAGCAATTAACTCTGCTACTTGAACAGAATGAATTCCTTTTGGACAAGATGCTTCCAACACTTCTGCCACAGTACAAACGGCATATGCAGCACTTAGAACACCGCTCTCTGTTCTCAGGCCTGATCCATCCACAAGCATCACAAAATCTGATTCAGGTAAAGCTTCATCTCTGATATCTGGTCTAGGTTTTGTGCAGTATTCAAAAAAATCTAAACATTTGTGATCAAGCTCACTTTTCACTTCTGTATCAATGGTGTCAGGTAACAATGTTGAAGGATTAACGTTCACACATCTGGTAATGGTCACATTCTCAGCTCCCAAAATTATTTTCTCATAACGGGTCATTCTGCTGTTGGTCATATACTGTGTTTTTACTCTAGTGAGGAGAATCTCCACAGAATGAGGTACATATACCCTCGCAGGAAATCCCATCACTATTCCTTAACTTTGCTCCAGACTTACACTAGTTGCTGCTACTGCTTTCAGACAACCTAGCAAAGCTTTTGCAACAGGGTCCAAAACAGCTGAGAAATACGCAAATTGTTTTCTTAATTTTCCATGTCTCCGAACCAATACTGACAATGCACATCCTTCTCGGTCACTGCAGTACAGTTCAAATTCTCTCTCATAATCAGGCATTCCTAAAGCTGGTGCTTCACATAGTTTAGTTTTCAGCTGTTCAAATGCTTCCATCTCTGTTTTGGTCAGAACAATGGGATCTCTGATGTTCGCATCTGTCAGTCTCTGTAATGGTTTTGCAATCAATGAAAATCCACTAATCCACTGTCTACAATAACCTACCATTCCCAAGAACATTCTCACCTGTCTTTGATTCTCTCTATCGTAATTTGCCTGATTCCTTTAGCAATCTTGTGACCTAGATATTGTACTTCATTTTGACAAAACTGCAATTTTGATGGAGACACTTTATGTCACTCTTTTTCCAAATGATTCAGCAATGCTACAGTGTCAGTTACACACGCATCCTTTGTTTTTGATTCAATCAAAAGATCATCAATGTATTGTACTAACACAGACTCTTCAGGCATGCTCAAATGTTCTAATGATTTCTTTAGCAGCTGATTAAAAATATGCAGTCTTTTTACCTGTTCACCTCCGCTGAATCCTGTCTCTGCACTGTATCTCTGCTGGTTTACACTGTATGGCAGTGGCGGTTGTGGCACCTGACTTTGCTGATTTGCTATCTGCTGTTGTTGTGGTTGCTGTTGATTTACCTCAAACTGCACCTGCGGATTCAATGATGTATTTTCTCCATTAAGTCTAGGCGGACATTTACACTCTTTCTTCCAATGCCCTAACTTGCCGCAATTGAAACATGGAAATTTCTTCTTCAATTCATTGATATTCCCTACTAATTTAGGTTTACTTTTAAAACGACCTTGATTCCCTGTATTTTTACTCTCCATTTGCACTACTTGCTGTTCTGCTACTTTCACTTGTGCCCACATGGCTTTCTCTTTTCAGCTTTTTCTGTTTTGCATCAATTTCTTCACAGCAATATTTTGACTGTCTCAGTACTTTATCTACTGATCTCGATTCCCATCCTATCATGCTGTGTCTAATCATGTCTGAAATTTCTGGTCTCAAACCATATACAAATCTATATATGAAATGACTCATGTTCTTTTCATTCAGTTCCTCATAACCACTATACTGTTTGAAAACTAACAACAATCTTTCATAGAATGAATGTACAGTTTCTTTTGGCTCGTGTGTGTTCCTGTCTATTTTCATTCAACCAGTTTCTTTTGGAGGTATTTTATTTTTCAGCCATACTATCACTTGTTCGTACTTTCACATTACATCTGGTGATGGGGCTCCTGTTACTTTATCTCTGGGATACTCTTCCCTTGGCTACAGATATTTTGCATTCTGTCCATAGGTCTGCTGGCACCACTATGTCAAACAGTCCATCCAAATCAATCCATAAAACTTTTGACACTTTTACAAATCTGTCTACCTGTCGATACCATTCCACTGGTTTCTCTCTCAACCTAGGAAAATCATTTGTGAATGACAATATGTCTTGTCTGCTCCAAGGAACATGCACATATCCTCCTCCAGGTATCTCTCTCATGGGGAACTCGGTTGTCACTGTTTCCTTTTCTCTGATTGGAAAAGCTAATGTGGATTTGTCACTGTTCTCTTCTTTCTTCTTTGCCACTTGACCCTCCATTTACTTACTTCTCTCCATTTTCGCAACAACACAATCAAGTCTTTTATTTGTGCTAATCTCCCAGCAGTATTCATGTTCTCAATCTCTCTTTCTGCAAAATCTACTCGATATGTTTTCTGCAATGATTTTATTTTTGAAAATTATATTCCATATTCACTTTCCACTTCTTCCAACAGATCATACATTGTTTTGGCCTTCCATGTTATGCTTTTACATAAAAACATGAGCTCATCATCCTGATATATTTTTAGTCTGTCCGTTCCAATAGTTGCAATTATTAATTCTTCCATGTCTACGTTTAATTTGGCTACATCCAGTACTTTTGATTCCTGCTCTTTTAATTTTAAAGTTTTAATCCAATCACTCAATTCTTTATCTGATGGTCCAACAGGTGTTTTTGTTAAATCTATTTTATCTACACTTCTCTCTAGGTTTGCAGAGTCAGATTCTGCTCTCATCGGGTATATACATTAAGGTGGATTCACATTTTTATTCCGCCTTATTTCTGACAAATCAGGATAAATATTCTCTTTTACTTTCTGCAGACTCTGTTGCAATGGAATGGTTAAACTTGGCTCTTTTATTCTTTGATTTTCGAATACTGGTATTACAGGTCCTATTGTCACTGGGAAAGTTACTGCTTCCATATTCTTCATAAGATTTTGGATCAATTCATGTGTAGAACGTTCATAATCAGAAATATCTGGCTGTACATTACTTTGTTTTTCTGTACTGAGCACAGTTCTGTGTGACTCATTTATTTGTACAGGAGTACCTGTAATTCTAGCCTCCCCAATTGGTGTACTTGGAATATATCTCGTTTCTACTCTTTCAGGGAATTCTCGGAAATTTGATGGTTGTCTCGGAGTTTCACTAACTCTCTCATCTGCTATTGGAGCATTCGGGGTAGTCCATAAAGAACCTGGCTGATATGGTGGCGATATCCTATTTAATATTTCCTCCAGTACAGCATCCTCTGATTCACTTTCACCATAACCTTGGTTCCCTGTCTCCACATTCTTTTTCTTTTCTGTACATTTCCGTCCTTCATATTCTTCCTCTAGTCTAACTGGATACATGCCATTGGACATATTACCATTTCTCCATCTACTCATTCTACTCTCATGTGTTTCTCCCCATAAATCTTGACCTCTACCTCTTGGTCTGATATGCCTGCTTAACTTCTCGCTTTCCAGTTCATGCATCTCATCTTCCCATTTGACCAATGCTTCAAATTGAGTTGGTCTAGGTCTCGGTTCAAGCTTCATCATTCTGTCTCTCAAATTTCTCGGAATTGCCAAATCAAATGATCCTCCTTCTGGAAAAGCTAATACACCATCATCCTTGGTATACCGTACCCAATTCTCAAACTAAACACACGTATGGTAACCATATTTGGACATCATATGCGGAGCAGGTGTTTTTGGTGAAGGAAGTATTTTTCCCTCTCTCGTAACTACCTCTTTGTCTTTTACAAACATGTTTTTCAACTTCTTAAACCATGAAGGTTTCTTCTTGTCTTCGTCATAATAGTAATAAGACTTTTTTCTGGTAATTCTCTGTCATTCAAAAGATCACGCACTTCCCTGTTTGCTGTTCCGTAACACCAACCTATCACAGCACGGTTTGTACTAGCACACCAATTAGAACAAGATACGTCACTGTTGTGCTCAACCAATAGCTCTCGCTGTTTTCCGTGATGCACCAATCAGCACCTACTCTGCCTTGGTCACGAGGACCAATCCCAGCGCGACACTTTTGACGTCACCAGCGCTCCGGGTTCTGAAGCGCCAACTAACCCCTCCTTTACAGGATTTTTCAAGAAGTCGTATTTACAAGATATTTTACAAAATCAGTTACTAACTTTACAGAAAACAATACCATTTGCCTATTTTGCTAATAAAGTGATAGAAATTTTCAATCACACAAGTATTCTGTAACTGGAGTAGACAACGCTTACCTCCTCCGAATTTTTAGACTCGTCGATAAAGTAGCACTACCCTCTACCTTACCCTTCTATCAGGCAATAACGAACTTGTTTCTCCAGGAAAGCACATACAGAGATCTTTTTCACCTCCTTAGAGACAATCCCAGAGTTTCACCAGAACGCGTATTGCAATTTCATTTACTCACATTCATACAGAAATCCCTATTCATATACACATGAATTCTGTATCACCAGTACGCAGCGCTCACCTCTAGCCCACCACAGAATTCCTCTATTGTTAGTAAAGTAGACGCCACTCCTTTACCCTTCTATCAAGCTCGGGTTAAGTCCTACTACTCTCCCAGCAGTAAGTTTTAATCAGGATACACAATGATCCCTGTGCTTGAAGGCTAAGATTTTATAGACTGTCCTCACTATACATTTATTCTTTCACACCTAATGTCCCTAAACAGTGATATACGACAATACCACCGCAGTATTCGACGATACTCGTTTTTTGAAACACACCAATGCACTGTGCAACTTTACTTGCCACACTTCCTCTGCTTGTAGACAGAGGCACTAGCTTCACGCAACACTTGGAAGCCTTTTTCGGACTACATATAACGTAATACAAACTCAACAGATGTTAGTCATAATTCTGTACATTAAATTCTATATAGTACTTTATACATAACCCTAGCTAATTTCCTTAGCAACGACTACTCTGCTACCAAGATATAACTGCTACAGCGGAACTGCAGAAATCATTTTAATCAACACTTACCATTTCCCTGAAACCTCAGAACACACATTCATTCGTCAATGGGGCCCATAACATTGCACACTTACTCTTTTCACTTAACTCAGTTTCAAGGTTTTGGTGAAAATGCAAAGGAGTAATGCTGTAACATTTCGCAGAGTGTCTAAACATATTTAATCAGTTACTATTTACCCCTACAGTTTTATACGCTTTACCATGGTTTAAATCAAACATGAATTTTATTCAGACACACCACCATAGTGGCAATGGATCTGCTAGAAAGAAAATTAGGCGTAGGAAAATCACAAGACCAGCTTTTAATATTCAATTTTCCCAATTTTATTAAAAGCAAAACTTTAATATATCTGACATTTTCTTTATTCAGTAAAATCTTAAACTTTATTTGAAAAAAATGATCATTTTATTCAGAGCTCAGAAAATAGTCATTTATTTAAAGATCAGTTAAAAGTTTAGCAAAGAACAGGTAGTTCCAAATTCATTCTCTCCTAACATCCCTAACTAACATCCTCATCTTATCCTTTCAGTCCTGCAAGGAAAAAAGAAATAGGAACAGTGCAGAGTCCTGAGCAGGAACAGTACAGAGTGCTTGGAACAGTACAGAGTGTTGTGTAGGAACAGTGTAGAGTGCTGCACAGGAACAGAACAGAGAGCTGTGCAGTGACAGCACAGAGTGCTCTGCAGGAACCGTACAGAGTGCTGCGCAGGAACAGTACAGAGTGCAGGAACAGTACAGAGTGTGGTGCAGGAACAGTACAGAGTGCTATCAGGAACAGTACTGAGAGCTAAGTATGAGCAATACAGAGTGTTTCACAAAAACAGTACAGAGTGCTGAACAGGAACATTAGAGAGAGTTGTGCATGAACAGTACAGAGTGCTATGCAGAAAAAGTATAACATGTTGTGTAACAACAGTACAGAGTCCTGTGCTGGAACAGTACAGAGTGCTGTGCATGAGCAGTACCGTGTGTTACACAGAAACAGTACTGAGTGCAGAAACACTACAGAGTGCTGAACAGGAACAGCACAGAGTGTTGTGTAGGAACTGTACAGAGTGCTTGGAACATGAGGGTGCTGTGCAGGAACAGTATAGATTACTGCACAGGAACAGGAAAGGGTGTTGCACAGAAACAATACAGAGTGCAGGAACAGTTCAGAGTGCTGAACAGGAAGAGCACAGTGTGCTGTTCATGAACAGTCCAGAGCGATGGAACAGTACAGAGTGCTATGCAGGAACAGTACAGAGCGCTGGAACAGTACAGAGTGCTGAACATTAAGAGTACAGAGTGCTCTACAGAAAGGAAAAGGGAAACATCTCAGTTTGACACAGGTGGAAAAGAAGAATGTTCTACAAATACCATCTGGAAGAAACTGGATTATTATTTGAGATGGGCAACTGATCACTCAAGGAATCATTACAACTCTTGTCAGTACTAACGTAAGCTGAGCACCGCCTGCTGGAACCTATAGTACAAAGCCGGCAGGATTAGCTTAGGGAATAACTTAAAGTATCTCACATCCAGGAATCGATCTGCAATCCGACAGCACTTCGAGAGGAAATCGGGAAATCAACTACTTCTAAGAAAAATCAGGGGGTTTTATACACTAATTTCCTAACTTAATCTATCTAAAAAGTATCTAACATCACCAATTTGGGTTCTGATTGGATAATTTGAGGTGGGTGAGCATCTCCTCACCATTACAACATCATATTCATGGTGAATAAGCAAAACCATAAGGCAGTATTGCTTAGGACAGTCTTTGGCCTGGTCACTTCCTTGACTCACAACGTTGCACTATATTCCCACGTTCAGAACACTTGACCGTCCATGCGTTGACAATCATCCTAACTTCAGGGCAAAGCAGCCTTGAACTTCCCATCTGAGCACAGGCAGCTCACACTCGCTGGCAGGCTTTGGGCATGCACGCGCAGTCCAGCACTTGCTCACAGTTAGCCAGAGTAACCAGATTTTGTAGGCCTCAGAGGCCGCTTTTGGAGCTATCATAGAAACAAACACAAATTCATGTTAAATATGGAACTAAAGCCCTTCTGTTTACCTCCCACCATACTAATGTTTCCCTATTAGTTATTACCTAGCAGGTAAGCCACATAAATGCATTTTATACTTACATATCCGACGACTTTTGAGCACAATAGCGTGTACAATGAGCACATTCATATTGTGTTTGTTCATATTTAGGCTGTGCATTAGTTCACATTACAATAACAATAGAAATTAGTTAAATATATTGCTTCATGCAAACAAAAATTAGTATTCCCACGTGTTCATCTATGTGCATCTTATACTATTTGTTGATTAATACACCACAACACACCATTAGTAAATGTTAATGTTATGGAACATTGATTTCACAAGGGGTACACAAAATGTTGTTTTGCCACCTTGCTCCATTAGCAGCTCCCACCCCAATCCAAGATTGACAAGCACCAGTTCATCCAGAGGGAAGGGTGAAAGGCATCCTTAACCTCGATGAGAAATCCAGATGGTTGCCCCATGGCATGTTGGTTCATTCAGTTCCCGTGTGCACGTCTCTCCACGGAGGATCAGAACAAGAGTGCAATGCAGCAAAAGTACCAAATGTTCTGTAGGAACAGTACAGAGTCCTGTGCAGGAACTGTGCAGAGTCCTGAGCAGGAACAGAAAAGAGTGCTTGGAACAGTACAGAGTGTTGTGTAGGAACAGTGCAGAGTGCTCTGCAGGAACAGAACAGATTGCTGTGCAGGACAGTACAGAGTGCTGTGCAGGAACAGTACAGAGTGCAGGATAAGTACAGAGTGTGGTACAGGAACAGTACAGAGTGCTGCACAGGAACAGAACAGAGTGCTGTGCAGGCACAGCACAGAGTGCTCTGCAGGAACCGTAAAGAGTGCTGCGCAGGAACAGTACAGAGTGCTTGGAACAGTAAAGAGTGTTGTGTAGGAACAGTGCAGAGTGCTGCACAGGAACAGAACAGAGTGCTGTGCAGGGACATCACAGAGTGCTCTGCAGGAACTGTACAGAGTGCTGCGCAGGAACAGTACAGAGTGCAGGAACAGTACAGAGTGTGGTGCAGGAACAGTACAGAGTGCTATCAGGAACAGTACTGAGAGCTAAGTATGAGCAACACAGAGGGTTGCACAGAAACAGTACAGAGTGCTGAGCAGGAACAGTACAGAGAGTTGTGCATGAACAGTACAGAATGCAATGCAGGAAAAGTACAACGTGTTGTGTAGGAACAGTGCAGAGTCCTGTGCAGGAACATTGCAGAATACTTGGAACAGTACAGATTGTTGTGTAGGAACAGTATAGAGTGCTGCACAGAAACAATACAGAGTGCCCCATGGCATGTTAGTTCATTCAGTTCCCATGTGCACGTCTCTCCACGGAGGATCATAACAAGTGTGCAATGCAAGAAAAGTACAACGTGTTGTGTAGAAACAGTGTAAAGTCCTGTGCAGGAACAGTACAGAGTGCTTGGAACAGTACAGAGTGTTGTGTAGGAACAGTGTAAAGTCCTGTGCAGGAACAGTACAGAGTGCTGTGCAGGAACAGTACAGAGTGCTTGGAACATTACAGAGTGTTGTGTAGGAACAGTGCAGAGTGCTGCACAGGAACGGAACAGAGTGCTGTGCAGGGACAGTACAGAGTGCTCTGCAGGAACAGTACAGAGTGCTGTACAAGAACAGTACAGAGTGCAGGAACAGTACAGAGTGTGGTGCAGGAACAGTCCAGAGTACTATCAGGAACAGTACTTAGAGCTAAGTGTGAGCAATACAGAGTGCAGGAACAGTACAGAGTGCTGAACAGGAACATTACAGAGAGTTGTGCATGAACAGTACAGAGTGCTATGCAGAAAAAGTATAACATGTTGTGTAGGAACAGTACAGAGTCCTGTGCTGGAACAGTACAGAGTGCTGTGCATGAACTGTACAGAGTGCTTGGAACAGGAGGGTGCTGTTCAGGAACAGTATAGATTACTGCACAGGAACAGGACAGAGTGTTGTGCATGGGCAGTACAGAGTGTTGCACAGAAACAGTACAGAGTGCAGGAACAGTACAGAGTGCTGAACAGGAAGAGCACAGTGTGCTATGCAAGAACTGTACCGAGTGCAGGAACAGTACAGAGTGCCGAACAGGAAGAGTACAGAGTGCTGAACAGGAAGAGTACAGAGTGCTGTTCACGAACAGTACCGAGTTTAGGGACAGTACAGAGTGCTGAACAGGAAGAGTACAGAGTGCTGGAACGGTACAGAGTGCTGAGCAGGAACAGCACAGATTGCTCTACAGAAAGGAAAAGGGAAACATCTAAGTTGACACAGGTGGAATATAGGGGGCAGCATTAATAATGTTCTACAAATACCATCTGGAAGAAACTGGATTATTATTTGAGATGTGCAACTGCTCACTCAAGGAATCATTACAACTCTTGTCAGTACTAACGTTAACTGTGCACCGCCTGCTGGAATCTATAGTACAAAGCAGACAGGCTTAGCTTAGGGAATGGCTAAAGTAACTATGCAGACCTGAAAGAGTAATGAAGTCAAAACATCCAACAATACAATCCGAAACAGAATAAGTAAAATCGAGTAAGTGTGATACCGAAAGGACAACACTTCAATAAGATATTAATTTCTAAAGATTTGAGGAAAAATAGCCAATGCTTGCATTAACAAGGGCCATAGACATTGAGTGTTAGGCAGAGGTCAACAGCTGGGTTCAATCCTAGTCCAATTGCCACTAGTCATCTGAATATGCTCAAGAAAAGGCCACTTGCAGCATTTTTGTTCCCTGTAGCAACAAAGAAGGTCAGCCAAGTGGCTCTTGGAAGCCACTCCTATGTCATGGTTACAAGAGGGGACAGGGCCAGTCCTTCATGATCCCTCTCAGGTCACTGACAGAAGGTCTAGACCTCTTCTGATATTCTGCAGCTCCTGAAAGGTGTGCCCGGTGCTAACGAAGAAAATGAGCAGCATTCTGTTATTTCAACCCCAGATATAGTATGTGATGGTATTTATGCTTATAAAAAAAAACAACAAGATGATGGAAGGAGTGCCTGAATTAATCTCAGCCACTGGCACTTGCTCAAGCCACGTTCAAGGCCATCGTTTCATGCCCTTTGTGCGATTCTAGAGAAGCCCGACTAAAGCAAATCATCCTTGGCCCTGCTCCAATGGGAATGGTCCAGCCAGAAAAACAGGGCCAGGTCCCCTCCAGATGGTAACACAAGCAACCCCAGACTGATTTCAATCTATTTAGGTCTCTCTGTGAGGTATGGCTTGAGTCCTCTGGCCTGTGACCTATGGCACAGTGAGCACGGGCTCCACATCTGAGCATATAGCTGCTGCACTAGGGCATTTACCGCAAAAACAGCAAGGCTATGGCAGGAATACTTGAGGTAACCTAGGATATAGGCAGTCACTTTGGCCACATTCAAGACCCTTGATTTTTTCCCCCTGTGCCATTCTATACAGACACACGTCTTATGTATATCAGCCTTGATCCGGCTTAACTTGGAAGCATCCAGCCCAAACTCCCTGTCCAGGTCCCTTTCAGGTGGGAATACAAACTTCCAAGACTGCTTTTGACCTTCCTAGGTCTCTTGGTTAGGTGTGGCTTGAGTTCAGTGGCACAGTCAGCATGGAATCCATGCCTGGGCATGCCTGCTGCACTTAGGGTGTCGACTGTAAAAACAACGAGTTGTTGGAAGTAATGCTTGAGATAATCTCAGCCATTGGCATTTGTCTGGAGCCACTTTCCAGACCACTGCGGGTTCTGCTTCAGTAGAAACAGTTCAGCCTGAACTGCCATGTCTCCTCCAGATGGGAAAAATAGCAACCACAGACCGGTTTTGACATACATCGTCCCCATGAGTGAAGTATAGCTTGAATTTCATGCATTCCGGATCAGAGTGGACCTCGCTTGACCATTCTGGATGGACTTTTCCTATTGGAGCAGGACAAAGACTTATTTCTATATGGACATGTCTGGGCCTGAACTCAGGTGACTTGGTGGGCAGAACAATGATGGACTAGGATGCGGTTACAAGAATATCACCACTGGTTGAGAATAATTCAAGCATTCCAGCTATCCATTTTAGCAATGTTTTATTTATATTTTTAAGGCATAGGTACACAAATCTTCAATGCCCCCCACCCCTTTCAAAGAAACATAGAAAGTAGGAAACCAAATCTTTCATAAGTAAAACATAAAGAGAGTTATTTACAACAAAATGATGCAGCTTTGCGCCGAGCAGCGTTATTTTAACAGCACAGGGATGTGTCATATTTACAACAATATGACGCATCCCAGTGCTTTCCCCTGCACAGGAGCAACATTTGCTGCCATGCGCCAATGGAGGCAGCCTGCCCTGTGGTACAAGAGTGCCTGTGTTGCGTGTGTGATTGTTTTTGTGCAGGAAGGGACACCTTCCTGCCCAAAAACAATCATTGATGGTGTTTCCTCTTTCTATGTGTGTTGCAGAATGCAGCACTCATACAAAGAGCAAAAAATGAGGTGGAATAAAAGTAGTAGGATTCTGACGCATTCCCAGGTTCACGAAATGTTGCAAATCTGGAAAAGCGGCAGAATCCATGTGTGTTGCGTGGAAACCACACAGCAACGCCCATGGCATGCCCCTTTCATGCAAAGAGATGCACGAAAAGGGTTCATATAGGGTGGCTTTGCGTGGCCTTGTAAATTTGGACCAGCACACTGCACCGTTGGTGCATCAAAAAAATTGACGCTTGTAAATAAGCCCCAAAGTTTTCATTATTAGGGGAAAAGGTACTAGGATGAATGGGAGTCTATCTGTGTCTCAGGCCTCGGCTGGGAATGATTGTCCCCAAATGTGGTGGTCTTGAAGTTGGGGATAGTCAGGGAGATTTAAACAAAGAGCGCATTGTGGGAAATAAAGATGTGTCCATGGTCATGAAACAGGGCAGGCACCTTAAATAGTGCTCTCTTTCAAAGCAGAAGCCAGTGGGGACATCTCAGATAGGTGTGACTCGATCCCAGTGTTTGGGGCATGTAGGGAGCCTGGCGACCCGTGCTGCACCAGCTGCAGCTTTCTTACAAGTTTGCCTAGCATGCCAAGGTATATCCAGTTAACTGGTGTTAGACCTGACATCATTGGCGTGAGTCTCCCTTCCATTTTTGATGGATTGCCTCCTCTGTTTTGACCTATTTTTGCTGGTTGTATGTTTTGGGCCCTGTGCCACTGCTAATCAGTGCCACAGTGCAAGTGCTCCCTATGTTAAATTGATATACCGATTGGATTCCATGATTGGCTTATTTGATCTACTGTCAGCCCCTAGTACAGTGCACCATGTGTGCCCAGGACTTGTAGAGCAAATGCTGCTGGTGGGCTTGCAGCACTGGTTGTGCCACCCACAGAAGCAGCTTGTAAAGTGTGTCTTAGGCCTGCCATTGCAAGGCCTGTGTGTAGTCTGTGACTACCATGTCGACTTGGCCAAGTGCACCCACTTGCCAGTCCCTAAACCTTCCCTTTGCTTCATATTAGACACCCCCATGGTAGGCCCAAGGGCAGGGTGCATTGTAAGTATAAGGTAGGACATGCTCAGATGTGTGTAGCATATTCTAGTAGTGAAATACAGCCATTTTCGTTTTTCACTATTGAAGGCTACCTGTTCTCATAGACTAGAATGGTCAGGGAAGATTGTTACATCCCTACAATCCTAACAGACTCAGGGAAAATGGTAGAAATTTGAGTTTAGTATGCCTGAACGCAGAATAATAAAATACACATTTTAGTAAAGTTTATTTTAATATTCTGTGTTTGCAAATACCACTTTTGGAAAGTAGGTATTTGCTTGCCAAACCATTTGAGCCCGCCTCTGCTGACTTGTGTTTTCCTTGTCTGGGTTTGTGTGTGACAGGGCTGGGGAAATTCCAGGAGACAGTCTGGGACAGCCCAGTGGTGAATAGGGAGATTTACCTCCAGATGGGAGGGGGAGAGTGCACCGGGGACCTGAATAGGGCTGGGCCTTCCCTCCACAATGCTGGCTTCACCCCCTGTGGCTTGTCTGATGATTCTGCCCTGTACATTGAAAGGAGAAGGGGAATCCTGTCAACAGAGTGCTCCAGAGCTGCATCTTCCCTCCCCTGTGCTGGCTCCACCTCCTGTGGGACGTCTGATTTTTCTGCCCTGCACAGTGAAAGGAAGAGAAGAATCATGTAAACACAGTGCTCAGGAACTGGTTTGAACTAGGCAGAGGCCTTTCTGCCTTCAGAGAACAAAGGATTTTGGGGTATAAAAATTGGGACCCAGTCCCACAGACTTTAGATCGATTCTGGAACAAGAAACCTTTCTGCCAAGGAGATGATCCAAGGAAGCTGCAGGAGTTTGGACTGCCCCTCTGCCAGTGTGCTGTTTGCTGGCCTGCAGTGGTTGCTTCATTGCCAAGGGAAAGGAGAAGGAACTTTGTAAGGACTTTCATCTACAGAATATTCTCCAAGGGCTTGAACTGTGCTTGCCTCCTGCTGAAGTCTCAGGGCCAAAATACTTCAACCCCAGCTCCCTCCTGAATTTCCTTGCTGGGAATTCCGACTCCAGTCACTTGCGTGCTGCTGGGAGCTGGAAGCGCGATGCATGGAGAAGAAGCGTGTCGCCGCCGTAGCTGAAATCATCGCAACGCCGGAGAAGCGAGAGTTTGTCGCATCTCCCTGGAAGCGTGTGTTCATCGAAGCTGTCTGCTGTCGCATCGCCGGAGAAGCGCGACGCATCGAGAGAGCTGTCATCGCATCACCGGAGAGGCACATCGCAGGGCCTGTTGCGGCTCCAAAGTACAGAGTCGTCGCAAGGCTGCCAGGGCGTCATTGCATCGTCATTGCATCGCTGCATCAAGGGTGCCATCTTCTCGCATCACAACTGGATCATCGCATCAGCAGCAAGGCGCCATCTTGCGCACCGCAACAGGTCGATAATCTACGCATCACCTCCGCACCGGTAAGGCTCACGGCGAGTCCCCTACTCTGCGCAAACATTGAGGAAGGACTCAACCGTTCCCCCGGGCCACGGATCCAATGCATCTCCCCTTCTGCGAGCCTTTTGTTTACTTTGCGTGCCGCATCCAAGAACTTTGTTGAGAACTTTGTCGCATTTACCAACAACTTGAACTAAGAGACCTTTTATCATCCTTTAAGTAACCTTTAGTATAGTATGGTGGATTTTTGTCGTTTGTGGTCTTGTGTTTAAGTCTATATAAAGAATTCCTATTTTTATAAAACCTATGTTCTGTCCATCTGTTGTGCTATCACTGTATTGCTGTGTATATTCACAAATGCTTAAAACACTGCCTCTGAGATAAGCCTGTCTGCTCGTGCCAAGCTACCAAAGGGGTGCGCAGGGGTTATTAAGGAGAGTAATCCCATTGTCCTGACTTAGAAGTAAGGGTCCCTATTCGGACAAAGGTGATAACCATTGCCAACTAGAGACCCCCAGATCTAACATTAGGCAAGAAGTGATTGTCCCAATCAGTTGAGAGTAGTAATATGGTGATCTTCTCGATATAGGGCAGAATTTTACTAAATACATAAATTAACAGAATCAGGACCTGAATAATTTGTCCCCTGGTACTCCAAGGACAGCTTTGCATCGATCTGGATGCCAAGATTGTGGTCAACTTTGGAGGGGCAGGGTGAAAGGCCTATAGCCGCTGGCCAGACGGATGGGCTCCATCTATTCAAGGTGCGTCTGGTAATGAGGAGATCTGTTATTACTGGATTCACTTTTAGAATCATGGTGACTTCTGTTACAGTACCATGGCTAGCACATCCACCAGATGTTCACCAAAGGATGAAGAGGAGGAGATAAGCTTGAAGGACAACATGGTGTCGCCTAGAGACATATTGTATTGCACTCTGAGAGTGTGCAAAGGAGTATCTAATGGGAATTTTCAGATGTTGAATGGAAGAGGGAAGAGCACAGATCCCTTGGGGACACCACAGCTGATGTGCCTGGCCTGACACTTACACAAGAGTGGTCAGTACCTGATCCCATGGAAAGGATTGTGTCAACTTTGAGGAATTACCTTCAAGGCCATTTTCTTCCAATTCGGAAAGGAGTAGGGAGTGGAGAATGGCTCTGTGTCAACTCCCCTGCACTTGTCTTCCAGCACTAAGTTCAGTGCCAGCTCAGTTCTGTGACCTGGCCTGATCCTGGGCTGAAACGGGTCAGGATGTTATTGCATTCAAGAGAAGTTTGTAACTGGACTAAACTATTCCAAATTTTTGCAAAGGTAGGAAAAATGGGATTGTGTGATAGTCACTGTAGTCATGAGGGGGAAGGGAAAGTGTTTTCAGCCAGCTGTAACCATTGCAGACTTCAATTGCAGAGGTAATTCCCTGGAGTTTCAGAAGTGGTCGAATAGGATATGAGATTGAAGAAGGGCAAGTCTGATTAACTATTTTAGCCAGGCACATGCCAGCAGGTGAGCCTGACAGTGGGTAGTGGCAATGTCCTCTATCACAGCTGTGCGAGACTTCTCATTTTTATTGTACAACTGTTTCACAGAATCAGGTTAGATGGCTCTTCCTAGATTCATAACAGAAAACACATGGACAGTAGTATAAAAGAGGTTCCATGAGGGTTCTAAAAAGTCCCACAAGGAGAAAAGGGATCCGAGATCTTTCATCACTGTAAGAAGTTATTTTTATAGGTTTGGAGACGGGACAATCCAGGGTGATTGATAAACTAGTTGTGACTGTGGTATTTGTGGTTTGTGCCATCTGGACCAGAGACTGGTGTTGTTTGCTTGGGGATGGCTAGCTTTGTATCATTTTTCCTTTCTAATCTTTATGTTCCCAGCTTCCAATGGGCTGGCTGAGTTTAACCCATAAGTTGCACCCCGGCTCTCGTTAAGGGTAGGTATTTTTACGGGCAGTTACATGGAGTTTATTGCTCACACTAAGGGCCTAATTTATGCGGTTTTGGCTTAGGGCAGCACAGCAAGTCACGCTATTGCGCTGCCCTACGTCAAAGTGAAAGGGCAGGAATGCACCGTATTAATCCAATATGGTGCATTCCTGTCCTTTCCCCTTGCGCTTGTGCAAATTCCACAGTCTAGCACCAACACAAGCACCCTTGTTCCATGGTGCAAGGGTGCCTGTCTTGTTGGCCGGATTGTTTTTGAGTACTTTCCTGCACAAAAACAAACCTGCAAGACTTTTTCCTTGAAAAAACAAGGAGAAATAAAGGGTCATATTAGCCCCGGGTTAGATTTGCAGGACATCTAACCTGGGCTTCTATTGGAATTCTTTAACGCATATTAGCAAGCCCATTATTGCCATTTTAGCGGCAGTTTCCTGCTGCAAAAAGTCAATAATTTTAACGAGGTTCTTGCTAATATGCCCAATTGTTTATTCTCCTCATTGAGGTTCCCCTGGGGAGGCGTCTAGTTTTGACACATACCCAGGGTTACATGGTTTTGTAAATCTGAGGAAGCATCAAAATTCATGGAAGTTGCATCGGAACACCCACTGCAATGCCCATGGAATGGCCTGGAGCACAGAGTAAGGCAACACAGGGATTGGTTCAGCCTTGTCTTACAAGGCCATCCAAAGCCACACAAAGTGGCTCGGCATGACCTAATAAATAAGATTTTGTTGTCTGCGTCGCCAGAGTGGCAAAAAAGTGAAGCTTTGTCGGCACCAGGGGCTCATAAATATTGCCATAAGTTCAGAGGTAGGTAGCTGGTGAATGGTGTTGTCTCTGAGGGGCGTTATTGGGAAGTTAAGACACTTCCTGCCTCCAGTAAACAAACCGTTGACTGGCAGTAAAGAAAAGGTGGGTAAAGTCTAATTAAGTTTCACCCGAACAGCACTTGCACTGTGCTTGTGAAATTTCTAGTATTTAATATATCTTCAAAGGAGACTCAAATCATTTCCCGGTGCTGAATTACTGTGTACATTTGTTTTTGTGTGGAACCTTTTTTGTTCACTTCCCCTGTCCGCACACATTCACAATACTTCTACTGAAGCTTTTCACATCATTTAATACCCATTCACTGACAACATAAGATCTCTTCCCACGGAAATGGCAGCAGCTACTAGCAATATGCTGCAATGCTAACTTTTTAGTGCTTTGTTGTAAAAGCAGATGTTTTAGCCTTAGAACGTTTGCGGAATTTCTTATCCCTCCCTCAGTACTTTTCTTTGCACTTTGCAGGCATTATTGAATTGATTTTTTCAACGTAATTTATTTGGTTATTATGATCAAATTCTAAATGTTGTAATAAACATTGAACATTAAAAATAAAACTAATATACAAGAGCTATGCTATATTTTACAACTAAACAGCCAGCCTCAAGTGCTGTTACCTTGCAGACAACGGAGTCATGATTGAAGGGTGCAGCAGGTGCAGTATCTCAAAGTTGTCAGTACTCCTCTAAACACATATTATTGCTGTATTTGATTACTAAACAGGCAGTCACAATTGCATTTACCTTGAAGTTAAAAGAAACTTAATTTGAATGGTACAGCAGGTGCAGTGGTGCCCGAAGCCAAAAGCTCCTCACCCACGCTTACAAGGCACTCAACAGACGACTCACCTTCTACAGACCCAACCACCAGCTCTGCTCCGCCAACCTCGCCCTCGCCATCATCCCCTGCATTCAAATAGCAACCGCCGGTGGCAGAACGTTCTCCCATCTCGCTGCCAAGACCTGGAACACCCTCCCCATCCTCCTATTCAAGACCTGGCTATTCGAGAGGTAGTAGCTCCCACCCCCAAGCGCCTTGAAAAACTCACGGGTGAGTAGTGCGCTTTACAAATGTTCTGATTGGTTGATTGATAGGGACCCCATTAACCCATATTATTGCTAAATTATACTACTAAACCAGACAATCAAAAGTGCATTTGTCTATCAGGCAATAGGTTCATGATTTTAATGGTGCAGCAGATGCTGTAGCCAACAATTCAATCAGTCAAAGATCTCTAGTTCGGCCACTAGGACCATAAAAGCACATAACAAAAATAAAACATTGTATACATTTCTGTCAACATGCTTTAAAATATCTAAAAGATAAAAAACACAGATTGAGTTGGTGATTAAGCACGAAGTCAGTAAGTACAAAAATACTCTCTTCAAGGAATCTGCTGACATAGTCCTAGTTTGTATATGTGTTCCAAAAACTGCTACTTCTTTTCCTTTCTTTTATGTCCTGATAAAGTGGATACGTTTGATTAAAATAGCAGTGTTAACCATGATAGCGCTACAATTAAAATACAGGGGATATCTTAGAGTAACTTAAGAAAAAAGACACCTACGTAACAGACATGATTAAAAACAGAAGGATGTCCGGGAACGATATCGTTTTCTCATTCTTTCTGAATTTCTAGTTAACAGAAAAAGTGGCAAAATGCAATCCTGTGAGGACCATCGCATGTTGTACTAGTTAGCAAGTGAGGGTCCAGATACAGAGAGTTAACAGCAGTGTCAGGTATAACGTGTGGTGATTACTTATCCTTTAAAACCTAATTTTGTACAAAAAAAGGAAGACGAGAAAAAGGAATCACAGCAACGTTAATAGGGAAATGTGCCTGTCCTCTAAATAAAATCATTAATGACTGGTAATGGGCATGTGTTGGCCTATAACTTCATTAACCCCATTTTAAAGGTAGCGCTACGAATATGCTACAAAAAATAGAAAACGTGTGAGACAGAAAAGGCTATGGGCATGTGGGTGTCATACTTCAGCAGCCTGAGCTTCTCAGAACAGTGTTTGAGGCCCATATTCTTACAGAGCTGGACCAGCCAGCGGGAGCTAGGCCTCCTGTAGGCGGGGCAAAAGAAAACTATGTGCACTTCGGTCTCCTCCACATTCAGACACACAGGACAATCCCGACTGCGGCTGCCCGACCAGTTGGTGGTGAACGATCGGAGTGGAAGTGTCCTGTGTCTGAACTGGATGTACAATTTCTTTGCGAGGAGCGGTTGGATATCGTCCAGTACTGGTTCTAGCGATATGATTGTTTTATGTCAATGAACCTCTGTCATCGGCTTCCTGTGAAAGTGCTCCATAGCTGGGTCATTTTTAGCTCTTTGTAGTTTTCAATTAATGCCTTTCTTGAAGTCACAATACTAGAATCTTCTGCTGATCTCCAAACATTTTCCCTCCCCAAGGCATGGCATGTATTCCCTATGTGCGCTGGCCAAGGCAATTTTCTTGCTCCAAGCAAACTCATAACTTCCCTTAGTTCATTCATATAAGGGGCAAGCTCTGGGGTGCTCCACAGACGTCATTAATAGAGAAGTGGTCTTAGAGCTATTTCGTCTGCTATTGAGCTAATTCCAAGATCCAGCCTAAGGGGAATAAGAGGGGAGCTAACAGGAAGTTGTAGAAGCTGTCTAGTAAAGGAGTTCTCTGTTGACAATAGGGGAGTGCTGGGGCGGTGTCCCCATAATCCTGCCCCGTACAAAGTTGCTCCTCTTGCCTGGACCTTATAAACTTCAGCTGCTGGACCTATTACCTTGTGAGAGCATTTGTTGTATACCTCTAGCATGCCCCTGATGCCTGGGCAAATTTTAGGTTAGCTTTTTTTTTGTTTGTACCCCCCAGTCCATTTTCTCAGTTAAGGTAATCCCGAGATATTAAAAAATCATCACCCTTTCTAGCGCAATTGGTTCTAGAGAGGGGTTTGGACGAGAGTGATTTTTTGCTTTGAAAATCATATATTTAGTTTTGCATACCCATTGGTAAAAGGATGTTGTCTGCGAACATCTTAGTGGGTATCTTGTGGTTCGCTAGCCAGGATGCGTCAATGTCTTTTCCTGCCAGCAAGAATTCTACTAAGCCGTTAATAAAAAGGGAAAAAAGAGTTGGGCCGGGATGCAGCCTTGATGTACGCCTTTATCAACTGGGAAGGGGGCTAAAAGCTCTCTGTTTTTGCCATACTTTATTTGAGCATAGTTTCCTTGATGTAGACGCTTCATCTTGTGGTACAAAAGGGGGTGGTGATGGATGGAGCATCCGAACCAATCAAACACTCACGCCCAGTCAACAGATCTGGGTCCAATCCATCACTGTTTTTTAGCCCACTCTGCCACCCCAGTTCAGACATGGCCATATGCAAATCAATAAAGATGCCAACAAGGGATTGATCGCATAAACTTTTGTGCTTCTGATCAACTAAATTAGATTAATTCCTGCTATTGTTATAATTTGTCCCATAGGTTTGGACACAGTAATCAAAATACTAAATAAGAAAAGCTACACGGATATTAAGTTTGACAATATCTCTTTATATATATTTGTTCTAAAAGGGTACTGTTACAATAAATAAAACTTTCATTAAAAACAAATGGACAAGGGGGGGCGTGGCTAGCAGCCAACGATGGCGGCCGCAGCTTAGGGAGGCTCCTGGGCAGAGGCGGCTTTCCGCGATAAATCCGCATTAAAATCCTGATCTTTACCGGCAGAAAGGGGCGGACCGGACCCGGTGTCCGTGCAGAGAGCAGCGTTGAAGTTTATGCGAGCGGCGGCGGCCAAAACGGGCGAAATCTCGCGCTCGAGAGGCGGAGGAGGAGCTGGGCCTGCCTGCAGCCGAGAGGCCGGGGATTACTGGTGCCCTGGACTCCGGCCGGAAGTGTCACGCAAGCGGGGGTGAGTGGCAGGAAGCGCCGGCTCCCCGAGCACGTCGCCCCGACAGCACCGCGAAGCTTCCCTCCCAGGGGTGCACACCGCGACAGCCCGTCAACACTCCCCGGACTCACCTGCATCCACCAGCAGCGCGACGGGAGCTACACAGACTCGACCCAGCGCCGCCATTACCCGCCACAACGTCGGAAGACGCCAGACCCCGGCAGCGGCCGGCACAGCCACTCAACGGCCGGCAAAGGTACGCGACAGCCACAGCTGGCGTGGGGTGCAGAAATTACAGGCTCTCCAGCGGAAACACCGGGGGCCTTACGCACGCGGCACAGCCAGGGGGGCAGGGACATGGCGGAGAGGTGTACCGCGACAGCCCCGGCCGGTGTGAGGCACACCTGAAAGCGCACCGCCGACCTCCCCCCTTGAATCCGATGCCGGGGGGAGACTTGGAGCCTGGCCTCTACGAACTCCTTACGAGAGCGTCACAAAGCTACGCAACGGCGGGGAGACACCACCCCCCACTGCAGTGACCGCATACCTCGACACAGCCTGCTACCGGAGCGCAAAGAAGCAGCCCTGCACATCCCACGCTCGAGTACGCTACCCACCAGGCAATTCCATTCACGGCGGCACCATGTCCAACAGGGGCCCCAGGAACACCTCGACCCAGGCCAAATTGGACAAATTCGCATATGAGAGGCAATCACCGCCCCAGGACCAACGCAAGGCCGCCGGAAAAGCGTCTGAAACGGAGGGGGCGAAAAAGGCCACGCTTGACGATGTCCTGGCAGCGCTGGCCCAAGTGCAAACGACGGTGGGGGCCACGGCAACGGAAGTCACCTTGATAAGAGCGGATCTCCAAAAAATGAATGAAAGGGTCAAACAGGTCGAGGTGGTCACTAAGTCACTGGTTGAAGATGTGTCCGAATTGCAAACTGCGGTGGAACGGCTGCAGACCGACAACAAACTGCTTAGGGACAAGCTGGACGACCAGGAAGGGCGCTCCCGGCGCAATAATGTCCGAATTTTAGGTGTGCCAGAATCTGAAGACACTGGGGCAATGGACCTCTATGTAGAGGACTTGGTCAAAACTCGGCTCAAGCCCAGGGGACTCTCAAACTTCTTCTCCGTCGAAAGGGCGAGATACTGGCTAGGTTGTTCAATTTCCGAGATCGAGATGCCATTCTGCAGGCCGCTAGAGTGGCACCGGCCATCCAAATTCAAAACTCAAAGATTGCTTTCTTCCCGGACTATACGGCTGAGGTGTCTCGGAGACGGAAAACGTTCCTGGAAGTAAAAAAGACCTTGAGGGACAAAGAGCTGCCGTACTCAATGCTATTCCCGGCTAAGCTGCGGGTGGTGGCGGACAAGAAAGTGTGGATCTTCGACTCCCCTGAAACAGCCCGGGACTGGCTGGAGGGTTGGCACACCGTTGGACGACAGCGCAAAACACACAGACCGGAACAAGACCGTGGAGGAGACAGCAGAACGGGCTCGCAAACATCGGGACGAGTGGAGGGAGCGGGACGCTCACCGGCCCATGGGTTCGAGGGAGGAGGCGAGGAAGACTGAACCCGACCTTGGACTCAGACCACTAAGCAGTCGCCAAACGCCGAACTAATGTATAATTTCCACAGCTGCACGTAGACGCCGGCATGGCTGCCCCAAAAGCCTTCAGGGAAGCCGCCTGCCTGGGGAGACGCTCTCCCCCCTACAAGCAAGTACACTGGTTTTGGGATGGGTAAAGCACTCTGCTAAGTTGGGGTGGCGGGCAGTTGGAGGTCCGTTAAGCAGGGGGGCAGGGAGGGGGGTTTGTTTTGAACTGTTTATGTTAGGAAAGTGCATAATGGGTCGAAGACAATGTTTCAGTACCTATGGGAATCAGACCATGTTGCTGGGAACGGACAGTGACACTATGCCCCCATGAGGCCTCTGAACACTTTGCTGCGCGACGACGCAGCCGATACACTGGTTACATCTCTGGGGCACTGCAGCATGTACCTAACACCACCTGATGGCGAACAACCCCGCACCGGCAGAGGGGGTGACCCACTCTGATACGCAATGCCCACCTCTGACCTTGATGTCCTGGAATGTGAGAGGTTTGGGGGACAAAGTTAAGCGGGGATTGGTGCTGACGGCGATTAAGCGCCTGCGACCTACTGTGGCCCTGTTGCAAGAGACACACCTGGTGGGGGGGGCTACGAAGGCCTTGGATAGGCGTGGCTACAAAATGTGGGCCCACTCTGCATTCACGTCCGGCTCCAGGGAGTCCGGCATTCTGATACAGAAGAACTCACGATTCATGCCCCTGTCAATTAAAACGGATGATCAGGGCTGCTTTGCGGCTGTGCAGGGACAATGGGAGGGGAAACTCTTTAATGTGGTATCAGTGTATGTGCCACCGGCTTTGCACTCGGTCCACCTCCCAAGACTAGGGGACTTCCTTTTAACTCTCCCCGAGGGTGAGACCATACTAGGGGGAGACTTTAATGCGGTCGTAGACCCACAACTGGACAAACACCCCTCCCCCAACCAGACAGGGGCGGAAACATACTTCCGAAGATTCACCTCAGCCATGGGCATGACAGACATCTGGAGACACTTACACCCAGGCACGAAACAATACACATTCCACTCCGCGGTGCATGGCAGCCTGTCCCGCATCGATTATTTCCTGTCACTGGGGGAGGCCCTCTGTCTTGTAGATACCCTGGTGATTCACCCTCGTGGTATTTCAGACCACTCACCGCTCACGCTGACGCTCTCCCTACAGACGAGGGCACGTAAGCGCGTTTACCCCATGCACGCATCATATTTTAAAATCCCACAGGTTCGCAAAGCACTCAAACAAGCCACAAACCACTACTTTCTTGAAAATACCCACTCGGTGCGCTCACCGGCAACACTATGGGAGGCCTATAAAACGGTTCTGCGGGGACAGGCCATTAACACTATAACCGGACACAAGAAACAACAGTCTCAGGAACTGGCCGACCTAGAGATTACGTTGAGGGAGCGGACCGCGACGCACGAGTCCCACCCTTCTCCCACTGCCCTGCACGCACTCACTCTCCAGCAGCAGCTCTACAATGATCACCTGCGGGGGATGGTCAAGGGGCACTTAACCGACACTCAGAATAGGATCTACGAAGTGGGGGACAAAGCAGGGAAAATGCTGGCGTGGCTCGATAAACGTGAGGGTCGCTCCAGGGGGGTCCAATGTCTAAAAGATGAACAAGGGGAGACACACACGGATCCAAGGCGCATAACAGAACTACTTGCGTCCCATTTTGAGCGAGTGTACACCCCGGCTCATACAATTACGCCTGAGAGCGCCAGGGCGCTCTTAGCACCAATTGTGGTTCGGACCCTCTCGCCGGAGGCATCGTGCGAGCTGGAGGCCGACATCACAGCCGACGAGATCCACCTGGCCATTAAGGCGCTAAAACCGGGCAGGGCACTAGGACCGAATGGGATACCCATAGAATGGTACCAAGTGATGCCGGACACCCTCAGCACGCAACTGCTGGAGATGTTCAAGGACTGCCTGGAGAGGGGTTCCCTCCCACCGGACCAGCGTGCGGCTACTATAATACCAATCCCCAAGCCGGGTAAACCCCCGGAGGACTGCTCCTCCTATCGGCCAATTTCCTTATTAAACGCGGAAGTGAAAATCTTGGCCAAGCTTCTGGCGCAGCGGATCCTGCCTCATCTGTCCTCCATTATACACCCGGATCAGTCCGGGTTTATGCCGCACAGGAACACAGCGCTGAATTTGCGGCGACTGCATGGTATCCTGACCAGAGCCGACACCATCACCACACCGGCAGTAATCCTGGCACTTGATGCCAAGATGGCATTTGACCTGGTGGAGTGGGAGTACCTTTTCGAAACGCTGACGCATATGGGGTTCGGGCCTCGCTTTCTAGCATGGGTAAAACTGCTGTACACGGCCCCGATGGCTCATGTGGTGGCGAACGGCCACATTTCCCGCACTTTCCCGCTGGGTCGGGGCACACGCCAGGGGTGCCCCTTGTCGCCCCTGTTGTTTGCCATCTCCTTGGAGCCACTCGCGACTCTCATACGAGCCTCCCCCCTCCTCAAGGGTATACCAGGGAACGGGGGTTGGGAAGACCGCCTGTCCCTCTACGCAGACGACATGCTGCTGTATCTAACAGACCCCGGGGAGGGAATACCGGCCTTGCTCCGCATTTGTGACACATACGGCAGGATCTCAGGCTACACACTAAATTGGTCCAAATCAGAGCTGTATGTCCTACGGGGTCCGGCTCCTGACCTCGACGATAATTGCCCGCTGCGTTTGGCAGGATCATCCTTTAAATATCTAGGCATACACGTCACTAAAGACCCGGCTGAATTCGTAGACAAGAATCTGAAGCCGCCCCTAGATAGACTCAAGCGGGATGTGGAATTCTGGGCCGGCCTGCCGCTAACACTCCTCGGCAGGGCGGCGCTTTACAAGATGATGGCGTTGCCACGCTTCTTGTACGTCCTCGACAATTCACCCTACCCGGTGCCACCCAAATTCTTCCAGAAAGTAGCGGCTCTAGTTTCCAACTTGCTGTGGGGCAACCTCCCGGCGCGAGTGGCACAATCCAAGCTACACAGGGACTGGTATGACGGGGGCATTGCGCTACCGAATCTGAAACTGTATTATTGGGCTGCACAATTGAGGCCCATTAATCAATGGATACACACACCACATACCGAGCCAGCATTTCACTCGGACAGGGAGCAGTTGGGCGCCGACAGTCTGCTGGGTCCACTGTATGATCACCGCAAGGTGCGTACTCTGATCGGCCCCACCAAGTTAACGGTGCAGATATGGCACGCAGCTACAGCAGCTCTGGGCTGGAAGGGGAAGATCACAAGGATGACCCCCCTGTGGGACTCTCGCGCATTGGGCAACCTGAGGAACACCAAGGGGTTCGCACAGTGGGACACGATAGGCATCTCCGTGGTGGGTGACCTGTGGGAGAGGAATGAAGTGCTCCCCTTTGCCCGACTGAAAGAACTCTACGAGCTCAACGACAGGGAACTTTACAGGTACATTCAGGTCCGTCACGCACTACTTGCAGCCATTCCAGCGGACACACAACTCCCAGAGTCCTCACCCTTGGAAGATCGCCTGCTCACAGATTACATGCTAGAACGGGCTACATCCCTCACTTACCGTAAGCTCCTCAATAACAGCCCTGACCCCACATTACACCTGAAAGAGAAGTGGGAGGGGGAGGTTGACGACATAGATGAACATGAATGGAACGCAGCTCTTGGGTCACCTAAAGAAATAGGCATCTCGGCACGCATGCGGCTGGTGCAATTTAAGATCCTCCACAGAGTTTACTATACAAGGACAATGCTGCATCACATACATAGAGCGTCCCATCCCTATTGTCTGCGTGGGTGTGGGGAGGAAGGCACGTTCTTCCATACTATATGGGACTGCCCCAAGATCCAGGAATACTGGAAACAAGTACTCCGCACGCTCTCACAGGCACTAGATCACTCCATATTGCCTGACCCAAGGAGGTGCTTGCTAAATATTTGGGAGCCTACTGACTTGTCCCGGTATGGCCAACTCTGGGTCACGGCGGGGCTAATGGTAGCGAAACGCGACATAGCACAGCGCTGGGGGGCAGCAGAACTCCCAACCAAGTCCCAGTGGTGCTTGAACATGGACCGAGTAATGTTGACCGAGCGAGCAGTGTATATCAACCGAGCCTGCCCCGGGAAATGGAATAAGATATGGCTGAAGTGGAATGGTTACCGGGGGGACATCTGCGAACCCTTGCGTGAGGATGAGTGGGATGATTCTGACGGTGAGGGCGAGGAGGGCTAAACCTGGGCGGGAGGAGGGCGTGTGGTGGGGGCGTGGGCGGCTGCAGAGGGTCGCCTCTTAGAGCATAAACGAATGAGTCCGAGGGGGTAGGGGCGGGTGGGGAGAGTGGAGACATGTGCGCTGTGGGTGGGCTGTCAGGATCCCAATCTCCCAAGGGACACTAGAGACTTGAAACGCACTGATTCGTGTCAGACCTCACTGTCTTTCCTAACGGTTGTTGTTCTGTGTTTGTTGTTTTTCAAAAAACGAAAAAACTCCATCAAAACCTCAGACTACTGCATTGAATAATTGCTCAACTGGCACTTTTATTGTTTCGGCTCTCTACACCAAGACTTTTGTTAACACTGTGGTATGATTATCCTTTTTGCTGAAAATCTCTGTGTACAATGATCCTCAGATAGCGGCCGGCCCTCGGGGTTGTAGGCATTCCGCTGTGTGCTATGCAAAGTGCAATAAAGGTTTTGAAAAAAAAAAAAAAAAAAAAAAAAAAAAAACAAATGGACAAGAAATAAATGAATTGTTCTTCACATCCACTTGTGCTGTAGTCCACTCTTAATAAATAGATAACAATGAATCTTGCACAACCTAAAACAATGATTCAGTTGTCTGAATTATTTAAACTTGGAAGATATGGACAAAAAAGTTGACGTTTCGACCTTGTAGTTGTTACATCCTTAAGGCCATCCTCAGGACAATTCAATCTTTAGAGAGTAGAGACCCCCTGCATATTGTCTAGATCCACACAGTTCTGGAGGATTGTGGTGACTTGGAGTTTCAAACGACCTTCTCTCGAAGAATATTTGAGCAAGAAAAGAGTATCGGACCAACATATTGAATCAGTGTCTCCACAGCGTATTTGTTCGAAATGCAACTTCTCGAATCAAAGTTTGTCTCGATCGTAGCGTAGTCTCGCGAGAAAGTAAGTCTTGCGAGGAGCACAAAAGTTTATGAAATCAATCACCTGTGATTCAATTTTTGAACAAATTCCCTTGTTGGCATCTTTATTGTATCAAACTTTAGCCCAAGCTCGAAAGGGTTTATTGGGTCACCCACCTTTTATATAACAATATGCAAATCAGTCTGACCCTGTGCCTCATGGTAACAGTCCAGCCCGAACTGCCAAGCCATGCCTTCCCGGGACCGGAAACATGCTTCCTAGGACCTGTTTCTGGCATTTCAGCTGTCTTCAGCCAGGCTTGCTTGAATCCAGTGGCAAAGTGAGCAAGGGACTATCGACTGAGCATACCCTGCCAACTAATGGCGTACAAAGCGGTACAAAAGGGGGTGGTGATGGATGGAGCATCCAAACCAATCAAACACTCACACCCAGTCAACAGATCTTGGTTCCGTCCATCACCGTTCTTTACCCGACTCTGCCACCCCAGTTCAGATATGACCATATGCAATTCAGTCTGACCCTGTGCCTCATGAGAGCAGTCCAGCCCGAACTGCCAAGCCATGCCTTTTGTTTTGTGGCACAGGTAATCTGGAGCCCCTAGATCCATCATTATCTCCCACAATCTATCCCTCGGAACTAAATCAAAATAGGATATAAGGTCCACAAAAAGGAGATAGAGGCTGCCGCCCTCTATACTCACAGTCTTTCAGAACAGAATATGTAGTCTGCAGATTTGATTGATGGTGGAGATCTTGGCCCTAAACCCAGCTTGGAGTGGTGTGAGTACATTGTGTTCTTCTATCTGAGCCAGTAATTGGCCCAGAAGGGCAAGTGCATAGATTTTCAGGCTTACATTAATAAAGCTGATGGGGCGGTAGTTTGCTGGACTCAACGGGGATCCCTTTATAGGGCTTGCCTACGCTGTGCGCATGCGCTGTTATGGAAAAAGACCTTCAGCCATGGCTTCACTTCTGCAGGCAAAAACTTGCACACGTTGCATTGCTTTCAAAGGCAACGTGGGCCCGTTTACTGATTCCCTTATGGGAGAGAGCAGGGGCCATCGTTTTGACCATCTGTTTTTAATTAGTGCGCACCAGTCTTGTGCTCGCGTTAATTGGAAACAGTAGCGTTCACTTTTGTGGCTGCTTGTTTTCCCCTTTCAATGGCTGTTGCTTCACTTTTGCGGCTGCTTGTTTTATTTAAGGCTTTTGGCAGTTGCCCTCGGTCCCAATGTGGCTTCGAGGCACCGCCAATCTTATGCTGTGTCTTGTCAATTTAATTGGGGGACATTCACTGGTCCCCATCCTGTTGTAAGTGTGGGTGAATGCTGGCAAAAATATGCGATATGCATTTTGTCTTCTGGTTAAAAATACATTTTGCAAACCTGTGCATGTTTCATGTTTCCTATAACTGCATGAATGCAGCAGCGCTTAAGTAACTCAGATCCGTAGAAAGCGACCTGCGTATTGTGGAGTGTACCAATCAACTCCCACAGCATAATTTGTTGTGCGCTTAAAGAATCTTTTCCTTGTGAGTGAGGAGTAACATTTTCCATCCACACTTGTGTATGGAAATAAAGGTGGAGTCTGCAGTCGGCCAAGGCTGGTTCCACGCGGTGGGCTTCAGGCTTGTCTGCTGAGGAGCAGCGGGTGCGCTATGCGACACTGGAGCTCCGGCAGAACCACAAAGGGGCATCACACTGACAGCGTAGCAACTACAGGGTCAATCTACAGCTTGCTTTCTACACACCAGTTTTAACAAAAAGAATTAAAAAATCAGGAATTTGTACATAACACACTAGTTAGATGGCGATTGGCACTAAGGAATGTGTGTTGGCCAGTTCCTTCCACCTTCATTCCCCACGGGTAACAGCATCTAGGAAGCTAAGTGGCAGAAAGCTGCCGCCCATCCCAGGGCCTGGATGGAGACATAGGCAGAGTCCTGGATCCTGCCAGCAAATAAGAATCAGAAGGCAGGTTTAGACTCCAACAAACCCGATGCAATGTACACAGGAAGTAACGTGACTTTCACCACTGCTCGCCAGAATGAAGCAGATGGTGCACTTGGTGTGCCACAGCTAGGCCTGCAGACTTGTGACCCAGGAATCTACACTGACCCTCAGTCCAGGATACATAGATCTGTAGCTTCCTGAAGGCGGGGGGGGGGACACAACAAACTCTGCACTGACTGAACTCGAGAAGAGCGCTAGCAGCCTGTGCCTGTGTAGTATGGGTCAAGGGCAGTGTGGCCTGGACACACAACTTGGTGCCAACAAATTTGAATGTGAGCATAGTGAGCCTGGGAAGATCTTCACAAATTACAATTCAAAGGACACAAGCGGAAGAGACTCCTAAGAAACAACAGCGACTTTATTTTTCCAAACATAACAATGACTTTACAGAAATGTGAACAATAAGGTGATGGGGATATGCTCATCCACCCCTCGATTTGTCCAATCAGAACAGTCAAAGACCCCAAAAGTTACAACTTTTAGATAGATAAGTTAGGGAAAAAGGGTTTAAAGAGGACGTTTGGAAGTATGAAAAAAGCTTGCTTTTCGATTTTATCTTTGCACCCCGACATGCTGCCGGACTGCTGATTCCCTCTATGGCGCAAGGACTTTGACATTTTTCTGAACTTTACCTTTTTGAATGGGTGCGGAGTCCTTATTGGAGGAGAACACCAAGAGAGAATAGAGAGGTGGTCTTTGGGAACTATTCTGTCTTTATGCTGATGTCTGTGTCCTGACATATTGGTAATATGTTTTTCCGTTTATTTTCTAAACTGCTGTATTAATAAATATGAATATTTGAATTTAACCTTTTTCGTTCTTTAGGTTATTGATGTTTTAAATGACTATTAAATTAGAATGGATAAAGAACGGTCATGCTAGGAGATCTAATCTCTAAAATAAAGAATAAAAATATGGAGAATTAAGCTGATCTTGTTGTCCGTAAGTTAACGATTACTAGCAGATCCATTGACAAATAATAGTGGTGTGTTTAAATGTTTCTTAAAATTAAAACCATGGTAATAGAGAATACATTGCAGATGTATATAATGTACACATTTTAGTATTAGACACACCGCTAGAATCCAGCAGCTCTAATTTCTGGTTTATTCACGGAATCCTCAGAGTAGGGCGTATGTGGGACTAAATAACTCGCAGTGTTATGGGCCCCACTGGTGAGTAATGTGTGAATGGTTTCTCTGGGGATAAGGTGATGGTTTCTAAGAAATTTCTAGAGCTGCGCTGCATCATCATCAAGGAATCACTCCGCACCTGGTAAATATCATGCTATTTTAAGGCATTAATTTTAGAACGGTTCAGGCAAATTTACAAGAAAATGTCAAAGTGTGGAATTGCGCCAAATTTGGCATTGTCAAAACACAGTAATGCGCTGTATTCACATCTTTGTGTTTCCCCTGCACTAGTGGAAAAAGCTGCTTAGCACCAGCCAGGCACCCTGCCGCCATGTTGCCAAGGTGCCTGCACTGCAGGGACGATTGTGTATGTTCAGGAAGGGACGCATTCCCCACATAAACAATTGATAATGGCAATTTGCAGCAAAAAACAAGGAAAAATTAACACTTCCTCATTGCACCATTTTAGCACCTGGTATTCAATGGCGTTTTTGGTACTGCCTCAGCCTTGTAAATCTGTGGCAGAATAAAAAAGTAACGGGTGTTGTGGTGGAACGCCAACAGCAACTTCCATTGGACGCCCTTCGGGCAGAGGACTAAGGAGGGAAGGGGTATACTGAGAAGGTGGTGGTAAGCCACGCAAAGTAGCTTTGCTCCACCTTGTAAGTATGGAAAATGTTGCTGCGCCACTGGAGCGTCAAATAAAAGTGACGCTTCAGTGGTGGTGAGGGCTTGTAAATATGCCTCAATTATATTTCTTCTGAACAAACAAAAGTGATAAATTGAGTCATTTTAAGATAATGTCTTTCGCAAATTGAGGGATTGTACGTTTAATAAGAGTATAAGTCGGGGATAGCGACATTTTTTTTGTGTCGGAGCTCTAAGTGGGTTTCATTGTTTCATTTGTATCCATGGTCATAATGTTTTACCTATGAAGACATACAAATTACTATGTCTAACTTATAAAAGCCGCAGTACTTAGATTTACTTCTGAACTCCTACTAAAATCTACACACAGCAGGAAGCAACAAACATACGTGCAAATCAATGTTAAAATTGGAAAAGTAGGCTAAAATAAGAGGTCACCTTTTGATTTTACCAATGCTTTATATTAATGTTGGTCATCATGGCAAAATCTATTAAATAGTTACAGCTGCTGCTCAGAAATGCACTGGCAAAACAAATAGTATATACATAAACCTGTGTCCTCATGCAGGTGCATGCACACACATATATCAAGTTTGATGGAAGCATTTGTTTTCTTTTCATTTGCAGTTCCAAGAAGACAGAACCCCATCTCGGAGCAGTAAATGAAAATATATATAAAAAAGAGGATGAAAGCGCTCAATGCAGAATAGAGTGCCATGGCAGCACATTGATACTGCGGCGGCCTCTGAAAGATAAATGGAAATAAAATAAATATGTTACAGCCCTCCGGCCTGTGTTTAGGGGGAGGTGGTGACGTCATCTGGGCTGCACTCCGGATTCAGACTGTGGCTGGGGCCTGGCTTCACAGACGCGCCTTGAGGCCCACTCTAGGTGGTTTGGGGGCAGCGATGGGTGTCCTTGGGCCTGTAAACCCCAGTGCAGAGGCACTTGTCAGTCGACCCTAGTGCACCATTCATTTCACCATCAGCTGATGACGTCAGGGCGGTCATTTTCGGTGGCTTTCCCTTTCTTTCTTTGACTTCAGTGAGAGGATTAGTGTGACAGTCATGCTGGATGCTTGGGTGAGCTGGAGGAAAGATATGCAGAGTTCTTATTTTCTAGCACAAAATGTAAATGTCTGCAAATGAACTGTGCACGCGTTTCAGGATATAACAAGCATTAAAAATGCAAAAGGATTTGCCTTTTATTAAGTGAAAGCCATTTGCTTTGCTATACAATACCATTAACAAAGCAAATGTTTTTAACTTAATCAGAGGCAAGATCTATTGCATTTCAATGCTTGTTTTGTTTGAGACTACATAAATCAATGCATTCTCTAAGTTGATTATTTTTCTTGCGCACTACTACCACTAGAGAAAGCCAAATAGAGGACTCAATAGGTTCAATTATACCTCTATCACATAGCACCACAAGTTATTTTTCTAAGTCCTCCCTCACTCTGAAACGGACACTCCTTAACTTATGTTTCATTGGAAATGCTCCTTCTTTTACCTTAATTCTATGTTTGAAACCTTTTATTTTTCCCAATTCACCTAAAAATACCTTGGGGTAATTATATAACGGTTCTTCAACGAGGGTAGTATTACATGTAGCCAAAATATGTTCTTTGGCACCAGACTGTAACATGATATCTAATAGGCCTTGGTGGAACCACTGAGTATGCTCATTCATTTGATTGTAACATAAACCTTGCCCTGAATACTTCTACTTTTAAATTCCAAAACATCTTCAAAATAACCAGACAATCGATTTTACGACCTTCATAATAAACCGGTGCACGTTCTGGGGGCATCAACTCTCAATCTTTCCATTTGGCAAAAAATAATTCTTGGATGATAGTGATAATGCTTGCTCCCCAATCAACCAAGTGGCATAATTTGTTTGTACCCACAATTATATTGACACAAGGATCCACATAATCTGCAAGATCTCCTGTTCTTACAGTATCGTCACTAACAACCAACACCATGTCCCTCATGTCCTAAATCATGTCTTCTACTTCACTGTCACTGTTGTCTTTAACAAAACCTACTTTCACTAAATTTTGTTTGTCCCTTCACACCTTCGCAAAATGTCCAAGCTTGCCACAAGTCCTACGTACACCATTTTTTAACTGGACAGGCTCTTCCGCTCTTACTGTGAGTAGAGTTGCCACATCTAAAATAAATGTCTGTTTGTTTGAAACAAATCTTCTGCAAACTATTGTTTTTTCCTTCCTGGAGTGTTTGAAATAAGACTTACTGGAGCAACTGTTTCTACTGCTTTACCATCTAGGGGCCAGATGTAGGTAATTCCAATTTACCGACTCTTAAATACCGAATCATACCGATTCAGTATTTAAGAGTCGGTAAATCGGAAGGGGGCAGATGTAGTTAATTCCTATTTTAGATTTACCAAATCCTTGAAGCCCATGGTAATCAATGGGCAATACTGATTCGGTATTTACCGAATCGGTAAATTCCGAATCCTGCAAGGGTGCAGGGGGTGTCACTTTGACACCCTCTAGCACCCCAAGTACAGGCTTGTGTGACATGTGGCATGTCTGTGTGTCACATGGCACAGGTGTACCTGCACAGATGTGCATGTACACCTGAATTCGGTATTTTACCACCCAATTGGATTGGGTGGTAAAATACCGAATTCTGAAGGCCTGTAGCACTGTAAACAGTGCTACCTACATCTGGAATTTAACGAATCGGTCAAATTACCGATTCGATATTTTACAGAATCGGTAAATTTACAGATTCGGTAAATCGACCGATTCTGTAAAATAAGGGCTCCTACATCTCAAAAACCAAATACCGGTCGGTAACGGCCGAAATCGTCCGTTACCGACCGGTAATTGGCGACCTACATCTGGCCCTAAATCTTTTATAGATTTCTGTGCTGTTTCTATACTTTTGGCTACTCTTACAGATTTTTCCAGAGAAGGATTCTAATGACTAATGAACTGATCATGCACCATTTTATCACTACAATTTTCAAAATGACATTCTGCCATTACTTTCCTTAATACACTGAAGTAAGTGTCTATATCAACCCTCTGAACTCATTTAAAGAATGTAACACTTAACACAACCAGACTAGGTTGAACATCATACCTACTTACTAATTTTTAACGGTTTCCTGGTACTCATCCGATTCGTCCCCATCATCCCCAATAAGATCTGGTGGATGCTTAAATGCTGCCCTACCTTCAAACCGAAGTGAATGCAGTAAAAGGTACTTTTTCCTTTACAGTATAAATCTATGAGCACCAATTCCCCCAAAGGTATGATTCAAAAGTGTCTACCCAATAACGCCATGACATTGGAGGGGTAATCTGGGTTTTTGCCCCCGGTGGCCATTTAAGGAAACCTACCAACCTCAGACATTTCTGAAAACTAGACTCGCAGGTGCGTACAAGGAGATAAGTGTTGCCTGTTTCCCCTAATGCTTTCCTACCCAGAAGCCCATGCAAACCTAAAATTTTGATTACAAAAATCACATTTTTCTCACTTTTCGGTGATGGAAAGTTCTGGGTGCACCCACAAAGTTCCACACAACCAGCATTCCCCAAAGTCTCCTGATAAAATTGGTACCTCACTTGTGAAGTATCATTTTTATCATGAGAATGAGGCGAACGCTGTGTGGTACAACATTTGTGCCAGCACGGTGATCCCAGGCAGAACTTTCAGGAAAATGTGAGGTTTCAGCTAAATTTAGGTTTGCAGGGTATTCTGGGTAGGGAAAGGTTGGGTAAACCATGCTAGTCATACCTTTCTGGACTCCCCAGAGTGTCTAGTTTTTAGAAATGTCTGGGTTTGGTTAGGTTTCTCTAAATGGCCGCCGAGACAGGGGCAAAAATCCCAGGTGACCCCCCTTGCAAAACCAGGTTGTTTTGTGATAGATAATTTTGATGTCTCCTCAGTACATTTTGGGGTGTTTCCTGTTGTGAGCACTAGGCCTAACCAAACGAGTGAGGTACCATTATCGGAAAACTTTGGGGAACACTGGGTGGTGGGACATTTGTGGAGGTCTGGTGATCCTACTTCTTTTCTATGCATTTGTGCCTTCCAAATGTAAGCCGCATGCATCAATGTAGGCTTTTGTGATTCCTTAATGGAGATTATTAAGGAATTGCAAAAGCCTATGCATGTAGGAATCGCGATAAAATTAGCGATTCCTAAATATTCCTTAATGCGACTCGCAAATTGCTAGTTGCATTTAAGGAATACCTTCCCATTCATTCCTATGGGCCAATAGGTCTAAAGGAATGATTGGGAGATTGCATGCGCAATTTGCGAGTATCAATAGGTTTTCGCAAATTGCGCATGCAATTTCAAGGGTGCAAGGGTGTCAAATGGACACCCTGTTGCAGCCCTGAATTTGAATTGTGGACACATATTGGCACACACATTCCCCAAGAGCATGTGTGTGTGCAACACACAAATTTAAAAAATGCACTTCAGTGAATTTTTCAAAGATTTTCCAAATTACTATCAAGTTAAAATTGAAGGTAATTTGCGCTCCCTATTAGCAAAATCGCTATTTGAGAATTCACCATGCATTGCATTTAAGGAATCACAATTTGAGATTCCTAAAATGCAATTGCAATTTAGGAAATCACAATAAATTGCGATTTCTTAACTTGCGAGCGGCTTTCAGTTTCATGCATCGCAGAGGCCCTTTTTGCAGTCACAAACGGCCGATTTTTGCAAATCGCACCATTTGTGCTCGCAAAAAAGGTTATTGCATGTGCCTAAAAGTAAATTTGATAAACGGTCTCTAATTCACATGCTGCTTGTATTGATACCCACAATTTTGGAGATGTGCAAATAAATTCTAAACTCAATATTTTGATATTTTGTTCTCATTTCGTAAATACATAGGTGCCCTTGATACTCTATATTTTACCAAATGAATTGCTATATACCCAGTACACAATGAAAAACCATTGCAAGATGCTGCTCAGTTATTGGGTCTGGGTTCCTTGGGTTCTTGGTGAACCTACACTTTTGACATATCACCACAACCAGAAGGGTCCAGCAGATGTAACGGTATATTGCTTTTAAAAATCTATCATACGTAGAAGAAGGTACAGGTGAAAACGTTGGCACAAACAGCTGTTTATTTAACTAATTTTCAATATTTTTTATTTTCAACTGTTAGTTTCTAGAAAAAAAAAACCTTCAAGGATCTACAGAAATTAACTCTTGCTGAGTTCAGAATTTTGTCTACTTCTCAGACATGTATAGCTTTCCGGGATCCATTTTTGCTTTCACACCATTTTCTGCCACTAACTGGAAGGAGGTTGAAAGCACAAAAAATAGCAAAAACAGGCTATGTCCCAGTAAAATGTCAAAACTGTGGAGAAAAGTTTTTTTTTTTTTTAAAGTCGGCCTGTCCCTGAAAGCTGGGAAGACGTTGATTTCAGCACAACAAACCCTTTGTAGATACCATTTCCAGGAGAAAAAAAACGGACACTTTCTTCTGCAGCACTTTTCCCCAATTTTAAAAATGTCAACAATATTTAGATGCATTTTGGCTAATTTCTGGGTCCCCTCTAGGGGAATATACAAATGCTGGGTACCCTTAAAAATCACCATTCTGTTTTAAGGAAATAATGCAAATTTTGCATGGATACCTTATGGGAACAAA
This sequence comes from Lissotriton vulgaris, assembly GCF_964263255.1. Lineage (NCBI taxonomy): Eukaryota > Metazoa > Chordata > Amphibia > Caudata > Salamandridae > Lissotriton > Lissotriton vulgaris. The sequence goes on from NC_141692.1 coordinate 4,016,235, forward strand.
ATGTTACAGGAGCCTAAGCGCCAACTACCAAAAAAAGCTTAGCACAAGGAGGCCTTGGAAGAAGAGGGTTAACACAATATTTGAATGCATCATCCTACAGTGCAGCTAGCCGTCCACTGCTCTGCCACAGACTCTCCCAACTGTCCTGCACCAATGCCTCCACAGTCCGCAACACAACTCCACGAGCCATGTAACCACACAATGCCCACGCAGTGGTTACCCACGTGGAGAATGTACTACATTTTTCCTCTTACTTGGTTGACCCAACCAGCCTCAAAACAAATTTGAAAAATGCACTTCAGTGAATTTTTCAAAGATTTTCCAAATTACTATCAAGTTAAAATGGAAGGTAATTTGCGCTCCCTATTAGCAAAATCGCTATTTGAGAATTCCCCATGCATTGCATTTAAGGAATCACAATTTGAGATTCCTAAAATGCAATTGCAATTTAGGAAATCACAATAAATTGCGATTTCTTAACTTGCGAGCGGCTTTCAGTTTCATGCATCGCAGAGGCCCTTTTTGCAGTCACAAACGGCCGATTTTTGCAAATCGCACCATTTGTGCTAGCAAAAAAGGTTATTGCATGTGCCTAAAAGTAAATTTGATAAACGGTCTCTAATTCACATGCTGCTTGTATTGATACCCACAATTTTGGAGATGTGCAAATAAATTCTAAACTCAATATTTTGATATTTTGTTCTCATTTCGTAAATACATAGGTGCCCTTGATACTCTATATTTTATCAAATGAATTGCTATATACCCAGTACACAATGAAAAACCATTGCAAGATGCTGCTCAGTTATTGGCTCTGGGTTCCTTGGGCTCTTGGTGAACCTACACTTTTGACATATCACCACAACCAGAAGGGTCCAGCAGATGTAACGGTATATTGCTTTTAAAAATCTATCATACGTAGAAGAAGGTACAGGTGAAAACGTTGGCACAAACAGCTGTTTATTTAACTAATTTTCAATATTTTTTATTTTCAACTGTTAGTTTCTAGAAAAAAAAAACCTTCAAGGATCTACAGAAATTAACTCTTGCTGAGTTCAGAATTTTGTCTACTTCTCAGACATGTATAGCTTTCCGGGATCCATTTTTGCTTTCACACCATTTTCTGCCACTAACTGGAAGGAGGTTGAAAGCACAAAAAGTAGCAAAAACAGGCTATGTCCCAGTAAAATGTCAAAACTGTGGAGAAAAGTTTTTTTTTTTTTTAAAGTCGGCCTGTCCCTGAAAGCTGGGAAGACGTTGATTTCAGCACAACAAACCCTTTGTAGATACCATTTCCAGGAGAAAAAAAAACGGACACTTTCTTCTGCAGCACTTTTCCCCAATTTTAAAAATATAAACAATATTTAGATGCATTTTGGCTAATTTCTGGGTCCCCTCTAGGGGAATATACAAATGCTGGGTACCCTTAAAAATCACCATTCTGTTTTAAGGAAATAATGCAAATTTTGCATGGATACCTTATGGGAACAAAATGTTACAGGAGCCTAAGCGCCAACTACCAAAAAAAGCTTAGCACAAGGAGGCCTTGGAAGAAGAGGGTTAACACAATATTTGAATGCATCATCCTACAGTGCAGCTAGCCGTCCACTGCTCTGCCACAGACTCTCCCAACTGTCCTGCACCAATGCCTCCACAGTCCGCAACACAACTCCACGAGCCATGTAACCACACAATGCCCACGCAGTGGTTACCCACGTGGAGAATGTACTACATTTTTCCTCTTACTTGGTTGACCCAACCAGCCTCAAAACCTATCAGCCATTCTCGCTCTTCCTCTTCGCTGCTAAAGTGGCAGAAAAAACAGTCAACAGAGAAGTGATGTGATTAATTGAAGAGCACCCCGCCCTTGACCCATCCCAAACTAGATTCTGAGCCAACCAAAGCACCGAGACCACCCTATTTGCAAGCCACGGATGACATACACACTCTCCTCGACCAAGGCATCTCCGCAGCCCTCATTCTCCTTGACCTGTCTGCAGCCTTTGACACGATCTCTCACCTTACACTGATCGCCAGATTACACAACGCAGGCATACAAGGAACTTCCCGGAATTAGATCCGCTCTTTACTCACCGAAAGAACCCAGAGGATCAGACTACCGCTGTTTCTCTCTGCCACCACAGAAATCACCTGCGGAGTCCCTCAGGGGTCCTCTCTGAGCCCAACCCTATTCAACATTTACATGGCCACCCTCGTACACATCGTCTGACAACATGGCCTTAACATCGTATCCTACGCTGACGACACCTAGCCCATCCTCTCCCGCACCAAAGACCCCCACCACCGTGAAACTCAACTTCCAGAGGGAATGTAAGAAGTTGCAGTCCGGATGACCAGTAGCTGCCTCAAACTCAACGCAGAGAAGACAGAAGTCCTCGTCCTTCGAACCACCCCTTCAGCGTGGGACAAAACCTGGAGGCCCACCACCCTCGTGTTAAAGATTGCAGGGATCTTTTAGCATGAGCTCAAAGCCATTTTGTACTTGGCAGCCATTTCAGTTAGCCATGTGCTCGCAATGTGCTGTTTCCCTCTTCCAGAGCCTTGCACATGCTCAGAGGGGCCTAGCTAGTAGAATGCACCTGCTCCTAGTATAGTACTGTCAGGGTATTCTTACTAATGTGCTCAGTTTGCACTCTCCACCTACTTTGCTGAGCAAGCAATTCTTGTATACCCATATTATTCATTTTGCATGCTCGTACATGCCAGGACCTTCCTTTGGTTTTATTCTGACTAATGTAACCTAAGCATATATAAGGCCCCTATTTTCTGTACTCTTTAGAATGCCTACTACAGTTCCTGAGGGTACTGTGTAACATAGTCTACCTCATCTGAGGTTAATAAAGACATCTTTTATATTACAGATTCTGTGCCAATCTCCTTTCTGTTGGTTTAAAAGTAGCAGGTGTATCAGTGAACCCCTGAGAAGGTTTATATATCTTAAAATGGCACTCAACGTGGACCTCATCAGAGAAGGGGCTATCCAAGGGAGTGTTCTTGACAGGAGACAGGAGTCTACATAGGTGGACAGGACAGGAATCTACTAAGGAGGTACCCTGCACACTGAGATTCTCTGTCTCTGCAGCACAGTATATTTCTGTTCTTCCTGGTTTGATCCTCCAAATGTTTACCACTCCTGACTGAGAACCCTTTTGGCTTGAGTATTCTAAAAACGACTGTTAGGTCATTTAGAACTTGACAGTGAAAGAAGAGTGCCAGCTGCAAAGAGAGAGTTTAAAGTGAGATTTAAAGTGATACAATGTGAGATAAGTGATATAAAGTGAGATTTAAAGTGATATTAAGTGAGATATACAAAGTGAGATATATAAAGTGAGATATACAAAGTGAGATATAAAAAGTGAGATATATAAAGTTTGATATAAAAATTGATAAAGTGATATAAAGGTATAAAGTGATGCAAAGTGATAAAGTGATACAAAGGGTTACCAAGTGTTAAAGTGATGAGAATATGTGGAATATGATGTGAATAGTATCGGCCAGCTCCCCTAGAGGCGATACCTAAATAGGTTTAGGTATAAGAACGTATGTCTTCCTTGGTGACAAAGTACCCCATGAAATTCCAATATGTACATAAAAAGGGTCCTATTTTGCGCACTTTTATAAATGGAGATAGGCAGAGCTGTTTTTTTTTGTGTTCTGCAAGCCAAAACTAGTGAATTTGGTGTATTTTGGCTTCTTCCAAATGGAACCTTGGGCTGTTTTTGTGCAATTTTTCTACTTTTGAGAAGCTCTTCTTGTAAATATGACTTACAACTAGTATTTACAAATGGTTTGGTTTAAGTACAGTCTGTAGTCTGTCCGTTGTTTCTGTCCTAAGTGTTGATGGGTTAAATGTGTTTTTAAATGTCTATGTGTTTTTTTGATTTGACTTGATGGTACTTGTGTGAGTAAATAGTGATTGCGCCCTTTTTGTAAGACAGGCTAGCCTTATGCGCTGTATTGCCTGTTCTGAATGTATGACCCCCTTCTGTAAATGTCTGGAATGAGCTCAATGTGGTTCTTTGTGTTTTTTTGCTGTCATCATTCTGTTATGCAAAATGTCATTTAATTAATATTAAAAAGAAATCCTGAAATTAATATTATAACATATGCTAAACAGCTGCATGCTACTATTAACTCGTTCCATGCTGCCGAAGGCCAACTACCTGCCCAGTGCTGCCGCCAGCCAATGGCCGACGCGGCCCTGCCCGTTTTGCGGAATCGGCTGTGCATGAAACAGGTTAAATTGACAGAGTAAGACACTATACATGTGTGCAAATTGCCTCAATGCTGAAGATGAAATTAGATTTCACATTAAATAAGAATAAAATAGGCCTCAAAAACGAAATTGTGTGTTTTGCTATAAATAAATTAAAATACAAAATGTTAGAGCACTTTCCTTAGATACATTGTATTAGATATTTAAAGGCTTTTACATCATATGAGTGAATATGGTTGTTGCTGAACTAAACAAACATTATAGAACAATAGATTTGACAGCATTGAAATGCCTCAGTTTTAAAAAGACTGTCACTGTGCTTACATTTCAACACTAAAAAAAGCTTTCCAACAGCTGTGTTTTAACTATCACTGAGAAACAGCTCTCCTTTTAACTGTAGGCCACAGACAGCAAAAGGATGTTGAGTCAACCAGGATTTTAAGTCAGTGCAAACACAGTAAAAAACTCTGCATTTCACATTGCTGTTTTAAAAGTTAGAAATATAAGTTCATTATTTTGGATTACAGGAAAAAATGTAAAGTAAGGATTGCCTTTCTTAATGCCTTATTACATAAGAACATCCGTGGTTCTGATGTTAAATAATTACTGTCCTTTACAAAATGGCACTGATTTTTCATGTTTCAAGTTAGGGTTCTGTGCTTAGGGTTATAAATGAATACATTTTGAAGGCAAAAAGGAATGAAGCTTGCTTTTTCAGATATGGAAAGGGTTGGAGTTATTTTTTTTTAATTATCTGAAAAAATATAATATTGGAATTAAGTGCTTTTAAATTCGTTTTTTAATCTTTATAAAGCCTAATAATTATACTGTGAACTCCTAGCATTAAAGTTTAATTTAAGCAGTGCTGTACCGCAATATGAGGCAACTTACATGTGATATGTCACTTTACCCAGGTGTACAAAACTCATTTTTATAAGGGTATATATTATATATTTCTGATGCCTCATCTCTGCAATGTAAAGGGAACATTCTGGGGATGACTGTTATGCAAAAACATTGTGGGATATTCATTTTTAAGTGCCCCAAACATCAAAGTCGAAATTTGGTATAATTCACTATTTCAATGAAGGTCTGCAATTCAGAACAGCTTTCAAAGTGCTTTTAAGTTACAGTAAATGCACACATTTAGGTATAACACAAATAGCTGACCTCAATACTACTAGAAAAGTATACCGCACACTGCTTACAATTGAAAATAAATACAAAAACTAGCAGAAGTTGTTCTCTTACCTCTAACTTTCAGGCACATAGGAGGGGAATAGGTCTGCTTTTCAGCTATCAGTATCCAGGATCACTTTGAATTGGGGATAGCCGTATGGAAAGCCTTACACACAAAATGAGACAGCTGGTACAGGGTTAAAGGTCGAGTTGTACATTTAGAAGCCTAGCAGGGCCCAGAGTAAGGTTTGCCTTTGACATTTTGACCTCTGAAATCTTTTGAAGGACAAGATGGTAGCGAAGGACACTCATATAAATAAACGGCAATATAATTGTATATGTGAGCTTTGATTAACAGATAGCTTAGCCATATAAACAGCAATAATGCTTTTAGTTTGAAGATTACTGTACAAGGGCTGAGGCAATGGGATTTAGTATTGACTTCATGTGCCCTTATGTTATAACTAGTATACTTGCTAAGGAGAATGGTGGTTAGTTATTCATGTTCCTTAGCTCGCTCAAATGTGCTATTTACCTCCTCAGAGTTTGGTTATGTGCAGTTGCTACAAATAGGGGTTGATGGTGTTGACAGAAGTGAAACCTGTTTCAGGTGTCCTACTGTCAAAATGGGGGTAGGAGTCTCGCTCCTCTACAAATTAAGGCTAGTCAACTTTATGTTTTCTCTCTCTTTATTCTTACTTTTTTTTAGCATGTCTAAGTTGTCTGTGAAATAGCCATGAGACATTTATTTGGCTATTCAGTAATACTGTTTTAAACATTGTTAGCATTAATAAATTGAAGAAATAAATATGCTATGTTACTGCCCATCCTGTTTGATGAAATTATGAAAGGATGAGTAGTCTAGTTTGCTGTTCCCTTATTTGACCTTTAAGGGGAACTAGATATGGGAAGTTTTTGTTCTACAATTCTTAGGTGATAACACTAGTATTGGCTGTTATTCTCATGTTACATAGTTTTGCAAGGGCATTGCTAGTTTTTCATTAGCTAGTCTGTGTAAAAAAATGACAGTCGGTATTAGAGCTGATGTTGCATAGTTTGGATCATGAAAAGTAGAATGCGGGGAAAATGCCCATGTGATCCTTAGCAAACATTTTTTAAGGAAATATTGTTTTATAGGATTTTGTTTTTCACAGCATACTCCGCTGGAGCAAATGTAATCCCTGTTAAATTAGCATTTTTAGATTTCCCTGTTGCACCTATAACATGAGAGCATGGTCCTAAGCGTAAGGTGCTTTAATTAAGACAAATACTTTTAGAAGTGTCTGCAGTCCTGTACAAGTAATATAAAATCTATGAGTAAAGTGTAGAACATTTCCTTTTTTCTTGAGGGTCTTCAGATTAGGAATTTACAGATGTAAGGATTTGGAGTATGTCTGTATTTTTTTCTCTCTTCCTCAGAATTTAGTAAATGAACACAGACTTTCTTGGCTGCTTGGGATTGGGTGACGTATTACTCTTGTCAGTTCACCAAAGAGTTCCTTTTATACTTGCACATAGGTCCAGGCTGCTGTTTCTTTTACACTCACATAGATAAATGAAGTGGTTCTTGGAAGGTGTGCTAATATATTGGGCATCCCAAGACTAAGAAGTATTATGAGACTATCCTCTCTGTTGATAGACTGTTTCTGTGCCTTGTCTAAAATACCTTTTGTTCTGTCCATCAATAGATATTTGCTGCCTTACAACCATTGGCAGAGGTGCCAGGACAGCAGATTCAGCTTGGGGAATCAGCACCAGTTCAGCTTGAAGCCAAGGTGAAGGTAACCAGCACAGACATTGCTGGAAACTAGGACCTCTGTGAAGGCGGAAGCCCTGAGATGAATTGTGTACCCCTGCCACTGTCTTGGGTGAAAGATGGGATCACAAATCTGAAAGGAGAAATTGTGGATCAAGTATTTGATGCCCAGCTGAGACAGTCACAGATCGACCAAAATGGCGAGGAAGCTTTGCTTGAGGTGATCCCTTTTGAAAGAAGGGTTGCTTCAGAGATCCTAGCACCAGGCCTCTGAATCCTGGTCCCACAGTGAAAGCAAGTTTGCACCATTGTTTGTTGGTCAAGAGATACCTGGGCACACTGGATACAATGTGTGGCCCCAACAAAGATCAGTGTACCAGCGGAGCAATACTGGAGTTAGGGAAGGACTTGAGTTTAGGGTACAGGTGCTGTGTCTCTGGTGCCTGTTAGATTGAAGTAAAGAAAACTGGTGCACTGCCTGAGACACTGGACCAGATCACTGAGAGCATTTGCCCTGGTGGGTGATTGCCCTATCCTGAAAGAAGAACATTTTCCCTTGAAACTGGGCCGTGATTCTTGATTTGAGAGTTCTGCAGCCCCACTATGGAAGCAACAAAAGCCTGCCTGTGAGGCTCAAATGGACACAGGGAGAAGACTTCTCTCTGGCTGGTTGTACAGCGGCTTCAATTTCCCCAGGACTTCTTTTTCGTAAATAATGTACCACTTTGGTCATCCAATGTTTGAGGAGGAGCAGCCCTTTGCGGCTCTTCATCCTAATTCCTATGGCCCTGTTTGGTCCTTCTGGTCTCTTGGAGCCAGGATTCTTTTTGTAATAACCTGTCTAATTTCCTTAATATTTGTATTTCTTATCATGTTTATTTAACACGAAAAAACAATTTTCTGAGCAATTGAAAAATTTGACTTTGCCCTTTCCTTGAATGTATTAATGAAAATGCTTTTATTAGATATGTGCTGTTGGCTATTCTAAAGTTGAAATGGATGGTCACTGAAATGCATAGGAGCCCTGAAAATGTTTTTACTAGATGATTCAATGAATTGCTTTTTGCTCAGGGTGAAAAAAAAGATAATTCTGTTTGTGATAATAGTCATTACTCTCTCCTGCTATCTGTATGCTAATTATGACCCAATGCTCTGTTTCCTTTGTACTCCTGCTTACACCTTATATGTACCCGCTTAATGAAATGTTTAGAATGGAAAATACCCACCTAGCAATGAATTAGAATATTGATAAATTTATAAATATAAATGTGCAAATATTTTCTATGTTCCTACTGGATCATATGAATGCCTTTAGCTCATGCTAAAAGTACTATCTGTTAAAGATTGTAGGGATCTGTTAACATGAGCTGAAAGCCATTTTGTACTTGACAGCCATTTTAGTTAGCCATGTGCGCACCATGTGCTGTTTCCCTCTTCCAGAGCCTTGCACATACTCAGAGGGGCCTAGCTAGTTTAATGCACCTGCTTCTAGTATAGAACTGTCAGGCTACTCTTACTAATTTGCTCAGTTTGGACTCTCCTCCCACTTTGTTTAGCAAGCAAATCTTGTATACCCCGCCTTGGTTTTATGCTGACTAATGTAACCTAAGCATATCTTAGGTCTCTGTTTTCTGTACTCCTTAGAATGTCGCGTAAAATTCCTAAGGGTACTGTGTGATGTAGTCTCCCTCATCTGAGGTTAATAAATATGTATTTTATAATACAGCTTCTGAGCCAATCTATTTTCTGTTGGTTTAAAAAAACTAGATGTATCAGTGAGACCCCTGATAAGGTTTCTATTTTCTATACTCGGAAGCCCACCAACCCCCACAGACCATACCAAAAACCTTGGCATCGTACTCGATCCATCCCTCACCTTGAACCCTTAAGTCAGCGCTGTCAACTCCACCAGCTTCAACACCCTCCGCATCCTCCGCAAGACCTTCAAATGGATCCCCCGAGTCGAGGAAAACTGTCATCCATGCACTCATCACCAGCAGACTGGACTATGGCAACGCACTCTACGCCAGCACTCTAGCTCCCGCTCGATCTTCGGATGGAGCCTTCCGAAAGCATGTTCCGAAGAAAACTCAAAACCTTCCTTTTCCCCAAGGACTAATCCCGGTGCCATTATAATTCCTTAATTGTTTTACCCCTGTCTCGCCTTTAGCTTTTTTGTGCAGTATACAGCGCGGGGACACACTTTTTTGGGTAACCAGGCGCTTAATAAATGGTTTTAATAATAATAATAATCAACAAGTCCCTACTCTGCAAACTCCAAACCATACGGAACACTGTATTCCCCATCGCGAACACATCGGCCATCACCTTCGGCGACTCCACTGGCTCCCCATGGAGAAGAGTCACTTTCAAGATCCTCACTCATGCCTACACAACAACGGACCCAAATATCTCAATGACAGAATAAACTTCCATGTACCCAGAAGAAACCTGTGATCGGCCAACCTCGCACTGGCAGAAACCTAGCGCATTCACAGAGTGAGAGCAGGTGGAAGATCATTCTCTCATCGCAGCCAAGAACTGGAACGAACTACCTGCAAACATTAGACTCGCTCCCTCACTTAACACCTTCAGGAAAACTCTCACGACCTGGCTCTTCGGCTGAAAGGAGTTGCACCCCCCTCCCCCAGCGCCTTGAGACCCTTATGGGTGAGTAATGTGCTTATAATTCCCTGATTGATTGATTGATTCCTTCTGGTCCTCCTCTTCCTCTTCCTGCTCCTCTACCTCATCCTCGGTATCCCGGTTCTTCTGGAGGTCTTCTTCTTCCTCCTCATGCTCCTCTCTCTCATCCTAGTCATCCTGGTCCTGCTGGAGACTCTCCTGTTCCTTCCCATCTTCTAGGTGCTCCTTCCCCTCATCCTGGTTATTAGAGACTGAGTTCTGGTTTTCAGAGGTATGTACCCTGTCCAAGCAGTAACCACATTCCTAATCAGGGCAACTGAGGTACACACCCTAAACTAACCTGTGCTCACCCACTGGTAGGTTGACACAGAACAGACAGGCTTAACTTAAGAAGCAATGTGTGAAGTATTTGGGCAACTCTGAAAACAGTAAACCAATGAAAATACCACACCAAAAGATACCAAACCTTGATTGACAAATTGAGCTTAATAATGCTATTAATCTTCATTCGATTATACATTATAATCATAAAAGATAACAACTCAAAAAAACTATTAAACACAGATCAATACATTTCATTCAAATAGGACAATTCATGAACGCATATGAACATTATAAAATTAACGGCCCGACTTAACATATACATCAATATTTTATTAGCACACAGTATTTTATTCCAATGTAAGGCACCTTTTAGGTAACCAATAACTGCCAAAATCACTGCCTGATCTGGTAATAACTGTGAGTAACAAAATGCAGGTTTAAATTGAATAAAATGCCTCACTTTTATTAGAGATTAATATTATTGAATGAAATAAGACCAAAAAAAAATCCAATAAGTTGAACCGGAGGTATGGATTTTAAAGACTAATACTATCTTAAAATATAGTGCTTAAAGCATAAAACACTAACCGGGATTATCTGGTTGCATTACACTGGGTCAAATCCAAAAGTTAGATCCAACCCTAATAAACTGTTTGTCAGATACAGTGACCAGTATTAACCGTCTGAAACAGTACCTTAGTTTGAGGTTACATCAAGGAGGAGATGCAATGAGCAAAGGAGGTGATGCATCAGCATCAATCCTGAGGGAATAGGCGATGCATTGTTTCTGAGCCTTGCAAATCAGAAATAGGTCTATGTCAGACTCCTATGATGGAAGCGATGTGTCATCGTCGAACCGTGCATCCGGCGATGCATAGTCTTCGATCCTGGCAAAAGTCTCAATGTGTTGGGCTTGAGGAAGATGTTCTGGTTCCGACCTGCGCAACAATGGTGATGCGTAGCTTTTTGCAGTAGTAGCACTTCAAGCCCACTTCCATGGGCCCAGGACTGTATTGACACACCTTGGCGGGGCAAGACTCCCAGCTGGGAGAGTCAAGGTGCTGGTGATAAGTGGGAATTAAGTTGTTGATGTCCCTGAGACTTCCAACATACGGGAAGCATACAAGCGCTTTGAGTCTATCTGGTTCTAGGTTGGAAAGTTGCAGGTCTACTCCCTCTCACTCCCAGGCAAGAGAGCATCAGGTCAGCACAGCAGAGCAGAATTCCAGCAGAGTGGCATTTCTTTCAGCAGCACAGCAGTCCTTCTTCCTGGCAGAGCATCCACAGTTCCAGACGTGCACTGAGTTTGTGTCCAGAACTTATACCTAGTTATGCCTTTGAAGTGGGAGAGATTTCAGAAAGAGACGTTTGAAGTACACTGAGACCCTGCCTTTCCTTTCCTTATTCTGGACTCATCACAGGTGGCTATGCGGCCCTTTCTGTGGGGACAGACCCCAGCCCATTCCGATGTAAGTGTCAGTTCCTCCGTCCTATCCCACCCAGAATGGATCTTCAGGATGATAATAATTTGGCGGTACCATCTCAACCCAAATCAAATCAAATCAAATAAGCTTTATTCGATTTATCAATAAATCATAAAAGCATACAAATACAATTTATGCAGACAATTTAAGAACAGTTTTCATATGAACAAAGTTACAAAAATAGATAAAATATTTCTCCAAAAATTTAAATCTAGAGCAGTCATTTGGATGAAGGGCCTCGTTTTGCACTAATCAGTCACTATAAACATGTGTTAGTTAACTCATTGAGTTTCTAAATTTCATCACTGACATTAAGAAGCGAGAAACAGCAAAGATAACATCCACATCTTCTAAAAGCAATAATTTTAAATATGCAGGTTTACATGTTCTTATCCCCCAGCGTTTAAGTAAAGGTAGAAGAAATAATTTCCTCGGGCTGGTATACAGATTACAAAAGAACATGATGTGAATGTTACTTTGTGTTGAATGGTCGTCGCATGGACATATTAATTTCAGTGAGGCCCAGTCATTCTGTTTCGGCAAAGTGACCAAGAGGAAGAAAATCCCTAGGCGCAGCCTAGTTAAAAGCATGCGAGCATAGGGTGCTTTTTCAATCCCAAGGTAGGATCGTAGGCCTTCAGTAGGGGTAATTTGCTGATAGCTCAGGGTTGTGCCTTTAAGTTTCTCAGTGTCCCATCTAGCACTCTCTAAGTGTATGGATAATAGTTTTTTAAGGGCCGGTCTGGTCAAGGTTTGTAGGGTCTCTGGTTCATCGTAAAATTCAGAGTGCCCAATGTTAGAAAACATCGTTTGTACGTATCGCAGCCACTTGACTTTTGCTGCACCGTCCAAAGCCATACAGTCTTTTATGAGGTTTCTATTCAATTTGCACTCCTCTGTGGTCCAAATCTTATGCCAGAGCAAACAGGGTGATATTTTTATAATGTCGCTAAGGTGTTTAACGCCGGTCTCAATGTGAGTCATAAAAGTTGACGTGGTTTTGGACACACCTAATAAGTAGCAGATGAAAATGTTCTCGCAAGTTTGTAATGAGGACACATTCTCGAAACCCCAGAGACCTGCGCCATATGTGGCCGTAGCTATACACTTTGCCCGGTAGATCTGTAACATTTCTTGAATAGGTTTACCCCCAATTTTGGCTGCAAAGGTTCTTAAAGCACCTATGGCACGGCTAAAGGCGAGTTTCCTAGCTGACACTGCGTGTTTCCACCTTCCCCACCTGTCAAACACAATGCCCAAATAGCAAAAAGTGTCTGTAATGGCAATCTTTTGCTGATCTAAATATATTGAGCATGATGGTCTGTTGTTCTTTTGGGAGCAGGGCATGGAGAAAGTTTTGGAAATGTTCACCTTTAAATTTCTTTTACCCATGTAGGATGAAAATTCATTTACTGCTCTCTGCAAACCTACTTTTGTCCTAGACATGATTGCCGCGTCATCGGCATATAAAAGAATGGGTACGGGCCTACCATTAACAGCCGGATAATCGCTTGACAGAGTTATTAGGCTCTCAGCGATAGAGTTTATGTAAAATGTGAAAAGCAAGGGTGCAAGTATGCAGCCTTGCCTCACCCCTCTGTTTATGGCAAATTTTTGTGAACATTGCCCCTGGGTCCCAAATCTTACTCTGGCCCCCGCTTCTCTATATAGTTCTTTAATAAATGTGAGGATAGTTGAGTCCACCCCGATGTCTTCCAGTGTCGACCAGAGCATCGCATGGTCCACGCAATCGAATGCGGAGCTGAGGTCGACAAAGGTAACAAATAGGTCCCCTTTTTTGGCCTGCGTGTATTTAGAGACTAATAGGGACAAGTTTAGACATTGCTCCAATGTCCCTAGACCCTTTCGGAACCCATATTGGAACTCCGAGATAACCTTCTTCTCTTCTTCCCAGTGTTGTATCCTCTTAAGGACAATCCTGCCAGCAACTTTCATAAGTCCGTCCAATAGCGATATTGGACGGTAACAAGCCGGGTCGTCCCTGTTCCCTTTTTTAAATATGGGGACTACGATTGCGTCCGACCAGGTGGTAATGAAACCGCATTTATTTCCCATATTTAATACATTGGTTAATAAGGGAACCCAGAAGTCCGGTTCTGATTTATAGAGATCCACTGGGGTGTGGTCAGGGCCGGGGGCTTTACCTGAAGGACTTTCTCTAAGGGCATCTTCCACTTCTGATGTGGTAAATACCAGTTCAATAGGGTAAGGAGGTGCTGGAGAGACAGTTAGGTGGTTATCCTGAATTATGCTATCTGAGGGTGAAGTCACCTTGCATGTGTTTGGGGCATTACCCTGTGTAGTGTTGGAATAAAGATTACCATAATGTTCTACCCAGAGCTCAGCCGTTATAGCCACTTCTACAGAGTTATCTCTATATTTTGAGTTGTAAACAGATCTTATGACTTTCCAGAAGGCATTGCTGTCCTTGTTCCTGGCGGCTTCCCCCAGAGCTTCCCAGGCCTCCTGCTTCAATTTCGCCCTCCGCTGTTTAATTGCCAGCTTATAATCGTGTCTCGCTTGACGAATTTGAACCCTATCTTTTGGGTCGGCAGACAAAGCTTTCTTTAAGATTTTCAGTGTAGATGTACATCTAGAGTCAAACCACCCACGAGTATGCCTCCCGTTGTCTTTGCAGTTCCTAGTCAGTGCATTTTTTATATGGCGCTGAATGTTAGAAAAAGCAACCATGATGCTCTTTGGGTCGGTATCTTCCTCTAAGCAAGCAAGTATGTCCGTGGAGCAAGAGGATAGGAAGTTTTGGAAGAAGGATGTTGGGTTCATTTTCTCCCACTTAATTACATACCCGTTGGTCTTAGTTAGGGCAACCTCAAATGGATATAGAACCCTACTAGGTTTCTTTACTTTGCCCTCCATGAGATTTACCCCGAAGGTGATGGGATAATGATCACTCATGGGGTCATCCCCCGTTTCCCAGAAGGTTATAAAATCAGGATGGGTGGGTGATATCAAGGCAAAATCGATTGTGGATTTACAACCTCTTCCATTGTACGTTGGGGCAAAAGGAACCGGGGGGGAGCATGCCTGGTTGATAAAAGTGAGGTCAAAGGTAAATATAACATTGTTAAGAAGAGACCCCATGTTGGTGTGGGAGAAGTGCAGAGGACCGTCCTCCCCGAGATCTGACAGGCCGCACAAACCTAGCTCAGAAGACGGACAGACGGAACAATTGAAGTCACCCACCCACAACATTATGTGATCCCCCGAACCTTGATCTCTCAGTTTGTGAATATGATGGATCATAATGTTCAAATTTGATTCCACCTCACTGATTGGCAAATTATTATAACAATTCACAAGAATCACCTTTTGCGAAGTGCCCCATTTAAGCAGTATGATTTGGAAGTACTGATTGGATTGGAAATCGCAAACTTTTACATCCCCTACGTTCGAGATATATGTACACAAGCCCCCCTTGTTGCGGCCCTGGGCTGATGGCACAGCTGGGGAATGGAAGGTTCGGTAGCCCAACATGTGCACTTCCTCTATAAGCCAGGTTTCTTGTAGGCATAGGATGCCATACTTCTGCACAATCTCCAGCAAAGGTTTGTGGGTGATCTTACTACCGAGGCCTGCTACATTCCAAGAAAGGAGAGAGTGCATTGGGTTTCCAATTTCCTGTGGATGATGCCCTGCAATCCCCGTTGTGCCTGTCCGAATTTGCGGGTGAGTAAGGTCTCCCTGTAGTTTGACCTGTGCAGTAAGAGCGTGCTGTTCAGGGGGGTTTAGGTCTATCCCAATGTGGCTTGGAACTTGGGGCATGGGCATTAATTTTTCACTCGGGGCAGTCTCCGTTAGGGGATTTTGGGCATTGGTAGGGATTGGAGCGACACTAATTCCCAGTCAATCCACCTGATCCGGACACTCAAACCTGTTCATAGTGGGCGCTCCTTCCCACCAGTTATTAATGGGTTGCCAACCATCCCCATGACCTTTCCATCTACGGTTGTGGGCTATTGACCAAGCCCCAGGTGTATCAGCAGTCTGTTTTGGGGGATAGAAAAAAGTGAGGGGTCTGGTGACAATAGATTGGTCAGTATCCTGTGAGTCCCATATAGTGATATGCTGGGCCGTGTGGGGGTCTGCAAATGAAACCACTATGCAGTCTCCAGGGATGGATTTATAGGTACGACCCACCCATGGCACTCTCCTAACCATTAGAACCCTAGTCCTAACAGTATTGGGGAGCTGTCTATTGATGTTGAGCCAGTGAATCACCTTATTCTTTAGGGACCACTGGGTCTCCATGGAATGCGGGTCAAGTGGTGGTACACCAGCCAGTATGACGACATAGGGCCCGGCGTCAGGAGGAAGATCAATGTAGCCCCCACGAAAGTTCTGGCGACCATGGTACTGGTTGGTTATGCGCGCAGTAGGTGGCATATTAGTCTTATTGGGCTTGTGGGCAGCCTTAGGGATAGGGTTGGGTAAGGTCTGGTTCTCTGGGCCTTTTGCCACTGGTATTGGGATTTTTGGTATTAGGGGAAAGGGGACGTTTGACTTAGAGCGGGGTTTGGGTATTGGGATCGGTTTTGGTAGGGGTAGGGGCAAGACCGGGGGCAGCATTTCAGGGGCAAGGGAACTAACGTTAGTTTCTGGAGCCGGGTGAATACCATCGTCATCCTCCTGAGGAGTACTCTCAGCAATATGAGGATAACTTGCTTCCAATTGTTTTAGGCTAAGGGTGGCCAGGGAGACTAAGGTCTTGTCCATCTCAAGGAGATTATTCTCGATACGTGAGAGTCTGAGTTCTAAAGGTGACAGTAATTGTTTTAATGTACCCCAGACTATCCTGAGAAAATCTTCGTCATCACCCCCCTTGTCTCTATCCCTCCCTGGCTCACTTTGCCCTCCCTCTTTTGGTTTCTCACCGTATGTGGGGAGAGGCCCTTGAATAGGGTCAAGGACCACGTTAAGATTACTGTGTTCCCTGTCCCCCCCCTATTAGGTGGTTATCCAAATTTGGCGCTTGTATGGTCTCCCCCGTGGTGGGTAGTGTTCTCCTGTTATTAAAGAACTGCAGCCTTGCAATTTTTGCTTTTTTACGGGCATAAGCAGATCTTGCATTGTTTTTCTTTTTTAGAGTTGGGCCATCTTTGTTTTTATTCTTTGCTACAGGGGGAGAAAGGTCAGGGGGGTCAGGGCTGTCCGGCAAAATAATGGCAGTTCCGGGTCCAGTGGGTGCGATTCCCTCGAAAGTTTTAGGGGGCACAGAAGTTGAGGTGGGTATAGGCTCTAATGGAAGGGAAGGAGGTGGGGGAGCATGGTGAACATCGGCATGGATTATCAGTGGGGGAGGGCAAGAAGCATGTTGTGGAGATGCAGCAGACGCGATTTTCCCTAGGGAAGATTTTTTAGAATTGGCAAAGGTCTGAGAAAGCCTACGTGCCGCATCAAGCTCAAGTGACACCCTCTTCTGCATTTTGGTAATTTCAGCATCAATTGCTAGATTAGTCTTCACTAGGAAATCATCCAATGTCCCGCTGGGCTTACTCAGCCCCATTGCAGTTTTACTGCGACTGCCCCGTGTACTCATGATATATTTGAATTGCAGTGCCCACAAAGTACTTACTGGTGAAAAAGGGACGAGTCAAGTAACAAGAACCAAGGGGGGTGGGCCAGGCCAGTCCTCTATGTCCTCGAACGGCCTCAAACGGCCCGCTCTTTGCCCGGTCTTAGCCCCGGACGAACCCGCGCGCTCCCGCGCAGCGGCTACCCCGCCCAGTTATGTAGGGTGCTGACAGGGCAGGGGGCGTGTCCGGCAGGGAGAGCGGCCACAGGTGTTCCACGCAGGGACTCCTGGTCAACGGAGTCCCTGCTAGCCTGCTCGCAGCCCTGCCGGTGCGGGAGGGGTCTGTTGGTTCTTCTCCTCCTCTCCCCGGGTGCTCCTGGCGCAGCGGGACCCGCGCAGCGGGTCCTGCAAGTCGCAGCGTTTCTTTCCCCACAACTAGGGAGCAGGCGAAGGGTTGGTTCCTCTCACGAACAGCAGCAAACGAACAGCAAAGTTTCCCAGGGGCTGGGAGCACTGGACAGCTTTTGTGCTGTCAGGGGGCGTGTCCGGCAGGGAGAGCGGCCACAGGTGTTCCACGCAGGGACTCCTGGTCAACGGAGTCCCTGCTAGCCTGCTCGCAGCCCTGCCGGTGCGGGAGGGGTCTGTTGGTTCTTCTCCTCCTCTCCCCGGGTGCTCCTGGCGCAGCGGGACCCGCGGAGCGGGTCCTGCAAGTCGCAGCGTTTCTTTCCCCACAACTAGGGAGCAGGCGAAGGGTTGGTTCCTCTCACGAACAGCAGCAAACGAACAGCAAAGTTTCCCAGGGGCTGGGAGCACTGGACAGCTTTTGTGCTGTCAGGGGGCGTGTCCGGCAGGGAGAGCGGCCACAGGTGTTCCACGCAGGGACTCCTGGTCAACGGAGTCCCTGCTAGCCTGCTCGCAGCCCTGCCGGTGCGGGAGGGGTCTGTTGGTTCTTCTCCTCCTCTCCCCGGGTGCTCCTGGCGCAGCGGGACCCGCGGAGCGGGTCCTGCAAGTCGCAGCGTTTCTTTCCCCACAACTAGGGAGCAGGCGAAGGGTTGGTTCCTCTCACGAACAGCAGCAAACGAACAGCAAAGTTTCCCAGGGGCTGGGAGCACTGGACAGCTTTTGTGCTGTCAGGGGGCGTGTCCGGCAGGGAGAGCGGCCACAGGTGTTCCACGCAGGGACTCCTGGTCAACGGAGTCCCTGCTAGCCTGCTCGCAGCCCTGCCGGTGCGGGAGGGGTCTGTTGGTTCTTCTCCTCCTCTCCCCGGGTGCTCCTGGCGCAGCGGGACCCGCGGAGCGGGTCCTGCAAGTCGCAGCGTTTCTTTTCCCACAACTAGGGAGCAGGCGAAGGGTTGGTTTCTCTCACGAACAGCAGCAAACGAACAGCAAAGTTTCCCAGGGGCTGGGAGCACTGGACAGCTTTTGTGCTGTCAGGGGGCGTGTCCGGCAGGGAGAGCGGCCACAGGTGTTCCACGCAGGGACTCCTGGTCAACGGAGTCCCTGCTAGCCTGCTCGCAGCCCTGCCGGTGCGGGAGGGGTCTGTTGGTTCTTCTCCTCCTCTCCCCGGGTGCTCCTGGCGCAGCGGGACCCGCGGAGCGGGTCCTGCAAGTCGCAGCGTTTCTTTCCCCACAACTAGGGAGCAGGCGAAGGGTTGGTTCCTCTCACGAACAGCAGCAAACGAACAGCAAAGTTTCCCAACCCAATTGGAAGTTACATCTATAAATTGTAATAAGATAATCCCAATGTTAACCTGTGGGACAGATAGGCCTTGCAGTAATCAAAAATGAATTCAATAGTTTTTCACTACCAGGACATGGAAATCTTTGAAGTATATGTCCTACCTTTTAAATATACTGCACTTGGACCTATGTTAGCGCTGACGTTTATGAACTGAAAAAGAAGATCTGGGACTGGCAAGAGTGTTAACCTGCTAGATTGACATGTCAGTTTAAAACTGCACACCCAGGTACTTCAATGACAGTCCTAAAACATGTTTAAATATCTACATAAGTGGGCGGCTTAATCAGTGCTGCGGGCCAACTAGTAGCATTTAATTTGCAGGCCCTGGGCTCATGTGGGGCATCTTAATAGGAACATTTAATAGTTAATTAAATTGGCCAATTGTAGTTAAGTCAATGTTACCATAATTTCGGGAGAGGGCACACACAGCGTAGCACTGATTAGCAGTGGTAAAGTGCCCAGTCTCCTAAAGCCAAGAAAAAGCCAATACTGCTAAATGGGAAGGTGAAGGCAAAATGTTTAGTGCAAACCTGCATAAAGGGTAATTTTCAATGCAACCTCTCTCCAGCCTGAGACTAGGGCAGACTAACCAATGCATTTGTGGACTTCCCTGCTTAGTTGATCAAACACGAACAAATGCACACTATTGTAGGGCCACTTGTCTGTTGTATGCCTCACTGAACTCAGTGGTATCCCTCTGTCTGTCATTCCTGAGCCACTGAACTACTGACCAATGGGGAACCCTTCTCCTAATATGTAGACCCCATTTGTGCAGCAACTAACCTAACTTGCTCACAGATGCATACCAGTAGAAACACAGTACTATAATGGCCAACAAAGTGATGAGGCCCATTCCACCTCTTGGGTTTGAATTCTGTGTCCAGCCCAAGGAATACTCTGTCCACAATGATAGTAACCTATGGAGGGCACTGACATCTGTCTGTGTCTAGAACCATGACCTAGGCCATGAAAGGGTCTCTGTGGTTTCTCAAAATGCTGGGCAGCAGCCCCCAGTGCCTTCAATCTTTTTCCACTTCAACTCCAACCATTTCAAGGGTGGTACTGATCCTTCAACCAAGGGTCTGTACCCTTAGACTGAGCATGCAAATGCCAAGTCAGGACATCCTGACACACTCTGTGTGTATCATTTAAGAGTCTACCTGGGGCAGGTCCTCAGACCCCTGTCCCTGTGACAGTGCATGGAGCCTCCCACCCCCAGGATAGATGTGGCCTGAACAGGGTCAGACTTTAAGTGTTCTGTCCTCAGTGTTCAAAATCAGTGACCCACTGGTCTTCCCACTGTGGTCTGTTTCCGCCTCTTGCCCTCCATCCGGGCCTTTGTGCCCTATGCTTTGGAGTGTGATCCCCGGAAAGTATACCCTAACTTGCTCTCCTGACACTGTGGAGCTCCTACTAGTGGATGGTCTCTCTGCGTAGATTAAGTCCCAATACTTGTGCCCAGTCTCCGGGGCCAAGAATAGAGCACCCTTGGCCTCTGCCCATCATAGCCTACTCTCCTATTCTTAGATGAGACAGGGTATTCTTTCCCATTCACACTATACTGGGATCTGTCTGGGTCACTTTGCACCTACCTCTCACCCTGATTAGAAAAACTTGAGCCACCCACCTTGGTGTAATTCCCCAAAGCCTTTCCAGACACTCTGGTACTCACCCGGAGGTCTGCCTCCTTTGCAAACTCTGTGGGTCAGTGAAAACCCTATGTCATCCTCTCCGTGATGTCTGGCAGCAAGCCTCTGGGTGTCTGGATCCTTCCTTAAACAATGGACATCGTACTTACGCTGCCACCATTCCTGCCAGACCATACTAGCTGTTTGGATTTCTAGTCCACCTCCCTCAGACTTAGTTCGTGGGCCAGCAACATCTTTTTTCTAGCCAAGGCGCTCCCAGCCTCTGCTGTATCCATGACAAATTTCTCCTTGGCTAGGGCTCTCTCCGCCTCTGCCCTCTTCTCCCCCACCATGGCTTTGTCAGCCTCAACTCTTCTCTCTTGTGAAGCCAGTTGGGCCAGCTGAAGCCTCAGGTCCTTCTCAGCCTGTCTGTCTTTTAATTCCTCAGGAGACAGGTTGTGTGAGAAGACACTGCTTTCTGCAGTGGATTTATCAAGGGACATCTCTGTGGACTCCCACCTCGTCTCTGGAGCCTCTGGTAAGTAATTTCTCTACTCTTCTTCATCCTTCTCATGGCCACTGTCCTCTTGGGTTTCTAGTTTGGGATTATCCAGGTAGTACCAGGGCTCTGCATTCTCAAACCCTAAAACTGGAAAGGGGTCCTCCTCCTCAGACCTCTCCTCAGAGTCTTTGGTTGGTTCTCTTTGCCAGCATTTGAACTGAAATCCATGTAGGGTAAGCCATAAGTCCAGACTAGTCGGCCATTTCTTCACTAGCCGCCTCCTCTCCTTGCAGAAACTTCTCAACTCCCTCATAGTGTAAGATGACACCGATGAGATCCATTTCCATTTTGAGAATGCTCACGGGCACCAACACTAAAAGATTCTCAAGTTGATGAAGGTGAAGCGGGGATTGACTCTAGAAAAATGACCAATTGAGAAAAAAAGGAGAAAAACCATCCAAGAAGTGGATTGCTAGAGCACACCAGAGTGCTGTGTGGTACTGCACAAACACAAGGCCTTTCCTCACCACTGATCATCAATGTTAGAAATTGGGTTTCAGGTTAGCAGAGGAATGTACCCTGTCCAAGCAGGAGCCACAATTTTAGTGAGAATAAGTCAGACACACACCCCAGATTAACCTGAGCTCACCCTCTGGTATCCTGGCACACAGCAGGAAAGCTTAACTCCACCTGGATAGAATTATACAGCTTAATTTGCTGAACAAAACAAGACAAAACAACAAACAAATACAATAATAGCAACCAATATGAGGGGGGATCAATGGCTGACCACATTTATCACTCCGCCAACTGTGGCACTTATCCAAATCTGTGGTTCCATAAAGTCGGGATCTCCTAGGGGCCCCACCACACCCAAACGGCTGATGGACAGTCTGCCAGTACTGGAGCCTTACATCCGTCAATTACTGGACTCCTCTTTTGAGACCCAGACGGTACCTATTTGCCTGGAAATGGGCAGTGGTACTCCCCTTGCAGAAAAAGCCCAACATCAGTTTTGAAAAACTTGAAAATCTCCGTCGCATCTCTCTCCTGCCATATATGGCGAAGGTCGCAGAGAAAATAGCGAACCTTCAACTGATGAATTCTGTGGAGGAGGCTTCCCTGCTCCACGATTCTCAGTTTGGCTTCCGCCCTCGCCATTCGACGGAGTCAGCACTCCTCATGGCAGTAGAGGTTTTACGACAGGGTGTGGATGAGGGCCAGACTATGGCCCTGATCCTTCTGGACCTAAGCGCTGCATTCGACACTGTAGCACACTCCATCTTGCTACAGTGTCTGAATGAAGGAGGGGTATCAGGAGCTGCACTTGGATGGATCCAGTCCTTCCTGGCAAACAGATGTTTTCAAGTCCGTCTGGGAGACTGTTACTCCAGGGAGATCAGTTTGGGCCAGGGCGTGCCACAGGGCTCGTCCCTGAGCCCAACCTTGTTTAATCTTTATGTCTCCCCACTGGCGGCAATTGTAAAAAGACATGGTTTGCACCTAGTGTCCTATGCCGACGACACGCAGTTGGTCATCTCCCTCTCACGTATGCCTGGTCTTGCGGCGGACATCTTCAGAGATTGTATGCAAGAACTTGCAACCTGGATGTCCACCAACTGTTTGAAGCTAAACGGTAGCAAGACCGAGGTACTCGTGGTAGGGAGAGAGCCGTCTGTCTGGTCGTCGGCATGGTGGCCTTCCTGCCTGGGAGAAATCCCAACCCCCTGCCAGGAAGCAAGAAATCTTGGAGTGTGGCTGGACGTTGACCTGGCCTTTGGCCCCCAGATTGGCCGGGTGGTAGGGCTATGCTTCAGCGTCCTGAAAACCTTAAGGAAGGTCTTAGACCTCCTACCCATTGCAGCGCGCCGAACGCTGGTGCATGCCTTAGTCACATCGCGCCTAGATTATCGCAACTTGCTGTATCTGGGGGCCACGGGGAAAGCCATAGGCCGCCTTCAGGTGCTGCAAAATGCAGCCGCTCGTTTAGTCCTGAGGCTCCCAAAGAGATCTCCCTCTAAAGCAGTGCTCCAGGCATTACCCTGGCTCCCTGTTAAAAGAAGGGTGGAGTTTAAGGCTCTCACTACGTGTCACCGCATTCTGAGCGGCAAAGCCCCTGCTCCGCTACGGAATTTGGTGACTCGCTATGAGCCCACGCGGGATCTTCGATCCTCCCGTACAGGACTACTGAAGGTCCCTAAAATAAAGAAGGCCCGAATGGGGGGCAGGTCTTTTCGATATCTGGCCGCCAAGCAATGGAATACCCTCCCTTTGGAGTTACGCTTGGAGCCTTCGGAGTCCATCTTCAGAAAAAAACGTAAAACTCACTTATACGGGAGGTAGGCGACCATGAGGGCGGCTGGGACTGTTTACTCCACTTATCATAGCGCGGGGACACGCCGGTGCGCGTAACCAGGAGCTTTATAAACTGCCCTAATAATAATAATAATAGGTAGAACTGGAGTTGTGAATTTTTTAAGAATATCTTGAAATATAGTGATTAAAAACATAAAGAGTCAACTGGGGATATCTGGTTGCACTAGACTGGATAAAAGCCAAAACATCAGTCTGATATAGTGACAAAACTTGGCCCGCTGAAACAATACCGTTTTTCGGGTTGTGTTGGCGTCAAAGGAGGAGTAAAGGAGGCGATGCTTCAGCATTGATCCTGGGGAGATAGGTGATGCGTGGCATCCGAGCTGCTCAAATCAGAGATGTATAGTCTCATCCGCCACTGCTCTTTTATACAGTAGGAAAATAGGCAGGAGCGGCTGGGACTATGATGCTGCAGTGTGGGGTCTGGGGGAAAGCAGTGTGAGAATGTGAGGGTCAGACAGCAAAGGGGGCATCCTAGAACCAAGTCAGTGGGAATGTGCTACTATCCCTGCATATGGGTAGTGAAGGGAGCAGTAATAGTGATTTATTGGGATGTTTGGGGTTCAGAGTGACATCATAGAGAACTCAATCTTCACATGCCTAGGATATCACTCTGAAACGCTCAATGAATAACATCCCTGTAATTCACTGTTATCCAACAATGATTCTATATTTTCCTGTCGGGACTCTGTTGTGCCAAGTGTTTCTATTTTTGAAGAGCTGAGCAGAGAACAGGTTGTGCTGTAATTGCCCAATATATCCTTCTCTCTAAATCCAAACTCAGGACAAAGATTTATTTCTTACCGTATTCAAATATTCTTGACCTGACCCTGCAAACTGCAGACCGGGGTGACTGTGAGCCCTGTGGGTCTCCCTGTATCACTAATTGTTAATGTGAATATTGTAAGAAACCTCATGTAACGTGAAAACTGACTGCAAGGCTGTCTATTAATGATACCGAACCATGTTAGTAGTAGAGAAAGGTGCAAAACTTTGGTTTTCTTGTTGAAAAAGAAAAAGAGCTTCCCCTTTTCCGCTTACTCTGCATGCATTAATCAAATTTTGAATTTCAAGTAAAATGGCACTCATAAATAACACCGTCTCTTGACCTGGTCTGCTCTGTTGTGCGTTGTGTATCTTGTAATAAGGGGTACGAGCAGACAGGTCGTAAAATATTCCCCTTGACCCTCCACACACATGTTTGTTTTTTATTATTATTAACTCATAAATTACTCCAGTATAATTATGCAGGACTCCTGGTTCCTTCCTTCATTGCATGGACAGACCTGGCACAGGATGTACCTGCCTTCCTTCTACTGATGGGCTGCCATCTCTACACTGCATACTTTTCACATGTCCCTCTGGGCAAGTAATGACCTTATTATGTACAGCAGGGGGTACTTTACTCCTTATATCATTACGCAGGACTCCTGGATCCTCCCTTCACTGCAGAGCTTCTCTTGGCACAGGATGTACCTTCCATCTACTGATGGGCTGCCATCTCTACACTGCATACTTTTCACCTCGCCCTCTGGGCAAGTAATGACCTTATTATGTACAGCAGGGGGTACTTTACTCCTTATATCATTACGCAGGACTCCTGGATCCTCCCTTCACTGCAGAGCTTCTCTTGGCACAGGATGTACCTTCCATCTACTGATGGGCTGCCATCTCTACACTGCATACTTTTCACCTCGCCCTCTGGGCAAGTAATGACCTTATTATGTACAGCAGGGGGTACTTTACTCCTTATATCATTACGCAGGACTCCTGGATCCTCCCTTCACTGCAGAGCTTCTCTTGGCACAGGATGTACCTTCCATCTACTGATGGGCTGCCATCTCTACACTGCATACTTTTCACCTCGCCCTCTGGGCAAGTAATGACCTTATTATGTACAGCAGGGGGTACTTTACTCCTTATATCATTACGCAGGACTCCTGGATCCTCCCTTCACTGCAGAGCTTCTCTTGGCACAGGATGTACCTTCCATCTACTGATGGGCTGCCATCTCTACACTGCATACTTTTCACCTCGCCCTCTGGGCAAGTAATGACCTTATTATGTACAGCAGGGGGTACTTTACTCCTTATATCATTACGCAGGACTCCTGGATCCTCCCTTCACTGCAGAGCTTCTCTTGGCACAGGATGTACCTTCCATCTACTGATGGGCTGCCATCTCTACACTGCATACTTTTCACCTCGCCCTCTGGGCAAGTAATGACCTTATTATGTACAGCAGGGGGTACTTTACTCCTTATATCATTACGCAGGACTCCTGGATCCTCCCTTCACTGCAGAGCTTCTCTTGGCACAGGATGTACCTTCCATCTACTGATGGGCTGCCATCTCTACACTGCATACTTTTCACCTCGCCCTCTGGGCAAGTAATGACCTTATTATGTACAGCAGGGGGTACTTTACTCCTTATATCATTACGCAGGACTCCTGGATCCTCCCTTCACTGCAGAGCTTCTCTTGGCACAGGATGTACCTTCCATCTACTGATGGGCTGCCATCTCTACACTGCATACTTTTCACCTCGCCCTCTGGGCAAGTAATGACCTTATTATGTACAGCAGGGGGTACTTTACTCCTTATATCATTACGCAGGACTCCTGGATCCTCCCTTCACTGCAGAGCTTCTCTTGGCACAGGATGTACCTTCCATCTACTGATGGGCTGCCATCTCTACACTGCATACTTTTCACCTCGCCCTCTGGGCAAGTAATGACCTTATTATGTACAGCAGGGGGTACTTTACTCCTTATATCATTACGCAGGACTCCTGGATCCTCCCTTCACTGCAGAGCTTCTCTTGGCACAGGATGTACCTTCCATCTACTGATGGGCTGCCATCTCTACACTGCATACTTTTCACCTCGCCCTCTGGGCAAGTAATGACCTTATTATGTACAGCAGGGGGTACTTTACTCCTTATATCATTACGCAGGACTCCTGGATCCTCCCTTCACTGCAGAGCTTCTCTTGGCACAGGATGTACCTTCCATCTACTGATGGGCTGCCATCTCTACACTGCATACTTTTCACCTCGCCCTCTGGGCAAGTAATGACCTTATTATGTACAGCAGGGGGTACTTTACTCCTTATATCATTACGCAGGACTCCTGGATCCTCCCTTCACTGCAGAGCTTCTCTTGGCACAGGATGTACCTTCCATCTACTGATGGGCTGCCATCTCTACACTGCATACTTTTCACCTCGCCCTCTGGGCAAGTAATGACCTTATTATGTACAGCAGGGGGTACTTTACTCCTTATATCATTACGCAGGACTCCTGGATCCTCCCTTCACTGCAGAGCTTCTCTTGGCACAGGATGTACCTTCCATCTACTGATGGGCTGCCATCTCTACACTGCATACTTTTCACCTCGCCCTCTGGGCAAGTAATGACCTTATTATGTACAGCAGGGGGTACTTTACTCCTTATATCATTACGCAGGACTCCTGGATCCTCCCTTCACTGCAGAGCTTCTCTTGGCACAGGATGTACCTTCCATCTACTGATGGGCTGCCATCTCTACACTGCATACTTTTCACCTCGCCCTCTGGGCAAGTAATGACCTTATTATGTACAGCAGGGGGTACTTTACTCCTTATATCATTACGCAGGACTCCTGGATCCTCCCTTCACTGCAGAGCTTCTCTTGGCACAGGATGTACCTTCCATCTACTGATGGGCTGCCATCTCTACACTGCATACTTTTCACCTCGCCCTCTGGGCAAGTAATGACCTTATTATGTACAGCAGGGGGTACTTTACTCCTTATATCATTACGCAGGACTCCTGGATCCTCCCTTCACTGCAGAGCTTCTCTTGGCACAGGATGTACCTTCCATCTACTGATGGGCTGCCATCTCTACACTGCATACTTTTCACCTCGCCCTCTGGGCAAGTAATGACCTTATTATGTACAGCAGGGGGTACTTTACTCCTTATATCATTACGCAGGACTCCTGGATCCTCCCTTCACTGCAGAGCTTCTCTTGGCACAGGATGTACCTTCCATCTACTGATGGGCTGCCATCTCTACACTGCATACCTTTCACCACTCCCTCAAGCCGAGCAATGTCCAAGCCTGAAGCTTCTGGAAAGACACAGTGACCCAACAATGAATATGAGTGAGTTGGAGCAGGATAACGGTCAGAGGTGGGGAGGGAGGGACAGGGACCCCATTCTGATCTGGGAAGACAGGGCTGAAGGGCGCGGGTCCTTCTGAAAAAGAAAAATAATGAATAAAGGAATAAAATCCAATGTATTCATGGACTGCTTGCAAAAGTGTCCACATCTTTCCATCTGTGAAATACCATGGCGGATAGCAGCGCTGATAGACAGCCCTGTCAGCCAATGACAGATGGAGGCTAAGGGTCACCAGGCAGTGGATACAAGGGGCTCTCCAAAAGCTTCTTTCTGTATAAGGAGGGGGGATTAAAGAAGGAAGGAAGGGAGAGAAGAAGATTGCTTACGGGTAGAATCAAGCAAAGAAGACATGAAAGAAGGTAGGAATGTAGAGAGGTTTGGAGAAGGGTAATGATGAAAAATGCAGAAAGACAAATGTAATAAAAAATAGGCAGACACAGCTGGAGATTTCACAGTGATGCAACCAAATTGCCCGTAGAAATTGGTATCTGCTAACTCAAAGCAATACCTGTAACTCCGGTCACTGAGGACTGGGGACCCGGATTACTATGAGGGGTCCCTGGGGGAGCAAGGCTCCCCCCGGGGCTTCTCACAGTGGTTGCTCCTCCACGTAGGCGGAGGAGGGTTGGCTCACTGCCAGGATGCAACAAAAGAAAGGAAATGATAATAACAGAATGTTATTTTCATTTTATCTTGTCCTCCTGCTGCAGCAGCATGCGCGAAGGGGTGAGCTAGGTTGCGGAGCAGGGGGGGGAGTAAGCACTCGTGTGTGCAATGACTGGGCCGCGCAAAACAGTCATGCGCACTTCTCTGTTATCCGTGCAGGCTGCATTATAGCCTGCATTGAGAACATGCCCATGCTGGCTGAGTGCCGGGTCACCTGGAATCAGACACAGGCGAGCAGGAGAGAAGACCTGGAGGCAGGTGGCGGCAAGGTAAGTGTATTATTATTTTGTTTATTATGTGGCCTGTGCCCCCCCACGCCCACTGGACCCTCCACTCACAAGCCATGCAGCCTGCCCATGGCTTTTTGTAGAATAGTACAGGCAACTGTGACAGGTAGTTAAAGTGATAGGATGGACCGGGGAAGGAGCGGGATGTAGGTAAAGATATAAAACGTGGGGAAGTTAGAGTTCAGCCTCTCTGATGGACCTCTTCATCATTTATGCAGGTTCGTGGTCCCGCTCGGGGGACTTTGAATCTCAAAATGCCCCCAGGATCATTGGAGCGGCCCGCTGCCTTCCGGGGCCGCTCTACAATGGGGTCAGAGCTTCCCTCCCACCTCTCCGAGGCGCCCGCACTTACTGGGCCTCTGCTGGGGGACTCTTCTCCTTCGGCAGGGGCTTCCTGGCGGACATGCAGTATGGCTGGCCCTGGCGCTGGGCTGACAGGCGGCGGGGCAGGTACCGACAATGTACCTCAGGCCCCCCTTCCGCCTTAGCTCTTTGTTTGCCAGCAGCTCCTCCTTGCCAGCAGCTGCAGGGCTCTCTCCACATCAAGGGGACCCCGCTGCAGGACAGGTGGCTTCTTCTGCTCAGCAGGTCAGTCCAGGGCTCTCCCTCCGCTCAGGAGCCCCAGGACGAAAAGCTGACTCCTGACCGGCGTCTTCTACTTCCCTCTCACCGGAGCGCGGGGTGGGCTCCCATCAGCTTCCGGTTGACCCGCTTGTCCCGCCCCCGGCCTGCCTGAGTTCCTGGTCACGGGCCGGGTGGTGATTTTCAGCTGTCCCGGGCTGCGGCGGTGAAGCAGGGAGACACACGAGGGGTAGGCTCCCTCAAAATCAATAATAAAGCGAGGTGGGCAATCGCTTGGGACACAAAATGGCAACAGGTCAAGTCGCAGGGTGGGCACCTACGCAAGGTCAAAGAAAGCGATTCCAAGCGCTAGGGGGATGATTGCAGCGCTCCCTAGCGCTACAAGGACAAGGAGAATAAAAGAAAAGCGCTCCCAAGCGCTGGGTGCACAAAATTCCAGGCACAGTCGTGTAGGAAGTGGGAGGGGGCAAGGCTGGGCCCAGAGCCAGCTCACAGGGTCCTCCTAGACAGGGAGGCAATCCCCAGTGGTGCCCAGCAGCAGCCCCCCTCAGGAAAAGGATCCAGGAAGAGAACAACTTGGAAGGGGACACACCCCTTTTTATACAGTGAAAACCTTTGTCTTGGGTGCAGGGTAGGGGAGAAACCAGTCACAGCTGCTTTTGGAGCACTCTTGATGTGCTCAGCCACCCTTCCTATTCACTAGGGAGGCTAGGGTCATTAGTTGCACCACAGGGGGTGGAGCCAGCATTGTGTGCGGAAAGCCCAGCCATATTCAGGTCCCAGGTGCACCCCTCCCTCACATCAGCATGCTAATCTCTCCACTCACTACCCAGGCAGACCCATCCAGAGTCCTAGAGCCAGGCTCAACAGCCAGCTCCAGCCAATCACACGCCAGCACCCTTATTGCACACGCACACCCATGTCTAGAAGTGGCACTTCCACACTAGACACAATCATGCCACATACATCATTGCAGAGCATTTAATCACACAAGTCTGCACATACCAAACTCGCACCTGCACTCCCCACGCAACAGGAACTAACATGGACACATACATTCCCCATGCATTCCTATGGGAGGGCAGGCCAACCTCACTCCACGCACTCAGAGTGCGCACGCACTTTCCACTGGGACACAGTGAAAGTGCGCAGAAGCCGAAAATCACCATCACCAGGTCACCATTAAAAGCAAAATGTTTAGGGGTGAACCTGCCAGAAGGGCCAAGTCCAAGACAACCCCCTTCCAGCCATAACGCAGGGTAGACCAATCACCACATTGATGGGCTTCCCTGCTTGGAGCGATAGAACACGGACGCAGGCCCGCAACTGCAGGGGCACCCTCTGCTCTCCTCCCCTACCCCTTGTCTAGGGTTCCTCCTCCTCCTGCAAGGGGTACCCCTAGAACGCCATTCTCCTAACCTAGGGTTTAACCCCTCAGGTTGCACCGGGGTCAGAGGCGGGTTCTCCCACCCTCTGCACCCCCTTCCAGAATTCCGCACCCTCCAAGCTGGAGTGTTACCCCTGAAAGATGAACCGGTCAGGACGCTGGTTACAGACGTCCTACCCTTCAGGTCAGACCGATCCTGAACATGGCCTTCCAACCTCTGGTCAAGAACCTTTGGAAGAATACCTGCCTGGCACTCCAGGACTTCTGGGGATTCACATGCCATCCCCCTGAGGCTGACACATGACTCATGTGTCGTGTGACTGTCTGTCTGGTGCAGATCTCCCAGCCCCTGTCCATCTGACAGTGCGCGAAGATCCCCCAGAACAGAAGTGGTGTCACCATGGTCACTACACGGGAACCTAGCCGAACTAGGTAGTCCCTGACCCACTGGTTCTTCCACTGGGGAACTCATCCCCCAATCACTCCTCACTTCCAACTCCTGTGCCCTACCAACTGGAGTAGCACTGCCGGACACTGGAACCCCTGGAGCTCTAGTTTCAGATGCTCCAGGTTCCCTAGACATTAGGAGATCCTCCTCAAATGGACTAACAGGACAGCCTAGGTCCCCAACCTGGTGTTCCCTCAATAAACCACTGAGGTTCTGAGATAGGGCTTGGGGCATCTGGGGACTCCCAGCCACCCACTGACTTCTGCTCCACTGAGCCAGGTAGTAAGCCTCTCCACCCCTCTCACTATACTGGGACCGAGCTGGGCTACACTGAGCCTCTTCCACCACACTTGGCTGGAAGATACCTGAACCACTACTTTCGGAATCACTCACTAATGACTCTTCAGAACCTTTAGCCCTTTCCCAGCAGTCTGCTTCATCTGCAAGCTCACATGCCTCAGACAATCCACACCCCAACAGGTGTTGGTGCAACCCTGGCAAACAACAACTGAGCACCTGCTCTTTGAGAACCATATTAAGCAGTTTGTCAAAATCAGTGTCTGTGTGAACCTCTACCCAAGCCCACAGTGCTCTACAACAATCATCCTCAAACTCCTCCCAAGACTGGTGAGACAGTTTCTTATTGTCCCTGAACTTCAACCTTAACTCCTCCTCTGGGGAAACAGGTACCATACTCTGGGAACTGGGGATGGGACTTCTTGCACTGGAGTCTATATTGCTGCCACCACTGGACTCAACCCGCCCTGGGGAGTCCAAAAAATTAAAACTGCATGCAGGAGGTAGTCTACCCTCCAGAGGTAATCTCTCTCTGGTGCAGGCCCTCTCAGCCTCCTCTATCCTCTCCTGCGCTAAGAACCTCTCAGTCTCTAGCTGTTGCTTTCTAACGCCCAGCTGTGCCATAGCCTGGGCATGCTCTAGCCTGAGCTTTTCTAAAGCCAGCTGGTGCTCCCTTTCTTTCCTCCTATCTTCCCACTCCTCTGGGGACAGGGAAAGGGATGAGGCACTGCCTCCGGTACTGGACCCAGCAAAGTTCGGGCGGGGTGTCTGACTCATCCACCCCTATGTCTCTCTCTTCACAGCACCTTACCAACTCCAACATACTGTACCCAAACAGATCACAGAAATCAAAAGCAGGCTCCATTTTGGCGGACATTCTTGAGAAAAGTTTCACACAGGGAAATTAGGGGTCTGAGCTTAAAACAGGAGTACACAATTTACAAAAGGATTCAGCAAGCTCCCTATCCCAGAGAACTCACACTCACTTGTCTAGTGCCACACAGCATTCATCCACACACACCCCCCCCTCGGACTGGTAAGTCAGTTTCTACCACCCCTGATTTCTCAACCTGACCACAGGTGACACAGGTACCAAACTCTGGGAGAAGGGCGGGGCACAAATGTACTGGACACTATTTGAAAATGACACTCTTAGACGAAGAAATAATGGAACTGTAAAAACAATAATCACCCAACATGTGATTTATCTAAAAATGCAGAGTTTTGTGGTGCGGCCAGTTGCCACTGCGGTTCAACACAAACGCGAATCCTTATCCTTTCCGCTGCCGCCAATGTAAGAAATGGGATCTCTGGCTGGCCAAGGCTTGCGCCAAAGTCAGTCAGAGACCACCACTCTAAGTCCGGGCAAGGGAGTTACACGCCAATATAACCCCTGCTCACCCCCTTGGTAACGTGACACGAGCATAAGGCTAAACTCGGAGGCAATGTGAGTTAAGCGTTTGCGAGCGCACCCAGCAACAACACCCAAGGCCCACCACAATGGAAACTCCACACAAGGTTATGTATAATAATAGCCTTTGTATTGTAGCACACATTAGATAAAAACACATATTTTACAATGAGCCAACAGGCACGGGCAGAATTTATAGGGGATATGTACAAGATAGGGCCACCTGGACCACTGTCAGGAATATGCACTTTTAGACATAATATACTTGTTAGAACATAGAATAATAATCACTTTAGCACAAAATAGAAAATAGAGCACACAACCAGTGACTACTGGTAAGAGGTAAGTACCACCTACGCAACCCTAACCACCTTAGGAGAATGTCACACAGGGAATCAGGACCTCTCTAGTAACACCTGTACTAAAAAGAACAACCATCTAAGTATCACAATACATGTTGGGGTATAGACATAGGAACATTACACATGATGCATCACGTATATTCAGAGGTGTAGGGGAAAGCACATGACGCCTAAACACATTCAGAGGTGCAGCACCGAACACAATTGCGCAGAAATCACATTAGGTATAAAACATGTACCCCCCACGTCAGGGCATAGCACCAGAACTGTCTCCCAGGCCAACTGGCCTCTCAGGGGCTAGGATGCCCTGTGTCCAGCAGAGTCCGGGCAGGCTGCGCAGGCAGCCAACAGGAGAAATGCACAAAGGTTCCTAGCCTAAACAGAGCAGTTGCCCACAAAGTGCTGGGCAACTGGTGGAAACAATGGGGCCACACGTTGGAGCCTCGTGGGCTCAAGAACCAACACGGCGGGCTGGGAGCCTCAGGGCTCTGAAGAAAGAATGCCCATGGAGGGGGAGTGGCCCGCTGCCAGCAGGGGCGGCTCTACCACCCTGC
The DNA here is from genome assembly GCF_964263255.1 of Lissotriton vulgaris. Lineage (NCBI taxonomy): Eukaryota > Metazoa > Chordata > Amphibia > Caudata > Salamandridae > Lissotriton > Lissotriton vulgaris. Next base: position 4,049,818 of record NC_141692.1, read on the forward strand.
AAATGCCCCAGATCGTCGGAGTCCCTCTCGGGGTACTCGAAGTCTAATAAATGCCCCCAGAGCCTCGCAGGCTCTAACGAAGAATGTCCCGGTCGTGGGAGTCCCGCTCGGGGGACTCTCAATCTCAAAATGCCCCCAGGTTCGTTGAAGTGGCCCGCTGCCTTCCGGGGACGCTCTACAATGGGGTCAGAGCTTTCCTCCCACCTCTCAGAGGCGCCTGCACTTACCGGGCCTCTGCTGGAGGACTCTTCTCATTCGGCAGGGGCTTCCTGGCGGACACACAGTATGGCTGGCACAGGCACGGGGCTGACAGGCGTCGGGGCAGGTAATGACAATGTACCTCGGGCCCCCCTTCCGCCTTAGCTCTTTGTTTGCCGGCAGCCTCTCCTTGCCTGCAGCTGGGGGGCTCTCTCTACACCACGGGGGCCCTGCTGCAGGACAGGCGGCTTCTTCTGCTCAGCAGGTCAGTCCGGGGCTCTCCCTCCGCTCGGGAGCCCCAGGGCGAACAGCTGACTCCTGACCGGCGTCTTCTACTTACCTCTCACCGGAGCGCGGGGTGGGCTCCCGTCAGCTTCCGGTTGTCCCGCTTGTCCCAACCCCGGTCTGCCTGACTTTCTGGTTGCAGGCCGGGTGGCGATTTTTGGCTGTCCCGGGCTGCGGCGGTGATGCGGGGAGACACATGAGGAGTAGGCTCCCTCAAAATCGCTGTGCTCACAGGGTCCTCCTAGGCAGGGAAGCAATTCCTAGTGGTGGTCCTCCTGGCCCCAGCAGCAGCCCCCTCAGGCAAAGGTTTCAGGAAGGGAACAACTTGTAAGGGGACACAGCCTCTTTTTATACCGTGAAAACCTTTGTCTTGGGTGCAGGGTGGGGGAGAAGCCAATTGCAGCTGGTTTTGGAGCACTCTTGATGTGTTCAGCCACCCTTCCTACTCACTTTGGAGGCTAGGGTCATCAGTTGCACCACAGTGGGCGGAGCCAGCATTGTGTGGGGAAAGCCCAGCCCTATTCAGGTCCCAGGTGCACCCCTCCCTCACATCAGCATACTAATCTCTCCACTCACCACCGGGGCAGACCCATCCAGACTCCTGGAGCCAGGCTCACCAGCCAGCTCCAGCCAATCACACGCCAGCACCATAATTGCACACGCACACCAATGTCTAGCAGTGGCACTTCCACACTAGACATAATCATGCCGCATACATCATTGCGCAGTATTTAATCACACGAGTCCGCACAAACCAAACTCCTGCACTCCCCTTGCATCAGGAACTAACATGGACACATACATTCCCAATGCATTCCTATGGGAGGGTGTTAGACGGACCGGGAGGGTCGGCCGAGGATAAGGGGAGAGGTCTCCGGGGAGAGCCGTCTCCAGCGATCGTACAGACAAGTAACTTCCCCCCCCACAGATGGACACCACACAAGGGTAAAGTTCAACGAGACTTTATAGGCAATTCTTTAAGTTTACGATGGGATGGTACAAGGAGGTCTGGACTCAGGGGTCCCCTCGGTTCTGGTCTCTGGTTTGGGAAAAGGGTAGCGGGACAGTCTTGTTACCAAAAGATGAAACTAGCTCTCAATCCTCGAGCTCGGCGTTCTAGATGATCGGGCCGCGGCGGAGCCAGCAGGTCCCGAGATGGACGAAGGAAACGACGGTCCGCGGCGGAGCCAGCAGGTCCCGAGATGGACGAAGGAAACGACGGTCCGCGGCGGAGCCAGCAGGTCCCGATGAAGATGGTGAATGCAAACGGTCCGCGGCCACGCCAGCAGGTCCCGACGACGATGAAGGATATGAAGGTTACGAAGGTTGTGGCAGCGCCAGCAGGCAAGACGATGGTGCACGAGACAGAGCTATGGCAGCGCCAGTAGTCCGTCAAGGATGAGTTCTTCTCTGCGTCTCTCGACTCCAAGATACAACTGCCTTCCTGCTCTGGAGCTGCCCCAGTTATAGGGCTGGTGTTCTTTGATGTCCGGACCCTCGCACTTGGAGGTCGGGGGGTCCGGGATGAGGGAGTTCAGACACCCAGCAGGGGGGTGGAGCCAGCGCCCGGGGAGGCGATGGGCGAGCGGCACCTGGCGGGGGAGAGCCATCGACACCTCTTTCCCCCAGTGACTGGCCAAGTAGCCCGCTCACCTCCTGGGTGGATGGTGGTGCCGGAATGTCTGAGACCTGGCCAGGCCCAGGGTTGAGGTCGATTTGGGGCCAGGCGGCCTCGTGGTGGAGTGTCCAAGATGGCGCCCAGGATGGGCGCGCAGGCCGGCAGTGGATCCGGCCCACGAGGTCGACATGTTCGAGGGTAGGGGTCCCGGAGGGGACGGAGGACGTGTAATGGTGGTGTGTGGTACCTGCGTGACCGGGCTCGGGCCTTGTCGGGCCGGGGGAGAGTGGCCCTTCATGTGGCCTGTCCAACATGCGTCCCCCCCAGCTGAAGGCGGGGAGAGTTACCCATCCTCTTGGGGACTCTCCTCGTCGAGGCGGAAGAACCGGGACAGGCCATCCGCGTTGGCGTGATCTGGCCCAGGCCGATGTTCAACTGTGAAGTCCATCCCTTGGAGGGAGATGGACCAACGTAGTAACTTCGGGTTTTCTCCCCGCATCTGCATCAGCCACTGCAGGGGTCGGTGGTCGGTCTGCACCCGAAAGTGTGTGCCAAAGAGGTAGGGCCGGAGTTTCTTGAGGGCCCATACCACGGCGAAGGCCTCCCTCTCAATGGTGCTCCAGCGTTGTTCTCGTGGTAGGAGTCGCCTGCTGATGAAGGCCACTGGCTGATCAAGGCCTTCGGTGTTCACTTGAGACAGGACTGCCCCGATGCCATGGTCGGAGGCATCCGTCTGGACGACGAACTCCCGGCTGTAGTCGGGGGCCTGGAGCACAGGGGCGGAACACAGGGCGGCTTTCAATTGTTCGAATGCTGTTTGACACTCTGGGGTCCAGTTGACTTCCTTGGGTTGATTTTTTGACGTGAGTTCCGTGAGGGGACCCACTATAGTACCATAGTCTTTCACGAACCTTCGGTAGTAGCCCGTGAGGCCCAGGAAGGCTCGTACCTCGGTCTGGGTGATGGGGGGCTGCCAGGACTGGATGGCGGCAATTTTGAGCTGCAGAGGGGCCACCAGGCCGCTTCCCACCTGGTGTCCGAGGTAGGTTACAGACCCTTGACCAATTTGACATTTGCTGGCCTTGATCGTGAGGCCAGCTCGCTGAAGGGCTTGTAGCACGGCTCGGAGGTGGTGGAGGTGCTCGGTCCAATGGTGGCTGTATACAGCGATGTCATCTAGGTAGGCGGCGCTGAACCCTTCGAGCCCCGCCAGGACTTGATTGACGAGCCGCTGAAAGGTTGCTGGGGCATTCTTCATGCCAAAGGGCATGACCTTGAAATGGTAATGGCCATCGGGGGTGGAAAAAGCAGAACGTTCTTGGGCCCGGGGTGTGAGGCCGATTTGCCAGTAGCCCGCCGTCAGGTCGAAAATACTGAGGTAGCGGGCAGCTCCCATGCGGTCGATTAGTTCATCTGCCCGGGGGATGGGATGTGCGTCTGTTCTGGTGACCGCATTTAAGCCCCGGTAGTCGACGCAGAACCGGAGTTCCGGCGTGGTGCCAGGGGCGGCTGCTTTGGGGACCAGTACTACAGGACTGGCCCAGGGGCTATCTGAGGGCTCGATGACCCCGAGCGTGAGCATTTTTGCTACCTCTTCCTGGATGCAGGCCCGTACCCGATCTGGCACGCGGTAGGCCCGGTGGCGGATAGGGGGGCTGTCCCCTGTGTCCACATCGTGCACACACCAGGAAGTGACACCTGGGGCGAGGGAGAATAGGCTGGCGAACTGTGACAGGAGGACTCGACACTCCTGGCGTTGCTCTCGGGTGAGGGCCTCCGAGAGTCGGACCCCATCCACGGAGCCGTCTTTCTCCTGAGTCCGTAGGAGGTCAGGGAGGGGCTCGGAGTCCTCTTCAGCCCCATTGTCTGTGGCCATCAGGAGGCTGAGTTCTGAACGCACAAAGTGGGGTTTCAGTCTGTTAGCGTGGAGGACCCGGAGGGGGTTCCGGGGAGATTCCATGTCGATGAGATAGGTGGCAGGACCCTTGCGCTCGACTACTTTGAAGGGCCCTGTCCACTTGTCTTGCAGGGCGCAGGGTTCGGTGGGGGACATCACCCATACCTGTTGCCCAGGTTCAAATTCGATGGAGGAGGCATTCCGGTCATACCACTTTTTCATGTCCTCTTGACTGGCCTCTAGGTTGGCTTTTGCCAGCTCTCTGAACCGCCGGGTCTGGTTGCGGAGGGTTAGGAGGTATCGGAAAACATCTGGTGGGTTCTTTAGAGGGGGCATCTCCCAGCCTTCCTTGACTAGGCTGAGCGGCCCCCGCACTGGGTGTCCATATAGTAGTTCAAACGGGCTGAAGCCCAGGGACTTCTGGGGAACCTCTCGATAGGCGAAGAGGAGGCACGGCAGCAGCACATCCCACTGGCGACGGAGGGGCTCTTCCAACCCCCCGATCATCCCTTTGAGTGTGCGGTTGAACCGCTCAACGAGTCCGTTTCCTTGAGGGTGATAGGGGGTCGTGAATCGGTAGGTAACCCCGCACTGTTGCCAGAGGGACTTCATATATTTAGAAATAAAGTTCGTGCCTCTGTCGCTGACGACTTCTCGGGGGAAGCCCACACGGGAGAAGATCCCCAACAAAGCCCGGCCGACTACCGGGGCTGTCACAGTTCGCAGGGGAACAGCCTCGGGGTAGCGGGTGGCGTGGTCCACTAGCACCAGGATGAATCGATGGCCTTGTTTGGTGCGCGGGTCCAAGGGTCCCACGATGTCTATCCCGACCCTCTCGAACGGGGTGGTGACCACGGGAAAAGGTTGCAGGGGGGCTTTTAGTTTGCGGCCGCTCTTTCCACTGGCTTGGCACGTGGGGCAAGATCGGCAATGCTGGTGTACATCGTTCCTCATTTTGGGCCAGAAGAAGTGGGTCACCAGACGACTATAGGTTTTATCTTGACCCAGGTGTCCCGCCAGGGGGACATCGTGGGCCAGGTTTAGCAGAAAGTCTCTAAAACGGAGGGGCACCACCAGTACTCGGCTAGCCCCCAGCTCCGCGATTCTTTGCTCACTGTACAGCAGTTCATTATCCCAGTAGACCCAGTGCGTTCCGGAGGTATCCCCTGCACTTTGGGCGAGCGCTTGTTGGCGGAGTCCCTCGAGGGAGGGACAGGTCTTCTGTTCTTGGCGAAATTGTTCTTGCGTGGGCCCCCCCTCTTGAGGCCACTGGTCGATGTCAGCGAGGTCTGGAGGTTGAGCTGGTTCTGGGGGGACGTCACGGTCGGTGGTTTCGGCTGGGGCGACCGGAGGCGGTGGCGCCGGCCATTCGGGTTCCTCTGGGCGGGGGTTGGCACGGGCGGCCATGGACCGGGTGGTGACGCACGCCCAGTCCGGGACGCCTAATATCCCCAGGTGTTCTCTTCGTTCTACGGCTGCCCACGGAGAGCTTTCAAGGTCATTCCCCAGGAGGCAGTCTACGGGGGCATCGTCTCGGACCGTTACCTTTAACATGCCGGAGACCCCTCCCCATTCGAAGGGGACGCAGGCCATCCGACACAGACTTTCCGAGTTATCGGCTGAACGTACAGGGCAGAGAATGTTCGGTAGATATTGTTCTGGGGTCACCAGGTGACAGCGGACGGCTGTTACACTGGCCCCAGTGTCACGAAGGGCTTCGGCCCGGCGTCCATTGATGCTCACCCATTGGCTGTACTTCTGGGTGTTAGCGGGTAGGGGGACCCGCGGAACCATGTCTCTCCCCCCTAAGCAGGCTAGAGCCATGGCGGCTGGCTCCCATTCTTGGTGTTCCTGTTCGTATTCCTCCTGTTCCTCTGAGATCTGTTCCTCCCCCAGAGCAGCAGCGGCTACTTGGCGGGGTCTTGGGCTCTGGTACTGGGGGCAGTTTGGGTCGTTTGCATAGTGTCCGATTCGTTGGCATCGATGGCACGTAACATTGGCTCGATATCCCGGTCGCGCCGGGGTGCTGCCCCGGTTGGCCGGGGGGGTGGTGCTGGTAGCGGGGGCGACCGGAACGTTGTCTCTTCCGCGTCCTTGGCCTCCTCCTCCTCCTCGGGGACGGTGTGGACCACTGTTGTTCCGGTTTTGTTCGTAGGACCCATTTCGGCCCACTCGGGTGATTTCCCACCGGTCAGCTTCGGCTGCGAGCTGCCGGGGATCCGTTAACTTGCTGTCGAGGAGGTGCTGGCGGAGTTCAATGAAGCAATTGTTCGACAGGTGCTCCCAGACCATAAGATTGAACAGTTGTTCGTAGGTTGTGACCTTGCTTCCTTTGATCCAGCCTTCGAAGGCTCGGCTAAAGTAGTTTACATAGTCCACCCAAGTTGTACCCGGGATGCGGGTGCAGTCTCGGAACCTCTGACGGTACATCTCGGGTGTGAGGCCATAGCGGGTGAGGAGTGCAGCTTTCATATGGTCATAGGAGGTCATCTGGTGGTCCGGGAGTTGCAGCAGGGCGTCGCGGCCCTCATTGAGGAATCTCCCCCATAGACCGGCTCCCCAATCGCTTCTATCGATCCGGTGTGCAGTCATAGCAATTTCATAGGCCTTAAACCATTGCTGGATGTCGTCCTCTCGGAAGTACTCTCGAACGACATCCTTGGGGATGTGTACCTTTTTCTCTGTTGCCCCTGGGGTGTAGGGTTGCTCGGACACCCCTACTTTTTTATTCTGCTTGCGTAGGTCGATCTCAGCTAGGTTCCGCTCATGCTCATATGCCAGTTTCTTTTCCTCGAGCTCCCTTTGTCTCTGTTTCTCCTCTCTTTCTTCTCGGAGACGCAGGTGCTCTAAGTTGATTTTTTGTTCGGCCAATTTAAGTTCAATGTCCATTTTGAGCCGGGCCATTTCCAGCTCGTGTAGTCGGGTTTTCTCTCGTTCCTGGATCTCGTCTTGCGAGAGACCCGTTCTTCGCTCCTCAGGGGCCGTGGTGGTTTTTGCTGCGATGCTTTGATCCGAGGTTCCGGCAGCCCCGGTTTCTGCCCAAGATTCTAGGGCCTGCTTAAAATCGTCTTTGGTACTTAGTCCGGTGGTAGCGATACCTAGTTCGATGCAGAACTGCTTTAGTTCACGATGGCTGTACTCGTCTAATTTCTCCATCTGGAATTTCTCCGTTGATCCGCTTTCTTTAGTTGACATCGTGATTCGCCGTGGGGTGAGCTACTCTCTGTACGGTTATGCGGTGATTCGGATCGCGCCGCTGGCCACCAATGTTAGACGGACCGGGAGGGTCGGCCGAGGATAAGGGGAGAGGTCTCCGGGGAGAGCCGTCTCCAGCGATCGTACAGACAAGTAACTTCCCCCCCCACAGATGGACACCACACAAGGGTAAAGTTCAACGAGACTTTATAGGCAATTCTTTAAGTTTACGATGGGATGGTACAAGGAGGTCTGGACTCAGGGGTCCCCTCGGTTCTGGTCTCTGGTTTGGGAAAAGGGTAGCGGGACAGTCTTGTTACCAAAAGATGAAACTAGCTCTCAATCCTCGAGCTCGGCGTTCTAGATGATCGGGCCGCGGCGGAGCCAGCAGGTCCCGAGATGGACGAAGGAAACGACGGTCCGCGGCGGAGCCAGCAGGTCCCGAGATGGACGAAGGAAACGACGGTCCGCGGCGGAGCCAGCAGGTCCCGATGAAGATGGTGAATGCAAACGGTCCGCGGCCACGCCAGCAGGTCCCGACGACGATGAAGGATATGAAGGTTACGAAGGTTGCGGCAGCGCCAGCAGGCAAGACGATGGTGCACGAGACAGAGCTATGGCAGCGCCAGTAGTCCGTCAAGGATGAGTTCTTCTCTGCGTCTCTCGACTCCAAGATACAACTGCCTTCCTGCTCTGGAGCTGCCCCAGTTATAGGGCTGGTGTTCTTTGATGTCCGGACCCTCGCACTTGGAGGTCGGGGGGTCCGGGATGAGGGAGTTCAGACACCCAGCAGGGGGGTGGAGCCAGCGCCCGGGGAGGCGATGGGCGAGCGGCACCTGGCGGGGGAGAGCCATCGACACCTCTTTCCCCCAGTGACTGGCCAAGTAGCCCGCTCACCTCCTGGGTGGATGGTGGTGCCGGAATGTCTGAGACCTGGCCAGGCCCAGGGTTGAGGTCGATCTGGGGCCAGGCGGCCTCGTGGTGGAGTGTCCAAGATGGCGCCCAGGATGGGCGCGCAGGCCGGCAGTGGATCCGGCCCACGAGGTCGACATGTTCGAGGGTAGGGGTCCCGGAGGGGACGGAGGACGTGTAATGGTGGTGTGTGGTACCTGCGTGACCGGGCTCGGGCCTTGTCGGGCCGGGGGAGAGTGGCCCTTCATGTGGCCTGTCCAACAGAGGGCAGGCCAACCTCACTCCACGCACTTAGAGTGCACACGCACTTTCCACTGGGACACAATGAAAGTGCGCAGAAGCCAAAAATCACCATCACCAGGTCACCATTAAAAGCAAAAAGTTTAGGGGTGAAACTGCCAGAAGGGCCAAGTCCAACAGGTAGGGACATAGTTGTTCTCAAGATCCACCGCAGTTGGACAAGGTCTATGCACCTATGCAACGCAGGAGGTAATTTTGGGGAGGGTGTTGAGTAAGATATGGGTGTATCGGGGGCAGGAAGAGAGCAGAGAGGATGAAAAGACTGTTTGTGCGGTTTTGTAAGAGGACAAGGAGCAGTCATTGGAGGATGTATGGTATGGTAAAAGAGGTAGAGAATGCAGGAATGTAGCAAGCAAGGTGAAAGTATAATATGGTGTGGCTAGGAGAACTTACTATGCACTATCAACACAGTGCCGTAAAGTAGACCTCGGATACATATTAGTAATCCTTTTCTTAGTCCTGGAAGAGTGGCAAGGAGCAATCAAGCTGACATGTGTAAGCATTTCAGAGTACTAACATGGGCCATAAATAATCAACATGACTTTGAAAGAAATACAACACCAATTTATAAAAATAGAACTTAATTTTAAATAAATTTAGACTTCAAATAGAAGTACATACAGTTTGTATAATGAGAGTTAAAGATGCAATACTTTGGTAAGCTGTCAAACTTTATCATTGTGGTCAATGGAGAATACACTATGTGACACTCAGTCACTTGTGGGGTGAGTTCAACGGAACTCACTTGGCGTTATGGTCTCATGGATCCCTAGACGTCTTGATGATCAGAACAATTTTATCTTGACCGGGGAGTCCAGGTGCAGAGGTGACTTGGCTGTACTTGGGGCTAAACAGCAGGAGCAGCAGTTGCTGAAAAAGCAGAACTTGTGACTAAACACCACTTGCAGGTTGAATTGATAGGAGCCCCTTGAAGGTAAAGCTTGGAGTGGTCCCTGGACCAGGAATCCCCAGGCAGAACAGCTCTACCTAGCTTGAGTGTCTCAGATGCAGAGGACTACCTGGCTAACCGTGGCGCTGAATGGAAGCTGCAGAGGCTGGATTCACAGGTGTTCCAACGCATGTAGGTTTGGGATGCACATACTCAACAACGACGCGGCACAGAAGATGGGGATCAATGATGCATGTTGAATCTCTCTTTTTGGAGCGTCAAGTAAAGTAGTCAGTAGTCAGCCAGACAACCAACAAACCATGGACACTGCAAATGCAGCGATGTAGAAAATCTTCTGTCAGTAGTCCTGGGAACGCTTTAGCGAGCTGAGACTCGCTGAGGTTCAGGACTACACTTCCCAGAAGGCAACTGGCCAATTACAATTGGGGTGGTCCTCAAAACAGCCAGACGGACAGTCCTTCTTTTGTCTTGGAAGTGCAGTTCCTGCCTGCCGACTGCAGGGGCTAGTGCTTTCACTCCTAGGGAGTTCTGGTGAAGCCTTTCAGTTACTGAGGGTTTTACCTTCCTTTTGGGACCAGTCTATGGTCTGGGAAGAGTTACAATCCAGTGGGTGCAGGGGGCTGCCACAGGTGCCGAACTTTGTGCCTTGTCTTTGTGGAGTTCTGTTGTGTTCAGACACAGGCCTCTTCTTCATCATTTTTCTTTGTCAGAGCAGATATGGTGTTCTAGTGACAGAGAAGCCCTTAAATCCTAGATTTAGGGGGTGGTTAGGGCTTTGAGGATCAGTAGTCAATTGGCTACTGGCTCTGTGGTTAATCCACCCCTGAGGTGACCATATCCAGTGAGTGCATGTCTTCTCACTACCCAGAACCCACTATTCAATGGACTTTTCATGATGGAATGACCCATCTTCGGCTGTGCAGACCAGCTAGTCCACCCAGAGGTGTGGCTAGCCTTTGGGGAGTGCATGGCTCCTAACTGGCTAATTATTCTCCTGCTCACCAACACAAGTACCTCAGGCAGGGGTAATCTTTGTCTTCGACTGGAGGAAAAGTCCTTTGAATGTCAGAGTTGGTGAAGCCTTTGAAGCTCACCACCTTGATGTGCCTTTCATTATCCATCCTGGGAGGGTGAAGGTGTGATCTTCTTCCTGCCGGCCCAGGCCTTTTTTCTATGTCCTGTGTGAGGAATATCACTTCACACAGGAGGTCAGACTTCTGTCTTGGTGGCAATCGCCTTGAAAAGCCCGCCAAGTCACCAGAAGACTGAGGTATCTTGCTGGTATCCTCTGAGGATGCCACCTGAGTACATGCCAGCTAAACCTCGGCACTAGCATCATGTCAGTGATGAGAAAGCACAGTGTTTGATACCAAACATGACAGAATTGATAATGGAACTGGCTATCTCGGGTTTGCCCGTTAGCCAGCCCATGTTGTCCTATAGACCACAGTTCACTTACGGTAATTGAATGGCAAGTTAACTATAGAGGCATATTTGCATGCACCTATACATCTGCATTATTACCATTACATACTCTGCCTCCTGGGTTAGAGGAGGCTTACCTTAGTTGTCACTTACTTCTATTAAGGGCAGTGAGGTGACCCTGTCAAGCATGATGTGTGCAGAGTCGATCTTGAGCAGGGAATTTGCTTGTGCAAGCTGCGATGGCAGTCCTGCAGACTTTATATTTACTTAACTCTCTCAGGGTGGAACAAATAGTGCTGCAGCTATGGTGACCTCTTTAACATCCCTCCCTTGGCTACCAATGGTACAATATCCTCGGGATTTATGCGGGGGGGTTAAAGTAACTTGCCATATGGATGCACCAATACACTTTATCTTTTGAGGGAACAAGCATTGGCAATGGGCCTGGTTGTCATGGCACCCCTGCCCTTCCTCCTTATACCTAGTTTACACTACTACACACATTCAGTCTTAAGAACTGTATTTATACACGCCCATGTGGAGCATTTTACCCGTTTGAAACCCACCCGTGTCCCGACTACAAGGAGGCAACGCTCAACATTCTTAAATCGCAGGTAGAAAACCACACAATTAGATAGTGTAGTCTCTTTTAGACATAAGGAAGTCGTCTATTTTAAATCTTGTCTTTAGAGAAGTTTTGTTACAGGGATTCTGCTCAGACACAGAACTGTGCATAGTGACCTAGGACCTCAGTGAATTAGGGTGTGCCAAAACTCACCTTAGTACCCAAAATCCCCTACCAGACTGGCAATCAGTGTCACATTAGCTCTTCGTCCTATAGCAAAGACACCAATGATTAGACAACCTAGAACATGCGACTAGTAGGGACCATCTCAGGAAAGGTGGGAAGTGAAAACACTCTTTTGTTATACGTTCATACCAGTCAACAACAGGAGTAAAATAGAGACAAAGTAAGGTTAAAAGGTTTATTTTAACTACGTGATCTCAAGCGCAGTATTGTAATCAACATAAGCATACATATGATTAAGAATAATACGGTCAGCATGGTTACAATTCAAAAAAATACAAACGGAGGAATCATATTATAATGATAGTGCAAACAGGTGATAAAAGTGCCCATATGAAGCACCCTCCCTATCTAGGAGCTATGTATTATAAAACTATAGAAGGTCTTCTGAGCTTTTTTAGGGGGACCCATTTACCTTTCTGATCAGTAAGTGTAAATTACATCAGGATCGGTTAGTCTCTCTGCATGCCTGGAATCTTCCAAGTGTGTTCAATTCTGGCAAGTGTGCTATGATAAAGGCGCCAGAATCCTACTCGGCTTATAGCTGCAAATTGGCAGGCTTGCATGTTATGATAACCTTGGCGGCTGAGCACTAACAGTACAGACTGGGGACACGATGTATGTCTAGAGATGTTGAAAAACAAACCTTTTCTCATGTATAGACCTTCGGGAAAGCTATCTCCGCAAAAACAACTAAGCAGTGTTGTGTGCAAAAAGCAGCAAAGGGAAAAATGGCATCTAAAATCCTAATAAGCCATGCTAACTTAACATGCACGCAGAAAGAGGCCCATAAACCACACTAAACCCCCCATGTTCTGGGATCATACAGCACTTAGGGCAAACATAATAGAACGCAGAGTTCAAGTTCGAGGGAGACAGAACCAAGTTCAGAAATTTTGCAAACTTGAAATTTAGGAATGAAAATTCAAAAATCCAAATCAAGGAATACAAACACACGTGGACATTGTGAAAAGACATCAAATATATAAGGAATAATCTAGACAAAAATTAAAAATATTCACGAGTTCAGCACGTGTCTATGATGCAAAAAAAAATCATACAACATGTAAGCACCAAATATTGCAACTGCTTCCAAAAAGAAGTAGTTGTTATCATCCATGAACATTTCAGCCACCCAATTAAGCAAGGGGAAAGAACATACACGTTCCTCGATTGCAGGAGCCTCTAGCATCATCAGAGGACAACTCGGCCTATTTCAAGATAACTGCGATCCAGAAAGTCATTGGACACAGTCCAAATGTTACAAAAGGGGGATGATGGACGGAGCGCTTGAACAAACCAAACACTCACCCCCAGTCAACTGATCTGGGTTTAATCCATCACCATTCTTTAGTTCACTCAGCCACCCCAGTTCAGACATGGCTATATGCAAATCAGTCTGACCCTGTGCCATATGGGAACAGTCCAGCCCGAACTGCCAAGCCATGTCTTCTCTGGACCGGAAACAAGCATCCTGGGACCGGTTTCGGATTCATAATCCTCATCAGCCAGGATATCTTGAATCCAGTGGCAAAGTGAACAAGGGACTCACGTCTGAATATACCCTGCCACACTTAGGGCGAACAAAGTGATACAAAAGGGGGATGATGGACGGAGCGCTTGAACAAATGAAACACTCACCCTTAGTCAACTGATCTGGGTTTAATCCATCACCATTCTTTAGTTCACTCAGCCACCCCAGTTCAGACATGGCTATATGCAAATCAGTCTGACCCTGTGCCATATGGGAACAGTCCAGCCCGAACTGCCAAGCCATGTCTTCCCTGGACCGGAAACAAGCATCCTGGGACCGGTTTCGGATTCATAATCCTCATCAGCCAGGCTATTTTGAATCCAGTGGCCAAGTGAACAAGGGACTCACGTCTGAGTATACCCTGCCACACTTAGGGCGAACAAAGCGATACAAAACGGGGATGATGGACGGAGCGCTTGAACAAATCAAACACTCACCCCCAGTCAACTGATCTGGGTTTCATCAATCACTATTCTTTAGTTCACTCAGCCAACCAAGTTCAGACATGGCTATATGCAAATCAGTCTTACCCTGTGCCATATGGGAACAGTCCAGCCCGAACTGCCAAGCCATGTCTTCCCTGGACCGGAAACAAGCATCCTGGGACCGGTTTCGGATTCATAATCCTCATCAGCCAGGCTATCTTGAATCCAGTGGCCAAGTGAACAAGGGACTCACGTCTGAGTATACCCTGCCACACTTAGGGCGAACAAAGCGATACAAAAGGGGGATGATGGACGGAGCGCTTGAACAAATCAAACACTCACCCCCAGTCAACTGATCTGGGTTTAATCCATCACCATTCTTTAGTTCACTCAGCCACCCCAGTTCAGACATGGCTATATGCAAATCAGTCTGACCCTGTGCCATATGGGAACAGTCCAGCCCGAACTGCCAAGCCATGTCTTCCCTGGACCGGAAACAAGCATCCTGGGACCGGTTTCGGATTCATAATCCCCATCAGCCAGGCTATCTTGAATCCAGTGGCCAAGTGAACAAGGGACTCAAGTCTGAGTATACCCTGCCACACTTAGGGCGAACAAAGCGATACAAAAGGGGGATGATGGACGGAGCGCTTGAACAAATCAAACACTCACCCCCGTCAACTGATCTGGGTTTAATCCATCACCATTCTTTAGTTCACTCAGCCACCCCAGTTCAGACATGGCTATATGCAAATCAGTCTGACCCTGTGCCATATGGGAACAGTCCAGCCCGAACTGCCAAGCCATGTCTTCCCTGGACCGGAAACAAGCATCCTGGGACCGGTTTCGGATTCATAATCCTCATCAGCCAGGCTATCTTGAATCCAGTGGCCAAGTGAACAGGGGACTCACGTCTGAGTATACCCTGCCACACTTAGGGCGAACAAAGCGATACAAAAGGGGGATGATGGACGGAGCGCTTGAACAAATCAAACACTCACCCCCAGTCAACTGATCTGGGTTTAATCCATCACCATTCTTTAGTTCACTAGGCCACCCCAGTTCAGACATGGCTATATGCAAATCAGTCTGACCCTGTGCCATATGGGAACAGTCCAGCTCGAACTGCCAAGCCATGACTTCCCTGGACCGGAAACAAGCATCCTGGGACCAGTTTCGGATTCATAATCCTCATCAGCCAGGCTATCTTGAATCCAGTGGCCAAGTGAACAAGGGACTCACGTCTGAGTATACCCTGCCATATCTGTAACTCCTTGCGACAAGATATGCTGCACTGTAAATACGGTGCATCCATGGTGTTGCAAGGAGGGCAAACTGAGATGTGTTACAGCGATGCAACACCACATGAAGTGTGAAGTTGTGTGCGTAAAACTGAGAATTATCTGAGCAGGAAAAGGCTGTGTTTGGGAGACTGACAGTGTGAGAAAGTCAAGTAAATTGGATTTGTGAGAGGACAGACTTGAAAGAGGGAATGGAATGTGTGCATGGGTATAGGAGAGGAGAGTGTCATTGAGATGTGACACAGTTAGAGAACGTGTAAGTGAAAATGGGTTGGATAAGAGAGTGTGGGACCGAAAAGAGGGGCTTTGAAAGAAGGGTGTGAAAGGGTAGAGTCGAAGATATGTGAAAGCAAGATGTGAGTAAGAAATGTATGAGAGACAATAAGTGATTTTCAGAAAAAAGTGTGCATGCTGAGCTTGAGGGAAGTGTGCATGTAGGAAAGTGACCTTTTTGGTTGGTCACCCTCCTTCACTTTTGCTCTGGATGCAATGATTGAGAATTGAAAGAGCATTGGGACCTGCTAACCACTGTCAGAATCACAAGCAATCTTACCTTTCAGATGCTTGCATGTTGATTTCGCAGAGATGTTATGGATTGTCTTCCCAGTACCCTAACCTACAACCTGTGTTATTAATTAGACTCTAAGGCTAAGCAGTTGGGTTCAGGGAGGAAGGACCAGATCCTGGACGCAAGCTGCTCCGTGTTATCGACCTGCCAGGCAGCAAGGAAGATTGTAACTAAACTGCTGTGTGGTTTATGGGCCTCTTTTTGCATGCATGTTAAGTTAGCATGGCTTATTAGGAGTTTAAACGCCATTTTTCCCTATGCTGCTTTTTTGCACACAACACTGCTTAGCTGTGCGGAAATGGGGTCCCCCTAAAAAAGCTCAAGAGATCATTTGACCTTTTATAGTTTTATAATACATAGTTCCTGGATAGGGAGGGTGCTTCAAATAGGCACTTGTATCACCTGTTTGCACTGTCATTATAATATGACTCCTCCTTTTATATTTTATGGAATTTTAACCATGCTGACCGCATTATTCTTAATCATATGTGTTCTTATGTTGATTAAAATACTGCGCATGGGATCACGTAGTTAAAATAAACATATTAACCTTACCATGTCTCTATTTTACTCCTGTTGTGTACCGGTATGAACGTATAACAAAAGAGTGTTCTCACTTCTCACCATTCCTGAGATGGTCCTTAGTCGCATGTTCTAGGTTGTCTAATCATTGGTTTCTTTGCTATAGGACGAAGAGCTAATGTGACACTGATTGCTAGTCTGGTAGGGGATTTTGGGCATTAAGGTGAGATTTGGCACACCCTAATTCACTGAGGTACTAGGTCTCTATGCACAATTCTGTGTCTGAGCAGAATCCCTGTAACATGGTGCCGCCAACGAGTGTGGTCTTATTGTGAGACACTTGAGGAGCGCTTCTATCAGTCTACGACCCCCTCACTATCGTTTCCGGTTGACGGTAGTGGCGGATAAAAAACCTACCTATATTTACATAGGTTGATTCGAGCTTGATAATTCTCAAAGGTGTCGTCTTTGAATTACTACCCAGTTGTGCATTATAGTATTGTATTGTACTTCTCTATTACTGTTTTGATATGGCTGCGGTTGATATACCGGCTCACAGTTGTGTAGCTGTGCGTACTCAGTTGCAGGAATACCTCGTTTCTCTAGAGGGACAGGCGGTGGTTTTTGTAGTCTCTGCTGATGTGGAGTACCCGTTTGAGATGTATTACTCATGGGTCACATTTCCCGCGGTGGATGCTGTTTCTGGTGTTTTTTCACTCGTATACCCCCGCTGATGCTCCTGCAGTGTATGCTCTATATCAGACAGTAGAAATTCCGATTTCTGTTTAGCAGCATGCCGTTTGGTTTAATGGGGCCCTCCCACATGTTTTTACAGCGGTCAGACAGTGACCGTTGTCCATTCCAGGCGCTACTTGGCCTGTGTTGGCTGCTTACACTCCGCATCTTCAGGCGGGGGTATGACAGCCCAGCAACTGCGACCCCTATATGCCTCTTTGGTCACAGTTATTAGGGGTCTGGTTCACTACATTACTCACATCCTCCCGGAGGGACCTCGGGTGGTGTGACGCATCCAGTTGGTGGTGGCGGACTCAAACTTAGGGGCCGATTAGGATGGCGGACGGATCGCCACTGTCATGCAGGTAGTGGCGATCCCTCCGCCATCCTTGCAGGTCCGCCACCTATTTCCCCCGCCATATTACAATGGCGGGGGGACCGTGGCGGACAGGAAGACCGTCTGCCACTTTTCCGCCACGGTCACCTTGCAACCGCGGCGGAAAAGGTCTAATATGGTGGCACATCCTTGATTGGCAATAAATAATAAATTGCCGTTGATTATATGTTTTGCTGTTGCGGCTTATCACATTGATGCATTTATTTGATCTAGAGTATAATGTTCATACTCAAAAAAGCTTCAATTAGTAAACATTGACTGTTTGCGATATTGAGAAAGAATAGTCTATGGACCATTGTTTTGTAATACTGTATGATATTTTGTCTTGGCCGCTCCACAAGGGGAGGAGGTGATCCTTCCCGCTTTCCCACACACTGTGCCGAAGGAGCATGTACTACAATTTGCAGAATATTCGGCTAAAGCGCTTGTGCCGGCGTTGTACCGTACTCACTGTGGATGGGACACATTCATTTTCCCCTCCACATGAGATCCCTTTGCGGTCCATGCCACATCCAGGACCCCAATACTCCATTCGGCGAGAGACGAAAACCTCTGTAGCCAAAATCCTTGAACAAATGGAATATCAAGGTGTAATTGAAACGTCTGTGTCTCTGATGGATAACCCACTTTTTACTGTGACCAAGCCAGTTGGCTCGTACCGTTTGGTGTTGGATTACCGCCACTTAACCTCACATTGTCGTAGGTGTGCGGTGCAGAATACTCACAGCTCTGCTCTCATGGATAGTCTTGTGCGTGAAAGGTTCAAAACCACGCTTGACATTTCCAATGGCTTCTTTGCTCATAACTAGTCCCCCCTTAGTAGTCAGTGGACGAGTTTTACCTGTGGCAGCAAACAACGCCAATGTATTCGTTTGGCCATGGGCTACCATAACAGCCAAGGCGTCTTTGCCTCGCGTATACTGCTTGAGAAGCTCGACGCAGATGCATGTTCATATGTGGATGACATCTATCTCACAGACGACGAATTATGGCCTCATCTGTTCCGTGTTGGCCGCATCATTTGCCGTTTTGTGGACTTTGGCTATAAATTCAACTTTGAAAAATTGCATATTGCAGAGTACACAGTGTTCCTGGGCTACGAGCTCAACAATGAAGGTAGAGGCTTGGCTCATCACTTCTTTGAGAAATGCGCACTTTTGCACACTCCCACAACGCTGAAAAAGATACAATGCTTGCTGGACTTTTTGAATTTCGGACAAACATATATTCCGAAATATGCCCAGCATATCAAACCGCTCTATGCATTAATACAACCTACGTTATCCAAATCGTGCTGGCTGCCAGAACATTCAGCCATCTTGCAATCTTTGCAGGCTGACCTACTTGAATCTAAGTTCTTGTCGACTCGTGATTTACGTATTTACGTTATCCTTGTAAATACGGGGCAGTGTCAAAAACAATAAGTGTTGCGGTGGAACAATACCGCAATACTCTTTGCCCTCCCTTTTCAAACTGAGCGTGAAAGGGTGCCTTATTTACAAGGTGCAAAATCAACAGGTGATGAACAGCATGCAGAACAATATTATACATTCACCCCAGTACAGAGATCTGGGCCTAAATTCATCGTTTTTTTCCATCGTTTCTTTTCTAACCTTGCCTTTCCAGTTTGAACCCAGCCGTATGCAAATCAGTCTTGACCCTGTGCCTCATGGGAATGGTCCAGCCTGAACTGCGAAGCCAGGTCCTCCCTGGACTGGAAACAGGCATCCTAGGACCGGTTTCGGGGTTTCAGCCCTCATCAGCCAGGATAGCTTGATTCCAGTGGCATGGAGAGCACAGGACTCACGTCTGAGCATACCTGTCCCACTCGGGTGACGAATGCAAAAACAACAGTTGATGGACAGAAAGCAGAACAATGTCATACATTCACCGCAGTAAAGAGATCTGGACCTAAATCCTAAGTTTTTTGCTCACCATGCCTTTAAGTTTGAACCCAGCCATATGCAAATCAGTCTTGACCCTGTGCCCCATGGGAACAGCCCAGCCCGAACTGCCAAGCCATGTCTTCCCTTGACCAGAAACAAGCATGCTAGGACCGGTTTCCGGCTATCAGCACTCATCAGCCAGGATAGCTTGATTCAAGGGGCATGGAGAGCACAAGATGTATGTAAGATATAAGTTACCATCATGAAGCATCAAAAGCAGGGTCTCCTACTGACATATGTCCTCCAAATACGATGGCCCTGATTGCTATTATCTGTGCTGCTTCAATTCAGGAGATTTTCAACTCCTCTATTGCCAATGGCACCATTCCAATGGCGTGGAAAGAAGCCCATGTCCTCCCCATTCTTAAAAAACAAACAGCAGATCAAAAGGTCCTGAACAACTACAGACCGATATCATTGCTCCCTTTCTTGGGGAAAATACTGGAAACCCACATAAATAAGCAATTGAGCCACTATCTAGAGTCTAATAACATCTTGGATCTATCGCATTCCGGCTTTCGGCCGGGCTTTAGCACTGAGACTTCCTTATTGGCAGTCACAGATACAATTAGATGGACCTTGGACAAAGGAGGATCTGCAATGCTCGTTCTCTTGGACCTCTCCACAGCATTCGATACTGTGTCCCATCGACTGCTTGTGGAGAGGCTCCAGGACTGTGGGGTGGGGGATCTTGCTCTGAAATGGCTAATGAGCTTCTTGGCCGACAGGAAACAACTGGTTATGTTGGGTCCCTACAGGTCAAAAAAATGTAACTTCATAAGGGAGTTCCGCAGGGCTCATGCCTGAGCCCTACTCTCTTCAACGTTTATTTGGCCCCATTGGCTAAGATTGTGCGACGCTATGGGTTTGAGGTCGTCTCATATGCAGACAACACTCAACTGATCTTTCCCATTGGGTCAAATTTAGAAGAAGAGAAAGTGCGCTTCTCGGCGGGAATGTTGGCTATCTCAAATTGGATGGCAGAATCATGCCTCCAATTAAATCCTGAGAAAACAGAGTTGATATTGCTGGGGAAAGCGCAGGACCTAAACTTGGCTGCCTGGTGGCCTGCCCAGTTAGGCATGGCACCCACCCCTTCAACATCAGTAAAAAGCTTGGGAATACAACTGGATGACAAATTGACCATGAAGGACAACATTAGAAACATTATAATTTTGTGCTATTATAGCCTCCAATTACTAAGTGGAATCATTCCATATTTACCACTAAAGCATCGTAGAATGGTGGTCCAGGCGATGGTGGTGAGCCGTTTGGATTATGGAAATGCCTTGTTGGTGGAAGTAGGAGAGACCGTGATAGCAAAACTTCAAGTCATCCAAAGCACGGCAGCCCGGATGGTATTAAATCATCCTCCGGGCTCGCCATCTCTACCTCTGTTGAGAGAGCTTCACTGGCTTCCAGTGAAAAAGAGATCTTTCTTTAAGACGTGCTACCTTACTTTCAGAGCTATTAATGGAATGGGCCCTAAATACTTGCAAAATAAACTCTGCAAACAGACCTCTTGTCGTAACTTAAGATCGAAT
Organism: Lissotriton vulgaris; assembly: GCF_964263255.1. Lineage (NCBI taxonomy): Eukaryota > Metazoa > Chordata > Amphibia > Caudata > Salamandridae > Lissotriton > Lissotriton vulgaris. The sequence goes on from NC_141692.1 coordinate 4,070,338, forward strand.
GGAAAGGCTCTGCTGATGATCCCACGTATTTGGCGGTCACGTTCTGGTGGCAAAGCCTTCTCGTATGTTGCCCCCAAATATTGGAATTCCCTGCCAGAAGCCTTGCGTAGGTCTACTTCCTACCTGGTCTTTAGGAAACTCTTGAACGCTTTCTTGTTTTAATATCTCACAAGCTTTGGTGTCCAATCTTTCCCTCTTTCAGGTGTGTCTCGTTGGCGCTGAGATGCCCCCGGGTGAGTCTTGCACGGTATAAGAGACCCTTAACATGACATAACATAACACAACAAGACTCATGTCTGCGCATACCCGTCCCACTCTGGGTTACTAATGCAAAAAAAATAGTTGATGGACAGAATGCAGAACAATGTCATACATTCACCCCAGTACAGAGATCTGGGCCTAAATCCATCGTTTTTCTGCTCACCATGCCATTCCAGTTTAAACCCAACTATATGCAAATCAGTCTTGACCCTGTGCCCCATGGGAACAGTCCAGCCTGAACTGCCAAGCAAGGTCCTCCCTGGCTGGAGAGGGGTGAAACCCCGAAACCGGTCCTATGATGCTTGGTTCTGGTCCAGGGAGGACCTGGCTTGGCAGTTCGGCCCCACCAGCCGCCCCCATTGCTCTGTGCCCACTCACTTCTTTCCTATGACCGCTGTTTTGGTATTGCTTTTTGCTTTGTGACTGTATTTGCCTTGTGCATCTTGTTCTCTTTGCCTGTGCTTGTTTCCTCCCACCTGCCCGTACCCTCGCCGACCCTGCTCCCCACCGCTGCGTCCCCTGCGGCCCACCCCCCTGCCCCCATTGGTCTACTCCCCCCACCCAGCTACTCATCCCTCCCACCTCCCCTTCTTATCGCGGCTGCTGCGCGGCAGTGAGAGCGACCCTTGACCCTGTTTCCAGGCAGGTCGCTCCCCACGCTGCGCAGCTCCACCTGACTGCGCCTGTGCTCCTGTGTCCAGCCGCTACTTCTGAGGGTGTTTGAGGCCCGCCTCCACCCGCAGGCTACCACCTGCACCTCATCCCTGATGGCCAGTTTTAGTCCTTAGGTTTGCTCTGTGCCCGCTCGTGTTTTCCTGTGTCTGCTGTTCTTGTATTGCTTTTTTGCTTTGTGACTGTATTTGCCTTGTGCCACTTGGTCCCTGACTTTGCCTGTGCTTGTTTCATCCCTCTGTGCCCGTTCCCTCGCCTATCCTGCTCCCTGCCGCTGCTTCCCCCGTGGCCCGGCCCCCCCAACCACCATTGCTCTGTGCCCGCTCGCTTCTTTCCTGTGACCACTGTTTTGGTATTGCTTTTTGCTTTGTGACTGTATTTGCCTTGTGCCTCTTGTTCCCTTTGCCTGTGCTTGTTTACTCCCCTGTGCCCATTCTCTCGCTGACCCGCTCCCCGCCGCTGCATCCCCTGCAGCCCTTCCCCCCCACCCCCATTGGTCCACTCCCACCACCCAGCTGCTCGTCCCTCCCACCTCCCCTTCTTATGGCAGCCGCTGCGGGCCCCGCCGCTGGCGTACCTAAGGCGCGCCAAAGGCAAGCCCGTCTGCGCCTGTCTGCGCCCGTCTACGCCCATCTGTGCCTGGACAGCACCCAGCACCAGAACCCCTGGACCCCGAAGACACCCCTGCACCCGACTGCACTACGACGCCAATACCCTCCACACACTCAACCCCGACGAGAACACGCCTGCTACCGGGCCACAACGAAGCGCACCCATGGGCCCTTCCCCTGCTGGAACTGAAGCCTCACCAGCATCCAGCCCGCCAAACCATCAAGCAAAGATCCCAACCACCTCCAATGCATCCTCCGCCTTCCTGACGGAGACCTGGCTGAACACCACCTCAGCATCAGACATCGCCATCACCATCCCAGAAGGCTACAAGATCTCCCAAAGAGACCGCATCAATGCAGTGGGAGGGGGTATCGCCATTGTCCACAAGAACACCATCACAGTCTCGACCAACTCCGATGACACCCTCAACACCGCCGAGCACCTGCACTTCCAGATACACACCAACCCCAAAACCACCCTCAGAGGAACCCTCGTCTACAGACCACCCGGACCCCGACCACAGTTCAGCGACTTCATCGGCGACCTCATCAGCTTCCATGCCCTCGCCTCTACGGACTACATCCTCCTCGGGGACCTGAACTTCCACCTCGAGGACAACAACGATGCAAACACCACCGCCCTAATAGACAACCTCGCGCACCCCGGACTCAGACAGCTCGTAGCAACACCCACCCATGCCGCTGGACACACACTTGACCCCATCTTCTCCGCAAGTCCCCACATCTTCTTCAACCACACCACCGAACCCCACTGGACCGACCACAGATGCCTCCATTTCACCTTCAGGAAACCCACCACCACACCCAACAGATGCCACGCCGCTGCTCGGGCAAGGTCACCAAAGACCAACCGACCACCACCCTCGCCATGAGACCACCCCTAACCCCACCAACCCTGACACCACTGACCTCAACCAGTGGATCAAGGACCACCGCCGCCAACCACCCCAGCAAGAAAGCTATATGGTTCACCAAAGACCTCCAAGCCTCCAAGCACACGTGTCGAAAAACTGGAAAATAACTAGCTCTGCGAACGAATACCAAACAGCTACACGGCCCACAAGAACACCACCAGCAGACACCGCCAAATCATCAGGACTGTCAAGATGACCACATTCAAGGTCCGCCTTGACAACAAAGCACACAACAGCAAAGAGCTCTTCAACATCGTGAAAAAACTCTCCAACCCCAGCTCCAACACTAACGACATTCCCCCCTCTCAAGAACTGTGCGGCTCGCTGGCCAACTTCTTCCACTACAAGATCGCCGACATCCACAACAGCTTCAACGCCATGACCCCCACATCCACTGCCGAGCCCACCACCACCCCTGCGACCACCCTACCCACCAGCCGCCTGATTGCCTGGTCCAACGTCAGCGACGAAGACACCATCAACACCATGAACTCCATCCACTCCGGACCTCAGTCTGACCCATGCCCACACCACATTTTCAACAAAACCATCACAGCCATCGCCCACCATCTCTGGAAAATGATCAACATCTCCTTCGAGACAGCAACCTTCCCGGAAAGCTGGAAGCATGCCGAGATCAACGCCTTACTGAAGAAACCCAAGGTGGATCCCAGGACCTCAAGTATTTCCGGCCCATCTCCCTACTCTAGTTCCCAGCAAAAGTCATAGAGAAAATTGTCAACAGACAACTGACCCGATACCTAGAAGACAACAACATCCTGGACCGATCCCAGTCTGGCTTCCGCAGCAACCACAGCACCGAAACCGCCCTAATTGCTGCCACCGACGACATCAGAACCCTAATGGACAAAGGAGAAACAGCCGCCGTCATCCTTCTGGACCTTTCAGCCGCCTTTGACACGGTTTGCCATCACACCCTAACAGCGCACCTCCACGATGCCGGAATCCAAGAGGAGGCCCTGGCCTGGACCACCTCCTTCCTCTCCGGCAGAACCCAGAGCGTCCGCCTCTCACCCTTCCGTTCCAAGACCACCGAGATCATCTGCGACGTACCGCAATGATCCTCTCTCAGCCCAACGCTTTTCAATATCAACATGGCTCCACTCGCCCACGTCGCCCATCAGCATAGCCTCAACATCATCTCCTATGCCAACAACACCCAGCTGATCATCTCACTCACCGAACACCCTCTCACCACCAAAGACACCCTCCACAGGGGAATGAAGGCCGTCGCGAATGGATGAAGGACAGCAGGCTGAAGCTGAATTCTGACAAGATGGAGGTCCTCATCCTCGGCTCCACCCCCTCAGCCTGGGACAACTCCTGGTGGCCTACCTCTCTGGGAACAGCACAAGCACCAACCAACCACACACGCAACCTAGGGGTCATCCTCAGATCCACCCTCTCTATGACCAAGCAGGTGGAAAGGTGGGATTTTCCCTCTAGAATCAGAACAATTTTCTAGAGTCCCGCCACAGGTCGACTAGACCTTTTTACCTGTCATAGAGTGTAGAAGGCAATCTATCTCAATATCATAACATCAGTTCGAACCATCCCCATTGCTTTCCCCAAAGAACCACTGACAAAAAGTCAAGTTTAAAGATTTATTATAAAGCCAAACACAGTTAGTCAAGTCAAGTCAATAGATTTATATAGCGCGCTACATACCCAGAGGGTCTCAAGGCGCTTGAAGAAGGGTGGGGAATTACTTGTCAAATATCCACGTTTTGAGTTGCTTTCTGAATGCTAGGTGGTTCTGAGTAAGGCGAAGATGAGTGGGAAGTGAGTTCCAAGTTTTAGCTGCTAGGTAGGAGAAGGATCTACCTCCCATGGTGGTTTTGTTGATGCGAGGTACAGTGGCAAGGGCTTGGTTGGAGGATCGTAGCTGGCAGGAGGGGGTGTAGAAGGATAGTCGTGTGATGAGGCATTCGGGTCCGATTTCGTAGAGTGCTTTGTGTGCGTGGGTTAGGAGCCGGAAGGTAATCCTCTTATTGACGGGGAGCCAGTGGAGGTTTTTCAGGAGACCAGAGATGTGTTCTTTACGCGGGATGTCTAGTATGAGTCTGGCTGAAGCGTTCTGGATGCGTTGGAGTTTTTTCTGGAGTTTTGCGGTGGTACCGGCGTAGAGGGTGTTTCCGTAGTCCAGTCGGCTCGTGACCAGAGCGTAGGTGACCGTTTTTCTAGTTTCGGTGGGGATCCAACGAAATGTTTTTTTGAGCATGCGAAGAATGTTGAAGCAAGATGAAGAAACGGCGTTGACTTGTCTGTTCATCGAGAGTGAGGAATCCAGGATGACGCCCAGGTTCCGTGCGTGGTCCGTCGGGGTGGGTGCTTTTCCAAGGGCCTCTGGCCACCAAGAGTCATCCCAGGCGGAGGGGGAGGTGCCTAGGATGAGGACTTCTGTTTTGTCTGAGTTCAGTTTCAGACGGCTGTGCTTCATCCATTCGGCTACTTCTTTCATTCCTTCGTGCAGGTTGGTTTTGGCCGTGTTAGGGTCTCTGGTGAGTGATAGGATCAGTTGAGTGTCATCCGCGTAGGAGATGATGTTGAGATTGTGTTGGCGAGCGATGGCCGCCAGGGGGCTCATGTATACGTTGAAGAGGGTGGGGCTGAGTGAGGATCCTTGTGGTACGCCGCAGATGACTTCAGTGGCCTCTGACTTGAATGGTGGAAGGCGGACTCTCTGGGTTCTTCCGGAGAGGAACGAGGTGATCCATTCCAGTGCTTTTCCTTGGATTCCGACGTTTCTGAGGCGTTGTAGAAGGGTGCTATGACAGACCGTGTCGAAGGCTGCGGAGAGGTCGAGGAGGATGAGGGCGACTGTGTCTCCATTGTCCAGTAGAGTTCGAATGTCGTCTGTTGCTGCGATGAGGGCGGTTTTAGTGCTGTGTTTGGCTCGGAAGCTGGATTGTGAGGAGTCGAGGGATTTGTTGGTTTCGAGGAAAGCGGCGAGCTGGTTGTTGACCGCTTTCTCGATGACTTTGGCCGGGAATGGAAGGAGTGAGATAGGGCGGTAGTTTTTGAGTTCGGTGTGTATATAAACACCTCAGTAACAGGTTCAAAAGATAAACAGGCACTAGTACAAACATAATCCTACGGAAAAGTCTCAACCGACTAAGGAACAACACGAGTATAATCTCCAGAACCACCAGACTAGCAAGAATTTCTATTATCTGGGTTTTAGTAGGCATCGAAGAAAAGAAGAAATACATCCAGATTAAACTGTCCCTACACTATACTAAGTGACATCCCTACCTAATAGAGTTCCCTTCTAACAAAGGTGTCAGCCGTGGTGACTTCCAAAGAAACTCACTCACTGGTTTCGGGCTTAGCCTATGAACCCATCTCGCTTAGCAAAGCTCTCTGCCTACCCAGCATCTTTCTTCGCCCTCATACGCATCTGCTCTGCTCTCCTGCCGGGGTGCTGTCCCTAATACAAATCCCACAATAAGGGCGACACGCCCTAAGGTACGCCCCTCTCAAAAGTATTAATTTTCAAAGTAACTTCATTACGACATCTTCATCTTTGTTCGGTGAAAAACGGCCTTGGGTCCCAGAGTCTTCTCCTCTTGAAGTTGCTTCCCTAAATTCCGCAGCCACTCCTCCATGTCTGGGGCTACCATCCTAACGCTCATATACAATGGGCCCTTCTCTACTATCTTTGGTTAACCTTGCACCTGCAAAGGAACGCACATAAATCGATTCACAGTTCCATGCTACTTGCAATTAATTTTCCAAAGCAACCTTCTAGGAACGGCATTTCCATGATTTAATGCGAAGTGAAACATTCTTAGCTCGGCCTACACAATCCTCTCTCCCCACCTGGGCCTCTGCACGTTTCGGGATATCACTCGCTAACATTGCCAAACATTTTCGTTCATTAGGCCTACCTCATTATAGCAAAAGAATACATTTTCTAACTGAACACTTCTATATCGTTACATGAAGGCAATAATAAATTTCTAAACATGCATTTAAATACATCAGTGCTTATTCGAACATCCTTTAACTGAATTAGTATTATACTACAAACACATTTCTAAGTTAACATGACATTAGTATTTTCAAAGCACTTTACGTTACTTTAGTTATGTAAATTCTGGCACATAGATACATAGTTCTGTGTCGTATTCAAACATGATTATAATCCTCTATATATGCGGGTGCTGATTACTCGTGAATATGGTGCACCCCTGCAATTTCTAACACAATTTTGTGCTCTCTCAGTCCCCCCTTTGATGACCTGTGTCATCACCACCAACCCACATTCTTTAGGGTAGGGACCGAGCTACACAGCACTTGTTGCAACGTTCCCTCGCCTGAGCATTTCTAATGCCCTTAGACTTCGGTATTGATTGTCCTGCAAGTTCTCCATTCTCTGCTCTTGTACCCTCATCGATCTTGCCAGTCTATTTGATCTATACCATGTGTACAATCTCAGAAATCCCCAAAGTCCAATCACGCATGACACTATGATGATAAGGGTTTCCAGTACATATCCAAGAAAACTCCTTCCCAGGTTTGCAAACCAATTTCCAACAGTCCCAAACCCCTTGCCAACCTTTTCCCAGGTATTCTCTTGCGTCAGATTGTTAATTTCATAGTGAATTGCAGTAATGTTGCGTGTATATTTCTTCAGATCCTTGGAATTGTCTGGAATATACGTGCAACATTCTTGGACCTTTAAAAGTTTGCAGACTCCGCCCTCTTTTGCTAAAAGAACGTCTAAGGCAAGACGGTTTTGTAAAACCATTGCCCTAATCAATAGCATCTCACCTTGAATCAACACCAGTGACTTTGCCGTACTCATCGACAATTCATCCATCACTGTTGCTAATCTCCTTATCTTTACGTCATTCAAAATCACTCTCAACATTGGTATCGCAGCTCCAAACACATCTCCCACTATTGCTCCAGCACTTTCTCCTCTCTTTACCCTTGTTAATTTTCCACCCTCTACTTGAGCAAAGTCCTCAGTATAATATATCTTAGGAAAAATAATCGCCAGGTAACATGTCCCATACCACTTATCCGGCAACCTCACGTACGCATTTTTCCCACAGACAAAGTACACCGTAGGGATCACTTGCACCACGCTCTTCAGGAAATCCTTGGTGTAATATTCTAACGTGAAAGTGTGTTCACATGTTGTCTGACCCACATACACATTTTCGTAATAAGTCTTTGGCCTATGCAAACACAACTTCCCTTTCTGCACTACGTCCAATGCTATCGGACCATAGCTTCCTCTTGTCTTATGTCCAAGTTCCTCATCCGTCCAATCTACTTTGCCCATACCTGACATCTGTAACTGCTTTTGTTTTTGATATCTATCTTCTACCTGTTCTATGAACTTCTTCTCTACCTCTGTCAATGAGCAGGTCAAGTTGTGTCGGTGTGCATATGAGGTGTCTATGGCTTTCGTTGGAATGAAAAAGTATCAAAGTCTATCCTCTGACTTATAATAATCCCACTTGTTTAGGTGCTTATAATTTGGGACTTCCGGTAGCACAGCATCATAATTCGAAAAGAAATATTCAAAATGAGTCCGCCCATAAAATATGCTAAGCAGCAAACTACATGAAATTCCATATGTCAACGGCAGGTGATGGTATCTAATACCCTCGTCTACTGAAGCTGGCAATTGCATACACACATAACAATCCTTCTCATCCATCGCATCAATGTACTCATACAACAACTTAGCATACCCATTCTTCCCAAAGTTTCCTTTGGACAAATCTGCATGTAACCTACAGCTTTCTTCCGCTAGCAAACCTTTCTCGGCTCCTATGTCTACCTCTTTCTGGCTAGGAATGGTAGGTGTAGGTGTTCCCGCGACCCCCGCTTCCTGCTCTTGTGGTGCTAAATAAGAAACTAAAACTACTACAAATATAAAGAAAATCACTAACCCTATAAGTGTGCCTATAATACATTTTGCCCTACGAGTCGGGTTCTCAGCCTCCATGGTCTCAGACAGTGCGATTCGTTTCTAGCACAAACACAAAGTCTCTTGGTTTTAGGAATTTCTCGAACCACACCTGGAAGCAGAGACCCCTTTTTTACTTCTTCATTTTCATTTGGCAATCGGGTGACCCTAACCCTTCTCCGTCCTCTAAGGGATGTCCCTAATTTTCTTCTTCTTCCACTCGGCCCTAAATAATTTCAACAGTTATTTACAAAGTCTTTACTGATCAATTATAAGATTTTCTCCAACTGCACAGAGTACGTAATCCAAAAGTTCCATGTGAAGGACTACTGATTCATAAGCAGGTATTTCGGGGCCAAATGTAGGAAAAGCCAGTCTATTCAGGATTAAGTCATTTATCTTGCTTAGGAAAGGGGGATTATGGAGTGTGATAGTCGGTATACCTTCAATTTCCAGTCCAGGTACCAACAGTATCACTTCCAACTTAAAATTGGGAGTCGAATCGGTCACCAGCACCGACCTCACCCTCTCGTATCTAAGTACACCTGGCATTTGTCAAAGGGTAGGTCCACTCCGGAGTGGGGTATCTTCTGCAAGGTACTCTCACCCTCCTTGATCTCCTCGGACTCTTTTCCTCTGACTCTTGGCTTTCTCCTTCCGGGTCTGATTCTTCAGATACAGGTGCAAGATCTCTTTCAGAGATCAGCCTCACATTCAGCCTTTTCCGTCTTTCAGGCCAACTCGCCTCTGTGCTTTTCACTCCTCTGCTCCTCGTCGGCACAACTTGCTCATCACTGCCTTCAGCTCTTTCAGGGTTGAGATCACCTTCACAGCAGCTTCCCCATTTGGAGGCAGATTCGGTGTCACTGCCGTCGTGATCTCCCTTAGCTCGGTCAGATGAGTTACCAGTTTCTTCAGACACCCCCACAGCTTGACTTGTCCCATCTAGTGGATCTTCCTCCACAGCTGGATTTTCTTCAACGAGAGGAGCTGTTTCTTCCAGGGGCGCTGGGACTCTTCGGGTGTGCGAAGCATGTATCCAATTTGGCAATCCACTGCACTTCACGGCAGTGTTCGTCACCAGGATGACTTGGAATGGCCCTCTCCAGCGGACGTCCAAGCAGCTCTTCCTCACGTGCTTCCGCACCAGAACCCAGTCACCCAGACACAGGTCGTGACAAAGGTCTCGAGAAGCCGGGATTTCAGCAGTCTGCACCTGAAGGGACACAGAATGGATGACGTCAGATAGTCCCTTGCAGTAGTCAAGAATCAGATCATCTGTGATATTTAGCAAGGCTGCTGAAGGGACGGACGGCAAACTCATAGCTCTTCCCATCAGCACCTCATGAGGTGAAAGTCCTGTCCTCCTGTCTGGTATACTACGCATGCTCATTAACACCAACGGTAAAGCATCTGGCCATTTCAGAGACTTGGATGAACATACTTTCGCCATTTTTGTTTTGAGTGTTCCGTTTATTTGCTCCACTATACCAGAAGCCTCTGGTCGATAGCTACAATGCAGTCTCTGATCAATGTTCAATGCAGGCAGAGCATTTTCACAACTTTGCTGTTAAAGTGTGTCCCTCTGTCCGATTCCAAAGAGGTCGGGACCCCGAACCTAGGCACTAGTTCCCTCAACAATAATTTTGCTACTGTGAGTGTGTCACACCTACGAGTTGGGTATGCCTCAACCCATCTGGAAAACACACATACAATCACCAAGACATATCTGAGGCGATTACACTTCGGCATCTCAATACAATCCAGTTGCATTCGGTTGAAAGGCCCTCCAGACCTCCCGACATGACTTAACGTGACTGGTGTCCTTTTCCCCACATTCATCTGTTGGCACGTAACACACCTCTGACACACCGCTTCCGCAGCCCTTCTAAACTTGGGATTGTACCAAGTCTGCCTGAACACTCGTATCATTGCATCTCTCCCCAAATGCACAGGACCATGTATCTGTCGCGCCATCGGGCTCACTAGTTCATTCGGCAACACAGCTCTCCCATCGGCTGAAATCCACAAGTCCAGATCCCCTTTGGTACAACCAGAAGTTACCCATACTCTTTTCTCAAAGTCAGACGCTTGCTCCTGCATCTTCCTCAATTCATCCCAGGTATCTGCCACTTCAAGTATCATGTTTAGCTCGGTCCCCCTATGCATCCCCTCAATAACCTGGTCAGTGAATGAGTAAGCTTGTTCGGCACAGTAACGTGCAACTTCATCCGCATAACGGTTTCCCAGGGACACAAAATCAGCACCTTTGCTATGTGCTGTACATTTCACCACAGCGATTTCTTCTGGTCCCTGTAGAGCTTCTAGCAGTAACCTGACAAATTCTCCATTCCTGATAGGGGAACCTGATGACTTCATGTAACCCCTTTGAGACCACAACTGCCCGAAGTCATGAACCACACCAAACCTATGTCGGCTGTCGGTGTATATGGTGACTCGAATTTTGTTGGCTACCAAACAGGCACGCGTCAACGCAACTATCTCAGCCACCTGAGGGGAGTGTACTCCTTCTAAGCAGGCAGCTTCGATTATCCCATGAATCGTGCAAACGGCGAAGGCCGCTCTTAGCTGTCCAGCATTGTCTCTTATACATGAGCCATCTACAAAGAAAATGTCATCAGGGTCTTCCAAAGGCTCATCGACAATGTCTGGTCAAGGTTTGGTGCACAGTTCTGTCACTTCAAGGCAGTCATGGTTGTCACAATCATCATCTAAAACATTTGGCAATGGCATCAGTGTAGCAGGGTTCAAAACTGAGCACCTCTTTAGGGTCACATTCTCCGCAGCAAGTATAACCTGCTCATAGCGTGTAAGCCTATTGTTGGTCAGGTGCTGCGTTTTGGTCCTGGTCATTAACAGTTCTACTGAATGTGGAACATGTACCACCAATGGATGTCCCATCACAATACTCTCACATCTCTCGATGCTGACACCTGTTGCTGCAACGGATTTGAGACATCCGGGCAACGCTGCGGCTACTGGGTCTAAAGTAGCCGAGAAATAAGCAACTGGTCTACGGACACCTCCGTGATCTTGGGTCAAAACTGCTAACGCGCAACCCTCTCGCTCGCAGCAGAACAATGAAAACAATTTGGTGTAATCAGGCATTCCCAGAGCCGGAGCACGACATAAGTCCTCTCTCAACTCAAGGAAAGCCATCATGCAGTCTGTGTCCCATGGTACCGGATCACTCACGTCCTTGAGCGTCAGTTTCTGTAAGGGCTTCGCCTTCAGGGAAAAATTTGCAATCCACTGGCGACAGTAGCCAACCATTCCCAAGAACATTCTAACCTCTCTTTGTGTGGTAGGCACCATAATTTTCATTATTGCCTCTATTCTGTCTGGAGATACTTTCCTTATTCCCTTCTCTATTCTGTGTCCCAAATACTGTACCTCTGGGAGACAGTATTGTAGCTTACTGGGAGATACCTTGTGACCATTTTCTGCCAGATGGTTCAACAAAGCGATGGTGTCTATTCTACAGGCATCTTCTGTCTCTGACGCAACAAGGAGGTCGTCTATGTACTGTACAAGAACCGAGTTCTGGGGCAGTACTAGACTTTCAAGATTCCTTTTCAATAATTGGTTAAAGATCGATGGGCTCTCTGTATACCCCTGAGGGATACGACACCATGTTAACACGTGATCTTCCAGCTTAAAAGCGAAAAGAAATTGGCTTTCCTCATGTAACGGTATTTAAAAAAATGCCTGACACAAGTCTATCACCGTGAACCACTCAGCCTGTGCTGGAATCTGAAACAATATCACTGATGGATTCGGTACCACTGGACAGCATGGGACGACGATGTCGTTCACTTTTCGTAAATCCTGCACAATCCTGAACTTCCTGCTAGGCTTTCGCAAGCCCATGATCGGAGAGATACGCGGACTGCCCATTATTTCCTTCAGGATTCCCTGTCTAATCATGGATTCAATCACAGGTTTTATTCCCGCAATTGTTTCTGGAGTCAGCTTGTACTGGGGTGATCTTGGAAATTCTGCGTTAGGTCTCACTTGTATCTTAACTGGCTCCACACCTTTGATCAGTCCAATCTCTTCTCCAGTAAAGTCCCAAATTTCCTGCCTGACTGTCTCTCTCAAATCCCAGGGGAGTTCCTCCACTGTTAGTGCAGGATACAGTTCTATGCACACATGTGTGTTTGCAACCTTAAAGGCAACATCATCATCATTTGTCTCCAACTCCACTCCCTTAGGTGTACAGTAGATGGTGCAATTAAGTTTACATAATAGATATCTTCCTAGCAGACACACAGGACAAGAATCACATACCACAAATTGATGGTTGTCCCTAAAGTTTCCTATTCTTACGGGGACTGGTTCAGTCAATGGATTCGTCATCTTCCTATTTGCGACTCCCACAACTTGGATAGTTTGTCCGGAAAGAGGCAAGTTAGGAACTACTGCGGACCGTACAGTAGAACGAGTCGCACCCGTATCCACCAGGAAGGTGGTGGGGTGTCCGGCTACATCAGCTTCTACAAAGGGTCCTCTCTGATCTATCTCTAGTACCGCTCCTAAGGTACAATCCTCCCCTTCACTCAGGCTTCGCCCTGTTACAGGGTCGAAGTGGTAATATTCGTCTCCGTCTACCAAGAGAGGCATCTGATGGTATGTCTTGTTCCCTGCTGCAATCCTCGGTGGCTGGGGAACTGGAGCTCTAGGAGCGGACGTCCCCCCCTTTTGCCGCCTTGAGCTTAACTACTGTTGATCTCGGATCTTGAGGGGCCTGACTCTCCTCTTCCTCTTCCTGTACCTGATTTTCCGGGTTATGAGGACACTCCCGTCTCCAATGCCCGATCTCGTGATACTGATGACACCTAGTTGTCTTTTTCAGAGTCGCCAGGTCTACCCTTGGCCTTGGACCATCCTCACTGTCCCTTTTCTGACCGCCCGATCTTCCTCCTAATGTTCCACTTCCAGACTGACCCTGTCCTCCTGATTGCATCTGGACTAGCATCAGCTTATCCTTGAGCTTCTTAGTCTTAAAGTCTATCTCGTTGCTGCAGTACCTTGCATACCTCAGGATCTCATCTAGAGGTTTGTTCTGCCAACAAATCAAATGTTGTTGTATCATGAGAAAGATCTCGGGTCTCAATCCCAAAACAAACTTGGACACAAACTGTCCCATGTCCTTCGGATCCATCACATCCAAGCCACTGCACTGCTTGAATATCTGCAACAATCTCTCATAGTACTCATGAACTGTCTCCTTCGGTTCTTGCCTAGTTCGGTCTATTTTCACCCAATCTATGTCTTGTGGTGGCACCTTGGTTTTTAACCACGTAATCACTTGCTCGTACTTTATCATTACTCTTGGTGAAGGTCCGTTTGTGAGTGCATCTCGTTCTGGCTCCTCCGTGGGCCATTCAACACTGATCTTACATGCTACCCACAGATCTCCCGGAACCACAATGTCAAACAATGTGTTCAAATCAACCCGCAGTACCGTTGAAATCTTAACAAACCTCTCTACCTGCTTGTACCATTCTACTGGATTCTCTCTCAATTTTGGAAATGTGTTCATAAAAGCAGCCAAATCTCCCCTGCTCCAGGGTACATGCACATATCCTCCGTGAGCTACCTCCCTCAAAGGATATGCTTCTGCATGCATCAGCCCCACTCCTGGAGATGTCTCTATAGTGCTCCGACTAACACTTTTTTTTTTTCGACCACTTTTCCTCCCACTTGTCCAGTTGAACCCATATTCGGATTCCCACAATTAATTCTCTGATGTGGGTTTTTAATCCGATCACTCTCTTCTCGTCTAGATCTTGGTCTGTATACTGTCCCCTGTGGCCACCCTGAAATGCCTTTGTCCTGGTCAGATCCACTGAGTACTTGTTCGCTAATTCAGTTAGCTTCTCGTGAGCTGTCCTAGCTCTACGAGTAACATCTTTCGCTACAAACAACAGTTCATCTGGTTCGTATAGTACTATTCTCTCTAGGGGTATTGTGCCTTCCATTATCTCCTCCACCTCTGACTTAAGTCTTAGCACATCTATTCTCCTTGCCTTTATCACCGCTCTCAATATGCCTTGACTAGAGGTTTCGCTAGAGTCTTTCCCTTTACATTCCTGACTCACTCGTCTGTCCTCCTCAGGGGTATTATGGGGAACACTTCCTCGCTCCCATCTTTCGCAGTCCCAATCTTGTTTTCTCTCTGCAGTTCCATGGGTGAATGTACCCCTATTTTCCTCACTCCCACGGTCCCCTTCCTGTCTGCTTCCATTAGACCTGCAATGGGATACATCCCTGTTCTCCTGATCCAAATGTCTACAATCGTCTCTTGACCTGTCGCTCTGGGTATCCGCGACCGTCTCCCAAGTTCGCAGATCTGGCCTAAGTTCTCTAATCGGTCTTGGCCGTGGCCCTCTCAAATCCATCGGTCCTCTTAGACCCCCTTGTTCTCTAGATGAGTCTGCCGATGCTGCCAAAGGGGTGCTCCTTTCTATGGGTCTGGACCATTGGTTCCACTCGTCCGCCACATTACTCCTATCTTCGCTGACATTCCTTTCTCTATTTATTTGTGGCAGACTCTCGTTTTGTGTCTGTTCTGGGTTGTAGACCAACACTATGGGACCTATGGTAACAGGTACCGTAAGGGCATCCGGTAGCCTCTGAGCGCTGGCCCCCTCTTCACAGTGAACCTGCTGTACAGTGAATCTTCCCACTACTCTCGCTTCTGGGGTCCGTTGAGGTACCCCCTCACCTTCCACCGAGCTAGACCTGTTCCCTACTGGGCCCAAGTCGCTCTCTCTTAGGACTCCACCGTTCACTGTCGACGTCTCTCTTCCTGTTGGTGGTGGTGAGCTCCCTTCTATTTCTGGATTATATGGTGGTGGTCTTTCTGACAACAGCCTCTCTATCAGACTGTCTTCCGTTTCACTGTCATCATCCTCCGTATTCTTTTTCTGCACCTCCCTTTCATTTACCAACAGTGGGTACAACCTATCTCCCTCTATGGTCTGCACTCTCCACCATTTGGCCAGTGCATCCCACCTCGCGTCTTGTACCGCCCTGACTGATCTGTTCACTTTTTCCTGTCTCCTATCCCTGTTCTTCTCGTGGGCTGCCCTGATCCATGCATTCAATGCTTCGAAATGTGTTGGCCTAGGCAAAGGTCGCAAAGAAGACATAATTGCTTTTAGCTGGTACAACACCTCTAATCTGAATGTCCCGTACCTAGGAAACGTCAATTCCTCATTCCCATCAGTCATCTTACACCAGTTCTCAAGCCACAATATAGTATGTAACCCAACATTCGTAGCCATGTAATGAGCTAGCGTATCCTCGGTGGAGCCTCTTCCCCACCCCGAGGTTCAAGTCTCTTTTCTCCCGAAAAGCAACTTCGCAATCCTTTTAGACATTTCATGATGAAACCCACAACAATTCCTTGTTTACTACGCTCGTTTACTTCACAATGACAATCCACCAATCCCAGCGTGACTTTACTCTAATCGCCCTATCCCAGCGCGGCTCTCTTCTGACGTCATTCACTTCTCGCTAACCGCCCAATCTCAGCGCGGCTCCACACTAACCGTCCTATCCCAGCGCGGTTCTTTCTGACGTCACTCGCCTCCGTTTTGCAGCAGTTCCCCTCCTTTCTCCGCTCGTCTCTCGGTCATGCATGCGTCCCAATCATACACTTTGAAATGATCACTTCCGACCAAGTAACCACTTCTCTGACTGTACGTCCACAGTCTGACTGTGATTGTCACCGACTGGCAAATGTCTGTCCGCTTAACGACCAGACAATCGCTTCTCTGATAGGTTACATACACACAGCAACTTCCGACCAGCGTCCGTTACCCACGCATTCACACATTCGTTCCCCCTATCTCGGTCCTGCGGGCGGTCAATGGTACCTCATGACCCCCTTTCTCTGGTCGACAATTACTGTAGGTGTTCGATACACCCGAACCACTTAAACTCTCCTTGAGCTTAAGATTTTCACCGGTTGCGCGCGCTCACAACCTGTTCTCCTTTCACACTACAGGCACTCCACTCCGCTAGACAATACAATTCAACAACATAATACACACCGCAATCTAACACGCATGACCCTTTTTATACTCACACTCTTACGATCTGCTGCTTTCTGCCGCACCGTCACTCTCCGTCATTTTCCGTGGAACGCCATCCTCCGTCCGAGGTTCTGCGGACGCACATCTCCAGATCTTTATGGGCCTTGGGGAAATCTTAGCCTACTCTAGATTACCCTCACTCCAGAAGATAAACCATCCTGCTCTGCTGCCAACTGGAAAGGTGGGATTTTCCCTCTAGAATCAGAACAATTTTCACCGGTTGCGCGCGCTCACAACCTGTTCTCCTTTCACACTACAGGCACTCCACTCCGCTAGACAATACAATTCAACAACATAATACACACCGCAATCTAACACGCATGACCCTTTTTATACTCACACTCTTACGATCTGCTGCTTTCTGCCGCACCGTCACTCTCCGTCATTTTCCGTGGAACGCCATCCTCCGTCCGAGGTTCTGCGGACGCACATCTCCAGATCTTTATGGGCCTTGGGGAAATCTTAGCCTACTCTAGATTACCCTCACTCCAGAAGATAAACCATCCTGCTCTGCTGCCAACTGGAAAGGTGGGATTTTCCCTCTAGAATAAGAACAATTTTCTAGAGTCCCGCCACAGGTCGACTAGACCTTTTTACCTGTCATAGAGTGTAGAAGGCAATCTATCTCAATATCATAACATCAGTTCAAACCATCCCCATTGCTTTCCCCAAAGAACTACTGACAAAAAGTTAAGTTTAAAGATTTATTATAAAGCCAAAAGCAGTTGTGTATATAAACACCTCAGTAACAGGTTCAAAAGATAAACAGGCACTAGTACAAACATAATTCTACGGAAAAGTCTCAACCGACTAAGGAACAACACGAGTATAATCTCCAGAACCACCAGACTAGCAAGAATTTCTATTATCTGGGTTTTAGTAGGCATCGAAGAAAAGAAGAAATACATCCAGATTAAACTGTCCCTACACTATACTAAGTGACATCCCTACCTAATAGAGTTCCCTTCTAACAAAGGTGTCAGCCGTGGTGACTTCCAAAGAAACTCACTCACTGGTTTCGGACTTAGCCTATGAACCCATCTCGCTTAGCAAAGCTCTCTGCCTACCCAGCATCTTTCTTCGCCCTCATACGCATCTGCTCTGCTCTCCTGCCGGGGTGCTGTCCCTAATATAAATCCCACAAAAAGGGCGACACGCCCTAAGGTACGCCCCTCTCAAAAGTATTAATTTTCAAAGTAACTTCATTACGACATCTTCATCTTTGTTCGTTGAAAAACGGCCTTGGGTCCCAGAGTCTTCTCCTCTTGAAGTTGCTTCCCTAAATTCCGCAGCCACTCCTCCATGTCTGGGGCTACCATCCTAACGCTCATATACAATGGGCCCTTCTCTACTATCTTTGGTTAACCTTGCCCCTGCAAAGGAACGCACATAAATCAATTCACAGTTCCAGGCTACTTGCAATTAATTTTCCAAAGCAACCTTCTAGGAACGGCATTTCCATGATTTAATGCGAAGTGAAACATTCTTAGTTCGGCCTACACAATTCTCTCTCCCCACCTGGGCCTCTGCACGTTTCGGGATATCACTCGCTAACATTGGCAAACATTTTCGTTCATTAGGCCTACCTCATTATAGCAAAAGAATACATTTTCTAACTGAACACTTCTATATCGTTACATGAATGCAATAATACATTTCTAAACATGCATTTAAATACATCAATGCTTATTCGAACATCCTTTAACTGAATTAGTATTATACTACAAAAACATTTCTAAGTTAACATGACATTAGTATTTTCAAAGCACTTTACGTTACAGTTATGTAAATTCTGGCACATAGATACATAGTTCTGTGTCATATTCAAACATGATTATAATCCTCTATATATGCTGGTGCTGATTACTCGTGAATATGGTGCACCCCTACAATTTCTAACACAGTTTTGCGCTCTCTCACAGGTCAACGCCGTCTCTGCATCCTGCTTCAACACCCTTCGAATGCTCCGCAGGATCTTCAAGGGGATACCCTACGAAATGAGAGAAAACTTCACTCAGGCCCTCGTCACCAGCAGGCTGGACTGCGGAAATGCCCTGTACGCAGGAACAACAAACAAGCTCCTGAGACGGCTGGAACGCATCCAGAACGCCTCAGCACGACTGGTCCTCAACATCACCCGACACAGCCACATCACTCTCCACCTGAGAGACCTACACTGGCTCCCCATCAACAAGAGGATAACCTTCACACTCCTCATCCACGCACAGAAAGCCCTACGCAACGCCGGTCCAGCATACCTCAATGGACTTCTCAGCTTCTACACCCCCACCCGCAGCCTCCGATCAGCCAGCCTTGCCCTCACCATGGTCCCACGCATCCGGAAAACGACCGCCGGCGGCAGATCCTTCTCCCAACTCGCCGCCAAGACGTGGACCACCCTCCCCACCAACCTTCGACAGACACAAGACCTGCTGACCTTCAGAAGACTTTTCAAGACCTGGCTCTTTGGTCAGTAGCAGCTCTCCCCAGCGCCTTGAGACCCTCACGGGCATGTAGTGCACTTTACAAATCCCTTGATTGATTGATTGATTGATTGAAAGGGACGCAAAGTTTGGTCTGTGTCTGAGATCCACTTGGATGGCAGCAGGGGCGCGGTGCTGGGGAGGTAAGGGAGGGACAGGCAGTAAGGTGGGTACAGAGGAAGCCAAGCATGTACATCTAGTGGCTGAATTGCACAATTTGAAACCAGAAACCCTGGGATTAATCCCAGTTTTGGACCTTTGCAAAATAGTGTGATCTTAGGCAATTGTTTTATTTTCAATTTCATTGCTTTTTATTTTATTATCACACTTAAGAGGACCTCTGTTAGACCTGGCACCTTGGCGTGAGTCTCCCTTCCACTTTTTTTGCTGATGTGCCTCAGATGTTTTGCTGGTGTTCGATGCTCAGGGCACTGCAACACGGCCAACCCGTGCCGCAGTGCATGTGCTCCATATGTAACGTGTATCCATAATTGATTTCCATGATTGGCTTATTTGGTTTACTGTCAGTCCCCAGTAACGTGCACCAGGAGTGCCGGGGCTTGTAGATACAAATGCCGTGAGTGGGCCTGCAGCGCTGGTTGCGCCACCCACAGAAGTGGCCTAGTAAAAGATGATTGGGGTCCCACATTGCAGACCCTGCATACAGTCTAGTACTGTCGCGCTGACTGTGCCCGTCCTTGAACCTTCCCTAACCTTCATATCAGTCACCCCTATGGTAGGCCCACGGGCAGGGTGCATTGTAAGCGTCAGGTAGGACACGCCGGTCATGTGTGGCATGTCCTAGTAGTGAATTACCACCTTTTTTCGTTCTTCACTATTGAAGGGCTGCCTGTTCTCCTAGGCCAAGAAGGTGAGCAGCTGGAACTAGTACACCCTATAGTCCCAACCGGCTCAGGGAACACGGTAGCATGTCGAGTTTGGTATGCCTGAACTCAGAATAATAAAATACTTCCTTTAAAAAGGTTTATTTTAATATCCTGTGTTTGCAACTGCTACTTTTAGAAAGTTAGCATTTGCTCGCCTGCCTATTTCAGCCCACCTCTGCCAGGATGTGTACCTGCTTTCTGGGTTTGTGTGAGTGACAGGGCTGTGGAATTCCCGGGGACAGTCGGGGTGACCAGGTGGTGAATAGAGTGCTTACACCAGGATGGGTGGGCGGAGTAGTCCTTGACTCTGAATAGAGTTGTGCTCCACCACCACAATGCTGGCTAAACCTCCTGCGGAGCGTCTGATGTCCCTGCCCTGCACCCTGAAAGAAGACGGCAGCGTCCTGTAAACAGAGTACTCCAATTCCGGGATTCTGGGTTGAACCAGGCTCAGGCCCCCTGTCCTTCCAAGACAAAAGAAATTGAGTCTAAAGGTAGGAGCCCCGCTCCTAAGAAATCAGATCCAGTTTTGACCACGACAAACCTCTGCCCAACTAGAAGGACCAAACGAAGCTGAGGATTAGGAATCCTGCAGCGGTGCCTTGCTGAGAACGGAGAAGAAAAGACCAGAAAGGACTTTGAAGACTTGTGCCTGAAACTATCTCCAAGGGCTTGATCACGAGCTTGCCCACTGAACGGAACCCAGGACCATTGGGTTCTATTCTGCCTGTGCCAGTTTGCTGTTGGGCCTTTAGTTCTTATTCCCTCGCCAGAGTTGTGACTCGGGTGCCTTCGCCCTCCAAGGTCGTGACAGCTTGGAGCCTGGTCGCCCCGCCGTAGAGAACCCCGCTCAAGCTTGAGTTGCTCTCCGCTTCAGTGCCAGGCCGCCCGCTCTCCTGTCACCTCGCCTGCTACGGAGCACGCTGTGCACCTCTCATCTTCTCTCGCCGGAATCTGCACGGAGCTCATCTGATAGCCTCGGACGGTCCGTACGTCGTAACGTACCTGACTGTCTCGCTTTGCCCTCCTGCATACCAAGGCTGTGCCGCACCTCAAGAAGGTCTTCCGTACTGCGGTACCGAAGGCCCGGTGCTGCACCCATCTGCCCGAGAACGCGACGCCCCACACAGATCCACAGGTACGAACTGGTGTGCTAAGAAGTAGTATGCCCCGCAGGCCTGAACGGTGCCTCGCCCTGTGAGCTGCATCAGATCCCGGATCGCCACAACACTCCACACCGACCCGCTCACCCGCCTGGCACCTCGAGGGGGCTCCGAGCCAGATAGATCATTCGGAGAACCGTTGGCCTCATCCAGGGTCCGCCCTCACCAGTAGCCGCGCCTGAAACACCTCGGACACTCATCACAAGGTACATTGGAACTCTATCCCAAGTTCGCATCAGATCCAGGGTCCACAACATTTTTTTTCCCTGTCAAGAACACTTACAAACAATTGCCTATTTAAATCTGGTGGCCTTCATTCGCTAAACGTTATATGGTCTTGTGATAAACCTGCCTATATTTTTACATAAAGTCTACATATGTTTGATACAATCTTACGACTGGTGTCCGTTTGTGGTGAGTCAGTGGGTTTCCTGTATGTGATCATAAATGCTTAACTAACTATCGCCCTGAAGATTAGCCTTATCTGCTCGCGCCACTCTACCTAGAGGGTGAGCAAGGGTTATTTCTAAAGGAGTAGTTCTCTTACCCTGACTAGAGGAGAGGGTCCCTGTTTGTCACAAGTGCATACCTGTGCAAACCAGAGATCCCCGAGTCTAACAACCTCCAAATACATGACTTCAGGACAAAACCTTCTCCTGTACTTGTTTTATTAGGCCATAACGTAGTTCATGTTTTAAGATTGTCAACGCCTCCTTATCTCAAAGTAAGATTCCCCAATGTCTAAAAGCGGCTCAGGTTTCACCCATTCTCAAAATACCTGATGCAGACAGATCTGACCTCAACAACTTTCGTCCCATCTCCAACATCCCTACTCTGGCTAATCTCCTTGAAAAATGCGTCCAATCACAACTCTGCTCGCATATTGAGACTTTGAGTCTCTTGGATCAACATAAATCTGGGTTTAAGAGCAGTCATAGTACTGAATCCGAGCTCCTTCACATCATGGATGACATCCTAAAAATGTTAGACCATAACGAATCCTTTTAACCATTCTGGAACACAGGATAGGCCTTTCAGATCAGGTACTGCAATGCTTCGCTTCCTTCCTTCACAATAGATCCCTAAGAGTGAAGGTGAACCATACGCTATCCCAAACATCCACAGTCTCCTTGGGGGTCCCTCATGTGTCTGCCCTCTCTTCCATACTCTTGAATATTTTCCTGGAACCGCTAGCGAATGCTCCCAAATCCATGAACATTCGTCTTCATATGTATGGGGCCAACACGCGACTTTACCTGAAAATCAGTTCTTCTGAAGATTTCATCTCACTTAATTAATCCTTGATGATTACCCAAAATTGAGAACCATCTCCTGTTCACCACCGCCAAAACAGAATCCCTTGTCATATCCCCTCCTAAGCACACCCCCAAGATTGACCTCTGGATGATGCACCTCACTACCTTCAACTGCTCCCCTCTTATCATTGATTCAGATAAATCTCTTGCAATCCCCCTAGACTCACACTTGAACATGAAGGAGAAAATTAGTATGATGTGTAAGGGTGCAAACTACGAAATGAGTCTTCTTAGAAACCTAAAACCATTCCTCCCTCAAGAGGACTTCCCAGCTCCCCTTGTGCCAGGAAGCTGCACACGCCCTGCCCAGCGACCAGAGGCGCATAAAGTTTGGCGAGAGGCCCGGTGGAGCGGGGCTCACTTTTCTGAAATACCTGAGTGTTGGTGGGGGCTGCTGAATGCTCTTTGGGTCTCCCAGATGGCAACCCGGACTGTGACCCTGCCGCTAGTCTCCCCCTGCCGCCGCTGCCTTTCCAGACCAAGGCACGGCCGCAGTGAGGGGGGACTCCATTTCCCAGCTCCCCTTGCGCCAGGAAGCTGCAAAAGCCCTGCCCAGCGCCCGAAGGCGCATAAAGTTTGGCGAGAGCCCCGGAGGAGCGGGGCTCTCTTTTCTGAAATACCTGAGTGTTGGTGGGGGCTGCTGAACGCTCTTTGTGTCTCCCAGCTGGCAACCCGGACTGTGACCCTGCCCCTAGTCTCCCCCTGCCGCCGCTGCCTTCCCAGACCACGGCACAGCCACAGTGAGGGGGAGACTCGATTTCCTAGCTCCCCTTGTGCCAGGAAGCTGCACACACCCTGCTCAGCGCCCAGAGGCTCATAAAGTTTGGTGACAGCCCCCACGTCGCGGGATCGCGCGCGGGGCAAGCCCGGGACAAGGGCGGGACCATCTTGGCCATCCGAGGCCGGTGGAGGCTGGGCCACCCCCCTTTCGTTTAGAGCCCAGAGCAGTGAGACTTCTTTGTAGCAAACTTATTATTGTATTTGTTTTTAAGCATCTATGTATTGTGGGCCGGAGTAATCATATAATCATATTGTCTTATTTTTCTATTTCTTTTACTGTTATTACGTTCCTTGGTGCGCCGCATCATGGCGGCCCGTCCAAGGAACGTTAAGAAGCTTTCATTCAGTAACATTGGGGGGTCTGTGTCGGGAACCCTTGACAATTTTATTACTAGAGCAGCAGTTGTTTTGGAACGGGAAATAGAATTTACGGAAAAGAGATTATCGCTAGAGCTTCTTCCCTCTAAGAGATCCTTATTGTGTACTATCATGGCAGCTGTCTCCCCAGAGCAGCTCCCGGTTAATGGCATCTTGTCCGGGGAATCTAGTATAGAGCAGGTCGGGCTAGCTGGGTCTGAAGGGTCTCAGGCTTGCAGCTTACTAAACATCACCATTGATAGTACATCCATACTAGGAAAAAAAACACAAGACTCTAACTCCTTTAATATTTCTTCCCAGTCCCTGGATACTGAGTCCAACGTTGCCCAAACCTGGAACTGCTAGTAATTCTCTACCAGCTACAGGCAAAAGAAAGCGTGGGGGAAGAATGCAAAAGGGAGGGCGTGCAAAAGTAACTAAAACCCATATATCTACACAAGCATGAGTTAACTCGGTGAATCCTGAAACCTCCTCACCTACTACCAGCAATAGACCAAAGGCGCAAAAACCCCAATTGCCTGCCGAAAACCAACTTCCCATGGGCTTTTTGGAAACACTAGAGCAGCTATTAAAATCATTGGGGCATATTATCAAGCTGGGCGATAAAATTATCGCCGCTTTATCGGCAGGAAACTGCGGATAAAGTGGCGATAATGGGCTTGATAATATGCTCTATGGAATTCCAATCGAAGCTCATGTTAGATGTCCTTCCCATTTAACATGAGCTTCGATTGGAATTCCATAGAGCATATTATCAAGCCCATTATCGCCGCTTTATCAGCAGTTTCCTGCCGATAAAGCGGTGATAATTTTATCGCCCAGGCTTGATAATATGCCCCATTGTTCCCACCATTACTCGAAAGGGTTAAGCTAATCAATGAGAACATGGGGAAACTAGAAAGAGCTGTGATGGCCAACTCAGTAACTCTGGAAAAGGTTGCGGGGATTAGTCAGTGTTCTGGGCCCCCACCCTCATCGAGAATGGCCATTGTTCCCAATGACCCTTCGATAGCGACTCAGCAGTACTTACCCAATAAACAAAATGTCCAAAAACCATCTAATGCCACTGAGATTTGTAGAGGAAATTCAATTGCCATGGATCACACGAGTGAGGGAACTGTGGCCACCGGATGTGATGCTAGATCAAAGTTGGCTGCCCCTGAACACAGTGCAGATCCACTTAGCAGAGGGACACTCGGTCTGCGGAGAACAGGCTCGCCTCAGAAGATTCCGTGTATTAATTTACCCCCTGAGTCGATACCATACACAGTAATTCTCTCTGGTGTTCCAGGGATTCAATCTGACAGACTTGAGACCCACAGTGAGCTTAAGAACAAGTTCATCCATTGGCTCAATAGAAATAGATCGCCCCCAGCTTATATGAATCCCGAGATTCTGTATGTAGGAAGGGTGGGGTGGTTGGGGCACAGAAGAAAGGATCTACAGGGCGATTGTATAATCATGAACTTTAGGGACCCCAGATTGGTAAGGTTCATATGTCACGACTCTGGGTACTGGGGAACCAGTGGAATACAAACTCACGATTTGAGCTTTTTTTACTCCAGCTCTTTCTCTGGCCAGAGATCCTACCAGTAGTGTAGATGGGAGATGATTAAAAGACACCCATTTACTGCTAGTAGGCAGTAGTTTCAACTCCCCCTGATGAATCGTTTTGAGTCACTACTCGGCGTGGAGGGGGTGGACTGACTGGGATCATGCTGTAGGGGAAACAGCCCTGATAGGTGTAATGGAAATGGAGCTGTTGTTTGGGTCAAATCAAAAATAAGTATTAGCTCTATGAGGGTACCACCGGTTGCAGGATGCATGGATCTAATTATATCCTCTAGTGGATAGTATTGGTGCTCCTTCTGGGTTAGTCAATCTGGAGGGTTCCCCTGGGTTAAATCCAGTTTGTATGAATCGTAAGTTACATATGGGCGAGTTGCCAGACGGGGAAGAAATTATGGTTAATGAAGTACCTGGAATCTCGGCTCTCGCCCCTCTAGTAGCCAGCTGCCCCAGTCTGGCTAATACCCGTGCCCCCACCCTAAAAATGGTCATGACCTCCACCCTGCACTGTTTAGCCATTGATCTAAACACGACCAAGTTTATCTCTTGGAATATTGCTGGTCTGAAGAGTAAAATTTCAATAGTAGAATGGTCAGCTCTGTTAGAGAAATATGACATTCTAGTGTTTCAGGAGACGTGGGCAGTAGAACCCATATACTGTCTAGGGTACTTAAACTTCTGTAAACCTGCAGTCAGAGGGAAAAAAGGTAGACACTCTGTGAGTCTAACCATATGGGTGAGACAGACAACCAACTACAGCCCAACTGAACTGGTAGTTGATAGCCCAGATCTCCTTGTTTTAACCCTGCACCAGCCAGACCTTAAAGATATCATTATCGTAAATGTGTATAAGAGGGGATTGCCTGGTGGTCGTGGATCCAAAACCTTTGCTGATCTGGATACTTTCTTGAATTCAGTTGGGCTCGCCAGCAATGTTATAATTGCTGGCGACTTTAACTGTACGTTCAAGCCCCTATATTGTGATGGAGAAACCCTCCAGTTAGAGGAGAATGTACAGAGGAATATTCCCCTGCTTGACCACCAGCCAGTCAAGAAATGGAAGGAATCTGCTTTGCAATGGATGGGCCTCTGCCTAGAGCGTGGATATAGAGCAGCTAACGGTCAGTCCATCTCGGATAAAATGGCAGGTCAACCATTGTTAATGGCCCCCACACAAGTAGAATTGACTATATCCTCATTAAAATTGAGTACTGGGGCATTCTAGAGTACATGGCGATTTTGGATCCCCCGGAGAGCGATCACAACCCCCTTGCATTGAGTCTCCGTTTAAATGGAGGAACGAATTATGATACTATGACAGAGATAGTCACTGCTGATGCTCTGCTCACAAATGATACACGCAGGGTGCGATGGGCAAGGATCGCAATCGATCCCGGGGCAATTGAAGAGATTAGGCTAAAGGTATCAAGGGCTCTGGGGGTATTGCGCTCACTTCCACCCCAGGAAGATAATAACGGGACAATCATTAAACTACACAAAAACCTCTTTAACGATCTCAAAGCACATTTTTCCAAACCTTGCAAGCCCCAAAAACAAATTGCCCGTTCTACGAACATCTCATGGTACAACAAATTGTGCCGGGTTTCTTATGGTATCTTGGCACTGGTGATTAAGTCTAAAAACTTGCCCGATATTAGGAGAGCGAGGCAGAACTATTGTAAAGTCCGGCTCCGTGCTAAACTAGACTGGGACTCGAATCCCAGGTCCCTATAAACCACGTTCCTATTGAGATCTGGGTGGAGCACTTTGAGTCTCAGTTTTCTGGGCTGGTCCTAAACAGTGCTGACCTCCTCTATGACCATGGTCCTGTGCTGAATATTAAAGCAATCACATTTGATTGTATGGAGGTCGAGGCAGCTCTGAAAAAGATTCCCAGTGAAAAAGGCCCCGGGAATGGATTGCACTCCAGCAGACGTCTTTAAATCTGATCCAACTAATTGGATACCGTATATCGTGTTTTTGGGAAATGCAATAGCTAAAGGGGCTAGTATCCCGGATTCTTAGCGCGGAGCCGAGATCCTGCCCATCCATAAGAAGGGGGACCGCTCCATCCCGGTGAATTATTGACCGATCAGCTTGATCGATTCTATCAATCAATCACTCAATCAACAAAATTTGTAAAGCACGCTACTCACCCGTAAGAGTCTCAAGCCACTGAGGGGGAGGGATCGCTACTGCTCGAACAGCCAGGTCTTGAGTTGTTTCCTGAAGGAGAGATGGTCCAGGGTCAGCCGAAGGTGAGTGGGAGGGAGTTCCATGTCTTGGACACCAGGTAGGAGAAGGATCTTCCTCCGACGGTGGATTTGCGAATGCGTGGGACGGAGGCGAGGGCGAGGCTGGCGGAACGGAGCTGGTGGGTGGGTGTGTAGAATGTGAGGCGGCTGTTGAGGTAATTCGGGCCCGTGTTGTGGAGGGCTTTGTGTGAATGGGTGAGGAGTCTGTACGTGATACTCTTGTTGATGGGGAGCCAGTGCAGGCCTTTCCGGTGGGCGGAGATGTGGTTGTTTCGAGGAATGTCCAGGATGAGTTGTGCTGAGGCATTCTGAATACGCTGCAGTCTTTTCTGGAGTTTGGCTGTGGTTCCAGCGTAGAGTGTGTTCCCGTAGTCCAGGCGGCTGGGGACGAGGGCCTGGGTGACCGACTTCCTGGGTCAGTGGGGATCCATCGGAAGATCTTTCGGGGCATGCGCAGGGTGTTGAAGCAGGATGACTAGACAGCGTTGATTTGCTCGGTCATTGTGAGGGAGGAGTCCAGGATGAAGCCCAGGTTGCGTGCGTGGTCCGTTGGCTTGGGGGAGGTGCTCAGGGCAGGGGGACGACAGGAGTTGTCCCAGGCGGAGGGGGATGGTTCCAGGATGAGGAATTCCGTATTGTCTGAGTTCAGTTTCAGACAGCTGATCTTCATCCATTCTGCGACGTCTTTCATGCCTTCCTGGAGGTTGGCTCTGGCGGTGGCGGGGTTGTTGGTGAGGGAGAGGATCAGCTGGGTGTCATCGGCGTAGGAGATGATGTTGAAGTTGTGTTGGCGAGCGATGGCTGCGAGAGGGCTCATGTAGACGTTGAAGAGGGTGCGGCTAAGTTAGGATCCTTGCGGAACACCGCAGATGACTTTGAAGGCCGCGGATCGGAACGGGGTGAGGCGGACTCTCTGGGTTCTACCGGCGAGGAACGAGATGATCCATTCCAGGGCCGCTCCTTGGATTCGGGTATTGCTTAGGCGCTGTATCAGGGTGCGGTGGCATACGGTGTCGAAGGCTGTCGAGAGGTCTAGGAAGATGAGGGCAGCAGTTTCCCCGTTGTCATGCAGGGACCTGATGTCGTCAGTGGCTGCAATGAGGGCAGTCTCAGTGCTGTGGTTTGCTCGGAAACCGGACTGTGAGTGGTTGAGGGATCCGTTGGTCTCGAGGAAGGCGGAGAGTTGTCTGTTGACGGTCTTCTCGATGACTTTGGCTGGAAAGGGGAGGAGCAAGATGGGGCAGAAGTTCTGGAGATCTAGCGGTGGGTTTCTTCAGGAGGGCGCTCAGCTCGGCATGTTTCCAGCTCTCCAGGAAGGTGGCGGATGCGAAGGATCTGTTGATGATGTCCCGGAGTTGGGGTGCGATGATGGAGTCGGCTTTGTTGAAGATGTGATGCGGGCAGGGGTCAGTAGGGGACCCGGAGTGGATGGTGTTCATCAGGTGGGTGGTCTCTTCAGTGCTGACAGGGGTCCAGGCGCAGAGGGTGTTGATGGGGGGGGCTCTGGTTCGGTGGTTGGGTGCGTGGTCTGTGCGCCGAAGCTGTTGTGTATGTCGACGATCTTGCGGTGGAAGTACGAGGCGAGTGAGTTGCAGAGTTCTTGAGAGGGCGTGATGTCGTTGTTGCAGGCACTGGGGTTGGAGAGCTCTTTGACGATGCTGAAGAGTTCCTTGTTGTTATGGGTGTTGTTTTCTAGTCATTCTTTGTAAGTTGTCTTCTTGGTGGTGCGGGTCAGTTGGTGGTGTTTGCGGGTGGCGTTCTTGAGGGCTGTCATATTCTCTGCTGTCTGGTTGTGGTGCCAGGCTTTCTCGAGGGTGCAGCAGGTTTTTTCGGAGATTTTTAGGTTGTTGGTAATCCAGGAGGCTTTTCTGTTGCCAGGTCTGTTGGGGGGATTCTTCCTTGGTGCGATTTTGTCGGCGCAGTTGGTTAGCCACTGTGTGTGGTTGCGGGATGCTTGGTTGGGGTCCGTCGTGTTGGTGGGCGGCTTTTGGCTGAGGGCGGTGGTGAGCTGATCGGCGGTGATCTTGCTCCAGCTAACGCGGGGAACCGGTTGCGGGTGGTGGTGGGTCGTGGTTCTCCTGAAGTTGAAGTGGACGCAGCTGTGATCTGTCCAGTGTAGTCCGGTGGAGTGGCTGAAGGAGATGTGCTTGCTGGAGGAGAAGATGGGATCAAGCGTGTGTCTGGCGTAGTGGGTGGGGGTGTTCACCAGTTGCTTGAGTCCGAGGTTGGCAAGGTTATCCAGCAGGGCATCAGTGTTGCAGTCCTTGTTGTTCTCCAGGTGGAAGTTGAGGTCCCCGAGGAGGATGTAGTCTGTGGAGATGAGGGCGTGCGGACAGACGAAGTCTGCCATGGCTTCGCTGAATAGTGTGCGCGGTCCCGCGGGTCTGTAGTTGAGGGTGCCTCTGAGGGTGGTCTTGGGGTCGGTTGAATCTGGAAATGAAGGTGCTCGGCGGCGGTCAAGGGTGTCGTCGGAGTTGGTCATGATGCGGATGATGTTTTTGTGGACGATGGCGATGCCTCCTCCGGTTTGGTTGCCGCGGTCCATCCGGGTAATCTTGTAGCCTTCTGGGATGGCTATGGCGATGTCGGGGGCTGAGGAGGCATTCACCCATCTTTCTATGAGGAAGGCGACGTCTGGTGCTGTTGTGTCGAGGAGGTTCCAGAGTTCGACGGCATGTCTGTGGATGGAGCGGGTGTTGACCAGGATGCACTTGAGGTAGTTGTTGTTGGAGCTCGGCTTGGCGGGTGCGGTGCAGGTTCGGAGGCAGGTGAATTTTCAGGTTTGGCAGGTAAAGGGTCCGTGGGTGCGTTTCGGGGTGGCTTTGTAGCAGGCGGCGTCCCGGCCAGCGTTGAGTGCGTGGAGGGTGGCGGTGTCGTAGGATCGTCGGGTGCGCTGGCATCTTTGAGGACCAGGGATCCTGGCGCTGGGTGCGGTCCCGGCGCCGGCGTCGCAGACAGGCTTGCCTTTGGCGCGCCTTCGGCGCACAATCGGCACGCCCGCTGCGCACGTCCGCTGCACTCTCGTGCGGCGACCTCCATAAATGGTGAAGTGGGAGGGAGGAGCAGCTGGGAGGCGGGAGCGGGATGTCCAATAGGCGGGATACAAAGGAGAAAAGTGGGCGGGCCGCAGGGGAGCAGCGGCGGGGAGCAGGGGGGAGAAGCAGCGGGAAAAGGTACACGGGGATGGCGAAAATACAGGGGCACAGCAAGGACAATGAACAGCAGACTGGCAAAATACAGCGGCACAGGCTAAGGCACAACAAGATACAAAATACAAAATACAGGGGCACAGGCTAAGGTGCAGGCTAAAGAAACTGGCAACAGCAATCCAGGCACACGGCTGTAGCGAGGCAGCAGCGGAGGGGTCAGGGGTCCTGGCACTCATGGAGGGGGAGCTGCGCGGTGTGTGGAGCGACTGGCCCTGCAAACAGGGACAAAGGTCACAGCTCGCCACCGTGCGGCGACCTCCATAAATGGCCAAGTGGGAGGGAGGAGCAGCTAGGAGGCGGGAGCGAGGTGTCCAATGGGCGGGATACAAAAGAGAAAAGTGTTGGGGGGCGCAGGGGAGCAGCGGCGGGGGGAGGTGGAGAAGCGGCGGGAAAAGGTACAAGGGGAAGGCAAAAATACAGGGGCACAGCAAGGACAATGAACAGCAGACTGGCAAAATACAGGGGCACAGGCTAAGGCACAACAAGATACAAAATACAGGGGCACAGGCTAAGGCAGAGGCTAAAGGAACTGGCAACAGCACTCCAGGCACACGGCTGTAGCGAGGCAGCATCGGAGGGGTCAGGGGTCCTGGCACTCACCGGGGGGAGCCGCGCGGTGTGTGGAGCGACCGGCCCTGCAAGCAGGGACAAAGGTCATTCTATACAAAAAGTTGTCGCTAGAATGGTATTGGCCAAAATGCTGTGCTGGATAGAGCTTGAGGATATACTATCGCCCTTGAAGGCTAGGTTTAGATCCTGCATAAGCACCATCGAGCAGGTCTTCAGGTTCTTACTGATTTACTAGAAAGTACTCAGTCTGGAAGGCGGGACCATCTACGCTGCCTTTGTGGACCTTAAGTCAGCATTGGATCTTGTACCCAGGGGCGAACTGTATTTCGCACAAGTCCGCTGGGGTAACCAAGGGCAGGTCACCAACAGATTTCCGGTGTCCTGTGGTGTCGCCTGGCACAAAGTTTCTGCTACTTACGTTCGCGGACGACACCGTCATACTTTCACAGACCCAGGTGGGCCTGCTGGCGGCATTGAATACATTTGAGGAATTCTGCCTCGATCATGACCTGCATGTAAATGTAACTAAAACCAAGTTCATGGTCCTTACAAAAGGCAGACCCCTGGTGGGCCATGTCACGCTGAACAACACTGAAGTAGAACAAACTAATATGACCTATCTGGGAATTGTTCTACAGAGAAAATTGAGTTGGAAACTCCAGATCGATACCTTATTTCTCAAGTTTGCCCAGCTCTCAGGGTGCCTGGTCAAAGAACAGAGATCCTCGCAGACGAAAATGTTAGGTCCTGCCTTGAAACGTTTTAACCTCAGGATAGGTTCAGCGATCTTGTACGGAGCGGACCTTTGGGGTTTTGCGGACCTTTCACCCCTGGTCAAAGTCCAGAATAAATTTGTACAGAACTTATCTGGCCTTCCCTGTTCTAGTCCCATCATACCACTGTTAATGGATTTGGGCTGTCACTCTATAGATGATATTGCCTATAAGCTTGTCTCTTAGAGTTGATCATTTTTGATTACAAGTAAACTACCCACAAAACTACCCAGGAAGTTGACTAACTGGAAAATAAAGAAAAAAAACCCAGTCAATACAAGACAAACAAGGACAATAGTTTTCAGAAATTAAGAAGAACAAGTGCTACACAGCAACAGAGCCACAAGGGTGGGCAGGGCACTGAAGCAAGTGCCAGGCCTACTTTCAGAGATGTCAAAAGGAAGTTGAGATCAGGTCAAACTAGGCAAAGCAAGGACGAAAGAGCAACAACCTGAAGTGAGCACCAAAAAACCAAGCCACAAATAAACCAGCCAAACCCCAACAACCAAGCTGCACGACAGGGAGTCCTTTGATATTACAAACACTTACACTGTTTGGGAATGCAGACAGAAGTGGAAAAGCAAACACGAGGTCCAGGTTTTTCTTTCTCAAAGACCCGGGCTGACAATCTATTCAATGCCTGGAGAGACATCAGGTCTTCAAACGCCTCTGGCCCCACAGAGGACTGTATTTATTCTATTCTATTATATTCGCATTATCTAAACAATCCAAAGGAACATGTGCGTATTTATGACCAAGTCTCGGAAGACTTAAACCTCCTATTAACAAAGGGGAGAAATCAGCAAAGTAGATAATGGCTAGCTAAAACAAAACCTTAACTTCGAAATTTTATTATCACACTTAAGAGGACCTCTGTTAGACCTGGCACCTTGGCGTGAGTCTCCCTTCCACTTTTTTTGCTGATGTGCCTCAGATGTTTTGCTGGTGTTCGATGCTCAGGGCACTGCAACACGGCCAACCCGTGCCGCAGTGCATGTGCTCCATATGTAACGTGTATCCATAATTGATTTCCATGATTGGCTTATTTGGTTTACTGTCAGTCCCCAGTAACGTGCACCAGGAGTGCCGGGGCTTGTAGATACAAATGCCGTGAGTGGGCCTGCAGCGCTGGTTGCGCCACCCACAGAAGTGGCCTAGTAAAAGATGATTGGGGTCCCACATTGCAGACCCTGCATACAGTCTAGTACTGTCGCGCTGACTGTGCCCGTCCTTGAACCTTCCCTAACCTTCATATCAGTCACCCCTATGGTAGGCCCACGGGCAGGGTGCATTGTAAGCGTCAGGTAGGACACGCCGGTCATGTGTGGCATGTCCTAGTAGTGAATTACCACCTTTTTTCGTTCTTCACTATTGAAGGGCTGCCTGTTCTCCTAGGCCAAGAAGGTGAGCAGCTGGAACTAGTACACCCTATAGTCCCAACCGGCTCAGGGAACACGGTAGCATGTCGAGTTTGGTATGCCTGAACTCAGAATAATAAAATACTTCCTTTAAAAAGGTTTATTTTAATATCCTGTGTTTGCAACTGCTACTTTTAGAAAGTTAGCATTTGCTCGCCTGCCTATTTCAGCCCACCTCTGCCAGGATGTGTACCTGCTTTCTGGGTTTGTGTGAGTGACAGGGCTGCGGAATTCCCGGGGACAGTCGGGGTGACCAGGTGGTGAATAGAGTGCTTACACCAGGATGGGTGGGCGGAGTAGTCCTTGACTCTGAATAGAGTTGTGCTCCACCACCACAATGCTGGCTAAACCTCCTGCGGAGCGTCTGATGTCCCTGCCCTGCACCCTGAAAGAAGACGGCAGCGTCCTGTAAACAGAGTACTCCAATTCCGGGATTCTGGGTTGAACCAGGCTCAGGCCCCCTGTCCTTCCAAGACAAAAGAAATTGAGTCTAAAGGTAGGAGCCCCGCTCCTAAGAAATCAGATCCAGTTTTGACCACGACAAACCTCTGCCCAACTAGAAGGACCAAACGAAGCTGAGGATTAGGAATCCTGCAGCGGTGCCTTGCTGAGAACGGAGAAGAAAAGACCAGAAAGGACTTTGAAGACTTGTGCCTGAAACTATCTCCAAGGGCTTGATCACGAGCTTGCCCACTGAACGGAACCCAGGACCATTGGGTTCTATTCTGCCTGTGCCAGTTTGCTGTTGGGCCTTTAGTTCTTATTCCCTCGCCAGAGTTGTGACTCGGGTGCCTTCGCCCTCCAAGGTCGTGACAGCTTGGAGCCTGGTCGCCCCGCCGTAGAGAACCCCGCTCAAGCTTGAGTTGCTCTCCGCTTCAGTGCCAGGCCGCCCGCTCTCCTGTCACCTCGCCTGCTACGGAGCACGCTGTGCACCTCTCATCTTCTCTCGCCGGAATCTGCACGGAGCTCATCTGATAGCCTCGGACGGTCCGTACGTCATAACGTACCTGACTGTCTCGCTTTGCCCTCCTGCATACCAAGGCTGTGCCGCACCTCAAGAAGGTCTTCCGTACTGCGGTACCGAAGGCCCGGTGCTGCACCCATCTGCCCGAGAACGCGACGCCCCACACAGATCCACAGGTACGAACTGGTGTGCTAAGAAGTAGTACGCCCCGCAGGCCTGAACGGTGCCTCGCCCTGTGAGCTGCATCAGATCCCGGATCGCCACAACACTCCACACCGACCCGCTCACCCGCCTGGCACCTCGAGGGGGCTCCGAGCCAGATAGATCATTCGGAGAACCGTTGGCCTCATCCAGGGTCCGCCCTCACCAGTAGCCGCGCCTGAAACACCTCGGACACTCATCACAAGGTACATTGGAACTCTATCCCAAGTTCGCATCAGATCCAGGGTCCACAACATTTTTTTTCCCTGTCATCGTACCTTGCTAACCAAGAACACTTACAAACAATTGCCTATTTAAATCTGGTGGCCTTCATTCGCTAAACGTTATATGGTCTTGTGATAAACCTGCCTATATTTTTACATAAAGTCTACATATGTTTGATACAATCTTACGACTGGTGTCCGTTTGTGGTGAGTCAGTGGGTTTCCTGTATGTGATCATAAATGCTTAACTAACTATCGCCCTGAAGATTAGCCTTATCTGCTCGCGCCACTCTACCTAGAGGGTGAGCAAGGGTTATTTCTAAAGGAGTAGTTCTCTTACCCTGACTAGAGGAGAGGGTCCCTGTTTGTCACAAGTGCATACCTGTGCAAACCAGAGATCCCCGAGTCTAACAACCTCCAAATACATGACTTCAGGACAAAACCTTCTCCTGTACTTGTTTTATTAGGCCATAACGTAGTTCATGTTTTAAGATTGTCAACGCCTCCTTATCTCAAAGTAAGATTCCCCAATGTCTAAAAGCGGCTCAGGTTTCACCCATTCTCAAAATACCTGATGCAGACAGATCTGACCTCAACAACTTTCGTCCCATCTCCAACATCCCTACTCTGGCTAATCTCCTTGAAAAATGCGTCCAATCACAACTCTGCTCGCATATTGAGACTTTGAGTCTCTTGGATCAACATAAATCTGGGTTTAAGAGCAGTCATAGTACTGAATCCGAGCTCCTTCACATCATGGATGACATCCTAAAAATGTTAGACCATAACGAATCCTTTTAACCATTCTGGAACACAGGATAGGCCTTTCAGATCAGGTACTGCAATGCTTCGCTTCCTTCCTTCACAATAGATCCCTAAGAGTGAAGGTGAACCATACGCTATCCCAAACATCCACAGTCTCCTTGGGGGTCCCTCATGTGTCTGCCCTCTCTTCCATACTCTTGAATATTTTCCTGGAACCGCTAGCGAATGCTCCCAAATCCATGAACATTCGTCTTCATATGTATGGGGCCAACACGCGACTTTACCTGAAAATCAGTTCTTCTGAAGATTTCATCTCACTTAATTAATCCTTGATGATTACCCAAAATTGAGAACCATCTCCTGTTCACCACCGCCAAAACAGAATCCCTTGTCATATCCCCTCCTAAGCACACCCCCAAGATTGACCTCTGGATGATGCACCTCACTACCTTCAACTGCTCCCCTCTTATCATTGATTCAGATAAATCTCTTGCAATCCCCCTAGACTCACACTTGAACATGAAGGAGAAAATTAGTATGATGTGTAAGGGTGCAAACTACGAAATGAGTCTTCTTAGAAACCTAAAACCATTCCTCCCTCAAGAGGACTTCCCAGCTCCCCTTGTGCCAGGAAGCTGCACACGCCCTGCCCAGCGACCAGAGGCGCATAAAGTTTGGCGAGAGGCCCGGTGGAGCGGGGCTCACTTTTCTGAAATACCTGAGTGTTGGTGGGGGCTGCTGAATGCTCTTTGGGTCTCCCAGATGGCAACCCGGACTGTGACCCTGCCGCTAGTCTCCCCCTGCCGCCGCTGCCTTTCCAGACCAAGGCACGGCCGCAGTGAGGGGGGACTCCATTTCCCAGCTCCCCTTGCGCCAGGAAGCTGCAAAAGCCCTGCCCAGCGCCCGAAGGCGCATAAAGTTTGGCGAGAGCCCCGGAGGAGCGGGGCTCTCTTTTCTGAAATACCTGAGTGTTGGTGGGGGCTGCTGAACGCTCTTTGTGTCTCCCAGCTGGCAACCCGGACTGTGACCCTGCCCCTAGTCTCCCCCTGCCGCCGCTGCCTTCCCAGACCACGGCACAGCCACAGTGAGGGGGAGACTCGATTTCCTAGCTCCCCTTGTGCCAGGAAGCTGCACACACCCTGCTCAGCGCCCAGAGGCTCATAAAGTTTGGTGACAGCCCCCACGTCGCGGGATCGCGCGCGGGGCAAGCCCGGGACAAGGGCGGGACCATCTTGGCCATCCGAGGCCGGTGGAGGCTGGGCCACCCCCCTTTCGTTTAGAGCCCAGAGCAGTGAGACTTCTTTGTAGCAAACTTATTATTGTATTTGTTTTTAAGCATCTATGTATTGTGGGCCGGAGTAATCATATAATCATATTGTCTTATTTTTCTATTTCTTTTACTGTTATTACGTTCCTTGGTGCGCCGCATCATGGCGGCCCGTCCAAGGAACGTTAAGAAGCTTTCATTCAGTAACATTGGGGGGTCTGTGTCGGGAACCCTTGACAATTTTATTACTAGAGCAGCAGTTGTTTTGGAACGGGAAATAGAATTTACGGAAAAGAGATTATCGCTAGAGCTTCTTCCCTCTAAGAGATCCTTATTGTGTACTATCATGGCAGCTGTCTCCCCAGAGCAGCTCCCGGTTAATGGCATCTTGTCCGGGGAATCTAGTATAGAGCAGGTCGGGCTAGCTGGGTCTGAAGGGTCTCAGGCTTGCAGCTTACTAAACATCACCATTGATAGTACATCCATACTAGGAAAAAAAACACAAGACTCTAACTCCTTTAATATTTCTTCCCAGTCCCTGGATACTGAGTCAACGTTGCCCAAACCTGGAACTGCTAGTAATTCTCTACCAGCTACAGGCAAAAGAAAGCGTGGGGGAAGAATGCAAAAGGGAGGGCGTGCAAAAGTAACTAAAACCCATATATCTACACAAGCATGAGTTAACTCGGTGAATCCTGAAACCTCCTCACCTACTACCAGCAATAGACCAAAGGCGCAAAAACCCCAATTGCCTGCCGAAAACCAACTTCCCATGGGCTTTTTGGAAACACTAGAGCAGCTATTAAAATCATTGGGGCATATTATCAAGCTGGGCGATAAAATTATCGCCGCTTTATCGGCAGGAAACTGCGGATAAAGTGGCGATAATGGGCTTGATAATATGCTCTATGGAATTCCAATCGAAGCTCATGTTAGATGTCCTTCCCATTTAACATGAGCTTCGATTGGAATTCCATAGAGCATATTATCAAGCCCATTATCGCCGCTTTATCAGCAGTTTCCTGCCGATAAAGCGGTGATAATTTTATCGCCCAGGCTTGATAATATGCCCCATTGTTCCCACCATTACTCGAAAGGGTTAAGCTAATCAATGAGAACATGGGGAAACTAGAAAGAGCTGTGATGGCCAACTCAGTAACTCTGGAAAAGGTTGCGGGGATTAGTCAGTGTTCTGGGCCCCCACCCTCATCGAGAATGGCCATTGTTCCCAATGACCCTTCGATAGCGACTCAGCAGTACTTACCCAATAAACAAAATGTCCAAAAACCATCTAATGCCACTGAGATTTGTAGAGGAAATTCAATTGCCATGGATCACACGAGTGAGGGAACTGTGGCCACCGGATGTGATGCTAGATCAAAGTTGGCTGCCCCTGAACACAGTGCAGATCCACTTAGCAGAGGGACACTCGGTCTGCGGAGAACAGGCTCGCCTCAGAAGATTCCGTGTATTAATTTACCCCCTGAGTCGATACCATACACAGTAATTCTCTCTGGTGTTCCAGGGATTCAATCTGACAGACTTGAGACCCACAGTGAGCTTAAGAACAAGTTCATCCATTGGCTCAATAGAAATAGATCGCCCCCAGCTTATATGAATCCCGAGATTCTGTATGTAGGAAGGGTGGGGTGGTTGGGGCACAGAAGAAAGGATCTACAGGGCGATTGTATAATCATGAACTTTAGGGACCCCAGATTGGTAAGGTTCATATGTCACGACTCTGGGTACTGGGGAACCAGTGGAATACAAACTCACGATTTGAGCTTTTTTTACTCCAGCTCTTTCTCTGGCCAGAGATCCTACCAGTAGTGTAGATGGGAGATGATTAAAAGACACCCATTTACTGCTAGTAGGCAGTAGTTTCAACTCCCCCTGATGAATCGTTTTGAGTCACTACTCGGCGTGGAGGGGGTGGACTGACTGGGATCATGCTGTAGGGGAAACAGCCCTGATAGGTGTAATGGAAATGGAGCTGTTGTTTGGGTCAAATCAAAAATAAGTATTAGCTCTATGAGGGTACCACCGGTTGCAGGATGCATGGATCTAATTATATCCTCTAGTGGATAGTATTGGTGCTCCTTCTGGGTTAGTCAATCTGGAGGGTTCCCCTGGGTTAAATCCAGTTTGTATGAATCGTAAGTTACATATGGGCGAGTTGCCAGACGGGGAAGAAATTATGGTTAATGAAGTACCTGGAATCTCGGCTCTCGCCCCTCTAGTAGCCAGCTGCCCCAGTCTGGCTAATACCCGTGCCCCCACCCTAAAAATGGTCATGACCTCCACCCTGCACTGTTTAGCCATTGATCTAAACACGACCAAGTTTATCTCTTGGAATATTGCTGGTCTGAAGAGTAAAATTTCAATAGTAGAATGGTCAGCTCTGTTAGAGAAATATGACATTCTAGTGTTTCAGGAGACGTGGGCAGTAGAACCCATATACTGTCTAGGGTACTTAAACTTCTGTAAACCTGCAGTCAGAGGGAAAAAAGGTAGACACTCTGTGAGTCTAACCATATGGGTGAGACAGACAACCAACTACAGCCCAACTGAACTGGTAGTTGATAGCCCAGATCTCCTTGTTTTAACCCTGCACCAGCCAGACCTTAAAGATATCATTATCGTAAATGTGTATAAGAGGGGATTGCCTGGTGGTCGTGGATCCAAAACCTTTGCTGATCTGGATACTTTCTTGAATCCAGTTGGGCTCGCCAGCAATGTTATAATTGCTGGCGACTTTAACTGTACGTTCAAGCCCCTATATTGTGATGGAGAAACCCTCCAGTTAGAGGAGAATGTACAGAGGAATATTCCCCTGCTTGACCACCAGCCAGTCAAGAAATGGAAGGAATCTGCTTTGCAATGGATGGGCCTCTGCCTAGAGCGTGGATATAGAGCAGCTAACGGTCAGTCCATCTCGGATAAAATGGCAGGTCAACCATTGTTAATGGCCCCCACACAAGTAGAATTGACTATATCCTCATTAAAATTGAGTACTGGGGCATTCTAGAGTACATGGCGATTTTGGATCCCCCGGAGAGCGATCACAACCCCCTTGCATTGAGTCTCCGTTTAAATGGAGGAACGAATTATGATACTATGACAGAGATAGTCACTGCTGATGCTCTGCTCACAAATGATACACGCAGGGTGCGATGGGCAAGGATCGCAATCGATCCCGGGGCAATTGAAGAGATTAGGCTAAAGGTATCAAGGGCTCTGGGGGTATTGCGCTCACTTCCACCCCAGGAAGATAATAACGGGACAATCATTAAACTACACAAAAACCTCTTTAACGATCTCAAAGCACATTTTTCCAAACCTTGCAAGCCCCAAAAACAAATTGCCCGTTCTACGAACATCTCATGGTACAACAAATTGTGCCGGGTTTCTTATGGTATCTTGGCACTGGTGATTAAGTCTAAAAACTTGCCCGATATTAGGAGAGCGAGGCAGAACTATTGTAAAGTCCGGCTCCGTGCTAAACTAGACTGGGACTCGAATCCCAGGTCCCTATAAACCACGTTCCTATTGAGATCTGGGTGGAGCACTTTGAGTCTCAGTTTTCTGGGCTGGTCCTAAACAGTGCTGACCTCCTCTATGACCATGGTCCTGTGCTGAATATTAAAGCAATCACATTTGATTGTATGGAGGTCGAGGCAGCTCTGAAAAAGATTCCCAGTGAAAAAGGCCCCGGGAATGGATTGCACTCCAGCAGACGTCTTTAAATCTGATCCAACTAATTGGATACCGTATATCGTGTTTTTGGGAAATGCAATAGCTAAAGGGGCTAGTATCCCGGATTCTTAGCGCGGAGCCGAGATCCTGCCCATCCATAAGAAGGGGGACCGCTCCATCCCGGTGAATTATTGACCGATCAGCTTGATCGATTCTATCAATCAATCACTCAATCAACAAAATTTGTAAAGCACGCTACTCACCCGTAAGAGTCTCAAGCCACTGAGGGGGAGGGATCGCTACTGCTCGAACAGCCAGGTCTTGAGTTGTTTCCTGAAGGAGAGATGGTCCAGGGTCAGCCGAAGGTGAGTGGGAGGGAGTTCCATGTCTTGGACACCAGGTAGGAGAAGGATCTTCCTCCGACGGTGGATTTGCGAATGCGTGGGACGGAGGCGAGGGCGAGGCTGGCGGAACGGAGCTGGTGGGTGGGTGTGTAGAATGTGAGGCGGCTGTTGAGGTAATTCGGGCCCGTGTTGTGGAGGGCTTTGTGTGAATGGGTGAGGAGTCTG
Organism: Lissotriton vulgaris; assembly: GCF_964263255.1. NCBI lineage: Eukaryota > Metazoa > Chordata > Amphibia > Caudata > Salamandridae > Lissotriton > Lissotriton vulgaris. Next base: position 4,111,380 of record NC_141692.1, read on the forward strand.
TACGTGATACTCTTGTTGATGGGGAGCCAGTGCAGGCCTTTCCGGTGGGCGGAGATGTGGTTGTTTCGAGGAATGTCCAGGATGAGTTGTGCTGAGGCATTCTGAATACGCTGCAGTCTTTTCTGGAGTTTGGCTGTGGTTCCAGCGTAGAGTGTGTTCCCGTAGTCCAGGCGGCTGGGGACGAGGGCCTGGGTGACCGACTTCCTGGGTCGGTGGGGATCCATCGGAAGATCTTTCGGGGCATGCGCAGGGTGTTGAAGCAGGATGACTAGACAGCGTTGATTTGCTCGGTCATTGTGAGGGAGGAGTCCAGGATGAAGCCCAGGTTGCGTGCGTGGTCCGTTGGCTTGGGGGAGGTGCTCAGGGCAGGGGGACGACAGGAGTTGTCCCAGGCGGAGGGGGATGGTTCCAGGATGAGGAATTCCGTATTGTCTGAGTTCAGTTTCAGACAGCTGATCTTCATCCATTCTGCGACGTCTTTCATGCCTTCCTGGAGGTTGGCTCTGGCGGTGGCGGGGTTGTTGGTGAGGGAGAGGATCAGCTGGGTGTCATTGGCGTAGGAGATGATGTTGAAGTTGTGTTGGCGAGCGATGGCTGCGAGAGGGCTCATGTAGACGTTGAAGAGGGTGCGGCTAAGTGAGGATCCTTGCGGAACACCGCAGATGACTTTGAAGGCCGCGGATCGGAACGGGGTGAGGCGGACTCTCTGGGTTCTACCGGCGAGGAACGAGATGATCCATTCCAGGGCCGCTCCTTGGATTCGGGTATTGCTTAGGCGCTGTATCAGGGTGCGGTGGCATACGGTGTCGAAGGCTGTCGAGAGGTCTAGGAAGATGAGGGCAGCAGTTTCCCCGTTGTCATGCAGGGACCTGATGTCGTCAGTGGCTGCAATGAGGGCAGTCTCAGTGCTGTGGTTTGCTCGGAAACCGGACTGTGAGTGGTTGAGGGATCCGTTGGTCTCGAGGAAGGCGGAGAGTTGTCTGTTGACGGTCTTCTCGATGACTTTGGCTGGAAAGGGGAGGAGCAAGATGGGGCAGAAGTTCTGGAGATCTAGCGGTGGGTTTCTTCAGGAGGGCGCTCAGCTCGGCATGTTTCCAGCTCTCCAGGAAGGTGGCGGATGCGAAGGATCTGTTGATGATGTCCCGGAGTTGGGGTGCGATGATGGAGTCGGCTTTGTTGAAGATGTGATGCGGGCAGGGGTCAGTAGGGGACCCGGAGTGGATGGTGTTCATCAGGTGGGTGGTCTCTTCAGTGCTGACAGGGGTCCAGGCGCAGAGGGTGTTGATGGGGGGGGCTCTGGTTCGGTGGTTGGGTGCGTGGTCTGTGCGCCGAAGCTGTTGTGTATGTCGACGATCTTGCGGTGGAAGTACGAGGCGAGTGAGTTGCAGAGTTCTTGAGAGGGCGTGATGTCGTTGTTGCAGGCACTGGGGTTGGAGAGCTCTTTGACGATGCTGAAGAGTTCCTTGTTGTTATGGGTGTTGTTTTCTAGTCATTCTTTGTAAGTTGTCTTCTTGGTGGTGCGGGTCAGTTGGTGGTGTTTGCGGGTGGCGTTCTTGAGGGCTGTCATATTCTCTGCTGTCTGGTTGTGGTGCCAGGCTTTCTCGAGGGTGCAGCAGGTTTTTTCGGAGATTTTTAGGTTGTTGGTAATCCAGGAGGCTTTTCTGTTGCCAGGTCTGTTGGGGGGATTCTTCCTTGGTGCGATTTTGTCGGCGCAGTTGGTTAGCCACTGTGTGTGGTTGCGGGATGCTTGGTTGGGGTCCGTCGTGTTGGTGGGCGGCTTTTGGCTGAGGGCGGTGGTGAGCTGATCGGCGGTGATCTTGCTCCAGCTAACGCGGGGAACCGGTTGCGGGTGGTGGTGGGTCGTGGTTCTCCTGAAGTTGAAGTGGACGCAGCTGTGATCTGTCCAGTGTAGTCCGGTGGAGTGGCTGAAGGAGATGTGCTTGCTGGAGGAGAAGATGGGATCAAGCGTGTGTCTGGCGTAGTGGGTGGGGGTGTTCACCAGTTGCTTGAGTCCGAGGTTGGCAAGGTTATCCAGCAGGGCATCAGTGTTGCAGTCCTTGTTGTTCTCCAGGTGGAAGTTGAGGTCCCCGAGGAGGATGTAGTCTGTGGAGATGAGGGCGTGCGGACAGACGAAGTCTGCCATGGCTTCGCTGAATAGTGTGCGCGGTCCCGCGGGTCTGTAGTTGAGGGTGCCTCTGAGGGTGGTCTTGGGGTCGGTTGAATCTGGAAATGAAGGTGCTCGGCGGCGGTCAAGGGTGTCGTCGGAGTTGGTCATGATGCGGATGATGTTTTTGTGGACGATGGCGATGCCTCCTCCGGTTTGGTTGCCGCGGTCCATCCGGGTAATCTTGTAGCCTTCTGGGATGGCTATGGCGATGTCGGGGGCTGAGGAGGCATTCACCCATCTTTCTATGAGGAAGGCGACGTCTGGTGCTGTTGTGTCGAGGAGGTTCCAGAGTTCGACGGCATGTCTGTGGATGGAGCGGGTGTTGACCAGGATGCACTTGAGGTAGTTGTTGTTGGAGCTCGGCTTGGCGGGTGCGGTGCAGGTTCGGAGGCAGGTGAATTTTCAGGTTTGGCAGGTAAAGGGTCCGTGGGTGCGTTTCGGGGTGGCTTTGTAGCAGGCGGCGTCCCGGCCAGCGTTGAGTGCGTGGAGGGTGGCGGTGTCGTAGGATCGTCGGGTGCGCTGGCATCTTTGAGGACCAGGGATCCTGGCGCTGGGTGCGGTCCCGGCGCCGGCGTCGCAGACAGGCTTGCCTTTGGCGCGCCTTCGGCGCACAATCGGCACGCCCGCTGCGCACGTCCGCTGCACTCTCGTGCGGCGACCTCCATAAATGGTGAAGTGGGAGGGAGGAGCAGCTGGGAGGTGGGAGCGGGATGTCCAATAGGCGGGATACAAAGGAGAAAAGTGGGCGGGCCGCAGGGGAGCAGCGGCGGGGAGCAGGGGGGAGAAGCAGCGGGAAAAGGTACACGGGGATGGCGAAAATACAGGGGCACAGCAAGGACAATGAACAGCAGACTGGCAAAATACAGCGGCACAGGCTAAGGCACAACAAGATACAAAATACAAAATACAGGGGCACAGGCTAAGGTGCAGGCTAAAGAAACTGGCAACAGCAATCCAGGCACACGGCTGTAGCGAGGCAGCAGCGGAGGGGTCAGGGGTCCTGGCACTCATGGAGGGGGAGCTGCGCGGTGTGTGGAGCGACTGGCCCTGCAAACAGGGACAAAGGTCACAGCTCGCCACCGTGCGGCGACCTCCATAAATGGCCAAGTGGGAGGGAGGAGCAGCTAGGAGGCGGGAGCGAGGTGTCCAATGGGCGGGATACAAAAGAGAAAAGTGTTGGGGGGCGCAGGGGAGCAGCGGCGGGGGGAGGTGGAGAAGCGGCGGGAAAAGGTACAAGGGGAAGGCAAAAATACAGGGGCACAGCAAGGACAATGAACAGCAGACTGGCAAAATACAGGGGCACAGGCTAAGGCACAACAAGATACAAAATACAGGGGCACAGGCTAAGGCAGAGGCTAAAGGAACTGGCAACAGCACTCCAGGCACACGGCTGTAGCGAGGCAGCATCGGAGGGGTCAGGGGTCCTGGCACTCACCGGGGGGAGCCGCGCGGTGTGTGGAGCGACCGGCCCTGCAAGCAGGGACAAAGGTCATTCTATACAAAAAGTTGTCGCTAGAATGGTATTGGCCAAAATGCTGTGCTGGATAGAGCTTGAGGATATACTATCGCCCTTGAAGGCTAGGTTTAGATCCTGCATAAGCACCATCGAGCAGGTCTTCAGGTTCTTACTGATTTACTAGAAAGTACTCAGTCTGGAAGGCGGGACCATCTACGCTGCCTTTGTGGACCTTAAGTCAGCATTGGATCTTGTACCCAGGGGCGAACTGTATTTCGCACAAGTCCGCTGGGGTAACCAAGGGCAGGTCACCAACAGATTTCCGGTGTCCTGTGGTGTCGCCTGGCACAAAGTTTCTGCTACTTACGTTCGCGGACGACACCGTCATACTTTCACAGACCCAGGTGGGCCTGCTGGCGGCATTGAATACATTTGAGGAATTCTGCCTCGATCATGACCTGCATGTAAATGTAACTAAAACCAAGTTCATGGTCCTTACAAAAGGCAGACCCCTGGTGGGCCATGTCACGCTGAACAACACTGAAGTAGAACAAACTAATATGACCTATCTGGGAATTGTTCTACAGAGAAAATTGAGTTGGAAACCCCAGATCGATACCTTATTTCTCAAGTTTGCCCAGCTCTCAGGGTGCCTGGTCAAAGAACAGAGATCCTCGCAGACGAAAATGTTAGGTCCTGCCTTGAAACGTTTTAACCTCAGGATAGGTTCAGCGATCTTGTACGGAGCGGACCTTTGGGGTTTTGCGGACCTTTCACCCCTGGTCAAAGTCCAGAATAAATTTGTACAGAACTTATCTGGCCTTCCCTGTTCTAGTCCCATCATACCACTGTTAATGGATTTGGGCTGTCACTCTATAGATGATATTGCCTATAAGCTTGTCTCTTAGAGTTGATCATTTTTGATTACAAGTAAACTACCCACAAAACTACCCAGGAAGTTGACTAACTGGAAAATAAAGAAAAAAAACCCAGTCAATACAAGACAAACAAGGACAATAGTTTTCAGAAATTAAGAAGAACAAGTGCTACACAGCAACAGAGCCACAAGGGTGGGCAGGGCACTGAAGCAAGTGCCAGGCCTACTTTCAGAGATGTCAAAAGGAAGTTGAGATCAGGTCAAACTAGGCAAAGCAAGGACGAAAGAGCAACAACCTGAAGTGAGCACCAAAAAACCAAGCCACAAATAAACCAGCCAAACCCCAACAACCAAGCTGCACGACAGGGAGTCCTTTGATATTACAAACACTTACACTGTTTGGGAATGCAGACAGAAGTGGAAAAGCAAACACGAGGTCCAGGTTTTTCTTTCTCAAAGACCCGGGCTGACAATCTATTCAATGCCTGGAGAGACATCAGGTCTTCAAACGCCTCTGGCCCCACAGAGGACTGTATTTATTCTATTCTATTATATTCGCATTATCTAAACAATCCAAAGGAACATGTGCGTATTTATGACCAAGTCTCGGAAGACTTAAACCTCCTATTAACAAAGGGGAGAAATCAGCAAAGTAGATAATGGCTAGCTAAAACAAAACCTTAACTTCGAAAGCACATATTCACACAGCAGAATCCCTGATGGGTTTAAGCAACAAAACTAATAATAAGACACAAAACAAGATTGAGACAACTTCCCCAGTGCAACATAGGATTGATGAAACTAATGGCAAAACACATGTGTATAATTCTACCAACAACAAACAGATCAAGAGCAATTGGCTCATTCCACTCCTAGAACCATACCAAACCAGGAAACAACACAAGGGCTAAAGCACAGGTCCACCAGGCTAGTCTGGATGATTCAGAAAGCTCATGGTTGAGATCAATCACACTTACTTCTTTTTTTTAAATTTTATTGTGTTTTCTTACTGACAATAACAAAACCAACAACAAAGGTAAGGCAAATCAAAAGTGAACGATAAGTGGAGCATTATAACATACATAGACATAGGTCACAGTGTACATCATTGGTGGCATCGCGTGTTGCCTGTGAACGCAGTTAGAAATCCATTGTGACTTACAGATCATGACATTGTATATACGGCTCCTGTTAATTGAAACAATAATCCCACAGGTGACATGATAAAACCAGAGAGCAATGAGCAGATTGGCTCCTCATCCATCTCCATGATCAGTGCTAATAACATTAACCCCTTCACAGTGGGGCTAATTCCCCCGTGGTGTGGGGTAGAGGGGGCCACGCACAGTGCAGCGGTGCTTGTGACGAGCTTGGTTCGTCACGCTGCACGGTGGCGCTGTTCTCATGATGAGCTGAGCTCGTCATGACCACGCCTGTTTCTTCAGAACGCTCAGCACAGCAGGGGAATTATCCCTGCATGGGAGCGCTCAACATGACCACAGCGCCACTGTGCCTTCATGAGCACCGAAGGTGTTAACACATTTTCGCACATATCTAACCCTTCAACATGCGATCTTATCATTACCTGAAATCACAATCTTGGAAACAAATTTGGCTAAGTTACATTTGGCTCCCTACTTGCTAAGTAGATTTGGTATAGGCCCAAGAAGCTTTTTAGGGTGATTCTGAGGGGGGAATAGTTTACTGTATAATTTAGTTTGAGTATTACAATATATCATATCTTTAGACCATTCTGTTATGGTGGGCACCGGACCATGAAACCATTGCATCGCTATCCTACATTTTGTAATCAACATCCCCATATCAATTAGCCGGCGGGAGTCCTTTTTTCTTTGTGTTGAATATCCTAATATCACCAACATGGGGGTCACGGGATAATGTAAGTTTTGTGATTTCTCTCAGCTTTTGAGATACCAGTCTCCAAATACCAGCCACCTCTAGGCAGAGCCAGGCCCCGTGCATAAAGTCCCCTGGATTCGCACCACAGCGATCACAATCCACTGTGTCTCAGAGGCTATATCTATGCAGCCGGGCAGTGTGTAGTAAACTCTATTGAGGAACTTAAAGTGTATTAGTCTATGTCTTCCATTTAAAGAGATGCTTTATGTTATTTCGCAGCAGTAACCCCATGTTTTGTCATCTAAGGCCCATCCCAGATAACTCTGCCACTCCAGTCTAGCTTTTGTGAAAAAGATCTTGCGGTATCCTTGTACCATATTATAAATGCTTGAGACTATCCTGTTGGGAGAATCCAAAATCAGTATAAATGAGAAGGGGTGACCTCAGGGGGTTCCATCATATCATCCAGCTGTTCGCGAAGGGCATGTCTCACCCTGTTAAAGTGAAATCTCATCAAAAGGGTAACTATTCGACCATCTGCTTCGATCTCGTCCCATTCTCATGCGTTGCCCACTAAAAACAGATCACCAGTTTTAGTAATGTCGAGAGTTTCTAGTGCAGTGACCACCTCTCTTTCTCTGCTTACGGGCAGCCACTGGCACCAATCCAGAGGCGTCAGCGGTGAATACAATAGAGAAGTCGCCTGTATTTTTAGTAGCTCATGCCAAGCGTGAACCATGGCATTGATTGAGTCCAGTATTCCAGCGAGCCTGCCCGGGGCTTGAAACATCCAGTTTGGAAGTGGGTACAGCATTCCCTCTACCCTCTCTCTATATATGTGTGGGGGAGTTGGTTGTTAGTTCACCCAATAGTAGGCGTGTGAACACTGGTCCACCTTGTAGTAAAGCTCCGTATCCGGAGCTCCCAGACCACTTAGGGAGTAAGGGAAAGTGAGGATCTTCCATTGGAAGCGTGGCTGCTTATCGGCCCAAGCCAGCATAACCAGCAATGTTCTAATAACTTTAAAGAAATGTGTGGGTAAAACCATCAGTATAGTAAGGAATAGCAACAAAAATCTGGGTAATACCACCATCTTCATCAGAGAGATGTGGCCCAAAAGAGACAATATTAGTCATATCCAACGTTCCACATCTTCCTCTTATTTAGCAATAGCCTTGCCGTAGCTCTCACTACAAACAAAGTCAGAGAATGTGTGGACTATAATTCAGAAATATTGTACCTTATCTTCAGACCAGGTGAGGGGAGTTGAACTCTGTTTGCTTTGTAGCCAGGGTCAATGGAAATATTGTGGATTTGGACCAATTATTTCTGAGGCCTGATAGTTCACCAAAGCACACTACCTCTCTTAGTACCAGGGACAAGTTGATCTCAGGGTTTCTGATATATAGTAGTGTAATATTTGCATAGGTGGATATAAACAAATTGTGTCCCGGGAAGCGAATCCCTCTCTGTCCATGATATTCTCTGAGGGCACACGCCAGAGGCTCTGCCGCAAGTACATATAATAGGGGCGATAATGGGCACCCCTGATGTGCACCCCTCAAGATTTTACTTAGGCCTGTCACTGCATTGCAGATGGGGAACTGTATAGTACTGAAACCAGCTTTAAGAATATCTCTACCATGCCCATCCTTCTTAGTTTAGAGAGCATGAAAGCCCACTCCACCAAATCCAAAGCTTTCTCTGCATCATGAAAAATCACAGCGCCATTGACCTCTGGACTCGTGTGTTGTATTACGCGAAACACAGTACGAAGATTGTATGTTAGATTGTGCCCTGGAACAAACCGCATCTGTTCTATTCCAACCAGCTGCTGGATCAAAGAAACCAAGCAGTTCTGTCCATCAAGACTTGCCTGCACTGAAACTGTAAGGGGTCACCTTCCTTTGGAGGAGCATCTAGGGGGCACGCCAGGCACCAAAGGGCCAAAACTAGGGAGGACTGGGTTAAGTTTTGGGAGGGATGGGATCAGAAGGTGTGGTTGGGTTCACTGCAGTGGTTGTGTCCAATTGAGGGGGCGGTGCGTCGACTGTAGTGGCAGGCTCAGACTGAGGTGGGGTAGAGCTTTAGTGGGAGTGCTCGAAGGAGGGGGGCTTAGTTTAACAAGATTGGGGATGGTATATCCCAGAGTTGTATATACAGGGATAGGGAGAGACTCTGACTTACTGGGACTGGGATTTTGTGGTGGGAGGTAAAGGGCTTGCCTGCAGTAGTCTGTGTAGCTGGATGGGTTTTGGGCTTGGGAGACCGGTGTGATTTGTGAGGGGTTTGCCTTTTTGTCTTCAAGATGGGGGGGACAGATTTAGATGTCATGGCCTGGGGGTGGGTTGCGTCTTCTTATTGGGATGGGTTGGCAGGGTTGAGGCCAAGATCGCAAAGGAAGACTTTCTGGGCAGAGGGTGAAACAGGAGAGGCAGGGGCAGTTGTTGTGGAGACAGAGGGTTCTGAGGTCTGCGGAGAGTCTGTGGATACATGTGTGTCGTCTGTTGGTATGTCCCTGGTGGTGAGTGAGCTGTCTGTCTAGAGAGTGTTTCTGTGAGAGGGTTTGCCTTTGTATCCGTGTGTTTGTGTACTGCGTGTGACTGTTGAGCTATGTGCATGTATATGTCTGCATGTGCTTGGGTCAGGGAGGGTAGTTGTGACTATGGATGGGAAGAGGTAGGAGGGAGAGGGACTGCTGGAGCTGAGACTCTGCTGCCATCAGTGTGGAGGTCAGAGCCTGATTGGATCTCTGTAAGGCATACATGTCAGAGTGAATGTCCTCTCCGAATGACACCATTTGTGTCAAAAGAGTGGTCCGCACATGGAGGACATTCAGCAGTGATGTCTGCCCCACAGGGATCTGCCTCAGGATGTCTATCGCCTAAACACTGAGGGCAGCAGGCGAGACAGGGGCAGAGGTAGAGGTGAGGTGCTAGTGGAGCTGCCACGGACACAGGGGCTGGGAGCAGCTGGGAGGGTGGATATGGGAGTGGTGGTGGTGGTTGACTCCGATGTTGATGAATCATTTACTGTGTCCTCCAGCACCACATGGGAGTCATCGCTGGAGACTGACTGACTGGTCTTTAGATGTGGCAGGTAGAGTTGCAGACCTGTCCTCAGTGTCAAATCAAATCAAATCAGGTACATTTGTATAGCGCAAACATATCACTAAAAAGTCTCATGGTGCTTGCAGACGGCTCTGATTAGACTTTGACTTAATTGTCAAATAACCATGTTTTCAGTAGTTTGCGGAAACAGTTATGGCCGGGGTGATGCGTAATTGAACAGGGATTTTATTCCATGATGCCGGAACAAGGAAGGAGAAAGATCGACCACCTTTCCTGGCTGTGCGGATTCTCAAAGGAGTGAGCAACGATGCATTGCCTGATTTAAGAGTCCGGCTTGGCTGGTACCACTGTAGTTTTTTCGACCAGTATTTTGGTCCCCTTGCATACCTGTGCTTATGGATCAGACACACGATCTTAAAAAGAATTAGCTTCTTTACTGGGAGCCAGTGTAATGATCTCAGACAGGGAAAAGAAGAAGTCCTAGGAGGAAGGTCAAGAACCAGCCTGGCTGCTGTGTTCTGCACAATTCAAAGCCTTTTGAACAGGTTTTCATTGAATGAAAACAGTAGGGCATTTCCATAGTCCATTCTATTGATTATTAGCCCCTGGACTATTGGTTTCCTGGCCTCACTGGGAACCATTTGAAAACCTTCGCATCACTCCAAAGCGAGTGCAAGTGATATGATTAATCTGACTTTTCATAGACAATTGATTGTCCATGTAGATGCCCAGATTCTGTACTGTTAATTTGGGGGTAGGACAGGGGCAGAGATTGGGGGGCCACCAATCATGGGACCAATGCTCCTGGGCCTTACTAAACAGCAAGCTCTCTGACTTACCTCAGTTCAATTGGAGATGGTTGGAATTCATCCATCTGTCAATGTGAGACATGCATTGCTTGAAGCGCTGCTTTGTTTCGGCAGGGTCCGGGCCAATGGTGACCAGAATCTGCGTGTCATCCACATCGGATATGACATCAAAACCGAAGAATCTGATCACCTTGGCCAGAGGTCTCATATGTAGATTTAAGAGGGTCGGGCTCAAAATAGAGCCCTGAGGTACCCCCATCGCAACTGGTCTCTCCCTGAAATATTCTTGCCCATTTGGACTGCGGTTACTCGGTCAGCCAAGTGCTCTTGAGCCACTTTAGGGCATTTCCCCTGACACCAATCTCCCACAGCTGGTGTTCTAAAATGCTGTGGGAGATAGTGTCGAAGGTGGCAGACAGGTCGAGCAGGATGAGAAAGGCTGACTGATGTTTATCCAATGCCAGCCTGACATTATCCATAACTTCGACCAAAGCTGCCTCAGTGCTGTGTGCCGCCCTGAAGCAAGACTGTGAAGGATCAAGTAGTTCATGGCTCTCGAGGTGGGCAACTAACTGCTGGTTTATAAGGGATTCCAGCATTTTACCAAAATAGGGAAGTAAGGATATAGGGCGATAATTAAAAGGTAGTTTTGGGTCGGCTGTAGGCTTTTTTAATATGGGTCTGACCCTCGCGGCCTTCCACATTGTAGGAAATGCTGCTTCCGAAAGAGACTTGTTAAATAGACTTGTAAGATTGTCTTGGATGACTGGTGCGATTTTGGGGGTACTGGATCTGTTGGTAAACCGGATTTTACCTTTAACATAACAGTTGGGACCGATTTCATGTTGAACTTTACAAATTAATTCAGGATACAATGGGGGTTAGGAAACAAGCTGTGCACATCGTCAGAATATGTATTGTTATGCTGTTGTGGAAAGGATTGGTGGATGGCAAAAATTTTGTCTTCAAAGAATTTGGAGAACTTGTCCTTCCAGTCCTGAGAATTTGGGACCGATAGCTGGTTGGAAGGGGTGGTGAATTCTTTGAAGATTTGATATAACTCTTTACAAGAATTTTCAGTCTGATTTATCCGGGTTAAAAAGAATTGCTCTTTTGCCAATTTAATGTCATTCATATAAGTGTGGTGGATATTTTTATAGTTTTTGCGGTCGTCATACTTTTTCCTTTTTCGCCACTTCCGTTCCGCCACACGACACAGGAACTTGTTGCCCCTTAGGTGGTCAGTGAACCACGGGGCAGTTCTAGGCTTAATTTTGGTCTGGGCGAGGGGAGCTATTTTATCCAAAGCAATCCTGATTGCTTTGTCAAGGTCATGTGCAGTTTGGTTTACACTGACTTTGCAGTGTAGTTCCTATATTCCCAATAGGCTCTGCGCATTGAAATAACATAAACGATAGTTTAGACGTAGGACTTAGGTCGACTAGGTCTCTATTGAATATGTTAGACTTAATTGTGAGTGCCAGCTAGCTCAGAGGTCACTAGAAACGTTCTCGAATACACAAGAAGGGATTAGTCTCTGACAACCATATAACATGACAACTTTCACAAGAATTAGGAGTATATCTCCAGAGTCACGGAAAAAATAGATGGCCATTTCACTCAGTCAATCGTGCATGCTTCGTTTCACCAGGGTTTTTGCAGAGAAAATAGAGAGACGGGCGTTTTCAATAAAAAGGTTATTTATTGAGCAGTCTTCTTTCTCATGCAAGAGAAGTGAATTGCTACAATCGTAATACTTGCTATGAAGTAAAGTGCGAACAGTAAAAGGAGTATTATGAAATAATACTGTATAGCATTTATATGGTTTCTAAGCCATAAGATAAATAAAATAGATAAAATACATAAAATGATGAATAATGACTAAAAGTACTCAACTGGTGCATCTAAAATACGTCTACCCCGGTGTACCTAACCTAAGCCTAGTACAAGGGAAGAAGTAAGTGAGGTGTAGCTGGAGTTAAATAGTTTCTGCCAAGAATCTATCCAAGAATTCTCCAAGGGTCTAATCAGCTCCGTACCTTGTTTATAGAATGAAGGAGGTCTTGTATCTCTCTCTCAGGACTCGATCTCCCAGTAACCCGCAACGGTAGCAGGGAAACACTGGAGCTGGATTTCTCGGCAGGAGAAAAGACAACGTCACTCTCAGTGCGTCAGTTGGAGGGTCGGCTTCCTTCGGCACTCGCTACAGCAGGGCGTCGGGCAAGTAGTCAGTCGATCTGCTACAAAACCACTGTGTGTTTGCTAGGGCAGATGTGGGCATATTTATACCTGGAAGGTGCTGAGTTTGATGTAAGGGTGGACATAATAACATCACTAAGAACTCGCAGTTCATTACATGCTCCAGGAGTTCTGGGACAAATCAATACTGAAGCAGGGGGAAGTCCCGGGCTGCTGAAGGCTGGTTGTCTTCAAGAACTCGTTGTACTCTAGGAGCTTAGTGGAAGTAGCCATGCCGTATTTAGACTGCATTGGCTGTGTCTAAATATGGTTACGATTCTTATGCCTATGTAAGGATATGATAAATTATAAATATATAAGGGCATGAATTGGGAAAATTACACTAGAGCCCTAGATACGTTACAACAACTTCATGATCAGGTGAGTCTAGGCGAAAATGTTTAGAAAAGAGAGATGGAGTGACTTTCCGTCAGGATCTTTGGGCTATTAGTTCATACTTATGGTCACCTTTGACCGTATTGTTAGGAATTACACATTTGATCATATAGTGGTCTGCCCATAGTAGAGGGCCAGGGGGTTCTAGTTGGACACCTGAGAAGTTAGTGAAAAGAAGGCCCAGTGTATGGCTGGCATTGTGAGTAGGGCCCGTGACCAGTTGGCAAAGACCAAGCGTGTTCATATTTGAGATCAGTTGGTCAGTATCTGAATTTGACAAATTCTCGGCATGATAGTTAAACTCACCAATTAGGAGGAAATTGTGTGAGGCCACTACACGGGGAGAAATATTCTCTAACAGTTTATCATGAAAGTCCTCTTTAGGTCCAGGAGGTCTATAGACTAAGGCCCCTCTTCAAGTGCCATTTGATAGGCCATCTATCCTGAAAATGCATATTTTTACATGTTGTGAGCTCTTGGTTTCTAAAATTGTGATCTTTAGATCTTTCGTGGAGCCTACTAATAAACCACCTCCTCCTTTCTCTTTCCTGTCCACTCTGGTTATCTTATAATCAGGGGATGCACCTTCATGCCGCCAAGTCTCTGTAATAAAGCAGATATCTGGAGCTACCAGATCTAAAAGACTCCAAACCTCTAACGGATGCTTTGGGATGGAACGGGCATTCAGATAGATGGCACTGACTTGAGTAGAAGTGGAAGGTTGGTTGAGGCTCGGGACATTTAAAGATTGGTTTGATTTGATGAGACTTGTTGGACATGCAATGTCTACATTTCTATGTATTTCGGCAACTTGTCTAATAGTCAGTTCTAAACGAGATTTGTTTAAGCTTTTTAATTCAGCACTAGAGGTGGTGGCTCATGCGGCTGGTGTTCTTGAGGGCTGTGTGGTTGTCCGGTGTCTGTTCGCGGCGCCACTTCGTCTCAAGTCTTTGACAAGTCTGCTTGGATGCCTGGAAGTCGGTGGCCTCTTACCCATTCTTTTTTTTTATTAAATGAAATACCCTGGTAGTTAATGAACTTTCTGTCCTGCTGGGAAGGTAGATTGGTGGTGAGTTTACCAATTTAAACCCCAGTGTGGTGAAATACTGTTGAGGCTTTAGTGGTGGAGACAGTGCTTAATTTGTGCATGTGCTTTCTGAAGGCACCGGCACTTCATTCTCAGGCCCAGGTCTACACGGGCAGCTGCTAATAAGGGGCCACCCCACTAAACTAAACAAGAGGAAAACCCACGGAGTCACTTTCTGGTTTCATGAAAGGCTCCGGTGCTTAGTTTCAGAGTTCGGGCAGCATGTCATCTGAAACTCGTTCCGACCACTCCACCAGCATCAAACTGTTGAGATAGCTATCTTTTACTGATTTGGTAATGCCCATTGATTCCTATGGGCATTGAAGCCCATATGAATCAATGGGCATTACCGAATCGGTATTTACCGATTCGGTAAATACCGAATGTTGCAAGGGTGCAGGGGGTGTCACTTTGACACCCTTTAGCACCCCGAATTCAGGCATGTGTGACATGTGGCACACAGACATGCCTTAAGGGCATGTCTGTTTGTCACATGGCACAGGTGTGCATGCACACATGTGCATGCACACCTGGATTCGGTATTTTACCACCCAATTGGATTGGGTGGTAAAATACCGATTCTGTAAGGCCTGTGGAACTCAGAAGAGTTGCACCTACATCTGCAAGTTACTGAATCGGTAAAAATACAGATTCGGTATTTTACCGATTCGGTAAATTTACTGAATCGGTAAAATAGCGCCCCTACATCTCAAATGACCATTTACCGGTCGGTAAATGGCCACCTACATCTGGCCAAAGACTCTTTAACTCCTTGAGCTGCACCTTAACGCCCACGTTGCCAGCTGTTCTCGCTCCGTCACTTTTCCCCCCACCGTGGTTTACCTTGATGTCCCTTTGGCGCTCTTCTTGTTGCCTTTTGCTTCCTGGAAGCTGTTTTTTACATGTTCTCCCTTTAAAAGTTTCGAATGTCCCATCTGTTCCTTTGACACTTTGCTGTGTTCTCTTTCTGTGCCTGTTTTTTAACACTCTGAATAGCGCCTGCTCCTGCAATTGTCATTCGTGCTTCAAGCGCTGTGAAAGTGGAAGGCGCAAGGCAGGGATGTGTCTTCAGGACGGTGGGCGCTACATGTTGCAGTGGGAGTGCCAGTCTATTTGATTCCTATAGGCGGGGAGCCTGCCTTACGAGAGACAAGAGAGGCAGGGGTACACCTGCAACCCCCCCCCCCCCCCCCCCTGGCCGGCCTGGAATGCATTGGCACACCTGCAACTCCCCCCCCCCCCCCCCCCCCCCAACAATGCCCACTCTCCTCTGCCGAGTGTGCAGGTTTGAACTGTACAGATGCTTTACATGCAACAAAGGCCACGAGAAGTGTCCAGGTCTGCTTCCTGTCTTTATTGACCACTGCATGGCAGAGATGCCATTAATCACAGCTGCTGGCAAGAGGAACACAGAGGGTTCTTTGTTAGTTTCTCAGCAAATGCATTGGTTTACCCTTAAATGTGCTGCTCTCAGAAATGTATTAAATGGTCTTAATGTGTGATCATAAATATCCACAATTCTACAGATGTCTGTGGGTGCTATGGGACTTTCTGTTTTCCTCATGTATGAGTTAATGGAGTGCGCTGTCTCCTGTATGAGTGTAGGGTGAGTGCTGTGTGCCTGTATGAGTGTAGGGTGAGTGCTGTGGGCCTGTATGAGTGCAGGGTGAGTAGAGTGCCTGTATGAGTGTATCGTGAGTGCTGTGTGCCTGTATGAGTGTAGGGTGAGTAGAGTGCCTGTATGAGTGTAGGGTGAGTGCTGTGTGCCTGTATGAGTGTAGGGTGAGTAGAGTGCCTGTATGAGTGTAGGGTGAGTAGAGTGTCTGTATAAGTGTAGGGTGAGTGCTGTGTGCCTGTATGAGTGTAGGGTGAGTAGAGTGCCTGTATGAGTGTAGGGTGAGTGCTGTGTGCCTGTATGAGTGTAGGGTGAGTAGAGTGCCTGTATGAGTGTAGGGTGAGTGCTGTGTGCCTGTATGAGTGCAGGTTGAGTAGTGTGCCTGTATGAGTGTAGGCAGAGTGATGTGCCTGTGTGAGTGCAGGGTGAGTGCTGTGTGCCTGTATGAGTGTAGGCAGAGTGATGTGCCTGTGTGAGTGCAGGGTGAGTGGGCCAAGCAGAAACCTGCACAGTTGGACAATTCTGACTCAGGTATGTCCAGTTTGCAGACCTCCATTATATGCCCTGTAATGCCCAAGTCATCTGCACATCTGAAAAGTGTATTTTTCAGATACCACAGCATTCCATCCTGTGTATATGCAAAGGGTCTGCATTGCATGCTATAGGCATATCTGTGAGGCTGTGATATGTGCACGTTTTGGAGATCTGATATATGCATATGAGCAGATGTTTTATCTGTCCATATTGGCCTCATACAGGGCCGAATGATGCGCATAAAGCAGTTCCAGGTTGTGCATATTCCAGAGATGTACATAAAGTGCATCTAGCAGAGCCCAATATATTCTTCATGTGATGGATGCCTTCATAGTGGGCTTGAGCCTCTGAGCTCTATAAAGTCCTACATCCTTTGGCAACACAATGTACACATATCAGTGGCGAAATCCCCAAATTCTCAGAGTAAAAGCAATGAGAAGTGTGTAAGGTGCGGTATTATCTTTTACTAAATGACTGGTCCCGAGCAGCTGAGGGTGCAATTTGAAAAGCAATCCAGGGGAGACTCAAAACACAACAGAAGTAGATAGTCTTTTCAGCATTTCTTTAGATTTTTTATCTTCCTTTCCAGAATTCATGCCATCCAGCCTCGTTTGCGGTTTTACCTTGATTTTATTAAGATATCCTTCCCAAGGGGCTTGAAAATCAATATGTGTTTCAAGTCAACCATCTATTTCCAAGGTAGGAATTCAGATTGGGTATTAAATCCAGCTTCAGCAGTGCCAATTCAGGGTGAGGGTGGAGCTAATAGACTGGGGGTGGAGCCAATGAAGGAAGTGGGTGGAGCCAGGGAAGTGGGTGTGGCCTCCTACACAAATTCAAGCACCTGGACTTAATATTTTACAAATGAAGCCCTGATTCATACATCCTGATACATAAGGCTCGCAGTCAGGCTCAGCCAGTGTGGAGGGGGAGGGATGTATTCATCAGGTCCGTTTATCCTTCTCTGTAGGTCCTTATAGATTAGAGAGGAGGGGACTCTGGATAAGGAGCTCTGCTCCTTCCAGGTGCTACTCTTGCACGTGTTTACAAAGGGAACCGAAGAAGTCTTCAGTGAGTGTAAATCATGGAGGCGCCCACCCCTGCTGCGGCGAGGAACCCTCTGCGCTTCTGCACGGATTGCGCACGATGTTTGCGCCGCTGCATCCCCGTCGGCTGCCTGGAGGACGCCAAAGCGCTGGCGAAGCTGGCCGTGCCGCTGGTAAGGAGGAGCTCCCTCTGCCTTACAGGTCAATGAATCGGTGAATGAATGAGCTCATGTGTGTAGCACTATTACAAACCGAGGGGTCTATTTATTGAGCCTCAAGCAATGCAGCGCTACAACCAACGCTTGTGAGCTGATTGGATGAGAGGGAGAGCTGACCAGCGGCTATATTTACTAAGATATGGCGCTGTCCTGCTCTGGCATACAGTGCACCAGCGTCCACAGGCGTCTGCGTCTTGTCTACCTTAGAGTCTATTCATCCAGTACAAAATACCACACAGGACAAACTTTGAAACTTTTCACACTGTGGGTGAATGTTAAACTGTGCAGCTCACATACAAAGTCAGACGTTTTGGAGGAAGGAAACTATTTCTTCTTTTTAATGCTTTTTTTTTGGCACAAACCCCTGTCTATAATGTTTGTAGATAGGGCTTTGAATCAAAAACCATGGGTATATGCATAGGAACACCCATGTTCCACCCAGGGAACAAAATGCTACTTGGCTTTATGTAGATGCATTTTCTCAGCGCAATTCTAGTTTTGCTCCAAACGTATATTAATAATTCACATTTTTACGCTGGTTTGCATCACTTTTTGTGATGCAAAAACCGGTGTAAAATGTTAGTAAATATTCTCCCAAATCTTAGGCTTGGAAGAATATATAAGCTTGGGTGGAGCAATAAATATTGTTAGGTATGACGTTAAAAAAAACCTGTCTTCATGAGCTCCAGGTAGTGGAAATCTACTGAGTAGATTTTGGCTTCGACATAAATGTATGTTGCGCTCACTTCAAGCTGTTGGCTATTTGGTGCATTCACATATCTTCTCTCCAGTGCATACATCTAATTACCTTATATGCAGGGCTGTTTTGCATCGTAAAAATGCACTTAATCATGGAATTTTAAATTCTTGATTGCGCAAATGCATTGTATGCAGAAAGCAGTAGTTTCTGTTTGGTTTGTCACTGCTGCTGGCTTTTTGAAAAGTGTTTTAATCGGGACTTTCTGCAGAAGGAAGGAGAGGGTGCCTGGGTAAGGGGCGAGGTGTGCACAAAGGGCATGATGCATAGTTGGGCCCCCTGGATGTCAAGGGCAGCTTCCTTCTTAGGATGGCTAGGAAGGGGGTGTGGTGGAGCGGGCAGTCCGGGCAGTGGCGTAACGAAACTTGAGGGGGCCCCCCTGCAAAGAACATGGAGGGGGCCCCCCACACTCCTGATTCAGTCACAAGCTCTCAGGTCAGGGGCCTTCTGCGCATGCACCAGTGGCGGCTGGTGGATTCTAAAAGTGGTGAAACGAAAAACTGAGATCCAAGTAAAAGGAGCAAGTGAGCAAGCACACCAAAGTGAAAGAGGAGTTTTCGGGATTGGCCTTCCCAACTGGCCTTTTAACCACTCAAATTTCAGCCTTTAATAAATTCTGTAATTTGTCTCCAAAACATCTGCTTGTCGGTTTATGGAAGCAGACATGTTTTGCTATTAAATACTAGCTTTCCATTCTTGAAAAATAATTTAAATTGCCTAAATCAAGAAGTTATTTTTTTTGTGAAAAAGTTCAATTATTGTCATGAACCACTGCAACACATGGATAGATTCTGCCTTGAACATCTATGTGTCATAGTTGCATGTCATATGTGCCAATCTTCTGCCAAGATTTACCACCATTATGCCAAAGCTAGCATGAGGGCTGTGCAGCACCAGGCAATCGGACAGGAATTAACACTATTATCATGCCAGGGCCTGCATGTTACCCGGTTTGGGCACCATTATACCATGGGTGAGCACATTTGGCCGATATGTATCAGCATTATGGGAGGGCCAACATTATGTCATGTTATTTTATTTATTAAGTACACAATCATGGAACATTGCTGGTGTTGAAATGGGGTAACTCTGTAGAATCTCACTAGTGGCCGTGACAAGCTCCCCTCTTAACCTAGTGATAGTTTTTTCCAA
Organism: Lissotriton vulgaris; assembly: GCF_964263255.1. Lineage (NCBI taxonomy): Eukaryota > Metazoa > Chordata > Amphibia > Caudata > Salamandridae > Lissotriton > Lissotriton vulgaris. The sequence continues at coordinate 4,130,663 of NC_141692.1, forward strand.
AACAAAGGCATGTCGCAGGCACTATGGAAAAAAGAGAACAAGATATGAACGGCTTTCTTGTTTGTCTCTCACAGTCTACCTACTCTCTTCACAGCCCTTCCCACAGTCCACAAGGACACCCATATGCCTCCTGTACTCTTCTACAGGTCAAATGCATGTCAACCATCCAGGAATGGATACTTATTTAGGAAAGTATGGGAAGAAATGTTTGGAGAATAAAAATAGCTTAACCTATATGCATGATGCGGGCATCTGTAATTGGCTATGGGGCACTGGCGTACAGTTCTCTGCAGGATAGCTGAGAAACACGACTTCACAGCCCACTGTGTTTACTCCCAGTCCTGTGTTAATTCATTGTCTATGTCATTCAACTTAATTTACACCATATAGAATTTCATTGTCTCTTAATTACCACTGTCCACTTACTGTATTTACACCCTGTAGTATTTCATTGTCTCTCATACACCGTTGTCCTCCCACTGTATTTACACCCTGTAGTATTTCATTGTCTCTCATACATCGCAGTCCACCAACTGTATTTACACCCTGTAGTATTTCATTGTCACGCATACACCGCTGTCCACCCACAGTATTCACATCCTGTATTTCATTGTTTCTCATACACCGCAGTCCACCCACTGTATTTACACCTTGCAGTATTTCATTGTCTCTCATACACCACTGTCCACCCATTGTCTAGCATACACCGCTGTCCACCCACTGTATTCACACACTGTATTTCATTGTCTCTTATTCACCACTGTCCACCCACTGTATTAACACCATTTCGTATTTCATTGTCTCTCATACACCGTTGTCCTCCCACTGTATTTACACCCTGTATTTCATTGTCTCGTATACACCGCAGTCCACCCACTGTATTCACACCCTGTATTTCATTGTCTCTCATACACCGCAGTCCACCTGTCATATAGCTACTTCTTTTCTACATATTGTGTTAAGTTAGCATGAGTTTATTAAATATTTGCACGCCGTTTTTCATTCTTGCTTCACTTTTGCACACAACACATAATTGTTGTTTTAGCTTTCAACCCAGAAGAGCTTCGTGATTTACTAGAGAAATGATATGTTATTGCTCTGATATCAGTTTTGTTCTGCACTCTGTCTGCACACCGAGTGCTGAAGGCTATACGGATAACTTAACCCAGTGTTGTTGTAAGGTCTGATCTTCGCACCATTATAGACATAATACACATGCTGCTGCCAAAATCGGGCTCTAGGCGAGTTTTATATTGTGATGCTGAACGCACAAAAACACACTTGATATGCTTCGCATGCAGAGAGCTGGTGGGAGGTGATGTGATCATCCTGCCACTGAGATTTTAAGGTATGGGCCCGCCCTGCTAAAACCCAAATGAGACCTTCATAGATATAATATACTATGCTAAATAGAGAGAGTGTGCATTTAACATTGTTAATTTCTATTCATTTCAGCATATTAGTATGCTCTCACCATTCGCCTTTTATGGACTGATAACTATGCTGATAACTTTGTTGCTTATAATATGTTTGTTAGTATTATACAAGATACTGCGTTTGAGAACCTTGCATTAGTAAATAAATATTTCAAACGTGCACGTGTCCTCTTTTACTCCTCGTTCTGGTTTGTGATGATTATATAACGAAAGAGTGTTCTTGTGTTCTACAATTCCTGAGGTACTCTAAGTGCATGTTCTGGTCTGTCTAAGCATTGGGAGTTTGTTATGACCAATGAGACACTGTAGCTAGCTCGGTAAGGGGATTTTGGGTACTGAGGTGAGTTTTGGGCCATCCTAATTCACTGAGGTTCCAGGTCTCTATGCACAGTTCTGTAGGAGAACGGAATTCCCGCTACACACCCACTGTATTTACACCCTGTATTTCATTGTCTCTCATACACCACTGTCCACCCATTGTCTCGCATACACCGCTGTCCACCCACTGTATTCACACACTGTATTTCATTGTCTCTTATTCACCACTGTCCACCCACTGTATTAACACCATTTCGTATTTCATTGTCTCTCATACACCACTGTCCACTTATTTATTTACACCCTGTAGTATTTCATTGTCTCTCATACACCGCAGTCCACCCACTGTATTTACACCCTGTAGTATTTCATTGTCTTGCATACACCGCTGTCCACCCACTGTATTCACATCCTGTATTTCATTGTCTCTCATACACCGCAGTCCACCCACTGTATTTACACCCTGCAGTATTTCATTGTCTCTCATACACCGCTGTCCACCCACTGTATTCACACACTGTATTTCATTGTCTCTTATTCACCACTGTCCACCTACTGTATTTACACCCTGTATTTCATTGTCTCTTATTCACCACTGTCCACCCACTGTATTAACACCATTTCGTATTTCATTGTCTCTCATACACCGTTGTCCTCCCACTGTATTTACACTCTGTATTTCATTGTCTCGCATACACTGCAGTTCACCCACTGTATTCACACCCTGTATTTTATTGTCTCTCATACACTGCAGTCCACCTGTCATATAGCTACTTCTTTTCTACATATTGTGTTAAGTTAGCATGAGTTTATTAAATGTTTGCACGCCGTTTTTCATTCTTGCTTCACTTTTGCACACAACACATAATTGTTGTTTTAGCTTTCAACCCAGAAGAGCTTCGTGATTTACTTGAGAAATAATATGTTATTACTCTGATATCAGTTTTGTTCTGCACTCTGTCTGCACACAGAGTGCTGAAGGCTACACGGATAACTTAACCCAGTGTTGTTGTAAGGTCTGATCTTCGCACCCTTATAGACATAATACATATGCTGCTGCCAAAATCGGGCTCTAGGCGAGTTTTATATTGTGATGCTGAATGCACAAAAACACACTTGATATGCTTCGCATGCAGAGAGCTGGTGGGAGGTGATGTGATCGTCCTGCCACTGAGATTTTAAGGTATGGGCCCGCCCTGCTAAAACCCAAATGAGACCTTCATAGATATAATATACTATGCTAAATAGGGAGAGTGTGAATTTAACATTGTTAATTTCTGTTCATTTCAACATATTAGTATGCTCTCACCATTCGCCTTTTATGGACTGATAACTATGCTGATAACTTTGTTGCTTATAATATGTTTGTTAGTATTATACAAGATACTGCGTTTGAGAACCTTGCATTAGTAAATAAATATTTCAAACGTGCACGTGTCCTCTTTTACACCTCGTTCTGGTTTGTGATGATTATATAACGAAAGAGTGTTCATGTGTTCTACGATTCTTGAGGTACTCTAAGTGCATGTTCTGGTCTGTCTAAGCATTGGGAGTTTGTTATGACCAATGAGACACTGTAGCTTGCTCGGTAAGGGGATTTTGGGTACTGAGGTGAGTTTTGGGCCATCCTAATTCACAGAGGTTCCAGGTCTCTATGCACAGTTCTGTAGGAGAACAGAATTCCCGCTACACACCCACTGTATTTACACCCTGTATTTCATTGTCTCTCATACACCACTGTCCACCCATTGTCTCGCATACACCGCTGTCCACCCACTGTATTCACACACTGTATTTCATTGCCTATTATTCACCACTGTCCACCCACTGTATTAACACCATTTCGTATTTCATTGTCTCTCATACACCACTGTCCACTTATTGTATTTACACCCTGTAGTATTTCATTGTCTCTCATACACCGTTGTCCTCCCACTGTATTTACACCCTGTATTTCATTGTCTCGCATACACCGCAGTCCACCCACTGTATTCACACCCTGTATTTCATAGTCTCTCATACACCGCAGTCCACCCACTGTATTTAAACCCTGTATTTCATTGTCTCTCATACACCACTGTCCACCCATTTTCTCGCATACACCGCTGTCCACCCACTGTATTCACACCCTGTATTTCAGTGTCTCTCATACACCGCAGTCCACCCACTGTATTTACACCCTGCAGTATTTCATTGTCTCTCATACACCACTGTCCACCCATTGTCTCGCATACACCGATGTCCACCCACTGTATTCACACCCTGTATTTCATTGTCTCTTATTCACCACTGTCCACCTACTGTATTTACACACTGTATTTCATTGTCTCTTATTCACCACTGTCCACCCACTGTATTAACACCATTTCGTATTTCATTGTCTCTCATACACCACTGTCCACCTACTGTATTTACACCCTTTTGTATTTCATTGTCTCTCATATACCACTGTCCACCCCCTGTATTTACACCTTGTATTCATTCTCTTATTCACCACTGTCCACCCACTGTATTTACACCCTTTCGTATTTCATTGTCTCTCATACACCACTGTCCACCCACTGTATTTACACCCTGTAGTATGTCTTTGTCTCTCATACACCACTGTCCACCTACAGTATTTACACCAAGTATTTCATTGTCTCTTAATTACCACTGTCCACCTACTGTATTTACCCCTTGTATATCATTGTCTCTCACACACCGCTGTCCACCTACAGTATTTACACTAAGGCTGAGTGAAATTTGCAAATTCGCGGTGCGCGAATTCGCGTGAAATCGCAAAAAAAATCCACGAAATCGCAGATTTTTTTCCGATTTGCACTGGAGTCCTTTCTACTGGCTAATCCAGTAAGTACTCCCTCGTTGGGTAAATGTATAGTGCTTTTACTACACTGCAGCTGCGTAAAGGGCCAGAAGATGTGTCTCCAGTGACCTTGTGTGCTTGTAACAAACACGCAGTTTCCAACAGAACTTATAGTACTGAAAGAGAGTCTTCCGCCAATCATACTTGAAATGATATTAAGTATAGAATACATAAATACATGTGATATCTACAACTAATAGAATATGTTTAAAAAACTTACATAGTTGGTAAGAGAAGAACGATACCGATGCAGCAATAAGGGGACACAAATCAGAAGGTGCTGGACCATCCATGATGGAATCTTTTACCACATGTCCCCCTATTATCGGTAAGCATGGGTGAAATTTGAGAATTCGCGTTCCGCAAATTTGTTGATTTCCCAGCGAAATCGCAAAAAAAATCTGCGAACTCGCAAATTTTCCCGCAAAATCGCGGATTGTTTTGCGATTTGCCCTGGAGTACTTTCTACTGTCTAATCCTGTAAGTGCTTCCTCATTGGGTAAATGTATAGTGCTTTTACTACACTACAGCTGCCTAACGGGCCAGAAGATGTGTCTCCAGTGACCATGTGCGCCTGTAACACAGGCACAGGCACAGGCACACATGGTCACTGGAGACACATTTTCCGGCCCTTTATGTAGCTACAATGTAGCTACAAAGCATTATGGGGCAGATTTACAAGCCGCTTGCGCCTCTTTTGCACCTCAGTTGCGTCACTTTGTGACGCAGCGGCAGCACAAAAGATGCGCCATGGTGCTGGGTATTAACAAGGTGGCGCATCTGAGAAATGCGTCACGTTGTCAAGCCCTGCGCCATCAGGAGGCGTTCCGGAGCAGGGGAGGGTGTTCCTGTGCAGGAACGCCTCCCAAAAAGTGGCTGAGTGAAATCTACAAGGTTTCACTCAGTCACTTTTAGGCCAATGCTGCGTCAAAACCCTGCACATGCTTGAAGCAGGCGAAAGGCTTGACGCAGCATTGGGGAGATAGGGCCCGCCATAGCATTGCTGGAGCTTCGTCGCGCTTGCGACGCAGCTCCAGCAATGTGCTGCTTTTACGGCACAGATGCTTGACGCATCATTGGCCGTTTTTACCACATGGTGCGCCGCATTGTAAATGTGCCGCACCATGGGTGGCGGAGCTGCGGCGCACAATAACTGGCGCATCCCTGGGGATGCGCCAGTTATTGTAAATCTGCCCCTATACATTAAGCCAACGAGGGAGCACTTACTGATTAGACAGTAGAAAGTACTCCAATTGAGTAGAGGTATTGCGAAAAAAGGTGGCATCTTCGTGGACAAACAAGCAGGGCGGGATTCATTCTGCCCTCTCTTAGACTCGTTTTTTGTGCCCTTCTGCCCTCTGTTAGACTCGTTTTTCCCTTTTTTTCTGCCCTTCTGCCCTCTGTTAGACTCGTTTTTCCCTTGTTTTTCTGCCCTTCTGCCCCCTGTTAGACTCATTTTTTGTGCCATTCTGCCCTCTGTTAGACTCATTTTTCCCTTGTTTTTATGCCCTTTTGCCCTCTGTTAGACTCGTTTTTTGTACCCTTCTGCCCTCTGTTATTCCCTTGTTTTTGTGCCCTTTTGCCCTCTGTTAGACTCGTTTTTTGTGCCCTTCTGCCCTCTGTTAGACTCGTTTTTGTGCCTTTCTTCCCCCTGTTAGATTTGTTTTTTGTGCCCTTCTGCCCTCTGTTAGACTCGCTTTCCCTTGTTTTTTTGCCCTTCTGTCCTCTGTTAGACTGTTTTTGTGCCCTTCTGCCCTCTGTTAGACTCGTTTTTCCCTTGTTTTGTTCCCCTTCTGCCCTTTGTTAGACTGCTTTTTGTGCCTTTCTGCCCTCTGCATCACCACATCATCACTCAGCGCTACCCCAGCATCACTCAGCACCACCACATTATCACTCAGCACCACCACATTATTACTCAGCACCACCACATTATCACTCAGCACCACCACAGCACCACTCAGCACCACCACAGCATCACTGAGTACAACCACAGCACCACTCAGCACCACCACAACACCACTCAGTATGTAGTATACTTGTAAAGCGCACAGTTGCCCCATCTCGGGGTGTCCCGGTGCTGTATAACACTTTGGAACCCTTCCTGGCTCTCCCTGTGAGATTCCCCTCCTGGGCACCCCCAAGGTGAAGCCAGGCATCCCAGTGTTGTTGGGGCCGTTGTGGAGATTAAGCAAGCGATTGCCCAGAGTTGCAGCATGGGACCCATGATAAGAGTAGGCGCCGAAGCGAGAATTACCCAGTCCGCGGACATTGAGCCCATGACCCTGCCGCGTCGGGACTTGAACCCTGGTCACGGGCCTGATCTCTGCTTCTGGGTCTACTGCTTCTAACCAGTGAGCCACACTAATCCACCACAGCATCACTCAGCACCACTCAGCACCACCCCAGCATCACTCAGCACCATCCCAGTATCACTCAGCACCACCACAGCACCACTCAGCATCACCACAGCACCACTCAGCACCACCACAGTACCACTCAGCGCCACCCCAGCATCAATCTGCGCAACCATTCAACAACAACTGGTTCAAATATGTTCTCTCAATGTTTCAAGCTTTATTACAAATGTCACAAAAAGATGTTAATATTTCACTTCTGTTCTTGAATTTTCATCGCAATAAAATACACTGAACATAATCTTCACAGAAGTTATTTACAAAAGTTTAAGCTATTGCCATTATAAATTAAAATCATTTTTATTTAAGTATTAATTATTTAAAAAAATTAAAAGCCATTGTAATATGTAATATCAATACATCTAAGTCAAGTAAATACAAAACATGTTGCATTACAAATGCTATAGGTGTCACATTTGCAAAAGTTATAACTATTGGCTTTGTAAATGACAAAGCTATTAATTTAGCTATTTTCAAAACCAACACATAAATAAAAAAAATTGTCATTTACAAGACCAATAGCTCAAACTTCCTAATGCGAGACCTATTGCATTGCAAATGCTTGTTTTTATATCTGTCAGTGCTTCCTGTTGAGGTTTAATTTTTGTGACTGGCGCCTCATTGCCTACTCGTAACTATTCTCTGACCCTGCTTCAAGGGTCCGAGCAGGGTCAGAGAATAGTTGCAAGTAGGCAAGGAGGTGCCAGGAAGCACTTACAGGCTTACAGCAGCAGGTGCCCAAGTTGAAGTTAATTTCTTTGTAACCCTTTTGTATAAGGTTACAAAAAATTAGCTTCAACTTTTGCACCTGCTGCTGTAACCCTGTAAGTGCTTTGCTGAAAATTCGCCCCGCTGATTCGCGGATTTTAACGCGATTTCGCAAGATTCGCGGATCGCGATATCGCAGAAAATCCGCAAATTCGGAGAGTGGAATGAATTTCAGGCCCATGAATAATTATCGGTAAAGGAATTGACCATACAACAGTAGAATCTGGGCCAGTGGTTTTAAAGCGCATCTGATAGAACTAATCAGAGACAGCCTTGCAATAGTGCAGGAGATGTCTGCACTAGACCTACTCTCAGGCACGCACTCTACACAGTCAACTCAGCAGAAACACAAGGACAAAGAGAAATAAAGCAAGTTGGCAAAACTAATAGGTCAGTCATAACTGAAAGCAGCTCTTCCTTGACTGGTGAGTTTATCTGTGTGGTATTGTGGATGGACTAGAGGGTGAATGCAAGAATGAGTAAATGGGGATAAATAGATGCATAAGTGCAGCGATGAGTGGCTGAGTGCATGGACAGATCGACGGGTCAATGTGTGGAAGCAGGCTTTCGTTCATTGACTCACTGTCTGACTCAGAGGGCCTGTTTGTAAAAGAATTCTCAGTCAGCAATTACCTTTAATTCCAGCTGACCAGTTACAAATGGTATCACTTTTTGGAGCAAGGATTCATTTAAACCAGAAACGTACCGCTGTTTAACCCAAATTGCAACATTTCTTGTAACTTTTTACTGCAAACTGAGCACAATTATGCAAAGTGGCGTAATGTCATAAATTCGAGGATTTTCCGTTTGAAATTACTGCTCTGACATATTGAAGCTTCGATCTTCCAGGGGTGTGGGAAAACACAAATATAATGACATCTGTGCTTCTCTACCGCCATCTAGGGCCCGCTATGCTCCATGTCTGAGGATTACGGGGACCTCAGTGTTTAAGTACAGATAATACACTCAGCGGTGCTGGAACACATTCGAGAGTTGAGAGCGCTTCGCAGCATCTGCTGACCTCATTAAAGGCAAAAGATGCCAAGAGAACTAACCAAACCATATCAAGGATGTTTGGGGAGTCCACCCCTCCCGTCATGTTGCATTAAATGAGAAAGCGCCGTCGTGCGTGTATCTGCTTTCCCACAAACAGATGTATATGCCCAATAGGAACATCTGTGTGCCCTAATACTGTAATCCTCAACTCATTTCCGACGGCAGATATGGGGATAAAGGACACTTGCCCAGCCATGACCTTGCTCACTATTTTTTAGGGCTGATTACTATGTTACTGACTTTGAGCTTCAACTCGGGCCCCTGCTTTATTTTTATATCTGTCAGTGCTTCCTGTTGAGGTTTAATTTTCGTGACAGGCGCCTCGTTGCCTACTTGTAACTATTCTCTGACCCTGCTTCTCCGCTCAGAGCAGGGTCAGAGAATAGTTGCAAGTAGGCACCAAGGCACCAGGAAGCACTTACAGGGTTACAGCAACACGTGCCCAAGTTGAAGTTAATTTCTTTGTAACCCTTTTGTAAAAGGTTACAAAGAAATCAGCTTCAACTTGTGCACCTGCTGCTTTAACCCTGTAAGTGCTTCCATAAAAATTCATCCCGTTTGCGAATTCGCGGATTTTCAGAGATTTTGTGAGATTCGCAGATAGCGAAATCGCGGAAAATCCGCAAATTCCACGAGCGGAACGAATTTTCTGCCCACACTTAATTCACACCCTGTATTTCATTGTCTCTCATACACCGCTGTCCACCCACTGTATTTACACATTTAGTATTTCATTGTCTCTCATACATAACTGTCCATCTGCTGTATTTACACCCTGTGGTGTTTCAATGTCTCTCATATACAACTGTCCACCCACTGTGTTTAGACCCTTTCATATTTCAATGATTTTTTCATGTCTTTCTTCTCTCAATGTCCATTGACCATCTTGGAACAATAAAGTCCTAATAAACTACAGCAAAAGTCTTTGGTATAGCCAATAGTTCTGCAACCAACGTCAGACCTATTGGATTTGCCAACGCTTATTAAATATGACATCTTACATGGATTCTCCCCTTCCAACCCACAATGTCCTTCCCTTCTCATATGTGTCCTACTCTGTCCCATATGACTCTGGACTCCAGTCCCATTTATTTCCCTGAATATATCTCTATTATTTTTGGCATTTCGTTTCTGTTCTGGGGCTCATTCTATGCTTCATTAGACTTTAAGTACCGATTTATAACATGCTCTTTATTGGATTCTTCAATAAAAAATATTACCAATGTGAATAACAATAAATAGAATTAATAGGAAAACAAACATAAAACAAAAAGTGCACAGCATAGGCGGAAAACTGAATACCTAAAATGTATTTAAAAAAAAAAATTAAGGTTCTGTGCTGTGGAACCTGGGAATAAATTTCCCCAACTCTATAGTACTCTGGAGGCCCCTAAAATGTGAGTTTTTCAGTTAAGCTGGAGTCAGTGGCGTAGCACGAGCCTCACACGCCCTCATTTAAGGAGGTGAGAATGGCCCACTGGATCTTCTTTGGGTAGTGAAAGACAGCTCTAGTCAGTGTGCCTCTCCCATTCCAATGCCCTGATGCCACTGCACATGCTGCACCATTGGTACGTACGCCCAAGGCCATAGTCTAAAAGTAAATAAAGGGCTGATGATAAAGTGAGTCAATAATACTAGGCAGGTGCCTAGGGTGCTAGCACCAGACAGTGCCAAATTCACACCAAAAGCATAAAATATTACCAATGTTTTTCAAGGAGGGAGCAAAAAAATAAAAAATAGAATGTTGTTGAAGGCTCCAGATACTTTTTCACTTGGTCTCAAATGTCACTCAAAATGTGCAACACCCACAGACATGTTCTTCCTTCCTTTGCAACTGGGAAGGCAACTGATGCAATGATGTATGATGTAATGCAGCATAACAGCCAGAGATGCTGGCTTTGGAACCGGGGGATCATGCTCGAGTCTCAGCGTTGGTTCAACATCCTGTGAATCTGGGCAAATCACTTAATATCCCCATGCTTAAAAAATTAGAGTGGCCTTGTGTAATGTTACTGGTGCTCATGTACAGCGCTCCAATACCTTGGGGGCGAGCTTGCACTATATTTAACTATTAAAAAAGTAGTCTATGTCATCTTCTACACGTACATCCATTTTCAAACATTCTTGAGCCGTTTTTTATTTTTATCTCTTCTGTGGAGACCTTGGAACATTTCCATGTTCACAATCAGCATCGAGGACACTGCAAGCCACAGAGGAAACACTCCGTGCCATCCAGGGAAATGCTCATACTCAAACAAATGCGTGGCCAATTGCATTTCCCATGCTTGCTTACCTTCCAATGCGTCCCAGCAGAGTCCTGTTCCTGGAGCTGAAAACCATCTCCTGGCCCTGTCAGGTCTGTGCTGCCTCCTCCCTTCTCAGAGGCTTGTTCCCTGTGGGGACTGCTCTCTCTGGGGCCCCCACCCCCATCCCTTTTCAGGGCCTTTGCCTGTGGCTCTGCCTAAAGAAAAACAATGTAACTTGTTACTTTGTTTCTCTTCAGTCCTGGGTCAGCGCAGGAGCTCAGAGCAGGCTGCAGACTGCACCTGCTTAAGAGCCTCTCACAGCCCTCTACCGAAGAGCTGAGGGGGCCCCCTTTACCTACGGAAGACTGGGGCTCACCCGCGGGGGTGTTTGTTACGCCCCTGAGTCCGGGGGTCATCACAGAGTGACAAAACAGCAGAAACATGTATTCTAAACACATATTTTTGCCATTTTGTCAAGCCGTGGGTGAGAAGAAGTTTTCCTCACCAGGTACCACCTGACCTTGCTATACCAAGCAGCAGCCTGAAAGTGGGTTTGGTTGGGGTATGCATGCGGAAACCACAGGGTCATCGCGTTGAATAGTTTTTTGATCAGTAACTTGGCTCTTCTGTGGATGCAAGCTGAGTGGCGTGACCCTCGGGTCAGGAAGGTAGAGTGTATGAGCTCTTTGTAAGTGGTTAATTGGAACTGTGTTTGGAAATGGGCAAGAAGGGATGATAGTTTCCAATACTAGGACTTTGAAATGGCGCATACATGGCTATTATTACGTCTAAATCTACTCTTTTTAGCTTGGAAAAGGGGCTTAGTGTCTGATCTATGTTGAATGGATAGGTTACTCTGTTGGGCGCTGCTGTGTTGAGGCTGAAGGTGGCATTTATGTTGCAAAGGAATTCCATCACCTCTCAAGCTTACTGCAGCCATGAATGGGCATTTCCACTTACTATATTGTGTAGCTTCTGAGAGTGCAAGCAAATGGACACATGTACAAGGGAAGAAAACAATCCGAAGAGAACATGTCTGTCCGGGAGATGAATTCCGATCATGGCTGCTCCTTTTAACCGACAAAGCCCGATGCAATGTGATGTAAATCACTTTATCTGCATGTGTCTGCTTTTCCCTCTGTACAAAAGTTGAGAGCACAAGAAGTGGGCAAAGTGAGGTCATTTTTTCTTGCATAGCGTGCATAATTCTTGTAAGCACTAAGCACTAAGGGCCACATGTATGAGAAATGACGCATCGCTGTGTGAAAGCAGAGATGCATCACTTCTCAGTTAGCCCTCCTTGCAACCAAAAGCAGCCAGACAACAGTGTTCAAAGCAGTCCTGTGCTCTCCCCGCCCCCTCTGTCTTTCTTCCCATCAATCCCATTCTCTGCTTCTCTTCTCTCTCCTTTCTCTGTCACGCATCTCTCTCCCTTTCCTTCTGCTCTCTGTCCCTCACCCCTTTCTCTCTTTTCTTCCTGTTTGCCTGATTATACCCCCACGGTGCTTGCAGTCATAAACCCAGAGGAGCTCTAGAGGGAGATAGACGTGTTAGTGACAGCACTGCACCTTCAAAATCCATCATGCAAGGGCTTCTGCCTCATGGGTTAAATGGGAAGTCCAATCCTGTTTCAGAATGTTTCCTTCAAATGGAAGCAAACTTGGAATGTTCACATTGCAATCCGAGCTCCGTTGTTAGCTAACCGTTCCACAACTGAGAAGTGTGCATGTTTAGCTGATGCATCCAACATGACACAACAATCAATATGCCTTGGGAAGCTCCCCATATCCACACTGGTTTAGAAAAAGTCAAACATTCTACCCATCACTTTTTTGGTATGCCTCATTTTGATGCCCTACGTGCAACAGGTATGCCCAGATGAGAGCTCTGGATAATTAAACCATAGGACCCAATCTTCCTTTCACTAATGAGGCCCAATAAAGCTGAAACTTGTCTTGTGTTGCTTGTAATCCATTCCAGAGGGGGCATAGCCCTGAGGATCAGACTAGATTAGTCATATTTGAACAAGATGAAGGCTAATTTGCATGCCTTGGCTCCCTGAGTTAAGTGGCACTATGAGCAAACAAAATTAATTGACGTACAGCCCAGAGCAACTATTAGTGGTTCATATTAATTCAAACGCTCCATCCATTGCTTTTACTGCGCTGTGTTTTTTTTGTTCCTATTCAGAGGGGATGGACCTGGAATGTTTCTATTGAAGCAGGATCAAGCCTGATTTGTACATATGCACGTGGGTGCTCCCAGTCTATATTAGCACAGTGAACAAAGAATGATAGACTGGAATGTGGCCAGGAGTATGTACCCTTGGCTGTGATTATTAAAATCAATCAACACACCATTTTGTTTTCCTAGTATGAAACTTAAGTGTGATGAGTATGTCCAGATGTGCTTCCCCTTGCTTGAAATCAGTCTTGGGATGCTGGTGTTGTCTTTCAGAGAGGGGTGGTGTTAGGCCTGGCATCATTGGCATGAGTCTCTATTCCATTTGGTCGATTTGCCTCCTCTGTTTTTCATATGTTTCTGCTGGTCATATGCTTTGGGCACTGTGCCACTGCTATTCAGTGCCACAGTGCAAGTGCTCCCTATGTTAAATTGACATACTAAGTAGTGACTTTATGATTGGGTTTTTTGATTTACATGTCAGACCCTAGTACAGTGCACCATGTGTGTCCAGGGCTTGTAAACCAAATGCTGCTGGTGGGCTTGCAGCACTGGTTGTGCCACCCACAGAAGCAGCTAGTACAGTGTGTCTAAGGCCTGCCATTACAATGCCTGTGTGCAGTCTGTGACTCCCATGTCGACTTGGCAAGTGAACCCACTTGCCAGTCCCTAAACCTTCCCTTTTCTTCATATCAGGCACCCCTAAGGTAGACCCAAGGGCAGGGTGCAGTATAAGGTAGTACATGCCCTGGTGTGTGTAGTGGGCCCTAATAGTGAATTACAGCCATTTTTCTTTTTCACTATTGCAAGCCTACCGGTTAGCCATAGGCCAGAATGGGCAGTTAGAATATTACATCTTATAATCCTAACAGATTCAGGGAACATGGTAGAAATTCGAATTTAGTATGCCTGAACTCAGAATGATAAAATACTTATTTTAGAAAGTAGGTATTTTCTTGTTTAACTATCCAGGCCTGCCTAGGTCGTGTATTCCTTGTCTGGAGTTTGAGTGACAGGGCTAGGGGATTCCAGGAGCCAGAATGAGTCAGCCCAGTGGTGAATAGGGAGATCCGCATCTAGATGGGTGGGAGGAGTTGCACCTAGGACCTGAATAGGGCTGGGCCTTCCCTCCACAATGCTGGCTCCACCCCCTGGGGAGCGGCTGATGTCTCTGCCCTGCCCTGTGAAAGAAGAGAAGGAATCATGTCAACAAAGTGCTCAAGGTATGTGCTTTCCCTCCACAATGCTGGCTCCACCTCCTGTGGGGCGTCTGATGTTTCTGCCCAGCAATGTGAAAGGAAAGAAGGAGTAATGTTAACAGAGTGTTTCAGAACTAGTTTGGACTGGGCAAAGGCCCCTCTGCCTTCAGGGAACAAAGACAAAAGTAGTATAAATATTGTGCCCAGACCCAAGAACATTAGATCACTGCTGGGAACAAGACAAAGCTTTTGCCAAGGAGAAGAACCAAGGAAGCTGCAGGAGTTTGGACTGCCCCTCTACCAGTGTGCTGTTTGCTGGGTTGGCTTGCAGTGGTTTCTTAATTGCAAAGGAAAAAGAGAAGGAACTTTTTTAAGGATTTTCATCATCTTACCGAATATTCTCCAAGGGCTTGAATTTGTGCTTGTCTACTGCTCAATCAATCAATCAATCAGAGAATTTCTAAAGCATGCTACTTAACCGCGAGAGTCTCAAGGCGCTGGGGGGGGGGGAGGGGGGGGGTGTTGCTACTGCTCGAAGAGCCACGCTTTGAGGAGCCTTCTGAAGGTGAGCAGGTCTTGGGTCTGCCGTAGATTGGTGGGGAGGGTGTTCCAGGTCTTGGCGGCGAGGAAGGAGAAGGATCTGCCACCGGAGGTCGTTCGTTGAATCTGGGAGACGGCGGCAAGTGCAAGGCTGGCGGAGCAGAGCTGGCTGGTGGGGGAGTAGAAGTTGAGTCTGTCGTTCAGGTATGCTGGTCCGGTGTGGTGGAGTGCTTTGTGTGCGTGGGTGAGGAGTTTTAAGGTGATCCTCTTGTTGACGGGGAGCCAGTGCAGGTCTCTTAGGTGGGGGGTGATGTGGCTGTGGCGGGGGATGTTGAGGATCAGTCGGGCTGAGGCGTTCTGGATGCGTTGAAGTTGTTGCAGGTGTTTGGCCGGAGTTCCTGCGTAGAGTGCATTGCCCTAGTCCAACCTGCTGCTGACGAGGGCTTGGGTCACAGTTCTTCTTGTCTTGGTCGGGATCCACTTGTAGATCCTGAAGAGCATGCGGTGGGTGTTGTAGCAGGAGGAGGAGACGGTGTTGACCTACTTTGACATGCAGAGGGAGGAGTCGAGGATGAATCCCAGGTTGTGTGTGTGGTCCGTGGGTGCTGGGGCTGCTCCTAGTGTTGTCGGCCACCAGGAGTCATCTCACGCAGAGGGGGTGGGACCTAGGATGAGGACCTCCGTCTTATCTGAGTTCAGTTTTAGATGGCTGATCCTCATCCACTCGGCGACTGCCTTCATTCCCTTGTGGAGGTTGGTTTTGGCGGTGTGCGGGTCCTTGGTGAGGGAGAGGATGAGCTGGGTGTCATTGGCGTAGGAGATGATGTTCAGGTCGTGCTTGCGGGCCACTAGTGCGAGAGGGGCCATGTAGATATTGAACAGGGTTGGGCTGAGGGATGAGCCCTGGGGTACGCCGCAGATGATGTTGGTAGATTCGGATGAGAAGGGTGGGAGGCGGAGTCTCTGGGTTCTGCCGGAGAGGAAGGGCCTTCTTCTGGATTCCGGCTTCTTGGAGGCATGTTCGTAGTGTGTGGTGGCAGACCGCGTCGAAAGCGGCTCACAGGTCTAGGAGGATGAGGGCTGAGATTTTGCCGTTGTCCAGCTGGCGCCTGATGTGGCCTGTGGCGGCTATAAGGGCAGTCTCGGTGCTGTGGTGGCGTCTGAATCCGGACTGGGATGGGTCCAGGATGTTGTTGTCCTCGAGGTGGTGGGTCAGCTGTATGTTGGCGATTTTCTCGATGACCTTCGCCGGGAATGAGAGCTGGTAGATAGGCCCGATGTTCTTGAGGTCTTTGGGGTCTGCCTTGGGCTTCTTGAGGAGGGCATTGATTTCGGCGTGCTTCCAGCTTTCCGGGAAAGTTGCGGAATCGAAGGAGATGTTGATGGTCTTTCGTAGTTGGGGAACGATGGTTGCATCTGCTGTGTTGAATACATGATATGGGCAGGGGTCGGATGGAGATCCTGAGTGGATGGAATTTATGGCCTTGCGTGTCTCTTCGCTGTCCACGTGGGCCCAGGAGGTCAGTTGATTGGTGCAGGTGGCATTCGGGGTGTGGTCTGTTATGGCCGGGACGGGTGAGGAGTTGAGGCTGTTGTGGATGTCGGTGATCTTGCGATGGAAAAAGGTGGCCAGTGAGTCGCACAGCTCTTGCAAGGGTGGGATGTTGTTGGTGTTGGAGCTGGGGTTGGAGAGTTCCTTCGGATGTATGACGTTATAACGCATACTTTTACAACGCCTACCTTTACAATGCATTTTTTACACCGCAACATCCATTACAACGCATACCATTACAACGCATACAATTACAACGCATAACATTACATTGCATGTAAGGTAAGTATTGCATAGTGTAGGGGTAAAAAATACTATTCTAACTCCAGGGGGTGCAACAGTAGGGTAAGTGTTGGATAGTGTAAGGGTTAAAATTACTATTCTAACTCCAGGGGGTGCAACAGTAGGGTAAGTGTTGGATAGTGTAGGGGTAAAAATTACTATTTTAACTCCAGGGGGTGCAACAGTAGGGTAAGTGTTGGATAGTGTGAGGGTACTATGTGTTGTAATGGTATGCGTTGTAATGCTATGCGTTGTAATGACTACGTTGTAATGACATGCATTCTAGTGGTGTGCCTTGTAGTGTCATGCGTTGTAATGGTTGCGTTGTAAATGCATGCGTTGTAATGGATGTTGCGTTGTAAAAGTTTCGTTGTAATGGTAGTGCGTTGTAAAAGTTGCGTTGTAAAGGTTGTTTCCCGTTCCTTCACTATGTTGAAAAGCTATTTGCTGTCGTGTGCATTGTTATCTAGTCAGGCTTTGAAGGACGATCTCTTGGCTGTTCTGATGAGGTGGTGATGTCTGCGGATGGCTTCCTTGTGGGCTGCGTGGCTGTCTGGTGTGCAGTTGTGGAGCAATTTCTTCTCCAGTTTGGAGGTCTGGAGTTCTTCGGTGAACCAGGTGGCTTTCTTGCTGGGTTGGTTGGTGGAGGGTTTCTTGAGCAGGGCGAGGGTGTTGGCGCAGTCGTCGATCCACTGTCTGATGTTTTGGGCAGCAGTGTCTGCGTCGGAGGTGTCGGTGGGTGGGTTCTGGGAGAGGGTGGAGGTCAGCTGGTCTTCAGTGACTTTGCTCCAGCAGCGGCGGGGGTGTTGTTGGGTGCGGTGGTGTATGGTTGGTTTCTTGAAGGTGAAGTGGATACATCAGTGGTCGGTCCAGTGGAGTTCGGTGGTGTGGTTGAATGCGACGTGAGTGCGTGTGTAGAAGACGGGGTCAAGTGTGTGGCCGGTGGCGTGCGTGGGTTCGGTGACGAGTTGACAGAGCCTGAGGTTAGCGAGGTTGTCGATCAGGGCAGTGGAGTTGGCGTCATTGTTGTTCTCGAGGTGGAAGTTCAGATCTCCGAGGCGGATGTAGTCCATGGAAGTGAGTGCGATGTCGTCGCAGAAGAGGGCCCAGGGTCCAGGAGGTCTGTAGATGAGTGTTCCTCTGAGGGTGGTGTTGGGGTTGGTGATTGGGTCCGGTACTTATTAATATTATTATTATATAGTTTTATAAAGCGCGTAGATACGCGCCCCGGCGTGTCCCCGCGCTGAGAGCGAAGTATGGAGTATTCAGATCAAGAGGTTACAGCAGTGCTAGGTGGAAGAGGTAGGTTTTTAGGGCTCTTCGGAACTTGGCCTCAGAAGGTTCGAGGCGAAGTTCTGTTGGAAGCAGGTTCCAGTTCTTGGCTGCGAGGAGCCTGAAAGATCTGCCCCCCATGCGAGCTTTACGAGTTTTGGGGACAACTGCCAGACCGGTGCCAGAGGATCTAAGCATCCACTCTGGTCTGTAGGGGGTAATGAGGCTATTTAGGGGGGGTGGGCGCCCTGCCTCCAAAGATGCGATGACACATGCATAGTGCTTTGAAGGTAATCCTTTCTCCGATCGGAAGCCAGTGAAGGGACTTAGAGCAGCTTTAGAGGGCGTTCTCCTAGGAAGCCTCAGCACCAGCCGGGCTGTGGCATTTTGAAGTACCTGGAGAAGGTTGAGGCTTCTAGCTGTTATACCCAGATATAGAAGGTTAGTTAATCGAGCCTGGAAGTGACCAAGGCATACACAAGGGTCTGCCTGGCACCAACAGGAAGTAGGTCCAGGACCTTACGTAAGCTCTTGAGTATAACAAAGCACATTCCGACCACCCGATTAACCTGGGGAGCAAATGACAAATCGGAGTCAAATAATACCCGGAGATTTTTGGCCTGTTGACAAGGCACTGGAGTAGAGCCCAGGCAGTCTGGCCACCATGCCGAGGACCACACAATCGGACCACCTCCCACCACGAGCACTTCAGTTTTGGACCCATTCAGCTTCAGGCAGTTGTTAGACATCCAGGAAGCAAGCTCCTGCATGCAAGCACTGAAGCTGGATGCAGCAACTTCAGGTGCCCGTGACAATGAAATGACCAGCTCTGTGTCATCGGCATATGACACTAGTTGGATACCATGACTTTCCACAATGTTGGCTACAGGGGAAGCGTATAGGTTGAACAAGGTAGGGCTCAGGGCAGAGCCCTGAGGGACCCCATGATCGAGGTTGAACACGCGGGAGTAGTGTTCTCCCTGTCTGATCTGAAAGCCCCTATCAGTGAGGAAAGATTGGATCCATCTCAGCGCTGCCCCTTTTACTCCGCCTTTGTTAAGACACTGTAGCAAGGTGAAGTATGCTACAGTGTCAAAGGCGGCACTCAGGTCAAGTAAGATGAGAGCCATAGTATGCCCCTCATCTACCACTTGGCTGATGGTCTCAGTGGCCATGAGCAGCGCGGACTCTGTGGAGTGGCGTGAGCAAAGCCAAACTGAGTAGGATGGAGAAGGTTGGCTTTCTCCACAAATGCCATAAGTTGAAGATTTGCCACCTTCTCTGCCACTTTGGCCAGGTAGGGGAGGAGGGAGATGGTACGGAGATTGTCCAGCCTGTCCCAACTGAGATTCGTTTTTTTTTTTAAGCGGGAGCACTATCGCTTGCTTCCAGCTTTTAGGTACGGTGCCGGACCCAAAAGAAAGCTCCAGAACATCTCTAATACTCTCTCCAAGAAGTTTCGGTGATGCCGGATCACGGGGGGATCCTGACTTAATGGAGCGGTGTTGGACTTGGCCCTTATGGCAGGTTCACCCCTAAACTTTTTGCTTGTAATGGTGACCTGGTGATGGTGATTTTTGCGTTCTGCGTACTTTCACTGTGTCCCAGTGGAAAGTGCGTGCGCACTCTGAGTGCATGTGATGAGATAGGCCTGCCCTCCCATAGGAATGCATGGGGAATGTATGTGTCCCTGGTAGTTCCTGATGCGTGGGGTGTACAGGTTCGAATCTGATATGTGCGAACTCGTGAGAGTGAATGCTTCGCAATGGTGTGTGTTGCATGAGTGTGTCATATGTAGAAGTGCCACTTCTAGGAGTTGGCATATTAAAATAAAATATGCCTGGCATGTGATTGGCTGGAGCTGGCTGGTGAGCCTGGCTCCAGGAAGGCTGGATGGGTCTGCCCGGTGGTGAGTGGGAGATCAGCATGAGTGATGTGTGGGAGGAGTGTACCTGTGTCCTGGATGGGCTGGGTTTCCCCCACACAATGCTGGCTCCGCCCCCCTGTGGTGTGACTGATGACCCTAGCCCTGCCAGTGAAAGGAAGGGGTGGTTGGGCCATCAAGGGTACTCAAGGACCAGCTGCCACTGGGTCTGCCCCCACCCTGTGCCAGAAAAAAGGATTTGGTGTATAAAAATGGGGCTGTGTCCCCACTGAAATTGTTCTCTTCCAGGATCCTGAGGGGGCTGCTGCTGCTGTCGCTGGGCCAGAGGACCGCCACTTGGAGTGTCTCCCTGCCTGGAGACCCAGTGTGCTGGCTCTGGGCCCAGCCTTGCCCCCTGCCTGCCCTGAGGAACTTTTGCTGGACTTGTGTTTCCCCTGAAGCGCCTGGAAGCGCTTTATTTTGTCTGGGAGCGCTGTGTCTGCCTGAAGGCACCTGGGAGCGTCTGTGCTTCTAGCGCTTAAGAGCGCTTTATTTTGTTTGAAGCGCAGGAAGCGCTTTATCTGTACCCCCCCTAGCGCTTGGAAGCGCTTTATATTCCTCACAGCGCCTGGCAGCGCTTTTATGCCTATAGCGCTGAGGAGCGCTTCATCTTTTACCGCCGGTGCCCACCCGGCATTGCCCGAGATTGTCCCCGTCGCTGCCCGGCCGAACCGGAAGTCAGGCAGGCCGGGGGCGGGACAAACGGGACAGGAGGAAGTGCCAGGAAGTAGGAGGGCGGGAGCCTACCCCGCCTCCCACGAAGCGTCGCGGCCGTCTGGAGCACCGGAGCAGGCAGGAGCCTACCCTGCCCCCCGGTGCCCTCGCCCCGGAAAGAGTGAGGAGGAGCCTTGGAGGCTCCAGAGAAGACTGCCGTCGCCGCCTCTGCCGCCAGCCGCCAGCCGGAGGAGAGAGAAGCTGGTAAGTGCTGGGGCGGGAGGAGAGTCCGGCGAGCAGCAGAGTCCACGAGGGCTCCGGGCACCATTGTCAGCAGAGGGGGCATCGGGGCGCATTGCCGGTGCCCGCCCCTTCTGCAACTGCTCAGGGTGAGTGGAGCTCCGTTTAACCCCCTGCCCAACCGCGAGTAAAGAAGACAGGCAGCAAGAGCCCCGGTGAGTGGGGGCTCCGTGTTGGCAGTCCGCAGGGGGAGGGGGCATTTGTGTAGTGGGAGCCGGCGAGGCTCCCCTGAGGCCCCAATTGCTTCTGTCCAGTCCAGAGAGGCTCCGAGGCATTTCTCCGAGCCCGAGGGCTCCAACCAGGTGGCAAGTTGCTTTTCGAGCCCTGAGAGGCTCTTGGGGGGCACATCTCTTCGAGCCCACGAGGCTCAACGGGCGCATTTTTGTTGTTAGAGCCCAGAGAGGCTCAGGGGCACATTCTATTTGTGCAGAGCCCGGAGAGGCTCACAACCCCCATTCTGGTCTCAGTGCTTGCGAGGCTCTAGCATTGCCCCCACCCTGTGCTACCCAGTTGCCCAGCCCTTTGTGGGCAACTGCCACGTTTAGGCCCGCTGACATTGGACACAGGGCGTCCTAGCCCCAACAAGGCCAGAGGGCCTAGGGACAGTCACAGGTGGTGACTTACGTGAGTTTGGCGCAATTGTTCATTTTCTGCACCTCTGAATGTATTGTTGATGCATCATGTGTTTTCCTCCTTACACCTCTGAATGAATGTTATGCATTGCATCATGTGTTATGTTCTTACACCCCTACAGGTATAGTGATACTTAGGTGGTTGTTTTCTCCCTAGTACAGGTGGTGCTAGTGAGGTCCTGGTTACCAGTGATTACTGGTTGTGTGCTATTTTGTGCTAATGTAATTTTACATTCTAAGTGCTATTTCTAAAAAGTGTTACTTCTAAAAGTGCTGATTCCTGACAGTGGTCCAGGTGGCCCTGTCTTGTACATAATCCTCTGTAAATTCTGCCCGTGCCCCTGGCACATTGTAAAGTGTGTGTTTTTATCTAATGTGTTTTGGTGTAATACAAAGGCTATTTTTACATAACCTTGTGTGGAGTTTCCTTTGTGGTGGGCCTTGGGTGTTGTTGCTGGGGTGCGTGCGCAAATACTTAACTCATATCGCCTCCAGGTTTAGCCTTGCTGCTCGCGCCACGTTACCTAGAGGGTGAGCTGGGGTTATCTTGGTGTGTAACTCCCTTGCCCTGACTTAGGAGTGGTGGTCTCTGACTGACTTTGGCGCAAGCCCTGGCCAGACAGAGATCCCATTTCAAACATTGGACACAGCGGTGAGGATAAGGTTTTGTGTTTGCGTTGTACCACAGTGGCAACTGGCCACTACAAAACTCTGCATTTTAGATAACCACATTTTGGGGATTATTGTTTTTGAAGTTCCATTATTTTCTTCTCCCGAAGGTATCATTGTGCAATTGTGTCCAGTACATTTGTTCCCCTGCCCCGCGCCCAGAGTTTGGTACCTGTGTCACGTGTGGTCAGGTTGAGGAATCAGGGGTGGTAGAAACTGCCTTACCAGTCCGAGGGGGGGGTTGTGTGTGAATGAATGGTGTGTGGCACTAGGCAAGTGAGTGTGAGTTCTCTGGGATAGGGAACTTGCTGAACCTTTGTGAATTGTGTACTCCTGTGTAAGCTCAGACCCCTAGGTTCCCTGTGTAATCTTTTCACTAGAAAGTCCGTCAGAATGGAGCATGCTTTTGATTTCGGTGATCTGTTTGGATACAGTATGAGAGAGTTGGTAAGGTTCTGTGAAGAGAGAGACATAGGGGTGGATGAGTCAGACACTCAGTCCGAACTTAGGAGCAGCCTGATCCTATGGCAAAAGGGTCAGTGGGATCTTGAGCGCAGTGAGGAAAGGGCCCGGGTCTCACACCAGGAGGGTGGTGCGTCTGAGGGGAGCCCTAAAGAGTCTGAGGAGGAGGAAGAAAATGATAGCACAGGGACGCCAGCAGATAGTGAGGACCCCATAGATAGAGAGTCCCTTGCTGGGTCCAGCGTAGGAGGCAGCGCCTCATCCCTTTCCCTGTCCCCAGAGGAGTTGGAGGATAGGAGGAGAGAAAGGGAGCACCAGCTGGCTTTAGAGAAGCTCAGGTTGGAGCATGCCCAGGCTATGGCACAGCTGGGCATTAGAAAGCAACAGCTAGAGACCGAGAGGGTCTTAGCACAGGAAAGGATAGAGGAGGCTGAGAGGGCCTCCACCAGAGGCAAGGGAGCTCTGGAGGGTAGACTATCCCCTGCGCGCAGTTTTAATTTTCTGGACTCCCCAGGGCGGGTTGGGTCCAGTGGTGGCAGCTATTTAGATTTCAGTGTAGGAAATCCCAGTCCCAGTTCCCCCAGTCTGGTACCTGTTTCCCAGGAAGAGGAGTATAGGGTAAAATTCAGGGACAGTAGGAAACTGTCTCACCAGTCTTGGGTAGATTTTGAGGATGAATGTTGTGATACACTGTGGGCTTGGGTGCAGGTTCACACGAAAGATGATTTTGATGTCTTGTTTGAGCTGATTGTCAAGGAGCACCTGCTCAGTTGTTGTTCACCAGGGTTGCGCCAACACCTGTGGGGGTGTGGATTGTCTGACGCATGTGAGCTTGCAGATGAAGCAGACCGCTGGGAGAGTGCTAGAGGTTCTTTAGAGTCCCTAGTGAGTGAGTCCAACAGTAGTGGTATAGGTATCTTCCAGACCAGCGTGGTGGAAGAGGCTCAGTGTAGCCCAGCTAGGTCCCAGTATAGTGAGAGAGGTGGAGGGGCTGACTACCTGGCTCAGTGGAGCAGGAATCAGTGGGAGGCTGAGAGTCCCCAGAGGCTCGAAGCCCTATCTCAGAACCTGGGTGGTTTCTTGAGGGAACACCAGGTTAGGGACCTAGGCTGTCCTGTTAGTACACTTGAGGAGGATCTACTAGTGTCTAGGGAACCTGGAGCATCTGTAACTAGAGCTCCAGTGGTTCCAGTGTCCGGCAGTGCTACTCCAGGAGGGAGTGCACAGAAGTCCGAAGTGAGGAGTGATTGGGGGATGAGTTTCCCAGTGGATGCACCAGTGGACCAGAGACTAGCCAGTTGGGCTAGATCTTCTTGGGGGGACCCGGGTGGCGCCACTTCTGTGCTGGGGGATCTTTGCGCACTGTCAGGTGGACAGGAGGCGTGAGATCTGCGCCAGGCAGACAGTCACACGACACATGGGTCATGTGTCAGCCTCAGGGGGATTGCGTGTGAGTCCCCAGAAGTTCTGGAGTGCCAGGCAATTATTCCACCAAAGGTTTTAGACCGGAGGTTGGGAGGCCAGGTTCAGGGTCAGCCTGACCTGAAGGGTAGGACGACTGTAACTAGTGTCCTGACCGGTTCTTCTTCCAGAGGAACTTCTCCAGTTGGGAGAGGGCAGACCTCTGGAAGGGGGTGCAGAGGGTGGGAGAGCCCACCTCTGAGCCCAGTACAACCTGAGTGGTTAAACCCTGGGTTGGAGTGGCGTTGTAAGGGTACCCCTCGCAGGAGGAGGAGGAACCCTAGAAGAAGAGGTAGGGGGAGGAGAGCCTTCCCTGAGACTCC
Organism: Lissotriton vulgaris; assembly: GCF_964263255.1. Classification (NCBI taxonomy): domain Eukaryota; kingdom Metazoa; phylum Chordata; class Amphibia; order Caudata; family Salamandridae; genus Lissotriton; species Lissotriton vulgaris. Next base: position 4,155,218 of record NC_141692.1, read on the forward strand.
TGGTCCGCCTGAGGTTGTAGGCCCTAGGCTGGAGAACCAGTGGCAGTCTAGTCCTGTCTTGCAGACAGGAAGAGTGGAGAATGGCTACTATGTACCAGGGGTTACTACCCCGACTCTGTGAATAGGCAAGGACCGGTGGCACCTGGGTGGCCCAGGGCCTGGTCCTGGCCGCGGAGAGCTTGGGAGTACCAGTGGGGTAGCCCAGTTGGTCCAGACAGTGGTTTGAGAAGGAATCCCATGGGTTCACCGTTGCGTAGAACAGGAGGGTGTCCCTGCAGTTGCGGGTCCGCGTCCGTGTTCTATCGCCCCAAGCAGGGAAGTCCATCACGGTGGTGATTGTTCTACCCTGCGTTTTGGCTGGAAGGGGGTTGTGTTGGACTTGGCCCTTATGGCAGGTTCACCCCTAAACTTTTTGCTTGTAATGGTGACCTGGTGATGGTGATTTTTGGGTTCTGTGCACTTTCACTGTGTCCCAGTGGAAAGTGCGTGCGCACTCTGAGTGCATGTGATGATATAGGCCTGCCCTCCCATAGGAATGCATGGGGAATGTATGTGTCCCTGGTAGTTCCTGATGCGTGGGGTGTACAGGTTCGAATCTGATATGTGCGAACTCGTGAGAGTGAATGCTTCGCAATGGTGTGTGTTGCATGAGTGTGTCATATGTAGAAGTGCCACTTCTAGGAGTTGGCATATTAAAATAAAATATGCCTGGCATGTGATTGGCTGGAGCTGGCTGGTGAGCCTGGCTCCAGGAAGGCTGGATGGGTCTGCCCGGTGGTGAGTGGGAGATCAGCATGAGTGATGTGTGGGAGGAGTGTACCTGTGTCCTGGATGGGCTGGGTTTTCCCCAGACAATGCTGGCTCCGCCCCCCTGTGGTGTGACTGATGACCCTAGCCTTGCCAGTGAAAGGAAGGGGTGGTTGGGCCATCAAGGGTACTCAAGGACCAGCTGCGACTGGGTCTGCCCCCACCCTGTGCCAGAACAAAGGATTTGGTGTATAAAAATGGGGCTGTGTCCCCACTGAAATTGTTCTCTTCCAGGATCCTGAGGGGCCTGCTGCTGCTGTCGCTGGGCCAGAGGACCGCCACTTGGAGTGTCTCTCTGCCTGGAGACCCAGTGTGCTGGCTCTGGGCCCAGCCTTGCCCCCTGCCTGCCCTGAGGAACTTTTGCTGGACTTGTGTTTCCCCTGAAGCGCCTGGAAGCGCTTTATTTTGTCTGGGAGCGCTGTGTCTGCCTGAGGGTACCTGGGAGCGCTGTGTCTGTGCTTCTAGCGCTTAAGAGCGCTTTATTTTGTTTGAAGCGCAGGGGCTTTATTTGTACCCCCCCTAGCGCTTGGAAGCGCTTTATATTCCTCACAGTGCCTGGCAGCGCTTTTATGCCTATAGCGCTGAGGAGCGCTTCATCTTTTACCGCCGGTGCCCACCCGGCATTGCCCGAGATTGTCCCCGTCGCCGCCCGGCCGAACCGGAAGTCAGGCAGGCCGGGGGCGGGACAAACGGGACAGGAGGAAGTGCTAGGAAGTAGGAGGGCGGGAGCCTACCCCGCCTCCTACGAAGCGTCGTGGCCGTCTGGAGCACCGGAGCAGGCAGGAGCCTACCCTGCGCCCCGGTGCTCTCGCCCCGGAAAGAGTGAGGAGGAGCCTTGGAGGCTCCAGAGAAGACTGCCGTCTCCGCCTCTGCCGCCAGCCGCCAGCCGGAGGAGAGAGAAGCTGGTAAGTGCTGGGGCGGGAGGAGAGTCCGGCGAGCAGCAGAGTCCACGAGGGCTCGGGGCACCATTGTCAGCAGAGGGGGCATCGGGGCGCATTGCCGGTGCCCGCCCCTTCTGCAACTGCTCAGGGTGAGTGGAGCTCCGTTTAACCCCCTGCCCAACCGCGAGTAAAGAAGATAGGCAGCAAGAGCCCCGGTGAGTGGGGGCTACGTGTTGGCAGTCCACAGGGGGGACATTTGTGTAGTGGGAGCCGGCGAGGCTCCCCTGAGGCCCCAATTGCTTCTGTCCAGTCCAGAGATGCTCCGAGGCATTTCTCCGAGCCCGAGGGCTCCAACCAGGTGGCAAGTTGCTTTTCGAGCCCTGAGAGGCTCTTGGGGGGCACATCTCTTCGAGCCCACGAGGCTCAACGGGCGCATTTTTGTTGTTAGAGCCCAGAGAGGCTCAGGGGGACATTCTATTTGTGCAGAGCCCCGAGAGGCTCACAGCCCCCATTCTTGTCTCAGTGTTTGCGAGGCTCTAGCATTGCCCCCACCCTGTGCTACCCAGTTGCCCAGCACTTTGTGGGCAACTGCCACGTTTAGGCCCCCTGACATTGGACACATGGCGTCCTAGCCCCAACAAGGCCAGAAGGCCTAGGGACAGTCACAGGTGGTGACTTACGTGAGTTTGGCGCAATTGTTCATTTTCTGCACCTCTGAATGTATTGTTGATGCATCATGTGTTTTCCTCCTTACACCTCTGAATGAATGTTATGCATTGCATCATGTGTTATGTTCTTACACCCCTACAGGTATAGTGATACTTAGGTGGTTGTTTTCTCCCTAGTACAGGTGGTGCTAGTGAGATCCTGGTTACCAGTGATTACTGGTTGTGTGCTATTTTGTGCTAATGTAATTTTACATTCTAAGTGCTATTTCTAAAAAGTGTTACTTCTAAAAGTGCTGATTCCTGACAGTGGTCCAGGTGGCCCTGTCTTGTACATAATCCCCTGTAAATTCTGCCCGTGCCCCTGGCACATTGTAAAGTTTGTGTTTTTATCTAATGTGTTTTGGTGTAATACAAAGGCTATTTTTACATAACCTTGTGTGTAGTTTCCTTTGTGGTGGGCCTTGGGTGTTGTTGCTGGGGTGCGTGCGCAAATACTTAACTCATATCGCCTCCAAGTTTAGCCTTGCTGCTCGCGCCACGTTACCTAGAGGGTGAGCTGGGGTTATCTTGGCGTGTAACTCCCTTGCCCTGACTTAGGAGTGGTGGTCTCTGACTGACTTTGGCGCAAGCCCTGGCCAGACAGGGATCCCATTTCTAACAAGCGGCATATCTGCTGAAGCTCATTAGGGGATGGGGTGACAAAGTTGCCCAGCCTGAGGAAATATAAATTTTATGGTCAAGATTGTGTTCCCTAGCGTGTACCCCACCGACTCCATGTACCAGCTTAAAGTGCATGTAACTTCCCTCCTGTGCCAGCTACGAAGACACAAATACATTTGCGTCCAACGTTAACATGTCCTCTTTCAGACCCACCCTGAATGGGTTGAATAGTCCGTTCCTAAGTATGCTATGCCAACGTCTTTTTGTAGTGTACTTTACACGTTTTTCAGCTCTGGCAAAGTAGGCCCTGAATTTCTGCCATCGAGCCATTTTTTCTGGCTTCTGACTCTGAAAACCTCAGCCCAGGCTGCCTCTGTACCCGTGAACTCTGACTTACTTCCAGCGCGGCCCACCGTGCTCAGCTCAGCCTGCTGCCTGCCAAGACTGACTATAACCTTCGAGTTATCTGTTCCGCTCCTCGAAAATACATTCCTGCCTACTAGCTTCAGTAAACATTCCCCTCATCTGCAGAGCAAAGGGCTAACCTGTCTCCGTGCAAGTAATTCATAGCCTCTGTTACCATGCTCCCATGGAAGGCCCATGCCCCCACGCTTCTCATGCAGACACTCAGGCGCTTACACACGCACTCACAGTCAGTATAGAATAGCTTCTGCCCCAGAGACCTTTCCCTCTCGATAGTATGGTTCCCAAACATCAGATATCAGATATGATAGAAGTACAAGTTGATCTGACATGCCAGACTTCTGTCTCTTTCCGTCAGTGTAAATGTCAAGTCTCCTGCCCCCTTCCAGTTTCACGTCAATCACACGTCATGTAGCTGCGCGCGCATCCAAGTCTCCGATTTCTGCTAACATTGCAACATTTCTGTTAAGTGCCACCCACTTGTGACACCTGCCTGTGACACCTCTAATTCACGCCTAGTCCACGCCTTCTGATTACGTACTAGCAACACGTGGATACTGTTATCTTGTCTTCTCTCAGCTGTTACGCCTACTATACTGTTTTCTATGACATGAATTAAGTATATAAGCTATGTACTGTCAATAAAATGTAGCGTGCGCTCTCTATCCCTTCCTGAACCCTGTGTGGTTGCGGGAACATGATAGCCAGGTCATGACCATTCCTTTTTAAGGAATAAAACCCCTAAGAACTCTAACACCACGGACTCTGGTTCTTTCTTTCCGATTGAGTTATTATTGATTAAGTACTTACCTGCATAGAAATTATGATAGTAAATTAAATATTTACAACATTTTGGCGCCCGAATTGGGACCCCTCCCCCACCTCACGCGCCGGTTGGTGCGTTGCAAGCTCTGTCCCCTGCCATCAGTTAGAAGGAAACTACGCGTACTGGCAGGATTTCCTGCATCTCCCTCTGGCCCACGGAGGTGACGAAGACTGTGATCAGTACCCAGACGAGGCGGTGAGGAGTGCGGAGGATCCCGACCAGAGCCTAGCCGAAAGAAGCAAGGTCCGAGGTGTCAGGAGGCCCACCAGTTTCCCGAAGTTTTCCGAAGTTTTCCGAAGTATCCACGTGTCGAGTCGAGTCCAGTCCAGTTCAGTCCAGTCGAGTTTTCCGAGGCCTTCCGATTTCCGTGCTTCCCGGTGAGTACCATTGCTGGGTCGTATCAAGACGGGTTTGGGTACACAAGTCCGGTCTGCACTGTTTTTAGACAGTGTATCTGTGCTGTTTAGCAGTACCTCCGTTATTTCAAGGTCTGCACTGTTTTTAGACAGTGTATCTGTGCTGTTTAGCAGTACATCAGTATAAAGGTTTTTCATGTGATTAATGTCGTGGTATGAGTGTGACTGTTTTTAATGTGCATTATTGTGTGTTCTTGTATAAATAGCTGTATTCAGTATTAAGTAGGTAAGATCGAGCTTTCAGTACTAAGTAGAAACAAGATGCCGTTTTTCAACAAGTTAAAGCAGATAGGAACTAGGAAAGGGATACTGGAGGAAGAAATTCCTATTCCCCCTAGGGACACTCCAGGAAACTTCATGTACCACAAGCATGGCTTAGATGCCATATTGTATCTAGATTTATGGGCCGATTATACAAAACATCTAGACGAGAGACACAGATGGCCAGTTACTGGAACATGGGATGCTGAGTGCATCATGAAAGTAGAGGAAGCACTATGGAAAAAGAAAGCCAGACAATCTCAGAAAGACGCCATAGAGTTTTGGCGTAAGGAATCACATAAGCGTGCTGAAAAAGCACTACGTAGAGAAGACAGACTTAGAGAATCAGATAAAGCCCAAGAAAACGAATTAGTTACTGAAGGGATCCGAGTAAAAACAGAGCAAGTAGACCGTGCACGAAATAACCTCGTAAACGGTATGTATCTCGCGGCCGAGGGTTCGCATGAGGCCATTTCAGAAATACCGAAAAATCTGCCGTCACCATTGGTACCAACTAAAGTAAATCACAGGACCACTAAAGACATATTCCTAAATTCCTATCTAGAGGATGTAGCACCCGCTTACACCAATCTGCCTGTCCGCGCCCTGCCTAACGACAGGGATGGGGGTGGTAACCCGCCCCAAGATCATATTCCGCCAGTACCACAACAGATTCCTCCACCTCCACCACTTCCCGCAGCTAAAATAGATCTACCGAAACCACGTCTACCTGACGCTACCAAAGGACAAATCCAAGTTCAGATACAGACTCCACAGAGAGATAATGCCCAAGCTTCCGCCTCAGGAGGTGCGACTGGGGGTCTTCACACCCCACCATTGACACACAGAGTAAACCTTAGGGATATGCAGAGTCCTCTCACGTTCAAGTCACCCCGTCTTGACATACTCAAAGAAAAACTTTCAGTTTGCAGATATGATCCAGTACCCGGCAAAAACGACAGAATGATGATGGCCTCACTACGGTTAAGATCTGCTACTGATTTCCTGCTGTTATTTGCAGGGATGAAGGAGCGCCTAGATAGAATATATCAGTTCATTCAGACTGGTAAAGACCCTGACAGTGTTAAGGATGCCATGGAGCATCAGAAAGTTGACATTCAAGCACAGATACTACGTTTTTTCATAAATTGCCTAATAAGAGAAAGAGACAGGCCTGAGACAGATCAGGATGAATTAGATGGACTCAACAGGTGGGGCCAAAATATATCTGAAGGAAAACATGATAAGGGGGCTTGCATAGCCAGTATGTACAAGAAAATAAGAAAAGCAGTGATAGAAATGCACGAAAAAGAGAAAGAAAGGGCCTCCTCCGAGGAGGAGGAAGAACTCGAAGAATCAGAAAAGACTACAGATACTATAGCGTATGTAGGTAAGGGAACTTACCTTAGGAAAGGTATCCGTCCGGAAAGCAAGAGAGTTTTTCTCTCTGCCTTAACCAACCCGAATTCTTCTGAACACCAGTTCCAGGAGACTGATAAAAGACTCCGAGACCGAGTGGGGTACCACATACTAAATTCAATGGATGAACAGGAATTAGCCCGGTCAGCCATATTATGGGCTGAAAATCCGGATATGTATAATGATGACACCGTAGCACAGACATTCCTGAACCTCTCCCCAGACGAGCAGAAATTAGCAGGTGTATACATGATGCAGCACCTCCTCACGAAATATAGAAATAAACATTCCGATCCAGGTCCCTTACACGAAACTCTAGAAGCACTACTCATGGATAGATGGAGAGGTCTAAGTACCAAATTAATACAAATAATTCTAGAACAACGACATAGATATGACACTTTTGTAAGCTCTGAATATGTTCCCGCTCCACCCCCAGAAAGAAAGATGTATCGTATGGAATGCCTGAGTGGCATTGAAAGTCAGAACCCCTTACGAGAAGTACACCCAGTTATGGGTGAGGATAATGTCTTGAAACGCGTGTATGTACACACGCCACTGACTAAGTTAGAACTGTTAGAAATGAAGAAACTAGTACCCTGCCATGATAAAGACCCTGCAGGTTTCCACAGAGAGCTTAAAGACATGTTACTGATGGGGGATTACACATATGAAGATATCATGAAAATGTTAAAGGTACTGCTGCCTACGGGCATATACGAGAAACTCAAGGAAAAGGAATGGGAGGTGGGAGACAAAAAGATTGTATGGGCAGAAATAGAAGACGAAGAGAACAAGCGTGTCCCAGGGGTAGGCCTTGGGGAGAAAACTAAAGCGTTACCAGGTTTGATAGTACAGGTTCTGCCAAGATTACTGACAACTAGAAAGGAAGACTGGGATGCCATCTCAGCATGTAAACAGAAACACGACGAAGATACTAGTGACTTTTATTCAAGATTCGAGAAATGTTTCATTATTAATAGTGGTCTTAAACCAAGTAGCGAGTCGTACCCGCATCTTTTTGTATCAAAGCTAGTCGAGAATTCCCTGTTAGCAGTTAAAAACCGTGTATACAAAGTCGAGAGTACATGGCAAGCAAATACGCCATCACAGATGTTACAAATGTTACAATACCATCAGAATAGAATTAGAGAGGAACAGGATCAGGAACAGAAACGTATGAAAGACACAAAAATGAAAATGTTAGTAGCCCAGTCGGTCCACACCGACGGAAACAGAAAGGGTACGACCCAGACAAGTCACGCCGCAGTTCCCGTTAAAGGGACATGCAACTATTGCAAGCAGCCAGGTCACTACGTACATGAATGCCCAGTTCTGAAACACAATATAGCAACAGGTAAAACTAAAGAGAGACCGCATCCACCAAGACAAGATCAGGTCCAGCAACAGACCCCACAGAATGTACAGACCTCACAGAACACACAGCCTATGCATGCTTCATCCCATACAGCACAGACAGTAGCGGTATCTCAGCCACAGCCTCTTGCCGCGACTCAGCAAGTTTCCCAACAAATGTACCAGTATGCCCAATCTGCTTACCCCGATTACCAGCGATACACATGAAACAGCCTAGAGAGGGAATTTGGCTTGCCTCTTATTGAAATTCCTGTAGATCAAGAGGGTCCTTATGTACAAAGTCAAGTATTGGGAAAAGATAGAAAGTTTTTAATTGACACAGGGGCAAGCCGCACCACAATCAGCCATGACGAAGTCCCAGGGGCACCCCTCTCAGGCTCACAGAATGTTTCCCTTGGTTTTTCAGGACAGCCCATTATAAATGAAGTATCAGAACCAGTCCCCCTGGCTGTGGGTCCATTATCACGTGTTACAGACTTGTTACTTACGAAATCATGTCCAGAAAATCTGTTAGGTATCAAAACATTGAAAGCTCTAGGAGCCATAATTTGCTGTTCCCCGGAGGGGGTTAGACTCTTTCTGCGGGATTTCAAGGGTCATTATGTTTTGCGAGAATTCGACGTCAGATTGAAAAATGTACCAGATCACTTGTGGGCAACAGGCCCAACTGATGTAGGTTGCATGCATATCACACCATACCGTGTTACACTCAAGACAGGAGTTGTTCTACCACGAATCAGACAATACAAGTTACCACCCGATGCTGTAGTGGCTTTACTGAAAATCATTGAAGAGCTCATTGCCCAAGGAGTGGTCGTGGAGACCGACTCCAATATCTGTAATTCACCCATCATTCCGATTCTTAAACGTACTGATCCCAATGCACCGCCAGTATATCGGCTGGTGATTGATCTTCGAGAGCTGAATAAATGTATTGTACCACAGTACCCTGTGGTCCCCGATATCTCTTCCTTATTGACTGCTATTGATTCAGAAGCAACGTTCTTTACTGTAATTGATCTCAAGAACGCCTTCTTTAGTGTACCTATTGATCCAGAGAGCCAATACCTCTTCGGATTCAGTTTAAATGGACGAAGTTTCAAATTTTCCCGCGCACCTCAAGGATTCACAGAAAGCCCCAGCATCTATAGTCAAGCACTGAAAAGACAATTAGATTGTATTCAAATGCCAGTTAACACTGCTTTACTGCAATACGTCGATGATCTGCTGATCACCGCACGAAGTGAGCCCGAATGTGAACAAGCATCACTGACAGTTTTACATTTCCTGGCAGACGAGGGACACAAGGTGTCTCCTTCGAAGCTGCAATTCTGTGTTCAGCAAGTTGTGTACTTGGGTCACTTGCTGTCCAAAGTGGGGAGACAGCTCACTCCCGATCGCATTCAGTTAATTGTAAATATGCCACGACCCCAGACACAAAAGGAAGTGCGGGCCTTCATAGGCCTCACCTCGTACTGCAGACAATGGATTCCTCAATATGCATTTCTAGCTAAACCACTCATCCAGTTAACGACACAGGAGGCGGCGACTTCGACTGTCCTCCCTTGGACTCAGGAACATACACAAGCCTTTGAGGAACTAAAGAAAGCATTATGTCAAGCACCAGTTTTAGCAACACCATGTTACAGCAAACCGTTTACACTTTTTGTTACAGAACGTGATGGTACAGCATTATCGGTCCTCACTCAAGATCAAGCAGGTTCACATAAGCCTTGCGCTTATTTTTCAAGTACATTGGATTCAGTAGCCCAGGCACTCCCTGCGTGCTTAAAGTCTGTAGCAGCAACAGCATTAGCAATCAGACAGAGTGATTCAATTGTTCTAGGACATCAGTTAACAGTACAAGTTCCACATTCTGTAGAGGTTCTTTTAAACAGAACCCAGACTCAACACTTGACTATAGCACGACTGACAGGTTACGAATTAACGCTATTCCAGCCTCACATAGAAATCAGACGCTGCAGTATTCTGAACCCCGCAACACTGTTACCTACAATTATGACAGATCCAGCTCCGCATGATTGTATAGAGATCATTAATGCAGTTACAAAGCCTCGACGAGACTTAACAGATGTTCCACTGACAAATCCAGACCTGACACTTTATGTGGATGGTTCATGTATGCGAACAAGTACAGGAGAATTAGTGGCCGCCTATGCAGTGACCACTGAAACCAAAGTTAAAGAAACGCATCGTATTGACACACTGTCTGCTCAAGCGGCAGAACTTATTGCTCTGACCCGAGCCTGTATTCTAGCCAAGAACAGAAATGTCAACATATATACTGATTCCCGTTATGCGTTCGGAGTCGTACACGACTTCGGCATGTTATGGCAAGAACGAGGTTTTCTGACCTCTCATGGTGCCAAGATCCAACATGGTCCCCTCATTCAAGCACTGTTAGAAGCAATACATCTGCCTTCAGGCATATCCGTCATGAAGTGTAAAGCACATACTAAAGTTACAGATTCTGTTTCCCAGGGTAACGACCTGGCAGACCAGACAGCAAAACATACAGCACTGACTCACACTCAGACAACGGATGTGACAAAGACAATAGGACCGACAAATTGCATGACAGTCAGGGATCCCACACTAGATGTAATCGATAATCAGACACATGCTACCCCAGATGAAATAAAGAAATGGATTGAACTAGGAGGGATCCAGACAGATCAAGGTTGGATGACGAAGGGAAAATCTACATGGTTTCTCCCTGATTCTATGGTTCAAGTCATGGTTAATACAGCACATAGTCCAGCACACCTAGGAGAAAAAGCAATGTTAGACAGTTTACAAAATCTTTGGAGCAATAAACACTTACGAGCAGCAGCAAAACAGAAAGTGCGTACTTGCATGATCTGTTGTCAGTTCAATCCAGGTAAAAGCGTCCCTGTAGAGCAAGGTGGATTTCATCCTCCCGATCACCCTTTTGAAGTCCTCCAGATGGATTATATCCAGATGGACCGTTGTCGAGGATTCAAATATGTCCTCGTAATTGTTTGTGCACTTTCCCGTTGGACCGAAGCATACCCAGTCCCAGATTACACTGCTCCGACCACTGCCAGGCAGCTGGTTCGTGAATTTTTCCCACGGTACGGCTTGCCTCGTGTCGTGTACTCAGATAACGGACAGCCATTCTCATCTGAATTAATGAAGCAGGTTTCCTTGCTGCTAGGATATCAGTGGAGATTCCATTGTGTCCGACATCCCGAAGCCGCAGGCCTTGTAGAAAGGCATAACCAGACATTAAAGACACGCCTTGCAAAAATATGTAAAGAGAAAGGGGTCGACTGGATAGTCGCCCTGCCCGTGGCACTATTCTACATGAGGATGGTTGCCCACTCGAGATCAGGACTATCCCCGTACGAAGTGGTCTTTGGTAGACCACCGAATATGTGGGGGACGCCCATTCCGAAGAAGATTACTGATGTTGATTGTAATATGTTGACAGATTACCTTGCCTCCTTGATGTCTGCACTCCAATCATGTCGTTCACAGGTTGCCGCAGCTTTCCCCGACAACACTGATGTAAAGCCACATGATGTCCGTCCTGGGGACACAGTTTTAGTACGGAACTTCGACAGGAAGAGTCCGCTGGAGCCCCGCTGGAAGGAGCCAAAGACCGTCCTTCTTACAACGAGGACCGCAGTGAAACTGGAAGGCAGAAAGGGGTGGGTCCACACGAGCCATATCAAAAAATACAATGAACTGAAACCAGATCCAGGCTCGTCCACCCCCACCAAAGACTGTATCAAAACTAATAATTTTAAAGTCTCCGAACGAGAGAAAACTCCACAAGAAGAATATAGATCAAAGCTCCGATCTAGCAAGTCAGACAGTTTAATTGTTTAAGTCCTCCCCTAGGTGAATCGGTTAAATAGTTTCTGACATGTATCCCCTAGATCAAGATAGAGAGAGAGAAAGACAATTAAAGAAACGTACATATTGTAAATCACTACGTAGTCACTGTATGGTGACATTATTAATTATGTTTTTTCTAAGTGTTCTGATAATTATTGCAAGTATACTGCTCCCCATCTATTATCCTATTTTCAAGCGTGAACAATCTGCTTATAATGTTTCTGCTGAACATTCTTTTAGTAAATTACCTCCACATGAACTTTCTTACAGACTTGCGCTGCGCAACAACACATTCATTAGTATGTTACATCATTCCCATCAGACTAACAATGCTACAAACTGCTGGATATGTGGCCGACTCCCTCCCTACCAGAATTACAAGGGAGCTCTGCCCCTCTTTCCGTATCCGTTCACTCACAATGGCTCCTGTGGTGCATGGTTTAAAATAATTAATTCCTTAGACCCTGATATTGCTGTTTTCGACGGGGGCTGGGTTTGGGGAAACTTGAACTTGGTCCTGCTCGACGTCTGTTATCCTGATAAGGAGGGACTCCCCACTAGAATAGGAACTGATCTAGAAAATGAAGTATATGGATTAGGTAATTACTCAATTAACCTTATGATCCTTACTGTTGAATCCGAACCTGCTCCAGTTCTGCCCGCTATGTCAGTACTACCAGTCACTGGTGAATTATGTGTCAGCAAGAAAGGTTCAGTACACTTAGGCCATAGTAAATGTACTATTGTGGTCGAATTCAGTGATCAAGGCAAGTCTTCTTTTAGAGCTACCCGTCATTCCTATTTTGTTTGTGGTCATACCGGATACATACGCTTACATCCAGATTGGGATGGTACCTGTTACATTGCATTCCTTCTGCCACCTGTTTTTCTAGCTCCTCCTGACTATCACAGAAATACAAATCTAGTAAAGAATAGGCTCCGAAGAGATCTCTCGCTTGTCGACTATACAGAAACAGCATGGGAACAATACACCGATTTTAATAAAGGATTCTTTTTCTTCTTGGGTCCCGTCCAAAATAGTAAACTAATACGCAGATTAACTAGAACACTTGAAGCAGTAGTGAATGAAACTGCCTCCGCCTTAGGTAACTTAACAGAAGAGCAGTCCGCCATGCGGGTTGTTGTTCTTCAGAATCGTCTTGTTATTGACGTCATCTTGGCAGATAGAGGTGGAGCCTGTAAGGTCATCGGGTCAAGTTGCTGTATTTTCATCCCAGAAAACGCGCCCACAGTATATCAAGCTATTACACGTCTTCATAAAATTGCAAATCTGATACATCAGAATCCAGGCACCTGGACTTGGTCCGGTTGGTTCTGGACAACGTTAACTGCTTGGGGATGGAAGATCCTATCCTTCCTAGGCATTGGCCTAGTCCTAGTATTCAGTTGCTGCCTGTGCCTACAGTGTGGGCCAGCGATTTGTGGACTGTGTGCCACATCGTGCATTGAACATTCCAGTTTCCTCTCAAAACGTGAAAGAAAGAAAGAAGAACAAATGATGTTACAAGAACAAACTGATCGATTCATGAGGATCGATATATCATGAAGGGTCCGTAGGGAACAAGGAGGGAATGAGGAAATATAAATTTTATGGTCAAGATTGTGTTCCCTAGCGTGTACCCCACCGACTCCATGTACCAGCTTAAAGTGCATGTAACTTCCCTCCTGTGCCAGCTACGAAGACGCAAATACATTTGCGTCCAACGTTAACATGTCCTCTTTCAGACCCACCCTGAATGGGTTGAATAGTCCGTTCCTAAGTATGCTATGCCAACGTCTTTTTGTAGTGTACTTTACACGTTTTTCAGCTCTGGCAAAGTAGGCCCTGAATTTCTGCCATCGAGCCATTTTTTCTGGCTTCTGACTCTGAAAACCTCAGCCCAGGCTGCCTCTGTACCCGTGAACTCTGACTTACTTCCAGCGCGGCCCACCGTGCTCAGCTCAGCCTGCTGCCTGCCAAGACTGACTATAACCTTCGAGTTATCTGTTCCGCTCCTCGAAAATACATTCCTGCCTACTAGCTTCAGTAAACATTCCCCTCATCTGCAGAGCAAAGGGCTAACCTGTCTCCGTGCAAGTAATTCATAGCCTCTGTTACCATGCTCCCATGGAAGGCCCATGCCCCCACGCTTCTCATGCAGACACTCAGGCGCTTACACACGCACTCACAGTCAGTATAGAATAGCTTCTGCCCCAGAGACCTTTCCCTCTCGATAGTATGGTTCCCAAACATCAGATATCAGATATGATAGAAGTACAAGTTGATCTGACATGCCAGACTTCTGTCTCTTTCCGTCAGTGTAAATGTCAAGTCTCCTGCCCCCTTCCAGTTTCACGTCAATCACACGTCATGTAGCTGCGCGCGCATCCAAGTCTCCGATTTCTGCTAACATTGCAACATTTCTGTTAAGTGCCACCCACTTGTGACACCTGCCTGTGACACCTCTAATTCACGCCTAGTCCACGCCTTCTGATTACGTACTAGCAACACGTGGATACTGTTATCTTGTCTTCTCTCAGCTGTTACGCCTACTATACTGTTTTCTATGACATGAATTAAGTATATAAGCTATGTACTGTCAATAAAATGTAGCGTGCGCTCTCTATCCCTTCCTGAACCCTGTGTGGTTGCGGGAACATGATAGCCAGGTCATGACCATTCCTTTTTAAGGAATAAAACCCCTAAGAACTCTAACACCACGGACTCTGGTTCTTTCTTTCCGATTGAGTTATTATTGATTAAGTACTTACCTGCATAGAAATTATGATAGTAAATTAAATATTTACAACACTATTAACACCTACATCCACCAATATATTCTCACTGAACTCTGTTACCTTTTCCTTTCCCCCTGAAAAAGCGGAGTAGATAGTGGCCACTTTATCAGAGAAGAAAGCGGCAATGCGGTTGCAGGATTCCTCTGAGACCGAGGATGGGTTAACAGATGAGCCGCAGAGAGAGATTTCCTTATACATTTTAAATAGCTCCTTGGTAGAGTTTTGAGCTTCTCCTATCATACCTGAAAAGTAATTCGTTTTGGCACGCCTGATCAAGCTGTGACATTTTCTGCGTTTGCCTATATATCTCAGTTTTGCTTGATCAAGTTAGGCCACCCTCCACTGTCTTTTTAGTTGTTTACATTCTGCTTTAGCTAGGCGAAGTTCTTCGCTAAACCAGGGGGCGGATTTATGGGGTCTACTCCAGGGTTTTTTGTGACAAAGAGGGGCTGTGCCATCCAAAGCATTAGTAATGCGACCATCTAATCTACCTGATGCAGTAACAGCATCCTCACCTCCTGGTCTGCCGCCTTTGGTCAGAGCAGTATCGAACTTAGCTTTGGAAAACGCAGTCCATTTGCGACTCAAGTATTTAATATTAGAGCGCTTTTGGGTATTACTAGCAGAGATAGTTATTATAAAAGGTACTAAGAAGTGGTCTGAAGTGGTACTTGGGGTTTTGGTGGTTACATCGCATGTGAAGCTGCAGGTGTGGCAGGAGAAGGGTCTATGGGTCCGTTTTGGGGGGGCCTGGTAGCAGCGGTGGTCTTGGCCGGTGTTGAGAGTGAGGAGAGTGTTGGCGTCGTATCTGAGTCTGGCATCGTGGCGTGTGCGGGATCCAGGGGTTTGGCGCTGGGCACAGTCCAGGCGCAGACGGGCGCAGACGGGCTTGCCTCTGGCGCGCCACCGGCGCACCAGCGGAGTACCCTCTGCACGCTTCCGAAGCGTGACCGGACAGTGGCTGCCATAAGTAGGGAGGAGGGAGGAGCAGCTGGGAGGAGGGTGGGAAGCAGCCAATGGGGTCGGGGGGCGGGGCCGCAGTGGCGGGAAACCAGGAAGGGAATTGGAGGCAGAGGGCGGGGCCGCAGGGCATGGTGGTGGGAGAGAGATGGCGAAGGCGGCGGCGCGGGGTAATATAGAGATGAAGAGCACTACAGTGAATTGAAAATACAAGCAAAGAAAACAGTAAATACAAAATACAAATCTGCACACTCGGCAGAACTGTACACTCGAGCAGTACCATTGATGACAGGCAGCCGCACGGGGGGGGCCTCGAACACGGGGCTCACAGCAGCAGCGGGGATGGGCGCACTCGGGTGGAGCTGCGTGGCGTCAGGAGTGACTGGCCTCAACCAGGGTCAAGGGTCGCACTCACTGCCCCGCAGCGGCCGCCATAAGTAGGGAGGAGGGAGGGGAGAGCAGCTGGGAGGAGGGTGGGAAGCACCCTACTGCCAGTCCTGCTGAAGTCTCAGGGACAACAGACTTCTTCTCCAGCTCCCCCCTGAATTTCCTTGCTGGTAATTCTAACTGCAGAAGCCTGCGTGCCGCTGGGAGCTGGAAGCGCGACTCTATGAGAAGAAGCGTGACGCTGCCGCAGCTGAGATTGTTGCATCACCGGAGATGCGTGCCGCCGCTGCATCTCCCAAGAAGCGTGTCTTCCTCGAAGCTGCCTGCTATTGCATCACCGGAGAAGCATGACGCCATCAAGAGGGTCGCCATCGCCAGAGAAGCATGTCGCATGGCCTATCGCGGCTCCAAAGTCGCAAGGCTGCCAGGGCATCTAAGCATCATCGTTGCATCGTCGCATCGAGGAGCCATCTTGCGCATCGCAACCAGGCCACAGGCCGAGAACCAACGCATCACTACCGCACCGGTAAGGATCACGGCGGTCCCCTACTCTGTGCAAGCATAGAGGCGCGATGCATCATCTCCCCCGGAGCACGGAACCGATGCATCTCCCTTTGCAAGCCTTTCGTTTGTTTTGCATTACACATCCATGTACTTTTATGAGAACTGTGTCGCATTTATCACCAACTGGAACTAAGCAACTTTTATCATCTTTTAAGTCAATCTTAAGTACAGTATTGTGGATTTTTGTTGTTTGTGGTCTTGTGTTAAGTCAATATAAAGAATACTTATTTTTATAAAACCTGTGCTATGTCCATCTTTAGTGTTTTCACTGTATTACTGTGTATATTCACAAATGCTTAACACACTGCCTCTGAGATTAGCCTGTCTGCTTGTGCCAAGCTACCACAGGGGTGAGCAGGGGTTATCTAGGAGTGTAATCCCATTATCCTGACTTAGAAGCAAGGTCCTGATTGGACAAAGGTGAATACGATTGCCAACTAGAGACCCCCAGATCTAACAGGTGGCCTGGTGGTTCAGACAGGATTGTTTCTATTTGAGCAGGGATCATTGATGAGGCTCTACCTAAATTAAACCAGTCTTTGAGCACTTGTGCTGTCTTTCAGGGAGTAACCGACTGACTGAAAATGTCTGGGACTGCTTCTATTCATTTTCAATGGGACAGGGTCTGTGGTTTGGGTTGGACTATTCTTATTAGAGCAGGGCCAAGGCTGATTAGCAAACATCTGTTCTCCGGAGTGGTACAGGGCCAGCCCCAGCTCAAGGACCCCGGGGAACGCAGGTATTTCTGGGGCTCAATTGTGGGGGTTGAGCCCACTGAAGTCAGCTACCTGCCTAATATAGATACTGAACACCAATATGCACTTTTAGCACTTGCCTTAAAGTGTAGGGAACAGTGTAGAAGTTAAAACCAATAAAATAAATGTACAATAAGATTCAAGGCATCACTTTATGAAACACATTGGTGTGAAGAATTGCCCTCCCAACAGCATTTTACATGGGGTTTAGTACCTTTTCCACCTAAGTATAAGGTGTACTGCCTCACTCGGGCATGGGGAAGGTCAGGCACACTTTTTTTGGAAGGAGCGCTGTAATGGGACCATGATTGTAGGGCCTCTTCTATCATATACAAGTCCCTGGCTAGCCCTGCTTTCATGAAGGCTCGAGAGAGTGAGCAATTTCAGTTAATCTGGCAGTACTGGACGAATGTATGACATTATAACACATACATTTAAAATACATGCCTTTACAACCCAGTTTTTACATTGCAACATCTTTTACAACACACTCCACAACATCGCATGATACTATATCGCATTTTTAGAAACTACCTTTACAACGCATACCATTACATCGCATTTTACCTTTACAACACATACCATTAAAATGCATACCATTACATTGTATTTCAGGTAAGTATTGGATAGTATACTGGTAAAAATTACTATTCTAACTCCAAGGGGTGCAACAGTAGGGTAAGTGTCGGATACTGTAGGGGTAAAAATTATTATTCTAACTCCAAGGGGTGCAACAGTAGGGTAAGTGTTGGATAGTGTAGGGGTAACAATTACTATTCTAACTCCATGGGGTGCAACAGTAGGGTAAGTGTTGGATAGTGTAGGGGTAAAAATTACTGGACCAAAGCAAAACCTTCACCCAAACAGTGATACAAAGCCACTGCATAGAAGTTGTGCCAAGTTACAGGCACTTGTACGGGAACTGAGAGCTGGTCTCAGGTGCCCTGCTCTGGGATCCTTAGCACACGACAGGTGGAGAATCCTATGAAACAGGGTTCATTGATCACCAATAGCAATGATAGGTTGCAGTAACAACCACAGACAGCAATCTTTTACATCCTTATGCTGCCAAATGCTTCTTGAGCATAGCTCATTTCATTTGGAAAGATGGAATGCAGTCACACGTTTTCCCTGTGATGGAATCTCAAGCAGGGTACACACTTAGGCCATTCTGGTGACAGGTACTGCACTGGTCCACTCCAGCCACTACTCCAATCCAGGGGCAGAGACCACTGACAGGCCATTGTGGCGGTCCCACAGACAAACAGCCCTTCAGGCTGACTGCTGCCTTATGATGCAGTTGGTTGGGCCCTTAAATTTCGGGGACAGACTGCCGCCTCAGGCAGAACCTACTGATCCCAATGGGCATCGGTCAGAATCGTGATCCTGAATGGAGTCGGTGTCTGTTCAGGCACGACCGCCAGGATCACAATGTCCTTTTCTGACTGCCAATTCATGGTGGTCCCAGAGAGGGGCCTGCTTAGGGGCCGGGGGGGGGGCATGTGGTGCCCCCCCCCCCACTCCTCCACACATCCATGCACCGTGTGCCAGGCACCACATGTTCTGGGAAAGCTATGTTCTTGAAGCATGACTATTGTGGGATGCTACCAGAATAGGTTGGTGTGAGAGATGAAGCAGGCTTGGTATTGTCATTGTGCTGTCAGAACTTCTGTATTTTTGTTACTGAAGACAAGGTTGATAGTATTGCACTTTTCTATGGAGTGAGGAATACATGGGTCTTGCAGGGTGTTTATGCAGTGCTTTTTTGTCCTGAACAGTGTTCTGCTTATGTTGGTGGATTCATTGATAAGCTGCCTCCGGGTCGTGTGGAGGGCCCTCAGCATGAAGCGGCCTTTAGGAGTTCTGTTTTTCTTTTATTTTCTTTTGTGTCTGTGGACGGATCATTTATTGTTAACAAGGTCCTTAGAAAACCAGGGCGCTGAAGACTCTGACTTGTACTTGTATGTTCAGAAAACAATCTAAAGAGACCCAATCTGCCTGAAAACTGATAAGGGAGTGCTAACAAAGTCACTCATACTTTAAGGCATCGCTATGCAAACAGAAAAAATCCCCCAAATGAATGCACGAACAGGAATAGAGAAAATGTATATATAATTTTAATATTTCTAGTATTTTATCAAAATTAATAAAAGTAACATGTGACAGGATAACATTTCAATGTACATAAATGTACATAAGGTCCCACATTCGCACACGCAATTCATACTAACAACCACAAATACAGCCATACTCAAACACTCTCCACACACAAGAGGAATTCACGATTTGTGATATGGTCAGTACTCAAATTGGTTCACATTCATTGTAAAAGATACAAGATAAGCATTGTTGGAAATGGCCCTTTTTGCAGGGTTATCCCAAAACGTTTTGCTTCTTCCTCCTATCTTTTCCTGACCTGTTTGTGTTGGTTTTAGGAATCTGGGCACTCTACCACTGCTAATCAGTGCTAAAGTGCATATGTTTTCTGTGTAAACTGGGTTATGGATTGGTGTTTCCATGATTGCATATTTGATTTACTTGTTAGTCCCTAGTAAAGAGTGTGCCAGTGCCTGTGAATCAAATGCTACACGTGAGCATGCAGCACTGATTGTGCCACCCCACGTGAGTGGTCATGAAAAGGTAACTCAGACCTGCCATTGCAGAGTCTGTGTGCAGTTTATAACTGTCATGTCAACTTGACCCGTCCACGCACTGGCCAGTCCCTAGCCTTCCCTTTTCTTACATGTCAGGTACCCCTAAGGTAGGTGCAAGGTACCCCTGTGGGCAGGGTGCATTGCATGTGAAAGGTAGGACATGCCCTGGTGTGTGTGGCATGTCCTCATAGTGAATTACAGCCCATTTCATTTTTCACTATTGCAATGCTACCTGTTCCCCATAGGACAGAAAGGGAAGTTTGTTTATAACATTTTATAAACATAACAAGCCCCGGGAATTAGGTAAAAACATGAAGATTAGTACGCCTGAACTCAGAATCTACAGATACATCTTTTAGTGAAGGCGATTTTTACATTCTGTGTTTGAAAATACCACTTTTAGAAAGTAGGTATTTTGTTGCTCAGTCATCCTGTGGGCCTCTGAGAGAATGTGGATTGCCTGTCTGGGTTTTGGATGACAGAAGGCTGGGGAGCCGGAGGGGCTATAGATAGTCTAGGTAGGTCAACAATGGGCTGAATAGACCTGGGCTACGATGGGGGAAGGGAGAGGAGATTTCCTTGCATCTCATAGGGCCTGGTCTGCCTCTGACAATGCCATCTCCACCTCCTGCCTGGAATACACACCAGAAAAGGCCGAACTGGTTCTGCCCGGGCAGAGACACCCTCTGCCTGAACTATGAAAGGATTTTTGTGTTCAAATACTGGTGCCCAGACCCTTGAACTGCAGAACTCATCTGGTTCAAGAGAACTGCCAAGAGGAAGAGCCGGAGATGCTGTCAAAAGGATTGACTGCTTTGCTGCATGCTTTGCTGGGCTGACCTGCAGTGGCTGCTTCTGTCTTGGGCAGTGAAAGGCCTGGATTGGACTTTCTCAACCTAAATTGTGAGTCTCTCCAAAGGTTTGAGGTAGAGCATGCCCGCTGTTCACAAAGTCTTAGGAAGAGCAAAGACTTCAAGCTCTTCTGTCCGCAGCACTGGAAACTGTGTGTTTTGTGCTGTAACAGACGAAAACCCAATTAACGACATCTACGTCGCCGCTGCCGACTCTGTATCCTGAAGGCAGCGTAGAGGGCACCACCGCAACACTGCACCACAACCTTGGTCTCACCAACAATGCCTGTTGATACTGCCACCGAGCCTCTGTTCGCACCGCGACCTGTGGCCACAGCACTCTTCCCTGTCTCGCTTCACACCGAAGCTTTTCCATCGCAGAGAGCACCGCCACAATGCCACACCGCGATCTTGGTCTCACAATGACACCTTTTGACTCTTCCACTGAGCCGCTGCTCGCACCATGACCTGAGGGCAATGCACTGCACACCACCTTGCTTCACGAGGATGCCTTGGCCTCCATTACACTGCCACTTCACACCTAAATCGAGGCTGCTGCTTGCACTGTGTTTCGAGGGCACTGCTAGTAAGTCACACAAAGCACCACTCCCGCCCCACACCGCAGCCTTGCCCTACCGATGCCGGCATCCTCGACTCCAGCTCGTTAGCTGATGACAGTGCTTCAGCAACGTGGCTGCCGCTGCTTGCACCATGACCTGCTAGCACCGTGACGAGCACGGCCTTCATCTTGCACTGCGACCCTGGGCTCACCCATGCCGCCATCTGACACCACTACCAAGCCGCTGCTTGCACAGTGGCCTGGGGGCACCGCACCTCACCGCTGCACTTTGCACCACAGTACCCGACGCCTGCCTATGCCAGTGTTCCTGATTCCATCAGAGAGGAGATCGACTTGCTACATGTATGACTTTGGGGACCCCGACGACTCCTGAACCGATCTCTGAAACCGACGTCTGCGGACGCCATGCTTTCGGAAGCTCAACGAGAGGTCGCCAATTCCCTGCATTTCTAAAAGGTACTGTTTGTTGTTCTTCGTGACATCGTAGCCGACCCACAATGCTGCGGTTAGCCAGAACTGTTTGGATTTGTTCGCTCACGACGCCGTGATAGCCCCGGATAGAGTTATCGACATCAAGAAACAATTTTTCAAGCTTATTTTGATAAGTGAAGATGTTAATGTACTGTATTGTGGATTTTTATAATTTTTTGTCATGTCTTAAGTTGATAAAAATTTGATATTTTTCTAAACTAGTGTGGTGTCCTTTTGTAGTGCTTACACTGTATTACTGTTGGGTATGTGCAAACGTTTTACACACTGCCTCTAAGATAAGCTTGACTGCCCATGCCAAGCTACCATGGGGGTGAGCAGGGGTTATTTTAGGAGTGTGACTTCCTTATCCTGACTAGAGTGGTGGGTTCTGCCTGGCTTTGGCACAAGCCTCAGCTATCCAGAAATCCCATTTCTAACAGGCATCAAGTGATCAATAGTTGTTCATGTGTCTTTTTGTTACAGAAGGTGAAAATAAACAGAGGCACACGATTCTCCAGCGCCAACGTGCGTTTTGGTGTCTAACCCGATATGGGTCATACTGTCATCAGGGCGGTCAAATCAGTTGTGGGACACAAAAATAGATGCACCTAAAAGGTTAATGGAATAGAGTAAATGAGGGATATCATAAAACATCAATAATATCAACACAATTTAGGAAAGATACAATTCCTAGATATAAAGCATGTGAGAGGGAAACTTAAAGGTAATTTTACATAGGATACATTTGAGTAAGGGGGGCGCTAGAGGGCGCCAAGCAAGATGGCCCCACTTGCGTGAGGCTCTTGCAGTTCAGGCTTTCATCCGTCTATTATCCTCATTATGTCTAACATAATCCTGCCATGAAAGAAGCTGTCTGACTGCAGGCCTTGCGGAACTCCATGCCGCTGGCTCTGGTGCCTAAGAAATTGCCTGGGAAGCTTTAAAATTGTGATTTTGCTCCAGCGGCACTACCCGGGTGAGACGAACAGGGCGGCGTCGCTGTAGGTGAAGGGGACTCACTACCTGCAGCCATGATACCGCTGGGCCCGCCTGGAGGTGGGGCGTGACCGGAGCTGTGTGGATGATCTGCTGCAGCTGTGCTGCTCCCTGTATTGGTGCTGGACCTTTGATCCTTGTGTGGGATGCCCTGCCCCTGCTGATCCCATGGTGCAGCCTTTATGAACGAGGGGGCTGACCCACCGGAGCCCCTGTGGTATCCGCAGTGAACGGAGGCGGTATGTGAGCGGTGCGACCCCTGGGCTTGCCCGAGCTTCCTGATTGGCAGCCACTGTGACTGAGACACCGCTCCCACCGTCCTGGCCGAACTGTGAACAAATTGCTGCCCCCGCAGGCCACGCGGAGCCAGACTGTGCCTTAGCATCCCACCACTCTAGCGATATTACAGTGTCTTGTTGCATACCATCCTGCTGTCCGGCGTGGCAGTGGCACAGCGCACTGAGGGGAAGAATCCACTCTCCATTACATGCGATAACTCCACCATGCACTGCGCCGTGGGAGGGTGAGACATCTAAGGACCCGGCGGCCTAACTTACCTCCAACAACTAGAACCCTCCGGACTGGGAGCTACATGAAACACCGAAATGTAACTGCACTGCACTCGTGGCTGGGGACTGTGGCCCAATAACAGAAAACTCACCCCCAACAGGAGGACTTGCCTGAATGGGGCGAGGCTCCACCACTGTGACTCTACAGACCCACGCTATTCTCCCATCTCCATTTTCCTCCTGAGGAAACAACCTTTGACCCAGGCCTACACAGAGCACTTTGGGACCCCATGGCGCGCCCCGGGGAGATATTGGGCCCGTGCCGCAGGACACGAAATACCAGCTGGAGAGAATATGTATCCCCATCATTTGCCCAAAGCACAACACACCCTGAGGCCCTCGACGTGGGACCAGCCCCACGTGGCGTGTGAGGTGTTTGGAGGCCATACCAAAGTTGGGGATCACTCCAGAACAACGCACTACTTCAACCCCTGCGGTGGCCTTCTACGTGCGATAAGGAGTGAGTCCCCACTGAACCAAAGTGGCGCCTGCCGCACATGACTGCTGTCTACAAGATAGGCGAACACTCCACTAACTAGTGGACATCTCTCACGTCGCTCTGTCTCTCACGACCTCCAAAAACCGGGTGCAACTAGCACAACCACCAGGCAGTCCCTCTCTAACCATATTCACCTCATCGAACCTGCCACTGCATCACCATTGGGAAACCAGATGGACGCCAACCGAAACTTAACTCTGATACGGGGAAGTCTGCTCGCTCCA
Organism: Lissotriton vulgaris; assembly: GCF_964263255.1. Taxonomy (NCBI): domain Eukaryota; kingdom Metazoa; phylum Chordata; class Amphibia; order Caudata; family Salamandridae; genus Lissotriton; species Lissotriton vulgaris. The sequence goes on from NC_141692.1 coordinate 4,179,150, forward strand.
AGACGGAACAAGAACAGGACCAGGCGGACACCCTGACCACCTCTACCGCAGACCTAAAACAACTTTTATTAGTTATGCAGTCTAGCCTGACATCTATTGAATTAAAAATGGACTCCATGAATGCTTGGCTGGATGGCCTTACCCACAGAGCAGAAAAACATGATGACCAATTATTCGAGGCAGAATGACGCATCTCTGACCTAGAAGACACCTCCATTACCACAACAAATCGCACACTCGAAATGGAGAGGATCCTAAAAGTTATAGTGGCCAAAAATGAGGATTTAAAATCTTGCTCAAGACAAAACAACCTACTCATCCTAGGTGTGCTGGAATCGACAGCCACCCGTAAGATGGAAGAATACGTTGAGCGCCTCCTCACAACACTGTTTGGCAAAGAGGCCTTTTCACCAGTCCTTGTTGTCGAGTGGGCTCATTGGCCCGTCCCGCTCCTGGGACCCTCCCCGCATGATAATAGCCAAAATACTAAACTATCGTGACCAGGATACAGCCATCCCCCTCTCCAGGGGACACAGCCAACTATGATATGAGGGGACAGAAATATAGATCTATCCTGACATCACCATGGCCATACAGGAGCAGAGAAGGACATTTCTCCAAGTGAAGAAAAAACTTCAACAACTCAACCTGCCCTACGCCATGCTATTCCTGACCCGTCTAAAAGTCACGCATCAAGGAAAACAGCATTTCTTCAATTACCCGCAACATGTCCAGGACTTCCTCAAGACCCTGCCCAAACAACTTGCAGGTCGGTCCACCCTAACCCACCGGCCGGAGGGCAAGGGCAGTGCTTTGGACATTGAATGAATCCATGCGACACCGCACATGCCTTACGAACCGCAAATCATGATGCGACCCAGACATGCACTCCACAAGAAAGCTTAAGAGACCACTGCGGATTGCGCATTACCATGGCAAGAAAGACCGTGCTCCTAGTAAACTAGAACCATCATTCATTCCCAAGAGATGCGCGTTCCTTTAACGACGCCCGCCGCAGTACATGGTCCTTTACGTACCCTTAACAAAAGCATCTATACTTGGTAAACTGCAACTGAGTACTGGTCTACGATGCATTAAGAATGCTCTGCATCACCTCACTGGAGTGACTCATCAGAACAGATAACCGTAACAGACACTGTGATGAGATGAATAGCTGCAATACTGCCCGAGCACCCTCTTTAAAGCGAGGTGACTCCGGCCACCCTCTAGATTCCACCCAACAGGTGAACCCTAAACACTGTACTTTACAGTTATGTTAATGTTTGGACCACCCTGCCCAGTTGGGAATCTGGCACAAAGGGTAAATTGGGAGGGGGGGGGGGAATGGGTCACGGCAGGATTGGGATACTGGTGTGGGAGGGGGGAGGGGAACTCTGCACAGCTTCTTGAGAGGAACAGGAGTTTATTTTATGCCTCTCACCACTGTACCAATACGCACATACGGTCAAACAGCAGCACCAAAGTAGACAATGTCCACACCTTAGTACCAACATTTTATATCACCACCATGGAAGGCTGCTCTAGACCCCCCTACATGTAACTTCCTGACCTGGAATGTACGAGGCCTGGGTGACCCTCGCAAAAGCTGACACATTCTATCTTACTTGGACCACCATAATATTCATTGCGCAATGCTACAGGAAGCATAATTTAGCCCCACGGCCTCCACCACATTTGAATCCCAATGGGCAAACTATGCATGCTGCTCCCCCTCCGACGCCCGAGGCACGCCTATACTGGTGAAGCGCTCTCTCCCTTACACCCTCATAGGATCTCCTGTCCTGATGATGACGCATAGTAACCTAGCAGTTGAAACGCTGTTGACGCATTTGTTGGCCATAATTTGTAAAGGACACATCACTTTGTCTTTGTTGTTCCTTTTTGTATATATAATTTCTGTCTGTTAGCCACTTGTTTGGCTTGTGAATTGTTTGTATTTGTTATGCCAACATTCTTTATGAGCGTTTTTGTTCTTTCCTGGAACCTTTTAAAAAAGTACATGTATAATAAATTATAATTGTTTTTGCAAAATTTGCCCATGTGTACATATAGGCTTCTTCATTCTTCTTTTTCTTTTCTTTTTTCTATGTTTAAAGTTTGATTGTTCACTTTGACTTTTTCACCTGAACCTTTGTTAGGTGTTATATTCGCATATGGGATTTAGCATCCTTCCCCCATAGTAATAACTGAAAGAAAACATCTCTGAGCTCCTTCATCACATTGAAGAAGTCATAGCTCCCAGTAGGACTAGGGTTTCCTACCGGTAATGAGGAACCCACATGATGAAGCATGTCACCTACGAGTGAGTAGGGTTCTAGTCCTTAAGGGAAACATTCCCCCTTATTGTCACTTCTTGATTTTGGTTTAACACATTTTTTGCTTGATGTTTAATGAAAGAGTTTAGATATAGACCATATTCTACAGGCCGGCATAGGCCTATGGTGCTTTGATAAGAACTGAGGAGATAGTCGGTTGTTTATTCTGTCTAAAGGGGAAATTTCTCCTCGCAGGTCTATAAACCTGAATTCCGGGGACCATAACCCCACTTTTTGTTGCTACAATTTTAGTGCGGCCTCGGGTCCTTTTTTGAGTGCGTTCCATAGGTGGTTTGGAATACCTCCACTCCATATTGTGTATCTCTACCAAGTGCCATGATTCGACATTAAAGAATATATTAGGTACAGTCTACTCGCTATAAAGCAAAGATGGCAAACAGGCTACGCTCAGCCTTCGATGAAGATATGGCTCGAGTAATTTTGAGCACACCAAGTATCCTAGATAGCACAACGATTACTGCACAAAGTGATAATTGAGCAAAGTAACTAGTGCTCAAACGTTCACACTCTAGAACACAAATATATGCATCTATCATGACCGAATATTTTAGGGCAAATAACAGTGAGAAATTAATTTATCTGATTTGGTGTCCCTGAAAACTCTGATATGTCGGTATGACAACAAGAAAGATTAAAATCAGAATACAAGAACATAAGAGCACAATTCTGTGCAGCAAGAGATCAACTAAGCTGACTCATTATTTCCTAGACAAACACCATGCAGAAACTGACCTCTGATGGGTTGGCTTGGAACAACCTTGGATACTGTCACATAATACAGATGTTTCAAAATTCCTGCTAAGAAGAGAACAACGGTGGGTGTTCAAATTGAAAACAGATGTTAATGGCCTGAACTACGAAATACCATGGTTAGCATTGTAAGATAATACATTTGGCGAAGGAAATTATATATAGTAAGTAACTATGGTTCTAGAAGAAACATTTTCACAAGCCTTTTTCATCTTTCATCAACAGCAAAGTGTGTAGTATACCACTTATTCTAGAGAAAAGAAACAAATCCGCAAAAGATAGTGACAGGACCATAGTAAGGAGGGTCCTAGAAATACTTTGCATAATAATCCAATAATAATATGAACTACCCGACCTTACGTTTGTTTGGATACATTCCTTTGAGAGCAGGGACATATGCAAACAACTGTTAAGGTCCATACCGGGTATTGTGAGAACATGTAGTACATATGAAACTCATTGTATATAATACACCATGTGGCATGCAGGTAGATAAAGATACATAGCAGATACTTTATGTATACATTCCACATTAGCAATAAGAGACTGGAGTCGCTGGTGCTATCAAACTGTGATACTTGGTTTAAATTAGTAATAAGAGAAACCTTTCCAGTTTATATGAAATAATTGTGTGGAAATAAGTAACCATGACAGATAGAGCAAAGAAATAAGTGTAGAATCACTATTTAGTTACCTTTTATTTAGGAGAATCAAGTTTAATTACTAATACTGCGACATGGGACTCAATTGGTGAATGAGGCACTAATTAGTATTACACACAAGATGATAGACGGAATGTTGCACAAAGGCAAAACCTTCACCCCCAGTCACTGATCTGGGTTTAATCCATTGTTATTTTGCTCACCAAACGACCCCAGTTCAGACATGGCCATATGCAAATCAGTCTTGACTCTGTGCCTCATGGGAACAGTCCAGCCCGAACTGCCAAGCCATGTCTTCCGTGGACAGGAATCAAGCATCCTAGGACCGGTTTCTCGCTATCAGCCGTCATCAGCCAGGATAGCTTGACTCCAGTGGCCTAGTGAGCACGGGACCCACAACTGGGCATACCCTTCCCACATAGGGTGAAAAGCAAAACACAAAAGAAGATGGACGGAATGTTGCACAATGGCAAAACATTCACCCCCAGTCATAGATCTGCGTTTAATCCATCGTTATTTTGCTCACCAAGCCACCCCAGTTCAGACATGGCGATATGCAAATAAGTCAAAAATGGACTCCATGAACGCTAGAATGGATGGCCTTACCAACAGAGTAGAAAAACATGATGACCGAATAACGGAGGCGGAATGACACATCTCTGACCTAGAGGACACCTTCATTACCACAACAAATCGCACGCTCGAAATGCAGAGGATCCTGAAAGTTATAGCAGCCAAAAATGAGGATTTAGAATCTTGCTCAAGACTAAACAACCTACGCATCCTAGGTGTGTCGGAATCAGAGAGGCTTTTTCACCAGTCCTTGTTGTCGAGCGAGCTCATCGGTCGCTGGCGACCCGTTCCACTCCTGGGACCCTTCCCCCCAAGATAATAGCCAGAATTCTAAATTATCGGGACTAGGATACAGCCCTCCACCTCTCCAGAGTTGGCTGTCCACACCTTAGTACCAACATTTTATATCACCACCATGGAAGGCTGCCCTAGACCCCCCTACATGTAACTTCCTGATCTGGAATGTTCAAGGCCTGGGTGACCCTCGCAAAAGCTGACACATTCTATCTTACTTGGACCACCATATTATTCATTGCGCAATGCTACAGGAAACAAAATTTAGCCCCACAGCCTCCACCACATTTGAATCCCAATGGGCAAACTATGCATGCTGCTCCCACTCCTACGCCCGAGGCACGCCTGTACTGGTGAAGCGCTCTCTTCCCTACACCCTCATAGGATCCCACGAAGACTCACAGGGCTGCTACAACATCCTCTGGGGTCAACTCATTCCATAACTCTTGTCTCCTGCTATGGACCAAACACTGATGACCCAGAATTCCTACAGGTACTCTGGGGTAAGATCCTGAACATCATGTTCACACATTTATTTTGGGGCGGAGATTTTAATGTTACTTTAGACCCCACACTAGACCGCTCACACCCACAACCGCACCACTACTCTAATTCACATTACACCCTCAAAACTATTGTTTATAAATATGAATTCATTGATGCCTGGCGTCATCGGCACTCGGTGCTATGGGAGGGAACTTATTACACCACGGCTCACTCCTCTTGGTCACAAATAGATGGGTGGCTCCTCACAAATGGTCCAGCCCCTTGGCTGTCACATGCCTCACACCTCTCCCGCACATATTTCGACCACTCCCCAGCACTCGTTACCCTTACCAACCACATGACGAATCGCCCTTCCTGTGCTTGAACTTAAAACCACAAAACTTACTAGATCCAGTGTTCAAACAGGAACTAGAACAAGAACTAACCAACTTTTTCCCGTGAAATGAAGACTCAGTTGAGTAGTATTCCGCAATATGGGAGGCACTTAAAGTCACCATTCGAAGAATCTGTATTACAAAAAGCAGAGGAATCCTGCGGGATATCCGCTCCACGCTTCGCAAGCTGGAAACAGAGCTCAAACAGACTGAAACTATGATGCAAGATGCCCCCACCCCAGAATTGCAGGCTCGACTGAGAAGCCTACTAACCGTATATCAGGAGACAGCTTAGAGTGAATGTAAGTTTAGGGGGAAATACCATCAGGCACGCCGATATGGAGAGGGCGATAGACCAGGAGAGGCGCTCATGTCCCAGATTTGCCCTCCTCGTTTCTCTAATATGGTCCTCGAAATCGAGGACCAAGATGGTCAGTTACACAGAAACACTTCTGAGATCATGGGAGCTTTCTGCAGCTTCTACAAAGCCCGGTACGAAAGACATAGAAGTCACCCGGTAGATTTCACCCCCTTCTTTGAGGATACTGCAATAGCCTGGCTGGGAAATGGACAAAGGGAATTTTCCCTAGCACACCATGAAGACGAAAAGATCATATCCACCATAATGCAACGACAATCCAGCAAGACGCCAGGGCTGTCCGGCCTCTCGGCCAAATTTTATAAAACATTCCACCATTTACTTATCCCGGTACTGTGACAGGTCTTTGAAAAGGCTTGTGAAATGGGCATACTACCCCAACGATGCAAGCGGCACGCATAATCTCCCTGCCTAAGCCAGGCAAGTTGCCCTTGCACTGTAATTCCTATAGACCCCTCTCATTAATTAACGTAGACGCCAAAATATTAGCAAAACTGATCGCCAACTACATAAGCCCTCTCATGACTGCCCCAATACTTCCAGACCAATTGGGATTCGTACCCAACAGAGGCAAGGCTCATAACCTACACAACTTGTTTGCGGTCATCTATGACCTTGACCACGTTATGAACGCCGCAGCAATATTCCTTGATGCTACTAAGGAGTTTGATTCATTAGAATGGGGCTACCTTGCTTTCGTCCTGCAATGCATGAGTTTCCTGCTCCTTTCCTGGCCTGTATAGACTTACTATACACTGGTCTACAGGCTAGAGTCATGGTCAACATCATCCAATCCTCCCCTGCAAAATAGCCAGAGGCACCCGCCAGGGGGGTCCCCTCTCACCCCTACTTTTTGCCAAAGCGATTGAACCTGTAGCAGCCAAAGTCCGACAACATTTCCGGGACCATGCGCTGATCTATCCAGGAAGGCAAATATTACACTATACCTGTGCAATCCAGATGAAAGCCTCAACCCCATCCTCAGACTCCTCATCCTTTTTGGCCACTACTCCGAGGTTAATATCAACTGAGGTAAATCCCAGATATACCCCCTTTCAGACACCACCACGCGCTTCGAGCCTGACTATCCACTCACGTGGTGTGGCAATACACTTACATACCTCGGAATAGTCATTTCTCGGAACTGGGACGATTTGATGCTATCTAATTATGTACACGCACTGGATCTTCTAACCGCAAACATCACCAGGTGGATTGCATTGCCCCTCTCCATGGCTGGCAGAGCCTCCCTGATTAAAATGGTGGTACTACCCAAAACGCTTTTCCTTTTTACCAACATACCATCCGCTCCTAACGGCCATTTTTTTAAGGATATCAAAACCCAACTGATTCATCTGACTAAAAACAAGCCAGGCTGAGCTGGGACATCTTCACATGACCATTTGCTGCCGAGGGGTTTGAGGTACATGATTTGAAACTCTATTTCATCTGTGCTCAGGTTCAATTTGCAGCCCACTGGATAAATACCGCCATTACATGCCCCACCTAGCAATAGAGGACGGATACATGACTCCCACTCCACTCAGCATATTTGAGCACCGCTGCGGTTCCGAGACATCTTGCCTCCATAACCTTTCGATGTACTTCTAGCGCCAGGCAGGACCTGGCTTGAAGAACTTACTGTCTGCTGCTCCATTCACCCTTATCACCACTCCAGGGGAGACATGAGCTCCTGGCCACACAAGAAGGGGGCTGCTGCCTCCTGCTACACAAGCTGTCCCATCTTACCTGGGGACAACTCTATGTAAATGGGAAATGTTGTACAAGCGACAAATTCTTTAGAAGCTCCTCTCCCACCCCTCCGGACCAGTTCTATTACATTAGGCTTAGGCAGGATATGCGACCCTCACCCCATGCTTCCCACAAGAGCCTTCCCCTTAATTGCCCTTCTGCTGCAAACCACTCCTGCGCATGTGGTGTCACTCCTGTATCGTACCACTCAAAATTAATGCGAGTGTGGCCTTACCCCAGCCAAGAATAAATGGGAGGGTGAGCTAGGACATTCCCTCACTGAAGAACAATGGCCCTTCTGCCGTTGAAAAAACTGCAAAGTCTTCACAAGTAGTAGATTGTGTATCATACACTACAAATACATTCACCACATATATTATATGCCTGCACTTCTACATCGCCTACACTTGCGTGATAATCATCATTGCGATAGATGTGGGGCAGAGGGAGCTAACTTCAAACACTTGAAATGAAATGAATGAAACTTATATAGCGCACGACTTACCCTGGGGCATCTTCGCGCTTGCTTAGGGAACCCGTCCTGGTATTCCCCTGTGAGATAACCCTGGCAGGGTATCCACAAGGTGAAAGCCAGGCATCCCACCGCGAGGGGCCGTTGTGGAGATTAAGCAAGCTACTGCCCAGAGTCGCAGAGTGTGAACCCGTGAGTCGAGAAGGCACCGGAGCGAGAATTATCGAGTCCGTGGAATTTTGAGCCCAAGACCCGCCGAGGCGGGGAATTGAACCCTGGTCCCGGGCTGAACTCAAGCTCCAGGTCTGCCGCCTCTAACCCCTGAGCCACACTTCTCCACTTGGATTGGGACTGCCCGCTTATCCACCGATACTGGGGGGAAGTTCTGCTCGCTTTAGATCAAATGACACGGATGCACGTGCCGGAAGACCCCCTCACCGCACTCCTGGGATATACTGAACCGCTGCTCGCTAAGGTACGTCGATATGTTTCCTTGGCACTACACCTGCTAAATGTTGATTCGCTTGCTAGTGGGGCAGAGGAAGAGCTCCTAAATTTAAGGATTGGCTACACAACCTTATATATTGTCAAGAACAGATACATATCTACGCTGAACTCTTACCACCCTCCTCTCACCCACGCGATATCTGGGCTCCTCTCCAGACTTACCTCCTGGAGCACGCCACAACCACAGACGCAATCACTGACTCCTGCACTGAAGGGGATGGCGCACCGGGTGGGCATAGAAATTGATGCATGGGGGAAATCCAACAGGTTGGGACATAACAACTAAGATGTAGCTATGGGGTTTAGAGCAAAACATATATGAATGTAATGGGTGGTTGAAAGTGGACATTTTTTATCCTGCTAAAATTTGTGAATAGTGGTACCATTATTATGTTATTTGGTTTTTAGATCATAAATGTTAGAGGACAACAAAAATAATTGCCCACCTGAGGCGGCCGGCCCGATGTGGTTGTAGGCGGCTTGCTGTGTACCTTCTCTCCTGCCTCTATTCTTATATAATGTGTCACTTTGCATTGCCGGCCCGCCTGAGATGTAGGCATAATGCTGACTATGAAACTTTCTGGCATCAATAAAGGTTTTTTTGAAATTTAAAAAAAAAGGATACATTCGAGCAAATCAAAGGGAGAAGTGTGCATGAGGAAAATAGACATAGATATGCAGAAGCATACAGGGAAAATCCAAGGAATCACGCAGATAGAGGACTAGCAAGTCACCCGATATCCCCATAGTGAAAAAAAGAAGAAACTGAATGTGGTGATAATAGTGGATTCGAGAGAATTACGACATTACAAGCACAAGATATACCTGAATAGGGGGCATCTAAGTGGGTCAACAGCGGTAAGAGGATCAGTTGACAAAAGGCTCAACCAACAGGATCTAAAGGAATAAAAAATATGAAGTGAGAATGTAAAGCTTACTGAAACACTCAAATAGGTGTAGCTGAGGGGTAGGCAACCAAGACGGTCATCCGAGTACACTGGAATTTTAGTTCAGAATATGAAAGGATCATTTTTGTAGTTTGGCCCAATCTCCAAGAGAGAAGCTCTCAATGACGCGTATTCAGGAGAATACAAAAATGATCCGTAGAGATAATAAGAATGTATAACGTTACAACGCATACTTTTACAACGCATAGCATTACAACGCATTTTTTACAACGCAAATACCATTACAACAAATGATATTACAACACATACCATTAAAACGCAAGTGTATTAAATACTATAAAAGTTCAATTACAACGCATGACAATACTCCGCATACCATTACAATGCATATATATTTAAAAAAGTTATATATATTATTAATTTTGTAACCTACAACCGGGCACAGGATACAGGGAAAAAATAGGGGTTTTGGGTGGGGAAGTGTATTAAAACGGTAAAAGGAACTGAACATATTTTTTAACGAAAACAAACCTATTGGTACTAAATTAATACTCTGGTATTAAAATTAATACTCAGGTATACAAATTAATACTTATGAATTTATACATTTTAAATAAAATAAAAAAATAACTTTTTTAAAACATAAGCCAAGCAAACAAAATTTCCAAAAAATACAGTGTATAAAAGAACAAGTCAAACTCCTTCATTGAAATTAAACAAACGTAAATAAAAGGAGCCACCATTTTGTAAGGTAGCAAATTCCGCAGTCCTACAACAGTTTTAATGACACTAAAAGGAACCCCCAGCAAACAAAATGGAGGATAAATGTCAAACTAAAACAGAATAAACACAGTTTTTAAATCAATAAATTAAAATATACCTTCACACATCAAATGAAACATCAAAAAGAACAAATTAAACGATTATTTTTAGAAAATTATTTATTAGACACAATTAAAACTATAAATACAGCTGATCCACCATTTTGAGGTCAGTGGTCGGATGACTACGAGCGAGAGGAGACGCATTTTACGCCACTGCTCACGTGACTGAAAGACAGCATTTCACATTCAACTTACATTCAAAATAAAAGTAAGTAATCTATTAGATAATGAAACAATTATTTTTAAAAATGTACCTAACAAAAATATTAATATACAAGTATTATTTTTGCAATTTCAGATACATGTATTAAAGAATAATTTTGAAAAAACTCAAACATACTACAATCAAATTAAACAAGTAAGCAGAATACATGTATAAAACGTTTGAAATGTAATAACCGATAATATACGGAAAGAGTAACAGATGAAAATTCTCATTTTTCGACATTTATGAATTATAAAAAAGAAAGCAAATATTTTTACCTTATAATATTGAGAATTTTAAAACTGTCAAGCATTATATTCCTTCAAAAATGTGTTTAATTTTTAAGAAATAGGTTTAAACTATATATCTTTTCTTAATTACAGCAAACACCCTAAACCTTGAAAACAACACCAGAAGAACAGCTCCCAAATAAATACAACCAACTCAGATGCATCGAAAAAGCAAATTCTTTGGTAAATATATTTTTAAATATTTAACAAATAAAAATGAACTGATTTCACCAGATATAATTAATTCTATCATTGTTTTTCCAAAGGCCTTTTTCTAAAATAAAAAAGTATTTGAGGTTCTAGGTTAACATGTATGCGTAAAAAACAGTCATGCATACTACCCATTAAAACATGTTTCTTTAAATTCCAAATTAATAGGATATCTAAAATGTATAAATGAACATCCTATATATTTTATTTTCAGAAATCATCTATAATCTTCAAAAACCATACCTGAGGAACAGCATCTTATTCAAGACCAAGCTGAAAGACATTTTAATTGCAAAAGAAAGGGTAAGTGAGCACATAGAATCAATCCTTTATTAAATCTTCGAAATAAATGTTGGAATTTATTAATAAAAATGTTTTGCTGTGCTCAAAAAATGTTTAATTAGAAAAACAGTCATGCATACTAAACGTGAAAATAAGAACATTTTAAATCCCAAAACAATAGGGTATTTTTAATGCATAATTGAACAACGTATATATTTTATTTCCTTCTACAAAAAACTTCAAAGCAATCTGAAGCAAAACTAGTTCAAAACAAGAACCTACAGAATCTACAGACAACAATCAATCCCAAAACAACCACCATCTAAAAGACAACTTAAAGTACACGACCAAGGTAAATATCTTGTAAGCAAAACTAATTCTACGCCTTAAGGTGTAGATAACGTAAAATCAAACCAAAAAAAATGACAATGCACAGTAATGAATAAAATCAATTTTCAAAAATTTACAAAATATTTTCCTTTTCAATTTATCATTTCAGAAAATGTCACAAGATAAAGCAGCAAAATACCTTACAAGCAAGAAAGGAAACCTTCTCCTACAGTATGCAGGTTATATTTATTGCAAGGAAAGAATTACTGAACCAAGGAGACATTGGAGGTGCGTGCAATATTACTCATCCCATTGCAAAGGCAGAGCGGTTACTCTGGGTGACACCGTTGAAAAAACAGCTGAGCATAACCACTCTGTCTCTGCAATGGAGATTGAAGTTAAAGAAACCATAAACAAAATGAAAAATATTGCAAGCACCTCCAATGACTCCTCTGGATCTATTTTGAGGGAGGTAGCTCAACATGTTCCTGACCACATTGCTAGCAGTATGCCTATAATACCTAATTTGAGACAAATGATTCACCGTAAAAAACAGGCAAGTAACCCTCAAAGAGTTACACCCCAGACATTCACTGACATTGTAATTTCTCCTGAACTCTCTCTTTCTATTTCTAATGAAACTTTTATCCTGCATGATAACCAAAACCCTCAGAAACAAATAATTATCTTTAGCACACCCCGTAACCTTGCCAAGTTAGAAAATAGGGATATTTGGATGATGGATGGGACGTTTAAAAGCACCCCCCATCCTTTCACCCAAATATACACTATTCATGCGAAAATTAACCATACAGTTGTACCCCTAGTATCTAGTTTGCTACCTGATAAACAATCCACAACATACACTGAACTTTTAACAGTGGTTAAAGCAAAAACATCCATTAAAAGTCCAAGGAAAATAATTATTGATTTTGAATTCGCAATGAAAAATTGTATTTCCAAAACGTACACGGATACCCAAATTCAGGGATGTTTTTTCCATTTTTCCCAGGCATTTTGGCGTAAAATACAAAAAACATCCCTAGTTTTGGATTACATATCAGACAGCAAACTGCAATTCGAAATAAAAAAAACGAACTGCACTTTGCTTTGTCCCTCCTACAAGTGTTGATGAGTACTATACTGCAATTACTGAAGCTGACTTTTTTGCTACAAATGAAGAAAAATTGGCACCCCAGCTAAATTATTTTGAAGACACATGGATTGGACATCTAAGCAGGTCAGGTCGCAGGAGGAAAGCACATTTCCATGTGGAGTGGTGGAACTGCTACACGACCTGCTTAGAAGGAGAGGCAAAGACAAGCAATGCCATAGAGGGATGGCACAACTCCTTCAACCACAGAATTGGAAAACCTCATCCACATTTCTATCTTTTCTTGGAAACTTTGTTGCTTCTATGCGCCACTAAACGTGTGATCACCTTTCTGGTCGTCATTCCTACGTAGTGTAGGTTGCATGTACAGGTAATCAAGTAGATCACTCCTGTGGTATTGCAGTTGGTAAACTGACGTAATTCCCACTTTGTGTTGTTATTTAGGGTTGCCTTTTTGATAGCTGTTGTCAGGTGGCATACATTACAATTACTGGTATTACAGCTGTGGAACCCATCCTTGCTTTCCCTCTGAGGCGTCCACTCCTGGGCACCCCCAAGGTGGAGGCCAGGCATCCTTAGCGTTGTGGGGACCGTTGTGGAGATTAAGCAAGCTATTGCCCAGAGTTGCAGAGTGGGACTCCATGATTGGAATAGTCGAGAATTATCAGGTCCGTGGAATTTGGAGCCCAAGACCCACTGAGGCGGGGAATTGAACCCTGGTCCCGGGCTAGACCTGTGCATCAGGGTCTGCCTCTCTAATCATTGAGCCACACTTAACTGTTACTTTCTTGTGTTCCTGTGGGTCTTGGTCTAGTGTGTACCAGTTGATTTTTCAGGTGCATTCCTCGTCTATGGCTGAACAAAGGTGTAGGTATATCAAGTCCTCCACTGTTCAGAGTTTTCCAGTGTTTTTTCACTATCTTGGTGACTTGGTCAGAAGCTGTATTGAGGTGGTGATGCACATGGGTCATTTGTTTACTGTATCATTGGTTATTTTAGGTTCCAGTAGGGCTTCCCTGTGTAAGTGGTGTGGCTCACTGGATAGAGGCGGCAGACCCAGAAGCAGAGAATGGCCCGGGACCAGGGTTCAATTCCCGACGCGGCAGGGTTGTGGACCAGGGTCAGCAGACTCGATAATTCTCGCCTCAGTGCCTACTCTAACCAGGGGTCCCACTCGGCAACTCTGGGCATTAGCTTGCCTCATCTCTACAACGGCCCCCCACATTCGCCGGGGATGCCTGGTTTCACCTTGGAGATACCCAGTAGGGACCATCTCACAGGGATAGCCAGGACGGGTTCCCCAGCAGTCTACAGCGCCAGGACGCCTCAGGGCAGCAGTGCGCTTTACAAGACACATACATTACATAACATTACATTACATTCTTCCTGCTCTTTTTTTTGCTTTAGTAACCAGGTGTTTGGGGTAGTTGCGGGTTATGAGTTTGTTGCTCAGATCCTTAGCTTGTGTTATGTAGTCCTGTTTGTCAGTGCAATTTCTTCTAAGTCTGGAAGCTGTCATATGTCAAAAGGCAGTGCCTAGCCGTGGTTTTAAAATGTGTTGTGGTTGCTAGTATACCTTGTGTAGCCCAGATGTTGAGATCCAAGAAGACTATATGTGACCTGCTCATTGTGTGTGTGAATTCCAAATAACAGTCGTGTGTGTTGAGCCACAGGAAGTAGGTATTCGCTTCATCTTCAGTGCCTTGCCAAATTAATAGAACATCGTCTATATACCTGTTCCACATTTTCATATGCTGTAAATTGGGGTAGTTGGTATTCAAGATCTTATGTTTCTCAAAGTGGTACACATACAGACCTGCCACACTCGGCGCAAATGTGCTGCCCATGCTTGTTTCATGCTGTTTGGCAGAACCGGGTGTCTTCGAAACGAAAAAAGTTTAGTTAGTTAGTGCTAATCTACAACACTCAAGTACCATGTCTGGGTGTGTGATAAGGAAGGTCAACTTCAAAGAGAACCTCTTCCATTATCTCCAGGGTTGATTTATGGGGGAGGCTGGTATACAGACTCTCCACATCTAAACTGATCAGTATGTTTGATGTGGGGTCAAAAACTATGTCTTTCAAGAGGCACAAGACTGCTTTAGTATCTTGCAGGTAGGTGTCTGTTTCTTGAACTATTGGTTTTAGAAAGACATCAGGGAATTTCGATAAAGGTTCTAGAATTGAGCCTATGCCAGGCACAATGGGTTTCCCTGGTGGTTTGTCTAGATTTTTGTGGATTTTTGGGATCGTGTAGAAGTAAGGAATGATTGATTTGCTGTTGATTAGGAGTTCCACTTCTTTTTTTCTCAACCAATTATTGGTTGTTGATTCCTCGATGAGGAAGGCAATGTTGATCTGGAGTCGTTCTGTTGGGTCCTCTGTAATGCGGACATAGTTCCTTTCATCTGCTAACAAGCGGAGACATTCGTTTCTGTAGTCCCGTGAGTTCTGGAGTACTATCGCTCCTCCCTTGTCCGCTGGTTTAACAGTATTGGTTTAGTTTCGGGCAAGTTCTCTGTAGCCGCACGTTCGGCGTTGCTAATATTTTGGAATACCTTGATGGTTTTTGGATCCAATTCCTTTACTAACTTCATGACAGCTTTCTCAAAAGCCAGGAGCTCGACAGGTAGGTGTATTGGTTGCGGCGTAAAGTTGGATTTCTTTTTCAGTCCGGTGTCACATTGTTGTGCCTATAGTGGCCAAAAACGATTCAGAAAAGGGGGTGGTGATGAACAGAGTGTCTGAATTAATCAGCCCCACCCCCTGTTGTTTAATTATTTTGTCCACCATAAGCGTGGAAGGGTAACGTAACATAACATAACATAACATAACATAACATAACATATAGCCAGGTTCTGAGCTGGGATGGTGCAGTGAGCTAAAAAACGGTGTTGGATCTAGCCCTGATCTCTTGACTGGGTGAGAGTATTCTGCTTAATTCAGAAACTCTGTCCATCACCACCCCCTGTTGTTTAATTATTTTGTCCACCATAAGCGTGGGAGGGTATACTCAGACGTGAGTCCCTTGCTCATTGCACCATCAGGATTCAAGCAAGCCGGGCCGAAGACGGCTGTAATGCCAGAAACCGGTCCCCGGAAGCTTGTTTCCTTCCCAGTGAAAGAATTGGCTTGGTAGTTTGGTTTGCCTTGTTCCCATCATGCACTGGGACAGGAACAGACTAATTTGCATATAGCCAGGTTCTGAGCTGGGATGGTGCAGTGAGCTAAAAAACGGTGTTGGATCTAGCCCTGATCTCTTGACTGGGTGAGAGTATTCTGCTTAATTCAGAAACTCCGTACATCACAACCCCCTGTTGTTTAATTGTTGGCAATAATTTGGCAGATGAGGCCGGGAGAACAGCAGTTTCAACATATTTGGTTGCAGCAGTTACACGTTCCAAAAGTAAGATTGATAATGACATTTAGGCACCAATTGCCACTACTGAGAATGGAAGTAAATATCGTACTGGATTTCCTTTTAAGTATTCTTAGCATTTAAGTCCTGATAAAGTTCCTTATGTGAAAATACCTGACGTTGGTGACAGATTCATTCCCAATGTGGACCGCAGGTCAGAGCTGATTACAGCTTCCCACAAGGGTGTTGCGTCCGCGCTTGCAGGCGTTTCGGCTACTGTATCTCAGCTACAACAGCGTTTTTGGTGGCGGGGACCGTATAAACAGACACGTGATTATATCCTTCACTGTGACATTTGTCAGCAGATCAAACCTTCAACTGCTACGCGTCCGCCCCAAAAACAGTCATACATTTCCAATAAACCACTTGGGTGTGTTTATTTGGATCACTGCTGCGGTCCTTTTTATTTTGATACTGCGCATAAGTACATCTTATTCACAGTTTATTCTTGCACATGCTTTGTATGGATATGGCCCCACAGAAGTGCGGATTCACAAACTGTCATAAGATATTTGTGTGTCTTTGTGGGAATTTTTGCGTGTGGCACCTTCCATTCGGATCAGGGTCCAGCCTTCGCCTCTTAGACGTACAAGGATGCCATGAGTTCATAGGGAGTCCAGGTCAAATTTTTGTCTCCATACCGACCTGAGGGTAATAGTGTTGTGGAGCGGATGAACCATGACTTAAAGCAATCACTGACAGCTAGGGTTAAAGGTACTGGTCGGAACTGGCTAGCCCACCTCAATAGCATACAGCATGCACTTAATAATCTCCCTAGAAGGTCTCTTGGTGGGCAGACCCCATACGAGATGCTCCTTGGTATCAAAATGTTTGTTGTAAAACAAATGAAGGAGTATCACCCGATGTGT
Organism: Lissotriton vulgaris; assembly: GCF_964263255.1. NCBI lineage: Eukaryota > Metazoa > Chordata > Amphibia > Caudata > Salamandridae > Lissotriton > Lissotriton vulgaris. The sequence continues at coordinate 4,196,287 of NC_141692.1, forward strand.
GGACTGAAGGTTTTCCAAATTGGAATATTTATTCCTTTTCTAAAAAACCCTCACTCACCACCTAGTGGTGACATGCTTCATCATCGGGGTCCACCCTGGTGGCCTAGCGTCACCAGGGTGTGCTTCGACACCTGTACTACAGTGGAGCAAGATGTGGGATGTGGGTGCAAAAAAACGTGTTAAAAATTGTCCTGGTTTAACTTTGTAGAAAATGAATTTTATTGAAAAGCAACTGGACAATGATAAAATAATAAAGGTGAGATACTGGAAGGGGAGTTACGACCTACGTATCTCAATATGTGTTCATAGTGTATTGGTCAACATGTTTCAACCGTTAGGGAAGGTTCAAAATGTTAGTCCCAGACCTTGAAGGTCTAGACCCGGCGGTGGCTGTTGCCCCCTTCAACGTAGATGAACATTTAATGTTTTACAGAATCTACAAGAGACGAGAGACAGTCTTGCAAAGAAACATTTGCCCTCCACTTCTGATGCTGCATTGCAGATTCGGGTAGTAGGCTGGCCACCCCGAGTTGGAGAACTGGTCCGAGAGAAGATCGAGAACAGGAAAGAATTTGTTCCCTCATATCGAGCTCCAGTTCCTGTACTTGGCGTGCAGGGCACAAGAACAGTCATTTTACCTCCACTTCCAGGTCGGAAGGGAAAAAGGTACATCTCCATTGACAATGTCAAATTACACAGAGTGGCAAATTCTTCTTAGTATGACCCCTGCGGTCTCTTGTCCATCGATACTGAGAAATTCTGTTCTGGCTCCAGCTCAGAAGTTGCCATTGAGATGCCTGCTGTTTCAAGTCCTTTGTTGAATACCCCACCTGATCATCGTGATGATACTGATTATACTTACCCCACAGACTTGTCGATGCCCGATTTACAAACCTGTTTGGCCACTGAGTGCAGATTTTCATTTGACACCAACTCTAACACATCGAAGTCCCCTTCAAAACTTTCTGTTTTTGCAACATGGTTTAAAAAACATTTCTTGATTCCTCCTTGGACTTACATTTGGTTGGTACTTTTTTCAATTTTTTTTGTTTATGTCAATTGGATTTGTGTCTTATAAATAGACACTACGTTGAAGAGAGGACTACTATTCAACATATTAATGGAACATTGGCATCCCATTTCTCATCACACAGGTTGAAGAGGGACCTGAGTTTCGTAAACATTACTGCTTGGCCCGTCTTAGATGGGATTGTATGGGAGGCTGTTAAATTTCAAATGCACGGTCCTACAGAGGTTATAAATGTCCCAAACGTACTAAGAGTTTCTATGGTGGATGTGATTAAACAAAATATCCGATTTGATGTTCGGGATGTTTAAGCCATAGATGCTTTGTTTTCTGATTTGAAATATGCTGCTTTTGATGCAGAGGATTTGTATTTAGATTCGGCTAATTATAGTGATTTATTCTGTTATCAACACTATGGCAATAACTACCTGCATAAGGCAAACACATTAGGAAGATGGTTAATTATATGCAATGGGAACATTGCCCCTCTCGTGGGGAAGGCAGCTAAAATTTGTACTATTTCTCTTGCAGAAGTAAAGACCTGCAATTGCTGTCTATTGTTTACAAATCGTCATGGCCACACAATATTGAAAACCAGGTAACTTTTTCCCTCCTTCCCCCATACATAGCTATCAGACAAAAGAATTACGCCCCATGAGCTAAATCATTCATAATGTATTTTATTGCAGACTGGCAACCACTGCTTGTTACATATTGCTGATGGTCACATCTAACCGGCATAATGCAGGTATGTGACCACTAACTTGTGCAGATAGAGAAAGAATTAGGGGTTTTGGGAAGCGCCTTTTTAATAAAAACTGAAACCCCTCTCCCCCTTTTTTGTCACAAACAGTCTGTTCGTGAGAAAGACTAATCCAGCCCGGATGAGAGTGCGGCAATTGATTTAACCGGCACTCGAAACGCGTCGGCAAACAAAGGAACTCAACTCCTTGGTTAAATATTGCAAATACACCCCCTTGTGTCCCTGATATTTCAGAGGATTTGATTTATCCCAAATATAAGGGTGCTAGTTGTCTAATTTATCATTTTGTATGACAACTTTGTATTTCGTATTGTGTATATAATGATTATTCTTTGTGACATTTCATTCGTTTGTATTGATGTTTGATTATTATGAGTTTATTTGTAATTGTATGTCAAAACACATTTTCACGTTGTTCATTTTCATTGTGTAAGTACTAATGTGGTACCGCCAGAGAGCGCCAAAGAGCTAGAGAGAAGCCAGAGAGAAGCCAGAGAGTAGCAGCAGCAGCAGCGTGCAGCAGGACGCCTGGATCACCAGAACCGCGAGCCAGAGCCGCCGTCGCCACAGCACACCGCAGCCCACCCCGCCACAGTCCATCACACCAGGTGGGTAAGCGGCAAGCGTTAAGCGAGCTCCGGCCTCCAGGAATTCCCGCCGCCGCCACCTCCGCCCTCCGCCCTCTGTCATTCACAGCCGCGGCTTCATCCACCAGCCGCGGCTTCACCCGCGGCTCCACCCGCCACAGTGGCGGCTGGCGTCACAGCGGGCGTTACAGCGGGCGTTACAGCGGCGGAAATAGCGGTGAGCTCCATAAGGAGCGGCAGCTTAAAAAACACACAAGCACACATGTGAAGCGGCGGACGGCACAAGACTGCACAAGGCACAAGCTCTCTCAACTCCGCCACAAGGCACAAGATACAGAAAAGCAGAATACAAACCGCTAAGCAAGCGGCATCACCGCCCCTGGCCCACAGGCACTTACCATTTCCCACCTCATTGCCTGTATTCCCCCTGCCCCCCACCCCCCCCCCAAGGGAGCTGCCGGACCAGCAGACTTAGCTACAGGTCTGCGCACAGGGGAAGAGCACCTGGGGGGGGGGGCAGGGTTGTCGTGCAGAACGGATTTTACTGGCGCCACCTTCAAAATTCCCCACAACCCTCCACAGGGCCCGGAGGCCAGGGGGCCAGGGGGCGTCAAGCCAAGCCAAGCCTAGCGCTGCCCGCATCAACGGGGGTCACGGGCGCGACGGGGGCACAGTACCAGGCAGCAGGACAGCGGTCAGCGGCCAGTAGGTCAGGGCCAGAGCCTCCAACTACAACTCCCCGCAAAAGCACCAGCTGGCCCACTGCAGAACTATAACCAGAGCCCAGAGCCGCAGAACATCACCCAGCCGAAGTTGAACAACGCTCTCCCCGTGGCCAGGGTGCCGGCACAGTTTTGGCATACAGCTTGGTCCTTCCCCCGGGCAACAAGCGCTTGCCTACCAGCATAAGCACAAGCACTGGTTTTGCAGCAGTAGGAGAGGCTAGGGCGCCTTTCAACCCAGCAGGAGTCTCCAGGAGATCCCAGGAAGCTCCCACAGATCCCTTTTTACCACGTGGATTCCACCAACCAAGCAACCAAGTAGCAGCTGTTGGGTCCCGGCAAGCCACCCAAAACCAACTGCAAAATGAGGACCAGAAACTCCACCATAATCCAATCCCAGGAGAGGACCCGGCCACACAGCTCGGCCAAGAGACGGAAAGCGAAGCTATTTTATCCTCCAGTATTAGAACTAGGGGGGTCTTACCAAGGCCCAGGGCCCTGGGATGGGGAACACTCAGGATCAACGGGTGCGACTGGAGCAACTCCAACCTTCCCGGGACCCCACATCGATCTCACCGTGGAATCGCCGGCTCACTTCCTCATAGCTCAACCCCCGACTGACTTTACGGGGAAGCCTTATAGCCCCCAGAAGTTAAATGCGCACAAGGCTAAGCTCAGCACTAAAGAACGCTCAAATTGCGCCGCAGGAAACAGAGATATAAGAAGCTTTTTGAGCCCCAAAGCAACCTCCCCTCCCACCAGTTCTAGGACCTTGAACAGATCACCTACCACGCAAGTAAGGGAGGAAGGGCCGAGTCCAACACTCGCAAGTCCTCGGGCCGCCAGGATTCCCCTCTCACCAACAGTACTTACCCTCAAGAGCGGAATACCTCCTAAATCTACGACACCAGATAGGGTGGTGCTCGGGCCCACCCGATCAAACACAACGGACATGATCCTTCCTACACCAGAGGATTGTCAGCGGAGCATCCCTCCCTTAATCAATGCTAATAAGTTTGACACCTCAGACAGCACCTATGATGACAAGAAAGGAACAATTTCCCCTATCATAGCGATGCACGTAGGACCGGCCTACAGAACACCCTCTACAAAGGGAGGAGCAACCAGACAACCCCTCACCAGGACCCTAAACCAGCTACTGAAGTCGCCAGGACCGGGCTCCCCGGAACATGATAAAACGGTCCCGCCCCCGCTCTCTGACAGCGGGTCCGTAAACACAAATCATCTATCACTGATCAGCGAAGCCCTCCTCTCAATGACAGGTGCAGCGATAATGCACGCGGACAAGCTTGATGTCCAGATCAATATCCTACAAATAGTGGCAAACTTGATCTCTGGGATAGACTCAAAACTAGACAACTTGAACGCTCTGACACGCAGAGCGCAGGACAGTGCGCAATTCAAGCCAGAGTCATGTAGTTGCAGTCCGATCCTGCACAGCCTAGAAAAACTCCCAAACATCATGACCACATTAATAGAGGATCTTAAGGGTGAAGCAAATAAAAAAAACTGCCAGACGAGCTTGCCTTTAATCACAAAGGATTCTACACAGGCACACTCCATGGACAATGGCCCAGCAATCCTCTGCCCAAGCACTCCGAAAAAGACTGCTTCCATGGCCTCGATCACCACGTCCACCGCTCATGGAACAAGAATTACCCCGAGCAAGGCTAAAAACCAAGTCCTTCAACAAACCCTTAAACCGATCAGCCCAGAGTCGCAAAACCTATCAAGGAAAAATAAGAAAAAACTAAGAAAACTCAACAAGGAGAAGAAAAATAACGCATATGCCACCAGCGTTATTCACAATTGGTTACGACCCAATAAACAGCCTCCCGGTAATACCATAACAGTTGAAACACCCAATCAGGGAGCCACTATGCACATTGCAGAAGTAATCGAACCAACCACGGGAAATCCACACATAGTTACTTCAGCACCGGAACTAAGCTCGCCAGCCCTCCTTGTGGCTCCCCAACCCGCTACAGTTCCGACAAGAGAAAAATATGCGCACGAATCACAGGCACATAACCTTGATGAAGCAAACAAACCCACGCCACATGAGCGGGAGTTCTACCAAACAAGTTATGAGCACTCTGGGCAATATCAGTGCACACCGAACGGAGCACTAGAAACTGACAACACAAAAACCCTCAATGTCACCATTGGAGATCCTCGGAGGGCCCTCCCCGGGTCAACATGCCTTAAATTGGAGCACGCCGTGAAAAGGCTATGGAATAACAGCCCACCCTGCTCAATGCCCACTGAGGCGCCAAAACTTACAACAGGGTTAAAACATCAGATAAACTCTCACCAGCCCGGCCCGACACCGCTACTCCCAACTGGTACTCAGGGTAAAACTCGGCCCAACGAGGCAAGCGTAAGCCTTGCAAGTCAAGAAAGCGCGAATGAACGGAAAATACTGCTACAACCAGAATACACCTCGCAAGGAAAATGGGACATCCTCAACCGCAGAAACCTCTTAACACTCTGCGCAAGCATCCCGGGACTCGAAGGCATAAAAACCACAGATATCGAAACCATCTCTTTCCTGCCCCCGGATGCGGAGGAAAAAAACGAAACAACGGAACTAACTTTTATCAGCCCAGCCCTGGCGGAGGCACTGAGGAGCCAATATTCTCTACTGGAAAGCTGGGGCATAAAGATAAAGGCAAAGCCGGCACAAAAATATCCCTCAATTTTAAAAACCTTGATGTCACACTCTAAGCTGGACAACCAGGAACAGGGCGTGGCAGGAGTCACACGTGTAAATGCTTCCTCGAACTACAGGCCAAAAGTTGTGTCCGTCCTCCAGGGATGTAAAAGCAGCATAAACACTAGTTCAATTAATGGAACCCCAATCAAGATTACAACTAATCCCAGCCAAGGAAATCGACTGTGCATAACCAGGGGCCATGCAAGCAATGATTGGTCCTGGTTGTCATCAGCACTAAATTCCAGCTCCTAACACACTCTGTACTGCAAATTTAGCCCGATCCTACCAACACACTCCCATTGAGCGAGTAAAAACTTTAGACAAAAAGAGAATTATCGAGAGCTTAAAAATTCTAACGTGGAACGTATCAGGCCTCAAAAAACTGCTACTGAATCAAGCCGCAGTGAAATTGTTGGAGGAAGCAGACATCATATGCATACAGGAAACTTGGCTGACCCAACTGCTGTCGCTAAGAGGATATGCAGAATATGGCAAAGCAGCAAAAAAGAATAACATATTTGGAAGACCCTCGGGGGGGACCTGCGTCTATATTAAACACTCGTTGAACATAGAATTCATGGAACTTCATAACCAACCAGACACCCTTCAGGCGGGCATTTTGAAATTCCCCCACCCCAACAACGGCACTGCTCCAATATTATTAATCAACATCTATCATAACACGCAGGAGAACACAGCTAATTCGCTCACACTTGCAAAACAATTAGAATCCTTACTGCTACACCACTCATCATTAGACTGTATCATCCTCGGTGACTTCAACATCCACAACATAGGGGTCGATTCTGAGCAAAAACAACAGCGCGGGGCCGCCAAAGCACTCAATGAACTTTTAAAATCCTACAATCTGGCGACGGCGCACACAGTGCTCTTAAAGAACACCCCGGGAGCCTTGGTCGGTCCTACGTACAACAAACAAACGACGATCGACTACATCATTCTAAGCGACAAACTGCAAGCCCAAATGACAAACTTCATTGTACACCAACGCAACGACAGCGACCATGCAGCTCTAACAATCACCATGAATTTATCAGTGAATCCACGACATAGGCCCGTATGCATTGGAGAAACGGACGGCCAAGATTTAATAAAGCTGCCCAGAAGAATCAAATGGGGACAAGTAGCCACCGCATCTTTTAACAACTGGGCAAACTCGTGGGCAGGTTGGCCACCGCGCATACACAGCCATGATGCAATAGCAATATGGGATGGAATCACCGCCACCTTAGCGGCAATACTTCGGGGACGCGGGGACAAACAAACGACAATCTACTGGCATCCCCCGACGGCCTTTGGATTTAATGCAGAAATGAAAAAAAGTGCAAAGGATTTAAATAAAAAAAGGAAATGCCCTCAGTAAAAACCGCTCAATCACAAACAAAATACAACTGCAGGAGGCGGCAAAGAGCCACTCCAAAAAAGTGTGGGCTGCAAAGCGTAACCATTGCGAGGCTCAGTGGCTGAAAATCTTCGATTTGTTGAGCCCCGGGAAATCACAGGAGTTCTGGAGTTACATAAGCCATCTTGGTCGAGGCACGAATCACAAAGAAAACTCCCTTGAGGCATCAGCCTGGGTCTCCCATGTAAAAGCGCTCTACAACGAAGAACGATCAATCAATCAGCCTCTCGACATGCCCCCACTAAGAGAGAACCCGGCTCTAATCATCGAAACATCGCCCCCTCCCGGAAAATCTCTAGTGTCCAAAATACTAAAAAAAATCAGACCAAACGGCGCACCGGGCCCCAATGGCCTCCCAGGCCACTTGTTCAAATCAAACATTGAATTCTGGTCCGAAAATCTGACCCATCTATACACTGACTGCTGGCGAACGGGGGATGTGCCGGACTCATGGCGAGGCTCGCTCTTGCACCCAATCCATAAGAAAGGGACTAAATCGGATCCAACCAACTATCGTATGATTGCTCTCCTGGACATCGAGGGCAAAGCCTACGCCAGTGCCATCCTGAAGGACCTTACAGACTGGGCAAGCGAAGAAAATCTCCTGCCATTCTGTCAAACCGGCTTTAGACCAGGGTCCTCGACCGTAGATAATATCATTGCACTCTCCTACCTAGCCAATCAAGCGCGGCGCGTAAAAGCCTACCATTATTCGCCTGCTTCATCGATTACTCAGCTGCGTTTGATGGAGTAGATCGCATCATCCTATGGAGAAAGCTGGTCCACTGGAACATCGACCCTTCTCTGTTAAGAGCGATACAATCCTTATATCAAAACACCTGGGTAAGAATCAAACTTTCAAGCGACTCTGCAACAGACAAGATTGAAACGAACCGGGGCTTAAAACAAGGGTGCGTGTTGGCACCCCTGCTGTTTAATCTATATACAGCAGACATGGAGACAGCCCTGTCGGGGGCCGCCTTAGCAACACCAAAGATAGGTGCAACCAAAATTCATTTTATGCAATACGCGGATGACCTCGTAATCCTGGATCACACAAAAATAGGGCTTCAAAAGGCACTCACCGCCCTGGCAACATACAATAACAAAAACAGGTTGGTAGCAAACCCGACCAAGTCAAAAATAGTCATCTTTGGACACTACCCCAAAAAAAGAAAAGCAAAATGGAGCCTTGGCCACCTAACCTTGGACAGCACACAGAAATACACATACCTGGGGGTCTCCTTTCACGAATCGGGGTTGTGTGGCACCCACCTAAAGCAAATTCAGGGCAAAGGGAAGACCATCACCTTCGCCCTATGCAAATTACAAGCCTCCTTACACAGCCCATCATCAACTGCCATTCAAAGAGTCCTCAAGGCCAAGTTAATGCCGGCCCTCAATTATGCACAACAGGCGTATCCAGGAAAACTGAACAAGGAGTTGGAAAAAATTCACTGCGGGGCATACAAGAGATTGTATCATTTACCAAAATGTACAAGAAACACTCTAATCCGCCTGGAATTTTCACTCAACCAACAAAATCTGGAAGAGATGGCAGCTTTAAGCAAATATTACTACTTAACAACAGCGGCACGTGACAACACACTGAAGGCCGTCTTGAAACATATCTTCATGGTACCCGGGAATCCCTGGTCAGCTACCATTGAAATGGCAAAAACCCAACTTAACCTGGCGATCGAGTCGTGGAATCCAGACCTTGTCAACTACACGACCATCAAACACGCGATAAAAAAGCAAGTGCGTGCCTGCTCTCGGGCCTTGGACCTTGAGTCTCTCACAAAAAGAGCCTTCCATGAGTCTCTATGCTTGCCGCACACTGCGTACAACCCCCGAAACCATCTCATGCAGGCCGTGGGTCTCCCAGCTCTCCAAAAGATCCTAGCCTACAGACTGCACCCCCTCCCGCTCAAAGAACTATACCATCCGGGAAATGCGGGCACGGGAGCTCAGGAATGCAGACTCTGTAACTACAAACGTGAGTCATTGGCCCACTTACTATTCTGCTGCCCTGCCCTACGTGCACCCCGTACCCTCTACCTCAGGCCCATCCTTAGGGACGCGGGGACATGCACAGCTAAGGAGGCAATCCACCATTTATACTCCTTGAGCATAGTAAAACAGATGGCCTCGTTCGGAAAGTTTATACAACAGACCCGGTCCGAGCTGATGGCAGCCAAGGGCGCACAGGAATAGAAACATTGTTGCGGGACACTGGGTGGCACTTACAGGTCCCTGACTGTGTGTGCCATTTTGAACTCTGAGAACTTTTTATAAATGCTTGCCCGCAGAAACATTTTTGGTTTTAACTTTTGTAATTTTATATTCTGGTCTTAATGTAATGGTTTTAAGTAACCACACAATAAAGTTATTCATTCATTCATTCATTCATACTAATGTGGTATTTCGTTTAGTTGACTATGTGTTCTTTTTGTGATCAAAGATATTCATCTTAAAAAATAATAATGACATAAAAGGTAGAAATTATTGCTAAGGTAAACGTATTAGTTTTCGTTCATCTTACTTCATATGGATAAGTGTTGTGAAGTCACCAGAGGCATAGGTAATTTTTTTCTTATGTAGTATAACTGGCCCTCTAATCCTTTGGGCCAAACCCCTCATTTCTAGACGAGTTCCCCCCTAAGGGTCCTCCCCCGCCCTTTGTGATTGGCTGAGCCGAGGGGTAACACCCTGGATCGCTAGGGAGCCAGCGCCGCCAGTAAATACAGTGAAAATATTTCAAGATTAAAGTGGATAAGATACAGTTTTCATTTTTAAAAGTTACAGTGCAACACGTCAGTTTTAAAATACGATGGTAAAAACACAGTGCAAACACAGAAATAAGTCCTTCCGCGAGGTAGCGGCACAGTTTCCAGAGGATATGTCAGATGTTGTTTTTTTTTGTATTGCGGCATGTGCTGTAGCCACAGCACATGCCACAATGCAAAGAATACACATTGAAGGTGTTTGCATCATAATACCTAAGGCAGGACCACCAACAGACATCAGGCTGTCCCATTGCTTAATGGATGGCGCTGCACTCGGATGAAAGTTTGACCTCCATCCTAATGAGGACCAAGTCTAAATGTTCAAATAGATTATGTGGGCAAGAAATAACATTAGAAGAATTGTTATTATCAAAGGGCTTTGTAGGCACAAAGCTATCTACTCTATCCAGGGGAATATCTAAATAGGTACAAAATGAGCCTTCTAAGATCAGAGAATACTCTTAATATGCAGGCAAAAACAACAATCCTTAAGTAGAGAGTAAAGAGAGGACACTTATAAAAATTCAAAAACCAAACATTTTCTTCCCAGAAGTTCAAAAATTGAATAACTTTACTTTGTTAGAAAAGTATTCAATGTTGATCATCTTCGTTTTCAGATCATTTGTAGTTTCATGGAAGTTCTTCAAATCTCTCATATAAATGTCTCTTTCATCTGGTTCAATCTTTGGCAGACAAGCTCATTCAGGAGATGTGTGATTTTTTTTAGGCACGCTTACTCTTGTTGATCTTTTTCCTGCAAATTTTCCAGACTCTTTGTAATTATATCTATCTCTGCTTCAGCTGATTTTCCTTCATTCCTCTTTCAGATGTTCAAACTTAGCACCGTTCTCTTTCTCTCTCTCACACCTTCAGACCATTCAGCTTGCATCAATCTCTCAGCTTCAGTTTCATTTGCTTCCCCTGCCTCCTTTAGAGAGTTACATTCTTTTCTTGTTGACAAGTTTGAATGTGGGTGGAAGTGTGAAAGTGAGCATTAAAACTTGCATTTTAATCAATAAACGTTTGATATTTTCTCGATTTATTTAGTTTTTCTTGTTCTTTTTTTCTGCTAAACTCTTCGTTCTCCTTGCTATGGATGCATGTAGTGAACACAGGTATGTGGCATGAATAAGCAGCTTGAGCCACTGCTTCTTCTTCTGCAGTCTACACTCTTTTCATGTGAGATACATGAATACAGTAATACCTTTGCCAATATGGGAACTCTCCAACATAACACCAGAGAGCCCCCAGGGCAGATCATTTGAATATATTTCTTCACCACAACTCAAGCTCCAGCTGCTAGGCAAAGGTAGGGTTCATTGTTTGTTGAAGGTGTACTTAATTTTACCTGGTGGAAGATAGAGCATACCAATTCAGCCAAACTCTGATATTAATCCACAACTGATCATCAGTAATATTTACAAAAAACTGCTGAAAGAGTCCCAGAAATCCTTATGGCTCTCTCCATTAACATCTCATGTGGTTTTAATCTTGAACCTTTATTTGGTTTGTGTTTCATGCTGTGTAGAACTAGAGGAAGAGCACATTTTAGTCAATTTTACTTTCATTGTACTGTTCAGTCTTTGCACTACACATGGTGCTTGGAGATAGCAGTTTATTTTTTGTGCCATTCATAGGGCCCTCATAACCTCATTATTATAAATGAGTTCCCATATCTGATTCTAAAGAAGTTGACAGACCCAATCTAGCGCCAGATGTAGGTGGCTAAATACCGGTCGATAACGCCGAAATTTGGTAAACTTCAGCATTATGACCTGTATTTAGCCATTCCTAATGTAGGTAAAGAATCAGTAAATAAGGAATCGGTAAATATCGATTCCTTAATACCGATTACTTATTGCTCTTGCATTTAAGGAATCGGTAATACTGATTCCTTAGATGCAATGTAGGAAGCACATCAAAGAGTGCTTTTGGACCTTAAGGAATCGCTAATAACCACGCAGTTGGTAGTAAGTAGCGATTTCCTTTCAAAAAGTACTTGTTTGCTTTTTGAAATGTGCCATGTGGCACACATCCATGCCCTTAGAGCATGAATGTGCACCCCTTTGCACACATGTACATTTCAGGGGTGCAACAGGGAGTCCATTGGACACCCTATACAAAAGGGTATGATGGACGGAGCGTTTGAGCAAATCAAACACTCACCCCCAGTCAACTGATCTGGGTTTAATCCATCACCATTCTTTAGCTCACTCAGCCACCCCAGTTCAGACATGGCCATATGCAAATCAGCCTGACCCTGTGCCTCATGGGAACAGTCCAGCCCAAACTGCCAAGCCATGTCTTCCCTGGATCGGAAACAAGCATCCTGGGACCGGTTTCGGATTCATAATCCTCATCAGCCAGGCTATCTTGAATCCAGTGGCCAAGTGAGCAAGGGACTCATGTCTGAGCATACCCTGCCAACTTAGGACGAACAAAGCGATACAAAAGGGGATGATGGACGGAGCGTTTGAGCAAATCAAACACTCACCCCCAGTCAACTGATCTGGGTTTAATCCATCACCATTCTTTAGCTCACTCAGCCACCCCAGTTCAGACATGGCCATATTTCTGGCACTTCGCTCAGTTCCACTGAGTAAAACTCAGCAACCTCCACCCAGGAATAGTTAATGCGCAAATTTGCAGCAATGCCTTTTTTGGACACCTTCCTCATTCTATTCAGTGTGCTTATGAATTACATACTTTTGACAGTATTTTTTTTTTAGTAGGGGACACTTTATGCCCATTTGTATAAAAATATTTTTTATAAAGCAATTGTAACTATATAACAGCCTTCTTTTTCTTTGCGTGCAATCATCAAATCATCAATGTATTGCACCAGTACTGAATCACAAGGCACATTTTTTATTATACATATCTTTCTCTAGTATTTGTAAACAGATTGAGGAGTATCTGTATAGCCCTGTGGAATTCTACACTAGAAAAAGATAGTGACTGACAAGGGATCGAGAAAACTACTTGACACAAATCCATTTCTGTGAATCCTTTTTTACATTGACTTAATATGAAACAAAATCACTGCTATATTTGTTACCTCGGGTCAACATGGACTCACTATGTGATTTATTTTGCACAAATCCTGTACTAATCTCTTTACCACTCCCTTTCTTCAAGCCCATTATAGGTGAATTGCATGGACTCCCTGGTGTTCCTTTTTTAGAATGTCCTGGTATTTGATTTGACACAAATCTGTACTGCTCCTGTTTTGGTCCTGCACTTTTGGTCAACCCAGTTTCGTTTTCTGTAACATCCCAAACTTCTTGTTCACACTGTGACTGAAAGCCTTATGGTGCTCCTCTACAACCCTTAAGCCAACTTACTCAAATTTTTGAGGGATAGTTGTTTTTGTTGGCCTTAGGTCTCTGTGCAATTTACTACTACTAACCAGTGCTAAAGTGGTTTGATTGGTTTATACCTAATTTGCATATTTAATTTGCTTAGAAGTCCTTTGAAGAATGGTATACAATACACCAAGGGCCAGTAAATTAAAAGCGAGCAGTGGTCCTGCATCACTTATGGAACACACAGTTAAGTAGCAACTTAAAACATGTCCCAGGCCTGCAATTTCAGCTAGATGCAATGTAACACTATCATGACTTGCCACGCTTTAAACTCTTCTTTTATTACATATACGTCACCTCTAAGGTAGGATCTAGATGCCCCATAGGTCAGGTTGTTGTGCAATTAAAAAGTTGGACATCTGCTTTTGAGTTTTAAATGTCCTGATAGTGAAAAACTCCTCAATTATTTTTTCAGTACTGTGAGGTGTACTTCTCCAATTGGATAACATTGAGGATTCCTCATTTCATTTAATAAGTTGTAATTCCAAATTGTGAGGATGCCAATATATCATGTTTGGTACTTATGACATTGCAATGGTAAATCCTGTTTAATGGTAAAGTCGGATTTTCATATTAATTTTGAAAATGCCCTTTTTAGAAAGTTCACACCAACATTATTTTATAATCATAACTATGAAACTCAATTGGTGTGTTTACCATTTATTTCACCTTTATTTCTCAAAAGAGCAATATTGATTTTTTAATATGGTGTCTGTCATAGACATAGGAACCAACAAACAGCAATTTTACTTCAAAGACTGATTTGAGTGAACCCATATGACATAAAGCCAAGAATACAGTACTTTAAACAGTTAAAATACGTACAATCTGGAACATACACTTGAAATATACATGAACATAAATATATCACAGTTCTCAATTTCAACACCAGAAAGGGAGCCTATGTATAATTTCAAAATAAACGGGGGCCCCAATTTAATTTCTATTGAATTTAATGGACACAACTAGAGAAGGAAGCAATGACATTTCACCTCATTCGAACAATAGGGACTATGAAATTGCAAATTGTTGCTTTGAATGGTGCCTTGTGTTCTATAAAATTGTATGCTTTTTGGCTGCACTCCCACTGATGTATTGCAACCCCAGACCACATTTTGTGTTCTCCTCAGTACCGAGAACTGATAACCAATGGGCTCCGGGCTCATGTGCTTAGAGGACTTCTTTAATGCATGTCTTTTATGCAGGGATTTGTTGTAGTTGTTTTGATGAGGGCAGGGAAAAGGCTGTGATCAATTACATCTAGAAACTATTTCCTCATTTCTTTATTTCTTGCTTTACAGAAGCGGTCAATTAATTATACAATTCCAACTGTCGCCTCCTTTGAATTTCTCTATGAGAAGTAATGTCAGGACTGTCTCTTGTTTTGTATGTGATAATTAGAATAGCCTAGCCTTGCTCAAATAAAATTGGTGCAACTCCTGGTTTGGTCCTTGGATTTTAGAAAATTATCAATTTCCTGCTCCTGGTCAGCCCTTTTGTGACTTGGGTCACATGACTTGATGTGGCTGACAGACTTTGTGAATTCTTTCTCTGTAGGGACTACAGAGAATGTTCCCTGAATGTGAGAATAAATGTTTTAGATGCAAAACCAGGGGACAGGGTGGTCGGTATCATATTTTTTTCTCATGTCCAAAGTTAGAGCCCTTCTGGAAGGAGATTTTCGCAGATTTGTAGATAGCAACTGGGAAAACTCTTCTTCCAGAAGCAGAAGTGGCTCTTTTTGGCATTGCTAAAGAAAGGAACAGGTTCAATGAATCTGAAGAAGTGTTTATTTTTATTTCCACTGCTGTGGCACGGTCCCTGATCTTTCAAAATTGGAAATCTATGGTGAGTCCTTGTCATGTTAAGTGGGTCAATAAAATGAGAAGAACATATAATTTTGAGAGAGCCTATGCAGGTACAGTGGGTGCGATTGCAAGATTTGAAAGGAATTGGAATTATTTTAACATGCTTGAACTGTTAAAAGGAAGGTGATTGTTATATTTTAGTTAATTGCAAGATGGTATTATTATTTGTGCTATTATACATTGGCACTTTATTGCATAAGTCACTTTATATAGGCCAAATTTATATTATATTTTAGTTAATTGTAAGATGGTATTACATTTGCAATCGAGGAAATACAAGTATCCATTTGTCGTGCTATATTAAATTGCTAAGCACTTTTATCACATATATTAGTCAAAAAAAATGTGTGTACGTCATTATATCTACACTTCATGAAATGTATTACTATTTGTGATATTATACATCGGCACTTTATTGCATTAGTCACTTTATATAGGCCAAATTTTGCACGTAATAACACTAGCACTTTCAGAACTACATTAATGTTGTTTTTTTTTTTTTGCACTAGCACTTTATGAACGGTATAATAATAATAATCTTGATGCTGCTTATTACCAGTTGTTTACATATTAGGTAATTTAAGACGTTTTGAAACTAATATTTTGATAGGTTTAAAATTTTGAAGCATAATATCAGTTGTTCTTCAACTAGTATTTCTATATCGATATGGCCAGCTGTGCATTATTGCAGTTTTTTTTTCTCTTGTATTATCGCTGTGGCATTTTATTGTCTAGAGTTGTCTCTTGGAAATTGTAAATTTTTGTCCAATGTATGTCTAATCATGAAGAAATTAATGTACTAATGTATTTTTCTTATTTTCCTACGGCTTGTAATAAAAAAAAAAGACTTTGTGAATTCTTCCCAGACCGTCACACAATAGAGGGATTAGGTGTGCCTGAATTGGCAATCTGCTGTGCAGGGTAGGAGGCAAAGCTGAGCACAGTCCCACTTACAGAGGAACAGCCTGTGCTCTGCATTCACACACAGGGTCTAACAACCCTGTATTGTTACTGCAGCCCGCTTAAAGCAAGGGCAGGGGAGCCACAGAATTTGAACCTCTCCCACCTTCCAGAAAAAGGATACCAGTGTACAAAAGTATGATCTGCAGACCCACTATTCAATTTACTACTGGACCTGGTCTATGTTGGTCAAGAGTGGATAATTGGATATACAGATCAGAAGTTGCTTGCCTTTCTTTGGAGCTATCTGCAAGGTTCAGGTGTAGTGAGTTGATTATATTTTCTACTTTATTAATGAAGAAAGTGGCTAGCTCCTTGCATCTCTCTTTGGAGGATTGAGTCGCATGGGCACCCTGTTCAATCATGGTGAGTGACTCCATGATTTTGAAGAGTTCTTTGGTGCAATTAACGGCCATATGTATCCCCTCAGTTAGACTTGCCATATTTTGCCGTGTTTCCCCTGAGTTTTTGCTTTCCGACCTCCCGGTTTTGACTCAGTTGGTGCTGGCTTGGTGCGTCTGCGAATTTTCCCCACTCTTGATCAGTGGTAAAGTGCAAGTGCACCTGTGATAAAATCTGTTATGGATTAGTGTTTCTTTGATTGGCCTATTTGATTTATGTTTCAGTTCCTTGCAAAGTGCACGGAGTGTGCAAGGGGCTTACAAATCACATGCTGTTAGTGGCCTGCAGCACTGTATTGTGCCACCCACACAAACAGAGCCTGTGTGAAGTCTGGGACTACCATGTCAACTTTGCAAGTGCACACACTTGTCAGGTCCTAAATCTTCCCTTTTCTATATATTAGTCACCCCTAAGGTAGGCCCAAGGTACCCCTATGGTCAGGGTTTATGTCCTGATAGTGAAATACTGCCAATTTTGTTCTCACTATTGCAAGGCTATCCGTTCCCATAGGCCAGAATGGGGAGTTAGTTTATAACATCTTATAAACATAACTGACCCCGGGAACAAGATGGGAAAATAAAGGTTATCATGCCGAAACTCAGAATCTAAATAAGCATCTTTTAGTGAAGGTGATTTTACATTCTGTGTTTGAAAATACCACTTTTAGAATGTAAGTATTTTCTTGCTCAGCCTGGATGCTGGCTATTACTGGGTTTGTGGATTGACTGTCTGGTTATGGATGGCAGGGGCTGAGGAGCAGGAGTGGCTCCGGCTAGTCTAGGTGGGTCCGGATGTCGAAAAAGGTAGGGCTAGGACCTTTCTCAAGATTTGCCCGGCGCTAACCGCCCTTGTACCATTCAAGTTTACCAAGCAATGAGGCAGGCGCCGGAGACCAGAAGGCAGGAAACAGAAGTTTTATTCCGACGGAGCAGAACACATCAGATCAGACAACAAGGTATCGTCTCGAGGTGCTCTAACAGCCTCTCGGAGGCCTGGCCTCTTATACACTGGTTTATGGCATGTGACCTTTCTTTATTACAATCAGAACATTGTAGCATAAAGGAAAAGACATCCCCGTAATCCTCGTGTCCATCCCACCCCCATGTATCCCCACAATAGAGGTCCTCAACCTGCTGATAAGAGGAGGGGGGTCATCACGCAGCTAAGGGTTCCGTCGAGTCTTAGGATGTGTGCGCCTGATCAAATCACGGGGGTGGGGAGGCCTGGATCAATAGAGGGTCCTTTGAAGGAGAGCGACCTCGTGCAATAAGGGGCAGTGAATGATATCTGCCGGCTTAGGCGATGGCCTCAGACCTGTGTGGACAGCTGGACACGGGGAAAGGGGTCATCAAAGGAGTGGTATTCATGCTGCGTGGACAATCAGGCTGAGGGAAGGTTTATCAACAGAGGGGCATTCATAGGAGGAGAGGAGGTGTTGGTCAGGCGCTGGCGTGACTCCCAAGGACAGGGTCATGCAGAAGGGTCACGCTTATGAGGGGGAGGGAGGGGGAGCCAGGGTGCGCGGAGGCTGCTTGCTGGGTCAGAGAGGCGTGCTGGTGATCGATCGTGGACAGGGAGACCATGATATCTAAAATGGCTGCCGTGCACGTAGTACATAGGTGACAAGCTGGCGCAGATGATGTTCAGATTGCAAACTAAAATTCCACAGTCCTCCCTTTTAACATGTCTCGCCAACTTGTCAGTTCGGATTTATCCCCATAAGGCCACGTATTTCTACTTCATAGAGGGGGCTCATGTGCTCATTTCGGAAGTCCAAAGTCTTTGGGCACATACAGTTAGAAACAAGGCCGCACAAAGGTGGCAGACATTGGATACCTAAGCAACACCCACATAATATCACAACAGGTATCAGCACGAAGGAAAACAACTTCCAACCCCAATTCTTCAAAGTGTCCCAAAACCAGCTCCCAAGCGACCATCCTTCCTGTTCTTGGTGAACCTCTGAGGACAGTCTGTGGAGGTGTTCAATGGCTTTGTAGACTGAAGGCGAGTTGTCTGGCACGTAGGTGCAGCAGCTGGATCCGATGATGCGGCATGCTCCTCCTCGGTCGGCTAGGACCACGTCTAAGACAAGACGATTTTGAAGGGTCACGAGGCGGACCGCCTGAAGCTCCGCAGTGTTGTTGGCGAGGATGCCAGCCGTGATGTTGATCGTTGTTTCTACTGCCTGGGTCAGGTGTCGGATAGCACGGCTGTTTGCCATTGGGCCCCACAGAGGAACAAGTCCCTTTGCTGCATCCAGGAACTGTGCTCCAGTGGAGTCGGCTTGTCCAAGGTCGTCTGCACGCCTCTGCCGGTGATGGTGGGCAGGGGCTACATATGTGGGTGGAAGAACGAAGGCAATATAACAGGTGCCCTTCCAGCCTCTCGGGAGCCAGGTGTAAGCCTTGGTGCCACACACAAAGTACATATTCGGAGAAGCAACAAAAGAAGGGGGTTCAGCTGAGTCCAATGTTCTGGTGATTCGGCAGGCGCTGTAACCCACCAGCTGCGTTCCCTGGCCTTCGAGACACACGAGACCTGTGACATTGATAACAGACAGGGCCACAGTTAAAGTGGTGGCAGTTTGTTTTTGCAGATGAGTGAAGGTGGCTCTGGCCGGATTGTGGAGCACCTGTACTTCGACTCGTTCTTTGGCTGGAATGTCTTTGATGAAGGTGGCGCCTGCGAGCGCAGGACACAGGGCGGCTGGGGTCTTTCCTGTTTTGTTCAGCCAGAACCCAGAGTAGAAGTGTGACAATGTCCGGCTGGAGGTGGCGTTGTCCCTGTGGCTCTCTTGCATGAGGATCAACCAGGCGAGGCAAGAGCCGTGAACTGAGAAGGGTGAAGGGATGAAGGGGATGGAGTGTCCAGTGGCATGCGGGAGCAACCCGCAGATCCAACAGTTCGTAGCATTTGCAGCAAGGTTGTGTTGGTGCAACAGTTGCACGAAGGAATTGTTCCAGAATTCCCTGCGCCTTTCTCGGAGCTGAGGCGACAGAGAGATTAGGTGATGCTCTTTCAGGGGTGTTGGCTGTGCAGTAGGTAACAATGCCTCATGAGCCGGTGTGCTTTCCTCCAGAATCCAGAAGGAGGTCATGAGGAGGAGGCAGAAGAGGAAGACAATGAAGAGTGCAATTGTCTTTGATTTGTGCAGGTTGTCAGTCTTTGGATTTCTATACTGGGTATTTCCCGTTGCTTCCATCATCTTCTTGTCTGGCGCTTCCATCATCTTCTTATTTGGCGCTTCCATCACCTTCAAGGGGCTCGGTAGTGGGCAGAACCACAGACTTCGTTTAGCTTCTCTCCCGGCGACCCTTGATTGTGTGTAGGTCACCGTTCTGAGATTTAACTTAGTCCGTGGCCTACTTAGCCGAAGCTCCCTCCTTTCGACGCAGGAAATACCCTTCTCTGGATGGCACAGTGGGATCAGAGAATTTTGCAAGTTCGAGTGCCTCAGTATCGGGATAACAGTCCAATATCGGTCGGTCTTTGCTCAGGAGCTCTTCTTGGGCGCTGACGTTTTCTGTCGTGGCCAGGTTTGCAGAGACCTTCCGGCAATGATGCGCGTGCAGCCAGTGCTTCTTCCCCTCCACTCGGAGTGCCGTTCGGGTGGTGATCAGCACTTGCCAGGGGCCCGTCCACCGAGGTTCCAGACTCTTGGTTCGCTGGAAATTTCGTATCAACACGAAATCTCCCGGTTGGATATCATGGCCGGGGCCCCTGGAAGCATCGGGGATGGCCTGCTGCACCTGTTGATGAATGACAGACAACGTTTTAGTTAATTTGCACAAATAATCAGATAGTAGGACGTCCGGGACGTCATGAATGGAGGTCGGTTTGGGAGCAGTCCAGAGGTTCATTGGTCGCCCAAATACAACCTCGTAGGGGGTCAAATGATGCTTGGTGGGAGTGGAGCGCATCGATAACAAGGCCAGTGGGAGGGCATCCGGCCAGTTAAGTCCAGTGGTGGCCACTATTTTTGACAATTTCAGCTTCAGTGTGGCATTATGGCGTTCCACTAGACCGGCGGATTGGGGGTGGAAGACCGCATGAAACCTTTGCTTCACCCCCAACCCTTTTAGGATTAGTTGGATAACCTCAGCTATGAAGTGGGGGCCATTGTCGCTCCATAGAATTCGACAAAGGCCATAGCGAGGGAAGAATTCCTTCAGTAGTACTTTGGCAGTAGTCATGGCAGTGTTGTCACGGGTTGGATAAGCCTCTACCCATTTGCTGAAGGCACATACGATGACTAGTACATACTTCAGGTTTTGGCATCTCTCTAGTTGGATGTAGTCCATCTGAAGGACCTCAAAGGGGTGATTGGGGGTCCCAAACCCTCCCCGGGGTACCACAGTTCCTTTCCCGGGGTTGTGTTGCAGACAGATGAGGCACTGCCGAACTAGGCGTCTGGCTGAGTCAGGGATTTTGTCGTTGTGCCAGACTTTGGAAATGAGTTCGATCATGGGTGCAGATCCTATGTGTGCGGGGGAGTGTGCCATCGTCAGTATGGGGATCAGATATGAGTCGGGCAGTAACCACTTGTTTGCATCCTTCGTTCGCCAGCAGCCCTCCTCATCCTTCAAACCCACCCTTGCCCACTTAGTCAGCTCGTGAGGGGTGCTGGCCGACTGTATGTCCCTGATCATTACCCTCGTGTCACTCCATGTTTCTGCTTGTGACCTGGTCACATACATGCGTGTCACTGTCCTATTCTCAGCTGTGGTTCGTGCAGTGATGTCGGCCAATGCATTCCCTTGTCCGACTAAGTCTGTCACCCTTTTGTGTGCCTGACATTTGATTACCGCTAATCGTTTGGGGAGGAGAACTGCTTCAATCAGAGCGGAGACTAGATCTCCGTGGAGGATCGGGGTGCCGTGGGATGTCAGGAATCCCCTCTCCCTCCACAGGAGCCCAAAATGGTGGACCACTCCGAAGGCATACTGGCTGTCCGTATATTCGTTCGTGGTGGTCCCTGCGGCTATGATGCATGCTCGGGTGAGGGCTATCAGCTCTGCTGCCTGGGCAGATCGTTGTGTGATGCAGGCTGTCTCAACTACTGTTCGGGCTGTCGTTACTGCATAGGCAGCTGAAGTGGTGCCATCTGGGAGTTTGATGCATGAGCCGTCTACCCATAGCTCTCCATCGGGGTCAGGAAAAGCAGTGTCTCGGAGGTCAACCCTACTCCTAGTTTGTTCGTCCGTGAGGGTCACACAGTCGTGGATGGGAGGAATGTCGGGGTCATTTTCAGGCAGGGGTAACAATGTGGCAGGATTCAAAGTCGTGCATCTTTTTAGTATGATGTGGGGTGCAAGTAGCGTCAGTTCATACCCTGTCAGTCGTGCGCTAGTCAGGTGTTGGGTCTTTGTCTGATTCAAGAGGGTGTCGACTGCATGGGGCACTAGCACTGTGAGGGAGTTGGAAAGTACGATTCCCTCGCTCTTGCGGATAGAGACAGCAGCGGCGGCTACTGCTCGAAGGCAGGCAGGCAAAGCTCTGGCTACAGGATCAAGAGTGGCGGAGAAGTAGGCACAAGGGCGCTGCTTAGGACCAATTGATTGAGTTAGGACAGACAATGCGCATCCCTCCCTTTCGTGGGTGAAGAGGGAGAAGGGTTTGGAGTAATCCGGGGTTCCGAGGACGGGTGCTGAGCAGAGTGCATCCCGTAATTCCTTAAAGGAGGCTTGACACTCAGTGGTCCAAGGAAGCGGGGAGGGGACATCTTTGGTCAGTAGGGCAAGTAATGGTTTCACAATGAGGCTGTAATTAGGCAACCACTGTCTGCAAAAAGAGGTTAGGCCAACCAAAGAGCGGACCTGCTTTTGTGTTTTTGGGATGGGGGTGTCTAGGATGGTTTGGATTCGGTCGGGTGTAAGTTTCCTCCCTTCTTTGGACAGAAGATGGCCTAGGTAAGTCACCTGTGGCTGACAGAACTGTAACTTCTTTTTGGAGACTTTATGGCCATTTTCTGCAAGAAAGTGTAGGAGTTGGACGGTGGCTGTCGTTGCAAGCGGGGTGGTGTCAGCCGCCAACAGGATATCGTCAACATATTGGATCAACACCACTCCCTCTGGTAGCTGGAAGGCATCCAGCTGTCTCTTAAGGGCCTGGCTGTAAATGCTGGGACTTTCAGTGTACCCCTGGGGAGCTCTACAAAATCGGTACGAACGGGATTTTAAAGTGAAGCCGAAGAGATAACGGCTGTCTGGATGAATGGGGATAGAGAAAAACGCGTTCTTAAGGTCGATAACAGTGAAGGTGGTGGCAGTGGACGGGATGAGGGTCAGAATGGTGGTGATATCAGAGACCACAGGATATTGGGGTACAACCACTTTGTTAATCTCTCGCAAGTCGATGATGAAGCGGTACGCTTTCTCATCTCCTTCACCTTGCTTCTTAACAATAGGTAGGATTGGGCTGTTGCAGACGTTGCTAACCACCTCTTCAACCACTCCTGCATCTACCAGAGACTGAATGATCGCCACCAGTGCCTTCTCACCCTCTGGCGATATCCGATATTGTGGGAGTTTCGGGAGCATAGCGTCCTGTCGTACAGTTATGTGAATAGGATCAATCATCATTCGCCCCACATCAGAGTCATTTTTGGCCCACAGGTACGGAGGCAGGGTGTCAAGCAGGGACAGGTCAGCGTCAGTTATGGAGCACATGTGTCGTGGGGGAGGGGATCTGGGCATGTCTGGGTTGTCGTATAGGATGACTCGTATTCCATCTGGGGAACACCTAATGGTAGCTCGAAAATGTTTCAGTAAGTCAATACCCATAATGGCGTCAGGGGAGTTGGAGGAGAGTAGAAATGTCGCGTCAGTAGTGTTGCTTTCTAGGTCAAAGGTAATAGGTACGGACAGGGGGTTAGTGGAGGGCGTCCCATCGAAACCTATCGACGTTATGTGTGAGCCAGACAAGGGTGCCCTTGGAATCAGTCGTTTTGATAACACACTACGTGTCGCCCCAGTGTCTACCAAGAATGGAGACTCTGTACCCAAGACCTTAGCGGTGACATAAGGACCTTGCTGGTCAACACAGAGCTCGACTGGATCCCTCCCTTGCCCCTGGCAGTCCTATGCAAAATCGGGGGCATGTTCACCTTCGGACAGCTGATATTGGTTCTGTCGGGGACGGTCAAACGTGTTCAGTCTCCCTGATCTGTCATTGCTGGTGTCGTTGGTGCTCCCTCGTCCTTGTACTCTATTTCTCGGGCCACCTGCCACATCCCTGGAATCCCTATTTCTATTCATTTCTAGCAGAACCGGACACTGGAATTTCCAATGGCCGAGCCCTTTGCAGAAGGCGCATTGGTCATTGCTAACGTCTCTACGTCCAGTGTGGGGTGCTGGGGTGTGATCTTTAGGAGGTAGATCTCTGGGGGTGGTTGATTGGTAGTTCCCCCTTTGGTGTTCCCGTCCTAGCGCTATACCCTGTATCTGGGCTATCATTACCCTTTCCTTTAAATCTTTCTTCTTTTTCTCGGACGCCCTATCATTCTCATTCTTTTGGTGCTCGTAATACTGAGCCATCTGAAGGATAGCTGCGGGTTTGGAGGCCCCCCAACTGCTCTCACTCGTCTGCAGTTTTTGGGAGACTTCTTGTGTTAATCCCTTTACATAATTTTGCACAAACAGGTGCTGTCCGGTTGCGGTGGTCATGTCTTGGCCACTGTAGTCGGAGAACACGGTCTCGAATCGGGAGAAGTATTCTGACACATCCTCCTGGGGTTTCTGTCGACAGGCCGTGACTATCGACCAGTCTACTTTTCTTTCCGGGACCAGGGTCTTTAACTTCTGGACCAGTTTGTCTGGGAGTTCCAGTATGTCCTTCACTGGTTTACTCCCCGGCTCTCGCTGTTTATCTAGTTTACCGAGTTGGTCCCAGGTATGTCCAAACAGATCCGTGTGGTCAGCCTTCCGGATTTGCTTCCACACGTCAGCTGGCAGGCATAACCCGAAGAACAAGTCAATATCTGCTAAAGTCATTATTGTCGAACCCAAGGCTGTGCCTAATTCGGTATAAAATGCCGTCGGGTTCTTTCTTAAATCGGGCAGGGTTTGTTTGAAGGTTAGGATATCCTGTCGGTCCCATGGTTGGTAAACCCAATTGTACACAACCCTCCCCTTTGCATTTTCATTATTAATATCATCGTTCGTTCCCTGGCCCCGTGGCGGGATCCAGTAAGGAGCCGCTTCTCTGATAGGCATCATAGTATTGGCTACTTCTGCCGAGGTTGTTTCAGGGACCGTAACCTTGGCTTCTGGTTTCTGTTCCGTGAGGTGGCGGAAGACCTCAAGCATTTGCATGAAGAGCTCCGTCGCCTCACGTTCAGTCCCATCTCCAACATCAATCTTCCTATACAGAGTTGTTAGTTTAGCGGGACCCTTACTCTGATACCTATCTTCATACGCGTTCAGGGTGTGGTAGCTGAATCGCAAAATGAAATGCCGTCTGTGGCTGTCGGCATGTGAATTATATACGCTCATTGTGTATTCTTCGCTCTCCCTTCGTTCTACCAGTGTCTTTGCTATTTCGTTGATCCCATCCCGCTCATCTTTGCTTAACCTACTTAACCTGGCTGATGATTGTTTGCTAGCCTCGGGGTCGCCTGACGAAGTTGTTAATATGGTTGGTGCGGAGGCCGTGAGGGCCGGTGCACTAGCACTAGGGTCACTTTCACTCACACTCGGGGCTTGCAGGTTTTGTTGGCTGGGAGCATATGGAGGGGGCATGTAGATGATTGGGGGACCTAGCAGTAACTCATCGTTTGCCCGTTGTTTGGAGGGTAGTTCAGGGTAGAGCGCTGAGGGGGTCCTAACAGGACATTGGCCTGTTGACCCTGATTCTTGGTTTTGTGTAGCTTCTTTTCTTTCTTTTATTTCTCCTTCTAGTTGTTTTGCGGCTAGGTGGGCTGCCTTTCGTAGTTCTTTCCCTATCTTTGCTTCTTCTCTTTTCTTTCGTTGTTCCGTTTCCTTGCGCCACATGCCGATACTGTCGAGCATAGTGGGCGTGGTCTTATTTTTCTGGAGCGCTATTTCTAATGTTCTTATTTTATTCTCATTAAAGGAACCTATCAGTGGCCACTGACTTTCAGGGTTCTTTTTCGTATATTTATGCCATAGTCTAGTGTAAGCTATAGCGACTAGTCCATACTTAGTGAACATGTCCTTATTAGGGGTGCCCTCCAGTGGAGCTGGATGGTTCATCTCTAATAAGCGGTCCGGGCTAAACAGGCTACCAACCAGTGGGGAGAAGATAGGCATGACGGTTTACACCGGGGACAAAAAGTCTGCACTTACCTATCTTATCACGGCGGGCAAAGACTAGACAGAATATTTCTATTCTCCGTTGTTTGCCGGCGGTGAATACCTCAAACGAACCAATACCGAACAATCGGTCATTCAAAACAATTCAGTGGGGAGAATAAGTGGGCACGAAAAGTTATCGTTACCCACTCTTTCTCTACCTGCAAAGAGAGACCTTGTTCTTCCCTGTTTGTAGACAAAGAATCTCCAGACAATAATCCACGAACGATAGTTCGGGAAACAGTGGGGGAGGAAGATAGGCACGACGGATTACAATGGGGACAAAAGTCTGCGTTACCTATCCTTCACTGTTTGCAAAGAGAGAGCCTGTTTGTTTTTCCCCGTTTGCAGACAGCGAATCTCCAGAGGTTTCAACAAAGCGTAATACTAGTATTATCCAAACAAACAATTTTCCTCAATTCGTCGTGTTTACACGACCTTACCCGGACCGCATGGACGGTTTCCTGTCCTCTGGATCCAGCGCCCGATCGTCCTCTCTCCTTCGTGATGTTCGTGGCACTCCTGATGGTTCCCAGTCAGGACCGTAGATCACTCGAGAGAGGTCTGTTCAGAACTAGTGAAGGTCGGATGATCGGCTGTCAGACGAGGGTCTATCGGACACGAGCTCTTCCCGATCGTTGCAGTTGTTCACTCTGTCGTCGGGACCTCTCCCACTGGATCCACGTGTCGCTGATGGGCCCCACGCTTTGGGACGCCAATTGCCGAAAAAGGTAGGGCTAGGACCTTTCTCAAGATTTGCCCGGCGCTAACCGCCCTTGTACCATTCAAGTTTACCAAGCAATGAGGCAGGCGCCGGAGACCAGAAGGCAGGAAACAGAAGTTTTATTCCGACGGAGCAGAACACATCAGATCAGACAACAAGGTATCGTCTCGAGGTGCTCTAACAGCCTCTCGGAGGCCTGGCCTCTTATACACTGGTTTATGGCATGTGACCTTTCTTTATTACAATCAGAACATTGTAGCATAAAGGAAAAGACATCCCCGTAATCCTCGTGTCCATCCCACCCCCATGTATCCCCACAATAGAGGTCCTCAACCTGCTGATAAGAGGAGGGGGGTCATCACGCAGCTAAGGGTTCCGTCGAGTCTTAGGATGTGTGCGCCTGATCAAATCACGGGGGGTGGGGAGGCCTGGATCAATAGAGGGTCCTTTGAAGGAGAGCGACCTCGTGCAATAAGGGGCAGTGAATGATATCTGCCGGCTTAGGCGATGGCCTCAGACCTGTGTGGACAGCTGGACACGGGGAAAGGGGTCATCAAAGGAGTGGTATTCATGCTGCGTGGACAATCAGGCTGAGGGAAGGTTTATCAACAGAGGGGCATTCATAGGAGGAGAGGAGGTGTTGGTCAGGCGCTGGCGTGACTCCCAAGGACAGGGTCATGCAGAAGGGTCACGCTTATGAGGGGGAGGGAGGGGGAGCCAGGGTGCGCGGAGGCTGCTTGCTGGGTCAGAGAGGCGTGCTGGTGATCGATCGTGGACAGGGAGACCATGATATCTAAAATGGCTGCCGTGCACGTAGTACATAGGTGACAAGCTGGCGCAGATGATGTTCAGATCGCAAACTAAAATTCCACACGGAGCGGACTGAATAGACTTGGACTTCATTTAGAGTAGGAGTAGGAGATTTCCTTGCACCTGAATGGGCCTGGTCTGCCTCTGACAATGCTGTCTCCACCTCCTGCCAGGAAGCCATACCAGACAGGGCAGAACTGGTGCTGGCTGGGCATAGACACTCTCTGCCTGAGAGGACAAATGAATTTTGGCTATAAAACGTGGAGCAAACAAGTGTGCCTCTCACTATTTGATAGAAGCCAAAAATCAGGGCGTTTGAAGACGCTATTTGTCGTATTCAACACGGTATTTTTATTTTTACCATTAACTTAATAATTTGTCAAAAGTTTGTCGCAGACAACATATGATCAGCAGAAAAGAACTGTATAACACAACAGTTTTTACACAACGTTTGTATCAATCATTGCAACACATTGTCAAACTTAAACATAGACCTGAATGCGGTCAACAGATAGAGACATAAAACATGTATGACAAAGTACAGAGTGCAACACATAATATTTGTATCAGTGCAAAATTTGGTTAGAGCAAAAGCATGGTGAATGAGAGAAAGGATTAGAAAAGATTAGAAAAAGGAACGCGAGTGAATTCAAAACTCAATATTATCATCAGCAATGGCTTGGGTTTGAATTTGTCCTTTTCTAATTCGCCGACGCGTTTCGAATCCGGAAATTAACTGTCGGGATTCTCATCAGGGCATAGTTTATCTATCTGTAAATTTAAACAAAGGGGGAGGTTTTAGTGTCATGTATTGACGTGAGGACGACTCTCCTTGTAATGTGACATTCATATTGACATACCGCTTTTTAAAGGAAGCAGGTTCCAGTCTGGGGTTGCGAGTGCAGACTCAAGAGTGGGTCCAAAAACTGGGGCGCCTACAATTAGAATGAGTGTATGTTATGGCGCGAGAAGTACACTTGGTTGTTACACTTAAAAAACAAATCCCCACTGGGCATACCGTTGTTGGGTTGGTTGGGTTTATGCAGGTCAAGGGCACCGCCATGGGGTGCCCTTATGCCCCAGAGATGGCCGTGTTGTTCATGGCCCAGTATGAACAGATGTTCATTGACAACAACAACCCCTTCAAACAACATATCTTACAATGGCTCCGCTACATAGATGACGTCTGGCTCCTGTGGCAGGGGAGCCAGACCGATCTCGGAGCATTCCATGACTGGCTTAACAACCGGCATGCTGACATTAAATTCTCGATGACACAAAGCAATGAAAGGATGACTTTTCTTGACGTTGAAA
This sequence comes from Lissotriton vulgaris, assembly GCF_964263255.1. Lineage (NCBI taxonomy): Eukaryota > Metazoa > Chordata > Amphibia > Caudata > Salamandridae > Lissotriton > Lissotriton vulgaris. Next base: position 4,225,092 of record NC_141692.1, read on the forward strand.
TCATCAACATCAATGGAGTATTGAAATCTTCTCTCCATAAAAAAGACACAGATAGGAACACCATCTTGCACCATAAGAGTGCCCACCCCAGGAACTTGAAGTCAAACCTTCCCTATGGGCAACTGCTGCGCATAAGGAGGAATTGTTCGAACCTGAGGGACTTCACGTCCCATGCAGAGACGTTTTGCCAAGAAATGCAGGAGAGGGGGTATCCTAAAAAACTACTCAAGCACTCCCTAACAAGAGCACGCTTCACCCCCCGTGAAACTTTACTGCAAGTACGGCCCAAACCCACGCTTGACAGGTTGGTCTGTGTTACCACCTTTGGACCAGACACCCACAAATTGAGAAAAACGGTGCTGAGCAATTGGCACCTATTGGCGAATCTAGAATGCCCACTATCCAACCCCTTGTTCGCCTACAGGAGGAATCAAAATGTAGGCCAACAACTTATGAGGGCGGACGTATCTCTACCTAAAAAGAAGAATGACCTTATCAGTCAATGGAACCTCAAACCAATCACAGGGCACCATAAGTGCGGAACCTGTGTAGTATGCCCAAACACTATCGAAGGCGATGAGTTCCAGCATGGCACCACCAGATGGAAGCATGTGGACTTTTCTAATTGTAAGACTAAGAATGTCGTCTATCTGGTCCAGTGCCCCTGTGATCTGATCTACATTGGCAAAACTACACAACAAGTGAACACACGCATTTGCCAGCATCGATCCAGGATCAAGAACAAAATCATGACCGCCCCCATGGTGGAGCACTTCATAAATGCTAACCATGATGTCAATCACCTCAAATGGACAGTGTTGTATACATTACGCCCGGCACAAAGGAATGTGGATATCGATAGGTCACTCTTAAAAACAGAGGCTTATCTGATATTGAAATTCAACAGCGTGCAAAGGGGCCTTAATACTTTATCTGAAGTTGGTAGACTCTAATTCAATGATGCCTTGGTGTTCTGGCTGGTCGACTTGGTCGTGTCTCAGTACGTTTTTTTAAACACATGGTGATTTCTTCCATGTTTCACATCCACATAAACTACAAATCCCACAATGCAAAGCGGCACCCTAATGGTTCATCACCATAGTAACTGCAGCAGCACCCATCTTGGGAAACTAAACAGTATGCTATGAGCCGCCAACCGAACCACTTCGAGGTAAGCAACGCTCCTGTAGGCAAAGCTATGCGTTTAGCGCGCTCGCCAGGATTGCTCTGGCTGTTGACTAACAACAATTTCCTTCTTCCCCAGCGGAGTTGGAACACGCCGATTAAATATCAAAACGGGGACTGCGCCCCTCAGTAAACAGGATCCCTTATTGGACAACAGCGGCGGCAAACGCCAAAGGTATTATTTACCGCCAGCCGGTCTAGAGCTGTTTTAAACCCGGGCTGTAAGTTTTCTAGCACCAATACACAAAACCCCTCTCTTTTCTGTACACAGCGCTTCAGCCCAGCCACAGGCAGCGAAAACGCCGCGGAGCCCTTGTCCCGCATCGAGCAGCCGTTCTGATTGATTTTCAACCCAACAACGGTATGCCCAGTGGGGATTTGTTTTTTAAGTGTAACAACCAAGTGTACTTCTCGCGCCATAACATACACTCATTCTAATTGTAGGCGCCCCAGTTTTTGGACCCACTCTTGAGTCTGCACTCGCAACCCCAGACTGGAACCTGCTTCCTTTAAAAAGCGGTATGTCAATATGAATGTCACATTACAAGGAGAGTCGTCCTCACGTCAATACATGACACTAAAACCTCCCCCTTTGTTTAAATTTACAGATAGATAAACTATGCCCTGATGAGAATCCCGACAGTTAATTTCCGGATTCGAAACGCGTCGGCGAATTAGAAAAGGACAAATTCAAACCCAAGCCATTGCTGATGATAATATTGAGTTTTGAATTCACTCGCGTTCCTTTTTCTAATCTTTTCTAATCCTTTCTCTCATTCACCATGCTTTTGCTCTAACCAAATTTTGCACTGATACAAATATTATGTGTTGCACTCTGTACTTTGTCATACATGTTTTATGTCTCTATCTGTTGACCGCATTCAGGTCTATGTTTAAGTTTGACAATGTGTTGCAATGATTGATACAAACGTTGTGTAAAAACTGTTGTGTTATACAGTTCTTTTCTGCTGATCATATGTTGTCTGCGACAAACTTTTGACAAATTATTAAGTTAATGGTAAAAATAAAAATACCGTGTTGAATACGACAAATAGCGTCTTCAAACGCCCTGATTTTTGGCTTCTATCAAATAGTGAGAGGCACACTTGTTTGTTCCCTAAATTTAGGCCCAGCCTTCTCACTTGTCCCCTAAGGGCCAAGCTCCCCTTGTTCTACTATAAAACGTGGAGAACAAGCCCATCAACGTCAGAACTCTATTGGACCAAGATGGCTGCCAAGAAGAAGAGCTAGAGAAGCTGTGAGGAGGAACTACCACTTTGCTGAGTGCTTTGCTGTGTTGGCCTTGAGTAGCTGCTTCTATCTTGGGCAGTGAAAGGACTGGACTGAACTCCCTTTTTGTAAAAATGTTTACAGTTACACGTCATGGCAAATTCATTATCAAAAAGCAGACAAAAAAAGAACAAAAGTAACAGCCATAATAAATTGACATACAGAGATTTAGTCAATCCACTCGGAGCTAGGAGCCCAAGTTTTTTGCTCAAGTTCCCTTCTTTTACATCCTTTCAATCTATTTACAGAAAACTCCATAATATGGCTAGCTAGAATCCTTGACCTCTAAATTATAAATGTGGGAGAGTCAGGGCTAATCTACTGGGAAGCTTACACAATCGTATAATGGCCATGGCGATAAATACAAATCTAGTCTCAAGTCTTGTTCTTATATTTCCTCCCCATTACACTCAGTGCCCAAGATTACCAATTCCAGTGTTATTGCAAGCGGGATCTCCAAAACTGTAATAAAGAAGGATTCGATATCTTGAAAAAATGTATCTAAGTTTGGGCATGAATGAAACATATGTATAGTATCCGCAGCCGCTAGCCCGCATCTGCTACACTTGGTTTCCCCTGTGCCCTGTGTACCTCCCCATTTCGCAACCTTCCGAGGAGTATAGTAAAGGTCAAAAATAGACATATAATGTTGGGTTTCAAGGCTTCCTGTTGTTAAAGTCTCACTTATTAAAGCAATTAAATCTTCTATATATATCCCCTCCTTCCCAAATTTCCCCTCCAAGTTAGAATTCTGACTAAATAGATCATTGGGGAGAGCTTTCAATAATGTTTGATAAATGTTCCTGATTCAGGGCCATCAACTTATTGTTTCCGCCTTAGATATTTTTCCTAAATTAGCTGTGGTCCCTTGTGCATTTGTCCCCCTGCAGGTATTTGAAGACATCTCTTCTGTCTAACCCAAATTTTTCTTGTAAGGAAATAAATGTTTCTATTTGACCTTCATCATATACATCCCCCAAGATGTGAATCCCTGCACTGCCCCATCGGAAGGTAGTTTGATCTTGAAAAATTGGCGGTAAGACACCACACGCCGAAAAAGGAGTATCCACATTTATATTAGAAACCTTAAATCTCTGTCGAACCTTTCTCCAAATCCCATAAGCAGCCTTGAGGATTTTAAATCTAGTTTTTTTGTAGTAGCTGGGTTCTAGGTTTTTAACTAAACTTTGATTAGCTTCATTATCCAGTACGATTTCATAGATAGTTGGTCCTACAGCCATAGATATTTCAGCTTTAGTCCCAGTCACCAGAATCCCCATATGTTGTAGCCATGATGCCCAATGATACATTAGGAAATTGGGAATTGCCCAACCTCCTTGCTCTCTAGGAAGTACCATCCATCTAGCCGCCCTTCTTGCCCTATGAAATCCCCATAAAAACCTAGAGCAACTCTTTTGATTTTTACCAGAGATGCTGTTGGAAACTCCAGGGGAATAGTACTAAATAGGTATAGGAATTTTGGGAGGATTAACATTTTTAAAACGTTATTTCTTCCATACATAGAGAGATGCAAATGATTTAGCCCCTCTAATGTCCTATTGGCAATGTCAATCATAGGAATAATATTTAGTATTTGGTCAACCGACGGCGAGATCTTAATCCCCAGATATATATCTTTGGTCAAGACAGGGAGGTCAGGAGTAGGTTTAGAATTAGAATGAATTATCTGCGTTTTATTGATATTTCATTTATAACCCGATAAAACCCCATATTGCTCCACCTGATCCCTCACAACTTGGAAAACCGCTGTTATATTACTAGTGAGTATCACAATATCATCTGCGTAAGCCAATGTCTTATACTCTGTATCGTTGATCTTCACTGGTTTTATATTCATGTTTTTCTAATTTGTTAAGAAACGGATCAATATAAAGTGCAAATAGCAGGGGGAGGTGGTGCATGCCCCCCTTACTAAGATATAGGCTACCTATCTACCCTTAATCACTGACACATATAAACCTATAAGTTACTCCTATGGCAGGCCTTACCAATCCTGAAAGCAGAGTGCTTGGATTTGTGTGTGAGGGTGCCCATGCATGAGTAGGACCCCTCTGCCGCTTTCAGACTCTATTCTGTGTAGCTGTTCTGTGATGCAGCCAGACCATATACTCTTAAGTGCATTATAACCTTGCGGTAATGTTAACTTCGGAATGGCTGCATGGAAACATGTTGTGTATGGTGTCAAACACTTTGTAATCCTACCCCCGTGCCAGTTCTGGCAGCGGGATAGAATTCTACCCTTCTAGAGGGAGAGACATGTACACACTTACCTGACCGGTAATAGTTTAAAAGAGCCCCAGCTTCACAAAATGGATGCTGCAGCCACACACAAGAGTCTGACCTCCTGCTGCTGGAAGGACTCTTTGAACGCCTTCAGCAGCAGATTCGATCTTCACTGCACATCGGCCCCGTGCGGCAGATTAATTCCCGCCCCACCCGATAACGAATTTCCGAAGCCGTTCACTCTGTCATACGGCGTGCAGCACATACAAAGAATGTGAATTTTGGCACATCTTCCAACAGCGCACCGCTGGGTGGGCGCCCTGAGCTTCTGACACCTAATAACTCCAATCAGAGTAACTGTCCTGCTTCACAGTTTTCCTCCACCCCTGCAATCCATTGTGCATGAGGTGCAGTGAACATTGTACCCAGTCCCTGTCTTGAGGAGAACCTTGAATTATGTTGGTTCGAAACGCGTTGACCCCCAGCCTGTGACAAGAAAGAAGGGTGCAACTAGGGATCAACTTTCCCCACTGGTGTGGGCCCTTGTGTGCAACCAGACCGAATATTTAGTCACAGGTCTTGTGTGACAGGCAGGCTGTTGTTTTCCACCCTTAATTCCGCCTGTCCACTGGTATTTTAGTTAAAGGACTGGTCTTGTTTTACCTTTTCATGCTTTATGTTCTTTAATCACAATTGATTTGGATCGTATGTATTGGATTCTAAGTTGTATTTTGGTGTCTTGTTAATGTTTGAATATTTAGTATTCATGTTTGTATATTTCGTATTTATGGTGCACACAATTTGTTTGTTGTTGCTATTGATTTGACTGTTTTTGACAGCGTGTTCTTCTTTGATGTCATGTTTTTATGAACTTTGAAAACTTGATTTTGAACCAAAAAATAAATGTTTTGCTAAACAAATGGCCTGGTCACTCAGCACTCATTGGCTGTGTTGGTTCTAATTGCAAATCAAAGTGGTCTGGCTAGCCACTGTTTTTCTGTTTCGCAACTGTTGAGGTCCAGGCTGGTCAGTTTATGGGACCCAAAACCCTTCTGTACGTACGGAAGAAACTCCGGCAGAGGAGGTCTGAACAATAGGTTTCCTGTCACAGGGAGGTGTAACCAACTCCCCAGACATGCTTTAGTATATTGGGGCTGGGTGGGTGCATTCAGTGAATGCTTTTCAGACAGTACTGGGGGCACACCTGGTGTCCCTGTGCATACCCCAGTTCAAACCGGTTACAGGGGTACTCAGCCCCTGCTCTGGCATGAAACTGGGCTAAGGGGAAGGGGTGTTACAACCACCACCCAGGGTCCTCCAATAGGTGGGACCCTAGATTAAATCCAACTCCTAAACTTTGTATAAGTATGGTAACCCAGTCCTTAGGACTTTAGATTACCCTGGACGAAACTCAGAAACAGATTTCCTGGAACTTCAACATTCTATTTCGACTAGAAGATGGAAGAATCTCCCTTGGGGTCAATGAGTGACACCCCTGTTCAAACAGGCACCAAAGAAGCATCTTGCCGGTCTGCATTTCCAAGGCTCCCACCAGACCCCGATAGATTTGCGACACAGGACATGGACTTTCAGACATCTCCATGGACAACACGAGATCCCAACAAAGCTGAAACCCACAGCCTTCACAAGAGACTTCGGACCGGAACTCCTGGACACCGTGCACATTTGCAAGTGCATCTACTTCATGAGCTTTCCCGAAGTTGTGCATTGGGCTACTCGTAGTCCAAGTCCTCAGCACAATCTGCACTGAAGATTGTGGGCCTACTCTCCACCAGTGTTCCGTGGGCCCGCTTCTAGCATTTCCACTTGAGGCTCCATCGTGATCACTGGTCTGTCGACTGGTGGGTCCCCACGAAGGTAACTCTTCTGTTTCTTGGGCTTTCCTTGTCCCTCCAGGCGTGCCCTTACTCCCCTTTAAAGGGTGAATCCCTCAGACCTTGCTGGTCTGCACCGAAGCCAATCTCTACTTTCTGCATGAGTTGCTTTTGCCAAGGCCTGTTGGGTTCCATCTGGACCCAACACCGCTGCACTGGACATCCTTCATGGGACAGCTTGAATCCAGCTCCTGGTTGTCATCGATGCCACCTGCTCCTTGTGCCTGAAGAGTCAAGCTTCACCTTTGTCACCTGAAATCACCCAACATTGGTTGGCCTCATCTCCTTGCCTTCCTGTCCGCTCTGCTATCAGGTTCTTATCAACTCTGATCCAGGCTTGGATCCATCTGGACACTTTCGAAGTGGTCGCCTGCAGCACTTTCTTGCAGCTTGCCACTGAAAATGATGACGAAACTCGACACGAAAGGGCACCTATGTACCGGGCTTCCCTGGGTGAGGTAACACGAGTACTCCGTGTAAGTTTAACTGTTTCTAGCCTCATAAAGAGACTGTTTTTAGAAAAAATATATATATTTTATATGTATACTTGGTGTGGTTCTCCTTTCATTTGGCCATTAACAAGCATATACACTGGTAAAACAAGCTGCTTTACATTCCTTCAAGACTTAGCCTGAGGGCTTCTCTCCACAGCTACCAGTAGGATAGCTTTCTATATGGTTGTATTTAACCTACCATCAATGCGGGGTCATTTGTACTGCTGCAAGGTGCCCACTAGAATAGTGGGCAGATTATGCTAGGCCAACTTTTCACAATGATACACTAAGTTCAGGCTTATTTTTCTTCTTGAAGATTACTATTGTGGTCTTCCGCCAATATTCAGGAATTTGCCGCTTTTGAGCCAGCTGAAATAGTGAGACCGTATCCTGTCAAAGTGCTGATCTAAACATCCTAAAAAACTCTAATGGGATGCTGTCTTGGCCAAATGCCTTCCCGGCTGAAAGAGAAATACGGCTTTTTCTATCTCTTTCCATGTAATTGGGGCAGCAAGAATCTTATTTTGTTCAGGAGTAACCTTCCTTGTTTCACGATCCTCAAAGAACTCAAGGAATGCCTCTGGACCCGCTGCCTCTCCCGTGCCTGTCTCTTCAGTGTATAATTGCTGATAAAAATTCAGAAATACCTCTAAATTGGAGAGTCTTAAATCTGACCAAGATGATCTTTATTCTTACATTTCCGCTGGCCACTTCCCTCTCTCTTAGACGCTTCACCAGGACCCTTCCAGTATTTTGTTTAGAGTGTGTTCATAGCCACTGTAGCTCTTTGTAGTAGCATTCAATTTTGCCTCCTACGATAAGTTAAGAACAAAAAAGAATCTTAATTTTGTCACTTTTTTGTATGTCTAGATAATATTTATATGAATAGCGAACTGCAGGAATCATTTGCATGTCTGTAGAGTGTTCAAGGCAAGTCAGGAATTGGCCATTCTATTTTGAAATGTTTGTAAATAGTTTATTGAATTTCACCTGAAATGTATAATTGCCTTTAGGAGAAGAGAACAGTTGAGTGTTGTCTGCACGTAGGTGGATGTCTCACCCCTGAACCCTGTCTCCTCAGGATCACCACCAAGGTGTTACATGGAATTGGGGAAGAGAGAGAGCTGGACAGTCCAGGAGTAGCAGTCAGTGCATGGCACCACATAAGGACAATATTAGCATAAGGGGGCATATTATCAAGGGCCGGAGATGATTATAGCTAAGCGCACTTAGTGCTAGGATAATTATCGCCGGCCAACTCTGAATTTTATCGCGGAGATAGCGTGCTATCATCAACGCTTATCTCTAAAGCGATAAAATTCAGAGTGCAAGCTACCAACTGTGCGATTATCGCTGGAAATCCAGCGATAATCGCACAACTTTTGTCAATAGCTTGCTGATAGGGCCTCACATACTTAGCCATGATATCCTCCTTCCATAGGATATCAAGGCTAAGTCAGTTTCAAAGCAGGTGTATGGAAAGTAGCGATAACAGAGGTTATTGCTACTTTTCTTGTCGCTATGCTTCTTTGCGTGCGGCTTGTTAATAAGAGAAGTGTCGCTTAGCTACATTTCTCTCGTTATCCTGGGGAGGAACGCCCACTTTGCATCTCATTAGAGATGCAAAGCTGGGCGTTAAGGGAAAGGGTTAAAAAGCATGGATTCACGCGTTTGTGTTTCCTTGCTAATAGGGCGTTAAAATTATCGCCCCTTTTTGTCCTTAAAACGCAAACTAAAGCGGCAATAATTTTATCTCCAGGGCTTGCTGATATGCCCCTTACTTCCTTAACTCCATCCGTTATGAAACCCCTCAACCAATTAAAGGCGCTCGAGTTTCTCTAAACAAGACACTGCTTGTGCTCCAAAATCCTGCCTGATCTCTGCTATTTGAATGCATTCAGTTGTTTCAGAAGCCAAAGCTGCATCCCTGAACCTTGTTCACAGTCCACAGCGACTGTTCTCTGACACCAATAGTCATAGCCTTTAGCCCAATGTCCTGGTGCTGTGAGGGACGGAACATAGCCTCAGGGTAGAGCAAATATGCTCTGTTGCTAAAGCTCCTAAAGGTATGTTTTGCAGCTCCTATAACAACAAACACATGTCTATGAGTCTGTGGGGACAACTTAAGTATCCTGTTCAAGACACAACCAAATAGTGAGAAGATGATGTGCTCCCGTGTGTACTAGAGGCACAGCATGATATCACCAGGGTATAAAAAGTACCCATCAGTTCCCAAACGGTACCGCCCTTGTCATCATATGGGTTCTTGTAGGAGAGTAGGGTCTGCTATCCTATGGTCACCCCAATTTTTGCTTTTTGCTTCACTGGTTTTCGACTTACTGAGGCTGTGGGTCTTCTAATCATACCCCAAGCCTGCTGTTCTCTCTCTAAATTCACATACATGTACTATAGGTACATAACCCAATTGGAACTGGACTCCTTGTCAGCCCCTGTACCATGCACTATAGGTGCTCAGGGCATAGGTGCCACCAAGGCCTACCAGGGGCTGAAGCATAACTTTTGCCACCCCTGGCTGGTTCTTAAATTGACACAACTGGCTGATCACTCAGCTGGGGCAAGTGGGTGTAATCACCCCTTGCTTAGATATAGTATACCTATATCTAAACCTATATCTGGACACATATAAACCTGTGAGCCACTCCTATGGAAGGCCTTATCAATCCTGGAGGCAGAGTGCGTGGTTTAATGTGAGATGGTGCTCTGGCATGAGCTGAGCCTGTCTGCAGCTGTCGGGAACAACTCCCTAAGCTGATCCGGGATAATGCCATACCATATACTATTAAGTGCATTATAATCCTTGCGGTTATATAGCAACTTTGGTTTGGCTTTATCAAAACATGTCGTGTAAGGTGTCATACGATTTGGAATACTATCCCCTCGACAGTCCTGTCGATGGGGATAGCATTCCACCCTTCTAGAGGGAGAAGACATGTTACTTTACTGAAACGCGGTTGATTTTTAAAAGAGCCTCAGATCCACAAAATGGATGCTTCTGCCACAGACACAAGTCTGATCTCCTGCTGCTGACCGAAACTCAGCCGAGGAGGCCTGGACAAAGGCTTTCCTGTCACAGGGAGGAGTTACACCACCCCAGACAGGAGATAGTGGATTGTAGCAGGGAGGTTTGAAAGAAACCAGATACTGCCTGGGGAGCACAAGGCTTCCCCTCGCATAATCCGGCCAAACCGGTTCTGGGGCACACCAGCCCCAGTCCCAGCGCGGCCTGGATCAAAGGGAAAGGGGTGTATCCACCCCCTTCCTGGGTCCCACCCACAGGAGGGGACCTAGCAGGTAATCCAGCCCCCTAGATTGGTATAAGAATGGGAGCAGTGCCAACGCACTCAGATTATCCTGATGAAACATTTGAAACAAAACTCTGGACCCTTCGACATCCTACTCGATGTAGAAGACTGAATAATCTCCCTTGTGGTCAAGGAGTGACCACCCTGTGCAAACAGGCACCATCCAGCACCTCGACGTCTGCTTTGTTGCAGTTCCCGCCGGAACTCGAGCGACAGAGATCGACGAGATCAAGCTTGCCTGCCTTCTTACTGCCCGATCCACAGTCCCTGCAGAGCTGAGACCCGTGGAGGAGACCGGAAGCGTGGGGCACACCATCTTGAAAAGACCACGAGGCGCTGACCGTGCAGCCCACGAGTGACCCTAGAAGCTGTACACCAGGGTTTGAGAAGCCCCAGCCCTGAGCCACTTTTGCACCGAAGCTCACACCTCTACAATCGACGAGTGCTGCGTGGGGCCCTTCTGCTTTCTTTGGATCAACGCGTTGGCCCGGTCACTTGCCAGCTGGCTTGTGGCCCCTGTGCCAACGAAACTTGAAATACGACTTGCGATTCTGGTGGCTCCAGACTTGCACCCGCTCCTCTGAAAAGGAGCACCCGCTCTGACCCTCCTGGTCCGAGTGAGAAACAATCTTCCAGTCCTGCGTGGATTGCTCTTGCCAAGTGTTGTTTGCTCTGATTTTGAAACCAACAGCGCCGACGGTGAGAGACTGCGTGGGACAGCTCGTGACCCGCTCCTGGATGTTGCAGATGCCCCAGAGCCCATGTGGCAGCAGAGAGAAGCTCCTCGACACCCACCTGATTGCGCCCAACATTGCCTGGTTCCGTCCTGGTTCCACCCTGGTCACTGCTGAGTGACCCAGACTCTGTCCCCTCTGCTTTCAGGTACTTTACGACTCTGATCCACTCTTGGATCACACCGGACACTTCTCCTTCCCATCGCCTGCAGCATCTTCAGCTTCAAGCACCAACAACCTGCGTGACGAAACCCGATGCCACTTCGACCATATGCACCCGCTTCCTGTGGGTGAGGTAACTCAGCAACGCCGGTGTTCCCACACTGGTTCACACCTCTAGGGTCTGAGTCTAAAGTTTTGTCCTTCTAGGTTCAGCGGAAGTATCCTTAAACTCTATTTGTATAACTTTTACGCACCATTGACTTTGCATTGGTGCATGCTTGTGCTTTAAGCGCTGCACCCGAATCCCGCGGGCTTTTCCGGACTTCAGCATTGCTTGTCCCGACTGCTCCCAGTGATTCCCTAGGCCCTAGGCCTAACCACTGTTCGATTGGTATCTCTTATACCACTTTCTTAATATATGGTTTTAGTGGAAACCCACCCTCATCCATAATAGTGCAACTTTTATATGTTTAACTGTGCTTTTGTTTAACGCTTGTGCCCCTTTGCTCAAAAAAGAGTACTGGGGATTATTTTAGTGAATAAATACATATATTTTTATAATATATACTTGTGTGGTGTCCTTTCATTTGGTATTGAAGTAGTGTGTTAACACGACCTCTTGAGTTTAGCCTCTAAGGCTGCTTAGTCCATGCTACCACTAGGATAGCTTGTCTAATAAGGTTGACTTACAACCAGACACCATAAGGGATTGTTTGGACCGATACAAGGTGGTTCCAGAATTGGAAACATCACATATCAGGCCAACTTCTCACAGTTCTCTTTACACCAAGGAGAATATGCTTGCAACCACTAGATGTTGTAAGTGGTTGCCACCAAACCATTGAGAATAGTGATTAGGAATGGGAAGTACCAGGACAGAAATATGTTAGGGTAACTGATATGCAGTGCGTGGATAAGTGAGAGAGTGAAAAAAGTGAAGTGTATAAAATTGGAGAACAATGTATTAATATCTCTCAAAACTTCCAAGTTTAAAAAAACAGTGTAGAACATCAGCAGATTCACCAAATAACTGCTTCTTTTAAGTCATGGGTCACCATGTTTCAGCAAATGTAGATACTTATTGTCCACTGCTTTCATCAGGACCATGGATTCGATACTGCAAAGAAGTGAAACATTATACAACTCATAACCATGTCACCTGGTCATCCTAGGTCATTGAAAATTTTCCTCCAGGAAACCATTAGGTAAGAGGATAAAGCATCACCTCACCTGGCTGCAGCTCAGGTAAGTGGAGCACCGCTCTGTCCGTCGGTTCCCCCGGGCTTCCCTCAGAGGTGGCTCCCCAGTCAGCTTTTAGTACACACGGGAGCACATCATCTTCCCACTATTTGGTTGTGTCTTGAACAGGATATTTAAGTTGTCCCCACAGACCCATAGACATTTGTTTGTTGTTATAAGTGCATTCATTTGGGGGTGATGTCTATGTTTGGGTCTATAAATATGCCCTGAGACCCTCAAATGGTTGTTTTTGATGTTTTGCAGCTCCAACTGTGCGTTCTTTTCGTCTATGTGTGTGTATTGTTTTTCCTCCCTCAAGTGGACCCTTTCCCTTCTCTCCTGCTGGTTCCCATTACCTTAACTTACCCTCGTTCCAGACTGCATGATACCCCTACCAGTAGCATGTTGCTCCTCAGAGCCATGTTCACCCCTTCATACCTCCAGTGTGAGACTTTATTTACCTCCTGCAGCACTGACCATTTTGAAAAATGGGAACAGACTGCTTTTCATGCTGCTGTTCTATTTAAAACAATGGAAGCAGTGTAAGTCTCCTTCATTCACTCTGTATATGTTTTACCCTTAAATGCACTCCCTTCTACAATGCAGAGGCTGTCTGTGAGGAAGTTCTAGAAGGGCAGGGGAGGGGAGTGCTTGCTTGTGTCTAATAAGGAGCCAGGTTCTTTGGGATCCATGCACAAGAACTAAGTTTGCCTGAAGAGATAAAAAGATGATGAAAGATGACATCGTGGTGGGACGATTCGTCCTTGTACTGTCAGCACAATCATTATCAGTCAATAAGGGCCACATGCATCAACATTGTTTCCGGTCGCAAACGCGCAGATTCACAGAATCTGCCTGTTTACGATTGGAAAAATGCCTTTTCTGATGCAGGAACTCATTTCCCTTGGAAAATTAGAGAATTGCAATTTGTTGCCTTTGGCCCCTTAGGCCCCTTAGGCCCCCTGGCACCCTTGGAATTGCATTCACAATTTGCAATTACCAATTTGGTAATCGCAATTTGCAAATGCATTGCAAAGCATTCCTATGGGCCTATAGGTCCATAGGAATGAATAGAGTAACATTACCTATTAGCGATTCACAATTTGCAAATTGCTAATAGGTAATGTTAAGGAATCAGAATTTATTTTGTGGTTCCTACATGCATAAGGATTTGCGATTCCCAAAATAGCGATTCCTTAAAAATCGCTATTTAGGAATCGCAAATCCTACTTTTGATCCATGTGGCCGTGAGTCTCTCAGAGTCACGCAGAGGGACATGGGAAAAGAAAGTCTGCTCAAAACTTTTCAGCCTAGCATAAGTAGTTGAATTCTAAGCCTTGTAAAAAAATGTGTACATTATGCTTAGGTCGCCAAGTTTCATTCTTCTTCTTCCTCTCAAAGCGCAACACAGTTTGCTATGGCTTGGCAGGAGCCAAGCCATATCAACCAGCTATGTCCCAAGGGTGGGTACTCTGGGAAATAGCAGGAACCGGACATGGGGGGATGTGGTCCCAGGGGCCATGTATGCCTCCTGGGGGGGGGGTCCGACTGGCCCCCCTCCTTTTTTGATGTTGTCCCAGGGAGGTGGTGGTCTCTGGGTCTGCAGAGGGGCAGCATGGCCCCCGCACTCAACTTAAGAAAAGCCCCGGGAAGATGGTGGTTCATGAGGCTGCGAGGAGGTCCATGCTGTCCCTCCCGCATTTCTCCAAATTAAAGCTGCGGGGAGTTGGGGCCCCAGGGCTGTGGGGGGGGGGGTCACACAGCCCTCCCATATTCTTTAAACTTGAATCCCCAGTGGGGTGGCGGTCCCAGGGACTGGGGGTCCCAAGAGAACCCCCAATTTGTAAGTAAATCATCTCCAGGGAGGTGGTGGTCGCCAAGGCAGTGGGGGAGGCCATACGGGCCTCCCCCACATGTTGTGGTTGAATAAGCCCCAGGAAGGTGGTAGACCTTAGGGCATACTAAGCCCGGGGGGCTTGTGCCCCCCCTCCTTTATTTGTACAAACCCCCAGGACCTGGCCCACTCAGGGGCTGTTGAATAACACAGCGCAGGAGCACTCGCTTAATTTATTTTTCCGGCAGTATATGAGTATTAAGCATGACTCCCGCCAAAATAATAAAAAAAATGCTTTTCTGGCAAAGACCCCTTCCCATGAGGCCTAGGGGGACAAGGTGTATCTACCCTGCACCCTTTTCTTTTTTTAAAACTTATTTTCTGTAAATTGGTTTAACCGAGTCACAAGATGGCTGCTAACACTTCCTGGTTTGAAGTGTTGTCAGTCAATCTCAGCACGAGAGCAGGAGGGCTTGCCGATCCTCCTTGTACCCATTAAATCATGCTCTATTTTTCTAACCTGGTGTGGATTAATTTTGTATGGTGTTGGCACTGTTTTACTGCATTGAGTGTTGCACAACATGATGTTTTTTTGTACTGCAATCATTAATACAAATCATTCTTTTCTTCCCTAACAGATCATATCACAGATGCTAGTTTTCCTGCTATCTCTAGTCAGCACCATATTCTGTGGCCACCTAGGAAAAGAGGAGTTAGATGCAGTGACTCTCGCTAATACCGTATGTATTCATGTTGCTTTGTATAATTAATTAGAAGTCTTATTTAAAGTATGGTCCACTTAAGGCCAGTCAGTGCTTAATGTGAGCAAATGGCGGCAGGTGAGCCCCACTAGCAAATCGTTTTTGGGGCCTAGTAACTACATTTTCCCTCAGCAGCTTGTGACCTAGGGGAAGATAGAACACATAAAAAGGGGGTAGAAAAAGAAAACAAAGTGACAAGGAGAGACAGCAGGGATGGAAAAGAACCTGAGAGATTGGGATAACGAGGCATAATGTGACTGGCGGTGGATTAAAGAGGCATTAGGTGAAATGAAGACTATGCACCCTTGGTAATTGTTACCCTAACATTTAATAGTCACAGGGGATTGAACACAACTTTGGGCCCAGCACTTGTTCTTTTACAAATTAAGCACTGCTGCTATGTGGCCAAGGCCATCACCTCCAAATTTCCAGCAGAAACCTGCTTAGCAGGTAAGGCTCTCTCTCCTTTCAACTGAGCTACCTACCACTGTGACATGTTCTCTAAAGG
Source organism: Lissotriton vulgaris (assembly GCF_964263255.1). Classification (NCBI taxonomy): domain Eukaryota; kingdom Metazoa; phylum Chordata; class Amphibia; order Caudata; family Salamandridae; genus Lissotriton; species Lissotriton vulgaris. The sequence continues at coordinate 4,240,761 of NC_141692.1, forward strand.
CAGCAAAGCCTTGGGGTAGATACGTCAAGCTTGATGCACCCGCTCAGCAAAGATTCGCGTTTTTCTAGAATGAACTGCTGGAGAGTTTTTTTTTAAAACAAATCATTGACACCGATGCACATGTAGGATTCTCTTTGTGTATGGGAGCCATTGAGTGATTTCCTGGCCCCCAATAGGTACACCTTGCATGATGGTTTCAGGTTGGGAAATCTAGTGACAGGAGACTCATCCTAAATAGGGAGCTATGACTGTTGTAGTGAACTGATGGCCCTTTGGAAGATGGACCACCTGGTCAAAGGTTTCTGATATCTGTATCTACCTGTTCATACAAAATATAGACCTAACTTGATCCGATCAATCAGAGAGCCCTCCCATAGACCTAAGGAGAAAATAATCATTTTGCTTTAACCCCTTGCCCGCGGCCGGAATTCCACTCCTGTGCTGGACATTCCGATCGCGGGCGTGGTCATGACGGCTCCCGGCCGTCATCAGCACAGGAGCACTGTGACACATGATGGACGGGAGCCGTCATCAGCACGCAAGGGGTTAAAGAACATGCAGGCACAGACAGAGATATTTTAAGTGAGCAGGCCAGGCGGGGACCTTGGATTCTGTGTGACAACAGTCATGCCTCTTATCCATGGCCCTTTGGAGCACTATTAAGTGCCTTAATATTTACTCACTTACAGACACCGTGCAGGTGGTTTAGTTGTGCTTATGGTAAATTCACCAGCTACATATACATTGGTTGGGGTAGAATAGTCAGTTCTCACAAAAGCCACAAGCATTTGGGAACAAACGTGGCAAAACCCTGTTGACCGTTGGAGGTAGAAGAGGCAACTAGAGCCCTGGGACTTCCTAACTTTTCCTGTTGTTAATTATACTGGCTGAAGCCAAGATTAACACATTAGGGCTACCAAGTGGGTATTTTGAAAGAGTAACCCTACCCCTACTCACAATTCCAACAAAGTGCTCTGTGCGTCATAGATTGTAGCACGCCCTGTTCCGCAGAAGCATGGGAAGCAACTACATGATGAAGCATGCCACCAAGGGGTACCTCTGGTTGATGTTAGTGTTTTAAAGCAAAAGCATACTTTTCTCCTTATGTCAATGGGAGTGTTCTTGGATTGACCCAATATGTCATCTTCTTCTTACTTATGTAATGCTGAGTATGATCAATGTTCTTGAACTCAAGATTTACCACCTTGACATGTAATAAAGAATAGTCTCAGAGCACTTGCCGCTTTATAATGTTTTGCATTTCATATTCTTATCCAATGTTGGTTTATCCTGCACCAGTGCTATTTAGGGCAAATATTACGCAATATTGGTTAGCCCTAGAGTTTTTGCAGAAAATCCCCATGAAAGAGGTCTGTTATGCAGTTATAAACTATAAAGAAAGACGGGTATTAGAAAAAGGTATGACTTATTATCTTAACACAATTATTACATGTATTTCATGTTTAATAGGAAATTATTATGTTTTATGCTCTGTATTTGAGTAGATGATATATATGTTTTTATGTAATTTATAACATGTGTAGAATCGTGTTATGCTTGTATGGCTTACTGCTGAAAAACAATGCTTTGACTGACTGACTGATCCAATTGAGTTGGGCTCCATAGTTTGTGTAAAGTTCTGCCTCAGAGGAGGATTAGCCTGCGCTACATCACTAAGTGGTCCTGACTGTTTAGTACCAGCCCAGGCCATTCTGAGACCTATTGTTTTCTTGCCCAGGATTACTAGGTTTAAAAATTCAGATCCCATCAATCTTGATCTTGGAAGCAATGGACCCAGAACCATGTATTGAGGAGACTTTTTTCTCACAGGGTGGTTAATGAGTACCACACCTCAAGTTGGGTGGTGGGGCGTGGTTCCTCCTGCCGATCCTCTTCATCGCCAAAGTGGGGTACTTGCTCTTGTCCTCCAGGTCCAATTTTCAGTTTTTGATGCCATCCCAAAATGAATTAGCTAAAAACAAAAGACAATGGCAGCACAAACTAGGCGGGATGTGAACTGCATGAACTTCCACTTCGGTATAATAGTAAGAGGGTGGTAACTTTCTGAGGATACATCAAAGTAATGACATTAACCAATGAGATGGTGTTTCAACTTACAAATGCAGAAATGTCACTAAAAACTTTCAGATACATTTCATATTCGAGCCTGTAAGAGAACTAATAGGCTTAAACTTTCAATAAAACCTCCCCTTCATAGTAAACTCAATTGTTTTAAGATGTTCCAGGTCCCCTGTATTCCGCAGTCCTCGAAACTGGAAGTAAAATCACGCGGAATTGCCGCAGGACGTTCTTATTGTTTCTATTCTTTCTCTAGTACCGCCGGAGTACATCAAAACCTTATGGGAGGTCAAAAAGAAATACAAATTAAAGCAGCCATTGACTTTTCATTTTAAAAGAAATATATTTTTATTATAAACACCTGGTACAGTCAAAAATAAATATACTATACCTAGCAATATTGTTAAAAATCCAATATACAAATATTTAAAACATATACAATCATACAAAATATACACTAGGATACAGCTTTCTAGAAACAGGTAGAAAATAGGAAATAATTCATTACCGCCGGGTAATACTAGACTAATATCTCTTTCCAGGAGTGAAAATAAATATTAGACCCCCTTAAAGGTCAATAAAGAATAAAAACCCTCTTCCACTCACTACCAACAAAGCTGTTCAGGACACTTTCATAAGCAAGAGTACATCCACCTCTTGATAGGGGCCTAGATATTCAGCCCCAATTCCCTCATTTTCCTACCCCAACACGCATATAAGGAGGATTCGATATTATGAATCCCCAGGAGTCTAGCCAACCACATCTGGAAGGATGGTGCTACAGTATCTTTCCAACCTGCCGCAAGCAATATCCAGAGGACCGCCACAGTTATAAAAACAAAGGCTTCCTCTTCCTCGTTTAGCCCCAAATTGCTATCAGTTCCTATAATCATTAGGGTTGGGGATAGGTTGATCTTAACACCTAGCAGCCCCTCCCAAAACATCTCGATTTCCCCGAGAATTGCGCTTAATTTATCACATTGATGGAACATATGTAGTCCTTCCAGACACCTCTGACACCTATCATCCTCCCTTTTACACCAATCATATAATTTGGCTAGTGTAAAGTATAAGTCAAAAAGGGTCTTATAGTGTTGGGCTCTCAGATTCGTGGACCGGAAGAGTTTCCCAGCTAGTTGCAGTGCTTTGTCTATATCAACATCCGGATCCCCGAGTTTCAGTGCCCAGGAGGCTTCAAATTTTTCCAATTGATCCTGGATCCCTGATATTAGAGACCTATATACCATTTTAATCTGGGTGCCACGCCTAATAGATAATCCATCATAATAATTTTACCCCCTGGGGAGATTTGTGGTCTAATACCCATCAGAGTTTTATAGATCTGCAAGAATTTGTAGCCTTGATTAGCCGGGATATCAAATTTCTGCTGAATATTATCAAACCTCATCAGGCTATCCCCTTCAAAGATATCGCCTAATATTTTAATTCCTTGCTGCCCCCAGAACCTCCCCAACCTGTGATAGAGCGCGCAGGTCACCCGGGTCACTATTTTACCAATTTCCACGCACTGGGCCCTGGCGTGCATACGAATGACTGAGTTTGCGTGAACCGGGTGATTTTCCACACGCTACTATGAGTAATTCGGGGTGACTATCTCACTACTTACTATTCATGTACCTGACTTACCACAGGCACATTACTCCTGATGGATCAGGAGCTAGCAGTGGACAAGTAGCAAGATTCCTAAAAGGAATAAAATACCTTATACATACAGTACATGTAATAACACTAGGTGATACGTAATGACCACAGACACCTGATGGAGTTTAAAAAGTTTATATATGAAGATAGTTTTCAGAATGCGTATGCCATAAGTAACAGGCAGATACAAATTAGAACATCAATGATAAAGATCATAACAAAAATGTAGCTATGGATTAAGGCAAACACCATAGATTACTAAGAAAAATACTATAGGGTATGAGCAATTGGGAACATGCTATTCAGTACGAATTTAAGCTAAGGCAGGGGGCGTGAGACAGACCTAATATGTGTACTAATAGTCTTTAAACTAATTCCTAAACCTTATGCTATTCTTACTAAGATCACAGCAACCATACTAACGGGAAGGGATAATGGAACAAGCTAAATATGCAATCAGTTTTAATAATCCTATAGGTAGGGGGAAAAAAGGAACATTACTAATAAACAATTTGCATAAAGTTACTTTCGAAAAGGTGATAGGAGAATATCACAGGCAAGAGCGCTTTATTTGGAAAAGGAAAAGTAAGAGTATAGTTAGACAGACACCCACATATATATTTACCTAGGACGGAATGAGGACTAACCCTGGCCACGGGTCAGTTTGGGAATAGGCGGGGACAAGGACCCTCAAGGATTCGGAAATGCCAGTAGGCGAGCAGGTACAGCTCAGGACAGTCAGGACAGGATACCCCTCAGGTTTTGGGTCAGGACTGGGCTCATCAAAGGGCACGACCAACACCTGCAGCTTCGGATGCAACGCCTGCGTTACCCCCTCTCTCTGCACGGAATCCGCCAGTAACCCCGATTGGGTTTTCGAATCTCCCAGCAAAGTGCTTCGCCAGCACTTAAGACTATTTCCACCCGTTGGAGTTTGTGGAAAATACGGACAGAGTGCTCCGCAGCGCTCTGTATCAATCACCTATAGAGTTCGTAGGGTCAGTGACAGGTCAGCTACTCGGACAAGTCGGACAATTTCTCTAAGCTAAACTAGACTAGTTATACTGTTTTGGGACCCCTAGACCACCCACAAATGTTGCAAGCGACAAGGTCCCATCCTTCAATTGGTCAAGAGAGGTGGTTAGGTCATTTTCACCTCCCAAATTCTATGTTCCCATAATTAATATTCATTTTTCAGTACCCACCCCTTGCATTCCAGTTCCCAGGGTATGAGAAAGGTGTAAGACAATAGAACACACATAAGACTTATACATTTGTATCAAATTTGGTACAGCCGAATTCTCTTCCCAGAGCATGGAAGATGTTCTCAGGCGCATCTCAGTTTCAGGAGCCAGCTGGCTTGGGTTTGCTTCTGCGCGGTTCGGCTTTTCCCTCATCACGTGACAGGGTTGTGGGAGGATTCAAATATGGCGTCGCTCCCCACTCCCAGGCCCCAAATACCCGGTACATGAAAAGTAAGCGAAAACAAATTAGAAACACAGAAAAAATGAATACACTGTCTACCATGAATAAGCTTCACTGCACCCCTTACTGTGTAATATCTATAGCATTTAGGGTTAATGCGAAAAGACAGATATGCAAAAGCGGCATGAGCTAGCAGAGAGCATGGTTAAAGTCAAGCGGCCATATTTAGCGACAATGCGCATGAGCCACAATATCCCTCCAAATTGCGAGTGCGTTACATCACATGGGTATGACCGACGCATGCGCAGACTGGATTTCTGCGAAGCGGCCATTCAGTAGTGCAAGCATCATTACAATTAATAAACATAGATGCGAGCTTCTCTCGGGCACCCGCGTGTACTGAAAAAGGTGAAAATTAAGACGGACAGGATTGGTTAATGCTTATTAGAGGTTAGACGAGGTTCATGAATGTAAGCAAGTCGCTTTACGTGCGAATCCTTGCTCCATCAATCCCCTCTTTGATGATATTTACTATCATCACTACAAATGGAAACAGATGCCAACCTCATTCTTGCATATCATTCATCTCTATCTCCACAAACTTGTTGTTGAGCTTTCTCCCTGCATCCTTATTAGGGTGAGAGTTTTTAGCTCTCTTATAAATTTCGTTCTTCAATTCTTCTAATTCTAGCTCATCAACATTTCTCTTCACTCCTCTTTTGTTCACTGTATATCGCTTTCTGCATTTTTGCCATCTGCAGCAGATAAAGATAATCAGTACAACCACACCTATTCCAGCTATTGGCATCAGTATTTTCCATAGAAGGTTTTTACCCAAGTTAGAAAACCAACTACCTACAGAGGAGAGACCATCAGTCAGTCTCATCCAGGAACTATCAACCTCCAATGGTTTGAGTTCTTTTTCCAGATTAGTTATGTTTCTTACATATTTCTTTATTTCAATGCTTTTATCAGGAATGTAAGTGCAACAATGTTGCGCCTTCAACATTCGGCAGACTCCGCCCTCTTTTGCCAATAGGGTGTCAAGAGCAAGGCGATTCTGTAAAACCATTGATCTGATCGCAACCATTTCCGTATTGACCAGCAGGAATCCAGCAGCAGTGTCAGTTCATAACCGATCCACTACCGTAGACAATTTGCAGATACGGTGAGTATTCAGAACTACCCCCATTCCAGGTATCAGTGCACTAAATATATCACCTATAATTTCTCCTAAGCTTTCACGTTTACTACGCACTAAGCCATTAGTATCTTCATTGCTTCCAGCAGCATTGTTCACATGGTATATCCTCGGGAAAACAATGCCAAAATAGCAGCTTCCATACCAGTGATCCGGCAATTTGAAATAAGCCTTGTTTCCACATATATAATAAATTCCGGGAAACACAGGTTCTGACCCATTTTTGAAACCCCAACCTCCAATTACCTTGTACTTATGTTCACACTCGCTGGAACCGATGAATACATTGTTATAATAACTAGTCTTTTCTCTATGAAGACAGAGTTTCCCTTTCCGTTCAAAATCCAGTAACAATGCAGGACTAGCTTCGCCTTCTGAGGTGCTTTCCATATTCTCTGCCCATCTAGGGATTCTATCCTTCTCATCAGTGGCCTTTTTCTGAAACTTTTCTCTCCTCCTTTCTGCCATTTTCAAAAACATCTTTTCCTGCTCCTGTAGGGAACAGGTCAGATTATTTTCTCTAGCTTCATTTAAGTCTATGTCACCTATGGTCAGGAAATATTCTCCCATATAACGGGTTACCTCGCTTCTAATATGTACAATGTTTAGATTTCCTCGAACAGGAAGTTCTGAAAAGATTACGTCAGTGTTTGAGTAGTAGTACTGTAAAGTGCTTCTATAGAATAAGCTTGCTAATATACTACAGGAAATTCCATAGGTCAGGGGTAAATGGTGATATGTCACGCTTTCAGCTACAGAAGTAGGTAGCTTCATACATACGTAACAATCTTCTATTTCCATAGCTTCTACATAGTGCACTAAAAGATTAGCGAAGACATTTAACTGAGTTCTGTTTTTCATTTTGTGAAAATGTAGTCCACCCTCATCTGATGCATCTAAGTCGGTTCGTTTTTGTGTCAGTACAGCAGTGTTGTCACGTCTTTCTACACTTCGTGGTGTTTCTTCCATCTGTACAGTTTCTGTGTCTAGAGTCTCCGGGTTAGTGGGGTACAAGTTAGGGTCTTTACTTATCATAAAAGGTATAAAAACTGGTAGTCCTATCCATATTATTATCAGTACGGCTATACTACAAAAACAGATTTTACAGCAGGTTTTACAACAGCTAAATTTGGATCTTCCATTTACACTTGAATCAGACATATTTGCTTACAGGTGGTTTTCCAACCCCTCTGGGTATCTCTTTACCAAAGGTTCTCTTAGGTTTTCTCAAGGAGGGTCTTCGTCAGAACTCCGATCAGTAATGGACTCTTCGTCACTATTGCCACTGTGGTTCGGCTCATCAATTTCTTCCAATACCAAGTAAGTCCATTCAGGGCTCCGATACAGTTTGTTTTGTTTCTTTACTCGTGAGCTTCGTCGGTTAGACTGGACTCGGGCTTCTTTTCGTTCACTGGCAGCCCTTTTTCGGTCTTCCAGTTTTTCTTCAACTGTTTTGATTCTCAGTCTCAGTCTTTTTATGTATCGGGGTTCATTCTTTTTCTTGAGCCTTTTAGTGGTCGTGGAGACTTGTCCTTCCTCGTGAACTCTCTTGTTTTCGTTTCGTTGTGGCACTCTTGTTTTGGCAGTGTCTATTTCCCTTCCTGTCTGACTAGTCCCAGGTCTTTCATAAGCTTCTTCTGCCTGGTCTCTAAGCTGGCCTTGTTCAGGTCTACTTTGTATTTGATCTTTATTTTCAGGTGATCTGGACTCTGCTTCCTGAACACGTTCGTCTATTTCTATCTGTTCCTGTTCATGCACTTCGATCTCTTGATTTTCTTCCGCATGAACTTCAGCTTTAACCACTATCTGTCCCTTTCCAGTTTCTGAAGTTTCAGGAGGAGTGTTGATAACTTGGTCTGTCCCTACTTGGCCTATTTCCTGATCAGGTTTCGGGTGTGTTTCGATGACCTGACCTTCGTCCTCTAATTCTGTCTCACCTTCACTATCCCACTCACTATCTAGGTAAGAATATTTTTGGGTTCTTATTGGGTCAAGAACTTGGTCGTCGGCAGAGAACCACTCAACGTCCTGACTTGAGCTCGGTAGTTCGATGTCAGCGGGATCTGGACTCTCTTCTGGAGTCTCCTCAGCCGCGCTACCTTCAGCTTCAGTCGCGTTTTCTCCTGTCACTGGCTTCGTATGGCTGGCTTGGATCCACTTCGGCACACCCGCACACTTCACAGCAGTGGTGGTGACAAGGATCACTTGTCTTGGCTTTCCCCACTTTGGTCCAAGGCAACTCTTCCGGGTGTGTTTCTTTAACACCACCCAATCACCAGGCCTCAAGTTATGTGCTGGAGATGTAGGCCATTCGACAGCAGTCTCTCCAATCTGGTGAGAGATAGAACGCACTTGGTCACCCAGCTGCCTGCAGTATTCTAGCACCAAATCATCAGAAATACTTAGCAGTTTGTGTCCAGGTACCCATGCCTGTCGCATTACTCTTCCCATTAGCACCTCATGGGGACTTAGGCCTGTTTTCCGGTTTGGAACACTTCTCAAACTCATCAGCACAAGGGGCAAAGCTTCTATCCAGTTCATTTTGGTGGAATCACACACTTTTGCCAGTCTGGACTTGATGGTGCCATTCACTTGTTCAACTATTCCAGAAGCCTCTGGATGATATGCACAGTGCAACCTTTGCTTCATTTTAAACGCTGTACAGAGTTCTTTGAAGGATCTCGTTAGAAAAATGCCCACCTTGGTCTGTTTCGATCGTTTCTGGAATTCCAAATCTAGGTATCAATTCTCTGAGTAATAGTTTGGCTACACTTATGGCATCATTTTTCTTTGCTGGGTAGGCTTCCACCCATCTAGAAAATAGGCAAACTATGACCAGGACGTATCTGTACCCTTTGCACATGGGCAATTGGATAAAGTCCGCCTGCATCCTGATAAAGGGACCTTCTGCCTTCCCAATCGTACTTTGCTCCACTACTGTCTTCTTTCCTGCATTGAATTGCTGACACACTAAGCACCTCTGGCAAAGCTTTTCCGCAGTGCCCCTGAATTTTGTGTTACGGAATACCTTGTCAAACATACGGCACATTGCATCTCTCCCAATGTGTGTGTCCTCATGTATGATCCTAGCCATTGGGGCTACCAAACTGTCTGGTAATACAGGCACACCTGTTTTGTAAATCATGACACCATCCTCATCTCTCGGTGTACATTCATCCTTCTCCCACCTGTCTTTCTCCTTTTGGTCTGTTGCCTGTTGTATGTCTCTCAATTCCTCCCAGGTAGACACACCTTCAAACATCATAAGTTGGCAGCTGTTTCCACCTCCCCACAATTTGATTTTTAGGGACATTTTGTATCGGGAGCAGTATTGGGAAATTTGGTCAGCGTATCGGTTTCCGGCTGTCACATCATCACTTCCAGACCTGTGAGCAGCACACTTGACCACAGCCAATTCTTGGGGTAATTGGATCGCTTCCAGTAAGTTCTGTACCACCTTTCCATTTCTGATAGGGGTACCTGCGGAAGTCATGAATTCTCTTTGTAACCATAGTTGGCCGAAGTCATGAACAACCCCATAACAGTACTGACTGTCAGTATAAACAGTTATCCTTTTGCCTTTTCCTAGTTTACAAGCTCTTGTTAATGCGATTAATTCCGCTACTTGTGCAGATTTTACATCGCACAGGTAAGATGCTTCCAAGATTGTCTCCAACGTAACTACAGCATAGGCAGCACTCAGACCTCCATCCTCATGTCTTAAACATGAGTCATCTACAAACACCATTAGATCTTCATCCAGTAAGGCTATTTCTTTGATATCAGGACGTGGCTTGGTGCTAAATTCAGTTAGGTCCATGCAGTTATGCTCAACTTCATCTTCTTCGATATCTAGGGGGATGGGCAACAGTGTTGCGGGGTTCAATGTATTACACCTGGAGATGATTACATTTTCAGCACCTATAAGAATTCTCTCATACTTAGTCAGCCGACTAGGGGTGAGATACTGGGTCTTGGTTCGGGTCAGTAAGATCACAACAGAATGTGGAACATATACAGTGACAGGGTGTCCCATAACAATGTTCTCACTCTGTTCTAGACTTGCACAAGTAGCAGCTACTGCTTTCAGGCATCCGGGTAATCCAGCAGCCACTGGATCCAGAGTGGCCGAAAAGTAGGCCACTGGACGTCTATTCAGTCCATGTTCCTGTGTTAGGACTGAGAGTGCACAATTGTCTCTTGTATCACAGAACAGTTCAAAGTTCTTGGAATAGTCAGGCATTCCCAAGGCAGGGGCGGAGCACAGGCAATTTCGCAATTTTACCCAGGCGTTCATGCTTTCATCATCCCAACTAACTGGGTCTTCCACCCCCTTCTTGGTCATTTTTATCAAGGGTTTGGCTAGAGCTGCGAATCCTACAATCCATTGCCTGCAGTACCCTACAACTCCTAGGAACATCCTTACTTCTTTCTGGGTTCTGGGTAGATCCATTGCTCGAATTATTTTGATCCTCTCTGTAGTAACTTTCCGGATCCCTTTTTCTATCTGGTGCCCCAGATATTTCACAGAATTTTTACAGAACTGTAATTTGTCTGGCGACACTTTATGTCCTCCCTTGCCTAGGTGATTCAATAGGGCAATGGTATCAATGACACAGTCGGTTTGGCTTTTGGATGCCACCAGAAGGTCATCTATGTACTGTACCAAAACAGACTCCTTTGACAGTACTAGAGATTCAAGGCATTTCCTTAGAATCTGGTTGAAAATTGAAGGACTTTCAGTGTACCCCTGGGGGACACGATTCCAGACATAGATATGGCTGTCAAATTCAAAACTAAAAAGGAACTTGCTCTCGGGATGCAATGGGATGGAAAAGAATGCATGGCACAAGTCAATGACAGTGAACCATTCCGCATCCCAAGGAATCTGATACAGTATCACTGCGGGGTTGGGCACAATGGGACAGCAAGGTACAACAATTTGGTTCACCTTGCGCAGGTCCTGCACTACCCGGTACTTTCCGCTAGGCTTTTTGATTCCAATTATGGGCGAATTACAGGGACTGCTCATTACTTCCTGTATGATGTTTGCTTCAAGCAACCTGTTTATTTCAGTCGCAACTCCAGCTTTTACATCTGCACTCATGTTGTACTGTCTGGTTCTGGGGTAAACAGCATTTGTTTTTATTGCTATTTTAACTGGGTCTACATTTGCCATTAAGCCTACATCTTTCCCAGTGAAATCCCACACTTCAGGAACCACTTTTAGCTGTAGTTCTTCGGGTAAGTCTTTAATGGACAGGAGGTTAACTTCTGTGTCTGGTTTTAGTAACATCAATTTGTACAGGCTATCTTCATCTGGGGTCTGAATTTCGACGCCATTTGGTGTGCAAAAGATGGTGCAGTTCATTTTGCACAACAAATCTCGTCCTAGCAGGTTCACGGGACTGGAGTCACAGACCACAAATCTATGCATTTCCTTGAAATTTCCAATGGAAATCTCCATGGGTTCAGTTACTGGAGTACTGATTATTTGATTTGAAACACCCACTACTTGGATGGCTTCTCCCGAGAGGGGTAGGTTAGGAACATCCACTGTTCTAACAGTGGAACGGGTAGCACCAGTGTCCAACAGAAAGGTGACGTCTTTACCTTCAACCTTTCCTTCAATGTATGGTCCTGTCTGGTCTACCGGTAAGGAGGCGCCAAGTACGCACTCCTTGTCCTCCCCCCTCAGGCCCCGTCAGTATTGATCATCACAAAGAAAAGAATCGTTTAACAAAAACTGTGAAGCTGCTGCACTCCTTTCATTCTCTCCTTCCCACACTTCGGCCCTTTCATTCTGCTGAGCCTGATTTTTATAATTCTGTCTAGGAGCGCGAGGCAACGGAGGCTGCTTTACCTGTGGTTGGTTCTTCCGTGTCCCCTCTTTCTGCACCTGCGGATTTAAACCATTTACGGGGGCATTACCAGCCAGCAAATGTGGACACTCGTCTCTCCAATGCCCTATCTGACCGCACCCGTGACAGGGGAACTTCTTCATAGCCTCTTCCCGACTCATTTTTACCCGGGGTTTTCCTCCTCCCCCAGCAGTGGGACTTTGTGCATTATTACTATTCAATTTACTTAACTGTTTTTCTTGCTGTTCTGCCAATTTCACTTGTGCCCACATGACCTTTTCTTTAAGGGCTTTCTTTTCGTTCTCTATTTCATCTTCGCAATACTTGGCATATTTTAGGACATCATCTATGGGCTTACCTTGCCAACTGATTTTATTATCCCGAATCCACTGTGATATCTCAGGTCTCAATCCTAACACGAATCGGTAACTGAAATGACTCATATCTTTCATGTCCACGTTATCGATTCCACTGTAAGTTTTGAACACCTGCAGTAACCTTTCATAAAAGGAGTGGACGGTTTCATCGCGCTCTTGGGTAGTTCTATCTATCCGGGTCCAATCAGTTTCCGTTGCGGGCACCTTTTTCTTCAGGTATTGTATGACTTGGTCATACTTTCTCATTACCTCAGGTGAGGGAGCTCCGGTTTTGGAGTCTCTCTCATATTCATCTTTTGGCCAGTCAATTTCAATTTTGCATTCGGTCCACAAATCTACAGGTACCACAATGTCGAAAAACCCATCCAGGTCTTCCAGAAGACATTTCTGAACTTTTATGAAACGTTCAACCTGTCTGTACCAGTCGACTGGTTTCTCCCGCAGTTTTGGAAAGTCATTCGTGAATGACACAATGTCTTGTCGGGACCAAGGGACGTGGACATATTTCCCCCCAGGTACTTCTCTCATGGGACACAATTTTTCTGCTGGACCTACTTCTTTTAGTACATATTCTGAGGTCGGGGTTTTAGCCTTATTATCCTCCCTTTTCTTTGCCCACCGGGTTTTCCATTTCTCCACGTCTCCCCATTTCTGTAGGATTTTCAGTAATTCCTTTATTTGGGTTTGTTTTCCTGACACATTCATGTTCTCTAAGTCCCTGTCAGAAAAGTCTGCTCTGTAAGGTTTCTGAAGAACTTTGGAGCGACTAACATCAATTCCCATGTCAGCGGCAGTGTCCATTAATCTCTCATGGAGCAATCTAGTCTTCCGGGTAAGGTTTTTGCTGATAAACAGTAATTCGTCTTCATTAAAGGAGTTTAACCTGTCCAATCCTATATTACCGGCCATTAGTTCCTCTATTTCTATCCTTAGTTTATAGATTTCTAAGGGTTTTGGTTGGGGTGTGTCCTTTTCTAACTCTTTGGTCCATCTATCCAACTCTTCTGGAGTTACCACAGTGGCACTCCTGACCCCTGAAGTGGTTTCAATCAGGACCTCCTTTGCCCTAGCTTGACTCCTTGCCCTTGGCACACTTGTTCCCGGTTCCCTTATGGGCAGATCCATTAAGGAAATCACAGACTCACATTCACTTTCTTGATCATCGACTATGAGCGGCTCTTTTCTTGGGGGAGGAATGATAGGAGTTGGTACAATTGGAGTTATAATAGGAGTTCTTGGACTAGCCATTCTATCCCCATAAAGAGGTATAGCAGGACCAATCGTTACCGGGATAGTCAATGAATCTGGACTGGGATTTATCTGGGCTATGGTCTGAATTAACTCAATCCGCTGTCGGTTCAGGGCTTCCTTTTCTCGTTCACGCAAAACCCTTTCTGAAGATTTGTCATGCATTACTTGGGGTACTAATGTAAGGTAAATATTTGGGGCAGTCGGAAGGACCAAACTTGGTCGGTCTTCCCCAAAAGGTCGGTAATTCGGGACTGCGGTGCTAGGTCTGCAAAACCCATCACTATCACTGGCTTTACTTTCCGTACCCGTTACATCTGTCTCACTGGCCCTCCTACATCTTGGATATTTAGAAAACAGGTTTTGTGAATTCAAAGATTCGGGTTCCGCAACATAGGGAGGTGGGTTTTTCATCAATAAATCTTCTAGGTGCTCATCTTCTGAGTCCCCCACGGTCATCAAGTGTCGGCTTTTCTCCGTACACTTCCTTTTCCCCTCTTCGAGTACCCCAAACATTGGAAACAGTCCCTCAACCATCATATTCTGTCTCCACTGTTGCATCTTTTTCTCTTTAGTTTCTTTTTGGACCTTTCGATACCACTTACTCACTCCCTTATCCATTCGGGTTCTGTCTCGTTCTAGAGCTTCAATTTCCCACTCCTCTAATGCTTCATATTGAGTTAATCTAGGTCGGGGATGCAATTCATTCATTCGGGTTCTTAAGTTAAACAGGATCCTACCATTAAAAGTACCATTAATGGGAAATGCTAAGACTCCATCGTCTTCTGTGTACCTTACCCAGTTCTCCAACCATACACAGGTATGGTACCCTTTATCAAACATCATGAAGGAGGCGGGAGTATTTGGAGGTGGAATGATCACACCCTCCCTGGTTCGTATGGGCTTGTCTTTCTTGAAATAGTTTTTAATCTTTTCGGCAAATGACAATTTTCTCTTTCCTCCGTACATATTGTAAGGTCTACCTCTTAGCATCTGCTCCTTATAAAAACCTAGACTCTGAGGATTAGGCAAGAATTCAGGATACCACATACACTTTTCCAGACTCGCTTCTAACTCGGCTTGATTAATTTTGTTTACCTTTGTGCTTCCAATGCTAGCGCAACTTTTATTTCGCGACAACCAATCAACACAGTGATTGCAAAAACCCTTGTCCAATGGGTGCTCGGCCTTTCGCGAGACGCGGTCTCACGCTCCGGCACTCACCCCTCCCTTACAATTTCAGCTCCACTACGCGCCTGCTGTCTTGACTAATAACAGCGCGGCACGGAGTGACGTCAGAGCAGCCCTCCGACTGACTCCCTCCTTCACAAGGTAACGGAAACTTTGAATTTTTCTTAAAGTGCAAGTGCTAAACTTAGTCAACAACACGTAACGTTTGCCGCTGTGTCTGAGTGTTCTAAAAAGAGAGAAAGTTTTTCTTTCGCTACAAGTAAACCACTTCTTTCTACTTTTCATTCACTCCGGATAGACTTCTCTGTCTAACCTCCCACACGAGCAATATAGAACCTGCTACTTCTCTGACTTATCCACTTCTTTCCGGGATATATACTAAGTCAGGCTTTCACCAGCGGACTACCTTGCTTACCATTCAAGCTTCGGAGACCCTATTACTCCTTCCGCATGTGACCCTTACTAGGTGATATCACAATGGAAGTTTTATACAAAGGATTCGTAGCTATCATTTATTCAGATTCAAAAAGATCCTAATTAGCGCTTCCGGTCCTTCCTAAACATGCACTAATAACTCACAACAAGCGACCTCATCAGCTAACCGGATTCTGCTCACCGTTAGCTATAGACTTCCCCGGGGATTCGGACTACACTAAACGCTCACGGACAATGTTGTTAATATTATATATAATACTTATAGCAGCAATGCAAAATCATTTACATATATATAAAAATCCTTTAAAACATTTGCGCAATATTTGAAGCAATATAAAATTCTTAGCAGCACATTTTTATTTTCACGGTTTATTTAGTTAACTATCTTGTCTACCTATCTTAACTAGTCCTAACCATAACTCTGCTGCCAGAAAATTACTGATAGAGCGCGCAGGTCACCCGGGTCACTATTTTACCAATTTCCACGCACTGGGCCCTGGCGTGCATACGAATGACTGAGTTTGCGTGAACCGGGTGATTTTCCACACGCTACTATGAGTAATTCGGGGTGACTATCTCACCACTTACTATTCATGTACCTGACTTACCACAGGCACATTACTCCTGATGGATCAGGAGCTAGCAGTGGACAAGTAGCAAGATTCCTAAAAGGAATAAAATACCTTATACATACAGTACATGTAATAACACTAGGTGATACGTAATGACCACAGACACCTGATGGAGTTTAAAAAGTTTATATATGAAGATAGTTTTCAGAATGCGTATGCCATAAGTAACAGGCAGATACAAATTAGAACATCAATGATAAAGATCATAACAAAAATGTAGCTATGGATTAAGGCAAGCACCATAGATTACTAAGAAAAATACTATAGGGTATGAGCAATTGGGAACATGCTATTCAGTACGAATTTAAGCTAAGGCAGGGGGCGTGAGACAGACCTAATATGTGTACTAATAGTCTTTAAACTAATTCCTAAACCTTATGCTATTCTTACTAAGATCACAGCAACCATACTAACGGGAAGGGATAATGGAACAAGCTAAATATGCAATCAGTTTTAATAATCCTATAGGTAGGGGGAAAAAAGGAACATTACTAATAAACAATTTGCATAAAGTTACTTTCGAAAAGGTGATAGGAGAATATCACAGGCAAGAGCGCTTTATTTGGAAAAGGAAAAGTAAGAGTATAGTTAGACAGACACCCACATATATATTTACCTAGGACGGAATGAGGACTAACCCTGGCCACGGGTCAGTTTGGGAATAGGCGGGGACAAGGACCCTCAAGGATTCGGAAATGCCAGTAGGCGAGCAGGTACAGCTCAGGACAGTCAGGACAGGATACCCCTCAGGTTTTGGGTCAGGACTGGGCTCATCAAAGGGCACGACCAACACCTGCAGCTTCGGATGCAACACCTGCGTTACCCCCTCTCTCTGCACGGAATCCGCCAGTAACCCCGATTGGGTTTTCGAATCTCCCAGCAAAGTGCTTCGCCAGCACTTAAGACTATTTCCACCCCTTGGAGTTTGTGGAAAATACGGACAGAGTGTTCCGCAGCGCTCTGTATCAATCACCTATAGAGTTCGTAGGGTCAGTGACAGGTCAGCTACTCGGACAAGTCGGACAATTTCTCTAAGCTAAACTAGACTAGTTATACTGTTTTGGGACCCCTAGACCACCCACAAATGTTGCAAGCGACAAGGTCCCATCCTTCAATTGGTCAAGAGAGGTGGTTAGGTCATTTTCACCTCCCAAATTCTATGTTCCCATAATTAATATTCATTTTTCAGTACCCACCCCTTGCATTCCAGTTCCCAGGGTATGAGAAAGGTGTAAGACAATAGAACACACATAAGACTTATACATTTGTATCAAATTTGGTACAGCCGAATTCTCTTCCCAGAGCATGGAAGATGTTCTCAGGCGCATCTCAGTTTCAGGAGCCAGCTGGCTTGGGTTTGCTTCTGCGCGGTTCGGCTTTTCCCTCATCACGTGACAGGGTTGTGGGAGGATTCAAATATGGCGTCGCTCCCCACTCCCAGGCCCCAAATACGCGGTACATGAAAAGTAAGCAAAAACAAATAAGAAACACAGAAAAAATGAATACACTGTCTACCATGAATAAGCTTCACTGCACCCCTTACTGTGTAATATCTATAGCATTTAGGGTTAATGCGAAAAGACAGATATGCAAAAGCGGCATGAGCTAGCAGAGAGCAGGGTTAAAGTCAAGCGGCCATATTTAGCGACAATGTGCATGAGCCACAATATCCCTCCAAATTGCGAGTGCGTCACATCACGTGGGTATGACCGACGCATGCGCAGACTGGATTTCTGCGAAGCGGCCATTCAGTAGTGCAAGCATCATTACAATTAATAAACATAGATGAGAGCTTCTCTCGGGCACCCGTGTGTACTGAAAAAGGTGAAAATTAAGACGGACAGGATTGGTTAATGCTTATTAGAGAATAGACGAGGTTCATGAATGTAAGCAAGTCGCTTTACGTGCGAATCCTTGCTCCATCACCTGTCTCTACAAAATTGTGGAAAAATACTGGAGTTCCATAGCGGTGAAAAGTAGCTAATTTTTGGAATTGCCATTGATCTTTGCACTAGCTTCCAGACCTACCACATCTAAAACCTTATACCGCATTTTCTTGTAATAGCGCCTATCAGTTGTCCGCAACAGAAGCCCCAGGGCTTCTCTGCCCAGAAACAATCCAAAGGAGAATTTTGATTGCCAAATGGGTTGTCAGAAAGATTTGTGGCAGGATCAAATATTATTGCCATCTGGCTTAACAGACAGGCCCAATGGTTAAATCGAATATTGGGAATCGCCAACCCCCCTCTTTCCTGTGGAAGAGACAAATATTTCATAGAACGCCTGATTTTACCATACTGCCAGATAAAATTCCTAAAAACTGCCTCTTTTGATTTTATCAAGCCCTCCTCGATCAGAAACGGGATCGAGCAAAAGAGATACAGAATCTTGGGGAGCATGGTCATTTTCAGTACATTAGCTCTCCCTATTATAGACAGATGTAGGGTGTCTAGTCTTTTAAGGTCTGCTGCCATTGATTTTAACCCCATCGACGCACAGTGGAGTCACAGTGGAGCTGCACTAATGACGAGCTGAGCTCGTCATGTATAATGGATATGAAGACCCTTCAGCACAGCAGGGGAATTGCTGTAGCATCGATGTGGTTAAAAGCGGGGTAAAGTTATCTTTTATAATTGTGTCTGTCGTGGCACTGATCCTAACTCCTAAACAGACCACTGAAACAGACTATCTTACATCGTGCCTTCTGATCTTGTTAGTACAAATTATCTGGGTCTTGCTTTCATTCAGAAGATACCCGGTACAGCGTTCGAATTCCCTGGCTATCCCTGTAATAGCTGTCAGAGCCCTGTCTGGTTCCGGGGTGATTATAGCCAGGTCGTAGGCATAGGCCAACAGCTTGGTCTCGAACCTATTAAAAACTACTGGCTTGATATCATCACAACCTAATATTCTCCGTACCAGAAGGGTCTATTTACAGGGCGAAAAGAATTGGTGAACAGGGACATCCCTGACGAGATATACATTTCTCCTGAACTGCCTCCCATTATCTGAATTCTAGCCTTAGGATCCGAATACATGGCCTTGATAGCTCTCATAATTTTAGGGTCAAAGCCCCTTTGTTTCAATATCCACGTGACGCGGTCAAAGGCCTTTTCCACGTATAGGATGATCATGGCCATTTGTCCCCCCGTCTCAGCCTGCCCATCGAAAAGTGTGATGGCCCACTAATATGGTCAGAGTTCCCTTGACCTCAGATAAACCCATGGTGCTATGGGGAAACCAGATAGCCTATGACCCTTCCCAGCCTTTTAGCTAGAACCTTGGCATAGATCTTGGTGTCTGTATTGATGAGGGATATTGGACGATATGATCTGGTGTTCTCTTTAGGTTTCCATTTTTTATGAAACACAATAATATTCAGTAGTATAGGGGCAACCTCATTCTGGATACTCTTATTGTAGTGGGATACTAACCAGCCTGCATCCTTTCCTGCTGCTAACTCCTGTAGTGCTTCCAACACTTCACCTATTACCAGGTCATTATCCAGCACTTCTCTGTCCAGATTATATAGGCCTATATCCTCAAACTCCAAGCTAGCAGCATCTGATACAATCTCTTCTTTATACAATTTTTAATAAAAGTTTTTAAATGCTTTTAGAATATCAGCTGGCTCCATGTAGTTCTGACTCCCCTCCTGTATATTTGATATTATATTCTTGCTGCTTCCTTGCCTAATCCAGAGTGCAAATAATTTGCCCGCCTGCTCTTCTGTCTCATAGACCTTACCCCTGTGAGTTTGATATTCTTCGACAGCTTTCTGAGCTTTCCATTTATGTAACTCTGCTTTGATGGTAAGAATCTTCTGATGGCTCCTCGAAGCATTGTTCCCCTGCCGGATATCCCTCATATGTTGGTCCTCTGCCGCTGCTAGCTGGCAAACCAATTTCTCATTCTCTTGCTAAGCCTCTTTCTTTAGCCTAGCAGAGAAGCTAATTGCTTCAACTCTCAAAGCTGCCTTAAATGCATCACAGACATTGTTCCTGGAAGCGCTGAAAAAATTCATGTCATAATAGCCCTGGACCCATTTTCTTAAATGCTCTACAAATCTGGGATCAGATAATAACTTCCTCTCAAAAGGCCATCTTGAGGGGCTTTTATTTAGAGTATCCCAATTGTATTGCAAAATTAATGGACTGTGATCGGACATTATTTTCTGCAGTTTATTGATGCTAACTCTCTTCACTTCTATGGAGGAAACCAAGAAATAGTCCAACTTAGTATATTTCCTAAATGGGCAGGAAGAGTACGTGAACCCCGGGTTATTAGGTTCTTTGGGCCATATTATCAAGCCTGGGCGATAGAAGTATCGCCACTTTATCGGCAGGAAACTGCTGATAAAGTGGCGATAATGGGCTTGATAATATGCTCTATGGAATTCCAATCAAAGCTCATGATAGATGAGAAGGACATCTAACATGTGCTTCGATTGGAATTCCATAGAGCATATTATGAAGCCCATTATCGCCACTTTATCGGCAGTTTCCTGTCGATAAAGCAGCGATAATTTTATCGCCCAGGCTTGATAATATGCCCCTTTGTTCCCATCAACTGTGTTTTTTGCAATTTTCACCCCGAGTGGGCTGGGTATGCTCAGACGTGAGTCCCAGGCTCTCCACATCACTGGAGTCAAGCTATCCAGGCTGAAAAAGGCTGATAGCTAGAAACCGGTCCTTGGATGCTTGATTCCGGTCTAGGAAAGACATTGCTTGGTAGTTCTGGCTGGACTGTTCCCATGAGGCACAGGGTCAAGGCTGATTTGCATATAGCCATTGTCTGACCTAGGGTGGTGTGGAGTGCAAAAAATGATGGATTTAGGCCCAGATCTTTGTACTGGGGTGAATGTAAGACATTGTTCTGCATTCTGTCCATCAACTGTGTTTTTTGCAATTTTCACCCCGAGTGGGCTGGGTATGCTCAGACGTGAGTCCCAGGCTCTCCACATCACTGGAGTCAAGCTATCCAGGCTGAAGAAGGCTGATAGCCAGAAACTGGTCCTTGGATGCTTGATTCCGGTCTAGGAAAGACATGGCTTGGTAGTTAGGGCTGGACTGTTCCCATGAGGCACAGGGTCAAGGCTGATTTGCATATAGCCATTGTCTGACCAAGGGTGGTGTGGAGTGCAAATAAATGATGGATTTAGGCCCAGATCTTTGTACTGGGGTGAATGTAAGACATTGTTCTGCATTCTGTTCATCAACTGTGTTTTTTGCCTTTGTTCCCCCAGACATCTGCCATCCTCTGTGAAACAATCAATGAACTCAATGCTCGGAATACCCTAGGCTTACGACCTACATAAGCAGCCTTATTTGTAAAGTCAGCATAAATATTCAAATCTCCACACACTATAATAGGTCACGACCAGTTTGTTAATTCAACTTCTAAATAATCAAATACCTCAGTATCGTCCTAATTGGAGCCATAGATCGTACATATTGTAAATCCTAAGTCAAGTTCTACCAATACCCACCTCTCTAAAGTATCTGCCAAGTGGCACTTTGCCCCTCCCAGAGTGGATTTAGCCACTATTGCCACCCCTCTAACTGTGGATGTTTGTGAGGAACAAGCCAATAAATTGAAGCCTCCTATGCTTAACAGATGTTTTTTTGCCCACTGTAGATGGGTCTCCTACAAACATAACACATCTGTATGATTTGACCTAACAAAATGGCTCAACCTTTGCCTCTTCCTCCAATCATGTAAGCCCCCAATATTGACTGTACATATCTTAAGTTTCCCCATTTGTCCCTACTGGGCTGTCACATCTCTTTTGCATCAGCTCATGCAACTGTTTAAATACAGAAAGCCCTAAACCACAAAAAAAACAAAATAGCACCAGGTATTTTTTCTTTTTTAAATTTCCCCCCTTCCTTCCTAGCCCCAACCACCCCCTCCCCCATCCTTCTCCCCACCTCCCCCCACTCCCGCCACCCTCATGAAACGCTCAGACCTAGGTCTGTAAATGTGATGTATGTAGCATTAGAGGCCTGGGTCTTTCAAGGCCAATCAATATATCTTTACATTACCCCCTCATTCCTAACAAATCAAAAATTAAAAAAAGGATGATCAGAACCAGCAAACCACCATTTATATAAATCTTATACTCCTTAGCCCCCCCCTCCACCCAACCTACCCTTAGACTATAGATCCCAAGTGTCCAGACTCCCTTACATTCTTTCAAATTCCCTTTCCTACATTCTCCTTAGCAGAATAAGAAAAAATCTTTATTTGTCCACAGCATCCAAGTATTATCTAGCTTTTATCTCAGAAGTGAATTACCAGGTATGTCCATCATGGATCACCTTGAGTTGTGCCGGGTTAATAAGGTAGATCTGAATAGTCTTCCCCTGAAACAGTTTTATTAACTGCCTCAATCTCCAGCGTCTCTCTTCCGTGGAATGGCAGTAGTCGGGGCGAACAAAAAACGAGACCCCCCCACTTGACCTCTTTGCTTCTGGTCTGGCCTTCTCTGAGATTTCCTGCCGCTTGAGAAATTTCCAAAGAATACAAGAATCGCCTGTGGTTTATCCCCTTCTCTTGCTTGGGCTCGTGGCTTAAACAGGGTGCGGCATGCTCTTTGGACTTCGGCTGACCAATTCCATTCAAGCAGCTCCGGGAAGGCGGACCTAAACAGATTGATTATATGTGCCCTAGTGTCCGACCCTTCCACCCCTTCTGGGACCCCCAACACCCTGAGGTTATTCCTCCTTTGCCGGTTCTCAAATTCCTTCAGCTTCCACTGGATATCCTTAATTTGCAAGCCTTGAGCCTCCACCTGAGTTGATGTGCTGGCCGCTTCTACTTATTTCCTCAAGGTTCATCACCCTCTCACCTACATTTATACATGCCTTGGAGAGTTTCCTGACAACACCTTGCATTTTTCTCATTGCGGCCTGCACCTTACAGCTGTTCTGGTGCGTTTCTTCCCTGTGGGAGAGGATGGCCTGATGTATTACCTCCAGCATGGGGAGAGAAGCGCCAGTTTCCAGAGGAGGTTTGCCTGAAAGTGGGGTAGCAGATGAATGGTCCCATTTCAAATCCCTTGACCTTGTTTAGCTGATGGCATATTGTTTTTTTTAGCTGTTATGGGGAGGTCTATATCACTATCCTCAGGGTCTGAATCAAAATTACTGTCCCATGGTGATGAACTCCGATCATCGTCAGACCACTTTGCCCCCTCGGAGATGGAGAAGAAACAATCGCTGGTCTCCTTATCTTTATCAAGATCAATTCTATCCTTATGTACTGGTAGGTCAGTTACCTACATCGCATTGCTAATCTCCAACATAGGGGCAAGTTGCTGTAAACTCATTCCATCTACTACTCCTCCAAGTATAGAAGCCTTATCCAGGATATCTGTACTTTTGTCATTGCTTTCAGCATTTTGAATTAACCCCGCGAGGGCCAGTATCCCTCTGGGCATATCCGCTTTGCCCGACCCCCACATTAGAAACTGTTAGATGGGCATTCCCCTTTTTACTGATATCACGGCTGGGGGGTCCACAGCATCAGCCCCCAGCCTTTCGTGCGGAGCAGTGTCCCCTGTGTCCCTTATATATAAAATGGATGAGGTGCCTTGTGAACCGTCATGGGTCTTGCTAGGGCTCACCTCTTCATTGCCCTTTCCTCTCGTGTCCTTCTCAGCGTTTGGTACCTCTGCCTCCCCTGCTGCCTCAGTCAGTGGCTCCTTCTCACACACCAACAAGTCAGCTACTGAGGGGCCGGCTGGACGATTCTTACCCGATGCCCCGCTTCTCCCCCTCCTCGGCAGATCCGGTGTGAGCGTCTGCTGTGGGTCTGTTTGCTCGAGAATGTTTGAGCCTGCGGTTTCTTCGCCTCACAATTTTCTGGCAGCGTCTGCCTTGGAGCCGGCGGGATTCGCTGCCATCTTAGGGGCCTTTCTTCTGCTGTTCTGTGGACTCACCAGGTGAAGCAGGTAATTCAAAACAGAGCGTCTAATTATCCGTAGCCCAATCTTCGTCAGTATCGCCCAGAGTCTGTTACACGGGCTATGTAGCAACATAGAGGAGTGGGAAGGGTACCTCGAGTGATTAGCTGTAATTAGCTGCTTTCAATGGTCCTGTAGGGGTCTTCACATTACGACCTGACCCAGAGCGGCTCGCTAGTGCTGCTGTCGACCTTCTAAGTGGTCGCCATCTTGCTTCCCCGCCACTCACCCCATCACAACCATTGGCTTTTCAGATGGCACTACTCAAAAAAAAGCCCACACCCTTTAGAAACAATCTCAAATGATTTTGTTAACCACCATTACTTGACTGGTGTTTAGGAGCGAGAGACTGCAGGAAATGCAATCCAAAGCCTTTGTGGCCTCAGATAAAACTGGCAACAGCAGGCAACAACTGCCTCTTCCAATAACTTTGTGCAAAGTATACCATCTGAAAATGATTATATTAGTTTTCTCCCAGGTTTACTTCAGCAGCACTACAACAAAGAAGGCCAGCAAAAAACATGGTTTGGCTCTTTATCCAGCTTCCAGCTGGTTAGAAAAGAAAACCAATGTTTAGGAGGTTGTGCCAGAAACCTCTCTACACATTTAAGACTGGCTAATATTGAATGGGAACAACCAGAACCTGGAGTGTCCTGAGGGCTATTGAGGGCTATGCAGCCAAACTGCATAGTGTGTGCAAAGATGCAGAAGAAGTGAGCAGTAGCAGTTTTTCTTGTAGCAGAGGAAGTGCTACAAGAAAAACTAGAAATCATGCAGCATTTTAGGATGTACTGCAAACACTGTAATACGGTTGTGGTTTGTGGTAAATTTAATAGAAGACTATATACATGGGCCATGGAACAAAATCTGCAAACAGAACACAAAGTCTTGTATAATATTAACAAAGTGTTGAAAAAAGTTTTTAAAAAGTATGAAACAATATAGATTTTTCTTTTACAAAAACAGTACTTAATATGTTGATTACTAGTCTTTTCTTTTGCAAATCTCCCGGACTTGCTTTTTGGAGGGGTGCAGGGCGATGGTGGTGTCAGTTTTAAAAAAACAAAGGTGAAAGTGACCTTACAGTTAGGCATTAGCAGAAGACAAATTCTAACATTTAAAAACCCCCAAAAAATATATATTTTACTGAGCCATCTATAACTTACGCCCACAATGCAGTGACATCACTGAAAACATCAACCATCATACTCTTCCTCAAATTATTAAATAAATAGCTAGATCATTAAAAAAAATAGGTACTTAAGGGTCCACAAATATAGCATAGATTGGCGATATGTACATGAGTATATTCATTTAATTAGAAACTGTATTAATGGACACACGTCTGATTCAGTGTGGTGAAAGATATACAGTGCAAACGTTAGCTTCCAGTAAAGGTTTAAGTAGATTATTGTGATTACCAATACTTGATGACCGCCAACCTCTTTTTTATGGTCTGTTTTCTATTTTCCACATCCAACATCCCACTATATTGTCTCTGGGCCCGCTTCACAGTACTAACTTAAGACAAAATCCTAAATGTACTACCATTTTGGTATTCACGGAAGGCACTTACTCATTCTGGAATTCACAGAAGGGACTTACTCACTTCGGTATTCACAGACGTTAGGAGTCCTAACTTTAGGACTCCTAAATGCCTTCTGTGAATACCGAAAATCTTAAAGTTAGGATTCTTTGCAGTTTAGGAGTAGTAAAATTAGGACTCCTAACTTTAGGACTCCTTAATGCCTTCTGTGAATACCAAAAGTTTTAAATGTAGGATTTTTCTCAGTTTAGGAGTAGTAAAGTTAGGACTCCTAACTTTAGGACTCCTAAATGCCTTCTGTGAATACCAAAAGTTTTAAATGTAGGATTTTTCTCAGTTTAGGAGTCCTAAAGTTAGGACTACTAACTTCTGTGAATACCAAAATGAGTAAGTGCCTTCTGTGAATTTGTCTTAAGTCAGTTCTGTGAATCAGGCCCTCTGTGTCGGAATAGAAGCAGAAGCTCATTTATAACCAGGGGTGCAGCTTCATCCCTTTGTGCCTTTGTTCGGGTGTGGTGCAGCATTCTGGCCCAGTGTTTGCGCAGCATTGTTAGATACGCTGTCTTTGCATTTTATCTATAATTAGAATTCCACTTGTGTGTACTGTGAGCGCAGTGCTTGCTAGTGAGAAGGCAGGGAAGGAGTCCGGAGGTGTCTCTGATGTGTTGAGGCATGTTTATGTGGGCAGAGCCAATAAAGGAAGTGGGTGGAGCCACTGGATCAAGTGGTTCGGCCATGGGAATTGGGGGCAGCATCCTAAAAAAATGAGAGCACCCGCACTTAATTTTACAAATTAAGCACTGCTAACAGCCTGTACATTTTGACAGGTTGGCTTGTCCCCAGGGGCTACCAGTACCCACTCAGGAAGTACCAATATTGCTGCATGTTCTCACATTTGGCTTCAACCTATGCAAAGTTATTCTGGTAAAAAAAAAAGAAAAAAAAGTGTTCCTGGTGAATTTGGAGTAGACTCAGTATAGCTGTCCGCTTTGTAATACAATGACCCCACCTCCATCACCCTTACACATCATGATAACCACAGCATTCATCTGACAATTATTCTCTTTCTCTGCCTTGAAAACACAGAGGCATATGGGTAATCTCTTGTTATTGCTATACTGTATGTGAGTACATGTTGTAAACAGACATGATGAACAAGGCATGGTAGGAAAAGCTGGTTTATTCTGCATCACCAATCCAGTCTGCTGTACAACATCAAATTGCTATAAAAGTTCCCAGGTTACCGTTGACAGCTGATGGACCATTCCACTGAACAGTAAGGTAAGAGGGTGGGAGGGAGGGAAAGGTGAACAGAAAGGTTTATTCAATAAGATAAGGTAATGCCAACTATAGGAACAAGAACAAATCACAACATTCCATTTCCCCTATATGGACAAACAGAGAAACCTTAGAAAACTACAAAATCAAATGGGAAATCCATAGTTAAAAAATTTAAAATTGGAAAGAACCATATGGGACAAACTTCACAACAGCACGGAGAAAGAAAAAGGATTGAGGATAAAGAATTCTGAAGAGAAAAGGTTAGAGGGTGGAAAGGATATAGGTTAACAAAGTATGAGGTGTAGGGTGCATCCCTATTAATCAAGGATATAATGTTTGTGCTATCTGGGGTGAACTGTAACGTTCCTCAGGGTAACATTTCTGGACGAGCCTGGAGTGCAAATCCTATCTAGCAGGTCCCCGCCATTACCTTGAGACATAAGAATATGTTTGGATATCCTATCTACACTCCACGTGTGTCAATTTGACTACATTTCGTCTTAGCTGCAAAAATTCCATGAGCTCAGGAGAACCTGCTAATTTTCTCTTTACAGGTCCTACGTAACTTTAATTTCACCCAATCTTCTATGGCTAAAGTGGGTTTCTTAACACAATTCAAATGATCATATTGCTCCTTGTATCTCTCTTGGTGGGAATGGATCCTTTTCTGGATCATCTTCCTGTCTATGTCAACTAAGCTTTCCTTTCAGATCCAGAATGGTGTAATTGTAGTTTTGGTATGCCTTCCCTTAAGGGATAAAAAAGCAGAGAGACCTGTAATATTATTAGGGTAGTGCGGTAAACCTACTCAGTTTCTTGTAAAGCTCCCTTACCAGTCTTTTCATTACTAACGCCCTTTGCAAACATTCTTTCACCATCTTTTTGATTATTTCCACTAACCTGTTGGCACGTAGGCAATATGAAACCCTTTTGAGGTAGTGAATGGACAATTTCCTTACGAAGTTTTGTATGGGTTTGGAAGTAAATAATGCTCTATTGTTGGTAATAAGTATTTCTGCTGTACCTTCCGCAAAGAAAATATCCTGAAAGAACTTTATCAGGACAGAAGTAGTTATATTATACACACATCTTATCACACCCCAGCGAGTATGGTACTTTACCAATGCAATGATATACTTTTAACTGAGAGACTTTTTTGGACGAGTCTGCTGATTTCCAATGCTAACTGGACCCAATGTTTGTATGAGATTTCAATAGGTGATAAGGGGGCCTTAGTAGGTAAGTGTAACTTGTTGCTTTCAGCATACGTTACACAGCTTTTCACCATGTTGTCTACCAACCTATGTATGCCTAGCCACCAATACTCAGTACCGACTTTGCTTTTAGTTGAACTGTAATCTACATGTCCTACATGGGCTAACTGTACTTATTTAACTTATTTATCTCTCATATCTGTGGGGGAATGATCCTTCCCCATGACAGATGGAATCACTTACAATGCAGAGCTCATGGCTCACTTCTCAAAATTTCAGTACGAAACTTGATAAATCATGGCGAGAATCAGACCAGACTCTTAAAATATAAGTCTTCATCGATTGCATTTGCTTATCTTCTTTCATGGATTTCTCCCATTCCTCGTTATTCACTCCAGCCATACTTATCGCTAGGACAAACACATTTAAGTTGTTCTGCACACGGGCCTTTGTTGATTGGCATCCTTGATGGAAAAACAACAACAATCTTCTGGCTGCCTGACAAATATTGCTTGGTAAAATTGTACTCTGCCAAACCTAGAAGCCATTGAGATATATAGGGCGTAGTATGCTCAGAACCCTTGGTCGTGAAAGCAAAGGCTAGGGGTTTATGGCTCATACGTATCACGAATGGTATGCTTCATAGAAAGAATTTAAAGTGTTTACCATCCTAAAATCCCCCAAAGCTTTGTGCTTGACCACAGAATATTGCAGTTCAGGACCCTTGAGCGAGCGTGAGAAGAAAGCAACAACATGTTCACCAGCATCGCCCAATTGGCACATAAACCAATACTGCTTGTGTCTTTGGTTAGAAATGTAGGTTTGTTGGGATCGAATTAGCCAAGGTAACAGGCATTACTGCTGGAAGACTTTATCAATTCAAAGGCATCCTGACGTTATGCTTCCCATGTAAATGTTTGTTTTTCTTGTTTGTTTTTCTTTAAGAAAGAGTGGAAAGGGGGGCGTGGCTTTGCTGCAGTGTGTAATGGCCGCAAGTTAGAGTAGCCCATATCCAGAGACGGAGGGGACGTAACAAAGCAGCAGCTCTGAACGCCATAAAAGCTATCGAAAAATCACTGCCACTACCAACACCAAGGTGAGCCAGAGATTTACCGATAGTGGAAATATCGCCCTGACTGGATCACCCTGAGGAGAGTGCGCCCAAAGCTTCCAGTGGCCAGTCTCTACCCTGGGAGGCCGGGGCCACAACTAAACACTGTATTCATAGGGAGCGACACTGCAATTTGCCTGAGATTTGGGAGTGCGTGCCTGGAGCCCACCGGAAGGTTGTTTCTACCGTGTGCCCTTTAATTATATTCAGCACGTTCATCAGTGGCAGCTGTGCAGCAAAAGACCCCGGACCTGAGACAGACTGGTGCTGTGTGGGTGCTACAGGATCTCCTTGCCCTGATGAACTGCTAGAGCTGAGAGGCTGACATTTTACCCCAAAGAAAGCCAATTTCCTGCCAGACTTCACCCTGAGTGTGCAGAAACAACAACAATCGTTTCTTGCAGTGAAAAAAAACTGTGAGACAAAGGGGTTAAATACTCAATTCTGTTTCTAGCCTACCTTAGGGTGGAAGCAGATGGCAAAGCCTGGTTTTTCAACCACCCTGAAGTGGCTGCTGATTGGCTGAAGGGCTGGAGAGGAGCAAGAGAACACAACGCTCGTTGAGTGCCAACCATGTCTAGGTCCTTGGCTGCAACTGTTTTAAGAAAGTAAGGTGCCATAGACTCACTTTGCAAGTTTAAGTAAATAAACTCCGCTGATTGTCAGTGGTCTGTAGAGTCAAACTGAGGAACAATACTCTGTCAGCAGTACTATTTATCACACTGTGTCGAAATGCGATTGACCAGCTCCTGCCTAGGGATCCTAAATAGCTCATCAGACAGGGGAGAGATTGGGGTGGCAGAGCTTTTCAACACCCCCCCCACTAGTCTACTTTTAGTTTTAAGTTTGGGTGAAAGGCACTCTACATAGTTTGTTAGATGGGCAGTTTAAAGCCCAGAGTGCAGGGGAGCAGGGTTGGGGGCAGGTGGGTTGGGGTATGTTGGTTTCAACAAGTTTTAGGGAAGTTGTCATGGTCTTTCCATAGACAAGAGGAGGGAAGCGCAGATCATTGTTATATTGATGAGTATGCCCAGGGACAAAAGATCTAGAATCCTAAGCTTGAATGTTAACGGACTTTGGGACAAATTAAAACGTTGCATAGTTCTGCGGCACATCAAAAGACACTCCCCAAATGTTGTACTCCTTCAGGAATACCACCTGATAGGCAACTCCTGTAAAGCACTCAATAGATGGGGCTTCAGACTAGTGGCACACTCTGGCTACACCACAGGCTCCAGGGGGGTGGGCATCATGATCAAAAACTCCTTCCCGCTTACCATAAAACGCACCTGGGTAGATGGGATGGGCAGATATGCAGAGGTCTCGGGCAGTGGGAGTAGAAAACACTCACATTTATGGCGGTATATATCTCATCGAGTCTTCAGGGCCATACCTTTAAAGACGAAGGTACTATCATGCTCTTGTTCACAAAAGGCCACTTTACCTCAGTCGTGTTGGGGTCTCTCGACCACCATCCCCCGTGAAATACGCTCCTCAAATGGATGGCTCCTGGATTTTCTGGACGCACTGGGTCTTGCAGATGTGTGCAGGGCATAACACCCTCACAGTATTCAACACACCTTCCACTTAGGGGCACACAATAGTCTTTCCAGGATTGATTATCTCCTTGTCCCAGCATCTCAGATAGCAAACATTCACAAAATAAGACATATGGCACAGGGTATATACGGTCAATCTCCTGTGTGGGTCAACTGGTCCTGGGTGAAAATAGGGTATGGAGGATTGCGCCTATCATCCCCTGGTACCTTTGAAATCCTGTGGTAAGAACAGCACTTCTACAAGCCATCAATAACTATTTTCTGGAAAATGAAGGATCAGTAGACTCATCTCAAACCATATAGGAAGCATTCAAAACAGTACTGAGGGGACAGGCACTCTCGCTAATAGCAGGAGCGCGTAATGAGAAATTGAAGGAGATAGTTCACTAGGAGAATAAAGTCCTCTGGCCGGAGGAGGTGACCAGGGAGAAGGTCACGCAGGAGAGACTTCATACCCTGAAGTATAAACAGGACAAATAAAAATCCATCACCATTGACATGGCCAAAACACTAGGAAGGGACAAAGATGACAGCTTGTATGATTTTGGGGATAAGGCTGGGAAGTTGCTTGCCTGGCTCGATGGAAAAGAACTGGCAAGTAGACTAGTACCAGAGTTGATAGATGACTCAGGTGGGAAGATAACAAATCCACAGGAAATTATCAATTAATTTGCGGAACACAATATTTCTATATATCAAACTTTATGCCCAATCAAAATACTGCTCTAAACCGGCGAAGACTGCATGGAGTGCTGGGTAAATAAACACGATTCAGGAAGATGCAGTGGTGGTTTCGTTGAACGCCTCAATGGTGCCTGATACTACAGATTGGCTATACATCCTTGCAGTCTTGGCAAAGATGGGTTTCGGGCACAGCTTTTTTGGGTGGGTGTGGCTCCTCTACACAGAATCTCTTGCTCAAGTAGTGGTTAATAACAAGAAATCAGAGCTGTTTGCGGTGGGTTGTGGGACCCATCAGGGCTGACCGCTGTCGCCCTTACTTTTTGCCCTCTCTCTGGAGCTATGACGGCATGGGTCCTCAAAGACCCAATAATATGGGGGCTTAGGTGGGCTCAATGATGGGAGGACCACATTTCTCTGTATGGGGACAATATCATTCTGTATCTTGCTTCCCCAAAAGCGTTGCTCCATAGAGTTCTTAGTGGCTAAGGCTTAGGTGTGTTTTTATCACCACAGACCCCAACACCCGGTACAAGCCTAATCTGCTTTCCCCCCTGCAAAGACTGAGGTGAGATGTAGCGAACTAGGGAGCACTCCTGATTTCTCTGCTTGGTAGAGCAGAACTTTTCAAAATGATGTCGCTGCTGCATTTCCACTATGAATTACAGAGCTCCCTTGATCAGGACCCTGCGAGGTATTTAAGGAGATAAAGGGCCTGCAGAGGAAACTGCTTTGGGACAGGAGACCCCACATAGCCTTGCAAAAACTAGCCTTGAGTTAGTGTGACAGTGGATTGGACTTCCAGATGTCAAAATATATTATTGGGCTGCCCACCTAGCAGCGATCAACCATTTCACTTATCGCCTCTGGGACGACCGGGGCTACAGAATGGATAAATGGTTACTGCCAGGTGCCAATTACAATAGGGCCCTATATCTAGGCCCGAAGGTTTCCCTTACCAGGAACGATTAAACACTCTGTACAGGTCTGCACGCAGCAAACAGGAGCCTAGTGTGGGACCAGAAACTCATGCTCGCTACTCCCTTATGGGATACAGAACATTTGGGCACCCTGAGGACGTCGAAGGAGTTTGACAAATGGGATCTAAGCAAGATCTCAAAGACTGGAGACCTGTGAGTGAAAGGCGAGATGGTGACATTCGCTTCTCTGCAACAGGAGTATCAGTTAGCAGACACAGAGCATTTTAGATATCTGGAGGTAAGGCATGCGCTCATATCAAATCTACCAACAGGCACCCCCCCCCCCCGAATCCTCACTGTTGCAGGATAGGTTGCTTGATGGGTATTTGCCAACAAAAGCGACGTACAAAAAGTTGAGCAACAACACCCCGGATCCCCTTGGACTGATCAGGGAGCGTTGGGAGAGAGATGGACTGGAGTTTGACGACATGGAGTGGCATGAAGCAGTGGCCTACGCAAAAGAGGTTGCAATCTCTAACCTGGTTCAACTTGAAATTCTCCAAAGAGTTTATGTTTCTGGGCCTAGTCTTAATAGAATGGGAAGAGTAGATGAGGGAAAGTGCAGAAGACAATGTGGACAAGTAGGCACATTTATGCATATAATATGGAAATGTGGGTGCCTCCAGAATTATTGGACGTAGATACATGACTCATGACTGTATGAGAGAGGTGCTTGACTATGAAATCAAACCGAAAGCAAAAAGATGCCTTCTAAATGTCTGGCAGCCCATTGATTTGAATAGCAAAGGTAAAATATGGGTCACGCTGTGCCTAACGGTGGCTAATGAAACATTGCACAGTTGTGGGGTGCTGAGCTATCGCCCAAAATCGAGGCTTGGAAGGCAGAGATGGATTGGTGAATGACCTGAGAGAAAACTGTGTACATTGCACGTGGGTGCCCTAAGAAAAAGTCCTCTCTATGAAGCAAATGGAATTCCTATCGGGGTGATATATGTGTCTCGCCAAATATCCCCTCATTTGAAGAGACGTCTACATCGTAACCGTTGAAACCCATTGTGAATCATTTGTAGGATTAGTGTTAACACCTGTGCCTATGTATTCAATGTTGCACAATTCCTCTTTACACAACCTACAATGTCAATTCTCAACTATTTAATACAAAGATTTTATTTTTAAAAAGAGAGAGCGCAAAGGTTTAATAATCCTAGCAAAATCTTTTGCAAACTTTGAGTGGAATTCTGCAAGTCTGAAAAAGGACTTGAGTTCATTGTTGGTCAAAGATACATGAGCTTGGGTGGTGGCCTCCACCAAATGTAATTTAGGTTTAATGCCATCATACGAGTTAGTATGTCAGAGGTATTCCACCAATCCCACCCCAATGCAACATTTCTCTCTATTTAAAGTGTAGCCAGCATGCCTTATCCTACCCAAAACATCTCTCAAAGCACGGATGTGTTTTTTTAAAATCTTTTAGAAATACAAATATATCGTCTTGGCAGCATAGGACATTATCTAACCCCTTAAGAATATGTTGCATGATGCACTGAAACGCCACTGAAGCCAACCCATACGGCATTTTGGCATAAAGGTAATTTTCTAAAGATAGAACAAACAATGGCAAATGACGTGAAGATAGGGGCAAGTTTACCTGATGAGAGGCCAAAGATAAGTAAAGTATGAATTGCCATTCACTGCCGCTTGAAGACTGATTCAGACGTCCAGAGCCTGGCCTCCAAGTGATGGATTATGCAGCACTTTCGCCATTTCTCCACCGTCTGGTGAAGAAATCTACTGCACGAGGTACGTACACTGCCAGATACCGCCCTTCGTGCCCGAATTCCCAACAGTCCATGTACTGACATGTGTGTAACTATTTTCTCTGAAATCTCCGAATAAGAAACTATAGAAGCGTGTCGGCTGACACCTCCTCCAAAGTTTCAGAAGATTTCTTTAGCTTGACCAAAAAAAAAACCCAGGCTGTCCTCCTTATAATTGTCCTGATGAAGACCCGTCTCGGATGCAATTAATTCTGCACCACAGCGCAGGGTCAAAACATCAACGTTATTTATATCAATCCGTCGACGAAAAGTTACAACAAAAGAAAGGAAAATAATTCAGTTTGAGGTAACTATTGAATCAAAAATGGACTGATGATAATTTGTGTCTTGTATAAATGTATGTCAATATGTTATTCTCCACTGTTTCTGTATAGCACAGTAATCACTTGTCACTACCACTCAATGAAGCACTCCACTTTGTATGGGATTTCACATCACATCTGTCTAGGATAGCCTTCTTATAGAATTGATTAATACATGCAAAAGATTGACAATAAGAAAAATCGTTCAAATTGAAGAAGTGTGTTGTGTCTTTATAGTTTGTAGATTCAATGTCTCTTCGTGATATACGTAAAGATTATCTATATACATAGCAAAGCAAAGAAATTGCTCCTTACCCGACAGAACCACTATTTTTGTTTACCATTCCCCTGCCAGGCAAATCGGTCAAGAATGACCTATGCGAGACAGCTGTGACTCCTATTGTGTGCCGCTGCCGTCTTCTCCTCCCCGATCACCCAAACTCCCCGGTCACCCAAACTCCATGCTAGAGAAACAAAAAGCCAAAAAACCCAGAAGACCCCTGTTCCCTGTGCCCTGCTTGTATCTAATGGTCCTAAAAAAGTAAAGCAAAAATAGCACAAGCAAAAGATCAAAAAAGCATATCTTTGCTTTTAAAGAGGCTGACAGCTTCTGCCCATAGTTACAGCAAAGAAAAAGCTGACTAGCTCGTATGGGTGCCCTCCATTAAATCCCTGCCAGAGTGGTAGAGAGATCCTTGAGCTCCCTACTACCTTCTTTGTTCCCTTTAGCTCAGGCAGGTATTCCTGTGCCTAAATCTTAGAAAAAAACGTCTGCACCCTCCTTTTTACAATAACCTTGTTTCGAGCAGGGATTTGCAGGTAAGCCTCAAACCCTAACCTTTGAAAGGGGGTTATTATCTGCCAGAGCTTCTATCTCCTCTCAACTCTTGCATGGCAAAAACGTATGGCCCCCATATGATTGTTTAGCATCAGGTCGTGCTCTGCCCAGAATTGCCTGCCGCAGAATTAAGTTGCCAATATACTAAAGAATAGCTCTTGGATGCTCCCCCAGTCTCCCACCACTATTTTTCTTTTGATTAAAAGGGAATCGATGTGCTCTCCGAACCTCAATGTCCCAGCATTGGGCCAGTTCCGGGAATGCACCCTACAGAGGTTTAACTACAAAAAGCATATTGTTCTCGCCTTCCATTTTCTCCGCAATGCCCAGCAATCGCACATTATTTCTGCCCTGATCGTTCTCGAAATCCTCAAGTTTCCACATTACGTACTCAGATTTTCTTTCTTGCGTCTCTTTAAAGTTCTGCAGTTTAGCCATTTCATCTTCCAAATTACCAGTTCTTTCCTCAACATGTATTACCCTATAGGCCATATCTGAGCACAGCTTATTGGCTTTTCGAAGTGAGCACTGCTGCTTCTTAGTAGCCTGATGTGCCCTGCGGCTCTCTAGTCTTGCCTCCCCCTGCATCTGCTATAGGGTAGAATATACTAATTCCAATGATGGTAGGGCAGGGGTAGCAGAAGGCCCCTCCCCCCAGTCCTGACCTCCCTGTAATGGGTGTCTCCCCATCCTCCATGTACATTTGTGTTGTTGCAGTATAGTCCCATTCAAGTTTTCCCGCGGTGTCATTTGCGGTGTCATTCTTGGAGGGGATGGAGCTAGCTTTAGCCTTGTATCTCTGTGTCTGGGATAGGGTTTTTACATGTTGCGTATTTGAGGAGTCCCCAAAACAATTTCCTAAGTCCATAAAATAATAGAGAGGGGCTGGCTATCTCTGCTAGGAAAGCGCCCTGCCAGGTCAATGTGATGCAACATTTATTTATAAGGTGAGCTCCTGATTCCAGAGCAGCAATTGAAGGCATGATTGTATACAGGTATGTTATTACAAGGTTGGGAGAAACTGTGAGTGACCATGTATACACATTCATACTGAGGAGTTCACCCAATTCAAATGTTAGCCTCTTCTGGAAAGGTTGTTCTAAAGACATTCATAATCTTTGGTGGGTGGGTGGATGTAAAGCAAAATGAAAGGAGAGGCTACATTAACAACACTAGAGAGGGTTTTTGTTAAATGCAAACTGATGTAAGGTAGATTAAAAGCTTAGGAAAATATTATAGGCCTCCAGTGCTGAGAGTACAAGCAGGGGCCTAGAAAACAGGGACAAAATTTACTCATTCAGGAACTGTCCAGTTGCAAGAATGACATTGCTGTTTAATTTGTATTTGGCCCGCTCACCCTTCTGGTGGAAGCTTGTGGTGCAATAAATAAATCCTACGCTGAAATCAGGCATCTCAAACGTACTGGTGAGCAGGAGTGTCTGCCTTCAAACAACTGAGAAGTAAGGAAGCATATAGTGCCCGTGTTTTGAAACGCACTTTTTTTGCACATGGCCCCCCGTTTTTTAAAAACCCTGAAGTTAAATCTCAAGCAATCTCTTTTTACTGTGACTGTCTCACCCGCACAGAGTTGTTTGACGAGATATACGCTTTTTTATGCTGCATGTACGCTGATGAACAGCATTTATACTACTAGGTGGGCCTTGGTACGGTTGGTACATCAGAGGGTCTTGATAGCCTCTCCATCCCCTTTGTATAGGGTACAATGTTTTTGTTGGCTTTGGCCCCCTCTCTGACATCAGTAAGATTGGTGCCCACTTGAATTTGACCCATTTGAGCTGCAGTTTGATGCATCACTATCCTGGTCACTCATGGTGTCCTTTGAGAAAAAGTACAGAAGGAGTCAAACAATAAAAGACCCATTTGTGTGACCACCTAGAATACCCATTCCAATGAAATCTCAAAAATCATAAACAAACATTGGCGTACCTTGGTGTGTGGTGATCTGAACTTTGAAAAACCTCTCTATGCGCATAGGCGAGGTAGAAATCTCAAAGACATTCTAGTCCACACTCGTCCACAAAAAAAGCAACCAGAACAACCTACACTCCACGGGATACAGGGTCACAATCCCTGCAGTAATTGCAGCAGTTTCCACTTAACAAAGAAAAGAAAACACCTGACTTTTAGGAATGGGACAACATGGGAAATTTTACGAATTGTATACATGTCATATATATGATTACATGCTCATGTGGCCTTGAGTATATAGGGATGACAACAAGACCAGTCACAACCAGAATCAGTGAGCACAAGAGCAATGTAAGGTGCAAAAAAAGCACAACAAAAATGTCGACACACTTTTTGAATGAAATGCACTGTGTGAACAACCTGAACTGGACGATAATTGAACAACTACCCTCAGAGAAAGGCCTTTTTGAAAAAGAGCAATGCTGGGTGTTCCGGCTGGACACCCACGGGATTGGCCTCAACGATGATATTCCATGGGGTCAGCTGACTTAATTGTGTCCCCCATGTATTCTTTGAAAAAATGACTAAATGACACCGGCACCACTATCCCATGTGATCTTAAGTTGAAGGTGGTGATACGCCAATTGAAGGACTGTAGTGAGTTTAGGGGCTTCCATACTCCAGGTTTCGTGTTCTACTCATATACACTTCACCATACAATCCCGGGGCACCACGCGCATGGGTTCGATCAGCATTTTAAAACAACGACTAGAGACCACATTGAAAATATGCTTGACACCCCTCAATATCTGCACGTCTGCTCACTAGGCACAAAGATATTAGACTAATATTGAGAATTATAATAGCATACCACAACCACAATTCGAAATTACTTGGGTGCGAAATTACCTGTGTGCACATTTTTACATTTTGCTAGAGTGAGTCTCTTTTATGACTTTAAATCCCATGGATATGACCCTTGAATACCTTTTTATTCATGGATAATAAACTGATATTCTCAATTATTAACCACACTGTGACCATAAGCTAGTCCGACTCAAACCGTGCTTAACACTGCTGACTGGTAACAGACCGCGATCACAATTCGTGGTTGCCATATACGTGCACATGTGCGGAAACAGAGACACACTGCCATGTGTCCACACATGCGCAGGCACCACACCGCACCTTGCGCATGTGCCGCATCAGACAAACTACTCTGTAGGCAATAACGGCTGCATCGGCAGCCCGGAAACGCCTTATTTGACTCACATTGTTCCCGGTTTTGACCAATTAACAACAATTAATGCTTAATGGTGGGTGTCCTTAAGGCACAGATACCGGGCCCTTCTCACTTTCATCGGAGCTGCGGTTGGGGGAAGTAAGGCGCAGGAATTCTCGTGTAGCAGGTGCTTAATAGCACTACAACCTCATCGTTTTGGAGGCTCATGGTGCCAACCATGACTTTGGCAGCAAGTAAGCACACATTTTTTTTACTCCCAAATTGCTACCTGAATCAGATAACTGTCCCAACATCTATACCGGTTAGTTAACTAGAGAGTGTGTTTTATGTTAAATGTTGTGTATGTCTTGTCTCTGCTTCTTCTTTACAGGGCACACTACTGCAATAGAATGACACATTTTGTCTAGCAGTTGCTGCCCTCACAATGTTTTAGGTCACTGAACCTGCACCTTTGGATATTACATCAACAAATACCAAAATGCTCTCCTTTTGTGTTCTTTTTGTCCTTTTTCTTTCAGGTTCTCAATGCCGATACCTTTGAATAGACAAGTGGCAATCGGAACCCCAACCCCTTTTATATGGCTACATTTTAGCCTTGCTGTGTACTTTCACTGAACGTTCTTGAGTTGTAGAAAACATTGTGCTGCTTGCGCTCCCATGTTGCGAACTAAACTTCACTCTTCAATAGGACAGACATATTAGAAAAGGTTTTGGGAAATCGAATTCAACTTATTTTAAGGTCTCGCCTACGCAGCACGGATGCGTTGCATAGGAGGGTCTTTAGCCGTTCACATTTTTAAGCACACACTCGAGATTGTAGCAGCATCCACCTTGCAGGAGCGAGCAGCGGCGGGCATGCTAATTGGCCGCTGCTCGCTCCTGCAAGGCGGATGCCACCACAAGCACACGTGTGCTTGAAAACAGCTGCTGCTTGTTTCCAGTCATTAAGCACACTTGTTTATTTCACGCGTGCGCGTGTTCGGAAGCATTCCATCTCAGGGCGTCTCTTCTATTCTGTGCACACCCCTCCCACTTGGTTTTTTTTCAGGCCGGCCAAGAAGAAGCCACTGCTCTTGGCAGCTGCCACTTTCTCAAACTCCTCCCCCCACCAACCCCCACCCCCACAGTGCTTCTTGTTTTTAATGAGGTTGTTTCATTCAAATGTTGTGCAGTTGACAAAAAGTATGTTACTACGGTAACTTAAGTTATTTAACAAGCAGAAGATTCAAGTTTCTTAATAGATGCAGAACCTGCAAAAAAAAATTCGAAGAATTCAGTTTTTTTGCTCTTGTTTTTCTCTCCCAAAACCACAACATTTGAGCTCCAACAAAAACTTTCGGCAAACATGCAATGTTCCTTCCTAAAGAGACCGGGGTTGTGTATATTTTTGTGGCCTACCTCCCTTAGCCCTGCGAGCAGAGACCTTGCAGTCACCCCTATTAAAATATACAGAGCGCGTCCGGTGCAGGCCTGTCACAGGGACCCATCAATCCTAATTTATCGCCTGAGGAAAGACAGCACAATTATGGTAATAAATAATAATAGAACTTCAGTACATGACAAAAAAACGGATGGATTCTCTCAGACCTCATTTACATTGCTTTGTGCTGCAATCATCGCGTCTTTAATGTGACGCCGTGCAAATGAGCCCTTCTTGAAAGCTCTGCAATCTAATGCAAGTCAACTGGCACCGGGAGCAGCTTCAATACATCATGCTTCAACACATGTCTTTAATTACAGGTAAATCAACAATAAAGTAGTTGCGCGTAATGCATTGAAATGGCGGGCAGAAGGGAGGGGGGGCAAGCTAACCCAATATGACTTATTTTATGCGGCGAAAGGTACGTTGCAGTTGAGAGGTGGAAAGGTTTCATTTAACTGGGACAAAGGATTCTTGCTGAAATATACCGGTGTCAGTGTGGCGATGCTTACTACACCTGGGTATGCTGTGACTAATCGGACCTTGCCTGCTTCTATTTCAGCTGTTTCATGATGTTTTCATTGCTTACTTTTCTTTTCCACAATCTGAGTCAATTGGTTAGCAAAGGGCCACAATACTCTGCTTTCCCAGTTCCATGCTTGAGTAGCTAATTTGCACCATGTTTATTTTCCAATACCGGGACTTGTATTCTTGGTCTTATAAAGGGAAGCAAGGACTGCAAATCCCGGAATGCAAAGGGGGAATAAACTTGGTCTGCGTAAGATACTCATGCAAGGAGCAGGAAAAGCTTCGATCTCTTTTTCGGTTGCACCTCAGTTTAATTTTTGTAATTCTATGTTTTTACTCATTTTTTCTTTTTTACTTTGATTGGGTTAATATGCAGTGTCAAGAATATTTTGCATATTGTGCTATAAAAATAAAAAATACAAGTAATGTAACTGTCCCATTCTCCTCACACACACAAGCTTGCTTTGACAGCACCACTTTTGGAGAGTTCTCAAAAGTAGGAACTGGGCTCAGCCACATTTTTTCTTCAAAAGAGTGAAATAAAACATAGCTCTCATGAAAGGTACACCACAAACGTATGTGTGCTGGAAAAGCCAAAATTATTAAACATTTCTAGAAGAAAATTGAACAAATTAATGTGAACTAATTCATGTTACACATCAAGTTATCAGCTGGTGTATTGCCAACATGCTCTGCTCTTTGGTTTGTTGATAGATGGCACTGAATTTTTATTTAGCTCTCTCTATTATCCTATCCCTCGTAGTGCAGAAGAAATCTTGCTTTACCCTAACATTAATATTCAGTGACATTCTATATGACGGGTCGGTTTTCATGTCCTACAGCATGTGTGTTTTCAGATCTGGATTACAACCCTCCTTTACACATACCCGCAACCTCTCTGGCTTCTAGGACTCTCACTTTGGTTCCTGCTTCAAGAGTACACCAAATAATCCTTTCAAAGCTGCTGGAATTTAGACAATTCCGTCGCATCCAGGGTCTTATGTCTCTTGAATTCTAAAAGATGTGGGTATGGAGGATCTGCAATATTACTGCAGATTCAGAACCCCTGAAGTCTCCTCTAGTTGCAAAGGGGGTGGGGGTCCTGTAGAAATTAGGGAAATATTTATAAAATATGGTTTTATAAGCCCTGGTGCTAAAAAAGTGGTCCAATTCATTTTCCCCATTGCAACCCCCATGGACCATAGGTTAACATGGTAGGAAGTTATTGACTTTAAAATATTGATGGGAGAGGACTATCTGGAACATTTAAAGACTTCCCAGAATGGTAGTAGTAAATCCAACAATATGATATTGTTGAATTTCTCCTAAAGTGTACACACAAGTAGTTATGATATTTTTGTTTGTAAGTCCAAATTTAGCCTTTCAGTGGTCTGCCCTGATTGGTCAGAGTTAAGTGGAATAGCCAGGCTGCTTTGATGAGGTGATAAGGAACCCCTCTGCTGGGAGGGCAGTGTGCTGGTCTATAGGCATGCGAGGCCAGGAGGTGGAGTCGTAAACTATGCTCTTCAAAGGCAGAGGGGAGGCCTGGGTTTCAGTTTCACTATGACAATCTTGACCCAGAGTCAGGCCTAGGCTTAAGGAAGGTATGTGCAGAAGGTAGGGGGAGAGTCCATGGAAGTAAACCACCCCAGGGGGTGTGGTTAGCCAGCTCTTACCTCCTTGCTGAAAAATCAGCCATTATGGATTTGGAAGAATGATGGACTTTAGGCCAAAATCATACCACACTCTACAGGATGTGGTCATAACTATGTGGAGTTGCCCTGCTCTCATTGGTCAGAAGTGACCTGGTGCTTGACCCAGAGAATTTTGAATAAGTATCTGAGAGGGGCAGAGCCCTCCAGATCTGCTGCTTGAAACTTACTGAAGCAAGAAGTGTCCTGCTGAAAAGATTTTGCTGTGCAAGGAACTCCAAGGCCTGACCTCTGTAGACTGCACCAAGTGAAACTGCAGCCCTGTGGATTACCTTGCTGCCAACGGACAAGAGTGGAACTCCCTGCAAGCTACAGGTTAACAGAGCTCACCTGGACAGCCCCAAAAAGATTTCAAAGCCTGGAGTACCAGTGGATTTGTAAGGGTTTTGTTCAAGTGGATTGCAGAATTGAAGTTTCACACTTTCAAGGACCCTCTTGGAGATTCCAGAACCTTGGATTGTGTGTTGGATACTTTCGGACCCGTAAGCAGAACTCCAGGAAGGTGTTCTAACTGGACCACGCTGGCTGAAGAAGGCGGCCCACCACAGTGGTGAGAAAATTCTTCAGAACAAGTTATAAAGGTGTGTTCCTGACAGAGAAAACAAAATGACTAAAAGGGGCACTGTTGGTTTCTAAGCACTAGAAAGTGACTAATCTTTAAAAATTCATATCTCTGGTTCCCTGCGGTGGATTTTTTTTGTTTTGGTGTCCTTTAAAAGACAAAAATATTACCTATTTTTAGGTCTCGTGGCGTAACAGCGCGTTAGCGCTGTGTCCTCCAGGAGATCTTTTGTCACTGGGTCTGCTTCCCAGGAGACAGCACCTGGCCGCGCGCATCTCGCTAAAGGCGATCGGCGCAGGCCACGCGCGCGTGAACGCTCTCGCCGTGGCTGTCTCCTGGGAAGCGCAAACATATACAGGCACACCTCTCCTTGCACGCATGCGCACACAGAGACACACACGAGCACACCTACACACACGCACGCACACACACATACAGAGACCCCTCCCCCCTCGCCGCCGCATACATACATACATACATACATACAAGCGCACCCCCCACCCCACTAAACCCCACTGACTGCCATTCTACACTTCTCCAGCCTCCGCGGGGCTCTCCCTCGGGCATGGGAGCCCCGCATCACCAGCACTGCTTCTCTCCGTGGGCGCGTGCCCGGGCTTCCGAAGACGGAAGTCTCGCCCCACGGAAGTCCCGCCCCACGCAAGGTTTTGGTTTCGCGCTGTAGCCTGATCCGATCCAGATCAGCCCCAAGGATTAAAGGGGTGCCTTTCAGATGCTGGCTGACGAGGCAGCGCCTTGTGAGCTGGCACCAGGCTGGGCCCGAGAGTCGGAGGTCATCCGGTGAGAAACAGAGTAAACTGGAACTAGGAGCCTCTGGGAGAAGAGGGTCATTTGTCCGGTGGGGTTATGCACATGCGTGCTGTCTCACTCCCTGTAGCATGCAGTGAACTGGGAACCTTGCATATAGCTCAGGCGTGTGTTGCACCACTGGGGGTATATTACACCCTCCCCCAATTAAAGATTGTACCCCAGAAAGTGCACCAAGGCTAGGGTTATTTCCTAAGGATTTCTCCACAGTAAGCTCATCTTAGCGTAGTGGAGACTTTATCTCTGAGCACCAACACACAACGTATGGACCTGAGCTCTAAGTGCACTAAGAAGGCCCGGTGGACATGCGCACATGGTATATGCGCCCTGTTAGTTCGGAAGTGTACAGCACTCGAACGCATGGCAAGTGGTACAGAGAGTAGCGGCTGGTTCTAAAAGCGCAGCTACGTCTGGCTTCACATGGCAACTCTGAGCCATCCCCTGTGGGCTGTCGACACAGCTTCCTGGCAAGCAAACTGCACCGAAGAGCAGCACACCTAATATAGTGTATGTGCGCCCTGAAGGATACGCTGCACTCAGCTGGCGCACGCACTGCGTGTGAGACACAGCTCCCTTACCAACTCCTCAGTAGCATCCCTACCATCGCTCACTTTGCTCTCCGTAGGATAGGGACACACACTCTGCACGCAGCTCCATTACTGCTAGTTCAGCGGGCGCCGGCCCCCAGCAGTCCCACTGCATGTGGCTCTGGCACATCTGAGGCACGAGGCGCTGCTCGCCGGCCTTACAGCAGCACCCCTCCCCCAGCGGGTGCTTCTTGTGACAGACACAGTGCACACTTCCGGCGCAGTGGGCACTCTCTCCCAGCAGACACACCATACTCTGCTCCTGCACACACTGCACATCATGCCTTCAGGAACAAAGGCGGCAGCCATTCCAGTGCCGTAGGTCTCACAAGGCCCTTCGTAGCACCCTTTTGTGCTCGCTCGACTATATACAGAACAGGCAGGATTACTGTTGAACGTGATGGTATTTAATTTACCG
Source organism: Lissotriton vulgaris (assembly GCF_964263255.1). Lineage (NCBI taxonomy): Eukaryota > Metazoa > Chordata > Amphibia > Caudata > Salamandridae > Lissotriton > Lissotriton vulgaris. The sequence goes on from NC_141692.1 coordinate 4,285,376, forward strand.
ACCTAGGGAAGATGGGAGGCCGAGCTGTCTTTACCAGGCATTCCACTTTGGTTTGCATGTCATTGGCAGTGTACAATACGCAGAGCCGACGCTGCTTCTCTCCTGCAGTATGTTCATATTGTACAGAGCAATGTTGCCTCTGGAAAGCACCGATAAAATACACCATTCGTGAAATGCTCGAAATTTAGAACTAATAATACAATGATAAAAAAAAGTGGGAAAATAAAGCAGTGGTAGCTTTCGTGTGACATCACAAGTGTCTTTTTCAAGTACATCATACATATTATGAATTAAATAAAAATGTCTGATCACATATTCAATTGTCAGCTAGCTTCAAAAGCTAACATCAAGCTATACTATAAGCACGGTTATTATTTATAAGCCACGTGCCACCCAAAAAGTATTTTTGCGCAGAAGTAACAGATTTTTTATTTATAATAGTCATTTTAATTTCATCGATTTATGATGGATGAAAGGCCTGTTAGTCACAGATGGAAATGTGTCATTGGTTACCGAGTAGGGCAGAATATTTTGTTTGAAAACTGCAAGCACTTGTCCTGTTTTTGCAAAAACTCCAGCGGCATCTTTATAAAATGTACAAATTGTGATAGGGCTTTTTTTGTTTTAAGGACATACATTTAATTTTTACCAGACCCCTTAACTTTAACACAGCTGTCTATTTTAGTTACTTGACATTCTTTGCACTTTAAGGAGATGAGCCGGTTCCTTATCTGTGTCATGCAACATGCGTCAAACTGAATCTTTTCAAATGTCTAAATTTAAATCGGTATTTTATTGTCACGCATTTACGCAAGTTTAAGCTATTGGCATTGGAAATGACAATGCCTTTCATTTATGTTTTAAAAACCAAAACATAAATAAAAGGCATTGTCATTTACAATGCCAATTGCTCAAACTTGTTTCTCTGTCTCACCTTCATCTCTCCCAACTTCACCCTCCTTTCTCTCCACTACAACTTGCTGCCCCACCCACTTCACCCTTCCACCGACTCAATTACAATAACTTTTATTCAAGTATTAATTATTTAAAAAAATTAAAAGCCATTGTTATTTGTAATATCAATACATATAAGTCACATAAATACAACACATATTGCATTACAAATGCTATAGGTGTAATATTTGCAAAAGCTATAACTATTGGCATTGTCATACACAATGCCAATAACTCAAACTTTAATGCTGCGAGACCTATTGCATTGTAAATGCTTGTTATAAATTGGTGTAGTGTTTTTATTTTATGTTGTGTCTCAATTATTTACTGAAATGGTGTTTTTAAATGCTTTACATACCTGTCTTTGAAGTTAAGCCTGTCTGCTCGCAGCCACTTTACCAAGGGTTGAGCATAGGAATCATTTTCTGCTGGGTCCTATCATGTGTTAGTGGCCTTATATTGCCAGTGGCAGACCTACATTTGCCCCTTCCAATAACCCACTTTCCAACATTGAGCTAATGACCCTTCTCAGTAATGAGTGTTACGGTTCTCAGGGTGCTGGCGCTCTCAATTGCTGTCTTTCCAGATACAGCAGGGAGGGGTTGATTCTTTTCTTAGGATACAGGGCAGGATTCAGGTGGGTTATTTTTGGGATGGTTAGAGGGTTTAGCTTCAAGGGGTTTGTTAAAAGCAAAGGGGGTATACGAACAGAATGGCAGCAAGTAGTTATTAAGTTGAATTTTTACCGGGGCGTTACCACGAATAAAGGCTGTATGTGCAAGTATCAACCTTAAAAAAGTAATTTCTCATCCCGCTGATTCTTTAGAAATAAGCAAGCAAGAGGCACAAACTTTCAGGTTACTTTCTTGTTACAAACTAAACATTAGTAAGACACAAGTGAATATTAACCTTACACCTACTAGCCCTATAGCAGGGGTTTGGCATGTGGCAACTTATCTTGGCGTACAAATCACTTCAAGACTATGAAACATACTTAATCTGAATTATGAATCTCTCTTACATGAAGTCACTAAAAAGCGGAAAAAAATTCATAATCTCCCCTTCAGTATTATAGGTAGATGTAACATTATAAATATGTCAATACTACCTACATTCTTATATGTATTCCATGCTATTACTCTTGGAATTCTTAACTTGACATGATTATAAGCAGCTTCATTTGGGGCTATAGGCGAGCTCGCTGAGCGATTACATTTATAAAATATCCATATATACAAGGCAGTCTTCAACTGATTTTAAGCTCTACTTCTGGGCCTCCTTCTCGGGACGTCTCCGCAGCCTCCTCTCAAATAAAGACCACGATTTTTACTCGGCCAAGAGATAGTAGATGATTATATCACACCCTACAAGCGAGTCCGAGTCAAGACCATTAGAGACACTGTTATTCTTTGACAGGATATTCTCTCTGGCGATTCACTTCCAATTTTTCACAATAGGTTTCCTCTTTGGGATAACCCACTCTTGCCTGAGCTCTTGAAGGATAGTGTGGCAGAACGCTGGGCTATGTACAGGGTGGAGAGACTTGGTCACTTATACAACATTAATGGTTTCAATACCTTTCAAAGTCTCACCAACACATTTTCTCTTCCTCAACAATTTTATTAAAAGTATTTGCATATTAGAGACTTTTTCTTGAGATCACAAAGGCTTGTATCCATTTCTGCATAGGAGATACTGATATGTATTAATGAAACACCCCGTAAACACACAATACGGATTGCGTACCAATATTTTTCACAACTCAGAACAGTCCCTTGTCTCCAGCTCACGCTGAATGGGAGCCGTACCTTGGGGTCAGATGTCCCTGCCATACTAATTAACTATGCATTCACAACACTAAAACAAACTGTAGTCTCAGTTAATTTAAAGCTCCAACATTTTAGGACTCTGTGTATGCTATAATACACCCCTAAGAAGATAGCAAGTTGGCGGGAAAAAAGAGGCGATCAAGTCCCGACAATAAAACAAAATGCACCAAGTGCATAGCCATTGCTGTCTACATATACTGCACAGGTTTGCTGCATGCCCGCTGATCTGGGCTGTCAGGGAGGACGTTAGCCATGCTTGTAGAGACAGATTGGGTCTAGAACTAAGATTTACCATCAAGGAGATATTGATGTGTTTTAAGGTTGACCCTAGCCTGGCACTTTGTGCACTTTTGCCATCTCATTGGTTACTGCAAAGCTTACCATTGCCAGTTCTTGGCTCTCCCCTAAACCTATTAGCTCGGTGGAGTGGTGGACTCTGTTGGTAGAGATTTGTGAAAGGGAAAAAGTTGTGGCAAAAACCAGAAGTATAAGTGCTATGCGGAAATTTCAAACTGTTTGGTATAAGGTACTTAAGGATTGACAAGTTAAACATGTTTGTCCTGCTGTATATGTTCTCAATTAACCAATTTTATTTTATGGAAATTGTGTGATTTGGTGCTATCCCAGTTTCTCTTTTTTTTCATTGTATATTTGGATACACAGTGATGATCTCCCTTTACATGAAATGAAAAAAATATAATAAAAAAAAGGAAAAGTGGGCAACAGGGTGGCAACTTTATAAAAGATTCCGTATATTCAAAAGGTACATTAAATTGGACTTAGCATCTCATTGTGTTTAATGTAGCAATTCTTTTGATACCTTAAGGTACCAACTTTAGTACTTCTATTCAGAAGTTATCACAGCTGGGTTCTTATCATGTAACCCTGAACTTGCCAATGTGGCTACTGGCCCTTCAACAAAGAAAACAACAATTTGGATTCTTACAGTTAGGACATATAAAATACATGTCCTACTTAGTAGTATAAAGCATCCTTCCTTAGGGGTGACATAAATATTAAAACGCAAGGTCTGGACTTTGCCATTAGTTTCAATGGCAAAGATGAGTCAGCTGTTTTAAACTGCTCGACCAGTCTGTGCTGGCAGGCTGAGAGACATGTTTTACTTAGTTGTCCTCATTGGGACACAAGGAGTGCTGCTGCCGCTATGGGACACTTTAACCTATGTGCCCTGGATACCCCTGGTATCATATATTCGGGAATTATAAATACGTTTACTTATGCAAACAGGGCATAGGCCATTTAAACATACACATTTAAGGGTCAGAGCACTGGCATTGGGGTCTGGTTAGCAGGACTCGGTGTATCCTCAGTCATTATACCAGTACCAAATAGTCAAAAAGAGGGCAAAGGGTAGGGAAAAGTGACCATTTTGGTATGATTTTACTAATAATCTTATACTCCATATTAAGGATAGACAGTGGTCTGCATGTAATTGGGCCTCATTAAATAATGCAGTCAGTCCCAGGGATAGATCATCAATATAGGTGGCATTGATTTCAATAGGCAAACCGTCCAATCAGGTACCTTCCCCTTAGCTAATTCCTCTGTACACCTGCAGTTTATGGAGTCTAAGTTCCCTTCCTAGGCAAAACCCTCTTTTTCAGACAACATAAATTTTGGAGCAGCCATCACATACTCATGCAATCTGAACACGTGGGGTGTTTCCAGTAGCGTATAATAGTGTGTAATAGGTTTGAAATGGATCATTTATTTCAGTCTGTGTGTAGGCCAGGCTTGTGCCTTTTCCATGTATGGTAGCCATCTTAAACGCTTCCCTTTCAATCAGCGGCAAAAACACTCTGTCTATGTTTTCAGTAAATTAAGTCTGAATGGCGTTTCCCAGGCTAGTGCAGAAGACTGGTTCCTCAAGAGCATCAAATTCGGCAGAGCTGCGTTTTTTATTTAAGGTAAATATGTTTTATTGTTGCGCTCTGATGCAAGGTTTAAAAAGTTGAGTCTTGCCTGAGCTTCTAGCTCATATCACATCCTTGAATACAAATCTACTCACACAGATAAACAGGTGAAGTCGCGACTTGCACAGCATAAAACGCTGGGATGCAGCTGAGAACCAGCCTGGATTGAGGTGCAGGGTCCTGGACCCCAATGTGAGGAAGGGTAAGGGGCCCTGCCCTTTGCATGCTTTGTCATTCTCTTCTGCCGGGCTGAAAACAGACACCATTAGTGGCTGGGTGTTGTTGGAGGTTACTTTCCCCTCACTCCCCCTACAGACGATCCCCCAATGGATGACACTGGGGTCTCAATATAATTTGTTTGCCTGGAGATACCTCTTTAACGTTGGTTGAGAGAAACCCAAAAGACTACAAGAGTGCTCCAATGGAGGGAGCAGCCTGGGGCAATTGCCACTCTTTAGATAGTTGATGACCTTCTGGGCAGGTAGGTGATGATGACTGGTGGCATGAGGACAAGTTGCACGCAGAAATAAAGTTGAATAGATAGGCTCTGTCTAATGAGATGGCTAGGGGATATTATGGAGATGATACAGATGGTACCAAGTTTCCTGTGGGGATAAAATCGACTCAGTCACTTTGGAAATTACACTCATCAGGGCAGATCTGCGCAAGATGGGAGAGAGAGTGAAGGAGAGGGAGGTTTGATTGCACCACTCCCGATGGAGATGTTGACCCTCAGGACACCAAATGGGCAGACTTCAGGAAGATGCCGCAACCATATGGGCCATGCTGGAGGACATTGAAGGTCGCTTTAGAAGAAACAACAGCAGGATTGTAGAGGTCCCAGAGAGAACAAGAGGCTAAACATGGACCTCTTTCTGGGGGTTCCATCCTGAACATGCTTCAACAGAAGAGCCTCTAGAAATTTTTCTCTATAGAGGACGCACACAGGATCCCTGGCCATCCGCGGATGCTAAGCACCATACCGTGCACATTCATTGCCCGCATATTCAATCAAAGGGATTGAGATGGTATATTACAGGCTACTTGTCGAGGGCAGCCCTTTGGTAGGTAACAGCTCCCATCAGCACCTTCTTGACTTTATCCTCAAACTTCGGAAGCTCCGCAGGAGTTTTGATGAGGTGAAATGGATTCTGTGACAGCAAGGCTTCAAATATTCCATGATATTTCTGGTGAAGATGCGGGTGGTGGTAAAGGAAAAGAATTGGCACTTTGTGGCCTGGCACTGGCTTGAGGGGTGGTGGCCAGTGGATGGATGACAGGCATTGCAACGTCTGCAGGTGCCCATTAAATGAAGTGGCAGGAGCAACATGGGACACTGCAAGAGAGACTGGAGAAAATTAGCAGCAGTTTCGGTCGAGGGGGGACTTGCAGGATGCCTGGATTGAGGAAACCAGGGGGGCCTTGACTGGTGCCCCTCCTCATACCCTGGATAACCAGCTTGTGAATGGGGATGATGCTGGTGGGAGGTGGTGTGGGGACACAAAAAAATGAGAGTGAGACCTGGACCATGGAGGACGTGCCTGAGACTTTAATTATAGTAAGATAAAGGGGTGATGAGAAATAGGAAGCTTCTGTCCGATTTTCCACTGGGCCCTGCTGTTATGTACTACTGTTGGGATGACAGGAGCCCTGCAATGTTTGGATGTTGATCAGTTTTAATCCTGCCATGCAGTGTTGCTGGGGGGGTTTTGAATGGGACATTTTCTTGATTCTTTTGTTATACTCTGTCTGTGTTAGTGCACTGTTGCGCTGCATTGGGGAAATGTGCCTTTTGGATGTTACAGAATCAAGCATCTAGCCTGAGGCACTTAACATGAGACTAACAGGGCCTCTGGGCTTTGTGAATGCACCTTTGCAATGGTTTGACGAAGCTCCCTGAAATTAATGTCCTGGAGGGTTAATGGGTTGGAAGACAAGATTAAAAGTTGAGTGGTCCTTCAATATTTTATATGCCATGTTCCTGAAATTGTTTTACTACAGGAAATATACATGCTGGGCAACACATACCGAGCTCTCGTCAGGTGGGACTATAACATGGTAGAACAGAGGGGTGGGGATTCTAATGAGGGAATCACTCCCCTTTATTGTCTAAAGGACATGGCGGGACGCCCATGGGAGAATTACTGCACTGTCGGGATATCGGGAGGGCTAGCCATTCAATATTTGTTCTGTATATATACCACCAAGATGGCATGCCACCACTTTCCTGAATTGGGTTCCTTGCCCTTACAACTGCTGGATGGAGTGTTGCTTCTGGGAGGTGACTTTAACATAGTGGTCAGCAAGGACTGTGACCGCAGAAACTGGCGGGGGCGAGCCAGGTCAGTTTTGGGGTTTTCTGGCTCCTCTGAGGATTGTGGGTATATGGCTTACACACGACCCGCGGGGATGACCTTACACCTGGGAGCCTCTCCTGCATTGATTACCTTCTCACATGACACCAACAAGTCAAACAAAACTCTGCTGTTCGGTACTATGTCGGACGGATCTCTGATCACTCCGCAGGTTGGGCGATATTCAATTTGAAGCTGTTCGCTAGCGAGGCGGCTCGGCAGATAAACTCATGGTATCTGAAACAACGCATGATATGGGAGGGCCTCACTGAAAGTACAGATCGCTATTTTAAAGACAACCTCATCTCGGTGGACTCTATGCAAACTGCGTGGGAGGCTTATAAAACAGTGGTCAGGGGCCTGGTGCTCTCCCTTATATCTGGGTTCAACAGAGACTGGAGAGCCAGGCTTGACAAGCTAGAGTGGGACATACTGGAGTTGGAGTGCCTCCTCAAGACAGAGATGGGATTGGGAGCGCAATATACTTAAGGGCTGATGCAACAGGAATATAACGTCCTGGACACTTAGGCCACCTAGGCGGTGCACATTGCTATGGCTTATTGACTGTATAAAGTCGGGAATAAAACTGGTAAGCTTCTTGTCTCGCTAGGTGAGAGGGATCAGTTAAGAACAAAACAGAGACAGGGGAGCTTGTCAAGGAAGGAGGGTGTATAGCAGGGAAGTTAGAACCCAGTTACGCTCAGGTATACTGCCCCAGCGGTGACCAAAATTGCAGAGGACAACCATGTCTGCCATACACCTGATATAATCAAGTGATGATCTGGAGTTTCTAAAAGCAGATTTTGATATTTGGTGGCAGTGGGGAGGGAGCTGCAGTCCGGGAAGGGCTTGTATCTGAAAGGACTGCCAATTGAGCTTTCTTAAATGATGGGAAGTAAGCTTGCCCTACTGCTCGTAACTATGTACACGGAGTTTAAACAGAGGGGATCTCTGCCCCAGGACCAAAGACTTGCCACTGTATGGATGATACACCAGGTAGACCTATGTCATTGGTGAATGCTGAGGTCAAAATCTTGGGCAAAGTACTAGCAACACGGCTCAAAAAGGTTATCCACTCACTCTTCCACCCAGATCAGTCAGGATTTATGCCCCACCAAAGTGCCAGACTAAATCCCAGTTTCCTATATGGAGTACTGGGTCAGAGGACGAATTAAGGGAAAAGACAGCGGTGTTGTCACCGAATGCAAAAATGGCATTTGATACAGCTGAATAGGATTAATCTTTGCAGTGTTAGCCAAACTCTTGGCCAATGCATTAGTTCCTCCTACTCCAAGGTGGCCCTCTGGCCAGAGTCAAGGTAAATGGGTTGTATTCCCAGATGCGTAAACTTCAGTGTGGGTACCAGGCAGGGCTGTCCCCTGTCCACAATTATTTTCACTCTGGCATTGGAGTCTTTGGCAGCATGTATATGACAGTGTCTGTTGGTCAGAGAATTGCAATGAAAGGTCTATGGTAAGTTAGAATATCACAGTATGTGGATGACGTGCTTCTTTTGTTTACTGAACCAGGTTTGAAGATGGTTAGACTGATGCAGATCATCACTAATTTTGGTAAATAATCTGGATATACTATCTACTGGCACAAGTCTTTAATCTACTCTTTCTAGCTGGATGTTATGCATCTGCCACCAGACTGTAGGGTGACTTTGGTGCGCACTAGCCTCCGCTACTTTGAGATATACATTACAACTGACACAGAGCAACCTGGCCCCACTATTAGACTAATTGTTAGAGATGTGAGGCACTGACGGACCTTAACACTTTCCCTGCTGGGTAGAGTGGTGCACTGTAAAATGATGTCACTGTCATGTTTCTTATATGCTTTGCAGAATACCCCCTCTGAGCTTCCTAAGACCTACTTTAGGTTGGTTGAGGCGGAGATCTGATCGCTGCGGTGGGATTGAGGCCCAGCAAGTATTGCACTGCCCAAACCTACAAAAGGTTGGTACGATAGAGGCATTGCTCTGCCAGTTATTAAAAAATATTACTGTGCCCCACAGATAAGCACGGTTATTGACTGGGCCTTCATGCCACAGACAGATCCAGTGCTCCAAATGGACAGATATGTAATGGGTAGTCGGCGGTACCCAGAGGCCCTATATGGTTGCAGGAAATTGACCGGCTTGCGTGACCCTCCCAGGGTGGTGGTTAAACTCTGGAAAGAAGTTACAGCATCCCTGAGGTGGAGCAACACTGGTATGCAATCAACTCCACTTTGAGATGCAGAGATAAAATGGGCCAGATTTTTTAAAAAGGCACGCAATGCAGGGCAACTCCCAAAGAGGCTACACTGTGTTGTGTGACAGGGAGGGAGGGCAGAGAGGGACACAGAGAGGTTACTCTACTTTGTTGGTCAGGAAATAAATCTGCTCAGACCTTGTTCTCAATCAACAACTTAACCAATGAACCAAATATCCTCCGTATATGGTGAATTATTAGTTTGAGCACTTGCCTCCGATTTAATTACAGCTGTGTTTGTTTCCAGGTCATGACCGTTCTGGGTTTTTCTTTGGGAGTCGGATTCTCTGCAGCAACTGACACACTCATATCACAGGTGACTACTGTCATGATATTTTCTTATACTTTATTTTGTGATTGCTTTTCTGCCTGCAATGCTTTTAGAGTTGCAAGGTATGTGATAATGCATGTAAATGTATCTTCTACCTGCAAGGGGCCCGTGAAGCCCTGCATCTCTGTCCTTGAAGTGAAGGAGTTTCACCAGCATCGTGTGAGGGGGGAGGCCGGAGATGGGCGCAGCGCTGCAAACCAGTTCGCCCTTGCTAGATATCGGGGTCTCTAGTTGGCAGAGGTAGGTACCTTTGTCCAAATCAGGACCCTTGCTTCTAGTCAGGGTAAGGGGGATACTCTCCTAAAATAAACCCAGCTCACCCCCTTGGTAGCTTGGCATGAGCAGATAACCCCTGCTGACCCCCTTGGTAACTTGGCACAAGCAGACAGTCTTATCTCTGAGGCAGTGTATAAAACATTTGTGAACACATACAGTAACACAGTGAAAACACAAAAATGGACACCAAACCAGTTTAGAAAAATAAGTAATCTTTATCTAAACCAAAACAAGACCAAATGATAAAAATCCACAATACAGTAAACAAAAAAGGCTTTCAAATGGTAGAAATAGTTCAGAGACACTTTTCTCACAAAGTACCTGGGATGCGTCACGCAAAACAAGCAAAATGGCCGCAGGGAAGGTGATGCGTCGGTTCCTTGCTTCGGGGAAGGTTATGGGTCAGTTTCTTACTGCAGCACAGGGGAGGTGATGCGTCGGTTCCTTACCAGACAGGAGGTGAGGCGTAGTTTTCTTACTCCGTGTGGAGTTGATGCGTCTGTTACTTACTGCGTCCCCCAACAAAGCGACAGTTTTGGTGCCTTGATGCGATGCGTAGATCCGGGATGATGCTTGGCTTCATGCAGCCACAAAGCAAGCGTGTGTCGGGAAGAGGTGCGTTGATCTCACATCCAGTGCGTCTTGCAGCGATTTCTCGAGTCGCAGTGGTGGTTTCTTTAGCGATGAGTCAAAAACAGATGCAACACGCTACTTCAATTCTGCATCGATTTTCCAGCTCCCAGTGACAAACAGTCTCTAGAGGTCCTAAACAACATGCAGGCACCTCTTTGCAAGTTGGAACTGGGCTCGAGTCTCAGCAACGATGCTAAACATCCTGTGATTCTGGGCAAATCATGTAATCTCCCTGTGCCTAAAAAAAAAAAAAAATAATGAATGAATGTGTCCTCATGTAACGCAACTGGTGCTATGTAAAGCGCTCTGATACCCTATACCTTCGGGTCAACTTTGCGCTATATAAAACTCCTTTCTTTGACAGCAAGCATCCACTGCAGTCCAACAACAGACAGCAAATAGCACAGTGGTATCATTCCTCCTCAGCTTATCTGGCTCTTCTCCTTGGCAAAGGTTCCTTTTGATTTCCGAGAAGTGATCTAAAAGTCTGGGCCCCTCTTTTTATACACCAAAATCCTTTGTTCTCTGAAGGCAGAGAGTGTCTGTACCTAGCCAAGACCAGTTTTGTGAGGCACATTGCAACTGCACAACAACCTCCTTTGTCTGTGTGAGCCCTGGTTCCAGACACACCACAGGGGGGCAGAGCCATCATTGTAGAAAGGAGGCACAATCCTATTCAGTTGAAGGTGCTACTCCACCCTCCACTTCAATTGCAGACCTAGCCTATTCAGCCCAGCCCTAACTCATCAGACTTCTGGAGCCGCTTGCCTTCTCCAGCCCCTGCCATCCAAAAGCCAGACATGCAAAATACAAACCTAGCAGAGGCACACTGGAAGGTTAGGCAAGCAAAGACCTACTTTCTAAAGGTTGTATTTTTGAACAAAGAATGTAAAAATCACTCTCACTAAAAGATGCACTTTAACATTCTGAGTTCAGGCATACTAAACTTTATCTTCCGAACTTGTTCCCAGGGTCAGTTATGTTTATACGATTTAAAAAATAAATAAAACATTGGTTTTTCAGTAAAATAGTACAGTGTACACAGATAACCAGTTCCACTTATTGCAAATTGACATTAAAAATGGACCGGCATCACAATACATGAGTCAATCCAAGCAGTGCATCACATGCGATGTGATTCTTAAAGATGTGATCACCTTATATGCATGTTGCGGGACCAGGGTAGAATGTGTGATGTTATAGAACAGTCGTCGTACGAGGACCGTGTCAAATGGTCGGTGCGGGTGATGTGTCCGTGTCAGCAGTGTCATCTCGCTCCAAGAGATATGACTGGAGAGGGACCCAGATGTCTCGGGGACAGGAAGATGGTGGAAGGAGTTTGGCGTAGGTGGTTAGCGCTTCATGGCGATTATTCTAGCAATTCAACAGGGACTCCCACAACACGCTCTCCTGGCCTGGCTCCACAAGACGAGAAGAACACTGGGTAAAGGCAGGGCATCATAAAGCTGCAGTCCTGAGATGGTGCCCCGCAGTGCCCCTCAGCACCACCCCTGGAGAGCCCCTCACATCACGGGCCTTCCCAGAGCCCATGATATTTTATTAGGCCCTGATCGGTCCAGCAGCCATTTCCAGTCCTGTGTCTAACCCCGATCTCTGTGCCACAATATGGGCAGGAATAGGTTGCTGCTGTCAGCTCCCTAGACCTCCTTTACCTCCCCAGGGGCCACCAGCTTCCACATCTTGATCATGGACTGAGACAGGGGCTGGGACAGGAGTGTAGCCATCAGGCCTCATGACCATTTCCACCTCCTCAGGGGCCAACAGCACATTGTATTGTATTGTATTGTTATTTATATAGCGCGATTGCTGCCACAAGGGCGTCCAAGCGCTGAAGCATGAAGACAGAACTGGAAGTGACGGGAGGATTAGGATTCGATGGACCTGGCAAACAGATAAGTTTTCAATTGTTTGCGGAAAGAGAGTAGGTTTGAATTGGTCCGGAGTTGTAAGGGGAGTGAATTCCACATCTTAGCGGCGTTTACAGAGAACAGCCTACCTCCGGTCCTGGCTCTCTTTACTCTGGGTACCACGGTCAGAAAAGCCTCTGCAGATCGGAGGTTTCTCTTTGGGTGGTATCGATTGACTAAATTGTCAATGATAACTGGGCCTGACTTCCAGAAGGCCCAGTGGGCAATACATAATGCCTTGAACGCCACTCTCTGTCTCACTGGGAGCCAGTGTAAGCTGATCAGTGCGGGTTTGGCTGACTGGGTCCGTGGAATCTGTAGCAGGGTGCGGGCTGCACAGTTCTGCACCACCTGTAGCTTTCGCAGGGTCATCTCGGGGGCACCAACATACAGGGCGTTGTTCGAATCCAGCCGAGACTGAATCAGACCCTGTACTGCCACTTGTTTTGCTGCCATTGGTAGGAGGGAAGAACTTTCCTTAGAGTTCTAAGTAGGCCAAAACATGTGGCCGATAGTTTGGTGGCCTGAGTGGAGAAGGAGAGGTTTTTATCAAGCCATACTCCCAAGCTCTTTACGCTTTCCTTGGGAGTGGGGGGGTACCTAGGCACAAAGGCCAGAGGGAGGTGAGAGACACTGGTGATGCTGAGCCCAGGAGCATGAGCTCAGTTTTGTCTCCGTTCAGTTTTAAGGAGGAGCATGTCATCCACTCCTTGGCATCCTCTAGGCATTTCATCAGGCCTTCTGAAGTATGTCTGGTGCCTTCTTGAGCCAATGAAACCACTAGCTGGGTATCGTCAGCATACGATACAATTTTTATACCGTATGGTTCGACTATCCCAGCCAGAGGTTTCATATATACGTTGAACAACGCAGGGCTCAATGAGGATCCCTGCGGTACCCCGCAATTCAGGGATTTTCTGGCTGATACTGTATCCCCGTCAAAGATCTGGAAAGATCTGTTGTTCAGGAATGAGTCAAACCACCTTAGAGCATCGCCTGTAACACCGATGTTACAAAGACGGTTCAGCAAGGTGGCATAGCTGACCGTGTCAAAGGCCGCACTTAGATCAAGGAGGATCACTGCCACTGATCCTCCCTGATCTAATATCTTTCGTGACTCTTCGGTGATTGCCAGCAGGGCAGTTTCAGTGCCGTGCTTAGGCCTGAATCCTGTCTGGGTTGGGTCCAGAAGCAGGTTGCTCTCCAGGAATTGTGCCAGCTGGGTATTTATGTACTTCTCCAGAACCTTACCTACCCAGGGAAGTAATGAAATTGGGCGGTAGCTGGAGTGATCTTGTGGGTTGAGTGTGGTTTTTTTTAACAATGCCCGAACCATAGCTCTCTTCCAGCCAGTTGGTACTGTACAGGAGGAGATGGAAGAGTTGAGTAGGTCCAGCACCACAGGAAGGGTGGCTTGGCTTGCCTGTAGCAGTATCTCCGGTGGGGCAGGGTCAAGAGGGGAACCGGATTTAACTTGACGTGCCAATTGGTGAAGGGTGTCCATATCTAGTGGGGGGAAGCATTCCAAAATTGGCTGGTCTGGGAGAGGGGGGGTGCTCGGCAGGGTGTCATTGAGTGCACCTGGATTGTTGGCTGCTGTTGGAAAGGAGGAGTATATCTGAGAGACTTTATTGTGGAAAAAGTCTGCTAGTTCATTACATTGTTCTAGCTTTTTTGTCGGGGGGGCGGTGTTCACTATGATACATTTTTTTACTATGTGGAAAATTTCCTTAGGTTTTGAGCTAGCTGCCATAATTTTGTCTGCGAAGTAGGAGGTCTGGGCCGCCCTAACCCCATTTCTGTAGGCCTTGATTGCTTCTTTATATTGGGATTTTTTTTCAGGGAGAGAATCAAGTCGCCAAGCTCTCTCTTTTTTCCTGCAGAGGCGTTTTTGGTCTCTCAGAGTGTCTGAGAACCAAGGTGCGGATTTGTGCAGCCTCTTAGGAATAGAGTTCCGTAGAGGGAGGATCGTGTCCAATGATTCCCTGATCCAACCCTCGTAATTTTTGTTTGCTTGGTTGGGGTCTGTGCAAGGAGGAGGGCGGGAGCATTCTAGACCGGTTATCCAAGCCTCTATAGGAAGTTTTTTCCAGTTACGCTTGGTCAGAGGTTGGGGGGTAGGTAGGGGGAATTTGCCGGTGAGCCAGGTAAATGGGACCAGAAAATGGTCCGACCAGGGAAGACAGATGGGTTGCCCCACCATTAACTCAGTACAGTTGCTGAATATCGGGTCAAGGAGATTACCCTTTTCATGGGTGGGGGCTGTAACCAGCTGGATCAGCTGTAGGGCTGCCAGATCATCTATTAGTTCCCTGGCAGTGAGGTCTATAGGGGAATTAAAATGAAAATTAAGGTCTCCTAGGACCGTATAGTTGGCAGAAGTTAAAATTCGGTTAGCTATGATATCTGGGAGAGATCTATGAAACAGCTTAGCTGGATCTGGGGGGCGATATATCAGGGTGCCAGAGAAGGAGCTGTTCGCCGTGAAGTCTATGCTAAATGCTAGACTCTCGCACTCGGGATGGCTTCAATAGTAGTGCGGCAGCAGTACTTGTCTTTTAAGATGATGGCCAGGCCTCCGCCTCTCCCCTTAGTCCGGTCTAGTCTATGTATTTGAAATCTGGGGGGTAAGGCTAGGACTATGTCTGGCTCTGAATGAGACGTGAGCCATGTCTCCGTTAGGAAGATAGCATCTGGGTTGTACTCCTCTAGTAATAAAGCGATTTGAGTGCTATGTCGCGGTAGAGATCGGCAGTTTAGCACAAACATATGGTACTCCTGCGTCGTGACTGGCGACACAGTAGTGTCAAAAAGGTGTTTACAGGCGGGGCAGCGAGTGGGGAGTTCAGCTGGAGGGTAGGAGTGTAGACATTGTGTGTCCGAAGTCTTCCTTATATTCCGGATGGCCGCTGAGCTGTATGTCCTAGCCTGGGTGAAGTGGGGGGCAGGGTTTGTGGCCCCTGGTCCCGTCTGGTCGCGGACGGGCGCAGACGGGCTTGCCTTTGGCGCGCCTTCGGCGCACCGCCGGCGCGCCCGCTGCGCCTATCCGCTGCGCCTCCGGAAGCAGCACATTCTTAAATATCAATGGGAAGGGGCGTGGCCTATTTCGGTGGGCGGAGCACGGGATGTCACGGCGGTTGTAGCAAGTAGAGCAAGTTTTAAAAACACAATATTAGCACAAATAGCAATTTTTAAAAAAGGTCTGTGTGAGGGGTTCCTAGCTCTCGGCTTCCGCCTCAAGAGCTCTGTCCTATGCAGCGCTGGTCAGAAAAACGCGCCTAGATAAGGGAAAGGGGGCGTGACCTATTTTGGTGGGCGGAGCCCGGGATGTCACGGCGGTTGTAGCAAGTAGAGCAAGTTTTAAAAAACACAATATTAGCACAAATAGCAATTTTTAAAAAAGGTCTGTGTGAGGGGTTCCTAGCTCTCGGCTTCCGCCTCCAGACCTCTGTCCTATGCAGCGCTGGTCAGAAAAACGCGCCTAGATAAGGAAAAGGGGGTGTGGCCTATTTCGGTGGGCGGAGCCCGGGATGTCACGGCGGTTGTAGCAAGTAGAGCAAGTTTTAAAAACACAATATTAGCACAAATAGCAATTTTTAAAAAAGGTCTGTGTGAGGGGTTCCTAGCTCTCGGCTTCCGCCTCAAGAGCTCTGCCCTATGCCTTATACATTGGCACCAGGATCAGCACCTCCCCGCTTCTGTGAATGCCTGGCTGGTGCTGACACCAAGGGCCCTTTTGGTGTGTGAGGGGTATTTTAACAAAGATGTTGTATTCCAATGACACCTGGATACACATCCACCCATTGTGAGGTGGCCCTTTCTGATTAACCTAAAACCCTGACAAGAGGAGGACGTGCCCACCTCGGTGCCCACCGGCATCACCTCTTCACTCCCCCCTTTGATTTCCTTAGTCTTTAGACAGCGTGCAGCTGTGGGAGTCCCTTTTTTTCTCTCGAGTTGACCGAGACACCAGAAGTTCTGGATCTACACATAGCACCCAACTAGGCTGCCTTGTGTCTATATATTTATATCCTTTTTCACGCACATCACCGCTAAAACACCCACACATAGTCACCACACACTCATTCTAAGTAGCCATCCATCATGGAGGAAGCAGGAGGCCTCACGTTTGACGATGAGGAAGTCGACAGAATTCTAGCCACGCTCCGCCCTTTTGAAGGGCTAAGTAACACCGAACCATGCACGAACGATAGTGATTGGGACGAATTGGCTGTGCTTAGAAGAACACAGATCAAGACGGCCCTCCACGGTCTATTTATGTCGGAATATCTGAAATCCAAGACAGCCCCCGCAGGACTAATAGTTAAAAATGAACCTTTCATCTTTACCCATGACCTCGAATTTAAACGAGACTGGTCCTTGATCAGCTGGAGATGCACCAGAGATTGGCTGGTTCTCATTGTGAAGACAGCGACAAAGCTGACCCAAGAACTGAAAATTGAAATTTCAAAACTAGAAGTTAAGATCAAAAGCTATCTATCCCCTACAGCCCTGAAAAAACGACTCGAAGAACTGAACCAAGAAATGACCGATTTCGAACTCACTCTGAAAAAAAGTAAAAGTAAAAAACATAAGAAAGACACAGAGGAGTTCACACATGAGCGGATTTACCCGTACATTAAGAAAGATTATGTATCAAGAAATCAAAGCAGTGATCAGGACACCAACTTTTCTGACACCAGCTCGAATAGCTCCAACTCTAGTAGAAATAGCAATCAGGGTGCAAACAGAGGAAAACCCTCTTCCAGAGGGCAATTTCCAAGGGGTGGAAGAGGGTGGATACCATACCAGGTACCCCCAGGATATATGCAATACCCACCGGCACCACCCTTCATGAATCCCCCCTTCCAACCTTGGGACCCACAAGCTCCCCAGTACAATTACTATGGGCAGCAGCCTTTTTTAGGCCAGCGCCGAGGCCCCAGAAGGGGAAGAAATCGAAAAGGCAATCAGGTTCACTGGAACCAACCTCCAGAGACCGCCCCGGGTGTATCAACACGGAGCCAAACAGCCTCCACCAGCCGGGGAACTTAGTAGTTAACCTGTCGGACCAAGACCTCACAGAAGACCAAGTGAAGGTTCTGTCAAAAGGTTTAGGCTATGTACCTACGAATAAAATGGATAAATTCAAAGTTTGCCAAGAGATGAAAGAATTTATGAGAAAACTCAAACTTCGGGCTTTCTTTCAGGATGCCACTAACGTAGGTACTGAGGAGTCCGACACAAGGTTGAAGAAAAAGTCAACTTTTACCCCACTAGACTCTACCATACCTGTAGAACTCCTGACTTTTGAAAAAGCAGTAATGGAAGATCTTGAGAGGTTACCGAACAGTGACAAGATCCCTTTTAGGAACACCTCCCGTCAGGAACAGGCTGCACTGCAGGAACTTGCTAATAACCAGACTATTGTGATAAAACCAGCCGACAAGGGCGGGGCAACGGTTGTACAGACATACAGTAACTACGATAGGGAATGTAAAAAACTACTGAATGATGCACGAAATTACCAGGTATTAAGAGAAGATCCCACAGAGGAAGTGAGGATCTCGATCCAGATAATGATTGAGGAAGCGAGAGCACACGATTGGCTGACCAGAAAGGAGAGTGAGTTCCTAACCCAAGACAAACCAAAAGTACCGTACTTTTACACTATACCCAAAATTCATAAGGACGCCCCTTATCCACCTGGGCGTCCGATAGTGTCGGGTATAAACTCTATCTTGGAACCACTATCTAAGTTCGCAGACGCATTCCTCCGGCCTATTGTGCAGAGCACCGATACCTATTTGAGGGATACCAAAGCAGTCCTTCAATTGATCAAGGATGTTCCCTTTGACCCGGAACACGATCTTCTTGTGGGACTTGACGTGGAGAGTCTATATACAAGTCTTCCACATAGAGAAACCCTGGAGATAATAGAGGAAGTATTATTCTCCACACCATGGGATTACCACACCCCCAGACAAGTGGTCCTCAAATGCATCTCTTTGACCCTCACAAAGAACTTTTTTCAATATGAAGATACCTACTACCTCCAAAGACACGGCACCAGTATGGGGAGCACCTGTGCCCCCAGCCTGGCAGGTCTTTACGTCCATCATCTGGAATCCACCAAGATCCTGGATCAGAGCAATCCCTATAGGCATCATGTACTCATTTGGAAGAGATACATAGACGACATTTTTGTCATCTGGAAGGGTGACCTAGACTCGGTTACATGTTTCATGAACTGGCTAAATCAGCAAGATCAGTTCTTGAGATTTACTCATACTGCTTCCAACGAAAATCTAGTGTTTCTAGATCTGAACATCTTTCCTAAAGGAGGCAAACTTGCAACTAGCACTCATTTCAAGCCGACAGCTAAGAACAGTCTACTTCTGTACAGTAGCTTCCATCCGCGCCACTTACGTGAGAACCTTCCATACGGACAATTTCTCCGCTTACGGCGCAACTGTAGCAGCATAGATGATTTTAAGACTCAAGCGGCAGACCTGGAGAGCAAACTCCTGAACAGACAATACCCGGCAAACATTGTCCGTAAAGGTCTGAAACGTGCTCGCAATAATAACAGGGAAGCCCTCCTGGACGACACGGAAGCAAAAGAACCAGATCCATGCCCCATTTGCGTTACCACCTACAACACCAACTCCAACAAGATCACGAAAATCGTGAACAAACATTGGAGGGTTTTATCATGTGGCCAACTGGATTTTCCTAAACCAATGTTTGCACATAGGAGGGGAATGAACCTAAAAGATCTCCTGGTACACACAAGACCAAGATCAACGGGTGTAATTGAACCCCCTAGAGTCGCAGGGATTAGTGGACACCACCCCTGTGGTTCTTGTGTATCCTGCCAGTACACAAAGAAGAGTAAGAGTATCACCTTTTCTAACCACTCTACATGGGAGCAGCGTGCTTTCACGAATTGCAACAGTCGCAATGTGGTGTACTTGATCACCTGTCCGTGTAACAAGGAGTATGTAGGGATGACCAGTAGACCCGTGAAAATTCGCATGGGAGAACACCGCAGCAATGTACGCTGCAACAGGACATCTACAAAAATGTCTGCCCATTTTGCCACTATGGGACACAGTGTCCATGACCTAAAGTGGACTGTTATTGAGATCTTCCCCAATGATAGAGAGCTTCTATCAAAAGAACAACGTTGGGTGTTCCGTTTGGGGTCACATCGCACTGGCCTGAACGATGACATCCCATGGTCTCAACTGCACACGTAAGGCGTGTTGTACTTTGTGACAATGCAGACACCTCTGTCTCCAAAAATGGACTCTTTTCTGTTTTGTATGTATATAAGAAAACTTTTTCTGTTTGTAAGAATGGCCCCTGCAACATAGACTTACTACATTACAAGTTCCCCATATATATTCTCACCCCTTCCAGCCAACCTGGTTCCTGAAAGGTGTACATATATGGGACCGTGTCATAATATTTGATAAACATCCCCTCCTCCATTTTCTCAAAAAACCTCCTCCTAACTCAAACTCCTCGAGGCTGCATATAAAACGCACTTTTCTACTCCAGTATACTTATCAATATTGATAGTCTGAGTGTATACCAACGCAAACAGTCATGATACTGTCCAGATTTCATGTGTGCTGGTCCAATCTGAGCAGCGCTGGTGAAAGCAAGGATCACAACTAGGGAATCACGGTGCGCATGCGCACCACCTTCAGTGACTGCCCTATGCGCATGCGCGGAAGTGTGCTAACTCCGGCGCATGCGCAGTGACCGACCGCAGAGCGCCGGGCGCCGCTGCGGTGTTTTCCTCCCGGTCTGGCTAATTTCTCATCTTTAACTAGCTCTAGACTCCAGGAAAGTACCCACGATCGTTATTCAACAAGTACCACAGCCGAGGAACCAATATCTATTGGCTATATCTAACCATCCAACATGGCCGCCCCCGTATTTCCCTTGCTGGCCACACATACCCGGCGAACTTCCCGCCAAGTTCAATGGATCAATTATCCAATTACCATTGAGTATATATACACGCCGCCCACTCCCCCCTTCATATCCACGGAAGCCGCGGACGAAGGAGGAAGCACAATCGTGCTAGGGGCACAGTAAGTACGGCATAGCCGTCTCGAGGAGGTCTAAGCCTGTATTCCTACTCAACCTAGTTGAGTTACCTTATACCACTTCTAAGGCAGGATTACAGTATATCCATTTTTTCTTCTTTGCAGCTGACACCCCACCATACCCTTCAGTCTTATGCTGGCTCATGAGGCATTGATCCCCCTATTGATAAGTATGCATTTCCATATCTATAACCTCTGGCTACGCAGAACCTATGTATGTTACCTACCCTGTGTGTGACTGACTGTGTGTGTGCTGAAGGAACTCTTCAAGAATCCTACATGTTTACACTGGATCCCCTACTTGAAAATATTTCTGTGTGTGTTTCTCATTTTTCCTTACAGGTAATTTAGAGTTAAGCGCACTTTGGGATCGGCGCATTTTTAATCTCTTACTCTTATTTTGCAGGCATACTACATTATTAGTGTGGTAGCATATATGTGCTGTAATTATTAATTGGTAGTTACTCACATAGTTCTTTTTTCACTTTTTTGTACATACACATTTTTTTCTACCTATGTGGAGAATACATTAGTGAGTGACAGGGGGATCTCCCCTAGGTCCTGACGAAGAGGCCTCGTGCCTCGAAACATGTTGACCCACTTAGGAGAGAGAGCCCATTAACCTGCTCTATCTCTCCGTTTCACTTTTTCTTTTTAATAATACCAGCCAGTGTTTAATAAAATTCTTTTTTCCACTAGGCCAGGTATTTTTTAACTCACACCAGATATCACCCCTGACCCCACTGACACTCACTCCCAACACATAGCACCTCCATCTAAAAGGTGCTCCAGCGTATCCGCTTGTCGCAGCACTGCCCCGCCCCGCAGCGGGACGGGAAGACCCCGATGATGAAGCATGACACCAAGGGCCCTTTTGGTGTGTGAGGGGTATTTTAACAAAGATGTTGTATTCCAATGACACCTGGATACACATCCACCCATTGTGAGGTGGCCCTTTCTGATTAACCTAAAACCCTGACAAGAGGAGGACGTGCCCACCTCGGTGCCCACCGGCATCACCTCTTCACTCCCCCCTTTGATTTCCTTGGTGCTGCAGGGCTCCTTGCGGCCACCAGAACTTGTTCCCCGAGCTGGTGCATGTTAATTCCTGCCGCAATTACAACTTCTCAGGGGATTGCTCCGACAGGTGGGGAGTCCCCATGCAGCTCCTCACAGGATTCCCATTGGAGGGCTGGGCCTGTCGATCTTCCTTGAGAGGAGCATTCCATGCTCAAGTGGACCAGCAGGGGCTAGGTACCACAATTTTGCAAGTGGATATACGGTGTCGGGACTCAGGGCTCCTGCAGCACTCCGAGACCAGATCAAGGTATCTGCCAGGTAGTGACACAGTTCACAGTGCTCCCAGCAGTGCTATAGGGTCCCCACAGGGTGCCACTGGTGAAGATGGATTGCGATGGTTAGGCTAAGCCGTAGAGCTCTAGGGAGAAGGGAGCCATCAAGCTAGGGTACAATGTTCTGTGTTTTACTAAGGCAGTATTTTCCTCTGCTAATGTCCTGTGGATAAATATAGGTATGTTTTTACCCTTTGATTTATTTCTAGTTGTCAGTGTGTTTGTAGACCTGGCTACTATTGTCATAGTTAATCACTCTCATCATGTTTCTCCCCCTACCTCTATGGAGAAATATTTTCATGAAGTCTGAGATAAGGGGCTTAGGTCACATATTCCCCCTATTTCTCAGAGAGATCTGCAGCAGGAGGTGAAATCAATATTGGATGCTTACAATTGCTGATATAGGAGGAAATCGCCTTCTCAAATTACTCAACTCTCGTCAGAGAGATCCTACTTGTCTCCCCATCTTTTTCTTCTTCATGGGCCTTTCGGGATTATGACAAAAAAAGTTGGGGCATTATGGTGACTTCTCTGCAGGAAAATATAACTTTTTTTTTTTTAAATGTATTTATTTGAGCAAGTTCAAAAGTGGTACAGTTTAAAAAAAATGACATACACAATAAAAATATGTAAAATATACTGAACATAATACAATATGAAAAAAAGAGAAAAAAAAAAGAAATCATTACATCGTTCATTCCATGCGATCATGGTGAATAAACAAGACGGTAGAAAAATAATTCATTCGTTTCAGGATTATTACACAAACATAATCAAGTATAAACAGTGTCCTCTGCTGAACCTATAAATTTCTTTGGATATCAAACCAATTAGCAACAGGGGCCCATATCTGTTCCCCGAGTATTCTTGATTTTTTCCCTCTCACTCTATAAATTGCAGTCTCCTGCTTGTAAATACTTAATCATCTGCTCAGCGAACCCTGAAAAGTAGGAGCCTCTTCATCTGTCCACCGTGCTGTCAAGATGATTCTATATACAGCCGTACCGATAAAAATAGACATTGCTTCTTTATTACTATGCCCTTGAGAGTCATCATACCCTATAACAAAGAGTGTCGTTGAAGTTCTCAGTTCGTGCCCAAAAATTTCGGCCCAGTATTCGATCATACCTTTTTTAATTGCGTCTAGTTTTGGACATTCAGCTAGCGTGTGAATAAGATTAGCTCGACCTAAGGAACATCTTGGGCAATGGTCATTAATTCTTTAACCTTAGGTAAATAATTTTGCGGGGGTAAAATAAAGATTGTAAATTGTTTTGTAGGTTTGGGCCTTTAAGTTTGACGCTAAGAGTAGCTTCGATGTTAATATCAAAGACTTATCTATATCGATATTTGGATTATTTAGCTTAGTAGCCCAGTTTCTTTCCGTTTGTTCGATATCGTCAGGGTGATTCTTTATAACATGAAAGAGAATCTCAAACTAGAACTCGCATATCCCTTCTCTAACCTCCAGCCACAAGTAGAAGAGATTGAGCCTGACACAAGTGGGAATTGGCTCTGTCAGTTCTAAAGGCCATCTTTTCCCAGAGAATGTCTGCAGATGTGTGGGTAAGTTATATCCTCTCGAGAAAGGAGAGATTAAATCGCCACAGTTGCTGGTGGCTGATCCCCTGTTGGCATACATGGTAGGCAAAACCTCTCTACTTACTGAGGATATTATAATGTTGGATCTGGTACATAAAAAATGTGGGAGTGCACTTAACAGAGCTCATGTTGGTCTTAAGGTGGCAGTAAGATTGAAAATCAAGGCAGTATAGGCATCTTAGTCCTTGGTGAAGGATTTCCAAACTCTTTCAACCTGTATACAAAATAGTGGGAACTAGTCTTAACTGTTGTGGCTGTAGTTTGCTGTTGGAGGAGAAGGAAGATTTACTTCCAGTTCTTCTTCAGGAAAGAGGCTGTGGGTAATGTCCCATAGTGTTTCCATAGGGTTTTCTGGTCAGGAAGTCATCAAGTGAATTGAGGATAATTATAGACCTGAGATTTCTAAACCAATTCATCCCACAAGTTTACTTCAGGATTAATATACTTCCCTTAATTTCCGGTGGCAATTTCCCAAAAAATCAAATAAAAAAATCAACCTACAGGTTATGTTCTCCACATCCTGATAGCGCATTTCCATCAGAGTTGTTCAGGTTTGCTTTTGGGAACCAGCAATAGTAGTTTTGAGCATTGTATTAGGGCGGTATACAGACAAAATATTGAATCAAAATATAGAATAGCACTAATATTGAAGTGAAAATATAGAATGGACAAAATATCGAATGGACATATTATAGTCAACAAAAATATCGAATTTAAGGTAAGTAATTTAATATTGATTTTCATAAATATAGAAAGTCAAAATATCGAAGTATATAATATAGGTATTATATATATCGAATTTTTAAAAAGTATCAATTTTTTTAAAGTGTTTTGTATGTTATTATATATGTGAAAATGTGTATATTTATTTTATAATTTATTTTAAGTAATGAATTTTATAGTATTTAATTTGTGCGTAATTTAATTCTGTAGCGGGTTGTGTGTTTATAGGGGAATAGGGTGGAAAGTAATTTAATTATAATTAATTACATTTTAAAATGTATTTATTGGTATTTATTTTGAATTAATTAATTTTTATTTGGTGATTAAATTTTATTTGGCAAGTAATTTTACTTAATTGATTAATTGATAATTATGTTAATTTTAATAATTTATTTTTTGTAGCAGGTTGAGGGTTTATAGGGGAATAAGGTGGGAAGTAATTTAAATATAATTAATTAAATATTTTAATTTATTTATTGGTATTTATCTTGAATTAATTGCTAAATAATTTTTAATTGGTATTTAATTAAATTTCAATTGGCAATTAATTTGTATTAATTGATTAATTGATAATTATGTTAATTTTATAAATGTATTTCCCGTAGCAGGTTATGGGTTTATAGGGGATTAGGGTGGGTAGTAATTTAATTGTAATTAATTAAATATTTGTATTCATTTATTGGTATTTATTTTGAATTAATTGTTAATTAATTTTTAATTGCTAATTATTTAAGTGTTAATCAATAATTATTATGCATTAATAGGTAATGAATTGTAATAATTAATTTTTATTTGTGTTTTTAATTGATTAATTATGATATTATATTAAATTGGTAATTACTTTTAAATAACTTTTTATTGGTATTAATATTCAAATAATTTGTATTAATATATGAATTATTTACTTTCCCTACGGTTGAACTCACTGGAGTAGGAATAGTATTTTTTACCCCTATGCTATCCAACGCTTTCCCTACTGTTGCATTCTCTAGAGTGGGAATAGTTATTTTTACCCCTAGGCTATCCAACGCTTTCCCTACTCTTACACTCACTGGTGTGGGAATAGTAATTTTTATCCCTACGCTATCCAACGCTTTCCCTACTGTTGTACTCTCTGGAGTGGGAATACTAATTTTTACCAATACGCTATGCAACGCTTTCCCTACTGTTGCACCCTCTGGAGTGGGAATAGTAATTTTTACCCCTACGCTATCCAAAGCTTTCCCTACTGTTGCACTCTCTGGAGTGGGAATAGTAATTTTTACCCCTACGATATCCAACGCTTTCCCTACTCTTTCACTCTCTGGAGTGGGAATAGTAATTTTTACCCTTAAGCTATTCAACGCTTTCCCTACTGTTGCACTCTCTGGAGTGGGAATAGTAATTTTTACCCCTACACTATCCAACGCTTTCCCTACTGTTGCACTCTCTGGAGTGGGAATAGTAATTTTTACCCCTACGCTATCTAACGCTATCCCTAATGTTGCACTCACTGGAGTGGGAATAGTAATTTTTACCCCTTGCTATCCAACCCTCTCCCTACTGTTGCACTCTCTGGAGTGGGAATAGTAATTTTTACCCTCCCATTATCCAACGCTTTCCCTACTGTTGCACTCTCTGGAGTGGGAATAGTAATTTTTACCCCTACACCTTCCAACGCTTTCCCTACTGTTGCACTCTCTGGAGTGGGAATAGTAATTTTTACCCCTACGCTATCCAACGCTTTCCCTACTGTTGCACTCACTGGAGTGGGAATAGTAATTTGTACCCCTATGCTATCCAACGCTTTCCCTACTGTTGCACTCACTGGAGTGGGAATAGTAATTTTTACCCCCACGCTATCCAACGCTTTCCCTACTGTTCCAATCTCTGGAGTGGGAATAGTAATTTTTACCCTCCTGTTATCCAACGCTTTCCCTACAGTTGCACTCTCTGTAATGGGAATAGTAATTTTTACCCCCACGCTATCCAACGCTTTCCCTAATGTTGCACTCTCTGGAGTGGGAATTGTAATTTTTACCCCTACACAATTCAACGCTTTCCCTACTGTTGCAGTTGCTATAGTGGTAATAGTAAATTCTACCCTCCCACTATCCTACAGTAAAAATATTGTATATTATTAATTAATATTATGTTAATATATATATATATATATATATGTGTGTTAAAAACTTAAATTGTATGGTTATTTGTTTTTACTTAAATTAATTATTTAATATTTTTAATGATATTTAAGTATTTTTAAGTATGTTTTAGTTAATTATAGTTATTTCATTAATTTTAAATTACTTTTAAGACATTTAAAAAAATGATATTTTGACTAACTATATATTTTTTTCGCTGTTTTTGATTCGATATTTTTGTACTTACCTGTAGATAGGACTTCCATATTTTTGCTTTCTATATTTTTACTTCGATATTTTTCGATTCTATTTTTTGTATTCTATATTTTGTCAGTGATCCTATTAGGTCCTCTCTAGGGTCAGACCCCTCAATTACCTCCAGCAGCCTTAGCATACGAATATTCCTCCTCTAGGAGCAGCACTCCAAGTCATCTGCTCTTGTTTCCAACTGTGTTACACGACCTTGTAGGTCCCAGATTGGTGTGTGATGCTCCTTCATGAGTGGTTGTAGGGAAGACGTCCGTGACTCTGTTCGCAAGCTTGTGGTGGTCATCCCGGAGGAATTTCAAGTCTACTGCTAGGGCTCCAGATCTATCCTCCATGGTGATCCTGGAGTGTTCTATTGCTGCCAACACTTTGTCCAATTTGTTAGATGTGGACAGATTCTGCTCTCCCTCCTTCACTCTCCTATGGCATTGGGGGCTAGGGAGACCATCTGCGCGAGGGTGGCATCGTGGTCCCAGCAGCTGAACCCAATCTGCCCATAGTGTGGGGGGTTGATACAGCCCTAGCTGAGGTGCTGGGGGAATACTTGTGTCTACCCAGGCTGTCGAGCCACCTCCAGTATCCGCTGCGTCAACATCAATTTGGCCGCATAGATAAAATACGGTCTACCTTCTCCTCAAAGTGACTACTTGCACCTAGGCGAATGTACGCCGTTCCTCAAAGTCTCACGGGGTATTCGCCAGGGATGCGTACTGGCCCCTCTTTTGTTTTCCCTTTTTATTAACCATATTGATCGCATCTTGGCCGATACCCCAGCAGATGCCCCCCTGATTGGAGGCAAACCTGTCCCAATCTTACTATATGCGGACGATGCTGTTCTTTTATCCCGCACTCAGATTGGGTTACAGCGACTTATTGATAGATTTATGCTGTTTATCCAAAACAGGATGCTCCGCGTGAACAAATCCAAGACTTATGTAATGTCGTGCGGGCAGTCTGTAAATAAACTGAAGCACAGTTTTTTCTTGGATAGCGACAAGATGACACACGTTAAATCATTTTGTTATTTGGGAATTACTTACACCAACGACGGGTCATGGACATCTGAGTTCGACAATATCAGGTTGAAAATGATGCGGACTACCAGTAGTATATTCCGATTTGCATCTAAGCTCGGATCGAGAAGTATCTTAGATATGATTAATATATACAATATGCGCTGTGTTTCTTCTGCATTGTACGGGGCGGGTGTGTGGGGTCATATTGAAGGCCCTTCGCTCCAAAAAGATGAAAACAAGTTTTTAAAGAGACTGTTATGTGTCCCCCCTTCTGCCTCTGTCCAACTAATTCATGATGAGGTAGGGATCGAGTTTATTTCTGACTTAGCAGCCGTTCGGCCACTCTTATTGTGGCGTTCTATTTGGGCTAAGCCAGAGACTCGATTCACTCAAGAGATTATTCTTGATTGTATAGGATTGGATTACTCATCACGCATCCAGTGGTTGAAATACATTCATTCCTGGTACAACATTTTATTTGAAATTGATGTTTTCCTTGACCCCGAACTGGCGGTTGCAATTCCCAAAAAAGAAATTAAACAAACATTTTTAAATTTTAAAAAGAAAGGGCGAGATAAGGTGTATGGCAAGCTGGCCACTGTGAAGTTCTATAAGGAACTAAACTTAACCACGGGGTTTCAAGCCTACCATTCGAATGTTTCTCGTCCCTCCCATCAATTTGTACTAACCCGAGTCAGGCTGGGTATTGTACACCACCTTGTCGCATTCCCAAACCAGAAAATAAGATCTGAGACCCCCTGCCCGTGTGATAATACCTCACGCCAGAGCTGCTGTCATTTTCTACTTTTCTGTAAATTTTATCACTTTTTAAGGGTAAGGTATCTAAAACCCATCTTTTTAAAATACAATATTCGATCTTCAAAGAGCGCTCTAGAGTTACTATCTTCTCTAGAGAACGTGGATATCTGTTTCTTTGTTGCCACTTTTATATTGAAATGTACAGCTGCCAGGAAGAGCATAGTGCTGCTATAACTTTATATATTCCTGTCTGTACATAAATGTCTTTTTTAACTGTTTATTGTATTTTAATCTTATATTTTGCCCACTGCATGTAAATGTATGGTCTTCTACCTTGTTTACACATGAAATCAACCCCCCTGTGTTTTCCTGAACCATATTAGAACTATGGTTTAAAATGTACAGCTGCCAGGAAAATCACTTTGTGTGATAATTATATTTATTCCTGTCTGTACATGTATGATCTCTTTTTTTTTTTTTATAGCTTTTTAGCTCCATTTTAAACTTTTAACTATGCATTGTTGTCCAGTGTATGCCAGAGTATGTTCCCTTCTTCTTTAATGAATTATTCCCAAGTTCATTTGAGTCACTTTGTTTAGAATAATTACGTGTGCAATGAATTGTTTTTAGATGTTTTATGCTTGTATGATTTGTATTTCTCAAATCGAATAAAAGCTTATGACTTGACTTGACTACTTGCACCATGAAAGGCCAGCTAGCAATTCAACAGGGACTCCCACACCAAACTCTTCTGGCCTGGCTCCACAAGATGGGAATAACACTGGGTAAAGGCAGGGCATCACAAGGCTGCAGTCCTGAGATGGTGCCCCGCAGTGCCCCTAGGCACCACCCCTGGAGAGCACCTCACATCCCGGGCCTTCCCAGAGCCCATGGTATTTTATTAGGCCCTGATCGGTCCAGCAGCCATTTCCAGTCCCGTGTCTCACCCCGATCTCTGTGCCACAATATGGGCCGGAATAGGTTTGCTGCTGTCAGCTCCCTAGACCTCCTTTACCTCACCAGGGGCCACCAGCTTCCACATCTTGATCGTGGACTGAGACAGGGGCTGGGACAGGAGTGTAGCCATCGGGCCTCATGACCATTTCCACCTCCTCAGGGGCCAACAGCACATTGACACCAGGATCAGCACCTCCCCGCTTCCGTGATTGCGGGGTTGGTGCTGCAGGGCTCCTTGCGGCCACCAGGACTTGTCCCCCGAGCTGGTGCAAGTTAATTCCTGCCGCAAGTACAACTTCTCAGTGGATTGCTCCGACAGGTGGGGAGTCCCCACGCAGCTCCTCACAGGATCCCCATTGGAGGGCTGGGCCTGTCGCTCCTCCTTGAGAGGAGCATTCCATGCTCAAGTGGACCAGCAGGGGCTGGGTGCCACCATGTTGCAAGTTGATATACGGTGTCGGGACTCAGGGACTCAGTGAGTGTTTGATTGATTCAGATGCTCAGTCCATCACCACTCCTTTTTGTACCGCTTTTGGCCGCCATAAGTGTGGCAGGGTATGCTCAGACGTGAGTCCCTTGCTCACTTTGCCACTGGATTCAAGCAAGCCGGGCTGAAGACGGCTGGAATGCCAGAAACTGGTCCTCGGAAGCTTGTTTCCGGTCCAGGGAAGGCATGGCTTGGCAGTTCGGGCTGGACTGTTCCCAGAAGGCACAGGGTCAGACTGATTTGCATATAGCCATGTCTGAACTGGGGTGGCAGAGTGGGCTAAAGAACGGTGTTGGATAAAACCCAGATCTTTTGACTGGGTGTGAGTGTTTGATTGATTCAGATGCTCAGTCCATCACCACCCATTTTTGTACTGTTACTAACATTGGCAGCAGAGCTGGGGCATAGCGTGATGCAAGCTGCAGTGGCCTCCTAATAAGAGCCATAACACTTATTCTCTTTTTACAAAATATTCACTAGTTATAGTGCAAGAGACAGCAGAACAAGACCAATGACTCTATGGCTTCAACGTAAAGCCACACAGTAATTGGTCAAGTTCAATGAACCTGCATACCCAGCCTTGCTGCTGGACTGGAGGCCTATCAGCCTGCACTGAAAGCAATCCAGACGCTGCTCTCATGCTGTTTGTGTTAGTAAGCAACATAACGGCAGGATTGGTTTGGGCAGTCGAAGCTTGCACTCTAATGAAGACCGAGGAGCTGTGGCTGTATTCCCCGCGGCACTGCAACATTGCACAGGTTAGAGAGACTTCAAGTGCACATGTTGAGCTGGCCACAGTATGACCAGTCCAGCCTGACATTCGCAGTTCGCTTCAAGACCTCATTGAAAACTTTCCTGTTACCAATCAAACTCTTCTCCGCCCTCAAGGAGTGATTAACCTGACCTGCCATGCAATTTAAAAAGCGCAGCAGCAATAGCATGTTAAGCATTTAAATACACTTTAGAATTTGTGGTGGTTCGCGGGGCGGGCAACACCCTTAGATGCCTACACTCCTGGATGATGGACCCATTATGTTTGATGGCAGACACTTACCTCATCGCACTGTTACTTTCACAGCATGCCCCTCTCTAGGTAGTTCTTACAGAACCACATGGCATATTCCATGTTAAGTGAGAGGTAAGGACTTATTCTCTGTGCCTGATATTACGATTGATTCTTCTCCAAATTTGGGAAAACAGAGGATTGTGAGGGTTTATACCTCTAATGTGTGTAAGGAAAAGAAAGACAATTGATTTTTCACTCTGTCTGTGGGGTACTGTAGGGTACAATGTTCTGTGTTTTATTCAGGCAGTATTTTCCTCTGCTAATGTCCTGTGGATAAATATAGGTATGTTTTCACCCTTTGATTTTTTTCTAGTTGTCAGTGTATTTGTGGACCTGGCTACTATTGTCATAGTTAATCACTCTCATCATGTTTCTCCCTCTACTTCTATGGAGAAATATCTTCACGAAGTCTGAGATAAGGGGCATAGGTCACATATTCCCCCTATTTCTCAGAGAGATCTGCAGCAGGAGGTGAAATCACTATTGGATGCTTACAATTGCTGATATAGGAGGAAATCGCCTTCTCAAATTACTCAACTCTCGTCAGAGAGATCCTACTTGTCTGTCTCCCCATCTTTTTCTTCTTCATGGGCCTTTCTGGATTATGACAAAAAAAGTTGGGGCATTATGGTGACTTATCTGCAGGAAAATATAATTTGAAGGATAATCTCAAACTAGAACTCTAGTATCCCTTCTCTAATCTCCAGCCACAAGTAGAAGAGATTGAGCTTGACACAAGTGGGAATTGGCTCTGTCAGTTCTAAAGGCCATTTTTCCCAGAGAATGTCTGCAGATTTGTGGGTAAGTTATATCCTATTGAGAATGGAGAGATTAAATTGCCACAGTTGCTGGTGGATGATCCCCTGTTGGCAAACATGGTAGGCAAAACCTCTCTACTTACTGAGGATATTGTAATGTTGGATCTGGTACATAAAAAAGTTGGGAGTGTACTTAACAGAGCTCATGCTGGTCTTAGGGTGGCAGTAAGATTG
Source organism: Lissotriton vulgaris (assembly GCF_964263255.1). Taxonomy (NCBI): domain Eukaryota; kingdom Metazoa; phylum Chordata; class Amphibia; order Caudata; family Salamandridae; genus Lissotriton; species Lissotriton vulgaris. The sequence continues at coordinate 4,317,340 of NC_141692.1, forward strand.
AAAATAAAGGCAGTATAGGCATCTTAGTCCTTGGTGAAGGATTTCCAAACTCTTTCAACCTGTATACAAAGTAGTGGGAACTAGTCTTAACTGTTGTGGCTGTAGTTTGCTGTTGGAGGAGAAGGAAGATTTACTTCCAATTCGTCTTCAGGAAAGAGGCTGTGGGTATTGTTCCATAGTTTTTCCATAGTGTTTCTGGTCAGGAAGTCATCAAGTGGATTGAGGATGATTATAGACTTGAGATTTCTAAACCAATTCATCCCACAAGTTTACTTCAGGATTATTATACTTCCCCTCATTTCCGGTGGCAATTTCCCAAAAAATCAAATAAAAAAATCAACCCACAGGATATGTTCTCCACATCCTGATAGCGCATTTCCATCAGAGTTGTTCACGTTTGCTTTTGGGAACCAGCAATAGTAGTTTTGAGCATTGTATTAGGTCTCCTCCCAAACGTTTGTCCAAAGTCTAGGCCCTGGTACTGCATTGCCTCATGCTCAGAGGGTGATAGACCATTCCTACCTGAATGACCTGCTAATCCAGTCTAACTATCATGAAAAGTTTCCGGAGGACATGGCCTTAATGGTTCTTCATATATTTCTGATTTCTAATCAAGTGAGCAAAGTCTCAGATCAGCCCTGCTCACGTGCTAGAAAATATAGAAGCCATGATCAACACACCTCAGGGACTAATCCTATTTCCAGAGGCAAAGAGGATCATGTTGAGAGTCCTCTTTTTTTCTGTTCAGGCAGAAAATCTGAAATTTTCCCCTTTGGCTTTTCTCCACATGGGGCAGTTGGTACTTCACATATTGACAAACTGCTAGCCCCTCCTGGAGAATTACAAAGATCAAATTCCTGTCAATCCTGTAGTCCGACAAAGGCTTTCCTAGTGGATGATGCCCTTTTTTTACTTCTCACAATCCAATAATCCCAACCACAGATGCCAACAGATTTTTTTGAGGGGCTGTTCTGGATGGCTAGACTACTCAGGGTATTTTGGGAGTAGATTAGAACCGGTCATCCACCAGGAGGGAGATGATATCATTTTGAGGGACAGAGCAATTTTCTGCAGTTCTGCTAAGGGGAAGATCGTTTGTGATAAGCGCAGACAACACTAACAATGTGTTATTTGAATCATCAGTTTGGATAGTTTCCAGCTCCTTAAATCTAATAACTCATTAGACATCTGGGAAGAGGACAATCTAATGAGTATTAGGTCCATTTACCTCAGAGAAGTTCTAAATCTAAAGACAGACTATCTCAACAAGATTTGTCTGCGCTCTCTGGACTTTGTCATTAATCTTATTACATTTTGGGAGATATGTGAGGGATGTGGATCTATTTGCGACACACAAGAACTCTCAGCTTCTGAAATTTCTGTCAAGATGCCAGGATCAGCAGGCTGTAGAAATAGAAACCTTGACCAGCCCCAGGGTAGATGGGCTTACTTATGCCTTCCCCTCATTCCTCTAATTACAAGGTGTTAGAAATGTGGGTCTCTAGTTGGCAGAGGTAGGTACCTTTGTCCAAATCGGGACCCTTGCTTCTAGTCAGGGTAAGAGGGATACACACTCTAGATAACCCCTGCTAACCCCCTTGGTAGCTTGGCATCCGCAGACAGGCTTATCCCAAAGGCAATGTGTAAAGTATTTTAATAACACTCACAGTAACACAGTAAACATTACCACAAAAGGAAATCACACCAGTTTAGAAAAATAAAGTTTCCTTATCTAAACTAAACAATACCACAACGACAAAAATCCAACACACACACAGTTAAAAATATGACTTTCGAAAGGTTTCAAGAACTTGTACCATAGAAAACTATGAATGCGTGACTTTTCACCAAAGTAGCCGCAGTTGCATCAAAGTTCACCAATACAAACAGCCGCAACATTGGAAAACAAAGAGATGCGACACTCCTGAGACCCTGAGGAGGTGATGCAACACTTCTGTTGCATGCAGAGGAAGGGTTGCTTCAATTCTGGTTGGCATGGGGAGTGATGCATCGATTCTTCGTGCCCGTTCCGGCCTGCAGATGATGCATCAGAAGTATTTGGAGCACAGGTACGATGAATGGAAATCTGGGATGTCCTCTTCAACTGCGATCGCCAGATGCGTCGATTGTTGCAGCAACGACACGCGCTGCGACGTTTTTCACTGCGGCACGGCAATGCATGGAAATTCTTCTCGTGCTGTGAAGATGCGTCAGAAAAACAGCTGCAAGAAGAGCGATGCGTCAATTTCTGTAGTTTATTCTCTCTTCCAGCTCCCAAACAGCAGCAACAACCTCCAGATGCCCCAAACTGGCACAGGTACCTCAACGCAGGTCAGAACTAACAACAGCAGAGTTCAGGGGAGCTGAGGATGAGGTCTTTGTGTACCTGAGAGTTCTCAACAGGAAGCCAACTCACGTCAGGACCTTGGAGATCTCCTTCAAGCAGGGGACACTGCACACAACAAAGTTCTTTTCTTTTCCATGGCAGAAACAGCAACTGCAGGTCAAATCCAGACACAAATCAAGGGCACTACTTCTCAATCTCTCTAGCTCTTCTCCAGCTCTTCTCCTGGGCAAAGGTTCCTCTTAAATTCCAGGTATGATGTGAAGTCTGGGGTTTTGGGTCTGATACTTATACACCAAAGTGTGTTTGGTCTCCCTGTGCAAGGGCCTCTGAGCCCAGTTCAAACCAGTTCTGGGGGGCACTCTGCAAGTCCACAACAACATCCATTGTCAGTTCAGTTCAAAGAAAAAGTTTACTTGGACTATACAGTCCTTAAACATATAAAAATCGTCATAAAACAGTGCTTCAAAATCACAAATTACACAATAAACAGTAAAACAGCCTCTTAATTAATGAGTTAAAAATTGATCATTCCTTAACTTCCAGCATAAAATATATCCTAATACATTTCATAGGTTAAAACAAGACTCATTATTGGGAGTATTTCGAATTACTTTAGCTTGATGCATGCACTCCATGAGGCACAACTTTAAACGCAACACCATACGAATCCAGGGTAAGATCATTTATCCTATTTTCAGCTGCGCTTCTTACACATATCCTGAAATCGGGTGCCCTTTGGGATATTATTCGCATTAAAAAAATGATTTTACTTGTTTCATAAACCTTCCCATCGCACAGGCTTTTTACAAATCTCTCGATTCTAGTAAAAGTTCTTCTCCCTGTGCCCTGTTTTTTAGACTATCCTTTTTAAAAATCGGACGTAAAAATTATTTCCGTACATCTATAACCAGTTGGCAATCCAATAAAATGTGTATGGTACCACATGTTGTCCCCATGGAGCAGTAACATTCCCCCTTACTATTGATCATTGCTCTTTTTACTTCATTATTGGAATAGCAAGAGTTAACACCGATTCTCAGCTTTAAAACTTCTCTTCTTAGTCGTCGACAGGTTACAATGTTTGGGAAATTAAATTCATTTTGCCACGCAGCAGCCATAAAGCATACCAATTTTTTCCCCATTAAGTTCTCTTGAGCTTTAACTTGCGAGATTATTTTCCCCAGAGACCTAAGCTTCCTCCTCTTGGTCTCACTTTGTAAGGACAGGGGGCTACATTTGAGCCTCATCATTGTACAAACTTTTATCAGGGTTTTTCTTACCCCATTAGCCCATGTTAGATTACTCCTCAATATATCGTTTTTGAACCACTGTGAGACTTTATTATCCTCACCTAGTCCCTGGCGCAGCCAGAATCTTACTAGGGCCATGCCGATTGTTATATTCCATGAGGTGATACCTGTTTCTAGCCTTACCGCTTGCACCATTGAGGATTTGGGAAGGGAAAATAGGTTTTTCAGGGCCCTTCCCTCATCACCGTCCCAGCCTGTTTTCGCACTTAGGTATAAAGTTCCACTCCATATAGGAACTGTGGGGGGACCATAGCAGTATATGCTTTTAAAACTGGTCTGTCCGACTTTTCCCCGTATACTCCATTGAATTTCTTTAAACCCCCCACCAAAGCTGATGTCCTTACTTTCAATGCTTTGAGGTGGAGAGACCAGTTCATATTTTTCTGGAACTACATACCCAATACCTATATTCATCTACTATTTCCACCTTTGTACAGCCCAAGTACCAACTGAACCTTATTCTCTTTCTCCCAAAACTCATAATCTTTGTTTTATTCATGTTCACTACAAGTTTTTTATGCCGACAGTATTTACTGAAACTGTTCAGCTTTCTTTGTAGACCAATCTCTGTTTGGTCTACTATTACTAGATCATCTGCATATGTAAGGCAAGGGATATGTTTCCCATCTACCTTGGCTGGCCCCCGTTCTCTGCCTAAGATTGAGGGTAAGTCTGCAATGAATAGGGAGATTAACAGGGGGGCCAGAACACACCCCTGTCTCAGCCCATTTCCAATCTGTATTTTTTGAGGTAGGCTCCCCTCTGTATCTAGAATTACTTGCGCCCAGTTGGAGGTATGGAGTACTTGTATCAGGCTTAATAGATCTCTTGGTATGTCAGAACTAATCAGCGTCTCCCACAGCCTCTCTCGGTCCAGTAAATCAAATGCTGCGCGGAAATCCACAAAGCAACAATACATACTTCCAGTTTTCTCAATGGACTTCTGCGCAATGGACCAGAGTGCAAAGCAGTGGTCGACCGTTGAGTGTCCCTCCTTGAACCCCCCCCTGCTCCGTGGGTACAATCTGGTTCACCTCTGCCCACTCCTTAAGACTCTCCAAGATGACTTTGTTGAATACTTTTTTACCTATATCTAAGAGGTTGATTAATCAATAGTTCTTTTGGGCATTTATGTCCCCTTTGTTGTGAATGAGTCTTATTATCGCGCCTCTCCAGTTTTCTGGTATGCTACCTGTATTAAGTATCACCAGAAACATGCTTGGGAAGAAGTCTGCCCACCACTCAGGCCTATTTTTTATAATTACTGCCGGGAGGTTATCTGGGCCAGCTGCTTGGGCCAATGTTAGATTAGCTATGATTTTTTTTTATCTTGCTCGCACTAAACTGATCCTTGACTTCCTTTCTCACTTCTAGCCATAGTTTTAGCAATGATCCCTCCTGTTCCTTCCAATTTCCATAAATTTCACCCAGGGAAATAACCCAATCCTCTTCTGGTACGATGCAGTTCAAGACGTCTAAAGATTTCCCTGAGCTTTCTTGGACTAATTTCTAGAAGCCTTTCAAATCTTTAGATTCTATCGCAGTTAGCAATCTAACCTAACAGCTCTCTTTGTAGGATCTTTCCTTATTTCTTACTATAATTTTATAATTTTTCCTTTGTTTCTGAAGGCTGTAATGGAATTCTACCTTTTACTTTACCCTAAGTTTTCTTTCTTGCTGTCTGATACTTACTTTCACTTTGCGACATTCTTCGTCAAACCATTTTCTCTCTATGCTTTGAGGTGGGTTGTTCCTCCCACACCCTAGTTGTCTTGATTTAATTTTTACCCTTATGCATTCAACCAGTTTCCCGATCATTTTGTTAATCTCACAGTTATTCGGAACATTTTCCAGTAAAAGTGTCTGCTGTAGAACTGCTAACTTTTCTAGAGAATCTTCTGATATCCTAGCTGTGAGGCGTCTTGGGTAATTGACATTGACCTGTAGCACAGTGTCTCTTTGTTTTTTCTTCTTTGTTAGTCCATTGTCAGTATGAGCCTTGGCTCCAGACCCACCACAGGGGGGTGGAGCCAGCATTGTGGGAGGCAGGCACAGCCCTATTCAGGTACAGGTGCTACGCCTCCCACCACTTCAAATGCAGATAAGGTCTATTCAGCCTAGTGCTGACTCATCCAGACTCCTGGAGCCACTGAACCTCCCCAGCCCCTGTCACTCCAATGCCAGACTGTCAATCCACAAACCATTGGCGTGTTCTGTACCAGGGCGATGTTCCACTGTAAAGTCCATTCCCTGTAGGGAGATGGACCACCACAAAAGTTTTGGATTTTCACCCTTCATCTGCATCAACCATCTGAGGGGCCTGTAGTCTGTCTGATTCCAGTAGTGAGTCCCAAACAAGTAGGGCCTTAGCTTTTTCAATGCCTAGACCACAGCAAAAGCTTCCTTCTCAATTGCACACCACCTCTGCTCCCTGGGAAGAAGCCTCCTACTGATGAAAGCTATAGGTTGGTCCAAGCCCTCGACGTGCACTTGTAGAGTACTGCTCCCACACCATGCTCTGAAGCATCTGTCTGCACAACACATTTTTTGTTTGTCCCAACTGAAGCTGAACACAGCAATGTCATCCAGGCAGGCGGTGCTAAATTCCTCCAGCCCGGACAGTACCTTCTTGACCAGTCTCTAGTAGGTGGAAAGGGCGTTCTTCAACCCAAAGGGAATGACCCAGAACTGGTAGTGCCTCTCAGGTGTTAAAAATGCTGACCTCTCTTAGGCCTCCTTGGTTAAGTCAATCTGCCAGTACCCAGACTTTAAATCAAATGTACTGAGGTACAGGGCAGCTCCTACCCCATCAACTAGTTCATCAGCTCTGGTGATGGGGTGCATATCAGTCTTAGTGACTGCATTGAGCCCACGGTAGTCCACACAGAAGTGAACTTCTGGAGTGGCACCGGCTGCAGCAGCTTTTGTCACTAAGACCACTGGGCTAGCTCAGGGGCTACTTGAGGGCTCTATCACCCCTAATGTCAACATCTTGGAAACATCTTCCTTGATGCTGGCCCTGACTATGTCAGCTACCCTGTAACATTTCTGCTTCACGGGTAGACTGTCACCATTGTTCATATCATCGATACCTCAAATGGTGACCTCCGGTGATAGAACAGGGAAACAAACTGTCCCAGCACCTTGCAACAGTCCCTCTGCTTCTCTGGGGTCAGGGTAGGAGAGATGTTTACCCATCCACTGACCCATCATGTTTCTGTGCTGACAGGAGGTCAGGAAGAGGCTCACTCTCATCCTCCATTCCACATCTGTTGCAAGGAGCATAGTTATCGCAGACCTCTCAAGGTGTGGCTGGATACGGTTCACTTGTAGGACCCTCAAAGGGTTCCTAGGTGTTTTCAAGTCAACCAGATAGTCACCTCACTCTTGCGCTCCACTACCTTGTATGGACCAGTCCACTTGTCTTGAAGCGCATAAGCCTCCACTGGTGCCATCACCCACACTTTCTGGCCAGGCTGCAATTCGACCAGAGTCGCATTCTGGTCATACCATCTTTTCATTTCTTCCTGGCTAGCTTCCAGGTTCACCTGAGCGAGTTTCCTGAGGTTTTGAGTCTGGTTTCTGAAGGTCAGCACATAGCTGAACACATCTTATGGGGTCTTACCAGGAGTTCTCGCCCAACCCTATTTCACCAGACTCAGAGGTCCTCTTACAGGGTGACCGTACAGTAGTTCAAAGGGACAGAACCCTAAGGACTTATGTGGTACCTCCCTGTATGCAAACAGCAGGCTTTGTCTCATGGTTCTTGTTAGACCTAGGGAATCCTAGACATACATAGGGTAGCCTGGCACAGTAGGGGGAACAGCTAACCTCCAAGGCGTTGGTTAAGTGCTTACAGGACCCACTCACAGTAACCCAATAACTTACCACTAAAAATAAGAGACACCACACCAATTAGAAAAATACGAATGTTTTATAAAAGAAAGCTATGGTTCCTTGTTTGGTTCTGCAATAATGTTTCACCACTTCACATATAAAATTTCTACAATAGTGCACTCTCACAGTTGTAATCTTTACAATACTTTCATTGAATATATTAGACCCCACCTCTTTCTGTTTGGCAGATATCAAAATTTCACTGTTAGCCTTACTCTTGAATATTTGATCTCATTATACATTTGGAAAAGACTCAATGACACTTTCCTGTAAGTGAATCAAAGTCTACATTACCATAGAAACTGTAAGACAATAATGACTGGGAGGTACAGTTGTTCAACAAGAGGACCTTACTGATGCATTGGAAACTGGATTAGGCAGCTGGGTATCTGTAAGGAGACAGGGTAGTTAAAACCTCAATACATTTAGCCCCCTGCCATTCAGGTAAAACACTGCCCCACTGCCCGTTCCTGTCCTCCTGTAAGGTCTGCCCGCCCAATTGCCACAGTTCTAGAGTCCCCTTTGGAAGTTCCACCGCGTAACAGCTTTAAGATGTCAGTTTCAGTCTACAGAGGCACACGTCGGTGAGGTGTTCATTGCGTGCAGCCCACGCACTAGGGGGGAAGTGCCTCTGAGGGAAGCTCGATCTGTGCTCCCACACGGCGACGGGAAGCGTTACTTTTCACCGCCCTCCCCACCAGAGAACTCTTCCCAGCTTACTTCAGAGAGCTGACAGCCTCGGCTTAGTTCTCTCGTCGGGACTTGCTTCGTTGCTCCGACGCACTTTCCACGGCTGTTCACCGGGGCTGGGAAGACGTCCGAAGGTGCTCCAGCGGCGTTCTTCCGCCCGGCTCCTTTCACTCCTGACTCCGCCTCCGTCCAACCTCTTGGGCGTCCGTCGTCTTTCTTCGTTTACCGCCGCCGGCCTCCTCACACAGGGCTCCGCCTCCGCTCAGCCTCCTCCTGCAATCTCCCCGCCTCTTCCGGCGCTTCCACGGATTCCTTCGGACAACAACACGGGTCAGCTGGGCTCTTCCTCCTCTGCCGACCTCGCGTCAGGGCATGCACTCGGCGGCAGCGTCACCTTCAGGTAGGGACAACAGCTGATTCCGCCGCTTTTCTTGACAAAGTGGATGTCGGACTCGAGTGCTGCAGACGCGACTGTTTCTGCTCCCTACCTCCTGAATTCAGGGCCAGTCAGCTTGACGCTGTGTCCAAGTTCGTCCCCTCTGCACACGGCCTTCAGGCTGGGACTGACAGGTCACTGGTAAGCCACACTTCAAGAGTCACAGTTCTTCACAGAACTCGCCACAGAGTCCCTGGTTTCTGAAGATGGTCGCTGTAACAGTGGGGTTTGGTCAGCCTAGAAGGGGGCACTTCCCAGTAGAGCGACAGCCGGCCCCAAAGGTCGATCTTGTTACTACTAGTGCGCTATCCTCCTCCTCAAGTCGCCTCTCTCCACACTGGTCACTCCTAATAATGCACAAAATGGCTGCTGGTCACTGGCCTTTTATAGGCTAGCCTCAGACCCCTGGAAGCCACTAGATGGTTCTGGAACCTTCCTCATGTTAGCCTATGGGTCTGCCTTCCTTAGATGTCCGTTATGGCAGTTGGTGGACACCATTTTAGGTTTCTGAGTGTCCCTAGATTGCCAGAAGCTTAACTAGGCCTCACAGAGAATGAAGGGGAAAATGGCGTCATAGTCAAGGAACACCTAGCCCCCTGACAGCACTGAAAAATCCTGGTGAATCATAAAAATAAAATAGAAACACTGGGACGCTAAGGGTGACAAAAATAAATAATAATGGTTAGGACACCCCCAGATGCAGACAGGTCTAACAGTTCTGCAAGACCCTTGAGCATGGCCTTCAGGATTCGATTGAATCTCACAACCAACCCATTTCCTTGAGGATGGTAAGGAGTGGTGAACTTGCATGCCACACCACACTCCTCCCACAAAGATGTCATGTACTTCAAATTAAGTTTGTACCTCAGTCAGAGACCACCTCACTGGGGAACCCCACACAGGAAAAGATCCCCATCAGTTCACGGCCCACCACAGGGGCTGTGATTGTCCGGAGAGGGGCAGCTTCTAGGTTCTGGGTCGCATCGTCCACCAAGACCAAGATAAACCTGTTGCCCAAGGCTGTCTTGGGTTCCAGTGGCCCCACAATGTCAATGACCACCCAATCAAAAGGGGTGCTCACCACCGGAAAGGGTTGTAGGGAAGCCTTATACTTCCCTCCACTCTTACCACTTGCCCGGCAAATCTGACAAGACCTACAATGCTTATCAACGTGCCTTCTCATTTGGGGCCAGTAAAAGTGGGTGACAAGCCTCTAAACGGTCTTTTTGTACCCCAAATGCCCTGTGAGAGGCACGTCATGACCCAGACCCAGTAAGAAGATCTTGAAGTGCTGAGGTACCACCAGCACATGGGTTGCACCTGGCTCAGCGACCTTAGGCTCACTATATAACAATCCATCTTCCCAGTAAATCAGATGTGATCCAGACTGATCACCTGCTGCCTGGTCTGCAGCCTATTGCTGCAGACCAACAAGTATAGGGCACTCCATCTGCGCTTTGCAGAACTCCTCCCTAGAAGAACCCCCTTCCTGCTGCCAATGGTTCAGCTCTTGTAGGTCTCCCAGTTTGGCTACCTGCTCCGCTAGGGGTTCCAGGGCATCCCCCTCAGGGTCTGCCTCTTCATGGACCGCGGGAACTTCTGGGGCTGGTTTCTCATGCCCCTTGCCCCTTCCCTTTCTGTCAGGCACCTGGGCCAATGTTTCAAGCTCCAGGTCCTCTTGATCACCCCTACTGTCTGCAATTGACCGAGTGGTCACATAGGTCCACACAGTCAGATCCAGCATCTCCAAATGAGCCTGGTGTTCCACCTCCTTCCTTGGGGAACTCTCAAGGTCATTTCCAAGCAGACAGTCTACAGGCATGGATGGACTAACAACGACCTTCAAGGAACCAGAGAACGCCCCACTTAAAGGGAACTAGCGCCACCTTACATAAGCGCGCAGATTTGTCTGCTGCAACTACAAGGTGAAGTACATTGAGAATAACCTGCCCTTCATCCATCCTTTGACACCTGACAGATGTCACACTGGCTCATGTGTCTCTCGGAGCCTCCACCCTCCTCCCATAGATGGTCACCCACTGCCTTTATTTCTTAGAGTTCTTTGGCAGATAGGATCCCTGGACCATCTCTCTGTCTTCTGATGAGCTAATTGCTTTCCCCTTCACTAGGAACCAATTCCTCCCCCAGCGCCACACACACCTGGGGGGACCCCGGTTGTTGTCCCTGCCCTTAGGGGGCCAGGACACCTTAGGGTTGAGGGGCTGGGACTCCTTATCCTGTCCTTATCCTGGGCGATGTTTTGGGGCATTTAGAGAACTCCTTTTGATTATCATTGCCCCCCTACTCTTCTGCTGGGGACCCTGCCCACCGTTGGCTTGGTTACCCACAATCCCCTTGTGGACCTTGGTACTATTCCAGTTGTCCACCTCCTTAGCAAGCTCCCTGGGATCAGTTAGCTTACTATTCAACAGACGCTGGCACAGCTCTGGTACACACAGACTACTCAAGTGCTCCCACTAATTAAGTTGCACAACCCCTGGTAATAAGTTAACTTGCCACCCTGTATCCAACCTTCCAGTGCACGTGTATACATGTTCACACATTCGACCGAAGTGCTTGAATCAAGCTTCAAGCTTCAATCTTCAGGAACTTCAATCTTCTTGAAGTTCCTGAACTTCTCTCTGTACTGCTCTGGAGTGAGCTCATAACATGAAAAGACACACCTGGGCTAGGTGATTGACAACTTGTGCATGCAAGTCAGTGGTAGTCTCTGCGGCATATTTATATAGAAGAATACTTCTTTTGCGATTACCTCCTGCCATGTAATGTGTCGGTCCCTTCGTGCCAGTTTCTGCACATCATGATACTGTGATCTTAAATGTTAATTGACCATGTCAAGACTCTAAAAAAACTGAAATAAGCGAAATATAAAGATATTGTTAAATTATGATATGTACTACCTTAATCCTGTATCAATATATGTATGCAATCACTGAAGGAATGTTATTCAAAAAGATATTTGTATTTGTATACATCTGTAATCATATGTATCCCTACTAAAAGAGAGTTATATATTTTATGATATGAAACAAAAAACAAAAAAAAATATATCAATAATAAATAATTTTGATAATTCATCATAAGTATATTATTATCATTATTATTAATGCATTCTTGATATAGCGCATGGCTACCCTTAGGCATCCCAGCAATCCCCGCCTACCTTCATCCCAAACAGGAGACTCACTGCAAGTTAATGAAGAGCCAGGATTTTAGCTTCTTCCTGAATTCGAGGAGATTGTTCAAAGAGCGGAGCTGCGTTGGGAGCGTATACCAAGGAGCAGAGGCATTAATTGAGAACAAGCGGCAGCCCACTCGTGCCCTCTTGATCTTAGGGACCCTTTCTTGATAGAGAATAGAAGATCTCAAGTTTCTGGTTGGTAAGTAGAAGGACAGTAACTTTTGTAGGACTCTTGGACCCGTACCCCACACAGTTTTGTGCACTATGCATAGTGATTTGAACTTTATGCGATCTAAGATCGGTATCTAGTGCAAAGCTGTAAGTGCTGGCTTGGCCAATTGTTTCCTGGGGACATTGTGAAGGAGTCTAGCAACACTATTCTGTACCACCTGCAATCTCCTCATAGTAGCCTTGGAGGTATTCAGAAAGAAGGAGTTGCAGTAATTCAGTCGTGGCAATACCAGGGCTTGGACTAGGGTTCTGCAAGCTGAGTCTGGGAGCAGAGGCAGGATTTTCCGTAATTGCCTAAGAATTCCATAGCAGGTGGCCACAGTCTGTACTGCTTGATGTTCAAGATTTAGAGATTTGTCCAGCCATATTCCCAGGCTTTTAATTCTCTTGTTCGGAATAGGGGGATCTCCTAAACTGCTGGATCATTTCAGTTGGGGAGAACTGTTATTAATGTTTCCTAGGATCATTTAGCTAATTTTTTTCCCCATTCAATTTGAGGAAGGAGTGGTCCATCCAAGTGGCCACTGTACTCAGACATGTTTCTAGGTCAATCTCATAATTTATTTGGATGGTTAAGGGACAGTACGAGCTGTGTGTCATATGTGTACATCACGATCTGCACTCCAAAAGGAAGGGCCAGGTCTGCCAAAGGTTTAGGATACACATTAAACAGGGTGGGGCTTAATGAGGAGCTCTGTGGGACGCCGCACAGCAGTGGGATGGGATTAGATGAGTGGGTGCCGTCGAACACCTGGGAAGTTCTCTCCATAAGGAAGGATCGAAACCAGGAGAGAACATTCCCTGCCACTCCTACCGCTTTGAGTCGGTCTATTAAGGTGTTATGTTTTACAGTCCCAAAAGCGGCACTTAAGTCCAACAGGAGGATTGCCACCATACCTCCCTGATCAAGCAGTTGGCGTGCCTCTTCAGTCACTGTGAGCAGCGTGGTTTCCGTCTCATGATTTGCTCCATACCTCTTGGTTTACGTTTTTTTTTTTTAAAGTGCGTTGACCATGGCGTGTTTCCATGTTTTGGGCATTAGTGAGGTGAGGAAGGAGGCATTAGGAACATCTGAAAGATGAGGGGAAATGGCACTTTTTACTTTGCTCAGGAAAATGTACTGGGGCTGGGTCACAGGTGGGTACCTGATTTAATTGAATTCCAAAGTTGGGACAGCGTAGAGGGATCTATCAGGGGGAACTCTTCAAGAACTGCAGCGTGCTTCCCTACCGTCACTTGAGCTGAGAACAAGTTATCAGATAAGCTGACCAGGGGAAGGCATTGTATATCTTCAAAATCTTATTGTTGAAGAACTCTGACAGTTCTGTGCATCTTTGTGGTGAGGAATCAGATGGAGTGTCAGGCTGAGGGGGACTAATACATATTTTAACAATCCTGGTGATTTCCTTAGGTGCATTAGAGGACCCCTTCATTTTCTTCTTGTAATATAGTGCCTGTACTTTTTTAATCTAAGTTTGATATTGTTTAATAGTTTCTTTGTATATCTTCTTATCAAGCCTGTAGTCTTTCCTCCAGGCCCGCTCGAGCCTTTTGCATTTTTGTTTGACTTCTCTAATTTTCGGGGTAAACCAAGGAGATCGTTTTTTTCTTGGTTTATTTGTTCTCCACTTATGTGAGATGATAATGTCTAAGGAGGACGTGATCCAGTCGTTGAAGTTCTGTGAGGCAATCTGGGGGTTAACATTTCCCGTTGGACTTGTTTTCACTAAGGTATCTGCCCAGCGTTAAGGGTCAAGTTTGGGCCACATACGGTCCCAGTGTTTTGTAGTTTGGTGGTGGATTTATGGGGATGAGGACGTCCAGATGATAGGGATTATAAAGTGGTCGGACCAAGGAATGGGGGTGGTATGGTCGGTTACCAGGTCTACAAGGTTAGAGAATACCGGGTCTAAAATATGGCCTTTCTCATGTGTGTGGACAGTAAACTTTTGATGTAACTGGAGGGCCTGTAGATTTTGTGTTTGATATTGTATTTGCCTTGAAACTGTCTTTCCTGCACAAGTTGTTAATCACCTCGCCCAGGTGTGTCTTTTCATGTCATTTTTTCTTCCCCGTTAAGGTCAGTGTATATGTTTACGGAGGCCACAGCCCTTTTCCAGATACTTAAGTGATCCCACACCTGAGGCACAAAGCCTCCTTCATGTTGGGATAGGTCAGGAAACCTGCCTGCTCTAAAGGTGAAAGGATGTCCCTCCCAGTGGCCTCAAAGTGTTTCCACAGACCCAGCCCCCAGATCTTCTCAGGAACCTCATTCATTCTCAAGGCTTTCTCATATGCAATGCATACATACCTTCACCCCTCTGGTAGTTCTACACTACGTCCTTGGGTATGTAAACTGTGTTGTATATTCTTACTTGGTTCAATATGGCTACTTGGTGTCTGTAGTCCCTTCTTAGTGTTTCTATCTTCTAACCTAGTAGCGTTTTATCTGGTGTGTGGGATTCCAGCCTTGGCAGTTGATGGTCTGGTCAGCTGTGAGGTTTACTGCTCTGCTGTCTCATTCTATGTAGCTCAATAAATCCATCTTAATAACCTGAAGACGTGTCCTGCTACCTACTTAAATTATCTACAACATTTTGGCGACATCTGAAGCTGACCGGACCAAACCAGAGGAGCAGACCAGAGAAGAAGGAATACTGCGCAACAAGAGCAAGACCTAACAACAAAGAACCCATCTAACTGTGGCCTGTAACAAGCAGAAAAACAACTACAAACCGGAGTAAAACAAGAAAGCTTGATGAAATTGGACGCAAAATACAAAGGAAAATCACGATAAAAAGCCGCAAGTTAATTCTATGAAACGCGTGATATTAAGAGAAAGCAACTGTAAGTAACACGGAAATTTAAAAAAGATATTGTACCACTGCAGCAATTATTTTGAAGTATTAATTTTGGCAACTCTAAGAAAATATCCTGTAATTGTAACCTTAACAAGTTCTCTTCTGGAAAACGGGTTAGAGCAAAGCCAATAACTGTTATTGACACTTGTCACAATTGCTGCCATAAACAAGTGATTTCATGCTGAAAGAAAAGAAACAGAATAAAGCAGCCGTGACAGCCTCCTTTACCGTTAGTCAGCCAAGTAATCTTTCTCCGGTGCTGGGTGATCCTTCTCCCGGTGCTGACATTTGTGCACTGATGACGTAGTGGAATTTCATTTCCTCCCAGCGAAGAATCAGCCTGTGCCCTGTGAATTAAAAATTAGCTAGCATTCGCGCCAAGAATTTTCAATTCTATTAAGGACACGGAGGCGAGGATTGTGGTTCTCTTTCTTTACTGTATAAACACAGCAGCCAATAAACATACAGTTTAGTGCAATAAAAACTTCAAAGTCCATGGTGCTTGGCGTAGCCACGCCCCCTTCAGCACCCATAAGAGCCTAGGACACACCTTCAGCTTCCTCTTTCTTTGCGCGAACTGCACAAGTCCATGAACCATAACAGTCTATAACTTCTCCAACATGGAAAAAACCGGAACCCTGGTCCAACATCATTCTTCAACGGAAGACTTCTTACTCTTTGTTCTTGTCATTGCCTGGAAAAAACGAAATAGACAACCCGTAACTGCTGTAAACAACAGAGTATTCATAAACAACGGGTGGGCAAGCATGATCATACAATAAACATAGCCGGGTGGGATAATCCTCGCCTCCGTGTCCTTAATAGAATTGAAAATTCTTGGCGCGAATGCTAGCTAATTTTTGATTCTATTACAGGACCGGAGGCTTCAGATTATGCTAGTTTAAAGCTGTATTGAATACCATAGAAGTAATGTCTCCCACCGGCTTATAATAGAACTGTCTGAATGTAGATTCAGACGACCAATCTGCACAATGCATTATATCCTGAACATTAGCCCCCAACAGATATGATTTTGAAGCGATGGCACCTCGCACCGAGTGCGCCCCGAACAATTGAACATCAATACCAGACTCCTTCATAATAAATTTCAACCATCTTGCTATAGTAACCGAGGACACAGGCTTAAAAGGCTTCTGCACAGCTATCAAAAAATGCGTGACCCCCGCGGGTCGTATGGAACGAGTACACTCCTCGTATGATTTCAAGCATTGGACCACACATAGTTTTGGATTACTAGGAAAAGCATTGTATTCAATGTGTCTAGACAGTGTTTTCGTGCGACCTGTGATAGTAAAAGAAACTCCTTCCGGAGTAAATACTCTACCTGCAATATCCAAGGCGCGAACGCCCGATGATCTTCTGCACGCCGACAAACATAACAACATCGCTAACTTTGCTGAAAACTGTTTCCTAGAAAGTAAGTTGTTAGACGGCCAGTTGTCCAGAAATTTATTAACCACCGAGACATCCCAAAGCCCCGAATACTTGGGCTTGGGAGGATTCGCCACTCGTACGCCCTTAAGCAGCGTACAAACCAAGGGGTGCATACCCACTGGTTTCCCGTCAATGCGAACGTGTCCCGCCGAGATGGCCGACCGGAAATTGTTCACGGATCTGTAGGCCAAACCGCTAGTTGCTTTGTCGGACAAGAAATTTACTATATGAGAAATTCCTGCCCCCACGGGATCCAAATCCCGTTCCACGCACCAACATAACCAACTCTTCCAGGCTGAAGAGTACCTTTTCCTCGTGGAGGGAGCCCAGGCTTGCTTAATGTAATCGCTAGCCACTCCCGAAATTCCAGGCATGTGCCACCGTTGCCTGAAAGCCTCCATGCCATCAGCGTGAGGCCCCGGGACATGATTAGCGGGTGTTGCTCCCGCGCTGGTCCCAGCAATAGCGTCTCCGACCATGGAAGTCTCCTGGGGAGGTCGCAACACATCCCTAACAGCATCGGGAACCATGGTTGCGACTGCCACAGAGGCGTCACTAGAATCACCTCGATCTTCTGCTTGAGAATATGGGAGGCCACTCTTGGTATCAATAGAAAGGGGGGAAATGCATAGTTCACCGCCCCCGACCAGTCCTGCAAGAATGCATCCGTCGCCTCCGCTGCTGGATCCGGCCTCCAGCTGAAAAACCTGGGAAGTTGACGGTTCAGTCTGGATGCAAATAGGTCTATCTGGCAGGGACCCCACAGGTCCTGCAACCAATGGAATATCTTGGGCAGCAGCTGCCAATCGCTGTAGTCGCGAAGATGTCTCGAGTTCCAGTCCGCTACTACATTGGACTGTCCTGGAATATACTCCGCAATTACCGAGATCTGATGACTGAGACAATAATGCCAAAAATCCTTGGCTATCTCTACCAGCATGGACGATCTCGTCCCCCCCAGCTTGTTTATATACCGAACCGCAGACACGTTGTCCATCCGAAGGAGGATGCAACACGAGTGTTTCTGGGGTGAGAGCGTCTTGATCGCGAAGGAGCCCGCTAGGAGCTCCAGACAATTTATGTGCAACTTTAGTTCTTCTTGCGACCATCTTCCTCCTGTGGAAACTTCACCACAACTCGCGCCCCAGCCCCAACGGCTGGCGTCCGATTCTATGACTACTTCCGGCACGGAGCCGAAGATAGCCCTGCCGTTCCACGCTTCCACGTGGTTCAACCACCACTGCATCTCGTCTCGCACTTCCTGAGTCAGCGGAATCAGGGCCGAGTAGGCCAGCCCTCTTTGAAGGTGCTGGATTTTGAGTCTCTGCAGAGCCCTGTAATGTAGCGGGCCCGGAAAAATCGCTTGTACTGACGAGGCCAACAACCCTACTACTCTGGCCACCGACCTGAGAGAGGTCACCTGTTTGCTCAGAAGAGATGTGATCTCCTTCTTCAAATCCTTCAACTTCGACTTCGGCATACTCAACTGTGCTATCCGCGAGTTGATCACAAAGCCCAGAAAGTCCATCTCCTGCGACGGAATCAGGGCTGATTTGTCCCTGTTTATCACAAATCCCAGATCCTGAAGGAGGGTAATGGTCATCTGAAGATGCCTCAACACCAGTTCCGGACTGTGAGCTAAAAGCAGAATGTCGTCTAAGTAAATGATGAGACGCACCCCTTGCTCTCTCAGGTGCGCTACCACTGGCTTCATCACCTTGGTGAAACACCAAGGAGCCGAGGAAAGCCCGAAAGGAAGGGCCGAATATTCGAACCAACGTCCCTTCCATTGAAACTGAAGGAAACGACGGTGAGGGCGGTAGATGGGGATGGAAAGGTAAGCATCCTTCAGGTCTAAACGTACCATCCAATCCCCTGCCTGTAAAAGATCTGTTAACAGATGGATCCCCTCCATCTTGAAATGGTTGTAGACTAGGAAGTCATTGAAATCTTTCAAGTTTAACACCAGCCTGTGACCTCCGCCCCTCTTCTGAACAAGGAAGATATTGCTGCAAAACCCGTGCGGGTTGTACTCGCACCTCGCTATGGCATGTTTGTGCATTAATTCTTCTATTTCGCTGTCTATAGAACTCAACTCTAGTTGGGAAAAATGGAGAACCTTCGGGGCCGCTCTCTGTGTGGGGTTCTGATAGAAAACTAGGTGAAACCCTTGAATGGTCTGAAGGACCCATGCATCTTGAGTCAGGAGACTCCAATTGTGTAAGAAAAACATCGTGCGACCCGCCAAAGGCATGCAAAAGCAATCCATAGCGCTCACCGGAATTGTTCTGGGCGGGGAATCCTGCCCTGTTGCCGCCTGCATGAAACTTGTGTCTGGCGTATCTGCGACGCTGGGGGTAGAAGGTACCTCCTCTTGTCAAGTCCCAATCACCTCGACCTCTTCCGAAGTCACCTCGGGGGGGGACCTTGATTGCCAAAACGGCCTGGCGAGCGTCCCCTTCCTCGTCCGGCCCTATTAAAAAGGCTATTCTGCAGGGCCCGCTTGATGCCTGCTTGGGCCTTGTCCAGGGAGGTGAACGTTCCCACGTACTTTGAAACGTCCTTCACAAAACGATCTCCAAAGAGATTGCCCTCTGCTAGGGGACCCGGTTCAGCTGAAGCTAACTCAGTCAAATTCGAATCCATTCTCATCAACAGCGATTTGCGCCGTTCCGATGACACTGCGCAATTAGCATTACCGAGGAGACATATGGCGCGCTGGGTCCACCCTGCCAGAATATCTGGATCGATAATGACGTTGGTCTCTTTGGCATGCAAGGCCATTTCCAGGATTTTGGCCAGGGGCCCCACCACATCTAACATTTTATCCTGGCATCCCCTCCAGGCGCGATCCAAACCCTTCTTGGGATCTTTGGCGAACTTCTTTAAAAACGTCAGCATACTGGCGTCGATCTCCAGGGTCTCAGCAACCCTGTGGGGAAGATCAGGACGGGAACACTCAGACCGCAGTCTGTTACGGACCTCCTTATCGAACCCTTTTCTCAGATTCTCCTCTAGGTACTGCGCCACAGCCAGGGCCGGGACCCACTCTGTGGAACGGGGGTGCATAATCTCCGAAGGGTTGAAGGTAAACGGAGTGTCGGGAGGAGCTGGTTCTGAAGCCGAAGAGGCAGATTTCTTTGCCCTCTTCTTCGGAGGCTGCTCCTCATCTGTGTCAGTAGTGTTAGTGGTGTCAGTGGTGGCGGTGGTATCAGTGTCCACGTAATGCTGCTTACTCTTCGCCTTACCACTGTTGGCATAAGCATGATCAGAATTGGATGGGGTCGGAAGAGAGCCCAAAGCGCTGGAGTGTGGCCATTGTTCTGAGGAACCTGCCTGCGGAGTTGGTGTCTGCTTCTTACCGGGCTTGTGTTTGACATAGCCATGGCGCTTGACGAAGCTCTCGAGCTGCTTGGTGATCGGCTTTAATGCTGCCGCCAATGCTTGTTGTACAGTAGCAGGCACTGCACTTTCTACCGCCTTACTAACTGAGGCCTGGACTGATGCATCTAGGGCCTCCACAATTTTGTCCTCTACTGCAGCAGACTGCTGCTCTGCATAGGTTCCTTCCTCTGCCTCCTCATCATAATAATATCCATCATCCTCCATAGTGAACTGTGATAAATCCTGAAAATATACCCCTTAATCCAATAGAGGTAGGCACAAGAGGAGTCGGGGGGGGGGGGTCAACCCCAAGCACACTGTAATATTATAATAGAGTCAGGTAATAAACCCCCTCAGCAGATGCTGTAGTCAATTATTACAGCCCAGAAGGGCGTCAGAGCCAAAAAATAGATATATGGAGCGTGTGCCACTCCAAACGAAGGCAAGGACTGTTATTACAGCCAGTCAGGCGTTCTTACAACCAACTCCGACACTATCGTGTGTGAAAACGGTGGAAAAACGGTCTTCGGCGTGTGTAGCCCGACGCGCGCCCAAATCCTACTAGGAATTAGCCCAATGGGCGCGCGTTGTGCTGCACGCTCCTGCCGTGTGGTTCTCGGCTCGCTTTGGCGGTCGGGCGATCAGGGGAGCCCTCGCGCAGCCTGCCCGGGGACAAGGGGAGATGAGAAAGTCCCAGGTAGGCGTGACCGGCAATAGGTCCATGTCCTGACTCTAGCGCCACTAGACGCACCCTCATGAGACGCCGGAGCCGGGCTCCGCTACTAGTGTGAACGCACCTTCCAGACTGCCCGCCTGCTGCGGGGAACACACACCGCGGGAACACCCGCGTCGATCCAACAAAGCCCCAATTTAACTGAAACAGGCGCTAAAACGCAAACCACATAAGCGTTACGCATAAGGGCGCATTTGCACACGTTTAAATTGAGAAATCACACGCAAATCGTCCTGAATCAGTCATAAAGCATTGCAATACATCACACATGCATTAGAGAAGGGGCTGGGCACTTAACTCTTGCTGTGTGAGCAGCAAAGTAAGAGGAAGCTGAAGGTGTGTCCTAGGCTCTTATGGGTGCTGAAGGGGGCGCGGCTACGCCAAGCACCATGGACTTTGAAGTTTTTATTGCATTAAACTGTATGTTTATTGGCTGCTGTGTTTATACAGTAAAGAAAGAGAAGCATAATCTGAAGCCTCCGGTCCTGTAATAGAATTGTCCTAGGTCCACCATTGGAGTACTTTCAGTGCGTCATTCCGCAACGTGCAGTCGTCATATTGGACGCTGTTCTGCACACTCTACCGCCACGGTGTTACGCCTTGAAAGAAAAAAACCGAACCTTTTAACGCTGGAGAGCCTGAATGTGCACCATCTGACAGAACAAGCATTTCACAGCTTTAAACACGAATTTCCGGTGCTGTTCAGCTGTAATTTTTTTTTTTCTGGGAGTTAAGGTGAGCGAGAGCATATATTTATCTGACTGGTACTTTATTCTGAGAGAACTTGTACCCGTCTGCTTTGTGGAATTAAAAAAAAAAGTCCTTTGAGCACAGAGATCGGGAAAAAAAAGTGAAAGCATTCGTAATTGGAAGTACAAATGAGTTGAAATTAAAGCTTTACTTTATCTTACAAGTCTGCCATCTAGGGGATTTTTGAGGTATTTCATGAATTTTCATTGTCAATGGCTGGCAGTAGGAGTGGAGTAGAATATGTAGTATATATATATATATAATAAGCTTCTGAAATTAACCACGCTGCTGTTTTACTTGGAATCCATGCTTCAGGAGGCTTAAACTTATGAGGCACCAATGGGAAGTACATGATACAGTTATATCGGTATCCATACAACCTATGTTTAAGACAGTGACTTTGAGCATTGTATTGTTATATTTTGTTCATGCGTTAAGCTTTTGACACCAGATCATTAATGTTACTGTGCACATATTCAATGTCAGGATCACCATCTTCGCAGTGTAAAAAGATTGTGAGTGGCACAACAAAGCAATAATGAAAGCAGCAATAGGATGGTTACAATTTCACCTGCATTTGGAAACCGGGACAAATTTAAAGCATTTTGTGTAAAAGTGAAAAGGTCCCGGAACAAGGACAGAGAGTCCAGAACCAGGAAAGTAAAAAAAAACAGAAGCAGTCCAGTCCAGAAGGGGGAAAAGCCAAGAACCGGGCAAGAGGGCTCAGGACTGTGGCAAAGAGCCTAAAACTAGAACAAAGAGCCCTGACTGTGACAGAGCCAGAAGTTGGTTACAGGATCCTGAACAGGGACCCACGTCGGGCAAAGAGTCCATTTGGTTGACAGCAAGCCCAGAAGCAGGCCACAGGATTCTTGACAGGGGCAAACGTCCCGCATCTAGAAGCGGGCCCTTAACCATGTCAGAGAAGCAAGAAGGTGCAGAAGTAAAAAAAAAAAAAGTCACAGGACCCAAGACTGACATTATCAGGAACAGGGAGAGGACAATACAAGTCCAAGGACCGTCAGAACCAGCAGGGGATAAAGTAAGGTCCCAGAATTGTTACCGGGAGAGGACGAAGAATGTCCCAGGACCAAAAGGGGACAAAGGTCCCAGAATCTAACCGGGAGAGGACAAAGTACGTCCCAGGACCGGAAGGGGACAAAGGTTCCAGATTTAGAACCGGGAGAGGACAAAGGATGTCCCAGGACCGGAGGAGGACAAAAGCCCCACAATCAGTACCGGGAGTGGACAAAGGGAGTCCCAGGACCGAAGGAGGACAAAAGTCCCACAATCAGTACCGGGAGTGGACAAAAGGAGTCCCAAGACCGGCAGAGTTCACGACAAAGGTTCGTGAAGGACAAGAGTTCTAGTACCACGACAGAAAGTTGTGACCAGGTGGTTCTTTGAACCGGGATAAATGTTCCGCGATTTGAACCGGGCTGTATAGCCCACAGTACTGTAACAGTTTGTCCACAAGAGAAATTAAATTTAAAGGAAATTCAGAGGCCCGAACAACAACCAGAGGCTTAATACCCGAGGAAAAGATCCAGAATCTAGACACCTGGTCCAGAACTAGTTTTTGGGCTGTAAGAAAACTGGCTCCAAATTTATCTTTGGGAACATTCTTCCAGAATCTTCAAAATTAGCTAGAATCTTGATCCTGATTTTCTTCCTTCGTGTTCTGGAAGTTCTTGAGGTCCCTGACCTCCTAAGTGTTATATGTTTCCTTCTTCGTGTCTCTCCATGCTTTAACTCTTACTATGTTTTTTAGTCTTTCATTTTTGTTTTGTTTGTAAGGGGAGAAGGTGTGTTGTATATTCTTACTTGGTTCAATATGTCTACTTGGTGTTTGTAGTCCTTTCTTAGTGTTTCTATCTTCTAAACTAGTAGCGTTCTATCAGGTGTGTGGGATTCCAGCCTTGGCAGTTGGTGTGGTCAGCTGTGAGGTTTTACTGCTCTGCTGTCTTATTCTATGTAACTTAATAAATCCATCTTAATAACCTGAAGATGTGTCCTGCTACCTACTTAAATCATCTACAACATAAACCTTACCCCATTGCACAGGCTGTATGCTGCCATAATTTCAACTGGACTCCACTTGCTTGGCTTTAATGTATAGTACCCGTATGCTCGACTCATGAGCCAAAATCAATTTCTTTTCCTCTAAGGCACAAGTGTTCATCTGTCATCTTTTCTTTATCTATTTCCAATAGCTTCATCTTGAGCCTCATGACCTCTAACTCATGATCTCTAATCCTTTTATTCTCCTCCAGCTCCTCTGGGGAAAAACTTCTAGCAGAATGGTGACTGCCAGCCCCTGAGGGTGCTCTTGACACAGGCAGATTCTGTGACGTGAAACCATGCCCTTGTGCATCCTCATCCACCTCTGCCTCACCTGCCTCTCCAGCTTCTTTGGCCTGCCACCAGGCCCCTAGGGTCTTCTGTAGCTCCTCCTTCCTGCAGCTGCTCTTCAGGGGACATACCAAATCTTTGCAAAATTGCTTAAGCTGATCTAATTTGTAGGAATGAAAGATTTCAATATCGAACTCCAATTCTGCCATCTCATTTGCTGGTTTCCCTTTTTGAGACATGGTGCATGGATACTTTATGGGTCACTCAAAAATAGAACCTAAAACAAAACACAGTATGTGGTTGCATAGTGGTCTGCACTAAACAAGTGATGTACACTGTTACAATCTTATGTTATATATTTACACCTATTTACAACGTGATGTATTATGATATACAGATTGACCAGGTAATGCGCGCGACTTTGTAAGCAGCGCTTTTGCTAGACTGTGCTTTCTCAGGCTGTCATAACTTTGGCAAAATTGTAAAATTGAATTGTGCTCATTTTTAAATACCCCGGTTTACTATTTCATTTAAATTAATTTGCGTTATCCCCTGGTTTTAATTCCGCTTACTTGCACAATAATAGGTTGCTCACCGCGTTTTTGCGGGTCCTTTCCCCTCGCGTTTACCTTTGCCAGCGGCCATCTTGGGGGTAATTCGGCACGCACAGCGGCGCCATTTTGGTTAGCGTGCTAGTGGACAACATAGAGATCATAGAGATCTACTTAAGGCGGGCTGTCCTGAGAGACCAGCCTTGACCAGGTAATGCGCGCGACTTTGTAAGTAGCGCTTTTGCTAGACTGTGCTTTCTCAGGCTGTCATATTTTTGGCAAAATTGTAAAATTGAATTGTGCTCATTTTTAAAAACCCCGATTTACTATTTCATTTAAAATAATTTGCATTTTCCCCTGGTTTTAATTCCGCTTACTTGCACAATAATAGGTTGCTCACCGCGTTTTTGCAGGTCCTTTCCCCTCGCGTTTACCTTTGCCAGCGGCCATCTTGGGGGTAATTCGGCATGCACGGCGGCGCCATTTTGGTTAGCGTGCTAGTGGACAACATAGAGATCATAGAGATCTACTTAAGGCGGGCTGTCCAGGGAGACCAGCCTTGACCAGGTAATGCGCGCGACTTTGTAAGCAGCGCTTTTGCTAGACTGTGCTTTCTCAGGCTGTCATAACTTTGGCAAAATTGTAAAATTGAATTGTGCTCATTTTTAAATTCCCCGGTTTACTATTTCATTTAAATTAATTTGCATTTTCCCCTGGTTTTAATTCCGCTTACTTGCACAATAATAGGTTGCTCACCGCGTTTTTGCGGGTCCTTTCCCCTGGCGTTTACCTTTGCCAGCGGCCATCTTGGGGGTAATTTGGCACGCACGGCGGCGCCATTTTGGTTAGCGTGCTAGTGGACAACATAGAGATCATAGAGATCTACTTAAGGCAGTCATGCTAACGCGCAGCGTTCGCGCGCAGCGTGAGCACGCAGCGTAAGCACGCCGGAGTCACGCCAGAGTCCAGCCCGTCTGCGCCCGTCCGCGCACGGACGAGCCTAGGAGCCTGGACTCTTGGTCCGCGGCGCGTATATTCTTCTAGAGACTTATATCTTCTAGATACTAATAAGCAGACGCTAGATACCACCATCATGGCTAAGCTAAAGGATATGAATATCCTTTGATCTCTTAATGAGAAGACTAGGTCTCACCAGTCCTTTCTGAAGCTAGCCAGCTTGAATACGAGGTCGCTTCATAAGCATCACCTTGAAATGTTCACTCTTCTCCAGGAGGAGGATATTGATATTTTAACTCTGACTGAGACATGGCTGGATGAAAATTCGCTGCCGGATATTATAGCGGCCCTCCCCTCTGAATTTGATGCGGTTTGGCATAATCGTGCTAATAACTCTCGAGGTGGGGGGGTTGCCATCCTGTTTAACAAGTATCTTACAGTAGCTAAAATAGCAGCGGAAACAGTAGACCTAGCAGATCTACTTGGGATAAAAATCACTGTGAATAACTCATGTTTTGCGATCCTTACAGTCTACCACCCTCCTAATTCCACTCCAGTATTTAATGATTTATTTGCCCCCATTATATCTGACAATTGTAAAAGATACCAAAAAGTGGTGGTAACCGGGGATTTTAATATGCATTGGGATAAGGCCCATAAAGACCCGGCATCTCGACTTTTGGAAACTCTTATGTCCTCAATTGGCATGAAGCAGCTCGTAGAAGCTCCTACACATAACAAGGGGCACACTCTTGATCTCATTTGGACCTCGGACCCAAAGGTGGCCCTTATGGATATCCTACCCTGTATCTGGTCGGACCATTATTTGATTAACTGCGATATTCCCAGTCGCGGTATCTTGGTCAAACAACCTCCCAAAATGAAGAAAATTTGTCAATGGAGGAGAGTTGATTTACAAACTCTGACCGATACCCTCCCACAATATGTCCACCTCTGGCGCTTAGTGGAGACCTTGACCAGGACTATAGGAATCTAACCCGGAATTTGAGCCAGGCAATTGATCAGATAGCCCCTGAGAGGTTACAAAAAGCAAAGGGGCTAGGAAAAGGGGCACCATGGTTTACTCCGCCTTTGTGGGAACATAAAAAGGAGCTGCGTCATCTCGAGAGGAATTGGAGGAAAACTAAAGATGGAATAGATCGAGAACAGTATAAAATCTCACTAAACTTATATAAGAAGCTTATTCTGGTAGTAAAAGCAGAATACTATGAAACCTGTATAAATCAGGCAGAGAACGTCCAGAAAGAAACATTTAAAATCTTAACTGAGTTGAGCAAAAAAACAGAAAATATCGATACTATGATTGATTGTAATACCTTCCTACACTACTTCCTTGAGAAGGTGGAAATCATTCTTTCTGAGATCAAGAAAAACACTGTAAAGGGATTTGCTTCGCTACAGGATGCCCAAATCTCCTCGGATTGTTTCATCTCAAAGGTCCCAGAGATAGACTCTATAAGTCTCGAGCAACTTATGAGTACAATTAAGTCAGGTTCCTCGGCGGGCCCTTGTCCCCCTAGTGCCTTTCGATTGGCGCGTCCTATCTTAGAAGACTACATTATTTCTCTTCTCAATAGTTCAATGGGGACTGGTCACCTCCCATCTAGTCTCAAGGAGACACGTGTAAAGCCCCTGATAAAGAAACCTGGAGCCGATCCGGCTACTTTAAAGAACTATCGGCCGATATCCCAATTGCCTTTCTTGTCCAAAATTTTGGAACAACATGTGCTGAAGGCCCTTTCCTCTTTCCTGTAGTTACACAATCTTCTCCAGGAGCGGCAGGCAGGGTTTCGGGCACACCACAGCACCGAGTTGGTGATGCTCTCGGTGCTGGATGAACTTAGAGGCATGGCTGACAGTAAGAAATCGAGCGCCCTGATACTTTTAGACCTATCAGCGGCGTTTCATACTGTCAGCCATGACCTGCTTTTGGACAGGCTGGCTAATTTTGGGATAAGGGAGGTGGCCCATAAATGGCTTAAATCCTTTCTGACAGGAAGGACGCAGAGGATTCAGCAGGGAGATGATATTTCCGATGTGGGTATTTTGGAGTGCGGAGTCCCGCAGGGCTCCGCGTTATCCCCACTATTGTTCAATCTGTACCTACAACCGCTGATTGTCTCTCTAGTAAACATGGGTTGCCGAGTGTTTAATTACGCCGACGACACCCAGTTGTTATTTAGTATTGACAACTCAGTCTCGGCGCAGACTCAGGCTCAGAACATCCTTAGATTCACAGTTGGTTGGATGACCGCCAATCTGTTGAAAATAAACCCAGAGAAAACGGAGGTTCTCGTGGTGTCAACTGGTGCCTCACCCTGTGGTGATTTGTACTGGCCCCAGGAATTAGGTCCCACTCCGATACCAGTTGATAAAGTAAAAAGTCTTGGTATTAAGATTGACCTTGAACTATCAATGGCCACTCAGATTTCCTCCGTTGTAGGAACTTGTGTCGGTTTAATTAGGCAGCTGCGCAAGCTTGCTCCCCTCCTATCACAGTCCATGCTTTGTACTGTTGTCTCGGCTACAAATATTTCGAGACTGGACTATGGGAACGCCCTCTATTTAGGCCTTCCCAAAATTCTGACCAATAGATTGCAGGTGGTCTTGAATGATGTGGCGATATTAATTTTCAGGCTCCCCAGAAGAACCCATGCCTTTGCTACTTAAGCTCCACTGGCTTCCTATAGAACAGAGGACGAAGTTTAAAAGCTTATGTATAGCGCACAAGGCAATATATGGGCGGGCTCCTGCCTACATAAAGGAACGTTTGGAGGTTTACAACCCCAAGCGACGGCTTAGGTCCTCTGATGCCCAGCTGCTGGCTTGCCCCCATTTTAAGCTAGCAACCAAGGGAGGAAGATCTTTTTCGGTACAGGTTCCACAGCTGTGGAACAAGCTGCCTGACTCCCTTTGCAAAGAGGTAAACCTTTTACGTTTCAGGAAGTCGCTTAAAACACTCTTGTTTAGGGAAGGCCTAGGCTCCATTTAAATTGAAATAATATGATACTGGCCTCCTTTCAATTATGGAGTCGTTGCTGTTTCCTCGGTCTAGAGCGCCTTGAGACCTGCCGGTGAGTAGGCGATATAAAAACCGAAGTTAACAATAACAATAACAATATACACCTATTTACAATGTGCCCACCTAGGTATGTTCCATCCACCGCCATGGTGATAGCGAACTTGGTAGCTTCCTGTGAAGCTACTCTTAGAATGTTCATGTGAGGTGTTTATCATTTGCTGGAGAGCGGAGCAGTGAATAAAGGCAGTTATTTACCAGACGCCTCAGTTTCTACTTTTAACAGTGGCGAGGTTCTGTGCAAGGGGACAGATGTTCCTGCTCCTCCCCTTTTAATTGTACTCCGGCAGCTAGTAAAGTAAAAGGACTTCAAAGATGAGCAACGAAAGTCGCCAGGATAAAGCCATCTTGGGACATTACCTAAGCAGCTTATCTGGTGAGGTCTCGTCAAACTAAACGTAATGGAAATGCTTTATTAATGAACCTACAGTTTCAGCACCATCCGTCGTGATTAAGCGTGAGTGATTAGATCAAGTAATGGCATTTTATGACCATTTAAGCAGCCGAGCGTGAGGGTATGGTTGCGCTAATGTGCCTGCTGCTTAAGAATCAATTGTCATTCTCCGTGTGTAGCCAAGTGTGTTGAAGCGCCTACTCGTGAAAGTCTTTTGTGTAAGGCATTTTTCCCTTGAAAATGAACATTGCTGGTGATTAATTGCTGCGTAACCGGAGCTTGGGACGCAGCAACGCCGTGAGGGTGCTTGACGAAGTAAACCTTTCTGTTTCCACAGGAGGTATTTCTAAATGACTTTTCCGGCAATTGACAGATTAGCAAATCGGAGCTTGTCATGAGAGGAACGCATTTACTCTCCAAAATGAACTGTGCCGGTATTTGAAGGTTGTGTAAACCGGAGCTTTTCTGGAAGAGTCTGCTGATTGGAAAACACAGGTGGTGTGCGTGAAGAGGGAGGCTATTCTTTCACCACGGAAGCATATTTAATTGAAATAATTTGAGTTTGTCAGGAAAGGGATGGTAAAGGTTAAAGTGGCACACTTTTGTCATGTAAAAAAAACGTCTGGCGCTGATAATCTTTCCCCTCCGTGTCAGAAGCGGTGGGAAGTGCCGTTCTGAGTGGAAATGATTTGTGCCGGTGTGAAGGGAGGCTCGTGCTGGGGGCGCCTGCAGCAGTATCGTTCATCTCCTTAACGGGCGCATAACTCTGCCACGTGAAATTGACTTTGCCTTATCTTTTGTCGTGTGGAAAGCTGAGCGCGAAAGGAGGCTCATGGCGAGAGTGTCTGAGAGCCTCATTTTGCTTCGTCGAAGGCGCCGACGCTCTGTACACGAGCGGTTCAATTCTAGTCAGGAGCTGTTCCTCAGCTGAAGTGTGTGCGATAGCGCGTTTCGGGCGCTAGAGGGCGTTGTGCTTTTATCATCATTCGCCTAGTGATCTGACTACAAGTTCCCGGTGTGCAAGCAACCTGAAATTTAGCGCTTTTGTTAAACTGCCAAAACCAGCATATTGGTGACAGCTGTGCTAATGCTTAAATCGCTGACAGGCACAGCCATTCATTAAATAGCCTGTCTTAGGAGCACAAGTAAAGGGAGGCTTAGCACCTCACTTCTGTGGGTGTCATATTGAACGAAATATCGAATTTCTTCACGGTGACACACACACCTAATGAATCTTAACACAAACATCGGAGATACGCACTCCAGTGTGTGTCATATTTTGGGAAAATTGAAACTGCCCACGGTGACATACACACCTTTTCTAACGGACAACTACATTTAAAGACAGTGTCTGTCAACGACTGCTTTAAATGGTATAAAGTTGTTTAAAAAGTTCAGTAAGCAAGTTGTGTGAGAGTTACAGTTAAATTTGTACTTATTCTAGGCCAATTAGCACAAGGTATAATATAAGTAAGAGTGAGTGAAGCATTATAAATATATAATTCATAGGTCATTGTGCTAAGGTATTAAGTTTGCCTTCTTACTGTGTTTAAGTGATCTTTAACTTAGAGTAACGCAGTCAGTCAGATTTACATTAAAAGTCTATATACCGTCACCTTAGTCTGTAGGAAACTGGTTTAAAGTGCAGTAGGCAGATTAAGGAAGTAGGTGCAGTTGAAGTGTTGTTTTGCCTGCGTACAATTACATTGAGCTTTACTATGTGAAAAGCTGTGTTAAATTACATTAAACTAGTTAAGGGAGTATATTTGCAGTTTAAAATTGCTTTGCCTAAATCATATTGTAAAAAAAAACCATAAGATAAATTTGAAAAAACATTGAATGTATTAATGTACCATTTACATGTTGATAAGTGTGGTCTAAGTAAGGCAAACTTTGGAGATACGCACTCCAGTGTGTGTCATAATTTGGGGGAAATGTGAATCTGCCGACGGAGAATCACACTCTACTTCCTGCAAATAATTACATAAAAGACAGAATAACTGTCAGTGAGCCTTAGATTGTAAAAGCTGATTTAAATTATGGTAAGCTAGTTGAGGGAGCATATTTACAGTAAAAGTTTGCTTTGCCTAGGTCAGGTTGCATAAAGCATAATACAAATTTAAAAGCATTAATGTATTAATGTTGGTAAGTGTGGTTTAATATAACTTTGATCATAATTTCTAGGAATTCACAGGTTCCTCAGGAAAACTCTTACACAGAGAATATTGTATCAGTTATTAGTTAAAGTATTATTTAGCACAAAGTAGTATACAACTTGTATAAGCGTTGTGAGTATTAGTGTACCATTACCGGTTAAGGGGTGTGGTTTAATAATTTTTACATCAGTTTTCCAAGGAATTCTCAGGTCATCGGAATACCCTCTGTCACAGAACCTTACTCAATCTATTCTGTCAGATCATCATGGCAGCCGCAAGTATGACACAACCTGCATCATTCTTGAATGAATGTGGGGAACCCAGTATGCCTTGGGAAGAATGGGAAAACGTTTTTGAGTCATATCTGGTGGCAATTGGTGGAGAAAAATTCAGTGAGTTTAGGAAGCAACATATTTTATTGCACAACTTGGGTCTAACAGGCAGAAAGGTGTTTGAATCACTCCCAGAACCGAAAGATGAAGATGATGATGAGGAAGTTTACTACATCGCATTGATAAAACTAAGAACTCATTTTGGTGATAAAATTAACATAGTGTTAGAGGCACAAATTCTTTAGCCGCATACATACTAAGGGGTCTCAGCAAATTGTGTGACTTCAAGGACTTAAATGACTTAATTAGAGACCAGCTGGTACGTTGTACAAACAACAAAGAAATACAAAAGAAGCTTTTGCATAAACAACCAGACCTGCAGGAGGCAATTAAAATTGCTAAGTCCATTGAACATACTGACGTGTGTATAAAAGAAATGAACAACACAGAGAACAAAGTAGCGGAAATAAGTAACACAGAGGAAGAAAATGAAGTATGCAAAATTAAGGGTGATACCTACAAACCACAAAACAAGAAGGATTTTGGACGAAGCCAAACAAGTGATTCAGAAGGTTCAAAGTTAAAATGCTACCGCTGTGGTAGCAGCAACCACTTGGCAAATGACCCCAATTGTCAGGCAAAGTCGGCGTGGTGCAGGAAATGTAAAAAGAAAGGGCACCTGGCAAGTTTGTGTGGTTGCTTCCCAGAGAGATCGCAGAGCAATAAAGGAGAAGACAAGGCCAAAGTGAAGGAAATATTTCTACAAGTCAAGGAAGTGGGGGAGGAGAAACAAGAATATACAGAATGTGAAGTCAACATTGATGGAAGGAAGATTAAAATGTTTGCAGACTCTTGCTCTCCATACACCCTAGTGAACTACTCTGATTTCATAGCCATAATGGGCCAGGAACAAAAGAATTTAACAAAAGCAGACATAACTCTTAGCGGATATAACAAAGATCCTATTCCAATGAAGGGAATGCTCAAATCTATAATCGCCTTCAAGGACCGCATCACAGTAGGCAAAGTTTACATTGTGGAAAAGGGATCTAACTTACTAGGGTGGCGTCCCCAGAAGGAATAGAGAATTATATTGGACCCCAATCATCCGGAGCTAGTACTATGCCCCAACCCGGAAAACGACTATGAATATGTCGTTAAAGAATTCAAGGAAGTTTTCTAGGAAAAGCTAGGGCTGCTTAAAGTCTACCAACATAAATTCAAGTTGAGGCTGTAATAGATGCCCTTGCATCGACCAATAAAGTAGAACTAAAGTTTTTAGGCCTGGCAGAGTACATGGCAAAATAACACGCAAGACACCTGTTGGCATAAAGACTTTATTGTTTACAAATTAACTTCCTCCGGGAGATATGTTATGTGAAACTGTATGGAGGGAAGTAAATATGTCAATGGTTATAGGGGGGAAGATGTGTTACAATCTTATGTTATATTCACACCTATTTACAACGTGATGTATTATTATATACACCTATTTACATCGTGCCCATCTTGCACCAAGATATGTTAAACTGTATTGAGGGTAGGTATCAATTGCAATGGTTAAAGAGGGGAAGATGTGTTACAATCTTATGTTATATATTTACACCTATTTACAACGTGATGTATTATGATATACACCTATTTACAACGTGCCCACCTTGGTATGTTCCATCCACCTCCATGGTGATAGCGAACTTGGTAGCTTCCTGTGAAGCTACTCTTAGAATGTTCATGTGAGGTGTTTATCATTTGCTGGAGAGCGGAGCAGTGCATAAAGGCAGTTATTTACCAGACGCCTCAGTTTTCTACTTTTAACATACACCAATCATTGAGGGTAATATACAAATACAGATTGAAATCCCACCGCTGCCACCAATGTTAGAAATGGGGGTCTCTAGTTAGACCATGAGAACTTTGGGACCGTTTTTCCATGCCCCCTTGCCTCCTCTCTTCCCGGAAGGCACCTCGGCCAGTCTTTCAGGCTCCAGGTCCTCTTGAATGCTCTTACCAGCTTCCATTGACCGAGTCGTCACTCATGCCCACTCAGGCAGTCCCAATATCTCCAAATGAGCCCTCCGCTCCACCTTCACAAAAGGGGAGCTCTCCAAATAGTTTCCTAGCAGACAGTCAACAGGCATGGCTGGCCTCACAGCTACTCTCAAGGTACTGGAGACACTCCCACTTAAAGGGAACCTGTGCCACTTTGCAGAGGCACTCTGTGTTGTCAGCGGCATCTACGTGGTAGAATGTGTTGGGGACCACCTGCTCTTCAGACACCAGCCAACAACTGACAGCTGTCACACTGGCTCTGGTGTCTTTTAGAGCTTCCACACTATGGCCATTGATGTCACCCAATGCCTGTACGTTTTAGAGTTATCAGGCAGATTGGTCCTTGGGACCATCTCACGGTCTCCTGAAGAGACCAGGGACATCTCTGAAGGACCCTAACCACCTTGGGCACGGACTCCTTCCCCAAGGCTACACTAGCCAGTTCCCAGGGCTTGGGACATTTAGGAGCCCCCTGGAAGTGGTCTACCTGACCACAGCTAAAACAGGTCTTGGGACCCTTCAGCACAGGCATACCTGGCGGGACCCATGGTTTTTTGGAACTCTTTTTGTTTACCCTTGGCCCCACCACTCTTCTCCTGGGGACCCAGCCCACTATTGGCAGAGTCTCCCACAAGACCTTGGTGGACCCTGGTACTGACCCAGCGATCCGCCTCCACACCAAGCTTCCTGGGATCAGTTAGCTAACTATCAATCAAGTGCTGGCATAGCTCTGGAAAACAGCTACTGGACAAGTGCTCCCATGCAACCAAATCATAGAGCCTGTGCAAGTCAGTTACCTTGCTATCATTCATTCACAGATTAATTCTAATTTTCATACTACCTTTCCTACCTTCACTACCTTTCCCTACAGCCAGACACCAACAGCCCAGCTCCTTTAGTACATATTTTAAATGTGGTAAGGGCAGTTTATAGAAGATTTGATAGTCTACTTGTTAATTTCAGACTAGTTAAAAGCAGAGAGTAGCATTCATGGTGCACCTTAGCAAGGTGGATAAAGACCGTCATTTTCTCTGCCTATCAGGATTGTGGCAGGGAGATTCCTAGGGTAGTGTGAGTGCATTCTACTGGAGGAATAGCAGCATTACGGGCAGAGAGGGCTGGAATTTCTATTAGAGATTACTGTAAGGCTGGCACGTTGCCCTCCGCTTTGAACTTTAATTTACATTATTGGCTGCATATTGTTTAGGATTCTGAGCTGGCTTTAGGATCACAGCTTACTTTATGATGTATGTCCGTTTCATGTTTTTTCTGAAATTAGAGAACCTGTGTTTTTTTTGTTTCTTTCTGTGTTCTTTTTGAAGATTTTTTAAAAAAAAAAATCGAGAGTAGGGTAGAGGAATGTAAGACGGAGGGAATGACAATAAATGGTTTCCAAATCTATACAGTGTAAAGGCAGCAAACCTTGAAAAGTAAGGAAAGGACAAGGATGCAACAAGAGTAGTTAATTCTTGGATTATTTACTGGTAATCTTTATTACTCTGATTCTTCCTTACTTGTCCCATTACGTATGCCCCCTCCCCACTTTACTTCCTTTACCAGCCTTCTTTCAGGGCTTGATATAAACAGGTATAAGTTGGGAGGGGAAGGGAATTCATGGGAGGGTTCCCTGTGCAATTATTGGAAAGAGAAAACAGCTTGGGAGTGGTACACAGAATACAGTAAATAGGAACATTACTTGGAAAGTAAATAATAGTATGAGCAAGAAAGGATTGGAGTATGAAGATTTGCTGTTAGTGATCTGAACTTTCACTTCTATGAGACACATAAATAAAACTCCATATTCGTTCAATAAAAGCAAATCTAAAAGAAAAGTATTTTTTATTTTGTATAGCTGCGTGAATGCAACGAAATAAGCAGTATAAATATTCATGTATATTTGTATGTATGTATGTATTAATCTTGTATTTTTATAGTGCCAACTTTGCGTGGGAGCTATATAGCAGTGTATGTATATTCCATTGGGTTTGTACTCCTTCACATTACACAGTTACATTGCATTTCACAGATTGAAAAAACACACTTATATTAGCAGAGCCATTTGAAACAATCAGTAACATTGAGCCCCAATCATCTCACCACAAATGTAATTCATGCTGGGTGCCTGCAATGTTTCTATGTAAGAATTGCATGTTGGGACAACTCTGGAAGAATAACAAAAAACGTGTTTTCATCAATTTTCTGTACATAATCATATTTTACTGTTTTGTGCACACAATTGCAAACATCTAACAGTGCTAATGCAAACCATGAGCATGGAAGGTTTGCATAAAACGCTCAGGCATTAGTGCGGAAACATGCATAACTGTGTTTTGCATCCATTTTAGCCCGATAGATTAATCCTAAATAATCAAGAAAGTGAATTGTCTAATCACGTGTGCCAACCAACCAATTTGTTCAGGCATATTACTCACTAGAGCACTTATTCTTTATTTTTTGTGTTTTATTTTTATGTTCTTTTTTTTACATTTACCCTGTTTCACTAAAGATGTTCAACCAACCCACCAAATAGGTACATTTGTAGTATGGCACAGAGAGAGATCTGGAGAAGGATGTTTCAAGGTTTTAGACTAAAAAAAAATAGTAGATTGGATTAATGTATTGAAACTCATTTCCATGAAACCGTTTGTCCCCCAAAAATTGTGGCCTTCATGCATTTTTTTATGGTTATCGCTGCCATCTTTTGACACACAATTGATGGACAAAATGCAGAACAAATCAAAACATTCACCCGAGTCAAGAGATCTGGGTTAATTCCATCATTCATTTACTCACCATGCCACCCCAGTTTAGACCTGGCCGCATGCAAATCGGTCTTGACCCTGTGCCTCATGGGAACAGTCCAGCCCGAACTGCTAAGTCAGGTACTCCCTGGACTGGAAACCAGTTCGTAGGACCGGCCCTGGAGCCCCACCCCCCTCAGCCAGGACAGCCCGAATCCAGTGGCACAGTGAGCCTGGAACCCAGGCCAGCACTCTGTCCATCACCTGTTTGCTGTAACACTTTTTGCCCTAAGTGGGATGGGTATGCCCAGACGTGGTTCCCATGCCCACTGCGCCACTGGACCCAAGCCGGCACGGCCAAAGTAGGGCGACAAACCCCGAAACCGGTCCCAGGACGCCCTTTTTTAAAATATTAACATTTGCGCTAAGTCACAGCCGATTATAATCACGTGTAGCTTGTGTCTCATCAGTTCTAATGTTATCCATACCAGTGCGACATAGAACTTTACATACATGCATATTCGTTCCTCCATAGTAACCGGAACCATTGACTAAAATCGCCCCCTGTGGAGCAACCATTGTGTTTGTCATTCACTCAGGTCCAGATCTGATTCCTCTGGAGGTGGGGCGCAGAAGTTACCTCGGTATGTGTTCCATTTCCCCCACACTCTCATCCATTTTCGTGGACACCCTCTATGAATGAATACTGCTTTCTCTGCTATAATTGCGCTTTCTAAGTCATGACACCACTGTTGGTGAGAAGGGACCATCTGTGCTTGAGCAATATTCCTTTTAGCTAGCGTATCACCCATGGTCGTCCAGCTCTGCTCCGCATGTTTGTGGTCTGTTGGCTCCCACTCATTGAGTAGGCATCTCCTCGATTCCGGGGAGACATTGAAGCCACTCACTCAAGTGATCCTAGCCATGAGTGCCATGCAGTACGATGTGATGCGGGGACAATCCCATAGTGTATGATAAAAGAAGCCCGCTAACCCGCACCCCTGAAGACAAAGCAGTGAATCAGCACTCCCTATTTTGTAAAGTGTAGTCCTGGTGTAGTACGTTCTGTGCAATATTTTAAGTTGCATGAGCTTTAGTCTGGATGGGATTGCCACCTCCCGTGGTGACGCCAGTGCCTCCTGCGAGTCCTGCTCACCCATCTCACCCTCCTCGGCTTGCCACTCTCTTTGAGATTGTGAGTGGGATCTTTTTGGTTATTAACCAATTTGCGATATGTTAAAGAAATTGCCTTTTTGGTGAGATAGTCTGTTAATAATCAATCCTTGAGTGACGAAGACTCGGGGAGGTCAGTTCCGGAAGGTATGGCCTTTGTTAGTGCGTGTTTTATTTGAATGCATCTGTAGTGCTCCATCCCTACCATTTGGTATGTTGCTTGCAGCTGTGCAAAAGTGACTACTCCCCCCTTTTTCCACAGGTCCCCAACCATGGGTATGCCTATTTGACTTTCACACATTTTGATAGAAATATACAATCCATCCTGCAACCCAGGGTACTAAGAAAGTCATAATGTCGGATTTTTAAAAAAATGTATTGGAAAAATAATGGATAATTTAGATGTGCTAATTGAGTACAAAGTAATCTTGCATTGACTTCTGTTCATGTTTGGAGAAACAAATATGCACTTTAATTTTATGTGGTCGAGCCTTCTCCGCATGCATGCTCCACATTCATGCATATTTGTGTGCTTTTTACATTTCAGAAAATCAAATAAATAGAAGCCTAGACCATGGTCTCTTTAATATTAAATTGATGTAATTTTGTCTAACTGTGCAGGAAGACATTTTTGGGATGTTCCTGTCTTTGCACCTTTCGAGGTCCTCTACTCAAGCTTTTCTTAGAGTTCATTCATTAGTTTAACTGTGGGGCATATTCACAAGGAGTCAACTCCAATTTATCTCCACCTTAAAGCAGCAAAAGTGGAGATAGATTTAACACCCCATTCACAAGCTGGTACAAACTGCAAACAACACCACTATTCCTGCAATAACTGCCCCATAATTTATCTCCATGGTGGACACCACCAACTAGCACTAATGAGATCTAGAGTAGGCGTTCCCGTGCAAAAACACACAAGAAAACCACAACACCACATTCACAATGAACTGCCAGATCTGGGAAGAGAAGCAAAAACAGGGGATAATTCGCAGTAGCACCAGGGTTTTTGCACCTGCTTTTTACACCAGGGATTTTACACCTAAGCAGGAGGACTACCCACAGCATGAAAGGGAGCCTTTCCATCTATCACTTGCAGGTGCTCGCTGGCAGGGTCTTTCAATAGAGCGGGGGTACAGAGGTCGGGCAAAAGTGCCTCTGTTGACGCAGCAGTCTTTCAGGCTGCATGTCAAATGTAAAATGAACCAGACAATGTCTCTTGCATTTGTTATTCACTTGACATCCTAACCCTCACATCCTAATATTTGTAGGGCCATGTCTGCAATGCGATATCACCTGGGTTGAGAAAGGGGAGTTATCTGGCGCAGATGTGCTGATCCACAGCTATCGCTGCTAACGCAGAAATAACTATCACCATTATGATGTGGTTGTCGCCTGTTTCCTTCCCTGTTAGCTGTAATTATCGCCATGTGAATACCCCGCTATCACGGCGATAATAATCAGGGTTAGGCAGTGCTAACTTTTCTGCAGATAAATTACTATGGCGATAGTTATCGCGCGTTCTTGTGAATATGCCCTGTGCTTTCTATTTCTATACTTTAAATGGCTGTGAGGTGTGAGAAGCAGCTTCCTCTGCCTCTCGTTTACTTGATGCGAGGGAGGGATGCAGTTGCCGGGGACGCGGATCGATGGTGTCGAGATACATTGCTAGTGCAACACTGTCAGACTATTAGTAGTAATTAAATGTGTCTGACTTTTCTGTTTAAAACCTTGTACAAGATTAGGTCTGTGCGATTTGTGCCAGAGTTTCATTGGTTTTTCAAATTGAGCAGAATCTATGTCAGCCTGTTTACTTGCTTATATTTGTTTCTGGCCATTGGCTAGATTCAGTTAAGAACCCATGTACGCCCTTTCACAGATTAGGATTTTAATTGAGTGAATTCATTAATTAATGAGTATCCATGTTTTGCCTTTTGTAAGGGTCTTAATTTTGAAAATACCTCTGAGATTTAACCTGGAACCTTGCCGTGCCGAAGTTTGTTTTATTAGCTTGGACTAAGTCTTATAAAGACTCAGATAAGCCTATGCAGCGATCCTCCTAATTATTTTAATTAGATCAACGACAACAGCACATACAATAATTCTAACATCCCCTGAAAAAAACCCAGATAATTCTAATAAGTGAAAGTTTGCTTATTGAAGAAATCCACTTTATAGTTATTTGCAATGGAAACATCTCTGGCGAGTTGTCCTTTGAGCCTGGAACAGGGGCTGCATAAGATCCAGTACATACTGACTAATAGTGTGTTTACCTTTTCAGACATTTGGTGGTAAAAACTTGAAGCAAGTTGGAGTCATCCTGCAGAAGTCCCTGCTCATGTTAGTTCTCATGTGTTTCCCCTGCTGGGCTATCTTCCTCAACACAGAGAAACTTCTGCTGTTAAATAGGCAAGATGCCAAAGTGTCAAGGTAAGAATTTTTATTTTGCATTAATTGTATACTATACCCTACCCCGCACGGTGAAGCCGGTCATGTGTCAGCATACTTGATAGGACGTTGACTCAAAACATGCTTACGAAGAGAATGCAGCCTAATGGGATTTGGGTTTTCAAAGTGGCACTTATGAAACTAGGAGCGTTCAACTTGCATAAGGTTATCCTCAATTATTTATCTAAGTTATTTTCTTAATTGAATTGGTATAAATGACTTAAGTCTTCAGTTGCACTGCACCTTTCCAATGCATATTTTCGTGACTGCTTATAGATCAGATTAGATGCTGAGTGAAACTTCTTTCTAATGCAATAAGCATGAATCAATGTCCCCGCCTCATTTAACCGGGGGTTCTGGTCTGTGTCCTTGCAGCTGAACTTCCAGCTGCTTTTTGAATAGATACAGATCAGCCACAGTGATTCTCCAGTCTTTGTGCCTCCATGTGTGAAGCGGCATCTGGATGGAACCTAAGCCACACCCTGGTCCATGCACTCCCTCCCCAGTTTAGTGTTTCTTTCTTCTGTAGCCTTCTGTTCTTCTCCTTCCTGAGGGCAGATGCATCCATTCCTTGTGTTTGCTGTAACACTTTTCTCCCTAAGTGGGATGGGTATGCGCAGACGTGGGTCACTTGCTCACTGTGCCACTAGATTCAAGCAAGCCCGGCTGAAGAAGGGTGACATACCCTGAAACTGTCCCTGGATGCTTGCATCTGGTCCAGAAAGGACCTGGCCCGGCAGTTTGGTCTGCACTGTTCCCATGGGGCACAGGGTCAAGACTGATTTACATATGGCTGGGTCTGAACTGAGGTGGTGCAGTGGGCAAAAGAACAATGGATTTAACCCAGATCTTTTGACTGGGGATGAATGTTTGCATTGTCATCATTCCATCATGTGTTTGCTGTAACTCCTTTTAGTGAGTCATCCCACTGAACTCTGCTGCCGCTCTCCTTTCTTATTTTGTTTCGCTGTCATGTCCGCGCCTTGTCTTTGAGCAGACCAGCCCATCTTTCTCTCTACCTGTGTAGCCTTGATTCAGCCTGCACAATTTCGTGTTTTCCATATGGACCTGCGGCAAAATAGACCATGTCGGCCGGGACAGTGCGTCTGTTGCAGACCCGGTTCAAGCTTTGTTTCACCCGGACCATCTGGCATCAGACTCCACACACAGCTGATCCAGGGCATCTGGAAGACACTGGGAGAGTCCTCTGAAGTTTCTGAGATTTCAGACCCACGTGGTGTAAGCATGAAACATTGTAATAGAGAAGATGAAGGTAAGTGTCCACAGCAGAAATAGAAGTCGCCTCTGAATCCAGATGTGCATAGGATTGCAGATTCAGTGACTGAGTTTAAGGGGGGATCAGTCCTTCAAAGCTGAGTCAAGAACATCTGTGATGTCTGTTGGAGGAATGGTACTAAGGTGCAGATAGTGACTGAGGTGCAGGCATTGTAGATGGTGCACAGGCATGTTACGTATGGTGAGACTATTTCATCTCAAGGTGCTGGCATCAGCTGTGCAGCTGTAAAAGAGTCACGGGGAGACAGACAGAGCATAGCCTCACCTGTCCACCAACCTCTGGCCATCTCATACCCCCTCCTCCTGGCACACTATCAACCTCCCAGAGCACACACAGCATTACCCTCAACCCCCCTCTCAAAAACAGAATAATGCCTGTTATCCTTCCACCCAGCCACCCTGGCCAGCTGCTTCATTTACCACATGTCCAGTTGAAAAAAACTACATTCCGGTGACCTGCTGCCCAGGCGAGGATGGGGAAACAGAGGAGAAACACTTTGGGGCATATTAGCAAGAACCTCGGTAAAATTATCGCCATTTTAGCGTCAGGAAACTGCCGCTAAAACGGCGATAACAGGCTTGCTAATATGCGTTATAGAATTCCAATAGAAGCCCAGGTTAGATGTCCTGCACATCTAACCTGGGCTTCCATTGGAATTCTATAACGCATATTCGCAAGCCCATTTTTGCCGTTTTAGCAGCAGGAAAATGCAGCTAAAATGGCGATACTTTTAACAAGGTTCTTGCTAATATGCCCCTCTGGTGTCAGATTTCTATTGCAATCACAAATAGGCCCTGTGCCCGCTGTATTTTTAACACCATAAATAAAAAGGAGTTCCAGAAATTAGATACGTTTGGTCTAACCAGTCGAACTGTGACCTATTTTTCAATGTCTGGAAAACATCAATAAAGAGACATTGCATAATGTTCCCCTTTGTGGCTCTTGAAACACAGGAATTCATTTCAGAGCTGAAGAGAATTCTGCATTATGCTTCCAGAAATATGAGCTCTCCCAAAATGTTCTCTTTTGATATACGTTGGTTCATGGTGTTTTATTTTCTATTACAGGTTAGCAGGTGACTATGTTCTAATCTCTATTCCTGTCCTGCTGGTAAGTTTGTCTTAAAAACGATGCTTGCTGTTTATTGATATATTAGAGTTCAATTAGACTTGGGTGAAATAAGTACTAGAAAGTATGCTCATTATCGAATTTGCCACTTTATGTTATCCTGTAACTTTTTATAGAAAATTTTACTTGAAACCCATCTTTTTAAAATATAACACGTGTAATATACAAAAAGCAATGCAACTGATGTTCAATATAGAGACCCCAGATGTATGTTTCCATGTGGCCACTTATATTTTAAAATGTATTTCTGTAAGAAAGTCAATTATTATATGAACTCATTCAATAATGCTTTATCATTTCTAAGTACTTGAAATTTGGGCTGTTGAACGTATTGTGTATTTTTGGTATGATGCTATTGACACCTTGCACTTTATCATGCTAATTTGCACATATATTAATATTGTATAATCGCTGCTATCGTTTCTCTGAGCACTGAAAATAGGCCATAGCACTTGCACTTTATTATGAAGTAGCTTAGCTTAGACACTCTAAGTATTTGATTCTGTGCTGCTAAATGTACATTGCACTTTAGTAACGACGGAATTAATAATTGCACTTTATTTGGCTACTTTGCACTACCATTAATATCAGATGAATGCCGCTATATTGTATTGCACGTAGAAATAATTCTATAATCATTTGTGCTTTACCTCTGATAAAATTTTGTAAATATTTTAGCAGAAATGTATTTTAAAAATCTGATATATATGTATGTTGTTTGTTACTATGTCTGTTGCTATATGGTTGTATTTTTACATACCGAATAAAGCATTTTTGAATTGAATTGAATCTAATTATTCAACTGAGGTGGCATGGTGTGAACGATATCAGTGGGTTGGGTTGCAGCCGGAGCTGTTAATGGTGGCTGAGATTAATTTAAGCATTCCATCCATCACTTTTTTGTAGACTGTCGAGTCCAAGGTAGACTCAAGTAGATCCCGGTTTGCCTGTGTTCCGGTTTAGGGAGGACCCTGCCTGGCAGTTCGGGCTGGACTGTTCCTATTGAAGCAGGGTCAAGACTGAATTACAACTGGGTCGGTCCAAACTGCCGTGGCATGGAGTGCAAAATAAGGGTGGACTGGGATGTGGACCCAATAATTACCTGTGGCTGAGATTAAAATTCCACCATCACTTTTTTGCAAACTTCAGTCATCTCATTGAAGCTACCCAGAATGCAGGGGAAAAAATATTTTGAAGTATGTTTCATACCCACTTCAAGATTTGTGGGATCTCACCCACCCACAACCTTTTGACTTGAGGTTAAAGACGTCATTTGTCACTGTCGAATTGGGGACATGACCTAGTGGGAAAAAGGAGTGGACAGGACTCTCCTAAACTCAGCTCTACACCGGGACCGATAGCAACCACTTCTACCATCAAGGGAATATAGACTTTGTGACTGAATATTTGCTGCCTGAGGCATGCGTGTCCCTCAACAAAGGGAGGTGGAGCCAGAAAACAGGAGGCCGCCAGGGAGATGAAGAACTGCCATCTTTCACACTGAGAGCCTGAAAGAGAGTTTGGTGTGAGGAAGATCTTAAGGGGCAAATTTACTAGCCCCTTGCACCTCTTTTACGCCGCCGTTGCGTCACTTTTATGACGCAGCTGCAGCGCAAAACTAGCGCCATGCTGCGGGGTATTTACAATGTGACGCATCTGGGGGATGCGTCACGTTGTAAAGCCCTGCGCCAGAAGTAGGTGTTCCTGTGCGGGGGGGGGGGGGAACGCCTCCTAAAAGTGGATGAATGAAATGTCCAAGATTTCACTCAGTCACTTTTGAGCCCAAAACCTTGCTCCTGCTTGAAGCAGGCATAAGGATTGCCGCAGCATTGTACAGATAGGGCACTCCAGCAATGCGCCGCCTTTACGGCACAGATGTGCCATACGTCTGTCCATTTTTGCCCCATGGTGCACCGCATTGTAAATGCAGCACATCCATAGTGGCTGAGCCGTGACGCACAATAACTGACGCATCCCTGCTGATATGCAGGGATTCACTAGTTATTGTATATCTGCCCCGTAATGTCTGGGTGGTGATTGCACTTGAGAAAAAGTCAACCACTTTCCAGGCCACTACACATTTCCCAGCGGTGCATATTGAGTGCACCGCTGGGTGGCAGCTTTAGGGCGCCAAGCCTGGTATCAGTGGTACTCCAGCTGCACCAATTGCTTCTTTCCGATGCTCCCGTCAAGCATGGCTGGGGATCTGAAAGTGGCGTTAGTGGTCAGGCCTACATCATGACAGATATTCAGAAAGGATCCTTCAATCATTCTGGGTCTGGCTTCTTCAAATTGCATTAGCAACACTTATTCTGGTGTCCTCCAGAGATTCACGTATAATTCAAATGCACCTTGCCCTTTAAGGAAATCCCAATAATGTTTTCAGTGGATCTATGTGAATATGGTGATAGCACAACACACTATATTAATGGGGCCAGATTTCAGGCTGTTGTACAGGTGGGAGACTTGGAGAGGAATGGGATGCTCACTATCAGAAGCAAGAGTCGTTCTGGGACTGGCAGAGGCTGAATAACCA
The DNA here is from genome assembly GCF_964263255.1 of Lissotriton vulgaris. Classification (NCBI taxonomy): domain Eukaryota; kingdom Metazoa; phylum Chordata; class Amphibia; order Caudata; family Salamandridae; genus Lissotriton; species Lissotriton vulgaris. The sequence continues at coordinate 4,361,850 of NC_141692.1, forward strand.
ACCAAAGGTACCTGAATGCGAGACTTATGAATCACAAAAGAGGGTCTTGAAAGAGCAAAGAAAGATGCACTGCATCACCTGAAGATGATGAGCGGTCACAAAGAGTTGGGTGAACGAGGCACAGAATAGGACAACCAAGTCCCTCAACTCATTATGGAGCTAACACATCTGGGTTCTGATTCACAAAGGCAAATGACACTTTGAAGGAATTTACACTTTTAAGTATGTTTACAACTTATGGCTATTCAGAAAATGCAAGTGTAAGTTGTTACTAAAAAAACTGAAGTAAAGAAAATAATGAAGGCAGAGAAATAAAATAAAACCCAATAGGAAATAATGTTAAATTAACGTAACAATACTTTTTTTGTGAACACATAATTACATTGATTTTAAATACTTTTATACATCGTTTCGATTAATTATTAATGCATTTTAAAAATATATGTGTCTTACACAAATTGCATATGCTGAATATAAACTCGAAATCCCCCAATCTCCAACACCCCGTAAAAAACATAATCATTGTTATAGGGCTTCTTAGATGCTTTCCAACTGTGAGTAGACATCCCACTCTGCTTCAAATCAGTAGCAATGGGGGTGTGTGAATATCGTGTAAAGGAAGGTGCCGTCTCAAGGGACAAAAAAGAAAGATATTTTTTTTATTAAAGCTAGGAAGAGCCTCATGAAAGCAGCCATCAAAAGTGTGTTGGGTATTGTTGCCAACTGGCTCATGTTATTATTCTTGCCAATTTCCATTTCAAACAGGAGAACCTACCTTCAGTCACAAAGTCTATATTCCCTTGATGGTAGAAGTGGTTGCTATTGGTCTCGGGTGTAGAGCTCAGTTTAGGAGAGTCCTGTTCACTCCTTTTTCCCACTAGGTTTTGTCCCCAATTCACCAGTGACAAAATAGGAGAACCTACCTTCAGTGACAAAGTCTATATTCCCTTGATGGTAGAAGTGGTTGCTATTGGTCCCGGTGTAGAGCTGAGTTTAGGAGAGTCCTGTTCACTCCTTTTTCCCACTAGGTTTTGTCCCCAATTCACCAGTGACAAAATAGGAGAACCTACCTTCAGTGACAAAGTCTATATTCCCTTGATGGTAGAAGTGGTTGCTATTGGTCCCGGGTGTAGAGCTGAGTTTAGGAGAGTCCTGTTCACTCCTTTTTCCCACTCGGTTATGTCCCCAATTCACCAGTGACAAAATAGGAGAACCTACCTGGCCTGAATGTGCCTATGACAGGTAAATGTAGAGTAATGGCTCCAGCTGGATTTCAACACTATCATAGTACTTCAATGGACTTCCTACAAGAAGAGAGTGTATCTCTTACTCTCTAAGCTACACACCACAAATGGCCCCTAAATCCACTTTGTAATGTACAACCCCCGGGCTCATGATTAAACAGAAGAATTAGCATTCACAAAAATGTCTGGAAACCATGATTTTAAAGGCTTAACTTCACAGAAAAAAAACATTAAATATAAAGCATTGTCTGTTCGTAAGATGCTCCGTGAGTATAATTGAGAGGCGTCTGCATAGTCCTCCTTATGGGCTTTATACATTGGAACCTGCTACTAAAGCACTCCTTATTGTTTTAATTTCTCATGATGATTAGTTTTTCTTACAAAATTCTTGGAGCAGCATTCCTAAAAATATCATTCCGCTGCAGTGTTACATTTGGACAGTCATTTAACTTCTGTCTTCATAAAGCCACTTATAGTAACCATAAGGAGATGGACACGAGCATTGTTCGCAATGGCTGACCTAGGAACCCAATGCGGAGACATTGTGGGGCATATTATCTAGGGCTTTATCTCCGCTTTTTTGTCTTTAAAAGCCAAAGAAGCGGAGATAAAAATATTGCTCTATCAACAACAGATTGCTTATTGGAGAGATGTCGCTTAGCGATATTTCTCCTATTATTTTGCTCTGGAATGCGCACTTTCCATCTCATTAGAGATGCAAAGGGAAGCGTAGTGGAAAAGGGTGCTAACATGCGATTTTGCAGGTTAGCACCCTTTTCCACTACGCGTCCCTTTTCCCCTACAACATGCTCCTTCCAAAAATGGATTTGTTATGAGGTCACAATGACATTTTAAAAGGCGTTAAAAGCTTATTGGCTCCTATATTGGGATTTATAAGTAAGGAAAAGCAATTTTGAGGTTGTAAATTCGGAATAAGAGGGTTTGCAGGTCACAAAATGCTTAGTACATCTGGCTGAAATCTTTGCTTTGTAAAGAATGACACTGCCTGGACAAACTATTTGTTGTGAGTGATACTTGAGCTGCCTCAACTAGATGTTCATCCTTCAAGAGTATTCTTGTTTGTTTGACTCCACTTCTCACTGAAAGTCAAAACCTAAGGAGAAGTACTTTTCTCTTTCCATGGGTCTGTGGTTTCTGTGACTCCAAGGACAGCTGCCATCCCTGGGACAACGGAGAAATAGTTGCCCTCATCCTACTTGACCTTTCCGCAGCCTTCGACACAGTCTATCATAGCACCCTCATACAACGCCTCAGCAACGTCGGAATACAAGGAAAAGCATTGGACTGGATCATCTCATTCCTCGCCGGAAGAACCCAGAGAGTCCGCCTCCCCCTTTTAGATCAGAGGCCACCGAAGTCATCTGCGGCGTACCACAAGGATCATCACTCAGTCCCACCCTCTTCAACGTATACATGAGTCCCTTGCATCCATCGCGCGCCAACACAACCTCAACATCATCTCCTATGCAGACGACACCCAGCTGATCCTCTCCCTCACCAAAGACCCAAACACCACCAAAACCAACTTACACGAAGGAATGAAAGATGTAGCCGAGTGGATGAAGAACAGCCGTTTAAAACTAAATTCGGACAAAATGGAAGTCCTCATCTTAGGCTCATCCCATTCTGCTTGGGACGACTCATGGTGGCCACCGGCCCTGGGAACCGCACCCATACCAACGGACCACGCACGTAACCTCTGCTTCATCCTGGACTCCTCCCTCTCGATGACCAGACATGTCAACGCCGTCTCATCATCATGCTTCAACATCCTACGCATGCTCAAAAAAATCTTCCGTTGGATCCCCACAGAAACAAGAAAAACGGTCACCCACGCACTGGTCACAAGCCGACTGGATTACGGAAACACCCTTTACGCCGGAACCACAGCCAAACTACAGAAAAAACTCCAACGCATCCAAAACGCCTCAGCCAGACTCATACTATACATCCCCCGCCAAGCTCACATTTCCGGTCACCTGAAAGACCTCCACTGGCTCCCCGTCAACAAGAGAATAACGTTCCGTCTCCTCACCCACGCACACAAAGCCCTCTACGACCTAGGACCCGAATGCCTCAACCTGCGCTTGTCCTTTTACACCCCCACCCGCCAACTACGATCGTCCAATAAAGCCCTCGCCGCAATTCCGCACATCCATAGATCCACCATGGGGGGAAGATCCTTCTCCTACTTAGGGGCCAAAACCCGCAATTCTCTCCCCACCCACCTCCGCCTTACACAGAACCACCTCTCCTTCAGAAAGCAACTAAAAACTTGGATATTCGATAAGAAAGTACCCCCCCTCCCTCAAGCGCCTTGAGACCCTCTGGGTGAGTAGTGCGCTATACAAATTTTGAAATGAACTTGAACTTGAACTCAAACATATCGAAAATCAGATTCATTCTAACCAGTTTGATTTTGATAATAATATTCTGCAGCCAACAAATACATATGAACCCCTCAATTAGAGCCAACAATAGTTTCATTTTAATTATTGTCCAACTTAGATCCCGCCTAATCCTGTCTGTTATTGGTTAGTTGCAACAAATCTAGGACACCTCTTAAGCATGTTTGACTTGCATGGCAGAAGGGGTATGGTTTCTGCTATGTTTTGAAAAGGATTCCTTTTTTTGGATAATGAAAATCTGTGAGGTTTTCCCATACTCATACATAAACACTTCAGTGCAACGCATTGGCATCAACGCCTCTGATTATCACCCGGTGCACTATATTACCATGCATATTTTCCAAAGTACCAATATGTTTTGGATGCATCTCAAGGTTGGTGCTTTCTCTGTTCGTAAATGCAGTTCCTCAGATTAAATGGTCATTGCCATTCTGTTTGCAAATTAACCTTTAGGTATTATTAATGACATCATATTAAAGAGCTGAGGGATAAAGTTGTGCTTATTAAATACTTTTTTCCTAGACAAAATGAAAATCCAAGTATTAAAACATGTATAAGCCTGTGACTTTGTGGCCCTTCAGTTTGAGTACGAATATTGTAAACTCAGTTACATGTCCTAATTATGTTTTTTTCTTCTTCGTGGCAGGAGGCCTTTGTTTATCATCTGCAAGCGAGCTTTTTACAAAATCAGGTACTATTTTCATGTATCTCTTTTCCTTTACGAGTTTCAGACAATCTTTCCTGAACTCTTGCCACTTTTCCAGAAGAAGAATTGTGTTTTCATTCTAAGACTGGTTGCTGACAGAATAGTCCCAACTAAAACAGAGTGGCCTACGCCTCTTGTAACACGTATCTTCCACCCCACCTTGGTGTTCTCCTTGCTCTACCTTGCATCCAATGCCTCTTGCCTATAATAAGGGATCCAGATCTGAAGTTTGTACAAGAGCTGCAGATGGCGGTTATGTTAGAGGTTCCCACCCTATTAGACATGGGTAGATGTTAAAACCTTTTTCTGAGTTTTTTATTTTTATTTATTTTTATTTTCTTATGAGCTCAGCCACTAGTCGATCGATGCTTGTGTAAACACCACTATAGTGGAGTTCAATACAAGAATCATCAATTAGTTGAGATAATCTTGAAATACATATTTTTGGATCTTTAGAGTTCACAAACCCTCACTGAAATGTCAATGCCTTAATCCACAAGTTGCCTCAAACCAGTGATTTCCAGTAGAGAACTCAAGGAGCTGCGAGTGAGGTGCGTTGGAGCTCTGGAGACTTGGAGCCTCGGAGAGCTGCGTTGAAGCTCAGGAGCCTTGGAGCCTCAGAAAGCTGCGTTGGAGCTTCAGAGCCTTGGAGCCTCAGAGACCTGTGTTGGAGCTTCGGAGCCTTGGAGCCTCAGAGACCTGTGTTGGAGCTTTGGAGCCTTGAAGCTCAGAGACCTGCGTTGGAGCTTTGGAGCCTTGGAGCCTCAGAAAGCTGCGTTAGAGCTTCAGAGCCTTGGAGCCTCAGAGAGATGCGTTGGAGCTTCGGAGCCTTGGAGCCTCATCGAGCTGCATTGGAGCTTAGGAGCCTTGGAGCCTCAGGGAGCCTCAGAGAGCTGCGCTGGAGCTTCAGAGCCTTGGAGCCTTAGATAGCTGTGTTGGAGCTTCGGAGCCTCAGAGAGCTGCGTTGGAGCTTTGGAGCCTCAGAGAGCTGCGTTGGGGCTTCGGAGCCTTGGAGCCTCAGAGAGCTGCGTTGGAATTCGGAGCCTTGGAGCCTCAGAGAGCTGCGTTGGAGCTTCAGGGCCTTGGAGCCTCAGAAAGCTGCGTTGGAGCCTGGGAGCTTCAGAGAGCTACGTTGGAGCTTCGGAGCCTTGAAGCTCAGAGAGCTGCGTTGGAGCTTCTGAGCCTTGGAGCCTCAGAGAGCTGAGTTGGAGCTTCGGAGCATTGGAGCCTCAGAGAGCTGCGTTAAAGCTTCGGAGTCTTGGAGCCTCAGAGAGCTGCATTGGAGCTTTGGAGCCTTGGAGCCTCAGAGAGCTGCGTTCGAGCTCTGAAGCCTTGGAGCCTCAGAGAGCTGCGTTGGAGCTTCGGAGCCTTGGAGCCTCAGAGAGCTGTGTTGGAACTTTGGAGTCTTGAAGCTCAGAGAGCTGCGTTGGAGCTTTGGATCCTTGGATCCTCAGAGAGCTGCGTTGGAGCTTCGGAGCCTTGAAGCCTCAGAGAGCTGCATTGGAGTTTCGGAGCCTTGGAGCCTCAGAGAGCTGCCTTGGAGCTTCAGAGACTTGGAGCCTCAGAGACCTGCCTTGGAGCTTTGGAGCCTTAGAGGCTCAAAGAGCTGCGTTGGGGCTTCGGAGCCTTGGAGCCTCAGAGAGCTGAGTTGGAGCTTCGGAGCATTGGAGCCTCAGAGAGCTGCGTTAAAGCTTCGGAGTCTTGGAGCCTCAGAGAGCTGCGTTGGAGCTTTGGAGCCTTGGAGCCTCAGAGAGCTGCGTTCGAGCTCTGAAGCCTTGGAGCCTCAGAGAGCTGCGTTGGAGCTTCGGAGCCTTGGAGCCTCAGAGAGCTGTGTTGGAACTTTGGAGCCTTGAAGCTCAGAGAGCTGCGTTGGAGCTTTGGATCCTTGGATCCTCAGAGAGCTGCGTTGGAGCTTCGGAGCCTTGAAGCCTCAGAGAGCTGCATTGGAGTTTCGGAGCCTTGGAGCCTCAGAGAGCTGCCTTGGAGCTTCAGAGACTTGGAGCCTCAGAGACCTGCCTTGGAGCTTTGGAGCCTTAGAGCCTCAAAGAGCTGCGTTGGGGCTTCGGAGCCTTGGAGCCTCAGAGAGCTGCGTTGGAGCTTCGGGGCTTTGGAGCCTCAGAGAGCTGCGTTGGAGCTTCCGAGCCTTGGAGCCTCAGAGACCTGCGTTTGAGCTTTGGAGTCTTGAAGCTCAGAGAGCTGCATTGGAGCTTCGGAGCCTTGGAGCCTCAGAGACCTGCGTTGGAGCTTTGGAGCCTTGGAGCCTCAGAGAGCTGTGTTGGAGTTTCGGAGCCTTGGAGCCTCAGAGAGCAGCGTTGGAGTTTCGGAGCCTTGGAGCCTCAGAGAGTTGTGTTGGAGCTTCGGTGCCTAGGAGAACTGTATTGGAGCTTTGGAGCCTTGGAGCCTCAGAGAGCTGCGTTGGGGCTTCAGAGCCATGGAGCCTCAGAGAGCTGCGTTGGAGCTTCGGAGCCTTGGAGCCTCAGAGAGCTGCGTTGAAGCTTCGGAGCCTTGGAGCCTCAGAGAGCAGCGTTAAAGCTTCAGAGCCTCAGAGAGCTGCGTTGGAGCTTCGGAGCCTTGAAGCTCAGAGAGCTGCATTGGAGCTTCGGAGCCTTTGAGCCTCGGAGAGCTGTGTTAGAGCTTCGGTGCCTTGGAGCCTCAGAGAGTTGCGTTGAAGCTTCGGCGCCTTGGAGCCTTAGAGAGCTGCGTTGGAGCTTCAGGGCCTTGAAGCCTCAGAGTGTGGCGTTGGAGCTTCGGAGCCTTGAAGCCTCAGAGAGTTGCATTGGAGCTTCGGAGCCTTGGAGCCTCAGAGAGCTGCGTTGGAGCTTTGGAGCCTTGGAGCCTCAGAGAGCTGCGTTGGAGCCAAGGAGCCGTGGAGCCTCAGAGAGCTGCGTTGGCGCTTTAGAGCCTTGAAGCTCGGAGAGCTGCGTTGGAGCTTTGGAGCCTTGGAGACTCAGAGAGCTGCGTTGGAGCTTTGGAGCCTTAGATCCTCAGAAAGCTGTGTTGGAGCTTCGGAGCCTTGGAGCCTCAGAGACCTGCGTTGGAGCTTCGGAGCCCTGTAGCCTCAGAGAGCTGCGTTGGAGCTTTGGAGCCTTGGAGCCTCAGAGAGCTGCATTTGAAGCTTGGGCGCCTTGGAGCCTCAGAGAGCTGCATTGGGGCTTCGGAGCCTTGGAGCCTCAGAGAGCTTCGTTGGAGCATCGGAGCCTTGGAGCCTCAGAGAGCTGGGTTGGAGCTTCGGAGCCTCAGAGAGCTGCGTTGGAGCTTCGGAGCCTTGAAGCTCAGAGAGCTGCGTTGGAGCTTCAGAGCCTTGGAGCCTCAGAGAGCTGCTTTGGAGCTTCGAAGCCTTGGAGCCTCAGAGACCTGCGTTGGAGCTCTGGAACCTTGGAGCCTCAGAGAGCTGCGTTGGAGTTTTGGAGCCTTGGAGCCTCAGAGAGCTGCGTTGGAGCTTCGGAGCCTTGGAGCCTCAGAGAGCTGCATTGGAACTTCGGAGCCTTGGACCCTCAGAGAGCTGCGTTGGAGGTTTGGAGCCTCAGAGAGCTGCGTTGGAGCTTCGGAGCATTATAGCTCATAGAGCTGCGTTGGAGCTTTGGAGCCTTGGAGCCTCGGAGAGCTGCAATGAAGCTTTGGAGCCTTGGAGCCTCAGAGAGCTGTGTTGGAGCTTCGGAGCCTTGGAGCCTCAGAGAGCTGCGTTGGAGCTTCGAAGCCTTGGAGCCTCAGAGAGATGCGTTCGAGCTTCAGAGCCTTGGGGCCTCAGAGAGCTGCGTTGGAGCTTCGGAGCCCTGGAGCTACAGAGAGCTGCATTGGAGCTTCGGAGCCTTGGAGCCTCAGAGAGCTGCGTTGGAGCTTTGGAGCCTTGGAGCCTCTGAGAGCTGCGTTGGAGTTTCGGAGCCTTGGAGCCTCAGAGAGTTGCGTTGGAGCTTCGGTGCCTAGGAGAACTGCGTTGGAGCTTCGGAGCCTTGGAGCCTCAGAGAGCTGCGTTGGGGCTTCAGAGCCATGGAGCCTCAGAGAGCTGCGTTGGAGCTTCGGAGCCTTGGAGCCTCAGAGAGCTGCGTTGGAGCTTCGGAGCCTTGGAGCCTCAGAGAGCATCGTTAAAGCTTCAGAGCCTCAGAGAGCTGCGTTGGAGCTTCGGAGCCTTGAAGCTCAGAGAGATGCGTTCGAGCTTCGGAGCCTTGGGCCTCAGAGAGCTGCGTTGGAGCTTCGGAGCCCTGGAGCTACAGAGAGCTGCATTGGAGCTTCGGAGCCTTGGAGCCTCAGAGAGCTGTATTGGAGCTTCAGAGCCTTGGAGCCTCAGAGATCTGCGTTGGAGTTTCAGAGCCTTGGAGCCTCAGAGAGTTGCGTTGGAGCTTCGGTGCCTAGGAGAACTGCGTTGGAGCTTTGGAGCCTTGGAGACTCTGAGAGCTGCATTGGGGCTTCAGAGCCATGGAGCCTCAGAGAGCTGCGTTGGAGCTTCTGAGCCTTGGAGCCTCAGAGAGCTGCGTTGGAGCTTCGAAACCTTGGAGCCTCAGAGAGCAGCGTTAAAGCTTCAGAGCCTCAGAGATCTGCGTTGGAGCTTCGGAGCCTTGAACCTCAGAGAGCTGCATTTGAGCTTCTGAGCCTTTGAGCCTCAGAGAGCTGCGTTGGAGCTTCGGTGCCTTGGAGCCTCAAAGAGTTGCGTTGAAGCTTCGGCACCTTGGAGCCTCAGAGAGCTGCGTTGGAGCTTCAGGGCCTTGGAGCCTCAGAGTGCGGCGTTGGAGCTTCGGAGCCTTGGAGCCTCAGAGAGTTGCATTGGAGCTTCGGAACCTTGGAGCCTCAGAGAGCTGCGTTGGAGCTTTGGAGCCTTGGAGCCTCAGAGAGCTGCGTTGGAGCTACGGAGCCTTGAAGCCTCAGAGAGCTGCGTTGACACTTTAGAGCCTTGAAGCTCAGAGAGCTGCGTTGGAGCTTTGGAGCCTTGGAGCCTCAGAGAGCTGCGTTGGAGCTTTGGAGCCTTAGAACCTCAGAAAGCTGCGTTGGAGCTTCGGAGCCTTGGAGCCTCAGAGAGCTGCATTGGAGCTTCGGAGCCTTGTAGCCTCAGAGAGCTGTGTTGGAGCTTTGGAGCCTTGGAGCCTCAGAGAGCTGCGTTTGGAGCTTCGGCGCCTTGGAGCCTCAGAGAGCTGCATTGGGGCTTCGGAGCCTTGGAGCTTCAGAGAGCTGCGTTGGAGCATCAGAGCCTTGAAGCCTCAGAGAGCTGCGTTGGAGCTTCGGAGCCTTGGAGCCTCAGAGAGCTGCGTTGGAGCTTCGGAGCCTTGGAGCCTCAGAGAGCTGCGTTGGAGCTTTGGAGCCTCAGAGAGCTGCTTTAGAGCTTTGAAGCCTTTGAAGCTCAGAGAGCTGCGTTGGAGCTTCAAAGCCTTGGATCCTCAGAGAGCTGTGTTGAAGCTTTGGAGCCTTGGAGCCTCAGAGAGCTGCGTTGGAGCTTCAGAGCCTTGGAGCCTCGGAGAGCTGAGTTGGAGCTTCGTAACCATGGAGCCTCGGAGAGCTGCATTGGAGCTTCGGAGCCTTGGAGCCTCAGAGAGCTGTGTTGGAGCTTCGGAGCCTTGGAGCCTCAGTGAGCTGCGTTGGAGCTACAGAGCCTTGGAGCCTCAGAGACCTGCGTTGGAGCTTTGGAGCCTTGAAGCTCAGAGAGCTGCATTATAGCTTCGGAGCCTTGGAGCCTCAGAGACCTGCGTTGGAGCTTTGGAGCCTCAGAGAGCTGCATTGGAGCTTCGGAGCCTTGGAGCCTCAGGGAGCTGCGTTGGAGCTTCGGAGCCTTGGAGCCTCAGAGAGTTGCGTTGGAGCTTCGGAGCCTCAGAGAACTGCGTTTGAGCTTCGGAACCTTGGAGCTTCAGAGAGCTGCGTTGGGGCTTCGGAGCCTTGGAGCCTCGGAGAGCTGCGTTGGAGCTTCGGAGCCTTGGAGCCTCAGAGAGCTGCGTTGGAGCTTCGGAGCCTTGGAGCCTCAGAGAGCAGCGTTAACTCTTCGGAGCCTCAGAGAGCTGCGTTGGAGCTTCTGAGCCTTGAAGCTCAGAGAGCTGCATTGGAGCTTCGGAGCCTTGGAGCCTAAGAGAGCTGCGTTGGAGCTTCGGAGCCTTGGAGCCTCAGAGAGCTGCGTTGAAGCTTCGGAGCCTTGGAGCATCAGAGAGCTGCATTGGAGCTTCGGAGCCTTGGAGCCTCAGAGTGCTGCGTTGGAGCTTCGGAGCCTTGGAGCCTCAGAGAGCTGCGATGGAGCTTCAGAGACTTGGAGCCTCAGAGAGCTGCGTTGGAGTTTCGGAGCCTTGGAGCCTCAGAGATCTGCGTTGAAGCTTTGGAGCCTTGATGCTCAGAGAGCTGCGTTGGAGCTTTGGAGCCTTGAAGCTTCAGAGAGCTGCGTTGTAGCTTTGGAGCCTTGGAGCCTCTAGAGCTGCGTTGGAGCTTCGGAGCCTTGGAGCCTCGGAGCCTTGGAGCCTCGGAGCCTCAGAGAGCTGCATTGGAGCTTCGCAGCCTTGTAGTCTCAGAGAGCTTCGTTGGAGCTTTGGAGCCTTGAAGCCTCAGAGAGCTGTGTTGGAGCTTTGGAGCCTTGGAGCCTCAGAGAGCTGCGTTGGAGCGTTGGAGCCTTGGAGCCTCAGAGAGATACGTTGGAGCTTCGATGCCTTGGAGCCTCAGAGAGCTGCGTTGGAGCTTCGGAGCCTTGGAGCCTCAGAGAGCTGTGTTGGAACTTTGGAGCCTTGAAGCTCAGAGAGCTGTGTTGGAGCTTTGGAGCCTTGGATCCTCAAAGGGCTGCGTTGGGGCTTCGGAGCCTTGGAGCCTCAGAGAGCTGCGTTGGAGCTTCGGAGTTTTGGAGCTTTGGAGCCTCAGAGACCTGTGTTGGAGCTTCGGAGCCTTTGAGCCTCAGAGACCTGCGTTGGAGCTTTGGGGCCTTGAAGCTCAGATAGCTGCATTGGAGCTTTGGAGCCTTGGGGCCTCAGAGACCTGCGTTGGAGCTTTGGAGCCTTGGAGCCTCAGAGAGCTGCGTTGGAGCTTCGGAGCCTTGGAGCCTCGGAGAGCTGCATTGGAGCTTCGGAGCCTTGGAGCCTCAGAGAGGTGCGTTGGAGCTTCGGAGCCTTGGAGCCTCAGAGAGCTGCATTGGAGTTTCGGAGCCTTGGAGCCTCAGAGAGCTGCCTTGGAGCTTCGGCGCCTTGGAACCTCAGAGAGCTGCGTTGGAGCTTTGGAGCATTGGAGCCTCAAATGGCTGCGTTGGGGCTTCGGAGCCTTGGAGCCTCAGAGAGCTGCGTTGGAGCTTCGGAGTTTTGGAGCTTTGGAGCCTCAGAGAGCTGTGTTGGAGCTTCGGAGCCTTTGAGCCTCAGAGACCTGCGTTGGCGCTTTGGGGCCTTGAAGCTCAGATAGCTGCATTGGAGCTTCGGAGCCTTGGGGCCTCAGAGACCTGCGTTGGAGCTTTGGAGCCTTGGAGCCTCAGAGAGCTGTGTTGGAGCTTCGGAGCCTTGGAGCCTCGGAGAGCTGCATTGGAGCTTCGGAGCCTTGGAGCCTCAGAGAGGTGCGTTGGAGCTTCGGAGCCTTGGAGCCTCAGAGAGCTGTGTTGGAACTTTGGAGCCTTGAAGCTCAGAGAGCTGCGTTGGAGCTTTGGAGCCTTGGATCCTCAGAGGGCTGCATTGGAGCTTCGGAGCCTTGAAGCCTCAGAGAGCTGCGTTGGAGTTTTGGAGCCTTGGAGCCTCAAAGGGCTGCGTTGGGGCTTCGGAGCCTTGGAGCCTCAGAGAGCTGCTTTGGAGCTTCGGAGCTTTGGAGAATTGGAGCCTCAGAGAGCTGTGTTGGAGCTTCGGAGCCTTTGAGCCTCAGAGACCTGCGTTGGAGCTTTGGGGCCTTGAAGCTCAGATAGCTGCATTGGAGCTTCGGAGCCTTGGAGCCTCAGAGACCTGCGTTGGAGCTTTGGAGCCTTGGAGCCTCAGAGAGCTGTGTTGGAGCTTCGGAGCCTTGGAGCCTCGGAGAGCTGCATTGGAGCTTCGGAGCCTTGGAGCCTCAGAGAGGTGTGTTGGAGCTTCGGAGCCTAAGAGAACTGCGTTGGAGTTTCGGAGCCTTGGAGCCTCAGAGAGCTGCGTTTCGGCTTCGGAGCCTTGGAGCCTCAGAGAGCTGCATTGGAGCTTCGGAGCCTCAGAGAGCTGCGTTGGAGCTTCGGAGCCTTGGAGCCTTAGAGAGCTGTGTTGGAGCTTTGGAGCCTTGAAGTTTGGAGAGCTGCGTTGGAGCTTTGGAGCCTTGGAGCCTTGAAGCCTCAGAAAGCTGCGTTGGAGCTTTGGAGCCTTGAAGTTTGGAGAGCTGCCTTGGAGCTTTGGAGCCTTGGAGCCTTGGAGCCTCAGAAAGCTGCATTGGAGCTTTGGAGCCTTAGAGCCACAGAGAGCTGTGTTGGAGCTTTGGAGCCTTGGAGCCTCAGAGAGCTGCGTTGGGGCTTCGGAGCCTTGGAGCCTCAGAGAGCTGCGTTGGAGCTTTGGAGCCTTGAAGTTTGGAGAGCTGCGTTGGAGCTTTGGAGCCTTGGAGCCTTGAAGCCTCAGAAAGCTGCGTTGGAGCTTTGGAGCCTTGAAGTTTGGAGAGCTGCGTTGGAGCTTTGGAGCCTTGGAGCCTTGGAGCCTCAGAAAGCTGCATTGGAGCTTTGAAGCCTTAGAGCCACAGAGAGCTGTGTTGGAGCTTCGGAGCCTTGGAGCCTCAGAGAGCTGCGTTGGAGCTTCGGAGCCTTGGAGCCTTAGAGAGCTGTGTTGGAGCTTTGGAGCCTTGAAGTTTGGAGAGCTGCGTTGGAGCTTTGGAGCCTTGGAGCCTTGAAGCCTCAGAAAGCTGCGTTGGAGCTTTGGAGCCTTGAAGTTTGGAGAGCTGCGTTGGAGCTTTGGAGCCTTGGAGCCTTGGAGCCTCAGAAAGCTGCATTGGAGCTTTGGAGCCTTAGAGCCACAGAGAGCTGTGTTGGAGCTTCGGAGCCTTGGAGCCTCAGAGAGCTGCGTTGGGGCTTCGGAGCCTTGGAGCCTCAGAGAGCTGCGTTGGAGCTTTGGAGCCTCAGAGAGCTGCGTTAGAGCTTCGGAGCATTGAAGCTCAGAGAGCTGCGTTGGAGCTTTGGAGCCTTGGAGCCTCAGAGAGCTGCGTTGAAGCTTTGGAGCCTTGGAGCCTCAGAGAGCTGCGTTGGAGCTTCAGAGCCTTGGAGCCTCAGAGAGCTGCGTTGGAGCTTCGGAGCCTTGGAGCCTCATACAGCTGCTTTGGAGCTTCAGAGCCTTGGAGCCTCAGAGACCTGTGTTGGAGCTCTGGAGCCTTGGGGCCTCAGAGAGCTGCGTTGAAGCTTCGGAGCCTTGAAGCCTCAGAGAGCTGCGTTGGAGCTTCAGGGCCTTGGAGCCTCAGAGTGCTGCGTTGGAGCTTCGGAGCCTTGGAGCCTCAGAGAGCTGCGTTGGAGCTTCGGAGAACTGAAGGCCGAATTCAGAGTTCATGGGAACGCTGTGTGTCGGAATGCTTTTCAAAAGTTACTGTTTTTGTTCAGGGGAGAACATCATATCAGACAGGCTCTCAAAGAATTGGTCTACAAAATCAGGTGACAGTTCGACCAAGTTCGATAATGCTGTAACTTGGCAGGTGTGAGAATGATTGCTATCATCGATGTCTGGATCAGCAATGCTCACAGAAGGTCGTTCCTGGGTGATGTTGCTTTTATTTATTGCTCCACTGTCACCACTTAGTCGTAGCACAGGAGTCTCAACGAATGCCATCATCAGGATTGGTAGCCGCTGGGGACAACACAATGCGTGAGCCGTTACAGGACTTAGCAAAGTATCGATATCCATTGGTACTGCTGATGGAAGTGCAAGACAGGTGTCCAACACGCATTCATCTCCGCATAGCATACATCGAAGCACTGGTAAGATGCAGGTCTGCCATATAGGTCTGAATGAAAGGAACCAGGTCATGTTCAGATCTCTCAGCCTGGCCAATCCAAGGACTCTAGTTATTCGGTCCCGGTAGCGTATTGCTAGGATCGTTTCTTCCATCCCTGCTGGAGTTATGTCTGTGTTTTGGCTTGCCATATCGGAGCAGGAGGGTCAAAAAAAATAAAATGCCTGCTACAAGTCCCAAAATCCGGGGTATGCCGCCAAAGACTGAATGGACAAAATTGGGAATGATTCCCAGGATTGCTTTGAATGGTGTTAACAGTCCCCTAAAAATCGTCTTAAATATGCCTGGGATACCTACGGCATCTGACATGTTTAGAATTTGTCTAAGCATTTCTGTGAAATGCACGGGGCAATTTGTTGATAAAAGGTCATGTATTTCCGAAGCCGTCCTTGCAACTTGGAGATCATACGTCTCTTTTGATGACGTGATGGGCACTGTTGTCTGTAAAAGCACAGACTTCATTCTGCTTAAAGTATCAATTCGTATAGAAGAGACATTCAAACAAGGCCATATGGGAGTCTCGGAGTCTCCAGGGCCGTTTGGAAACAATGCTTGCATACAGCATTTGACCATGGAAGTTACTTGTACGAGATATGCTTTCCCTGGCATAAGGCCACAACAGCTGTGATCCATTATTAGAATGTAACTCCCGTTCGAGAGCTGCATAAAGAAAGGCTCTATCTGCGTTGCAGGTGTGACATGTTGGTGGCATGAAAGGTTGTTTGAAGTTCCTTCACAGGCCCGTGTAAATTAATACCCTGGCACAAAAGTATACGGCTTAGTGAATGTTTGCAATTTTCAACACTAAGAAATACATTTTTGTTGCTGTCACTGTAGCATGTGTGTGTATATGGTAATTTCCATGCTGACTTAATGTACCCTTTACCCAAACGTTCATACTGACCAGTCGGTATGTATTCAAGGCAATTTTTAAATTGAAAAGTTGTTATCGGAATTGTGATAATCCCGTGTATTATCCATTCAATGACAGTACTTTCTGACATTGTCAATGGTAATCTCTCAAGTTTTCCAATGCTCAGGATTGTATAGTCTGCTCCTTTCTGTGCCAAGCTGATTTGTTTATCAGTAAGGTTAAAGATGGAAAACAATGACGTTGTGTTGATTAAACGCCATGGCACATAGCCTGAACGAAGATTTTGCAGCGTCCAGCCTAACTGTACAATAGAATGCAAATGTGACTGGCCATGCTGTAACATTAGCAAGTCTTTGTCTATTATATCTATGGCAGATGATACAATACTGTCCAGTGAATATATTCTGGAGGACAGAGTCATTAACCCATTGTCCACAACAGAAAGTGATTTTTCCAAATTAATACAATAAATTTCTCGAAATTTTTCTGCTGTTTCAATTTGTGTGACTTTCCAAGCCTTGTTGTAAGCCGCATATATACTGGTTGCTATGAAACGTTTTTGACGCTGTTTGCGTGGTCCCAGAATGAAATCGTGCAAATCAACACCATCTTTAAGTAAAGATGAGTGTTGCTTAATTTCTGCCAGTGTGGATGTTTCTAGTCATTCAAGGCACAGCCTCCCTACACTGTATGTTGTTACTTCTGCCTTTGGGACGCTGAGAGCGCTGCCTGCTGCCTGCTTGCCTCTTAGCCTTCTTCCCTGCTTCCAGCGCCAGCTTTAATCTCCCAGCCTCGCGGCCCCCGCTTCGCGGGTGCCGCTCGAAGGCAAGACTTTTTGCTGACTAACTTGCCCAAGGTCACCTGGTAGTGCACAGGAGCACCAACGCGATTCCACGGAGTTAACACCAACCCTTCAGCTCGAGGCGGGACTGCGAGGACCAGCGTGCAGCGCGGCGCTGATCGGCCGCAGCTGGTCCTCTTCCCGCCCCCTCCACCGATAAAGACCTAGCGGTGTGTGAGCAGTGTGGGTTCTGCCTTTGGGACGCTGAGAGCGCTGCCTGCTGCCTGCTTGCCTCTTAGCCTTCTTCCCTGCTTCCAGCGCCAGCTTTAATCTCCCAGCCTCGCGGCCCCCGCTTCGCGGGAGCCGCTCGAAGGCAAGACTTTTTGCTGACTAACTTGCCCAAGGTCACCTGGTAGTGCACAGGAGCACCAACGCGATTCCACGGAGTTAACACCAACCCTTCAGCTCGAGGCGGGACTGCGAGGACCAGCGTGCAGCGCGGCGCTGATCGGCCGCAGCTGGTCCTCTTCCCGCCCCCTCCACCGATAAAGACCTAGCGGTGTGTGAGCAGTGTGGGTTCTGCCTTTGGGACGCTGAGAGCGCTGCCTGCTGCCTGCTTGCCTCTTAGCCTTCTTCCCTGCTTCCAGCGCCAGCTTTAATCTCCCAGCCTCGCGGCCCCCGCTTCGCGGGTGCAGCTCGAAGGCAAGACTTTTTGCTGACTAACTTGCCCAAGGTCACCTGGTAGTGCACAGGAGCACCAACGCGATTCCACGGAGTTAACACCAACCCTTCAGCTCGAGGCGGGACTGCGAGGACCAGCGTGCAGCGCGGCGCTGATCGGCCGCAGCTGGTCCTCTTCCCGCCCCCTCCACCGATAAAGACCTAGCGGTGTGTGAGCAGTGTGGGTTCTGCCTTTGGGACGCTGAGAGCGCTGCCTGCTGCCTGCTTGCCTCTTAGCCTTCTTCCCTGCTTCCAGCGCCAGCTTTAATCTCCCAGCCTCGCGGCCCCCGCTTCGCGGGTGCAGCTCGAAGGCAAGACTTTTTGCTGACTAACTTGCCCAAGGTCACCTGGTAGTGCACAGGAGCACCAACGCGATTCCACGGAGTTAACACCAACCCTTCAGCTCGAGGCGGGACTGCGAGGACCAGCGCGCAGCGCGGCGCTGATCGGCCGCAGATGGTCCTCTTCCCGCCCCCTCTACCTTACTTGCTCCTCCTATAAACTTCGTGCAGACTAACGCGCACGCGGGACGCGCGCGGGGCAACGGCCGGGGCGAAGACCGGGCAAAGAGCGGGCCGTTTAAGGCCGTTCAAGGACGGCAGAGGACGGCCCAGGCCCTGAATCCCTGTCTTATCGCCCTGAAATCACTATCCGGGTAGGCCGATCGCCACTTATTCTTTATTGAGGCCATAGCCATTCGATATCTGGCATAGCCTTATCAACATCAACCATGCGGCACAAAACAAGAAGCTGTACCAAAAAAGCCACGGAGGTAGCACAAGTGACTGGCCCTATTGACCTTTTCATCTCAAGGGTAAATGAGACAATCGACAAGAGTATTGTACTCCTAGAGAAAAGAGTCTCCCTGGACCTCATGAATGCCAAACGCTCCTCCCTGGGCTCACTTGCAAATGTCAATTCACCCTCCTTGCAAGCCACGAATAATTGTTCCTTGCCTTTGCCCTTGACCACTATGGGCACTGTTACAGTACCGAGTGCCGTCGACTTGTCAGTTACCTGCTCAGAGTCAGACCCGTCCTTTGTGGATCTGGAGGCGACCCCAGACTTGGAAGCCTGTCGGACACCTAAGGAGACGGAGCCGGGCCTGGATGGGCTAACTGCCAAGTCGACCCCTTTCGTGCCCAGTGATTCCAGGAGAAAGGCTACTTTTATCCCCACAAAAGTAGTGAATAAGCCCAAAACCAAGGAGCCTAAACCTAAGGAGAAGACCAAAGCCAAAGTTAGCAATCACAATTTGGTAACACCTACTCCGCACACAGCGCCTGGCATTCCATGCTGGGTCGAAAACATGGTCACGGATCTCAAACATGATCTTGAAGCCACAATAGCGGCCCAAATCAAACCCTTGATTTCTAAACTTGATAGATTAACATCGCTCATTAATACTAAATGGCCCAATAAGATTAATGAGCTTGGGCCTGTTCAGCAACAAGGGCACAGAGAATTACCATCCAATCCCCAACCTCCAGCTAAGTTCACTAAGTCCACAACCGATAAGGTCAAAATGTTTCCATCCACCAAGGACCAACCTGCTTCTCATTCTCCCCATTCAGGGAACATTTTTGCTGAACCGCCACTTATCTCCACTACAAAAGCAGTAACTAATCCTTCATCCGTGCAGCAACTAGCTGCTGGCACTAAACCTACCACGTCCCAAGCCACGGATTCCAAAGGGAAACCTACGAATACCCCAGCCTCTCACTCTACCAATAACTCTGAAGCCCCTAAGTCAAGGCAGGCCCGTTATAAATCTATTAGCCTGCCACCAGAAGTCTCTCCTTTTGTGGTTGTGTTGACTGCTGTCCCCCCACTGAAGGAAGGAGCTAAAGAGACCTATGTAGAGTTAAGAAATAAATGCGCCCAGTGGCTCCAACTACACAGACCACTACCTAGTGGGATGAGTGGGGAAATCCTTACTGTGCGTAGAGGGGATTGGGTTGGTAGGAGTAAGAAAACAATATCAGGGGATGTAATTATTGTTAACTTTAGGGATGTGGGGGCTGCGACCTTCATCTGTAATGCACCTAACAGCGGTCCTGCGACCCAAATCAAACCACTCCCCTTGTCTTACTTCCTTCCCAACTCGACAAGACCCAACTTCCACCGGCCAATTATTCCAAGTAATCAAGGGCCTGTACGTCCCCCTCAATATGCCCCTAACCACTGGCAGCAGCAGCCTAATTTTTCATCTCTTGTCCCGCACCATGTTGGCCCACAGTGGCAACAACCTTCCCACCCCTTACAACCTTTTTTCCAACCTGCCCAGCAATGGCAACAGCTCCCCCAGCCACCATTCTCTGTTAATCATCAATGGCAGCAGCCATGGCAGGATCCGTCTTCGTCCTTGTCCTTCAACCCCTGCTATACACAGTTTGCCCATCCAAACAGGTACTGTGTATTGGATGAGGTTGATTGACTTTCCCTCAAGGGAGGTTTAGATACTAACCTCCCTTGTGCTAATATCACTACGAATGATGCAGTACAGGGTACATCTCTCCCTATAAACTTAGAGGTGCTATCACCTACATTAATTAGGGACAGAGCAGATTCATCTAACCCCCAATGTACTGTGATCCCAGACGGAAACTCAGCACATGGCGAGTTAAAAATCCTCAGTTGGAACCTTGCTGGGATGTTAAGGAAACTAGGCCTCCCGGAGTGGAATGCTCTGGTTGATGCCCACAAAATCTGTATATTTCAAGAGACATGGGCCACTGAACCACTGCATCGGGTTGGGTTTGTCACTTTTTTCTCACCAGCAGTAAAACCCAAGGCAGGGAAGGGGCGGCCATCGGGGGGGCTTATCATTTGGATAAGCATCCTGCTCAACTGCAGGATAATTACTAAGAAGACAGGAACACCGGATATTCTTGGTATCTCCCTTTTGGGCCTACGGGGAAGTATAACTGTTGACCTCTATAATGTCTATATCAGGGGAACAAAAAATGGGTGTATCTCACCCACAATGATGGAGCTTGAGGCCCAGCTAGGAGAGCAGAGTGGACCTGGACATATCCTAGTAGCAGGGGATTTTAATTGTACATATGAACCACTCCCCCTAGAAGGAATACCAGACCTAGGAGAAGAGGATAGTAGATGGGGAATCCCTACCCTCTCTATCCCACCCATCAAGCGCTGGACCCGCAGTGCAATCCATTTAAACGCACTCACTTTGGAGTTTGGATTAAGAGCTGCCAATGGCCGCACTCGATCAGACCTGCTGGGTGCTCCCACATTTAACAGAGTTGGTCACTGTACACGGATTGACTATATTCTGCTAGATAGGGGCCTCTGGAGCCATGTTAACGACATGGTTGTCACCAATACCATAGAGAGCGACCATAACCCACTCTCCTTATCCTTAAAAAATCCTTGGCCCATTGAAGTATTGCCGGTCCCATCAAACCGCCCACAGGGGATTACTGTTTCTACTTGTGGCAGGCGTCTAAAGTGGAGCAAGTTTATGTGTAACACCGACAAACTATCCACCATAGACGAAGTGGTTAAGGCCACGCAAGCCGAAATTGGCTCCATTGATCTAACTAAAGCAGCAGACAAGGCCACCGCTACTTTTGAAGCTGCCGTAAAAATCATAGGGGACCTCTTCTGGGTACAGTTGCCCCCAGGGAAGGAGAAATCTTTATCTAAACCTAAAGGTAAACATGATTGGTACTCGGCAACATGCAGGAAGGCCAAATCTCGCCTAATAGAGGCAGTTAAAGGGAAGTCCCCCCCATTAATTCAAATTGCCAGACGAGATCATAAAATGGCCCTACAGGTAGCTAAACGGGAGTGGGAGGATGTCTACTGGCTAACCCTTAAGGAAGCCAGTATGAAAAAAGACTCTAAATCCTTCTGGGACGCCATAAGGGCACGAAACAGACCGGATAGTGACCTTGTAACCTGCAACATTCCGGGGCAGGTATGGGAGGCTCACTTTTCCAAACTTTACTCCTGCCATAATGGCCTGAATGAAAGAGGGTCTGTCCAATCCTCTCCCTATACTAATTACATTCTTCTCCCTAGCGATCCTGACTTTACATTGAAGGAAGTAGAATATGCTATTAACTCCATCATTCCACAAAAAGCTGCAGGACCAGATGGCATCCCCGGGGACTTGCTAAAATCCGATAGTGTTAAATGGGGCAAACTAATCCACTCCCTCCTTCTTGCCATCTGTAGGGGCGCCCCCATTCCCGTGTCATGGAAGGGGGCGGAGGTGGTTCCCATCCACAAGAAAGGCCCAAGGGATGATCCGTCCAATTATAGGCCGATTAGCTTGCTAGATGTAAGCCAAAAAGTTATCGGTAAAGTTATTTTACTCAGGATCCTCAATTGGGTGGATGAAAATAAAATACTTACCGATTTTCAGGCCGGTTTTAGAGTAGGCACTGGAACGATAGAGCAGGCCTTCAGGCTTATGATGATTTACTGGAAGGTGGTAGTGAT
The DNA here is from genome assembly GCF_964263255.1 of Lissotriton vulgaris. Classification (NCBI taxonomy): domain Eukaryota; kingdom Metazoa; phylum Chordata; class Amphibia; order Caudata; family Salamandridae; genus Lissotriton; species Lissotriton vulgaris. Next base: position 4,382,944 of record NC_141692.1, read on the forward strand.
AGGCAAGGGCAGTCTTTATCTCGCATTCATCGATTTAAAGACTGCCTTTGACCTTGTTCCCAGGGATCTGCTATGGGAGGTCCTGGCCAACATGGGGCTCCCACGGTATTTATTATCCTTACTAGTCAGGCTCCACCAGGACAGCTTTGCCCAAATTAGGTGGGGTTCTGGAGGGGAGAAAACGGGCTGTATTCCGGTCGAGAGAGGGGTCCGCCAGGGTTGTGTTCTGGCTCCCACCCTTTTTTCTTTGTACATCAATGGGGTGGTTGAGCACTTACTTAAATTTCCATCTGATGAACCATCCCTGGCGGGGGTCCGTATACCGACCCTCCTCTTCGCGGACGACACGCTCCTAATCTCTAAAACTCCCATGGGATTACAGAAACTCTTAGATAATTTCCAATCATTTTGTACCGATCGGGGCCTGGTTATAAATACCAACAAAACAAAATACCTCGTCCTTAATCCCCCTAAACAGCAAGTGCGTCCCCCTATTTTAAACACCGAGCCCCTGGAAAGGGTAAAAGTATTTGATTACTTAGGGATACGCATTTCAGACAAAATGAATTGGACTCCCCATCTAGACAAGATGCTGCTGAATCATAAAAGGATCACAGGTGCCCTACTGAGGGAGCAACGTTCCAGTTCGTTCAAACCAATAGGAACAGTCCTTGAGATCTACGCTGCCAAAGGTGTCAGCTCTGCCCTTTATGGAGCTGAACTTTGGGGCTCTGCATCTACCGAAGCTCTACAAAAATCTGAGAACAATTTCTGTAGACAAATAATGTCCCTCCCACAAAGCACCCCACTTTTGCCTTTATTTATGGACCTTGGCTGTTCCCAGATTGGCAAAATCGCAAAATTTCGTCCTCTCTTATTATGGGCCCGTATTTGGCGGGTAGAGGAACTTAGTGCTTACGCCAGAGGTCTGGAAGAAATAATGGCGTCACCACATTGGGCCAGAGTCAAATGGCTAAAAGATATGAGAACTTCATTGTCGAACTTGGGCCTATCGGATTCCTGGTCAAGCAGAACCTACCCTCCAAAACAAATACTTAAAAACCTTTATCGGGATTGGATTTGCTCTCAAAGACATTCCAGCACATCCATTGGCAGGCTTACAGAGGATTTTTTGTTGTTTAAAGACTGTCCTAAGCGAGAACCCTACCTGGACATAATCGGGAAACCATTTGCCCGGTCTTTGTATTTTAGATTCAGAACGGGTACTTTGCCACTGAATACCTTCACCAAAACATGGAAATCCTGCACAGACAAAACTGACTTGTGTCCATCATGTTTAGCCCACCCAGAGACACTAGCCCATTTCTTATTTGTCTGCAATGAATATGCTAACCCAAGAAGGGTGTGGCTGAAGAATTTGTGCCGACAGCTGGGAACCAGGAGCCATGATGTGGCAATTAGGATTCTTGTTTCGGATAGCTATGTACCCTATGCCTGTGCCCTAGCTAAATTTTTATTCTGGGCCTGGGCTATTCGAGCCAGAAAGCTTAAATACTCTGTTTAATCTCTTTTTAAACGTTATTTATTATTGTAAATATCACACTTTTTGCTACTAACTGGATATGTGTTACTACTTTTATAACTTGCTTTTATGATAATGAAATTTTATCGAAATAAAGCTTTTTGACTTTGACTTTGACTTTGACTATCCCTGGATGTTGTCTCTGGGAGTATCCAGGGTCTGGTCTGGTCATTGCTAACCCCTGTGTTTTATTCAGGAATCTATCTTGACAGTTGTTCATGTCAGTAGGCCAGATTAACCACTTTTTCCAATCAGGATGTGCTCTGTTTAGATGTAAAATTTTAGATACGTCTCTTGCAATATCTGTGGTTGCATTATGAATTATTGGCTTTGGAATAGACGGTTTGTTAAGTTCTTTAATCTTAGCTAGGCCAAGACAGGTTGTTTGGTGAATTGTGTCATTTAAGAACAATATTTGTTCTGGGATCATGCAGGCTCGAAATAATGCTTCTAGGCCTTGTACCTGCCAATCTTTTGTACCCCAGATTGTTTTTGTTTCAATGTTATTTCTCCAAAAATCAAAACCAAATGTCATAATTTTTTCATAAAATGCTTCTGAATATATCAATTTAGTATTTGTCAACATTGTTTTCGTCCCTGTTTTGTCCAATATTTTATAATAAAACGTTTCTGCATCACTTGTGTTAAACCCTGAGAAGTACTGGTATTTCTCATAGAATGTTTTAGAACTACTTTTAGGTGGAGTAGCACAATGTTCCCATTAGTTATATTTAAAAACATTTCTAGGTTGTGCAGATTTATGTAAGTAATGGTCTCCGTAATGTGAGAAGCAGTACATCTGTTCATAATTAGACGAACCTTGTAAATAATCATGTTCTGTAAATCTTGCTGACAACACTAAATCCAACATCATAATATTTATACTTTCAAAATCCCAATCATCAGAAAATGTACTTGGTTTTACAAAGTCACTTAAGGAAACCTTGAAGTGGTGAGCATATTTTAAGATTTCAACCGGGCCATATACTTCATAGTCAGTTTTGTCCCATACTACCCCGCCGGGTATTGGAATGGCTGTGCCATTTACTGTTGATAGTTCTCTTTTCTTCACGTTGGATGATTTGTGTGGTTTCAGGACTAAGTTGATGTTCTGACTTGCTGTGTCCATTGAACTGTATTTTCCCTCAATGAATTTTCCCAAACAAAGTACCATGATGAGCCAAAGCAGGAGGAAAAATATACCTAGACCAAACCAAAACTCTAACCATGGAGAAATAAGGTAAATTTCCTTGAGTTGATGAAAGAGTTCTGTTGCTTTTTCTTTAAAAGTCTTTGTTTCTGGCGTTACTTCAGGGTTGCTTAGATCTTCAGAAAAGTTATCGAAATTGATGAGGTAGCCAGAGGCAGTTCTGTCAATTGTTGAAATTGTCTTCTCAATTTGTCTTTCGGTAGCATATTCTGATGCCACATCATTGTAGACTGGTGTTTCTTGACGAACTGTTTCAATCTGTGTTTCAAGAGGCACGAGTTCCATGGCATTATTGCATAGTCCTTCTCTTTGCACTGTAGGTTTATCAAATGTGATTAGTCTTTCAGTTTGAACCTCTTGGATTGTTGCAAATGTGGGTAATCTGTTGTGTCTCGGGAGTCCACTGGGCCTACTGTTGATTATAGGCCACATGCTTGTGGTTTTACCAGGTCGATTGATACAACTCTGTTCTCCTTTTTACCAGCAAGGGGCGTTAGTACTACTGATCTTGTTCCGTTGATTGCCAAGGCAGGTACTGCTTTTCTGTAAGAAGGCCCAAATTCCTTCTTCACCGCTATTTTCTCTCTGACTAGATCCCCAATCTTTGGAATCCAGACAGGTCTTGCTGGGGCTGGTGGTGCCTCGTCAGTGGTAATTGGCTGTTGCTTTAACTTTATGTTGCTTAAGGATTTTCTTGTTTCATTCAAGTCCTGTAAAACAGCCAAACGATCTTTGATGTCAAAGTCTTTATTCTTATCTTTTACCACTGATGCCTGACTATCGAGGTCATGAACATGCATTCTAGTTCCGAACAATAGTTCGTACGGGCTGAAACCTTTTAGAGAATTTCTTGGCAAATTGTTTAGACTAAGCTGGACTCTTATTAAATGTTTGACCCACCCATCACCCGAACCTAATACCTTCGCTGTTATAGATTGCTTTATGTCTCGGTTTTTTCTTTCCACTACACTGTTCCCTTCAGGGTTGTGGAATTTTAGTTTGCGATCTAAACATCATCTGCGCCAGCTTGTCACCCACGTACGACGTGCACGGCAGCCATTTTAGGTATCATGGTCTCCCTGTCCGCGATCTATCGTCAGCTCGCCCCTCTGGCCCAGCAAGCATCCTCCGTGCCTCCTGGCTCCCCCTCCCTCCCTCTCATGAGCCTAACCCTTCTGCATGACCCTGTCCTTGGAAGTCACGCCAGCGCCTGACCAGCACCTCCTCTCCACCCATGAATGCCCCTCTGTTGATAAACCTTCCCTCCACGCTCAATTGTCCGCGCGGCCTTAATACCACTCCTTTGATGACCCCTTACCCCGTGTCCGACTGTCCACACAGGTCCGAGGCCATCGCCTAAGCTAGGAGATACCATTTACTGCCCCTCATTGTATGGAGTCATCCCTCTTCAAAAGACACACTGTTGACCAGGGCCTCACCACCCCCTGGGGTATGATCAGGCGCACACATCCTAAGACTTGGTGGAACACTCAGCTGCGTGATGACCCCCTCCCCTTATCAGCAGGTTAAGGACCTCTATTGTGAAGGTATACGGGGGTGGGATTGACACGAGGATTATGGGGATGTCTTTTCCTTGCTTCACAATGTTCTGATTGTAATAAAGAAAGGTCACATGCCATAAACCAGTGTATAAGAGGCCAGGCCTCCGAGAGGCTGTTAGAGCACCTCGAGACGATACCTTGTTGTCTGATCTGATGTGTTCTGCTCCGTCGGAATAAAAACTTCTGTTTCCCGCCTTCTGGTCTCCGGCGCCTGCCTCATTGCTTGGTAATTTGAACGGTACAAAGGCGGTTAGCGCCGGGCAAATCTTGAGAAAGGCCATAGCCCTACCTTTTTCTACAGGGTGTGATGGACAAGAGTACCGCAACCCAACACCCATACTGGCCATGGCCTCCTTATATGCTCGAGAGCTGAAAGCAGGACCCTGGTCAGAATGGAACATGGCAATTGCGTATGTGCCAATAAAGACTCGCAGATCTTTTATAACCGTTCTGGCGTCAGCCCAGCGCTGGGGCCACATTTTTTAAGTGAGTTTTAGTCTGAATAATTAATAGGACGCTGGATGGCATGTAGACAGCATTACCCTGTCTATAAACGGTAACTGGGCAACAGACTGGACCGGTTCATTACTGCGATCCCTGTCACAGTCGGGACAGTTCTTCACATATATTTGATGTTGCACGCTCATCCCCGGCCACCAGTATACTGATTGTAATTCAGTCAGAGATTCCTTGATCTTTTTGTGCCTCGGATCCAATCCCATGTGTGCGTCTGCTATTAAAAATATTCTCCTGTTCATCTTTGGAATTACCCTATCCCCCACTCCAGGGTTTCGAGCAAAAGGAACGGAGTTTGCATCAATTACGTATGCATAATTGAGTGGATAGTTCACGGGTAGTGCTGCACAGTCGCCTTTTATGGACGTTTTTACTGCCAGCATGGTTTCCCCGTCTATGTATTTTTCTGAACGCTTTTTTGTGGCTACGGAAGCCGGTTTAGTTGCTTCCGCTATGGCTGTATTAGCCAATGAATTCCCTGCAACGTGAACGCAATCAAGTTGATGACTCAGAGTGTGTATCACGTGAGTCTTTTGTAGTTCTTTCTGTAAAAGAACTACCTGTTTCCAAAGCATTGTATGCTTCATTGAGGCACCTGTGTCATCTTTGTAATCATTTTGAACCCAGCTCTGTAACTTACAGCCTGATTCATGAACGGGCCGTTTTGCGAGGCTCAAATAGCGAATCATAAGGAATCGCTATTTGAGACTCGCAAAACGGTATTCATGTAGGAATCGCAATAGTAATTGCGATTCCCACTGATTCCTTATTTGCGATTAGCTAATTGCTAATCGCAAATAAGGAATTACTCCCCATGCATTCCTATGGGACAAAAGGCCCATAGGAATGCATGGGGAGTCATTCCTCATTTGCGATTAGCAATTAGCTAATCGCAAATGAGATTGCGAGTACAAGGGTGCCAGGGGTGTCCAAAGGACACCCTGTAGCACCCCTGCATGGAAATTAACACAGGTGTCGCACACACACATGTCCAAAGGACATGTGTGTGTGTAACGTGCAACTCAGAAAAATGCATTTAAATGCATTTTTCTGAGTTTTCACAATTTACCGCGAGGTTTGGCCTCGCGGTAAATTGCGGCCCGAAATTGCGATTTCGCAATTGTAAAATGGATGATGAATTACATTTAAGGAATCTCAAATAGAGATTCCTTAAATGTAAATCCTCGCAAATATGCGAATTAGCAAATAGCGATTTTTGCATTTTGGGATGTTGAATCCCAAATGCAAAAATCGCACTCGCAAAGGGCCAGATTCTCAGAATCTGGCCCTTTGCGAGCCGATTCGGCCTTGATGAATAAGGCTGTTATTGTTGTAAGAGTTGACTCAAAAATACGAATCACACACGATTAGTGTCGGGAATTCACGTTCTGCATTTCCAAGCGCCATCTTTAAAGATCTAATTTCAGCTCTCTGAGCTGAACAGTTTCTTAGTGATTCAGTTTTTGTTATTTTCGGTCTGAATTTACCGCACAGCCAGTGACCTTTAACAATCGCGCAGGCTGCATCGTAGAATTTGTTTTCTACATTGTAGTGCTGTACAAATCTGTCTGTATAGATTATACAAGAGTATTGTTGGAGAGACAGAATTTCGATTGGCAGAGGATATTCTTGTTCATAAGTTAAATCATTCAGTTTTTTCATGTGCGGGGCAAAATAGTATTTCACATCTTCCGCAGCAAGAGAATTTTCCCACTGTATCCATTTTGGATCCAGTAACACTGTAGGCAGGTTTACTGGGCTGAATAGCGCCTCGAAGGCGGATTCCGCTGTGAGGACATTCATCCTTTTGCCATGTGCTAGTTCTCGTTCATTAGCTATTGCAGTTAGTACTGCTTTCACAGTGTTTTCTGTGAGACTGAATGTTTTTTCTGCTTGTGTGCACAAGTAAGATTTGTAACAAATTGGTACCGTTTCTCCCTCATTAGAGGTCAGGTACGTGAATCCGCATCTTCCTGGGATGACTCGGATTACAAGGTTGCGTGTGTTATCAAGTGTTTCTAATTTTGTTTTTGATAACATGTCTGTTTGCAATGATCTCAAAATTTCTGTGTGCTTTTGAGTCCAGTTGATTGGTTTAAAATCAGGTTTAATTAGTTTGTAGAGAGGTTTAACCCTCTCCGCATAATTCAGAATGTAAGTTCTTCCGAAATTCAGGAAGCCTAGAATTGATTGAAAGTTCTTCAGCGTTTTCGGAGCTTGGAGTACAGCGCACTTCTCTAAGAAGTTGTCCGCTAGGCTTTTTCCTTCACTTGATAATTCGTATCCTAAAAATAATACTGTCAGATGGGCAATTCGATACTTTTTAAAGTTGAATTTGTAACCCTCTGCTGCGAACCCAAGTATAATGGTGTTCACCCTTTTCAAGTGAGTATCCAAGTCGTCGTCTGTGAGATAGATATCATCTACATAAGATAATGCCTCATCATCATACATTTGTAGTAACTCTGTTACTCTGGCTGACAATAGTCCTGGGCTGTTCTTGAATCCCTGTGGGAGCCTACAGAAATTTTTCTGAGACCCCATTACTGAGAAAGTGGTCAAGTATCTGCTTTCTGGTGCAATATTTTGACAAAAGAAACCATTTGATATGTCTAATGTCGTTTTATATTTTTTACAAACTATGTTATTCATTAGTGCAGCACTATCCGAATTCTGTACTGCAAATGTTTTGCAACATGAGTTAAGGTATCTGTAGTCCAAAACTAGACGATATGAATCGTCCGGTTTGGAGACAGGAAACAAAGGATTGTTCATTTGAGAGGTGCATGTTTCAATCACCCCCTGATATTCAAGTTGATCTAAAATCTCCCTGACTTGTTTTTTAGCTTCTTGCTTAATGGGATACTGCCTTTGTGCAGTCGTTGATTTTTTAACGGGATTTTGTGGGGAGGAGAGTCCTCATCCCATCCTACATGATTTCTATATAATGCTGGTGCCTGGGCTACTGCCCATTTCCTTGCATATATATATTTAGTGTGAATCGGAATGTGATTCGAGAAGGCAGGCATAATCATTTCTTCGCCACGAGGGCACTCCCTGACAAACTCTGGGGGCCAATCTTTTTCAGCTAACAGGATGTCATAGCCTTTTGAGAGGTTATCCCAAAATAGACCCCTTATTTTCTTAGTCTTATCTCCCTCTATACGCAGTGTTATTTCGTATATTTTGTGAGGTTTGCTAACTCTGGTGTCAGCAGTTTCTACCTGAATGTATTCATTCGTGTCCGCTGTCTCCAGATGACTCATCAGGATCTTGCGAGCTATGCTGATTTCTGCTGCACTGTCTAGCATTGTCTGTGCCCACTCCCCGTTTTTCAACTGTTTCCTCAGTATTCTCGGCATGTTCGATTACTCTAATACTGGCTACCTTCTTTCTTGGAAATTGTAACTTTTTACTTTGAGCAGGTTCCTCGTCTTTGGACTTTGTGTGCTCTCCTGGGTCTGACCGTCCTCTTCTTTCCGATTTCTGCGAAAAAGATCGAGAGGGACGTGTATCAATACTTTGATATCTATCAGGCTTCTTCAAATTATCCCTATTTCTAAGGTTGTATCTTTTCTCAGAGGGCTCCCTTTGGGGAGACTGGTGTTCTCGAGTCGGAGTTCTTTCCCTCCGTCGAGGAGACCTTCCTCTGGACTGGAAAACTTTTCCCTTGGGAGTGGATTGTTTATTTCCATCCCAGCTCTTTTTAAGAGTGTTTGAATTATTATTAATAAATACTTTTTCAGGATTTTCGAGCAGTTGGGGTTTTACTGGTTTCCCACTCAAGCTGTCTCTACCTAATTCTTCATAACATTTTTCTATAATTCTGGCAAGCTCAATTGGTTGATCTGTTATATCTGTTTCCTTCAACTTCTGGCGGATCGTTTTATCCTCCATTGCCAATTGAACTAACTCTCTATATGCCTTTGTTAATTCTCTTATTTTAACTAAGAGTTCTTCACTTGACCTTTTATCAATGTCTGGATGTGGTGTGTAGCTGGCTAGAACTGGCAACGTTGCTCCTGGTCTACCTAGTGGACCGAGCCTGGTAATATGATCATTATGTTTTAGGGTGCCTATAAACCAGAGCAGATGGTCTTGGTATTTTAATTGGATTTCAATCTCCTCGAAAGGAGCGTACTCTTCCGGTGGATCCCCTATTTTGTAATAGTGGAACTCATGTGTTGCGGCTGGAAATTTTATCCAAGAATAGAATACCTCTGCCTGCCGATATTCGTGTGCCTCTATCACGAAGATGACTGTGCCACCTTGTGTGGTCAGTCCATTTTCAATAAGTTTTGACGTTATAGTTTTTCTTATGTTGACCGGGATAATTATCGCACCCGGTTCAGTAGTCCCTGTACCATTGGGATTCTGCTGAGTCGCATTTACTGCGGCATCAACGGTTCCGTTGTTACCTCCTTCTCCTGGCATTGTATGAAGTGCAGGTTTTTTGCAGAGCAGGTCTCCAAGGAGACAAAGATGAGGTGCACAATATTTTGGAACACTGTATCCTTCAACGTTGAATAAACCAGAGCTTCACATAGGAATCTCTTCCTACTAAGTTTGGGCGGATTTTAACCTTTCACCCACTCCAGACGTCTATTGGAGTATTTACCGGAGAAAGGGTCTTTGTGAAAAATGCATGACTGAGTTACTCTAATGTCTTGCATTAGTTTTATCACCTTACCAAACGTTGGGCGCCATGTAGTGTAGTTACTATTTTCCCTATAGGCCCTGCGCATTGGAATAACATAAACAGCAGTTTAGACGTAGAAGTGCGGTCTTCCAGGTCTCTACTGACTATGCTAAACTTAATTGGGTTTGTACCAACTAGCTCAGAGGTCACTGGAAACTTTCTTGACTGAATAGGAAGTGATCAGCTTCCCTGGCACAGACAAGAAGGGATTCAGTTTTCCAACAACCGCATAAACATGACAACTTTGCTCCTTAGAATAAGAGTCAATCTCTAGAGTCGTGTGAAACAATAGACAGTTAATTTACTCAGTCAGTTGTGCAGATTACTTTCACCATTATGCAGAGAATAGAGAGAGGGGCGTTTTCAATAAAAGATATTATTTATTGAACAATCTTTCTTCTCATGCAGGAGAAATGAATTGCCACAATTGCAAGACTTGTTATTATAAAAAGTGCGTACAGTAAAAGGAGTATTGCGAAATAATACTGTAAAAGCATGGACATGGTTTCTTAGCCATATGATACTTAAAAGGAATAAAATATATACATTCATATATACATTTGGCTAACATACTCAACTGGTGCTTCTAATTAGGCCTACCCCAGTGTACCTGACCTAATCCTAATACTTGGGAGGGAGTAAGTAGCAGTTTAAGTTAAGTTGATTTTGCCAAGGTTTGCTTCAAGAATTCTCTCTAAGGGTTTAGTCAACACCATACCTCTGGAATAGAATGTTGGAGGTCTTGTATCTCCTTCCAGGACTCGATATTCCAGTCACTCGCAAGAGTAGGCTGGATACGCCGGAGCTGGATTTTCTCGGCAGGAGAAAAGACAGCGTCTCTCTCAGCGCGTCAAGGAGGAGGAGGGGCAGCGTACGTGGGCTGCTTGCATCTGCTGGGCTCTGCAAGGGATAGCTGTTCGGCTCCTGTATTCACCACACCATCGTTCGCGCTTTGCTTAAGGCATCGCTGGTAACATTTATACCTGAAAGGTGCCTTATTTGACGTAAGTTTTTGGACATAAGACGTCAAAAAAGATGTCACTAGGAAGTGATCATCCTTTCAGTGCTCATTAGAGTTCTATTACTAATCAAAACATAGCAAGCGGGGCTTTCCCAGGTTGCTGGGTTTTATCTTGTAGAAGAACTCGGAGTGTAATCTAGGAATCTTAGATAGTGGCTTCTGCTGTGTCATGTACTGTAATGAGCTGCAGAGGCGAGTTTCTGAAATATGGGTGAAATATGGCTCTGATCGTTTATGCCATTATAGGGGTATGAATGAATTATAGCCGTATAGGGGCATAAGGTTACAGTATTGATCGGGGTCCTAGATTAGAACACGACAGGAGCCTCAGAGAGCTGCATTGGAGCTTCGGAGCCTTGGAGCCTCAGAGAGCTGCGTTGGAGCTTCGAAGCCTTGGAGCCTCAGAGAGCTGCGTTGGAGCTTCCGAGCCTTAGGGCCTCAGAGAACTGCGTTGGAGCTTCGGAGCCTTGGAGCTACAGAGAGCTGCGTTGGAGCTTCGGTGCCTTGGAGCCTCAGAGAGCTGCGTTGAAGCTTCGGAGCCTTGGAGCCTCAGAGAGCTGCGTTGGAGCTTTGGAGCCTCAGAAAGCTGCATTGGAGCTTTGAAGACTTGAAGCTCAGAGAGCTGCATTGGAGCTTCAGAGCCTTGGAGCCTCAGAGAGCTGCGTTGAAGCTTCGGAGCCTTGGAGCCTCAGAGAGCTGCTTTGGAGCTTCGGAGCCTTGGAGCCTCAGAGAGCTGAGTTGGAGCTTCGGAGCCTTGGAGCCTCAGAGAGCTGAGTTGGAGCTTCAGAGCCTTGGAGCCTCAGAGAGCTGCGTTGAAGCTTCGGAGCCTTGGAGCCTCAGAGAGCTGCGTTGGAGCTTTGGAGCCTCAGAAAGCTGCATTGGAGCTTTGAAGACTTGAAGCTCAGAGAGCTGCATTGGAGCTTCAGAGCCTTGGAGCCTCAGAGAGCTGCGTTGAAGCTTCGGAGCCTTGGAGCCTCAGAGAGCTGCGTTGGAGCTTCGGAGCCTTGGAGCCTCAGAGAGCTGAGTTGGAGCTTCAGAGCCTTGGAGCCTCAGAGAGCTACGTTAAAGCTTCGGAGCCTTGAAGCCTCAGAGAACTGCGTTGGAGCTTCGGAGCCTTGGAGCCTCAGAGAGCTGCGTTGGAGCTTCAGAGCCTTGGAGCCTCAGAGACCTGCGTTGGAGCTTTGGAGCCTTGAAGCTCAGAGAGCTGCATTATAGCTTTGGAGCCTCAGAGACCTGCGTTGGAGCTTTGGAACCTCAGAGAGCTGCGTTGGAGCTTCGGAGCCTTGGAGCTTCAGGGAGCTGCGTTGGAGCTTCGGAGCCTTGGAGCCTCAGAGAGTTGTGTTGGAGCTTCGGAGCCTCAGAGAACTGCGTTGGAGCTTCAAGTCAAGTCAAGTCAAGTCAAGTAATTTATATAGCGCGCTACATACCCAGAGGGTCTCAAGGCGCTTAGGAAGGGGAGGAGGATTACTTGTCAAAAATCCACGTTTTAAGTTGCTTTCTGAATGCTAGGTGGTTCTGGGTAAGGCAAAGGTAAGTGGGGAGTGAGTTCCAAGTTTTAGCAGCCAGGTATGAGAAGGATCTGCCTCCCATGGTGGTCTTGTTGATGCGGGGTACAGTGGCGAGGGCTTGGCTGGAAGAACGTAGTTGGCGGGAGGGGGTGTAGAAGGACAGTCGTGAGTTGAGGCATTCTGGTCCGATGTCGTAGAGTGATTTGTGAGCGTGGGTTAGCAGTCGGAAAGTGATTCTCTTATTGACGGGTAGCCAGTGGAGGTCTTTCAGGTGACCAGAGATGTGTTCGTTGCGCGGGATGTTTAATATGATCCTGGCTGAGGCGTTTTGGATTCGTTGGAGTTTCTTCTGGAGTGTAGCGGTAATACCTGCGTAGAGGGTGTTTCCGTAGTCCAGTCGGCTCGTGACCAGAGCATGGGTGACTGTTTTCCTGGTTTCGGTGGGGATCCAGCGAAATGTTTTTTTGAGCATGCGAAGAATGTTGAAGCAGGATGAAGAGACGGCGTTGACTTGTCTGTTCATTGAGAGTGAAGAATCCAGGATGACGCCTAGGTTCCGTGCGTGGTCTGTCGGGATGGGTGCTTTTCCAAGGGCTTCCGGCCACCAAGAGTCGTCCCATGCAGAGAGGACTTCTGTTTTATCTGAGTTCAGTTTCAGACGGCTGTGTTTCATCCATTCGGCAACTTCTTTCATTCCTGCGTGTAGGTTAGTTTTGGCGGTGCTGGGGTCATTGGTGAGAGAAAGGATCAGTTGAGTGTCATCCGCGTAAGAGATGATGTTGAGGTTGTGTTGGCGGGCGATGGCCGCGAGGGGGCTCATGTATACGTTGAAGAGGGTGGGGCTGAGTGAGGATCCTTGTGGTACCCCACAGATGACTTCAGAGGCCTCGGACTTGAATGGTGGAAGGCGGACTCTCTGGGTTCTTCCGGTGAGGAACGATGTGATCCATTCAAGTGCTTTTCCTTGTATTCCGATGTTTCTGAGGCGTTGTAAAAGGGTGCTGTGGCAGACTGTGTCGAATGCTGCAGAGAGGTCGAGGAGGATGAGGGCGACTGTGTCTCCATTGTCCAGTAGAGTTCGAATGTCGTCTGTTGCTGCGATGAGGGCGGTCTCAGTGCTGTGTTTTGCTCGGAAGCCAGATTGTGAGGGGTCTAGGGATTTGTTGGCTTCGAGAAAAGCGGCGAGCTGGTTGTTGACAGCTTTCTCGATTACTTTGGCCGGGAATGGAAGGAGCGAAATGGGGCGGTAATTTTTGAGTTCGGTGGGGTCCGCTGTGGGTTTTTACAGAAGGGCGGTGAGTTCAGCGTGTTTCCAGTTTTCCGGGAAGGTGGCGGAGTTGAAGGAGCAGTTGATGACGTCTCGGAGGTGCGGTGCTATGACAGAGTCTGCTTTGTTGAAGATGTGGTGAGGACATGGGTCTGTGGGTGATCCTGAGTGGATGGAGTTCATCAGGCGGATGGTGTCCTCAGTGGAGATTGGGTTCCAGTCGTTAAGGGTGTTCACGGGGGGAGAATGTTCAGCATATGGTTGGGTGGGTAGGTCTCCGGGTTGGTTGTCGAAGCTGTTGTGGATGTCTGCAATCTTGTTGTGGAAGAATGAGGCTAGGGAGTCGCAGAGGGCTTGAGAGGGTGTGATGTCGTTGGAGTTGGCCGAGGGATTGGAAAATTCCTTGACGATGTTGAAAAGTTCCTTGCTGTTGTGGGCGTTGTTGTCAAGTCGATCCTTGAATGCTGTTTTCTTGGCCTTTCGGATTAGTTGGTGGTGAGTGCGGGTGGCGTTTTTGAAGGCGTCCTTGGTGCTAGTGGTTGGGTCTTTTTTCCAGGCCTTTTCAAGGGAGCGGCAGAGTTTCTTGGACTTCTTAAGATCATCGTTGAACCATGAGGCCTTCTTGTTGCCAGGTTTGCTTTGACGTTTTTTCAGTGGTGCTAAGGTGTCGGCGGTGTTGGATAACCATAGGGTGAAGTTTGCGGCGGCTTGGTCTGGGTTAGAAGAGTGGGCTGGGGTGTTTAGAAGGAGCGATGAGGAGATCTGGTCGGTGGTAATTTTGTTCCAGTTTCTTTGCAGAGTTGGTTGGGGGTGGTTGATGGGTTTCGGCTTGTTGTAGGTGAAGTGAACGCAGCTGTGGTCAGTCCAGAGGAGATCCGTAGTGTGGCTGAAGGAGACATGATTGCTGGAGGTGAAGATGGGGTCGAGTGTGTGACCTGCGATGTGGGTGGGGGAAGTGACCAGTTGTTTAAGTCCGAGGTTGGCGAGGTTGTCCAAGAGGGTGGTGGTGTTGCGGTCGTTGATCTTTTCAAGGTGAAAGTTGAGGTCTCCCAGAAGGATGTAGTCTTTGGAGGGGAGCGCGTGTGGAGTGATGAAGTCCGTGATGTCCTCACTGAATTTTGCGCGGGGTCCTGGTGGTCTGTAGAGGAGGGTGCCTCTGAGTGTGGTCTTGGGGTCGATGTGGATCTGGAAGTGGAGGTGTTCGGAGTTGGCAAGGTTGGTGTCAGAGCTGGTTGAGATGCGGATTGATTTCTTATGGACGATAGCGATTCCTCCTCCTGTGTGGCCGGTACGGTCTTTGCGAGTGATCTTATAGTCTTCAGGGATTGCAATGGTGATGTCTGGGGCGGAGGAAGCGTTCATCCATGTTTCCGTTAGGAAGGCGATGTCTGGAGAGATGGTGTCTAGTAGATTCCATAGGTCAATGGCGTGTCTGTGGACCGAGCGGGTGTTGAGAAGGATGCATTGTAGGTGGTTGGGGTCGGGAATCTGTGGTGTGGTCGTAGCGGAGATGTAGTCGGTGCCGCTGAATTTGCAGGAGTAGCAGGAGAAAGGTCCATGGGTGTGTCCAGGAGCTGCTTGGACGCAGTTGGGGGCTCGACCAGAGTTAAGGGCTAGGAGGGTGGCGGCGTCGTAGGTAATGCGGGAGGGCTGGGCGGGACGGGGCCAGGGGGTCTGGCGCTGGGCGCGGTCCAGGCGCGGACGGGCGTAGACGGGCTTACCTTTGGCGCACCTTCGGCGTGGCCGAAGCGCGTGGACGCTGCGCGTGGGGGAATTTGGCCATAAATGGATGGTGGGGGGGCGGAGCGTGGGAGGGGCAGCAGCTGGGAGGCGGTGGCGGGAGGAGGGGCTGACCAGGGGCCAAACAACAACAACAACACAAAATGGAGGGTCAAAGGCGAGCGCAGCCAGGGGCAGAAAATGCAAAGCGAGTAATAATAGAGCCTAAAGCGCACTAATCAATATCAGTGTAGCGGCAATCTATGTAACAGACTCGGTGAGGACGCGCTACAAAATTAATAAATAATTGTTCAACAGTGCAGCGCGAGTAAATTAATGGATCGGCAGAGCAGCGCTGTAGTTAAATAAATAAATAGATGCGTGCAGCGCTAGGCTCAGAGAGCTGCGTTGGGGCTTCGGAGCATTGGAGCCTCAGAGATCTGCGTTGGAGCTTCGGAGCCATGGAGCCTCAGAGAGCTGCGTTGGAGCTTCGGAGCCTTCGAGCCTCAGAGAGCAGCGTTAAAGCTTCGAAACCTCGGAGAGCTGCGTTGGAGCTTCGGAGCCTTGAAGCACAGAGAGCTGCATTGGAGCTTCGGAGCCTTGGAGCCTCAGAGAGCTGCGTTGGAGCATCAGAGCTTCGGAGCCTTGGAGCCTCAGAGAGCTGCGTTGAAGCTTCGGAGCCTTGGAGCCTCAGAGAGCTGTGTTGGAGCTTCGTAGCCTTGGAGCCTCAGAGTGCTGCATTGGAGCTTCGGAGCCTTGAAGCACAGAGAGCTGCATTGGAGCTTCGGAGCCTTGGAGCCTCAGAGAGCTGCGTTGGAGCATCAGAGCTTCGGAGCCTTGGAGCCTCAGAGAGCTGCGTTGAAGCTTCGGAGCCTTGGAGCCTCAGAGAGCTGTGTTGGAGCTTCGTAGCCTTGGAGCCTCAGAGTGCTGCATTGGAGCTTCGGAGCCTTGGAGCCTCAGAGAGCTGTGTTGGAGCTTCGGAGCCTTGGAGCCTCAGTGAGCTGCGTTGGAGCTACAGAGCCTTGGAGCCTCAGAGAGCTGCGTTTGGAGCTTCGGCGCCTTGGAGCCTCAGAGAGATGAGTTGGAGTTTCAGAGCCTTGGAGCCTCAGAGATCTGCATTGGAGCTTTGGAGCCTTGAAGCTCAGAGAGCTGCATTGGAGCTTTGGAGCCTTAAAGCCTCAGAGAGCTGCATTGGAGATTTGGAGCCTTGGAGCCTTGGAGCCTCAGAGAGCTGCGTTGGAGCTTCGGAGCCTTGGAGCCTCAGAGAGATGCGTTGGAGCTTCGGAGCCTTGTAGCCTCAGAGAGCTGAGTTGGAGCTTTGGAGCCTTGGAGCCTCAGAGAGCTGTGTTGGAACTTCAGAGCCTTGGAGCCTCAGAGAGCTGTGTTGGAGCTTCGGAGCCTTGGAGCCTCAGAGAGCTGTGTTGGAGCATCGGAGCCTTGGAGCCTCAGAGAGCTGCATTAGAGCTTTGGAGCCTCAGAGAGCTGCTCTGGAGCTTCGGAGCCTTGGAGCCTCAGAGAGCTGCATTGGAGATCCGGAGCCTTGGAGCCTCAGAGACCTGCGTTGGAGCTCTGGAGCCTTACAGCCTCAGAGAGCTGCGTTGGAGCTTTGGAGCCTTGGAGCCTCAGAGAGCTGCATTGGGGCTTTGGAGCCTTTGAGCCCCAGAGAGCTGCGTTGGAGCTTTGGAGCCTTGGAGCCTCAGAGAGCTGCGCTGGAGCTTTGGAGCCTCAGAGAGCTGCGTTTGAGCTTCGGAGCCTTGGAGCCTCAGAGAGCTGCGTTGGAGCTTCGGAGCCTTGGAGCCTCAGAGAGCTGCGTTGGAGCTTTGGAGCCTCAGAGAGCTGTGTTGGAGATTCGGAGCCTTGAAGCTCAGAGAGCTGCATTGGAGCTTCGGAGCCTTGGAGCCTCAGAGAGCTGCGTTGGAGCTTCGGAGCCTTGGAGCCTCAGAGAGCTGCGTTGAAGCTTCGGAGCCTTGGAGCCTCAGAGTGCTGCGTTGGAGCTTCGTTGCCTTGGAGCCTCAGAGAGCTAGGTTGGAGCCTCGGAGCCTTGGAGCCTCAGAGAGCTGGGTTGGAGCTTCGGAGCCTTGGAGCCTCAGAGAGCTGCGTTGGAGCTTCGATCTTCCAGCCTTGAGTTGTGCTGTGTTGTTGTTCCTGAGTTGGCGTTTGAGATTGTAGCTGCCAGATCGAGCCCTTCTCGCGGAGGCAGAACAGTGGTGTGTGACCAAGAATGGTTGCTTTTTGCAAAGGGGCCGCCCACTCACTCTGCTCACTCCGCTTGGGTCTGCTTCCGGCTCCGGCTCGGACTACTACGAGCAGGGTAGTGGAGCGGAGTGGAACCGTGTGGCAGCATTTTGTCGTCTGCCCGGCGGTAACTGGAACCAGCGATATCAGCTACAGTGGACGGCATGGGGCAAGCCAGGTGAATCACTGCAGCGGGGAAGCAAAGGGGAGACCAGGTGGGGTCAGTGTCCGTGCCCACTGTGTCCTGATAATCCTGACCTAGAGCAGCATTGCGCTTGGAGCGGCCAGAGTGGCCGGGGCGAGGCGGAAAAGGACGTACGTAGGCATTGGGGCGTGCCCTGAAGCACCCCTAATTTGAACAGTGCTTGATCATCAGTGCCCCTCATTCTCTCTCAGCAGTCTCCCCCCAGCATGGCCGCCTACACAGGAGGCAGCCCAGAAAAACCCTCTGAGTGGGTACGGGGGCCAGGACATACAGGGTCACCCTGAGCTTGTTCCTTCTCCTCAGTCTGCACCTCTGCTCCTCCACTCAACTCATATCAACAGCTTGAGTCAAATAAGTCAAAATAACAATATTAACCATAATAACAATACAAAAGAAGCATAATAAAAGCATAACGATGAACTGGAAAGGGGAATACATAAGGGCAAAAGGCAGTAAGCAAAGGCAAAAGCAATGGCAACACAATAAAACAGAGACATAGGTAAAGGCAAAATAATAAAGAAAAACAGCAAAGATCAAACAGGAAATAGGTGAAGAAAGGAGACTGTTAACTTTAACTAACTTTAGTCAAAAACCTCAAAGTCCTACTTATAACAAAAGAATCTCAAAAACTATAAACCACTGTAGGGAAACTACAGGTGTACAGCGAGATGAGATCAGGCAGAGAGAGATGGACTGTTACATCTATAATTAATAGGAGACAAAAAAGAGCAAAGGCTTAAATGAAATAGTCAGCATGGACAAATCATTAATGGAAGAAAATATATACAGTCACCAGACTCTGGTAGACGTTGGCCCTGTAGGCCTCGAACAGAACTGGAGAACTGCAAAAAATAGCTAATAGCTGAGGATATACAAAAAAAATCACATTCATGAGGGACCCAGGAGCAGCCTTCTCCACGAGCAATGAAAGTCTTGACGGCCTCCCCTCCCCATTGTGCCCAACAATATTAGATCTTTAACGCCTTAAGGCAGAAATGCTAGACCAAGGTAAACCAAGAAATTAAGATCAGAGTTACTAACAATCCATGTCCAGAAAAGCAAAAAAGGGGGGCTAGTCCCGAAGGAAAAAATCACTGCCCCAATAACCGGAGACCGTACCAGTTCTACCCAAGCACCCTTAATGGTAGAAGCTCCCTGGGCTAGTTAGATAACATTAGCAGGAGCACTCTCTGACGGGATTGTCTACAACACAATGAAGTCACTCATAATAAGGAACAGAAACTAATCGATCATACAGTGCCGCAGTCCCAAAAGGCACCGGAGCTGAAGGAGCTGAAAGACCCAAGCAACTCCAGCCCACAGACAGGTCCGAAAATGCAGTTTACCCGAGTAAGCCACAGTGGGGCAAGGAGCTTAAAGAACAACAACAATGAAAATAGAGGCCCACAGGGGGGTACACCAACCATAACGATTGCTTTAGCACTGACAGCACCGACTCCCTCGGTTCCCCAACACACAACTCAATCAGTCTCCTAGCTGCTCAAAAGCCAATATCAGCGTCTTAAAAATGGGAACCGCTGAGAACCCTAACAATGAAATAACCGGCGAGATAACCCGGACAACTCATGAGCAAGATTGACAGGAACTCCCCACTCTCCTGGCTCGAGGCAGGCTAAAGCCAATCCTGCCCACCAAACTCACATCAAAGATGCAAACCAATTAGATTCAGATAAGCTCTGGGAATCTTTACTGGATACCATGCATCTATCCATACAGTCAATGCAGTACCACTCTGATAAGATGGACGTTCGATTATCCATCCTTAATTCGGTGGACATCCATGTTTCGAATATCGACAGCAGACTAGCCGACATGAATAATCTGAACACAAGGGCTCAGGCCCACATACAACTATCCCAAAACCACTGTACATGCTTCGCTATAGTCAACAAAATTCCCACCATTCCAGCAGTAATGGGGACATCCTAGACGACATCAGCAAAATCTCAATAAATCGAAGACACCTAGAGGTTTATGTAAATGGCCTAAGTAGGGACCAATCAACATCAACAATGATATGGGCCGCAAAAAATTGGGAAAAGGCCTCCAACACGTTACTCACAGTGAAAGGCAGACACCAAACCACTCAAACACCAGATGGGCAAGCCTTCCTAAAAAGGTGGTAGATTGAATAAGCGTGGAAGCCAGAGTCGAAGGACACAAACAACGCCACAATACTATAGAACAAAATAGGGACCCAGAGCACAGCTATCAACGGCCATCCGGAGGAAGCTTCACCAAAAACATTTGTATAAAAAACCCCCAGCAGTCCCACACTGTGAGGAAAGAGGATCCAAAACCTAGGCGCAAGCAGAGGAGAAAAGGAAGAAATAAGAAGACAATCTTAAAGGATTACTTCCAACCAGGTTGCGCAAGATTTGGGACAAAAAGTCAAGCTGCCAATAAAATCGTGGAAGGAAAAAAAAACGATCTCAAACTCAAGGGATCCAGTCCCTAAACTGTCTAGGGCGGTGGATGATCAACAGGAGCTATCCTTAAAAGCATTAGATGAAAGTGTGACGAAGGCAAGTAACAGAGCTCCAGCAATTCCACCATGAACAGACATGCAGAGCTAGCCATTACAAGAAAAACAATTACCACCACCAGGGAAGACTTCAGAACCCTAGTGGACTTTTTCAATTCCCTCCTTCGAGAGGATTCAGCCATCCAGACAAAACTCTCAACCGCCAATCAGCAACAATCCACACACTGCTCCATCCTGTTTATACCTGACTACAAGTGTAGAGGATGCAGAGACATTCCAACAGAGGGAATATTCTACAATGAATTCAAGCAATCAGGAGCCTGGCGGATATAAGTAAACTCAGGTTCAAAGGAATAGAATTTAAAAGCATCAAGAAACACTCAAGCAGAGAAACAACAAAGACAACCTGGTCCACAGAGGAAACAGCAAAAAGAATTCTGGACAAAGTGCCTCAATTAAAGGCATAGGGAATCATACTACTCCTCTATCAGTTGGGCTACCCAGATCCACTGATACCAACCAAAGAGAGCAAGCAAACCCATACACCGCATCATCAGGCATGCAGGCACAATCTGCGCTCAAAGGCACCCGCAGCACAGACGCACGACGAACAAAACAAAAAGATCACCACAGAGCAATCAGATCGAAAAATTGGACTTGGTTAGCAAGAATGATAAATCAACAAAGTGAGGGCACTTGACTCAAAACCAATCAACCATCATCAGGTGAATATCACCTACGAATCTGCTCTTGAAACATGATGGTTTTACCATTTAATCACCTGAAAGGATATTTTATCAGCCTTGGAAGGATAAAGGTCTGATGTTGGCCCTGCTTGACAAAATCTGAAAATATGCTAAAATGACCAATTTTCACCATTTCAATCAGCAAATGAAATCCCACAGATCCCCTGAATCCCGGGTTTGTAAGCCCAAGCCAAAGGCCAAAGGCCACCGCCTTATGTTAACAAAATCCACTGGGCCTAAATACGTTTTAAACGTGCATTTCTGATGTGCTGAACACAGCGAGGCAACTTGAGCAAACCTGGAAAGTACAGTAGCCTTTCACAAGCCCCATTGCAAGACACCCCCCACACACACACGTACACAGACCCAGCCAGTACAAGTTGGCACATCTTGAACTCTTGCAGAAATATTGTTTTGAAAGATAGCTTGCACGAAATAAAAGCCACAGCACCTCAGCACCTGTCGTACGTTCCGCTCACACATATATTTTTAGAGATATGTACGTGACAAGATGTTCTTTGTTTATATCTTGTGGTCAAACATGGTCAACCAACCATGGGGACACCTAACCCTTTCCGATGTCCTAGGACACATGCGGTTAGGCCATCTTTCCGATGTCCTGGGACACATGCGGTTAAGCCACCTGCACCGAAAGTGCGTAAGCAAGGGCGTCATCATGGGACCCTGGTTCCGCATTTTCAGGTATATCAGACCCAACCGTCAAATTTGAAGGCAGAACTCTTCTGCAAGTGCTTCGCATGAGCATGAGTTCTCCGGCTAGCCATATATCTGACTTGGGACATCAAAAGCCTATCTTTGCCTTTTTAAATTTCTGACCATGCTCGGTATTTTCCATCCACACCCAATTCCTTGCATTTTAGGTTTCTTTAAGTTTTTAGGTCTTGTATGGCTAGCCTCCCTAGTTAGGCAGTCTCTAGGGAATGGATTTTATAGAATGTGTTCTGTATTCTCTAACTAATTTCAATTATGCCTTTTAAAATATTCCAGTCCTTTTGCACCTTGGGTCTCTTTAAAATGTTTAACCTGCATGGATAATTCTCTTCAGAAAAGCACATTTTTAGGCGCCATATTTTCATAGAATGTATTCTGTGCCTTTTTGAATCCCTAATTGATTTAAACATGTATTTTAATAGATCCTTATTCCAGCTTGCCTTATAAAAGTTTGAGCATTTGTTATCGAGCATTTATGCCTGACAGAATGAAGTCAGATTTTCATAATGTTTTTGCTTAGTTACATGAACTAATATGCACTTATTGATATGCAGGTGATTTAACAAAATAAAAGTGCCACTTCAAATGTGATCTTTGTCATCTCATATTATTGTTCCTCAGTGAAGTGTTGCGTCGGTGGCCTGTGACCACGGCTCATGACCACTGCGGGGTGGTTTGTGGCTTGTGGCCACACCCTAACGGGGCTTCCATTCTCCCTTTCTCAAACATAAATGGGTTAGGTAAGAAAACATTTAGATAGAGAATTTCTGGACTATTTACAAAGCTTCAACCTCATCCTACTACAAGAGACTTGGCTAGTAGAACCCTTACATCGATTTGGTTTCAAGACACATCACACTCCTGCAGTAAAAGGCTCTAATTCTGGGCACCCAAAGGGCGGTCTAACAATTTACACATCAATAAGTACCATATCAGCAACCAAAGATGTGGACACTATTGCAACTTCTACAAATGCAATTAAAGCACTCAGAGTAAATATACAGGATGGCAACACTAATCAACAAATATTACTCCTAAAAAATCTACATACACTTGCATGACAAAGTCAAAGGAGTCAAATTGGTGCGATCAGAAATAACCAGAATGCTCTCAGAAGAATCAATGTCCAACCTTCTGCTGACAGGTGACTTCAACATGCACCTACTTGGGCCACAGAAGAGGGACAAGCTACTAGAGGACAAACATACGGCCTGGAATATTCTGCATCAGGAGCAGAGTAACAAGAAGCAACAATCAGTACTCGCTAGGAACTTTGTAAAGGATCTGGAACATCCTAGGGGCCTATTAGCATATTGGGCAAATCGCCACTGCCTGGATGCTCCTGTTTCACCCCCACCATATTAGTATGGCGAGGGGCAACGTGGCATACGGAAGGACCGTATGCCGCTTTTCTGCCGGTCGGATTCCTGGCTGGGCAGAAAAAGCCCTCAATAAGGTGACGGTGCCTTGCAGGCACCGCCATCCATATTAGGATGGGTGCGTGGGTCATACCTTTCCATGGAAAGCCATGCGGAGAATTCTTTTGGGGGGTGAGAATGGAGAATACCTTCATTGGCATGCACAGGGTGGCAGGCACCGGGCGGTGCCTGTCACGTTGTGCATGTCAATACACAACATGCATATTTTGCAATGCGGTGGGTGCTGTGACAGCACCGCCCACCACAATGCATAATATGCAGGATGCGATCACCAGGGTGGGGGCGCATCATAAGTGGCATAGTGGGACCGCCGCACCTCTGGCAGTCAGTCCAATTTACCGTTACGGTGGTGGCATCGTAATGGGCCCCTAAGTGTTGTTGCACTAAATGGGTGCTTCCAGGGAGATCGGCCCCCGGGGGAAACATTTCACAGCGCTATACACTAATAGATTATACTTTCTTAATGTTACAACTTTTCTGCAAGATTTCAGGCTTCCAGATTGGTACTCAGGATCAAAGTGATCATCTGCTATAGGAAAGCTCTGTAAGAATATCTAAATCATCATTAGATCGGCAGGTTGAGGATCCATACATACCCACGACTTCAGGAGGATCAAATGCAAATCCAATCAACCCGAGGAACTGCTGGCTTTAGCAAAGTCATTATGGGAAAATCAGGAAGAGACTGAAACAGATGTGATAAGTGTTGGGTAACATTCATCAAAACACTAGGAGAATAGCATTTGTTCAGCTCTAACATTCAACAGTTCATCAGACCATAAAGAGAACCAGTTTTCTATCTCCAAAATTCCCAACTTTTGAAAGCTCAAGAAAGCAATAAACAAAACACTATGCAGACTTTATATAATAAAAGTAATCTGGCAGGTGAAAAGAGAAGCAGATAAAAATCTGTGGGCAAGACTGCTCTTTGACTCAAAGTCGAACAATAGCACAAGATTCTGACGAACAGTAAAAATTCTAAACAACCAGAATGTACAAAGAGTTAACTCACACCTGACAGACCCCGGAGTTGGAGGGACCGTCCGCAGGGGCAGCGGCGGTCCCTCCGGTGCAATTAGGATGTGACCGCCCGTATCCTTAACATTGCAGCGGGTGCTGCTTGAAGCAGCACCCGCCGCAATGTTAAAAATGCATGCTTTACATTTGTATGCACAAAGCGGCAGGCACGGCGGTGCCTGCCGCTTTGTGCATGCAAATGAGGGGGGTACCATAGGTACCCCTCTTGTGCGCACCCCCCTTTCACCCTGGGGTCGGCAACGGGCCCCCAGAGAAAAGACCGTATGCCTTTCTGTGGCTGCATTGCCGCCACGGAAAGGCATGTCCTGTGGCACATCCTAATATGGCTGGAGGTGTCTGATAGACACCGCCACCGCATTAGAGCATTTCCGCCACGGTCGGAAGGCGACTGCGGCGAAAATGCGGCGGACGGTCTTCCCGTCTGCCGATGACATCCCAGCCATCCTAATGTGGCGGGGGGTCTTTCCATGTACAGCAGCGGTGAATCTGCATCATCCGGGCCGGCGATGGCTTCCGCCGGCCCGGAGGATGTGGATTCACCGCAAGTTTGGGCCTCACACCTGCTGCGTCATTTTAAAACACCAGTGTAGCAGAGTTCCCACCACATCTTTGAGGCAACTCCTCCCGCTCTATCGACCCCCGCATTAAACAATAATTTTTCATTTACAATGCTTCTAATTGAGGACAGGATAGCCAAAAACAATCTGGAAGGCGCTCCAGGCCCTAATGGGATTCAACCAATGCTATTAAAAAAAGATCCGGAATACTGGACTCCCGCTTTACTACCGCTGTTCATGCTAATCTCAGAAAGAGACAATATCCCGGACTCCTGGAGAAGGTCCATTATATCCCCAATATTTAAGAAAGGTGACAAGAACATAACAAACATCAACAGGCTTGTAGCTTTAACCCATGTAGCGCGGCGCAAAATCCGCCACTCTGCGGGTGTTCTATTGCGTGGGCTGGGCTGCGTCGGCCAACGGGCGTGCGCAGCACTACCGAGATAGTGCTTGCAACGGTTGTTGGCCGACGGCAGCAGCTATGTGGGTTAATTGAGATCAAGGCCAAATACTATGCTGGCCTCCTTCTGGATGACCTTGCCGCCTGGGCAAAAGAAACATCAGTTATCCCCATCAATCAAACAGCTTTTTGCAAAGGCATGGGAGCAGCAACGAATATACTTGCCCTGTCCCTACTAGCAAATGGCACCAATTCAGCAAAATATCCTGTCTTTCAAATTCCCTCTGATCTTTTGAACCAGTTAATACTTCTACATACCAAGACGTGGGTCCAAGTAAAATTGGGAGATGGAAAATTCCTGTCCTGGAAAATTGCAAAAACCATGGGGCTTAAACTGGGTTGAGTGTTGGCCCCAATGCCTGGGCGATCTATCTGTGCCTAAACCAGCCGATCTATCTCTGTCTAAACCAGCTGAACATTATACTGTTGTCCGCTAACAGAGACCTAAATATTGGCTTTTTTAGTCTCCGTGATCCCTATCCCTTTCCTAATTCTTTTTAGGCAACTTGAGCGACAGTATTAGACCTCTTGAAAAGCAGTCTGCACAAAGGGTCAAAAGATTTTACCAGTTCACGGTATCTGACAAACATTTACTGATTACTGCCCAATTACTTTTTATACAACTAATGAATGTCTTATGATATGTTATTTCGATCTTTAATCATGAACTATGCTGCTATACATTTTTTTGGGGAGCTTGGGGAATTTTTAAACGTTTTTTCTAACCAAACAAAAAATTGTGACTTACTTACTAACTTGTGAGAGAGGATTGTAGTCAACTACAAGTAGTAATGTCACTGTTCTTGTTAGGTCCAGCAAAGGTGCCAATAATGTAAACAGAGCTCAACGAAGGGGTAGCTATTGCACTGAGCAGCCAGATTGAAGTACCAGAACTGTTAAATAGTCAAAAAACATAACACAATAAAAATCCTACTCAAATTTTACAAAATAGAGAATCTTTTAATGAGCAAAATCAAACCAAAATGACAAAATTAGTAGGCGCCAGAGCTATCATTTTTTAAAGTTTAAAATAAAAATAGCACCAAAAAGCATTAAGCACTAACTGCTGTCTTCTGGTTGCACTTGACCAATTTCTAGGCACAGATTAAGGCCTGCAATGCAGTGTGGTTCAGATAGAGACCAGGTTCGTCCCAGTCAGAAGTTTTGCCTTCTGACTTAGTGCCTGAAATGGAAGTAAAACATTCTCAGTGGGGCACGGCAGCAGGCTGTGCCCAAGATAGGTTCCACGAGGGTGGATAGCCATCAGAGAAAGTACTGGCAATGTTTTGGGTCTGCTCCTTTTGCAGGTTTATCCCCAGGTTTTTTGCCTTCTTCTTCCTATATTTTTGACACTTTTTTGTTGGCTTTAGGTGTCTGCCCACTTAACCAATGCTAATCAATGCTAAAGAGCATATGTTTCTGTCCTTTAAACATGGTATGATTGGTTTATACCTGTTTGGCATATTAGATTTACATGTAAAACCCTAGTAGAGTGGTATACCACATACCCAGGTCCTGCAAAATAAATGCTACCAGCGGGCCTGTAGTGCTGATTGCGCCACCCAATGAAGTAAGCCTTAAAAACCTTTCTCAGGCCTGCCACTGCAGGGTCTGCGTGCGCCGTTTACTGCCACATTGATTTGCCATTTAAAAACACTTGCCAGGCCTTAAACTACCCTTTTGCTCCATATAGGTCACCCTCAGGTTGGCACTAGGTAGCCCAATGGGCAGCGTTCTGTGTAAGTAAAAGGTAGGACATGTAACTTTTTTGTGTGCTATGTCTGGTAGTGATAAACACCCTATTTTTTTGCTCTCTATTCTGAGGCCTACTCCTCCCATAGGCTAGCATTGGGAATTCCCTTATTTGTATTTAAGCAGTAATTCCAAATCTTAAAGAAGTAGTGTTGCCATGTTTGCGATGTTTAGGATGGTAGTCAGAAATCCAGCTTACTATTGTAGTTGTAATTACCATTACTATTTTAGGGATGCCACTTTTAGAAAGTCACCATTTATCTGTGCTTATAACTCTAGGGGCTTATTTATAAGCCCTTGCGCCTCCGGTGCATCACTTTTGTGATGCTCCAGGGGTGCAGGAGCCTGCTCCATATTTACCAGGTAGCACAAAGCCATTTATTTGTAAATATTTGTCCCTTTAACCCAGTTTTCTGAATTAAAGGGGCATGCCAAAGGTGTAGGTGGGGGTGTTACCAGCAACATCTATGGCTTTTTGACACTGACCCAGATTTATGAGCAATCGTAACTCTGAGGCAGCGCCAAAAACCTACGCATCTCCAGGGGAGGCATAAGTAAGGCACAATGTGGAGAAATGTCTTTATTTCTCCTCGTTTTTCCTTTTTGTATGTGTGCTGAATTCGGCAGGACACAAAGACAGAGAAAATAAGCCTCTCATAGTTGTTTTCGTGCTGGAAGTTTCCCTTCCTGCACAAAAATAGTCTCCCCCCAAACGCAGGCACCCTTGCACCATGATGCAAAGGTGCCTGCATTGGCATGCAGCGGCCCATTGTGTGCCAGTGAAGGGGATAAGGACAGGAATGAGCTGTGTCTGATAGGAACTGTCCTACGGCAAAAACTCATAACTGAGGCCCCTAGTGTTTTGCAGCCTGACTCCAGTCCACGTCTAGGGCAGAGTGAGTTGCACGTTGTGCATACTTCACAGACAGCCACAACACAGGAAGGGTTGGGAGTGACATGAGAGGCATCTGCATCCATCTACGTACTGATAGTCTTCCTGGGCTAGGATAGAAGGGGGTGGGGGTGGGGTACTCTTACATGTGTATAGGCTGTTTCCAGTCCTCATAGAAATGGCCTGTCTACCTCCTACTGATGTCTGGAGCCTGGGTTGGGGTTGAAAAGGGGTGCTTTACACTTGAAAGGCTTTCTTTGAAGTTGCCCCTTGAAACAAAGACATTTTGGTGTGTAAGTTCAGCGGCTCTGACCCCATGATTTTAGAACACTTGTGGAACCCCTTCAGAGGGACTGCTGTGCTGCACAAGGGACTCATATGGCCTGCTTTGCTGCTGCTGCCTTGCTTCCTTCTATCTTATGGGTGGTCTAAAGCACTCACTGGATTGCTTTTCCATTTGTTGCCCTGCCACCAGGCGCTCCCTGATTCTGGTTTACCATAGGACTGCTGGTTACTAGGAGGAACCACCATCAGGACTACCTCCCCTATGTGCTAGCCTGCTACTTTTTAGCCTCCCTGGGCGCAACACATTGTGTTCTCCAATTGATCAAGTCCGCATGCCGGTGGGATTCTGAGGCTGACACTCTCATCTCTGCAAGTGTAGTGCATGGTGAGCGCTTCATTTTTCTGACCACTCATCACCAAAAAGTGTGTGATGAGCGCTTCCTGGTTCACTTCACCAAGCATGCCACTGATTACTTCTTAGACCGAGATTACCAACAAATTAAATCATGAGAGAATTTGGATGAGCACTCCCCCTTTCAGAAAGACATTGTTGCAGCAGCTTTACGTTTTCAAAATGTTTTTTCTTTCTTCTGACAAAGACATGGTGTGGTGAAGCTCATGCTGCTGCAAGAGAACCAGCACAGGCAACCCAAATCCATGGCAGAGCGGCATCCCTGGACAGGAGTGCTGTGTTGTTGAGGCCCTCAGGGACTTTCATCCATTTATTGCTTATCGTCAATGGGGTAAAACCTTGATGGAGGCCGCTGCTTCAGTTTTGGAAACAGGAATTACTGTATTCCTTGTAGTAAGCACAAGAGGTTTCGCAGCCCTACGCCTTGTATGTAAACTACCATGAAGTGATTAAAAGAAGTGCTGGGGAGCTGCAACCTGTTTATGGTAATATGGTGACTCATGTGATTTCTTGTCTTTTCTTTTCCTAACCTGAATTGAACTTCATGACCTAAATGTCCCAAAGCATTTCGTTTTGATTCCTGCAATGAGAGGATAACAAGTTCTATTCCAGTATTGGCTAAGATGCACAGTATTTGTTATTCATGTTGGGGCCAGTTCACAGAACTAATCTGAGATAAAATCCTAAACTTACTACTTTTGGTATTCACAGAAGAATTCCTAACTTTACTACTACTAAGTGCCTTTCACTAGCAAAATTTGAGGTGTGCAGGGGATTCTGAGTAAGAAACCCATTGGGTATCCACGCAAGGCACACATCCCTGGACTTCCCTGATTGTCTAGTTTTCAGAACTGTCTGGGTTTGGTAGGCTTTCTTAGATGGCCGCCGAGTCTGGGACCAAAGAATGAGATGGCCCCCATGCAAAACCAGGTCATTTTGTGTTTGATCATTTTTTATGCCTCTACAAAACGTTTTAGGCCCTTCTCTGTCACAGGCCCTTGGCCCTGCCACACAAGTGAGGTCGCATTTTTCTCGGGAGATCAGGGGGGAATGCTGGTTAGAGGGAATTTTGTGTGGGAACAGGAATTTCACAACTTTTCCACACAGAAATATGAAAAATATATGTCCTTTTCTTTAGCTAAAATAGAGGTTTGCACAGGATACAGTGTAAAAAAACATTGGGGATCCACTCAAGCAAAATATCTTTAGAATGCCCCAGATGTCTAGAAATGTCTGGCTTTGGGAGGTTTCCTTAGATGCCTGCTGAGCCCGGGACCAAAAACGCAGGTGCCCCCTTTATAAAAACTTGTTTTTTTCTGATAGATTGAGGGCACTTGTGTTTTTTGTCCCGGCTTGTGGGTCATCACGGAAAACCAACTCAACCCAGACATTTCTGAAAACTAGACAATTGGGGGAGTCCAGGTAGGTGTAGCTTGAGTGCATCCCCAACGTTCTTTTACTCAGAATCACCTTGAAACCTCAAATGTAGCTGAAAAGTCACATTTTGCTTATTTCATTGTGTGCCAAGGGTGTGAGATCACCAGGCTGGCACAAATTTGCCACCACCCAGCATTCCCCTCTGTCTCCCAATACAGATGCTACCTCACTTGTCGGGGTGCCAAAAGCAGAGTCAGCCAAATAAGTGATAACATTAAAACTGCCCTTTTGGACCAACTTTGGTTCCCCATCAATTTTTGAAAATATACGTTTGTAGGTTCTCTGCTTTGGGCACCTACACATATGAGGTATCATTTTTATCAGGAAACCAAGGGGAATGTTGGGTGGTGGGGCATTTGTGCCGGCATGGTGATCCCACAACCTTTCCACACAGACATGAGAGAAAGTTGTGACTTTTTAGCTAAATTAAAGGTTTGCAGGTAATTCTCGGTAATAAAACGCTGGAGGATTCACGCAAGCCACACTGCCAGGCAAGTGTCATCCATGCACACCACCTGCTAAGCATAATCCATTTATACAGCCAGCCAAACACCATCAATGGACATCACCAGCCAAACAACACAGTTCACACACACCACCAGCCAAATGACAGTCCACACACACCGCCAGACATGTGCCATCCACATAGACCGTTAGTCAAGCGGCAGTGCATGCACCCTGCCAACCAAACGCAAATCCACGTACACCACCTGCAAAATGCAGGTTCACACACAGCCAGCCAAACACCAGTACACACAGACCATCAACCGAACTCCAGTTCAAATGCACATTCTCACACACACACACACGCACACACACACACCCACACACACACCCACACACCCACACACACAGAAACCAATATCTAGTGGTTTTCTGCCCCCTACTGGGCAGCTGAGCCTCAAAGAATTGCTGATATGCCCCAAAAGGTGGCAGGTGGGCAGAAGCAGCCAAGCTGTCTTTACAAAAAAAATAAGAGCAACCCTTGCCTAAGGGGTTGCCCCCGGACATGCCTATAAACATATCTCTGGTCCCTAGTGGGCAGAAAGACTGGGGCTATTTTTTAGGGGAGGGAGACATTGGCATCACCCATTACGGGCAGCCCACACCCATCTTTTTTTTATATATCCCTAGTGGGCTTTCTGCCGCATCGAGGCAGATCGGGGGTAATAACCTGCATCTGTCCCTCAAGGTGGGCAGAAAGACTGTCCCTTTTTTGATTGGGGCGGGGGCATTGGCATGCCCATTTTGGGCAGCCCAATCCCTAAATATTCAAAAACCTAAAATCCATGGCGCCTAGTGGGCTTTCCGGCTCTTCATGGGACTTATCGGGGGCTAGTACCCTCACCTGCCCCCAGGGGGCAAAAAGGCTTCTGTTCTTATAATTGTGTGTGGCGGCATGGCCTTGCAGATTGTGGGCAGGACCCAACCCTCTTTTATAATAAAAATGAAATCACTGGTGTCTGGTGGGCGTTCTGCTTTCTGCACTGGGGGGGCAGAACAGCAGTAAGAACCCCCATCTGCGCCCAGAGGGAGTCAGAAAGATTGTCCCTTTTGTTTTGTGAGGTGGGGACATTAGAATGATAGGAAACAATATCCCTGGTGTCTAGTGCGTCTAGTGTGTTTTCCGCCCCCCATGGGCAGAAAGACTTGGCTAAATAAGGCTACATAATTATGGTGGGAGCAAAGACCCTTGCCCAAGGGGCCCCTCCCCACTCCCTGGTGTTTAATGGTGGATCACTGCTTGGGGGTCACCCTCCTGCAGCAATCCCCAAGCAGGGATATACTAGGGGGGCTGAGATAGCCCAAGCAGCACATAGGCAGTGAAAATGAAATGAGCAGATTGGCTCATTTCACTTTCACTTTCCGTGTTGGGACGTCGGCATGCCACATGCTCGGGGATGAGATACCCCCAGGTGCACGTAGGAATCGAAAGTGAAATGAGCCAGTTAGTGACGTCAGGTGCCATACGCAGAGATCGCCACTAAACAGAGAAAAAAATGCCTCAGGCAGCTGGTGAAACTCTGACCCTGCTCCTGAGGCGGAAGGAATAAAAAAGGAAATCCCCCTGCTTTTTGCAGCAGAGGGAATTCTAAATAGTGGGCCTTGAATATAATGGTTACGTCCTAGGCACCCTAAGTAGCAAAACGATCCATGGAGAGGAAATCTCTGGGTACAAACTGTTGCACCAAGGCAGAAGAAACTATGCACTTAACAAAGGTTTGGTGGCCCTTGTGAGTTAATTTTGAAATGAGAATTTCCTTAGTGTAATAAGAGATTCCATATTTTTTCAATGTTATGTTTAATAGTCTATGAACAAGTGTGATGGAGTAAACAACCTTGCTGCCAGCAATGTGACAAGCCATGTGTCTGTGGTTGTATTCTGCATACAATAACTAAAAGGGAAGAACATGTCAAGTACATCTAAAACTTGCTGACCTATAATTCTGCATTGTGGGAATAACAACATATGAATAAACAATGCCACATCACAGACCCAGTAGTACACCTGGAACCTGGGACTGGCCCAGCTTTACAGACAAAATACTGTGAATGTTTGTAAATTGGCTTTCGATCAATCAATCTTTCAATAATCTTATAAAGCACAAACTACTCACCCGTGAAGGTCTCAAGGCGCTTTGACTTGCAAATCTGCACCGGTTTACCATAGTCACTCTTTATGTTCAGATTTACTTCTGATTTTTTAAACTGGGCATTTAGCATCACATTACGGTTGCACTTATTGTTGAATATTCTTCATGTTCTGTATTGAAGCCTTGCAGCTCAAAAATACCTTGGGTGATCATAAAATTATCCAAGACCACTTCCAAAATTATGGTTCAAATGAAGATACAGGAAGAGTTTAAGACTTCTACTTTCAACATGGAGTGTCATTAGGTGTGCCTGTTTAATCCTGCTATCATATTGCAATTATCTTGAGAACACAGATACTCCGCATAGTCCAGGTAAAAATACTGCATCTAATTAGAGAGATATATGCAGGAATCAATGCAGAAATCCTGAATCCAGGATATTATGCCCCACTAGCCCACAAGTAGGAGTCATTCTGCCACCCTGGTGAAAGTGATGACGGTTGTAGCTCGGAGTAGCATATGTACCAAAAATCGTCCAACTTTCAATAGTCTCTTTAAAGGCAGCCCATTGACAGCATGTTTGCTAGCCACATGTCGGCATGTTGTGCCAATCATATTTACTCAAAGTGAGGGATCATGAAGACTGTCATGATATTCAGTTTCATTTTGAACTTCTTCAGGGCATGGGGTGGAGCATTTAATGTAGTTGGATGCCATTTAGGATTTTGCACTTATCCTTTCCCAAAAAAATCTAGAACAATGTTTGGCTCTATGTTACTGGAAGATCAATCAACTACGTTCACACTTTACAGGGTCTCCTTGGTGAAATGCATGGTCCATTGCTAATAGATTAACAGCCAGATTCATGAAGCAAAATTGCGATCGCAATAGCTGCGAAAAAGCTATTGCGAGCACAATTGTCTAAAACGGTATTCTCGAACATAAAAAGCGAATTCGCAAACACAGAATAGCGAAATCGCAATATTATTCGCAGAATCCCGGCTGTAGCCCAATAGCGATTCTGAAATTGCGAGAAACCACCGATTCTGCGAATAAAATTGCGAAATCGCAATAAAATCGCAATCGCTATTCAAGAAAAATCCCAATTAGCGAAAAACCGAAAAATCGCTTTTTGCTAAGCGCAATTTAAGGACAACCCGAAGCAGGTGGTAACCATCACAGCAAAGCAAAAAAATTTTTGGAAAAACGTTACCCAATCAATAACAGGTGCTGGCCTGACCAAACACACTTAAGGAGATGCAGCAGCAGCATTAGGAGTCTCACAATGCCAGGACTGTACATGGTGGTCAGTTGGCGAAGGCTACAGCGAGCAGCACGGATCAGACATAGGATCCAGGAGACGATATTTCGCCAGCGGGTCACCCTGCTGGGCCAAACCAGAGAGCAAATATACGCCAAGTACCGCCTGAATGGGCCAATGATCATCAAGCTAATTCAGGACCTTGACCGCCTAATGCAGCACCCAACAAGGCGGACCAATGCCGTGCCCACACATGTCCAGGTATTGTGCAGCCTGCACCTTCTGGCCTCCGGGAGCTTCCAGGGGATAGTTGCCGCTGCTGGGGGGATATCCCAGCTCACCATGTCCCGCTGCCTAAGGAGTTTCCTAGATGCAATGCTGACCCAGCTACACCACCACATCAAATTTCCCAACAGTCAACAGGACTTGGATGAGACCAAGCATCAATTCTACAATGTAGCGCAATTTCCACATGTGATAGGATGCATTGACTGTACCCACATACACATCTGCCCACCAGCTGAAACGGAGTACATGTACCGCAACCGCAAGTCCTACCACTCCCTCAACATCCAGATGATGTGCAATGCTAAGACATACCCCACGGACATAGTGGCACAGTACCCGGGGAGCACACATGACTCCTTCATATTCCGGCACAGCGGCCTCCACACACGACTGGCCAGGGGAGACTTTGGTGAAGAACACCTACTTGGTAAGTACACTTGGCCCACAATGTTACACTGTGATGAAGTAGCTGCGCTGCACAGGCACTGACCCTCTGCTCCTCTCATTCAGGTGACAGTGGCTACGCCCTCCGTGAATACCTCCTCACCCCATACCTCAACCCTGCTACACCACAGCAACGGCGCTACAATGTAGCACACATACGCACAAGGAATTGCATAGAGAGGACATTTGGGCTACTGAAGAACAGATTCTGCATACTGCACAAGACTGGTGGGGCCATGTACTACAGTCCTGATGTGTGCTGCCGCATTGTGGCTGTGTGTGCAATACTACACAACATTGCTACCAAGCGCCGGCTACCTGTAGAGATCTCTGGCAGTGCGTCGGAAGGGGACGACCGGCCACCTGCACATGTGCGTCATGCACGCGGGGAGAATCCAGCTTAAGGACACAGACGCCGCAACCACATCACAATGAACAGTTTCTAGTGCACCCACCCCCCTCACCCAACAATTCACAAATGCATGCCAATGGAAATAATGACAGGAGGCCGATGTATGATGCTTGAATAAATATTATTGTTGAAGGCACAATAATAATGACATTTTCCAAATATTTACATGTGAGTAGTATTGCGCCATACTGCTCTAAATCATACACAGGACATGCTTCTATCATCAGCATGTGCCTGCCAATGGACAGTAAAGTCAAGTGCGCCTCCGGCGCGCGGCACCCAATCGCCTCTCAGGCTCATCCTCAGGAACGGCACGTGAACCCGCAGTGGGCCTGCTGCTCTGGCGTAGGACACCGACCTGTGAGGCAGACAGGCTGCTGACACTGGAGGTGCCCTCACTAGTGTCATCCCCACCACCATTGGCTGGGCCAGTTGGATGTAGTGCCAGTACGGCACTGGTGACCTGCTCCAGTACACGCGCCACATTCTCGCAGCATTGCACCATCTGCTGTTGCATAGCCAGGGACCGACGTGACAGCTGGGAGGTGGCATTACCAATTACGTAGTTCGAGCGCGTGTAGGCAGATAGGCGCGTAAGTAGCTGGCGGTGGCGGCGGTGGGCGATGTTGCGCTGCGAGATGATGGCCGCAGTGTTATCCTCCATGGCAGTTGTCATCCGCTCTATCCTATCCAACACATTTGCTACATTTCTGCCAATGTTGTGGAGCTGGAGTTGGATTGCTCCTTGGCGTCGTGCCTGCAATTGATGGATGCGCAGCATCCGGCACTCTATGCTGAGCCCTGGCACACGCACAGCCATCCCCCTCCTGCCGCTGTGTGCTGTGCTCTGCTGGCGCTCCCTGCCATGCCTGCTGTGCTGGCTGGCCACAGTGGGTGTGCGCACTGTCGCCGCTCTAGCAGCACTAGATGTTGAGGGTGCCGCTGGTGGTGGTGTTGCGGTTGCCAATGGTGCAGCGCCTGATGGAGCTGGCGCTGATGGAGGTGGTCTAGCAGCAGGGATTGGAGCAGCGCCTGATGGAGCTGGCGCAGATGGTGGTGGTCTAGCAGCAGGGATTGGAGCAGCGCCTGATGGAGCTGGCGCAGATGGTGGTGGTCTAGCAGCAGGGATTGGAGCAGCGCCTGATGGAGCTGGCGCAGATGGTGGTGCTCTAGCAGCAGGCAATGAAGCTGCGGCTGATGGAGCTGGATGTGTGGCTGTTAGCACCTCCTCTGCATCCTCTGGTGCCTCGTCTATCAGCAGCCTATCGCTGTCGCTGCTGTTGTTGTCAGCGCCACCTGTGAGGGAAAGTGGACGTAGATTAATTGCATGTATCTTTCACATGTGCAGTTGCTACATGCATGCTGGCTGACATTCCCTGACTGGCTGTGGCACTGCGTACTTTGGGACATATCTGGCTGCATTGGAGTTTTTGTACATTGTGGGCAGACTACATGTCCCACAATGCTTTTGGGGATATCCTAATGTGCATGGGTTGCATGATTATGGGACAGAGTCGCAGTCACATGGCACTTACCTTGCCTGTCTTGGGTGGGTCGGGATGAGTCCAGAGGTATGACCCCTATACACGCCTCTCGCTCAAGTGTGTCCTCCACACGGTCCTCCATGGGGGTGTTGGGAGGGACTGTTGGTTCTCCACCTCCAGTAGCCTGGCTCTCGCCCAGCCTCTCTGCCACCCTCTCCTTGGCACGACCTCGGAGGTCGTACCACCTCTTTTTTAGGTCGTCTATCGACCTGTGTGTCACACCCACAGCGTTGACTCTGGTGCTGATCCCCAGCCACAGTCTGCGTTTCTCCGCCTCTGGCACCCTCCTGGAGTCCTTACCAAATAGTTTTGTGTGGTTTTCACACACACCATCTATTAGGTGCTCCAACTCCTGCTCGGAAAATTTCAGCTTGCGCCCGGTGTCACTGGGCCCTGGTGCTGCATCCTCTGCCATTGCTGCAGTCTCAAAAGTGAAGGATTTCAAAGTTTGGAGGTGTTCTGGAAGGTGCTCTGTGTGATGCAGCTTCAATCTCTGTCTCACTGTTCTGAATGGGGGTGGGAACTGCCTGCTTCCTGGTTAGGATGTCATCACTGTGCTCGAAATGCAACTTCCCGTTTTTGCGATCGCAATTCCACACGGATTTGGACAGAAATTGCGATTTTTCTGCGATTTTGAATAATCGCTATCGCATTTTGCGGCCGCTTGCGATTCGCTTTATTTTATCACAGATTTTGATGAATGCCGTTCTGCCAATTCTAAAACGCGATTCGCTGTCAATCGCAATTTATAATTCGCAGAATTCGGTTTTCATGAATCAGGCTGTAAGTGCTATGAATCACCAATTGATGTTGCAATCAGTGAGGGTATGTCATTTAAGTTGGTGATGTCATGACTCACTGGTAGGACTCACACAGACGTATTGAGTAATGGTTAACACATTTCTAGCGGCCTTTAGTCCCTCGTGGAGTGGCAAGTATTTGATTATGCCAAAGGTGCAGATTGCATTTGTCTGATTTATTTCAGAATTGACTAAGATAACTACTGGTTGATAGTCATTCAATATGCTTAGGGTGATATTGGTTTTGGAGGTGTCAAATTTTTAAGGCGACCTTCAAGGGGGTGCAAGGTCCAACTCATATTTGGATGTACATACTGACAGTAGCAGTTGGTGATGGGAGTGCTGGCGCGCGGTGGTATGGGGCGGGAGAGAGGCAGGGTGGAGGGTAGTAAACTACGGAATAAGGCCAAATACAGGTAAGTATAACATGAAAATAAATAAAGCAAATTGTGTTGTGTGCGCAATCAAATTTGTTTTATTTATATTTGTGTTTATTTACCTGTATTTGGTCGTATTCCATAGTTTACTACCCCCCACCCTACCCCTCCCGCGCCCCATTTCACCACCCGGCTGCACTCCCACCACCAACCGCTACTGCATACTGAATACCAGTTATGGAAATAATGCATGACTATTGTATCCTAAATATCTTTTTGAAAATATCAAATCTATTAGGTATAGAATTTCTATTACAAACTCCAGCAAGGTGATGTTTTTGTAAACTGTACTTGGGACACATTATGTATGTAGGCGGTCTTCTGACGTTGATATTCTGCTAACTTTTAGAAAATAAAAAATGTTCTGCTTAACCCAAATGTGACTTCCAACCTGTGTCCAGGGTTCACAAGACTGTAATATGAGTGTGATGTGTATTCCTTCCAGACATAGGGAAAAAGGGCCTTGGGTGGTGAACAGGGTGTTTCTCTCATGAGCAGGATATCCTGGGAGTTGAATTCAGCCATTTCTGAGTTTTAAAGGGTATCCTCAGCGTAATGTCTACCCCTTCACCCCTTCCTGACTTCTGAGGTCTGCCTTTTTACACTCCAGACAGCTTGCAGCCTAATCCAGGAAAGGGGAAAGGTTAGACAAATGGGGCATCCGCCAACTCAGGCTGACACTGGGTATAAGAATGACAACTTCAGAACCTCTCTTCAGAACTTTACTGGGCCTTTGGAAAATTCAGAAGCAGGACTGGCCTGCTGTCTCAAGAATGAAGAGTGGGCATGTTTGCCTTGAACCAAGGATTCCCCGAAAGGACTCCAAATGCCAGTGACCCTGCTTGAGCTACAGGGGAACAACAAACTTCCAGGGGTGACCAGATAACTTCAAGTTAAGCTATGTGCTTTTTGATTCTGTTACTACTTGAAATGTGAATAATTTTGTTTCTCCACATTGGAGTGCTGCTATTTTTGGTGTATTTTATGTATTTGATCTTGCTCTGTTTTCGTAAAATGTTCTCACTTTATTTTTGTTTGCATGTTGCATAAATACTTTACACATTGCCCCTAAGTTACACCTGTCTGCTTGGTTGCCACACTACCAGAGGGTTAGGCACAGGTTTATTTAGTAACTTTTGTAGTTCACTCTGACAAGGATTGTGTTTGCTTCTTTGGTGGGGCTCTCACCCCCGTCAGGTAATAATGCAATGTCTAGCACTACGCCTGTGGAGCAGGAAATTAGATGCTTCCAGATAAAATCTGTTGGCGTAGTGAACAAGTACAGTGGTTAGTTGCATTTGTTGTGGGAATCCAAGATGAGGGAATGCCTTCCTAGGCTCCTTAGCATGTGGAGGGAGCATTACAATATTGATTCTCAATGAAGTGCCAGGGAAATGTTTCTGTCCAGAGTAACGCAGAGGTTTCGGACACTCCTGACAGCTATAGGCAGTTCTCCTAATTACATCAGTCAGCTTACCTGGGTATAGTGAAGGTGAATTTAAGCATATATAACTGAGACCAAGGAAATCGAAACTCAATCTGTGGATTACGAGTCGGTTTTGTATTGATAGTTTCAGAATTCATGAATTCATTTTTTATATACAAAGTCTGACTAATGCAAAAACTCCATGGTGAATTTGGATCTGTGTCTTTAGTATGGTAAGCACAATTTAAAGTTAGGTGGTAACAATATGTTCCCCTCTACAGAGGAAGATCTAATTCCTCTATGAATTTCC
This sequence comes from Lissotriton vulgaris, assembly GCF_964263255.1. Classification (NCBI taxonomy): domain Eukaryota; kingdom Metazoa; phylum Chordata; class Amphibia; order Caudata; family Salamandridae; genus Lissotriton; species Lissotriton vulgaris. The sequence goes on from NC_141692.1 coordinate 4,422,204, forward strand.
TGGAAGAATTTCCTCCTCAACACCTATTGAATGATGAGGAAACACAAACAGCACATTCTCTGGTAGAATGACCTTTATTTCTGAAAAGCGTTTCTTCTCTCTAACCACATCTTTTCACACATGTAGGGGCATATTACCAAGGGCCTTATTGCTGCTTTAGCGGTACCTTCTGCTAAAGCGGCAATTTTTGTTTATCGCCCTATCAGCAAGCTATCGCTAACAGGCATTAGCGACAGCTTTCTGGTGATAGGGGCCGGTTTGGGTGCCGCTGTGCGTGTCAGCGAAATTCATCGCTAATGACATGAAAAGTAGGCGTTCCCGACCTACAGGCCTAGTAAACAGCCGCTAACAGGCCTATCGCCTATTAGCAAGGAGGCCCTGGCCCCAGTTAGCGACGTGAAAAGTCACGATACCCGGGGTCATCGCCGTTTTTTTTACACCTGCTATTTTCCTGGCTTCACCATACCTAACATGGGGGGTGGATTATGCTGATACAGGGTCGTATCAGCAAGGTTTTACCCCTTCTCCATGCAACATCTCTGGTTATGTCACGATAATGGCCCTTCCATCCCACCATCGCTGGAATTTATATCACCATAGCGCTAATTGTTGCTAATACAGCGTTAGTGTGCCAATATATTCCAGCAATAGCTGGCGATGAAAATGTTCACACTGATCGCGCTCTGCCATATTTTTTGCAGTTTCTTACTAATATGGTCCTCAATATGTTAACATATTTAATTGTCTTTTCTCTTCTAGGGAATTACTGTTCCTCAAATGTTCACGGCCGTTGCCTCTAATATCATTAACGCCATACTGCATTATGCCTTTATGATTGTGCTGGATTATGGTGTCATGTGAGTGCTACTTTATTTTATATGATTTAAACAAGAAAAATCATCACAGTCTAGTTGGCTAAGAGGCATGTTTAGCTGCTTCTCCACTGTTTACTTACTACAGGACCTTAACTGAGAGGCTGCAATATCTAATCATTTATCAGTAAATTCTTGTGATTAAATTCACGTCGATGTATACATTAATTTGAACTAATGGTTTTGAAAACAGACTAATTATGCTGCAACAGGGAATTGAATGACTTTTTCGTTAAATTAACTGCGATCAAGAGGTCATTGCTGTCTTTTGAGGAGCCTTGATGGTTTGCTTCCTGCAGACAGTTTTCAATCCAGAAAATTTTCAATCCTTGTAGATAAACTTATTAGGGCATATTAGCAAGAGCCTCGTTAAAATTATCGCGGTTTTAGCGGCAGGAAATGCAGCTAAAACGGCGATAGTGGGCTTGCTAATATTAAGTATGGGCGAAATGCACGAATTTGCGTTACGCGAATTCGCGCAAAAGCAAATTCGCGATCCGCAAAATCGGCAAATTCGTGCGAATTAGCGGATTTTTTTTTTGCGTGTTCACTGGGCTTTTTGCATGTTCGCGGCCCGCTTGCAGCGCATCGACCGCAAAGTTACCCATGCGGTCGTATTTCCGTTTCCGGCCGCTATTTGCATGCTCGCGTTGTGCGCGGGGTGCGGTTACGTGTTCCCGGGAAATATCGCTCAAACTCACCCAAGCGGTCCTCAATGGGCGCGCCCATCTTGTTTTTCATTCATTGCTATGGTTCTGGGCATGCTTTTCCAATCCTCTGCTAATCTTTGCAATCCTTTGTTTCTTTTAACTTTTTTTGATCTTTTTTACTCATTATCTATCCCTCTCTTTTTCTACATCTATATTTTGTGTTTTTTTCTACTTTTGGTTACTTTCAAAGCTACTTTTTTAAACTCTTTTCTTTACTTGTTCCCTTGTCTTTCCTATATTTTTATTTGCAGCTGTCCAGGACCATGGCAAAGGGAGCCGGAAAGAAGAAGGGGAAGGGTCCCGCACCCCGTGCCCGGCTCCCATGCGGCCGCTTAAGGGGGGGAAGCAGTTGTAGCCTGGGAAATTTTCAGCGCGGTGGAGGGGTCGGCACTGATGTTCTTCGTTCAGTGCCACCTCCCCAAAACCGTTGCAGCAGGCGGCAGGCTCGGTGTCGGGTACGGGCTCCGGCAGCGTCGCCAGCTATGGGGGAAGGGCCATGTATCGTCAGTCTGGGGTCTGGCGCACCTACAGCCTGGCGACGCACTGGTGGTCCGATGTCCTGGACCAGGAACACGGCCTGCTCGACCTGCTAGGCATCGAGATCCCTGGGCTTGGTGTCTAAATCGCTGCGTCGCCTTTTCTTATCTAGTCTGCTACAGCCCTGCGACTCCCTCCGATGCGCACCCAGACCTCACTGGTCACCTTTTCGTGGACAGGACACCTTCTACATTATGTAGTCCTGATCTGCCACTAAGAAGTCTCACATATAGTGCTGAGTTTTGATATCTCTATGGCCAACAATATACTCGTGCTCCCATCATCATCATCGCAGGTTCTTCACCCGCTCAGTCCTTCCGGTACCACTAACTCAGTGACCAAAGAGTGGCGGGCCCACTGTTTGGTGGTTCGGGCCTTCATGAGTCATCCGAACCACCAGGATGGGCTATCACAGCGCTTGCGATGAGAGCAACTCATGGTGTAGAGCATGTGCACCCCGTCTTTTTTATAGGTAGGGTCACATGTATAGTGACAGATGCGCTGGATGGGTGTGGTGTGGGTGTATACCCACCATGAGGGAGTGTGTGTGCCGTTCTGACAACTAGACCTGAAAATAAGAAATGACTACAATGAAAATCTGGGCCATGTAGCGTTGTTGTGTTTTCCTGGTAGCGTAAGTGGAGTGGGTTGGGCTGACGTACACCAGTGATGCGCGAGGCTCTGAAGCATGATTCCGGAGCTATGGGCGTGGTCCTGTCGTGAGCTATATGAGAAATTAAGTTATTCAGGTGACCGTTTTGTAGTGCTGACGTCACCCAGGTCTTAAAAGCAAATGTGTCGATGTAAAGTTCCACAGCTCCACAAAATGTGTCATTGTAAAGTTCCAACATGGAAAGTACGGGGTATCACTGACTCTTTATTTGTTCATAAAAGATAAAAGATGATGGGCAAGAAGCATTTCTGTGATTATGAATGTTTGTTGTACATTCAGTGGAGTGTTGTAGCTGTATTAATACAGGGATGTGAAAGGTTTAAGTTGTAGTTTTTGGCACATGAAGGGCAGCTCATTTATATATGTATGTGGTACACTGTACAACTTGATGCTGAAAATCAGTGTTTGAGTCTCAGAGTTGCATGCACATCCAGTTATTGTAGAGTAATGACGTAATGTACGCGTGCCTGAAAATGTATTGTAAATATGGTGATCTGTGTCTGAGCAGAATCCCTGTAACTGGGTAAGTATTTACCCCTACTGGTGTGAAAGTGCTGTTTTGCCCACAGTGAGATGGTGCGGAGGTGAAGGGCCGGTGAACTCGGCAATGAAAGTGTGTGCCTAAACTGTGAGCTGAGTGCTCTGTAGCATCCTGGCAGAAGCGAAGTATTTACCCTTACCGGTGTGAAAGTGCTGTTTTGCCTAGAGTGAGATGGTGTTGAGGTGAGGTATTGGTAAAGTCGGGGAGGAAAGCGTGTGCTTAAACTGTGAGCTTAGTGCTGTAAACTAAGGTGCTGTGGGCGCTGTAGCATACTGGCCAATGTGTAGTATTTACCCCTACCAGAGTGAAAGTTCTGTTTTGCCCACTGTGAGATGGTGGTGAGGTGAGGTGCCGGTACACAAGGGGATGAAAGCTTATGCCTAAACTGTGAGCTGAGTGGTCTGTAGCATACTGGCCGAAGTGAAGTATTTACTCCTGCCAGTGTGAAAGTGATGTTTGCCCACTGTGAGATGGTGGTGAGGTGAGGTTCCGGTACACCTGGGGATGAAAGCGCAGGCCTAAACTGTGAGCTGAGTGGTCTGTAGCATACTGGCAAAACCAAAGTATTTACCCTTACCGGTGTGAAAGTGCTGTTTTGTCTAGCGTGAGATGGTGCAGAGGTGAGGTACTGCTAAACTCGGGGATGAAACCGTGCGCCTAAACTGTGAGCTGAGTGCTGTAAACTATTGTGCTCTGGGCTGTGTAGCATGCTGGCTGTTTTAGCATATGTGTGTAGGTGGTGTTAGTATGCGTTTAGAGTATAGTGGGAGTGGGAAGCAACCTACTCACTGGTACGGGTTTGAAGACTCGGGGATGAAACTGTGAGTGAAAGTTGTGAGTTTATTGTTGTAAAGTGATGTGCTGTGGGTTCTGTAGGATACTGGCTCTGTAGACTACCTGTGTAAGTAGTGTTAGTGTGCGTTTATACTATACAAGGAGTGTGAAGCGAACTATTCACCCCTAACGGTCTGCAGACTCGAATGAATTGTTTTAGGAAGCAGGAATAAAGAAATAATTGTGAAGAATATAATGCAGAATGTTGCAATGCCACAGAAGAAAAATGGTGAAATGAGGTGTGTCTAAGAAAGTGGCTGTGTGTAATAAAGGGATGGAGTTTGAAAATTATATAGAAAGTGTCTTTATTTAAGTGCCATATTTGGACCCACTGGTGCAAGAGCTGGGGCATCCAGCTGATGCAAAGTTGAACCACTTCAGCTGTATTCAAACATAAGCTCCTGCATCAGTGAATTGCATATTACATGTTACAGTGGCATGTGACATAAGCAATAGCTATTACACTTGAATAACTCTATAAGGAAAATAACGGTAGGAAACGATGACCGCATGTATCCTTTAAGAAAAGAAATAAATAAAAAAGAAATTTCAAAATATAATTGTCAAACTTTTTAGGTACCTTGGCAGTGCTTTTTTTTAACAGAAAATTATCAACAGTAGAATAGTTAGCAATCTGTTGTACAGTAGAATCAATGTGGTGCTTGTCAGAATTGGTACTGGTTCTATTCACATGGGAACTTTGAGGATGAATACAAGCATTGCGCTTCTGAGAAGCACATTCGGTACCTTTGTAGTCAAACCATACATTATTGTCTTCAGCTGTTTCAAAAAAACATTTTTGTGTAGAGAGCTAAGGCATCAAGCTGAGACAAACTCCAACCGCTTCTGCTGTAGTGAAATCGAAGCTCCTGAATCAGTGAATTGCCCATTATATGTTACAGTTCTATGTGACCTACACAATAGCTTTTAGATATGAATAAATACATTGTATAATGAAAATAAAGGTAGTTTAGGACTACCACACTGTGCCAACCAGTTCCTTAACAAAGTCGTCTTTTTTCATTTTTATTGTGAGGTTCTTAGAAAAGGTTGACTTCGAGTAAATTTGTGTGAAAGGGCTTTATGAATAACAGGGAGGCAGAGAGGCGTGTGCACAAAAAATAGACTTGGTTTCTAAATGGATGTCAGGTTTAGGCTGATTTAAGAAGTAAATAGCGTATTTACATAGGCCACACATCACCGATCCCTTGTTAAAGTCGAGACGTAAGGGTCAATAATGAAGATAGAGTTCAAATGCCTTAGTATACTTAGAAAGTTGTTATATGAATGTAGTAGGATTGAAGTGTATTATAGAAAATGTAAAAGAAAAAGTAAAAAAAGATTAACGTGAGATTCCATTCCAGAAGTTCTTCAGTGGCTTGAGATGTATAATGTTCCAAGAGGCTATTGTTGCCATCCTCTGAGAAAAGTGAAGCGATCCAATTCATATATTCATAAAAGGGAGCCAATGGTACTGCAAAGCAAAAATCCTGGATAATAGATAAAGCCGCAATAGCGAAGAAAAAACACGGTTGGATGGTGCTGGCCATAAACGAGAAAAGGGTGCCGCAACCCTACTTAGTCAATCATATAACCCCGGCCACTCAAAAAACACTATTAAGACTACGGCTAGGTACTTACATTTTGAAAGACCAAATTCCTGCATGGAAGCAAACATGGCCAACTTCCGTCTGCAGACTATGTGGCAAAATGGAAGAAACATTGTTGCATATATTGTGTATTTGTCCAGCTTTTACAAACTTGAGACATTAATTTCTACTCCACATATTTTGTCTATTTCAAATCAGAACATGCCGCCCAGCCGTCATGTTAGCATTGAACAGCTATCAGCTGCAGACAGCTTGCAGGGTTGCCAGATTTTTTCAAAAGGCATCGCAGTTAATACTGAACACTGAGAAAAAGGAGATCAACGGTACAAAATCGAAGGCGTGAAGCGCAATGAAAAGAGACTATGAAACCTTGTCCCCAAAAGTATTATATACAGACATTACTGAAAGGTTTTTTTTCCATCTTTTCGTTAGTTTGAACATTTTATCTTTAATCATTTGTTTTTATGCAACAAAATTGTAAAGGTTTTAATTAACTATATACAATAAATTTATACTACTACAATTCATATCCTCAAAGGGACAGTAATGTTCCTCGAATGTTGGAGCGGAATTTGAATTGGCAGGCAATCTGCGATGTTGTGAAAGGTCGCACATTGCAGGAGATCTTTTGCGGCTGCACAGAAATCCCATTCTGCTGCGATTCCTTTTTGCATTGCATTAGCCATTGCTCCACTTTCAGAACAATCATGTTCATGGTTTTCAAGATAATGCATTACCTGCTGGAGCGAATGTTGGAATGTTAGCAAGGCGTACATTCATTTGCCAGTCAAATGGGCAAGTTTTGCAATCAAACAATGGTTTTACGCATATTGCATAGGTGTAGTTACATGTTATGTTGTAGCTACCTCCAATAATAGATAGAGGAAGGTAGCTGCAAAGTTTTTCCGTTTTTTTACAGTATTGATGGAGCTTGGCGTAGAGGCATAGTCTGTCGGACATCGTTGTTACCACAGAGACTGTAGCCATTTCTAGAAGTAGAATTGGTAGTAGGATGGCCGTAAAGAGAACGAGAATTATGGGCACTGTTCCTGTTATTCCAGAGATGATCGAATGAATGTAGTCTGGTATTAAAAGAAGAACAGTTGGAAAGTGTGTTAGAAGGCCGTAGGAGACCATGTAAAAAAAGTGCGCGTGACATGTGTTGAAAATTGTGTAACAATTCACAAAGTGTATTTGGTGGTTCCTATTTAAAAGGGAGTGTATTTTATTTGAAGTTCGTGGTATGCGCTTTAATTTGGTTTGTTTCTTGAAATCTGTTTTCAAACTAGGAATTGAAGGCCAAGTTGAAGTTTGGGAGTTAGTTTGTGAGGGTGGGAATAGACATTGCTTGAAGAAGTTACTGTGTTTGAAACAGTAAGGACATGTGGTGTGCCAGCTCATATTCCGTAGGTGTGCATGGTATTGAGAAGCAGATTACTGCTGTTAGAAAGCTGTGTGAATGTTGGTCTGATTGTGGGAGTCGGCATTCTTTTAAGAAAGGACGCAAGGCTGGGGGCTGTAAGCTTAGAAGCGCTGTGTAGTTGGACATTCTTAGATAGTAATGAATGACTGTCATTGTGGTCGCACTTTTCACCTGTGTGAAAAACTTCTGTATGCTCTTTAAGACGGCGATATGTAAATGGGAGAAACCACTGCTCGTGAATAAACGTGCTACCTTATATAATCACATACAACATGACAAACAACATGTGCACCTAGCAGACACAACAACACTACATACTGTGGGAAACCTGGCTAGCCATGTAGCCATGTACACAAATTAAAGATTAAAGATGGCATGGCACCTCTGCCTCACAGTGCGGAATGCGGGGAGAGATGGGAGCAAAGTATGTGCGAAGGTGGTAAGTAATTATTGATTATAAGAGTATATAATGCAAAGTCTTCAGGGGATGTGCCGGACAGAGTTGAGTATGCAGAGCACAGACATGCACATGTCAACATACAATGATGGTCTATTGAATGAAGTGGACAGTGGACTCAACCATGATAGTACAGTCAGTAGGGAAGATTACAGAATGGTATCGCGTACGTGTCTCCTCCCCCCTAAATGTTTTTGGTAGTGGGGTGGCTCGGCGTATGCAAGGCTAGCGTAGGGGTTTGAAGAAGACGTTCCCACCAAGAATCAAAGCTATGAATTTAAATAAACATAAGAATTTATGTGTATGGATTCCCATCATTCACCAAGCCTGGTGATAAGCTTCATCATTTGGGTATCCTTGATGTATAGAATGACAGACTAGCTCTATAGGTATCAGAGCTTGCGAATGTCAGATGCGTGTATTTCCAAGATGAGCAAGATGTAATGCATGGGACCCCAAAGAAAATATATTTTTTCGTGAGTATTTTATTAAATGCAGTGTGAAAGTGAGGTGTGAAAATATAAAATTGGTGCGTGAACAGACTAACTCTTCTAATTTGTGTCAGTCACGATCAAAGATTAAAAACATGAACTAGTTTTCAAAAATAACTGTCCTAGGCAGTGGTGGTTTGACCACCACTGCCTAGGACAGCTATTTTTGAAAACTAGTCCTGGCGTTCATGTTTTTAATCTTTGATCGACGCACATTTCTCTGGGTGTGGTTCTCATCCGGATTGGCGAACGTGTCTGCCAGGTCTGTGCAGCTTACACCGGCAGGAGGCCGACGCCAAGAGCGGAGGTGACTGCGTGAATGATGCTTTCAGCGGGCTGGTATCTAGAAAGCATAATGGCCACTGCGACGCATAAATGCTCCACAGTTCACCTTTCAACATCGCCGTATGTGAAAGAGGGCCCACCACGTGCCGTCGGAAGCTCATGGGCTGAGGTCTGCGAGCTCGGAAGGATCCTGAGATTAACGCTGGGTACGGTGACACAGACACACAGCGCCCAGCCTGAGGCCCAGCACTGTTGAGTGCTGTGTTTACTACTAACACAGTAGTCCGACAGGTACCAACAGTGGATTGGTGTTTTTGATACCATAGTGGGCGATGCTAGAACTGCATCTGAGAGTGGAGATAAGGTACTCCCTTCGACTAGGTGTAAGAAACTCTAGGTACCAACAGTGGAACAGTGTGTTGATCACACAATGGACGATGTCTGATAGTATCTGTTGCTGGTTTTTCACAGAACTCCCTCTGTTGAGGTGCATCATACTCTGTGCTTCTGTAGTTAACTGCTGCACATAGCTATTGGGCTTAGTTGACTGCCATCGCTGGAATACACCGCGGTAGAGCAGGTCCAAACCGTGAAACGGGGTCTTAATTCTATGATTGAGGATGTCCAAAGTTAAAGTTTGTGATGATTTCTGTGTACCCCCTCCAATGAGGTGCAAGCAACTCGAGGTCCCAGCAGTGGAATGGTGTCTTGATCCCACAATGGACGATGTTAGAACTGTATCTGAGAGTGGAGATGGAGGTACTCCCTTCGACCAGCTGTAACCAACTCTAGGTCCCAACAGTGGAACGGTGTGTTGATTCCACAATGGACTATGTTAGAACTGCATTTGAGAGTGGAGATGAAGGTACTATCTTCTATCAGGTGCAGCCAACTCTAGGTCCCAACAGTGGAACGGTGACTTGATCCCACAATGGAAGATGTCAGATATTACCTGCTGCTTGCTTTTCTCAGACGTTTGTGTGTTAAGGCGCAGCACACTCAGGGCTTCCATAGCTAACTGCTGCACATGATTATTGGGCTTGGTTGACACTAGTTGCTGGAGTATACTATGGTACAGCAGGTGCGAACAGCGAAATGTGGTCTTGATTGTATGATTGAGGATGTCATAAGTTAAAGTCTGTGATGATTTCTGTGAACCCTCTCTGATCAGGTGCAACCAACTCTATGCTTTCGAATCCAACGGTATGTGCCGGTGAGGTGTTAATGACCACTGCATCTGGTCTACACTGAATCCAGTAGTTAAGTAAATAGAACGTCTATTGAAACATACACAATATTGTCTTATTAGAATGTTGGGAGCTCTATTGAAAACAATGGAGGAGCTCTATTCTTATAATGGCTGGTATAAGCCCGGAGCTCCAACATTACAAGTTGTATTGTTCACAGCTCTCGCTGTGAACAAATGCTTCAGGGAGCCTGATGGGATTCCTGAATTGATTCCAATCCCCTAAAGGCGTTGCTTTATTTGTTAGAACATTCTACCCTCTGGTGGCAGAATGTTCAAATAGCCTCATAAATACCTAGGACCTAGGAAATAGTCGGTGGTATGTAGTATCTGGCATTATTATGTGTATGGTTTCAAAAATAGTAGTCTGTATTTTAGAGTGCGTGTATCATAGTTTTTATTAGGGCATCAGTATGTCATCAGTGATGTCATTTGAGATGTCATCAGTGATGTCACTGACCATGTCATGAGTGAAGTAATATGTGACGTCATCAGCAGTGCATTGCAGGCGCGCAAGTTATAGTTAGCTCAACTTACTATAACTGGCAAATTTCTGTGCTTTTATATGAATCAAATGTTCAACTAACTATAACGTCCCTGAAACCTATGATTTTTTTCAGTGAATTTCTAAGGTTTTTTTAAATGCTAATTCCTAACTATAACGTCTGGAAACCTATGTTTTTTTCGGTGAATATATTTATATATATATATATATAACTCCTGTCTCCTTGATCAGAAACGGACACCGACGCAGCGTACGATTAATGATACATTCTGCGTTTATTAATTACGCTGTAATGCGTTTCGGCACATCATGCTGTTTCGGCACTTCCTACCTATATATAATGTCCACCTTGGGACGGTTTCAAAATGACATATTTACATTTATTTACAAGGGAATTTACAAATAAATGTTTCATATTTTCAAATTTTGAGAGAAATGCAAGTGTTGCTGCTAAAACATAATTAAAAGCACAGAGATGTTAATTGTGTGCCATTACTGTAGTATAAAAAAGGCCTTTCGAAGAGACCTTAGAAAAGTAGGGGACAAACAACAGATAATGAGAGCAACTTGAATAATATGTATAATCATTTTAAGATTGAGCTATGCAAATAAAAAGCGAATTATATTGAACATATAAAAAATCTCTCACAGACATTATCACTGATTAAGCCAAATTGCACTGTTTGTAGATGGTTAACCTGGAATGTTGTTTATAGCATTGTTAATTTTCATGTTGCCTTCTGCCTATTAGATTACATATGTTTAACCTCCAAGACTTTTCATTTTTTGATATTATATCTGGTATGTTATTCAAAAGAATGTTTGGCGTTGGGATATTTACAGTCAATTTGTATAATATCCCATAATGTTTTTTTCTTTGAATGCCAATACCGTATTTACTAGATCCCACACAGAGTTTTGAACATGCACAAGTGAATAAATAATGTTAATGTTTGTAATATTTTAATAATTGCAATCATTAGTGGGATGGATGAACTCTCTGATGTAATCTTCAGTATGAGACTGCAAATAAAACCCCCACATTTCTAAAATTCATTGAGACTTATTGCAAGAGTGATAATCATAGCAGTTGTTGCCTTGTACGAAACGAGATCTATAGGCCTATTTACATTATTTATTGTTCTTGCTTTCCTAATTGTTACTGAGAACTTATATCAAATACATTTAGAGAGTCCTAGATCAACATCAGCAATATGGCAATGTTTCTATTAAATTTAGTAGCTAGATTGGCTCTCGGCATTGTAGGTGCTGATAAACCAAACCTGATATGCTACATGATATTTGAATTTTGATTTTCGATTTGTCTTTAACAAATGCACTCATTTCAAACAACAGTGGTCCCATGTACACTTTATGAACTGAGAAATGAATATAGACAAAATTAATCTATATTGGTTTTGACATGTCCAGCCGGACAGAGGTTGCAATCTTTACTAGATCAAAAAGATAAAACAAAGGATTCCTTCAACAATTCACCGTAGTGGGGCACAAGCTGCACCCAAACACATACAGGTAATTACTGTTTACAGAAGAAACAAAACAGGGCTATTAGGCAAGAACAAGGGTTTCTGTGAATTGCAGTGAAACAGAAAATCCAAAAGGCACCTATACAACTACATAGTACATATTAATAAGTATGGGCGTAAAATCCGCTCCGCTCGCGGATTTTGTGGATTTTTGGGAAATTCGCAATCCGCGGGATTCGCGGATTTCTCGCAAAATCCGCTAAATTCGCACGCAGCGGATTTTTTTTCTGGGTGATACATTTTTTTGGGCGCGCGCGTTCATCAGCGTTTGCCGAGTTGTTTTTATCGATATTTTGCGAGTGCTGCGCCATTTTGGATCTTGCTGCGGGATCCCGCGAGAATTTGGCTAGCGTGATTACGTAATCGCGGCTTGCCAACTTGCACAGCGAGAGTTTGTCAACGCGAGTACGCCGTGATCACGTATCGCGGGACTTCACAATTGCGAGCTTGGAGATGCGGCGAGCAGCAACAATCTCGCATTCGCGAAAATATAAAATTTGCAATTCTGCACAAGAAATCCACCAGCAAGCAGCATAAACCTTCTGGAAATGATGATTTTTATCTGAATCACTCCTCAGGTTGACATTTGCCTGCACTTTTTTTGCGAGGAGTCCATTTTGGGGAGGGGGGGAGGAAGGAAGTGCCCCACAGTCTTTAACTTCCTGTTCCTGTCCAGCAGGCTCCTTCCAGTGCTTTGTCCATCTCCTGGTCTTTCTGTGGGGTGTCTTGAACTTACTGCTACCGGCCCTGGCCATGTGCTGGGAGGCAAGTGGCCATTTTGAATGCAGGCATTGTTGTTAGGCCTGCAACAATTTTGCCTACTTTTCAACCTTTATACCCAGGGGTAGTGAGTCTTGCATGGGCCTAGTCTTTCTGTGGGGTGTCTTGAATTTAAACATCATGGAGGGCATTGATGGAATGGGATTGTGCTGATTTTTCAGTGATTTTTGTTTTTTGGGGCTGTACTTGTGGCCTTTTCACCAGGGGTATTGAGTCTAGCATGGGCCTAGTCTTTCTGTGGGGTGTCTTGAACTTAAACATCATGGAGGGCATGGATGGAATGGGATTGTGCTGATTTTTCAGTGTTTTTTTATTTTTCGGGGGTGTTCATGGGGAGGGACAGGCCATGTGGCTGGGGGCCATTTTGAGTGCTGCTACAGGCCCTGGCCATGTGCTGGGAGGCAAGTGGCCATTTTGAATGCAGGCATTGTTGTTAGGCCTGCAACCATTTTGCCTACTTTTCAACCTTTATGCCCAGGGGTAGTGAGTCTTGCATGGGCCTAGTCTTTCTGTGGGGTGTCTTGAATTTAAACATCATGGAGGGCATGGATGGAATGGGATTGTGCTGATTTTTCAGTGATTTTCGTTTTTTGGGGCTGTACTTGTGGCCTTTTCACCAGGGGTATTGAGTCTAGCATGGGCCTAGTCTTTCTGTGGGGTGTCTTGAACTTAAACATCACGGAGGGCATGGATGGAATGGGATTGTGCTGATTTTCCAGTGTTTTTCGATTTTTGGGGGTGTTCATGGGGAGGGACAGGCCATGTGGCTGGGGGCCATTTTGAGTGCTGCTACAGGCCCTGGCCATGTGCTGGGAGGCAAGTGGCCATTTTGAATGCAGGCATTGTTGTTAGGCCTGCAACCATTTTGCCTACTTTTCAACCTTTATGCCCAGGGGTAGTGAGTCTTGCATGGGCCTAGTCTTTCTGTGGGGTGTCTCAAACTTAAACATCATGGAGGGCATGGATGGAATGGGATTGTGCTGATTTTTCAGTCATTTTCGTTTTTGGGGGCTGTACTTGTGGCCTTTTTACCAGGGGTATTGAGTCTTGCATGGGCCTAGTCTTTCTGTGGGGTGTCTTGAACTTAAACATCATGGAGGCATGGATGGAATGGGATTGTGCTGATTTTTCTGGTTTTTTTCGATTTTTTGGGGGTGTATAACTGAACTGATGTTCCTCTGTCTTCCATTGCTTTAAGGTGCACAAGACTCAAGAGAACCACCAGTGCCAGGAAGAAGTCCTGCAGCGGTGTGTGTGTGCAGCATAACGTCACGCGACGTCACGTCTGGCCTCAGACAACTCTACAATTCATGCAACTGCGGCCTGCTGTCTGACCTGCTCTGAAGAAGATGGCCCCAAAAAAAGGTCTCCGTAGCTCCTCTAGCAAGAAAGTTGCTAGTAAGGAGCAGAAGAAGCAAGTTACCAAGGAGGCTGGTGTGCCGCCCGCCGCGTTTTTTGGGAGCAAAAAAAAAAGTACGCCTGCAGCAGCAGCAGGATCTGCTGGGGACCAAGCTGGGAGCAGCACCCCCGCTCCATTGGGTTCAGTGCCTCCACCACCACGCCAACTTAAGTCAAAGCCCTTGAGTGCTTCAGAGGCAGTCAGTGTACTTCTCCAATCACCATCGACCAGTGATGTTGGCTCATCGCAAGAAAGTAGCAGCAATGTCCCTGAATCAACACAGGTTGTTGTAACTCATCTGACAAGTGTTGAACAACCACAGCCGCAACAACAACACCATGTGCAAGTACAAGCCCAAGTACATGTGGAAGGAGAGGCAGCGCAATGTGATGCGCAAGCAGAGGTGCATGGAGGGTCACAAGTGCCCACCATAGTTGTTCCTCCCGAAGTAGGGGCACATCAGGAAATCGACCATCAAGCCGAGGTATCATTGGAAGCCACTCCTCCTGATGATCATTCATTGTCTTCCACATCCCTAGCAAGGAAAAGATCAAGGTTGGTGTCTACATCTTCTTCAAGCCCACCTCCTTCTGATGATCCCATTCTGGATGAAGATTGGGAACCATCATCACGGCAGTCTGAGAGTGAGGCACACCATGATCTGACAAAGGTACCTAAGCGTAAAAGGAAGGTCGTCGAAAAACTCATAGCTATGGAGTGTGATGAGGCTCAACAAGAAGTGACGCATACTGCTGCTGATGAAGCCCTTCACGATGACGATCCAGTCATCATAATGGTCACTGCAGCCCCAGCGGGCATGCAGCAAAGAGACATTTTGACCCTATCCCGAGAAGCTGCTGAGCGTGATGATGATGTCGACAAGGAGTCAATGGAAACACAACAATCATTGGATTTGGAGTTAACTAGTACACCAACACCTACCGCTTCCATATTTCTTCCGGCAAGAAGGGACCTCCATCCACCTCGACCTCAATTAGTGGTGGTGAAAGTGCAAAACGTACTGAAGTTCGGCAATCCAGATCCTCCACTTCATCTGGCATTAGCAGCAGGACCACCACCACCAGTATCGCCGCCTCCTCCGGCCCCCAAAGACATTTCAAGTCTGCAGTTTGGGACTTCTTTAGTGTTTGCCCAAAAAAGGAAAACGTAGCCATTTGTAGCATTTCTAAGCTTCGAGTTAGTCGTGGTAAGTTTGGTACCAACTATGGTACCGGAGGCCAGAGAGGTCATCTTGAGAGACAGCACGCTGTCCAATGGTTTGAGCACCTACAGGCGATCAAGGAAGCCCAAATTGCACGAAATGAAAACGTTGATGTTTCATCTGATGATGACAAGGAGGAAAAAGACGTGTCAAACACTTCACTTACACCCAGTACCCCTGTCAGCAGCACACCACATGTGAGCCACACTAAGAGTGTGGGAGAGAGTGAGACACCAATGCGAAAAAGTTCATCAGCGAGCGTAACTGGGTCAAAGATATCATCATCATCATCCCCTAAATCCTTGGTCCAGGGCAACATTAAAAAGATGTTGTTTACAGAAGCGCAATATGAACGCAACCACCCACTGACGCGTCTGTATAACACTAAGCTGGCTAAAATGTTAGCTCTGGACCTTCTCCCTTTTTCTTTTGTAGAAGGGGTTGGTTTTCTAGAATTAGTGGCAGCGCTCTGCCCTAAATGGAAGGTTCTCAGCCGGTTCTATTTTGCCCGAGTTGCGGTTCCAGCACTTCATGAAGATGTTCTGGAGGTGATTGGGGCAGCTTTGCAGAAGAGTGCTGTTCACACTATACATCTGACAACAGACATGTGGACCAGTGGCGCAGGCGCTGATTACATGTGCATCACTGCACACTGGGTCTCTTTTTCAGGGGCTAAAGCAAAGCTAAACACAGGTGTTGACCCGGACATTGTTTTTAAAGCTGCTCGGAAACATGCAACACTAGCCATGTTTGGTTTGGAGAAACGTCACACAGCAGAAAACATTTTGGATGTCTTTAACATAAAGGTCCTTAACTGGCTGTCCCCAAAAAAATGCCAGGTTGGTTATGTTTCCACGGACAATGGCGCCAATATAGTTAAGGCCATGAGGCTGGGTGAGTATTTCAGAGTGCCGTGTTTGGCGCACTGTATAAACCTGGTTGTCCAAAAATTCTTGGGTAATAAAGACAGTGCAGCGTACAGTGTATTGGACACCCGCCGAAAAATGTGCAACCATTTCAGCCATTCTTTTAAGGCCCGGAAGCAGCTGAGGAGCCTGCTATATCAACGTCAAATGCCAGTGAAAGCACTCATCCAGGAGGTGGTAACACATTGGAACTCAACCTTCTACATGCTTGAGCGTCTGTATGAGCAGTATACGGTACTCGATCACTATTTCTTAACAGAGGGTACAGCTCAGAAGGAGGACCTGAGGATGGGTGCGGCGCAATGGAACATAGTTAAAAGCCTGACACACATGCTTCGTCCTTTTGAGTTCTTCACGCGTGCAGTCAGCAAGGAGGACTGTAATTTGGGAAAAGCTATCCCATTGTTGTACATGCTGGAGCACCAACTGAAGGAGGTGTGTTCTGTGTTTGAAAAAGATGTAAAAAACCAAGACTCTTTTGTTCTGGCTGAGAAATTATTAGAGCTCCTACAAGGTGATGAACGTCTTCAAATGATCCACACAGAACAGCATTACATTTGTGCTACTATTCTGGATCCACGCTACAAAAAGGCGCTGGCAGGCCAAGCATTCTTTCCTTTTGATGATGAACATGTTCCAAAGTACAAACGTTGGCTAGCCTTGTCAGCCAAGAGGTTTGAAAGAGGAACGGCAGAAAATTGAAGGAAAAGGCAGTACATCAGCATCAGCAGGCCATCCCCAGTCAAAACAATCCACTTCTGCACCTGTGGCTGTGGCACAAGTGACCTCTCAGCCGTTAAAGACACCGGCAACCGGATCATCTGCACCAGACACAACAGAAACATTGGAGGCTGAAGAGGATTGGCTAGCTCGGCTTGGGTTTGGTTCTCAAAAGGTCACAGGCACAGCAACAGCTAAGCAAAGTGGAGGAACCTTGGATGAGGACCTTGAGTCGATGGTGAAGGACTATCTGAATGACTCAACAGAGGTCTATGTTAATGCTGACCCATTGGCGTATTGGCATGGGAAAAAAGAATTGTGGCCACAGCTCACCAACCTGGCTTTAAACTACTTGTCTTGCCCACTCGCAAGCGTGTCTTCTGAACGTGTTTTCAGTGCTGCTGGTGGCATTGTAACTTCCAAACGGAGCCGCCTCTCGCCCAAAAATGTGGAGAGGTTAACAATGATCAAGATGAATCAGCACCTCATACCACCAGATTTCAGAGTACGAGAAAGCGCGCCGGATGAAGACGAGGTGGCCAGCAACATAGATGAGGGAATTTCTACTCTGTCAGGTGACACTGAGCTCACCCTGCCTGAATTCGCAGAGTATGATGACGAACCCTTATTCTTATTCCTGCACCGAGACCAGGAAGACCGTCATCCAGGCCCTCGTCACTAGCCGATTGGACTACGGCAATGCCCTCTACGCCGGTACCACCGCCAAGCTCCAGAAGAGACTCCAGCGGATCCAGAACGCCTCAGCCAGACTCATCCTCGACATCCCATGAACCAGCCACATCTCCGGACATCTGAGAGACCTTCACTGGCTCCCCGTCAACAAAAGAATCACCTTCCGCCTCCTCACCCATGCACACAAAGCCCTACACGACCAAGGCCCGAGCTACCTCAACAGCCGGATCAACTTCTACGCTCCCAAACGCCACCTCCGATCAGCCAACCACGCCCTCGCCGCCGTCCCCCGCATCCGAAGAGCGACTACAGGAGGAAGGTCCTTCTCCTACCTGGCCGCCAAGACCTGGAACTCCCTCCCGACCGACCTGCGCCTGACCCAAGACCACCTCTCCTTCAGGAAGAAGCTGAAGACCTGGCTGTTCGAGCAGTAGCGGCACCCCCCCTCCCCCAGCGCCTTGAGACCCTACGGGTATGTAGCGCGCTCTATAAGTGTCATGATTGAGTGACCGTGATACCGAGCCCTGAAAATGAGACAACGAATCAATAACTTTCTTTTTCGTCCTTATTCGCTTTTATTCCTGTGTGTCTGTCTTTCTTTGTTGTGCACAGTTAATATAATTCAAACTTTAATCAGATAATCACAAAAACAAGCCCATCAGCAGAACTGTCTTCACTTGTTTGCTAATTGATTTGAAGGTGCCGCAGTCTGCATTCCTCAGGTTCACAAGTTCAGAAGAACATGCTCCTCTATCCTCCTCCTCCAGACTCCTATTTCCATCAAAGCAGAGGGCTGGTTTACGCCCAATGAGGAAAGACTCAGCACTTGTGGGGGTGTTGTTCTACCTCTTTGCAGGTGAGTTGACGGCTCTGGGGCCATTGCTGGGAAGCTCTAAAAGTGGTTTGGACCAAATCCGAGGCACACATTTTTTTTGTGTTTTTGCTGACTTGCTTGCCTTTGAGGTGCTCTTAGGGGGGTTCCGTCTGTTTGTGGGTGAGTTTTGGGGTCTGTCAGCACTGCTGGGACACTCTAATCTTGATTGCATTTGCTTTTCAGGAAATCCGTGGTGGCAACCCCGACTTATGGCCTAGCTACGCAGCGCGTTTGGACCGAAGGCCGAGAAATTTTGTAAGTAGGAGATGTTGCTTTTGGCCTGTTTGGGGGTGTTATGCTTTTTGGCGGGTGGGTTGGCGGGTCTTTGGCCATTCCTGGGAAGGTCTAATACCGGGTGGAAGTGGTTGGGACAAAATCCAGGACGATTTTTTTTTTGCTATTTCTGACATTTTGCTCAATGTAGCGTTTTCGGGGGCCGGTTTGGGGGGCTTCCTGGTGTTTGTGGGTGGGTTTCGGGGTCTGGGAGCACTGCTGGCTATGGATACTTTACATTGCAAGAGGTTTGAAGCAAATCCATGGTGGCAGAGGGGAGTTAGGGCCTGGCTGCAGAGCGTGCGCGCAGTGATTTGGGAAATTTGGGAAAAAATGACTAAGTCCCCATTTTTGTACTTTTGCTCTTTGGCTGTTTGGGGGTCTTCTACTCGTTTTCTCTTGGGTTGACGGCTCTGGGGCCATTGTTGGGAAGCTCTAATACCGGATAAAAGTGGTTTGGACCAAATCCGAGGCGCAAATTTTTTAGTGTTTTTGCTGACTTGCTTGCCTTTGAGGTGCTCTTAGGGGGGGTTCCGTCTGTTTGTAGGTGAGTTTCGGGGTCTGTCAGCACTGCTGGGACACTCTAATCTTGATTGCATTTGCTTTTCAGGAAATCCGTGGTGGCAACCCCGACTTATGACCTAGCTACGCAGCGCGTTTGGACCGAAGGCAGAGAAATATTGTAAGTAGGAGATGTTGCTTTTGGCCTGTTTGGGGGTGTTATGCTTTTTGGCGGGTGGGTTGGCGGGGCTTGGGCCATTCCTGGGAAGGTCTAATACCGGGTGGAAGTGGTTGGGACAAAATCCAGGCCGATTTTTTTTTTGCTATTTCTGACATTTTGCTCAATGTAGCGTTTTCGGGGGCCGGTTTGAGGGGCTTCCTGGTGTTTGTGGGTGGGTTTCGGGGTCTGGGAGCACTGCTGGCTATGGATACATTACATTGCAAGAGGTTTGAAGCAAATCCATTGTGGCAGAGGGGAGTTAGGGCCTAGCTGCAGAGCGCGCGCGGAGTGATTTGGGAAATTTGGGAAAAAATGACTAAGTCCCCATTTTTGTACTTTTGCTCTTTGGCTGTTTGGGGGTCTTCTACTCGTTTTCTCTTGGGTTGACGGCTCTGGGGCCATTGTTGGGAAGCTCTAATACCGGATAAAAGTGGTTTGGACCAAATCCGAGGCGCAAATTTTTTAGTGTTTTTGCTGACTTGCTTGCCTTTGAGGTGCTCTTAGGGGGGGTTCCGTCTGTTTTTGGGTGAGTTTCGGGGTCTGTCAGCACTGCTGGGACACTCTAATCTTGATTGCATTTGCTTTTCAGGAAATCCATGGTGGCAACCCCGACTTATGGCCTAGCTACGCAGCGCGTTTGGACCGAAGGCCGAGAAATATTGTAAGTAGGAGATGTTGCTTTTGGCCTGTTTGGGGGTGTTATGCTTTTTGGCGGGTGGGTTGGCGGGTCTTGGGCCATTCCTGGGAAGGTCTAATACCGGGTGGAAGTGGTTGGGACAAAATCCAGGCCGATTTTTTTTTTGCTATTTCTGACATTTTGCTCAATGTAGCGTTTTCGGGGGCCGGTTTGGGGGGCTTCCTGGTGTTTGTGGGTGGGTTTCGGGGTCTGGGAGCACTGCTGGCTATGGATAATTTACATTGCAAGAGGTTTGAAGCAAATCCATGGTGGCAGAGGGGAGTTAGGGCCTGGCTGCAGAGCGTGCGCGCAGTGATTTGGGAAATTTGGGAAAAAATGACTAAGTCCCCATTTTTGTACTTTTGCTCTTTGGCTGTTTGGGGGTCTTCTACTCGTTTTCTCTTGGGTTGACGGCTCTGGGGCCATTGTTGGGAAGCTCTAATACCGGATAAAAGTGGTTTGGACCAAATCCGAGGCGCAAATTTTTTAGTGTTTTTGCTGACTTGCTTGCCTTTGAGGTGCTCTTAGGGGGGGTTCCGTCTGTTTGTGGGTGAGTTTCGGGGTCTGTCAGCACTGCTGGGACACTCTAATCTTGATTGCATTTGCTTTTCAGGAAATCCGTGGTGGCAACCCCGACTTATGGCCTAGCTACGCAGCGCGTTTGGACCGAAGGCCGAGAAATATTGTAAGTAGGAGATGTTGCTTTTGGCCTGTTTAGGGGTGTTATGCTTTTTGGCGGGTGGGTTGGCGGGTCTTGGGCCATTCCTGGGAAGGTCTAATACCAGGTGGAAGTGGTTGGGACAAAATCCACGCCGAAAAGCCTTTTGGCACTTTTTGTAACTTAGGATTCGTTAGCCCTAGCAGCAGGATTGCATGTGTTTCGGGGTGTTGTACATTTTTGCAACTGAGTTCTGGGGTCTTAGAGCACTCGTGAGAATGTGTAATTTTGGTTGCAAGTCATTTGAAGAAAATCCTGGGTGGGAAAGGGGGGATTTGGCATAGTTAAAGAAAGCCTTTGCCACTACTCTTAACTTAGGGTTCGTTAGGGTTAGCAGTATTTCTATTGCATGTGTTTGGGTGGGGGGGTTTTCGAGTCTTGGAGCGATGCTGGCTATGGATACTTTTACTTGGTTGCTTGCAAGTGGTTTGAATGCAATCCATGGTTGGTAAGGGGGTATTTGGGCCTACTTTTACTTTCAAAGTACGTTTTGTCACCAGTTTTCTGCTAGGCCTTGTTTTTTCCGATTTTATTGGGGGTCTTCTACATTTTAGCGACTGGCTTTAGTAAGGGTCTTGGTGGGAGCACTGCTGGGAAGATCTAATTTTGTTCTAAAACACAGTTTACAGTACACCTAGCTTGAGGGGAAAGATCCTCTACATTAATTTGCCCATACTTATTTATCCTTCAAAAGGTGACTCAGACAGAGTACGCACTGTCAAAAATACTGTACTGTCTACTAGAAAAGCAAAGTGTGACTTTTTGCACTCCACAGCCTACATACCTTATATTTATTTATCAGTGGTGTTGTAATATTATATCACTTCCTGTTTTTCGTTGAATAATTACAGGCCGGGTTTCAGTCTGTGCAATGGGGAAAAAAGGATGGAGTCAGGCTTTACATTAGCGAGCCGCAATTCAGCATCCGCCAGGCAGGCAGTGGACAGGGCGTCTTCTGGTCAACAACATTGATGGACGAAGCGTGAGATGGAATGGAGGAGTGCCGCTAATAAGAGGATTTTTTTTCTGCATGCAACTTACTTACCAAATTCAACAGGACAACTACAACAACATACAGATACAGTATCCATTGTGTTTTTCTATGACTGTGACTGCATTTCTTGGATCTCTCTCTGCTTCTAAATTGATCCCTTAACACATCACTTAGTCCACTCCACTATCACATCTGCACCACACATAGTCATTTGTAAGTGCTCCTACGTAATTCGCAAGTCGCAGCACGCCCCAGCCCGTAGAGGACTGGGATGGCCCCAATGATGAAGCATGTCACCAAGGGGCAACCCTGGTGAGTGAGGGGACACCTAGAAAAAGAGCAATTTCTCCTTTTCTATCTACTACACCTTCCAGAACAACCCCATTGAGTGTTGTGAATGGATTTATAGTGACCAGCAAGGCTCTCAGGTATCTGGCAACAGAGACCTTATGTTGAATATAGTTATCAATAATTCCACACACGCCCTGTACTGTCGCATTCTTTCTTCCACAGTTGTCGAAAGTACTACTGACTTTTCACTGACATGCATGCAGTAGTGCATGCACTTTCAAATATTGATGGATAGGTTTGTACCCAAAGATTTGTTTATGTTCAATTGTTTGTCCATGATGTGCTTTTTTTACAGGGTGTCTTCTGGTGGTGACCAACATCGATGGACGAAGCGTCAGCTGCAATGGAGGAGTGCCGCTAATAAGAGGATTTTTTTTCTGCATGCAACTTACTTACCAAATTCAACAGGACAACTACAACAACATACAGTTACAGTATCCATTGTGTTTTTCTAGGACTGTGACTGCATTTCTTGGATCTCTCTCTGCTTCTAAATTGATCCTTTAACACATCAATTAGTCCACTCCACTATCACATCTGCACCACACATAGTCATTTGTAAGTGCTCCTACGTAATTCGCAAGTCGCAGCACGCCCCAGCCCGTAGAGGACTAGGATGGCCCCAATGATGAAGCATGTCACCAAGGGGCAACCCTGGTGAGTGAGGGGACACCTAGAAAAAGAGCAATTTCTCCTTTTCTATCTACTACACCTTCCAGAACAACCCCATTGAGTGTTGTGAATGGATTTATAGTGACCAGCAAGGCTCTCAGGTATCTGGCAACAGAGACCTTATGTTGAATATAGTTATCAATAATTCCACACACGCCCTGTACTGTCGCATTCTTTCTTCCACAGTTGTCGAAAGTACTACTGACTTTTCACTGACATGCATGCAGTAGTGCATGCACTTTCAAAGATTGATGGATAGGTTTGTACCCAAAGATTTGTTTATGTTCAATTGTTTGTCCATGATGTGATTTTTTTACAGGGTGTCTTCTGGTGGTGACCAACATCGATGGACGAAGCGTCAGCTGCAATGGAGGAGTGCCGCTAATAAGAGGATTTTTTTTCTGCATGCAACTTACTTACCAAATTCAACAGGACAACTACAACAACATACAGTTACAGTATCCATTGTGTTTTTCTAGGACTGTGACTGCATTTCTTGGATCTCTCTCTGCTTCTAAATTGATCCTTTAACACATCAATTAGTCCACTCCACTATCACATCTGCACCACACATAGTCATTTGTAAGTGCTCCTACGTAATTCGCAAGTCGCAGCACGCCCCAGCCCGTAGAGGACTGGGATGGCCCCAATGATGAAGCATGTCACCAAGGGGCAACCCTGGTGAGTGAGGGGACACCTAGAAAAAGAGCAATTTCTCCTTTTCTATCTACTACACCTTCCAGAACAACCCCATTGAGTGTTGTGAATGGATTTATAGTGACCAGCAAGGCTCTCAGGTATCTGGCAACAGAGACCTTATGTTGAATATAGTTATCAATAATTCCACACACGCCCTGTACTGTCGCATTCTTTCTTCCACAGTTGTCGAAAGTACTACTGACTTTTCACTGACATGCATGCAGTAGTGCATGCACTTTCAAAGATTGATGGATAGGTTTGTACCCAAAGATTTGTTTATGTTCAATTGTTTGTCCATGATGTGATTTTTTTACAGGGTGTCTTCTGGTGGTGACCAACATCGATGGACGAAGCGTCAGCTGCAATGGAGGAGTGCCGCTAATAAGAGGATTTTTTTTCTGCATGCAACTTACTTACCAAATTCAACAGGACAACTACAACAACATACAGTTACAGTATCCATTGTGTTTTTCTAGGACTGTGACTGCATTTCTTGGATCTCTCTCTGCTTCTAAATTGATCCTTTAACACATCAATTAGTCCACTCCACTATCACATCTGCACCACACATAGTCATTTGTAAGTGCTCATACGTAATTCGCAAGTCGCAGCACGCCCCAGCCGTAGAGGACTGGGATGGCCCCAATGATGAAGCATGTCACCAAGGGGCAACCCTGGTGAGTGAGGGGACACCTAGAAAAAGAGCAATTTCTCCTTTTCTATCTACTACACCTTCCAGAACAACCCCATTGAGTGTTGTGAATGGATTTATAGTGACCAGCAAGGCTCTCAGGTATCTGGCAACAGAGACCTTATGTTGAATATAGTTATCAATAATTCCACACACGCCCTGTACTGTCGCATTCTTTCTTCCACAGTTGTCGAAAGTACTACTGACTTTTCACTGACATGCATGCAGGAGTGCATGCACTTTCAAAGATTGATGAATAGGTTTGTAAAAAAAGATTTGTTTATGTTCACAATTGTTTGTCCATGCTGTGCTTTTTTTTCTTGTCTCACAAAACCTTTCCCAAAAACCCCCGTACCCATCCATTTTTCAAACCCTCACCCTCTTCCCCCGGGCTGTGTGGTTTTGATTGATGTGTGACTAAATTACAGCAATAAATCCACACACTTGCTGGGGAGGATAAGGTGATACCAACAGGCTGGTGAAGAAATCCGAGTATATATTCTTACTCTGCTTGACAAAGACCCATGACTAATGTCAAAGAACTTCAACCGAATTAGTAGTTATACTTTACCATTTATTAGGCTACAATGTGGCACTGTTCTAGTGTACTGTCACCTGCTATATTCTCTATTGTACCGTTGTATTGCTCAGGAGGACAAACCAGATTTCATTTTCTTTTTTTTCATAGGCATGCAACTGCCACTGTGTCACACCAATAGTACCACCGCTATGAGGAAATTTTATCCGCCCAGGATTGCCAACCTTATTCGCTGTTTCCCGTGGAGCCAGCCCTGGGCCTAGCCCTACTTGCAAACAGAAATTACAGGTAAGATAGGCGTTTGGTTGGAGGTAGTATAATGGAGTATTAGGAGAGACGAGAGATTGACGGTAGTACTACTAAAGTCACAGGACTAGTCAGGAAAACAAACTTACTGTTAAACCCCCACCCACCAGACTCAAAAGCTGTAAAAAACAGGTATGGTCAGATAAAGTTAAAAAAATTATATTTTTATAGCCCTAACAAAATAATCTCCCGCAAGACCCTCCCTAACCCCAACGATTGTGCTTCAAAAGTCCCCAAAAAACCCAACACCCAATTCCCACCCCCCAAAAGTCTCTAAAAAAGGGGCAAGGGACACTATGGCAGGGTGCTGTTGCCTTTAGCAGCCAGGGCATCATGCTCCTTGCGGAGGGTGGCAAGTTCGAAGCGGAGGCCCTCCACCAAACTCTTATAGTTCAGGACCTCCTGCTCCAGGTAGGACAGTCTGAGGGATAAGCGGCGCCGGTGTGCCTTGCAAATACTGTGGGGGGCAGCTGCTGTCTTTGTTGCTTGGCGTTGGCGTTGGGCTTTGGTAGCGGGGCTCCGTACCGCTGGAGCACTGCGCTGCCTGGCAGCCCGCACGGAGGAGGATGCAGCTGTCCCCGTGGACGTTGTTGTTGTACCAGACTGCGTCTCCTCCTCCTCCAGGGCCACCAGCTGCCGATATTCAGCGACAGTGGCATCCAGCCTCCGTTGCCGGGCCATTCGAGCCAGCTCCTTCCTCCTTGATGGTGTCTTGGATTTGGAAGGAGCAACTACATGAAGAAAGAAAGACATAGTCTGTAACCAATGCTCCTTAAGATTAACACAAAATGATTGAGCAGAAAGTTGTCACAGTACAAGTAGCAAATTGAAAGCACAGTACATAACTATTGAGGACAGTCTCTATGTAACCTCCGACTTCTTCATCCTTGCTCTAACATTAGTGGGAGTTTAAGGGACAAATTCTACAAGCACTATGGACTTCCATTACAGTCGACTATGACAGTACACCAGTCTTATTCCTCTTCTCTCTTGTTTAGGAAAATTGGTACGTTATCTTATGCAAGCCGGCATAATGGCAGCGCAGTGAACTTTCACCCGAGAAAAACAGACGCACACCATGGTGAGTGAGACAGACTTGCGTTACTATACCGGTCCAGTACATGCAGGTGGTGAAGCTCTTACTTTTCTATTACGGGTGGCACTGAGAATACTCTGTTAAAAGGGCTACTGCTTAATTAATTTAGCTTTCACCCTATAGTGCAAATGAGTATTAGAAAAGGAAAATAAAGAAGCTAAATAATCTGATTATCTATCACTTCACATGGGATGTATTTGATGACATATGGGATGACTTTAGGTGCTTTGCTTATTATGGAGTGAACAGTGATACCCCCACACATGAATGACGTACTACTACTAAACTAAAGTTATTAAGAGAGGTAGGGAGTGTCCACCGTAATAACCGGATATATGCTGTGCTTGCAGTTGCAATACAAACTACTGCTACTATTCATGGTAGTATTTGGACAAAATTTCAACTTCTTTTCCTTGCCTTTCCTACACTGGAACGGATGTGCGGGTGCGGTGTTACATGCTCTTCAAAGTAACACTTAGTTCATCCAGTGACCGTCTACCCTCTCTAGATACACATATGCTATCTAAGAGTCAGATAGTACCATGAATGATCCAGGCATCCATCCATTCAAAGTATATGCACACATACAGTTTATGTTTCACCCACCCAGGCTGTTCTCCTTACACCCATCCTTGCTTCATCATTCACCCAGCCATGCACCATACCATATTCTTTCCTTCCCAGCCACCTCGGGGAACAAGCAAACACATATCATTCTTCTTTGCCAGTCATCATTACATTTCTCGTCCTTCCTCACTTACTTACACCCTTCTTTCACTTTTCGTTCAGCCCTTCCATCAAGTTCACCTCAGATCTGATTGGGATTCTTCTCGCCAAAAACTTCACAGCTAAGTCAAAGTACATTTAGAGGAGCCTAAAACCTGGTTTATTTACATTATACACCCGTGCAGAAAGCACACTCTGCAGTCTTCAATCTCAAATGAGTAAGGAATGTATAGCTTACCTCTGCCCGCCACCACCGTGTCATCCCCCACAGATTTGTCCAGCACTTGCACCGCCTCCTCCCCAGAGTTGTCCTCCTCGTCCAATGCCACCACCACCTCGACGCTGGCCCCGCCTCCAGATGTTCCACCTACAAAGTACATTTAATAATGTTAGAATACACCACTCACTACTATATAATATTTGGTCTAGGAGGAAGAAAGAAATGTGAAAAAAACTGTATACAATTTAATAATTTGTGACTGTCTACTGTAAAGTAAAAATGTCCCTTTTTCCATGGAAGGCTGTTGTCTTGCTGCACTTTTTGGCACAACTGATGAATGCTTGCTTTTTATTTTTAACACGCACCACTTTTTCTCCTAACAGACAGAAGCTTGACTTCTAAGAACACGAGCAGGATCAAGTTCAAACCAGGTGAGAGTTTGGCTCGACCACAAGAAATGTGTCCAATTAATCGTCAGCACTAAGCACTTTTCCATTTCCAGTTAAACGTTTACTTTTATGACAAACTTGATTTCAATAAATGTGTTTACTTTTAATAAAGCTTTTAAACTCAAATAGACTCTGTGGTTTTTGGTCCTCCAGACTAGAGTGGATGAGCTAAAGGTTTTGGAAGTTTTGCAAGCATGAGTCCGTGCCTCCGCCATCGGTGACTTTGGGAGCTAAATGACTCTGCCACACTATCTAGTCAGTAAGGAGATTGGGGGTTCAACTACAAAGTCTGTTATCACTGAGGTATGTGGAAAGTCTAACAGCACCTATTATAATTGATAAGCTAAGCAATGCATTTTTTAGTGTCCATAGTTCTGTTTGTGCAGATTTGTCCAGGCAACAGTAGTAGAATGGATTATCCTCCTATCCATACTAAAAGTAAAGTAGTATATTATTCTTTCTTGGTGGTCATTCACCTTTTTATTGTTGGCAATTGTCAAAGCATAAACATTTAGAATACTTGAAAAGACATTATGGACAATCCCAGAGGACTGCACTCAGTGCATAGAGCTATTGCTGACTAGAATGGGAGTCCAATGGAAATGCCATATGTGCAATCTTAGTTAGCTACACAGACAGACTAATAAGAATAATCTAGTAATACTACATGGAGTCTTAGTCGAGGCAGGATAAGAATTTAGATCCTGTCTACAAGAAGATCAAAGACGATTTAGAAAAAATCGAATGAGGAACGCTAGGAAAAAATAAGTACTCTATATCAAAATTAAAACTTACTGGGGCCAGCAAAGGAGCCCTCGCCTGCCCGGTCCTGGCCTGCATCGTCAACAGCACCCTCCTCCTCCTCCTGTGTCCTCCTCTTGCCCCAGAAAAACAGAAAACATGGATGATATTTGTTAACCAAATCAAACATTTCAAAAGTACTAACAAAATATTTTTGCGAAATAGCATATAGACAACTACTCCACGGGATATATTATTGACCAATCTCATGTGGTCGACTACGTTATTACTTAGTATTGCTTCATTTGCGGACCGTCGAATTGGAAATTACCTTATGTAACTCACTAAACAAAGTACTAAAAAGGTTTGCCTAGGATTGGCAGGCAGCAGTCCGCAGCACGCGAAGTGACAGCCAAAGTCCATCGTGATTGAAGATCAGCGACAACACTAAAGTTTCCTACTACATTAACCAGTCATTAAAATACTCAAACTATTAATCCACCACCACTATTTCTTCTTATCGCCATGTGTACAAAGGAAGGACTGGACTTGAGTCTGTAGGGGCTGATTTAGAAGCCCCTTGCGGCTCTTTTGCTCCATTGTTGCGTGACTTTTGTGACGCAGCGACAGCACAAAAGAGGCGCAATGGTGCGGCATATATTAACAACGTGACGCATATGGGAGATGCATCACGTTGTAAAGCCCTGCGCCAATAGGGGGCGTTCCGGCGCAAGGGAGGGCGTTCCTGCGCAGGAACGCATCCTAAAAGTGGCTGAGGGAAATCTACAAGATTTCAATCAGTCACTTTGAGGACAATGATGCGTGACTCAAACCCTGCGCCTGCTTGAAGCAGACGTACGGCTTGATGCAGCATTGGGGAGATAGGGCACCCCAGAGCATTGATGGAGCTGCACCATCGTTGCGACGCAACTCCAGCAATGCGCCGCCTTTACGGCACAGATGCGTAACGCTTTGGTGACGTTTTGGGCCCATGGTGCGCCGCATTGTAAACACGGCTCACCATGGGTGATGGTGGCGTGACGCACAATTACTGGCGCATCCCTGCTACTTTGCAGGGATGCGCCGGTAATTACAAATCTGAACCTTAGTGTGTAGCATTACGCAGTTCTTTAAACTACACTCATACATAATTTCAGAGGCCAATAAAATGAACACAAAATCGAAAACAAATAAGCATAGTAGCAACACTACTGAGAAGAAGGAGAGCAGTGTACCTGAAATGCACAGAAGATTTTGAAATATAATTTACCTACAATGTAATGAGCAGCATTATTGCTCTTGGTAAAAAACAAAAATTTGCAAAATAATAACACAGCAGGAGAAAACATAGTAGTAAAGAAATAGCTACTACTACTCACCAAGCCCGGGGATCTCAAGGCCAAGGAGGTCGAGCAGATCTCGCTCACGGGTCAGGACATCCGTCCAGCGGTGGGTGGCCTGATTGTAGGTGCGCCAGACCCGAGAGTGGTGGTAAATGGCCTGGCACACCTTCTCCCACCGCTTCCGGCGCTCCCGGACCCCGTACCCGGCACTGATCTTGCCGCCTCCCATGATGGTCCTGGGGAGGCGGCGCTGAACATAAAAAATGAGTTGGCCCACCTCCTCCGGGGTAAAGATCTCCCTGGGTACGCCCTCCTACCCCCTCAAACGCCCGCACGGGAGCCGGACACGGGGTCCGGGACCCTTCCCCTTCTCGGGATGCTTCCCGGCTCCCTTCACCATGGTCTGGGCGGAAAGGAATAAATAAAATAAAATAGGGAAGAGAAGAAAAGAAAAGAGTTTAAAAAAGTAGTTTAAAATTAACCAAAAGTAGCAGTTAACACAAAAATATAGGGCTAGAAAAATAGAGGGATAGATAATAAGTAAAATAGATAAAAAAAAACTACAAACAAGCAAAGGATGGCAGAGATTTAGAGAGGATACAAAGACCATGCCCAGAACCATAGCAATGAATGAGAAACAAGATGGCCGCGCCTGTTTACGACCGCGCGGGTAAGTTCGCGCGAGATTTTCCTTGCGAACAAGCGCGAAACTGTACTGGCAAGCCGCAGACTTTGCGAGATTACACTTCACGCCCGGAAACGGAAATACGTCAGGCAAACAAGATGGCCGCGCCCTTGAACGACCGCGAGGGTAACTTCGCGCCTTGCGCTACGAGCGGCTCGCAAAAACGCACAAAACCTTGCCATTTAACACACCGCAAAAAAACAAATTGCATATTCGCACACATTTACGGCTTCTGAATCCGATCTCGCGCGTGTTTGCGCCCCGCGAATCCCGCGAAATTGCAGAAAAACGAGTTTTTCAAAACTGAAAGCACTCGGCAGGGGCAAGAGTTCAAACTCATCATTAGTAACAATTCCCTGTAGTGCTTCCTGACTGGGGCCCCTCCAGAATTCAGTTGCTAGTTGCAACAATTGTATGACCCTGCTCTGACCCTCACAGCAGGCTCATAGAATAGCTACAAGTAGGCCACAAAGGTCCTGGGGAAAAAAAATGCACTGCAACAGAAAGCAAAATTACAGATAAGGAAGCAGGTGCCAGACTGGAATTTTAAAACAGCGACACATTAATAAACTAACCCCAAATTAATTCATGTCAGTTGAAGCAGGGCTGGTGTGCTTGCTTTTCCCCCCATAATCTACAGTGATGATGAACCAGAGGGTGGCATTGATGTAACAGAGGGTTGCAGTGGTGAAACAGAGGGTGCTGGGAACCTGTGATGATGAACCAGACGTAGAAACAACATAATCGCGACCGTTGCGTGCCGAAATGTAAGTTCGCAATTGCGAACTGGTACGAAAGCCTCGCGAACTGGCAGAAATCCTTGCGAACACAAAAAAAAAAATCCGCAAATTCGCTAGAATTCGCGGATTTTGCGGATTGCGAGTTCGCAAATCCGCAAAATTCGCGAACGCGAGATTCGCAAAATTCGCCCAAATCTGTATAGGGTGCACATATAGGTCGACGGCGTTTCGATCCCGCTAAGAAATCATGGGGATCATCATCAGGACAACGGAATGAAGCCTAATAATTATTAGTCTCTATTGCCTCCAGGGCAAGAGCTGGTATGCTCGTGAATGCGAGGAGGGGAGATTGGATGAAGCTGCCCAGTTACGGGGGCTCGTAAAGGACGCGTCAACTTGATCGAGTAATTATAAGGGGGCCCCGGGTCAGTCGGGGTGTGTTACTCCCTGGGATGCAGAAACGTTTTTCCAGAGAAACTGGGCAGCAATTACCTGGGGAAAGACAATTATACGCTTACACCAACAAATTACTATTTTCTGGGGAAATATATTGATTTCTTGTATTGCAAATATTTGATCAGCAGAAATGTTTGTAAATAGGTGAAATTTGTTCATCAAATTTAAGAAGTGGGAGGAGAATAAAGATAGTTTTGCACCTACCTCCTATTAATGCATATTTTCCTTCTGTCAGATCCTACTGCACTCATCATCAGTAATGAAAGACAAATATATGTATAGCTGTCCAGTGATAGTTCCAATGCTGATCTAACAGTTGATTCTCAAGGAAGCAAACAAGTATGAATCTGAATCTGGTTATGCAGCTACCTGTTTTTGGACTTGTGTATTGATGTAATACCTCACCTTCAATAAATAATCTCATCTCTGCTCCTGTGAACCTTCCTCACCCCTTTCTCTTCTCTCAGGGGAGCTGCCTTGGCAGTCAATATTGCTCGTATTTCCCAGATCATCATGGTTTTCATCTATATCTGGATAAAGAAGCTGCACGTTGAGACCTGGGGAGGTACTGTATAGTTCACTTGGGGACACATTGTGGCTAGCTATACCGGGCTCATCAGTGATTGTTTGTGAATGGTGGGAACATGGGTGTTGAAGGCAGTGTGCATTTTAATACATTGATAAATTGATTAAAAAACAGTATATTACTTCATGTTTCAAGGCGACAGTCCTGCATAAGTACCCGAGGCCCCTTCCATTGAGTTACGAGCCAGTTTCACCTTCGTGGCACTTTCTGTAATATCATCCCAAGAGGTCATACTTTCTAAAATGGCACAGCACCCCTGTCTGTTACAGGCATTCCTTTAATGGGGGGCACCAGGCACAGACTAGGATAGTGTGCCATATTACGTAAATAAACAATGTGGGAATCCCCAATTCAGAATTACATTTACCTCTGTACTGGGTGCCCTGCAACAGTGAAAGCCAGGCCTGCAGTAGAATAATCATGTCCATCTTTCAATGCAGCAATACCTGCGACAAAAGGAGGAGTGAGAATGGGTGTGTGCACAGATGGGTGTGGTGTGAGACTATCCATGCCTGTTAAAAGGTTTCTGTGGGGAGCACATTTACTCTACACATGTTCATAAGCGCTCTACAAACTCAACTTGAATCATGTTCTAAATTTAACACTCCTAGATGAATGTTTTGCCTGTTTCTGACCAGCTAGGTGCAGAGATAAATATGCTTCACTATTAACTATCATCATATTTTATAGTGTAACTTCAGTACAAAGTCTAAGTTATACACTGAACTAATCATTTTTTGATACTACCTTATACCATCTTAGGAATTAGTAGTGAATGAACAACAATTTTTCTTTTTCTGCCCTCACAGGCTGGTCTTGGGAATGCCTTCAGAACTGGGGCCCAATCACTACATTGGCTTTTCCCAGCATTCTTACAGTGTGTTTTGAATGGAGCATCTACGAAATTGGGACTGTACTTACAGGTGAAAAAAAAAAACTTTTATGACTTTACCTGTTCAATAATTTGCATTTTGCGCTTTTTTTTCTAGTGTGTACTCTTATATTTGCCCATGGAAGCACAGTTAAGCTCCCTTCCTTTCAGAAGCAGATTAGCTTACATTTCAAAAAGGTAGGTATATATGTGGAAGAGTCAGTCTCACTCTCAGAGGATGACTTTGCCACACATAGAGAAGCACTAACAATCAACAGATGCTGTGGTGATGCTTGCTTGATGAAGGCGCACCAACTTTGATCTCATGCTCGGTCAGCATGGAAAAAATACTTTACTGCCCAAAATACCCACAGAAAGGACTCAATCTTGATAGTGCATGGCTTTTCCAATTTTCAGTTATGACTCTATGCTTACAGATAGTTACTGCAATCTGTTCTAAAGTAATGGAAGGGAGGGTGGGATCTGATTTAGAAATGTCACCAACCTACTGAGGAAAGGGTCAGTCAGGCCAGGTGTATGTAAAACAAGGGCATTCACTCTGACCACTTCCCATGAAAACATGCGCCTTCTAACTCTGCCTCTGCCGCCCGCCTTATATTTCCAGCCACTAACACTTTCTGGCCAGCTGTAAGCTCCTGTATTCTAAAATCACCACTGACAGCTAGGTGTAAACTCTTATCGTCAGCTGAGATGAAACCTCATGTCATCAAATACAGGCAACATTTCCACGGTTGTAAATGACTGCCCTCTAATTCACCTACTACTTGCTTAGGTAGGGCGTGCTTCTGTGTTCTTGCCATTCAGTAAATCAGTGCCTGTTCTAGGCATGTTCTGTGTTATCTGACATGGCCACTGTTAGCCTAGATGTATCTATGTTATCTAAAACATAACAGCTACACATCTAGGTGTAATCCTTACCTCTGAACTGTTGCTACTTGTCTTTAGAACTGAGTATAAACACTGTACCTCTACAATGTCAGCTACATTATAAAAACCTATTCCTTAAGTTGGCCAACTCCTGTATAGTTTCAGCCAACACGAGAACAAACACATTTTCTGTAATATGACTTCTTCAAACTTAGGAGTCAGTGCAGTAACAATGCAGGGTCGTTAGGTCTTTTGAGCGGAGGCGGAGCGCAGGCTATTCAGGTGTAAGTAGGTCTCTGCTCAGTTCCGCCCCCTTCCCATCCTGCTAGCAGAATGCCCTTTGAGGCACACCCGCTCCTTTTATTGTATGACTGTCTGGGAGGAATTCACAAAGTTTAACTGTCAACTACATTCTGTCATGTGAACCAAGACAGACTGCAGGCACAAAAGACCAAGGGCATAAACATGCCAACGTTTTATCAGACCCATTTAATTGTAATAAAAATACGAAATTACCTTGAAAGAGGGTTTATCATTACTACTTCATAGATACCAAATATGATATGACCGCCTGCTCCCAATTAAGAATATCAGTTTATTAAATGTAATAAGGAATCCTCAATTATCTCATATGGGAGCAGTAGGCCTCACAGTAGTTAAAAACAACTGTAGGAGTTTTTCACTACCAGGACATGAACAACCTACACGTACATGTCCTGCTTTTTAATTAAACAGCACCCTACCAAATTTGCTACCTAGGGCCTACCTTGGGAATGCCTTATATGTAACAAAAGGGGAGTTTAAGGCTTCGGAAAGGGGGTTTAAATGTCAAGTGGACATGCCAGTGTAAAGCTGCACTCGGGTTGCAATGGCAGGCCTAGGACAAATGTTGTAGTGCTACTTAAGTGGATGTAACAGTAAGTGCTGCAGGTCCACTGGTAGCATTTAATTTACAGGCCCTGGGTTTATGGTATACAACTCTATAAGGGACTTACAACCAATTTAACCATGGTCAGGGAAAGAGCAAAAACAATTTAGCACTAGTTAGCAGTTGTCAAGTGCACAGAGTCTTAAGGCCAACAAAAATAAATTGTGAAAAAAGGTGGAAGGTAAAGGTAAAAGGTCTGGGCATACCCTGGCAATATAGGGCGAACAAAGCAAAGACAAGGATATGATGGGCGAAGTGCTGAAGCTTTTTAGACACTCACCACCATTCACAGATCTGGGTTGAATCCATCATCATTCTTTAGCTCACTTTGCCACCTCAGTTCAGATCCAGCCATCTCCTTGTGTTCGCTTTGTTCGCCCTAAGTAGGCAGGGTATGCCCATACATGGGTCACTTGCTCACTTTGCCACTGGATTCAAGCTAGCCTAGCTGATGAAGGATGTTACCTAGAAACCGGTCCCAGGATGCTTGTTTTTGGTTCAGGGAAGACCTGGCTTGGCAGTTCGGGCTGGACTGTTCCCATGAGGCGCAGGGTCAAGACTGATTTTCATATAGCTGGGTCTGAACTGAAGTGGTAAAGTGAGCTAAAGAATGATGATGGATTTAACCAAGATCAGTGACTGGGGATGAGTGTCTGAAAAGTTTCAGTGCTCCGTCCATCATTCCCTTGTGTTTGCTTTGTTGGCCCTATGTAGGCAAGTTATGCCCAGGCTTGGGTCCCTTGCTCACTTTGCCACTGGATTCAAGTTAACCTGACTGATGAAGGGTGTTACCTAGAAACCGTTACCAGGATGCTTGTTTACAGTTCAGGGAAACCTGGCTTGACAGTTCGGGCTGGAATGTTCCCATGAGGCACAGGGTTAAGACTGATTTGCATATAGCTGGGTCTGAACTGAGGGGGCAGAGTGAGCTAAAGAATGATGATAGATTCAATCCAGATCTTTGACTGGGGGAGAGTGTTTGAAATGTTTCAGTGCTCTGTCCATCATCTCCTTGTGTCTCCATTGCTATAAAGGAGAAACAAACTAATAACTATGAGGAAAGAGATAATTTCACTAATGATTTAGGCAGCAGGATAATATACTGTGAGGGGAACTTCACAGGAAGAAGATATGCACCTTCTCATAAATTGAGGTGGCTCAACCATTGTTAAATGTTAATTTAACCTCATCACTGCTAGATAGTTTCCCCTGCTGTGCTGGACAGCAATAAAAACGGGTGTGGTCATGACGAGCTCAGCTCGTCATGAGCACCTGAGAGGTATATGCCATGACGAGCTCATGAGCATGGAAGGGGTTAAGGATGAAACACATCTTGGAACACAGTTTTTGGTATGGTGTGTCTGGTGGAAACTGCCCTGAATGGGGTGAGGTTGGCTGAAGACCTCACCTCTAGTGGTAGTGCCAACTGTAAGTCAGGTTGGTAAGCATGAGGGTGAGTGCAGCAAGGAAGGAGATAGATTTGTATTTTTATGGGGTAATTACATTTCCGGATCTTCCCATCATTGCTAATCTCCACACTACTACAATTTTTGCTCTACTGAAGGTTTTGCTAGTAGGAGGTTTCAATTTTTATTTTATTTATAACTTGGGGTATGTCCATATACTGCTCTTAGAATCAGTAACTGGTTTAAAATGAGGACATTATGTGGGGTATTGAAGATCTGCATTCTTGATGTATTATTGCAGCAACCTCCAATTTCATTCAATAAATGATTGATCAAAATAAGATTCATCTTGATTTTAACAGCTGTAAACTCCTGCAATCTAACACAATCACTGCCAGCTCTTGTGTGAGTGCCTGTCTTCGAAGATGAACACTATTAACCCGAGTTTAAACACGTCTTGTTGCATGTCCCCTGCCACTCAAGGCATAAAAGCATATCTACTAAAAATGTTGTTTTAAATATATTTTTATTTGGGCGAGTTCAATAAAAGGATGACACACAAGCAATCTTGTTGAGATTAACAATATACATAACAGTGTAGAAAGCATGAAAAGAGGGCAGAAAGAATACATTATTTATAAATTAATAAACGAAAATGCCCAAATAATTGATAGAATCAGCTATTGCACATTCCCAAGAGGTCTTCCAGTTTTTCAAACACAAAACTTTTAAATTTGGTATAGGAACTAGACCATAATGCATATCTCGGAGTAGGATGTACCCGGACCCGGAGTTCCACTATAGCAGGACGGACCCGGACCCGGAGTTCCCCTATAGCAGCAGCAGCAGCAGCCGGGAGTAGCATAGAGGCACAGAGGAGACACAGTGGAGGCCAGGAACTTCAGGGTCGCCTGTATTCTCCAGCATCTTGCGCAGAAGGGCACACAGGACCATCTCAGCTTCCTAACTGCCTAACTGCTGCAACCCCCTATAGAGCTCACCTGTGCCTAACTATCCTCTCGCATTTTGCAGTTATCTGTCAACGGGGGACATCAGCGCCAAGCAATAGACCCGACCAACAGACCCGATAGGACGTTAAGACCCTGCAACGGTCTTAGCCCGCTTAGGAATCTCCTGTATTCGCCTCAGCACAGACGGAAGGACGATAAGAGTACTCGTCCTTTACTGCCAGCGGGGCGCTGCCCAGCAAGTGGGGCAGGGGAGTAATTTGGAGCAAAGTACAGGAGGAGCCCCCTCAGTGCTTTAACCAGCAATGGGCTCCAAACAAAAAGGGCGAGTGCACACGAACCCAGAGGAAACTCCTAAAGCCCACTCCTCAAAAAATAGGACCACAAGGGTTACAAGGAGTAAATCTCTTACGGACAACAGAAAGCAATTACTGCTGGATGCAGTACAAAAGGGCTCGATAATGTATTTCCTCAGGAGAAAGGACACTTTGAACCCGGACTACGAAACAACCCATGAGACATCCATTGGTGGTTCACCTCATGGCCTGAGAGTGCCACTAGCCAACAGTCCCAGTCCCAAGGGGACTGCTAGAGCAACTCCCGAGTACAACCGAAAATGAGGGGAGGGCCAACCCCCGAGTAAGGAGACTAAGGGACAGAAGGGAGAGGTGGGTGCAGCCTGCACCCTCCCAGACTCAACACAGTCTAAAGACACAATGTTAAGTCCAATTCTCCACCAAAGCCCGCTCATGAGGCAAGATGCCACCCCCACCAAGCTAAATGAACAGGCCCTAAGCAGGGACGCACCCACGTTTGTGATAAAAGCACAAATCCATAAAGTCAGCGATCACGGTCCCGATTGCCAGTGTATGGACCCCGAACTAAACTGCACAACCACGTGGCCATACTCAGTGGCCGAGGGGCCAAATTCCCCGGTGGGAGGAGACTTAACAGCATCATTCCTCCACAATTTGGGGCAGAAGATTGAAAGAACCCTCGATTTAACATCTAATCTGCTGCTGCCACCATCATCCTCACAGGGCACTAATTCAAAAGCCGATCACAACCTTAGGATCGCCAGGAACGCCAGAACAGACGCCGATTTAGAGAGATCTCCCTCAATCGAGATAAACTCTTCCACCAACAAAGCCCTTCTGTGGCAGTCATCCAAAATGGAAGTCCAAATAGACCTCCTACAAGCCATCGCAGCCAGTTTAGTCAACATAGGCACCAGGGTGGACAAATTAAACAACAGGATTTATCAGTATTCAACTGCCAATTGGGGGGACTGTACCTGCTGCTGCTCAACCCTTATGGAGAAATGGGCCTCGCTCCCTGAGATCCTAATGGACATAGTTGAGATAGCCAAAGGACACTGGGAGACATCAATTACATCCAGCACTGATGACTCAGAGCTGACCAACCGGAAACACCCGGAGGCAAAAAAGACAGTGGGATCCCAAGCGGACCCCGATTCAGTGTCGCACGGCATAATGGGCAGCCCAGGAAAGGCCAAAGAGACATTCAGTACAATCGAGGGACAGCGAGGGGGGTGTGATATCATGGTTGTTGACCCGCAGGAACACACCCTCTGTACAACCAAGGTACAAGACTCCACTTTATCAAGGCGAGCAAAAAAGATGCTAAGGAAACAACAGAACAAAATAAAGACAAGAGGGAGGCAATCGCAGTTGAGGAAGAGCATCCCCCAGCCTCTGCAAGGGATCACCAACTCTCCCCAGCTCTATCCAATTTTCATAGCTGAACAATGGGGTAAAAAGGCGGTCCATGACACTCTTCTCCGGGCAGAAGAGCAAAGCCAATCAAGGCCTCCGAGCACTACAGCAGTGAAGGACCATAAACCAGCAGCAAGGACAGAATCCTTTGTAAATTCAGACCATCTCAACAGACAAATGGCATCAGTCACAATAAGTCAGCCACTGCACGAAGCAAGCCCCCAGACAGCGATAGCCACAACAGCAATGCAACCGCCGGTCCTGTCCACACTTGAAGTCGAACTTGGACAAGAGGTCGACACTGGGGCCAATCAAGGCTACATCAACTGGTCCCAAGCAGGACACACAACAAGTAAATGCGTAAGCCACAACTCAAGACCTGGCCAGGTAGAGACCTCTCCATATAGGGGAATTTTCACTCCCAGGTATCAAAGCACAGGACAGCACGGCATCTTGAACAGGAGCAACATACTCCGCCTCTTCAAACATCTGGATTCCCTAGATCAAATAAAAACGGGTGACATAGAGTGGGTGAAATTCCTGAGTACAAAGGGGGACACACACGGCGACTCAACAGTGGTGGGATTAAAGCAAATAAAAATACAACAAGCCATCATAAACAACGCTATTCAACTCACTGAATGGGGCATTCACGTTCAGGTGATGTTGAACCCAAAATATCCTCATGTCCTGGCACCAGACAATAGAGCAAAGGCCCCGTGGTCAATCCTCTACGGGACAAATGGCTCGGGCGCCTCGAGCAAAACTCAGATAGCCCCCAAGGTCCCAACGGGGATCAGGATTTCCTGCAAAAACAACCACCGGGTCATCAGTGCAGGCCACCCTGCCTTTAATCAACCAAGAAGGATAAACGGGGGGAACCAGCATTCCTTACATTAGAGAAACTAGGCCGGCAGGGGCAGGAAAAAGGCAAAGACTAGTTCACAAAGAGAAATTAAATGTAATCTCTTGGAATATAGCAAGAATAAGCAAAATCAGTGGCAACGAAAACTTGAGGCAATTTCTGGAAACTGCCGACATACTTTGCCTCCAAGAGACCTGGGCCCTGGCCAGCACCTCATTGGCAGGGCACTACGAACACTTTATTCTAGCCATAAAAAAGATTTTATTTGGCCGACCAGTCTTTATGAAGCATGATAGTGCTCTTGAAGCTAAAACTATTAATTAAAACACAACAGGACTGCAAGCCCTACAAATCAAAGGCCTGAATATGAATTCACATCCCATGCCTCTTCTAACAATTAACTGTTATATAAACCGGGCCCTGTTTACCACAAAAGAGAAGTTGGAGGGGCTGCTGGGGAAATTAGAAAATCTCCTGTGTAAATATAAATCCCACCAGGTTTTCCTTGCAGGGGATTTCAATCTGAAGGATTTGGACACTAACATCTCCCCTCTCTTGAGTTCTAGCAGGACAGCGCCCTTGATCAACTTCGTCAGCAACCACAACCTGACCTCAAACTACGCACTGAAGAAAGCCTACTCGAACACATGGGATCCCCCTCCTACCTTCAGAGACATTTCAAGAATTGATTACATCGTGATCAGCAAAGCACTGTCGGATAGCTTGTACGACTTTGAAGTGGAAGAAAGGTCAGAAAGTGATCACAGGCCATTGAGAGCAGTCTTCCTGATGACAGTCCCGACATCTCCACACTATCAACCCATTGGCACATCGAGAGAGGATGAAAATCACAGTGTTTTGAAGAGAATCAAATGGCCGGACAAAATAGGTAACTCGTTACAAACATGGCTGGAAGAAAAACGGTAAGGAAATCTCTTTACATCGACATCACCCATAAAAGCCTGGAAGATATTGTGGAGGACCTACGAGAAAAGTTTGGGAATCCCCAGACAAAATGCATTAGGCATACAGGACAACCAAGACAGTGCAGCGGAGGCCTAAACAGAGACATACAGGTCTGTAAACGCCTCCTGTGTAAGGCCCTAACAAAAAAGTAAAGAGGGGCCAGCGGTTCGGAGGGACCGACGGTTGCATCTCTGACGGCAACACTAAGAAAAAAAATTGGGAACACAAAACCACCATCACAGAAAGGGAATGGCTAAAAGTCTTTGCCCTGATAAAACGAAAGAACCCAGTCCACCTGTGGAGACATATAAATCAAATGAGCAGCAGAGGAATATCAAGAGAGAATGGAGTAGCAGAAAAGGACTGGCTGACGTACGTCAACTAGCTTTATACAAGTACCGCTGCCCACAAAGACAGTCCAGAGGTGGCCAGTGGCATAGAGGGCCCAGACCGGCAAACAATCATCGCTCCAGGCGACACAAAAGCCAGCCAAGAAAAATGGTCTGAGGGTAAGAGAATGCCGGCAGAATCATATGATGAAATACCAACCAAGCTAAATCCCCATATGGTCAGTAAGATCATTAAGAACATGAAGAACGATGGGGCCCATGGACCAAATGGAATTCCAGCACCAGTCTTTAAAAAGGCCCCCGACTTCTGGGCAGGTTTGCTAACTCCTTTATTCATCCACACATTCCAATCATCAACAACCCCTGATTCCTGGAGAGGCTCCATTTTGGTCCCCATACATAAAAAAGGAGACTGCTTAAAACCTTCGAATTATAGGCTTATTGCCCTGCTTGACCTTGAAGCCAAGGCTTACGCTCGCCTTGTATTAAAGGACTTGGAGAGTGGGGAGAAGAGAACAGCATTATACCATCTTATCAAACGGGCTTCAGGTCAAAAGCATTGACCACTGATAACGTACTGGCACTGGCCTATTTATCCACCCACGCCACCACGAACAACCATCCCCCACTTTTCTGCTGCTTCGTGGATTAGAGCACAGCCTTCGATAAAGTGGTGCGAAGAAGATTATGGTGGAAGCTAGAAAACTGGGGCATTCCACCGAACCTATTGAAGGCAATAAGAACGCTTTATGAAGATACCTCGGTAAGAGTCAAAACCAGCGCCAGCACGTATCCTCGAAACTCAACATGGAGAACGGGCTGAAACAAGGTTGCGTGTTGGCTCCCATTCTTTTCAATCTTTACACAGCGGACTTGGGCGACACCCTAAAAGGAGCCAGCCTAGTAACTCCAAGACTAGGAAATATGAAGTTGCCGGTGCTCCAATACGCTGCCATAATGGATCACACACAATTTAGTAAATCAAGGAAAGACCAAGGTTATCATCTTTGGGTCCTACCACCCGAAAAAGAAAGCAAAATACCATTTGGGCAACCTGCAAATCAAGACGGCTGTGTCATACAATTACCTAGGGGTCTGGCTGACGGATCGGGTTAAGGCGACTGCCCATTTGAAACATCAGAGCACTAAGGCCAACAGGGTCATATATTTACTCAAACAACTAAACAATCAGCTGATTAGTCCAACCGCCGGCCCAATACTGAAAGCTATGAAAGCGAAACTGCTACCCGCAATCAGCTATGGCCACCAGGCTTTCCCCCGGGTCACTGCAGGCCTACTTAAATACAGCACAATCTAAAGCTTATGAAACAGTGTTTCAAATCCCAAGGGCAGCAAGGCAAGCAAGGCTTAGATTGGAGCTGGGAATGGCAAGGCCGGACCTGATATGCCAGGATGACATCATAAAACTCTACCTCAGGATTTTGAGGGCTCCGGCCTACTCCTTAAAACACCAACTAAAATCAATCTTTGAAGAGCCTTGCACGGCCTGGCATTCTGCACTCGATAAAGCGATTCAGACATTGAATATAGTGAGAGAAAGCATATCAAGGCTGGACATCCCCCTGAACATATGGAAAACAGTGATAAACAAACAAGTGTGTGAAATCTCATTTGATTTGGACTGCAAATCCCTTCGCTCAACTCCACTCTTAGTCTCCTTGAATAGTTCTTACTTAGTAGGAAAAGACCAGGCTTATTTAAGTGATGCCATTACACCATCAGTTCGAAGTAAAATCTTGTCCATGAGACTAATCACCCTAGGAATTGTGGATTTTAATCCTGAGTGGGCTCGCATCGGGGAAGCCACTAAATGCAGACTCTGCCCTTTAAAGAGGGAATCGTGGATCCACCTGCTATGTTGTTGCCCCAGTCTTACCAAGGAAAGAAGGCGTTTACTGCGCCCGATTTGCTTCACTAATGGAACAAAACCCTGCAGCGAAGCATCAGCCATGTGTTTTTTCACAAACAGCACGATGATTCTAGCCAGACTGGGAAAATTTGTCCTTCATATTAGGACTGACTTAAAACTGGCAAATGAATGCAATAAAACCCGGGAGAAGAGCACTGCAAATCCAGCGCAAGGATGCTGAGTTGGCATAGTCCGTGCATCGATGCTTGTCTGCATTCCAGAATCCCAGTCAGGAAAACCTTTTTCATGGTGAATGGTCTAAAGGATAAGGGGAAGGAATCATAACCTGAGAATGCCACCCATAGAACAACATGGGAGCCCGGGCCAACCTTAAAGCCGCACCTCCGTAAACACTAACTCTGGGGAAGACCGACTTTGGTGGAACTTGGGGAGGGGAGTCAAACTTTTTTTTTCCTTCTTTTTATCAAAACGTATTTTAAACCCCTGTTACAAATAATAGTTTTTAATTATTGTTCTAGCTGTAATATGATGAGCACTTTTTACTGTAATGATTTTAATTAATTGTACAGTTTATAAAAAATAAATAAAGGTAAACATATCTCCTTTCCAGTTCTCGAACTGTACACATTTTGTTCAGCCATTGCTGGAATGTTGGGATATTTTCCCTTTTCCAATTCTGAAGTATTATTGATCTGGCTACTAAGTCAGCAATAAATACATATTTTGCCTGGTAAGAACTGGTTATATAGTATTCAATGAGTATCCTAGGATTGTGGTATGCTTATCAATGACTGCCCCCCTCCTTAAAATGTGCGTGCAGTATTTCTCAATATCGTCCCAGAATTGTTAAGTCTTTGGACAATCTCATACAATGAACAACAATGAAA
The DNA here is from genome assembly GCF_964263255.1 of Lissotriton vulgaris. NCBI lineage: Eukaryota > Metazoa > Chordata > Amphibia > Caudata > Salamandridae > Lissotriton > Lissotriton vulgaris. The sequence goes on from NC_141692.1 coordinate 4,465,986, forward strand.
GAGTGTTATTCGTTTGAAAACACAATGGTATTCCAGCACATAGAGAAACAACACCTATTTGGTGTGTCTAGAAAGCCCTCACTCACCGACCTGGTCGGTGACATGCTTCATCATTGGGCCCCACTGGGAGTGAACGAATGCCACCCCAGTGTGCTTCAACGCCAGATTTACTGCGGAGCGGGTAGTGTGAAGATGTGGGAGCTAAATGATAAACTATGTGAATAAGGAAAGTGTGAAGTGGTGAGTTTAAAAATGTCTTTATTGTATCAAAAATTATTTTAATGGCTGATCAAAAAGACATATTGAAAAATGTGTTGGAGAACTAGGCCAACTAAGTTGAATGGTCTGTTTCCAATACTCTTAAGTGATGGTCAACATGTTTCTGCCAATGTTGGTGTTATTAACCTTGCATTCGTCAGGACCTATGGTGTATTATACCCCGGCAGTATGCACACGCTAAGGCCCACCCTACCAAGGGACGTGAAAGTTAAAAGTCGTCTGAAAAAGTGCAAATGAAAAGGGGGGCCACACAAATAAAAATAATTTGGTGGTAGGTACCCCTTAGTGTCTCTGGATTGAAGAGACTCCAAAAATTAAAATACACCTGTGGAAGCAAACAACACACACAAACATAAAGAGACAAACAAACAATTAGTTTATGCTCAAGAGTTTGTGAGTAATACAAAAATACTTGTGCTCGAGTGGACCGAATGACACACACATCAATACACTAGCTATAAAGTTAGTGGCTCCGCCTGAGGGTGTGTGATGAGCTGCGTCAAAGACAGCAGGTCGGTGCAATGACGATCAAAATAAATTGCCCGTGCCGGAGGGCATTGAAAGTTGCCCACAGGAGCGCATGTGTGCTTTGATGCGCCAGAAGGGGCCAAGGGAATAAGTGTTACTATGGAGGACAGATAGGCTTTAGTTGTAAGCCTTTAAGCAACGCAAGGCCCGCTGCATGTGTGTCACAGGCGGATCAATGGGCCAAAGGCCGGTGACCCTTCTCCCCCGCATAATGATAACAAAGAGGCGATGGTTCTCACTTGAGAGGTGACAGACTATCTCATACAATATCAGATCAGGGTCCTCCACCTCCCATTGTACATCAAGAGCGTATATCTTGTATCTTGGGGTGTATACACTATGTAAAAAGGCGGGGTTCCTGTATAATAGCCATTTGGTGTAGAACTGCATTCTGTTAAAATTGGCTACTCTTAATAGGTATTGAACGTGTTGATCCTATTCCAAGCACCCATTGATACCTGAAGGCCCTCTTTAGTTTGCTATTTTCCAGAGCCCTATCAAAAGGTTTATTATTGGTATCTTCTCTAAGAATATACATCCAACTGCTAATATATATACATGTAGTCAATTCAATTAACATCTTGATGAGGTCCAGCTTTGTGGAAAGTAAAATGGGATCTATATTTTCAGAAAATGTCTAATCTGAGGAAAGACCAGTGCAATATATCTTTGTAGCAGCTAAGACCACATACAATCATGTACCATTTTTTCCAAGCATCTAAATTGATGAAATTGACCACCATGACATATCCATTCCATTCCCATTTAGTTGAGATATTTAATTCAACCAAACGCTGGTCCCCTACAAGTATCTGATAAGTGTGCTTATCCATTCATCAGAGATATGTTATAAGGCTTAAAAATGTGTGCTTCTCTTCTAACATGAATGCTGCCCACCTAGGTGTAAAAGCATGCCTACTAACATGACCATTGCCAATCTGTCTTCTAATCTTGACACTAGCAACCTAAAAGTAGATTGCACGCTTTTAAGGTGAACACTGGAAACAGCGAACACCTGTTATGAAGGGGCATATATATAAAAAATACATGCAAAGCATGGCATCAAGGAAAGTTGCTGTGCTGTGTTGCATGAACAGGAAAGAGCTGCAGAGTGCCCAACCTATTGAAATACGTCACTCGTCAGCTCTCTCTCGTCACTGGTACACTTGAGGCTGCCTAGCGCCCAATGCAGGCGCCCTTGCTTCATGCTACAAGGGTGCCTGCATTACTGTTATTAAAGGGGTACCTTCTTGCACAAAAACAGTCCCTAGCAGCATACCCTTTTCTATGTGCATGGGAAGAAAAAATAATGAGGAGAAATAAAGATATTTTTCCTGTTACACTTCAGTCGGGTGAGCACACCATTTTGCATTCTGCAGCACACATAGAAGTAGCAAAACGCCATTAATGATTATTTTTGGTGACCCGTCATGTACATGGTGCACAGCTGTTGTTTGTTCACCAGCACAGAGGAGAGCACAGGGGTTTGCTGTATTCTTGTAAATAGGGAGCATCCCTGCATTTTTCAAATGGCGCAGCTCAGCACGGCAAAAGTGCTGTGGCGCCGCACTGCACCATTTCATTGTAAATAAGCCCCTTATTGTCTATTATGATACATGCCAGCCCTTATGTAGTCACATGCCCTTTAACATGGCAAATAACATGCAAGATGATTAAATAATTCATGAATACAGTAGTAGAAGAAAGTACTCTTTTTATGTTCACGTAAATACATGTGTGAATCAACCCCAAATCATTCAAATCTCTATCAGTAAAAGTGCAGTGGGAACAGTCCTTTCTGTTTGTACTAGTTGTATATATTCATGAACTGAATATACTGAGTAGAGGTGTTCGGTAGCTTCACAAAGACATGTCAGAGTGCATAAAATAGTACCAACTGAGTTTTTTTACACATATTCTTACAAGCCTTTGTGAATCTGCGCCCATGTTCTTTATTCACAACTGTGTCTGAGAAACTATTGTGGGGACCACATAGACAAGTTGTGTATTGCCTGTTTCACAAACTGGTAAATTGAAACTAAAAAAGTTAATAGATATGTTTGCCTCAACACAAGTATGGAGTTTGGAGTAATGATATCCATTTGTGAATGGTTTGGGTACACTTCAGCATTAGAGAATGTTCTAGGCTATTACAAAAGCATGTTTATGGAAACTTAAGTGTGTTTGGCTTACGTTTCTCAAATGTACTATCCTTCTGAATCAGCTTTCATTTTTCAGGTCTACTCAGTGTGACAGAGCTAGGAGCACAGGCTGTCCTGTACCAGGTCGTAACAATCTTTTTCATGGTAAAATATCTCCTTTAACGTGTTAGCTCTATATATCACCATACTATAAAGAGGCAAGATCACATGTTCAACCCAAGGAATGTCTTGATCTATAGGTTTCCAATGGATTTTTTTAACCCCTTGCATGCGTGGCAAATTGTCGCACTGTGCGGGCGATTTAGAGAGTGGGCGGGATCATGACGGCCCCCAGCCATCATCAGCACACGCCCACCGTGACGCATGATGGCCGGGGGCCATCATCAGCATGGAAGGGGATAAATGACTGGAGAATTTCAATGGGGAAGAGATCACTTTTTGCATGACAGCATCAGCCCTCCAAGTGCATTGTTGTATATTCATTTTATTGTAGTGTTTACACTCACATTCAAAAGTGTTCAGCATCCACTACTAGCAGAACTAGTTCTGGACATCCATGGGCACGATGTCGAAGTGTTTGTCATTTATCAGCAGATGGCCTAGAAAATGCAGTACTTATGACCTCAGCTATGTTGGTATAAAATACTTAGGGCCAGATGTAGGTAAATATCATTTACCGATTCTAAAATACAGAATTTTACCGATTCGGTATTTTAGAATCAGTAAATAATATGTAGATAATGATTCGGTAAATTTTACTGAATCGGTAAAATTTGGTAAATACCGATTCCGTATTTTTGAAATCGGTATTCCCCATTCATTCCTATGGGCTGGAGGCCCATAGGAATGAATGAGAATTACTGATTCGGTAATTACCGAATCGGTAATAGGGGGTAGACCTACAAGGGTGGCAGGGTGTCACATTGACACCCTGTTGCACCCATGTATAGTGCATGGGTGCACATGTGGCACACGTAAGTATGTCTGCCACATGGCACTGTTAAAAAAAGCACAAAATTGTTTTTTTAACGGTTTTCGTTATTTACCATCAACTTGTAGTTGGTGGTGAATAACGAATCCTTACAAGTGAAAAACACTCACTTGAGTGCTTCATACATTAAGGATTCGGTAATTTACCGAATCGGTATTTAAGAATTCGGTAATTTACTGATTCCTTAAATTACCCATTCAGTAAATTACGTAATCCTTAGATTAGACCCCTACATCCCAAAAGCCTAATACCGGTCGGTAACTGCCCAAATTCGGTAATTTCGGCCATTACTGACCGGTATTAGGCTTCCTACATCTGGCCCTTAATATATTATCTCACGAATGACTTGGTATATTGCACAACATATGCAAAATGAGCAACCTGAATAAGGATAGAGTATGATCTCTTTGTTTGTGTACATTCTGTAGTTTAAAGATGTGCTCTTGTAAGAAAGTAACTTACTCTTATTGTGCCCTGGGTCCTGTTAATCAGACCTGCGCTCTGTGTAAAAGGTATAAGGTGTAATTACAATTGGTTTGGCAACCTACTGCAAGACCCTAATATATGGTAGGGCATGTAGTAGGGCATGTAGCGTTAAAGGCCCAACAGATTTACTGCTCTTAAGTGTGCACTATTGTGTTGCCTGCTGTCATTTTAAAGGCATCGGTGCTTTTAAAAGTAAAGTATATGAAATTAAATGTACTTTAAAAGACTTAAACAACCTTATTTGCACATGTAAGTCAAACCTAAGGTTTCTTGTAGGTGCTTTATAACTATAAGCAGGGACATTACAAAATAAGTTTGGTGTATCCTGACAAGGGAAAAAACTGCTGATTTTGTTTTCCCCTTGGAACACATTGTATCCATAAGCTAACATGGGGAAACTTTAAAACAGTATAACTATTGATGGGAGTGAGCTACAACATATACTTAAAAGTATTAAACTGATAGTTAGATCCAATCACCTCGCTGCTGTCCGGTGAATCTGTAGAAAGTACCCAACCCAACACGGGGTACAACAGAATGTGCGCAGAAAGCAGATGAACACTTACTTCCTCTGAAGCTGAATGCTCACCACACGCGCTGGGTCAATAGTGGAATAATCGGCAGCGTCCGTCTTCCTCGATGCATGTTTATTTCCTGGTTTGAGCGCGCAGATGTGCGTCACGCCCCTGATGTCCTGAGCATGGCTGGAATTGTAGTTTCGAGTCCCGCATTGACACGAGGAAAGCTAAAACATAAACAAAGTCAGCTGCACATACTCTGATCGTGACAATGAGCTAAATCGCAGCCAGCCTGATACTTTGATTTTGTCCTGGTCAAGTACACCCAGATGTCCCAAAGTGGCACTTTTGGCTTTTAGGCACTAGAAAGTGTTTATTCTTTGAAAATTAATATCTCCAATTTCTTACATTTGATTTTTGTTGGGTTGGTGTCATTTTAATCATTACAATATATCCTGTTGTTATAACTTGGTGCTGCATTGGTATTTTGTGTTCTGTCTTATTCATTTAATGCATTGGTGTTTTGAAATACTTTACACACCTGTCTCCTAAGTTAAGCCTGCCTGCTCACAGTGAGCTATCAAGGAATGAGCAAGTGAATAATTTATTGAGACCCTGACTGGTTCGTATATTGTGAATGTGGCCTTATTACTAGTGGCAGGTACCTTCCTACACCTACTAATAAGCACCATTTCAACATCCCTCAAGTCCCCTTATAGTTCTTATAGTCGTCTTAACAATTAGGATATCTTTATAATTTAACTATTTTTAATGCTGATTTCTTAAATACTAGTGAATTGGTTTACAGCTCTTCTGAGTACAATTCTAGTTAGATGAAAGGATTGGGGCCATTCCGTTCAGTGTTTTTTGTGGGGCGCAGAACAAACATCCTCATCGGAGTCAATGGGGAACACTCTCCACTTTGTCTTCTCTTCTCCTGGACAAATCTGCGTCAAACTTGAGTGTCACAAAAGAGTCTTCACATGAACATCTTGTTCTGGGCATAAATCACATTTGGAAATATTATTGGCAGTAGTAGGCCCAAAAGTCAGTGCTGCAGCCCACTAGTAGTCAGTGCAGTATGTAGTATACCTCTTTACAGGGTACTCACAGACACACAATAAATACAAGCTCTCTTATTATAAATCTGTTTGAAGTATGCAGATGTATTTCATTATTTATGGGGCCCGGGGCAGGGGGCAACGCTAGGGATGCCCTGCTCGAGACACCCTGCCAGGGCCCCTGAAAGCCACTTTCTGACAGTCTTTTCATGTGGGAAAGGACACCATAGAAAGGTTGTGGGAAAAGTGCCATCATCATCCAGATGGCAGAGAAGAGGTTGACTCCGCCGTCTTCATGGGATTATGTTGTCTGGCAGCATCATAATGCGGTGGGCAGACTGCAGGGCAGATGTCAGGCGGTCTGCCCTATATGCCCCTCTGTGTTTCTGTAACATGTTCGACCCATTGGTATTCAAGCTTCGAAATGTGTAATTATTATTATTATTGTTCGATATTTTTCACTTTAAATGTACCATCCAGTGTAGTGTAAATGTGCCTATTCCTTCTTCCTATCCCCACTTCTGTAGCAACCAGCAACAGGAAGCTGTTCAGAATGTTGCTATGGCTAATGACGTCAGCTGTGGTTTTGAGCTCTGGGGTGAGGTTGTTCCCCAGATGGTGCGTTTAAATTGAAAGAGATCGATTTATTTTGTTTCACATTTCTTTTAATGAAAATTAAAAATATAATAATTCATTTCAGAAAATAAGAATGTTACATGGAAGAGCCGGAAGCATGTTAATCGAACTTTTTTTCGACAATTCTGTAAATCGAGACTAATGTGTTTTTTTTACAGGTACCCTTCGGTATGGGCACCGCTGCCAGCGTCCGGGTGGGCAATGCCCTGGGAGCCGGAAATGCAGAGCAGGCCAAGAGATTTTCATCGGTTGCTTTGCTGAGCACAGGTAGGTTGACTCTCCTCACACCTGAGCCCACTTATGCTTAGCTATTGTTAGATCACTAAAGAGTGCCCAGTGGCTGTGATCAATGTGCATTCAATACACATTAGATGGAAAGAATGTACATCTTGTGTTTTGTATAGTTAATGAAATGTGCCTCGTACCAACCTATTTACCTTCTTTAGAAAGAATTGTTTCCAATAGTGAGCAAATGTGGATTTGTAACGACTTTGGATCTAATTAAAAACAACACAACTTGAACCCAAGTGCACAGATGTTTCCATTTACAGGTGGAAGAGCGAATTCGGACTTGGTATTAAAAAACATGTAAACATTGCACCACAAAACTTCCACTAGTAAATCAAAATTAACTGAAGTGAGGTCAAAACATTGTAAGTTCTTTTTGACAAAATATTCGTTTTGAAGTTTGTGTATTTTGACGTGCGAAACAATCTACTCCCCGTACCAAGGAGTGGGCCCTTTAAGGTGGGGAATTAATGAGATATGGGTACAAATACAAACACTTGCGAAACTGTTGATAGTCACAAACATTTGCAAGTCACATTCCCACGCTGAATATTTACCCCGACCCAGGGCAGGTATAAAGCTGTACAGGGGGAACACATACCAAGAATTGGGGAGTGCAGGTAGAAGAAGCATCTCCTACACATTTTTATCTGTGGAGAAAAAGAAACGCATTTTCAGTGTAAATGAACTTTTGCAATGTATTTAAATATGTACTATTATTCACCTTTTACGTATATGCATGTGAAAATATCTTTGCAGCGGTGTAACTTGAATGTGACCAAGAATCCAAGAACTACTCCTGGTTAACAACACACCAACAAGCTGCCCTCATGTACTGTTCATGATTTTAGCCATCACTGACCAGATTTACTAACCTTTCATGCAACGCTTACTGTGCCCGTTGTGTGAAAGGTGGTGAGCAACATGTTACCATATCTACCAAGATATTGCACACTTCTGCCCTCTCACAGCAGCGATGCACTTCAGGGAGCCTGGCACCAACTCAGGCACCCATGGACTGTTTGCGAGAGTGCCTGTGTAACAAGGGTAACTGTTTGTGTGCAAGAAGGAGTGCCTTCCTGCACCGAAACAATCTCTCGAGGCAATAACAAAATAACAACAACAAAACATTGTGTTCTCCTTGTTACTCCATTCCTGGGGAGGCCTAGTGATTACACACAATCCCAGGTATAAAAACCTTTGTAAGTCTGGCATTGGGGGTGTTAAATCCGTGGGTGAATGTGATTGCACTGTCCATGTCCCTCCCAGGATTAAAAGGTAATGCAATGCAGTGCAAGCCTATGTAGTCGGGTACATTATTTTTACAAATCCATGCAACGCAGCACAAACTGCCCTGTGCGTGGTTTTGTATGGATGTCCCACACAAGTGGTGCAACCATGATACAAAAATGTTATTAAATCTGGTGAAGGTGTTCCTTCCTGCACAAAAATAGTCCTGCCTGCAATTCAGGCACCCTTGCATCTTGAAGCGTTGAGTGCGTCAGGAGAGGGGAGGGCAGGAATGGGCAATGTATTGGCAAAAATGGTGCATTGCTATGCTCTCCCTTTCATGAAGCGAAACACAGCAAGTTGCGTTGCCGCATTGCGTGAAGAAAAAGATAAACCTGGGCATTGATTGCCTTAGATTTACCGTTTTCTTAATTTTAACCCTCTCCATGCTGGGCTAATTCTCCCACAGTGCTGGGGGGGGCGCACGCGGCGCCGCAGTGCTCGTGATGAGCCCAGCTTATCATGCTCACTCGTCTTGACTCCACCCACTCCAATAGAACGCCCGCACAGGCGAGGAATTAGCCGCAAGTGGGCGGGCCGCAGCGGTTATGATGAGCTCAGCTCGTCATGAGCACAGTTCCACTACGCCTCATGACATGAGCTTGGGAGGGGTTACAGTTTGGTTACAATTTGTGATTTGTGCTGCCATTTACTTCAACTGTTCACCACTGTGTTATCGCAGATCATTGTTCATCCATTTGATCCCTTTTCTTTTTAATGTCTACATTTATTTCTTTGCTATTGGGCCTCTATTCTACCTTTTGATTCATCAGATTCACGCCTGCGGAGGAGACCCAGAGCGTTCTTAGACTGGAAAGAAAGAGACATTGCTTCCACTTGTTTCCATAACTGTATGTCGTCTGTGATGTCATCATTGGCATATTATTTTGTGAAACTAAACATCAATACAACAGGAGTTATGATTCTGAGTTGACCTCCCAATATTTGTAGCCCCCTATTTTTGGTAATCCCAGTTTCGACACTCCCATATCCACTGTGGCAATAGTTTATATTTTGGGCGGTGCAGAAACAGAATATTGAATCAAAAATATATGATGACACAAATATTGAGTTAAAAATACATGGGTCTGAAATATTGACGTGCAAATTCTCATGGTCAAGAATATTGATTTTAGGTAAGAAATATTGACGTTAAAAATATCTAAGTGTGAAATATTGTTTGCAAAAAGTATAGTTATAAAAATATTGATTTTTTATTAATGTTATGTTTTTTAGTATGTTTTATATGTATCTGATGTATGTGTTTGTGTAAAAAGAATTGTTTGTATGTTTAATATATGTTTTACATTTGTAGTAGAAATTCATTGTTTTTTATTAGATTTTTGAGTTTGAGTTCCATAGCGGATTGTGGGTATGTTGGGGAATAGGATAGGAAGTAATTTAGTTATGTAAAAATAATTGATTATTTTTAGCAGTTAACAAATTTTTTTTATTTGATTTTTGTGTTTTTAGCTCCCTAGTGGGTTGTAGATTTATAGGGGAATAGGGTGGGAAGTAATTTCATTTTATTATATTTATTTATTTATTTATTTATTTAATTGTTTTTGTTATTGAATATTGAAATCAGGTGTATACAAAAATCATCTTTCCAGTTAAAACACATTTTCCAATAAAACACATTACAACATTTAGAAAGGTTACCACTAATTCATCATAAATATCTTAAATAGGTCAATATAGCGTGATTAAGACTGAGTCAAAAATGTATCCAGTAAAAGCTAAAAAAAAATAAAAAAAGAGAAGGACAGTGATTATGGCTTGCTAGCATCGCTCCAGGTTTTAAGCGGGGCCCATATTTTCTGCCCCAACTCCCTCATCCTTCTACCTTTTTGAGAATATAAAGAGGCTTCAATGTTATGAATGCCTAGCAATCTGGATAACCACATCTGGAATGAGGGTGTCGTGGGATCCTTCCAGCGTGCCACCAACAGTATTTTTAAAACTGAAAAACAAATAAATACAAAGACTTCCTCTTCCTTTTTCAATCTTAGCTTAGCATCTATTCCAAATATCATCAGGACTGGGGATAGGGTAACTTTAGTCCCTAGCAGCCCCTCCCAGAATTTTTTCAATTCCAAACTAAGCTTTTTCAGAGCGCTGCAGTCATTAAACATGTGGACTAAATTTGCCAGCCCCCCAAAACACCTGGGACACCTATCATTGTCTCTTTTGCTCCACTCAAAGATCTTAGCTGGGGTGTAATAAAGCTTAAATAATGTTTTATAATGTTGTGCCCTAAGGTTTGAGGACCGGAATATATTGCTTGCCATCTGCAATGCTCTATCCAGATCCACATCTGGGTCCCCGAGTTTTACCGCCCATGAAGCCTCGACCTTTTCCATAACATCGTGACATGTGTCAGAAAGGGCCCCATAGATCATACTAATCCTGGTCCCCCCACCCAAAACAGAGTCAAGAATCTTAATTCTTCCTCCTGGGCTGATCCGAGGTCTAATAGACATCAAAGTTTGGTATATTTGCATGAACTTGAAACTATGTTTCGCTTCCAGCCCAAATTTCCATTGAAGCTCAGCAAAACCCATCGGGGCAGCCCCTTCCCATATATGTCCTATTCTACTAATTCCTTGTGATTCCCAAACTGACCCCCCTCCATCACAGCTCAGATACGGGAAGAGTTTAGAATTCCATAAGGGTGTGTAATATTTACATTTCAGGATTCCTAATGCCTTCTTAACTTCTTTCCACACCCACCACGCACTATCCACTACCTTGTATCTTTTTATATTGTAGTATCGCCGGTCTGTATTACGCAGCAATAACCCCATTGCCTCTTTCCCCACCAGTAATTCATAAATACAGGGTGGAAAGATGCTCCCTGTTTGTCTGTTAACATATACTGGGGTACTACCCAACAATATCGCCATTTGGATAAACAGAGAAGCTAATAAGTAACACCTAATATTAGGGGCCCCCAAAACCACCTCTTTCCTAAGTATTTTAATGAGCGCCTTATCTTTCCATACTGCCACAAGACTTTACTCAATGGATTTAAGCACACTCTCCCCCACCATAAGCGGAATCGCACGAAAAAGGTACAAGAATTTCAGCAACATAGTCATCTTTAGAACATTAATCCTCCCCAATAATGAAAGATGAATGGGATCTATCCGCTTTAGCTTCAATATGACTGAATCTATAAGTGGCTCATAATTCTCTTTAACGATAGACTCCATTGAGGGACTGATTCTAACCCCCAAACAGGTTGCCGAATCTGTATATCTACTATCCCGTTTTATGAGGTTACTTGATACTATCTGGGTCTTATTTACATTAAGCAGATATCCTGAGCATCGGCCAAACTCTGCGGTGATTACCGCCAGAACGGACATTGCGGCATCAGGCTCTGGAGTTAGGACTGCCAAGTCATCCGCATAAGCTAACAGCTTGGTCTCGAATCCCCTATGTATCACTGGTTTGATACCCCAGCTTCCCAAAATTCTTCTAATTAACGGGTCTATATATAAAGCAAAGAGGATTGGGGAGCAGGGGCACCCTTGATGGGTCCCCCGAGAGATGAATATCTTATATGATGCTCCTCCCATTAACTGGATTTTGGCGCACAGGTCAACATACATTGCCTTATTTGCCTTAATTATTTTAGGGCCAAAGCCCCTCCCCCACAAATACAGCCAAGTGACGCGGTCAAAGGCTTTTTTGGAATCGAGAAGGATCTTGGTGATCCGACCCCTCGAAGCAAGAAATGCCCTAGTTAAATATCTTCTCCCACCAAACGAACCCAGTGGCCAAACTTACCTATGGAATATCACTCCCATTAAGGGTCATTACAAATGCGGGAATTGTAAGGCTTGCCCGCTGACCAAAGAAATCAAATCCTTCACGCATAATAATTATGTGTAATGATTATACACACACACTGAGTGAACACACCAACTGTAATTGCTCTGAAGTCATTTACGCCATCCAATGTCCTTGTGATTTCCTATATATAGGCCAAACTACCCAAAAAGTAAAACGCCGGGTGTTACAACATTGCAGTAAAATAAGTTGCAGGACACAGGGGGCCCCACTAGTGGAACACTATAGTAGGTTTGGACATTCCCCTTCAGACCTCAAATGGTGGGTCATTGAGAAAGTATAGATTATCAAGAAGGACTAGCTAAGTTGTGTGAAAGGACTCAATGGGTACGCATGTTGACAAACCATTTAGTTTGGTCATGAAGCCGCCACCCACCAACCTAGTTGGTGGTATGCTTCATCATCGGGCCCACCACAGTGACACCGAATGTGTCCCGGTTGTGCTGCAACGCCAGATTACTGAGGAGCTGGTATACTTGCTGAGTGTGCAGTGTTGGTGAATGTGAAAGTGAATTTTAAAAGCTATACAGTGGGTCCCAGTACCCGAGGGTATATGGATAGACTTTAATTACTGGGCCCCTGTTAGCAGCTAAGAAGGCAAACAGACGCATGGGAGTAGGTAATGACCTCCTTCGTCCTGTGTGTTCTACATGTTTCAGCCAGGCCTTTTGAATAAAACTGGCTTTCATCAGGACCAATGAGTATGGGAAGGTGTTAATAAAAATTATTTTAAGTGAATTGTTTGTGTAATTAAAAGTGTTGCACTCGCTAAGGTGCGTTACGTGTAAGAGGGGGATTCCCTCTACTTTACTGTACACATAACATAAAGGACACAGACAGACGTACAAGGTAGAGTCAATTAGGATATTGTTTCAAAAACACAACGTTTTATGCCGGCTAATAAGGTGTGTGAAACACCCTAAAAGCGGCAGAAAGATGTGACCATGCTAGTTGCAGGGCTAGTGTGGTTTTAACCGTAAAACCTGTGTGGGGGGTGGTGGGCTAAACAGCAGGGTAAGTGCAGGGTGAGGTACAGGTAAGATATAATACATTTTCCTCACACTTGCTGTTTGCTGTTAAAGCCTCCTTGGGTCACCTGGCAGGGAGAAAAGACTCTAGACATTGTGGAAAGTCAGAGATTAGCGCCAAACCTGTAGGGAGAAAAATGCTGCAGCTTACCTAGTTCGTAGTGGTAGGGTAGTGTGTTTACTCACGGAATTGCTGATCTGCGTGCTCCTTAGACCTGTTGTCCTGCTGCGGTGTCCCGGGTAAATGAGTGAGGGCCCCGGTCGGGTTTAAATAGCCCGTATGATTCGCAACACCTGGAGCGGGAATGAAAATGGAGAAGGTGCGATTGCTCTGTAAGCGCCAAGTCATATAGAACGTGCGCATGCGTGCAGGATAAGTATTTTGTGCGCATGCGCAATGGGCTCAAAGTAGTGCCCGGTTACCGTGCATGCGCGTGGCAGCGCTGGACACGAGAATAGGCCCGCGAGGTGTGGGTCATTCAATTTGTATGCCCAAAAGGGTGAGCATAACCCCGTAAAGTGTGGGACATTCCTGTGATGTTGTATTTTGAGTAAAAAGACTGGGAAGTTAGGTTTCAATAAGAAGAAAACAAAGTATAATAACGAAACAGGCAGGGATATCACTACTCAGTAAGAGTGGTACTGACAAATATCTAATCAGTAGGAGTACTGAAAATTGTGCACAAAGTTGGGGCAAGGGTGCCTTTGGTGTTACTTGGAGGGCTGTTGTTGCTACGGACTTTGCTTTCTTGCCCTGGTATTCCGGCCACTTTGCCACCTCTCGCGGCCCCCGCTCCGTGGGAGCCGCTCGCTGGACCAGGAACTCTGCTGCCCACGTTCTGCCTGGGATTTTGAGGACTTTCCAGACTCTCCTCGCACCAATCACGGACAGAGGCAGGACTGCGAGGACCAGCCTGCCCAGTGGCACTGATCGGCCGCAGCTGGTCCTCTTCCCGCCCCCTCCAGCGTAAAAAAGACCTAGCTGTGAGTGCATCCGGTGGGTGCCTTTTGTGTTACTTGGAGGGCTGTTGTTGCTACAGTCTTTGCTTTATTGCCCTGGTATTCCGGCCACTTTGCCACCTCTAGTGGCCCCCGCTCCGTGGGGCCGCTCGCTGGACCAGGCACTTTGCTGCCCACGTTCTGCCTGGGATTTTGAGGACTTTCCAGGCTCTCCTTGCACCACGCACGGACAGAGGGGGGACTGCGAGGACCAGCCTGCCCATCGCCGCTGATTGGCCGCAGCTGGTCCTCTTCCCGCCCCCTCCAGTGTAAAAAAGACCTAGCTGTAAGTGCATCCGGTGGGTGCCTTAGGTGTTACTAGGAGGGCTGTTGTTGCTACGGACTTTGCTTTCTTGCCCTGGTATTCCAGTCACTTCGCCACCTCTTGCGGCCCCCGCTCCGCCGGTAGCCGCTCGCTGGACCAGGAATTCTCCTGCCCACGTTCTGCCTGGGATTTTGAGGACTTTCCAGACTCTCCTCGCACCACGCACAGACAGAGGCGGGACTGCGAGGACCAGCCTGCCCAGCAGCGCTGATCGGCCGCAGCTGGTCCTCTTCCCGCCCCCTCCAGTGCCTTATCCTATAATAGGTCCAATAGCAACACGCACGCGGGACGTGCGCGGGACTGAGCGCGGGGCTAAGCCCGGGCTAAGGGCGGGCCCGTTGTAGCCCGTTAGAGACCGGTGGAGGCCGGGCTGGGCCAGCCCTCTAACGTTTACTTCGAGCCCGGATTGGTGAGTAGCAGTATCCAGACACTGTAATCATACGTACATTTCTATACAGATTCTTACTGCTGCTCCTGGTAATCTCTACCCCTGAGAATGTCTACTCGAGGGAGCAGAAGCAAAACTGCTGCAGGAGGGCCCCTATCTACAGGCACCTTGGACAATGTTATCATAAGGGCTAATACCTTTATAGACCTAGGGATCACGCTAATGGAGCGTAGGGTGTCCCAAATACCTAGCCATGGCAAAGAAAAGTTCTTCTATGGGTCCATTTGCAGCGGCCAAAACCCCTGATCTTATAGAGGCGGTGGGCCTTATAGATATTCAGGCAGAGGTACATGTTGAGAGATGTAGTTTGCCTAACACGGTAGATCTATCTGCGTCTCATCTATAATGTGCCTCGTTACTGAGGACAGATCTGGAAAATACCCGGGATTTAGTTATCAGCCCCACTCATGAAGACACACGCGCTACCACACTGAGGGGCAGGAGGGAGGGCGCCATCCCTAAAAAACAGAAACCAAAAAGCGGGAGGGGAAGGGGACGAAATCTGAAAAAGAATACTAAGGTTGTCACCCCTAAACCAAACATAAACCAGGACCCCCAAGATAGTGTTGTTATAACAGGGACTGCAGGGAATCTAGTAGGTCCAACCAGCCCGGTTGGGAGAACTGCTAGTAGGGAAGCGGTAGACACCCAAATTCTGCTGCAATTAGAAGAGCTCTTTAAATGTTATCTGTCTCCTATAGAGAATAGGTTATCCCATATGGAAAAGCAACTAGCTGATCTCCTCTCCAAGCCTATCTACCAAAAAATCCCAGGGGCCCTGAAAGATGGGAGCAACACAACAAGCAGTAAAAAAAGCTAGTGCACAAGCCCCAAAAAACTGCTTTTAGTAGTGGCTAACTCCAAACCTAATCCAACCCCAGTTGTTGAAAAGAGAGTGGAAAAGGAAGGTATACCCAACCCAGGCCCCAACATTCCCGGTGAGGGGGCCATTACACCCAGGGCACACAACATGCCGCCAATGGGGAACAAAAATGGTGGAGTAGCGGCCAGAGGAAGAGTGGTCAACCTCCCCCCGGAGGCCACACGGTTCGTGATCGTTATGACGGGGGTCCCAGAATTGGAGGCCCCCCATGTGGAAACCAACTAGTCACTTCATAATAAGGTCCGACACTGGCTTAACCAAAACCGGCCCTTACCCCCACATCGCAGAAGCAAGATCTTGACAGTGAGGAGGGTGGCATGGCTGGGGCATCAGAGGAAATCTGTCAAGGGAGATTGTGTGATAATCAATTTTGCGGACCCACACACTGCTGCTAAAGTTTGTGCATGGGATACACAAGAAAGATTTGAGGGTATAGCCACTAGACGACTGTCCTTCTTCTACCCCCCAATGAGAGGGCACACTCGGGACCCTAGAGTTAACAGCAACTTGCATAGAGTAGGGCATCGTGACTGGGGTTGGAATCAGGGGTCTTGGGGGGAGTACCCTCCCACAGAGCCAGATTTTAGGGACAACCGGGGGGGTTTCCCAATCATGAATAGGTTTAGTTGCCTGGACATGGTGGATTGACATGAACTACCACTAAGCCTCCCAAACGGGGGGAACACGATCCCTATAGCCACGACCAACTGTGCGATTGGGAATGTGGACCCTATAGCTCCCCATTTCTATGATAGCTCCGGGGCTGCTGCCACCCCACAATCAAAGATCCAGAGGGGCATCAGTGATATCAACTTACCCATGCAACCAGTTAGTTCCTTAAAAGATACTAGTGAGCCTAAATCCTGGGAGCAGGGAGGGAATAATGGAATCACCCTGGACCTGTCTGCTACAGACCACAGGGTAATCCATTTGTTATCTTGGAACGTGGCTGAGTTGCAAAAAAAGTTGTTTTTGCCAGAATGGAATGTGTTCATCGAAAAGTTCGATGTATGCATGTTCCAAGAAACCTTGAGCCTGCTCCCAGTGCACAAATCCGGTTATGCAACCTTCTTCGCGCCCGGAGCAAGCTGTGGCAAGGGTAGGCCGGCGGGTGGACTCCACATCTGGGTAAAAATTGGATTGAACTGGGACATTACCATCCACGAAACATGGACCAGGGATATCTTACATATCTCTTTCCCAGGTCACAGCAAGGGGAAGAGGATAGACCTTCTTAACATCTATTCTAGAGAGACTCCGGGGGTCACAACCTCAGATACACTTACGATCCCAGAACAGATATTAGCCAAATGTCCCACAACCTCTAAAATCTTAGTGGGAGGAGATTTCATTTGTACATTCGAACCCCTATCTAGGGATGACCCCCTGGGTATAGAGGAGGAGGACTCTAGATGGTCTATTCCAGCTCTCTCACTAGCTCCGATTAAAAAATGGTCAGCTAGGGCAATTCAGATCAATGCCCTGACCATGGAATTTTATCTAAGAGCAGTAAATGGTAGGACAATCTCTGACCGTGATGGAGCAATGACCTTTAATAGGCTTAACGGCCCGTCCAGAATTGACTACATCCTACTGGATGTTACACTATGGTGCGACCTAGAAGATATGGAGGTCATATCCTCGCTGGACAGTGACCATAACCCCCTATGTATGAAGATAAGGTGGGGTAAATTAAAGAGAAGTGGGAACAAAGCCCTCTTGAAGACAACTAGCGAGGTTGTCCCTTGCAATGGTAACCACAGGTTAAAATGGGACAAAGTTCAACTACAGGAAGGGAATCTTGAGAGGATTAGGGCGCATGTAGTAGAACTGACAGCAGAGATGGGGGGGCCTCGATCTGAGAAATGGTTGTGACCAAGGGCCGCCTTTCTTCTTGGCTTATAAGAACACGATAGAGGAGGTAGGACAATACTTCCTAGCCCAGGGCAAAACGGGTATAGGGAACACTAAACCTGCCACCACCAGTAATCCATGGTATTCAGCCCAGTGCAAGACGAAATGGAAGGAGTTAACTGTCGCCTTGTTTAAAAAGAATCCCTCGCTAGTTAGAGCGGCTAGGAAGGATTATGCAAGGGCGATAGCGCTGGCTAAACGTGAGTGGGAGGAACAACGTTGGCAGGATCTTAAATCAGCTGCCAACATGAAGAACCCCATGCTGTTCTGGGATCTGATTAACAAAGCTAGGCAGCAAAGTGTACCATCTATCGTAAATCATATAACGGAACAACAATGGCATTCCCACTTCTCTGCATTGTATGATGGGAGAGAAGTAGTAGATTCACCTCTCGCAGATTCAGATTTCAGGATCCATACCCTGACGGAGCTCGAAGAACCATTTCTGCCCTCCGAAGTAAGAGTGGCCATTAGACATCTGACCCCTAGGAAGGCAGCTGGCCCAGACGGGATACCAGGGGACCTTCTTCTGAATGACCCTGATGCCTGGGGCAAATTAATTGCCCTAATAATGAATTTTTTCTCTAAGGGTTATCCGGTGCCAGAATCATGGAAGGGAGCAGAGGTGGTAACAGTGTACAAAAAGGGCGCAAGAGACGACCCTGCCAATTACAGACCGATCAGTCTGATTGACGTTATCCAGAAGGTGGTTGGCAGGGTCATCATTTCTAGGGTGGGTTTCTGGATGGAAGAGGAACATGTTCTCTCTCACTTCCAAGCAGGGTTTCACCAGAAGGTGGGCACGATGGACCAGGTCTTCCGCTTTTTTGCGATCTATTGAAAAGTGACCATTAACAAGGGTAGCCTCTATCTGGCATTCATAGATCTTAAGACGGCATTCGACCTGGTCCCTCGTACAAGGCTGTGGGACATCTTGGGGAAGATGGGCTTCCCAGGGCCACTCTTGGGACTTATTGTGAAGCTACATGAGGGGAACTATGCATGGATCAGATAGGGCACCCAGGGACAACTGACAGAAAGGGTGCCCGTGAGGAGTGGAGTCCGCCAGGGATGTGTTATGGCACCAACCCTCTTCTCCCTCTTTGTGAATGGAGTGGTGGATCATCTGAGGGAGGAAGCGGCAGATGCGCCATCCCTGGCGGGGGAAAAAACACCCACTCTACTCTTCGCGGATGACACCATTGTGACAATCACCAAAAGCAGACACGTACACAGGAAGGTGATTGAAGAGAAAGTCTTTATTGCTAAGACTCAACTACTGCGACCTCAGCCACAGCCTAGCGTTCTCGGAGCCGCTCCACACAGTCTCAGGCGCTCGCCTTGGAACGCTGGTCGCGGTGACATTCTGAGTGATGTCACCGCGAGCAGCTCCATCACACGCGAGGGCGCCGGGGGAGTTTAGATGTGGACGATACCACACATCCCCCTTCCCTGCGGAAAGAAAACATAAAATATAACATGAACTGCAGAACGCACCAGGTAGCGCAGAGACACCCAACGGGGGTGTATAACAGCACAAGTCCTTGGCACGGTGTGAGTACTTGACCAAGGTAGGCAGGATGACACAGATCACATCATAACATACTGATCAAAATGCCTAGGAGGTCTGGTCACTCTCCTGCTAGGCCTAATGCTTGGGTGGGGGACCACCGATTGCCTCTTAGTGGTGGAACTGAGGTCCCGCCTAGGGTCTCCCTCCCACCCCCTTGAATTCTCAGAACCTTTCTCTTGCGATGGTACTTTACAACCCTCCCAAGGTTCCATATTTTCCCTTCTTGTGTCTTGACTGCATTTTTGAATAGTTTGGTGATCTTGGTAGGGCTGGTGTACTCTGACCAACTTGCCTTTCCTGTGGGAGCTCTGATCTTGATGCTGTCTCCCAATTTGAATTCAACCTTCTGCGTGGCCTTGTGCCGGTCATACCCTTCTTTTCTCTTTTCCATGGCTTCCTCCTGCTTCTTCGTGCTCTTAGCTTCTTTGGTTCGGTCTGACGACCCCTTGTGCCATTCCATCCATCCTGGGGTTAGCTTGGTGTTTGGTATCCTGGCGCGAAGCAATTCGAATGGGGTGACCCCCGTCGTCTGATGTGGTGTGAACCTGTAAGCTTCCAACCGTCTCCACGCCTCTTCCTTCCAGCTTATGCCACTAGCTCTGGCCAACTGGATGCTCTCTTTGAGGGTTTTGTTAACGCGTTCAACCATGCCGTTGGTCTCGGGGTGGTATAGAGCGCAACGCTTGTGTCTGATGCCTCTCCCTTCCAGGAAGTCTTCCATTTCCTTCGAACATAGTTGTACACCGTTGTCCGTAAGGATGTTGCTGGGCAGCCCTTCCCGGATGAACACCTCCTCTAGGAAACGGATGACAGTTTTGGTCGTGACTTCGCTGACAAAGTTTATCTCTGGCCACCTAGAATATAAATCCACAAGCACCAAGATGTAGGGTGTCCGCAGTTCCCCTGACATGGGGCCCACGATGTCCAATGCCAACTCATCCCAGGGTCCTGAAGGGGGCGGCCTGCACACCATAGGGGGCGTCTGTTGTCTCAGGACCTTGTCGCTGTTACTGCACGGTATGCACTCTCTGATTCTCCTTTCGGTGACTAGGTCCATGTTCGGCCACCAATAGCTCTCCCTGAGTCTCTGTTTGGTTTTTGTGATGCCCAAATGCCCTTCGTGGGCTAACTCGACCAGGTTGTCTCTCACTGTTGCAGGAGGTACAAGTCTCGTACCCCTGAATAGACATCCGTCTACTATGGACAACTCGTCCTTTATGGCCAGGTATGGCCGCAGGTTTTCATCCTGTTTGTCACCGTGCTTCCATCCGCCTTTTACTCTTATGTAGATCTCTTCCAGAATTTTGTCCTCTTCCAAAGCCTTTCTCCATGTTTCTTCTCCCAACACCCTCTGGATGACACAAACATCCTCCATCTGAAGATCCTCCTCTTCTTCCTCCGTCTTCCCTTGCTTCCCTCTCGCTTCTTCATCACCGACGAGTCTGGACAGACAGTCAGCTGCGAGGTTTTGTGTTCCGAGGACGTACTCGACATCAAAAGTGTATTCCTGAAGGCCGACTACCCACCGCCTTATCCTGCTAGAGATGGCATCCAAACCCTTCTTACTGAATACTTCCACTAACGGCTTGTGGTCAGTTCGGAGGGTGAACTGAGTTCCCCAGAGGAAGTCTCTGAACTTCCCTACTGCCCAAGATACCGCCAGAGCCTCTTTCTCGATCACCGAGTAGTTGTTCTCGGACTTCTGGAGTTACCTTGAGGCAAAGGCTATGGTTTCTTCTCCTTCTTCTCCAGCTTGGGTGAGGACTGCTCCCAAACCTTTTGCGCTCGCATCAGTGGTGACCACCGTTGCCCGGTTAGGTATATATGACTTCAAACTGGGGGCCTCAGCGAGTGCCTTCTTTACGTCCTCGAACTCCCTCTGGCACTCCTGACTCCACTGGAATTCATTCTCCTTCTTCAGCAGTAGCCTGATGGTGTATGTCCTTCCCGCCAGGTTCCTTATGAACTTCCCATAGAACTCTAACATCCCCATGAATGACTTGATCTCGTCCTTGCCCTTGGGGGGTGCCAGGTTGACAATGGTGTTTTGCAGCTCGGCTTTGGGACATATACCTTCTGTCGTCACCTTGTGCCCCAGGAAGTCTAATTCAGCACAGCCAAACACACACTTGTCTTTTCTCACTGTGAGGCCTTGCGACTGAAACCTCTCAAGCACGCATCTCAGTCTACTATCGTGCTCCTCATGGTTCTTGGCGAATATGAGCACGTCATCCAGGTAGCACATGACGCCTGGGATGCCCTTCA
This sequence comes from Lissotriton vulgaris, assembly GCF_964263255.1. Lineage (NCBI taxonomy): Eukaryota > Metazoa > Chordata > Amphibia > Caudata > Salamandridae > Lissotriton > Lissotriton vulgaris. The sequence continues at coordinate 4,487,518 of NC_141692.1, forward strand.
ACATGTTGCCCATGATTCTCTGAAACACGGCGGCCGCCGAGACTAGCCCAAACGGCATTCTTTTGAACTTATATGCGCCCATGGGCGTCGCAAATGCTGTGAGCTCCTGAGACTCCTCGTGTAGCTTTATTTGGAAATAGGCTGAGGTGAGGTCGAGGGTGGAAAACACCTTGGCACCTTCTAGCATGCTCATCATTTGGGTGATGTTGGGTAAGGGGTAACGGTCGACCACGACCTCCTTGTTCAATGCCCTTAAGTCTATGCAGAGCCGGACCGACCCATCCTTCTTCTTTGCTGCCACAATGGGGGCCAACCATTCTGTTGCTTCCACCGGTTCGATGACACCGGCCTTGCACAGTTTCGCCAGTTCAGACTTCACCTCCTCCTGGATGGCAATGGGGAGCTTCCTAACCTTAGTCACGACAGGTCTGGCGTTCTCCTTCAATCTTATTTTGTGACAGTAGTTTCTCAGACACCCTAGTTCTTCTCTGAACACCTCTTTGAACTCTGTTACCACATCAGCATTGTGTTCAATAATCTCTTGTATCAGGATCTGGGGATTGCAGTTAGGATTCAAATAGACCCCCAGCTCTTTCTGTGCTTGCCACCCCAAAATGTTGTCTCCTACAGTGGACACATACACCTTGGAGACCGTCGTTCTGTTGCTGTATTCTACTTTTGCTAGGAAATACCCCTTCATAGAGATGGGGCGACCAGCATACCCCCCTGGCCTTAGATCCATTCTTTTCAAAGTTATTGTTCCCCTTGACACTCGTGAGAACTCCTTAGCATTGATAATGGTAATTCTTGAACAGGAGTCAAACAATGCTTCCAACTCAACCTCCCCAACTTTTATGGTGTCTTTGGGACTGCTGACTTGTCCTCCCTCGACCTGCACCACTATTTCCGCACACACGGGGTTGTTGGGACTTGGGACTTGTAACTCTTGTACCTGCACAACAATCTCGTCACACACTACATTCGTCCTGTCTCTACTCTGCCTACTGACTCCCTGCCCACTCTTGCAGTACTGCTTGAAATGTCCTTTCTTCCCACACCTGTTACACGTGAATCTGAGAGCAGGGCATTCTCTGTCGTTTGCTAGGTGTCCCTGCTTGCCACACCTATAGCAAGTGCCTTTGAACGATCCCCCTGGCCTGCCCTCTTTCTGTTCTTTACCCACTATCTTCTGGTTTTTGACTACTGACACTGCCTCACACTCGGTCACCACTTCACTGACATTGGCCTTTTCATCTATTTTCTTTTCCCCTGTGTCTTGCTTTATTTCTTTGACACACTGAAGCATGTGCTCCACCTGCTTGGCTATAATGAGCACCTCCCGCAGTGGTGGGTCGTCCTTGAGCCATAGCTCTTCACGCACTCGTTCCATCCTACACGCCAAGACAAATTGGTCCCTGATTCTTTCTTCACTTGCCCCACCAAATTTGCAAGTGGCGGCTAACTTCCTCAATTCGGATACAAAATCTTCTATCGATTCATCCTCTTTTTGTACTCTTTTCCCGAAGTGGTACCTCTCCATGATCGTGCTGGTCTTGGGAAGATAGTGTAAATCTAGTTTTTTAAGGTTCACTTCAAACTCGTTCAGACCCCTTGCCTCCTGTGCCCCTAACTCTGGGAGATGATCCAGGACCTCCTCACCTTCCGCCCCTAGATAATAGGCCAATAATGCAACCTTCCTTTCTAAACCCAGGTTTGGCCCACAAACAGTGGCGTAATTTAAAAACACTTTTTTCCATTTCTTCCACTGGATGTTGGGATCCCCTGGGGTGGTTGAGAAAAAAGGTGGAGGGGTCACACTTTGCATGCTAGATGCTACGTATTCCTCTGTTTGCACCCAGAGGAAGGCACACACCCACTAGACACAGTGACACTGAAAAGGAAAAGATATGTTATCATAAACCATAAAAAGCATACATTCCTATACTACCAGTCCCCCAAACGATTTTAAATAGGAACAGACAGAGAAAGTAATGCTTGCACAGTCTCTAGAGTAAGGAGATACAGTACAGAAGCTTTGAGCGTAGGATAGTGCTGACTATTACTGCTACGTTCTCCTGAAACACCACACCACACTCCACTTTTATCCCCAACGTAGACCGACTTAAACTACGCCTGTGGCGGAGGGGCAAAAGAGTCCAGAAACCCTTCTGTGCATCTGGAGGACCCACACACTGCTGCTAAAGTTTGTGCATGGGATACACAAGAAAGATTTGAGGGTATAGCCACTAGACGACTGTCCTTCTTCTACCCCCCAATGAGAGGGCACACTCGGGACCCTAGAGTTAACAGCAACTGGCATAGAGTAGGGCATCGTGACTGGGGTTGGAATCAGGGGTCTAGGGGGGAGTACCCTCCCACAGAGCCAGATTCTAGGGACAACTGGGGGGGTTTCCCAATCATGAATAGGTTTAGTTGCCTGGACATGGTGGATTGACATGAACTACCACTAAGTCTCCCAAACGGGGGGAACACGATCCCTATAGCCACGACCAACTGTGCGATTGGGAATGTGGACCCTATAGCTCCCCATTTCTATGATAGCTCCGGGGCTGCTGCCACCCCACAATCAAAGATCCAGAGGGGCATCAGTGATATCAACTTACCCATGCAACCAGATAGTTCCTTAAAAGATACTAGTGAGCCTAAATCCTGGGAGCAGGGAGGGAATAATGGAATCACCCTGGACCTGTCTGCTACAGACCACAGGGTAATCCATTTGTTATCTTGGAACGTGGCTGAGTTGCAAAAAAAGTTGTTTTTGCCAGAATGGAATGTGTTCATCGAGAAGTTCGATGTATGCATGTTCCAAGAAACCTTGAGCCTGCTCCCAGTGCACAAATCCGGTTATGCAACCTTCTTCGCGCCCGGAGCAAGCTGTGGCAAGGGTAGGCCGGCGGGTGGACTCCACATCTGGGTAAAAATTGGATTGAACTGGGACATTACCATCCACGAAACATGGACCAGGGATATCTTACATATCTCTTTCCCAGGTCACAGCAAGGGGAAGAGGATAGACCTTCTTAACATCTATTCTAGAGAGACTCCGGGGGTCACAACCTCAGATACACTTACGATCCTAGAACAGATATTAGCCAAATGTCCCACAACCTCTAAAATCTTAGTGGGAGGCGATTTCAACTATACATTCGAACCCCTATCTAGGGATGACCCCCTGGGTATAGAGGAGGAGGACTCTAGATGGTCTATTCCAGCTCTCTCACTAGCTCCTATTAAAAAATGGTCAGCTAGGGCAATTCAGATCAATGCCCTGACCATGGAATTTTATCTAAGAGCAGTAAATGGTAGGACAATCTCTGACCGTGATGGAGCAATGACCTTTAATAGGCTTAACGGCCCGTCCAGAATTGACTACATCCTACTGGATGTTACACTATGGTGCGACCTAGAAGATATGGAGGTCATATCCTCGCTGGACAGTGACCATAACCCCCTATGTATGAAGATAAGGTGGGGTAAATTAAAGAGAAGTGGGAACAAAGCCCTCTTGAAGACAACTAGCGAGGTTGTCCCTTGCAATGGTAACCACAGGTTAAAATGGGACAAAGTTCAACTACAGGAAGGGAATCTTGAGAGGATTAGGGCGCATGTAGTAGAACTGACAGCAGAGATGGGGGGCCTCGATCTTAGAAATGGTTGTGACCAAGGGCCGCCTTTCTTCTTGGCTTATAAGAACACAATAGAGGAGGTAGGACAATACTTCCTAGCCCAGGGCAAAACGGGTATAGGGAACACTAAACCTGCCACCACCAGTAATCCATGGTATTCAGCCCAGTGCAAGACGAAATGGAAGGAGTTAACTGTCGCCTTGTTTAAAAAGAATCCCTCGCTAGTTAGAGCGGCTAGGGAGGATTTTGCAAGGGCGATAGCGCTGGCTAAACGTGAGTGGGAGGAACAACGTTGGCAGGATCTTAAATCAGCTGCCAACATGAAGAACCCCATGCTGTTCTGGGATCTGATTAACAAAGCTAGGCAGCAAAGTGTACCATCTATCGTAAATCATATAACGGAACAACAATGGCATTCCCACTTCTCTGCGTTGTATGATGGGAGAGAAGTAGTAGATTCACCGCTCGCAGATTCAGATTTCAGGATCCATACCCTGACGGAGCTCGAAGAACCATTTCTGCCCTCCGAAGTAAGAGTGGCCATTAGACATCTGACCCCTAGGAAGGCAGCTGGCCCAGACGGGATACCAGGGGACCTTCTTCTGAATGACCCTGATGCCTGGGGCAAATTAATTGCCCTAATAATGAATTTTTTCTCTAAGGGTTATCCGGTGCCAGAATCATGGAAGGGAGCAGAGGTGGTAACAGTGTACAAAAAGGGCGCAAGAGACGACCCTGCCAATTACAGACCGATCAGTCTGATTGACGTTATCCAGAAGGTGGTTGGCAGGGTCATCATTTCTAGGGTGGGTTTCTGGATGGAAGAGGAACATGTTCTCTCTCACTTCCAAGCAGGGTTTCACCAGAAGGTGGGCACGATGGACCAGGTCTTCCGCTTTTTTGCGATCTATTGAAAAGTGACCATTAACAAGGGTAGCCTCTATCTGGCATTCATAGATCTTAAGGCGGCATTCGACCTGGTCCCTCGTGCAAGGCTGTGGGACATCTTGGGGAAGATGGGCTTCCCAGGGCCACTCTTGGGACTTATTGTGAAGCTACATGAGGGGAACTATGCATGGATCAGATAGGGCACCCAGGGACAACTGACAGAAAGGGTGCCCGTGAGGAGTGGAGTCCGCCAGGGATGTGTTATGGCACCAACCCTCTTCTCCCTCTTTGTGAATGGAGTGGTGGATCATCTGAGGGAGGAAGCGGCAGATGCGCCATCCCTGGCGGGGGAAAAAACACCCACTCTACTCTTCGCGGATGACACCATTGTGACAATCACCAAAACCAGACACGTACACAGGAAGGTGATTGAAGAGAAAGTCTTTATTGCTAAGACTCAACTACTGCGACCTCAGCCACAGCCTAGCGTTCTCGGAGCCGCTCCACACAGTCTCAGGCGCTCGCCTTGGAACGCTGGTCGCGGTGACATTCTGAGTGATGTCACCGCGAGCAGCTCCATCACACGCGAGGGCGCCGGGGGAGTTTAGATGTGGACGATACCACACATCCCCCTTCCCTGCGGAAAGAAAACATAAAATATAACATGAACTGCAGAACGCACCAGGTAGCGCAGAGACACCCAACGGGGGTGTATAACAGCACAAGTCCTTGGCACGGTGTGAGTACTTGACCAAGGTAGGCAGGATGACACAGATCACATCATAACATACTGATCAAAATGCCTAGGAGGTCTGGTCACTCTCCTGCTAGGCCTAATGCTTGGGTGGGGGACCACCGATTGCCTCTTAGTGGTGGAACTGAGGTCCCGCCTAGGGTCTCCCTCCCACCCCCTTGAATTCTCAGGACCTTTCTCTTGCGATGGTACTTTACAACCCTCCCAAGGTTCCATATTTTCCCTTCTTGTGTCTTGACTGCATTTTTGAATAGTTTGGTGATCTTGGTAGGGCTGGTGTACTCTGACCAACTTGCCTTTCCTGTGGGAGCTCTGATCTTGATGCTATCTCCCAATTTGAATTCAACCTTCTGCGTGGCCTTGTGCCGGTCATACCCTTCTTTTCTCTTTTCCATGGCTTCCTCCTGCTTCTTCATGCTCTTAGCTTCTTTGGTTCGGTCTGACCACCCCTTGTGCCATTCCATCCATCCTGGGGTTAGCTTAGTGTTGGGTATCCTGGCGCGAAGCAATTCGAATGGGGTGACCCCCGTCGTCTGATGTGGTGTGAACCTGTAAGCTTCCAACCGTCTCCACGCCTCTTCCTTCCAGCTTATGCCACTAGCTCTGGCCAACTGGATGCTCTCTTTGAGGGTTTTGTTAACGCGTTCAACCATGCCGTTGGTCTCGGGGTGGTATAGAGCGCAACGCTTGTGTCTGATGCCTCTCCCTTCCAGGAAGTCTTCCATTTCCTTCGAACATAGTTGTACACCGTTGTCCGTAAGGATGTTGCTGGGCAGCCCTTCCCGGATGAACACCTCCTCTAGGAAACTGATGACAGTTTTGGTCGTGACTTCGCTGACAAAGTTTATCTCTGGCCACCTAGAATATAAATCCACAAGCACCAAGATGTAGGGTGTCCGCAGTTCCCCTGACATGGGGCCCACGATGTCCAATGCCAACTCATCCCAGGGTCCTGAAGGGGGCGGCCTGCACACCATAGGGGGCGTCTGTTGTCTCAGGACCTTGTCGCTGTTACTGCACGGTATGCACTCTCTGATTCTCCTTTCGGTGACTAGGTCCATGTTCGGCCACCAATAGCTCTCCCTGAGTCTCTGTTTGGTTTTTGTGATGCCCAAATGCCCTTCGTGGGCTAACTCGACCAGGTTGTCTCTCACTGTTGCAGGAGGTACAAGTCTCGTACCCCTGAATAGACATCCGTCTACTATGGACAACTTGTCCTTAATGGCCAGGTATGGCCGCAGGTTTTCGTCCTGTTTGTCACCGTGCTTCCATCCGCCTTTTACTCTTATGTAGATCTCTTCCAGAATTTTGTCCTCTTCCAAAGCCTTTCTCCATGTTTCTTCTCCCAACGCCCTCTGGATGACACAAACATCCTCCATCTGAAGATCCTCCTCTTCTTCCTCCGTCTTCCCTTGCTTCCCTCTCGCTTCTTCATCACCGACGAGTCTGGACAGACAGTCAGCTGCGAGGTTTTGTGTTCCGAGGACGTACTCGACATCAAAAGTGTATTCCTGAAGGCCGACTACCCACCGCCTTATCCTGCTAGAGATGGCATCCAAACCCTTCTTACTGAATACTTCCACTAACGGCTTGTGGTCAGTTCGGAGGGTGAACTGAGTTCCCCAGAGGAAGTCTCTGAACTTCCCTACTGCCCAAGATACCGCCAGAGCCTCTTTCTCGATCACCGAGTAGTTGTTCTCGGACTTCTGGAGTTACCTTGAGGCAAAGGCTATGGTTTCTTCTCCTTCTTCTCCAACTTGGGTGAGGACTGCTCCCAAACCTTTTGCGCTCGCATCAGTGGTGACCACCGTTGCCCGGTTAGGTATATATGACTTCAAACTGGGGGCCTCAGCGAGTGCCTTCTTTACGTCCTCGAACTCCCTCTGGCACTCCTGACTCCACTGGAATTCATTCTCCTTCTTCAGCAGTAGCCTGATGGTGTATGTCCTTCCCGCCAGGTTCCTTATGAACTTCCCATAGAACTCTAACATCCCCATGAATGACTTGATCTCGTCCTTGCCCTTGGGGGGTGCCAGGTTGACAATGGTGTTTTGCAGCTCGGCTTTGGGACATATACCTTCTGTCGTCACCTTGTGCACCAGGAAGTCTAATTCAGCACAGCCAAACACACACTTGTCTTTTCTCACTGTGAGGCCTTGCGACTGAAACCTCTCAAGCACGCATCTCAGTCTACTATCGTGCTCCTCATGGTTCTTGGCGAATATGAGCACGTCATCCAGGTAGCACATGACGCCTGGGATGCCCTTCAACATGTTGCCCATGATTCTCTGAAACACGGCGGCCGCCGAGACTATCCCAAACGGCATTCTTTTGAACTTATATGCGCCCATGGGCGTCGCAAATGCTGTGAGCTCCTGAGACTCCTCGTGTAGCTTTATTTGGAAATAGGCTGAGGTGAGGTCGAGGGTGGAAAACACCTTGGCACCTTCTAGCATGCTCATCATTTGGGTGATGTTGGGTAAGGGGTAACGGTCGACCACGACCTCCTTGTTCAATGCCCTTAAGTCTATGCAGAGCCGGACCGACCCATCCTTCTTCTTTGCTGCCACAATGGGGGCCAACCATTCTGTTGCTTCCACTGGTTCGATGACACCGGCCTTGCACAGTTTCGCCAGTTCAGACTTCACCTCCTCCTGGATGGCAATGGGGAGCTTCCTAACCTTAGTCACGACAGGTCTGGCGTTCTCCTTCAATCTTATTTTGTGACAGTAGTTTCTCAGACACCCTAGTTCTTCTCTGAACACCTCTTTGAACTCTGTTACCACGTCAGCATTGTGTTCAATAATCTCTTGTATCAGGATCTGGGGATTGCAGTTAGGATTCAAATAGACCCCCAGCTCTTTCTGTGCTTGCCACCCCAAAATGTTGTCTCCTACAGTGGACACATACACCTTGGAGACCGTCGTTCTGTTGCTGTATTCTACTTTCGCTAGGAAATACCCCTTCATAGAGATGGGGCGACCAGCATACCCCCCTGGCCTTAGATCCATTCTTTTCAAAGTTATTGTTCCCCTTGACACTCGTGAGAACTCCTTAGCATTGATAATGGTAATTCTTGAACAGGAGTCAAACAATGCTTCCAACTCAACCTCCCCAACTTTTATGGTGTCTTTGGGACTGCTGACTTGTCCTCCCTCGACCTGCACCACTATTTCCGCACACACTGGGTTGTTGGGACTTGGGACTTGTAACTCTTGTACCTGCACAACAATCTCGTCACACACTACATTCGTCCTGTCTCTACTCTGCCTACTGACTCCCTGCCCACTCTTGCAGTACTGCTTGAAATGTCCTTTCTTCCCACACCTGTTACACGTGAATCTGAGAGCAGGGCATTCTCTGTCGTTTGCTAGGTGTCCCTGCTTGCCACACCTATAGCAAGTGCCTTTGAACGATCCCCCTGGCCTGCCCTCTTTCTGTTCTTTACCCACTATCTTCTGGTTTTTGACTACTGACACTGCCTCACACTCGGTCACCACTTCACTGACATTGGCCTTTTCATCTATTTTCTTTTCCCCTGTGTCTTGCTTTATTTCTTTGACACACTGAAGCATGTGCTCCACCTGCTTGGCTATAATGAGCACCTCCCGCAGTGGTGGGTCGTCCTTGAGCCATAGCTCTTCACGCACTCGTTCCATCCTACACGCCAAGACAAATTGGTCCCTGATTCTTTCTTCACTTGCCACACCAAATTTGCAAGTGGCGGTTAACTTCCTCAATTCGGATACAAAATCTTCTATCGATTCACCCTCTTTTTGTACTCTTTTCCCGAAGTGGTACCTCTCCATGATCGTGCTGGTCTTGGGAAGATAGTGTAAATCTAGTTTTTTAAGGTTCACTTCAAACTCGTTCAGACCCCTTGCCTCCTGTGCCCCTAACTCTGGGAGATGATCCAGGACCTCCTCACCTTCCGCCCCTAGATAATAGGCCAATAATGCAACCTTCCTTTCTAAACCCAGGTTTGGCCCACAAACAGTGGCGTAATTTAAAAACACTTTTTTCCATTTCTTCCACTGGATGTTGGGATCCCCTGGGGTGGTTGAGAAAAAAGGTGGAGGGGTCACACTTTGCATGCTAGATGCTACGTATTCCTCTGTTTGCACCCAGAGGAAGGCACACACCCACTAGACACAGTGACACTGAAAAGGAAAAGATATGTTATCATAAACCATAAAAAGCATACATTCCTATACTACCAGTCCCCCAAACGATTTTAAATAGGAACAGACAGAGAAAGTAATGCTTGCACAGTCTCTAGAGTAAGGAGATACAGTACAGAAGCTTTGAGCGTAGGATAGTGCTGACTATTACTGCTACGTTCTCCTGAAACACCACACCACGCTCCACTTTTATCCCCAACGTAGACCGACTTAAACTACGCCTGTGGCGGAGGGGCAAAAGAGTCCAGAAACCCTTCTGTGCATCTGGTGGAACACTGGTCAGTATGAAATCCATATACAGGCAACGCTTTCATACAGAGAGAGATCTAAAACACCCATTGATAGGGGCCTCACTATAAATACCTCTAAAAGAAAGCTTAAGGCCATCTCACCCTCCAAGAGATTCAGGAATAATGTCTCGCTTAATGGCGTTCCCTTGGAGTTGGTCGATTCCTTTGATTATCTGGGTGTAAGGGTAAACAGACGGATGAAATGGAAAGACCATTTGGCCAAAATGTTATTAAACCGCAAAAGAGTCTCTGAGGTGGTTCTAAGGGAACAGCGGGAGTCGATTAGTAAACCTGTGGCACCGACTCTTGCAATCTATGATGGCCAAGTATTGCCAGCAGCATTATATGGTTCTGAGCTGTGGGGGTTTGAGTACCGCTGTTACATCCTAGCGGTCAATTCACTTTTCAGCCCTTCAATCCGCAAAAACCGTTCGGGAACCACTGGCCAATTTTAATCTTACTTAGACTGGGTTGTATCACCACATGCGCCAACCATTGTCTATGTATTAATTTTAACTGAGTTATAGATCATTCACTGTACATAAATAATAACCAATAACACACGCGTCGTTCTTGCCAATGGACTACCATTCACTTTTGGCACTCACAGGCATCACTGTGTGCTAGCCACCTTGCTTCCAATGTGCTCACTAGTAACCTGGCACCTTTGGACTGCTTATTTGAGGCCTCAAGGACTCATATCTATCCTCTGCCAAGCAGCGTGATCAGAGGCACCCAGGTTTTCCTGGCACATTTAGATTGAACCACCTGGCTACCAGATTGCATGTGTCACAGCGCCGTACGCACCTTGGTTCTGGGACTACCCTTCTCCCCCAGTATGTAATAATTCCCTTCCAAATTGTCTTGTTCCAGGACATTGACTATGGTTGGATAATATGATGCTGGAACTCGTACTCAACCCCACTAACAGCAACTGAGGCGACTCGGAGCCCTGAAGCTATAACATTTAGGATCCTTCCTGGTTAGCCCACTGGGCAACGGGATCAGGTCAGTTACTCACATATGGACCACAGCTGCGTGACTACTTCCCTAGCGCCTTTCCTAACTCGCATCTCCTTTATAGGTTGCCCCGCCCTTCTTTGTCCTGATGAAGACTCGCCGCTGAGGTCGCAATTCTCTCTCTAGCAAGTAGAGTCGAAACGTCAACACCTTCCCACCTAAGAGACCTGTACCTTCTTTCCCCGATGGATCCTATGAAAAGACATTGAAAAGACATTTGATGATAGGATGTTGATAATTTACAGATGACATGTAAATTAAGAATTGTACATTGGACAGGTTTTGCCTGACTGGATTTTAAGACCAGTCGTTCAGAAACCTTAATTGTTCCCCTTCTTCTTTGATTCACACTTTTCAGACTATTATCACTTATTTCGCTTCTCCTTCCATAGGCAACCTCATTGTTCTCAAAATTGTGTAAATAAATTACGTATGTGTAAAGACAGAATCGGTTTTGGCTCTTTTTCAAATTCTACTGTGGTCACCATGAATATATGTTCTTTGTAATCAACTGGGTTGCATGGATATATTTTTCTCTTGCATTGATATTAAGTAAATGTAAATGTAAATGTACATGTATTTATATAGCGCAAATCGCCCACATCGCAGGCATCTATGCGCTTGCTTAGGGAACCCGTCCTGGTATTCCCCTGTGAGACACCCCGGCAGGGTATCCACAAGGTGAAAGCCAGGCATCCCGCCGCGAGGGGCCGTTGTGGAGATTAAGCAAGCTATTGCCCAGAGTCGCAGAGTGTGAACCTGTGAGTCGAGTAGGCACCGGAGCGAGAATTATCGAGTCCGTGGAATTATTGAGCCCAACCCCCGTCGGGGCGGGGAATTGAACCCTGGTCCAGGGCCGATCTCAGCTTCCGGGTCTGCCGCCTCTAACCCCTGAGCCACACTTTTCCACTATAAGTATCAGTATTGCAGTGCATACACAATACCAATGTTACCTTGCAATTAGTTTGCTTCATTTAAACATTGGTTACGGACCAACTTTTTGTATTCTTATATGGCGGAGTAGCTAGATTGTCTTTTTCATACATTAAAATCAGAGGGCTATGGTCAGATATCACTTTGGGCATTTTGCGGATCCCTATCCTTCCTGCCTCCATTTGGGAGATGAAAAAATAATTGAGCTTGGTGTAAGCATGGGCGGAAAATCCGTTACGCTCGCGGATTTTGCGGATTTTTGGGAAATTCGCAATCCGCGAGATTTGCGAATTTCCCGCAAAATCCGCAAATTCGCACGCAGCGGATTTTTTTGGCGGCGCGCGGCGTTGGTGATACAATTTTTGCGGCGCGCGGCGTTTATCATCGTTTGCCGAGTTGTTTTTCTCGATAGTTTGCGAGTGCTGCGCCATTTTGGATCTTGCTGTGTGATCCCGCGGGAATTGGCGAGCGCGATTACGTCATCGCGGCTTGCCAGCGATAGTTTGTCAACGCGAGTACGGCGAGATCACGTCTCGCGGTACTTCGCAATTGCGAGATTTGAGATGCGGCGAGCGAAAATATAAAATTTGCAATTCTGCACAAGAAATCCACCAGCAAGCAGCATAAACCTTCTAGAAATGATGATTTTTATCTGAATAACTCCTTAGTTTGACATTTGCCTGCACTTTTTTAGCGAGGAGTCCATTTTGGGGAGGGGGGCATGGGGGTGGGAGGAAGGAAGTGCCCCACAGTCTTCAACTTCCTGTTCCTGTTCAGCAGGCTCCTCCCAGTGCTTTGTCCATCTCCTGGTCACTTTTCATTTGGGTCTGGAGCTGGAAGGATTACTTTTTGTGGATGCTGCTGGATATTTGGATTTGAGGCCTTTTTGACTTTCTTTGGATCACTGTTGGATTAGAAATTTTACAAGTAAGTTTGTTTGGGGCATTACAGTTGCTGCAATTAAAATTTTGGAATTTTCGATTTTTGGGCAGTTTTGGGGCCTTTTGCCCAGGGGTACTCAGTGGTGGGTGGACTGAGTCTTTCTGTGGGTTGTCTTGAACTTAAACATCATGGAGGCCATGGATGGATTGGGATTGTGCTGATTTTTCAGTGATTTTCGTTTTTTGGGGCTGTACTTGTGGCCTTTTCACCAGGGGTATTTGAGTCTAGCATGGGCCTAGTCTTTCTGTAGGTTGTCTTGAATTTAAACATCATGGAGGGCACGGATGGAATGGGATTGTGCTGATTTTTCAGTGATTTTCGTTTTTTGGGCCTGTACTTGTGGCCTTTTCACCAGGGGTATTTGAGTCTAGCATGGGCCTAGTCTTTCTGTGGGCTGTCTTGAACTTAAACATCATGGAGGGCATGGATGGAATGGGATTGTGCTGATTTTGCAGTGTTTTTCGATTTTTGGGGGTGTTCATGGGGAGGGACATGCCATGTGGCTGGTGGCCATTTTGAGTGCAGCTACAGGCACTGGCCATGTGCTGGCAGGCAAGTGGCCATTTTGAATGCAGGCTTTGTTGTTAGGCCTCCAACCATTTTGCCTACTTTTCAACCTTTATTTATGCCCAGGGGTAGTGAGTCTTGCATGGGCCTAGTCTTTCTGTGGGTTGTCTTGAATTTAAACATCATGGAGGCCATGGATGGAATGGGATTGTGCTGATTTTGCAGTGTTTTTCGATTTTTGGGGGTGTTCATGGGGAGGGACATGCCATGTGGCTGGTGGCCATTTTGAGTGCAGCTACAGGCACTGGCCATGTGCTGGCAGGCAAGTGGCCATTTTGAATGCAGGCTTTGTTGTTCGGCCTCCAACCATTTTGCCTACTTTTCAACCTTTATTTATGCCCAGGGGTAGTGAGTCTTGCATGGGCCTAGTCTTTCTGTGGGTTGTCTTGAATTTAAACATCATGGAGGCCATGGATGGAATGGGATTGTGCTGATTTTTCAGTGATTTTCGTTTTTTGGGCCTGTACTTGTGGCCTTTTCACCAGGGGTATTTGAGTCTAGCATGGGCCTAGTCTTTCTGTGGGCTGTCTTGAACTTAAACATCATGGAGGGCATGGATGGAATGGGATTGTGCTGATTTTGCAGTGTTTTTCGATTTTTGGGGGTGTTCATGGGGAGGGACATGCCATGTGGCTGGTGGCCATTTTGAGTGCAGCTACAGGCACTGGCCATGTGCTGGCAGGCAAGTGGCCATTTTGAATGCAGGCTTTGTTGTTAGGCCTCCAACCATTTTGCCTACTTTTCAACCTTCATTTATGCCCAGGGGTAGTGAGTCTTGCATGGGCCTAGTCTTTCTGTGGGTTGTCTTGAATTTAAACATCATGGAGGCCATGGATGGAATGGGATTGTGCTGATTTTGCAGTGTTTTTCGATTTTTGGGGGTGTTCATGGGGAGGGACATGCCATGTGGCTGGTGGCCATTTTGAGTGCAGCTACAGGCACTGGCCATGTGCTGGCAGGCAAGTGGCCATTTTGAATGCAGGCTTTGTTGTTAGGCCTCCAACCATTTTGCCTACTTTTCAACCTTTAATTATGCCCAGGGGTAGTGAGTCTTGCATGGGCCTAGTCTTTCTGTGGGTTGTCTTGAATTTAAACATCATGGAGGCCATGGATGGAATGAGATTGTGCTGATTTTTCAGTGATTTTCGTTTTTTGGGCCTGTACTTGTGGCCTTTTCACCAGGGGTATTTGAGTCTAGCATGGGCCTAGTCTTTCTGTGGGCTGTCTTGAACTTAAACATCATGGAGGGCATGGATGGAATGGGATTGTGCTGATTTTGCAGTGTTTTTCGATTTTTGGGGGTGTTCATGGGGAGGGACAGGCCATGTGGCTGGTGGCCATTTTGAGTGCAGCTACAGGCACTGATCATGTGCTGGCAGGCAAGTGGCCATTTTTAATGCAGGCTTTGTTGTTAGGCCTCCAACCATTTTGCCTACTTTTCAACCTTTATTTATGCCCAGGGGTAGTGAGTCTTGCATGGGCCTAGTCTTTCTGTGGGTTGTCTTGAATTTAAACATTATGGAGGGCATGGATGGATTGGGATTGTGCTGATTTTGCAGTGTTTTTCGATTTTTTTTGTGCTGTATAACTGAACTGATGTTCCTCTGTCTTCCATTTTTTTTAGGTGCACAAGACTCAAGAGAACCACCAGTGCCAGGAAGAAGTCCTGCAGCGGTGTGTGTGTGCAGCATAACGTCACGCGACGTCACGTCTGGCCTCAGACAACTCTACAATTCGTGCAACTGCGGCCTGCTGTCTGACCTGCTCTGAAGAAGATGGCCCCAAAGAAAGGTCTCCGTAGCTCCTCTAGCAAGAAAGTTGCTAGTAAGGAGCAGAAGAAGCAAGTTACCAAGGAGGCTGGTGTGCCACCCGCCACGTTTTTTGGGAGAAAAAAAAAAGTACGCCTGCAGCAGCAGGATCTGCTGGGGACCAAGCTGGGAGCAGCACCCCTGCTCCATTGGGTTCAGTGCCTCCACCACCACGCCAACTTAAGTCAAAGCCCTTGAGTGCTTCAGAGGCAGTCAGTGTACTTCTCCAATCACCATCGACCAGTGATGTTGGCTCATCGCAAGAAAGTAGCAGCAATGTCCCTGAATCAACACAGGTTGTTGTAACTCATCTGACAAGTGTTGAACAACCACAGCCGCAACAACAACACCATGTGCAAGTACACGCCCAAGTACATGTGGAAGGAGAGGCAGCAAAAGGAGATGCGCAAGCAAAGGTGCATGGAGGTTCACAAGTGCCCACAATAGTTGTTCCTCCCGAAGTAGGGGCACATCAGGAAATCGACAATGAAGCCGAGGTATCATTGGAAGCCACTCCTCCTGATGATCATTCATTGTCTTCCACATCCCTAGCAAGGAAAAGATCAAGGGGGGGTGTCTACATCTTCTTCAAGCCCACCTCGTTCTGATGCAAGTGATCTGTCTTGGGAACCACAACTGCGGTCTGACAGTGAGGCACACCATGATCTGACACCGGTACCTAAGCGTAAAAGGAAGGTCGTCCAAGAACTCAAACCTATGGAGTGTGATGAGGCTCAACAAGAAGTGACAGATACTGCTGGTGATGAAGCCTCTCACGATGACGACGAGCCAGTCATCACAAAGGTCACTGCAGCCCCACCGGGCATGCAGCAAAGAGACATTTTGACCCTATCCCGAGAAGCTGCTGAGCGTGATGATGATGTCGGCGAGGAGGCAATGGAAATGGAATCATTAGATTTGGAGTTAAGTAGTACACCAAAACCTACCGCTTCCATATTTCTTCCTCGCAAGAAGGTACCCACCTCGTCCTCGACCTCAATTCGTGGTGGTGAAAGTGCAAAACGTACTGAAGTTCGGCAATCCACATCCTCCACTTCATCTGGCATTAGCAGCAGGACCACCACCACCAGTATCGCCGCCTCCTCCGGCCCCCAAAGACATTTCAAGTCTCCAGTTTGGGACTTCTTTAGTGTTTGCCCAAAAATGGAAAACGTAGCCATTTGTAGCCTTTGTAAGGTTCGAGTTGGTCGTGGTAAGCTTGGTTCTAACTATGGTACCGGAGGCCAGAGAGGTCATCTTAAGAGAACGCACCCTGTCCAATGGCTTCCGCACCTAGAGGCGTTTATGCAAGCCAGAATTGCACGTAATGAAAACGTTGATTTTTCATCTGATGATGACGAGGAGGAAGAAGACGATTCAAACACTTCACTTACACCCAGTACCCCTGTCAGCAGCACACCCCATGTGAGCCACACTAAGAGTGTGGGAGAGAGTGAGACATCAATGCGGAAAAGTACATCAGCGAGCGTAACTGGGTCGAAGAGATCATCATCATCCCGTAAATCCTTGGTCCAGGGCAACATTAAAAAGATGTTGTTTACAGAAGCGCAATATGAACGCAACCACCCAATGACGCGTCTGTATAACACTAAGCTGGCTAAAATGCTAGCTCTGGACCTTCTCCCTTTTTCTTTTGTAGAAGGGGTTGGTTTTCTAGAATTAGTGGCAGCGCTCTGCCCTAAATGGAAGGTTCCTAGCCGGTTCTATTTTGCCCGAGTTGCGGTTCCAGCACTACATGAAGATGTTCTGAAGGTGATTGGGGCAGCTTTGCAGAAGAGTGCTGTTCACACTATACATCTGACAACAGACATGTGGACCAGTGGCGCAGGTGCTGATTACATGTGCATCACTGCACACTGGGTCTCTTTTTCAGGGGCTAAAGCAAAGCTAAACGCAGGTGTTGACACGGACATTGTTTTTAAAGCTGCTCGGAAACATGCAACACTAGCCATGTTTGGTTTGGAGAAACGTCACACAGCAGAAAACATTTTGGATGTCTTTAACACAAAGGTCCTTAACTGGCTGTCCCCACTAAAACGCCAGGTTGGTTATGTTTCCACGGACAATGGCGCCAATATAGTTAAGGCCATGAGGGACGGTTACTATTTCAGAGTGCCGTGTTTGGCGCACTGTATAAACCTGGTTGTCCAAAAATTCTTGGCTAATAAAGCCAGTGCAGCGTACAGTGTATTGGACACCTGCCGAAAAATGTGCAAGCATTTCAGCCATTCTTTTAAGGCCCGGAAGCAGCTGAGGAGCCTGCTATATCAACGTAAAATGCCAGTGAAAGCACTCATCCAGGAGGTGGTAACACGTTGGAACTCAACCTTCTACATGCTTGAGCGTCTGTATGAGCAGTATATGGAACTCGATCAATATTTCCTTACAGAGTGTACAGAGGAGCTGAGGATGGGTGGGCCGCAATGGAACATAGTTCAAGGCCTGACACGCATGCTTCGTCCTTTTGAGTTCTTCACGCGTGCAGTCAGCAAGGAGGACTCTAATTTGGGAAAAGCTATCCCATTGTTGTACATGCTGGAGGACCAACTGAAGGAGGTGTGTTCTGTGTTTGAAAAAGATGACAAAAACCAAGACTCTTTGCTTCTGGCTGAGCAATTATTAGAGCTCCTACAAGGTGATGAACGTCTTAAAAAGATCCACTCAGAACAGCATTACATTTGTGCTACTATTCTGGATCCACGCTACAAAAAGGCGCTGGCAGGCCAAGCATTCTTTCCTTTTGATGATGAACATGTTCCAAAGTACAAACGTTGGCTAGCCTTGTCAGCCAAGAAGTTTGAAACAGAACGGCTGAAAATTGAAGGAAATGGCAGTACATCAGCAGGCCATCCCCAGTAAAAACAATCCACTTCTGCACCTGTGGCTGTGGCACAAGTGACCTCTCAGCCGTTAAAGACACCGGCAACCGGATCATCTGCATGAGACACAACAGAAACATTGGAGGCTGAAGAGGATTGGCTAGCTCTGCGTGGGTTTGGTTCTCAAAAGGTCAGAGGCACAGCAAGAGCTAAGCAAAGTGGAGGAACCTTGGAAGAGGACCTTGAGTCGATGGTGAAGGACTATCTGAATGACTCAACAGAGGTCTATGTTAATTCTGACCCATTGGCGTATTGGCATGGGAAAAAAGAATTGTGGCCACAGCTCACCAACCTGGCTTTAAACTACTTGTCTTGCCCACTCGCAAGCGTGTCTTCTGAACGGGTTTTCAGTGCTGCTGGTGGCATTGTAACTCCCAAATGGAGCCGCCTCTCGCCCAAAAATGTGGAGAGGTTAACAATGATCAAGATGAATCAGCACCTCATACCACCAGATTTCAGAGTACGAGAAAGCGTGCCGGATGAAGAGGAGGTGGCCAGCAACATAGATGAGGGAATTTCTACTCTGTCAGGTGACACTGAGCTCACCCTGCCTGAATTCGCAGAGTATGATGACGAAGCCTTATTCTTATTCCTGGACCGTGATACCGAGCCCTGAAAATGAGACAACGAATCAATAACTTTCTTTTTCGTCCCTATTCACTTTTATTCCTGTCTGTCTGTCTTTCTTTGTTGTGCACAGTTAATATATTACAAACTTTAATCAGATAATCACAAAATCAAGCCCATCAGCAGAACTGTCTTCACTGGTTTGCTAATTGATTTGAAGTTGCCGCAGTCTGCATTCCTCAGGTTCACAATTTCAGAAGAACATGCTCCTCTATCCTCCTCCTCCAGACTCCTATTTCCATCAAAGCAGAGGGCTGGTTTACGCCCAATGAGGAAAGACTCAGCACTTGTGGGGGTGTTGTTGTACCTCTTTGCAGGTGAGTTGACGGCTCTGGGGCCATTGCTGGGAAGCTCTAATACCGGATAAAAGTGTTTTGGACCAAATCCCAGGCGGAAAATTATTTGTGTTTTTGATGACTTGCTTGCCTTTGAGGTGCTCTTAGGGGGGCTTCCTGGTGTTTGCGGGTGAGTTTCGTGGTCTGGGAGCACTGCTGGGACACTCTAATCTTGATTGCATTTGCTTTTCAGGAAATCCGTCGTGGCAACCCCGACTTATGGCCTAGCTACGCAGCGCGTTTGGACCGAAGGCCGAGAAATATTACAAGTATGAGATTTTGCTTTTGGCCTGTTTGGGGGTGTTATGCTTCTTGGCGGGTGGGTTGGCGGGTCTTGGGGCATTCCTGGGAAGGTCTAATACCGGGTAGAAGTGGTTGGGACAAAATCCAGGCCGATTTTTTTTTGGCTATTTCTGACATTTTGCTCAATGTGGCCTTTTCGGGGGCCTGTTTGGGGGGCTTCCTGGTGTTTGTGGGTGAGTTTCGGGGTCTGGGAGCACTGCTGGGACACTCTAATCTTGATTGCATTTGCTTTTCAGGAAATCCGTCGTGGCAACCCCGACTTATGGCCTAGCTACGCAGCGCGTTTGGACCGAAGGCCGAGAAATATTGCAAGTATGAGATTTTGCTTTTGGCCTGTTTGGGGGTGTTATGCTTCTTGGCGGTAGGCATGGGCGGAAAATCCGTTCCGCTCGCGGATTTTGCGGATTTTCGGGAAATCCGCAATCCGCGAGATTTGCGAATTTCCTGCAAAATCCGCAAATCCGCGAGCAGCGGATTTTGCTCGCACTGCTCGCACTGTTCGCGTGAGTTCGCGCCCCGCGAATAAGTGCGAAATTGCAGAAATACGTTCTAAGCAAAACTGAAAGTAACTACTTACCAGGTTCAAAAGTTCAGGCACATCATTAGTAGCCATTTCCTGTAGTGCTTCCTGAGGGGCCCCTCCAGAGTTCAGTTGCCAGTTGAAACTATTATGTGACCCTGCTCTGAACCTCAGAATAGTTACACATATGCCACAAAGGTCATGAATTACAGCTAAGGGAGACAAGCAGGAGCCAGGCTGGAAGTTAAAATCCATTAATCAGCCCCTAATTCATTATTGTCAGTTGGGGCAGGGCAGGTGTTGTAACTAATTTTGCAACAATGAAAGCACTTAGCAAGTGCAAAAGATCACTAATCAGGGCGCACTAAGGAAGCAGGTGCCAGCTAAAAAAATATTCTGTGACACATTAATCAGCCCCAAATTAATTCAGGTCACTTGAGGCAGGGAAGGTGTGCTTTGCTTTGCCGAAAATAATGTACACTGGACAACCAGAGGGTGTGGTGATGAAACAGAGGGTGGCATGGGTGGGCCAGAGGGTGGCATGAGTAGTCAGAGAGTGGCAGTGGTGACAGAGAGTGGCAGTGATGAAGAAGAGTGTCCCAAACAGGTTGGACACGTAGAAACAACAAGTTCGCAAAACTTGCGACCCAACAGGTAAGTTCGCAAATTGCGAAATTGTAAAAACCCTCGCGAACTGGCAGAAACACGGGCGAACACAAAAAAAAAAAAAAATCCGCAAATTCGCGGGAATTCGCGGATTTTGCGGATTGCGAGTTCGCAAATCCGCAAATTCGCGGATTGCCAATCCGCAAAATCCGCTCATGCTTACTTGGCGGGTGGGTTGGCGGGTCTTGGGGCATTCCTGGGAAGGTCTAATACCGGGTAGAAGTGGTTGGGACAAAATCCAGGCCGATTTTTTTTTGGCTATTTCTGACATTTTGCTCAATGTGGCCTTTTCGGGGGCCTGTTTGGGGGGCTTCCTGGTGTTTGTGGGTGAGTTTCGGGGTCTGGGAGCACTGCTGGGACACTCTAATCTTGATTGCATTTGCTTTTCAGGAAATCCGTCGTGGCAACCCCGACTTATGGCCTAGCTACGCAGCGCGTTTGGACCGAAGGCCGAGAAATATTGCAAGTATGAGATTTTGCTTTTGGCCTGTTTGGGGGTGTTATGCTTCTTGGCGGGTGGGTTGGCGGGTCTTGGGGCATTCCTGGGATGGTCTAATACCGGGTAGAAGTGGTTGGGACAAAATCCAGGCCGAATTTTTTTTTGGCTATTTCTGACATTTTGCTCAATGTAGCGTTTTCGGGGGCCTGTTTGGGGGGCTTCCTGGTGTTTGTGGGTGTGTTTCGGGGTCTGGGCTCACTGCTGGCTATATATACTTTACCTTGCAAGAGGTTTGAAGCAAATCCATGGTGGCAGAGGGGAGTTAGGGCCTAGCTGCAGAGCGCGCGCGGAGTGATTTGGGAAATTTGTGAAAAATTGACTAAGTCCCCATTTTTGTACTTTTGCTCTTTGGCTGTTTGGGGGTCTTCTACTAGTTTTCGCCTGGGTTGACGGCTCTGGGGCCATTGCTGGGAAGCTCTAATACCGGATAAAAGTGTTTTGGACCAAATCCCAGGCGGAACATTTTTAGTGTTTTTGATGACTTGCTTGCCTTTGAGGTGCTCTTAGGGGGGGTTCCGTCTGTTTGTGGGTGAGTTTCGTGCTCTGGAAGCACTGCTGGGACACTCTAATCTTGATTGCATTTGCTTTTCAGGAAATCCGTCGTGGCAACCCCGACTTATGGCCTAGCTACGCAGCGCGTTTGGACCGAAGGCCGAGAAATATTGCAAGTATGAGATTTTGCTTTTGGCCTGTTTGGGGGTGTTATGCTTCTTGGCGGGTGGGTTGGCGTGTCTTGGGGCATTCCTGGGAAGGTCTAATACCGGGTAGAAGTGGTTGGGACAAAATCCAGGCCGATTTTTTTTTGGCTATTTCTGACATTTTGCTCAATGTGGCCTTTTCGGGGGCCTGTTTGGGGGGCTTCCTGGTGTTTGTGGGTGAGTTTCGGGGACTGGGAGCACTGCTGGGACACTCTAATCTTGATTGCATTTGCTTTTCAGGAAATCCGTCGTGGCAACCCCGACTTATGGCCTAGCTACGCAGCGCGTTTGGACCGAAGGCCGAGAAATATTGCAAGTATGAGATTTTGCTTTTGGCCTGTTTGGGGGTGTTATGCTTCTTGGCGGGTGGGTTGGCGGGTCTTGGGGCATTCCTGGGAAGGTCTAATACCGGGTAGAAGTGGTTGGGACAAAATCCAGGCCGATTTTTTTTTGGCTATTTCTGACATTTTGCTCAATGTGGCCTTTTCGGGGGCCTGTTTGGGGGGCTTCCTGGTGTTTGTGGGTGAGTTTCGGGGTCTGGGAGCACTGCTGGGACACTCTAATCTTGATTGCATTTGCTTTTCAGGAAATCCGTCGTGGCAACCCCGACTTATGGCCTAGCTACGCAGCGCGTTTGGACCGAAGGCCGAGAAATATTGCAAGTATGAGATTTTGCTTTTGGCCTGTTTGGGGGTGTTATGCTTCTTGGCGGGTGGGTTGGCGGGTCTTGGGGCATTCCTGGGATGGTCTAATACCGGGTAGAAGTGGTTGGGACAAAATCCAGGCCGAATTTTTTTTTGGCTATTTCTGACATTTTGCTCAATGTAGCGTTTACGGGGGCCTGTTTGGGGGGCTTCCTGGTGTTTGTGGGTGTGTTTCGGGGTCTGGGCTCACTGCTGGCTATATATACTTTACTTTGCAAGAGGTTTGAAGCAAATCCATGGTGGCAGAGGGGAGTTAGGGCCTAGCTGCAGAGTGCGCGCGGAGTGATTTGGGAAATTTGTGAAAAATGAAAAAGTCCCCATTTTTGTACTTTTGCTCTTTGGCTGTTTGGGGGTCTTCTACTAGTTTTCGCCTGGGTTGACGGCTCTGGGGCCATTGCTGGGAAGCTCTAATACCGGATAAAAGTGTTTTGGACCAAATCCCAGGCGGAAAATTTTTAGTGTTTTTGATGACTTGCTTGCCTTTGAGGTGCTCTTAGGGGGGGTTCCGTCTGTTTGTGGGTGAGTTTCGTGCTCTGGAAGCACTGCTGGGACACTCTAATCTTGATTGCATTTGCTTTTCAGGAAATCCGTCGTGGCAACCCCGACTTATGGCCTAGCTACGCAGCGCGTTTGGACCGAAGGCCGAGAAATATTGCAAGTATGAGATTTTGCTTTTGGCCTGTTTGGGGGTGTTATGCTTCTTGGCGGGTGGGTGGGCATGTCTTGGGGCATTCCTGGGAAGGTCTAATACCGGGTAGAAGTGGTTGGGACAAAATCCAGGCCGATTTTTTTTTGGCTATTTCTGACATTTTGCTCAATGTGGCCTTTTCGGGGGCCTGTTTGGGGGGCTTCCTGGTGTTTGTGGGTGAGTTTCGGGGACTGGGAGCACTGCTGGGACACTCTAATCTTGATTGCATTTGCTTTTCAGGAAATCCGTCGTGGCAACCCCGACTTATGGCCTAGCTACGCAGTGCGTTTGGACCGAAGGCCGAGAAATATTGCAAGTATGAGATTTTGCTTTTGGCCTGTTTGGGGGTGTTATGCTTCTTGGCGGGTGGGTTGGCGTGTCTTGGGGCATTCCTGGGAAGGTCTAATACCGGGTAGAAGTGGTTGGGACAAAATCCTCGCGGAAAAGCCTTTTGGCACTTTTTGTAACTTAGGGTTCGTTAGGGTTAGCCCTAGCAGCAGGATTGCATGTGTTTCGGGGTGTTCTAGATTTTTGCAACTGAGTTCTGGGGTCTTAGAGCACTCGTGAGAATGTGTAATTTTGGTTGCAAGTCATTTGAAGAAAATCCATGGTGGGAAAGGGGGGATTTGGCATAGTTAAAGAAAGCCTTTGCCACTATTCTTAACTTAGGGTTCGTTAGGGTTAGCAGTATTTCTATTGCATGTGTTTGAGTGGGGGGGATTTCGAGTCTTGGAGCGATGCTGGCTATGGCTACTTTTGCTTGGTTGCTTGCAAGTGGTTTGAATGCAATCCAAGGTGGGTAAGGGGTAATTAGGAAGGGGGTACTTCGGCCTACTTTTACTTTCAAAGTAAGTTTTGTCACCATTTTTCTGCTAGGCCTCGTTTTTTGAGATTTGATTGGGGGTCTTCTACATTTTTGCGACTGCCTTTAGTAAGGGTCTGGGTGGGAGCACTGCTAGGAAGATCTAATTTTGTTCTAAAACACAGTTTACAGTACACCTAGCTTGAGGGGCAAGATCCGCTACATTAATTTGCCCATACTTATTTATCCTTCAAAAGGTGACTCAGAGTACGCACTTTCAAAAATATTGTACTGTCTACTAGGAAAATCAAATTGTGACTTTTTGCACTCCACAGCCTACATACCTTATATTTATTTATCAGTGGTGTTGTAATATTATATCACTTCCTGTTTTTCGTTGAATAATTACAGGCCGGGTTTCAATCTCTGCAATGGGGAAAAAAGGATGGAGTCAGGCTTCACAGTAGCGAGCCACAATTCAGCATCAGGCAGGCAGTGGACAGGGTGTCTTCTGGTGACCAACATCGATGGACGAAGCGTCGGCTGCAATGGAGGAGTGCCGCTAATAGGAGGATTTTTTTTCTGCAGGCAACTTACTTACCACTTCCAACAGGACCACTACAACCACATAGATACAGTATCCCTTGCCTTTTTCGCTGACTGTGACTGCATTTCTTGGATCTCTCTCTGCTTCTAAATTGATCCCTTAACACATCACTTAGTCCACTCCACTATCACATCTGCACCACACATAGTCATTTGTAAGTGCTCCTACGTAATTCGCAAGTCGCAGCACGCCCCAGGCCGTAGAGGACTGGGATGGCCCCAATGATGAAGCATGTCACCAAGGGGCAACCCTGGTGAGTGAGGGGACACCTAGAAAACAAGCAATTTCTCCTTTTCTATCTACTATACCTTCCAGACCAACCCCACTGAGTGTTGTTGTGAATGGATTTATAGTGACCAGCAAGGCTCTCGGGTATCTGGCTAAGTACAGAGACCTTATGTTGAATATCGTTATCAATAATTCCACACAGGCCCTGTACTGTCGCATTCTTTCTTCCACAGTTGTCGAATGTACTACTTACTTTTCACTGACATGCATGCAGTAGTGCATGCACTTTCAAAGATTGATGGATAGGTTTGTACCCAAAGAATTGTTTATGTTCCATTGTTTGTCTATGCTGTGCTTTTTTTTACAGGGTGTCTTCTGGTGACCAACATCGATGGACGACGCGTCGGCTGCAATGGAGGAGTGCCGCTAAAAGGAGGATTTTTTTTCTGCAGGCAACTTACTTACCACTTCCAACAGGACCACTACAACCACATAGATACAGTATCCCTTGCCTTTTTCTCTGACTGTGACTGCATTTCTTGGATCTCTCTCTGCTTCTAAATTGATCCCTTAACACATCACTTAGTCCACTCCACTATCACATCTGCACCACACATAGTCATTTGTAAGTGCTCCTACGTAATTCGCAAGTCGCAGCACGCCCCAGGCCGTAGAGGACTGGGATGGCCCCAATGATGAAGCATGTCACCAAGGGGCAACCCTGGTGAGTGAGGGGACACCTAGAAAAAAAGCAATTTCTCCTTTTCTATCTACTATACCTTCCAGACCAACCCCATTGAGTGTTGTTGTGAATGGATTTATAGTGACCAGCAAGGCTCTCGGGTATCTGGCTAAGTACAGAGACCTTATGTTGAATATCGTTATCAATAATTCCACACAGGCCCTGTACTGTCGCATTCTTTCTTCCACAGTTGTCGAATGTACTACTTACTTTTCACTGACATGCATGCAGTAGTGCATGCACTTTCAAAGATTGATGGATAGGTTTGTACCCAAAGAATTGTTTATGTTCCATTGTTTGTCTATGCTGTGCTTTTTTTTACAGGGTGTCTTCTGGTGACCAACATCGATGGACGACGCGTCGGCTGCAATGGAGGAGTGCCGCTAAAAGGAGGATTTTTTTTCTGCAGGCAACTTACTTACCACTTCCAACAGGACCACTACAACCACATAGATACAGTATCCCTTGCCTTTTTCTCTGACTGTGACTGCATTTCTTGGATCTCTCTCTGCTTCTAAATTGATCCCTTAACACATCACTTAGTCCACTCCACTATCACATCTGCACCACACATAGTCATTTGTAAGTGCTCCTACGTAATTCGCAAGTCGCAGCACGCCCCAGGCCGTAGAGGACTGGGATGGCCCCAATGATGAAGCATTTCACCAAGGGGCAACCCTGGTGAGTGAGGGGACACCTAGAAAAAAAGCAATTTCTCCTTTTCTATCTACTATACCTTCCAGACCAACCCCATTGAGTGTTGTTGTGAATGGATTTATAGTGACCAGCAAGGCTCTCGGGTATCTGGCTAAGTACAGAGACCTTATGTTGAATATCGTTATCAATAATTCCACACAGGCCCTGTACTGTCGCATTCTTTCTTCCACAGTTGTCGAATGTACTACTTACTTTTCACTGACATGTATGCAGTAGTGCATGCACTTTCAAAGATTGATGGATAGGTTTGTACCCAAAGATTTGTTTATGTTCACAATTGTTTGTCTATGCTGTGCTATTTTTTCTTGTCTCCCAAAACCTTTCCCAAAAACCCCCGTACCCATCCATTTTTCAAACCCTAACCCTCTTCCCCCGGGCTGTGTGGTTTTGATTGATGTGTGACTAAATGACAGCAATAAATCCACACACTTGCTGGGGAGGATAAGGTGATAGCAACAGGCTGGTGAAGAAATCCGAGGATATATTCTTACTCTGCTTGACAAAGAACCATTGCTAATGTGAAAGAACTTCAACCGAATTAGTAGTTATACTTTACCATTTGTTAGGCTACAATGTGGCACTGTTCTACTGTACTTCTGTCACCTGCTATATTCTCAGTTGTACCGTTGAATTGCTCAGGAGGACAAACCAGATTTCATTTTCTTTTTTTTCATAGGCATGCAACTGCCACTGTGTCACACCACTAGTACCACCGCTATGAGGAAATTTTATCCGACCAAGATTGCCAACCATATTCACTGTTTCCCGTGGAGCCAGCCCTGGGTCTAGCCCTACTTTCAAACACAAATTACAGGTAAGATAAGCGTTTGGTGGTTTGGGGGTATAATGGAGTATTAGTACGAGAGACGAGAGACTGAAGGTAATACTACTAAAGTCCTAGGACTCTTGGATTCACTTTGTCTGTGAGAGGCACTTAGTGTTGAAAACATTTGGGCATTTACACTTAAAGGAAGAAAATGGAACTAAACTTTCAGGAAAACAAAGTCAACGTTAAACCCCCACCCACCAGGTAAGCAGTAAGAAACGGGTATGCTCAGATAAAGTTTGAAAAAGTATATTTATATCCCTAACAAAATAATCTCCCGCAAGACCCTCCCTAACCCCAACGATTGTCCTTCAAAAGTCCCCAAAAACCGAACTCCCAATTCCCACCCCCCAAAAGTCTCTAAAAAAGGGGCAAGGGACACTATGGGCGGATGCTGTCAACTTTTTGGGCCAGGGCATCATGCTCCTGGCGGAGCAAGGCGTGCTCTACGCGGAGCCCCTCCAACTGGTTGGAAAAGTGGTGGAGCTCCTGCTGGAGGCGGGACACCATCAGGGTACTGCGGCGCAGGCGTGCCTTCAATGCCTTGTAGGTGCAACGGCTGTGAGAGGAAGCTGTAGCTGTTGTCCTTGCTACTCGGCGGTGGCGTTTGGCTTTGGCAGCCCGGCTCAGTCTGGGTGGACCACTGTGCTGGGTGGCACTGGCAGCCCGTGGGGGAACGGAGGCCGATGCAGACGACGTAGTTGTTGTGGTCGACTGCACACTTTCTTCGTCCTCCAGGGCCACCAGCCGCCGATATTCGGCCACAGTGGCATCGATCCTCCGTTGCCGGGCCGCTCTAGCCAGCTCCTTCCTCCTTGTTCGTTTGGAAGGAGAACCTATATGAAGAAAGAAAGACATAGTCTTTAACCAATGCTCCTTAAGATTAACTCAATCATTCAGCAGCAATTTGTGTTGCACTACAACTAGCAACTTGCAAACGCATTACATAACTATTGAGGCCAGTATCTATCTAACCTCTCACTTCTTCATCCTTGCTCTAACATTAGTGGGAGTTTAAGGAACAAATTCTACGAGCACTATGGACTTCCATTGGAGTCGACTATGAAAGTACACCAGTCTTATTCTTCTTCTTGTCTCTTGTTTTGGAAAATTGGTACGTTATCTTCTGCAAGCCGGCATAATGCCAGCGCAGTAAACTTGCACCCGAGAAAAAGAGACGCACGCCATGAGGAGTGACCTAGACTTGCGTTGCGTTACTGTACCCGTCCAGTACATGCAGGTGGTGAAGCTCTTACTTTTCTATTACGGGTGGCACTGAGAATACTCTGTTACAACTCAAGGGCTACTGCTTAATTAATTTAACTTTCACCCTACAGTGGAAATGAGTACTAGAAATGGAAAATTGAAGAAGATAAATAATCTGATTATCTATCACTTCACATGGGATGTTTTTGCTTATATATGGGATGACTTTAGGTGCTTTGCTTTTTATTGAGTGACCAGTGATACATCCACACATGAATGACTGAGTACTACTAAACTTATTAAGAGAGGTAGGGAGTGGCCACCGTAATAACCGGATCTATGCAGTGCTTGCAATACAAACTACTGCTACTATTGATGGTAGTATTTGGACAAAATTAAAAGTTCTTTTCCTTGCCTTTCCTACACTGGAACGGACGTGCGGGTGCAGTGTTACATGCTCTTCAAAGTTACACTTAGTTCATCCACTGACCGTCTACTCTCTCTAGATCATGGGTACTCACAAACTTTCTCTCAGGGGCTACATTTACAGTGTAGTTTGGGGCCGAGGGCCGCACTGGTGGGGGCGGAGTCAGAGGGGGCGGGGCTAAAGCAAAACGATAACTTGTGACCATGAGGTTGCACACAGGTCCCTGCAGCAGATGCCCTCACCCACTGAGCCACCAGACCCAGCATTTACATACATCTCTCTCCCTCCTGCTCTCCCTCCTGCCCTCCCTCTCCATCTCTCTCTCCCTCCTGCCCTCCCTCTACCTCCCCCTCTGTCATCTCACTGTGTGTGTGTCTATCTGTGTCAGCCTTCAGCCCGGGTTGAGACCGCTTCCTCAACGCGCACACACAGACAACAACACCAAAGTACTTAACAGGTCTTTAAAAGACCATTAACATATTATTGAGGCTTTGTTTGTTGTAGCGCCCCTGCTTCTCCACCCTGACAATCACTGCTTGCCCGGCCCCACAGAGGCTTTGTTCTATTTCACCTCTTTGTGGCCTTGCATCTCCACTCTGCTCTGTGGGGGCCGGGGGAGCAGTGATTGTCAGAGTGGAGATGCAGGGGCGCTAACAGGTGAAATACAAAAAAGCCTCTGCTCTGTGGGGGCCGGGGGAGCAGTGATTGTCTGCAAGGTCTGCGCACCGCCAAGGAAGGCTTGCCGGGCCACCACCGGCCCGCGGGCCGTACTATGAGTACCCCTGCTCTAGATACACATATGCTATCTAAGAGTCAGATAGTAGCATGATCCAGGTATATGGACACATACAGTTTCTGTGTCACCCACCCAGGCTGTTGTCCTTCCACCCATCATTGCTTCATCATTCACCCAGCCATGCATCTCATATTCTTGCCTTCCCAGCTAGTCTTCAATCTAAATAAGTAAGGAATATATAAGAGCTTACCTCTGGCCGCCACCACCACCGTCTCAACTTTCACAGCCGCCGCCTCCTCCCCTGAAGAATCGCCCTCCGCCTCCGTGTCGAGCACCACCACCTCCACACTGGCCCCGCCACCAGATGTTCCACCTACAAAGTACATTTAAGAATGTTAGAATAAAGCACTCACTAGTCTTTGGTCTAGGAATGAAGACATGTGAAAACAATGTAATTTGTGACTGTCTACGTTAAAGTTAAAAAATGTCCCTTTTTCCAGGGAAGGTTGTCTTGCTGCACTTTTTGGCACAACTGATGAAGGCTGTTTTTTTAACACGCACCATTTTTCTCCACACAGACAGAAGATGGACTTCTAACAACAAGATCAAGTTGAAACCAGGTGAGAGCTCGGCTCGACCACAAGAAATGTCTTCAATTAATCGTCAGCACTAACCACTTTTCCATTATCAGTTAAACGTTTAGTTTTATTATGACTTCATTTTAATAAATGTGTTTACTTTTAATAAAGCTTTTAAACTTAAATACAATCTGTGTATTTTGGTCCAGACTAGAGTGACTGAGCGAAAGGTTTTGCAATTTTTGCAAGCATGAGTCCAGATAGAACACTTCAAAAGACATTATGGACAATCCCAGAGGACTGCACTAAGTTGATAGAGCTATTGCTGACTAGAATCATGGGAGTTTCGCCAACCGTGCAATCTTAGTTAGCTACACAGACAGACTAATAAGAATAATCTAGTAATACCACAGGGAGTCATAGTAGAGGCAGGATAAGAATTTAGATACAGTCTACAAGAAGAGCAAAGACAATTTTGAAAAAAGTCAAATGAGGAACGCTAGGAAAAATAGGTACTAGTCTAAAATGAAAACTTACTGGGGCCAGCAGAGGAGCCCTCGCCTGCCCGATCCTGGCCCTGTTGAACAGCATCCGCCGCCTGCTGCTCCTGTGTCCTCCTCTCGCCCCTGGGGGGAGCTGACGTACAACATGAAAGAAAGAACAGAAAACATGGATGATTGTTGCTTGTCAATGTCAACCAAATAACAATAACAAAATATTTCCGCGAAATTATATTGATTAGGGTTAGTTTTCATTTATTTGCGGACCTGTGACTTCGAAAGTCACGTAACTCACTAAACAAAGTACTGA
This sequence comes from Lissotriton vulgaris, assembly GCF_964263255.1. NCBI lineage: Eukaryota > Metazoa > Chordata > Amphibia > Caudata > Salamandridae > Lissotriton > Lissotriton vulgaris. The sequence continues at coordinate 4,518,167 of NC_141692.1, forward strand.
AACGTTCACCTAGGACTGGCAGGCAGCAGTCCGCAGGCAAGACGCAAAGTGACAGACAAACTCCATTGTGATTTCAGTCAGATCAGTGACAACACTAACAGTTGCCTGCTACATTACCAGTCATTTAAATAGTCAAACTATCAATCCACCGCCACTATTTTTCTTATTGTCAGGGGTACAAAGGAAGGGGCAGATTTAAGCCCCTTGCGGCTCTTTTGCGCCGTTCTTGCGTGACTTTTGTGACGCAGCAGCTAAACAAAAAAGGGCGCCATGGTGCGGCGTATAATATTATAACAACCTGACGCATTTGGGAGATGCATCCCGTTATAAAGCCCTGCGCCATCAGGGGGCGTTCCGGTGCAAGGGAGGGCATTCCTGCGCTGGAACACATCCTAATAGTGGCTGAGGGAAATCTACAAAATTTCAATCAGTCACCTTTAGGACAATGATGCGTCACACAAACCCTGCACCTGCTTGAAGCAGACGTACGGCTTGACCCAGCATTGGGGAGATAGGGTACCCCAGAGCATTGCTGGAGCTGCGCCATCGTTGCGACGCAACTCCAGCAGTAAAGCTTCGGTGACGTTTTGGGCCCATGGTGCGCCGCATTGCAAATACGGCGCACCATGTTTGGTGGTGGTAGCGGCCCGCACAATTAATGGCGCATCCCTGCTACTTTGCAGGGATGCGACGTTAATTGCAATTCTGCCCCTTAGGGACATACTTACGCGTTCTGGCGCATCTCCAGAGATGCGCCAGATCAAATGCGTCACGCAAAACTACCCTTGCGACACGGCAGATGCGCCTCATTTACAATGCGGCGCACCCCGGCGCAAGGGTAGGCACTTGCGTGACGCATCTCGTCACGTAAGAGCGGCGCATCGCTGGAGTCACGTCGCCAACGCAATGCAACTCCAGTAATGCTCAGGGCCACCCAATACTTAACATGCTGTGTCAGTCCTTTCGCCTGCTTCGAGCAGACATAAGGAATTAATTGACGTAGCAGCGTCGCAGAAGTGCCTGCGTTAAATCTTGTAGATTTCACGCAGGCAATTTTGCGAGGCGCACAGCCGCCGGACCGCCCACCCTGCGTACTAGGAACGCACCCATTGTGGTGCAGGCCCATGGCTTTATAACGTGACGCATCTCCCAAGATTCGTCAAGTCGTAAATGACTCGCAGGGATGCGGCACGTTTACGCCGCTGTTGCATCACGCAAGGCAACGTAAACGTGGCGCAAGGGGCTTGTAAATGTAATCTGCCCCCTAGTGTCTAGCATTACGCAGTTCTGTAACGTACACTCATACATAATAGTTACTCAGGCCAATGAGACCACGAAATAGAAAACAAATAAGCATAGTAGCAACGCCACTGAGAAGGAGAGCAGTGCACATGAAATGCACAGAAGATTTTGAAATATAATTTAACTACAATGTAATCGTCATCAGCGGCATTATTGGCTTGCTCCATGTAAAAAACAAATATTTGCAATACAACAACACAGAGCAGGAGAAAACATCATAGTAGTGAGTGATTAAATGGCTACTACTACTCACCAAGCCCGGGGATCTCCAAGCCGAGCTGGTCCAGCAGGTCGCGCTCGCGGTCCAGGAGGTCCGTCCAGCGATGGGTGACCTGGCTGTAGGTGCGCTGGACCCCGTAGAGGTGGGATATGGCCCAGCACACCTTCTCCCACCGCTTCCGGCGCTCCCGCATGTTGTAGCCGCCGGCCGCGATCCTGCCGCCTCCCGCGATGGTCCTGGGCAGGCGGCGCTGGACGAAGTAGACCAGCGCGCCCACTTCCTCCGGGCTGAATATCTCCCGTCGCGTCACCTGCTCCCCCCTCAATCTCCCGCATGCTGTGCTGGCACTGGGTCCAGCACTACTCCCCGCCGCCGCTGCGGCCCTCAAGTGCCTGGGCAGCTTCACGGCGCCTGGCTTGACCATGGTCTGGGCAGGTAAGGTAGGAAGAAGTAGAAAATTAAGAAAGAATAGGATAGGGAAGAAGAAAAGAAAAGAGTTTAAAAAAGTAGTTTATAAGTAAAGAAAAATAGCAGAAAAGACAAAAATATACAGCTAGGAAAAGAGAGGGATAGATAAGAAGCAAAATCGTAAAAAAAAACTGAAAACAAGCAAAGGATGGCAAAGATACCAAGAGGATTAAACACCATGCCCAGACACAGGAAATGAATGAAAAACAAGATGGCCGGCGCCCGTTCACGAGCGCGAAAGTAAGTTCGCGCGAGATTTTCCTCGCGATCTCGTGCGAACCTCTAGATTTCCCGCGCGATCTCGTGCAAACCTCTACTCGCAATGCGCTTACTGCGCGAGATTATACATAGCGGGCGGAAACGGAAATACGTCACGCAAACAAAATGGCCGCGCCCGTACTCGACCTTGGGGTAAATTCGCGTGTTGCGCTGCAAGCGGCTCGCGAATACTGCAAAAAAACTCGCGAAACAACAAGCCGCAAAAAAATAAAATGCTAATTCGCACGAATTGGCGGCTTCCGCGGTCGGTTTCGCACGACGCCGCGCCCCGCGAATAGCGCGAAAAAACCGAAAACGATTTCAGCAAAAGCAAAAGCAATGAGCAGGTGCAAAAGGTCAACCTCATGATTTGTAACGATTCTCTGTAGTGCTTCCTGAGGGGGCCCTCCAGAATTCGGTTGCCTGCTTGCAACTATTGTGTGACCCTGCTCTGACCTTAACTGTATGCCACAAAGGTCCTGATTTACAGCTAAAGGAGCAGACATCAGGTGCCAGGCTGGAACTTGAAATTCTTTCAGTGACACATTAACTAGCCCCTAATTCATTATTGTCAGTTGGGGCAGGGCAGGTGTTGTTAATAAACTAACCCCAAATTAATTCATGTCAGTTCAAGCAGGGCAGGTGGGCTTGCTTTCCCCCCCCATCTTCTACAGTGATGATGAACCAGAGGGTGGCATTGATGTAACAGAGGGTGGCATGGGTCAAAGAGAGGGTGCCAGTGGTGAAACAGAGGGTGCTGGGAGGCTGTGATGATGAACCAGACGTAGAAACAACATAGTCGCGACCGTTGCGAGCCGACAAGTAAGTTCGCAATTGCGAACTAGTACCAAATCCTCGCGAACTGGTAGAAACACTTGCGAACACAAAAAAAAAAAAATCCGCAAATTCGCGAGAATTCGCGGATTTTGCGGATTGCCAATTTGCAAATCCGCAAAATTCGCGAACGCAAGATTCGCAAAATTCGCCCATGCTTAGCTTGGTGTATTTTTTAAAGGGGCATGAGAAATAGGTAATGCCTGGGTTCTGTGGTTCCTTATAGCCCCAAACATCCGGCAGATTATGGGTATTGATTAATGCTGATAAAGCTCTAAACACATTAGGTTTACGGCTAACATAGCTTGAGTTATTATCTCCACCAGTAAAATCAGTGGAAATATTAAAGTCCACGCAGACTATGAGAGGGTACGGCCAGTTTAGTAGTTCTATCTCCAGTCTATCGAATATCTCAGATTAGTCCTGGTTTGAGCCATAGATTGTGCAAAGGGTAATTCCTATATTTAATTCCTCTATAGCCCATCTACCCCAAACGTCTGAAAGGGAGCGCTTACACCCTCCAAGGTTATTTTTAATCAATATTGCCACCCCCTAATCGTGGATGTTTGCGTTGAACACCCCACAAGCTCAAAACCTTTAAGATTTAACAGGCGTTTCTTAGTCCAGGACAGATGTGTTTCTTGGATACAGATAGCATCCAGGCCATTCATAGCTACAAAATGCCCTAGTTTCTGCCTTTTTAGCCCATCATTCATCCCCCCTATATTCACTGTACATATCCTAAGCTTTCTCATTATTCGTTTTTCTAAAGGCTGACTCTTTAAACGTTAGAATTGTGACAACAATACACCTGATTCCAATATTTTTCTCTTTTTTTACCCCCCAAAGTGCCCAGTACCTTCACCATGCCACCATCTACCCTGTGACCCCCCACCCCAACCCCCATCCCCCTCTGAAAGCTACCTGCCCGTCCCTGGGAGCACTCAAACCTAGGTCTGTGCATGTGATGTGCGCAGTCCTAGAAGGTAGCAGGTCCTAAAAACACATATTCTAAACACTATGGCCAGTGGATAGGAAGCATCTTAATCCCAAAGAGGACATCCATCCATTAGTATATAGAGTTCATTATCAACACTCTTCCTCCTGTTACGACCACCCAGAAAAGATAAACCCATCCTAATCCCCACACCCCCCTTTCAAACTTCCCCCCAAAGCTCAAATCACTGAATTAAGGCAGCCCCAGCAAGCCACTAGTCCAGGGAGTCCAAATACTCCTTTGCCTTGATCTCCAAAGAGAAGTAGCGCGTGACCCCCTGATTAATGATTTTTAGTTCTGCTGGGTTAACCATGAACGCCTGTATCTTCTTATCCTGAAATGGTTTCAGCATCTGTCTAAGTCTCCGACGCCTCTCTACCGTGATATGGCAGAAATCTGGGCTTACAAAGTAGGAAACCTCCCTGCTTGATCTCGTAGCGTCAGATCTTGCTTGGCCCGATATGGACTGCCTCAAGAGGAAATGTTCCTAAAAAACAGGGATAGCCCGTGGTTTTTCTCCCTCCTTCACTGGTATGTGCTGCCTGAAGGGGACTCGGTTTGCCCTTTGAATATCGGATGACCAGTTCCTGTCTGATAATTCTGGGAAAGCAGTAGAAAACAGACTGAAAACAGACTGATTATATAGCCCAGCGCCAGAACTCCTGGACCCCGCCAGAGCCAGCCAACCCGACTGAGCTACGACGCCGCCACCCTCCACGCACTCAAAATCCAGCCAACATCCAGCCTGCTAACAAGCCACCCCGAAACGCACCCACGGAGCCTTCACCTTTCATGCCTGCTACTTCACCTGCACTCTGTCCTGCACCACGCCAGCCAAAACAGCTGCCAACAACAACCACCTCAAGTGCATCCTGCTCAACACCCGCTCCATCCACAGGCACGCCGTCGAACTATGGGACCTCCTGGAAAAAACGGCACCAGACGTCGCCTTCTTCACGGAAACCTGGATGAATGCCTCCTCAGCCCCCGACATCGCCATTGCCATCCCGGACGGCTACAAGATCATCCGGAGGGACCGCGTCAACCAGACCGGAGGAGGCATCGCCTTCGCCCACAGAAACACTATCCAAATCACGACCAACACCGACGACACCTTCGCCACCCAGAGCACCTGCACTTCCAGATTCACACCAACCCCAAGACCAACCTCAGAGGAACCCTCAACTACAGACCCCCGGGTCCATGCTCACACTTCAGCGAGGCCATCGCAGACTTCATCAGCCCGCTCGCCCTCGCCTCCCCCGACTACATCCTCCTAAGAGACCTCAACTTCCACCTGGAAAACGACCAGGACAACAACACCACCGCCCTACTAGACAACCTCGCCAACCTCGGATTCAAGCAACTGGTCAACACCCCCACCCAATACGCCGGCCACACGCTCGACCCTGTCTTCTCCTCCAGCAACCACATATCCTTCAGCCACACCACGAGCTCCACTGGACCGACCACAGCTGCGTACACTTCAACTTCAGGAAAACAACGACCCACCACTACCCTCAACAAACCCCCCAAAGATGCTGGAGCAAGATCACCACAGACCAACTCACCACCTCCTTGCGCCTAAACCCTCCCACCAACTCCACGGACCCCAACGAAGGAGCCCGCTACCTCACACAGTGGATCACCGACTGCGCCAACACCCTTGCTCCACTGAAAAACAACCTTCTAGCAACCTCAACAGCAAGAAAGCCGCGTGGTTCACCAACGATCTCAAAGACTCCAAGAACTCCTGACGTGACCTCGAGAAAGCCTTGCGCCACAACCAGTCAACGGATAACATGACAGACCCGCCACCCGCAAACACCACCAGCTGATCCGCACCACCAAAAGGTCAACAAGGAACTATTCAATGTCGTGAAAGAGCTCTCCAACCACAACGCCAGCGACAACAACATCACGCTTTCTCAAGACCTCTGCAACTCTCTGGCCACCTTTTTTCACCGTAAGATCGTCGACATACACAACAGAACACGTACCCCACCGCCGACCCTACACCCCCAACCACCACCATGTGCGCCTGGACTCAAGTCAGCACGGAAGATACCACCCACACAATGAACACCATCCACTCGGGCTCCCCAGCCGATCCCTGCCCACACCACATCTTAAACAAAGCCGACTCCATCATCGCACCCATACTTTGGGACATCATCAACAACTCCTTCATATCCGCCACCTTCCCGGAGAGCTGGAGGCACGCAGAGATCAGCGCCCTCCTGAAGAAACAAACCGCAGACCCCTCGGATTCCTCAGATCTCAAGAACTTCCGCCCCATCTCGCTCCTCCCACTCCCTGCAAAAGTCATCGAGAAAATCGCCAACAAACAGCTGACAGCCTTCCTGGAGACGAACAGCTCACTCGACCCATTGCAGTCCGGATTCCGAGCGAAACACAGCACCGAGACCGCCCTCATCGTGGCCACCGACGACATCTGGACCCTGCTGGACAACGGAGAAACCGCCGCCCTCATCCTGCTTGACCTTTCGGCTGCTTTCAACACGCACCCTGGCAACCCGCCTCCGCCACGCCGGGATCCAAGGAAAGGCCCTGGAATGGATCACCTCCTTCCTCTCCGACAGAACCCAAAGAGTCTGTCTCCCTCCCTTCCTCGCAGAAGCCACCAAGATCATCTGTGGCGTACCTTAAGGCTCCTCACTAAGCCCCAGCCTCTTTAACGTCAACATGAGCCCCCTCACAGCCATCTCACGCAAGCACAACCTCAACATCATCTCCTACGCCGACGATACCCAACTGATCCTTTCCCTCACCAATGACCCCACCTCCGCCAGAGCCAGCTTCCAGGACAGAATGAAAGACATCGCAGACTGGATGAAGCTCAGCCGCCTGAAACTGAACTCAGACAAGACAGAAGTCCTCATCCTCGGCCCATCCATCTCTGCCTGGGACGACTCCTGGTGGCCCCCTGCTCTGGGCACCCCACCCAAGCCCACGGACCACGCACACAAACTGGGCTTCATCCTTGACTCCTCCCTCACGATGGCCAAGCAAGTTAACGCCGTTACCTCCTCCTGCTTCAACACACTCTGCATGCTCCGTAAGATCTTCTGCTGGATCCCACTGGACCCAGGAAAACGGTCACCCAGGCCCTCGTCACCAGGCGTCTGGACTACGGAAACGCCCTCTATGCTGGGACCACCGCCAAACTACAGAAAAGACTCCAGAGCATCCAGAACGCCTCAGCACGACTCATGTTGGACATCCCCCGACACAGTCACATCTCCGCCCACCTGAGGGACCTGCACTGGCTCCCCGTCAGCAAAAGGAGCACGTTCAGACTCCTCACCCACGCACACAAGGCTCTCCACGACTTGGGCCCTGAATACCTCAACAACCCACTCACGTTCTACACGCCAACCCACCAGCTCCGCTCCGCCGGCCTCGTCCTCGCCACCGTCCCACAGATCTGCAGAACCACCACCGGAGGAAGATCCTTCACCTACCTGGCGGCCAAGACCTGGAACACCCTCCCCACCCACCTACAACTCACCCAGGACCATCTCTCCTTCAGGAAGCAACTCAAGACCTGGCTTTTTGAGCAGTAGCAGCCCCCCTCCCAGCGCCTTGAGACCCTAGCAGGTGAGTAGCGCGCTTTACAAATACTCTTGATTGATTCCATGTGTCGGATCCCTCCAATCCTTCTTGTACCCCAAGAACTCTTAAGTTGTTCCTTCATCGCCCGTTCTCTGATTCCTCCAGCTTCCATTGTATATCCTTGATCTGGGCATCGTGGGCCTCCACCATCTTAACTGTTTTCACCGTTTCGCTTTCGGCTCCCACCACCCTTTCCTCCAAATTTGTGACTCTTTCCCCCATGTTGGAAAATGCCTTAGATAGTTTTCTCACAACTCCCTGCATTTTCCTCATCCCTGCCTGAATTTTCCTGCTATCTTGCCGTGCTACTTCTCTGTGGGCCAGTATAGCCTGATAAATAGTCTCAACCATGGAGGGTCCTTCAGGTCTTACCACGGCGGTCGGTCTACCCCCGGATCCTGAAAGTGGGGTAGCCCCTGAATAATCCCAGGAAAGATCTTTTTTCCGTTTATCTTCCTTTCCTAAACGCCCTGGTCCTTTTTTTGTTGTCGAGGGTAATTCCTCATCACTCCCCTCCAGATCCGATTCAAGGCTGCTGGCCCCCTGCAACATGTTTAATGCATCATCCGACCACTCTGCTTCCTCTGTCAGAGAGAAAAAGCAATCACTCTGATCCTTTTCCTCTTCTACTCTGTTTTTATCTCCAGGTGCCTGCTCCTTTTGAGTTACCCACATGGCTTAAGACATCTTGCGTTGTTATGGGAGCCTGGTAGGTTCCTTTGTTGGATTGCTGCTGGATGGCTCCCCCCGCCACTCATAAAATTGCTTCCTTGATTTGAGGATGAGGTGCTCATGGGTGTCTGTCTATTTTCTTTACTCTGTTCCAGCAGTGTTGCCCGATTACCACAAGACCCTTTGCACCGTCCTGAGATATACCCGTGCAGTCTTCATTATCCTAGGTTGCAATAACTGAGTTATTCACTATTTCAGGGCTCCCGACAAAATCCACCCGGTCTCCTATGCCTGCTCCAACACCATCACCAGCGTTCCCCCAAGCCTGTTTCCGGCAGCAATACTCACTGCGTCTGATGTTTCTCTGCTCAGCTGCAACAGATCTATCACTGAGGGTCCAGCCCATTTACTCCTTGTGGTGCCTGCATTCGGAGCTCCACCTTTCCCTCTCTTTGCCTCCGTTGGGCGTTGTTTTTGCAGCTGACCAGGGGAGCTATCACCGGATGCCTGGGCATTCTTACTCAGGGGCAGGTTAGCCTCGCTCCGTGCTCTTCGAGCTGCCGTCGCTGCTGCCGCTTTCGCGGCTACACCACTCGCCGCTACTTTTGGTGCCATTACGGGATCTGTGCTGGTAAGTCGGAGCAGCAAGCGTCTTAGGTACGCTGCAACGCAGCGCCGCATGAAAAAAAGTTGTTCCGGAGTACTGAAGACGTGGGCGCCAGCCGCAGAACAGCATTCAGAGCAGGAGGGTTGGTGGCGGGAGTACAGGAATTGGCACGGGGGAAGAGCAGCTCTCCTCTCACACCGGCCTCACCGATACACACGGACCGCCGCTACCTTCGGGTATTGCTAGCGTCCACTAAGCGTCCGCCATCTTGCTCCCCGACCATTACAGGCCGATTTCCCTACTGGCTCCATTTTATTACATTTATTATATAGTTTTTAATCAATTAATATTTGTTTAATTTAGATGACATAGTGCTAAATGTGTAAAGCAATTTGTTATTAATTAATATTAATTTGTTGTTAATTAATTTTAATTAGATAATTTTTATTTTGTGTAATAGTTTATTTTTTGTGTGTTGTTTTTACTTTTAGAGTGGTAAATGGTGGGTATTAAATACATTGTAATCATTTAATTATTAGTTGTAAATAGAAACAGTTTAAAACAAGTATTTAATTGTGTTTTATTATTTTATAATTTAATTTAGGAGTGTATTTTGGATATTATAGTAATAAAACATGGATACTCAATAAATGTTTATTATTTGTTTATAATTATTAAGATTTCTTTAATATGAAAATAAATAAATACAGTTATGTTTTGAAAAAAAATATGTTGTTTGTTAATATCAGCTCATTTTAAATAAATATTGCTCAATAATATATTATTTATTTTTTTCGTATATTATTTGGAGGTTTTTGTTGCATGTAATTATATTATAATATGTGCTATTTTTATATGTTTAATATATTTAATGTTGTATTTGTATAATATTGTGTATTTATTTTTATGTTTTTAGAATGTTGTAATATTTTTTGTTTTTTAGAATCATAGAATAGTAAAATAGTACTGTAAATTGTGTCTTCTTTGAACCTTTTCCCCCCTACCCCTCCCTCTTTTTCCTTTTCCTTTTCCCTTTCCCCCCTCCTCTTGTGTTCCCCTTTCGCATTCTTCCTCTACAATTTGTAAAAATTATGAAAAACGCTGCAGACTTAAAATTGATTGCAATAACGTACTAAACGATCACTTAACTGTGAATAATATTTTGATTGATACTATATCAATACCAATGTGAAACGAATGTTTGCTTGTGTGAAAAAGTTTATAATGATTTCCTTTCATGATTTTCTGTGACTTTTAATTTGTGCACTACATTACCCACAATGCCAGATTGAGGCCATGTGGGTGTATAAAATGTTGCAATAAAGAAAGGACTCACTAACCGTGAGCAAAACCGTGGAGGCTGAAACGCGTCGGTTGAGCTTTCCCAAAATAAAACGTTTCTAAATTATATCTTTCTCTGATTGCCGCCTCATTTGGTGTTAAGTAATATATATATATATATATATATATATATATATATATTATATAATTTTAAAGTTTAAAATGAAATAAAGATAATAGTTGATTCATTATCTTTCAGTAAATATATGTATATATATAAGTTATTATGTTTCTGTATTGAAATTATTTTAACTGTGATGAATTTTATTTTTACTTGTATTTTTATGTATTTTATTCCTATTTAATGAATGCATTTTATTGCTATGCTTTTATGACAATCGTCAAATAAAGCTTGATTGACTATGTTTCTGTGTTTATATTTTTTTAATTAAGTTTATTTCTTATATTTACTTAAAATGTATATTACATTTATGTTGTTAAAAATAATAATAACATTTAATATATTTGATTTTATTTTGTATATATTTAATATATCAATATTTTTACATCTATATTTTTTACTTCGATATTTAGGATTCAATATTTTTGTACTTACCTGTTTAAGTATAAAGAGTCGATATTTTTGCATTCTATTTTTTTGAGATCTATATTTTTTACAATATTTTATCAGTGAACCGCTATAATACTATGCAGATTTTAATAGCACGCTAATAACCCATGAGCGAATCCAGATATTTGCCGGCGGGTGAGTGGGACCTTTCCTGGAATTTATCAAAGAGCTGGACTTTAGCTTCATGTGGAATTTGAGGAGCAACACACTGGACTTGATGTTGTGGCCCTTCCTGATTGTGGCACAATTTTGGAAAGATGATGCCCCTGCTTAATAATATAATAATAATAATAATATTAATAGGGAAGCTTGTAGAGCACCTGGTTACGCACATCGGCGTGTCCCTGCGCTATAGTTAATGGAAACAGCATTGCCGCAGCAGTCCACATAGCCAGTCTACTGCACAAATAGATGGGTTTTAAGTTTACCCCTAAACTTCGACTCTAGCGGTTCGAGGCGCAGTTCCATCGGGAGCTTACTCCAGCTTCTGGCTGCCAGAAATCAGAAAGACCTGTCCCCCATGCGTGCCCGTTTAACTTTGGGAACTACCAGAAAACCGGAGCCAGAAGATCTTAGGGCCCGAGTGGGCTTATACAGAGTAACAAGGCTCTGTAACGGCTCCGGTGCTTTGCCACCAATAATCCGGTGGCATATGCACAGGGCCTTGAACTCGATTCTACTCCTCACCGGAAGCCAGTGAAGTGCCTGCACTGCGGCCTTTGAGGCTGATCTTCTAGGCAGCCTCAGGACGAGACAGGCAGCAGCATTTTGTATCACCTGCAGGCGATCAAGGCTCCTAACCGTAGTACCCAGATAAAGGAGATTAGCATAATCCAGTCGAGCGTTAACAAGGGCATTCACCAGTGTCCGTCTAGCCTCCATTGGAAGGAGTTTCATAACCTTCCGAAGGCTTTTCAGGACACCAAAGCACACCCCCACCACTCGGCTGATTTGGGGCACAAAAGTTAATTCAGCATCGAACCATACGCCCACATTTTTTTTGCTTGCTGACATGGTGTAGGAACCGTACCAAGACAGGAAGGCCACCATGCCGATGACCACACAGACGGGTCCCCCCCCAACCACGAGCACCTCTGTCTTGCTACCATTCAGCCTCAGGCAGTTGGTCGACATCCAAGAGGCAAGCTCCTGCATACATGCTCTGAAGCTGTCTGCAGCAAGATCAGGCGCACGCGATAGGGAGATGACCAGCTGCGTGTCATCTGCGTAGGAAACAATGCGCAGCCCATAGCGCTCAACTATAGTTGCTACTGGAGAAACATGCAGATTGAATAGAGTTGGGCTCAGGGACGAACCCTGCGGTACGCCCTGACCCAAACTAATCACTCTAGAGTAACAGTACCCCTGCCTAACCTGAAAACCCAGATCAGACAGGAAGGATTGGATCCATTTCAGCGCAGCACCCGAGATCCCACCCTCATTCAAACACTGCAGCAAGGTGTAATGTGCTACTGCATAGCTTTCCAAACTTTTCATGTTGGTGACACACCTTTTTGTGAAAAAAATGTCAGGGACACGGTAACGTGAGGAAGCACTGCAAGCAAGCCCGAATCACCTATGGTGGGTTTGGGCACCACACACACATACCCCACCCCACACACACCCCACACACACAACCCCACTCATAACCCCCCACAGACACACCACCCCACACACACCCCACACAACCCCCCCCACACAACCCCACACACACACATACACCCACACACACACCCCACACACACACCCCACACACACCCCACAGCCCACTAACACACACCACACACAACCCCACACAACCCCAAACGAACTCCACACACACCCCCACCCACATACACACCCCACACACCCCCACACCCCATGCACACACACCCCACACAACCCCCCCACACACTCCCCACACACAACCCAACACACACCACCCAACAGACACACCACCCCACACACACAACCCAACACACACCTCATACACCCCCACACCCCACCCACAGAACCCCCCCACACATCCCCCCCACACACCCCAACACACACCACCCCACAGACACACCACCCCAACACACACACCCACACACCACACCCCACAAACACCCCACACACAACCCAACACACACCACCCCACAGACACACCACCCCACACACACACACCCCACACACACATGCACACCCACATAAACCCCCCACACACACCTTCACCCCACCCACACACACCCCACACAACCCCCCCTCACACAACCCCACACACACACCCCACACACCACCCACACCAACCCCCCACACAATGCCCCACACACCCCCACACCCCACCAACACAGCCCCCACACACACCCCACACACAACCCAACACACACCACCCCACACACACACCACCCCCCACACACAACCCCACACACACCCCACACACAACCCAACACACACCACCCCACAGACACACCACCCCCCACACACACATACACACACCCACACACACCCCACACTCACATACCCACCCACACCCAACCCACACACACACCCCACCCACACACCCACACCCCACCCACACACACCCCACACAACCCCCCCACACACACCGCACACACAACCCCACAGACACACCACCCCCCCACACACACACAACCCCACACACACCCTCCCACACACACACCCACACACACACCCCACACACACAAACACCCACACACCCCACACACACACAACCCCCCCACACACAACCCCACACACACCCCCCACACACACACCGGGGCCGGTTTGTTACTGGGGGCCGGGTTTGCAGCTGTTCTGCAATATTGCCCCCAGGTAACAAAAGCAGCATACAAGCGTTTCCAGCCTGCCAGGGCAGGCAGTGCTTCCCCAGAGGCCAGGCAGCCAGCCAACCCCAACACCCGCCACTTCCACTCCCCCAGGACTGGTCCAAGAAAATTGTCTGGGCTGCCTTCGGCTCCCAGTCTGGCCCTGTACACAGCTCTCAAAACATTGACTGCGCTCAATGAATAGAAAAAGTTTTGTGTGTTTGTGTACGTGGGAGAGGTGATGGTAAAGTGGAGGCGACAAAAGGAAGTACTTGCACAAGAAGAGAGTGAAGTGACAGTGATGTGGAGGAAGGAGATGAAGCGTGATGTATTTAGATGCACAAAACTGAGGAAATAAAGGGACCCAAAAATGCAGCAACACTAATCATTTTTATAGAAATTAATGTCTACAATCTGTTAAAGAAATTGGGGAAAGCAAGTGAATAGAAATATTTTTCTTCAATAAAACGAGTACTCTTAAACATAGCATTAGTTCCTCATTTTCGGACATTTCTTTCATAGGGCACTTGGCCTAAACTCACCTTCTGCTCGGCAAAGAAAATACCACAAATATTGACCTGAGCAGTGATGGTGTAAAACGAAAACAACAGGGGACCAAAAGTCAGAAGAAAATGCACCATACATAACCTAAGCATATCTTCGTATAAAAAAGCCAGTAACATCTAGGGCCTAAATGTTACTGGCTTTTTTACACGAAGATATGCTGGATCGACAAATAATGCAGATGATGCATTGCCCCCTCCCATTGGCATCACAGGGCTTCAGCCCCACTCAATTCCCCCCCCCCCGTCGTGTGTGGCATCCCGGGCCCGCTCACAGCTGCACCGGAGCACTTCACAGGTCATTAAAGACCTTGTGCATGTTAATGGGGCTTTGTTATTGTTTCACTCCTTCTAAGAGCCCCTGCAGCTCGACTCTGCTGATTTCCGGCAGAAGTCATCTCACCCCGCGACACACCTACGGCTGGGGCGCGACACAGTAATGTGTTGCGCCACATAGTTTGAAAAGCTGTGTGCTACAGTGTCGAATGCTTCAACTCTACTGCCCTGCAAATTGTAATTGAAAAATCTTTAAAGTGCCTTAAAAATTCTTTGCTTGGGGTTCCTGATTGTGACTTTCTGCTATTACAATCAGCGCCATAGGCTGGTCAAAAAACATAGGTACATCGTCTCAGCCTTTATTTCTGAATTAAAAAAATAGTAGCCAAACTTTTGACTATCACGTTCCCTAAAATGTGCCAGCAACTACATTCTCTTCTACTGACAGACAAAATGGGTCATAAAATATCTGGAGGGCACTATATAACAGCAGAGTTTTGGAAATATTGACCCCTTCCTCGTCCAAACAAAACTACTTAAACTATCAAAGCTCCAGGAAGAACGCTTACCAACGCTTATAAACCCATCATGAAGGAAGAGGTCATTTCAGCTATTGCTGGATTAACAGAGCATTACAAAGCCCAGAACTGAATGGCTACTATTTTTTCTATATTTCTTTCTATTGAGATTTTCTCGTAACTTAACAAAAACAGAAGAAAAAGACAGTCAGAATAGTGATGACATTCAATGGATAGATACATGCAGTACAGCGACATTCAATTATTGAATTTATGCAATGTAGAATCCAAGAGCAGCAGAATATTAAAAGAAAAGCGGGCATTTAATAGCAAGGGCATCCTACACAGATCTCGCATGCAACAGATAACGCAAATCAGTGTAAGGTTAAAAAGGAATCAATTCATACAAGTGTATAGACATTACTCAATAGCAATCAGTATTCTGGTAGTAAGGCACAGTAATTGGGGAAGGATCTTGTCTGGTCTCTGCAGGGTGTTCCGGGAGATACGATTTGAGTTGCCCCCAAATATCATGGGGACGTGATGAGGCTGGGAGAAGGTCAGAGTACGTCCATGTTTGATCTTGCCAAAGTGTCATGTCTCCAATCCATTCCTTGAATATGGGCGCCCTGCCTCGACCCCACCTGCAGGCCACCCGCCTTCTGGCCAGTATTAGACTAAATGAGACAAATTTACATTGTGCCACTGGTATCTTTTCAGTGTTTCCAAGTAATGCTAAGAGAGGAGATGGCGGGAGCGTCAATGAAGTCTTAAGATCTAGCGTGGTAAACACCTGCTGCCAGTAGGTAAGGACCGAGCCGCATTCCCAAGTAAGATGAGGAAATTAGCAGCTTCCGCCATGCATCTGTCACGATTTGTGTCCCATAGCCCAAACTTATGAAGTTTCACTGGGGTGTAATAAA
Organism: Lissotriton vulgaris; assembly: GCF_964263255.1. Classification (NCBI taxonomy): domain Eukaryota; kingdom Metazoa; phylum Chordata; class Amphibia; order Caudata; family Salamandridae; genus Lissotriton; species Lissotriton vulgaris. The sequence continues at coordinate 4,534,139 of NC_141692.1, forward strand.
TGCAATGTAAAAATGTGTAATGGGTGATGCGCAGCTGACTACTAGAGGAGAGTTGTTCAGCCTGTTTACAGCAGTACACCCACTGTTGATCAGTGACGTCCTGCCCGAGCACAGTGGACCATTCAAGCAGCACAAGGGGTGGACTCAGTGTCAGTATACAGGCTATGATAAAGTGTGGATAATAGGCTGGACATAAGCTCTCTTGAGTTGATTGTCCTGTTGGCAGGGGGAGTAGCCATCTTGTACAAGGACAAGTGGGTGCTCCATAAGGAAGACACCAGCTTATGGTGTGACTGAAGTTTTGGACTTCAGTATCCACCTTTCTGCCCACTTTACTCTTATTTATCGTTCCCTGGCCCTGCCAGTGCATTTCTTAAATCTTGTGGTGACGCCGTGGTTGAATGGGCCCTCTGCATCTCCCACTACATGGTCTTAGGAGACATAAATCTTTACCTTGATCAGGTAGAGGCCAGTGACTCCCTTGATTTTTTTGATTGCCTTCAACTGGCTCAACTTCTTCAATGGGTTTGTCACCCCACACATCAAAGGGGCCACATTTTAGACCGGATTTGTTCTAACTTTCCTATTCAAGTAGCTGAGCCTCTCCCTGTGTTCTGGTCGGACCTTTTCTTATCTACTTTATATGGGAGTTCACCCAGCCCACTCGGCTAGCTCAAAGCCATCGCCCACCAGCTTTTGACAAAATCGACCCCCTTCAGTTTAATGGTACTGTGGCATCCTCTTAACCCTCCCTTCAGCAGGACCTTGAATGGAGCTTGACAGGATACACGGAGTGGATTTCTGATTCTGTGGCAGTATTATCCTCACCACGCCCTCCTAGGCTTGCCAGGAAGTCTCCCTCTAAACCCGGGTTTTCACCCTTAACTCAAACTTGTGAAACACGATTGCAAAGTATTGTAGCAGAGGTGGCGTGCCAGAGATTACTGCCCCCTGGCGAAACACACACTCAGAATTAAGTAAAAGGAGTACCATGTTGTTATAGCTTTGTCCAGAAGCCGATACTTTACCTCACGTATTGATCAGGCCAATAACAACTCTAAAGAAAGTTTTTCTATAGTGCAGAGTTTTCTGTCTCCCAGTGCTCAGACTTGCAATTTTCCAGTTTCCGAGACCTGGGCAATGTTTGTTCCAAGTTTTTTTGGGACAAGATTTGTTCCAATGAGGCAGCTTTTTCCTCTGGTGTAATTGGCCCTATGGCCTCTCTGCCTCCTGTCCGACCTTTAGCAAGCTCTACCTATACTTTGCTTGCCTTTTTGCCAGTAGTCCTGCCTAGCACCCTTAAGCTTCTTGAGGCTTAAAATCAGGCTCGCCTTCGGACCCTTGTGCTGCTAGACTATTGGCATCAGCTGAATACATTATCAATCCTAAAGTTAATCACATTATTATTATTTCTTTGCGTGACGCCCTTGTGCCGGAGGCCTGGAAGCAGGCAAAAATCCTTCCCCTTTTAAAGAAGTCTTCATTGGACCCTTCTACTCCTGGAAACTAGTGTCCTATTTCGCTTTTGCCTAGTCTGGCCAAGGTGTGTGAGAAGGTGGTAGCTAGACAGCTTACTGAGTATGTTGAGGACGCAAGTGTTCTGCACTCTGCTAAGTCGGGATTTTGCGCTTCGTACAGTACCGATTCTGCATTGGCGGAGGCCTCTGAGGAGATCAGGGAGTGTTTGGATGCCGGCAGGAGGGCAGCTTTGGTTACTACTACTACTCCTCTGAGACGGAAGCCGGAGGACGAGACAGCCATTATTTTAATTGTAAAAATTGTTGTTTGCACTTTTAACTTGTGAATTATTATTCGGAAAATACTTCACTCACCCTGTCCGCTGCATTCTCCGCTCGCTCCTCGTGCAGACGATTAAGGATCTGACACGTTGGAGGCAGGGCTTGCCCCATTGGGGGTTGAATCATTCAGCGCACTTGTGCTGGGATGAGCACCACCCTCTCTCAACCCTATATATGTCCTACCACCTCCCGCCCGCGCAGAGGACGAGTGCAGCAGGCGCGCCGGCAGAGCGCCAAAGGCAAGCCCGTCTGCCCCCGTCTGCGCCAGGACCGGACCCAGGGCCACCCCCCCTGGTCCACCCGTCCCTCAGACCCCCATAGCCCCTGCCCTGATCAAATATACCTCCTCTCAACTCCTAGCACTTAATCCTTCGCCCAACCTACCGCACACTATACCTCAATTTTTACATATGGACCCTTCGGTAGGTCCTTTCAAATGCCCTGCTTGCATTAACCATACTTCCCCTGCTACCACCCCTAAACAGGTTCTAGCAGCACTCGTTAATGTACGCTCCCTCCCAAAACACAAACTCGACATCCTAGAGTTCATTGTGTCACACAATCTCGATTTATTATTTATCACCGAGACTTGGGGTGACAACTCCTCTGGCCCTGACTTCAAAGCAGCCCTCCCTGAAAACTACTGCGTCGACAGATTAGATAGAACTAAAAAAAAGGGTGGCGGTATAGCTATTATTTATAGAAACCGCTACAAACTCAAAACAACAGCTCTTAACTACAGAGATTGCGAAGCCTTTTCCTTCTCTATTAACCTCTCTGGCAACCAGTCATTCACAGGCAATTTGCTCTACCGCCCTCCTAGTCCTAGATCTAATTTCCTTGTTAGTCTTAACAATCTAGTCGAAATTACAGCTGGATCTCCTCAATACACCATACTAGGAGACTTCAATTTTCATTTAGAATCCCTGACCGACAATGATACCATTGCCCTCATCTCTGATCTTTCTGCGGTAGGACTTCATCAAATTGTCACCCTGCCTACTCATAAAGCAGGACACATCCTCGATGAGATATTCACTAATAACCCTGACATTCTGATTTCCCCTCCTATTCCCTATATTTGGACAGATCACTCGGCAGTCTGCTTTTCTATTAAAACCAAGTCCCCTCCATCTCAAATCGGACCATCTTCCCCTATTTCAACACGAGACTGGAAAAACATTGATGTCTCTCACCTTGCCTCTATGCTAACCGCTGGCAACAATACTATGGAACCGGATCCATCACTAGCTTCCAACAACTATCTCAACATCTTGGACACGGCATGTTCCAAACAGGCATCTCCCAAAACCTCTCATCGCAATAGAAAACCACCTTCCTCCCCATGGTTCTCTGAATCCCTACGTCTACAAAGACAACATTGCAGAAATCTGGAAAGACACTGGTGCAGGCACTACAATCCTATTGACAAAATTACGTATAAAAGCGCCCTGTCTAAATACAAAGACCTCATTGCCTCAGAAAAGACGATTTACTATACTTCCCAAATCAATCAGGCTCATAACTCTGCAGGAAAATTGTTTCAGGTGGTTAATCAGACCCCCCTGCTCCCCCTTCCGACACGTCTCAACCCCTTTGCAACTCCCTTGCAGATGTCTTTATGGACAAAGTCACTTCTATTCTCTGAGCTTTTCTTCCCGAACCTTCTTCAACCTACACAGTTAACCAATCTCCAGCCACCACCGCTCCCTCTTTCTGTAAGTTCAAATCAGTCTCTGAGGAACAAGTCTCTCGTCTAATCTCCAGCACCAAATCAGGATCCCCCCTGGACCCATGTCCTCCTTCCATCCTCAACCTCATCCCTGATGCCATCTCCCCTGCCTTGACCAATATTTGCAATACCATGTTCACCACTGGCTCATATCCCACAGTTTGGAAAAAGGCCATCATCAAACCGCTTTTGAAAAAACCCACCCTTGATCCCTCTTCCCCATCCAGCTACAGACCCATTGCCTGTCTTCCTTTCCCGGCAAAAATATTTGAAAAACTAATGAATTTACAGCTTTCCAAATTCATTGATGAAAATAACTTGCTAGACGACACTCAATTTGGATTTAGGCAGGGACACGGAACCGAGACAGCCCTAATAAAAGCAGCTGACGAAATAAGAATGACGTTAGACAAAGTTGGCGTGGCAGTATTAATACTGCTCGATTTATCCGCAGCTTTCGACACGGTCGATCATGCCACTCGGCATCCACAACAAAGCCAAAGAACTTCTTGCTTCCTTTCTGGCCAACCGCTCACAGGCTGTAAAACTGGGCCCTTTCTTCTCCCTTGTGGAGTACCGCAGGGCTCCTCGCTAAGTCCGACCCTGTTTAATATCTATGTTTAGGACTTAGCGAGGGTGATCAAATCCTACGGCATTAGTCTCACAACCTATGCTGACGACACCCAGCTGGTTCTATCTGTACATCATGATGGACTTGCAGTTGCAGCAAACTTTCAAGAGGGAATGCTTGCCATCAGCTCCTAGATGTCGTCAAACTGTCTAAAACTGAACTCTGAAAAAACAGAGGTGATGACATTTGGGAGACTGGAACCTGCTTGGTCCCCCCTCTGGTGGCCCAACGAGATGGGACCCCCACCAGAACCTGTCACTAAGGTTCGTAACCTTGGAGTCATGTTCGACTATAGACTGCTCTTCCACCACCATGTCAACTCGGTAGTCTCCACCTCCTTCTTCACTCTAAAGAAGATCAAGAAGCTTCCCCCCTACCTTCCCCCTTCAGCTGGTAAAACTTTGATCAGCACCCTCGTTTTTTCCAGAACGGATTACTGTAATGCCCTCCTTCTCAATGCACAGGAAAAGGTTCTCAATAGGCTTCAGCTAGTACAAAATGCCTCAGCCAGAATCTTACTGGGCATACCCAAGTTCACCTCCATCACTCCTTACATTCGACAGCTTCATTGGCTCCCTGTCAGTAGCCGTACAAAATTTAAGGCACTGTGCATTGCCTACAAAGCCATCAACAACTCTGGCCAACAGTTTCTCAAAGATGTTCTCCGTCCTCTTGAAAATCCCAGGACCCTTTGATCGTCTTCAGCTCATCTGCTCAATGTCCAACGCACACGGAAAGCAAACTGGGGTGACAGATGCTTTGTGATCTCCACAGCCAGACTATGGAATTCACTTCCTCTTGCCATCAAAACTGCCCCCACTCTCCTTAGCTTCAGGAAGAAATTAAAAACCTGGCTGTTCCCACATTAAGATCTGTTATAGTCATCATCTGATCAGTTAAGCGCCGAGACACCCCCGGTATTTGTGCGCTATAAAAATTGCCTAAACATTATGCTGGACCTCTCTGCGGCATTCAATACGGTACCCCACTACTTGCTTCTCGTTCGTCTCTCGGAGATTAGTATATCCGAATCCGCCTGGGGATGGCTCAGGTCCTTCCTGGATGGCTGGAAGCAGCAGGACTGGCTACAACTGTGCGCTTCCACACCTCATTCAGTGGCCACTGGTGTCCCGTGGGGGTGGTCCCTTAGCCACCTTTTGTTTAACATCTATGTCACCTCGCTGGTATATTTAGCGAAGGGGCTAGGAGCTAAGGTGATATCCTGTGCGGATGACACTCAGCGTCAGTTTTCTTGGGGAAGGGACAATGCTTCTGTCTCCTCTGCTCACCAGTATCTAGCCTCCGTCTTCCACTGGTTTGCTCATGCACAGCTTAAGTGTAATGAGGAGAAATCTGAGATACTGTTGTATGGCAAATTCACCCCCAACTTCAGAGAGACGTTGTGGCCTCCAGGGTTCCCCCTGCCATATGTGAAGGGGAATTCGGCTAAGAAGTTGGGGTTGTGGGTCGAGGAGAATCTAACTTTTTTGACCCCAGTCATTAAGCTGGCTAGGACTTGCTTCGGCATCTTGAAAACTTTGAGGAAATTTCCCCCCCTTCACCCAAAATCTCTCACCTAGAGTATGCAAATACACTGTATGCTGGCTTGCCGGGTTATCTCTTGAATAAGCTCCAGGTAGTACAGAATTCGGCTGCCAGGTTCTTGTTGGTCCACTCCAGCAGAAGCAGTGTGCATCTTCATTTGCGATCTTTGCACTGGCTTCCTTTTGAGGTTGTGGTACAATTAAAGATTTTGACTATTGCCCACAGTGCCCTCCATGGCCTGGGGCCAATCTACTTACAGAAGAGGTTTTCGTTCTATGCCCCTGCAAGACAACTGCAGTCCTTTTCACAACTGTTGGTTCAAATTCCCCGGTTCACCCGCCAAAGGCTGTGGGGGTGTTCTCTTGACCAGAAAGCTGCTCTGGCATGGAATGCCCTGCTGTTGGCCTTACGCAGCATTCATGATTCTTTGACTTTTAAGAAAAAGTTAAAAACCTTCCTTTTTTAGTTGTGTCCCTTGATCTTTCATTGCTCATGCCGGGACACTCTTCGGAGTAGCTGTGTGCGTTATAAATTTATATTAAATAAAATAACATTTCTGGGAGAAGATGTTTCCACAACACTAAAAGGATCCACAACTAACACCTTACTAATAATTATTGATGCCAAAAAAGCATTCAATAGAGTGCATTGGGCATATCTCATGCAAACTCTCAAGTTGTCCTGGCTTTGGGACAGATTTCAGCAGTGGGTACAGAGGGGGTATCCCTCCCTGGTAGGTCAAATAAAAGTATTCAGTGTTTTTTCTGATTCCTTTCCCATCCAAAGGGGGACCCGTCACCATTGTTCCTTTTCTTATCTTCTATATTCCCTGATGATGTGATTCACTCCCTGAAGGACTCTGATCACTCCATCCAAGCTGTAATGGAAGAGACATACATACAGCTTTGGGTCAGGATTCAAATAGAAATTACAAAAGTCCCAGATAATATGCCTTTCGCTACCTTCCTAACAGAAAGAGACATTAAGCTCTCTCTTACCATTGGGCCTCTAAACTCATTATATACGTCCGGATTCAGGGCCAGAATATACCCGAGGGTGAGTTGTGCGCTATACAAACACATATAACTGAACAGAATATAAATGTTTGGCACTCAGTCGGACAGAGTAACTACTGTGGCCTCATTGGAAAGATGTGCCGGGATCTGCAGAGGTGAGCTAAACATGGCTTTTCTTTGCTACTCAAGATGACGGCCTTACCATGGATACTGCAACCTCCTCCGAATACATTACAAATGCTGCAAATGGAAATACATTTCTTTATCTGGGGTGGGGTGGTAAGCAAGCAGATTACGCCTCTTGCACTTTCATAATGACATAACCAAGAGGTAGGGTTGGGCATCACCAATATTGTAAAGTATTAGCAAGCAGCTCAACTTTCGCACATAGTGGAAAAGTATTGAGAATTCAGGGGGAAGTCTTTGTGTTTCATGGACCAACAAGTTGGCTTCACAACGTAGCCCCACCTCTCTCACACCAATACTTAATAAACTGGAGTTAATCCCGCAGAGACAGAAAGCACATCCAAGCATGGTAACAAGGTGGCTGCAAATGCACATGAGAAATGTTTGAAGGGTAAAACATTTTGAGTAACTCAGAAAAACGACTCGGGGCTTCTGGAGAAGGAGTGCATGCACTATATACAAATTCAGGTATATGATTTCTAACAGGGAGATAAAGCGTGTTAGAAGCAGTGGTCAGCAGACCACTAAAGACATTTGAGAGATTACTACATTGAGAAGTGTGGCTCAATGGTTAGAGCGGCAGACCCTGATGCAGAGGTCTAGCCCAGGACTAGGGTTCAATTCCCCGCCTCTGCGGGTCTTGGGCTCAAAATTTCCACGGACCTGATAATTCTCGCCTAGGTGCCTATTCCAATCATGGAGTCCCACTCTGCAACTCTGGGCAATAGCTTGCTTAATCTCCACAACGGCCCCCACAACGCTAACGATGCCTGGCCTCCACCTTGGGGGTGCCCAGGAGTGGATGCCTCACAGGGAAAGCCAGGATGGGTTCCACAGCGGTATTCGTACAAGCGCCTTGATACCCTTACGGGTGAGTAGTGCGCTATACAAGTATTCATGTTGTGCAGCAATGGGCTTAGGACTTGATGATGAGTGGATGCATGCACACAGGGGGTACTCTAAGTGCCCCCTCTTCGTCCATCTCCAGGCCTTCAGGCTAAAGGGGGCCCGGTAGGACCACTTTTATTTCCTCACCACCACAGTTTTCATGGCGGGCTCACCGCCATGAAATGTGTGGCAGTGAGGAATCTTGTAGCATGCTTGGCGGAGCCACTGTGGCACTGCCAGCATAGTGCTACCCTCTGACCGCAAATACCCTGCAGAGGGATCATGGATCCCTTGTGGTTGAGGCGGCCCATGGCTGTCCAACCACCTAAGTTGTAATTCGGTGGTCGGACTAACTGGTGCAGCAGTTGATGCACCACCACTGTGGGTTTGACTGTCCATCCGACCGCAAAACTGATAATCATGCCATTAGTATGAGAATTGACCAAAGCCTCCTCCAGAATGTAAAGGCCACAATCCGGCTTTCCTTACTATCACTTTTCTGCCCATATCAAGAAATAAAGGGACAAGGTGGGTTCTTGTTGTAGGGAGTGAGCCAAGTGCCTCAACAATTTATTCTAAGATCTAGCGAGGGGAGTTGGAGCAGTGAATCTCCAAAGGCAGAGCCAAGCAGAACTTAACCCACAGCCTTGGTATCGTAGTTCTCAAGAACTGGCCACTCTCTATGTTTGACTTTCATAGTATCAACATTTAGCTTCCAAGATGTTTTCGAAGGGAGGGTGATTTTCAGCCTTTTCAATGGGAGACCTCCCCAAAATATCTTCCCCTTGTGTGTCAGTTAAAAGTCATAAACGTTGTCTTGGCTTTGACGTTCTTGGGGACGTCTGGAACAGCGGCAGAATAGTGTCTTTTGGGAGTTTGCAGGTGGATTTTCAGATGAATGATGGGGAATTCCTTCTGTACTGTCCATTGCACTCGGCACTGCCATGTGTAAGATGGGTTTGTGCTTCCTGAATACTCCCTCCTGGAGGATAGGCTCCTTCTGGATCCCATGATCCAATAGGCAGTGTCGCTAACATGCAAAAAACTCATAAATGAAACTCCTTACTGCATGGGGTTGTTGCGGGAAGCCTGAAAACAGACGTGGGCCTACTGGAAGATGATGACTGGGCGGAGGCCCTCCAATGCCCTAGGCAAATAGCCAGAGCTCGCTTTTGTTTGATCCAGCTTCGCATCCTCCATAGGTCTTACGCCTCCAGAATGGTGCAGGTCCATATTTGGGGCGGCGACTCTAGGGAATGAGTAAGGGGGTGTGGTGAGAGGGGGTTTTCTTTAATATTTTGTGGGCTTGCCCCAAGCTTCAGAAGTACTGGAAGGGCAATGCCTGTGTAATGGAGACAGTGGTGGGTGCATATGTCCCGCTGGATACCCGATGGCACATCCTTGGCGTAACCGGCGAGATTACGTGGTTGAAGTGATCCAAAATATGGCTAGCATTGACCGGGGTGGTGGCTAAAAGGAACATTGTACGTGCCTGGGGAGCAACTGAGCCTCCGACTGTAGTTGCATGGCTCTGTGACATAGATTGGTGTCACGACACAGAGAATGTGGTATATCAAAGATGTGGGAGAAACTATGGGAAACTCAACCCGAACAAAACTGAGATCATCCTCTTCTCTCCCAAAAACAACCCTGTCCCCATCCAATCGTGGATCGCCAACCTTAATGCGCTAAACTGCTCTCTCTCCCGCGCCCATTTCGGTTTATTCACTCAGCATCACCATCAACAATACACTCACACTAAATTCCCATGTCAAGAACTCAACAAAAAGTGCACTTTTCACTCTCCGACTTCTCAAAAAAGTCAATCCTTTTATCCCAGCTGAAGACCTTAAATTAACTATCCAGTCTCTTGTTCTATCCAAAATTGACTATGGTAATGCCCTTCTCTCTGGCACCCCGAAAATCCACAGGGCCCGTCATCAAATTAGTTCTCAACCTCGCCGCCAGGCTAACAACAAACTGTTGAAGCTTCGACCACATCTCCCCTGCCCTCAAGTCCCTCAAGTGGCTCCCCATTGAAGGCAGATCCTCCTATAAAATTGCCTGTATTACTCACAAAGCCCTTTACCAGAAGATCCCATCCTACCTCTCAACTAAACTTAGAAAAGCTGGCTGTGCCCGAACACTGAGAAGCACCAACACTCTTCTTCTCATACCCCCCCTACTCAAAAAAGCTGCTTCAAAATCCTGCTCGTTCTCTGATAAGGCCCCAACCATTTGGAATGCCCCACCCAAAGACCTTCGGTGCACCCCCTCCTACTCTAGATTAAAAAAAGACCTTAAAAGTTATTTGCTCACTACATTTTGGGGAAATTAAATCCTGGATCTCCTTTATGACAACCTCTCCCTCTCCCTACTTGGACTTCTCCCCCTTCCCAATTTCACCCCCTTCTTTTTCTCTTGCCACATCGCTCTCCCCCTCCCCTTCTCTTCTACCCGCAATACCTACCTTGTCCTTTGAACCTCCCTTGACATACTGTTAAATTTACTATTTTCAGTTACCATCCTGGTTCTGGGAACTTTCTTCTTTTTCTCTATCACCGTCTATATGTACCTCTAATCACTATGTTCCATAATTACCCCCTGCATTTTTTATTCGTTTGAGCACCTGTATAACCCGTTTTGGTTCAACTGCCATGATTGTTTTTATTATGTACTTAAATTGCTGATGTAAAGCGCTCTGATACCCTCAGGTGGAGCTAGCGCTATATAAAAACTTCAAATTAAATAAAATAAAATAAAATAAAAATAAATGGACGTTGTATAGAGGTTTGTGAGGGGTTTCATGAGACACATTGATAGGCCTAATGGGTGGGTCCTGAGATGTATGTTGGCGAAGAGCGGGGGATGTATGTCCCTTTTTCTTTTATGCCTATGTATTATACTGTTTGAGCACTATCGTTCTGAGAATTGGATATTATGATGGCTCTGTCAACTGCTCATGTCTGAAGTCAATAAAAAGATTTACACAAAAAAACCTTTGTCTTGACTATGTTGATTTCCAAGCCACATCCCATGCAGAAATCTCCAAAGCACAGCAGCAAATTGCTTCAATCCGCTGGCGGGGTTTGAAGACCAGCAGAGTATTATCTGTGAATAGTAACATTGAAGTTTTCTTCCACACCAACGATGGGAGCATCATTCGGCAATTGATGAAGAATGGAGACTGGGGGCCCGATGTAGGTAAATCTAATTTACCACTTCTAAAATACCGATTCGGTATTTAAGAAGTGGTAAATTAGAGGGGGGAAATGTAGGTAATTCTGATTCGGTAAATACCGAATCTGTAAGATTCGGTATTTACCGATTCTGTAAATACCGAATCGGTATCCCCCATTGATTCCTATGGGCCTTGAAGCCCATGGGAATCAATGTGGAATACCGAATTGGTATTTACCGATTCGGTAATTACCTATTCTTGCAAGGGTGCAGGGGTGTCACTTTGACACCCTCTAGCACCCCAATTACAGGTTTGTGTGCCATGTGGCACACATATATGCCCTAAGGGCATGTCTGTGTGTCATATGGCACAGGTGTGCATGCACAGATGTGCATGCACATCTGGATTCGGTATTTTACCACCCAATTGGATTGGGTGGTAAAATACCGACTCCTGAAGGCCTGTGGCACTCTTCAGAGAGCCACCTACATCTCTATTTACTGATTCTGTACATTTACCGATTCGGTATTTTACCGAATCGGTAAATGTACAGAATCGGTAAAATTACAGAATCTGTACTTATGTAGCCCCCTACATAAGAAAACCGTAATACCGGTCAGAAACGGCCAAATTCGGCCGTTTCCGACCGGTATTCGGGCTCCTACATCGGGCCCTAAGTTATTAAGAAATAAAGAAAACAGAATAAGTCCTAAAACGCAGTCCTGGCGAACACCAATATGCACAGCAAATCGATCTGTTAGTTTGCCCACGCTGCCCCATCTCATGCAAACAAATAAATATTGCTGGGAGCTGAATGGGCATGCCCATGTCCTGAAGGACTTGCCACAACTTTTTATGTCGAACAAAATCAAAGGCAGATTTTAGGTCGACAAAGGCAACATGCAAATTGCCTTTGCTGATAGACTCCCTTTTCACAATATATAAGTAAACATTGAAAAATCTGGTCAGTTGTACCTATTTTTTGCATATATCCAGCTTGATATGGTGAAAGAATGTCAGTTTAGACTAATAGGTCTATATTTGCCCTGTAGATATCTATCCCCCTTTCTAAAAATGGGAATAACTTCAGCTTCTTTCCAGGAATCTGGGATGGGGTCCCACTGGCAATAGCACTAGTAAGAATAGTAAAACATTTTACCTAGTTAGCTACCATAGAGAAATATGTCAGCAGGACCATCCAGTCCTGCTGCTCTGCTGCGAGTATTTGTGTCAAGGGATTTGGGAACATCAACAAGATCAATCAAGATAGATGTCGATGCTGGGGGGTTGATAGCTGAAGGCTCATGAGCAACAGAAGCAAATAAAGAGGTATGAGTTGCAGAATACAGGTTAGAAAAGTGATCAAGCCAATCAGAAGGAGAAATATATTTGGATAGTGAGTAGGCATCTTATCACTTCCCTTTGCCAACAGGAACCTGAATTTCGCAATGTCCTGAGAAGAAATCTTCCACCATCCATCATCCCACTCTCTTTTTGCATGGGCCTGAATCGCTTTGTACCTCTTGTGCCCAAAGGAAGTTTGGATCTTAACCTTACATTTTATAGCCTCAGCCAATTCCTTGCATGCTTCTCTACATTTTTATTAAACCAGGTTTTAGGTCTGGGGGAATGCTGATTAGTGCCAGGGACTGAGATGGTAAAGTAGGACAAACTTTGCTTGAATTATTGGCAATGAGTGTGAGGAAACCCTAGAACTATAATCAGAAAAGAGAATTTATCAAGCTCTGATAAACAGGATGTTAGGTCTTGTGTAATAACTGACAGGAAATCAGTATCCTCCATTACTTGATTCTATCTTAGCCACCGCCTGCCATTAGTAGGCTGTATGATGCTAGTAGAAGACAAAGTCTGAGGAATGTGCAGAGGTTTTACACAGAAGACGGTCATAGTGAGACATAAGGGATTATGGTTTCTCTCAATCCGTTCATTTATGTTCAGTTCAGTTCAATTCAATAGTCTTTGTTAAGTGATTGGCATTCATTTAAAACTATTAACAATCTTGTCCAGCCCAAAAATAAATATTTTTGAAAAGTATACCTCCTCCTCAATTTGATTGCACACAAGATATAATTAAGGACAGAGTAAAAAATTGTAGGATAATTTAGACATTTTAAAAAGATCAGCTCTTCTTGGAGCGATGTAAAAAGCTTGTGCTTCTAAAGAGGTTATAAAAAGCGTGTTCTCAAGCTGCTATATGAAGTGCAAAAAAGTATAAAATATACGGTCATTTGAGGTGAAGAATTATCACATAGGCAGCCTGGAAGGGATTCAAACCAGGAACCACAGTTAGGAAAAGCAACCAAAAAATGAACTGAATGTAGCATGAGCCTTGGGAGATAAGATCTATATTCTGGTTATCTCTCACCCCACACCTCTAGTCTAAATATTGCTGTTGCCCAGGCATTGACGAACTTTGCAAATCATTGAGGCTAAATAGCTTGTCCTTGAAATCTCATCATTCATTGTTATCCATTTTTCCTTAACTAAGGCCTTAGTTTTGGGCCCAATGACATCTGGACAATGAAAAAGTTTAGTCAGGCCCATGTCATTAAAGTTTTTCCTGACTTTTGTCAGCCTTGGAATTTGGAGTACATTTTCCAAACTCAGACAGTCACTCAAAATGTCTCTTGAGAAACCTGCTTCTGGAGGACACCAGATTTTAACCCGGAGTATGTGGCCATTTTAACTTTGTCTCCCAATTAGCCCATGCCACTTTCACTGTGGGAGATAAAGCTTGGGGTCAATTTTAGGATGATCAGTAGCTGGTAAAGGAACTTGTTTTCGAAGTCCTGCATTCTAGGTGGTGTTTCATGATCCCACATGCCTGCAATGCCAAGGCATTTAGATTTATGCAACTGGACCATCTCTTTGATAAGTACATTCCCCAATTATTTTGCGCATCTAAAACTAGATTTGGGCACTACTCCCATTTCTGCAATCTCTAGGCAGTCATGCTGCCCCACGACAAATTTGCTTTTGACATGATACCTAAGTAATTTAAATATGGAGCCTTAGTGATCAATGTCTCACCGTAAGGAAAGTTTTTGTTTTGGTGTCTATGGCCCACAGATTTAAAAAAATGATTTCTGATGATTTACTTTTAAACTTAGACTTGTCTTAAAACTATTAAAGCAAACATAAGGAGATGATGGAGAGAAAACTGAAGCTTTTCAGACAAGCACCCTCAGTCACAGATCTGGGTTGAATCCATGATTGTTCTTTAGCTTACTTCGCCACCTAAGTTCAGACTCAGCCATATGCATATCAGTCATGACCCTGTTACTGATGGGAACAGTCTAGCCCAAACTGACAAGCCAGGTCTTTCCTGGACCAAACACAAGGATCCGGGGACCAGTTTTGTGTAACACCCCTCATCAGCAAGGCTAGCTTTAGCTTGAATGCAGTGGCAAAGTGAGCAAAGGGACCCACGTCTAGGCATATCCTGCCAACTGTGGAGGAACAAAGCAAACACAAGGAGATGCTAGACGGAGCTCTAAAACTTTTCAGACACTCTCCCGGGTCACAGATCGGGGTTGAATCCATCATCGTTCATTAGCTCAATTCGCCACCCCAGTTCAGACCCAGTCATATGCAAATCAGTCTTGGCCCTCTCCCTCATGGGAAAAGTCCAGCCCGAACTGCCAAGCCAGGTCTTTCCTGGACCGGAAGCAAGCATCCTGGGACCAGTTACAGGGTAACACCCCCCATCAAACAGGCTATCTTGAATCCAGAGGCAAAGTGAACAAGGGACCCACGTCTGGGCATATCTTGACAACTTAGGGCAAACAAAGCCCTGAATCTTTTCAGACACTCACACCAGTCACAGATCTAGGTTGAATCCATCATTGTTTTTTTGCTCACTTCACCACCTCAGTTCAGACCTCGCCATATCCAAATCAGTCTTGACCCAACTCAAGACAAGCTAGCCTGGTCGATGAGGGGGTGATGCCCAGAGACTGGTCTCAGGATGCATGTTTTCAGTCCAGGGAGGACCCGGCCTGGCTGTTCGGGCTCAACTGTTTCCATGGGGAACAGGGTCAAGACTGATTTGCATATGGTTGGGTTTAACCTGAAATTGTGTGTGAAGCAAAAAATAATGGATTTAGGCCCAGATTCCCGTGCTGGTGGGAATGTTTGGTATTGATCAGCATTCTGTCCATCAATTGTTCTTTTTGCATAAAACTATTAAAACAATTTAAATGTTTCTGGAGGCCAATTGCTGTTCATTGACTTAGTCACTTGGGTTAGAAATATTGGAGAAGTGCTTACCCACTTATTGGGTAAGGTTAGAGATATCATCCATTACCTGGAGTGGCAAATTTGTCCACTATCTCTCTCCAAGCTAAGTTCAGCTTCAACTAGTTCTGGAAGTGGTGAGAAGCGATTACTACAAGGAATCGCAGGCACCATCAATTGTGGGCTGTACGGTTCATTTAAGCTTGTAGAGTCCCCCGGGCAGGAGAAATTTTGGTTAGTAATTTTTGTAGAGTAAGGGTCTTTAAAGAAGCTAGAAATGGAATGAGATGTTTTCTTCCTTTTGGGTGCACTCCCACATCCCTCGGATAGTACATGATCAGTTTTTAGGTCTCGCCAGGCAGCGTTGCACTATGCCCTTGCGAGTAAGCACCACACAAAATCCAGGAGATAACAATTTTGAGCATCACATGCCACAGTATACTCTGTGCATTTGTATCCCTTCCAACGTTCTGCACAAGTTCACGTTTCAGATCTGTTGAAGGTCTTACGCCTTTCCGATATTGACTTATAGACATAGTGGCTACCAACACTGATTAAAGTCTCCGGATTCCAGATTTAGACATTGCAATTCTTTTAGAGGATAATTGTTCCCCTGTAAACTTGTGTGTCTGATACTGTGCTCGATTTGGACAAGGTCCTGAAGAACGTGGTTCACTTCCTGTGTTAGCCCACCGAAACGCGTGTCGACCTTGTGTGTCCAGACTGGTTTTCACTTTTTCATCCTGTTGAAAAATTATTTACATCTTATGTTTTCCGATTATTCCAGATGTGCATAAGTGTCTTGTATGAATGTCAATGAATGTGAGGTATGTATGAGTATACGTTGAATTATTAATGTGGCGATCAACTATTTTGTATGAAAAATCCCTATGGTTTCTTTTTGTACACAAAAAAACTATTATAAAAAAAGAAATTTAAAAAAACGTTTTTCTATCTATGTACAAATAATGACACTGAATGTACTGAAAGAAAATGAAACAAAATATAAATGATTAATACACATGACCTCACCAAAGATGATGTTGTAATGGTATACATGTTTTGATGCTATTCATCTTTTCATACCCATACTAGATGTAATTGTTTAAAAAAAAGAAATATAGGTCATAGGGGAGCGTTCTTTGGGTCATTGTGGTCTGTTAGTTCCCCTCTTATTCCCAGGCCTTATTTGCACATTAGAGGGGATCCCTTTTTATCTGATCAGATCGCCATTACTGTACAGGTGTAAGATCACCATCACTGCAGATATTGGTGTGAGATAACTATTACTGGAGATATTACTTCAGATATAGGTGTGAAATCACTATCACTGCAGATAGGAAAAAATCACTATCACTGCAAACATAGGTGTGAAACCACTATTACTGCACATATCTGTATGACATCACTATCGCTTCTAATATAGGTTTGAGATCTCTATCACTGTAAATTTTGGTGTGAGATCACCATCGCTGCAGGTAAAGGTGTGAAATCACTATCACTGCAAATATAGGTAGAATATCACCATTGCATCTGGTATTGGTGTGAGATCACTATCACTAAAAAAATAAAGGGAAGCTCACCATCACTGCAGATATAGGTGTGAGATCACCATCACTGCATATTTAAGCCATCACTGCAGATATAGATTTGAGATTACTATCACTGCAAAAATAGGTAGGAGATTAATGTTAATACAGATATAGGTGTGAGATCACTATTACTGCAGATATAGGTGTGAGATCACTATCACTGCAGATATAGCTGTGAGATCACTATCACTGAAGATATAAAGAATACATACGTGTTTGATATACAACAGGTTAAGCTATTAGCATTGTAAATAACAATGCCTTTTATTTATATTTTCCAAACGAAAATAAAAATAAAAGGCATTGTCATTTACAATCTCAACAGCACAAAATAGTATAAATGCGAGACCTATTGCATTGCAAATGCTTGTTCTCTTGGAGATGGCCCTTAAGCTGCCTTGAGCTACTTGCTCAAAATTGGTCCCCGTGTTTGCTTGTGGAGATGGGTCAGCTCTGATAAGAAACGCCACCGCCTCAATGAAGAGGTCAATTTACCTAAGGGTACAGTCATCCGACTTGACAGAGCCCTTCAAGAGTTTAGCAACCTTTTGGACTACATCACTAGCCTTAGGTGTTCCCATGACATATGAATAGAACAGGTATGACCATCAGTAAAAACTATGTTATTAACCTGGCTATCACAGCTGTCACGCCCTCCACAAATAAAATACAGTAGACTCAAACAAATGAATGCAATATATCCAAAACCATGCTCTATAGATCAGGATCACAAAGTAAATTTAAAAAAAACAAAAAGCACCCAGTCTCGAGGACCAGTTCATACAAAGTAGCTTTGAGGCCAAGTTCTCCATCGAAGGATGGATAGAAAGGTGTGATGGCACCTTTATGACCATGAACGCTTGCCCAAGGGGGGGCGGCCCAGCCTCCTCCAGGCTCGGATGCACATGGATTGGTCTACCCTTCGCCTAGGCTTTGCCCAGGCGTGTCCTGCTCTTCAAGATGTCTAGTAGCACTTTATGTGCATGCCTGCAAGAGTCCCCGTCTCCTTGCTCCCAGGAAGGAATGTTGAGCTTGAAGTCCCCAGCGATGAAGTGAGTATTTTCTATGAAGAGTCAACCCCTCAGCAGCAGTAACTGAGTTGTACCACACAGCAAGATGTTTTGAAGTGTTTTATTTGTGTCTCTCCACCAGGCCCAGTGATCTTGCTCCAGTGATGGACCAGGGAGCTTGCAGTCCCCCAAAAATGCACTGAGCAGTTTTCTGGGCACATAACCCCTTGGTAGCAGTAACTGAGTCATTTGGAATAGTAAACCAGGGGGCCTGCGCCCAGTACACATTTCTAGGCATACTACTAGGAATGTTGGTGAATACGGGGAGTACAATAAAGAATATCATGTCTGTGTATGTCTATGTATTGGTATTAATTACGCGCATATATCACCTGTAGGTCTCATAGCGCTAGCCGAGAGTCAGAAAGCTAGGAAGTACAGGCAGAGCATTAGAAAAAACACGCTTTAAGAGCTTTACAAAATGATTTGTGGTTAGTTTCTATACGAAGCTGTAGAGGTAGTGCATTCCATAGCTCTGGTGCAATTCTGGGAAAGGATTTACAGCCGTTCCTTACAGTGTGGACTTTGGGTATGGTTAAAAGGTGTTTACTGTTAGAGCAGAGAGTTCTAATTGGCTGGTATTTGGTCAGTAGATGGGTCCATTGTTGTTGAGTGTCTTATGAACCAGGCAAGATATCTTGAAATTGATCCTCTTTCTGATATAAGCACAATCATCAGGAGATCTAAAACTCATACTTTACAATTTAAATTGGTGAATCAGGCCCATTGCGTCTGCCTATTGCATCATGATAATAGTGGATTCCTGCACTTAATAAAAGAAAGTCTGCAAAAGTGAACCACTGACCAACAGGATACCATTCAACCAGGACATTTATGCACAATAGACACAGGTCAGAGAAATGTATGTTGATGAATGACTCTTATTTTTCAGTTATTTTGATTACTGTTGATGTCACTCTGATAGCAGCATCAAGAATGGTGATTGCAAGACTCTTCACCACTGACGAGTGAGTATTCATAGTTTAATGAAAAAAAATGTTTTTTTGATCAATCATCTAATTGTTGATCAGATTTATTGGAAATTGGTCAGTCCATGTAATGCAATGCCTTGCAAGGCTTTCCTCCTCTTTAGGGATTCAAGGAACCTGATGAACATGTCAAGAAAATCGATATAAATTGTTGATTTTCTTTAACAGTCATGGTTGAGTATGCCTAATCAAGAGGATAGTTATCATGGCAGAAATATGCAAATTATCTCTTTTATTCATGGGGAATTCCCCAAAGAGAACACGTATTGTAACCAATTAGAAGGAATAAATGCGGCTGACCAAGGCTTAGCACCTCAATTTCTTAAGTAAATGAATTATTGAATGTTTGTGCAAAAACACGCCACACTTTCACTCCACTGGCAATCAGATAATGCAATACAAAAGAAGAGGGATGGTGCACCAGGATGAAGTCAAAATAAACTCTGTGTACTCCAAAAATAGGCTCTTTATTAGATTTTCAATTAAAAGTATGGACATCAGCCAACGCGTTTCATTCCTGGTGGATCTTCATCAGGGCAGGAATATATTCAAAGCATGTTCAGCAATCCACAGCTATCTACGTTAATCAAATTTTCTCAACAGAACCAAGGAAGTCCTTGCGCAATGTGATATGAGTCTATACTTCAAGGTATTCAAAGAAGAATCCAAGGGCCAAAACAGCAGCCAATGTTCCTTGCATAATGCGATTTTAGTCTATACTTCAGAGTATTGGAAGAAGAATCCAAGGGCCGATATAACAGCCGGCGTTCCTATTATGGTTAGTCAGTTGGGATCTCAGTGGTAATCCCTCATCCAGAATTTTAATTGAAAATCTAATAAACAACCTATTTTTGGAATACACACGGTTTATTTTGATTTCATCCTGGTTCACCATCTCTCTTCTATACACTACCCTTAAGTATGGGAATGTAGGTAGCCCCCTTGCTTTCCTTGTTTGAAAATGGGCTTGCACCTCCCCCTCGAAGAACAGGGTGGACACAGACTTGCGGGGGCGGTTGCTGGCGCTCCACCCTCCCAATAATTTATATTACTGCTGCCCTTTGCTTCTATCATGAGCATTGTGAGTGCTTTGCTTTATTCATAATTACTATAAATGAAGTTCAAATTACTTTAGGCCAGGATTCCATAATAGTGTGTTCCAGTGCTTTTCAGCACAAAGGCTCATGCTAATACTTGCATTAACTGCAAAAGTAATTTACAGAGTGATCATAAATACATGAAGGCACTCCTATTGGCAGAGATGCGCGCACGGAGCAAAAATTATGTGTGCACAATAAATCCTTAAATTCACCTTTGGCCCTTCCTCACCACTTTAATGTTCCACCAGCCACTACTGCAGACTTGCAAACTGTGACCAAACACCCTCAAACGCAAGCTTGGGGGTTTTCACAAACAGTGGGCTTGGATGTCGGTCAGGAATGCCTTCTCTCGTTCACTCCTCAGGTGTGTGATACACTCTACCACTCAAACAGGTAGGTCACATACAAGAATACATCGAATTTATGGTGGAATTATCTGCTGCGTTCATGACTCCAGAGCAGTTTTTTTGTACATGTGAGTTCTACTTATGGGGTCATAAGAACGTGTAATTCGGGCTTTTCAATTAATAATAAAAAAGTCTCGTACTTACCCTCTCGCTTGACCTACATGTGTTTTAGAAAAGCCTGGCCGATTGATGGAGAGCTGTGTCTTTAGTTGCTCAATCCTGGGTTCATATTCCAAAACTTAAAAAAAATGATGGTTTTGAAGCAGAAGTGCAAAAGAAAAGAATCGATAAAGTGACGTTCAGAATACTGCATACAGATAAATTTGAATGAGCGTAACGCAGGGATAAAGAGAAACACCTGTGCGGTGCATTAGTCGATAAGGATGCACCATACTGTTTACGCATGTATCTGCTGCCTCACCCATGATGAATACGTGTTGGAGACTTTTTGGCGTCCATAATCTCTTACCCTATAAGAAGGGGTTTCATCGCGAGAGTTTTGTACGCTACTCCCTTTTGTGGCAGGAATTGATTAAAAGGTAATTCCACATAGGAGCCAGGACATCCATTGGTAGTGATGTCTGGGCATTAATGCACTATAGGGGTCCATTGCATGACTAAAGTAGACCATGGGGCCAACTGGACAAAGAATCGATTTATTAAAAACTATCGCCAATGCGCACAAAGTGTTGCAAACTATTTTGATAATGCAAACTGACCTATGTACTAATAGGGCAGTTCACAAAATCACCATTAGGATTAGGTCACAGATCAACCTACATAATCAATATTCAATAGGTAGTTCACAAATGGCAGCTCACTCCACTTGGAAGTCAGCACAGGGAAGGTGGCTTGCTAGGGTTAGCAGACCACCCTCTGTGAATATGTATTCATAGAGTACTTGTTATATTTAGCGCAGCCTGTGGTTTTTTTTTTGTTTTAAGGAAACAGGTCTGCATTTGAGAAAGGAGATATGCTTTTTCTAAAAATGTGTTTTTAGGAGATGGCGCTACTCCCCTGGACTATTGCCCATTTGCAAATAAATATTTCTGTTTTCAATTGCCAAAGTGTGCCGGTCGCACAGAGAAACCTTCCTCTTGCCTATAGGTTACCACCTTCTTTGAGGAGTGGTAGCCTATCAATGGTTTGCGACCAAAATTGCAGTTGGAAACCATTGGGACATAGCATTACAAATTGTAACTTGGAAGGGACAACGTAAACACTCCCTTGCAAAGTGCAAGGGTTCTCACATTGTAATTAGAATAGGTTTTGTGCATGAAGGGATCATTTCTTGCACACAAAGTATTCCTAGAGGATTACTAATAGATAGCAGCGCACATGTAAAGAGAAAACAACCAGGAGAAATAACTATATATTTCTCCTCATTACACAGCCTCAAATAGGTGCCACCAACTCTGCTTTTCACAAGGACCTGAGGATTGGTTGAGCTAGTATTGTGCTTAGTGTGCTTGGTCATATATATTATGATTCTGATACCATATGCGGTAGTGTGTGCGGTACTAATAACGGTTATATTATGCTTCAGCATTGCAAAAATATAACTCTATATTGGGGACGCCATACAGCTCTAAGACATGACTGTTTCCCTGCCCACACTCGTTTTATTAGCAAGGGACTCAGGGGCATATTATCAAGGGCCTCATCGCCGCTTTACTGGGACTTTTTTCCCGCTAAAGTGTTGAAAATGTTATCGCCCTATTAGCAAGCTGTCGCTAACAGCAGTTAGCAAAAGTTTGTTGGTGATAGCGAGAGGTTTGGGGCCCGCTTTGCATGTCAGCGATACTTATAGCTAATGACATGCAAAGTGAGCGTATCCAACCTGATGGCGACTGAAAGCAGTCGCTAACATCGCTATCGCCTATTATCAACAAAGGCACAGCAACAAAAAAACTTTGCACTAAGCCCGAATATCGCCAAAAACTAACACCTTCCCAGACCAGTTCTTAACCTGTATATCCAATGGGAGGTGGATATTCAGATTAAGACACTATTGGCGTTAATGCCTGATATTGCTGGATTTCCAGCGATATTCAAGCATTGAGCCGCTATCGCCGGATATTTATTTTATTGCATTTGAGAGAAACTTTGCTAATAGCACATTATCTCTGCGATAAACCGGCGATAAAAAACAATATCGCTTTGATGATTTAGCGATAAATATCGCTAGTTGTTTATAATATGCCCCTTAATGTTTTAATTTGATTTTACTCAAAGGTATCACATGGTAACAAATAGATAAAGCAGTTGGAAATGGTATCGTTTTGATCAGTGCTACTGTACTTACAGCAGTGCAACCTATGTGTCTTGACAATCACTAGGCCAACATAATCTGTTAATATTACCCCAGTATCTCACTGAATCTAACGCCAAAGCAGTGTACCAAACCCTCTCTTCACTGTTTTGGGAAATGTTACTAGCAAATGTTAAAAAATGAAGTCTGACATTGCACAGTTATTCTGCAGCCCTTCTTTTGTGTTGGAATTAATCATTTCTCCATCAAGTCAGTATTATTTTCTAGCTTTCTGATTTGCAATAGAGCATCATCTGAATACAAGAAGACGCAATATTCACTATCTCCAGACTGAAGGTCCATGTCTGCAGAGTTTTCTCTGCCACGATTCACCCTCAATATATAGTATATCCAGACATTCCTCCTTTGGGCTTATTGTCTCGATCAATGTTTGATTGAGGTGCTCACCTTTCCCATATCGCCAGATTCTGCTATTGTAAAAAAATGTATATGAAATATATAGAACATGTATTTGCTATATGCAACAGACAAATTATGGCAGTGGTTATCCAAGGTAGCCAGCACCTCCTTTAAGTTTGCCTGTTCAGTAAAATGAAAAAAAGGTCCTTTCTAAGGGTGCTCTATGTCCCTGTACCGTGCCACCCACAGTACTAAACAATATATACAGAAGCCTCTATATACATATATATATATATATTCCGACAAAAGCTGCTCCTGCTGCAACGCGGTGACCCGTGGACAAGTGGCGTACACTCCGGCGAAGCAACCGGAAAATCAATGTCCAACAACAAAAATGCAGTATAGTACGCTCTCAGGAATCAAAACACAGTCCAAGAGTGAAGTGGAACCTTGGTTTTAATCACCAAGGTTCCACTTCACTCTTGGACTGTGTTTTGATTCCTGAGAGCGTACTATACTGCATTTTTGTTGTTGGACATATATATATATTCAATGAAAAAACCATAGGTTTCCCACCAGTTATAGTTAGGAATTAGCATTTAAAAAACCTATCAAATTCACTGAAAAAACCATAGGTTTCACACCAGTTATAGTTAGCTGGAAATTTTACTGATATAAAACCATTGAAATTCCCACGTTATAGTTAGATGGACTCACTATAACTTGTGCGTGCAATGCACTGCTGATGACGTCACATATTACATCACTCATGACATGGTCAGTGACATCACTCAAGACATCACTGATGACACCATCCAGTGAATGTGTGTCTTTCTGAAAAATAAATATATTTTATATATGTATATGTAAAAGTTGATGGAAGAATAAATGTTTAAATAAGTGTCTAAATGGATGGTTTTTAAAAAAAAATTGATTGGTTAACTGGCTTATTAAGTGTATGTTAGTGAATACATATATTAGTGAGTAATGTTTAAATATTTAAATATATGTATTAGTGTTTCACTTTGTTTATAAGTGGCTGCATGGGTTGGTGAGTAGCTACATGTGTAGGTATATGGGTTATTAGATGTTTTTTTAGTATCAGTATGAGTGTTTGTATGGTTTGGTGGGGGTATTACTTATCACATAGATGCATGAATGACTGACTCTCTCTTTGTATGTGTTTTGAAGACAGCATATGTGCAGGACTGTATGGGTGCATGAGTGTGTATATGTGTGTGTTACTGCGTGAATGACTGTCTCACTAGTGTCTTTATCAGTAACTACATATGTTTTAATCTAGTATATGTGAATATTGATGTATATAAGTGAGTATATGTGAGAGTAAGAGATTGTAAGAGTTCCTGTTTAAATAAGTATGTGTTTCTATAAGTGATTGTTTAAGAGAGTAAGTATGTGTAAGTTTCCTTAGAAGTAAGGTGGTAGTGTGTGTTTAGATGTATATGCAAATAAATGGATGTTCAATAGTTTACTTGCATGTGTGAGTATGTGTGAGAGTAACTTTTGGATGACTGTTGGTGTGTAACAGGATGTATAGGTGTATCACTACATATGATGAGTGAGTATATGTATGAGTGACTATATAGAACTGTTGGTGAATGAGTGGATGTGTATATAGATGGTGGAATTATTGAATTGGTTGTTGTAACTTTTATGTGTATCTCCATTTTTTTGAAAATGTTAATTTCTATTTTTGAATATGTGTTTCATGGGTTACATTACACTGAAAGGAGGTCTGTCACTCTGTCTCAAGGATGATGTCATCAGTGATGTCATGAGTGATGTCACTGACCATGTCATGAGTGATGTAATATGTGACGTCATCAGCAGTGCATTGCACGCGCAAGTTATAGTGAGTCCATCTAACTATAACGTGGGAATTTCAATGGTTTTATATCAGTAAAATTTCCAGCTAACTATAACTGGTGTTAAACCTATGGTTTTTTCAGTGAATTTCATAGGTTTTTAAAATGCTAATTCCTTTGTATATCGAGTTTCTAACCTTTTTTTTTTTTTTACAAATTGCTGTTTTTTTTTAAGTATTCATTTTTTTTATATAATTTTTTTCTTTTGCGCTCTGGGTGCGCACTCCGGGAAGCTTTCAGCTAAGCTCTCCGGTAAGCTTTTCCGTGAGCTCATCTGAAAGCGGACCCAGAGCGCTACTGTCGTTCGTGAAAAAAAATATGAATGAAAAGTTAATAATAATGCAAAACATTTCGTACCATACAAATAAAATTAGTTTTTTTTAATAAGGAAAATGATTATGCATTTCTGTAAAAGTTTGATGACGTCACTTCGGCGCGCAACGTAAGTGCCCTCGGAAGCGCCTACGTTCGCGGCGCGTAAACGCACGCAAAAGCGCCTACGATCGCGCCACGTTTGCGCCCCGGAAGCGCCTACGATCGCGCTGCGTAAACGCACCGGAAGTGCTCCGGAGCGCGCAGCGTAAACGCGTCGGGTCATGTGACCCTAAAATAACACTTTTCATTGGTTGCTAACAGTTTTTTTTACAATGAATGAAATCCCCACCCATTTCCTTCACTTCTTCTTTCACTTTTGTGACTGAAAGACCTGCCTTTTTGCTCTTGCATATTTCTTGGTTAATCATGGCTGCCAGACCATCCAGCAGTGAAGATGAGCCTGAATTCATCGATGAAGAGCCTCCTCAACCAAAGGTGAAAGAGCATTTCATTTGGAAATTTTTTAAGTTTCCAGCAGACCAGAAAAAGGTGAATGCACCAAAAGTGGAGTGCAGGATCTGCAAACAGGTCCTGTCACGGGGTAACCCCCCAAAAAAGTACTCTTTTGGGAACTTTACCATGATCCGACATGTGGAGAGGAGGCACCCCCAGAATTTTGCCCGGGAAAGTGTCAGGGCTCTGGCACAAGAGGTTCCCAGAGATGGGGCCTCTACATCAACCGGAGGAGCAACTTCTTCTGGGAGAGAGCAATCGCAGGAGCAGGTGCCAAACATACAACCTGCATTTAACCATGGAGTCGTCAGATGCAGATACTGCAATCAACTCCTCACCTATGGGGAGCAAAGTGTCCTGCTCATGGTTCGAGCATTGGAGAACCATCGCTGCCCTTCCCACCCCTAATTTTTTTGTTTTCTTTTTGCTCCTGTTGAGTAGTTTCCATTCCCTGTTTTTGTTCCTGTTCAGTTAAAAGAAGAAAACCAAAAGTTCTTTTCAGAACTACCTCCAATTCTCATCAAAGAGCTATATTCTTAAAAAAATGAAGAGTAAGTGAAATATAGTGCATTGATAATTGAAAGGAGAATGAGTAAGAAAGAACAGAAAGGTATGAGAGGTGAAAGGAAGTGAAGTAGGAGGAATGAAAGAAGGTGAGTGTTAGAAAAGAAAGTTATGACACAGTGAATAAACTGGAGGCCTCATTTCTGAAAAGTGACGCATCGCTACGTGAAAACAGCGATGCGTCACTTTTCTGGACGCACTCCTTATGACATTCCAGATATGTCATATTTAATATATGACTAATCAATTCGCAAGGAGTTACAGATATGTCAGTATTTCTGACGTATCTGTAAACACAAAAGTAACGCATTGCTGGAGTGCGTCACAAAAGTGACGCAACTCCAGTAATGTGTCCTTTCACATGGAAAAAGCACCATGTGAAAGGTTTGCTGTGAAGCAGGCGCAAGATTTTGACGCAACAGCATCCTAAAAGTGACGCACTGCGTCATTATTACCAAGCTTTTTGCGGGGGAACACCCCCTCTGCATGCATTATACCTGACGCTATTTTTAAAAAGTGACGCATCTAGGTACATGGGTCACTTTTTAAAACTCTGCACCACATTATATCTGCATCAGGTATAATGTATGCAGAGGGGGCAATCCCTCGCAAAAAGCTTGGTAATAACGACGTACTGAAATCTATGAGATTTCTCTGCGTCACTTTTAGGATGCTGTTGCGTCAAAATCTTGCGCCTGCCTCGCGTCACTTTCATGTTTACAGATATGTCAGAAATACTGACATATCTGTAACTCCTTGCAACATGATTCGTCATACATTAAATATGACACATCTGGAATGTCATAAGGAGTGCGCACAGAAAAGTGACGCATCGCACCAGCAGTGTAAAAAAATGTGCCTCGTTGCACTATATTTAAAGGATGCAACAGCATCCTAAAAGTGAAGCAGTGAAATCTCAAAACACCCCCTCTGCATGCATTATACCTCACGCAGATATAATGTGGCGCTTGATTTTAAAAAGTGACCCATCTACCTAGATACGTCACTTTTTAAATATAACGCAACGAGGCGCATTTTTTTACACCACTGGTGCGATGCGTCACTTTTCTGTGCGCACTCCTTATGACATTCCAAGTAACGCATTGCTGGAGTGCGTCACAAAAGTGACGCAACTCCAGTAATGTGTCCTTTCACATGGAAAAAGCACCATGTGAAAGGTCTTGCGTCAGTCTAACACCTGCTGTAAAGCAGGCGCAAGATTTTGACGCAACAGCATCCTAAAAGTGACGCAGTGAAATCTCAAAGATTTCACTGCGTCGCTATTACACAGCTTTTTGCGGGAGAACACCCCCTCTGCATGCATTATACCTGACGCTATTTTTAAAAAGTGACGCATCTAGGTACATGGGTCACTTTTTAAAACTCTGCGCCACATTATATCTGCGTCAGGTATAATGTATGCAGAGGGGGCATTCCCCCGCAAAAAGCTTGGTAATAACGACGTACTGAAATCTATGAGATTTCTCTGCGTCACTTTTAGGATGCTGTTGCGTCAAAATCTTGCGCCTGCCTCGCGTCACTTTTATGTTTACAGATATGTCAGAAATACTGATGTATCTGTAACTCCTTGCAACATGATTCGTCATACATCAAATATGACACATCTGGAATGTCATAAGGAGTGCGCACAGAAAAGTGACGCATCGCACCAGCAGTGTAAAAAAATGTGCCTCGTTGCACTATATTTAAAAAGTGACGCATCTAGATAGATGCGTCACTTTTTAAATATTGCGTAACAATGCGCATTTTTTTACACCGCTGGTGCGTCACAAAAATTGACGCACAGGCGGCGCAAAACTAGCAGCGCAAGGCCTTCATAAATATGGTCCTGGATTTTCCCCGTGCTTCGCCGGTGCGCGTACCATGCGCTTCCCCCGCGCAAAACGAAAAAAAAATAAAAAATGTAATGCCCCGCAGGACCCTATTTTAGCCCCCACATCAAACCTAGGGGGTCAGAGGGGGTCTACTCTTCCCCCTTATGGTCATTTGCCACTTTTTTTTTCAAACCCCTTGTGTCTCGATTTTACCGAGACACAAGATGGCGGCCGCTCCAGACTGTTTAAAATGTTTACAGACACCCAAGAGCCAATCAGCTTCCTGCGCGCAAGTCGCGTGTCGCGCCTGGAGCGCACCCCGGTGCGCGCACCGGAGAGCGCCTATAGATATATATATTTTTTTGAACCTAAATTACTCAAAATCCACTGCAGCACATATCTTGAGACATAGCAAAGGCACATCGGGCTACCAGTCCCTTCAATTTTGCCAAGTTTGCTGGAAATCCATTCAGCCGTTCGGGCTAAAAGTGAAATCGACCGCCCTATGGAAATTAACAAGGGGAAAACGCGTTTTGGGACCCCCCTTTTATCTCGGCCCCCGCTTGACGTATCCCCCCCAAACTTTCAAGGAAGGACCGGAGCTCGACGAGGCCATTTTCAGGAAATTTTCAGGCAGATTCGTCAACCGGTGCCAAAGTTATTCCAAATAGAATTTTGAGATTTAACATTGAAAAAAATCCTAACTATAACTACCTACTGGCGACCGCCAGTAGGTAATATATATATATATATATATATATATATATATATATATATATATATATATATATATTACCTACTGGCGGTCGCCAGTAGGTAGTTATAGTTAGGATTTTTTTCAATGTTAAATCTCAAAATTCTATTTTAGGATTTTTTAGGATTTTTTCTCTATGGGGTTTTTGAAAATTCTATGTCTAATAACTTTGGCGTTTGTGGACGGAATTGGCTGACATTTTCAGGAAAATGGAACATTTTGTTTCTGAGCAGCCCCTGACAATTTGGGGTGGCTTCATCAAGGGGGGGCCGAGAAAAAAGGGGGGTCCCAAAACGCGTTTTTCCCATGTTAATTTCCATAGGGCGGTTGGCCTCACTTTTAGCTCGAACGGCTGAATGGATTTGCACGAAACTTGGCAAAATTGTAGGGACTGTTAGCCCGATGTGCCTTTGCTAGGTCTCAATATATGTGCTCCAGTGGATTTTGAGTAATTTAGGTTCAAAAAAAGATATATATCTGGGCGGAGCCTAACTACACATCTGATCTGATTGGCTGTCAGCACTTCATCCAAGAAGTGTTGGCAGCCATCTTGGGACCAATATACATGATAGCACCTCATTAAAAAGCATTGTAGTTAATAGAGGGTTTTAGGACTTTAGTTACATTATAAATCATTTGTTGATGGTACCATACTCGTTTTAGGAATTGTGGTGGGTTCTAAGGTGATTTTACCATGTGAAAAAACCTTCTGCTGTGATATCATGAATATTGTTTGAAATAAAACTAATATCTCATGATTTTCCCACAGGGGTTTGGAAGGGGATCTATAAGCTAAACTGAAAGCATATTTTCTGTAAATTCACATTATCTTTCTCAGTCATGTGAAAATGAAGTCTGACATTCTCAGTAAAACATGTACATCCAACAAGGACAGAGACTGTCAGTTGATTCCTTTGTGTTCTACTGCAGCCTCCTAGAGTGTTCTAAAGAACAACTAGAGCGCTAACAGTCCTACTTATTACAAAGGTATGGCACACCTGAAGCCATCTTGATTGGAATAAAGTGGTAACTCTTAAAACATTTAATTTAAAAAGAAACAACATGAGGGGGTATATTTTGCCATAGAAAGTATGATTAGTGCTGCAGAATGAAAAATTAGGGCACATTTTGAGTGACTTCTCAAATCCTTTTCTATTTCATTAAAACATTCTGACATGCAGTCTCCCAAAATGGCCACCAGAGACAAAAGAGCCCAAATGTAGCCCAAATATCACCCAGATGTAGCCCAAGTATAGCCCAATGACAGAATGTCCCAGAGTGTTCTAAAGAACAACTAGAGCGCTAACAGTCCTACTTATTACAAAGGTATGGCACACCTGAAGCCATCTTGATTGGAATAAAGTGGTAACTCTTAAAACATTTAATTTAAAAAGAAACAACATGAGGGGGTATATTTTGCCATAGAAAGTATGATTAGTGCTGCAGAATGAAAAATTAGGGCACATTTTGAGTGACTTCTCAAATCCTTTTCTATTTCATTAAAACATTCTGACATGCAGTCTCCCAAAATGGCCACCAGAGACAAAAGAGCCCAAATGTAGCCCAAATATCACCCAGATGTAGCCCAAGTATAGCCCAATGACAGAATGTCCCAGAGTGTTCTAAAGAACAACTAGAGCGCTAACAGTCCTACTTATTACAAAGGTATAGCACACCTGGAGCCATCGTGATGGGAATAAAGTGGTAACTCTTAAAACATTTAATTTAAAAAGGAACAAAATGAGGGGGTATATTATGCAATAGAAGGTATTATTAGTGCTGCAGAAAGAAAAATTAGGGCACATTTTGAGTGACTTTTCAAATCCTCTTCTATTTCATTAAAAAATTCTGACATGCAGTCTCCCAAAATGGCCACCAGAGACAAAAGAGCCCAAATGTAGCCCAAATATCACCCAGATGTAGCCCAAGTATAGCCCAATGACAGAATGTCCCAGAGTGTTCTAAAGAACAACTAGAGCGCTAACAGTCCTACTTATTACAAAGGTATGGCACACCTGAAGCCATCTTGATTGGAATAAAGTGGTAACTCTTAAAACATTTAATTTAAAAAGGAACAAAATGAGGGGGTATATTTTGCCATATGAATTATGATTAGTGCTGCAGAAAGAAAAATTAGGGCACATTTTGAGTGACTTCTCAAACCCTCTTCAATTTCATTAAAAAATTCTGACATACAGTCTCCCAAGATGGCCACCAGAGACAAAAGAGCCTAAATGTAGCCCAAATATCACCCAGATGTACCCCAAGTATAGCCCAATGACAGAATGTCCCAGAGTGTTCTAAAGAACAACTAGAGCGCTAACAGTCTTACTTATGACAAAAGTATGGCACACCAGAAGCCATCTTGATTGGAATGAAGTGGTAAGTCTGAAAACACTCAATTTAAAAAGGAACAACATGAGGGGGTTAATTTTGCCATAGAAAGTATGATTAGTGCTTCAGAAAGAAAAATTAGGGATCATTTTGAGTGACTTCTCAAATCCTCTTCTATTTCATTAAAAAAATTCTGACATGCAGACTGAAACATGCACTTTGAATACCAGCAGCAGACGTCCCTGGTGAGCAGTAGCTTTACTACAGTGATCTAATGTGCAACTAGAGTGCTAACATTCAGAATTTATGGCAAATGTGTGACACATCTGAATGCCTTCTTGATGGAACCAAAGTAAACAAGCATTGAAAATGCAATAGATCTCGCCCTCGTTTAAGTTAAAGCCATTCTGTTTGTAATGAGGTGGCTTTTTAGCTTTGCTTTTATTAGTGTTTTTTCAACTTTCATGTAAATAACATGCATCTGTATGCATATAAGTATATGTATGCATGCATTTATGTTTGTATTTATATAGATATACAGATGATATATGTTTATATATGTATGTATATATATATATTCACTGAAAAAAACATAGGTTATAGACCATATATAGTTAGGAATTAGCATTTACAAAACCTTGAAAATTCACTGAAAAAACCATAGGTTATAGACCATATATAGTTAGGAATTAGCATTTAAAAAACCTTGAAAATTCACTGAAAAAACCATAGGTTATAGACCATATATAGTTAGGAATTCGCATTTACAAAACCTTATTTTACTCACACAAAACCATTGAAATTCCATATATAGTTAGTTGCACTAACTATATATCGCGCACCCGCAATCCACTGCTGATGATGTCACATATTACATCATTCATGACATGGTCAGTGACATCACTGATGACATCACTGATGACATCTCAAATGACATCACTGATGACATCACTGATGACAACATCCAGTGACTGTATGTTTCTGTAAAGTTAAAATATGTCTTACATATTGAAGAATGAGTGGATGTATAAGTGTCTGGATGAAGGATTTAGTAGGTGCATGACTGACTGTATGAGTGAGTGATTAAATGTGTCTCACTGAGTGCATGGGTTAGTGACTAAACTGTCTTAATTTGTGCATCATTATGTCTGTTGTTCTGTAAACTGTTGCATGTGTTGATAAGTAGCTATATGAGTAACTATATGGGTTATTGATTGGTTGCCCAAGTATTTGTATGGGAGACTGAGTGTGTGTGTGGGTGGCTGGGAGGTGTATGACTCTGTGCATAGATGTGTGAGCAGTTGATTCACTAGATGTATGGTTTCAAAAGTGCATGTGGAAACAGCTGTATGGGCGGTTGACTGTGTGCATGAGTGTATTGGTGAGTGAATGGATATCTCAGTGCTACATGTCAAAGTAAGTACATATGTAAAACACAGTACATGTGAGAGTTGACATATATAAATAACTGTGCCTAAGAGCCAGTGAATGTGTGAGTGGCTGTATGGATCATTGTGAACTTGTATCAGGGATTGTATAAGAGAGTAAATATGTGTTAGTATATGTTTGAATAAGTAAAGTTTGTATAACTGTATAGTTGAGGAAATGGAGGTGTGATTGATTCTTTGCATGACTGACTAGGTGTGTGAGTAACTCCATGGATGAGTGACAGTCTGTGAGTGTCTGTTTACACTGATTGTATCTAAGGTTATATTAGAGTCTGAAGAGGTTCATTGTATTATCACATGAATGATATCATCAGTGATGTGATCAGTAATGTCAAATGAGATGTCATCAGTGATGTCATCAGTGATGTCATTTGAGATGTCATCAGTGATGTCATTTGAGATGTCATCAGTGATGTCATCAGTGATGTCACTGACCATGTCATGAATGATGTAATATGTGACATCATCAGCAGTGGATTGCGGGTGCGCGATATATAGTTAGTGCAACTAACTATATATGGAATTTCAATGGTTTTGTGTGAGTAAAATAAGGTTTTGTAAATGCGAATTCCTAACTATATATGGTCTATAACCTATGGTTTTTTCAGTGAATATATATATATATATATATATATATTCATTGAAAAAACCATAGGTTTTACACACGTTATAGTTAGGAAGTAGCATTTGAAAAACCTATGAAATTCACTGAAAAAACCATAGGTTTGACACCAGTTATAGTTAGCTGGAAATTTTACTGACATAAAACCAATGAAATTCCACGTTATAGTTAGTTGGACTCACTATAACTTGCGCGTGTAATGCACTGCTGATGACATTACATATTACATCACTCATGACATGGTCAGTGACATCACTTATGACATCACTGATGACAGACCTCCTTTAAGTGTAATGTAACCCTTAAAACACATATTGGAAAATAGAAATTAACATTTTCAAAAAAATGGAGATACCCATACCAGTTACAACAACCAATTCAGTAATTCCACCATCTATATACACATTCTCTCATTTACCAACAGTTCTATATAGTCACTCATACATATACTCACTCATCATATGTAGTGATACACCTATACATCCTGTAACACACCGACAATCATCCAAAAGTTACTCACACACATACTCACACATGCAAATAAACTATTGAACATCCATTTATTTGCATATAAAACTATACACACTCAACCACCCATACAGTCCTGCACATATGGTGTCTTCTAAACACATACAAAAAGAGAGTTAGTCATTCATGCATCTATGTGATTAGTAATACCCCCATAAAACCATAGAAACACTCATACTGATACTAAAAAAACATCTAAGAACCCAAATACCTACACATGTAGGTACTCATCAATCCATGCAGCCAGTTATTCACAAAGTGAAACACTGATACATATATTCAAATATTTAAACATTACTCGCTAATATATGTATTCACTAAGGTACACTTAATAAGCCAGTTATCCAATCATTTCTTTTTGAAAAAAACATTCATTAAGACAATAATTTAAACATTTATTCTTCCCTCGACCTTTACATACACATATATAAAACATATTTATTTTTTAGAAAGACACACATTCACTGGATGGTGTCATAAGTGATGTCACTGACCATGTCATGAGTGATGTAATATGTAATGTCATCAGCAGTGCATTACACGCGCAAGTTATAGTGAGTCCAACTAACTATAACGTGGAATTTCATTGGTTTTATGTCAGTAAAATTTCCAGCTAACTATAACTGGTGTCAAACCTATGGTTTTTTCAGTGAATTTCATAGGTTTTTCAAATGCTATTTCCTAACTATAACGTGTGTAAAACCTATGGTTTTTTCAGTGAATTTCATAGTTTTTTTGAATGCTAGTTCCTAAGTATGTAATCACGTTCGTAACTACATAGTGTCACCGCCTACACGTCCTGAGAAGCGCATGTAAAGTCATGTGACTTGAAAACAAAACTTCCAATTGGTTATTAGTAGTTTCTGTTCTGGAATATACACGAAGCACTCCACCCACTTTCCTCACAATCTTTTCTACTCTCAAGAGACAACAACGTCGAGCATCTTCCGGAAGACTTTGCTGAAATGGCTGCCCTACCAGATTTATCTTCCGAATCTGAAGGAAATGAGCGACCACCGTTAAGAAGAAAAAAGGAATCTTTCATTTGGCAATTTTTCACTTATCCTGAAGATCAAAAGAAAGTGAATGCGCCAAAAGTAACCTGCACGATATGCAATTCGGAGCTCTCAAGGGGAAATCCAAATAAAAAATATTCCTTTTCTGCACACACCATGCAGCGGCATGTTAAACAAAGGCATCCTGAGCATTATGCAAAAGCATCGACAAGAGCCCTGGCCACGCTATTACCATCAGAGGTGGCCAGCACATCTTCTGGTGTACGACCTGTATCTCCATCGAGTGCTGAGATGGACTTGAGACCATATCTTGCGAAGGTGTGGAGAAATTCTTTTGTATGGAGAGCAGAGCCTCGTTCTTATTAAACTCAAAATTGACAGTCACAAATGCCCCAAGAAAAGATACATTTCTTCACTTCATTTTCAAACTATTACATACTGAAAAATGTAGTAGCAACTTTAAGAAATCAAAAGCATTATACTACTTCTTTCCCCCCCCAAAAAAAAAAAAACTTTTCAGAACTAATTCTTTCTACCAAAACGTGCTCCAAGAGCATATTATGAGATATTTTTTCGCCGCTTTATTTTAGTGCGAGACCGGGTGCGCGCACCCTCCTATCGCGTACAGGACCTGACACTTGCATGTGAAGTCATGTGACTTCTAAACAACACTTCTAATTGGTTCTTGGTAGTTTCTATTCTGGAATTTACACGCAGCACTCCACCCACTACCATCACTTTCTTTTCTACTCTCAAGAGACAACAACGTCGAACATCTTCCCGAAGACTTCGGTACAATGGCTACCGTTCCGCATTCATCTTCCGAATCTGATGAAAATGAGCGACCACCTTTGACAAGAAAAACGGAGGCCACGCTATTACCATCAGAAGTAATCAACACATCTTCCGGTGGACGACCTGTATCTCCATCGAGTGCTGAGATGGACTTGAGACCATATCTGGCGAACGTGCCCATGAAATGCACGAACTGTGGAGAACTTCTTGTATACGGAGAGCAAAGCTTTACTCTAATTAAACAAATAATTGAGAGTCATAAATGCTCCAAGAAAAGTTACATTTCTTCACTTTATTTGGATAGTATGACATACTGAAAAATGTTGTCGCAACTTTAAGAAATCAAAAGCATCATAACACTTGTTTCCAAAAAAAAAAAAAAATGTTCTTTTCAGAACTAACTCTTTGTACCAAAACAAGCTTGAAGAGCATATTAGCTGATATTTTCTCGCCGCTTTCTTATAGTGCGCGACCGGGTGCGCGCACCCACCTATCGCGTCGAGACACGCATGTGCAGTCATGTGACTTTAAAACAACACTTCCAATTGGTTCTTACTAGTTTCTATTCTGCAATTTACACAGAACACTCCACCCACTTCCCTAGAAAACCAGTTTATCGTAAAACTTTTAAAGCCTCCTCTTATGAAATATTCGACATCAATCACATAGCAGAGTACTAAATAGCACTATATACACTCCGTCCCTTAATTATAAGAGACTTATGGCTATGTAAAAGCAACTTTTGTTTTCCAAGATAATGTAAAATGCTGAGCCTATTACATAATTTTATTTCACATATATGTTACTATTCTCCTTCGAGTACTAACACCGTAGAAAATACCACCAATAGCGGTGATATTTTTTACACCGAGAACGGGCGATTTCTATCGCTTACAGCCCTTACAATTATAAAGTTTTATTTCCTAAGTCTCTGATCTCCAACTGTGCAACGTAGGTCCCCTGTGTGTCGCAATAAGGTCCATAAACAAAAACTACAGAGCCAGCATTATAAACATACACAGAACCACAAAACGACAAGAGCCACCATGCTAATATATATCCTTAATATAATAAACCTCTGAGAATAAATACATATTTCCGTGGCAGCCCATAACACAAATGTGGCGTCCTCTGACTCTGCTCCATTACCAAACACCGTAACTCCCGCCCCCTCACTTTTCACTAAACTCCGCACTCCACCCCAGCCGAACCCCCTATTACAAACCCCCAACCTACCCTCCCTGCCCAAACCCACCATGAACCTCAAACCGCCCCTAGAAAACTTATAAGACACAGGATTACTAAAACTCAAAGAATACGCAACAGGCACATAATGTAAATAGTACATAAAGGCACATATTTTTTCCAAAATACTATTTAAAAACATGTTCTATTTTTAATAAATCTAATAAATCTATCATGCATCCGACCCTCTAGAACTGCTTTCAAAACGTGAACTATAAACCTCTACTTTTCATTTTCAAACCATACACTTTCATCTGACCCTCTAGAACTGCTTTCAAAACATGAACTATAAACCTCTACTTTTCATTTTCAAACCATACACTTTCAATTACATTATTTTTTTTCCACAATTCATGTAATGTTACAAACCTTTTCTAAAATACACCAGTCGGTATCATTTATAAGGATTTATTTTCAGTCTTCATCAGTGACACTTTCTTCACATATAATAGAAATCACTATAACTTTTTAAACGACAATGCTAACGCGGTAAATATAACCCTTCATTTGCTTTCCTTTAAGAATGCACACTATGTACCCCACGCATGCGTTTCTTAATCTTTGTATTTGGCAGCGAATACCGACCTTGAATCGGAAGACATGAACAAGACCTCCATTGTCACATTTAAAACTGAACGTTGCATCTGCTCACACACATATCTTTCACTAAGCTAACATTCACAGAAAACAGCATTGATGTAAAAAAAAAATTGACCTTGCTTTACAACTCCCTCAAATCACTCCCTTATTTTTTAACGCATCCTCCAGTACAAAAAAAGCTACTTTTTTAATAACCACTAAGCAATATATAAGTGACTAGACTCCTAGAAAATGTATCAAGTCATTCTGCTCCTCTCCACTGCATAGCCGGCGACCTAATTCTGTGGAGTTGCTATACAACCAGCGGTGCTGCGCCGTTTCCTGTACCATCTTGGGAAATTCAAAATGGATGTCCCTCCTGCCTTCGCAAACGAGCCGGGCCACTTAGAACTATTTCGACAGAGAATGCTTCTATACTACGGCACCTTACCACTCTCAACTTTGAATACTTCATATCGATTATCATTTCGATATTCCTATTTCACCTGTGTGCAGCCTGTATTTCATTGCCCGAGCTGTGATTTCACGTGGGCCCTGGATTTATGTCTCTGCAATTTGGTACCTCCTGAACCGAATTACAATCACCTCATGAATCCGTTACTTGATCATGAACAGCTTTGTTACAACGGAGGGTTTATGGCCTTTGCAGCGATACAAGGAGTTCTGGGTCATTGGAATATATTCGCAGCGGCGCAAGATTTCCTAACAGAGAGCTACACCGAAAACCCACCGAGCTGCCCTATGATGGTAAAAGACGCTCCAATAATGACAGATCATGAATGCTCCTTTCATCTTCTCAATTGGATGG
This sequence comes from Lissotriton vulgaris, assembly GCF_964263255.1. NCBI lineage: Eukaryota > Metazoa > Chordata > Amphibia > Caudata > Salamandridae > Lissotriton > Lissotriton vulgaris. The sequence goes on from NC_141692.1 coordinate 4,572,466, forward strand.
CTGACATGTTTTCAGATGATAACAATGATTTCATGTTAGAGGCACTTGCTGCATACTTTGCCTACACAATGGACGGTTAACTCTTTCCTAACAGCGAGCTACATCGAAAACCCACCGAGCTGACCTCTGATGGTAAAAGAGGCTCCGATTTTAACAGATCATCAGTACTGCTTTACTCTTTTCCATTGGATAGCTGACATAATTTCAAATGATAAAACTGATTTCCTGTTACAAGCAGAAGCTACCTATTTTCCCTAAACAATGCTTCAATAACTCTCAAACAAGCCATTGACGTCCTCATTTCCTTTTGGTTTTCTATATTCTTCACGTTCTTTTCCATATTTTCTTTTGAAGAACAGACCTATTTGCTTTACTAACAGTGGACATTATAATTTCGTGTTGTTTGACAGCTGATTCATAAACTAATGATGTATAACCACTTGCATTTTCATATATCGTTCCTAAACTGAAAGGCCAGAAACCTTCTTCCATTTATTAAAATATAATATACTTCCTTATAAGACTGTACAATGTTTTTTTCCAACTATATTCATTTTTCTTCAACTATAGCGTTTGTATTCCATGTACTACTGACAATACCAATTACTGTGTTTTTTGCAATTTCTGTACTCAGATTACATAATGATTTGTCTTTAAAATAGTACATTTCTAAATAAACATTTCAAATATTCACGGTTTCTCTTTTAATCCATAATCTCAACTGAAATGATTTCATATTGAAAACTATTCATGGGTTCCACATAACCTTAACTGTAGACACGGAGGACCTTATTTATGAAGACCTTCCGCCGCCAGTGCCTCATTTTTTAAAATGGGAAAAAGTAACGCACCGGTGGCGCAAGGCCTTCATAAATAAAGTCCTGAATATTTTCTTTTCTCGACCTCACTTACTGATACTAGAACCTGCAAGCCAAATACGGCCCGTGAACTCTTTCTTAGTAGGTCGCGCACCGTAAAGACAGTTATACCACTGTTAACATTTTTTTTTTACTGTTACTAAGCACCGACACAGTTCCGCTTTACTCAGAGTTAATCACTGCTCCCACGCTTCTACAGGCCAGACGCTATGTCGTATTTCTCTCCTTATCACCCTTTCATCTCCACAATAACAAACAGTTGTCCGCCAGCCACCAGAGAACAGACTCAGATGCAGAGGCACCAAAGAGTGAACCCATCACCAACTGCCATCTCCGGCTGTTTCCATGGTTACACCTCATTCTGCACCTTGCTGAAGGCACAGGTCAAAAGTTCATGTCTCAACGTTCTACAGCAAACTAAGAACACTATTTTCCCTCCAGAAACACCTGCCAATCCACAACTCTGTTACATGTCTTGTTTTTTCACACCCAATAGTACTTTTCGTTTAACATAAACATTGACCTGTTCACTCTCCACTTGTTACAATCAACCAATCATTTTTATTTTTTTAACCACACCCAGCCTCTTCCTTTTTCTTTATTTAAAATTTCAACTTCTAACTACAATTCCACTTCCAGAACCGATCGGAGGACGACTACAAATCCCTTGAAAATGAAGGTCTGGCTAATAGGACACAGTTATATTCACTGGAGTGAAAAATATGCAGTAAGCAGACGAATTTGCAACCTCAGCTTACCAAATGTACACATAACATGGATTTCCAAAAGAGGATTGAAATGTCACCAATTAATTCCATTGGTGAAAACTTTTATGCATCTCCCAGAACCAGACCTTATAATTGTGCACTGTGGTGGGAACGATCTAGGCACAATCACTGGGGTAGGTCTGGAAATGCTTCTAAAAGACACCTTTCGACAATTGATGACACTTTTTCCTCGATCTGCCTTGGTATATTCCAATATATGCCAAAGACAGAAATGGAATTGGTCCAATCACCATTGTGCACAATTTGAGAAAGCAAGGAGACATGTAAATAAATCTGTTTCTGCGTTCCTCAGAGATTATAGCATGGGTTCTATTTACCACAACAACTTGCGATACCACATGCAAGACGTCTATAGGAGAGACGGTGTTCATTTCACGAATGAGGGAAACAGAATCTTCCTCTGCAACATCAGGCTCTGCATCGGTACTTACTTATAAATGCAGAAAACACTCAATTAACACAAGGGCTCTTTTCAGAGCCACCTTATATCTAAGCACTCAAACTTCTGATTTACCTCCATTTTCACACTCTTGTAAATAGGTGTGCGCGACCGGGTGCGCGCACCCCGTATTTTTTTTGGGAGAAAAATTATATCTTTTCCCGTTTAAGGGCCTTACTGCACACCCTGAGAAAACCTACGCAGGAAGACAATCTCTACCTTCTCCCCTTTCCATGTTTCAACGCTTTGAAATGAACAATATATTTACTCGCAGTGACAAAATGGCGGACAAAACTTCCTGATTTCCTTCGAATCGAACGTTAACAGACGTCACGCAGCCCAAAAAAATACCGCTCACGCGCAGCCGCTTGGGTGCGCGCACGTGTGCGCGCCTATAGATATATAATTGACTTTAACTTTAATTTTCTCAACAACTACTGAACGGATTTACACCATTCCAAAAAAGCGTAATCTGCGAACAAGACTCTACAGTTTTGGCAAATTTCTTATAAATTCATTCACCCGTTCGAACTGTAGCCGAGTCTAAAGGTCCTATGGAAAATAACATGGAGAAAACACGTTTTGGGACCCCCCTTATATCTCAGCCCCCACTTGACCAATCCCCCCCAAACTTTCAGGGAAGGAGTGCAGCGAACCTAGCCATCTTCTTTGAGAAATTCGCAAAGACTCATCCACCAGGGCCAAAGTTATTCCAAATAGAATGTTGAGGATTTCCTATGGAAAACAATCCAAACTATAACTACCTACTGGCGACCGCCAGTAGGTAATATATATTCACTGAAAAAACCATTGGTTATAGACCATATATAGTTAGGAATTAGCATTTACAAAACCTTAATTTACTCGCACAAAACCATAGAAATTCGCATATATAGTTATTTGCAATAACTATATATCGCGCACCCGCAATCCACTGCTGATGATGTCACATATTACATCATTCATGACATGGTGCAAATGTTGAAAAAACGCCTAATCAAGCTAGGCAGCAAAAACGCATCCTGGTTCAACGATGATCTTAAGAAATCGAAGAAACATTGTAGCTCCCTCGAAAAGGCCTGGAAAAAAGATCCTAACACCAGCACCAGGGACGCCTTCAAAAACGCCACCCGCATACACCACCAACTAATCCGGTCTGCCAAGAAAGCCGCATTCAAAGACCGCCTAGATAACAACGCCCACAACAGCAAGGAATTATTCAACATCGTCAAAGAATTTACCAACCCATCAGCCAACTCCAACGACATCACCCCCTCCCAAGCCCTCTGCGACTCCCTAGCTTCCTTCTTCCACAACAAAATCGCAGACATCCACAACAGCTTCGACAACCGACCCGAAGACCAACCCACCCAATCTTCTGCAGGACCCTCACCCCCCCTGAACATCCTTAATGACTGGAACCCAATCTCCACTGAGGACACCATCCGCCTGATGAACTCCATCCACTCAGGATCCCCAACTGACCCATGCCCTCACCACATCTTCAACAAAGCAGACTCCATCATAGCACCACACCGCCGAGATGTCATCAACTGCTCCCTCAACTCCGCCACCTTCCCGGAAAGCTGGAAACACGCAGAACTCAGCGCCCTTCTGAAAAAACCCACAGCTGACCCCACCGAACTCAAAAACTACCGCCCCATCTCGCTCCTTCCGTTCCCGGCCAAAGTCATTGAGAAAGCTGTCAACAACCAGCTCGCCGCCTTCCTCGAAACCAACAAATCCCTTGACTCCTCACAGTCCGGCTTCCGAGCCAAACACAGCACTGAGACCGCCCTCATCGCAGCAACAGACGACATTCGAACTCTACTGGACAATGGAGACACGGTCGCCCTCATCCTCCTCGACCTCTCCGCTGCCTTCGACACAGTCTGTCACAGCACCCTTCTACAGCGCCTCAGAGACGTAGGAATCCAAGGAAAAGCACTGGAATGGATCACCTCGTTCCTCACCGGAAGAACACAGAGAGTCCGCCTCCCACCATTCAAGTCAAAGGCCTCTGAAGTCATCTGCGGCGTGCCACAAGGATCGTCACTCAGTCCCACCCACGTATACATGAGCCCCCTTGCGGCCATCGCTCGCCAACACAATCTCAACATCATCTCCTACGCGGATGACACTCAACTGATCCTATCACTCACCAAAGACCCTAACACCGCCAAAACCAACTTACACGAAGGAATGAAAGAAGTAGCCAAGTGGATGAAGCACAGCCGTCTGAAACTGAACTCAGACAAAACAGAAGTCCTCATCTTAGGCACCTCCCCCTCCGCCTGGGATGACTCTTGGTGGCCAGAAGCCCTTGGAAAAGCCCCCATCCTGACGGACCACGCACGGAACCTGGGCGTCATCCTGGACTCCTCACTCTCGATGACCAAACAAGTCAACGCCGTTTCATCATCTTGCTTCAACATTCTTCGCATGCTCAAAAAAACATTTCGCTGGATCCCCACCGAAACTAGAAGAACGGTCACCCACGCACTGGTCACGAGCCGCCTGGACTACGGAAACACACTATACGCCGGTACCACCGCAAAACTCCAAAATAAACTCCAACGCATCCAGAACGCTTCAGCCAGGCTCATACTAGACATCCCGCGTAAAGAACACATCTCTGGTCACCTGAAAAACCTCCACTGGCTCCCCGTAAATAAGAGGATTACTTTCCGCCTCCTAACCCACGCACACAAAGCACTTTACGAACTTGGGCCCGAAAGCCTCAACACACGATTGTCCTTCTACACCCCCTCCCGTCATCTGCGATCCTCCAACCAAGCCCTTGCCACGGTACCTCGCATCAACAAAACCACCATGGGAGGTAGATCCTTCTCCTACCTGGCAGCTAAAACCTGGAACTCACTTCCCACTCACCTTCGCCTCACTCAGAACCACCTGGTATTAAGAAAGCAACTTAAAACTTGGATATTCGACAAATAATTCCCCACCCTCCCTCTAGCGCCTTGAGACCCTATGGGTATGTAGCGCGCTATATAAATTTCTTGACTTGACTTGACTTGGTCAGTGACATCACTGACAGGCTCCGGAATTATCACCAGCTGAGCGGTGAGCTTCCTTTCTTTTACTTTACAGTCTCACTATTTTTGTGCTTCTTGCCTAATTACTCGCAACCATGACATTCAGTGATGAGGTTTTTCCCTTTTATTTCTGTTCATCTCTTATGCTGAATACACAGACCTTCTGACTTTGACACAGCCATCTAGGTATGTGCCTTTTCTGTGCATTGAGTCACAGTCCTAAACACAACTCACTAAGCATGTAGTATGAATGAGTCGTACACGGATAGAACACATTTTCCGCTACGACAATCATGACGTTTTATATCACTCAACTCAGCGAACGTGTCAGCACAAACTCACTAGTCACCAGCACGTCGACTAATAATATCGGCAATCAGCACACTTTCGACACGGATGTGTTGTGGTGGCACTGATACGTTATAAAGGTGAATCATTGTACGTTCACTGCAGTAGAAGCTAAAAATAAGCATGTACAGGCCACACACCGAGGTCTTGTTGTAACCATATCCATGCAAGACACATGTTCTATTGTCAACTATCTGTTTTTTTCAGCCCTGAGGAATCGCGAGTGCGATGAAACACGTGTCGGCTGGCTGTATACTGCAATAAAGACTCCACGATTTACCCTTCATTGGAGTTCTGTTGGATTACTACTGTCACTTATGTTGCTATAATTTTGTTGTATTGTTACTTAACAATCTAATCACTGTGTTTTGAGTGCATCGGCAACCCTTTCAGTTAGATGAGTGGCAATTTGTCTACTCAATCCGAGTGGTTTAAGGTTTGTCCACTCGTTGTTTTGCACCTGTAATACTATCATTTTGAAACCGTTGTGCGCATGAACAGGCAGTGCACCCGAGTCTAAACTGATAAAAAACCTACAGAATTCTTAGCATATTTTCAGTTGAGGGTAGCCGCCACGCACCATTTAACTTGTCTGTCTTTTCCGTGTCACTTAGAATACCCCTAGGTTGGAAATTATTAGATTATCCTGAAATGGATCGTACTAAAGTGGCAGAAGAATTATTTGAAAATCTAGCAAAAGTTATGTCCACCCAATCTGCTTCTACCAGCACCAATCCCCCTCGCATAGAGGGTCTCAAAGACAAATTCCTCAAATTGGAAAGATTGAAGAAATTAGAAAACTCAAAGTGGTGGGATGGGGTCAAACTAAAACAGTATTTGAGATTGAAGCGTATTCCGAAAGGTTTAAGAGGCCAGATATTTCCCACCTACGATGACCTAGATGCTGACCTCATGATAAAATGGGAAGAATCTCTAACTAATAACTCCATCACTCTTATGGAGATACTGATAGTTAGCGCTGAACGTAAGGTTACCAAACTACAAGCTGATATTGCAGTCCTAGAGCAAGAAATTAAAGACCTAAATCTGCCCGAACCCACAATTAAGAATTACACTATTTTGGACGAAATTCTATTAAAACATCAATCAGACATCAAGAATAGGAAAGCCAGGCAATTGAGAAGGGATGAGTTGGTCTACACTCGTGGCAGAATTTTCACTTTTGACAAAAAGTATGACTCCCTGATCCCTAGCAGCTCCAAGACCGATAATAAAAACAAAACTAGCTCAGAACCTGCTTCTTTATCATCCAGTAACACCTCTTTAAACTCTGTCAGTACCACTGGGGGGGGACTCAGACAATCAGGACAGACAGAATATGCCAGCTGTTTTTCAAGAGGTTTTACGGATAAGAAAGGGCAACAGATACGTTCCCCCAAGAAACCAATCAGAGCAAAAATCAGGAGGGGCAGGGGAAGCAAGTCCGGAAGACTACAGAAGGAAGATGAGATCAGGAGCCAACAGGAATTAGACAATATAGACACGAGGGAGGTACAGGTCATCAATCTCTCTAAACTACACCTCACTCCAGACATGATCTCCCTTTTAAGCAAGGGTCTGAACTTCAACCCATATGCCACAGGGGACATCTGCAAGTTAAAGATTGACCTCTTTAAATTTGTAAGAAATTTAAAACTCAAAAAGCATTTCTTTGGGTTGGACAAAAGGGAGAGAGGGATGAGAAATACACCTGTACAAAATACCACTGATTCCCTATCAATAAAAGATGTGCATACAACCCACCTTCTCTTATCATTGACTGATATGGAGGACTCTCCTCTAGATATGGAAAGATTACTAGAAGGACTGGACATAGAATCCGATTACAGCATTGCCAGTGGGTTAAAATTGAAATCCAAGTGGATTCCCACACTACCTGGTGGCAATGCGATAGACAACTTTCATAAACATGTGGTAGAGGACCTGGATAACCTGAATCTTCTACGAAAGAACAGAATGTTTAAATACAAGGATAATCTCACCAATGGGGAAAGACATGCACTCACTACACTCATGAATGACAACACCATCACTATTAGAGAGGCGGACAAGGGGGGCAACGTAGTGATAATGGACCGTGTAGATTACAATCAAGAAATTTTACAACAATTACTGGATGACTCCTGCTATGAACACCTCACATACAACCCCATTGGTCCCCTAACACTTGAAATCAACTCACATTTGTTAACTTGGAAACAATCTGGGTTACTAAACGAGGAGGAGTACTTGTACCTGAAAGTTTTCAGACCGACATATCCATGGCTTTACACGCTCCCAAAAGTGCACAAAAATCTCCCTTTTCCACTAGGGAGACCAATAGTTTCAGGCATAGGGGGCCCGACCGAAAGAATAGCTGAATACGTGGATCTCTTTTTGGGTCCCCTAGTCAGAAATCTACCTTCCTACATACAGGACACAAAACACATTTTAAGTACACTAGCAGACATCCAGTGGCAAGAGGGATCCTTGCTTGTCACATTAGATGTGGTTTCGTTATATACCAGCATCAACATAGATCTAGTTATGCAGGCAGTCAACAAATTTCTTTACAACAGATCAGCTACACTCTGGCAACATACTCTGATGTTGTCCACAATGACCGAACTGGTGCTAAAGAACAACTTTTTCATGTTTGATAAAAATTGGTACCGCCAGAAGAAGGGAGTGGCCATGGGCTCAAAGATATCACCCTCGTTTGCTAACCTATTCATGGGCGCTTTGGAGTCCGATTTAATCTGGGGCAAGAAGGGTGCTCAGTATATCGACTCCATTATATTCTCGGGTCGATATATTGACGATTGCATCCTAATTTGGTCTGGCTCGAAAGAGCTTCTAAATGACTTCTTTAGACATCTAAATGAAAATAGTTGGGAGATGCGATTCACCATGAATTGGAGCAGGACGAGTATTGAATTTCTGGACATTGAATTTTACATATCATCTTACTGTCTACATAGTAGACTTTTCAGGAAATCCACAGCATGCAATGCTGTCTTGCATGCCTCGAGCTCACATCCCCCACACCAAATAAACGCCATACCCTATGGCGAATTCCTAAGGGCGAGAAGGAACTGTAGTGAGGACTGTGAGTTCGGGAGATGTTTGAAAAGCATGAAGGAGAGATTTTACACTAGAGGCTACTCAACTAAAACAATTAAGAGAGCCGAGAAAAGAGTCAGTAAAGTCAAGAGATCCCACACTCTCACCACCACACACAAGCCCACCGTTTCTGGAAACGAACAAATCAGAATGGTGACTGACTTCAATTCATTCCATGATGTTTTACGTAAGAGTCTTACTAAACATTGGGGTTTACTGAAATCAGAGAGAGCACTGAATAATTACATTGCAGATAGACCTCAAATTTCTTTCAGAAGAGGCAAAACGGAGCAAGGAACAAATTGAGTCCTACCGTGCCTCGGGACACCACATGCACTACCTGGATGACACAACATAGCCAAGGTTTTTACAAATGCGGTTTCTGCAGCATGTGCAAATGGGCCAAACATGGTACAACTCAATTTAATGGTCCAGATGGTATTTCCTACGTTATCAAGAGCAACATTAACTGTACTACCAAGTTCGTGATTTACATTATAGAATGTGAATGTGGAAAGTTTTATGTGGGAAGCACCATCAGACAACTCAAAGAGAGAATGATGGAACACATAAGGGCAATTTTGAACTGTGATCCTAAATACCCAGTAGCCCTACACGTAGCCTCCTGTCAAAAGGATAAGACCAACAAAGTGGTCAAATTCCATGGCCCGACGAGGAGCAACCGCCGATGATGAAGCATGACACTCTTCGGGGTGTGTGAGGCAATTACATCCAACATAATGGATGCCCCAGGGTATCATTGGAACACCCTTGGTCACGCCAGGTAAAACCTTCCTTACTTCCTCATCTCTCTCCAGGAACAGTGCAGCACCCCCCCTTTTTGCTTGCATCTCTAGTACTCAGTACGGACACTAAGCTGCTACTGGACCTTCCACCATCTTGAGTGGTAAATAGTGTCCTTTCGCCTCCCTTCTTTTGAAAACCAAATTCCATGGCCCCCACCCCTCCAGGTGGGGGCCCCTCAGCTGCACCCCTAACGCTCCACTCACCCAAGAAAAGGTCTTGTCCACTATTGCGAGGCAATGATGCTCCGCTCACCCAGCGGGGGTCTCGTTTACTTTTGCGGTACAACAATGCTTTTGAGTTCAGCTAGAAAATGAGTCCTGCGTCCAGAAACGTTCTCCTCAACTTTGAAGATTCTATAAGAGCCACGGGGGCCCCCGACCCCCGATGGGGAATGACTGCCATGATCACCCACGGAACGACCACGACGTAGCCGAGGGACGTCGGCGCGCTCATGCCGGCGCCGGCCTCAGTCTTGAAATTATCAAAATCCTGCAAGACTACCAACTTGATCAATTCCGGTGGGACACCAGTATGACCCGGTAGGAGAGATTGTTGCCTCCCACCCCACTTTGACTGATGGTTCATGTCGCCAGTCCCCTCTGCTACCCTTCAACGAAAACTTTTGGACTGCCGAAAGAGGTCCCGGTCCAACCACGAGTTGGTGGAGACATTTTGACTATACTTGGACCTTCCTGACCTCACCCAAAATGGCGCCTGTACAAATGAAACTCTCAACTCCTTGTTGTGCCCCGATTGCTCAGCCTTGATATCATGAGATATGTATGCAGTTTTTAGCACATGAATTGATATGGGATAAGACTGATTATATGTTCGGACAATGAATTGATCCGGGATGGGTATTGATTATACGTTCGAACAATGAATTGACATGGGACGGGTACTGATTACACGTTCGAACAATGAATTGATATTAAGTTCTAATGCATCATTGATTACTGTATTTATTATTGAAGGTTCGAATTGTCGACACTTTTGGTACTTGCTCACAATGAATTATCGATATGATTTTGTTGCACTTGTCGCACTTTTTACTATGAAATCAACGACCACTGACTCTGTTATGTTTTCCACAAATAAATACCCCCCCCCCCATTTACAGTTCCAGCCTGCTCCGTGGCCGGCCCACAGGGTTGTAGGCCCGTATTTGGGCACCAACATTTTTTTTAAAGGTTTTTGAAAAAGCAAATGTAGTTGTAACGCGTAGATTGGTAAGTTTCGAATAAATGGCCACTGTTTCCGATTTAAAAAACAAAACAAAAAAAAAGCAGGTGAAATGAAGCAGCTCAATTAGTTAAGGGTTAAAAAGTATAGTACGCAGAAACATTGAAAATATGAATGGTCCAGGTTTGTTGTATGTGTTTTTCATTTTTGTACAGCATAAAGCAATCGATAAAGATCCTGGTCTTTAGCCTCTACTTTATATGCTACCTGTATCAGGGAAGTTGTTTTAAATGCCCCTAAGCCACCCCGAAGGAATGTCACCTGGCCTCCCTAGTACGAACGAAAACGACCCCGTACCACTGTAGGTTATCTCTCTTCCTCAAAAATGACAAAAATTACTTTCTAGGACGTTTTGGACATTGTTGATTTTCATATGATCTATTTATTAAAGTAATACTCATCTCTCCGCATGAAATTAATTTTCCACATGCTACACAAGTCAATCTCATCTGCCCAAAGTTCTTTTGCAGATTTGGGACCGTTTCCCTTGCCTCTGACTCACTTATTGCTAAGTCATTGGTGGATGTTTTTGCCGGTCGGGGGTTATCCACCAAATCTCGAAGTTGTGCTTTATAATAATTAAGAGGGTGCCACCTCTCCATGTGCCGATGCATGGTATGATTACCATAGCTATATTTTTTTTCGGTCCCTCTCAAGAGTTTGTTTTTTGCAGATGAGGCAGGTAACGAACCTGGCATTAACTTTCTTTTCATGAGAAGGAAAAGAAAAAAATTGCCAGATAAAATTCACTTTCACATGGGACGTTCTTGGCATTTCTTTCAGAAACTTTTACATCACTGTGTCATTTCTTTGTCTATCCTGGTTAAAGCAATGTCATGTTTAATATAAGCACTTCCACATAGGATTGGGTGCATTGTTATAAGGCATGCTTTAAAAGTGATTTAATGAAATGAGCGACATTTCACTGAGTGAGTTCAGCAACACTGATATATGAAAACATTGGTGGTAAATGATATTAAATGTTACATGGTGTACTTTGCAGGAGTTTAATTCCTTTGTTGCAGTGGCATTTCTGCCTCAGGCTTAGGGGGCCGGGCGGCTGAGTGGTACTTGTATGATATGTAGAGTGAAATGACAGGCTCTCCTCATGAGAAATAAAACTTTGTTCTTGTGTTCCTGCTTCCAGCGCCCGTCTCTTTATTTGGTAACCGTTCAAGATGGGAACTAAGTGGCGTCTTGTGCCAGCAGCCTGGGCATCGGTTGTAATCTGGGCTGAATTTTCCTCAGCACGGGGTGTGATTCTCAAGGAAGAGCAGCGCATATGGGAGGAGGTTTATGGCCCATACATGAGAGAGAGAGCGTGGGTGACCAGTGCATGGGGGAGATGCTTGCGAGGGTGGGGAGCCATGCTGAGGATCGGCGGCGTGCAGAGAGTGGGTCTGGTCAAGGCATCTAAAATGGCTGCCGTGCACGACAAAAGTGTGGCATTGGAAAAAAAGCAAGATGGCGCAGACAATGTTTATCAATACGGATTAATTTATAACAATTATTTTTAACAATATATTTACTCGCAGTGTCAAAATGGCGGTCAACACTTCCTGATTTCCTTCGAATCGAACGTTAACAGAAATCACGCAGCAAAAAAAAACGCTCACGCGCAACCGCTGGAAGACAAGTATCAACATATATGAGCCTCCTCAACCACCCTCAGAAAACATAGGGGGTCAGGATACGTCTCCCTTATACCCAATACTCACATTGCTTTTCCTCCATCTTGTAATTTAATTAAATCGAAACACAAAATGGCGAATTCCCGTTTCGCTACCAGTTTGCGACCCGGTTCGCATGTCATGAGTGATGTAACTGAACATGTCATGAGTGATGTAATATGTGATGTCATCAGCAGTGCATTACACGCGCAAGTTATAGTGAGTCCAACTAACTATAACGTGGAATTTCATTGGTTTTATGTCAGTAAAATTTCCATCTAACTATAACTGGTGTCAAACCTATGTTTTTTTCAGTGAATTTCATAGGTTTTTCAAATGCTATCTCCTAACTATAACGTGTGTAAAACCTATGGTTTTTTCAGTGAATTTCATAGTTTTTTTGAATGCTAGTTCCTAAGTATGTAATCACGATCGTAACTAGATAGTGTCACCGCCTACACGTCCTGAGAAGCGCATGTAAAGTCATGTGACTTGAAAACAAGACTTCCAATTGGTTCTTAGTAGTTTCTGTTCTGGAATTTACACGAAGCACTCCACCCACTTTCCTCACAATCTTTTCTACTCTCAAGAGACAACAACATCGAGCATCTTCCGGAAAACTTTGCTGAAATGGCTGCCCTTTCGCATTCATCTTCCGAATCTGAAGGAAATGAGCGACCACCGTTAAGAAGAAAAAAGGAATCTTTCATTTGGCAATTTTTTACTTATCCTAAAGATCAAAAGAAAGTGAATGCGCCAAAAGTAACCTGCACGATATGCAATTCAGAGCTCTCAAGGGGAAATCCAAATAAAAAATATTCCTTTTCTATACACACCATGCAGCAGCATGTTAAACAAAGGCACCATGAGCATTATGCAAAAGCATCAACAAGAGCCCTGGCCACGCTATTACCATCAGAGGTGGCCAGCACATCTTCTGGTGGACGACCTGTATCTCCATCGAGTGCTGAGATGGACTTGAGACCATATCTTGCGAAGGTGCACATGAAATGCAACGAGTGTGGAGAAATTCTTTTGTACGGAGAGCAGAGCCTCGTTCTTATTCAACTCAAAATTGAAAGTCATAAATGCCCCAAGAAAAGATACATTTCTTTACTTCATTTTCATAGTATTACATACTGAAAAATGTAGTAGCAACTTTAAAAAATCGAAAGCATCATAACACTTGTTTCCAAAAAAAACACAAAAAAAAAAAAAAGTTCTTTTCAGAACTACCTCTTTCTACCAAAACGTGCTCCGAGAGCATATTATTAGATGTTTTTTCGCCGCTTTTTTTTAGTGCGAGACCGGGTGCGCGCACGCTCCTATCGCGTACAGGACCTGACACTTGCATGTGAAGTCATGTGACTTCAAAACAACACTTCTAATTGGTTCTTGGTAGTTTCTATTCTGCAATTTACACGCAGCACTCCACCAACTTCCATCACTTTCTTTTCTACTCTCAAGAGAGAACAATGTTGAACATCTTCCCGAAGACTTCGCTGCAATGGCTACCGTTCCGCATTCATCTTCCGAATCTGAAGGAAATGAGCGACCACCTTTGACAAGAAAAACGGAGGCCACGCTATTACCATCAGAAGTAATCAGCACATCTTCCGGTGGACGACCTGTATCTCCATCGAGTGCTGAAATGGACTTGAAACCATATCTGGCGAACGTGCACATGAAATGCACGAACTGTGGAAAACTTCTTGTATACGGAGAGCAAAGCTTTACTCTAATTAAACACAAAATTGAGAGTCATAAATGCTCCTAGAAAAGTTAAATTTCTTCACTTTATATGGATAGTATGACATACTGAAAAATGTCGTAGCAACTTTAAGAAATCAAAAGCATCATAACACTTGTTTCCAAAAAAAAAAAAAAAAAAAAAAAGTTCTTTTCAGAACTACCTCTTTCTACCAAAACGTGCTCCAAGAGCATATTATGAGATGTTTTTTCGCCGCTTTATTTTAGTGCGAGACCGGGTGCGCGCACCCTCCTATCGCGTACAGGACCTGACACTTGCATGTGAAGTCATGTGACTTCAAAACAACACTTCTAATTGGTTCTTGGTAGTTTCTATTCTGGAATTTACACGCAGCACTCCACCCACTTCCATCACTTTCTTTTCTACTCTCAAGAGAGAACAACGTTGAACAGCTTCCCGAAGACTTCGCTGCAATGGCTACCGTTCCGCATTCATCTTCCGAATCTGAAGGAAATGAGCGACCACCTTTGACAAGAAAAACGGAGGCCACGCTATTACCATCAGAAGTAATCAGCACATCTTCCGGTGGACGACCTGTATCTCCATCGAGTGCTGAAATGGACTTGAAACCATATCTGGCGAATGTGCACATGAAATGCACGAACTGTGGAAAACTTCTTGTATACGGAGAGCAAAGCTTTACTCTAATTAAACACAAAATTGAGAGTCATAAATGCTCCAAGAAAAGTTAAATTTCTTCACTTTATTTGGATAGTATGACATACTGAAAAATGTCGTAGCAACTTTAAGAAATCAAAAGCATCATAACACTTGTTTCCAAAAAAAAAAAAAAGTTCTTTTCAGAACTAACTCTTTCTACCAAAACGTGCTCCAAGAGCATATTATAGGATGTTTTGTCACCGCTTACATTTAGTGCGCGACCGGGTGCGCGCACCCACCTATCGCGTACAGGCGTCGAGACACGCATGTAAAGTCATGTGAATTTAAAACAACACTTCCAATTGGTTCTTACTAGTTTCTATTCTGCAATTTACACGGAACACTCCACCCACTTCCCTGGAAAACCAGTTTATCGAAAACCTTTTAAAACTCCTCTTATGAAATATTCGACATCGTTCACATAGCAGAGTTGTAAATAGCACTATATACACTCCGTCCCTTAATTATAAGAGACTTATTGCTATGTGAGAACAACTTTTGTTTTCACGCGATAATGTGAAATGCTGAGCCTGTTACATAATTTTATTTCACATATATGTTACTATTCTCCTTCGAGCACTAACACCGTAGAAAATACCACCAATAGCGGTGATATTTTTTACACCGAGAACGGGCGATTTGTATCGATTAGAGCCCTTACAATTATAAAGTTTTATTTCCTAAGTCTCTGATCTCACACTGTGCAACGTGGCTCCCCTGTGTCGTAATGAGGTCCATAGACAAAAACTACAGGGCCAGCATTATACACGTGCCCAGAACCACAAAACCACAAGAGCCACCATGTTAATATATATCCTTAATATAATAAACCTCTGAGAATAAATACATATTTCCGTGGCACCCCATAGAAGAAATTTGGTGTCCTCTGACTCTGCTTCATTACCAAACACCCTAACTCCCCGCCCCCCTCACTCTTCACTAAACTCCACACTCCACCCCACCCGGACCCCCTATTACAAACCCCCAACCTACCCTCCCTGCCCAAACCCACCATGAACCTCAAACCGCCCCTGGAAAACTTATAAGACACAGGATTACTAAAACTCAAAGAATAGGCAACAGGCAGATAATCTAAATAGTACATAAAGGCACATATTTTTTCCATAATACTATTGAAAAACATGTTCTATTTTTTATAAATCTATCATGCATCTGACCCTCTAGAACCGCTTTCAAAACGTGAACTATAAACCTCTACTTTTCATTTTCAAACCATACACTTTCAATTACATTATTTTTTTTTTTACAATTCACGTAATGTTACACACCTTTTCTAAAATACACCAGTCCCTATTATTTATAAGGATTTATTTTCAGTCTTCATCAGTGACACTTTCTTAACATATAATGAAAATCACTGTAACTTTTTAAACGACAATGCTAACGCGGTAAAAATAACCCTTCATTTCCTTTCCTTTAAGAATGCAGACTATCTACCCCACGCATGCGTTTCTTGATCTTTGTATTTGGCAGCGAATACCGACCTTGAATCGGAAGACATGAACAAGACCTCCATTGTCACATTTAAAACTGAACGTTGCATCTGCTGACACACATATCTTTCACTTAGCTAACATTCACAGAAAACAGCATTGATGTAAAAAAAAATTGACCTTGCTTTACAACTTGGTCAAATAACTCCCTTATTTTTTAACGCATCCTCCACTTCAAGAAAAGCTACTTTTTTGATAACTACTAAGCAATATATAAGTGACTAGACTCCTAAAAAAATTTATCAAGTCATTCTGCTCCTCTCCACTGCATAGCCGGCGACCTAATTCTGTGGAGTTGCTATACAACCGGCAGTGCTGCGCCGTTTCCTGTACCATCTTGGGAAATTCAAAATGGATGTCCCTCCTGCCTTCGCAAACGAGCCGGACTACTTAGAACTATTTCGACAGAGAATGCTTCTGTACTACGGCACCTTACCACTCTCAACTTTGAATACTTCATATCGATTATCATTTCGATATTCGTATTTCACCTGTGTGCAGCCTGTATTTCATTGCCTGAGCTGTGATTTCACATGGGCCCTGGATTTATGTCTCTGCAATTTGGTACCTCCTGAACCGAATTACAATCACCTCATGAATCCGTTACTTGATCATGAACAGCTTTGTTACAACGGAGGGTTTATGGCCTTTGCAGCGATACAAGGAGTTCTGGGTCATTGGAATATATTCGCAGCGGCGCAAGATTTCCTAACAGAGAGCTACATCGAAAACCCACCGAGCTGTCCTATGATGGTAAAAGACGCTCCAATAATGACAGATCATGAATGCTCCTTTCATCTTCTCAATTGGATGGCTGACATGTTTTCAGATGATAACAATGATTTCCTGTTAGAAGCACTTGCTGCATACTTTGCCTACACAATGGACGGTTAACTCTTTCCTAACAGAGAACTACATCGAAAACCCACCGAGCTGCCCTCTGATAATAAAAGAGGCTCCGATTTTAACAGATCATGAGTACTGCTTTACTCTTTTCCATTGGATAGCTGACATACTTTCAAATCATAAAAGGGATTTCCTGTTACAAGCAGAAGTTACCTATTTTGCCTAAATAATGCTTCAATAACTCTTATACAAGCCATTGACGTCCTCATTTCCTTTTGCTTCCCTATATTCTTCACGTTCTTTTCCATATTTTCTTTTGAAGAACAGACCTATTGGCTTTACTAACAGTGGACATTATGATTTCGTGTTGTTTAAATTTTGGTCTTTTATGTGGACTACATTTGTTTCTTCAGCTACTCGATTTTCAACTTTTTTTTTTACAGTATAATCTCAACAATTCTATTGCATATCTTATCTAAGGTTATTTCAAACGTACTCGATGCAAAACTCGCTAATATATGCTACATGTACCCTAATTAATGTGTAAATTATAAACAAGTTTTTTATAACTGTAAACGCCATTTCGCATCTCAACTGCTTATTTCCACCTCACACGCCTCTGCTCCTTTAATTTTCTATAAAATTATTAATTTAAAATACTTTACAGAAAAATATGTTCTTTCAACAATATTTCCATTGTTACTTCTGCTGTATTTCAAATGCAATACTGCAACCTTCAAAAGATATCTCAATACAGTAGTTCTCCTCAATAGTGATTTGCGCAGCATCCAACAGATTACATACATGCACCTCTCGCCATTTTGTCGCTTTTGGCGCCTTTTTTTCCCCGTACACAGTAACATAACACAAACTTGATAGTGCTTCGCATGTAGACAGCTGATTGATAAAGTAATGATGTATAACCACTTGAATTTTCATATATCGTTTCTAAACTGAAAGGCCAGAGACCTTCTTCCATTTATTAAAATATAATATACTTCCTTATAAGAGTGTACAATGTTTTTTTCCAATTATATTCATTTTTCTTCAACTATAGCGTTTGTATTCCATGTACTACTGACAATACCAATTACTGTGTTTTTTGCAATTTCTGTACTCATATTACATAATGATTTGCCTTTAAAACAGTACATTTCTAAATAAACATTTCAAATATTCACGGTTTCTCTTTTAATCCATAATCTCAACTGAAATGATTTCATATTGAAAAACTATTCATGGGTTCCACATAACCTTAAATGTAGTCACTGAGGACCTTATTTATGAAGACCTTCCGCCGCCGGTGCCTCATTTTTTAAAATAGGAAACAGTGACGCACCGGTGGCGCAAAGCCTTCATAAATAAAGTCCTGAATGTTTTCTTTTCTCGACCTCACTTACTGATACTAGAACCTGCAAGCCAATTACAGCCCGTGAACTTTTTCTTAGTAGGTCGCGCACCGTACAGACAGTTATACCACTGTTAAAAAAATTTTTTTATTGTTACCAAGCACCGCCACAGTTCCGCTTCACTCAGAGTTAATCACTGCTCCCACGCTACTACAGGCCAAACGCTATGTCGTATTTCTCTCCTTATCACCCTTTCATCTCTACAATAACAAACAGTTCTCCGCCTGCCACCACAGAACAGAGTCAGACACAGAGGCACCAAAGAGTGAACCCATCACCAACTGCCATCTCCGGCTGTTTCCATGGTTACACCTCATTCTGCACCTTGCTGAAGGCACAGGTCAAAAGTTCATGTCTCAACGTTCTACAGCAAACTAAGAAGACTGTTTTCCCTCTAGAAACACCTGCCAATCCACAGCTCTGTTACATGTCTTGTTTTTTCACACCCAATAGTACTTCTCGTTTAACATAAACATTAACATGCAACGTACTGTTCAATGTCCACTTATTACAATCAACCAATCATTTTTATTTTTTTAACCACACCCAGCCTCTTCCTTTTTCTTTATTTAGAATTTCAACTTCTAACTACCATTCCACTTCCAGAACCGATCGGAGGACGACTACAAATCCCTTGAAAATGAAGGTCTGGCTAATAGGACACAGTTATATTCACTGGAGTGAAAAATATGCAGTAAGCAGACGAATTTGCAACCTCGGCTTACCAAATGTACACATAACATGGATTGCCAAAAGAGGATTGAAATGTCACCAATTGATTCCATTGGTGAAAACTTTTATGCATCTCCCAGAACCAGACCTTATAATTGTGCACTGTGGTGGGAACGATCTAGGCACAATCACTGGGGTAGGTCTGGAAATGCTTCTAAAAGACACCTTTCGACAATTGATGACACTTTTTCCTCGATCTGCCTTGGTATATTCCAATATATGCCAAAGACAGAAATGGAATTGGTCCAATCAACATTGTGCACAATTTGAGAAAGCAAGGAGACATGTAAATAAATCTGTTTCTGCGTTCCTCAGAGATTATAGCATGGGTTCTATTTACCACAACAACTTGCGATACCACATGCAAGACGTCTATAGGAGAGACGGAGTTCATTTCACGAATGAGGGAAACAGAATCTTTCTCTGCAACATCAGGCTCTGCATCGGTACTTACTTATAAATGCAGAAAACACTCAATTAACACAAGGGCTCTTTTCAGAGCCACCTTATATCTAAGCACTCAAACTTCTGATTTATCTCCATTTTCACACTCTTGTAATTAGGTGTGCGCGACCGGGTGCGCGCACCCCGTTTTTTTTTTTCGGGAAAAAATGATATCTTTTCGCGTTTAAGGGCATTACTGCACACCCCGAGAAAAGCTACGCAGCAAAACAATCTCTACCTTCTCCCCTTTCCATGTTTCAACGCTTTGAAATGAACAATATATTTACTCGCAGTGACAAAATGGCGAACAAAACTTCCTGATTTCCTTCGAATCGAACGTTAACAGACGTTACGCAGCAAAAAAAATTCCGCTCACGCACAGCCGTTTGAGTGCGCGCACGCGTGCGCGCCTATAGATATATAATTGACTTTAACTTTAATTTTCTCGAAAACTACTGAACGGATTTACACCATTCCAAAAAAAGCGTAATCTGCGAACCGGACTCTACAGTTTTGCCAAATTTCTTATAAATCCATTCAGACGTTCGACCTGTAGCCGAGTCTAAAGGTCCTATGGAAAATAACATGCAGAAAACACGTTTTGGGACCCCCCTTATATCTCAGCCCCCACTTGACCAATCTCCCCCAAACTTTCAGGGAAGGAGCGCAGCCGACCGAGCCATCTTCTTTGAGAAATTCGCTAAGATTCTTCAACCAGGGCCAAAGTTATTCCAAATAGAATGTTGAGGATTTCCTATGGAAAACAATCCTAACTATAACTACCTACTGGCGACCGCCAGTAGGTAATATATATATATATATATTCAATGAAAAAACCATTGGTTTTAGGCCATATATAGTTAGGGATTTGCATTTACAAAACCTTATTTTACTCGCATAAAACCATTGAAATTCCATATATAGTTAGATGCGCTAACTATATATCGCGCACCCGCAATCCACTGCTGATGATGTCACATATTACATCATTCATGACATGGTCAGTGACATCACTGATGACATCACTGATCACAACATCCAGTGACTGTATGTTTCTGTAAAGTTAAAATATGTCTTACATATTGAAGAATGAGTGGATGTATAAATGTCTGGATGAAGGATTTAGTAGGTGCATGACTGATTGTATGAGGGAGTGATTAAATGTGTCTCACTGAGTGCATGGGTTAGTGATTAAACTGTATTAATTTGTGCATCCTTATATCTGTTGTTCTATGAAGTGCTGCATGTGTTAATCAGTAGCTATATGAGTAACTATATGGGTTATTGATTGGTTGCCTAAGTATTTCTATGGGAGAGTAAGTGTGTGTGTGGGGGTGGCTGGGAGGTGTGTGACTCTGTGCATAGATGTGTGAGCAGTTGATTCACTAGATGTATGGTTTCAAAAGTGCATGTGGAAACAGCTGTATGGGCGGTTGACAGTGTGCATGAGTGTATTGGTGAGTGAATGGATATCTCAGTGCTACATGTCAAAGTAAGTACATATGTAAAACACACTCCATGTGAGAGTTGACATATATAAATAACTGTGCATTAGAGCCAGTGAATGTGTGAGTGGCTGTATGGATCATTGTGAACTTTTATTAGGGATTATATAAGAGAGTAAATATGTGTTAGAATGTTTCAATAAGTAAGGTGTGTATAACTGTATAGTTGAGGAATTGGAGGTGTGATTGATTCTTTGCATGACTGTCTAGGTGTATGAGTAACTCCATGGATGAGTGACAATCTGTGAGTGTCTGTTTTCACTGAGTGTATCTAAGGATATATCAGAGTCTGTAGAGGTTCATCGTATTAACACATGAATGATGTCATCTGTGATGTTGTCAGTGATGTCATTTGAGTTGTCATCAGTGATGTCATCAGTGATGTCATTTGAGATGTCATCAGTGATGTCATTTGAGTTGTCATCAGTGATGTCATCAGTGATGTCACTGACCATGTCATGAATGATGTAATATGTGACATCATCAGCAGTGGATTGCGGGTGCGCGATATATAGTTAGCGCATCTAACTATATATGGAATTTCAATGGTTTTATGCGAGTAAAATAAGGTTTTGTAAATGCAAATCCCTAACTATATATGGCCTAAAACCAATGGTTTTTTCATTGAATTTTCAAGGTTTTGTAAATGCAAATTCCTAACTATATATCCACTATAACCTATGGTTTTTTCTGTGAATTTCATTGTTTTTTTAATAGCAAATATGAAAAGCTTTAAAATGTCAAGTACGTGATAGATAAAAACATTTTCGTATTTATGCACGCTGATGTGCTTTGAACGCTGCCCCCCCCCCTCCCCTCTTTTCTCTTAGTAGTACTCTCTCTTTGCAGATAGTGAACGGTAGTTAACGCAGGCCTTTGCCCCCGTTGTAATCCGTCGTGCCTGCTTGTCTCTCCATTTGATTGATTGTTATCCAAGCATTTACTGTTTTAGAATTGGTTCTCTTTGGATCATTCTCTATTTACAAACAAGCACAAAGTCGCAATACTCTGTTTAGTCTTTGCAGATAGTGAAAAATCGTGTAAAAAAATAAAAGTAATCGAGCAAAATCAGTAGGCCACTAATTGGATCTCTTTTTGACCTCGCTAAAATAGAAATATTAGGAACAACCCTTCATGAGAAATACGAAAATATTGAGATGAACTGAGCTCCACACCATGAGGGCTGCAAGACAGCTCGACTCCGTCACCCACCCCGCCCAAAATAACGACAAACCCTATGCAAATATTAAAAATATAGACAACACACCAGCAAAGAAACAGGGTAAAACATTTTATTAAATAACTATTTACATAACTATTTTATACTTTTTATTGCCCGATCCGGCTAGCTCAATCGATCGAGCATGAAACTCATGCACTCTGATAGCAAGCGTTGCTACTGATGCTATGCAGACCAAAACTGGTTTTCAGTTTGTACATTTTTCTAGATTTTTCAATCCAAGGTTGGTTGACTTTGTAGAACGATGGCTTCAGATTTTCAACATACGGTGTGGTGGCGCGGACTGGGAGGGGGCGCTTCGCTCCTGCCCCCTCCCCAAGTAAGATTTTCATACGTGAAAGTACGTTAATGGTTTTGGTCCCTGAGTTGCTTCAATGTCACTGCCATTCTCAAATGGCATAAGTTCTGGATGTTGGGTGCCATAGTTAAGAGTTCTGAGCAGTGCTTGTAACACTGTCTGAAGCTTATTTCCACCTACTGCAGCTTCACTATTCTCAAAGTAAGTGAGTGTCGTTTGTGGACCTGACTGCATTAGAAAACAATGTGATATGTTACCTTCCTAAACAGCTTGATGGAGGCCCCTGAGGGGCGGTGTGATGGCCATGGACTCGGAGAAGATGCTTGGCTCCGACACCCTCCCCAAGTCTTATAGCACTGGTGTAGCCTGAGATCGCCCCCGACATAGGCGGCCGGCTCCCGGGGTCCGGCGGAACTTTTTGCCTTTTGATGACTCTTCAATTCTGGACCTTGTCCCACAATCCGTTTGACCTGAAGACACGCTGTAGTGGGGCGCCCCTTTACCGTTTCAGTTGCCATTCCGCCCGCTTTTGCTACACTGTGCCTCTTCCGCCATTCAGCTGTTTACCGCCCGCTCTTGCGACTACAGCGTCTCGCTCATCATGTAGTTGATTTGCTCCCGCTCTTGCGGTGCAGCGATAGGCGGCTGCCACAGGACTCTCAAAATGGCGGCCGGCTCTTCGGTTTTGGGCCTGGTCCACTAAAATGGCCCTGGGACACCTTTGAACTCGGACGCTTGCCTGATAGGGCTTGGGCTCCATTCTCGAAAAGCGTCCCCTCAGCCGTGAAGATTCTACAAAAGTCTTGGGGGCCTCCGACTCCCGCAGGCTTCTGGTGGGGAGCGGCTGCCATGATTGCTCGTGGAATGGCCACGACGGAGCTACGAGATGGTAGTGCTCTCATGCTGACGCCAGCTTTAGTCTGAAACATCCAGAAACACTGTAGACTACCAATTCGATCAGTTCCGGTAGCGCCCCAACATGACCTGGAAGAGAAGAACTTGCCCTCCCCTCTTTGACTGATGGTTCTTGTTGCCTGTCCCCTCTGTTGTCATTTAACAGAACTTTTTGGACTGCTGAAAGGGGTTGTGTTCCGAACGCTGGTTGGTGGAGACATTTTGACTATATTCTTGACCTACGTTGTCGCGTAAAGCGTTATATGACACGCCGCGTTAGCGCACCCGGAAGTGATCCGAGGCGCGGCGCGCAGCGCGTAACGTAAGCATAACAGGTCATGTGACTTGTTAATAAAACTTTTCATTGGTTCATTTTACTTTTGTTATTTTAATGATGAAAAGCTTGGTCATATGACCTAAAAATTACGCTTTTTATTGTTTTCGAACATTATTTTTTTTTAAACATATGTTATAATATTCCAGGCTAATGTACTTTCCCGGAAAATTTACAACTGTCCTGCAAGTAAAATATATTCCTTTTTCGTGAAAAAGGGCGTTTCTTCCTTCCATGACGGAGCCGTTGAGTAAAAGACATTCGGCCTGCTGTCTTAGTCGCCGATACGCCTGATTATCAGATTCTTATCGATCACTTTATGTTGCAGAAATGAAAAACACAACTGCCCTTGACCACTTATCTTTACTGCGTTCCTACATATTATACCTTTTATTCGTCATGTAATTGGACTGCTTTATTTCACTTGCCTTTTACTGATTCGAAAACAGTGACTAAAAGTAAAAACTTTACCAATGTAAATACTACTACCGTGTTTTGTTTTAAAAACCTTTATTGTGAAAATGTCAGTATACAAATACGGGCCTATAACCACGTGGGCCGGCCACGGAGCAAACTGAAATCGTATATGATGAGGAAACATTTACACTGTAGAGGAACGTAACGAGCGGGCCATTAGGTTGCAAGAACAAAGGTGTCTAACAGTTGCGGAATCGGTGGACGTACATTTTGTAATTAAAATACGACAGGGCCACTTACAATAACATTTTCTAGATATACATTTGCGGGCAAGGAGTTACGAGTCCCATTTATACCGGCGCCATTTTGGGCGAGGCCGGGCAGGTCCAAGATATAGTCAAAATGTCTCCACCAACCATCGGCCAGACCAGAACCCCTTTCGGCCCTTTATGCTACAAGATGGTGTCTTCCATTCAGAAAATATTGTTGGCAGCATTTTGAAAGGAAACAGAAACAGCCGTTCTCCTAGTGAGTTTCACATTGTTACATTTAGGAAGAATGTTGAAGAGTAGTATGTGGAAAATCTGAAGCCATTTTTCTACAAACTCTCAATCAGACTTGGATGGAAAAAAAAATCCTGAAGAATGTACAAACTGAAAACCAATTTTTGTCTGTATAGCATCAACAGCAACGCTTGAGTCAGCTTTGTGTCAAGCCGCCATTTTCATTCAATCAATAGCGTCTCCCTGCACACATTCAGGGACCTGGTCGTGTCTTCAGATGAAACGGATTGTAGGAAAAGAAGCAGAAAGGAAAAGGAAAAAAGTTCCGCCGGACCTCGGGAGCCGGCCGCCTATGTCATGTGCGACCTTTGGCCACACCAGGGCAATAGTGAAGCTGCAGCAGGTGCAAATAAGCTTCAGACAGTCTTACAAGCACTGCTCAGAACTCTCAACTGAGGCACTCAACGTCCAGGACTTGCCATTCGGATCTTGGCGCCTTGTGCTGGTTCCGACCTATTCACACATCGGTCCACTACTGACATCACCTCATAAGCCAACGGGGCACCCCACGCCGACTTTCGGCGCAGCATTGTAGGATGGCCACACCAGTGCGGCAACTTGCTGGACACAACCTCGGTGCCATCCGGATCTCAGCGCGTTCGACTCACTGTACCGCAAGAGTGACCGGAACTCAGCTGGACACGCCGTCTTTCGGCGCAGCATTGTAGGATGGCCACACCACTGCAGCAATTTGCTGGACACCACCTTGGGCAACAGTGAAGCTGCAGCAGGTGCAAATAAGCTTCAGATAGTCTTACAAGCACTGCTCAGAACTCTCAACTATGGCACTCAACATCCAGGACTTGCCATTCGGATCTTGGCGCCTTGTGCTGGTTCCGACCTATTCACACATCGGTCCACTACTGGCATCACCTCATAAGCCAACGGGGCACCCCACGCCGACTTTCGGCACAGCATTGTAGGATGGCCACACCAGTGCGGCAACTTGCTGGACACAACCTTGGTGCCATCCGGATCTCGGCGCGTTCGACTCACTGTACCGCAAGAGTGACCGGAACTCAGCTGGACACGCCGTCTTTCGGCGCAGCATTGTAGGATGGCCACACCAGTGCGGCAATTTGCTGGACACCACCTCGGTGCCATCCGGATCTCAGCGCGTTGTGCTGCCTTCGGCCTATTCGCACATCGGTCCGCTACTGACGCCGCCTCACGTGCCAACGGATTTTCTACGCTTTTTGTAGCCCTATGCCGCATAACAGGTCATGTGACTTGTTTATAAAACTTTTCATTGGTTCATTTTACTTTTGGTTTCCTAAAGATGGAAGGCTTGGTCATATGACCTAAAAATAACACTTTTCATTGGTTTAGAACATTTTTTTTTCCCAAACGATGAAAGCCCCACCTTGTTTCTGGATGTTTCAGACTAAAGCTGGCGTCAGCATGAGAGCACCACCATCTCGTAGCTCCGTCGTGGTCATTCCGCGAGCAATCATGGCAGCCGCTCCCCACCGGAAGCCTGCGGGAGTCGGGGGCCCCCAAGACTTTTGTAGAATCTTCACGGCTGAGGGGACGCTTTTCGAGAATGGAGCCCAAGCCCTAGCAGGCAAGCGTCCGAGTTCCAAGGTGTCCCAGGGCCATTTCAGTGGACCAGGCCCAAAACCGAAGAGCCGTCCGCCATTTTAAGAGTCATGTGGCAGCCGCCTATAGCTGCACTGCAAGAGTGGGAGCAACTCAACAACATGGTGAGCGAGACGCTGTAGCCGCAAGAGCGGGCGCAACTCAGCTGGATGGCCGCCACCTGGGGAGGCCCGTTCACGCCGCCTCCCCCACGCCCCCCCCCCTCCGGGCCGCCCCACGCCAATTTTCGGAGCAGCATTGTAGGATATCAAAACCAGTGCGGCAGTTTACTGGACATCACCTGGGTGCCATCAACATCTCAGCGCGTTCTGCTGCCTTGGGACTATTCGCACAACAGACCGCTACTGACGAGGCCTCCCCCCGCCCCACCCGGGACGCCCCACGCCAATTTTCGGAGCAGCATTGTAGGATACCAAAACCAGTGCGGCACCCAGGCGACATCACCTGGGTGCCGTCCAGAACTCAGCACGTTGTGCTGCCTTGGGACTATTCGCACAAAAGTCAGCTTCTGACAATTGTTGCTTTTTTGGGTGAAAAATGTTTAAATGTTTTTACAGTTTTTGTTCCGTTCATTATAGTTAAAAGTTAATAAAGTTTTAAAATCTAACTTTGTTGGAGTGCTATATATGTTTAAAAAATCGGGTGAATGGGCCCTTGAATCGGGTTATTGTCATGTGTGGGCTTTGCAAGTGTACTGCTACAAGATCGGACATTTCAAACTCAAATGCACGTTCTTTTTCTTACCTTTCCGAAGCATGGAGCGCAATAGCAGGCAGAGAAAGGGTGATGCACGTGTTGAACACTGCCTGGCCTGGCAAGTTGCTGGCAGTGCCCCCCCCGCCCGCTCCTGAAAGAGGGCACACACACACCGCCGCCCCGAGTACTTCACAAATCTTTAAAAGACCATGCGCTTGTTCATGAGGCTTAAATGGTTTATCACCCCTTCTAGAACCCCTGCATCGACCCTCTGACGTTTCCTGGAAGAATTAGCACGTAACACAATACCAAGCCCTGTCAGCTGAAACCCCCGAGAAATCATGGGGCATATTATCAAGGGGGTTTATTTCCGCTTTTTGGGCTTTAAAAGCCAAAAAAAAAAGAGATAAAATTATCTCCCTATTACCAAGCTGTCGCTAACACCAGTTAGTGACATCTAAAAGGAGATAGCGACCATCTTGGGCCCCGCTTTGCATATCAGTGATATTTATCACTAATGACATGCAAAGTGGGCGTGCCAAGATTTTAGCGACTGGAAACAGTCCCTAACCATCGCTATCTCCTATTACCAACTTTTGGAGATATTCGCGCTAAGCGCAAATATCTCCAAAACCTAACACCTGCCCTGAGCAGTTTTAGCCATGTTATCCAATGGGAAGTGGATAACATGGCTAAGAGCATTTGCTGGATAATGCATGAATATCGCTGACTTTTCAACGATATTCATGCATTGCGGACGTTTTTTATCGCATTTGCGATAAACCTTGCTAATAGCAAGGTTTATGTGCGATAAAATTCGCCGATGTGCGGCGATAATTTTTGTCTCTAAACAAGTTAGAGACAAAAATTATCGCTAGTTGTTGATAATATGCCCCCGGGTTTTTGCTTGCAGGAATCGGAAGGCGGGAGACTAGCACTGAAATCAGTAGTCTCACGCCTGAATCGGGAGGGTTGGCATGTCTGGATACTCTACAGCTGGGGCCATAAACTACATCCGCAGGGCTAGGTGATAGCCTAGGTCCGGCCTGGACAATCGAACACAGAGGAAGAGGAGTGTCAGAGGGTGCGGTAGTGAATAGGGTGAAAGGGAGGTGTCGGGCGGGCACAGGGTGTGATTCTCAGAGAAGAGCAGCGCAAATGGGGGGAAGTATATGGCCCATGCATGAGAGAAAGAGCGGGGGTGACCAGTGCGTGGGGGAGATGCTTGCGAGGGTGGGGAGCCATGCTGAGGATCGGCGGCGTGCAGAGAGTGGCCCTGGTCAAGGCATCTAAAATGGCTGCCGTGCACGACAAAATTGTGGCATTGGACAAAAACGCAAGATGGCGCAGACAATGTTTATCAATAAGGATTCATTTATAACAAAATATTTACTCGCAGTGACAAAATGGTGGTCAACACTTCCTGATTTCCATCGAATCGAACGTTAACAAACGTCACGCAGCAAAAAAAAAAAAAAAAAGCTCACGCACAGAGCAGTTTTTAGCCATGTTATCCAATGGAAGGTGGATAACATGGCTAAGAGCATTTGCTGGATAATGCATGAATATCGCTGACTTTTCAGCGATATTCATGCATTGTGGCCGATGTGCGGCGATAATTTTTGTCTCTAAACAATTAAAACGAAGCACAAAATGGCGAATTCCCGTTTCGCTACCAGTTTGCGGCCCAGTTCGCGGCCCGTGAAGCGCTTCTACCGTGAAAAATCATTTTTTTTTTATTTTCCCCACGGGACCCTTTAATAACCCCAACAACATTCCTAGGGGGTCAAGAGGAGTATACCTTGCCCCCTTTCAATAAATTCCCCCTTTGTTTTTCACCTCTTCTTCTCTCTCGATCCTACCGAGAGATAAGATGGCGGCCGCTCCGGACTGTTTAGAATGTTGACAGACACCGGAGAGCCAATCAGCTTTCTGCGCGCAAAGTTCCGTTTCGCGAAAAGTAAGCGGACCGGATCGCTGCCCGGAGCGCTGTTACAGATATATATCTTGTTTTGAACGTTAATTTCTCAAAAACTACTGGAGCACATATATTGAGACCTAGCAAAGGCACATCGGGCTAACAGTCCCTACAATTTTGCCAAGTTTCGTGCAGATCCATTCAGCCGTTCGAGCTAAAAGTGAGTCCAACCGCCCTATGGAAATTAACATGGGAAAAACGCGTTTTGGGACCCCCCTTTTTTCTCGGCCCCCCCTCGACAAAACCCCCCCAAATTTTCAAGGGCTGCTCAGAAACAAAATGTGCCATTTTCCTGAAAATTTCAGCCGATTCCGTCCACAAACGCCAAAGTTATTAGACATAGAATTTTCAAAAATCCCATAGGGAAAAAATCCTAACTATATATACCTACTGGCGACCGCCAGTAGGTAATATATATATATATATATATATATATCACCTACTGGCGGTCACCAGTAGGTATATATATATATATATATATATATATATCACCTACTGGCGGTCACCAGTAGGTATATATAGTTAGGATTTTTTCTCTATGGGATTTTTGAAAATTCTATGTCTAATAACTTTGTCGTTTGTGGACGGAATTGGCTGAAATTTTCAGGAAAATGGCAAATTTTGTTTCTGAGCAGCCCCCGAAAATTTGGGGGGGCTTCGTCAAGGGGGGGCCGAGAAAAAAGGGGGGTCCCAAAACGCATTTTTAACATTGAGTTTTCCATAGGGCGGTTGGCCTCACTTTTAGCTCGAACGGCTGAATGGATTTACACGAAACTTGGCAAAATTGTAGGGACTGTTAGCCCGATGTGCCTTTGCTAGGTCTCAATATATGTGCTCCAATGGATTTTGAGAAATTAACATTTTAAAAAACAGATATATCTTTGACAGCGCCCTGGGTAGCGCTCCGGTTCGCGAACTTGACGCGTAACGGAACTTCGCGAAGCGAAGCTGATTGGCTCTCCGGTGTCTGTCAACATTCTAAACAGTCCGGAGAGGCCGCCATCTTGTCTCTCGGTAGGATCGAGAGACAAGAGGAGGCCAAAACGAAGGGGGAAATTACCATAAGGGGGCATAGTAGATCCTCCCTGACCCCCTAGGTTTGATGTGGAAGCTTTAAAAGGGCCCCGTGGGGCAAAAAAATATCGTTTTTTTTGCGTGGGGTGCGCCCGGTACGCGCACCGGAAAGCGGTCCGGGGAGCAAGAATGATAGACTTTTTAAATATTGTATGTTTATCGATTGTTCGTTTTGTTGGTTTTTTATTTTTTTTTATTTAAGTAGCAAAATGTAGGTACCAATGCAGTATACTATAAGTCTGACTTTACATTATAATCAATTTGGTACTAGTTTATGAATTACATATAAAAATGATTAAAGACTCGAACAATTTTTGATTATTAAATATAAATGTATTCTTCTGATTCTTTTTCAAAATTTAATAGACTGTCTAACATTTGACTGTCCGAAATGTCCTCTTGTTGAGTGAACATAACTTCCCACATTTTATCGTCCTCATAATGAAGTAACAAATCCACAGATTCTACACATTGTAGATGTTCTTGGTCTCGTGATTCGTCCATGCATTCCAAGTCAATGCTTTAAATTATTTCCTCATTTTTTATCACTAGGGCAATTTCAAAGGAAACGTTCTGTTCTCCTTCCATTTTTGTGCTGAAATTTGCATAAAAAATAAATAAAGAGTGCTCATGTACGTCGTTGAAGACTGTCCGACTATACATGAGTGGAGAAGCGGGAACTGGAAAAAGTTTCCTCATTAAAGCAATTTCATGTTATTTGCAGAAAAGGACTGAGTCATCGCTGTCTTGTGTTGTCACCGCTCCAACTGGACTGGCAGCACATAACATTAAAGGTATTACTTTGCATCGTCTACTGATGGTGCCAGTGGAGCATGATAACAAATTACAATATTACAAGTTATCGGGAGATGCTTGTTGTGAAGTATCTAGAGTCCTGAAGAAGATGAAACTTCTTATCATTGACGAAGTAAGCATGGTTTCCAATGTCATGCTTGCCTTTGTGCATTTGAGAATGCAAGAAGTTCTCAAAACAGAGTATGATGTGTTATTTGGTGGCAAACACATCATTGTTTTCGGTGATCTTTTACAGCTGACACCAGTGAAAGGACAATCTGTGTTCAAAATGCTCACACATGAAGGTACCAGGATACCAGGAAGTGTCTAGGGAGTATTGGCAACGTCAATATATGGTTAAACTTCAACTATGCTGAACTGCATGAAAATATGCGTCAAGCAAAGGATGAAGATTATAAGAATATTCTACAAGATGTTAGAATTGGAAAAGTGAGCGATCATGGGAAAGAAGCTTTACATGTACGATTACTGTCAAATTTGTATCCAGAAGAAGACGTTGTACCTGAGAATATTTTTCGGAAAATTACTGAGAAGAAATCTGGAATATGTTTGATGCCAACTCTTGCAGAATGTGCCATCTTCAACAACAAAATGTTGCATTTAGAAAACCAAGAGATTGTGAAACTGGAAGCTATTGACAGAGTAGAGCATATGGGAGGAACAATTATTTTGTCTGAGAATTTGAAATCTAAATTGGATTCATTAGAGAAGACTATATCTAAAACTGCAGGTTTTGAAAAGACTCTGAATGTGTGCTTAAATTGCCGTATCATTTTGAGAAGGAATTTACATGTTGAAAGAGGTCTGGTAAATGGATCAATGGGTAATGTTGTTGATTTTGAGAAATACAGAAATAGAGATGGAATTGAATTTTTAAAAATTAAATTTGATGGCATTGAGGAAGTACAGCTAATTGGTCGTTGCACAGCTAGGTTTTTGCTTGTAAAAGACTTATATGTTCGCCGTAAGCAATTTCCTGTTTGCTTGGCATATGCGGTGACAATCCATAAATCGCAAGGTTTAAGTGTAGACAGTGCATTGGTGAATATTGGCAGTTCTGTGTTCAAGGAGGGTATGGCTTATGTAGCATTGTCACGAGTCAGAACTTTATCGGGTTTGTACTTGATTGAGTGTGATGTCACAAATATTTGTGCGGACCTAGATTGTGTTATGGAATACAAAAAGAAGAGAGTATGCGCCACATTTGCCTCAATATCCTTTGTTTGAGAAACGTGTGGTAGGCTGCAAACGTAGAAATGTCACTAATAGTAGGGAGGTTGTAGTAAAAAGACCAAAAGTCGATGAACCGAAAATTGTAAGCAGAAAGAAAATGAATTCTGTTGAAGATGTTGTTGGTTTTCAATTTGAAAATAGTTCTGGTGTCAACTGCTATGCTAATGTAGTGGTTAATGTTGTCTTTTCACTAGAGACTTTAAAAGAACAGATTGTGATCAATTCGGAACAAAGTTTATGCTGTTTGTTGAATTCTGTGTTAGAGAAATGTAGCGCTGATAGAACAAGAGTAGAAAGTGTGTCTGAAATTCGTTATCTGTTAGACAAATGTTCAGGTCAAACACAATTCTCTCAAAATATTCAGCAGGATTGTCAGGAGTTTTTAATGTTTTTACTTGATGTATTGCAAGATGAAGGTGTAGATGTAGATTATCTGTTTGGCCTTTCTTATCAATGGCAGAATGATTGCGAGAACTGTAGGCTATCAAGCACTACTAGTGTAGACTCAGAAAGATTTACATATTTAACTTTGCCTGACAGTAAATCAGTATCCTTCAATAAGCTAGTAAAAGCAGCCGATCAAAACATGGAGTGTAGCCAATGTAAGTTTGCAATGCTGTCCACGTTAATTATACGAAGTTATGGCCAGTATGTCATTTTAATGTTCCAACGATGTAGGCCTGATGGAACTAAATTGACAACTTTAATTAATAATTTTGTGGCTTCGCAGTTGTCAATATCAGGAAGGACTTTTGTAACTACAGCAATTATATATCATGACGGTCCTTCAACAACTTCAGGACATTACACAGCTTATTTAAAATCTGGAAACGGCTGGTCATTCTGCAATGATTCTGTTTTAACTTTCAAAAAAAGATTGCCTTTCCACCTTCAAAATTCTTACCAGGTGTTCTTACAACCAAAATTTTAGGGAAGGAATCTTGGGATTTGTTCTGAGGAATTTCAAGAGGTTCTAATGGCTCCTACTCTATATGGCCTTGTGGATAAGTGTAGTACAGAGCAAAAACTGTTTGTGTTTATAAGCTAATTCAAGCAGCAGATCAAAACAAGGAGTAGAGGAAATGTAAGTCTGCAATGCTGTCCATATTATTTATGGAAACTTATGGGTGAAATGTCATTTTACAATTTCAACTACATAAACTGGATGAAAATAAGTTGTCAAGTCTAATTAAAAATGTTTTGGCTACACAGTCATCGATTTCAGGAAGAACATTTGTAACTGCAGCTATTATATATTATGATGGTCCTTTGACAACATCAGGATATTACACAGCTTTTTTGAAATATAAAAAAGGCTGGTCTTTTGGCAATGATTACCATTTGAGTATGAAGCAATGTTGCCTTTTGACTTGTTTTTTGAAGTGAGAATTTAGGGTAGGTAACTGGACTATAATGATTCTAGGTGTTGCTGTAATTTAGTGTGCTGTTTTAAATTGCTTTGTATGTCTCATTTTTCTTAAAACGATGGAGTTTATCTTTCAGAAAGTGGCGGGCAGAAAATAGTAACAGCACAACAGAGTATAAGCTGTTCATAGGACATCCTTTGACGTCATAGAAAGTAAGTTACTTTTGAGGAGTTCTTATTTCTGATTGATTATATTTTAAGGGTTTTTTAAACACAATCATTTTGATTGTGTTTTTTTTCCCCGCTGTTATATGATGAATACCTTCAACTCACTGTTTTCAGTGAAATTTGATATATACTGAGAACAGCAAAAATAAACCATTAAATATGTATAATTAATTTTGTACTTTGAATTGTGATTTATAATATGTATTCATCTTGTCTCATGCTCACTCATCTTTTACTACCTTCTATTAATTTAATATTTTTTGTTCTTTCTTACACAGATTAAAAGTATAAAAATTACAATTGACTAAGTTAACGACAATTATAAGGTAAGTATTTAGTACTCTTTACGTTACATCTCTATCAAATTTAACTTTTATTAGTTCCACTGCTTCATTTCTTTAACCCTCAGTTTCCTGCCTTTGCTACTTCCCTCATTTCTTTTTCTATAACTTACTTATACTACTCTTTCCACTCCTTTTCTCAGTCCCTCTTTCAACAGTAACTGTGTGTTACTCCCTCTATTTGTCTTTCTTTTAACATTACTCTCTGTTTACTTACTCTTCTTTTTTTTTAAAAAAAATTGTTTTAGTTCGCTTCCGGTTCGCATACAGGCGCGCGGACCGGGAAGCGAATCAAAAGAAATAGAGGTTGCCAGAGTGCTAAACATTCTAGCAATTTTTTATAAAGGGGAGGTAGATCTGAAAAGAACTTTTTTTTATTATTTTTATTATTTTTGTTGTTTTATATTTTTTTTGGTTTTTTTGGGGGGGGGGAACAAAAATGATTCATTAGAAAGTGCTCAACAGCAGCAAAAAAAAAAAAGAAAATTTATTTTCCGGGACGTTTTGTACATTGATGATGTTCAAAAGCTCTATTGATTAGAGTTACACTCCTCTCTCCACAGGAAATTAATTTCCCGCAAGTTAAACAGGTTAATTTCATTTGGCCAAAGTTCATCTGTAGATTTGGGACCGTCTCCCTTGCCTCTGATCCCGTCACTGCCTCTTCATTGGTGGATGTACTGGCCACAGGTCGGGGGTTATCCACCAGATCACGTATTTGGCAGCACTGTAATTTATCGGGTGCCACCTCTCCATATGGCGATGCATGGTATAATTACCATAACTGTATTTTTTTTCTGTTCCTCTGGACAGTTCATCTTTACAAATCAGGCAGGTAACATACCGGGCATTTACCTTTTTTTGATGTGGGGGAAATGAAAAAAATTGCCAAATAAAATTTTCTTTTATATGGGACCTCCTTGGCTGTTCTGGTAAAAACGTCCCAGTCCCTTGCTCCTCTTGCTCTTCTTCTTCTTCTTCCTCCTCTTGTTGTAAGATGACCTGAGGAGGTGGTCCTCTCTTCCTAGGAGGTGGTGGTGGTGGTGGGGGTCCACCAGCTGCAGCAATCATCGAAGCCATTTGTAAGGTAGTCAATGTAGGTCTTTCTCTCATAAAAATGAAAGTCAGAGTGAGGAAAAAAGGTGGGACTTTCATCATTTGGGAAAAAAAATGTTCTAAACCAATGAAAAGTGTTAATTTTAGGTCATATGACCAAGCCTTCCATCATTAGGAAACTAAAAGTAAAATGAAGCAATGAAAAGTTTTATAAACAAGTCACATGACCTGTTATGCTTACGTTACGCGCTCCGCGCCGCGCCCTGGATCACTTCCGGGGCGCTGCGCTACCCGCCTCGGTTCGCGTTCCGGAGCGCTTCCGGGTGCGCTATAAGACGCATTACGCGGTAACGCGATACGTCGCGCTTACCGGACGCGTCACGATGTTGCTTTCTAACGCGGTACTTGCGCTAACGGAACGTTTACCGGTTGGCTGACCGGGTCTCGGAACAAATTGAAGCTAACAGGAAGCTGCCCGGTTCGCGGACCGGCAGCGAAACAAAAAAAAAATAATTAAATAAATATTTAAATTAAAACATTATAATACAAAAATATAAAAAATATATTTTTGAATTAGAATAAGCTTTTGATATTTGCTATTAAAAAACCATTGAAATTCACTGAAAAAACCATAGGTTATAGACCATATATAGTTAGGAATTAGCATTTACAACACCTTAAAAATTCACTGAAAAAACCATAGGTTATAGACCATATATAGTTAGGGATTAGCATTTACAAAACCTTATTTTACTCGCACAAAACCATTGAAATTCGCATATATAGTTAGTTGCACTAACTATATATCGCGCACCCCCAATCCACTGCTGATGATGTCACACATTACATCATTCATGACATGGTCAGTGACATCACTGATGACATCACTGATGACAACTCAAATTACATCACTGATGACAACATCCAGTGACTGTATGTTTCTGTAAAGTTAAAATATATCTTACATATTGAAGAATGATTGGATGTATAAATGTCTGGATGAAGGATTTAGTAGGTGCATGACTGATTGTATGAGAGAGTGATTAAATGTGTCTCACTGAGTGCATGGGTTAGTGATTAAACTGTCTTAATTTATGCATCATTATGTCTGTTGTTCTGTAAACTGCTGCATGTGTTGATCAGTAGCTATATGAGTAACTATATAGGTAATTGATTGGTTGCCCAAGTATTTGTATGGGAGAGTGAGTGTGTGTGTGTGGGTGGCTGGGAGGTGTGTGACTCTTTGCATAGATGTGTGAACAGTTGATTCACTAGATGTATGGGTTCAAAACTGCATGTGGAAACAGCTGTATGGGTGGTTGACTGCGTGCATGAGTGTATTGGTGAGTGAATGGATATCTCAGTGCTACATGTCAAAGTAAGTACATATGTAAAACACAGTACATGTGAGAGTTGACATATATAAATTACTGTGTTTAAGAGCCAGTGAATTTGTGAGTGGGTGCATGGATCATTGAAAACTTGTATCAGTGATTGTATAAGAGAGTAAATATGTGTTAAAATATGTTTCAATAAGTAAGGTGTGTATAACTGTATAGTTGAGGAAATGAAGGTGTGATTGATTCTTTGCATGACTGTCTAGGTGTATGAGTAACTCCATGGATGAATGACAATCTGTGAGTGGCGGTTTACACTGAGTGTATTTAAGGTTATATCAGGGTCTGTAGAGGTTC
This sequence comes from Lissotriton vulgaris, assembly GCF_964263255.1. Taxonomy (NCBI): domain Eukaryota; kingdom Metazoa; phylum Chordata; class Amphibia; order Caudata; family Salamandridae; genus Lissotriton; species Lissotriton vulgaris. The sequence continues at coordinate 4,609,525 of NC_141692.1, forward strand.
ATCGTATTAACACATGAATGATGTCATCAGTGATGTTGTCAGTGATGTCATTTGAGTTGTCATCAGTGATGTCATCAGTGATGTCACTGGCCATGTCATGAATTATGTAATATGTGACATCATCAGCAGTGGATTGCGGGTGCGCGATATATAGTTAGTGCAACTAACTATATATGCGAATTTCAATGGTTTTGTGCGAGTAAAATAAGGTTTTGTAAATGCAAATCCCTAGCTATATATGGTCTATAACCTATGGTTTTTTCAGTGAATTTTTAAGGTTTTGTAAATGCTAATTCCTAACTATATATGGTCTATAACCTATGTTTTTTTCAGTGAATATATATATATATATACACAATCCAACATAGACAGAGCACATCACAAATAAGTATGTAGCTGACTATCCACAGTCAGTCCAGTTATTTATTAGAAAACATGCATCAATTATTGGTCCAGCAAGAGTTCTTCATCACAGTCATAATAGTGTAAATAACATTAATTCAGTCACATCTGTGGCTGAATCAATGGTATTTACACTGTTATGACTGATGTATTTGCTATATATCCCTTAGTGCGCTAGTGTGCCTAGTGCTGTACAGATTTCCTTCACTACATCTGTTTGTTTGTCAGATTCTCCTAATAAAGGCTTTTCATGGTCCCTGGCATCACAGCAGTGCTCTAGACAGACCTTTAAGGAGCAGAATTCACCAGCGGGTGCCTTAACTCCTCCCTGAAACCAGGTCCCATTCCCAGAAGCTTCATCTAGTGCTTGGAGTAGTATGTGTAGCCCATGAACTGGATTTGCTGAAACTCCACACATCAATGAGGTCAGATTCTTCCATTACATCATGGATTAGATGTGCTGCAGTTGGAGTGGCCAGACTGTGGTGGGTGGTTTGTCTCGTGTTGGGTCAAGAATGATTTTTAGGTCTCCCTGGGATGCAAAGAGCATGGACCTGTGCATATGCAAACAGTTGCTACTTTGTTGAAAAATCCAGGGCAATCAGTATTTGGCACCATATGTGTTTATCATCATAAAATGAGTTTCTGCAAGTACTTCTTGAATGATGGACATGATCTCAACATATGATTCCAGCCTTCTAGTGTTTGTTGAGTCCAGTATACCTGTGATCAGATGGGTATTGCAGGCGATTGTTCTTCCATGTCTTTTTTCTTAAGCTGGTTTCTAATAATGTTTCCAATTTCAGGAGTTCTTCACCTGTCGATGTGACATTCTCTTTTGCCTCATACATGGGTCTATTGTGTGATGTCTTTTCTATATATCTGTGTTCATGTTCACAAAGTCTTCATCTACTGCAGTGGGTCTTTTCTGCTCAGTGTATGCCATGGGCAGGTCCCTTCAAATTAAAGGACAATTTGTATATTGTCCCCTTTTTCCACAATACTACACTCAGCTCCTTTCTCTAGCCAGTCCCTCATTGGTCACATCACTCTTCAGCCGTCTTGAAGAATGCTGAGTACCGGGTGTGTTTCTTGGCAGAAATTTTACATGGTCATGTGCATGATGTCTGTTCAGTTCCTGCTGTCGCTAGGCACCCAAGAAAATAAGTGTCTTTCAAATGATGACACAATCTGTAGCCAGCTTTCTATGTTCAATTTATTTTATATCCCTAGTAAGGCTTGTGAGTTTCCTTCTATATCACATTCAACCCCGTTTTAGTTGGCTGTACTGAGGATGAGAGCATATTGTATTTAGCACTTAAGATTTTAATTCTTATCCCCTCCTGTTAGAATGCGTTGTTAAGATGGCATGAGGCGGGGATGTCAAAGGGCACAGATTACTTCTCACCTCATTAATGCCATACTGTGGGTTGTGAAGCAGGAGTCTGTGCTTCCTAGACCTGAATTGAAGTCACCAGCTAGGAAGCCTCAATGCCCAGCATCACCTTCCTCAAGTTTCTTTGAGAGTTTTGGGGGAGATGAGTAATTTGAAGCTTGGCAAATTGGCGGTCTTATGACTGGGACAGATTGTCCCTGATGTGCTGGGAGTTTTTCCGCAGGCTGTGGTGGACATTCATAGGCCTGGGCAGTAAATTCTGTTCCGCTAGAAGAATTTGAGAAATTTGGGTATTTTCGGGTTCCGCGGAGAACACAGAATTGTAAAAAAATCAGCAATCCATGGCTTTGCAAAATGTTTTGCTTGTTTGCGATTTCAAATACTTGTTCGTGACATATTTCCCCCAAGCACGCAAACAGCATTCGCGAACAGGAAAAAAGCATCGCGAATGGGCGGAACAAGCAATACAGCATGTTTGCAGAACTTTCGTGTGCTCGCAGAGACTTTTTACCATTTTGCAGAGTTTTGCATAGTGGGACTATGCAAATTCCGCCCACCCCTAGACATTTGTGTTTTCTGCCAATGTGTAGGGTACATTTCTTACCTTGGAACTCCATATTTAAATGGTAGACCTGGACAGAAAAAAGCTGGCTTATATGCCATGGAAGGACTATCCTCAATTGGATGTTCCTACTTGAGCCATGTCCCCAATTAGTTGCTCTGCGGGGAGTGTTTTCATTGTCAGAGTTAGCTCTTGCTTCACAGTCAGAATTACATCTGCTCCCAAAAAATCTGTATGGGGTGTGGGTATGACAGAGGTGGGCAGACATATCTCGGCGCCTTTCAGGTGGATGTCCCGTTACTGCCCACCTTTGCATAAGGTACTGTTACTTTGGCTAATCAATGTCTCCATTACAAGTGCTTTTTTTTTATTTCTAACTTTTTTTGTTGTCCCTGTTTTGTTACCTTTGCAATTCCTATTGTGTATAGCACATGTTTCTCATTTTTAATTAAAAACTTTTTTTACCTACTTTTTTTGAAAAATCATAGATTTCTATCCATTCCTTTTTTTAGCACCTAAATGGTAATTTTCTACTACCTATTAAGATTCCCACTTTATGCTTGTTAGACCGCTTTCGGAATGCTATTTGCCAGATAGGGTCTAGGGGCCTCAACTGTGGTACAAAACCGTTCACATTTGACTCTCAGGGTAGCAAAGGCAAGCAGTCACATGATTCTTAGGGAGTAGTTTGGGGTGCTTGATCTTAGAGTTAACTCTTAACTAACAGTCCAATAAATTCAACGCGCAGTCTAGATCTTGTCTTTCCAAGACAGAAAGTGCTTTAATCGCATACTTGTACTTAATAATACACATTCCAAGTAGCCACAAAAGCTAGTGTCTCAGATATTGATTCTCTTGAAGGAACTACACTCTCCCTGGTCCCTCTTTTCCTCAGGCTCTTCCCTGCCATGAGTTCCCGTTCTCTGGAAGTGAGGCAATCGCGTAAATCAAGCAAGATGAAATCTCAGGCTAATAGTCAAATGCACATGTAGGGCTTAGTTTGGCAGATGAGATATTCTATCAAAACATGGCAGCTATCCCTTCCTCCATATTGCAAGTGATATAGGCCATACTACACTTCCAATACTGCAGCTGGGATATCCACAATATTTTGACAGTGTATCCAACCTACGAAACTCTACACAAGGCCTTTTGTCTCTAAATATTATGTTATTATGATAAGGTTGGTGCATTTTAAGTCCTCGTTTGCCTCTGATTTAAAAGACCGCCAACCTGCATGTTTCCTTCAGGGAATGTAGCGAGCCGATAGTTCACTGCATTGAGAAGGAAACCAGTCACGGGCCACATCTGTCAGTGCACCCATCTAGCATCAGTCTATGGATCCGCTGCATCAGTGTGGGTGCAGACCCAGTTGCGAAGGTCTCCACAGGGGTGCAATCATGGGGCTCAACCAGTGTTACCAACAGCAGAAGCATGAGTCAGGTCAAGGGTGGTCACAGACGTTTCTGCCCTGATAGGACCAGAGATTGTGCCGTGACTGCAGCAGTCACATAGTTATGGCACTCATCTGGGACTACAGCAGTCACACAGTTCCACACTCATCTGGGACTGCAGCAGTCACACAGTTCCACACTCATCTGGGACTGCAGCAGTCACACAGTTATGGCACTCATCTGGGACTGCAGCAGTTGCGGCACTCATCTGGGACTGCAGCAGTCACACAGTTACGGCACTCATCTGGGACTGCAGCAGTCACACAGTTCCGGCACTCAATTGGTACTGCAGCAGTCACACAGTTCGGTACACAGTCAAAATATCGAATTTTTTATTTCGACTTACACTTATATTGAGTTGCTAATATCGATGGGACAGAATATCGATGTCCAGAATATCGATGGCCAGAATATCGACCCTAAGGTAAGTAATATCGAAATTACTTATATCGATAGCATATATATCGATGTAAGTAATTTTGATTTACTAATATGTGTTAGAAATTTTAGTTAAGTATTTAAATTAATTGTTATAATATGTGTTTAATATGTTTTTATAAATAAAAAATATATAAAAGTAAATAATATGTTTTACTACCAGAGCGGGTTGTGGGTTTTTAGGGGAATAGGGTGGGAAGTAATTTATTTGTAATTAAATAATTATTTTTAATGATTCATTTATTTTGCAATTACATATTAATTAGCAATGAATTATTTTAATTGATTAATTGATTTATTAATTGATAATTTATGTATATTTTTAAGTAAATTATATGTTTTACTACTGGAGCGGGTTGTGGGTTTATAGGGGAATAGGGTGGGAAGTAATTTATTTGTAATTAAATAATTATTTTTTAATGATTCATTTATTTTTCAATTAAATATTAATTGGCAATGAATTAGTTTAATTGAGTAATTGATTAATTAATTGATAATTTATGTATATTCTTAAGTAAATTATATGTTTTACTACTGGAGCGGGTTGTGGGTTTATAGGGGTATAGGGTGGGAAGTAATTTATTTGTAATTAAATAATTATTTTTTAATGATTAATTTATTTTGCTATTAAATATTAATTGGTAATGAATTATTTTAATTGATTAATTGAATAATTAATTGATAATTTATGTATATTTTTAACTAAATTATATGTTTTACTACTGGAGTGGGTTGTGGGTTTATAGGGGAATAGGGTGGGAAGTAATTTGATTGTAATATTAATTAATTTTGGGTAAAGGAGTATTTTTAGGGTTCAGGGTCAGTTTTGGGTTTTTGGGTAAAGGGGTATTTTTAGGGTTCTGGGTCAGTTTTGGTTTTTGGGGTAAAGGGGTATTTTTAGGATTCAGGGTCAGTTTTCAGTTTTTGGGTAAAGGGGTATTTTTAGGGTTCAGGGTCAGTTTTCAGTTTTTGGGTAAAGGGGTATTTTTAGGGTTCAGGGTCAGTTTTTAGTTTTTGGGTAAAGGGGTATTTTTTGGGTTCAGGGTCAGTTTTCAGTTTTTGGGTAAAGGGGTATTTTTAGGGTTCAGGGTCAGTTTTTAGTTTTTGGGTAAAGGGGTATTTTTAGGGTTCAGGGTCAGTTTTCAGTTTTTGGGTAAAGGGGTATTTTTAGGGTTCAGGGTCAGTTTTCAGTTTTTGGGTAAAGGGGTATTTTTTGGGTTCAGGGTCAGTTTTCAGTTCTTGGGTAAAGGGGTATTTTTAGGGTTCAGGGTCAGTTTTAGGTTTTTGGGTAAATGGGTATTTTTAGTGTTCAGGGTCACTTTTTCCGACTGTTGCACCCACTGGAGTGGGAATAGTAATTATTGTTAAGTAAGTATATATTATATATGATTTTTAAATATTATTTTTTTTATTAAATATGTATTATTTTTTTTACCATTAATATATATATTTAAATATGTTCAAGTAATTAATAAGTATTATTTACAGTATTTTTTATGTTATTTTAAATTAAAGAAAATCGATATATTTGACAACGATATTTTTAACATCGATATTATTTTTTCGATATTTTGGTACTTACCATGTTGTACATAGGGCGTCGATATTTTTGCTATCGATATAATTACGCCGATATTTGTGTAGGTCGAAATTCTGTCTGTCGAAATTCTGTCATAGGTCCACACAGTTCCACACTCATCTGGGACTGCAGCAGTCACACAGTTCCGGCACTCATTTGGTACTGCAGCAGTCACACAGTTCCACACTCATCTGGGACTGCAGCAGTCACACAGTTCCGGCACTCATTTGGTACTGCAGCAGTCACACAGTTCCACACTCATCTGGGACTACAGCAGTCACACAGTTCCACACTCATCTGGGACTGCAGCAGTCACACAGTTACGGCACTCAACTGGGACTACAGCAGTCACACAGTTCCACACTCATCTGGGACTGCAGCAGTCACACAGTTCCACACTCATCTGGGACTGCAGCAGTCACACAGTTATGGCACTCATCTGGGACTGCAGCAGTTGCAGCACTCATCTGGGACTGCAGCAGTCACACAGTTACGGCACTCATCTGGGACTGCAGCAGTCACACAGTTCCGGCACTCATTTGGTACTGCAGCAGTCACACAGTTCCACACTCATCTGGGACTGCAGCAGGGACTGCAGCAGTCACACAGTTCCACACTCATCTGGGACTGCAGCAGTCACACAGTTACGGCACTCAACTGGGACTGCAGCAGTCACACAGTTCCACACTCATCTGGGACTGCAGCAGTCACACAGTACAGCCCTTATCTGAGGCTGCAGCAGGCACACAGTTACGACACTCATCTGGGCCTTCGGGAGTCACCCAGTTGCAACCACTGTCTGGAAATCAACAAAATGCAGTAACAGCCACTACGAAGCTCAAGATGAGCATGGTGTTTAATTCCAGGAAACGGACAGGAGACAGGGGGAAACATGGCACATCTATCGTCCCTACCTTGGTTGTGTGCAATCTGATTTCTCTGGACATTCTTTCTCCCTCCTCCTTCTTGTCAGTCACTCCTTCTGGGCAAGGCAGAGCTTTTTCATCACTCAAACGCAGCCAGGCTCTAGGTGCTTCCAGGCAGATCCACAGCTCATCCGGTAGAAAGTGCAGATTGCAGGTGAGAGCCTTTTTCCTCTGCGAGACTGGCTGTCAGACAGAGATCACTTGGATCACCCTCTTCCATGCTCATATAGAACTTTGAACTGAAAACACTGTGGTGTTTTGGGTATACTTCAATATCCACAGGGGAAGTTGTTCCTTTTGTGGTGGTTTTTCTTGAAGCGTCCACCTCAGGAAGTCTTCCAGACATGCCCTTTATTCAGAGTAATGTTTCTCACAGTGAAACTGGGGCATTCTCCAATCCAGAGCAGCCTCAACAGAGGCACCAGGTGCTGTGATATTTTCTGTACCTGGATGGTATTATCCCAAGTAAGTGAGTAATCAGGAACAGACAAATGAGCAGGTCTCTTCTAGAAGCGTTCTCACCTCTCACAATAGACACGGTAGCCCTGCCCCGTGCACTACCATCCACTTATTTCTTTAAAAAAAAGTCCTCCTGGAAGGGCGTCCCTGGCTCCATTTATCAAATCACAGTATTTAGGGCTCCTTTCTCACGTTGCAGGAATGCAAGCAACACACTTCTACTTTCTAGTTGCACAATCTGCACCCTCCATCATGTTCAATGATACACACAACTGTTCATCATGCATGTGGTATACCCACTACACATGCACATGTGCATGTCTAACCTAGGTGTAAATGATGCCCTTACCAGTGTAGGGTCCAACAATTTTATCAAAGATACAAGAGGCTGAGTTGATGATTCCCAGCTTTGAATGACCACTCTTTCAGTCAGATATATCAAAAAAGAGAGATTTTTTTGTATAAATTTATTTTCATTTCTACTTCGCAATTTTTTTAGGATTTTTTGAAACTGTTTTCTTATTTCTATATGTCAACAAAAGACATTCACAATTAAGAATATAAAGTAGCATCAAAAAGAAGAATGAAACTTTAAGAAAAATGTGTAAGTGTGTGTGATTAGATGTGGTGGGGGATTTTGTGTAGGCATACCAGGGGAGACTAACCACATGTAATTCAAACGTTCTCTCTTCAAACGCACTGCACTTCACTCAATACACAAGCATTCTAAACATTACCAAGTAAATACAAACGGTGGGGGGAGGGGTTGAAGAGGTGTGTGGAAAATTATGTGGAAAGGGCAGAAAGAGTATTTTTAATAAGGCCCCTGTTAGAATATGTACAATTTACGTGGGCCTAGGAAAACTGAAATTCAAATCAAATTCTTGTCAAATTTTTTGTTTCATATAGATAGGGCGTAGCCTTACTGCGCTTAAGCCGAACCCGTCGTTGTTCTCAAGCTTACCAGTGTAGGGGCATACCAGTGTTGATAGAACAAATTTCAAAGTGGGGATGCTGCTAGCGACGTTGCAAAACTACAGTCACACCAATTGCACAAAATCCAAGTGTCATAAAACCAACAAATGTAGCAAATGAGGCACACCCATTCAGCAGAATACTGCCAAGGGTGTAGAGTTTAGCTGCAGGTGCACTTTGGAGCACACGTCACACATATTTCACTAAGGCGTGCTGTGGTAGTACACTGTCATTTACAGACAGCACCATTTCCGTTAAAGTGGCCACTAAATTGCGAAAGGCATGCAGCTGCACTAATATAACTGTGCACACATGATAATGTCTGGAAACTGTCATTCAGCAAATTCTTATTATTTGTGAATCATCGAGAAGTGTGTTTTGATTTGTTTTGACCCTAATAAAACCTTTGTTTTCATCACACTTCAGAATTACATCAAATCTGCATAAAATATTTGTACAGTTACAGATATTTAATGTATGTTGCGTGTTACGAAATTACATCCTGTAATCACTTTACACACTCAAAACATGATTGTCACATAAATCTGTTTACCAAAGTCAGTTCAGTTCAGTTCTTTATTTATTTCGAAGGTTAAAAACCATCATAAAATACATATTAATACATGACCACATAAAAACATACTGAACATCATAATTTTGTAACACAAAAGACGAGTTAAAAAGAGTTTTTGTAGTTAATATATACAGAGTGTAGGTATGACAGGGGGCAGCAAATGTCCTTTAGTTTCATCCCCTTTTATCCACCATTATCAACCCCTTGTGTTCCCTATGTTTTGTTATAAAAACTTGCTTATCAGTTCCGCTGCCAAAGAAAGAGAAAGACCCATGGTGGTTCGACCCCGCATGTTTATTAGCAAACAGGGCACTGCGCAGGGCATTAACTACTAAACCCAGATGCACAGCAGAGGTACAGGTGGCTAGGAAACACTATAAATTTATAATTGCCGAACGGAAAGCTGCATTACTGACGGAGCAGTGGGAGTCACTGGTCGGAAGTGCAAACCAGAAGAGCAGTGGCCCCTTCTGGATGGCCGTCAGGAAAATGCGAGATATGGGCAAACAATTAACTTTGATTAGCTGTAACATAACCAGCAGTGTCTGGAAGGCCCATTTCTCTAAAATATATGCCACACCAACCGAGGAAACAACAAGTTTTGTTCCTGGTCGTCTGTGTTGTTTACAGATTGGTCTCCATGAGGTAGAAGGAGACATCAGACAGAGCCTTGGCAACAAGGCTCCTGGTCCTGATGGACTCCCTATAGATCCGGATTTTTTGGCACCAATCCTTCTTAATGTTTTTAACAGTTTACCCTCAGTGCCTATGCCCAATACCTGGTCCACTAGTACGATAGTCCCAATCTTTAATAAGGGCGATAGGTCAGATCCGGCCAATTATCGACCAATCTCACTCTTGGATAACACCTTAAAAATTCTGGGGCGAGTCCTTTACAATAGGGTGTTGGAGTGGACAGAAGATAGTGAATTACTGTACCCCTGTCAGATGGGATTTAGGAGCAAAGTGGGCACGGTGGAGCAATGTTTGAATTTGAAGTTGGTAATTGACAAGTATGACATCGCTCGATCGTCCCCTATCTATCTTGCATTTATGGATCTTTCATCCGCCTTTGATCTAGTCAACAGATACAAACTTTTGTCCATTCTTTTGGACTATGGACTAGATGAGGCTCTTGTTAACTTTCCGGCCTATTTCCATACTGACCTTAAGGCACAAGTTAGGATTGGGATGGGCGGGGAAGTTTCCGGACCTATTAAAGTAGGTAGGGGGGTTAGACAGGGGTGCGTTCTAGCACCCCTGCTTTTCATCATCTACATCAATGGTTTAGCTAAATCTTTAAAACAGGTGACTCCACATGTGCCAATAATCCAGGGGCAACCATTACCGGTTCTTTTATACGCAGATGATGCGGTCATCATGGGCCGCACACCTAATGCCCTCCGCCAACTTGTTAAAACTTTTGTTCAATATATGGAGGCTCTAGATCTGCGTGTGAATTAAAAACAATCTTTTATCATGTGGCCCAGGGAAACGGAAGCTCAATACCATACATGTAGGGACAGATTAATTAGAATCTGTGAATACATTCCCATATCTAGGGTTGGTTTTCGCTGCGAACGGCTCGTGGAGTGGGCATTTGGCCCAAGCCACGGGCAAGTTCTCGAAAGCCACCAATTCTGTCTTGAGCTTGCCACGCCCAAAGAAAATAGGTGCCACTAGAGCTATTTTAATTTTTTTAGGTTACAGTGCATACCCGTAGCCACATATGGGACAGAAATTTGGGGTTTGGTGATAAGTCCCAGTATTCAACGAGAAGAAAACCGATTTTGTAGAAAAATACTGGGTGCCCTAATCTCATCCTCTGTGGTTATTTATCACAAGGAATTAAACCTCCCCTATACATGTGATTTTATTAGGACAAGGCCAGTTCTATTCTGGCTAGGGATCTGGAGGAATAACTCAGCTGCCCTAACACAGGGTATTATAAACGATTGCCTTAAATGTGAAAAGGGCTTAGCTATCCCCTGGCTTGCGGGAGTTTTAAAGACACTGTGTGCCATGGGTAGAGGAGATCTTTTATCCGACCCATCCAAGAACGAGCCCAAAGATAAGAATGAGGTTAAACAAGCACTATATGCACTTTATAACTCAGAAAGAATGGGAAGGGAATCACTCAAATCTAGCGTTGTGACATACATGGGAAATGAACTGTGTAGCGAACCGCTCCCACCCGATCTTACTCTCCCCATGACCAACTGGGAAAGGTCACTGTTATTCCGCCTAAGGGCATGCTCTGATAACCTTTGGGTTATCATCATCCAGCACATTATAACCCATGCCGTGTGATGGGATAAGCACACAGAATGATTTGCACTTCCTATTTTTCTGTAAATTTTATTTAAAGTATATTAACTGGCTTTTAACTCCATATTTTAGAAAACGAAGACCCCTTTCTTTAGGGGAGTCTTATTTAATCTTGCTTTCCTTGGATACAGATGAATTAACTTTTCGAACTAGCACTTTCTTGAGACTGATAACTCGTGTACGCAAAATGATGGAAAACCCCTGAAAAATTAGATTTATGAGAGCTGTAAAAAATGTTAAGGGTCATGATTACTGTAAATAGATTTGCATAGAAAAAGGGACTGTTTTTATTGTATGTACTTTTATGAATTTGATGGAATTCGAATAAAGGTATTTTTAATTGATTTACTTGTAGTGCATTATGCCACAAAGCAAAAGTGGCACATACTGCTGCATCAACCAGCACTTTGAAATAGTTCACAGAAAAAATGATGCTAGTGCTCCACAAATGAGCTTTAAATAATGCAGTATCAAACCTGTGTTCATGTATGTAAAAGAAGAGTAATGCACGGAAAATGTCATTCATATCTGTATCATTGTAATTGTAATTGCATTTATATAGTGCTTACTACCACTGACGAGGCGTTGAAGCGCTTTTTCGGCGAGTAGCATGCTACTCCAGGACCCTTGGAGGATTAGTGTTGAATTAGTATAGTGGAACATGCAAGTACATTTTAAGTGGTGGATAGGTTAGTCAGTTATTTGGATTTGGAATGAAAGCAGAAGGGTAGAGGAAGAAAAAGGTTTGTATTTATATAGCAATTGTTGACGCAGGGTATTCAGGAAGCCCATAAAGGATTAGTGGTGTATTAATATGGTGAAATATGAAGTCATTTCAGTGGTGGATATTTAGTTAGTTATTTGGAGTGAGAAGGATAGTGCAGGGATAAAAGGGGAAGAAGGTTTGCATTCATATAGCACTTGTTACACCTGATGGGTGTTGAAGCACTTTTCTGGTGAGTAGCACGCCACTCTGGAAACCATAAAGGATTAGTGTTGAAAATTAGTATAGTAAAATATGAAGTAATTTGAGTAGTGGATATGTTATTCAGATATTATGGTAGAGAAGGGAACGTGGCGGGATAGAAGAGGGAAAGAGGTTTGTATTTATATAGCGCTTGCAACCCCATAGGGGGTTTTGAAGCACAAGTAGCACGCTCCTTTAGAACCCATCAGGATTAGTGTTGAATTAGTATGGTTAAACATGAGAGCAATTTTAGTGGTGGATATGTTAGTCAGTTATTTGGATTGAGAAGGGTTGGGGAGGGGTAGAAAAGGAAAAAGGTTTGCATTTATATAGCACTTGTAACCCTGATGGGGTGTTGAGACTCTTTGTTGGCGAGTAGCACGCTACTCTGGAACCCAATACAGGATTAGTGGTGAATTAGTATAGTTGAATATGGAATTTGAGAGGTGATGTTAGTCTGTTAATTTTGAATGAAAGCGATAGTGGAGGGATAAAAGAGTAAAGGATTTTTATTTGTTTTGTTGATTTTAGGTCTTAACATTAGGAGGAGGCATTTGGATGAGTAAAAATGAGTTTTGGAGGGGAGGAGTCAGAGGGAAGAGTTTAAAACGTTATGTTTTAGGGGATCAGTATAGTAAAAAGAGGTGTCAGATGATTCAAGGAGGAGTAGAGTAGGAGAGAGTCTAGACAGGGTTATTTTGGGGATCATAGTAGTGCTATGGGGTTTGGAATAAATGAGAGAGTGTATGTAGAGAAAATAGTGATAGATGTATGGGATGAGAGATAGGGTGGTGCATTGGAAAGAGTAGTAGAAAGAAGTTTGAGATGAGTCAGAAGGTTGGGCTAGAAGATATATTGAGCAACGTATAGGCTGAGGAATAGGGTAGTGCATTGGAAATGCTAAATTAGAAGAAAGTGATAAATATATAGATCCATAAGTACATTGAAAGTATATAGATACATAAAGGAGGTAATTATATGTAGATTAAAGATATTGATAGAGGCACAGGATGAGAAATAGTTTAGTGCATTGGATATGCTTTTTCAGGAGAAAAGTAACAGACACATAGAGCCATGTACATGGCAGGTACATAGATGTACAATGGAAGTATGTACATGTAGACCAAAGATGATTTTTATTTATTTAATATTATTAGTTTTTCTCTCAACAACATAATTATTTTACATGTTTATACAAAGTAATACACAACGATAGGTACATATATATAGGGAAAACAAATGCTTATTTACAGAGGGATATGCTATAAATTTCTGTTTGCGTATGGTGCTTATGTGGGGAAGAGCCAAATCTTGAGTAGTTTTCTGAAGATAAGGTGGTTGTCGGTGGACCTTATGTTGGGGGGTAAAGAGTTCCCTTAGTTTGGCTGCTTGAACAGAGAAGGGTGTGCCACCCATGTTTTTTTTCTTGATTTTGAGGCGAGATGCTCCTTTAGAGCGGAGGTTCGTTTGTTGAATGTGTTTGGTGATTTTATTTCTGATGAAGAGCGATCCCATTCCATGTATTTCTTTGTGAGTGATACAAAGCAGCTTGAACGTGGATCTTCTGGCAACCGGTAACCAATGCAGGGCTTTCAAGGTAGGGGAGATGTGGTCTCATGGTTTGATATGCAATAGTAGTCTGGCAGCCAAGTTCTTAATCCGTTGTAGTCTTTTTATGGTTGTTAAAGGTGATCCGTGGTAGAGGCTATTGGCGCAATCGAGTTTGCACAGAACAAGGGAGATGGTAGCTCGGTCCTTGTGTGGAAATCCCAAATGAGGGAAAATTTGTTGCAGCGTTTTTATAGTGACAGAGCTTGATCTTGCTAGTTTATCCACTTGGGCATTCATCAACAGCTTGGAGCCCATGGTCATTCCAAGTTTTCTTACTTCCTTCGATACTTTAGGCAGTGATCCCAGTTCATTAGGCCATGCAGCAAGCGGGTTGTAATGTTTCCAATCGCCACACATGAGTATTTCTGTTTTTGAAGCATTCAATTTGAGATGGCTCCAAGTCATCCACTGATCCACGGCTCCGAGACAGCTCTAAATTGGTGATTTTCCAATGTCTTTGGGGCATTCCAGTTGAAAGAGTATTTGCGTGTCATCTGCATAGTTATAGCACGTGAGGTGACATTTATTGATCAGTACTGGTAATCAATTCATGTAGATGTTGAAAAGCATGGGCGAGATGATAGAACCTTGAGGGATCCCTGCTTTTGTGGAGTACGGTTTGGACGAGAAAGGTGGGGTATGGATGACATTAGTTCTGCTTCGAAGGTAGGACGCAATCCAGTCTAGAGCAGTTCCCTCTATGCCAACTTCATAGAGACTTTGTTTCAGAGTGTCATGATCAACCGTGTCAAAAGCAGCTGAGAGGTCCAAGAGGAATAGCGCAGCAACCCTGTTGCAGTCAACTGTATTCTTCAGGTCATCCCAGATGGAAAGGAGGGCAGATTCAGTGCCTCTTCCCGGACGGAATCCTGATTGGAAGTCTGAAAGTAGGTCATTCTCTTTAATGAATTGTGACATCTGGGCGAACACTGCTTTTTCTATCAGTTTGCCCAGGAAAATTCCATTTGTATTGGGTCTGCAGTTGTCAGGGTTCAGCGGGTCCAAGTCGTTTTTTCTTTTTTCTTCAGTACAGGAAGTCTGTATGACTTTTTGAGTTCTTCTGGAAATATTCCAGTAGTTAAGGAATTGTTGATGATTCTTCTTACTGGAGTGGCAGCAGCGGTTGTTGAAAGAATTGTCTTGTGGTGGACAGGGGTCAGAAGGGCTTCACGCAGGTCTGCTTGCTTTGATTATCCTGTGAGATGTGTTGGAAGGAACAGAGAGGCTTGTTTAGAGCATTCTTGGATTGTTGTTTTGTACAAGGGTTAGTGCTGGTGCTTTGTTTCTGTTTCAAGTACGAGTCCAACGTGTCTGCTTTTTCCGTGTAATGATTTGCCAGTTCTCTGTGAAATCTTGCGTAACAGGATACGTTTCTTCTAGGCAATTTAGTTTGTGAAATTCATTGAGTATTTTATAGAATTCTTTATTTGCACATTTTGCATTTTGAATTCTGTCTGAATAGTACTTTTTCTTAGATTTTTTGATAACCGACTTGTATAATCTGTTAATTTTCTGTAGGTGAAGTTCATCTTGTTTGGCTTTTGTTTTGAGCCAGGTACGTTGCAGCTTTCTAATTGGTTGTTTTATGTCTTTTATTTCTATTTTTCTCCAAGGTTCTTTTTTTCTTTTGTTCTGTTGTGTGGTTTTGAGTGGTACCTGGATGTCAAAAGCGTCCTGTGCTTAGTGTCAAACAAAATCTCCTTTTTTTTTGCTCCACCATGACATAATCCTCTCACGTCGCCTTGTAAATACAGAACTGCACAGAGTTTTACCCTTTTACAACTTAAATGTTTTCACACTGCACTGCATGGAATTTAGAAAATCTGGATGATATTGTCACCATTGTTGAGCAAATCATAGGCTGTCTCATTATGAAGAGGGTTAAACATACTGCCAAATAATCAGTGTTGTGTCTGTTATTGTCTTCCTTTAACAGAGGGATCATTGCACTGGCTGCTTCCACGCTGTTGATATACTCACTCTTCCATATATTTGAGTCCTTTGCTGTAAGTATGGTCAATTGATAAGCCACATAAGGTTTGGTAAGTTTGGCATTAGATAGAATGGGAGCTTCTCCAGATTCACTGCTTTTAATGTCCTGTCATACCACTAACTAAAGAGTGTTACAGGTAAATAGCCGCATCCTCTCTGGCAGTACTAGTTTGTCAGTCTCACTTTGGCTGAGATAGAGCCGCTATTAGGGGTTGAGTCTTGACGAACAGCATTGTTGGTCTGCATGCTCTGCCCACGAGTTGTGTCCATGGTTGCAAGCTGTACAGTGCTATCCATCCAATATAACCCATACACTAAATTAATATGAACAAAACAAGAGAAATCGGTTCTTCCAGGACATTATGAGAACAAATTTTGAGATTCAGAGAATTCCGTTTTTTTTTATTTGTGTAGATAAATACGGGCTGCACTGTGTCACTGGGAAAGAGCAGGAATTCCCCATATTTTAAGGCTTATCGCGCATTTCCGACTTTTGTCCCTGCGCTGGCGCATAATTGGCTGCCTAGCATTAACACAATTCAGAAAAGGGGGTGGTGATGAACAGAGTGTCTGAATTAAGCAGACCACTCTTACCCAGTCCAAAGATCAGGGCTTGATCCATCACCGTTATTTATCTCACTGCACCATCCCAGCTCAGAACCTGGCTATATGCAAATCAGTCTGTCCCTGGCCCAGTGCATCATGGGAACAGGGCAGACTAAACTACCAAGCCAATTCTTCACCAGAAAGGAGACAAGCTACCGGGGACCGGTTTCTGGCATTTCAGCCGTCTTCGGCCCGGCTTGCTTGAATCCTGATGGTGCAGTGAGAAAGGGACTCATGTCTGAGTATACCCTGCCACACCTATAGTGGCCAAAAACGATTCAGAAAAGGGGGTGGTGATGAACAGAGTGTCTGAATTAGACCACTCTTACCCAGTCCAAAGATCAGGGCTTGATCCATCACCGTTATTTATCTCACTGCACCATCCCAGCTCAGAACCTGGCTATATGCAAATCCGTCTGTCCCTGGCCCAGTGCATCATGGGAACAGGGCAGACTAAACTACCAAGCCAATTCTTCACCAGAAAGGAGGCAAGCTACCGGGGACCGGTTTCTGGCATTTCAGCCGTCTTCGGCCCGGCTTGCTTGAATCCTGATGGTGCAGTGAGAAAGGGACTCATGTCTGAGTATACCCTGCCACACCTATAGTGGCCAAAAACGATTCAGAAAAGGGGGTGGTGATGAACAGAGTGTCTGAATTAAGCAGACCACTCTTACCCAGTCCAAAGATCAGGGCTTGATCCAACACCGTTATTTAACTCACTGCACCATCCCAGCTCAGAACCTGGCTATATGCAAATCAGTCTGTCCCTGGCCCAGTGCATCATGGGAACAGGGCAGACTAAACTACCAAGCCAATTCTTCACCAGAAAGGAGACAAGCTACCGGGGACCGGTTTCTGGCATTTCAGCCGTCTTCGGCCCGGCTTGCTTGAATCCTGATGGTGTAGTGAGGAAGGGACTTATGTCTGAGTATACCCTGCCACACCTATAGTGGCCAAAAACGATTCAGAAAAGGGGGTGGTGATGAACAGAGTGTCTGAATTAAGCAGACCACTCTTACCCAGTCCAAAGATCAGGGCTTGATCCATCACCGTTATTTATCTCACTGCACCATCCCAGCTCAGAACCTGGCTATATGCAAATCAGTCTGTCCCTGGCCCAGTGCATCATGGGAACAGGGCAGACTAAACTACCAAGCCAATTCTTCACCAGAAAGGAGACAAGCTACTGGGGCCCGGTTTCTGGCATTTCAGCCGTCTTCGGCCCGGCTTGCTTGAATCCTGATGGTGCAGTGAGAAAGGGACTCATGTCTGAGTATACCCTGCCACACCTATAGTGGCCAAAAACGATTCAGAAAAGGGGGTGGTGATGAACAGAGTGTCTGAATTAAGCAGACCACTCTTACCCAGTCCAAAGATCAGGGCTTGATCCATCACCATTATTTATCTCACTGCACCATCCCAGCTCAGAACCTGGCTATATGCAAATCAGTCTGTCCCTGGCCCAGTGCATCATGGGAACAGGGCAGACTAAACTACCAAGCCGATTCTTCACCAGAAAGGAGACAAGCTACCGGTGACCCGTTTCTGGCATTTCAGCCGTCTTCGGCCCAGCTTGCTTGAATCCTGATGGTGCAGTGAGAAAGGGACTCATGTCTGAGTATACCCTGCCACACCTATAGTGGCCAAAAACGATTCAGAAAAAGGGGTGGTGATGAACAGAGTGTCTGAATTAAGCAGACCACTCTTACCCAGTCCAAAGATCAGGGCTTGATCCATCACCGTTATTTATCTCACTGCACCATCCCAGCTCAGACCCTGGCTATATGCAAATCAGTTTGTCCCTGGCCCAGTGCATCATGGGAACAGGGCAGACTAAACTACCAAGCCAATTCTTCACCAGAAAGGAGACAAGCTACCGGGGACCGGTTTCTGGCATTTCAGCCGTCTTCAGCCCGGCTGGCTTGAATCCTGATGGTGCAGTGAGACACTCTGTTTATCACCACCCCCTTTTCTGAATCATTTTTGTCCACCATAAGCGTGGAAGGGTATACTCAGATGTGAGTCCCTAGCTCATTGCACCATCAGGATTCAAGCAAGCCGGGCCGAAGACGGCTGAAATGCCAGAAACCGGTCCCCGGTAGCTTGTTTCCTTCCCAGTATAAGAATTGGCTTGGTAGTTTGGTCTGCCCTGCTCCCATGATGCACTGGGCCAGGGTCAGACTAATTTGCATATAGCCAAGTTCTGAGCTGGGATGGTGCAGTGAGCTAAAAAACGGTGATGGATCAAGCCCTGATCTTTGGACTGGGTAAGAGTGGTCTGCTTAATTCAGACACTCTGTTTATCACCACCCCCTTTTCTGAATCATTTTTGTCCACCATAAGCGTGGAAGGGTATACTCAGATGTGAGTCCCTAGCTCATTGCACCATCAGGATTCAAGCAAGCCGGGCCGAAGACGGCTGAAATGCCAGAAACCGGTCCCCGGTAGCTTGTTTCCTTCCCAGTATAAGAATTGGCTTGGTAGTTTGGTCTGCCCTGCTCCCATGATGCACTGGGCCAGGGTCAGACTAATTTACATATAGCCAAGTTCTGAGCTGGGATGATGCAGTGAGCTAAAAAACGGTGATGGATCAAGCCCTGATCTTTGGACTGGGTAAGAGTGGTCTGCTTAATTCAGACACTCTGTTTATCACCACCCCCTTTTCTGTAGCATTAACACAGACAGCCTTGAACTATGGTGCAAGGGTGCCTAAATTGCAGGCAGGATTGAATACAGCACACATCGAAAGAGGAAATAACGAGGAGTAATAAAGATATTTTGCCTTTTTCTGCCACTCCTTGGCAGGGGGGTAACATAGGCCCTCCCAGCCCCCACAGTGCGGGGGTCCCAAGCTCTAGGGGCCCCCTCAGCACAGCACCTCAGCCGGAGAGCTCCTGAAAGAGTTCGTAGGGGCCCCTAATCGTACCTTGCAGGGGGGCCCCTCAATTTTCGTAACGCTGCTGCTCCTTGGGAGGCGTTTCTTTCTGGTGCATTCCCAGGTTTCCAAAGTCTTGTAACTTTGGTAATGTGTCAATAACCATGGGAGTTGTGCAAGAACAGCTGTGCAATGCCCTTGGAATGCCTTCCCAGGGCAGAGTGATGCAATGCAGCTATTCACAACGTGTTGTGTTACCTCATATTTTTAGAGCCACTAAAAACCCCACAAAGTGCCTTTTGCATGGCTTAAAAAATCTGACTTAAGGTTTTTGTTGCTCCTATGCCAGATTGTTTGGTGCAAGAGCAATACGAATATAAATGTGGCCACTGACTGCTTTGTGAAGATTTACATTTGCAATGTGACCTATGTACTAACAGACTATGTCAGAAATGTTGCATTCACAGGAGGGTGCAAACAACCTGCCTAATGAGTACTAATTAGGAAGCTTGCAAGTTGCATCCTCCGGTGACTGGCTACTAATGTGTGGAAGGAGGCCTACACAGAATAGAAAACACTCATCCCTGTATTTGCATTCCGCAAGAGGAAACTTTAAAAGCAGTCCATAGCTGCAGGCACAATTCCTAAAGGGAACATAGCCCCACAGGAACTGCTCCCCCTTTGTAAATCAGTTACCACCCTAAGTCAGATAAATGGTTTCCGACCACAATTATGGTCATAAGCCATTGAAAATGTCATTGCAACTGCCAAATAGGAGAACTGGACAACTTTTTCCTATCTGTTCCTGTTTCTAAATCAGAATGGATGACAAAAGCCTTTTTAGAAATCAAAAAGACTTTTGCAACTCATAAAATGACTATGACTTAAAGTTAGGATTTGTCTCAGTTTAGGAGTAGTAAAGTTAGGAGTTCTCCTAAACTGAGAAAAATCCTAACTTCAAGACTTTCGGTATTCACAGAAGGCATTTAGGAGTCCTAAAGTTAGGACTCCTAAATTCTGTGAATACCGAAATGAGTAAGTGCCTTCTGTGAATACCAAAATGGTAGTACGTTTAGGATTTTATCTTAAGTTATTTCTCTGAAATCGGGCCCTTTGTTGCTAAATCCTACTTGGAAATGCCTTTCAACCAGTATCAAACGTAAGCATGGTATTGTTTATGTTTCCTTCTCCCCAGTGTGTAACACAAGGAATACTTAAAGGGATGGGAAAGCAAAAGATTGGGGCTGTGGTGTACGGCATTGGTTACTACATGATTGGATTACCAGTAGCAGTGGTGCTCATGTTTCCAGCCAAACTTGGAGTGCTAGGTATGGACAACGATGTCAAATGTGGCATGATCATGCAAAGACATCTTTAAGCTGCACGTTCCATTAGTGATAAATGTCTAGTTTCCACACTGTTGATAATGATACAGTACTTTTTGATGAAAGTTGCAACCATAACATGATGTGTAGAGTGTCATTGTAAGTGTCCTGTAGCTGGAAATCTGCTTCACCAGCAATATTTTGAGCATCAGCTGTTTCTGCCACCAGCCCCTTGCCTGATGAACTGTAATAAACTGACATTGCCCAGTCAGCACTCTTTCTTCAGTTTGTCTGGTAACATTTATGACAACAGTTTTAATTTTTTTCCCTTTTTCTCAAACCTAACCGGTCTCTTCTTGAATACTCTAGTAATGTTGTCTTTAGTTTGTTGATGAACATGTCCATAAGAGGTGCATTATTGCTGCTACTAATGGGTTCAATATCTCAAGATATTAATATTGGAGGTAATGGCATTGAGAGAACAATAACATCTCCTAAAAATAAGATGATACAGGTAGTGGGTGTGGGTAAGGTCCAAAGAATGGGTTATGTACAGCATAAAGGAAAGATTTATATTAAAATGTAAAGGGAAATGTGGAATTAAAGGGAGATGGAGTGGGGGGTCACTACTTATAATATGTATAAAAAGTTTGAAGGTTATGTTTTAAGACTAAAAGAACAGATGGGCAAAGTTATAGTAAGGAAGGCACGAGATACTGAGACTCTCTCTAAATACAAAAAGGGAACTCTAAGCTGTACCTTGCAATGTCAGAAAAATAACATCTGAAATGTATGCAGACATGTGGTGATGAATCAGGACCTTAGCATATTTATAGGGGACTTATCATCTATGATTAATCCACTGAAACAAAATATGCAACATTTACTTTGTGCTCCTTGCATCCACTATAGTAATTTGAGAGCCACTATTGTACAAAGAGCAGCCCTATCCCTTTGACTCCAGGGATGCTGCTTTGGTGAGCTTCATTTGACTCGAAGCATGTTGCAAAGAATGATCCTCTGTAGACAGGTAGTGTAGGCTATAGGATGACATTTGTTTGAAGATAATAGTCTTACTTACAGGTTACAGATGTGATTTAGATGGAAGATCAAGACCCCACCAGGAGCAGCCTCCTGCTGCTCAACCTGCTCTCTATAGCTGATCACTCAGGGAAACAATTCTATGACATCATATACAGAGGCTGATCAGCAGGTGTTATGGCAACTAAGAAGAGAATGCATTATATCCAGTAGAGAGTATAACCCATTTCTTCCCCTTTGGAATAATAAACATACGGAATGCCTATCTTTCAACCCAAATCTGAAAAATAAGCAGCATGTATCTTCCAACTCACAATCATGCCAGCTTAGGGCATCTTGGGAACATATAAAGGGTCTCTTACAACCGCAAAATGACAGACGGCAGAGGGTATCTCTCAACCTTTGCTCATCCTTACACAGGACACTACATAACATGGTAAAGGGTGTCACTCAAACCACACTCTTCTCAACTTAGGGAATCTTGTGAACATATAAAGGGTCTCTTTTAACCACATAAGAAAAGTAGGTAGAGAGAAACTACAACCCTTGCGTATCCTTACATAGGACACTACAAAAGCTGAGAACATGGGTATCCCACAACCCTCTCTCCAACACTCAAGTAGTAGGCAAAGAGTAACATTCTGTGACATCACACAAAGAGGCTGAGCAGCAGGTACTATGGCAGCTAAGGAGATAATGTTTTATATCTAACATATAGTATAAAAAAGAACTACCTTGAACAGGTGAGCATTTAGAAACCGCATTTTATTTCAGAAACATCAGGGCCATTAGGTTGATTCTTTAACTGTTCTGATGTAGCAACAGTGGGAAACAAGAGGAGGTAGGGAAAGGGACAGAGGATGGAAAAAGTAGGTGCCCAAGGCAAGGCATGCTTTTATATTTTGAACATGGAGAGGAAATGAAATCAAATTTTAATTTGCGACATGCACTACTACCTGAAGGTGTCTAGGTGCTAGTGATCTGCCTTAGGAGGAAGAAAAGAGAAGAAGCGGAGGCTGGGGAAATAGCAGTGGTCAAGAAACCCTACTTACGTTTTTAGGGATTTTGGAAAGTGATCTGAAAAGGAATTCCAAAGCCTGGCTGTGTCAGTTACAAAAATTCACCCCCCCCCCACGAGGCTGTTTTTGCTTTGGGAATCAACAGATTAAATGCTGATTGGGTTTGCATATGTCTGTTGGGAACATAACAGCGGAATCTTTGTTTAGGTCTGAAACCATGCTCTTACTTGAAGGCAATGCATAAGGGCTTGAGTTCAATCCGTCTTTTTACTGGAAGTAAATGCAACAATTGCACAGCCTGAGATACAAACTAATATTTTGGCATTGTAAGCAGCATACGTGCAGCTGCATACTGGAGAACCTGCAATTTATTTAAAAACTCTTACCTTAATATTAAATAAGAGTTCGCACTGCACTCGACGAAGAAACTTTGGGGGACAGGGATCCAAGGAAGACCCTGGCCTTGTTTGACAGAGAATGGGCTGAACTACAGATTCTGAAAGGTTACAAACTTTATTATTGGTGTTATTGTCCAATGTGGCATCTGTAGAGGTAGTCGCCACCAAAAGAGGAAAGGTTGTCTCCTCCTTAGATGGGATGTATGACATTACAACGCATGCTTTTACCACGCATGACTTTACAATGCTGTTTTTACAACGCATGCCTTTACAACGCATAGTGCTTTGGGGCGCTGGATAGTGAATAGTTTAATTTACTATTCCAACTCCAGTCCCCGTGGATAGTAGGGAAGGTGTTGGATAGTAAATTAAACCTATTCCCTATCCTAGAGCGCCCCCCAGCACAATGCGTTGTAATGCTTTGCGTTGTAAAAGTTGCTTCGTAAAGGCACTGCATGGTAAAAGTTGCGTTGTAAAGGATGTTTCCCCCTTAGATGTCCCCTCAGCAGGATGATTGGAAGCAAATGTATTATAAACCGCTTTGACTGTTTTCTGAAAAAAATCCTCTAATGAGTTGCAGAATTCTAGATAGACTGCAGCGTTTTTAGATTTTGGTATCTTACTCAGCTTGCTTACTGTTGCAAAGAGTTCTTTTGGGATGTTAAGAGAGTCCTTCATTTTGGCCATAAATTAACTAGATTTGGCTTTGGAGACCATACCTTCATAGGCCTCAATAGCCTTTTTGTAGGAGATTTCATCATCGGGGTCGTAATAAATTCCCCATTTTCCATCAAGCCTACGACAAGCTTGTTTTTGGCTTCTAAGATTGTCATCAAACCAGGGCTTGGACCAGGAGGTCCTTTTATTATTTTGAGTAGATCAAGCAGGTTAAGATGGCAATCAATTGATGATAATTTAGTAGCCTCATCCAGGTCTGCAGAAATCTCAGGTTTGGAATGTGTTGGATGCGCATTAAATGCTTCTAGAGTAATTTTCTGCCAGGGTCGTCCTAACGTTTTAGGTGGTTGAGAATACACAGTACAACCTTCAAATTTCCCAGTAATATGAAACTTGGCCGCATAATGGTCATACCAGGCAATGGGGAGAGTGGATGAGAGTCTGAGGTGGGGGTTGTTGAAAAAATGCCATCTAGTGATTGGCCAGCAATATGCCCTGGTCCTTTTACTAGCTGAACAAGACCGCACCTTCCAGAAAGTGAGCAAAAAAATACGGTGTCTCCGTCTAAAGGATTTTCAAGAAGGATATTAAAATCCCCTAAGATGGTAAAGTCAGAAAAATTACTTTAATTAACTTTAATGTCCATCAGCTGACTGCTGTTGTTCAGAAAGTCTACTCTGGGAGCCGGGGGCCTATAAATTAGGCCGGAGCTGTACAGTCTGAAATGACGTAACATAACATGTGTATTTGTAAAGCGCACGTTCACCACTACGGGTATCTTGGCGCTGAATAACAGATGTTTGTTGTTACCCAACTCAATGGTACTCCTTTTATCAACCTCAGATGGATGAAAGGTTGAGTGGACCCGCCGGGATTTGAACCTGTGACCTTGAGGTTGAACACAGGCCCCTGAAGTAGACACATTAGTCCACTGAACCACCAGACCTGGCCAGCAATGGCCCAAAGGATGCTTTGAAATAATCCCTATAAATAATCACTATCTCAGCCCTCTTTTTCCCCGAACAATCTAACCTGGAAATAGCAAACCCAGTGGGAGAAGTCATGATGAGATCTGGGGCCAAGGCAGCATCCGCCAGGTCCTGTGACAAATGCTATGTCCAGTAAGTGGGGCTCTAGTAAGTCAGCAAAAGCAAATGCATTTTTAATGTGCGGACTGGCATTTATGAGTGTGGCTTTCAAAATCCTGGGTACCGTAGTTGAGTTGGTGGTAAAGGACATGGGGGATTTTAGAGACTGTAGCTTAGTGTTTGTCAGAGTTAGCTGAAAAACACTAAGGGCAAGTTATGGGGTTTGGAGGATTAAATGGTCCTAGGCATTGTTTACTATTACACTTCAAGGAGCGCAGCTCATCTTCTGAATAGCAAAGGGGAGTTACCTGTTGTAGGTAAAACCTGCAGGGGGGCTGGCACAGAGAGCAGTTGAGCATGTATGGACGCAGACTGATGCACCATTAGCGTTCCAGCAACACCCCCGCTGCACATGTCAACAGACTGTGCGGACACGCAATCAGTACATTCAGATAACCCACCATTCTTAGGTGAAGAAATGAGGGGGCGTGGTCAAATTTGGAGGCTGTTGGCGTGTGGCCGGAAAACACCTGGGTGAAAGGAGACACAACCTGCGGTCCAGCAGCCCCCCCTTACCTTCTTACCTTAACTATGCTCTCCTGTCAGGGTCAGTTACTGGAAAATTAAAACAAATCATACAAAATGTGAGATAAGAAAAACATACCACCAAAAAGGGCATTAATAAACACGAAAATATGGAGCTCAGTGCTAGAAGAGCTGGGCACCTCCTGAAAAGGGCAATAGGATGCCTACAAGGAAATAAATATGGGTGGTTCACAATGTGAGTTCAGAGGGGAGGCAAACAATATCTCCTAGTCATAGCTGCCATCAATGTATTTAAATAGCTCTCCATTCTGGTGTGTCGAACTGAGGGGCCGTAGTGAGATTTCGACACTTTTGGCGTCTGGCAGGAAAACAGTTGGGCAATAAAAGACACAACCCGAGGTCCAGCAACCCTCTTTGCCTTTACCAGACTTCCCTGTCAAGATATGTTACTATTAAATTAAAACACATTAAATAAAACATGAGACAGAAAAACATACAACCAATAAAAAAGGGTATTAATACCCGCCAAAAAATGGTGCCCAGCTCGACAGGAGCCAGGTTTCTCCTGAAAAGGGGACCAAGGTGCCTACAAAGAAATAAATATGGGTGAATCACAACATGGGATTGGATAGTAGGAAAATATTACCTCCTAGTCGGAGCTGTGCAGATGCGCTAGCAGTGCAGTTAAATAGCCCTCCATTCTGGCGTAACGCAATGAGGGGGTGTGGCCAAGTTCTGATGATGTTGACGTGTGGCCAGAAAACACTACAGTACAGCAAAAGAAAACAGCAAACCCCCTTACCTAAACCAGGCTCCCCAGTCAAGGTAAGTTACTGGTAAATTAAAACAAATTATACACAACGTGTAAAAAGAAAAACATACAACCAATAAAAAGGGTATTAATGCCCACTAAAAGATGGCGCCCAGTGTTACGGGAGCCAGGCACCTCCTGAAAAGGGCACCAAGGTGCCTACTAGGAAATTAATATAGGTGATTCACAATGTTAGATTGGAGAGTAGGGAAACAATACCTCCTACAGGCAAGTCGCTCCCCACACCGCACAGCACTGCCTGTGTGCCCATATTCTGAGACCCAGCTGCCGCTGTGATCGGAGTTCGAGGCCTGCCTCCACTCGCAGGCTACCACCTGTGCCTCACCCTCTGTGGCCAGTGGTAGGCTGTAGGTCTTGCTTTTCCCAATTGTTTTTGCACTGTAATTGTTTCTATTGCTGTATTGGTTTTTATTCTGTTTATCGTTTTCCTTTTCCCTTGCGTACTTCTTGCGTTTTCCCAATAGTAATTGCTCGGTAACTGTTTTATTGTTGTATTTGTTTTTACTCTGTTTATCGTTTTTTTTCCCTCGTTTACTTCACTGTGCCCTGTGACCTTTTTTCCGCCTGTCTCTTTCACTGCTTGCCGCTCCCCCCTCCCATTTATCCTGTTGCTGGGTCCCTTGTGGCCCCACCCCTGATTTCCCATTTTGTCCGCTGCCACCTCCCAGCTGCTTCCCCCCCCCGCCTCCCCTTCTTAGGGTGGCCACACGAAGAGGGCGCGGCAAAGGTGCACCGAAGGCAAGCTAATCTGTGCCTGTCCTTGCCTGGACCGTGCCCAGTGCCAGACCCCCCCTGCGCCCACGAACGCCACGATGCCCACCACCGGTACGATGCCCTCTACACCCTCAACATCGGAAGATCACACACCTGGCTATCCCAAAGTGCACCCAAGGACCCTTGTCCTGCCGGAACTGCAGCTTCACCAGCATCCAATCTGCCAAGCCACTCACTGTGAAGGATTGCAACCACTCCAGATGCATCCTTCTCAACGCCCGCAAACACGCATTTAAACTCTGGGACCATCCCGACTCAACCTCTTCAGACATAACCTTTCTGACGGAGACCTGGATCAACCCCTCCTCAGCACTCGGCATCACCATAGCCATCCTGGACGGCTACAAGATCACCGCACCAACGGAATAGGAGGAGGAATCGTCATCATCCACAGGAACAACCTCAGAGTCTTGACCAACAGCAATGACACTTTCACCACCGCCGAACACCTGCACTTCCAGATCCACACTGATCCCAACTCCACCCTCAGAGGATCCCTCGTCTACAGACCCCTCGGACCCCGGCCTCAGTCCAGCAACTCCATCGCCGACTATGTCAGTACACACACCCTCACCTGACAGACTACATCCTCCTCGGGGACCTGAATTGCCACCTCGAGAACAAAAACAACACCAACTCCACTACCTTAATCAACAACCTCGGACTCAGACAGCTCGTCACAACACTCACCCACTCTGCCGGCCACACGCTTGACCCCATCTTCTCCGCAAGCTCCCACATCTCCATCAGTCACAACACTTCATTGGACCGACCATCGCTGCATCCACGTCACCTTCCGAAAACCCACCACGGACCACCGCACCCAACAGATCCCTCACCTCTGCTGGAGCAGAGTCACGGAAGACCCCAATTTTAAGACTTTCAGTACTCACAGATGGCATTTAGGAGTCCTAAAGTTAGGAGTCCTAACTTTACTACTACTAAACTGAGAAAAATCCTAATTTTAGGACTTTCGGTATTCGCCGAAGGCATTTAGGAGTACTAAAGTTAGGAAATGAGTAAGTGCCTTCTGTGAATACCAAAATGAGTAAGTGCCTTCTGTGAATACCAAAATGGTAGTAAGTTTAGGATTTTGCCTTAAGTTAGTTCTGTGAATCGGGCCCATAGGGCCTAATTTACAGATTGGTGAAAGGCCAGCTGTCTATCGGGGCGGAGTTCATTATTTCAACAACCCTGTCTGGACTTCTAACCACCATATTTACTGTGCTGTATGCATGCAGAGGGTCAGCCACCACAACAGTGGGTCAGCCAACAAAGCAGCTCCTCAAAATGAATTGCTGAGTGCAACCCATGTTTTATGCATCTGCTAAGATAAAAGAAAAAACAAAATACTAATATTTTCTCACAGGATGTGGAGGTTTTTTTTTTCTCTATGGGGCCATTAGCCTTTGCCTGACAGTCCCGCACAGAAAACATTACAGCTCTAAATAGGTTTGATGGTAAGCATTATTTCCATCAACAGTCCCAGCGGCGTCAGGCTCCCAATTTAGTCTTTAGAGTGGTAGACTCAGTGGCGGCACCACCATCAGAAACCGCCCCAAGCAGTGTCCCCATCCTCTGATGGCCACTGCTAAGTGGCCTGGGGGGCACATGTAGTGCCCCCCAACACACCCACGCACCATGTGCCAAAGCAAACACACAGGGGCAGATTTACAATAACTGCCGCATCACTGCATATCAGCAGGGAGGCACCAGTTATTGTGCGTCACGACTCCGCCCCATGGAGGCGCCTCATTTACAATGCAGGGCACCATGGGGCAAAAATGGACAGATGCGTGACACATCTTTTGCCATAAAGGCGGCGATTGCTGGAGTTGCGTCGCAATCGCAAAGCAGCTCCAGCAGTGCTCGGGGGTTCCCTATCCTTAAAATGCTGCGTCAATCCTTCCGCCTGCTTCAAGCAGGCGCAGTGTTTTGACACAGTATGGCCTTAAAAGTGGCTGAGTGAAATCTTGTAGATTTCACTCAGCCACATTTAGGAGGCGTTCCTGCAACAACATGATGCATCTCTCAGATTCGTCACATTGTAAGTACCCCGCACCTTGGCGCTGGATTTGCGCCGCTGGTGTGTCACAAAAGTGATGCAATGGCCACATAAAAGAGGCACAAGGGACTTGTAAATCTGCCCCACAGTGCCTGGCACACGATGCATGGTTGTGAACATACTGCCTTTTTCCACTGTGGCTTGTCCACAGCACAAGCCACAGTAGAAAAGTTAGTTTCCAACGCCCTACACAGCGTTCTAATCCTTATATGGCAGGTGGAACCGCCAACACTTTGTCGACTGGTCTCATTCCTGCTGCGATGTGACCAGTTGTCCCACTGACCACCATCTTAATTTGGACCAAAGTTAGGGAATATGCTATGCATATTATGTTATGTTATGTTATGTAAAGTAGAAAAAACTGCCTTAGACCCCATCATTGAGGCAAAGCTAATCAACCCACCCATCGTCCCACCATCTTTTCAATGGACCCTACCAACAGTGGAACAAATTAGTAAAGAAATGATGGCAACTAACTCAGGCAGCCCCTTAGACCCTTGCCCACCCAAGGTGATGCAGAGCTGCTCAGAACAAATAGGACTGGTACTACAAAAATTGTTTGCTATAATTCTAGACACTAACACATTCCCAAATGATTGGAAAACTATATCAATCAGGCCACTCCTGAAGAAACCCAACTTGGACTGTGAGGTTCCTAGCAACTATAGACCCATAGCTAGGATCCCTTTTGCTGCAAAAGTATTAGAAAAATTACTAAATAAACAGCTATCACGATATCTATTGGACAATAATTGGCTCGACCATTCCCAATTCGGATTCCGTGAAGGGCACGGCACAGAGACAGCTCTCCTCACGGCAGTTGAATAGTTTAGGAAAGTATTGGACAACGGGGAGAAGGCCGCCTTGGTATTGTTGGATCTCTCGGCGGCCTTCGATACGGTCAGCCACGAGATTCTAATAAACCACATCAGAGAAGTTAGAGCAAGTGAATCTACATGTAATCTCATCAAATCATACCTGAAGGATAGAAAGTTCACAGTGGAAGTAGGAAACTCAAAATCCGACTCCTTTGAGGTACCATGTGGTGTTCCACAGGGCTCATCATTAAGCCCAACGCTTTTTAACTTGTACGTGGCCCCCCTTGCAGAAGTAATAAGGGAAAATGGCTTCACGCCAATCTCGTACGCAGACGATACCCAAATCGTCATATCCATAGATAAAGACACAAAGTTAACAGCGGACAAATTCCAACGTTGCATGGTAAAAGTTAGCCATTGGATGCAACAAAATTGCCTTAAACTCAATGGAGAAAAGAGTGAGGTAATGTTTCTGGGAGGTAACTCAGACATCTGGTCCCCAGACTGGTGGCCCGACAAGCTAGGAACACGTCCAGACCCCTCGGACAAAGTGAAAAATTTGGGATTCATGATAGACACCAAGCTAGCATACGAAGCCCAAGTAAACAAACTGGCATCTTCGTTTTGGTTAATATTAAAAATGATAAAAAAAATACTACCATATCTGCCTCAAGATGCACGCAAAACGGTAGTCACAGCGCTAGCTTTATCCCGTCTGGACTACGGAAATGCACTGTATGCAGGAGCCAGAATATAAATCATAGATAAGATGCAGCGCCTGCAAAATGCTGCAGCAAGACTGATCCTGGATATACCAAAGTTTCAGTCCGTCAGCCACAAATTAGCCTCACTTCATTGGCTTCCAGTTGCCAAAAGAGTCAAATTTAAATCACTATGTTTGACCTATAAGGCCCTCCAGGGCAAAGGACCTCTCTTCATAAAAATGCAGTTGAGGAAATACAAACCATCCAGACTACTAAGATCTGGCAAACAAAAACTGATAGCAATACCTAAGTTCAAACGAGCGAACTGGGGGGGAAGAAGTTTCTTTGTCCACGCAGCAAGGACATGGAATCAACTTCCATTAGATATAAAAAACAGCCCATCCTTGGACCTGTTCAGAAAGCAAATTAAAACATGGTTGTTCACTGCATAAACCTAAGACCAGTTCAGGACTAGGGACATATCATAGCGCCAAGACGCCTCCGGGCATTCGCGCGCTTTAGAAATAGATAAATAAAAAATAAAAATAATAATAATATGTTATGGGATTTATGAAGCACTTGGCTTCCCCAAAAAACATGGCTTCCTGCGCTGGACCTCGATGATGGATAAGTTGTAGCCAACAGCCTAGCAGGAAGGACAGGCATTAGATGGTGAAGAGCCATCTCTTCAGAGGTTTCCTGAAGTGCAGATGGTTCTCAATGTTTCTGATAGGAGGAGGTAATGAATTCCACAGAACAGGGCCTTGGCATGAAAGGAGTGGCCTCCAGCACTGGCTCTTTTAAAGCACAGGACTGTGCCCAGATTAAGATCGGCTGAGCAAAGAATGTGGGCAGGTTGGTACAGCAGTAAACGATTAAACAAAATGGGGGGCCCCGGGAAGTCCAGAATCTTATGCGCAACACACAAGGTTTTAAAGTGGATGTGATTTTCCACTGGGAGCCGATGCAGTTTGTGGAGAGCAGCAGAGACAGGGCAAAACTTTAGGAGAGAAAAGAGCAGCCTGGCTGCTGTAGTTTGGGCAGTAGTTAATTTGTGAACAAATAAGTGCTGAGGCTCTCTTCAAGAGGCAGCTTGCAGCTTGCACCAGCTCATTTCTCCTGTTAGAGCTACCGCCAACAGAACCCACTATGAAAGTTGGGAGATAATGTGACCTAATGGCCAGAGCTGCTGACTTCAGAGCTGGGGAACCAAGTAGGAGTCTCGGCATCAGCTCAACATCCTGTGATTCTGGACAAATCACTTAATCTCCACGTAGCACCAGTGCTGCTGATTAAGTGCCAGAAACCACTGGCTCAAATTAAGCACTGATTTTGGACAGGCTGGAGCCTTCTGACAACCTACTCATTGGTGCCTAAGTACAAAATGTTACAATAGTCTAGCTGTGACAGAATTACTACCTAGAAGATGGTTTGTTAGGTGCTAGAGTCAAAAAGGCCAAGAATGGGTTTGAGGCTCCTCAAGAACCCAAAACAGGTGCTTGCTACCGATTTACCTTGAGCCTCAAAGGCCAGGGTGCTTTTATGGAGAACTTGGAAATAGGAACTGGCCAGAGAGAAAGTGGCTACCAATGGTCTCCCCAAGAGTGGGTGTCTTTTCCCAGTATGAGGACTTCAGTTTTTTTTTTTGCATTTGGCATTCATTCAGTCTGCGACCGCTACCAGTCCTGCTTGAAAATTAGAGCTGTCAAGCATAGGATTATCTGGAAAGGAGAGCAACATCTGAGTGTTGTCAGCATAAGATATTCGTGAAATCCCTGTGAATTTGATGACCTGTGCCAAAGGTTGGACAAGGAAATTGAAGATTTTGGGGTCAACGAAGAGTCCTGGGAAACAATGTGGGGCAAATTGTGCAATTGAGAGCTGTGAGCTGGTGAAATTACCTGGAAGACACACCAGAAAGGATATCAAAATGGTCTTTAAACAATCCAACTAGTCAAAGGTCTAAATGTCCTAAGTGTGACTTAATAGCGGCAGATCTTGAACATATGTTTTTCTCATGTCCTGTACTGGCCAATTTCTGGCTGAGAGTCCAAAAAGTTCTCAATCAAAAATTGGTCAGACCTATCTCTCTCAACGCATGAATGGTACTGATAGATCCATTGATTACGAATAGCTTGCAGAAAGTCTTTGTAACTATTGTTCTTGCATGTGCTAGATTAGATATTGCTAGTTCCTGGATATCATGCACTCCACCTTACGCTATGGAATGGTGATCCTTGGTCAAAGAAACATATACTATGGAACTCTCAATAGCTAAAATAAGAGGTGCACAATCATTAATGAAATTGGAAAAAATTGGGGGTACTTCTATATAAGTCTATAAAAGCTTATATTTTTTATACTTTGTATCTGCTACTTTCAACTTATCATTAACGATAGATCCCGCATTGAAAATGTATTATTTTGTTTTATTACTTAACTGTTCCTCCCTTCTTGTTTGCTGTATTCTTATTGCTGTCACTCTACTATATATAAGAACTGTATGTATGTACCTATCATGCTGTTAATAAAACTTAAAAAGAAATTGGAAGGAGTGTTTAGAGAGTAAAGTGAAAAAAAGCGCAGCATTGGGGAGGTTAAATAATCTGCTGTATACAATGGGTGAACGAGAAAAATGGGTAGGGGCAGGGGAGGAGACTGACATCAGAATGTCAGAAGGAAAAAAAAGGGTAGATTGATGGACTAGGGCTTGTGGCTCATCCAATAGAAATGATTGTAGAAGGCAGCAACAAAAACACTATTTTGGGAACTGATTTATTTCAAATGGTAAATTCCATCCACCTTAAAGTTTTGGGTTAAACCATTTACCTATACTGGTTTATCAGAATTAGAATACTCTGAAATTGTTTTTTACGAAATACCAGATAGTTGTCATGTAGGTTGTCCTAAAATATTCTTATTTATAAGAATGTTATACAAAATGAAAATGTAAGCCACTTGAAGCACTATAACTAAGTTTGAATAATAGGAGTATGTCAAAGATTTCAATTATTAGTTATTTTATGTTGGTTTTGTGGAATGGCATCATGGTAATATGGTACATTAATGTTTATTTTCCAAAGGAAAATTTAATAATCCTGGTAACATTGCCCATCTACAATATGGAAATACACTGTAGGCCATTTTAGTGACGTTCTCATCATTCTTAAAAAAATCCGTTGTGGACACTGCCGCTCTATATAAATAAAATAGGTGAATAAATAACCTTTTCACAATGAACTGGCAATGTGCAGTTCAGACTCCTGTGTGCAGGAGACTCCAGCTGTTCAGAGGGCAAGATGCCTCTAAGGCACCCTACTTACCGACTTAGTGGATAATTTCCAATTCTAATAGTGTTGATTCCTTTTTGCTTAGGTCTATGGTCCGGCATGACAGTCAGTGCTTTCATTCCAGCCTTCTTACTCACTGTGTATATTTTAAGAGCCAACTGGAGGAATATAACAGAGGAGGTAACTCATAACTGTTCATTTATTGATTAGCATGTTTCTTTATGGCTTGTAAATATGATTTTACACCTTTAAACCAGGTGGCTTAAAATGTGTGTATATTTATCAGAATAAGACTGGGTTATTATTTGTGGCATGGTTTGAATGTGAATGGTAGAGTTGAAAAAATTAGATCTAATGATTATGCTGATGGCTTTGGGACATTAATGACTGACTTTTAATGCTCTATTACTTACCAGTAATCTTCATTACTCCTGGTCCCGTTGTCCTCGTCCAATTCCTTAACAAAGTGGAGATGATCATTTCCACGACAGAAAAAAAGAGCAGAAGAATGCTGTGATGCCTAAACCCACCTCCTCCCACTGGGAGTCCATAAACTGTACCATCGCAGCATTCAGCCCAAAATACCAAGCCACCAACCGGAGAACGGACGTCCAAGAGGGTGGGAGGAACGTAATGAATGGGACGAGGACAACAGTACCAGGAGCAATGATGATTACCAGTAAGAGATAAGGCATTACCTCCTGGTCCCTCCAGTCCTGGTCCCATTCCTTAACAAAGTGGGGAACACCAAAGCAATCAACCTGGCCTTCTGGACACCCACCAACACCAGGGACACATTACTGAAAGCGGCACTCAACGGAAGCAAAAGAGACCAAAGAATAAAAAAGAAAAACAGAGGCAGGAGCACACAACCAGCCATGCCCACATCCAAGCCAACAGAGCGAAAACCCCAAAACGAGTAGGGGACAATCAGGAAACCCCCCACACAAGGAGCCCAGTCAAGGAGACGCCATCCAAGGGGCAGACAACCAACACAGTTAAAGATCGGAGGAATCTGTTAGCATCAGCTGAAAGCCATATTGTACTTGACAGCCATCTTAGTTAGCCATGTGCTTTCTCCCCCTTCCAGAGCCTTGCACATGGTCAGAAATGCATAGCTATCAGAATGCATCTGCCATTATGTTATAACTGTCAGGCTATTCTTGCTGATGTAAGGAGAAATGTTTCCTCTCCCACTTTGTTGAGCAAGCAAGTTTTGTATAGCCATATTAGTCAGTAAGCATGCTTACATGTGCAAGTACCTTCCCTTGGTTTTATTCTGACTAATGTAACCTATGCATATATAAGGCCCCTGTTCTCTGTAATCCTTAAAATGTCTCCTACAGTGGCCTAAGGGTACTGTGTGATGGAGTCTTCCTCATCTGAGGTTAATAAATATGTTTTCTTGATATTACATCTTCTGTTCCAATCTCTTCTTTGTTGAATAAAAGAACCAGGTGTATCAGTGAACCCCTTTCTTCAACACTAGGAACCACCCCACCAGCCACAGAGGAGGAGAACCCACGAAAGGACCAGGAACAGAACAGAAGAAAAGTGACAAGACCACCACTGAAGAAGACCCAGCGCAAGGAGCCAGGGCCAAGACTGGAAGAGGCCCAGAACCAAGCCCCAAGGGAACTCCCAGAAGGGCCAAAACCATCACCCCCCCCCCAAACAACCAGCAGAAGGGGGCCCAGAAGAAGCAGAAGCAACCACATGGTGCAACTAAGTCAGGAAGGCCAACAGACCAGGGATAAAAAACAGCCAAGGGCGAAGCCAACAGCACCAGGCACCACCAGGAAGCCACCCAACAAGGGAAAAACCCGGCCGAACGCCAGAGAGCAGATGAGAGCAGGTCGCGCAGGGCTGAAGGCTTAGAAACATCACCCGCTGATACCAACACAGCAGGAGCAAAGACAGAGCGCGAACCCCCAGATGAGGGTAGAAAGCGACTCACCGCCGAACCAACCCACAACGACCTCTCCTTAAAGCCGAGTGGAAGGAAAAAGAGACCAAAGAAGTCCCGCCAAAGCAAGAGACCAAGGAATGCCAGGACCAACACAGGACCAACCCCAACAGACCAGTGGAAGCCGAAAAGAATGTATGAACAAACCCAGAGGAGCAATCAGGAAGAGATGGGGCAACAACCACAAGCAAGCTCCCCCCCCCCCCCCCGGAAGCTAACAACACCGGCAACAGAGAGCACAGAGGCACAGAAATCCAAGAGGCGGCCCAGGCCACAGGGCAGGAATGGCCAGCAGCCAACAACAGCAGAGACTGTGGAAAGCAGCAGAAAGGCTGCCCCATGCAGAAAAGATCCCGGGGCACAGAGACAGGCCAACAGCCCGGGACCGAGGCACACACCCCAAAAGCAGGAGACACCAAGACAAAAACCCAGCACCATGCCCAACAAAGGCCAGGGAGGGCCCAGAAGCGTAACCACCTGAGAACGCAATCAGCAACAGAACCCAGCCCACAGAAGGGCAAGGGAAGGACTGCAGCAGACTCCACACAAGATCAGGGCACCACCAAGAGAGACAACAACAGAGAGCCAAACACAGAACCGGGAAAGACCAAACCCCAGCACCAGGAAGGAGCAAAACCCCCACCAACTAGGAGCCAACCCACCAACCAGGATGACAAAGGAGGACACCAATGAACCGCCCAAGTCAAAGCACAAGAACAGCCGCAGAAGGGCAAAAACAGGAGAGAAATACATGGAAGCCCAGAGCCCAATCCCGCAGGCGCTCCTACAAACACCAAAGAAGCCAGCAGGCCGAACTGACAGGCCAGCCAAACCAGAGGCCCCCAACACGGCATCCGCAGGTGGCCGGAAGTAGAGGCAAAGGGACAACAGACCCAACCCCAAGAAGGGGCACAGGGAAAAGCACAGGAGCCAGCCACAGCCACACCCCACAGAGAGAAGCCCATCACATCTAATGGGGTGACCCTGGGTGGGTAATAGAACTAATAATAATGGTTCTGTCGGAACAAAATACACACTGATGTAGTATTTCTTATTGCATTACTTAGAGAATCCGTCCCTGCGCGGGTACCAGGATAATGGTATCTATAACAGTATAAAAAAAGCACACTGACCAAAGAGGAAATACAGTTTTAGTCATATATTTCCATCATATCTGAATCATGTTAAATCATTAATTCTGCTGTCCAACAAAAACACATACAACATATAAACCACATAAATTTTGTGCAAAATTGTTATACTTTTAAAAACAACATACATTGATGTCAAATCAAATGGTTCTTTGACAAAGCCATCTATAATTGCAATAAACCGATAGGTACATCAATTAATTCTTGGGTCCTAGTGGGTATTTATATAGTTGATTCATGGAAAGAAGGAATGCATCGACGTTTCGACCCTGGGGGGGCGATGCGCTGGTTGTGCGCATTAAGGGCGGGTCTTCATCAGGACTGATCAATGGTGGGAAAGCCTTAAATTAACCTCGGCTCCTCTTGGAAACCTGGTCCTGTATGATTATATCAGTGTGTATTTCGTTCCGACAGAACCATTATTAATAGTTCTATTACCCACAGAGAGAAGCAGCAGAAAGACAGGGAGGGAGCCTGGCAGCTGACACATGCCAACTCACACAACGGCCCCAGCGCAACAGCCAGGGGAAAATGAGAGGCACAGGAAAAGGACAGAAGGCCAGCCCAGGACACAGGAACACCAGGCACAGGAACACCGGCCTCCAAGAGGCCAAAAGAGCCCAACCGAAATGAGGCACCAAGGCACCAGAGAAAGGGCAGCCAGGAAAGGACCCAGGCAGGGACCCAAAAGCAACCCCAAAGCAACCAAGGGCCCCTCAGCCAACATCCAGACATACCGAAGCAGAGAAGGCACCAGCGACCCACCCGCACGGGCAAATGAGCGGCCAGACACAGGGACATCAAGGCCAAAACCCAACAGAGGCAAAACCCAGGCCCGAACAACATACCGGAACACCCCAGGCACCACAAATCAAAAGACAGGTGTCCATAGAACTCAGAGGTGCACAACCCATCGAGGGGTGCAGGAGCGGCAAGAAAAAGGGAAAACCGAATACCGGCCGACCCAGGAACTGCAGAGCCAACAAAAGTAAGGACCAGAGAAACCACAGGCCCAAAACCAGCCGCAGACCAAAGTGAGAAAAGACCAAGCCCAAACGACAGGTCCCACGGGAAAAGCCACAGCCCCAGGGCTGAGGCAAGGCCAGCCGGGTCTTCAAGGCAGACAAGGAGGAGTGGGAAAGCAGCAAGGCAGCCCACACACCAGGAAAGGCTGACACTTGAACCAAAACCGGCCACCCCACCAACAGACCCACCCGCCACAGACAAGACCAGGAACAGTGAGGAGGAGACCCAGATGGAAAAGGCCGCAGGCAGACCGAACCGGCAGACAGGGTGGGGCACTACAGCCGCACAACGGATAAAGCAAGGAGCCACCCAGGCAGAAACCAAGGAAGACCCACAACACAAAACCTAGCAACCACAGGTGGAAAAGGGCCCTGCAGCCTAGAGGTAAAGGACCCCAAAAAGCGGACCAAGCCACAAAAAGAAACACAAGAGGGGAGACAGAAGCCACAACTGGAAAACCAAACCCCACCAGGAAACCAAGCGCAACACAACCCAGCACTAGGCAAGAGGCAAACACCAACACCAGCCAGAAAGCCCAATAGGGGCACCACCAGAACAGCCAAACAAGGCCAATAGTCCACCAGGACTGAGGGAGGGCACAGAAACCCCGCCTCCCCCCTGGGTAACAACGGAACCCAATAAACAGCGAGTCCGGAAACCCCAAGGGCCCAACGCAAGATTCAAGAAGTGAACCAGCCACAGGAAAAGAAAAGCACCACCACGGACAGGCGCCCCATAACATTCAACCCAGGCAACAGGCAGAAACACAAAACCCAGCAACCAGGAGGCAGGGAACCCCAAAGGAAAGGCCTCAGAACAGGAAGGCAACCGCATCAGGGCAGCCACTACTGGGTCAGGCAAGCAGCAAACCCACAACCTACCCAGAGCAGCACACTTCAGGGAAGGAAAATCGGAGCCCCCAACCAAGAGAGAGAGAAGAACCAGCAAAGACCCATACACCGACCAATGGGACACACAAAGGCCAACAGCCACAGTAATCCCAGGGAAGAAGCAAGGCGCCCCCGAGCAGGGGCCAAGCAAACAGCCCCGGAAAGAATCAAGGATTGTATTTTGAACCAGCTCAAGGACCGAGAGCGGACAGCACCAGAGAGGCACAGGCGAGCATCCAACCAGAACACCACCACGCCCAAGCCCACCAAACACTGCACAGCAGACAAGCGCAGGAACTAACAAGGTGGAAGGGCAGCAGGCCACCCAAGGGAGCCCAGGAAACAGCACGCCACTAGGACTGGAACTGAGGGCGTGCAAAACTGCCAGGGAAGCAGACACAGATGACCAGCACTGCACCCAGTACCAGAGTGGCACAGACGGACCGCAAAAAGCATCCTCAAGCAAGAAACAGCACAGAGAGTGCAGTGGCCAACGGTAAAATGACAGACTGGGGCAAAACCAAAAATGCAGAGGATGCTAAGACCTCAACGGGGAGACTGCATGCAGTGCTGGATGAAAAAAAGGGTACCGTTGCAGCATTGCCTGCAGGCTATGATGCCTTGTGGCACAATAAACCTAATGGGAAAAGAGGTGGGGGAGTGGCAATTCTCTATAAAAAAGAGTTGACAATGGGGAAATTAACAGGAGAAGATCCTGAAGGAGCGGATATACTAATAACTAAAGCTTACACCAGTAATATGAGTATGGTAGTGGTGGTAGTATACCAACCACGAGAGCTCACCCCAAGTTTATTGACTATTTAACTGAAATTGTCACTAACCTATACTCACGGTTGAAACAGCTTCTGGTGATAGGGGATTTTAACTTTCGCTGGGACCAACTACCAGAGAAATACAAGCCCAACAGTTGGATGAAATAATGGCCACATTAGGATTGCACAAGTTGGTAGATAACCCCACCCATGAGAAAGGTCATACATTAGACCTGGTCTGGTCCACTCAGTCACTGGTTAACCTAGTAGATACATCCAGTTGCAGATGGTCCGATCATTATCCCAGCAGTTTCCAAACAAGCCTTACTAGTTTTTCTTCCTCTCCTCCGCCCAGACGGAAAATGGTGCGGAGTTGGAATAATATTCAGGCCAACAGTTTGGGTGAAACTATACTAGCAGTGGCTCCCGGGGAAACCTGGTCTGATGATCCTAAAGAGAGGTGCAATTCTATTTGCAGACAAATGACTATGACCTTTAATAAATTGGCACCAGCTCGAAGAATAAAAGTGGAAAATAAGGGGAAGGGAACCCCCTGGTTCACTGAAGAACTCAGGGGGTTGAAGCGGACCCTCCATCACTATGAAAGACAGTGGCGGCATACCTATGAGCCACGGACACTTCTGGAATATAAGCTTAATCTTATCAACTATAAAAAAAGCCATCCTTAAAAGAAACGATTCAGAAAAGGGGGTGGTGATGAACAGAGTGTCTGAATTAAGCAGACCACTCTTACCCAGTCCAAAGATCAGGGCTTGATCCATCACCGTTATTTATCTCACTGCACCATCCCTGCTCAGAACCTGGCTATATGCAAATCAGTCTGTCCCTGGCCCAGTGCATCATGGGAACAGGGCAGACTAAACTACCAAGCCAATTCTTCACCAGAAAGGAGACAAGCTACCGGGGACCGGTTTCTGGCATTTCAGCCGTCTTCGGCCCGGCTTGCTTGAATCTGATGGTGCAGTGAGAAAGGGACTCATGTCTGAGTATACCCTGCCACACCTATAGTTGCCAAAAACAATTCAGAAAAGGGGGTGGTGATGAACAGAGTGTCTGAATTAAGCAGACCACTCTTACCCAGTCCAAAGATCAGGGCTTGATCCATCACCGTTATTTATCTCACTGCACCATCCCAGCTCAGAACCTGGCTATATGCAAATCAGTCTGTCCCTGGCCCAGTGCATCATGGGAACAGGGCCGACTAAACTACCAAGCCAATTCTTCACCAGAAAGGAGACAAGCTACCGGGGACCGGTTTCTGGCATTTCAGCCGTCTTCGGCCCGGCTTGCTTGAATTCTGATGGTGCAGTGAGAAAGGGACTCATGTCTGAGTATAACCTGCCACACCTATAGTGGCCAAAAACGATTCAGAAAAGGGGGTGGTGATAAACAGAGTGTCTGAATTAAGCAGACCACTCTTACCCAGTCCAAAGATCAGGGCTTGATCCATCACCGTTATTTATCTCACTGCACCATCCCAGCTCAGAACCTGGCTATATGCAAATCAGTCTGTCCCTGGCCCAGTGCATCATGGGAACAGGGCTGACTAAACTACCAAGCCAATTCTTCACCAGAAAGGAGACAAGCTACCGGGGACCGGTTTCTGGCATTTCAGCCGTCTTCGG
Organism: Lissotriton vulgaris; assembly: GCF_964263255.1. Taxonomy (NCBI): domain Eukaryota; kingdom Metazoa; phylum Chordata; class Amphibia; order Caudata; family Salamandridae; genus Lissotriton; species Lissotriton vulgaris. Next base: position 4,650,699 of record NC_141692.1, read on the forward strand.
CCCGGCTTGCTTGAATCCTGATGGGGCAGTGAGAAAGGGACTCATGTCTGAGTATACCCTGCCACACCTATAGTGGCCAAAAACGATTCAGAAAAGGGGGTGGTGATGAAGAGAGTGTCTGAATTAAGCAGACCAATCTTACCCAGTCCAAAGATCAGGGCTTGATCCATCACCGTTATTTATCTCGCTGCACCATCCCAGCTCAGAACCTGGCTATATGCAAATCAGTCTGTCCCTGGCCCAGTGCATCATGGGAACAGGGCAGACTAAACTACCAAGCCAATTCTTCACCAGAAAGGAGACAAGCTACCGGGGACCGGTTTCTGGCATTTCAGCCGTCTTCGGCCCGGCTTGCTTGAATCCTGATGGTGCAGTGTGAAAGGAACTCATGTCTGAGTATACCCTGCCACACCTATAGTGGCCAAAAACGATTCAGAAAAGGGGGTGGTGATGAACAGAGTGTCTGAATTAAGCAGACCACTCTTACCCAGTCCAAAGATCAGGGCTTGATCCATCACCATTATTTATCTCACTGCACCATCCCAGCTCAGAACCTGGCTATATGCAAATCAGTCTGTCCCTGGCCCAGTGCATCATGGGAACAGGGCAGACTAAACTACCAAGCCAATTCTTCACCAGAAAGGAGACAAGCTACCGGGGACCGGTTTCTGGCATTTCAGCCGTCTTCGGCCCGGCTTGCTTGAATCCTGATGGTGCAGTGAGAAAGGGACTCATGTCTGAGTATACCCTGCCACACCTATAGTGGCCAAAAACGATTCAGAAAAGGGGGTGGTGATGAACAGAGTGTCTGAATTAAGCAGACCACTTTTACCCAGTCCAAAGATCAGGGCTTGATCCATCACCGTTATTTATCTCACTGCACCATCCCAGCTCAGAACCTGGCTATATGCAAATCAGTCTGTCCCTTACCACGTTGCAGTCAAACACCATCACACAGAGACTGACCCCAAACCACCAGTCCAGACACCATCCACCCACGAGCGCCGAGCAAAGGAGGAAACCAGGAGCAACCGGCACCCCCAGGCTGTCACGCAGCATCCAGGAGGAAAAAGGCCGAAATACAGCCCCAGCCGGCACACAGGAATGCAAGGAGCACTCCCAAGACCGGCCGAGGTGTCCCAAGCAGCAGCAGCGCGTCTTCCAGACCGGCCCACCCACAGGAAGACCCGGCCTTCAACCCGGAACAGACCGGGAGGAGCGATGCCCCAGCCACAAAGGACTGGCCACCCAACAACGCAGCTCCCAGCAAGCCAGGAGACCGCAGAACAGGACATCGAGGACAGCCCAGCAGCCCAACGAGACATACAAGACACCAGCAGTTAAGAACCAGCAAATCCATGTCCTATTCTGTCGGAAGACAGAAAAAAAGAACAGGCTGAATGCTGGGATGGTACAGCTTATGTGCTCCCAACGGAAGGGGCTGGGTTTAGGTATCCCAGCATTCTCCTGATTTTTTTTTTCTGTCATGGAGATGGTCATCTCCACTTTGTTAAGAAATGGGACGTGTACTGGAAGGACCGGGAGGTAATCACTGATTCTCCATTTGACAGGCCATTTTTATTCTTCCATTCCCTTTACTTGGTCTTTCCCTGCCCCCTCTAGTATATTTTGTATTTGTGTAGTGTTTGTAAATTACATTACAATCGGTATACCTACTTATCATCAGGGTTTGCTCATTAGATAATAACATTTTCATAATGGATTACCTACTTAGACCAAAGTATGTACGTTTAAGCAAATACAAGAGTCTCTTTTAATAACAATAATGATTGAAACACTCAAAGTAAAGTAAATAAGAGTTGATGGCACAAATGCTATGCATCAAAAATATTTGGGACTCTTCACAAAGGTAACATACTTTTGAGTAATTCTCAAAATACATTTTCCTGTACACTATTGAGTAACTTTACTACTTTTGCTGTCCACTGATACCTTTGGCTAAAAATCTGAGTGTAATGTTACTCAAAAGTGTAGATATACATCTCTCTACTCCCTGAGAAAAGGTGTGCAGCCAAATGTAGTAATGTCATCTATTCCTGCCATACAAGACACAGTAGTAAGTCCAGCACGGCACTTGACTGGCCATTTAATACTGCAACACCCCCCCCCCCTGAAAATAATGGAAGGAGGGTCTTTAAATAAACTGCCATGAGAATAATGTCAAACGGCATTATTTTATTGCAAATATATGAAATTATATAAATAATTATAATTTTGCAGTAAAAATACAATCTGAAAGTGAAACATATTTATTATTTCATCATAAAACATTTAACAACCTTTTTTCGAACTTAAAAATGAAAGTATAATTATTTTAAAAATATATATATTCAAGTCACTTTTAATTCATTCTGTTCATCTTTAACAATTATTAATGCATAATAAACTTTTCTACATTTAAATGTGTCAAAATTTAATTATTTTTAATTTATTGGAAAGTTTAATAAACCTCTTTAATTTTCTCTATAATTTACTATAGGGAGATCTGAACCCAGACTGTTATGTCAACCTGTGGTGAACTTTTGGGAAATTAAAAAAAATATTTTACCCAAGCAAAATTAAATATCACAAAGATTTTAGGTTAAATATTAATGGAAATTAATTTTGTATAATCATTTTAAATAGAGAACAAAATATAAAATGATATTGCTAATACAATCATTCTGGAAGTGAACTGCTGATGCTGATAGAACCCTTGGCGATTTTGAGGCCATTCGGATTCCTTGCCACTTGTGCTTTTGCCCACCCGCCTCCCGCCGCCAGGCTCCAATTTCACCTCGGAGTCGGGCCGCCGAGCGGAGCGCGGTGCGGGGTGAAAAACTACAGTTCCCAGCAGCCTCTGCGGCGCTAGCCGCGTCATTCGCGCGCCAGGAGGCGCTTAAGTCTGCAGTCACCCCCGTCTCACGGGAGGCCGGGCGAAGCCCGGGCAAAGGGCGGGCCGTCTGAGGCCGTCCGAGGTTGGACAAGGTTGGGTTGGGCCAGGGACCCTGCCCTACATTTCCTTTGCACACTACTGGATACAGTCTTTCCTGGTCTACTCTACATCAGGTAAACAAACTTCTTGTTGATTCTTGTGAGTAAACATCTTGCACCGAGTTTATTAACCATCTCTATAATGCCCGGAAAAAAGCTAACCCCAGTTAATAACACCATGGAGAACTATCTTGTTCAAGTCGTGGCAAAAATAAATAGCCACAGGAGGTCCTCACTGGGACTAGATTCATCAGACCAATCTCCACTGGCAGACAAAGAGACAGAGGACTATTTTGCATTACTAAATAGCAGCATCTCTGGTGTGGCACATGACTCTCTCCAGGATACAATTACCATCCAGCCTAGTGGCATAGTTGCTAGTACTGAAGACAATAGCGACAGCGAAGTTGTGGCTGTGATATCTACAAATAATGAGTCCACTGTCCCTACCGCTGCCCCTATTCCAGCCCCAAGGGTTACCGGGGGCAAAAGAAAGGCCATACAAAAACGGGGGGGTTTAAGGTCTGCTAAAAACAAAGTTGCAATGCCACCAAGGAAATCACTAGAAGAAGAGGAGGATGATTTGACTGGGGAAACTTACGTGACCCTTTCCAACGCTCAATTCAATAAACTTTGGAGCTTGATGGACACAAAAATCAAAGGCATAGTCAAACCTTTGATAAGTAAAATAGACAAACTAACTGCTGAGGTCAGCAAACTAGAAGGTTTACTTGAAAAAACCCTGGGGGAGGTAGGTAACCTCCCTGAAGTCATCGTGTCCAGTGTCCAGCCAATGGTGAGCGAAATACAATCTTACAAAACCAATGGATCTACTCCTGCTGCTGTGCTAAACCCCCCAATAGCACCACTGATCAACCCACCTGGTGCTACCTCTGGTGCTGCACCCACTGCTCCTCCTAAATACTTCAAAAGGGTCTTTCGAGCTTGTAGTGGAAGCCTCGCCACTAGTTCTTGTACTTGCAAATGTACCCCCACTAGCATCTGGCGAGGTTGAACCAATGTCATCACTACTAAATAAATCTCTATCATGGCTCACTAATAATAGGGCCATCTCTCCTTGGGGCAAGCAACAATTATCCGAAGAACTTGTAAATGCCAGAAGGGTAGAGTGGATTGGGAATAGGGAAAAAAATTCGAGGGGGATTGTGTTGTGCTCAACTTTTCCGACCCTGAAGTTTTGCCAAATATCTTGCCTAATATCTTCCCTCCACAGCGAAGATCCACTTTTATTGTTCCATTGACTTTGGACTTTTTCTATCCTTGGAAAGGCAGAGGCCCGAATTCAAGTACCTTAAGAACAAAATGGAATGTTGTGTCCAAAAGGGGCAGTAAGAATTTTGGTTTCACTGAGTGGGGTCTAGGTTTGGAAAACAGATTTTCTGCCCTCTCAAACTTAGATGCATGTGACTGACAACCATTTAACCCCATACCTCTGTTGCAAATTCCTTTCGTTGCATGTACAACTGGGGAGTCCAGACATTTAATAGGTGCTCAAAACGAGTCACACAATCCTGATGCCATAGCAGGACCAATTACTGTAAACATAAATGATAATGGAACTGCCGATGCGATGTTGAATGGGTCTGTTCCCAGTTCTAAACCAACTATGTTAAATGTCACCGGGAATCTATTGTCTTGGAATGTTGCTGGGCTATGCTCCAAGTTGGATTGCGGAGATTGGTTTGGGTTTGCCAGCCAATACGACGTTTGCATTTTCCAAGAGACATGGGCCTGTGATTCTGTTTTTGCTCTGGTGTACTTGAATTTCTATGTTCCGGCCACTAAGGGCCCTAAAGGGCGTCCGATGGGGGGACTCACCATATGGGTCCGTCAGTCCCTAAAGGTCGTAGTGAAAAACGTGGAGCTCCATCAAAAAGACTTTCAGCTCATCAGACTTACGAGTGTTTCTTCCATCTCTATAGACATTTATAATATATATACCAGAGGTGGGAGTGCAGGAAAATCAGAGGTCCTCTTGACCCTGTATATTCTTCTAGATACTCAGTCTTCTGGGAATAATATAATAATAGGTGGCGACCTAAACCGCACGTTTGAACCTCTAGATACTGGCGAGGCTTTCTTGGGTGCGGAGGAGGACAAGCATTGGGATATTCCCGCACTTGATACAACCCCAATAACTCGCTGGACTGAGGATATTTTAGGTTTAAATGCAATGTGCCTTGAACAAGGGTTAAGAGCTCTGAACGGCCGGACAAAGTCAGATAGAGTACCAGCTATGACTTTCAACAATGGGAGAAACAAAAGCCGCATTGATTATGTCATTTGTAGCATGTCTCTTTGGCCATCTGTTATTGATATGGTTGTTTTGGAAAGGCTTGAGAGCGATCATAACCCTTTATGTGTTCTCCACAAATGGTGGCTGTCTGATGATATTGTTCCTAGTCTCTGTGTCGAATCCTTACCCCCGTTGATTGTACCAACTAATGACATGCGCCGGTTGAGGTGGACAAGCGTTAGGACAGATCAGCTGGTTTTAGAAAAAATAGGAGTGGCAACTGATAAGGCTATTATGGCCCTTGAGGGAGTGGCTGGGTATCACTCGAGCGAAAATAATACTACTAAGGTTCATGATGATCTCTTTAATGAAATCAAATGTCACTTCTTAAAACCGGTAAACAGAAAGAGGGTCTGTGCTTATAGAGCTGCTAAATGGTATAATCATGACTGTAAGGTGGCACGAACCTCTTTGGGAGATGCAATCAAGAATAAAAACTTGGAGGTCATTAGATCAGCCAGGAAACAATACAAAAATTGCATAGCCAAAGCAAAAAAAGATTGGGACGAAGCCCATTGGAATAAGTTGAAATGTGCAAGTGAACAAAATCACTCTAGACTATTTCGGCACATAGTCAAATGGGGTCATGATAGGATTGAAGAGGCAAGTACTAACAACGTCCCCCAGGACGCCTGGGTTAAATTCTTTAGCGAACAGTATGCTTCCAGGGATCAGACTGTAATTAGTAGGTGCCTGACCCCTTCATTGGCAGAAGACGACATTTTCACGCAGAGCAAAATACTGACTGCCCTTAAAACTGTTCAAAGTGGCCGTGCTCCTGGCATTGACGGGGTTCCAGCAGACGTTTTTTTAAATGACACTAGAAGGTGGTGCAAATATATTTACCTGCTAATAAACAATATTGCCAGAGGTGCAGATATCCCGGTAACTTGGAGGGGTGCTGTAATCATCCCGGTATATAAAAAGGGAGATCGCGCCCAGCCTTGTAACTACCGCCCTATCAGTTTGATAGATACTATTCAAAAAATTGTGGGGCGAGTGATCGTCAACAGGTTGCTCGATTGGGCGGAGGACAACAACATTCTATCTCCCTTTCAGGCTGGATTTCGCAGGGCAACCAGCACTGTGGACCAAGTCTTTCGTTTTCAACTGATCCAGTGGAGGACCGTGGTGCTAGGCGGAGGCAGCCTATACGTGGCATTTGTTGATCTGCGGGCTGCCTTCGACCTGGTACCAAGGGCAAAACTGTGGGAAGTGCTTGCGGCTCTAGGGGTCCCAGGGGACTTGTTGACTTTGATCATGCGATTGCACGAAGGCAACTATGCCAAAATCCGTTGGGGTGGATACGGTAATGACACAGCCGAATTTCCTGTTGAGCGCGGGGTTCGGCAAGGATGCTCAATGGCCCCAACTCTGTTCACCCTTTTTATTAATGATATCGTCCCTCGCATGCAATCTCAGGTAGTGGATGCTCCCTTCCTTGCAGGTGTAAAAGTTCCCATTTTAATGTTCGCCGATGATACGTTGATTTTATCTAAAACCCCAAGTGGTCTGCAAAAAGCATTGGCAATATTTGACGAGTTCTGTGTAGATCACTGACTAGAGGTGAATGCTTCCAAAACAAAACTCATGGTTTTTAATCCACATAGAAATTTTAAACCAAAAATTTCCATGAGTGGACGCATTCTTGAGGTTGTAAAATCATTTACTTACCTGGGGATCCTTATTTCAAATGACAGTAGGTGGCACCAACATCTCAATATTGCTACATTAAGGCACAAGCAATTAGCTGGCACCATTATAAAGGAACACAGGAAATCGCTGACTAAACCCATCAAACCACCATTGATAATATACGAGGCAAAAGCAATTGGGTCAGCTTTGTATGGTGCTGAGCTATGGGGGCACGAAAATCTGCAGGAACTCCAAATATCAGAGAATACATTTTTCAGGATACTGACAGGTACCCCTCAGAGTAGTCCGCTATTGCCCCTGCGATATGAGCTTGGCAGGAGAGAAATTTCGGAAATGGCCAAACTACGCCCGATTCTATACTGGCGTAGGCTCTGGACCACGCCGGAGCTCTCCCACTACGCGGATGATTTCATTGACGTCATTAAAGCTGACCGCTTTAATAAAATCAGATGGTTCAAAACATTAAAGATTGCACTGTTCGAATTAGGACTAAATGCTTTATGGACCGATCCAGCTGGGGCACCATTTCCCACCAAGTCTATTTTAAAAAACATTTTTTGGGAACATGTTGCTAAAAGGAGTTTGCTCAGTACCAACAGTGGGTCCATGACCACCAGTTTCCTCGAAGTTAAAATGTACCCTATTTATGAAATGTATTGGGACTACATATTGAACCCCATGGACAGGAAACTGCTTTTCCAATTGAGGGTTGGTTCCCTCCCTCTCCGTAATTTAACATCTAAGTGGAAATCAGGAGGTGTAGCTATTTGTCCTGTCTGTGGGGAAGGAAACGAAACCCTTGGCCACTTTTTGTTTTCTTGCCCAGTATATTCTGCCCCAAGGCGAGCCTGGCTGGCACCTATGTGCAGGAACTTAGGCACAAAAAGTAGCATGGTAGCGCTGCGTATTGTAAGATCTACTTCTGTAACTTGGATCATAATTGCCACCGCAAAGTACTTGGGGTGGGCGTGGATAATAAGGCAGAGATTGCTAGTAGGATAACTACTCTCTGCCCAGTTGTTCAGAGACTGCTAGACTACTGTCTATTCTCTGTAACTGTATATTTAGTTGCTCAGAGACTGCTAGACTATTGTCTATTCTCTGTAATGGTTTATTTAATGTATCATTCGGTATTGAATTTCAATGATTCTTAGCACAATGTTACTGTAGTCATTTTTTCTTGTATTTTTTAAATAGTAATGAACTTTGCACCTGTGTGTATGATGAGTAATAGCTTTTTAAAATGTGATATGTGCTTATGTCTAAATGATCTTTGTAATTTAATTGACTTTTTATTATATGTTTGTATGTCTGCTTTTATGAGTAATACTCGATAAAGCACTTTTGAATTGAGTAAATCTTTAATGAATTTGAATATATATTAACTTAAATACAAATTATTTTCTTAAATGTCCACATTTCCTGAAAGCAGTGCACCCCTTTTAATGTCTGAAAGCTGATAAATACCATGTTTAGTAGTACACTCTCCCTTCCAACTAAACAGGACAGTTAGATCTAGTGCAAAGTGCTGGACACATTAGGATGTGTAGATATTGAAAATATAAGGTTGTAGTAGGTATCCATAAATGTCAGGGCTGATACCTGTAACCAAATCACACATACAGTAACTCAGCATTTCACTTTTAGTTGCCTTCTAAATTATTGAAATACACACCTGTTCACATTGCCAAACCCAGAGAAAACAATATGTCAGGTACTCCTATAATAAGAATAGCCAGAGGAACAAAGATGAGGGCCAAGACTTAGCAAGGATATGCTTCTACACAACGAAGAAGACTTGAGGGAATTGCCATGTTCAGTGCAACTGTTTGTCAGAATTTTAGTAACAAAAATTGTCTACTATAAGGATTGCTACCCAAATGTTGCTACAAAAGCATCGTACTGTTGGGTGTCGATTTTGTTAACTCCAATATAGTGAAATGTTTGCAAATGACATTTAAGGCACTATATTTTAGTCAGACAATATTTGTGCAACGCAATTCATTGGTGCCATTCAATTCAGAGCATTTTATGAGCCACCCAGGACAAATGAAACATGGCTTGCAGCACTAGATTCCATATATTGAATAGAATTAGAAATTGCTAGTTTTTTTTATACTTTCCATATAGTTGGACTAAACAGACTACTTTCCCTAGAAAAAGTCATCTATTTTGCCCTGATCACCTCCATTTTTTGACTTATATTGGTGATTTCTGTCTCTGATTGTGCCTTTCTCTTGCCAATGCAAATGGACTTTCAAGTTGTTTCCACTTAGCTGATGAGAACTACCAGGGTGTAGATTAGCTACCCATCACCTTTTGTGTGGGGGGACCGTGTGAGAAAGTCTTTCTTTTTACCCTGACCACTCCCATTTGTTGACTGATACCGGAGGTCAGTGTCAACACAGTCACCAAGGAGCAAGTGGAGGACAACCATCTGCTGTATCTAAGTCAGTCAGTTTACAGAGCCAATTTCAGCACTGAAACAGCCTTATTAGAAGTTGCTGAAACTATAAAAGCCACACTGGACAGAGGAGGCAATGCAGTTTTGGTGTTTTTGGACCTTTCTGAGGCATTCAATACCATGCCTCACAACAGCCTACTGCATAGACTGGGGAGGGGCGTTATTCGAGGAAAGGTATTGAGATGGTTCACATCCTTCTTAAACACCATCTACAAACCATTTGGTCCCCTCCTTTTGCCACCGCCATCCTTCCCATGAATGTTGGGGTTCCTCAGGGCTCAAATTTGAGCCCAACTTTGTTCAATTTGTATATGTCCCCTCCTTGCCAAAAAGTACAGTGCCAAAATGGTATCATATGCGGAAGACACTCAATTGCTGTTCATTTGCAAGAATGTTCAATGGCAATGCGATAAACACTTGTCTCTCAGAGGTTTTCTCTTGGCTTAGACAAAACCAACTGAAGTGCAACTCTGAAAAGTCAGAGATTATCTTCTTTGGCTCAAGCCCTTGTGAAGCATGGCACAATTGGTGGCTGCAGGACATTTCTCTCCCTTCATCACTAGTTACTACTGTGACAAATCTTGGGGTCAAATTGGACGCTGCCCTCTCGATGAAGGCTCAGAATAAATCGGTGGCCGGGAACTGTTTTGGGGAATTGAGAATGCTGAGACATTTTCTCCACCTGCTCCCAGTCTCTCACAGAAAAATGGTAGTCCAGGCCTTGGTGGTCTCGAGACTGGCCTACGTAAACTCCCTGTACCTGGGCCTCCCGGATTACTTACTTACTTAGCCGTCTGCAGATGGTCCAGAATATGGCGGCCAGGGTCATCTTTTTGGCAGGACCTAGGACACACACGACCCATCTTCTGTCTTCCTTATGCTGGCTTCAGGTTCGGAAATTAATCAATTTTAATGCATTGGTTCTGTTCTTTAAACCCTTTTTACAAGATAGGGGCCCCTTACCTCAGGGAACAATGTCAACACTATTCACCTCAATGTACTTTGAGGTCATCTGCTCAGCTTCTGACCTCTACTCCTAAGGTCTTGGGCAGGGGGAAGATCCTTTCAAGCGGTGGCTTCTCATTTGTGGAACAGCTTGCCTCTCTTTCTTAGGCAGGTACAGGTCCTCCTCACCTTCAGGAGGAAATTAAAGACTTGCCTTTCCAGCTTTTGGTTCCAGCCAGCTTTCTGCTTTGGGTGTTTCTCTGTTAGCAGTAATGTGTTTTTTCTATTTGTGCCAGGACAGCGCCTGGGTGTAGCCTTTCGCTTTATAAATACCAAATAACATAACATAACAGTGACTCTGCTGTGCCCTAGGGTCTGCTAACCAGACACATAGCCAAAATGATATAGTAATTTGGTGTAATTACAGCTGGTACTGACAATCTGCCTGTAAGTCCTTCAAATATGGTAGGGCACGTAGGCTTAGAGACCCAGTAGATTTAATGCACTGCTGTGGTGCCTGCAGACACTTTAAAAGCCATATCTACATGACTATGTCCAAACTCGACTGTGTAAATAAATGTACTACCATAGTCTTAAACTACCTTATTGTCACATGTAATTCACCCCTAAGATTTGCCCTTGGTGCCCTAAGGGAACTGTTGACATGTTAAATGAAGCAGGGAAATTATAAAACATGTTTTATATGCCTCGGTGAGGGAAAACCTGCCAATTTATTTTCACCATTGTAGTTCATTAAATCTATGGGCTAACATGGGAGGGCTTTATTTTAAATAAATAAAGTCTATCTTAAGATAGCAGTGAGCTGAACCAGTACTTCGAAGTATAAACATAATAGTTGCCTTAAATCCAGCAACTTATCAAGGTTGGATTTATTATAACTATTGCAGGAAAGAAGTTATAGAACTGCTTTGCAAAAGGTACCAAAATCAGCTCTGTAGCAGCCTCTTCTTTCTGATAGGCCAGATTTGACAGGCTAATTCAAGCTTCCTTAATGAGGTGTGAGGTGTTTTGAACTGAGACAAAGGAGACCTCTGATGGGAGGAGATCTTCTGCCTGTTTATGCCTGGACAGGAAGGGGCCTCAGTAGCCAAACTGTTCTTCAAATGAGAAAACTGTGAAACCAGGAACCAGGCCCACCCCCACTTCCTGCACCCCCAGTCAGATGGAAGCCCATGTAATAGAATTTGGATAGGGGCTGGAAGGGGAGTGTAGGGGAAAGTTAGTAAAACCAGTGGGTGTGTTTAGCCAAACCTGAAGTTCCAGGCAAAATCTACTTAATGTTGTGTTTTCCTTTCTGGGAATAGAAAATGTCACAATTCCGGGGATGTGGTCATTATAGAGGGTGGCACCTTAAACCCTATTGGTCAAGGTTACCCCCTTTCTTGCCTGCCCAGAAACCAGGGTAAATATGGGAGAGCTGCCAGCAACTGAAATATTTGCTTGAAAAGAAGAAAAAGGACTACACTGCTGTAAACATGGCCTGCACCAAGAAGGACTACACCCTTAAGGACTGCATCTGCTGCCCACACTGGGCTACACAAAAGAGGACGTTGCCTTGTGTTAAAAGTTTGAGGAGTGTCCTAAGTATGCCCAGACGTGGGTTCCTTATTCACTTTGCCACTGGATTCAAGCTAGCCTGGCTAATGAGGGGTGTTACCCAAAACTGGTCCTAAGATGCTTGTTTTTGGTTTAGATAAGACCTGGGTCGCCAGTTCAGGCTGGACTGTTTCCATGAGGAACAGGGTCAAGACTGATTTGCATAAGCTGGGTCTGAATTTGGGTCACAAAGTGAGCTAAAGAACAATGGTGTATTGAACCCAAATTTGTGACTGAGGTTGAGTGTCTTAAAAATGTAAGCGCTCCGTCCATCATCTTGTGTTTTCTATGTTCGCCCTAAGTTGGCAGGGTATGCCCAGACGTGGGTCCCTTGCTCACTTTGCCACTGGATTCAAGCTAGCCTGGCTGATGTGGGGTGTTAACCCGAAACCAGTCACAGGATGCTTGTTTCCGGTCCAGGGAAGACCTGGCTTGGCAGTTCACACTGGACTGTTCCTATGAGGAACAGGGTAAAGACTGATTTTCATGTGGCTGGGTCTGAACTGGGGTCGTGAAGTGAGCTAAAGAACGATGGTGGATTCAGCGCAGATCTGTGACTGGGGGTGAGTGGCTGAAATTTTTCAGTGCTCTGTCCATCATCTTCTTGTGTTCGCACGTCTGCACGTAATGAAGGCACACTTGCATTTTGGTGCAAGGGTGCTGCGTTGGCGCTAGGCAGCTTCAAGTGCACCTCGGCAGGGAGAGACCTGGGGAGAGTTATATCTTAGCAGAGTTGTTGCTATCCAGATCTCTGTCATTCATACAACAGAGTACAGCAATTTGCACTATTGCACAGTGTTGAGCGAATTCTAACAAAATCTGCTCAATAGTAGGTATGAGAGCCCCAAGAGACCAGAGGTGTGAATTTTAACAATATAGCACCTACTTTGTTAAGAAGGTCTACTAAAGGAGTGTGCAGATACCCTAGCAGTGAAAGTGTTACAGTGAAAAGTGATTTGATAGAGTTCAGACTCAGTTGTAAGTTTGGTCCAAGTGGGACCAATCCTGCAAGAATGCTGTGTTATGAACAGGTGCAGGAAAAAGTGCTAAATACAAGACCTACTTAAAGCTTAATCAGTGTAAGTTATTGACCTTCATTAAAGCAGACCATTAATTGTGCCCTGTATTTCGAGTTACCAAGTGACACCACAATTAACTATTCATCAGAAACACTTGATAAGTGGTATTCAATGTAGAGATCTCATTTGCCTTAAGCATGCTAAGACTATGGGTAGAATTCTTCAGACACACATGCAGAATTTAGCTCATTAAGTCTAATGTCCGCATGCTATTACACAACAACTCACAATTCCTGTTATTCAATCAATCAACTTGATGTAGTGTATAAACCATAAAAGAACAACAATCATTAATTCAAAACCAATAAAAAAATATACATAAAACATCTAAAATTACATAATTTTAAAATACGTAAATCGACAATATGTAGCAGACATATCTTCCTTGGTCCAAGCTAAAACCATTACTTTATATATCTAATTCATTATACATATAATAAGATTTTCAGGGAAATAAAATATTTCCTGTTATTCCCCTGCTCCCTGAATTGGCGATATCCCCAGTAACAGAAAATACGGAGTGAGGAAATAACTGCAATAATTACTAGTCATAATCTTCTAAGAGAAATTGGCTTCAGAGTATTTGTAAAGCTTGTGAAATGATCATCAAACTGTCCACCCTGGCTTGAGGATCAGTGAGTGAGTTTACCAATCACGAAACACCGAAAGGAAGCTCAGGCTGATGACTGGAGCGTCTTCCTTCATCCTTGGTCCATCTGGACTTGGGGATGCAGAGATGCTCTATGTCACAGACCAAAGCATAGAATACTATGCTTGTAAGCACTTAGGATGCACAATGCCGAGGCACTTATGAGGCGTTAATGAGCGAGTGTGGGTGTGAAGGAGACGAGTCATTACGTCATACAAAATGGCGTCATGAAGATGTCCATTTAGGAGCAGAGGAATGATGCCTCAGACTGATCTTTCTGTTCCTAGGCGCAAGAGCGAGCAGGACTGAAGAAGAACACCTCATCAGGACCGGTGCCGTCATGCACGGATTCCATCTCCTGTAAGTGCCACTTTATTGATTTTCTAGAAAGGGAACATGAAACTTGATGCTTCTCATGTCTGACAGGCGTCTTCCACAGGCATCATATTTGATGATCAGGTGAAGTTTCCAGGTTTATTTTCAGTTCTAGACTAAATGTTTCTCTCATTGATGAAAGTGCTACATTTGACATAAATATCACTGAGTCAATTGGTAAAAAATAATTCTGAAATGAATCTGAGTGTAATTACACCAACCTCATGCATGCACTGGGATTTACAGTGAGATACATATTCAACATCTAGAACAGAACTGGGGTGCGGTATCTGGTATTATTGTTTTAGTTGCAGAGGGATACAGAAGCTGTGCTTCACCTCTTTACCCAGTTACATTACCCCGGAAAAAGATCTGCCGTCCTCTTTCAACTCAGTGTTTTTATCTGCCTGAATTGGAACACATATACAAAAGCTAAATACTTAATGACATGCTATATATAAGCTATTCAAGGTTGCTTTCCTTCACATTTGACGAAACTAGGTACCATCTTTTGGATTTTCTCAACTACTGAAGGTAGTTTTTCTCAGTGTAGCTGGTACGGATAGGGAAAATGCATTTTGTGTAAATACTGATTGCAAAACAGTACATGTGTTAAATATGTTGCAGATCCAGAGAATAGTGTAAATAGAAGGTGGATACTATAGCCTTATAGCCCGCCGTAGAGGGCTATACGGCTATTAAAGGCCCGCTTGAGGGACTTTAATAGCCAGTATATCCCAGCTACGAAGGGCTGTAAGGCTATTAGAACATTCTGCCACTAGAGGGCAGAATGTTCTAACAAAAAAAACAAAGCCTTAAGGGAGCGCGAGGGGATTGGAATCCCCTCAGGCTCCTTGAGCCTTTGTTCACAGCCAGTCTGTGAATAAAGAAACATTGGAATGTTGGAGCTCCAGGCTTATACCAGCCATTATAAGCCCGGAGTACGCCATTGTTTTCAATGGAGCTCCCAACATTCCAATGTTCTAATAAGGGATTGAATTATATATAATGAGGCTTCTTTTTTCTTCCCCTTCGCTTTGTTATCTGGCTGTCAGTAATAGCGATTTTAGATGAATGAGAGTGAAGGGGCAGAGAAATTGATAATCAAGTTTCATGCTTAGGGTTTTTTTTTTATTCCCTTTTTTCTTCTTTTTGGCCAAGGATGTATACCTATCAAGGGATAAAGTAGGAAGGTCCAGGTGGTGTGGGTGTCTTTCAGATGTCATCATTTAGGGATGGGACCTGAATGCTCATATAGTTGTGGGAGTCCGTGATGTTAGAGGGCGTTAGACCTGGCACAATTGGCGTGGGTCTCTCTTCCGTTTTTTGCTGTTGTCTCCTCTGTTTTTGCTGGTGTTAGATGCTCTAGTTGCTGTGCCACTGCCATTCAGTGCCACGACGCAAATGATCCCTATTGAAAATTGACTGTATGAATTTGTTTAATCCTAATTGACCCAAGGAACATCATAGGAAAGACGAATTTAGTATGCATGAGCTCCGAATTTTAAAGTGCATCTTTTTGTGAAGATTCTTTTGTATTCTGTGTTTGAAAATATCACTTTTAGAAAGTAGGTATTTTCTTGCCTAAGCCTTCCAGTGGGCTCTGCTGTTATGTGCATTGGCTGTCTGATTTCGGAGGGACAGGGTAGACTGAGCCCGACCTGGATTGAATAGAGAGCTCTGCAGTTGGAGTATGGGTAGCGGTGACCCTTTGATTTGAGCAGGGCTGTGCCTGGCAAGGTGAATGATGGCTCCACCTCCCACTGTGTGTCTGATGGCAGACCCCCTCTTCCTGAAAGGCAGGATGCAGCCTTGTAAACAAAGTGCTCCAGGACAACACCAAACTGGTTCTGGCTGGGTTCAGTGATTTGTGACTTTTTGAGAACAAAGTCTTTTGGGGTATAAAGACCTGTGCTAAAACCCCTAGACTGTGTGTTACTTCTGGATGTCAAGACAAACCTCTGTCCATGTAACTAAAGTGAAAGGACTTTGAAACTTTCATCCGTCTTGCTGAAGCAACTACCCAAGGGCCTGATTTGAGCTTGCCTCCTGCTGAGGTTTCAGGGACATTGGACTTCACCCATCAGCTATTTTGAGGGGTGTTATACATGCAGGTGAGGTCTCTGTTGAGAATTCCAGAGCCTCTGGCTTAACTGCAGGGAATGCATGCTGAAGGTCATCCTTATCGCTATTGTGGGCCGCCGCAGCTGAGGAGCTGTTGCAGCTGAGTGCCTGCATTTTCTGTACTACGAAAATTATCGCTATCACTATTGTGGGCCGCCGCAGCTGAGGAGCTATTGCCACTGAGAGACTGCATTTGCCTGTGTTAACAAAGTAATCGCTACTGTGGACCACCGGAGCTGAGGAAGCTGTTGCCACTGAGAGCTCACATTTGCCTGTATTACCAAGGTCTTCGTTATCGCTATTGTGGCCGCCGCAACTGAGCAGCAGTTGCCAGTGAGAGCCCGCATTTGCCCTCCTACGAGAATTATTGCTATTGCTATTGTGGGCCACCGCAGCTGAGGATCTGTTGCCGCTGAGTGCCCGCATTTGCCATCCTATGAGAATCATCGCTATCGCTATTTTGGGCCGCTGCAGCTGAGGAGTTGTGCCGCTGAGTGCCCGCACTAGTCACCACTTCGAGGATCTTGTTAACCCCTGCGAGTGCCGCGGGGTGCCCGTCTTTATTCCCCGTCTCAGTATTATTGTGAGTGCTACAGCCAGGAGCAGTGGCCGCTGCATGTCCTCCTGTCATCACTGCGGCTTCCTTGTGAGGCTGTGTGCCGTGCCCCTTTAAATCTCAGGTACATTGTGCATCACCGGGTCGCGTAGACCCCGGCTTCGAACTAAGTTCATTCCACATGCTTTTTGAGTGCCTTTATTACTTTTGAAGTGAATCTGTAATTACGTGCATTGTGGCTCCTTGAGCGCTTTTAAGCGTTGTGTTCAGACTATATAAAGATAACTATTTTTCTATAACTACTTGTAGTGTCCGTTTGTAGTGTCCTTCCAGCGTTATTGTGCATGGTCATAAATGCTTCACACACTGCCTCTGAGATAGGCCTGTCTGCTCGTGCTACGGTACCACAGGGTTTAGCAGGGGTTATCAAAGGGTATAGCCCCCTTACTCTTACTTAGCAAGAAGGATCCCTATTGGATCTCGGCGCCAGCTGATGCCAACTAGAGATCTCGATTTCTAACAGAGGGTTAGGGCTGGGTAGACTACCCATATAAACACAGAAACAGCAGAAATATGCCTTTAAGGGGAAAGGTCGGTATCCTCTAGTTTTTATGTGTCCTGAGCAGTTAGTTTAATTGTGGGTAAAGCACAACTGGCAGGTGAAACTTAAGGTCAGCGATGAGTAAATTGAAAAATGTTGCTAATAATATATGCGATTTGAATGACAGGAACACAAGTTGTAGAATTGCTTTGGAGATGCGAATGTTAAATGGTGATATTATTTGTCTCCAATAGACGCATATTGAAGGATCATAATTTCAGTTGTTGGATACACTTCAGTTTAAGTTAATTGGGGGCAATGCAAGGGGCACGTACTTGCGGAGTTACTATATTAGCTAACAACACATGCTTTCAATTTGTACAAGTACAAGTGGATAAACACAGGCGGGGTGTTATAGCTGAATTCCAATCTTTTAGGAAAATAATTACCCAACTCATCATCTCCTTCACCAAGGAAGCCGACATCACCAGGCACAACCTCCAAGAAGGGATGAAAGCCATGGCAACTTGAAGACAGAACAGCTGGCTGAAACTCAACTCAGAGATAAAAGAAGTCCTCATCGTCGGCCCCACCCCTTCTGCATGGTATGACAGTTTGTGGCCCTCTGCCCTCGGAAACCAACCTACCCAGACAAACCATGCACGTAAACTCTGCATCATACTGGACTCATCGCTCACTATGAATTGACAGATTAATGCCATCTTCGCTGCATGCTTCAGCACCCTCTGCATACTATGTAAAACATTCAAATGGATACCTCCAACTCCAGGAAACAGCCACTCACACCCTCATCACCAGTAGGCTACACTACAGCAACGTCCTCTATACCAGGATTCAACAAAAAACTCCACAAACTCCAGACCATCCAGAACGCCGCAGCCAGACAAATCCTCGATATTCCATGGCACAACCACATAACCAACACCTCCTTGACCGTCACTGGCTCCCTGTTAAAAGAAGAATAACTTTCAAGATGCTCACACACACCTACAAGGCCCTCCATAACATTTTACCTCAATACCACAACAACTGCCTCTCCTTCAACATCCCAAGAGAAACCTATGCTCAGCCGACCTCTGCCTAGCCATGTCCCACGCTTCTACAGGAACAGAGTGGGGGAAAGGTCCTTCTCATACCTCACATCCAAGACCTGAAACGATCTCCCCTTCACCTCCGTCGAAGCCTGACACTGCACCAATTCAGGAAAGACCTCAAGACCTGGCTCTTTAAATACCCTCAACGGAGCTGCACACCCCGTGCCCTGAGACAGGTAAGTAGTGCCCTTTACAAATCCCTGATTGATTGATTTATAGATATTGTCAGACCTAGATGCAATAGTAAAGGAGAATCTCAATCAATTTGTTGAGAAGTTAATGAGAGATCTGAGCAGATTAAATAATCAGCATTATTCCTTAGTAGGTAGGTGCAACATAATAAAAATATATTTTTCCCCAAAATTCAATTTATTTTCCAGGCCAATGTGGTGGAATTCGAGAATCTGTGAGTTAAGAAACTGGAGCATTTAATCTCTCAACTTCTTTGGACTTATACTAAACCCGAAGAGCTTCTAAATATCTTATTCTGCCAAGGGATAGAGGGAGTGGGCCCTTCCAAACCTTATATTATGTTATTGTGCCACCATGCTTCAAAATAGCTTGGTCCTTTTACAAGAAAGGCCACTGGATCTGGTAGGGGAATATATTCCCACCCCCTTTGAAATAGTAATTGGTAATGCTACTTGGGGATGTCTTTTGAGGCAGCTCAAGATCAGTTATTATTAAAGAGTTTGCTTTAAAACTCTTAAGGGTAGTCTTAAAGTTTGGTTGGCAGTATGTGTGATGATGGGGATTGGAAGATTGAATTATTACACTCCTATATGGAATAATGGGAATTTACCAGAAATTTTTTGTAATCAATATATTTCTCATTGGAATATTGCTGGGTAAAATAGGTTGGGACATTTTTTTCCATTTACAAGGATTGCTTCATTTGAAGGACTTATTTTAATATTGGTCAGAGGAATTTTTTTAGTTGTCTCCAAATACGAGATTTTCTGATACATAAGGAGGGATGTTTCAGCTGGGCTTCAAAGAGTTGACTTCTTGGATTTATTAATCAGTGGACAAACAATGACGTATTTGGCTTATCCACAGCTTTCTGAATGAAACATGACATTGATAAATAGAGGTGGCAGGAGAAACTGATGGTACCAGAGTCTCCTGAAAGCTCTTTCATTGGCAAGATTAACATTATTGTTCTCAAAGCTCCAAGGCCTATCTTATAAAATGTGTTTTAATCTATACTATACACCCGGTAGATCAATAAAATAGGGAGATGGGAATGGATTGCGAAGCCCTAGATATCAGCAGCACAATGAAGATATTGTATACACATTTGCCTCTTGTGGAGTACTACCGGTTTGTGAAAGAGGAGACTGCTAGATTTTTTCATGGTAAGCTGAGAATAAGAACATCTTTAACCCCTGCATTAATCATACTCGGGGTGCAAGAAGTGGAAAGGAGTGAAAGAGGTAGATCCCTCATATTTAACCATTTTTTTTATTACGTATTCCCTCTGCTTGGCTGGATGCATATTCACAGATATTTCAGCAATGGTTAGCCCTGGTGTTGGCAGTATATAACTCGGAAAAAGCAATTTACTCAATGGAAAAGGGTACAAGCTGGGAAAAAGGACTGAGGAGGTGGGCGCTTTTGACATATTCAATGTAGATGGATGAAAGACTTGGTAGTTGAGACGAATCCCTGTAATTAAGAAAATAATTAATTTACTGTGTGTTAGTGATATAATTATGAACTATGCGCTAAGCACTTTAGACTGCATGGGTCTTCATCTATTTGTATATTGATTTAATATTTTATTAATCCCCTTAATGAATTGGTTAAGGAAAATTTAAGGCTGTAAGAGATATGATGAAATTATATGAGATCACTGTTTAAACATGGAAGCCAGGTGGAGTGTACTGGGAGTGGGGTTATGGGATTGCGATCTTTGGTAATATGGATAAAAACAATAATACAAATATTTTTTTTTTAAATGAAGTACCTTCTACTCTTATGGTGGTCAATGATGATATGGTATCCTCTTGTATAAGTTGGAACTCATGCTTGTTTTAGCTTTTGCATGTGAGGACCTGTAGCTCCTCAATAAGTATGCCCTGGGCGTTTTTGAGGTCAAGCATCACAGCTTCCTGGTTGCAGAAGACATAGTGTGGGCTTATGAAGAACACCGAGGGGCTTACAGGCCACCCATTGCTTGTCACTGGACAGCTTTACTGGCACTATAATTTTCCTGCTTTTTGTTCAATTGCTCAAATGGTCCATCTTGTGTCTGTCCCTCCACTAGAGCATTTTTAAATTTACTTATTTCCTTCTACTTCTCATTAGGGAACTAAGTTCTTCTTTTGTCATAAGCATTCCACAAGAGCGTATGAGTTCTACGACTGTATTCCTAGTGTGCTTCCATTCGCTCTTTATGCTCTGTGTTGCTCTGTCACACTTGTGTGCTGCTGCCAGCAACATCCATGATGCGCTTTTCCTCATGTGCTGCTCCCTGTATTTCTTTCTTTCCCTCTCCTCCCTCACTTTCTCAACCACCCATTACTTCTCCTTGTGCTCTGTATCTCCTTGTGCTCCGCTCTCTCCTGCCTGTCCATTTTTGTCCACCGCTACCCACTCCTCTATGTTGCTACCCTTTAAATTAGCCTGTGTTGCTTCTGCCCTCCCATTTTCCAAAAATATTAAATGCTTTTGCATGTTTTTTCTCTTTTTGCATGTTTTTTCTTCTTGTTTACTGATCCACCTTGGATGAGTATATAAAGCACCCACTTGCATGATGTCCACTCCTAGAAAGTGAGGCGGAAGGTTGCCTCACAGGCTTTATTAAAAATTCTTCTTTATCCCTCAGGGAGTACATCATCACTATAAACTATTGG
Source organism: Lissotriton vulgaris (assembly GCF_964263255.1). NCBI lineage: Eukaryota > Metazoa > Chordata > Amphibia > Caudata > Salamandridae > Lissotriton > Lissotriton vulgaris. The sequence goes on from NC_141692.1 coordinate 4,671,989, forward strand.
CAAAGTCAATAGGTCCCTAAGGCTAGACCTATTGGCTTTGCCAATCTTGTTTTTATGATTTTTGCAGCAGTATGGTATTGATTTTTATTATTTGGCAGTAAACTTTGAGATGAACTAAATGTAAATGTAAATGTCAGCATTTATAAAGCGCACAGCTACCTCCGGAGAGGTGTCCCGGCGTTGGAGCCGTCGGGAAAATTAAGCAAGCTATTGCCCAGAGTCACATGGTGATGGGCTAACCTGCCACATGAGCTTGGTATCTGTGGTCCAGAGTCAGGCACCCTGGCCACTTTACCACACCTCTTTGACTGAAGTAGTTACATGCAAAATTCCCTAACAATCCATTGTCCCACAAAGCCCATCAACTACAATACCCACTGGCAAAACATTGCAGCATTGTGATTGGCTTAGGGGAGGGAGCCTGGCTAGTTACTTCCTGTTCCTGGATCAGAGACAGGAGAGAAGGAGCAGAGAAACAGGACCTGGCCTAAAGGTAAGTTTATGCTTTTTTAATTTATTTCCCCCTTCCCCAGGCACAACAGCCCGTAACAATCCCACACCCCGCAGTCCACTTTTGTGATCCCTGCACCTGCCCCTCTCCAGCGAGCCATACCCCGGCCTCCCCAGTTACTATAAGCAGTGACAGACCCTCCACTGAGCACCTTTAAGTATTCCTGCGCCTGTATGTCTGAGATTAAACTACGAGTATAGCACCTATATATACATTTTAGCAGTGCATTGTTTTGAATGAATACTTCAGCCCTGATTTCCTGATATCGGCTGAAGAGCTGTCATAAACGCCACCTCCTGACATGTGTAAAATCTTGCAAAAAAGGAAATCCACTTATACTCTTTCTTTGCATTAGGATGAACCAAATCATAAATTTCTTTTCATATCAGGAAGTTCCCAAAGTAAACTAACATAGGCCAGAGCTTCTCTACTTCATTAGATTGACGCTTCTCCAACATTCAATGCGCACGTTGAATTTCGAAATCCCAAATCCAGTTAGTCTTTTCTGGGAATGCCCTTTCAAAGAGTCACAATGAATGCTCTTGTGTGATTCCCTTCCACCCCTTCAGGGCTCCCCAAACATCTTACATTGTTCCTGCTTCTTCTGTTGTCTTGTTCTTCGAGTTTCCAAAGTTTGTCCGCCATTATTGCTTCTTGGGGAGAATACTTGGCTCTCCATGTATTCCGATCTGCCTGTAGATACTCAGTTTAGTTCAGTTCAATAAATCTTTATTTCCACGATTAAAAACCATCATAAAAATACATTACACAATAAAAATTTCATTAAATACTCTATCTGTCCTTCCACCATAGTGATCCTTTCTACAATGTACAAACAGGTTTTGTTTAATTTTCTGTTAGATCCTTGCAGCTTTTTTTTAAGTAAGATGAGCACAGCAACTTTCACTCCAGGTTTCTTCCTGCAGCTGCTTAATAGATTGGAGAATCAATGTCAGAGTTGGCTCTACCATTGATGTTCCAGTTGCAGAACTCGCAGCGATCTTGCTTCTTTCATTCAGTTATTTATCGTCTTTACCTTCTCGGTATACCAGCTGGTAGGCTTAATAGTCCCATCTCAAGTCCTCCCTAGATGCTCCCTCACTACTCCTGCATCTGCCCTCTTGGAAACTCTTCTATCCTTTCTTTTTCTTCTTAACATTTTACATTGGGTTAGAATTGCAGAGTTATCTGTAATGCTGTCAAGAAGAATCTGAGGCCAGACCATCTATCGAGGATGATGAAGTGCTGTAAAGATTAGACAATTTAGAGTCATTGGTCAAAGAGAAAAACATCATGGGACCTGGCTACTGCTTTTATTTACCCATGAATCGGTGTTCGGCCTTGTACAACAACCGCTGATTGTACTTGATAAGTTTAGATGATTATATCGCCTTTACACTGTCCACTCCTGGGACAGAGTCATATCCTGTAGTTAATGCACCTCTGCCAATACTTCCAAGTAAGCTTTACTGAGTATGCTTCCCCCATTTAAATGTTGCTGACTTTCTGAGGTTTAATTTGCCTTCTTCCTCCCAAGTTATTGTCGAGCGGGAGGCCATCAGAGGGGCTTCCTCCCCGCTGGTAGTGGGCAATTTTCACATTTCTTTCCCCTATTGCTGCTTCAGGATTAATAGTGCCTGACCTCCTATCTCGGGCTCCAATTCTTTATTAGAAATTTTGAGGAACAACTTTGCAACCCTGCATCAGGTTTTTCACCTTTTTTCCTTCAGCTTTAACAAGAATAGTTAAATAGAACTAAAAAGACTAGAATGTACTTCAATGGGAAATGTATTATGTAATTAATCTATCAAGCCCCTTTGATCAATCACTGCTATCTACAGGCAAGAATATAACGAATTGAAATACATTATTGTTGCCCCAAATAATAAAACAACTCCCCCCCAGCAATACGTACCACTCCACAATTGTGAATCCCTCGTCTATACTAGTTCTGAAGATTTATATGCAGCTTTCTAGTCGGCAAGGGCAGGAACCAAGAAAAAGGCAAAGTGATTTGTTCTTATACCCACTAGCTGACACTTTGTCTTGCCTTTAGTGAATGTTACCTCTAACTGTTGATAGATCATAGTGATTCTAGTGAAGGATGAGGAAAGGCTTCTGTTGTTTTTGTGAAGGGAGGGAGAGTGATTCAATGGAAGAACTATGAGCATGGATGTATTAAGAGCTGAATAATTAGTTATTGTCTATTTTGAAGTACTGGTGGTACTTTGGCAGTAAGGGCCTGATTTAGATTTCAGCATTTGTATTTGTATTGGTTATTTGTAGAGCGCAGCTATCGCTCCGGAAGGAGCATCTTGGCGCTAATAGAACAAAGTGCAAACAATTGCGGGTTAGAGTTAAATGGCTGTCAATGCGTACTCATCTGGAAGATTAAAAATCCAGGTTTTCAGATGTTTCCTGAATTGTTTTTCTTGAGTGAGTTGTCTGAGATGTTTGGGCATTGCATTCCAGGCCTTGGAGGATAGGAAGGTTAGGGTTTTACCCCCCTTGGTTTTGAGGTTGAATTTGGTCAATTTAATGAGGTTTTCTCCTGCTGATCGTAATGTCCTGGTTGGAGTGTAATGGGGGAAACGCTTGATAAGGTACTTCGGGCCGGTGCCATGAAAAGCTCGAAAGGCCACAATCAGGATTTTAAATAAAATCCTCTTGTGGAGGGGTAGCCAATGTAAAGTTTTTAGGGCTGCTGACGCTGAGGATTTTCTTGGCAATTTGAGGACCAGTCTGGCTGCTGCGTGTTGCACACTTTGGAGTTTTTTTAGAGTTGTTTTCTTAATGCCGGCCATCAGGCCATTGCAGTAGTCCAAGCGTGCGAGAATTAGGGCTACAGTGACTGCTTTTCGTGAGTTGATTGGCAGGAAGTCAAAGAATTTCTTTAAGGATTTGATGATGCTAAAGCAGCTTCCTGCAACATTCCTCACGTGCTGGTCGAATGAAAGTTCGGTGTCAAATAGGACCCCTAAGTTTCTTGCTGATGTTACAGTTTGTGGGGGGGTAGGAGAGTCTTCGGGCCACCATTTGCTGGGACAGAAATGTTGTGATTTTCCCATAGGAAGAATCTCTGTTTTACTGACGTTACATTTAAGATGGTTTTTGTCCATCCAGAGAAACACATCCTTCAGACAATTCTTGAGGTTTTGCTCGGCAGTGGTGGAGTTCTTCTCTAGGGGAACAATGAGCTGAGTATCATCGGCATACGATGTTACGAGTATGCCGTATGATTCAATGAGGGCTATGAGGGGGATCATGTAAATATTGAACAGGAGCGGGCTCAAAATGGAGCCCTGAGGAACTCCTGACAAGGTCTTTTTTTCCTTGGATAGGAAGGGGCCTAAAGTAATAGTTTGTGATCTCTCCGTCAGAAAAGAAATAATCCATGACAATACTACCCCTGAGATTCCGATATTTCTAAGTCTCCCTATCAGTATTGTATGGGAGATGGTGTCGAACGCCGCTGTGAGGTCTAATAAAATTAGAACGGCGTTCTTTCCTTGATCCTGCAGGGTTTTCATGGAGTCGGAGAGCTCGATCAAGGCTGTTTCTGTGGAATGGTTAGATCTAAAACCCGATTGTTGGGGATGCAAGATATTGTTGCTCTCCACATACCTTTTTAGTTCTTTATGTACCATATGTTCTGCAATCTTGCCTAGGACTGGGAGGAGTGATATTGGGCGTAAGTTGGCCAGTTCTGTGGGGGGTTTGTTAGATTTCTTCATTAGTGGTTTTACGATAGCCTGTTTCCATTGACGAGGAACTGTGCCTGTATTAAGAGAAGTATTAACAATCTTGTTTATCAGAGGATTGACCAAATCTATTGCCTGGTGAAGAATTTTTGGGGGGCATGAATCAGAGGGGGCACCTGATTTACAGGCAAGAATTACTTCCCTGGTGAGGTCAAGCGATACTGGTGTGAAGGTGTTAAGATTGTTAGTTGTATTAGCTCCTAGGAGTAGGGGGGTTGAGGGCAGGTCGACTTTAGGAGTTGGGAAGTCTTTTTGTATGAGGTCAATCTTTTCTACAAAGAAGTCTGCAATTTGATTGCAAAGCTCTAATGAGGGTGGAATTTCTGGCTGTAAGGATTTTGGGTGTGTGAAGGTCTTTACGATGGCAAATAGTGTTTTTTGTTTTTGTTTTGCTTCCCTTATAGCTTTGGTGTAGTGATCCTTCTTAGCGATTTTGATAGAGGCTAGATATATTTTCCTCTGTTGTACATAGAGGATTCTGTAGGCAGGGTCATAGGTTTTACGCCAGTTGCGTTCACCTTTCTTGCATGATAAGTGGAGCTCTGCTAGTTTTGGTGTAAACCAGGGGGCGTTCGTCTTTTCTTTTTTTCCCATTTTGCGAGGATGTTTAGGTGGAACACGTTGTGTGATCTCTTGTTGCATCCAATTTTGGAAATGTATTGAGTCTAGTTCTACATTGCCGGTCAGGATGGGAGTCTGAGTCTGTATTTCAGGTCGAAGTTTAAAACTATCTTCGACCTTAGTCCAATTTATACTATTCGCTGTCTGTTGGCTTAGTTTTGATGAATTCGGAGGACGAGTTATTTGGATGTTAAAGGGTATCAAGCTATGATCTGTCCAAATTTGTGGAATGGGAGTGTGGACGTTCAGAAGGGGAAAGTTCGAACATATCCCATCCAGGATATGACCTGCTTGATGTGTTTGTTTAGTTATTTTTTGCTGTAGATTGAAGATCTCCAGAATTTGGTGGAAAGTAAGCACCTGGGTGTCTATTTTGGATTCCAGGTGTAAATTGAAATCTCCTAGTAGTGTGAAATGAGGGTAACGGAGAAGGAGCTGCCCTAAGGAGTCGCTCAGTGAATCTAAAAATTTTGTTGTGGATCCTGGTGGGCGGTAAATTAACCCTCCTGAAAAGGAGGTGGTGTCATTTAATTTGATGGAGAACCCAATCCCCTCGGAGCCCTGCAGGGGGTCTAAGTTAAAGGTGTGACATTTTATATGGCTTCTCAGTACCAGAGCAAGACCTCCTCCTCTTCCCTTCATTCTGTCTTGCCTGACGATAGTATAGCCATCTGGTAAGGCCATTGCTAAGTCTGGGTTACTGCTGTTCGTGAGCCATGTCTCAGTTATGAGAAGGCAGTCTAGGTCATGTTCGAGAATGAGGTCATTAATGTCCTGGCTATGGGCACCCATTGAACGTGCATTTATCAGTCCACCTTTAAAAATTAGGATGTTGGTATGAATAGTGGTGGGCGGGACTGTGATCTCTACAGGGGGCTCGAGAGAGGTCCACTTGCAGCGTTTACAGGTGAAAGGTCCATCAATCTGAGTCATATTCATGGTACAGGCACATGGATTAGTATTATTGAGGGCATGAAGGTCGCCTGCCTGATATAGAAGGAGGGGGAGTGATGGTCTAGAGTGTCCTGCGCCTGTCGCGTCCTTGGCGCGGACGGGCGCAGACGGGCTCGCCTTTGGCGAGCCTTCGGCGCGCCGCCGGCGCGCCCGCTGCGCCCGCCCGCTGCGCGGACGGGAGGTGTTGATCTTCATATAGTGGTGGAAGAGGGTGGGAGGCGTCGCAAGACTAGAGCGCTGCCCTTTGTTCTCTCGAGATGGCTTCCGTCCCTGGGTTCGGTGCATCAGCTGTGAATCGCTGTGCAAGGACCAAGGATTGAGTAAGTGTAAATGCAGCGTTTCAAAGGGAAATCGAGTCTTCCCGTGAAATATACGCACAGCGTTTTTTAAAAAGGAAATTATTCTTCTAATTAGCACTTCGAGTGAAATACACATAATAAAAGAGTAAATGTACAAATTCTGTCAGGCGCTATCCTAACCCCCGGCTTTCCGCCTCAGGGGACAATTAAAATGCACAGTGAGCTAGAGTGGGTAGGTAAGAAGCTGCTTTTGTACCTGGGAGGGCGGGAGGCGTCGCAAGACTAGAGCGCTGCCCTTTGTTCTCTCGAGATGGCTTCCGTCCCTGGGTTCGGTGCATCAGCTGTGAATCGCTGTGCAAGGACCAAGGATTGAGTAAGTGTAAATGCAGCGTTTCAAAGGGAAACCGAGTCTTCCCGTGAAATATACGCACAGCGTTTTTTAAAAAGGAAATTATTCTTCTAATTAGCACTTCGAGTGAAATACACACAATAAAAGAGTAAATGTACAAATTCTGTCAGGCGCTATCCTAACCCCCGGCTTTCCGCCTCAGGGGACAATTAAAATGCACAGTGAGCAGACAGGTTAACAATTCACAAATGTGATGGATATCCTGTCAACGTGAATACAACTGCACTATATCCATTGGAATTTGTAATGCCCTGGAGCAAACGTATAAGAGTAGTTCAGACTCATTCCCTGATGATCTCAATGCAGCTGTATCCATATTTAATAAAGATCTCACGGCCGCCATTGAGCAAGTCGTGCCCTTGCAGAACCTCACCTCCCGTAGATCAAGCCTGTCAGCTCCCTGGTTCACTCAGGAATTAAGGGAAAACAGAAGCAGCTGCAAAAAACTGGAGCGCTTATGGCGCCGGACCAATGACCCGGCAGCCAAATCCCTTTACATAGACTGGCCCTCAAAGAGTTTCATAAACTCAAACGCAATACCATGAGTCAGCACTTTGCAGAAAAAATCATCAGTGCGAAAAACTCCACTAAGACCCTTTTCAACATTGTTAAAGAGTTCACTAATCCTACTGCTCTGTCCGTCCCCGTCACCCCCAGCCAAGTGCTTAGTGAAGGCCTATCTGATTTCTTTTTTGAAAAAAAATCGCTAATATTACGGCAACAATCCTTCAGATCCGTACAGAAGTAACTTCAGATCTTAACACCACCTGTGCGAAAGTATTTACTTCTTTTAAACTGCTGACTAAAGAGTATGCCCTGACTCTATTTCTAAAATGTAAATCAGGTTCACCGCTTGATCCAGCCCTGGCACAGATTCTGAATGATATTGCCCCGCTAGTAATTAATACCCTGCTTGAAATCTGGAACTCTTCCCTGCAATCGGGTGTTGTCCCTTCTTTATGGAAACACGCGTTGCTGATTCTAATTTTAAAAAAAGCTGGTGTCGACCCAATGTGTTTTAGCAACTACCGACCGATTTCACTCCTTCTCAAGCCAGCTAAAGTTCTCGAGAAGGCGGTACAAGAACAACTGTCCGACTATCTAGAATCGAATATGCTGCTCCATGACTCTCAGTCAGGATTCAGGCCGAACTTCAGTACTGAATCAGCCTTACTAGAAGTGTCCGAGTCTATTCGTGAGTGCACGGATAGGGGAGAGGAGGCCATGCTGGTCCTCCTCGACCTATCCGCAGCATTCAACACCATCTCCCATGAAACTCTCTAACACGTCTTGAGGAGGTGGGAGTTGGTGGGACCCTGCTGGCCTGGGTTAAATCATTCCTGTCGGATCGATTTCAACAAGTGATGCCGGGCTCTTTCTTTTCCACCAAGAAACCGTTGACATGGGGGGTTCCGCAGGGATCTGCTCTCAGCCCACTCTTGTTCAACGTATACCTGAAGCCTTTGGCGAAAGTGGTGGAATCATGGGGTGTCCGAGTGATCTTTTATGCTGACGATACTCAGCTTGTGTTTTCTTTTAAAGATCACTTTGAAAGCTCTTTGTCAAATTTTCGCCACTGTTCGGATGAATATCACCTCTTGGATGTCCTCAAATAATTTAAAATTGAACACGAATAAGACGGAAGTCTTATTTTTTAATCAGAAATCCCCTATCTCCACTGGCCTCTGGTGGCCGGCTGAATTGGATCCTCCCCCTGCACCCATCCAAGTTGCCCGCAATCTGGGCTTCCAATTTGATACAGCCCTCTCCTGCAAAACCCAAATTAATAAAGTTTTGGCGTCCTGTTTCAGAAAGCTTTGTATGATCAAAAAAATTATCCCTTTCCTACCATTTGATTATCGCAGGATAGTAGTCCACGCCCTAATAACGTCCAATTTGGACTACGCAAATGGTTTGTACGTTGGAGCCCCGGCGTACCTCATTAATCGATTGCAGACAGTACAGCGGCCAGGTTGATCTGCAACATCCCCTACTGCCACTCCATCTCACCTCACCTGATCAAACTGCACTGGCTCCCAGTGAGATTACGTATTCAGTTCAAAGACCTGACCCTTGCTTTTAGAGCTCTTAATGGTCGAGGCCCTGCTTACTTGAGACACAGACTGAAGATCTCACAAGCAACGCGGAATCTCAGATCTAACCATCTTCGCTTAATGCTTTGCCCCCGATTTCGTCTTGCGCGTACGGGAGGGAGGGCCTTTGCAGTGGCCACCTCCAGACTCTGGAATCTTCTGCCATTGGAACTCAGATTTCTGACATCAGAGCCTCTGTTTCGAAAGAAACTTAAGACCTGGCTCTTTTCTCTGATCTAGCCCACTCTCTATCTCCCTGGACGTCACTGAACTTCTCTAGCTGTTGTCTTCAGCGCCGGGACACCCCCGTTGGGGGTAGCTGCGCGCTTAACAAGCTTCTAAAATAATAATAAATGCAGCAAATGGAATATCCGTTGAGTTCATGACAGCGTATCCCATCTGCCAAACTCCAAAGCAGGCTATAAGTCTTGATCAGCTAGGTGATGTTGTTTGTGTGTTTGTGTATGTGTGTGGGAGGGAACATTCTACAGGGCTTCAGGTGGGAGGATGGAAACCCCAGGATATGCATATCTACAGGTGTTAGCTCTGATCACAGAACTGTTGCAGAGCTCATAGGCCTATTGATTTTGAGATGAAAGAAATGAAAACGGATAGCTGTTGACTATAGTTTTTCCATATGTCTGGTGCCAGATTATGGTGTAAAATTCAAATTACTCTAGGATTTCCTGTTCTTCTGATGTGACAAATTTAGAGGTAACACTTTGCACATCTGGACCATGAGTGAAGAACAGAAGATCATTTTTATTTCTTCCAAAATTCATACTTGTAAAGGGATCTGAAATTAGCAGGTATAGGTTATTAAGCGTACACATCATTAGCAATGTTTTTTTATTTTTGCAGATGATTTTTTGAGGCTTTATGATTGTGAGTCTGTTCAGCAACACAGAGGATATCTCCTCTCTTCATTGATGGAAAGTTGGACAAGTTCCTGTACTCTGAAATTTGATATTCAGTGAGGTATGAGGACCTGGATGTCAGAGTCATTGATCATATGTTCTATCCTGATCCAGATCATGGTTGCATGACATTACAACAAATGCCTTGTCATCTTGTAAGCAGAAGGCAGACGAATCAGTCCCTGACTTCTTTACAGGCTTTGAGGAAGCATTCCACGATTTTAGTTGCCAGTCATCGACAGATGGAACGGGCAGGCATCTGTTTGTGTATGAATATGTCGCAAATCTGTTGCCAGGAATAGCTAGTCGCCTAAAGGCCAGTGAGAGTTCATGGACTACCTCTTCTCCGGTTTCTCTTTTGACTATGGCTCAGTATTACGAACGACGGGAGTTAGAAGCAAAGAGCAATGAGGATAAAAAGACTAAAGAGTTAAAAACGAAGGTTATGTTGGCTCAGGCTTATGGCCCGCGATTTAGAGGTAATGAAAGAGGTGGACGTGGGACTTATGGTTCGTCTTTTCCTTCTTACACTTGCTCGAATTTGTCTGTTGATCAGTGTGCGTATTGTAGGAAATTTGGACATTGGGCTTCTGATTGTCCGGCACTGCATGCTCAGCAGTATCCATGTGCACAGGGACAAACGAGAAATCGCTCAGAATATTCAGGGACATGCTAGATTTGATTCTAATATGGATTTAACACTTTTGACAGACAAAATCAATATCAAATGTCCGATTATGAGCTGTTTGATTTGAAAGATTCTGCTTATGCATAGGATTGCCTAGGAAGGAGTAAGGAATCAGTTGAAGTTTCAGTAGATCAGAAGGGTCCCTGTGTTACAGCACATGTTTTGGGTTCTACTGATTAGTTTCTGGCTGATACAGGAGCTACTCATAGCGTCTTATCTAAACTCTTGGTTTCCAAGGGATCCCCTGTCTGGCTTAACCATTACATCAATAGTTTTCAATGGAACACCTTCCCTTAGCCCGCTTTCACAACCACTTGCAATTCATGTTGACAAGTTTACTGCTACATCTCCGTTTTTGCTTTCTCCAAACTCCCCAGATAATATTGTGGGTCTTGATATGCTCAAATATTTCAGGGCTACAATACGTTGCTCTCTGGAAGGAGTACGTGTCATTTTGAATGACAACTATCCCTTGATTGAGAGATCCTGTCTTGTTAACCCCTTGGCCGCAGCGGTAATTCCGGCGCGGCGCTGGGGGGGTGGAGGGCCGCATGGCGCCGCCATGCTCGTGACCGAGTGGTTCCGTCACGAGCATGGAGATGCTGCGCGCTGTGCTTGTGACAGAGTGGTTCCGTCACGGCCCTGTTCCTCCTATTCTGAAAAAAGACACTGACACTAGGATTTACAGATTCATTATTGAGTTACGAGAAGTCAACAAGATTGTAGTACCGCAATACTCTGTGGTTTCTGACATAACGACACTTCTTACCCTAGTTCCTCCAACAGCAACTACATTTACAGTGATAGACCTGAAGAATGCCTTCTTTTTGATTCCTATTCATCCTGATAGCCGATATTTATTCGGTTTCACTTTCAATAATCGATCGTACAGATTTTGCAGAATACCTTATGGGTACACTGAGAGTCCTAGCATTTACAGCCAAACACTGAAACAACAGCTTGATTCTTTCACTTTGCCTGAAGGGGTGGATCTCATACAATATGTTGATGACATCTTGTTGGCAGCGGATACGCCTGAACAGTGTGAGAAATGTACTTTGTCTTTGCTTTCCTTTCTGGCTACACACCACCATAGATTATCACAGAAGAAGTTGCAATATTGTAGACCGAAAGTTACCTACTTCCGCATCCAAGCAATTTGAGACACACCAGTGCCTTCTACTCAGAAAGATGTTCATGCATTTATTGATCTGAATTTGTTTTGTAGGCAATGGATATTAGGTTTTTCACACATTGTTAAACCCCTGCTGGCGCTTTTGACTAAAGACATTCCAATGCCCCTTCCTTTGACAGATGAATGCCAGGATGTTTTTTGTCAGTTACGACAAGCTCTTTGTTCTGCACCAGTGTTTGGCACTCCAGATTGCACTAAGACTATGTACACGAGAAAGATAGGTGTGTATTGTCAGTTTTAGAACAGACTCACAGTGACAAGCAGCGCTCCTGTGCATATTTTTCAGCGGTTCTTGATCCTGCTGCTTGTGCATTGCCTGGGTGCTTCCGTTCACTTGCAGCAACAGCTGTGTCCCTACTTCAGAGTGAAGGGATAGTTTTCTCACATGGATTGTTAGTGCTAGTACCCCATGCGGTCGATGCCCTTTTGAATCACACCAAAATGCAACACTTGACTAGTGCTCGTTTGACAGGATACGAATTGACATTGTTGCCCCCTCACATTACACTGAAGAGATGTGCGACTCTAAACCCAGCTACTTTGTTGCCATATCCAGCCACTCAGCCTCAGTCGCCAGAGTCTCATGATTGTATATCCCTCACTGAGAAACAGACCTCTCCGGCAGGACGCAACGGGTCAGACTCCCCCCTTTCCTCTCAGACCCCACACCTACCACCTGCGGAGTCCCCAAGGGCTCCTCCCTCAGCCCAACACTCTTCAACGTCTACATGGCTCCACTTACCCCCATCGTCAGAACCTACGGACTCAACATCGTGTCATACGCAGACGACACCCAGCTCATCCTTTCCCTATCCAACGAGCCCAACACCGCCAGACGCAACTTTCGAGAAGGCATGGAAGCCGTCGCCAAATGGATGAAAAACAGCTGCCTACAACTAAAAACCAACAAAACAGAAGTACTCATCATGGGCCCAAACCCCAACGCCTAGAGCGACACCTGTTGGCCCACCGCCCTCGGAAACCCGCCAACCCCCACAGACCACGCACGCAACCTGGGAATCATCCTGGACTCCGAGCTCAAAATGGACCGCCAATTCAACTCTGTCTCATCTTCCTGCTTCCACACCCTCTGCCTCCTTCGTAAGACCTTCAAATGGATCCCCCTCGAACACCGAAAGACAGTCACTCACGCCCTGGTCACCAGCAGACTCGACTACGGCAACGCACTCTACGCCGGAATAAACAAAAACCTCATCCGCAAGCTACAGAACATCCAGAACGCCGCCGCAAGACTGGTCCTCAAAACACTGCCACATCTCCCAGCACCTGCGCACACTACACTGGCTCCCCGTCGAGGCGAGAATCACCATTAAGATGCTCACCCACGCACACAAGGCCCTCCACGGCACCGGACCAGCATACCTGAACAGCCGGCTCAAATTCCACGCACCCCAAAGGACCCTACGATCAGCCCGGCTCTGCTACGCCGAGGTCCCCCACACCAGAAAGACCAGATCGGGAGGCCGCTCCTTCTCCTTCCTCGCAGCCAAAGCATGGAACGCCCTTCCGCTCCACCTCAGTCAGACAACATCGCTCCCCATCTTCGCAAACACCTCAAAACCTGGCTCTTCGACAGACCCCCTCCTTGATGGAATGGAACCTGCACCCTCCCACCCCTAGCGCCTTGAGACCCTTACGGGTGAGTAGTTGCGCTTTAACAAACTCCTGATTGATTGACCATGGGTCGTGTCGATTTGCAAGATACGCCCCTCTCAGATGAAATGGGGAACTGTGGGTTGATGGGTCTTGTTTGAAATTACCAGTTGGCATATGCAATTACAACACTTCAGACAGTAGTGGAGACAGTTCGTATACCACATAAGTCGGCTCAAGCAGCTGAGCTAATAGCTTTGACACGAGCGTGTGAACTTAGCACTGATTTGTGTGTGAACATTTATACAGACAGCCGCTGTGCTTTTGGAGTGGCCTATGAGTTTGGCCTACTGTGGAAGGAAAGAGGCTTTCTTACATACATCCCACAGGATGCAGATAATGCATGGAGAATTAGTGCATAATCTTTTGACTGCACTGACATATCGGAAGAAAATAGCTATTGTTAAGTGTAGCGGGCACAAGAAAGGGATTGATAAGACAGGATAAGACAGGACAAGGCAACGCCTTTGCAGATCACGTTGCTCATGAGACTACGATGCAACAAAGTACTACATCCATATACGTAGTGAAGTCACAAGCTGAGTGTTGGCATGATGCTAGACAAGAAGTACAGATATACAGAGATCTGATTCTGTTGAAGAACTTGAGCAATTGTCCAAAGAGGGAATGTTCGATGATGAGGGCTGTTGGCGCAATAAAGAGATGAATACATGAAAATTGCCTTCTGCTTATTTACAGCCTATGGTTCAAAGGGCACATGGGCCGGCACATGGAGCTTTAGCAATAACAAAATTGCTTATGCAAGTTTGGGAGCATCCAGAGATTGCTGGTACCGCTAAAAGAATAGTACAATCCTGTTTGATCTGTTGGCAGTAAAATGCTGGGAAAGGAAATCAAACTCCTACAGGAGGGTTTGCTACACCAACTGCACCTTTTGAAGTTTTGAAAATGAATTACATCTAACTTGAACATTGCAATAACTTGAAGTATGTTCTAGTGGTGGTATGTGCCTTCAGTAAATGGATAGAGGCATACTCTACAAAGGATAATATAGCTCCTACTACATCAAAGGTGTTTTTAAAGGAGTTTTTCCCTAGATATCGTGTTTTTAAACTTTTGTGGAGTGACAACGGACCTCATTTTATTGGGCAAGTTGATGAGCATGTCCTGAAAGGATTAGGGATCAAACAGAAGTTCCATGCAGTCTTCCACCCTCAATCAGCAGGATTGGTGGAGAGGTATAACGGTACGTTGAAATTGAAATTAGCGAAAATATTGGCTTCTACGTCCTTGAAATGGTCTGATGCACTACCGTTGGCATTGTTGTCCATAGGATTGGTGCCACATATACAATCTTGGCTTACACCATATGAAGTTGTATTTGGGAGACCGATGAATATTTGGGGAGTTCCTAAGCCACACCCCATACATGATATACCATGTGTTCTGATGAATGATTACTTAGCACAGTTGACTGATAGTTTGATCTCTATTCATCAACAGGTTCAAGAAGCTCTTCCTGACAGATCTACAGGTGAGGCCCATGAACTCCAACCTGGTGACCATGTATTGGTCAAGATTTTTGAAAGATCAAACAGCTTGGAACCGAAAAGTGGTGAGGATCGGAGCAGGTGCTCCTAGCGACGAGGACAGCGGTTTGAGTGATGAACAGAAAAAATTGTATTCATAGCACTCAGTACTGACTGACCATCAAGAGATTCTGGAAACAGAGAATGGCCACGCTATTTCACCTGACCAATCTGAGGAAGTCTTCCCAGGCCACACAAATCCCTGAACTGAGACCGAGGAAAGAATCTGTAGTGTTGGAAAAGACTGGTTGAACAACCGCCCTGGGATGGCAAAACAGTGCTGATGTGGCAAGGGGGGGGATCAGTCCTACATAGTGACACCTGTCTTGACCTTTGGTGAAGAAATCAACGGCTGCCCAGGACTTTAGAGCTCCAATGATTGCTTTCAACGACAAACTGATCATGTCTGCAGGGAGATCAACTGTTGCTAAAATGAATAATAAAAAGATCATTTGTACTGTACGGTTTGTTGTTGCTGTGGAGGCTTTAGCAGTGATAACCTGGTTTGTTGAGAAAGTGGCTCCTGCTCGACAATTGCTAATTGCCACTACTCCAGTACCAGTTGAGCATCAGTATTTTACACTTCCCTACCATGACCAGAAACATTGACAATCCTAGCTAAACAATACATTTATTCAGATGCTGCATCCCACTCATAATGCCACAAATACTACTGACTGTTGGGTGTGTGGGATGATACCTGCCCACCAGAAGAAAGGGTGACAACTTTTATTCCTCTTCCTTTCTCGCATAATGGTTCTTGCCAAGCTTGGTTTGCGCTTTTGATTGTTTCAGGTAAAGCAGTAGTTGGAAGGATTAATTACCATCTTAATAAAGTGTGTTATCCAGATGAAGATGGTTACCCTCAAGCTAAAGGGAATAAATGGGAATGGGAGGGGTATCGACCTGACAATATTGCTGCACCATGTTTTCACAAATACGAGAACTATAAAGAACAGTGGATAATTTGTGATTTCTGTTACCAGGGCTAAAGCAGATTTGTGTATAAGTAGTGTTGGGAGAATTCCAGTAGGAAGTGTGTGGTAACAGGGGATATTACCAACTCCCAGTTGGATGGTCTGGAATATGCTATGTGTCCTTTTTTGTTGCCCCCTGTGTTTCTGGCGCCTGCATCGTATCATCAAGACTTTAGGTTGTACAACGATATCTCTAAGAACAGATATAAAAGGACAACAAGTACTGACACGGTTGACCTGACTGACACCACCCTGCAACAATATGTCGATTTAAATTTGGACCTGTTTTTCTTTGTGGGTGCAGCATTAAACAGCAAAAAGATAAGGCAATTGACTCCTGTTGTGGAAGCTGCTACCAATCAGACAGCTATGGCACTTGGGAACTTGGGAACATGACAGAAGAGCTGCATTGTATCATTCTAAAATCGTATGGTTCTTGATGTAATTCTAGCTGATCGAGGTGGTACATGTCGCATCATTGGCAGTAGCTGTTGTGTTTACATTCCGGACCACTCACCTTCAGTGTTCGATGCAATCTCAAAATTGCATAAGATTTCTGCTGAGATCCACCCAGAGACTGGCACCCGGACCTTTTCTAGTTTGATGTGGACACTCTTTGTCACTTGGGGCTGGAATCTACTGACTATCCTATGTATACTACTGGTGATACTATTTACATGTTGTGTATGTATGCAATGTGGTCCAATGCTTTTCTCCGTCTATAATTCTGCCTGTACACCTGCCAAGCAAAATGTTGCAGAAATGAAAGCACAACGTTCATTTAATAAAGAGGTCACTGAAATTATGAACATCAATGTACAGGATATGAACATAGATTATCACAAATAAACGAATGTCTTCATGCTAATGCTAAAAATTTGTCTGTTGTAATTTGGCAGCGATCGGGATTAGCATCTAGCTGAAGCCATCTTGTATGCCATGTGCTCACCATGTGCTCTGTCCTACATCTCTGTTGTCTGCTCTTTGTACTCTGCCTAGAGACAGGTTTTATTTAGGATCTGCTACTCTTTACATGCGCAAAGGAGACTGTAACCATTCACACCTGTTTTTAGACATATCTGTCAGGGTATTTTTACCGTAATTAGTATTCTGCTAGGCTCCACCCTATTGTAGATTGTGCATTTCTACATGACCTTTTATGTATGTAAACCTTCATTTTGTACTTGTACCACTTTCTTCTGAGCCCTGTTTGGGTATAAATGGAGCATGTTCCTTCTGCCTAGTGTGCTACTTCATAAACTACCGAAGGGTGTTGTGTGAATGTAGCTCCACCACTGGAGGTTAATAAAGTACTTTGTTTGGTATTGCGGTTTCCATGCTAACTTCTTCCTATTGGTCTAAGGACTTTGTGCAGAGAAGGGAGAACCCCTAGCACTGGTAGGCCTAGCTGAGGCTCACCACGACAATGTCCCCCTAGGACCGCTCAGGGGGTCCCACAAGGACTCCAAGGGTAACAAAAATGATTTTTTTGTTTTAAAAATACAGCGGAATGTGCGGTGGGTGTGCGGATCCAAAAGATTTTTTTTCAAAACAAAGCAAGGGCTTTCTTGCTTTGTTAATTTTAACCCCCGGGTGGGTCAGGTACTGGGGGTATTTCAAAATGTAATTGTGGGGGCCCAGGGAGGCCCCCACAACCCCTGGACTGCCACCCTCGGAGCTTTCTACTAAGATTTATGGGAGGCTCACAGACCCCCTACAGCCCCAGGGTCCACCACCCCCCGGGGCTTTGTTTTTTTTAAATATTTTACTTGTGTGGTGGGACTCAAGCCCCCTGACACGCTCCAGGGACTGCTACCTCCCCGGGGCTTTGTTACTGTTTGAGGGGGGCTGCGGGGCTCTCCTCCTGGAGCCTTTGGTGGCCCTGGGGATCGCCATCCCCCAAGGCCAGCTCCTGCTGTGTCCCGTGGTGCCCACCCCGGGACACTGCTGTTTGCTACGGTAGGGTGGGAGCACATCTCCCGCCCTACTGTAGCAAACTCCGTTTTGGATTTTGGAAGAGAGAGCAGGGAAACCTGCTCTATCTTCCAAAATCCTAAGCAGAATTGCTTTTCCACATGGGGAGCTGCAGATTAGCAGCTCCCCATGTAGAAAAGCATGCCAACTCCCGGAGGACGCTGGGAGCTGGCGGGACCGTGGGGGCATTGAGGCTCCCCCCATGGCCCCCATCTATGTATATAGTATATAGGCCCCGGGGATAGGGTACCCGGAGGGAAATAGAAATTAGTGGTAGGAGTAGTTTTTTTCTCCCAAAAATTAGGAGGTGCACCCCCCAGGTATGAATGTGATGGGGGTGCTACTCCCAGCGCGGCCCCCTAGTGTGAACACGCTGGGTGTGGGACTCCCAGCGCGGCCCCTAGGTGTGAACGCCCTGGGTGCGCTACTCCCAGCGTGGCCCTCTGGTGTGAACACGCTGGGTGTGTGACTCCTAGCAGCGCTGGGTGCACGACTCCCAGCAAAAAAAATGGACGATTTTTTTATTATAAATCTTGGTTACATGTTTGGATCTTGGGTGGCTCTAAAAAGAGCCCTTGTGTTTATTGGGAGATTTTGGTACCTACCTGTAAGTGCCAATGAGTCTAAATGTGTTGAGAAAGACTCTCTTTCCCTAATCTGTGAAATGTACACCATCTCTCCTCTAGATGCCATCCATATTAAAACTCAGATTGTTGTTGTATATTGACCCCATACTATAATATCTGAGATAAGCAGAAAAAGCTTTATTGTCATGTTTTCTAGCTTTCTCAATCTGTGGACAAAATTGATTGGACCAGTTCGATTTCTGTCTTTGGCATATGTTAGAATAGACAAAGTCACTTTGAGGGAAAAGTAACATCAATTCTGCAAAGGTGTCCTTCATTAGCATTTCCGGGCCTACCCCAGTCACAGTGCCTAGGTCATTGCCTCCACAGTGCACAATTATGAGGTATGGGTGTTGGAGATGCAAAAAGGATTTAACCAATTGCATCAATTGGTGCCACTTTAATCCTCTCGTTCCAATCCATTTAATGTCTACATTTTGCAAAGCTAGGTCTTTGACAATACCTGTGCTTTTAGCATACCTTTTGCACCAGAAAATAGAGCTGTGTTTCACAATCCAGACTCTAAGCACCTTGAAGGGAACTTTGGAGGCACTCAAAAGATGTCTATAAGTGAAGTAGGCAGTTGGTAAAATATGAGAAGTCTAAAATGTTCGACAAGATGTAGTTTTAAAAAAAGAAGAGAAATTATTGACTGTTTGAGAACATTATAAAGTGAAAAATAGGGAGCATGTTTCTGAGTATAAAAAGCATGTTTTTTATTGGTTAGTAATAACTGTTAGAAAGGTATATTAGATAGGATTAGCTGATATTTTGGAAAGTCAAGCACACTTGCTGTTTGAATTTGCAACATTGTGTACTGAACTTGTGACCTGTATGTTCAGTTGAGTGTTCCATGAACTGTTACTATTGTAACAGGCATTAAGCAGAATGGGGGTAAGGTTGGAAGTTATGTGTGACATTAAAATGTGTATTTGTTATAAATATTAAAGTAAAATGTAATTGCACTGAGATTTCCCAAGTCATTGGTATAGTTAGAAGTGTGTTATGAAGACAAAATGGTAACATTATTTGTAATATACTTTTTAAGTCTTGTCTGAATCCGCAGTTCCATCGCTTACAGTGCACGGACAAGGCGCAACTTGAACAAATTCCAGAAGCAATTTTGGTTCAGTTAGAGGTCAGTAGGCAATGGTTGATATGTGTAACCAATAGAAATGTGTCTTAGAATTCGATATTTACATGTATATGTGTGCCGAATGAGAGGGAAACTTTGCCATTGTTTGGTTTTGCTAAGAACAGTGCACTATATTCATTGTGTGCATAAGAAAATCTGGTGTGTGATTCAGATACTTTCTAATCCAACAAATCAATTTGAAAGGTGAGTTATTAATTTGTGAGGTGTACTATGTGGTGTCTTTGTTTTTAAACATAACATTTAATTTATAACATTTGAAGTTAGTCATATATTTTCTAATGAGTAAATATTCATTGCAGTTTTTTGTAATGTGTTTAAAAGTTGTTTAATATACACTTTGCATAGTATTATTTGTGTTTTGGAATAGGGATTGCTGAATATGAGTGATTGTTTTATTGTGCAGGTATGTACATTAGTATTATAGTGCATAATTTTAGGTGTTGATTTCAAATTGGAAATGTATATGTAGAGTTAAGGTATTAGTGATGAGAGTAGTTTTTATAAGTGTCTACAGAGGTATAGTTAAACTTAGGAACATCATTTTTGGTTTTTGATTTCAATTTGAAACTTGTCTTGTGAATTTATGTGCTGTAGATAGTGTTCTGTAAAGAGATACTCATTCATGTTTTTCAGTGATATGGTGAGAGTTATAGTAGAGAAATGTGAAAGGTTTCTGCTTAATATTTGGCTACATGTAATATTAAAAGTAGTTGTAGAAAGATAATGCAGCAGTGGAAATGTATGCAGTAGTTTTATTTTATAAAGATTTTTTGCTTGCTGAGCAGGTATTGCCTTGTTAGTACTGAGACACTTCTCCAATCACCCTTTGAGCACCATAAACTAATTCATTCAGTGTAGTAATACTAAGTACTTATAAAATCTCAATGCACTGTGTTTGGTACAGTCAAATGTGCACAATGTATACGGTCCCTTAACCCCTTGCAGACTACTGAGTCAGTCCTGCAAAAGTCCAGGTAATAGTCATGCTTGTCTGGATTCACACCGTGAGTCTGTGTCCACTCCTACAATCATCCTGACAGAAGCATTTCCTCATCTAATCTCTCTGCTGAAACATAAGCATTTATAAACATATCTTGGTGTCAAGTACTAGCACTCTAAAAACCAAGTCACTGTCTATGCACTTGCAGAATGAGTCAGGCATTGAGACAAGCAGTGGTATAGTCAAATGTGCACAATGTATGCGGTCCCCTAACCCCTTGCAGACTACTGAGTCAGTTCTGCAAACGTCCACGTAATAGTCATGCTTGTCTGGAATCACACTGTGAGTCTGTGTCCACTCCTACAATCATCTTGACAGAAGCATGTCCTTATCAAATCTCTCTGCTGAAACATAGGTGCTTATAAACCTATCCTGCTGTCAACTACTAACATTCTAGGAACCCAGTCACTATATATGCACTTGCAGAATGTGTCAGACATTAAGACAAGCAGTGGTACAGTCAAATGAGCACAATGTATGCGGTCCTCTAACCCCTTGCAGACTACTGTGTCAGTCCTGCAAAAATCCAGGTAATAGTCAGGCTTGTCTGGAATCACACTGTGAGTCTGTGTCCACTCCTACAATCATCCTGACAGATTCATGTCCTATCTAATCTCTCTGCTGAAACATAGGCACTTATTAACTTATCCTGCTGTCAACTAATAGCACTCCAGGAACCCAGTCACTGTATATGCACTTGCATAATGAGTCAGGCATTAAGACAAGCAGTGGAACATTCAAATATGCACAATGTATGCGTTCTCCTAACCACTTACAGACTACTGAGTCAGTCCTTCAAATGTCCAGGTAATAGTCATGCTTGTGTGGAATCACACTGTGAGTCTGTGTGCACTCCTACAATCATCCTGGCTGAAGCATGTAATATCTAATCTCTCTCCTGAAACATAAGCACTTATAAACTTACCCTGCTGTCAACTACTAGTACTCTAGGAACCCAGTCACTGTATATGCACTTGCTGAATGACTCAGCCATTGAGACAAGCAGTGGAACAGTCAAATGTGCACAATGTATGCGGTCCTCTAACCCCTTGCAGACTTCTGAGTAAGTCCTGCAAAAGTCCAGGTAATAGTCATGCTTGTCTGGAATCACACTGTGAGTCTATGTACACTCCTACAATCATCCTGACAGAAGCCTGTCCTTATATCTATTCTCGATTCAGAAAAGGGGGTGGTGATGAACAGAGTGTCTGAATTAAGCAGACCACTCTTACCCAGTCCAAAGATCAGGGCTTGATCCATCACCGTTATTTATCTCACTGCACCATCCCAGCTCAGAACCTGGCTATATGCAAATCAGTCTGTCCCTGGCCCAGTGCATCATGGGAACAGGGCAGACTAAACTACCAAGCCAATTCTTCACCAGAAAGGAGACAAGCTACCGGAGACCGGTTTCTGGCATTTCAGCCGTCTTCGGCCCGGCTTGCTTGAATCCTGATGGTGTAGTGAGAAAGGGACTCATGTCTGAGTATACCCTGCCACAACTATAGTAGCCAAAAACGATTCAGAAAAGGGGGTGGTGATGAACAGAGTGTCTGAATTAAGCAGACCACTCTTACCCAGTCAAAAGATCAGGGCTTGATCCATCACCGTTATTTATCTCACTGCACCATCCCAGCTCAGAACCTGGCTACAAGCAAATCAGTCTGTCCCTGGCCCAGTGCATCATGGGAACAGGGCAGACCAAACTACCAAGCCAATTCTTTTACTGGAAAGGAAACAATCTTCCGGGGACCGGTTTCTGGCATTACAGCCGTCTTCGGCCCGGCTTGCTTGACCGCACTTGCAGAATGAGTCATCAGACATTGAGGGAAGCACTGATACAGTCAAATGTGCACAATGTATGCAGTCCCCTAACCCCTTGCAAACTACTGAGTCAGTTCTGCAAACGTCCAGGTAATAGTCATGCTTGTCTGGAATCACACTGTGAGTCTGTGTCCACTCCTGCAATCATCTTGACAGAAGCATGTCCTTATCTAATCTCTCTGCTGAAACATAGGTGCCTATAAACTTATCCTGCTGTCAACTACTAACATTTTAGGAACCCAGTCACTATATATGCACTTGCAGAATGTGTCGAACATTAAGACAAGCAGTGGTACAGTCAAATGTTCACAATGTTTATGGTCCCCTAACCCCTTACAGACTACTGAGTCAGTCTTGCAAAAGTCCAGGTTATAATCAAGCGAGTGTGAAATACACTGTGAGTCTGGGTCCACTCCTACAATCATCCTGATAGAAGCATGTCCTAGTCTAATGTCTCTGCTGAAACATAGGCGCTTATAAACTTATCCTGCTGTCAATTACTAGTCTCTAGGAACCAAGTCACTGTCTATGCACTTGCAGAATGAGTCATGCATTGAGACAAGCAGTGCTACAGTCAAATGAGCACAATGTATGCGGTCCTCTAACCCCTTTCAGACTACAGATTCAGTCCTGCAAAAATCCAGGTAATAGTCAGGCTTGTCTGGAATCACACTGTGAGTCTGTGTCCACACCTACAATCATCCTGACAGAAGCATTTCCTTATCTAATTTCACTGTTGAAACATAAGCATGTATAAACGTATCCTGCTGTCAACTAATAGCACTCTAGGAACCCAGTAACGGTATATGCACTTGCATAATGAGTCAGGCATTAAGACAAGCAGTGGTACATTCAAATATGCACAATGTATGCGTTCCCCTAAACGCTTACAGACTACTGAGTCAGTCCTTCAAATGTCCAGGTAATAGTCATGCTTGTGTGGAATCACACTGTATGTCTGTGTGCACTCCTACAATCATCCTGGCAGAAGCCTGTAATATCTAATCTCTCTTCTGAAACATAAGCGCTTATAAACTTATCCTGCTGTCACCTACTGGTACTCTAGGAACCCAGTCACTGTGTATGCACTTGCAAAATGAGTCAGGCATTGAGACAAGCAGTGTTACAGTGAAATTCGCACAATGTATGCAGTCCCTAACCCCTTGTAGACTAGTGAGTCAGTCCTGCAAAAGTCAAGGTAATAGTCATGCTTGTCGGGAATCATACTATGAGTCTGTGTCCACTCCTACAATCATCCTGACAGAAGCATGTCCTAATCTAATCTCTCTGCTGAAACTTAAGCATTTATAAACTTATCCTGCTGTCAACTACTAGGACTCTAGGAACCCAGTTACTGTCGATGCACTTGCAGAATGAGTCAGGCTCTGGGACAAGAAGTGGTACAGTCAAATGTGCACAATGTATGTGGTCTCCTAACCCATTGCAGACTACTGAGTCAGTCCTGCAAAAGTCAAGGTAATAGTCATGCTTGTCGGGAATCATACTGTGAGTCTGTGTCCACTCCTACAATCATCCTGACAGATTCATGTCCTAATCTAATCTCTCTGCTGAAACATAGGCACTTATTAACTTATCCTGCAGTCAACTAATAGCACTATAGGAACCCAGACACTGTATATGCACTTGCTGAATGAGTCAGGCATTGAGACAAACAGTGGTACGGTCAAATATGCACAATGTGTGCGTTCCCCTAACCGCTTGCAGACTACTGAGTCAGTCATGCAAAAGTCCGGTAATAGTCATGCTTGTCTGGAATCACACTGTGAGTCAGTGTCCACTCCTACAATCATCCTGGCAGAAGCATGTCCTTATCTTATTTCTCTGCTGCAATGTAAGCACTTATAAACTTATCCTGCTGTCAACTACTAGCACTCTAGGAACCCAGTCATTGTCATTGCACTTGCAGAATGAGTCAGGCATTGGGACAAGCAGCAAGCATGGGCGAAATTTGCGAATTCGCGTTCTGCGAATTCGCGTGAAAGCGAATTCGCATAATCCGCTAATTTGTGTGAATTTGCAAATTTGTTTCTTTTTTGCGTGTTCCCAGGGTTTTTGCCAGTTAGCGAGGGTTTTTTACAAGTTCGGGAACGCGAACTTACTTATGTGGTCGCAACGGTCGCAACCATGTTTTTTCTACGTGTCCAGCCTGTTTGCGACCCTGTGTCTCATCGCGGCCAACCTCCGATTCATCACTGCCACCCTCTGGTTCACCACTGCTACCCCCTGGTTCACCAGTGCCACCCTCTGGTTCATCACAGCACCCTCTGGTTCACCAGTGCCACCCTCTTGTTCATCACTGCCACCCTCTGGTTGATCACTGCCACCCTCTGGTTCAAGACCGCCACCCTCTGGTTCGCCACTGCCACCCTCTGGATCATCACTGCCACCCTCTGGTTCATCACTGCCACCCTCTGGTTTGCCACTGCCACCCTCTGGATCATCACTGTCCCCCTCTGTTTCATCACTGCCACCCTCTGGTTCATCACAGCACCCACTGGTTCACCAGTGTCACCCTCTGGTTCATCACTGCCACCCTCTGGTTGATCACTGCCACCCTCTGGTTCACCACTGCCACCCTCTGGATCATCACTGTCACCCTCTGGTTCATCACTGCCACCCCCTGGTTTGCCACTGCCACCCTCTGGATCATCACTGTCCCCCTCTGGTTCATCACTGCCACCCTCGGGTTAATCACAGCACCCTCTGGTTCACCAGTGCCACCTTCTGGTTCATCACTGCCACCCTCTGGTTGATCACTTCCACCCTCTGGTTCAAGACTGCCACCCTCTGGTTTGCCACTGCCACCCTCAGGATCTTTACTGCCACCCTCTGGTTGATCACTGCCACCCTCTGATTCATCATGCCACCCTCTGGTTCATCACTGCCACCCTCTGGTTCACCACTGCCACCCTCTGGTTTATCACTGCCACCCTCTGGTTCAAGACTGACACCCTCTGGTTGATCACTGCCATCCTCTGGTTCATCATAGCACCCTCTGGTTCACCACTGCCACCCTCTGGTTCATCCCTGCCACCCTCTGGGTCATCACTGCCCCCCTCTGGTTCATCACTGCCACCCTCTGGTTCATCACAGCACCCTCTGGTTCACCAGTGCCACCCTCTGGTTGATCACTGCCACCCTCTGGTTCAAGACTGCCACCCTCTGGTTCACCACTGCCACCCTCTGGTTCATCCCTGCCACCCTCTGGTTCATCACTGTCCCCCTCTGGTTCATCACTGCCACCCTCTGGTTCATCACAGCACCCACTGGTTCACCAGTGCCACCCTCTGGTTGATCACTGCCACCCTCTGGTTCAAGACCGCCACCCTCTGGTTGATCACTGCCATTCTCTGGTTCATCACAGCACCCTCTGGTTCACCACTGCCAACCTCTGGTTCATCCCTGCCACCCTCTGGTTCATCACTGTCCCCCTCTGGTTCATCACTGCCACCCTCTGGTTCATCACTGCCACCCTCTGGTTCACCACTGCCACCCTCTGGTTGATCAATGCCACCCTCTGATACAAGACTGCCACCCTCTGGTTGATCACTGCCATCCTCTGGTTCATCACCGCACCCTCTGGTTCACCACTGCCACCGTCTGGTTCAGCCCTGCCATCCTCTGGTTCATCACTGTCCCCCTCTGGTTCATCACTGCCACCCTCTGGTTCATCACAACACCCTCTGGTTCACCAGTGCCACTCTCTGGTTGATCATTGCCACCCTCTGGTTCAAGACTGCCACCCTCTGGTTGATCAGTGCCATCCTCTAGTTCATCACAGCACCCTCTGGTTCACCACTGCCACCCTCTGGTTCATCCCTGCCACCCTCTGGTTCATTACTGTCCCCCTCTGGTTCATCACTGCCACCCTCTGGTTCATCACAGCACCCTCTGGTTCACCAGTGCCACCCTCTGGTTGATCACTGCCACCCTCTGGTTCAAGACTGCCACCCTCTGGTTCACCACTGCCACCCTCTGGTTCATCCCTGCCACCCTCTGTTTCATCACTGTCCCCCTCTGGTTCATCACTGCCACCCTCTGGTTCATCACAGCACCCACTGGTTCACCAGTGCCACCCTCTGGTTGATCACTGCCACCCTCTGGTTCAAGACCGCCACCCTCTGGTTGATCACTGCCATTCTCTGGTTCATCACAGCACCCTCTGGTTCACCACTGCCAACCTCTGGTTCATCCCTGCCACCCTCTGGTTCATCACTGTCCCCCTCTAGTTCATCACTGCCACCCTCTGGTTCATCACTTGCACCCTCTGGTTCACCACTGCCACCCTCTGGTTGATCAATGCCACCCTCTGATACAAGACTGCCACCCTCTGGTTGATCACTGCCATCCTCTGGTTCATCACAGCACCCTCTGGTTCACCACTGCCACCGTCTGGTTCAGCCCTGCCATCCTCTGGTTCATCACTGTCCCCCTCTGGTTCATCACTGCCACCCTCTGGTTCATCACAACACCATCTGGTTCACCAGTGCCACTCTCTGGTTGATCATTGCCACCCTCTGGTTCAAGACTGCCACCCTCTGGTTGATCACTGCCATCCTCTAGTTCATCACAGCACCCTCTGGTTCACCACTGCCACCCTCTGGTTCATCCCTGCCACCCTCTGGTTCATTACTGTCGCCCTCTGGTTCATCACTGCCACCCTCTGGTTCATCACAGCACCCTCTGGTTCACCAGTGCCACCCTCTGGTTGATCACTGCCACCCTCTGGTTCAAGATTGCCACCCTCTGGTTGATCACTGCCATCCTCTGGTTCATAAATAACAAAATGATGGTGGAGGGCTAAAGGGATATTTAGAGACCAACCTAAGTTATATCGCCCGAAAGAGCAACATATACAACAAACACACTTAGGGGTCTAAACTAGAAACCCTGTTGGGATCTCTTTCAAGCTACCTTAACGTCTGATTAAGTCCATTAAGATGAGGAAGTGACTACCATATTTGACTAACAGAACAAATCACCAAAATATGGGCCACCTGTGATTGTCGATCAACCTGATTGAGGATTCCCATCAATGACTTGTATGGATCAATATTCTCATCTGGTAATCCTGCCAGGGTATTGTGTCTCTTGATCATTGAAACATCCTGCATACCCCCATGGTCGGCTTGGGTTAACGACCCACAATCACTTTACTGAACCATATGATGTTGATCTGATGGGAGAGTGCAGTGCAAAAAAATTATAAGTGTGGTGATTAAAATAGGATAGGGAACTTATCGAAAGACTATTTATTAAGCATAAGCCCCTTCCAGTTTAAAAGCAAGAACAGTGCAAAAATGTAATCGCAGTTTAAACAAATAGCTGCGAGAGGGCCAACATGTTTCAGCCTATCATGGAAAAGGGCCATGGGCTTTCGTCAGGGCCTCTGTTCTATATAGATGCTACTGCCTAATTGTGGTTAAATGTGTGAAAAAATAATTAGAATTGTAGAAAAACACACAAGTGAATTAACAACAGTAAAGGATATAATTCTCCTTCATCTGCCTGAATTCCTCCTTGGCACCTGGTGTATTATCAACATCTGTTGAAAACAAACACAAACGTGGACCCTAATGAGCTAACGGGGTCAGTTAGATACTAAAATCTTTACAATCTTTTAGAATGTTAAGTACTCACCCAGTGTGCCCGGGGAAAGGACCTCACCTCTTCCCGGACCTGGCTCAGGAACTGTGAGACCCCGTTCTGCAAGAACAAAACAACCCCGCACTTATCAAGGGTAGAGAGAGCTTACTATAACCTGCTCTGTCCTGTGGTTGTGCCTAGGGTTCAATGATAATTTGCACGCAGAGCAAAACCTACTAGTATTAACCTATCCCACCTC
Organism: Lissotriton vulgaris; assembly: GCF_964263255.1. Lineage (NCBI taxonomy): Eukaryota > Metazoa > Chordata > Amphibia > Caudata > Salamandridae > Lissotriton > Lissotriton vulgaris. The sequence goes on from NC_141692.1 coordinate 4,700,084, forward strand.
ACAGCCACACCCAGTGCTACTGCTTGCAACAGTAAGATTTGTTCAATCTATTGAGTCTTAGGTGGTACAGCATAGACTTATCCCACAGTTATATCTGAACAAGTTAGTTCTCACAGTGTTTAGTGAAATTATGAATCATTGTTTTTCTCTCCTCAAAATTACTGTTACAGCTGGATCAGAGAAGGAAAAGGAAAGTAAGGTATAGCCCTCGTGGACTCTGTGCCTACCTGAACGTCGTTGTCTCGGTCTGTGTCTGAGTCAGGGGGAGGCACTGGGCTGTTGTAAAGAACTTCAATTTCACTGGTCGTGTCAACTCAGCAGCAGCCAATCAGCGTTCAATGCCGTCAACACAGCAGCCTCCCGATAGATAATCAAGGCATACTTTTGTTCCAAACCTTGACACACTCGGTTATTATATTCTTATATATGAGCCCAGACAGACAAAGCGCCAAACTATAGCTGAGGTGCAGCCAGCCGAGGCTGACTTTACCGAAACGCTGCTTGACTCACGTAGTGTCGTGAGAGGGGGAATTGAACTACAGTATGATGTCACTCGCCCAGTGCATGTAGTTTAATAACGTTTCACGCAAGAGGTATACTTCCGTTGCAATTTTTATATTTAAGCCCAGACAGACAAAACACCAATCTTTAACTAAGGTACAGCCAGCCGGGGTAACTTTCCCGAAACGCTGCTTGATTTGCGTAGTCTAGCGAGAAGGGGAAGGTGAACTACAGTATGATGTCCCTTGTCCGATGGATGTTTGAAAAAAGCTGCAGCCAGCCGGGGTAACTTTGTTGTGACACCACATAGCTTGCATAGTCTCGCTAATTAATAAATTAAATTAGACTACGCATTCATATCACCACCCCAGTGGGAATAGTTTAGTGACGGCCTTGCTCCCGTAATATCGCGAGAAAAGAGGTGGAGAACTACCAAATGATGTCATGGTCTTCAGATTGGTAGTTCGATAACAGAATGACAGGATACATTTCTAAGAGCTTGCATTCTGGTTCAAGACTTCCACCCTCTGGTTCACCACTGCCACCCTCTGGATCATCACTGCCACCCTCTGGTTCATCACTGCCACCCCCTGGTTTGCCACTGCCACCCTCTGGATCATCATTGTCCCCCTCTGGTTCATCACTGCCACCCTCTGGTTCATCACAGCACCCTCTGGTTCACCAGTGCAAACCTCTGGTTCATCACTGCCACCCTCTGGTTGATCACTGCCACCCTCTGGTTCAAGACTGCCACCCTCTGGTTCACCACTGCCACCCACAGGATCTTTACTGCCACCCTCTGGTTGATCACTGCCAACCTCTGGTTCATCATGCCACCCTCTGGTTCATCACTGCCACCCTCTAGTTCACCACTGTCACCCTCTGGTTGATCACTGCCACCCTCTGGTTCAAGACTGACACCCTCTGGTTGATCACTGCCATCCTCTGGTTCATCACAGCACCCTCTGGTTCACCACTGTCCCCCTCTGGTTCATCACTGCCACCCTCTGGTTCATCACAGCACCCTCTGGTTCACCACTGCCAACCTCTGGTTCATCCCTGCCACCCTCTGGTTCATCACTGTCCCCCTCTGGTTCATCACTACCACCCTCTGGTTCATCACTGCCACCCTCTGGTTCATCACTGTGACCCTCTGGTTCACCACTGCCACCCTCTGGTTGATCAATGCCACCCTCTGATTCAAGACTGCCACCCTCTGGTTGATCACTGCCATCCTCTGGTTCATCACAGCACCCTCTGTTTCACCACTGCCAACCTCTGGTTCCTCCCTGCCACCCTCTGGTTCACCACTGCCACCCTCTGGTTCATCCCTGCCATCCTCTGGTTCATCACTGTCCCCCTCTGGTTCATCACTGCCACCCTCTGGTTCATCACATCACCCTCTGGTTCACCAGTGCCACTCTCTGGTTGATCACTGCCACCCTCTGGTTCAAGACTGCCACCCTCTGCTTGATCACTGCCACCCTCTGGTTCAAGACTGCCACCTTCTGGTTGATCACTGCCATCCTCTGGTTCATCACAGCACCCTCTGGTTCACCACTGCCAACCTCTGGTTCATCCCTGCCACCCTCTGGTTCATCACTGTCCCCCTCTGGTTCATCACTGCCACCCTCTGGTTCATCACTGCCACCCTCTGGTTCACCACTGTCACCCTCTGGTTGATCAATGCCACCCTCTGATTCAAGACTGCCACCCTCTTGTTGATCACTGCCATCCTCTGGTTCATCACAGCACCCTCTGGTTCACCACTGCCACCCTCTGGTTCATCCCTGCCATCCTCTGGTTCATCACTGCCACCCCCTGGTTTGCCACTGCCACCCTCTGGATCATCATTGTCCCCCTCTGGTTCATCACTGCCACCCTCTGGTTCATCACAGCACCCTCTGGTTCACCAGTGCAAACCTCTGGTTCATCACTGCCACCCTCTGGTTGATCACTGCCACCCTCTGGTTCAAGACTGCCACCCTCTGGTTCACCACTGCCACCCACAGGATCTTTACTGCCACCCTCTGGTTGATCACTGCCACCCTCTGGTTCATCATGCCACCCTCTGGTTCATCACTGCCACCCTCTAGTTCACCACTGCCACCCTCTGGTTGATCACTGCCACCCTCTGGTTCAAGACTGACACCCTCTGGTTGATCACTGCCATCCTCTGGTTCATCACAGCACCCTCTAGTTCACCACTGTCCCCCTCTGGTTCATCACTGCCACCCTCTGGTTCATCACAGCACCCTCTGGTTCACCACTGCCAACCTCTGGTTCATCCCTGCCACCCTCTGGTTCATCACTGCCACCCTCTGGTTCATCACTGCCACCCTCTGGTTCATCACTGTGACCCTCTGGTTCACCACTGCCACCCTCTGGTTGATCAATGCCACCCTCTGATTCAAGACTGCCACCCTCTGGTTGATCACTGCCATCCTCTGGTTCAGAACAGCACCCTCTGTTTCACCACTGCCAACCTCTGGTTCCTCCCTGCCACCCTCTGGTTCACCACTGCCACCCTCTGGTTCATCCCTGCCATCCTCTGGTTCATCACTGTCCCCCTCTGGTTCATCACTGCCACCCTCTGGTTCATCACATCACCCTCTGGTTCACCAGTGCCACTCTCTGGTTGATCACTGCCACCCTCTGGTTCAAGACTGCCACCCTCTGGTTGATCACTGCCACCCTCTGGTTCAAGACTGCCACCTTCTGGTTGATCACTGCCATCCTCTGGTTCATCACAGCACCCTCTGGTTCACCACTGCCAACCTCTGGTTCATCCCTGCCACCCTCTGGTTCATCACTGTCCCCCTCTGGTTCATCACTGCCACCCTCTGGTTCATCACTGCCACCCTCTGGTTCACCACTGTCACCCTCTGGTTGATCAATGCCACCCTCTGATTCAAGACTGACACCCTCTTGTTGATCACTGCCATCCTCTGGTTCATCACAGCACCCTCTGGTTCACCACTGCCACCCTCTGGTTCATCACTGTCCCCCTCTGGTTCATCACTGCCACCCTCTGGTTCATCACAGCACCCTCTGGTTCACCAGTGCCACTCTCTGGTTGATCACTGCCACCCTCTCGTTCAAGACTGCCACCCTCTGGTTCATCACAGCACCCTCTGATTCACCACTGCCACCCTCTGGTTGATCACTGCCACCCTCTGGTTCAAGACTGCCACCCTCTGGTTGATCACTGCCATCCTCTGGTTCATAACAGTACCCTCTGGTTCACCACTGCCACCCTCTGGTTCATCCCTGCCACCCTCTGGTTCATCCCTGCCACCCTCTGGTTCAGCACTGCCACCCTCTGGTTCATCACAGCACCCTCTGGTTCACCACAGTAGATTATGGGGGGAAAGCACACCTGCCCAACTGAGATGAAATAATTTGGGGCTGGTTAATGCGTCACTGAATTTGAGCTTCAAGTCTGGCACCTGCTTCCTTAGCTATAAGTGCTTCCTTTTGCAGTTTAATTTTTTTTACAGGAGCATTATGCCATACTTGTACTATTCTCTGACCCTGCTTGAGGGTCAGAGCAGGATCAGAGAATAGTTGCAAGTAGGCAACTGAACTTTGGAGGGGCCCCTCAGGAAGCACTACAGGGAATGGTTAATAATTAGCTTGAACTTTTGCACCTGCTAAGTGCTTTCAGTTTTGCAAAATTCATTTTTCTGCAATTTCGCGAGATTCGCAGGGTGCAAATTCGCACTAAATCAAACTCGCAATCTACGAATTTGTACAAATTTGTGGATTTTTTTTTGCATAGTTTTTTGCGTGTTCGCAAGCCGCCTGCAGCGTACTGACCGTGAAGTTACCCATGCAGTCGTACATGGGCACGGCCATCTTGTGCGCGTTACGTATTTCCGCTTCCGGGCGCTATTGGCAATCTTGCGTTGTATGAGGCGTGCTATTACGAGTTCGCCTGTGTTTGTGCATGCTCGCGGGTAAAATATCGTGCAAACTTATCCTCGCGGTCCTCTATGGGCGCGACCATCTTGTTTTTCATTCATTGCTATGGTTTTTGGGCATGCTATTTTTCTATCCATCTTACATCTTTGTAATCCTATGTTTTTCTGAACTTTATTTTGCTTTTTTTTGCTTATTATCTATTTCTACAATTTCCTACATCTATATTTTGTGTTTTTTTAAACTTTTTGTTACTTTATTACCTACTTTATTTCTTTTGCTCTCTCTCTTATTTTATTTCACACCTATTCTTCTTTCCTTCTTCTTGTGCCCAGGAACATGGTTAAGGGAGCCAACAAGGGCAAGGGGAAGGGCCCAGGCTCCCTTGCGTGTGTTTGAGGGGGGAGGAAGTCCAGGCCAGTGAGATCTTCTCTGTGGTGGAGTTGGCCGCCTTGATGGTTTTTGTCCAAGTCTACCTCCCTAAGACCGTGGCAGCAGGTGGGCAGATTGCTTCCGATTACGGCCTCCGGGAGCATCGCCAGCTGTGGGAGAAGGTGTGCCGGCGCATGTGTAAGGAGTCTGGGGTCCGGCGCACCAACCAGCAAGCGACGCACCGGTGGACTGACGTCCTGGACTGGGAGCATGACATGCTCGACCTGCTAGGATTGGAGATCCATGGCCTTCGTAAGTAGCTATTTAATAACTACTTTTTTTTTCTTCTGCTCTGTAATATTGCTAATCTATTTTTTTCCTGAAGAGTACGAATGCTTCTGATTCGATTACATTGCAGGTAAATTAATCTTTAAATAGCTTCTGTCATTGCAGGTGCTCTCCCGGTTATTGGCGTTGCTACTATGCTTACTTGTTTGCAACTTTTAGTGATTTGAGTGCATTACTGCGTAATGCTAGAGACAGTAGACTCAAGTCTAGTCCTTCTTTGTACTCCTGCTGCTGCCACTTTGAAGAGATAGTGGTGGATTGATACGTCGAGTATAATATTTATTACTTGTTATAGGACATTTGTTAGTGGTCTGCAATCATGATGACGGACTGTGTCTGTCACGCGAGGTCTCGTGCTGCTGAGTGATGGCAGTTATAGTAGAAACTTTTTGTTGTTGGTGTAGTTAGTGAATTACATAACTGTCCTATTAGACAGTCTGCGAATCCTGCAATACTGTACTACTATCCTCCTATTTGACCAGATCAGACGCAATTTGTTAATTTGTTTCCCCGACATAATTTTAGATTTTGTTCAAAGAAATCGAATATTTCCCAAAAAACAATCATCCATGTTGTGTTTCTTTAATTCATGTTCAACAGCAACTCCCAGGGGCATGGCGCCGGCGGCGACTGAGACTCCGGTGGCAGAAGGTGGACAGGATCTGTCCCTTGCAGGCTCTTCTGCTGGCCCCAGTAAGTTGTTCTATTGTTATATTAATACTTATACTTCCCTAACTTTTACAGCTCCTATTTATTACAAACTGTTTCCTAATTTCTATGTTTTACAAAAGTCTTTGATCTTCTTCTAATGTAGACTACTTTCTACATTCTTATCCTGCCTCTACCATCACTCTCTATGCTACTACTATTTTCAATTATGAGTCGGTCTGTGTAGGTAGCTAAGCTTGCTCATTCCGCAAATGGTGTGAAACAAAACTCTGATACAGCAATAGCTCTATGCACTGAGTGCAGTCCTCTGGGTTGCCCTTGCTGTCTATTCCAGTCTTCTTAATGTAAGTGCTTTGACAATTTCCAACAACAAAATGTCATCGTTTACACCAAGTAAAAGGTAGCAGTTGCCTTTTTGATTTGAGAGGAGCACATCCCATACCGCTAGTGTTTCAGGGACTATTCTGCACACAAAGAAGTATGGACAAGATAAATAGGACATTGTTGATGATAGGTGCAGTTCGACTTTCGACATACCTCAGTCCGAACAGAAGTTGAACCCCCAATCCCCTGACCGACTATCTAGTGTGTCTGACCAATGATTTTATGACCCAGAAGAAAAGAGGAAGACTACCGCCGAGACCCGGCCTATCTGAGTCACTGAAACATGACTGCCAAGTGCAGTAGTTCAAACCTTTCCGCTCACTCACTCGTGAACAAAAACCAGACAGTGTTTCTTAGTTTTAAAGTTTTATTTTCAATTAAGAAATGAAAACATTATTTCTTTATTTTTAATAGCGTAGTATTCTTCTGAGCGAGCAATGGTGATGGATGAAGATGACGTTAAACTTTAAACAACATTCTCATGAATGAAATTAGTATGACTCAAACTTAATGATAGTTGACAGACACATGAAATTATTAGAATAACTGTGCGGGAGCCCCCACCTTCTTCAAACTACTTAAAGTAATGCTGGTGTTGACTTACTAGTAGTTGGTGAATCGTCTGGCAGAAGGGCAATGGAATCTTCTTTCTGTAATGAGAAAAATGGTGCACGTTAAGCAAGCATTCATCAGTTGTCATAAGAAGAAGTGTAGCATTTAATGGAATAAGCATATAAAAGGTTAACACCATCCCCGAAACCATTACTTTTTTTCAATCCCAGTAATAAAAAATGTATTATGTAACATTTTCTTCCATTACGAGACAAAATAGGGAGTTGTGTATGGCATCTGAAAATATGACATGTTTTTCCTAGACGTCACAACATCTGATGCGGCACAGGTGATCACCAGTGCTGGGGCCAGCAGTGCGGAGGGGTCCACTCTGGATGCGGCGGCACCAACAGGAGGAGCTGGGGGGAAGACTCAGCGGCGGCGGATGGTGGTAAGTTATTATACTCCTTACTTATTGATTTTTTTCGCAAAGGTGTGTATGATGTACTGTACAGTAGTACACCGTACACTAGAATAAGTACACTGTACTGTTAAGAACATTTACTAATTTAGAACTACTTTTTGGGCTATCACGGAGAAGACAGTCAACCTTGACTTGTAATAGCATTAGCGGCGGTACTTCTCTGGTAAGCAATGGCCCCCTCTATTTCACTTCAACTCAGCTGGCAAATTTTTATTGTGAAGCCAAGTCATATCAGATGTAGTTTAGGGATGTGAAGAACGAAAAATTAAAGAAGGGTGAAACGAAGGATGAGCGAGTCTTAATATTTATGACTGTAAAGAATGGTTTTGTTGAATGCAATTCCACATAGGAAGACGGCGGTTTCCAAAATATAATGAAAAGGGTGTTAGTTGGTTGTTGCCAAAAAGAAATTTTGGTATATTTGAGACATTAAGAAGAATCATAGACGTACTTTGGAAGCCTGGATGTTATCTTCTTTATCCTTCTCATCGATGGCAGAGGTGTATGATGTAGTAGAGCAGACGCTGAGTGGATGAAGTATGGCCAGTGGCAGTGCAACCCCTATAGAAAAGTAAGTCATTCCTATCCCCACCTGCATGTACTGCTTAAAGTACTGCAAATCTGCATCATCATGGCCTGTGTCTGTATTTCTTGAGCTGAGTGAGCTGCCATTATGGCGGCTACCACAAGTTCACATACCAGTAATTTCTTTTGCAAAACAAGAGAAAAAAAGTAAAAAGTAAAAAAAGGCCTTTTTTTGGTACTCTCTGACTATGTATGTAGTAGTGAGTCCACCCATAGTGCTGCTAGTGGAATTCCTGAAACTCCCAGTAATGTCACAGGCTTACAAAGACGGCGGAAAGATACATGCCAAAATGTTATACTGTGTTTGCTACTTGCTGGTGTTACTGAGTGTCAACTTTCCGTTAAATTATTTTGACTTTATGTTAAAGACTATTGGCTACAGTATTTTTCTTTCTTTCTTCATAGATGCTACTCCCAAAAAGCTCACCCGCAAGGAGATGGCTGTCCGGGCCAGGGCCCGTAAGCTGGAGGCTATTTGTGTCGAGTATTGGTGGTTGTGGGCTCGGGAGCATGAGGAGACATTAACCTCTACATCCTCTTCCACTGCCCCCAGGTCCACCAGCCAGAAGCCTCCAGCCAAACAGAGCAGTGGCCCGACAGCCTTCCGCCGCCGCCGCACAGCAGCAACAAAATCAGCGCCCCCCGATCCTGGATGGTTCGTGTGTGCCGGCTACGTACAAGAGTGGACTACCTGGAGCGGTTGGTCGAAAAACATCAGCGCCAGCACCGGGACCTCCGCAAAGAGCTGCGGGACGTCCAGCAACAGCTTTCCAAACTACGCCACCGGAGGAAGTGACTGTCCCTTGCCCCTTTTTTAAAGACTCTTAGGGGGGTGGGAATTGGGTGTTTGAGAAAGGGGACTTTTGAACCTTTGGACATTGGTTGTGTTAGGGAGGGGGGGTGAGTTCGGGTAATTTTTCTATTGTTTTGCTGACAACAACACGATTATATATTTCTTAATAAATATTGTTCTTACTAAAAGACAGTATACGCGCTCATATATTATTTTGTGTGGGGGTTGGCGGAGGGTTACTGGACGTTTGTTTTCTTCAAACTTACCAGCATGAATGAAACATCTAGTCCTGAAATGTACCAAAATGCAAGTAACCGAGTTAGTCAATTCAGTAGCCCTACTACTGTACTTTACTAGTAGTACTGTCCGTCTCTGCTCTCCTCCCAACTTAGTCCTAGCCCATTATTCTACTACCTCTCCAATATGCTTATCTTACCTGTGATTTGTGTTTGAGAATCGGGGTAGCCCCAGGGCTGCCTGAATTGCAAATGGTGATTAAAGTTGGTTGTTGACTTAAATCCTCGACAGATGCAATATCATTGTTGTGCTGGTAGCATTAGTGGTACACTGGCAGTATCACCATATGAAAAAAAAGGAAATGAAACATTGAGTGGCCTGAGCGTAGCATTAGAAACAGTACAATAGATAGTACGTTAGAGAACAGTGCCCTAAATTGTAGACTAAGCAGTGCTAAATAATGTAAATATAGGTAGTAGTTGCGTGGAGTTTCCCTTCCCCTCCACATCCGATGCATCGACAATATGCTAGCTTTCCGCAGAGCGACCAAAACCCATCTCTTTCCCTCCTTGTAGGTCTCGTCTCTCGTCTCAGTTGGCTGTGTTAGGGTTCTAGCGCCGGGACGCCCCGTTGCTGGGGCAGCTGTTTGCGCTTTACAAAACAGATAACATAACATAACATAAGAAATTAAGGCAAAGGACAAGTCATCAACGTAATGTAAGCATTAGGCATTTGATTGTTCACGTCGTGTAGGAGGAGGATGTTCTTATCAATCCACGATGGCGCACATGAACTTCTGATTGTAATGCTTTTGGTTGCTTTGACCTTATCCTCCCCAGCAAGTGTGTGGAATTTATTGTTGTTGTCAGTCACACCACAATGAAATACCATACAGGATGGGAATGGGGGTTTTTGGGGAAGTTTGGTAGAGATGAAAAAAAAACCAGCATGGACAGTCAAAGAACAAATGAAAAGAAACAAATCTTTGGATTTGAAGATATTGATAAATCTTTAAAGGGACATAAAGCAAGTGCACTACTGCATGCCAGAAGTTGTGTACTAAATGGATGGTTAGGTTACTGCCAAGTAGCACTACTACTTAGTGCAACTTACTAGTAACTACGAAGAAACAAGTTGACAGTACAGGGCTGCAGTCATTATGCAATTTCACTTGCCTCTCTGCCCTCAGAGAGAATAAACACTTGGAACATTAAATTACTGTTAAACATAGCAAAAACAGAGAAAATTTAGAAGCATAGAGCAAAGAAATGCAGAGTCACACTCATAGAAGTTCACAGCAATAACATTACTTAAGATAAGTAGAAATTACTGGATACTGTTACTGTATGTTGTTGTACTTGTCCTGTTGAATTTGGGAAGTTGCATGCATCAAGCCATTCCTCTTATTTGCTGTACTCCTCCGTTCCATCTGACGCTCCGTCGATCAATGTTGGTGACCAGAAGACACCCTATCCACTGCCTGCCTGGCAGATGCTGAATTGCGGGTCGCTAATGTGAAACTTGATTTCATCCTTTTTTCAATTGCACAGGGTGAAAGCCGCCCTGTAAATGTTCATGGAAAAACAGGAAGTGATATTAAAACACCACTGAGAAAAATATATAAGGTACGTACGCTGTGTAGTGCAAAAAGTCACACTTTCAGTTTCAGAATCGACAGTACAATAATTTCGAAAGGGCGTACTCTGAGTCTCCTTTTGAAGGATAAATAAGTAATGTAAATGTGTGTAAACGTGTAAAGCGCACTAAGCGCACTATCACCTAGAAAGTATCTTGGTGCTGTATACCGCTGTGGAACCCTTCCTGGCTTTCCCTGTGAGATGCCCCTTACTGGGCACCTCTAAGGTGAGGCCAGGCATCCTAGAGCTTTCGGGGCCATTGTGGAGATTAAGCAAGCTATTGCCCAGAGTTGCAGAGGGGGACCCATGATTAGAGTAGGCACCTAGGCGAGAATTATCGAGTCCGTGGACATTGAGCCCAAGACCCTGCCGCGTCGGGAATTTAAACCTGGTCCCGGGCCAGATCTCTGCCTCAGGGTCTGTCGCTCTAATCGGTGAGCCACACTTCTCCAAGTTTGGGAGAATTTTGCGGATCTTTCACCTCAAGCTAGGTGAGTGTAAACTACGATTTTATAACAAAATGAGACCTTCCCAGGAGTGCTCCCAGACCCTTAAACAGAGACGGTAAAATGTAGAATACCCCCAATCAGACCCCAAAAACGTGCGATACTGCTACCTGTCTGAAGCCTAGTGGAAAATGGTGACAAAATGTACTTTAAAAGTAAAGTATGCCCAAATCCCCCCTTTCCCACCATGGATGTTCTTCAAACCATTTGCAACCAAAATTAGACATTTCTCGACAAGTGCTCCAAGAGTAGACCCCAGAACCCAGTTGCCAAAATCTCGAACACCACCAAACACATGCATTACTGCTAACCCTAACGAGCCCTAAGTTAAAAATAGTGTCAAACGCTTTGTTCAACTAGGCCCTAACTCCCCTTTGCCACCATGGATTTTCTCCAAACCACTTGCAATCAAAAGTATCCATACCCAGCGTTGCTCCAAGACTCCCCCCCCCCCCCAAACACCAGGAACCAAGCAGGCCCCCGAAAACACAAAAGTGAGCGAAAAGTCTGAAAAGTTAAAAACTTTTTCACCATGGAATTTATCCAAAACACTTTTATCCAGTATTAGACCTTCTTAGCAATGCCCCCAGACCCGTCAACACAGGCAGAAACAGTTTAACACCCCCAAACAGCCAAAAAGCTAAACCACAAAAAGTGACACAGAATTATTTAGCCCTCAATCCAAAATCACTCCGTGCGCGCTCTGCAGCTTGGCCCTAACTCCCCTTTGCAACCATAGATTTTCTCCAAACCACTTGCAATCAAAAGTATCCATACCCAGCGTTGCTCCAAGACTCCTGTGGTAAATAATATATTACCCTGTCATAATTTCTATACATTAATAAGGATTGCTCATAAAATGAGAGGCAGAGTCCGTGGTGTCCGATTCAAAAGGGCTTTAATACTATAGCTCGAGCTACAGGAGAATCGGGTTCCATCACCACTAAGGTTCAGGAAGGGTCGTCATCTGGTATTTTATTCACATAACACATTATATATAGTTAAACCATACATTGTATTGAATAGAGAAGGCGGAGCGCTCCAGGCGGAGCAAGTGAGAGAGATAGGAGCACATGGGCGTGACAGAGGCATGAAAAGAGGTGTATACATGGGTGTTCACTTGATGAGTCATAGGTGTGTCATAGGTGGGTGGATGCATAGAGGGGGTCTGCATGGTCAGCAGGAACCTTTACCCTACTTGTGCGTGCAAAACTAGTCATGACGTGAAAATTGACGTGTAACTGGGGAGAGCTGGGGGGCTGACTTTAGCACTAGTAGGAGAGTCTGGGATGTCAGAACGACCTGCACCTTTGGCATTATCTGGTATCTTGTGTTTTGGAGGATGTATTGTCTGAAGTAAAGGTCGCTCGAGCAAAGGCTGCTTATCACTGAAGGCTAGTGTATGCATATATTTCTTCGTGTAATGCGTGGGGCCATGGGTCCTCTATGGAAACGGGTTCAGTAAATCACTTGCATGGAGACAGGAAGGCTGGGCTCTATCTCCTGCAGGCAGAATATGTTTATCCCTTTCGTTAGTTAGGAATGTGGTTCCGTGGAGCTGAGCAGATAACTGTAGGCAAAATACCGTCTTGGCAGACCATGCTGGCTGGGCACCTCTCGGCTGAGCAGGAAGTAAGGGAGAGGTCAGGGATGCATAACTAAACTGCAGCTTTCAGAATATCAGGAGGAGACTCGGAGCCTGAATTCGGGTCTTGGCTCGACTGAGGCACAAAAACGCGTGCATCTCGACTTTTAAACGTATACCATGTAAATGCATTGGCAACATAGGCCTCAGTGCAGAATTAACAGTTCATTCATGGAGGGCCTAATAACTGACATGCTAACATTGGACGGAAATGCAGAGGCATTAATATTACAGACATGAGAAGGGAATTGTATAATGACATGGACATACATGGGGCAGAGGTGCATACATAGGGTGCATGTAGGGGACACACTGGCCACGTGAAATTTCTATTTCCTCATTCCCTCCTTGTTCCCTACTGTGCCCTTCAGGACACGTCTATATTCATGAGACCATCTATTTGTTCATACAGCATCATTTGTTCGTCCTTTGTCATTCGAGGATGTGAACGTGGATGGGGAATACAGGCAGTGGCACATAAGCCGCAAATCGCTGGGCCACATTGCAGACAGAGACAGCAACTGAATATGACTAGTAGTATTACCCCTCGGAATGACAACACTTTCCATCCCCAGGCTGATATTACACTCCAGAGCCAACCGGACCAAGTCCATGTGCCTGGATTTTGATGTATCTCGTGAGCTATCTTATGGAGTCTTGTTATTGCAGCATACACTGATGGCGCGTTATTAGGAATAAACACACAACAACTGGAGCCGATCACTCTTCAAGCCCCGCCCCTATCTGCCAGGATGACGTCAAGAACAAGGCGGTTCTGAAGAACAACAAGTCTCATAGCAGACTGCTCCTCTGTCAAGTTACCTAAGGCAGAAGTAGTCTCATTCACTACTGCTTCCAAAGTTCCTGTTAACCTACGTATTAGTTTACTGTTTTGGACGGGACCTATGAAGAAAAAGAATCCTTTATTGAAATCTGTATATTGCTCCAGAGCTGTCTCAGTCTGGTCGACAACAGGGGATTCGGTCTCCCTCTTGTGTCTGACATGTACTAATCGTGAATCTCGGTGATAGTGGGATGGTGCTAGAAAAACAGGTGGCAGGAGGAACGCTATATAACACGTCCCATCCCAGTCTAAGGGCAGACGTACATAGGCTGTCTGACCACAAATAAAATAGGAATGTCGGGAAGCTTTGAAAGAAGACTTTCCTTTATCATTAAACTCGATCACAGTATTACATTCACTGTGTCCTAAATGTACTGAGCCTTCCTTTTTAATGCATAATTCACCTTTCACTGGTAACACTGTTATAAACGGTGAATCTACATTCGTCTCGGATTGGACATTCAGAATCATGAAGTTAAGAGAAACATTTCCTAATTCGTACACTTCATTTTCTAGATCTGTTCCTTTCCGTTGGGGAAAACCATCTTTGTCTGGGAAACATGCCTTGTTCATTACTTAATTCAGGTGCCCCCAAACCCATTCACTCTGGGAATCTGTGAACTTTCTGTCTTGTGTTGATGACATTAAAGCAAACCATGCTCCGCACGAACCATTGTGCGAAAACGAATAAGGAAAAAGAGGCAGAACTCCCTTCGTTTTCTGATAAGGTGGGAGTCGGCCACATACCCAGCAATTCGTTACATTGCTGGTCTGGTGAGAATGGTGTAACATACGAATAAAAGTATTGTTGCGTAGTGCTAGTCGGTATGACAGTTCATGGGGTGGCAGATCACTGAATGTATGCTCTACAGTGTCATTGAAGGAAGAATGTATATGTGAACCAAGAGGAGGAAAGAAAACATGTAGCGTCAAGCTTATACATATAATCGATATACTTAGAAAAAACATTATGATCAGAGTTACTATGCATCTACTGCGTAAGGATTTGTAATATTTTTCTTGTTTGTCTCTCTGTCTATCTCTCTGTTTATTTGGGTCTACGATCTTATACATGTCAGGAACCTGTCTAACCGCTTCACCCGAGGGGGACTTAAACAATTAAACGCTGTCTGACTTACTAGACCGTAGTTTTGATTTGTATTCTTGTTGCGGAGTCTTTTCTAGCAAAGGGAGTTTTGAGTCAATGATATCTGGGCAGTCCTTAGTGTCTTTTACTGATCCAAGTCCATGGAAGCGTTTCACGTGGTGGGCATGGAGCCAGCCCTTTCTCCCCTCGACCTTGACGGCGGTCCTCGTTGTGAGAAGAACCAGCTTGGGCGCGCGCCAGCGGGGCTCGAGAGGACTTGAACGATCAAAATTTCGGACAAACACCAGGTCTCCCGGGACAATCGAATGAGTCTTCACCTGGGTGTTGTCGGGGAAGGCAGCTGCAACCTGTGAACGACAAGAAAGGAGTGCAGACATCAAGGAAGCCAGGTAATCTGTCAGCATATTACTGTCGACATCAGTTATTCGTTTGGGCATAGGCGTACCCCACATATTCGGTGGTCTACCAAAAACAACTTCATACGGGGACAATCCTGTTCTGGAATGAGCTACCATTCGCATGTAAAAGAGGGCAACCGGCAAAGCTACCATCCAATCCACGCCTTTTTCTGCACAGACCTTCGCTAACTTTGTTTTGAGTGTCTGATTGTGTCTCTCCACGAGACCTGCTGCCTCTGGGTGTCGTACGCAATGGAATCTCCATTTGTACCCTAACAAAAGGGAGACTTGTTTCATCAGCTCAGAAGAGAATGGCTGACCGTTATCTGAGTACACGACACAGGGCAAGCCGTATCGCGGAAAGAATTCTCGGACCAACTGCTTAGCAGTGGTCACAGCAGTGTAATCTGGGACTGGGTACGCTTCTGTCCATCTAGATAGTGCACATACAACTACGAGGACGTACTTGTATCCTCGACATCTGTCCATCTGAATATAATCCATCTGGAGGACTTCGAAAGGGTGGTCAGGAGGATGAAATCCACCTTGTTCCACGGGAATGCCTTTGCCTGGATTGAACTGACAACAGATCATGCAGGTACGCACTTTCTGTTTTGCTGCTGCACGCAGGTGCTTGTTAAACCAGATGTTCTGTAAACTGTCTAACATGGCTTTTTCTCCTAAATGTGCTGGACTATGTGCTGTATTTATGACAACTTGAACCATGGAGTCAGGGAGAAACCATGTGGCTTTGCCTTTTGTCATCCAACCCTGGTCTGTCTGGACCCCTCCTTGTTCGGTCCATTTCTTTATTTCGTCTGGAGTGGCATGTGTCTGGATATCGAGTACATCTTGAGAGGGATCCCTGACTGTCATACAGTTTGTCAATGATGGTACTTCTGTCTTCGTCGTGTCTGTGGGAATGTCTGTTGGAGTCTGAGCTGTGAGTTTGGCTGTTCGATCTGCCAGGTCATTACCCTGGGAAATAGTGTCAGTGACCTTTGTATGTGGTTTGCACTTCATAATGGCTATGGCTGTAGGCAAATGTATTGCATCTAACAGAGCCTGAATGAGGGGGCCATGCTGAATCTTGGCTCCATGAGAGGTCAGAAAACCTCTCTCTTGCCACAGGACTCCGAAGTCGTGAACGACTCCGAAGGCATACTGTGAATCTGTGTATATGTTTACTTTCATATTCTTTGCTCGTATGCATGCTTGAGTCAGAGCGATGAGCTCTGCTGCTTGAGCTGACAGTGTGTCGATTCGATGTGTTTCTATAACTTCAGTATCAGTGGTCACTGCATATGCGGCCACTAACTCTCCTGTATTTGTTCTCATACATGAACCGTCCACATAAAGTGTCAGGTCCGGGTCTAGTAGTGCAATGTCTGTCAAGTCTTGTCTTGGCTTCGTTACGGTATTAACTACTTCCACACAGTCATGTGGTGCAGGGTCTGATGTACTTGAAGGCAAGAGTGTCGCAGTGTTCAGGGTATTGCATCGTCTGATCTCTATGTGTGGCTGTAATAATGTCAGTTCATATCCTGTCAGCCTGGCTATAGTCAGGTGTTGAGTCTGTGTTCTGTTCAAGAGGACTTCCACTGAATGTGGAACCTGTACTGTCAGGGGATGTCCTAACACAATAGAGTCACTTTGTCTGATTGCTAGGGCTGTTGCTGCAACTGATTTCAGGCACGCAGGCAGGGCCTGGGCCACTGGATCCAATGTCTTAGAAAAATAAGCACAAGGCTTGTGTTTTCCTGCTTGATCTTGTGTGAGGACAGATAATGCTGTACCTTTGCGTTCTGTGACAAAAAGTGTAAAAGGCTTGCTGTAACAAGGAGTCGCTAAAACTGGTGCTTGACATAGAGCTTTTTTCAATTCCTCAAATGCGAGTGTATGTTCCTGTGTCCAAGGGAGGACAGTCGAAGACGCTGCCTCCTGTGTTGTCAACTGTATGAGTGGTTTGGCTAGATATGCATACTGGGGAATCCATTGTCTGCAGTAAGAAGTGAGGCCAATGAAGGCCCGTACCTCCTTTTGTGTCTTGGGCTGTGAAAGATTTGCAATTAACTGAATGCGGTCTGGTGTCAGCTGTCTACCCTTCTTGGACAGCAAGTGTCCAAGGTACACCACTTGCTGTGCACAGAATTGCAACTTAGAAGGGGACACTTTGTGCCCCTTGTCTGCCAGAAAGTATAAGACTGTCAGTGATGCACGTTCACAGTCTTGTTCTGTTCGGGCTGTAATTAGGATATCATCCACGTATTGGAGTAATGCAGTGTCAGTAGGCATGTGAATACTGTCTAGTTGTCTTTTCAGGGCCTGACTATAAATACTAGGGCTTTCTGTGAATCCTTGAGGAGCTCTCGTAAATTTGAAGCTGCGTCCATTTAAACAGAGTCCGAAGAGGTACTGGCTTTCTGGATGTATTGGGACACTAAAGAAGGAGTTCTTGAGATCAATTACAGTAAAGAACGTCGCTTCAGAATCAATTGCAGTCAGTAATGAAGAAATGTCTGGGACCACTGGGTACTGGGGTATTATGCATTTGTTCAATTCTCGGAGGTCAATCACTAGTCTGTAGACTGGTGGTGCATTTGGGTCAGTTCGTTTAAGAATAGGGATGATAGGAGAATTACATACATTGGAGTCAGTTTCTACAACCACTCCCTGTGCAATGAGCTCGTCAACAATTTTCAGTAATGCTACTACGGCATCAGGTGGTAACTTGTATTGTCGGATTCGTGGCAGTACAACTCCCCTGCTTGAGAGTGACACGGTGTGGCGTAATATGCATGCAACCTACATCAGTCGGACCTTGCGCCCTAAATGCTGTGGTACATTCTGGAGTCTGGGATCAAAATCTCTCAACACATAATGTCCTTTAAAATCACGTAAAAACAATCTCACTCCTTCTGGAGAACAACAAATCACTGCTCCTAGTTCTTTCAACGTCTTTATACCAAGCAAGTTTTCTGGGCATGACTTAGTAAGTAACAAGTCTGAAATGCGGGACAATGGACCGACTTCTAGGGAAACTGGCTTTGACACTTCGTTAACAATAGGCTTTCCTGAAAAACCCGGGGCAATATTCTGTGAGCCTGAGAGGGGCGCCTCTGGAACCTCGTCATGACTGATGGTAGTTCTGCTCGCCCCTGTGTCAATTAGAAATTTTCTGTCTTTTCCCAATACACGACTATGTACATAGGGACCCTCTTGATCTATAGGAACCTCAATAAGGGGCAAGCCAACCTCCCTCTCTAGGCTATTTCATGAGTACTGTTGATATTCTGGATAGTCTGACTGTGCGTACTGGTACATTTGTTGCGTGACATGTTGTGTGGCAGCAATGGGTTGCGATGTAGCTACTGTCTGTTGCGAGTTCTGTGGCGGTTGCGTGTTCTGCGGGATGTTATCCTGTCTAGGAGGACGCGGTCTTTCTTTTGTCTTGCCTGTAGCTATGTTGTGTTTCAGGACTGCACACTCATTCACGTAGTGACCTGGCTGCTTGCAGTAGTTACAGTTTCCCTTAACAGGTGCCATGCCCTTTTTATGGCCATCTGCTGGTACCGATTGTGCAACTAGTACTTTCATTTTCGTATCTTTCATGCGTCTCCTTTCGTGTTCCTGTTCCTCTCTAATTCTGTTCTGGTGGTACTGTAACATTTGTAACATTTGGGAAGGACTATTGGCTTGCCAGGTACTTTCAACCTTCTGTACTCTATTTTTGATCGGGGGTAAGGAATTCTCTACTAGTTTGCTCACAAAAAGATGTGGGTACGATTCACTATTTGTCTTCAGGCCACTAATAATAATAAAACATTTTTCAAATCTAGAAAGAAAATCACTAGTGTCTTCATCTGGTTTCTGTTTACAAGCTGAAATAGCATCCCAATCTTCCTTTTTAGTAACTAATAGTCTCGGCAAGACCTGTATCAGTAATTCAGGTAATGCTTTAGCTTTTTCCCCAAGGCCAACACCAGGGAGCCGTGTTCTATCCTCGTCTTCCAATTCTGTCCAATTTATCTTTTTCTCTCCCACCTCCCATTCCTTCTCTTTAAGCTTTTCGTAAATGCCTGCTGGTAACAATACCTTTAACAATTTAATGATGTCAGCGTATGTGTAATCCCCTATGCGGAGAATGTCTTTTAATTCACGGTGGAACCCCCCCGGGTCTTTATCATGACAGGGCAGTAATTTTTTCATTTCCAGTATTTCTATTTTCGTCAAGGGTGTGTAAGCGTACACTCGTTGAAGCTCATTGGCTGTATTTCTCACAGGATGTACTTCTCGCAGGGGGTTCTGTCTGTCTATGTGGAAAGTCTCTCTAACGCGGTGTGGGGCAGGAATCAAGTGGGTGGTCAGAAAAGTCAAGTACTTATGTCGTTGATCTAAAATGACATTAATTAATTCGGTACCTAGGCCTCTCCATCTCTCTAGGAGTAAATCGTCCAGTAATTTATACAAGGGACCTGGATCAGAATGCTGGCTCTCGTACAATGTGATCAGATGTTGAACCATGTAAATACCTGCTAACCGCTGTTCCTCCAGAGGAAGGCTTAAAAATGTTTGCGCCACTACGTCATCATTATACATGTTAGAATTACAAGCCCATTGAACGGCTGACCGGGCTAGTACTTGTTCGTGCATAGTATGAGGTTCACTGCCCCCTGCTCGTTTTCTCAGTGCATTCTCAGTAGCTTGGAATAGGTGTTCGAGAGAATACCTTTCTGGTATGGGAGGGCCATGTTTACTGTAATCAAGGCCTTTAGGTCTGTCAAACTGTCTTGCTCTACCTACATAATTCAGTTTATCCACATCCTCTGTTACGGGCCCTTCCTCTTCAGAGGCTGAATCGCCCTCTTTCTCGTCTGACTCTTTCTGGTGTAAGTTCAGAATTTCTTTACGTATTTTTCTGTACATACATTCTATTTTCGACATTGTATCATGTTTACCGGCGGCTATGTTATCACTCCAATCAATCATACCCTTAGTTACTCCTTTATCTGCCTGGTCTTGTTCTTTAATCAGACAATTTATCAAAAATCGTAAAAGCATGCTTTGTATCTCCACTTTTCTATGTGCCATGGCCTCATGTATACTTTCGGGTCCCTCCCCCGTTCTAATGAAATGGTATATTTTGTCTAGATAGTACTTCATGTCTGGCAATGTGATCAAATAGTCTGCAACGCGTCTCAATCGTACGGAGTACAGGAGCATTGTGCCTACACCTGGTACGGGGTCATATATACAGGATGTAAGCGTTGTATTCTGTTTAAGTGCTGTTGCTGTCACTTTTGGCGTTCGTTGTAATGCTAATTCTCGTAGTGTTTGTGATGGTGGTGGTGTGTGCCGTATGTCTCTAGTGCCCCCCCCCACTGCCCCTTGACTTGCGTCATCTCTCACTGTCAGGGTCACTACTGGTGCGGGTTGATCTTGTGCTACGGGCGGTTGGCGAAAAGGATTGGTAGGGTTGTTGACAGGAGGAGGAAAATCTGCATTAACGTAATCTGGAGCGGCGTCTTCTAACTAGGAGGACAGGAAAATGTCCGCTGCTGTCTGTTTATGACTATGGACTTTAATTGGAGTCAATGGTGGCGGCAAATTACTGGGTACTTCCGGGGTCACTTTAGGTAGCCCTTCAGCAAGGACGGGATACATGCCTTTAATAAGGGCATTTCTTTGTCTATCCACTTGTTCTGTCTTAACCCGTTCACCTTCTTCCTTTAGCTCTTTTTCTCTAGCTTTTTCTGCTGCTTCTTTACTTCTCTCTGCTTTATTGATTTCTTTCTCTGTTCTCCTATGCGCTTCTTTACGCCATAACTCTATGGCATCTTTCTGGGATTGTCTGGCTTTCTTTTTCCACAGTGCTTCCTCTACTCTCATGATGCAATCAGCATCCCATGTCCCTGAGACAGGCCATCTATATTTCTCTTCCAGATCCTTGGTGTAATCCACCCATAAGTCTAAGAACAGTATGGCATCTAGCCCATGTTTCTGGTACATAAAATGGCCAGGAGTGTCCCTAGGCGGGACGAGAACTGCCTCTTCGAGTATCCCTTTCCTGGTCCCTATCTGACGTAATTTCGAAAACAGTGGCATGTTGGAGCTAACTTGAATGAACATACAATATACACAAGAATAGACTGGAAACAATCATTCATACTACGACATCAAAACATTAAAAACAGATACATCCTAACTAGTACATAGAAAAAACACACTCTTGAAAAAACTTGTTTACTTTATGCACTGCAAAAACAGTACAGCCATACCGGTCTCGTAAAGAGACACGTCTTTACCGCATCCACCTAAATGGACGCGTCTTTACCGGATCTGTGTACCCAGACCCGTCTTTACCGGGCTCAAATAAAATGAACCCGTCTCTATGCGTTCCCAATAACGGTACTCACCGGGAAGCAAAACTGAAGGCCTCGGAAACTCGATACTGGACTGGACAGCTACGACGTCTGGTGCTGCACATGCGCCTCAAAACAGGTGGGCCTCGGGATACCTCGGACCTTGCTCTCTCTGCTTGGGCTCTGGTCGGGATGGTCCGCAATCCTCACCGCCTTGTGTGGATGCCTAGTCGCAGTCTCCGTCTCCTCCGTGGGCCTGAAGGAGTAGGCAGGAAATCCCGCATTTGTGTACACTTGGAGTCCGTCACGTCTATAGAAGGGGTAGGGGCTGGACCTACATCACCGGCGCGTGGGGAAGGGGACTGGTCCCTGTTCGGGCGCCAGATTAATGTGGTAAATAATATATTACCCTGTCATAATTTCTATACATTAATAAGGATTGCTCATAAAATGAGAGGCAGAGTCCGTGGTGTCCGATTCAAAAGGGCTTTAATACTATAGCTCGAGCTACAGGAGAATCGGGTTCCATCACCACTAAGGTTCAGGAAGGGTCGTCATCTGCTATTTTATTCACATAACACATTATATATAGTTAAACCATACATTGTATTGAATAGAGAAGGCGGAGCGCTCCAGACGGAGCAAGTGAGAGAGATAGGAGCACATGGGCGTGACAGAGGCGTGAAAAGAGGTGTACACATGGGTGTTCACTTGATGAGTCATAGGTGTGTCATAGGTGGGTGGATGCATAGAGGGGGTCTGCATGGTCAGCAGGAACCTTTACCCTACTTGTGCGCGCAAAACTAGTCATGATGTGAAAATTGACGTGTAACTGGGGAGAGCTGGGGGGGCTGACTTTAGCACTAGTAGGAGAGTCTGGGATGTCAGAACGACCTGCACCTTTGGCATTATCTGGTATCTTGTGTTTTGGAGGATGTATTATCTGAAGTAAAGGTCGCTCGAGCAAAGGCTGCTCATCACTGAAGGCTAGTGTATGCATATATTTCTTCGTGTAATGCGTGGGGCCATGGGTCCTCTATGGAAACGGGTTCAGTAAATCACTTGCATGGAGACAGGAAGGCTGGGCTCTATCTCCTGCAGGCAGAATATGTTTATCCCTTTCGTTAGTTAGGAATGTGGTTCCGTGAGCTGAGCAGATAACTGTAGGCAAAATACCGTCTTGGCAGACCATGCTGGCTGGGCACCTCTCGGCTGAGCAGGAAGTAAGGGAGAGGTCAGGGATGCATAACTAAACTGCAGCTTTCAGAATATCAGGAGGAGACTCGGAGCCTGAATTCGGGTCTTGGCTCGACTGAGGCACAAAAACGTGTGCATCTCGGCTTTTAAACGTATACCATGTAAATGCATTGGCAACATAGGCCTCAGTGCAGAATTAACAGTTCATTCATGGAGGGCCTAATAACTGACATGCTAACATTGGATGGAAATGCAGAGGCATTATTATTACAGACATGAGAAGGGAATTGTATGATGACATGGACATACATGGGCCAGAGGTGCATGCATAGGGTGCATGTAGGGGACACACTGGCCACGTGAAATTTCTATTTCCTCACTCCCCAACCCCCCCCCAAACACCAGGAATCCCCCCAAGCAGGCCCCAAAAAACACGAAAGTGAGCGAAAAGTCTGAAAAGTCAAAAACTTTTTCACCATGGATTTTATCCAAAACACTTTTATCCGGTATTAGACCTTCCGAGCAATGCCCCCAGACCCGTCAACCCAGGCGGAAACAAGTTTAACACCCCCAAACAGGCAAAAAGCAAAAATGGGCCTACCAGGAATTCAGTCCAAATGCGCTGTGCAGATAGGCCCTAACTCCCCTTTTCCACCATGGATTTTTTGAAAAACAAATGCAATCAACATTAGACTGTGCCAGCAGTGCTCCCAGACCCCAAAACCCACACACAAAAACCTAGAAGCCCCCCAAAGACAGATAAGTGATCAAAAACGCAAAAACTTTTTCACCGTTTATTTTGTCCAAAACACTTGATTCCGATATTAGACCTTCCGAGCTATGTCCCCAGACCCCTGCAGCCACCCGCCAAAAAGCAGAACACCCCCAAACAGGCAAAAAGCAAAAATGGGCCTACGTGGAATTCAGTCCAAATGCGCGTGCAGCTAGGCCCTAACTCCCCTTTTCCACCATGGATTTTCTGAAAAACAAATGCAATCAACATTAGACTGTGCCAGCAGTGCTCCCAGACCCCAAAACCCACCCACAAAAACCTAGAAGCCCCCCAAACAGCACCCCAAAGACAGGCAAGTGAGCAAAAACACAAAAACTTTTTCACCATGGATTTTATCCAAAACACTTGATTCCGATATTAGACCTTCCGAGCTATGCCCCCAAGACCCCTGCAGCCACCCGCCAAAAAGCTGAACACCCCCAAATAGGCGAAAAGCAAAAATGGGCCTACCTGGAATTCAGTCCAAATGCGCTGTGCAGCTAGGCCCTAACTCCGCTTTTCCACCATGGATTTTCTGAAAAACAAATGCAATCAACATTAGACTGCACCAGCAGTGCTCCCAGACCCCCACACCCTCCCCCACAAATCTAGAACACCCCCAAACAGCCCCCCCAAAAGCAAGCAATACTGGTATATTCAAAACATGGCAAATTGCGCTGTTCACAAAACATTGCTGTTTTCAGCACTTCCACTACTTCGATCCTCTTGAAACTTACCTGGACAGTCACTTGTTCCAGCAATTTAAAAGAATCCGAGCAAGGCAGAACAAAATTGAACCACTGCGCTCTTTGAAGAAGAAGAAGAAGAAGAAGAAGAAGAATGTCTACGACTAGTCTTCACTTATTTTTCACCCAAGCACACGCGCCCGCTAAACACCCAAAAAGGCCAGAATTCTGCCAATTCTGGACCAAAGAACACCAAACCCCCCCCCTAAAACATTGCCAACATCATTATGAACGAGCCTGCATCGGGCCCCGAGCCCTAGAATCTGCGTGAACCATAGCAACTTAAACCCAAAAACCCTAGTAAATCGCACTGAACCCTAAACCGTAGATATGCTTTGTCTGTCTGTGTCAAAGAGCCTAGGTATGCTACATCAGGAGGATGCTTCACTCAGTGGTGCCTGCCTTGACCAAGCATGGGCGAATTTTGCAAATTCGCGATCCGTGAATTTGCGGATTTGCGAATTCGCGATCCGCAAAATTCGCAAATTTGTGCGAATTTGCGGATTTTTGTTTTTTTGCGTGTTCGCGGGGTTTTTTGCATGTTCGCGGGGTTTTTTGCGTGTTCGCGAGCCGCTTGCATAGCGAAGTTACCCATGCAGTCGTTTATGGGAGAGGGATAGATAGATAGATAGATAGATAGATAGATAGATAGATAGATAGATAGATAAAGAGAGGGAAAGAGAGAGGGAGAGAGAGAACGAGAGAAAGAAAGAGAGGCCGGATCTCTGAAGGAATATTTACAACAAGGGGTGGTGAGGGACAGAGTCTCTGAATTAAGCAGAAAGCTCTCACCCAGTCAAGAGATCAGGGCTAGATCCAACACCGTTTTTTAGCTCACTGCACCATCCCAGTTTCAGAACCCGGCTGTATGCAAATTAGTCTGTTCCTGTCCCAGTGCATGATGGGAACAGGGCAAACCAAACTACAAAAGCCAATTCTTACACTGGGAAGGAAACAAGCTCCCGGGGACCGGTTTCTGGCATTACAGCCGTCTTCGGCCCGGTTTGCTTGAATCCTGATGGTGCAAAGAGCAAGGGTCTCACATCTGAGAATACCCTTCCACGCTTAGGGTGGACAAAAATATTTACAACAAGGGGTGGTGAGGGACAGAGTCTCTGAATTAAGCAGAAAGCTCTCACCCAGTCAAGAGATCAGGGCTAGATCCAACACCGTTTTTTAGCTCACTGCACCATCCCAGTTTCAGAACCCGGCTGTATGCATCAGGATTCAAGCAAGCCGGGCCGAAGAAGGCTGAAATGCCAGAAACCGGTCCCCGGTAGCTTGTCTCCTTTCTGGTGAAGAATTGGCTTGGTAGTTTAGTCTGCCCTGTTCCCATGATGCACTGGGCCAGGGACTGACTGATTTGCATATAGCCAGGTTCTGAGCTGGGATGGGGCAGTGAGATAAATAACGGTGATGGATCAAGCCCTGATCTTTGGACTGGGTAAGAGTGGTCTGTTTAACTCAGACACTCTGTTCATCACCACCCCCTTTTCTAAATCGTTTTTGGCCACTATAGGTGTGGCAGGGTATACTCAGACATGAGTCCCTTTCTCACTGCTCCATCAGGATTCAAGCAAGCCGGGCCGAAGAAGGCTGAAATGCCAGAAACCGGTCCCCGGTAGCTTGTCTCCTTTCTGGTGAAGAATTGGCTTGGTAGTTTAGTCTGCCCTGTTCCCATGATGCACTGGGCCAGGGACAGACTGATTTGCATATAGCCAGGTTCTGAGCTGGGATGGGGCAGTGAGATAAATAACGGTGATGGATCAAGCCCTGATCTTTGAACTGGGTAAGAGTGGTCTGTTTAACTCAGACACTCTGTTCATCACCACCCCCTTTTCTAAATCGTTTTTGGCCACTATAGGTGTGGCAGGGTATACTGAGACATGAGTCCCTTTCTCACTGCTCCATCAGGATTCAAGCAAGCCGGGCCGAAGAAGGCTGAAATGCCAGAAACCGGTCCCCGGTAGCTTGTCTCCTTTCTGGTGAAGAATTGGCTTGGTAGTTTAGTCTGCCCTGTTCCCATGATGCACTGGGCCAGGGACAGACTGATTTGCATATAGCCAGGTTCTGAGCTGGGATGGGGCAGTGAGATAAATAACGGTGATGGATCAAGCCCTGATCTTTGGACTGGGTAAGAGTGGTCTGTTTAACTCAGACACTCTGTTCATCACCACCCCCTTTTCTAAATCGTTTTTGGCCACTATAGGTGTGGCAGGGTATACTCAGACATGAGTCCCTTTCTCACTGCTCCATCAGGATTCAAGCAAGCCGGGCCGAAGAAGGCTGAAATGCCAGAAACGGGTCCCCGGTAGCTTGTCTCCTTTCTGGTGAAGAATTGGCTTGGTAGTTTAGTCTGCCCTGTTCCCATGATGCACTGGGCCAGGGACTGACTGATTTGCATATAGCCAGGTTCTGAGCTGGGATGGGGCAGTGAGATAAATAACGGTGATGGATCAAGCCCTGATCTTTGGACTGGGTAAGAGTGGTCTGTTTAACTCAGACACTCTGTTCATCACCACCCCCTTTTCTAAATCGTTTTTGGCCACTATAGGTGTGGCAGGGTATACTCAGACATGAGTCCCTTTCTCACTGCTCCATCAGGATTCAAGCAAGCCGGGCCGAAGAAGGCTGAAATGCCAGAAACCGGTCCCCGGTAGCTTGTCTCCTTTCTCGTGAAGAATTGGCTTGGTAGTTTAGTCTGCCCTGTTCCCATGATGCACTGGGCCAGGGACAGACTGATTTGCATATAGCCAGGTTCTGAGCTGGGATGGGGCAGTGAGATAAATAACGGTGATGGATCAAGCCCTGATCTTTGGACTGGGTAAGAGTGGTCTGTTTAACTCAGACACTCTGTTCATCACCACCCCCTTTTCTAAATCGGATCTCTGAAGGGTCAGATTCCTGAGTTGCCCCTACAGAACATACAGCTTTTTATTTTTAGCAAAATGCATATGAAAATTGTGCTGTAAAGGTCTCTTTTAGTTTAACCCCTCCTGACAACTCAAAATGGGTGTATTTGCCATCCTCTCCCTTCTTCCATTTTTTTTATATCTGTAAGTGCTTCCTGATGAGGTTTAATTCCTTGGACAGGTGCCTCGTTGCCTACTTGTAACTATTCTCTGACCCTGCTTCAAGGGTCAGAGCAGGGTCAGAGAATAGTTGCAAGTAGGCAATGAGGCGCCAGGAAGCAATTAGCAGCAGGTGTCCAAGTTGAAGTTAATTTGTTTGTAACCCTTTTGTAAAAGGTTACAAAGAAATTAGGTTCAACTTTTGCACCTGCTGCTGTAACCCTTGCTTGGCTGAAAATTCGTCCTGCTGATTCGTGGATTTTACCGCGATTTCGCGAGATTCGCGGATCGCGAAATTGTGGAAAATCCGCAAATTCGCCCGCGAAACGGATTTTACGCCCACCCTTAGCCTTGACCGTCTGCATGGCCCTGACGCAAGCATGGGCCAAAAATCTGTTCTGCTCAAGAATTTGCGATTTTCCGGTACTTTTGCAAGATTTGCGAAATACTGAAAAACAGCACATTTTGAAAACATAACGGATGTTTGGGCCAAGCTTGAGGCAGTGCCATGCTAAGGGTCAAGGCAGGCACCACTGAGTGAAGCAATCTGATGTAGCATACCTAGGCTCTTTGTCAGACAGACAAAGCATATCTAATTTTATGCAGCAAGCCACATAGCCCCAATTTAGTAGCCCCTGAATTTGAAGTACAATTATAATTAAACAAGGTAAAAAAAACAGAGTTGTTGACATGAGTTACAATTACTGTGTGAAAGATTAAATAATAACTAAGACAAGACATATGAATCATCATTTCATGCACAAAAAAACAAACAGCATTTGGTTTCATCAGAGCCAGACAGCCATTGCTGTCCACTGCATGCCATCTTCTCAATTATTCATTACCTGTTCTACTTTTTGTCCACATCATCTTCGGAAAGTGAGGACCCACAGGGCAGCCTCTCCTGTCAATATCAGAAGTAACTCTGTCAGCAATCAGCAAGCATGTAGTCAGTCAGTAATTTCAGTCCCACTTCAGGGGACTCGCCGTAATCCATCCATCTGCCTTGAGGAAAATGGATAGGGGGAGTCTGGAGGAGGAGTATAAAGGAGCATGATTGAGTTGTGAACTTGTGAAACTCAGGAATGCAGACTGCGGCACCTTCAAATCAATAAACAATATAGGAGGAAGACAGTGCTGCTGATGGACTTGTTGTGATTAGGTGATTAGAGTTTTGTTGTGGTAAAAGTTGCAAAACAAAGAAAGACACACAGGAATAAAACTGAATAAGGTCGAAAAAAAGGAAGTCATTTTCAGGTCTCGGTGTCAGGGAAGTAGAGCTCATTCTCAAACTCCATCAATTGAGACAGGAGTAGGTCAGATAACAGAGAAGAACTACCGTCACCTAAGTCGGTGTCCTCTTCTTCCTGCGTGCATTCACGTACTTTGTAATCTGGTGGTATCAAGTGCTGATTCATCTTGATCAGTGTTAACCTTTCCACATTTTGGGCCGAAAGGCGGGTCCTTTTTGAAGGTACAATGGCACCAGCAGCACGGAAAACATGTTCAGAAGACACACTTGCGAGTGGGCCAGACAAATAATTTATAGCGAGGTTGGCGATCAGTGGCCATAGATCCATTTTCCTGTACCAATACATCAATGGGTTTGTATTAACAAAGACCTCTGTTGGGTCATCCAGATAGGCCTGCACCATCAACTCAAGGTTCTCCACGGTTGTCCCACTTTGCGTACCATCTGTGGCCTTTGCAGCACTGGAACGAGCAAACCCTTGCTGAGTTAGCCAATCCACTTCTGACAATATTATGGCTGGGCTTAGTGCAGGTGAGGATGATGATACGGTTGCTGCTTGTGTCATTAACGTCTGTGAGGGAAAGTGACTCCCTTCGTCCACAGATTCAGAAGTGGAACTTGACGCTGGATGACCTGCTGATTCAGTTGGACTTCTGCCGCCTCCTTGAAATTTCTGCCTCTCTTTTTTGAACCGACTGGCTGACACAGCTAGCCAATGTTTGTACTTTGAAACATCTGCTTCATCAAAAGGAATGAACGCTTTGCTGGCCACTGCCTTTTTGTACCATGGATCCAGAATAGTGGCACAAATGTAATGTTGTTCAGTATGTATGTTTTGAAGCCTTTCATTGGCAACTAGGCGGCTTAATAAGCTCTCCGCCAACTGATATGCGTCTTGCTTTTTTTCCCCAGCATCTCTGAATGTTGAAGACACCGCCTTCAGTTGGTGCTCTAGCATGACCAGCAATGGGATAGCTTTGCCCAAAGAACAGTCCTCCCTGCTGACTTCACGTGTGAAGACCTCAAAAGGACGAAGCATGTCTGTCAGGCTTTTAACTAGCTTCCATTCCTCCAACTCTAGCCTCTTGTCTTTATGATCAGAACCTAGTTGAAAGACATAGTCATTGATTACCATGCACTGCTCAGACAGACGCTCAAGCATGTAAAAGGTTGAGTTCCAACGTGTTGCCACCTCCTGGATGAGTCCTTTGACTGGTACTTTACGTTCATGTTGACTGCTCCTCAGCTCCTTCCGGGCCTTAAAAGAATGGCTGAAATGTGTGCAGATTCTTCGGCAGGTGGTCAGTAACTTTTTGACTGTGTTTTCAGTTTTCAAGAAATCTTGCACAACCAGGTTTATACAGTGCGCCAAACACGGCACTCTGAAATATTCACCTTGCTGCATGGCCTTAACTATATTATTGCCATTATCCGTGGAAACATAACCAACTATGTGATTTCTTGGTTGCAGCCATTCAGAGACCTTACTGTTAAACTCCTCCAAAATGTTGCATGTTTCCGAGTAGCTTGAAAAACTATGTCCAGGTCAACAACTGCACTTGACTTGTTTCTAACCCCTGCAAAAGACCCTGCAAAAGAGACCCAGTGTGCAGTGATGCACATGTAATCAAGGGCTTGGCAACTGGTCCACATGTCTGTTGTCAAGAGGATAGTGTGAACAACAGTCTTCTGCAAAGCTGCCCCAATCACCTCCAGCACATCTTGATGTAGTGCTGGAACCGCAACTCTGGCAAAATAGGACCGGCTAGGAACCTTCCAATTAGGGCAGACTGTTGCCACTAATTCTAGAAACCCCACCCCTTCCACGAAAGAAAAAGGGAGAAGGTCCAGAGCTAGCATTTTAGCCAGCTTTGCGTTATACAGATGTACCGTTGGGTGGTTGCGTTCAAATTGCGCCTCCGACCACAACATTGCGCGAATGGTGGGCTGGATCATTTTACGTGATGATGATGATGATGACATCTTCAAACCAGTTAGGCCCATTGATGTAGTTTTTCGCATTGGTGTCTCTCCCACACTCAGTGTGCCTCATAGATGTTGCAGGGGTAAAGGGTGTGGGCGATACCACTGCATTGCTGCTGCCAGGGGTACTGGGTATACCAGAAAAAATGTCTGTTGCTTCTTCACTTCCCCCCTGCACAATCAGCCTCTTGTCATCATTAGATGCAATATTAAGGGATACATTTGGATTTGTTTTTCTTTTGCCTTCCTCGATCTTCCTCATGTGTGCTTCCCAAATGATAGTGTGGTGTTGCTTGAGATGACCTCTCTGGCCTCCGGTACCATAGTTGGTACCAAGCTTACCCCGACTAACTAATGTTTTACAAATCGAACAAACGACCATGTTTTCCGCCCTTTGGCTAACAGTAAAGAAGACCCAAACTAGGGACTGGTGATGTCTGCTGAAGGTGGAGGTGCTACTTTGACTTTCAATGCCAGATGAAGTGGAGGATGGGCGTGGCTGAATTTGTTTCTGTTGTTCACTTACAGCACCACTACTTGAGGTTGAGCTGGATGGAGGTCCATGCCGGCCCTTCTGACTAAAAAAAATGGAAGCTGTATGTCGTGTTGATGTTGTAGTTAACGGTGGTGGTACCAGTGCCACGCTGCCCATATCCCGCTCAGCAGCCATTCGGGATAGGGTCAAAATGTGTCTCTGCTGCACGCCCGCTGGGGCTGGAGTGACGACTGTGATGACTGGGTCATCGTCAGACTGTTCATCAGCAGCAGAAGACACCACTTCTTGTTCGTCGTCATCACCCATAGGTCGAAGCTTTGCGGGAGCCTTCCTTTTAGGCTTAACTACCTTTTAGGCTCATCACTCTCAGACTGCATGGCTGGGTTTCAATCACGATCCAGGTCATCAGAATAAAGGGGGCTTGAAGAAAAATTTGTAGTAGTAGTAGTATCCCTCCTTGACCTTTTTCTTGCTGGGGATCTGGAAGACAATGGATAATCATCATCAGGAGCAGTGGCTTTCTCGAATGAAACCTCCTCTTGAATATAAATTTGCTGATGTGCCCCTACTTCTGGAGGAACAAGCGTTGTAGGCAGTTGTGCCGCTCCATGAACCTCTAGTTGCACCTCTCCATGCACCTGTCCATGCGCCTCTCCTTGCGCCTCTACTTGCGCCTCTCCTTGCGCCTCTACTTGTGCCTCTCCTTGCGGCTCCACTTGCGCCTCTCCTTGCGCCTCTCCTTGCCCATGCACTTGCACTTGTACTAGTTGCATGTGTGGTTGTCGTTGCTGCTATGGTTGTTGAACACTCGTTAGCTGAGTTACACCCGGCGTTGGTGATTGAACAACCAAAATGGCTGCCGCAGCAGCACTCATCGTCTTAGACCTAAGTTTGTGTGGTAGCACTGAGCCCAATGAAGCGGAGGTGCTGCTTCCAGCTTGGTCCCCGGCGGACACCGCTGCTGCAGGCGTAGTTTTTTATCCTCAAAAAAGGTGTTGGTGGGCACACCAGTCTCCTCGGTAGGTGGTGCCAATGGCTTCTTCTGTTCCTTCTTACTGGCAGTGGCACTGGCAACTTTTTTCGCTGAGGCGCTACGGCCAACTTTCTTTGGGGCCATCTTCTTGAGATGTCAGAACAGCAAGCCGCAGTTGCACGAGTTGCAGAGTTGTCTTGTCTGTGGCCACACGTGACGTCATGTGACGTTGTGCTGCACACACCGTTACAGGACTTCTTCCTGGCACTGGTGGTTCTCTTGTGCACCTAAAAGCAATGTAAGCCAGAGGAACATCAGTTAAACACCCCAAAAAGTCAAAAAACACACAAAAATCACCACAATCCAATGCCATCCATGCCCTCAATGATGTTTAAATTCAATACACCCCACAGAAAGACTAGGTCCATGCACCACTGAGTACCCCTGGGCATAATGGTTGAAAGCAAGGCAAACTGGGAGCAGGCCTGAGCACACTGCCTGGCTTCAAAATGGCCCCTTGACCCCACCACATGGCCAGGCCCTGCCTGGACCAGGCCTCAAAATGGCCCCCACTCACATGGCCAGGCCACAACACCACCCCCAAAACTCAAAAAACACACAGAAATCACCACAATCCAATGCCATCCATGACCTCAATGATGTTTAAATTCTAGACAGCCCACAGAAAGACTTGGTCCATGCACCAATCACTACCCCTGGGCCTACTGGCTAGTGAGGCTTTACAGGCACCCCAAAATTAAAAAAAATCAACATATAACAGTGAGCTAAAATTCCATGACATAAATGAGAATTAAGTTTTAAAAAAATCACAGAAACAGTTGCATCATGCACCCATGACTAACCCTGGGCCTACTGGATACCATGACTACCCACCACAATATATATTTTGTGAAAGTTGTGAAAAAAGTTTTATAACTGGAGTTGCCTCAACTGCAATGCCCCAAACAAACAACACCAACTTACTTGTAAAATCTCAAGTCCAAAAGGGATCCAAACTCCATAGTCCAAAAAGTCCTCAAATACAAATATCCAGCAGCAGCCACAAAAAGTAATCCTTCCAGCTCCACAGCCAAATGAAAATTGACCAGGGCATGGACAAAGCACTGGGAGCAGCTTGCTGGACAGGAACAGGAAGTTGGAGAATCTGGGGCGCTTTCTTCCTCCCACCCCACCCAAAAAAATGGACTCCTGCACCAAAATGTGCAGCCAAATGTCAATCTGAGGAGTCATTCTGATCAAAATCATCATTTTCACAAGGTTTATGCTTCCTGCAGTGGATTTCTTGTGCAGAATTGCAATTTTTGCAATTTCGGGAACGCAAGCTGTTCAAATCTCCCGCCGGAAGTCAGCTGCACGCAGCATCTACGTGTTCGGCATTGTTTACTCCCGCAATGCGTGATCGCGGGCCTTTATGACGTACTCGCGTTGTCAAACTCTTGCTGTGCAAGATGGCAAGCCGCGATGACGTAATTGGGTTCGAAAAACTCTCGCGCGATCACGCAGCAAGATCGAAAATGTCGCAGCACACGCAAAACCGGTAGAAAAACAACTCTGCGGACTCAGAGTCAACGCCCTGCGCAAGATATTGTATTTTTTAAGCGCGACCAAGCAAAATAATTCGTAGCTTGCGAATTTGCCGATTATTGTGCAAATTTGCGCGATTCGCGGAAAGCTAAATCGTCAAAAATCCACAAATTCGCCAGCAAAACGGATTTTACGCCCATGCTTAACAAGCAGTGGTACAGTCAAATGTGCACAATGTATGGGGTCCCCTAACACATTGCAGACTACTGAGTCCGTCCTGCAAAAGTCAAGGTAATAGTAACGCTTGTCAGGAATCATACTGTGAGTCTGTGTCCACTCCTACAATCATCCTGACGAAAGCATGTCCTAATCTAATCTCTCTGCTGAAACATAGGAGCTTATAAACTTATCCTGCAGTCACCTAATAGCACTCTAGGAACTTAGTTACTGTATATGCACTTGCTGAATGAGTCAGGCATTGAGCCAAGCAGTGGTACAGTCAAATATGCACAATGTATACATTCCCCTAACCCCTTTCAGACTACTGAGTCAGTCCTGCAAAAGTCAAGGTGATAGTCATACTTGTGTGGAATCATACTGTGAGCATGTGTCTACTCCTACAATCATCCTGACGAAAGCAAGTCCTAATCTAATGTCTCTGCTGAAACATAAGCGCTTATAAACTTATCCTGCTGTCAATTTCTAGTACTCTAGGAACCCAGTCACTGTCTATGCACTTGCAGAATGAGTCAGGCATTGAGACAAGAAGTGGTACAGTCAAATGTGCACAATGTATGCGGTCCTCTAACCCCTTACATACTTCTGAGTCAGTCCTGCAAAAGTCCAGGTAATAGTCATGCTTGTCTGGAATTACACTGTGAGTCTGTTTTCACTCCCACAATAATCCTGACAGAAGCATGTCCTTATGTAATCTCTCCGCTGAAACATAAGTGCTTGTAAACTTATCCTGCAGTCAACTAATAGCACTCCAGGAACCCAGTCACTGTATATGCACTTGCTGAATGAGTCAGGCATTGAGACAAGCAGAGGTACAGTCAAATATGCACAATGTATGCGGTCCCCTAACCCCTTGCAGACACTGAGTCAGTCCTGCAAAAGTCTAGGTAATAGTCATGCTTGTGTGGAATCACACTGTGAGTCTGTGCCCACTCCTACAATCATACTGACAGAAGCATGTCCTTTTGTAATCTCTCCGCTGAAACATACGTGCTTACAAACTCATCCTGCAGTCAACTAATAGCACTCCAGGAACCCAGTCACTGTATATACACTTGCAGAATGACTCAGGCATTGAGACAAGCAGTGGTACAATCAAATGTGCACAATGTATGCGGTCCCCTAACCCATTGCAGACTACTGAGTCAGTCCTGCAAATATCCAGGTAATAGTCATGCTTGTCTGGAATCATACCGTGAGTCTGTGTCCACTCCTACAATCATCCTGACAGAAGCATGTCCTAATCTAATCTCCCTGCTGAAATATAAGCACTTATAAACATATCCTGCTGTCAATTACTAGTACTCTAGGAACCCAGTCACTGTCTATGCACTTGCAGAATGAGTCCGGCATTGAGACAAGAAGTGATACAGTCAAATGTTCACAATGTATGCGGTCCTCTAACCCCTTGCAGACTACTGAGTCAGTCCTGCAAAAGTCCAGTTAATAGTCATAGTCCCCAACATTTCTTTTAAGACCCGGGGGATAGGGTCCCCAGGGATAATAGAAATTACTGATGGGGCTATTTTTTTACGGTAAAATTAAAAGTCGCGCACCCAGCACAACGCTCAGTGCAGCCCCCTGGTATGCACGCGCTGGATGCACGACTCATAATCTGTAGGGTGCACGACTTCAGCGCCTTTGGTGCTCAACTTCTGTGCAATTGGAAGCCACCATTGTCAGTCAGTCAGTCAGTCAGTCAAATACACTTTATTCGATTTGTTAAAATCATAAAAGGCATAAAATATTTACAGACATATTTTTTTGAAAATACAGTATAACACATAAATGAGACAGTTTATGTTTTTTGGACGATTTTTAAAATTTCTACAAAAAATTTATTATAAAAATGTCATTACACTAGGGAAAAACCACAGAGGCGACCACAAAGTTACCAAAATATTCATGTTTTGCGTGATTTAGTTCTAGATGCAGCTACCAAAAAGTTTGCTACGCTAAATATAACAAAAGTGCTGCCTAAGAACTGCAAGTACATTACAGCAGGCTTCACTTGAGTGAAGCCCTCAGTTCTCAGGATTGGTAACAAAAAGTTGGCAGTTTCAACAGCAAAAAACCTTCAAAACATTATAAAGTGTGTGGTATTTTGTATAGACACATCATCACATTTTCAAAGCGGAGCTGCCTCTGGTTTAACCCATTTGGGATAAATACCTAAATGAAAATGAATCAAATTAAAACTAAACTTGGTCAATAAGAACCTGTGGAACGGTTTGGTGACAATACCAAGATATGGCTCCATTGAGGAAGACTGCAGAAGCAAGTAATGTGATCTAACAGTCGGCTTCCTCAATTCCCCTTCCTCACGTGCCGCTCTCGTCCCCTCCAAAAATTGCTTTTTAATCATTCTAATGTCTTCTCTCTTAATGCAGGAGGGAAATTGGAAATGTTCCGGGCGACCCAGCTCGGCTAAAGATCTTCTAATGTATTTATTTATTTATTTGAGTATTTTGTAAAGCGCGCAGCGGCTCCAACAGGGCGTCCCGGCGCTGAGAACTCTGAAAGTTGAGGCCAGAGGGTCCGATATCCAGCTTTAAGAAGAGAATAGATGTGTTTTCAGGGATTTACGAAAGGCTGATTCTGTTGGACAGGTGCGTAGGGCTAGGGGGAGCTTGTTCCAGTGCTGAGTGGTACAGACCTCAAAGGTTTTTCCACCTGCACGGGAGCGTTTAAATCGGGAGGTTGCCAGAAAATGAAGAGTATTGGAGCTTAAGGTCCTTGAGTTGGAATAGGGTCGCAGAGTGTTTTTCAGGTGTGCTGACCCACTGCCTTTGGATGCTCGGAAGGCCAGTGTCATGGCCTTAAACACACATTTTTGGCTATGGGCAGCCAGTGCAGTTTGCGGAGGTGTGGGGAGATATGGTGTCTAGCAGGGATTCTCTCTACCAGCCGGGCGGCGGCGTTCTGGACCGTCTGAAGTTTGTGGCAGAGGCCTGCTGTGATACCAAGGTAGAGGGCATTGGCGTAATCAAGATGGGATGTTATCAGTGCCTGGATCACAGTCTTACGGCAGTCCACCGGCAGGTAATTGATAAGTTGTTTTATGGTTTTGATCTTTGCGAAGCAGGAGGCTGCTACAGTTTGTACCTGGATGTTGAAGCTAAGTTGGTTGTCCCAGCGTACTCCTAGGTTTCTTACCGAGTCTTTAGGGGTGGGGGCTAGGCTCAGGTCTTCTGGGCACCAGATGCTAGAATCCAGAGGGGATGGTGAGTTGAAAAACAGGATCTCCATTTTTCCAGCATTGAGTTGGAGGGAGTTGGTATTCCAGCCAGGGCACCTTATTTGAGTGATCTAGGGACATAACGTCGGCCAAGATTGCGCGGTTAAGAGATAATTTGCTGTTAAGCCATGTCTTGAGCCAGAATGTTATCGGCGCCAGCCTCAACCTGTCTGAAACAAAGTCCAAGCCCACCTCCATATGGGTTGAAAAAGTCAGAGTGGACTGAGGAACAGAGAGCAGAGATCGTAGGAACCTGTTTTACACCTTCTGGATTATTTCATGGTTTACATGACCCCATAAGGCGGAACCATGAACAGCGATAGCCAAGCATTTGATGTTGTAGATTTTTTTCATGGCCTCCATCGGCCTGGCCCCCAACCTTTTGGAAAACCCCATCAGTGCTGCAGTTGATCTCGCCACCGCTAAACCCCTGGCTCGAACCTGTGGCCCCCATGAGCCTCTCTCATCAAAGTGCACTCCTAGGTAAGGAAAAACGGCCATTCTTGACACCACATTGCCCTTACATCTAAAAATTTTAGATTTTGCCTTTTTACAATGAGGACCAACCACCATGGTGTGGGATTTGGTGACATTTACCTTTAAATCAAGTTGGTCCATAAAAGACCCGAATGCATCCAGCAGATGTTGCAACCCAATACCAGTGCGGGCTATGAGAACTGCATCATCCGCGTATAGGAGGGCAGGTATTTTTGCCTCTCCTATACGCGGGACGTCCCCCTGTACTGCCTCCAGGTGATTACTTAGGCCTTTGATATAGATGGTAAAAAGGAGGGGGGCCAGGATGCAACCCTGGCGCACCCCTCGCATAGATTTGAAAGGGGTCATACACCTGCCCTCCTTGGTGACTCTAACCTTTGCGAACAGCTCCTGGTGGAGTGATGCCATGAAGGTTACCAAAGGCCCCTCAATACCAATCTCAAGGAGGATTGCCCAGAGTTTGGTTCTGTTCACTAGGTCGAAGGCCGAGGAGAGGTCCATGAAGGACAGAAATAGCGACCCCTCCTTGGCTACAGTGTATTTTGCAATCAAAAGATGCAAATTTGAACACTGCTCGACCGTACCTCTCTCCTCCCTGAACCCATACTGGATGTTGGATAGGCCCCCACAGCTTACCATACTATCCCTTAATTTCACCAAAAGGACTCTGCCCAGAATTTTAATGGCAGAGTCTAGAAGGGATATCGGTCTATAACACCCAGGATCCTCCCTTTGACATTTTTTAAAGATAGGTACTATTATTGAGGTGGCCCAAGAAGTTGGAATTGCTTTGCTATTGGCAGCTGTAAAGACTTTTGCTAGCACTCCTGCCCACAGCTTAGGGGAATGACGATAGAAATCTGCTTGCACTTCATCTGGCCCTGGGGCTTTATTTTTGGATGTTTCTAGGATGGCTTTCTCCATCTCCTCCTGAGTAAGAGATAGCGGTCATACTCTGTAGTTATCAGTTGGGAAGTTGAGGGGGCAGATGCTAAATCCCCATACACAGATTTAAAATGGGCGAGCCACTTGTCGTCTGGGATGACGCAATCCGTGAGCGTATTGTCCTGGCCAGAGATCAAGGGCTCATTTATCACTGACCAGAATAGGCGACTGTCCCGCAAGACGTCCACGGAGAGCTACTTCTCCCATGCGGCTTGCTTAATTCCCTCTTTACGCTCTCTAATGGCCCTCTTATAATCTCTCCTTAGGGTAGCAATCACCTCCCTATTTCTTGGTTTATGGTTTAAAGCAGCCAAAAGGGCTCTATGAGGTTTTGAGCAGTTAGAGTCGAACCAGCGACAGTGATTTTTTGGACCCTGGCCCAGTCCAACTGTTAACTGTATTGATATTTTAAGCAGATGTCTTCGTAGGCCCCCATTATTTCATGCTTTGACGCTCTAGGATTTTGACAGGTTGCCACAGAGCCATTAATTTTGGGAAACAGTTCATCATAAAAATCTTCAGGGACCACGTTTACCCACTTAAGCCGTCTGCCCTGGTCCACTGCTCTTAAGGTTCCTGGCCTAGTTTTAACTGAATCAGGCCTGGGTCTGATGGAATCACCCCAGTGTACTTCCAGTGAAACGGGGATTATGATCACTAAATGTGGAGGTCAGAGTCCTATATGATGCAACTCTGTGTAGTATCCCGGTAGACACAAATATATAGTCAATAATGGATCCAGGTGACGAACCTTTGTAGGTGATAAGTCTCGGTCCTCCCATACCGCTAAGCGGTTCAGTTAGATTGGCGTTAGCCAATAACTCCTCCAGAGCCTCTCCACATTTAGTGTGCTCGAAGTGCATGCCCTCTAAACCACACTGCCCCTGGGAATGATTTAAACCAGACAACAAACTGCACGGATGAATGTTAAAATTGCCCATAAGAACGAGATCGATTTTAGTGTATTTATCTAGACTGACTAATGACAGAAAGGAATCTAGGATAATTTATCATTGCTATTTTCCTGGATTCCGGCATTATAAAAATTAATAAACAGAGTTTTCTGAGTCGGGGAAATCACTCTTTCAACTATTAGTAAATTTGGTGAGGCATGTTTGATTACCTTTAGGGCCCCCTTAAGTTTTAGCGAGAAAAGCAGAATCAGCCCACCTTTGGCTCTACCCGCCGCACTCGGGAGAGCCGGCACAACAAAGCTCGAAAAACCATCCAAACAAAAACTAGGAGATGTGTCCCAAGATTCTTGAAGAGCTACAATATCATACTTAGAAATAAAGGTGAGCCATAATTTGTCTGCCCTTTTCACTCTAACACCCGCCACATTCCAGCTCAATAGCCTGCATGTGTCAACTAATTCAGGGACCGAAGCTTCTCCTGTGTATGGCAATGATGGGGCAGGTAGTCAGTCTGTGTCCTCTAACCCAGAGAGGGAGGAATAACGATTACTAAGGGCCACCCCACACACCTCTGACCTTCTAGAAGTATGTTGGCTAGGAGATACATGCTGTGGTAACTCAGAAAGCAAAGTTAAGGTATTGGTGTGAGTTCCCGTGCCTTCTGTGAATCGGTTTTGGGTGGTCTGCCTGCCTGCCCCTGCCTCCCCTACTGACTGGGGTCTTCTCCTTTCCCCTAAAGGTAGACAGTGAGGGCCATTCAGGAGCGGGAGACGCAAGGTGATTTTGAATGCGCCCGGTAGGAGGGGGCGGGGCTGGCTAGCGCTGATGCTTCCCGGGACAGCGAGTCCCTCGCGCTGCTTCTCCTGCCGCCCTGCCTCTCTGCTGAGGGGTCTGTTCGCCAGACAGGAATCCTTTCTTCCCCATTGCTTTTCAACATGGAGAACTACTAACATGCAGCTCCCCATGTGAAAAAGCAATCTGATCTAGATTTTAAAAGAGAGAACAGATTTCCTTGCAACGGGAGGGCAGGATGGACACCCTGGGACACTGCAGGAGCATGCCCTCCCACAATACATAAAGCCCGGGGAGTGGTGGTCCCCGGGGTTTGGAGACCTTGCAGCCCCCCAACAATTTTTTTTGTAGTCCCGGGGGATAATGGGGCCCTCAAGTGCTCCAGAAGGGGGGCCACACAGTCCCCCTCCCACAGTACATAAAGCCCCAGGGGGTGGTGGTCCCCGCAGCTTTGGGGACCTTGGACCCCTCCCCCACCACTTTATTTTAGCCCCGGGGTGTGACGATCTCCGGAGATGGGAGGCCCCTCAGGGCCCCTCATAAAATTTTTTAATTTTGCTCCCAGTATTTAGCCCCCCTGGGGATTAATTATAAAAAAGCTCAGTTTTATTTTATTTATTTTACGGCAGTGTGTGCGCCACATATACAGACCTGCCAGATCTTTTTTTTTTTAAATGGTGGGCACTGGGGGTCCTTTCGGGGCCCACTTAGCAGGTCTAGAGGGTACAATTATTTCTACCTTGCCCCCTTTCTACGTTTTGCACACATATTCTACTGACTTTCCCAGCCTCGCTTCTACCGAGGCACAAAATGGCTGCCAACAGTTCCTGGTTCTGAATGTTGACAAGCACTTGACAGCCAATTAGCCTTCAGCGCATGATCGGAAGGATGCAGTTATAGTACGATGACAATGCGCGCAGAATCCGCAGATCCACCACGCCCATAGAAATATAAATGATTTTAACTGTAATTTTCTCAGGAACTACTAAACAGATTGACACCATTTCAGCAAAATGCAAGAGTCTGAACTGAGGGCTAGCTCCTTGCCAAATTAGGCGTAATTCCATTCAGCAGTTCGAGCTGTAGCAGTGGCTAAAGATGTTATAGGAAATTGCATGGGGAAAACACGTTTTGGGATCCCCTTTTTTCTCTGCCCCGCTTGACGAATTACTGTGAAACTTTCAGGATAGGAGCGGACCAGAGCTGGCCAAAAGTTTGGTACAATTTGCAAAGATTCATCAATCAGCCCAAATTTATTGGGAATAGAATGTTGCGGATTTCCTATGGATAATAGGTCCTAAATATAACTACCTACTGGCGACCGCCAGTAGGTTTTTTTTATATATATATATATATATATATATATATATATATATATATATATATATATATATATATATATATATATCAACCCACAACATGCGACTTAGGTTACCTCAGGTAAGGTAGATAACAAGAGCACTCTTTTGTTACATTCTTACACAAGTCCAAAACAAGCACTTAATAAACACACCTGCAACTTTGAAATGTTTATTTCTAACACCGTAATCTCATGCCCAGTACCTTACATAATACAAGCAAACATGTTCTCAGAAACAAAGTTGTCAGCATTGTTACTATTCCATAAAATACAAAGGGAGAAAGCATCCTATAACCCAAAAGGGAAACAGATTTAAAATATACCTAAATTTCACCCTTACTACTTAGCAGGTTTGTTTATAACTACAGAAGATCACATATGACTACATAGGCAGACCCATACCTCTGTTACTCAGCAGTAGTGGATCACATTGAGTTCTACACAAACTGTTAAGATACGAATGTTCTCAAACTGTGTGTAATCATGCCTGCACACTTCAATACTAAACGCGCAAGTATAAGAGATGCCACAGCTGCATATCTCCTATGGTTCAAACGTGCGAAGATCATTCCAAATAACACACACAGTATCCAACATAACCTTGATGTTTCATGCTCTCACTATACACACTAAAATAGCGACACAGTCTACAAATGTAGTATATCAAATTATTCTGATATGAAGCAAAATACTCAGCCTTCTCTAAACAATATTTCAAGTGTGTGTTGTGTACAAACCAGAGCAGGAAAACAAAAATGGCGTTTAAGCTTCTAAAAACCCATGCTAACTTAATACGGTGTGAGTGCAAGGCTCAGCCCACGACACATTTTCTTGACCAAAGCACATAATGTAAACATGGGCAAATTATGAACGCAGACTCCAAGCCTAAAAAGCAGAGTCAAGTTCAATTGTGCAAAAAAAAGATTCAATCTTTGATAAAAAGTAGTAACTACATAATAAAGAATAGGTATAAAAATCAAACAGTCTTATTCCACCAGCGTATAAGCACAGTATGTAGCAACAGCCTCCAACAGGAAGTCATTGTTCTCATCTGAAAACATTTCAGCCATCCAATTCAATAGTGGGAATGAACATACATGTTTCTCAACCACCGGAGCCTCTATCACCATCAGAGGAAAACTCGGGTCATCTTCAATGTAACTGCGTGCCAAGAAGTCATGCGCCACTGCAAAAAAATTCCAACGTCCCATTATTCCATGTTTCGCTGCTAAGGCCATAATCCCGTGGCCAGAACAGAGCAATTCATGAGCAACTAAGGGGCTCATCAGCTGATCATAATCCGCGTTGGGAGACGTCGTACTGCAGAGACACAAATCCAGGGCCCAGTCGAAATCGCAGCTCAGGCAATGGAAGACAGGTTGAACGCATGTGAAAA
This sequence comes from Lissotriton vulgaris, assembly GCF_964263255.1. Classification (NCBI taxonomy): domain Eukaryota; kingdom Metazoa; phylum Chordata; class Amphibia; order Caudata; family Salamandridae; genus Lissotriton; species Lissotriton vulgaris. The sequence continues at coordinate 4,742,845 of NC_141692.1, forward strand.
AGGAGAATTGAAATGATAATCCATAAGCTGCACTCAACGTTGCAAGAGGCAGCGCTCCATAGTAACGAAGCATTCGGTTGCGGACCAGTAACAGCCGAGAAATATTGTCGTCTGCTGCAAAATGTGCATCCATATTTAAGTAAACAAATGAATACAAGCACACCAGCAACTAATGTGAGCATTAAGGACAATTCACCAAAGATGCTGGAAAAAAATCGAATGAAAAAACACTGACAAGACACTAAATATAGTTTCTACAGAAGTCACAAGGCCAATGCTTATAACTTTAAAAAAGTAAGCTAACCCCCTACTCGAGGACACATTAAAGATAGTCTAAATTAACTCCCTAAAATTCCAGGGCACGTCTGTATTTAATAAAGCATACACTTCTGTGCAGGTGTTTACTACATGAAGGACACATGTTTCTCTAGCAGATGTAAGAGCGACCTCTTTTTGAGACAATAGCGCTCTTGAAAGTCACCAATCCTGAGTCATGATACAGCCAACTGCCCAATACACTGATGAGTCACACCCTCGACGCCATACCTTTGAAAGCACACACATTCATTAGATGCATGTAATCTTAACTCTTTACACATCCTGAATACACACTCCTGTAAAATGCTTAAGTGAACAGAATATATTAGTGTGTAATGTATTATTTAATACCAGATGTTTGTGAGAAAGTTTTTAAACTATTCCTGGACTTATAAAAAATAAAAAATAAATGCAATTGTCATTTGAGTCTCGCCCAAGTGTCTGTCAGAGGAATTCTAAACTCACAGACTCTTCACTTATCTATTTTATTTGTATTGTGTGAGTATTCAGTTTAGACAACTTTGAATAGTTGATAGACATTTACTTATTCTAACATATGTTGTGTTCATGTTTTACAGGGGAAGAACATTGCCAGAATGTTTTTGATTTTCCCCATTATGACCAAAATGGGCCACACCTGGTCCAGTTACCTTTGACAAACCAATCTGAACCAATGGATCCAATCAAAAACGAAACAGTGCCTAAGATGATGCTGATTTTTGGACGTGGACTGCTTTTCATGGCTGCTGTGTTTATATTAATAGTGGGCATTTTGGTAAGGGTCCTGGACCTCTAGAGATAATTTGTCTCAGAGAACCAACCAGTGTTATGTACTACTGGAGGAAGAGAAATGGCATTGTGCAAGACTGACTAAAATCCCAATGTTTTGGCAATACATTAGCGATGCCATTGAGAACTGTTGGTAATTGAGTAAATGCCTTTTGTGGGCATTTGATGGACAAATTTGGAAATCATAAAGCGTTGACATTTTAAGATAAGATTTTGACACATTATCGTGTTTTCAGGTTGGGATCTGCGTCATGGAAAACAATGATCTTGATGGCCCTAAAGGTGACATCTTCCTATGTAGATGCCTTGAAACACAGGTGGTATGATGGAGAAAAGATTATCGTTATGAAGGAAAGAAATATCTGCTTTCTAGGATTTGAACCCTGATCTCACAAGAAGGAACCACTGTAAAGTGACATGGTGATATATTGTAGCAATGTAGGGAAGATAAAGGGGCATATTATCAAGCACAGAGTTACAATTATCACCGCTTAAGTGGCATTAAACTGCACCTAAAGTGGCGATAATGGGCCTTATAAAATGCCGTAGAGAATTCCAATAGAAGCCCATGTTGACACCAGAACATGGGCTTCTATTGAAATTCTCAAGCGCATATTATCAAGCCCATTATCGCCGCTTTAGCGGCAGTTTTCTTCCGCTAAAGCAGCGATAATTTTAACTCTGTTTCTTGATAATATGCCCCACAGTAAGTAATGGGTGACAATCCCTTCAGGTACTGTTTTCTTGAGTGAGCGTATAATGTCATTGTTTTACCTAAAATGTTATTAATTTCCTTTATGCAATTACAACTTAATAAAATGATTGAAAAACTATTGTGATCCTTCAGTATTACAATGAAAGTACCAAATGGGCAGTAGCAAAGCAAGCTTCCCTCATTTAAGAATAATATCCAGCCTACACATTGGAGGTTTCATCCACATGCAGCACAAATGTCATTCACATGATGCCAGGCTTCAGAAACCTGTGTGGAGTCAAGCAACTAACTGGAGAGTAGTGTTCAAAGTGTGTCAGGTCCTGCCAAGGATGACCTTGCCTGCCATGTCTGAATCCTGGTAAAGAACTGGAGCTGCAATATCATGTCACCAGATTCACCAATAATGATATGGGGTACAAGTTCAAGTTTATTTATTGGATTTAGTTCGTTACTGAGAACAACACATTTTTAAAATGCTTTTGTTATAAAACATTAGTAGGATGATCATTTCAATACAATTTTAAAAAAGTTTTAAAAAATGTAAAAATAATTATAACACAGAAATTCATCAGACAGTGATTTGAGAAGCAAAATAAGGCCTTGCACTGAAGAAATATTACATCAAGTTTGAATTGGTTTTAAGTACCGGTGTATGGCCTCAACTAATATCTGATTTGTGCATACAAACAGAACATGATGTAAACCTTGCAATCCTTCATTACAGAGATCACAAATACTAGAGACATTTTCAATGTGGTTCCATCTGGAGGTTAATGTTTTTAAAGGGAGAATCCTGAGCCATAACAAAATATTGCAAGAACTGCCTGATGAACTTAGATCCATTTATGAAGTATTTTCCCTTCTTTAGTTTGTGTTTGTTCCCACTGTTTTATTGGAATATATTCAAATGCATACGATAAAATGGTGGAATTTTTTAACTATAAACCTGTAAAAGGGGTTGAAAGTGCCTGTGCCGAGAGAGCAATATAAGCGTTGAAGAGCCCCGACGTGTACATCTGCTTTGCTGCCCAAATGCTGTAGATGAGGTGAATTTTGTAATGTTTGTGTAAATATTGGCCGTAAATATGTGCATTCTTTTTCCCCCTAATGTCCAGTAGAATTTTATATGTTGTTTTCTTCCTCTGAAGGAAACAATTTTAATTTTAGTTATGTTTGGGATTATTTGGTATTCCTAATTTCCTAAATTTTAACAAGAGTGCAGATCTGCCTACTCTATCAAACGCTGTCAAAAAGTCTACAATGACAGAATAGACGACTTGCGATTTTGCCACAACATATTTATCTTTTACTGGTTGTAGCACCGCTATGTTGCCGGTAACAGAGTGTTTTTATCAGAACAAAACACATCAAAAAATGGAGTAGGGTCAGAGGCCAATGTTTACCAACTCTGCAGGATATACAGCCCGATACTAGCTAATCAGAAAATACAAAAAAATACCTGCGGTCAACAAACAAAGGAACAAAGAACAACTAACGACTGCCTAGACTGATCAAAGAAATACGCAAAATTTGTACGGATTCCCATCACTCACCGGTCCCGGTGACATGCTTCATCATCTGGGTCTCCTTTATAGGGCTAACACTGCACCCTAGTGATGGAGGAGCCCAAGGATGTTTTCAAAGTGTTAATCAATACAGATGCAAGCAAATGTGATGTAAAGAGTGTATGGGAAGAAAGTGCAGTGCAAAAGAAGGTGTGATGTGAGTCTAAAATTGAAGCGGAATCAGACTGCAACTTTATTCGTGTCTGATCGGAACAAACATTAAAAACAGTGCAATAGGGGTGGATTCAATAGATAACCGTCCATTCAGAAGAGTTGGTCAACATGTTTCAGCACAAACAGGTAGAAATAAACCTAGTGCTTTCGTCAGGACCTCTTGAATATAGAATGCTACTGCAATTCAACAGTGATGTGATAAAATGATAAACAATAAAGGATACGTTGTGAGTGTAGCTTCTCACAATGAACATTTCTCTTGCCTCTTGGAAAGATCTATAAGAGATATAAGAGGTATATAAAAACAGTCTTGGATTACAGTTGTAATTTGTCTTTGGAAAGTCTATGTGGCTATAATTTGCCATCAGATACACTCAGAGTAGTGAATTAGACACACTCCATTGAGCCTTACCTCAAGTGTATGGAGGAAAAGCCTCACCCCACCTGGCAACAGCTCAGGGCGACGGAGGCACCGCTCTGGAGAGGAGACAAAACCACCAATCCTAACTTAGTATGGCGTATTAACTCCTCTTAATGTTAAAAACACAACCATAGTGCCCACATATAAAGTAAAACCCTCATCGCTCACGAAAACTCCCTCTCTCTTTTAATACACAACCCTGTATAATATTGTGGTGATGTGTAGTATCAACATAACTACAAAATGTGGCATAATCGGTATGCATATGCTATTACTAGACCCCAATAAGCCAAATGTTGTTAGTTATAGGCAATCATACCTACAGAGCCTGTTAATTGCCCATAAAAATGCCTGTAAATTAGCCATAATACTGTAAGACATGTTGCAGCCCACTTTCAATGAGCATGTTTGTCAGAACCCAGCATGATTTATTGGGATCACTCCACTTGAGAGAGCCCAGTCCTTCAGATGTTCCAGGTCGCTTGCTGCAAAGATTTTAACTGTAGCATCCAACAAGGCAATGTGTCGATAATTGCAAGGCAGCAACCTGGGACCCTTTTCGTAGATTGGGATCACAATTCTCCCAATCCATGATTTAGGGATTTCTCTGGTAGCATAGCAATTACAATAGAGGGGGGTTAAAAAAGTACTCCATTCTTCTTGTTTGCTTTAAAGTTCATTTATCAGGATCTGATCTGGTCCCCTTTTCAGCAGAAGACCTGGCATTCTTTATGTGGTATTCTGTTTGCTGAGCTGCAGGAGCACAGATATCTTGGATGTTTTTTCCTGTTTTGCTTGTTGCTTGATTCGAGCTTTCCTGCCTCAAGTTTAAATGATATAAATCGTTTAGATATCTTTCCCATTTGGTTGGGGGAACTGGTGAGGCTTGCAGCAATTTCTTCATTCCTGTTTCTTTGGCAATTAAGCTGCTGTATGCCCGATAGTTTTTTTGTTTAGTTGCTACCTGGATATCAACCCAGTTTTGATCCTGTTGATTTCTTCATTTTTTTCTTTTTCCCTCTGGTGGCGATTCTTTATGTTTTTGATTTTTTGGTGTCTAATCTCTAAAAAATGTAGAAATTGTAAATCAATTAGTTTATTTAGTGCAATTGAGCCCTTGTCTAGGTTCTTTGTTTTGCGATTTCCTGCTTGGGATTTCCAGCGTTTTGGGATATACTGCAGGGATAGCACTTTTTGATAAGGGCTAATTTGAGATTTATTATTGGGTCTAAGGAAATGGGAGTCTGTAATACTTGGGCAGTGACAATTGCAGAATTTAAATATTGATTGTTGTTGAATTCCATGTTAACCACCATTGAACCTGGTTCACATCACAACTACGGTACTGTGCAAATGCGTGATAGACCATGGAGAGATAGGTTGCAATATTATTTTTGTTTTGAGATATAATATTGCATGATCGCTTTCCTGAGTGAATTTTGAATTCAATTTTAATGCTCTCCTGAATAAATCTTGGCAGAAAATCATGTAATCTAGAATCTGTAATCTTGAATCGATTAACTGAAGTTGCTTTTTCTCATCCAGGCCTCAGGAATATCTCCTTCTGTCCATCCATTTAGGATAACTCCATTTAGTGCTGGGAGAGAGGAAAGTAATATTTTCCTGTGATTATCTGGTTTTATCCCTAGGTGAATTATTGGTATTGGCATTGTGGTAGTGGTATTGGGGTTGACAGAGCTTTCTCTTCTTCAATGTATTCCCATTTTTCTAAGATCGAGTGAGGGAGGATTTGTAGAGCGCAACTTAGCCCATAGACATCAAGGCGCATAAGATGGTACAGCTGTATGATAAAAGAAGAGGTGCAGCAGCTACAAGTAGGCTTCAGAGAAGAGCCAGGTCTTTAATGATTTGTGGAAGAGCGAATGGGATGTTTGATCCTTGAGCTCAGCTGGAAGCATGGTCCACAGTCTACGGGCGATGAAGAAGAAGGCCCTCGATCCCCATCTGGCCTTACCGACTCGGGGAACAGAGAGAAGATTGTTACTGGGCGAGCGGTGGACCCTACCAGGGGCATAGAGGGACACAAGGGACCTAATATCTTCAGCTCCAAACCCATGTAAAGCCCAGTGAGTGAGGCACAGGGCTTTAAAATTAATCCTGGCCTGCATTGGAAGCCAGTGCAAATCTCTCCTGATGAGGATCCAGAGGAGCGCCTAGGGGCATCAACCACAAACCTGGCTGCCGCATTCTGCACTATTTGAAGGTGTTGGACCAGCCTTTTGTTTATGCCTAATTATAGTGCATTGCAATAGTTCAACCTTGAGGAAATAAAAGCCACCGTGACCTGTTTTCGGGCTTCAAACGAAAGGTAATGTGCAATCTTTCTCATGATTCTTAGGGCACCACAGCAGGTTGAGACCGTCCTGCTGACTTGCTTGTCAAAAGAGAGCGTGATGTCTAGAATAACACCTATGTTGTGGGCAGATTGGGAGGGAAAGGGCAGGCTCCAAGAGCAGAGGGCCACCAGTCCATAGACCAGATCTCCTGTTTGGATCCGAAGACAAGAACTTCGGTTTTGTCCCCGTTTAATTTCAGGAAGTTCTTGATCATCCAGCCTGCAACTGCTTCCATGCAGTTTCTGAAATTAAGGGCCGTGATATTCACTGATTGGGAAAGAGAGAGACCATAATCTGGGTGTCGTTGGCATATGATAATACTTCCAGTCCGAACGATCTCACAAGCCTGGCGAGTGGGGCCACATAGATGTTAAAAAGTGTGGGGCTCGGGGATGAGCCCTGAGGAACCTCACACTGCCCAGGCTTGACAGGGGAGAGGAAGTCACCCAACGTGACCCTCTGTTTTCGCTGATCAAGAAAAGATGTCAAGAGGCTTAGCGCTGGTCCATTCACTCTAATCTTACTGAGGCAGGCAGCCAGAATGGAGGGGTACAGGGTGTTAAATGCGGCTGTAAGGTCGAGCAGGACCAGAAGAGTAGTCTGGCCACTGTCGACCTTAGCACGGATGGTATTGACAACCACAGTAAGGGCGGATTCAGTGCTATGTGCCCTCCGGAATCCATGCTGAGAGGGGTCCAGCAGACTAGATTTATCCAGGGAGGCACTCAGATGATGATTGAGATGGGCCTCGAGCATCTTTGCGGGGCAGGAAGCAGGGAAATGGGGCGAAAATTCTTCAAGATCCCAGGATCTAGGGTGGCCTTCTTTAGGAGGGGCTTGACTATCGCCATTTTCCACGATGTGGGAAAAACACCTTTGGAGAGTGCCAAGTTCATCACCTCCAGGAGAGGAGGCAACACTACCTCCCTAGACTCTTTGAGAAGTCTCAAAGGGCAAGGGTCTAAAGAGGATCCGGATTTAAGCTTATCCAAAAGCAGATTCAGTAGTTCTAGTGTCAGGGGGGGATTTAGAGAGGGTGCTGCAGAATTCAAGGGGCTGTCTTTCCTGTGGAGCTGACACAGGGAGGGGTGAGCTCTCTGAGTCTAGGTTGGGGGCTTCAAGGGCTGTGTGAATGTCCATTATCTTAGTGTGAAAAAAAAATGGAAATCTGATCACACAATTCTTGGGTAGGCACTGTGGAATCTGGTGACTGAAGGAGAGACAGGGAATCTACAATTTTAAACAGTTCCCTCGGTGAGCTAAGAGAAGCAGTCAGCTTTCCAAAGTACATTTTCTTTTCCGTCGGCACTGTGGTTTTGTACCCCTTGAGCAGGCATTTGTGTTTTTTTTCTCCCTTGGGTCGAGGTGTAACCTCCAGAGTCTCTCGTTTTCTGCAGCCCTGCCTTAGTAGTCTGAGGGAATCAGAGTGCCAGGGAGCCGAAGGACGTTTCCTGGCGGAATAGTGATGTTTAAACGGGGCAAGGATATCCACGGCGCTTGCAATGGTGTTAGAGAGGTCATGGGCAGCCGTGTCGGTATCCCTCATGGAGAGGTGCCTAAGGCTAGACATCCAGGGTGCCAGTGTCTCATTATTCAAATCCCTGAAATTCCTTTTCAGTACCCACTTGCTGGAATCTAGTATGAGCACAGCAAGGTGAGGAGATGTAAATTCGAAAGGAACGGCCATATGGTCAGACCAGGACAAAGGGAGGGGGAGGGCTATTTCTAGCCTGGAATCGTTGGTGAAGACTCCGTCCAGGGTGTGTCCAGCTGAATGAGTGGGGTTTCTTACTCTTGTACCAATCCACAGGAGGCCAGGGAATCTAACAGGAGAGCGGTATCACAGGAATTCGAATTTTCCAGATGGAAATTGAAATCTCTCCGAGAATGGCCATGTTGGGTCTATCAACATAGGGTTCCAAAACTTTCAGTAGTTCATGACTGAAAGTAGACCTAAGACCAGGGGGCCTGAAGACCAAACTGCTGGTGAAAGACACAGTATGGGAAGGGTTAAGCACAGAGTACATCGCCTGGAAAAGGTCCGGAGGGGAGGGGAGGGGCTCGGTCCGGCATCTTATAGAGGTTTTATACAGTATGCCCAGCCCTCCCCCTCTGCGACCCACTCTGTCCATTCTAGACAGGGCATATGCCTCGGGGATAGCATTTAACAGCTCAGGCTCGGAAAAGTCGGAGGTCCAAGTTTCAGTGATGAAAACCCATGAGGGATTTCTATCAGAGATGAAATCTCTGAACGCAATGTTGTTCTTGACTAACAAGCGTGCATTAATGAGAAACCCAGTTTCCTTACCTGGTAGGAAAGGATCTTGCTTCTTGGGCAAGGACAGTTTATGTGAGAGGTCAGAGGTGGCAGAATTCTCATTACAGCGGCACTTAAAAGCTTTGAGTAAGTTCTCGGGTGAGGACTTATGATGACAAGGCTGCCAGGGGGGGTTAAGAGCTGTAGTGCACATAAGGAGTAGAGAGGACTTACTGAGACATGAAAATGTGTATCATCAGCCTCCCTGGCCACTGGCGCTTCCTCAGCGCTGACGGGCGCAGATGGGCTGGACTCTGGCGCGACTCCGGCACTGGTACGGCGCGTCCGCTGCGCGGAGGCATGCCCGTCTCCTTAAGTACTGGCGACTAGACCGCTAAGGGTGATGCCTCCCACCAAAGATGGCCGCTGCCGAGTCCGACCGCCCGGGTCCGTGGGTCTCAGCACCTGACTCAGCGGAGCTCCACCCGAAAGGAGGGAACAGAAGTTAAAACTGCCGAGCTTTCAACAAAGTGCAAGGCGAGTTTTAGAGTGAAGTTTAAAAGCGCCAAATTAAAAACAGTGGCACCGCTGAGAAGTCACACACACAAAGTAGCAAGGCACACAGCACACCTCCCGGCTTTCCGCCTCAGGAGGGAAACAAACAGCAAGATCTCGCGCCTGCCCTAAGTTTGCTCCTTAAGTACTGGCGACCACACTGCTAAGGGTGATGCCTCCCACCAAAGATGGCTGCTGCCGAGTTCGACCGCCCGGGTCCGTGGGTCTCAGCACCTGACTCGGCTGAGCTCCACCCGAAAGCGGGGAACAGAAGTTAAAGCTGCTGAGCTTTCAACAAAGTGCAAGGTGAGATTTAGAGTGAAGTTTAAATGCGCCGAATTAAAAACAGTGGCACCGCTGAGAAGTCACACACACAAAGTAGCAAGGCACACAGCACACCTCCCGGCTTTCCGCCTCTGGAGGGAAACAAACATCAAGATCTCGCCTCTGCCCTAAGTTTGCTCCTTAAGTACTGGCGACTACACTGCTAAGGGTGATGCCTCCCACCAAAGATGGCTGCTGCCGAGTTCGACCGCCCGGGTCCGTGGGTCTCAGCACCTGACTCAGTTGAGCTCCACCCGAAAGGAGGGAACAGAAGTTAAAACTGCCGAGCTTTCAACAAAGTGCAAGGTGAGTTTAGAGTGAAGTTTAAAAGCGCCAAATTAAAAACAGTGGCACCGCTGAGAAGTCACACACACAAAGTAGCAAGACACACAGCACAACTCCCGGCTTTCCGCCTCAGGAGGGAAACAAACAGCAAGATCTCGCGCCTGCCCTAAGTTTGCTCCTTAAGTACTGGCGACTACACTGCTAAGGGTGATACCTCCCACCAAAGATGGCTGCTGCCGAGTTCGACCGCCCAGGTCCGTGGGTCTCAGCACCTGACTCGGCTGAGCTCCACCCGAAAGCAGGGAACAGAAGTTAAAACTGCAGAGCTTTCAACAAAGTGCAAGGTGAGTTTTAGAGTGAAGTTTAAAAGCGCCGAATTAAAAACAGTGGCACCGCTGAGAAGTCACACACACAAAGTAGCAAGGCACACAGCACACCTCCCGGCTTTCCGCCTCAGGGGGGAAACAAACAGCAAGAGTGCATAAGAAATGTTCCCATTAAAGTCTGTTAGAAAACTGAGGAGAATCCTTTTCCTTCCACCATGTTCTCAATTTCCTCAAATATTTTGATCATTAAAGCATTTTTTTGGAGCCTGTAGGAGTATAGACGTTAAAAATTATTAAATCTTGCGAAATGTTCATATTTTCATTCCAGTGCTTAACCTTAATACATTGTATGTTCGGCAAACGCTTAGTGATGTCTTCCGGATCCCAATAGAGATCTTCATGTAAGACGATTGTGAGTCCACCTTTAGCGTGTCCCCGGCTGACGCATTCTGCTGGCATGTTATATACGAAGTCATCTTTTTGGCCAAACATTTTTGTTGTCCAGGTTTCTTGTAGGGCCACCATCGCCGGAGTGCTTTCAGAATTAGTGCAAGTTTCTCTGGATTTTTCTCTGCTATATTAAAGTATGCAATGCTCAATCTTCTGCCTTTTTGACTGCATGTTTATTCCAGATATGTCTCTCTCCATTCTTTATCAAGATGGTTACATTTTCGTTGGTGATTCTGACAAGATTGTTGGTGCTGTTGTATGATTGGTCACAGTGATGGATTTTCATTTTGTTGTTCTCCTTAGATTTTTCCTGTGCTTGATTTTTTTTGTTTGTTTAGAACAGCGACATTAAATCCATTTTTATGGAATATCTCACTGTCTTTTAGAATTAATAATGGAATCACATGAGACCAAAGTTCAACAATGGCCACTGTGGTGAGTTAGGCGCCCTTGGTATTCATCAGCTTTCGCTGGTGCTGAGTTTGTGATGTCGTTATCAATTCTCCAGCGTAACCTCTGTTGCTTTGTGGAGGAATGCTGATATCCACTACTTTGTCTTCTCCTATTTGTTGCACTTTTCCTGTTTGATTCGTGCATTTACTTGATCTGTTTTAGGTATTTTTGTGAAAGCATTTGTTATTTCTGTGTTCCCGGGAAAGAGTCCTGTGTGTGCCACCTTGCCAAAGCTCTTTCGCATAGATTGTTGTGTAGCCAGTCTTTTCATAGGAATCGTTTGTGAGTTTAATTTTTGTAGCCATGGTGAGAAAAGGAAGGAAAAGAGAACAGTTGGACGTCTAATTGACTTTTACTTGATCGTTGGCGTTACGCTGGGTTAACAATTGTGCACCAAGAGTGTAGCATTTTTTTTGTTAGCTGCATTGTCTTTAGGGAAGGAATTGGCCTTGATAGAAGAAAAAGTGCTAATCTTAGTCGGGCGCGGATAGGGAAGGCTACCAGTCTCTGAGAGCCCTTGCTTTCTGCCTCCCTTACTTCTATTCGCACCCTCCAGCCCCGTCTCTCCATTCACCCCGTGACCCTCCCCCAGCTGTAGCCGCGAGGTGGAGGAAGGGGCCAGAGGGTCGGGCTTGCTTACCTCTAGGGGGAGCGCATGGCAGGACGGAGGATCGCTTTAGGAGCTCCTGCCGATGGTGTCTCTCACACTGTCTGTCCTCCTTGTTATCAAGAGTCCAGCTGCAGCAGCTCTCCTGGGAATGACTCTCTTCGAGCTGCAGCCGGCTCCACGGGCATGCGCAGACTGCACCCAGAACTACCAGGGCGGCCTCCGTGACCGCCCGGGGCGCACTCAGCGGCCGCAGTCTGACGGCAGCTGCACTCGCACCAGGCGCACCGACGCTCACAGGCAAAGACCAGGCAAGCAAACCTCCTTCGGCCGCAGGCTCGCAGTAAAAACCCCACGGTAAAGATACTGCCGATTCCCTTGGCCAGCGGGGTGCCTCGGAGAGCAGAATCCAAGCACGGCTGCGGGTAGATCCGTGCTTCCACGACCCTGCTGCTCCGCGGCTCCTCCAGCTCCAGTGGCCCCTCCTTCCAGCGCCTCGATGCTTCTAATGTTCCTTGTGCGTTGTGAGCTGCTAAGATTGGAGTTTTTCTTTAGATTAGGAGTTTTTGAAGAGATATTATGGATGCTCCGTACATCATTCCTGTTACAAGGCCGAAACTGTTAATAACTCTAATTGAAATAGCAAGGTATCCCCTTTAGATCCGACTCTCCAAGAGAAGGAAAAGCAAGCAAACAAGGTGCCGCTTACCTATAGGTTTACATTGCCAAAGGCTTGATTGCTTACAGTCCAGAGTAATAGTGCTATATAAAGGGTTAACGATTGTGTTACTTAGTATATTTAGTAATTGTTTGCTCCATTGTCTCTTTATTAGCTTATCAAGGTTAAGGATTATAATTGTCATGCTGTGCCTTTCGTTGCTTTGGGCACTCCTCTTATGGAGAGTTGTGGAGAGTTTCTAGTGATTCTTGTTAAGCGTCACCCCCTTTTTGAGAACCCCCACCTTTTTCACCACACTGGAAGCACTGATGAAGCAATGCCTTAGTCTTGATGATATTGTAGAGCAATAAAGTCCTCATGTTTAGAGGTGGGGGGTGATAAGACAGTGCCACACAGGTGAAAGGGATGTACACACGGTGGGAGTGGAGGTAGTGAGGCAGTGCTGTAGCAGAGTGTTGTACGTCCCAGATGGTACCACAGCACACAGTGGAGCTGGATGAATCAGAGTTTGGCCTGGGTTGCAATCAGGAAATGAGGCAAGGGGATCTGGTGCTTAAGGGAGCACTTGAGAGGAACACAATCAGAGGCACACGAGGGGCAAAGGTGATGCATGGTTCACTAGGTTGAAAGACCATGGAGGCAGAAGGCGGCATGTTACAGCACAAGACAAGCAGAGTATGAGAAAGGTGCTGGGCCAACAGGGGTCATGGCACAGATAGAAGGAAAATGTGTGCAGTCCGTCTGGCACACATTATCCATAAAGTGCCCTACTAGTTGCTGTGATTGAAGAGGTTTATCAATTACAGCACAGTCATTGCAAAAAAACAGAGCACCTACACTTTCATTCCAGAAGGAACACTTCTATAGCTAACTTCTACATGCAACTGACATAAAACATTTAGGGGCTCATTTGTATGACAGGCATACTTTGTCCGCCTGCCATACCCCCAGGAAATGGCCGCAATGCCAGAAATGCAAGTTGTGCCTTTGACAGTACAACATGGGAGGCACCGCGCAGTGCTTCCCACGTTGTACTGTCAAATGCATGGGGTACCATAGGTACCCCCATGTGCATCCCCTACCCCCCTGAATACCTGGGGTTCTGCTACAGGCCCCCAAAGCTGAGAACCGCATGTATGCTAATATGGATTGCGGTGTCTACCAGACTCCGCCACCATATTAACAGCTTTTCTTCCCAGTCGACTCTTTGACCGGGCAGAAACAGCAGACAATCTTTCTGTCTGCCAGGATCCCTCCCACCATGGACGATAAAAAAGGGGGCTCCCAAAACTTGTTTTCTCCACGTTAATTTCGATCGGAATCTTTTGACAAAGCTACAGGTTGAACGGGTTATCGAATCACCCCAAATTTGGCAGGGAGAAGGGTCTAGAAAGCAAGCTTTTATTAAGAACTTATCCGATGCAAATCCGGTTCCCCTGACGACCCATGCCCAGCTAAACTATGGAGCTCTATAGCTGACTTTGTAGCTCCCACACTTCAACATATCTGGAACTCTTCCATTGCTTCGGGCACATTTCCGGACGTCTGGAAACATGCTACTCTCCTACCCTTAAAGAAAAAACCTAATGGGGATCCAGAAGACCTCACTAATCTACGCCCAATATCTCTTTTAGCTGCCCCGGGAAAAATGCTGGAGAAAGTTATACAGCGCCAACTGAGCAAATTTGTAGAAGTAAACAAAATCCTACACGAGACACAGTCTGGCTTCTGACCCGGCTTCAGCACGAAAACAGCGCTTATTGAGGTAGCCGAGTCAGTAAGGTGGTCGATGGATGCAGGTAACTCAGCAATGCTGGTACTCCTGGATCTGTCGGCCGCCTTCGATACGGTGGACCACGCCAGACTACTCAGCCGGCTGGCTGAGATAGGTATTCAGGACAGGGCGCTGGGTTGGATACACTCCTATCTATCCCAGAGAACTCAGAAAGTGGCACTTGGGGCGATTTCTTCGGCACCCAAGACCCTCAGCTGTGGAGTTCCGCAAGGGTTGGCCCTCAGCCCCCTTTTGTTCAACATCTACCTGGCTCCTCTTTTTACGTTAATTGCCAACTGGGGTGTCAAGGCAATCTCGTATGCCGACGACACCCAGTTGGTATTTCCGTATTCTGAGATGACGCAAGAGTCTTTTTCAAACTTCAAAGGCTGTCTCCAAGATATAGCACATTGGATGAACACAAATAAATTAAAACTTAATGCCAATAAGACCGAAGTCATCTTCTTTGGCAGGGGTCCCACCCCCCCTCAGAACTTTGGTGGCCAACGGAGATGGGCCCTGCCCCCTCACCCAGTCACTCGGCAAAAAATCTTGGAGTGAGATGGGATGATAGCATGTCCTTTACCTCCCATATCCACCAAGTCGCCGGCTGCTGCCTGAGCAAGCTGAGAAATCTCCGAAAAATCCTGAGACTCCTCCCGGAGAGCTGCCGGAAAACGGTTATCCATGCCACTGTTACCTCACGGCTGGATTACGCCAACGGACTCTACCTATGCCTACCAAAATACCTGACACAAAAACTTCAGGTAGTTCAAAATGCGGCTGCGAGACTGTTACTGCGAATCCCTCTCAAGCAGTCAGTCTCTCCGCATCTTCGATCCCTGCACTGGCTGCCAGTTGCCAGCAGAATAAAATTTAAAGCGCTGACGCTGGCATTTAGATCTCCGCATGGCTCCTGTCCAGAATACCTGAAAAACCGCCTCCCGAGATACTCTCAAACCCGCGCATTGCGGTCCAATGGCCGTGTTCAATTGGCCGTCCCTCGCACGAAAAAGGCTCGGCTAGGCGGTCGGACTTTTTCGGCAAACGTATCCGCCCTGTGGAACACCTTACCACAAGAAATCCAACAGGCTCCTTCTGAACCCTGCTTCAAGAAACTGCTGAAAACTTGGCTTTTCACCCAACCCCACTAACCTTCCTATCTCTAGCCTCCAGGTCAGCTGTGTTCTACTAGCGCCGGGACACCTCCTAGCGAGGTAGCTGTTCGTGCTTTACAAGATCCAGTATTATTATTATTATTATTATTTCGTGTAAATCCATTCAGTAGT
The DNA here is from genome assembly GCF_964263255.1 of Lissotriton vulgaris. Lineage (NCBI taxonomy): Eukaryota > Metazoa > Chordata > Amphibia > Caudata > Salamandridae > Lissotriton > Lissotriton vulgaris. The sequence goes on from NC_141692.1 coordinate 4,758,183, forward strand.
TTTTGAGAAATGTCAACATTTACAGATATAGATATTTGGTAATTCTGCTATCTGATTGGCTGAGGCGTTACGAGCTTGCTGCTGACTGGCAGCGAGTGGTTGCAACTAGGAAGTGTTGGCCGCCATTTTGTGATTCCCTTGAAGCGAGTAAGAGGAAAAAGGGCAGAAAAAATGGGAAAGAGGAGGGTAGGAGCGCTGTGAGGTCTGTAGGGTGGTTAGAGTGTGCTGCAGGGGGAGTGTGAAGTGAAGTATTTACCCCTACCGGTGTGAAAGTGCTGTTTTGCCTACTGTGAGATGGTGCTGAGGTGAGAAGCCGGTACACTCCGGGATGAAAGCGTGCGTGTAAACCTTGAGCTAAGTGCTGTAAACTGATGTGTTCTGGGGGCTGTAGTTTACCGGCCGAAGCAAAGTATTTACCCCTACAGGTGTGAAAGTTCTGTTTTTCCCACTGTGAGATGGTCTTTAGGCGAGGTGCCGGTACACTCTGGGATGAAAATGTGCGTGTAAACTGTGAGCTGAGTGTTGTAAACTTATGTGCTCTGGGGGCTGTAGTATACTGGCCGAAGCAAAGTAATTATCCCTACAGGTATGAAAGTGCTGTTTTGCCCACTGTGAGATGGTACAGAGGTGCGGGCCCGGTGAACTCGGCGATGAAAGCGTGTGCCTAAACTGTGAGCTGAGTGCTCTGTAGCATCCTGGCAGAAGCAAATTATTTACCCTTACAGGTGTGAAAGTGCTGTTTTGCCTAGAGTGAGTTGGTGTTGAGGTGAGGTATCAGTAAAATCAGGGATGAAAGCGTGTGCTTAAACTGTGAGCTGAGTGCTGTAAACTGATGTGCTGTGGGCGCTGTAGCATACTGGCCGAAGAGAAGTGTCTACTCCTACCGGTGTGAAAGTGCTGTTTTGCCCACTGTGAGATGGTGGTGAGGTGAGGTGCCATTACACCTGTGGATGTAAGCGTATGCCTAAAATATGAGCTGAGTAGTCTGTAGCATACTGGCAGAACCAAAGTATTTACCCTTATTGATGTGGAAGTGCTGTTTTGTCTAGACTGAGATGGTGCAGAGGTGAGGTACTGCTAAACATGGGGATGAAACTGTGCGCTTAAAGTGTGAGCTGAGTGCTGTAAACTGATGTGCTCTGGGCGGTGTAGCATACTGGTTGTTGTAGCATATGTGTGCAGGTGGTTATGTATGCGTTTAGAGTATAGCGGGAGTGGGAAGCAAAGTACTTACTGGTACCGGTCTGAAGACCCGGGGATGAAAGTGTGATTGTAAGTCGTGAGGTTATTGCTGTAAAGTGAGGTGCTGTGGGTGCTGTAGGATACCTGCAGCTGTCGCATACCTGTGTAAGTAGTGTTAGTGTACGTTTATACTATACAGGGAGTGAAAAGTGAACTATTCACCCCTACCGGTCTGCAGACTCAAATGCAGTGTTTTAGGAAGCAGGAATAAAGAAATACTCTTGAAGAATATCATGCAGAATGTTGCAATGCCACAGAAGAAAAATTGTGAAATTAGTTGTGTCTCAGAAAGTGGCTGTGTGTCATAAAGGGATGGAGTTCGAAAATTATATAGAAGGTGTCTTTATTTAAGTGCCATAATTAGACCCACTGGTTTAAGAGCTAGGGCAACCAGGTGATGTAAAGTTGAACCACTGGTTTTGTATTGAAATGTAAGCTCATGCATCAGTGAATTGCATATTTCATGGTACATTTGCATGTGACATACGCAATAACTATAACACTTGAATGACTCTACATTCTATAAGGGAAATAACGGTAGGAAACGATTACCACATGTATGCTTTAAGAAAAGAAAGAAATAAAAAAGACATTACAAAAATGTAATCATCAAACTTTTTAGGTAACTTGGCAGTGCTTTTTTGTAACAGAAGATTATCAACAGTAGAATAGTTAGCAACCTGGTCTACAGTAGATTCAATGTGGTGCGTGTCAGAATTGGTACTAGTTCTAATCATATTGGAACTTTGAGAATGAATACAAACATTGCGATTCTGAGAAGCACATTCGGTACCTTTGTAGTCAAAACATACATTGTTGTCTTCAGCTGCTTCAAAAAAACATTCTTGTGTAGAGAGCTAAGGCATCAAGCTGAGACAAACTCCAACCGCTTCTGCTGTAGTCAAATCGAAGCTCCTGCATCAGTGAATTGCATATTATATGTTACAGTTGTATGTGACCTACACAATAGCTTTTAGATATGAATAAATACATTGTATAATGAAAAAAAGGTAGTTTACGATTACCTCACTGTGCCAACCAGTTGCTAAACAAAGTCGTCTTTTTTTAATATTATTGTGAGGTTCTGAGTAGAGCTTGACTTTGAGTAAATTTGTGTGAAGGGGCTTCGTGAATAACAGGGAGGTGTGGTTTCTAAATGGGTGTCGGGTTTAGGCTAATTTAGGAAGTAAATAACGTATTTGCATAGGCCATACATCACCGATCCCTCGTTAAAGTGGAGATGTAAGGGGCAATAATGAAGATAGAGTATATTTCTAAGTATACTGAGTATCCTTAGAAAGTTGTTATATGAAAGTAGAAGGATTGAAGTGTATTATTAAAAAATTAAAGGAAAAAGGAGAAAAAGATGGAAAAAAATCCATTCAAGAATAACGTGAATTCTTACAAGTCTTGGAGATTCAAGTCCAGAAGTTCTTCAGCGGCATGAGATGCATAATGTTCCAAGAGGCTATTGTTGCCATCCTCTGAGAAAAGTGAAGTGATCCAAATCATATCCTCGAAGGGACAGTAATGTTTCTCGAATTTTTGAGCGGCTATTTGAATTGAAAGGCAATCTGCAATGTTGTGAAAGGTTCCACTTTGCAGGAGATCTTTTGCTTCTGCTCAGAAATCCCATTCCGCTGTGATTCCTTTTTGCATTGCGTTTGCCATTTCTCCACTGCCAGAACAATCATGTTCATGGTTTTCAAGATAATGCATTACCTGCTGTATTCCTGGAGCGATTGTTGGGATGTTGGCAAGACATACATCCATTCACCAATCAAATGGTCAAGTTTTGCAATCAAACCATGGTTGTACGCATATTACAGAATGGTAGAGTGTACGTGCCTCCTCCCGCACCTAAATGTTTAGGATAGTGGGCTGCCTCTGTGTACGCAAGGCTAGCGTAGGGGTTTGAAGAAGAGGCACCTTTCTCTGGGTGTGATTCTCTTCTGGATTGGCAAACGTTTCTGCCAGGTCTGTGCAGCTTACATCGCCACGAGGCTGATGCCGTGAGTGAAGGTGGCTTCATGAATGATGCTTTCAGCGTGCTGCTATCTAGAAAGAGTAATGGCCGCTGCACCGCATATATGCTCCACAGTTTACCTTTCGACACCGCCGTATGTAAAAGAGGGCCCACCACCTGCCGGCGGAAGCTCCTGGCCGAGGATCCGAGCTCAGGAGGCTCCTGAGATTAATGTTGGATACCGCGACACAGGTACACAGTGCCCAGGCTGAGGCCCAGCACCGTGGAGTGCGCTGTATACTACTAACGCAGTAGTCCGACAGGTACCAACAGTGGAACAGTGTTTTTGATACTATAGTGGGCGATGCTAGAACTGTATCTGAGAATGGAGATGAAGGTACTCCCTTCGACTAGGTGTAAGAAAGTCTCGGTCCCAATGGTGAAATGGTGTGTTGATCACACAATGGACCATGTCTGATATTTTGTTGTTGAAAACTTTATTTCGGTTAGTTTTAACCATCAAGGCACATAGAGATGTATATACAGTTTTAAACAATTCATTGATGATTATAATTGCTAAAATACATCGTCTAAAATTCAGAAGGGAGAAAACAATATGTTAAGACTATAAAAGTTTAAATTATGTTAAACGTTAAAAAAATTAAGATAGCGTTAGTTGATCCAATTAATTCTCGGGTCTCTAGAAATATATACATATGTGCCATCCTTAGGTAAGCAGTTTCTTTCGGGTAATCCACATAGAAAACAAAAACTTAGTTAAAGTGGACACTATCACTGGATTTGTGTCAGACTTGAAAATCCTGAAAAAGGCTAGATAGTCCCTAATGCCCAGGTTATTGCACAGCTGTATTATCCCCTTTCTCCGTATGGGTGAGTAGGCTGGGCAAAAAAGGGTGACATGGAGAATTGTTTTGTTTTCAGTTCCACAGCCCGGACATTGATTTACAGGACCCCCGTCCACCTATCAGTCATGGAATAAAGGGGCAGTGTTCCAAATCTAAACTGTAAGTACAGCTTCTTCGCTAAGGTAGGTTGGATTATGTCTATTTCTTGTTCAAAGCTGTAGAGAGATTTGTGATTCAGGAAGGCACCAGTCAGGCTTGTTGGTGAAACTGAACAAAATGTCTTCCTGAGGTTAAAGTACTTTATAGTAGTGGACAGTGTTTTCTTTGAAATAGCTGAGCATGATGCCTCAGGGTTTGTCCATAAGTTTTCGTATCCAATCAGAGCAAGAGACTGTCTGACAAAACGCAGCCATGGAATTCTACCTGCTCCTGAGGAGGCTAGCACCACCTTTAGTTCCTCCTTGTAGCTTTCCAGCTCAGGGGTGCTCCACAGCCTCCTCCAATATAGAAGAAGACGTCAGGCAATAGCATCAGCAATAGTACTAATATTCAAATCCAGCCTAAGTGGAACTAGTGGAGTATTTCTGGGCAAGGTTAAAATTTGCCTAATAAAATTATTTTCTGTAGTGGTTAACTCGTTAGAAGGAACGTGCTCCCAAAGTTCCGCCCTGTAAAGGGAAGATGATCTTGCTTGAACTTTAAACATTTCCAGTGGGGCACTTACAATTTTGTAGGCACAGTTTTTTTGGACTTTTAAAATCCCCCCAGTTGTCCGTATTAGTTTTAAGTTGGCATTGACCATTTGTGCGCCCCACCCCATTCTATCATTTAGGGTCAAACCTAAGTAGTCAAAAGTTGGGACTCTTTCTAGTGGTCTACCTTCCATCATAGGATGGGGACAATTAGTAGTATTGGCATTAAATACCATATACTTAGTCTTATCAATGTTGATTACCAGATTTCTATGGTTACAACATTTAGTGAACTGATATAGGACCCTCTGCATGCCTATGGGGGATTTTGAAAGCAGCAAGGTATCGTCCGCAAACATTAGTGCGGGAAATCTCTGCGAAGCCAATTTCGGGGAGTCAATGTCTTTAATGGATAGTAGATCTTCTATAAGCCCTTTGAGAAAAAGGGAAAATAGGGTTGGGGCAAGTACACAGCCCTGCCTAACTCCCTTCTCAAACGGAAAGGGCCCGGTTAGTTGACCGTACTTTCCAAAACGTACTCTGGCTAAAGTGCCATCATGGAGATGTTTAAATTGGTAGCAGAGGTATGGTGGAACCCCCATGGATAATAAAATAGACCAAAGTTGGTTTCGTTCCACCATATCGAATGCTGACTTTAGGTCCACAAACGTTAAATATAAACTTCCCTGGTCCAGAACAACGTGCTTCCAGTAAAGGACCTGAAGCCGAAACAATTGATCGATTGTGGAAGTTTTGGCCCTAAATCCTGCCTGAAGGGGGACAGAATATTATTATCATTGACCCAGTCCAATAAGCATTGTAAGAGTAAGCTTGGATAGATTTTCTGACTTACATCGATAAGGCTAATTTGGCCTATAATTTGATGGTTCGAGCGGAGAACCCTTCTTATAAATGGGTATTATCTCCACCCCCAACCATGTGCCTAGGAGAGGTAGACCCGGCTAAATTCCATTATATAATAGTAAAAGATAAGGGGCTCAAACTACCGGTTCCTCTTTGAAGAGGTTGCCTGGAATCCTATATTGCCCAGGCGCTTTATTTAATTGCAGGCGGTGCACTGCAGTATGAACCTCATCCAGAGTAAAGAGCGGTATAGGCCAAATAGGATCCATGACCAACAGGATTGTAGGGGCTGCTATTTTTTTTAAAATTGGGAGGATAGAATAGAGCTCTTTAAAATGCAGAGACCAAGATTCTTTGGGAATGTTTGGATCAAACGAGGTCCTGCCTTCTGGTTTTCCCGGTATGAACGAGATTACAAAACCATGTCTGATATTACCTGTTGCTGGTTTTCACAGAACTCCCTCTGTTGAGGTGCATCAGACTCTGTTCTTCTGTAGATAACTGCTGCACATCGTTATTGGGCTTAGTTGACTGCTATCGCTGGAATACACCGCGGTAGAGCAGGTCCAAACAGTGAAACGGGGTCTTAATTGTATGATTGAGGATGTCGGAAGTTAAAGTTTGTGATGATTTCTGTGTACCCTCTCTTATCAGGTGCAACCAACTCTGTGATTTCAAATCGAACGGTATGTGGCTGTGAAGTGTTAATGACCACTTCATCAGGTCTAGACTGCGGTTCACAGGGTTCACAATTTAGATTGAGTGGTGCAAGCAACTCTAAGTCCCAACAGTGGAACAGTGTCTTGATCCCACAATTGACGATGTTAGAACTGTATCTGAGAGTGTAGATGGAGGTGATGGAGCAAGGATTCGCATGTTACGCGACTTGCTTGTATCAATTGAACTAATCAATACGTTTGTGTTACTAATATTGCACATTTTACACTACACCGGGTGTCCCAGAGACGCTTGCCTATGTATTTACTAAAACGTAATACGCTTGCCTCTAAAATGGCCGCTGCTTTGCGGGAGTTTAGACTGCACATGCGTCGGTCATACCCATGTGATGTAATGTACTCGCAGTTCTGGTGGGAAGTTGATGCTCATGCGCAATACAGCTAAAGATGGCCACTTTGTGTTCTCATATGCACCGAGCTTGCATCGCCGCTTTTGCAAAGCTGTTTGTTCTGCACTTACCCTAATGCTACAGTTATTATTAAGTAAGGGATGTAGTATAGCAATTAATGGTAATCATTTTTTTTCTGTATTTCTAAATTGTTTTCGCTTGCTTTTTATGTATCGTATTCTTTGGGCCTGGGAGGCTCTTGTTACTCCATCTTGAAGAGCCTGTATGGTACTTGTCATGTGATGAGGGAAAGAAAACCATGCAGCAGTGGAACCCAGCCAGTTGGAAACCTCGCCTAAGATGCTCCTGGGAATCGACCTGTAACCCAGCAAGACAAAGCTGACTTGTACCTAAAATTGTTACATTTGTAATAAACTGCTGTATACTCTATTGTTCACTGTACATCCTATGTCATGGGAAACTAGAATCTAAGGGGTGGGTACGAGAAATCAATATTAAGCCTGAGAAAGTCTAAAATTCAGGTGGTGTGATGACTTAACCTCCTCCTTTGTCCCATCAAAATTGGGGATCCTTACACTTGCAACATTGGGGGGTATACACTGACCCAAAAAACGGTATAACTAGACTAGGTTTAGCTAGAGAAATTGTCCGACTTGTCCGAATAGCTGACCTGTCACTGACCCAATGCACTCTATAGGTGACTGATACAGAGAGCTGCGGAGCACTCTGTCCGAATTTACACAGACCCACTTGGGGTTTGGGAAACCTTAAGTGCTGGCGAAGCACTTTGCTGGGAGGTTCGAGAACCCAATCGGGGTTACTGGCAGATTCCTTGCAGAGAGGGAGTAGCGCAGGCGTTGCAACCGAAGCTGCGGGTGTTGGTCGTACCCTTTGGTGAACCCGGTCCTGATCCAAATACTGGGGTTATCCTGTCCTGACTATCCTGAGCTGTACCTGCTCGCCTACTGGCACCTAAATCCTTGAGGGTCCTTTCCCGCCTTTTCCAACTGACCCGTGGCCAGGGTTGGTCTTCACACTTGTCCTAGGTAAATATATAAGTCTGTGTGGGCGTTGACAGTATTTTGTGTTCCTATTTCTTTCCCTACCCAAATCTTGCAAAAATGTTTAATTGCATATGTTCCTTCTCTTTCCCCGTCCTTTGGTAAATGCATATATTGCTAGCGTGTTCCATTCTCTACCCACCTTTAGCCAAATGCTAAATAGTTTCCATATAGTATATGTTCCCTTTCCTTACCTTCGCTTTAGGGAATAAGCTGAGTTTAATAGTATGTTCCCAATCTTACCTTCCCTATTGTGATTTAAGCAACACTGAATAAACACATTGTATAAGTTTAATTTCCTTTCAAACTGCTAGTGAATTGCGAAAGTCTAATTATATTTTAGCATGTTACTTTTCCCCCCGCTTTTAATCAAGGTTGTGAAAACTGTGATCTGAATTATCATGTTCCTTATATTACCTTCCCTTTAAAACGTTTCTAAATGTTTAGCATTCTTTGTTTTATTCAAAACTATACGCTATTTCTAATTCTAGTTATTGACAGTCTCATTACTTTTCTGCTCATGACATATGATGATGATGATGATTAGATAAAGGTTTTCAAAACTTCCCGAGTCTGTAGTTATTATAAAGAGTGAAAACATTTATTAAAGTTATATATTGTATGTGTTGCCTACTTATTTTCACAGCTAGCTCCTTGATCCGTTGTGATCTTAGGTGCCTGTGACGAGGATTGGTAAGTCAGGTACATTGGAAATAATTAGAAAGGAATTGGGTTACTGGTAGTAGAGTGTAGGTTACCCGATTAAATAAATAAAAATAAATTGAATTTGTATGGGTCCAAGTGTGCATTTGTTAGTCGGGTGACCTGCGTGCTCTATCAGTAATTTTTCTGGTAGCAGTAGGATTGTTAAGGACTAGTTAAGTTAGGTAGGTTAATTGATGATAACTGTATGAAATATAATTGCTGCAAAAATTTTTTTGCTGCTAAAAGTATTGATCAATCAAAAGAAAATCGCTTTGAAATGTTATGAAATGTTTTGAAATGTTTATTTGATGCTGCTATATTATTATATGCAATCCTTTAAAGGTCTTCTAGTGTATTGGCCACCTGGAACCTTCTTTGAAGAGCTTGAGTCGGTTATTTCGGGGTTGGCCTTGAAAGCGGAACACTGTATTTTGGCCGGGGACTTTAACTTCCATATGGATGTGCCGTCTGACCCGGATACTATCAAACTGCTGGAGGCCACGGCCCCTTTTGGCCTGGTCCCTTATCTTTTGGGGCCAACACACGATAAGGGTCATACTCTTGACCAGGTCTTCTCGACATCTCCCTTGGAGGTGAAGGCTATTATTCCAGTGCTTTGGTCAGACCATAGACTGGCCAAATTTTTTGTCAAGGGCACGGTGAAACCTTCTAGCCCCGTGTCTCAGCAGCAGGGCCGGCCTCCTAGGGCATATCATCGAGTGACTCCAGCCATGCTGGCCCAGGCCGCTCTGGATCACCCATGCCCCCTTATGGGAGACTTGGAGAGGGATTTGGAATCTCTGCAAGTATGGCTTTTAGACAGGCTAAATGATCTCGCCCCGGTGATGACCCCCCCGATTAACATCTAAGCGGGTTTCGGCTCCCTGGTTTACTGCGGCACTGTCGACCTCTCGACGGCAGTGCAAGGCAGCTGAAAGAGCCTGGCACTCACAATATGACTCTGTGGCAAGGCTGACCTACAGGACAGCGGTTAAGGCCTATCATCGGGACATTCGCCTAGGAAAAAAAGTCTATTTTGCAGGGAGGATAGAGGCTGCCTCTAACTCCTGCAAAGAGATTTTTACCATTGTCAGAGAATTCATAGCCCCTCGATCCAATGCAACCCAAGTCGTTCCTTCTGCGTCCTGGGCCTCTGATCTTGCAAATTTCTTCACTAGCAAGATTAAACTAATCCAGGACTCTTTCACTCTGGTGGCACCAGTGGGGTTGACCAGCCCCGAGGACGGTTAAGGCTTATCGGCCCCTTTGGGCCCAGTGTTGGCCGTTTTTCCATCAATTTCAGCCCCTGCTTCCTTGGCACTTATGGGCAATCTTAAATCTGGGTTGCCTCTTTACCCCTGCCCGGCCAAATTTTTGGCAAATATGGCGGAAGTTATAAACCCGCTGGCGAATCCACTCCTGAATCTCTCTTTGAGCCAGGGAGTGGTGCCGCAGGCCTGGAAGCAGGCAATGGTCATCCCTTTGCTGAAGAAGCCTGGTCTCGATCCGGAGGTCCTGGCCAATTATAGGCCTATTTCTCTCCTCCCTGCTTTTACGAAAATCTTGGAGAAGCATGTGCATACGGTGCTTTCTAATTTCCTGGAAACTCACGAGGTTCTGCATGCCACCCAATCTGGCTTCCGCCCCAACTTAAGCACGGAGACGGCGCTTTTGGAGGTGTCAGAAGCCATTAAAGAGGTACTGGACTCCGGGGGCAAAGCCATGCTGGTCATGTTAGATCTGTCGGTGGCCTTTGACACTGTCCCCCACGAGGGCCTTCTCGCTAGACTCTATGAGGTCGGCCTAAGGGGGATGGTGCTCAGCTGGTTTACATCTTTTTTAGCTGGCCGTCGACAAACGATCTGGGCCTCCCCTAACTCGGCCGTGATGCCGCCTTTGGGAGTCGGGGTTCCGCAGGGCTCTGTGTTGAGCCCGACTCTTTTTAACGTCTTTATGACCCCTTTGGCGGCATTGGCGGAGTCTTTCGGGGCCCAGATCGTATCCTATGCCGATGACACCCAGCTCCTCTTTTCGTGTAAGAAGGGAGGAGACTTTGATGGAGAGAGTATCCGGGATTGCCTTGGGGCTGTTTTTAAATGGTTCCAGCTGAACAGCCTCAAGTGCAACTCAGATAAGTCTGAGGTACTCTTCTTCGGGTGCCCATCGGATCCGGACTGGCAGGCTTGGTGGCCTATTAACATGTTCCCCCCGTCTTGCCCGTCCCAACTAGCCAAGAACTTGGGGGTCAAGATGGACAAGGGTCTGATGTTGAGATCTCAGATCCTTGGTGTGACGGGAACATGTTTTGGCCTCCTCAAGATGCACCGGAAGTTTCTGCCTCTTCTTTCAGAGGAACATAGGAAGCTGACAGTGCAAGCTCTGATTGGCTCAAGATTGGATTATTCCAACGTCCTCTACTTGGGCCTGCCAGAGTATCTATTGCAGCGGCTTCAAGGTGTGCAGAATGCGGCCGCGAGGGCCATTGATGGCCTAAATAGGTGAGCCAGCACTGCTGGCCTATTGCAGTCGCTCCATTGGCTGCCTATCCGAAAACGGATTGCCTTCAAGGCGTTAACTTTGGCCTATAAAGCCCTTCATTCTGTGGGAGCTAAGTATCTCCAAAGGAGACTTGCCTTTTACCACCCGGCACGCGCTCTCAGATCAGAATCTCTGTTTCTGGCGGTGGTGCCGCGAGTAAAAAGAGCCCGTATTGGAGGCCGCTCCTTTGGATTGCTGGCGCCACAGTTGTGGAACACTCTGCCGCTGACATTGCGCGGTGCTACTAATTTACTCGCTTTTAGGAAGGGCCTTAAAACCTGGCTGTTTGCCCTCTAGGCTTTTATCTTTCTGTTCTGCTTTTTATTCTGTTGTTATATCATTGTGTTGTGTTATTCTGCTATAGGACTCAATATAAAAAAAGCGCCGGGACACTCTTTTTGAGTAGCCGTGCGCTATACAAAATTAAATATAACATAACATAACATAACATAACATTAACACAAACCCGTTAGTGATTGTTATATGTTTGTCTGGAATCCCCGGGGGCAGAATAGCGAGTGGTGAGGAGAATCCACTTTGCAGAGAGGTCACTTGCGTCGAGGAAAATTAGTGCATGGTTAGGCAGAACTAGAAGCGCTAATTGGGGTTTTCTGTATGAATAATTGAATAAATGATAGCAAAGAGTTCGCTGGCAAAACTTCTATTGTGATATAACCTAGTAGGGGTCACACGGGAGGAGTAGCAGGTTCATCTGAGCTTGATTGATAGCAAAGGAGTTCACTTGTAAAACTTTAGACTTAGTATATATCCCGAAAAGAGTGGATGAGTCGAAGGAGTAGCAGGTTCTTTAATGCTTGAGTGAAGGGTAGGCAGAAGAGATCTATCCGTAGTGTATGAAAAGTAGACAGAAGAGGTTTACTTGCAGTGAAACAAATCTTTTCTTTCTAGACACTCGAGTACAGTGGCGAATGTTTTACATTGTAAATTAAATAAAGCACTTGCAGTTTAAGAAAAGAAATTGAGTTTCCGTTACCTTGTGAAGGAGGGAGTCAGTTGCGGAGCTGCGCTGATGTCACTCTGTGCCGTGCTGGTATTGGTCGAAACAACGGGTGTGTAGCGGAGCCGGTATTATAAAGGAGGGGTGAGCGCAGGAGCGTGAGAACTTGTCTCACGAAAAGGCCGCGCACCCATTGGTCAGAATTATTTTGCAACCACCGGGTTGATTGGTTGCTGAAGAGTAAAAGACGCATTCGTATTGGAAGTCATTTTTGTAAACAGAGTAGTTTGCTAAGTATATGTGGTATCCAACTCATCCCAAGACTCGACCGGATCCAAGATACCAAGGTTTTGTGAGAGATCAGTGGAAAGGTCGTAGACTACACGGAATGTACGGAACCAAGAGAAAAATGACTTTGGTAGACAAAGTAAAGAACTATTTTAAGAAAGACAAGCCAATTAGAACCAGAGAAGGAGTTATTATTCCACCACCAAACACTCCCGCATCAATTATGATGTTTGACAGAGGATACAATTCTTGTGTATGGTTAGAAAATTGAGTGGAATACAATAAAGATGACGGAATTTTAGCATTCCCCTTAGAAGGTACCTTTATTGAGAGGATTTTATTTAATTTGAGGACTCGAATGAATGATTTACATCCCAGACCTAGACTTACACAATATGAAGCTTTAGAAGAATGGGAAATAGAGACTTTTGAGTGAGACAGACCCAGAATGGACAAAGGGTGAGCAACATTTTACCTGAAAGCCCAGAGAGAGACTCGAGAAAAAAGAATGAAAGAAAGGAGACAGAACATGATAGTGGAAGGACTGTTCCCAGTATTAACTGTAGATGAACCCGTAGGACGTAAAAGGACAGAGAAAACTAGACACTTAATAACTGCTGGTGATTCTGAGGATGAATACCTGGAGGATTTAATAATGAAAAATCCACCGCCATATAATGAGGAATCTAGGTTCCTGAGTAAGAAAAATCAATTTTTTTGGCCTCCCTGTAATAGAGGGGCGAGTACATCTGATCCGACTGGTCCGTGTTTAGGCCTATAGCAAATCCAAGTGCACAGAATCTTTACCCTCCCTTGATTCCACAAGTAGTACATGAAACCACCATGGAAAAGGTATTACAGGATCGAGAGCGAGAAGCTCTAGTTAAACAAAGAACAGAATTAATCCAGAAAATCTCCCAATTAAATTCAAGTCCTGAAGCTCTGACAATTCCAGTAACTATTGGTCCAGTTGTTCCTCTATACGGGGATAAACAGGCTAGTCCAAAAACTCCAGTTATTACGCCATCTGTAGTGCAGCCAAGAAAAGAGCCCTTAATAGTGGATGACCAGGCAAGTGAATGCGAATCTGTAATTTCTCTTATGGATCTACCCATTAGGGAACCAGAAAACCGTTCACAGAAAAAGAATACACCTTTTAGTTCAAGAGAAGTCCAGATTGAGTCATCGTCAGGTACTAGAAGTGCCACAGTAGTGACTCCTGAAGAAATAGACAGATGGACCCGAAAAGTAGAAAAACCAAATCCTCAGCCAAAACCATTAGATATTTACAAATTAAGAATGAATTTGGAAGAACTGATGGCTGGGAACATCGGATTGGACAGATTAAACACCCGTAGCGAGGAAGAATTACTATTCATTTGCAAAAGTATTACCCGAAACACCAGAGTTTTCCATGAAAAATTAATGGACACTGCAGCTAATATGGGAATAGATGTCAGCAAACCTAAAATGTTGCAAAAACCCTATAGAGCAGAGTTCTCAGACAAAGATTTGGAAAAGATGAATGTGTCAGGAAAAAAAGTACAGATCAGAGAATTACTGAACCTGTTACAGATATGGGGAGATTTAGAAAAATGGAAAGCCAGGTAGGCCAAGAAAAACCGAAGATAGTAGATCAAAACAAATGACCTCTGAATATGTTCTAAAAGAAGCAGATCAGGTGGAAAAACTGTATCCTATGTGAGAAGTGCCAGGTGGAGGATATGTACATGTGCCATGGTCCAGACAGGATATTGTGTCATTTACAAATGACTTCCCAAAATTACGAGAGAAACCGGTAGAGTGATACAGACAAGTTGAGAGATTTATTAAAGTCCAAAAATGCCTCCTGAAAGATTTAGATGGGTTCTTTGACATTTTAGTTCCCATCGATTTATGGACAGAATGTAAAATTGCTGTTGATTGGCCAAGTGAAGAATATGCCAGAGACCCAAAGAGAGGAGCTCCTTCAGGGGAAGTAATGAGGAAATACAACCAGGTAATACTGTACTGGAAAGGAAAGGAGCCTGCAAAGGAAACTGATTGAACCCGCATAGATAGAACTACCCAAAATCGTGATGAAACTGTGCATTCATACTATGAACGTCTGTTACAAGTGTTCAAAACGTACAGTGGGCTAGATAATATTGAGATTAAAGACATGTCTCACTTCATTTATCGATTTGTGTTAGGGTTAAGACCTGAGATTTCTCAGTGGATCAAAGACAATAAAATCTGTTGGCAAGCTAAACCTATTGATGAAGTCCTGAAGTATGCCAAATATTGCGAAGATGAGTTGGAAAATAAACGAAAAGAATTAAAAGAAAAAGTTTTGTGGGCACAAGTAAAATTAGCAGAGCACCAAGAACAGCAGTTAAGCAAAATGGCAAATAACCAGAACCAGAACCCTGGGGGTGGAGAAAAACCATGGGTAAAAATGAGTCGGGAAGAGGCCAGGAAGAAGTTCCCCTGCCACAGGTGCGGAAAGGTAGGGCACTGGAGGGATGAGTGTAAGGCTGTGCTGAACGATAACGTGCAAATTGATGATTTAAATCCGCAGACACAAAATGAGGGACCACGCAAGACAAAGCAACAGGTAAAACAGAATCAGTTGCCTCGTGCACCTAGGCCAAATTATAGGAGCAAAGGACAACAGGATGAGGAAGCAGAGGTTTTGGAAGGAAAGGAAGGATAGAAATGCAGCAACTTCGCAATTTCTGTTGAATGATACATTCCTCTGTGATGAACCTTACTGACGGTGCCTGAGGGGGGAGGACAAGGAGTGCGTGCTTGGCGCCTCCTTGCCGGTGTACCAGTCAGGGCCATACATTGAAGGAAAGGTTGAAGGAAATGATGTCACCTTTCTGTTGGACACTGGTGCTACCCGTTCTACTTTGAGAACAGCAGACGTTCCAAACCTACCCCTCTCGGGAGAAGCAATCCAACTAGTGGGCGTTTCTAATCAATTAATTAGTACCCCAGTTACAGAGCCCATGGAGATCAAAATAGGGAATTTCAAAGAAATGCATAGATTTGTTGTCTGTGATTCCAGTCCTGTGAAACTATTAGGACGAGATTTGCTGTTAAAATGAATTGCACCATCTTTTGCACACCAAAAGGCGTCGAAATTCAAACCCCAGATGAAGACGGAATATACAAATTAATGTTATTAAGACCTGACTTAGAAATTAAAAGACTGACAATACAAGACGTCTCAAGAATCAGAAGATACACATTGTGACAAAAAGGAATATTAACTCAAAAAGAAGAATACAGAATGAAAGTCACATTTGATACAAAGTTCATACATATAAATCCAAACAAAAAAGCCATATAACCTTAATATTAGTTGTTACGTTAATAATAGTTGTTGCGGGCAACAACTATAGTTAGGACATTTACAAGATTTCACTTACAAAAAGGAGTCCCAAATTTTCTCAAATTTCATTACCAATTTGGTGCCTCTTTGTTTAGCCAGAGCAAATTCCATCACATAAATTTCAATAAGAAAAGACCACCATTCCATGATATGTGGAGGAGTGGGAGAGATCCATGCACGGGCAATTGTTAACTTGGCACATGACAACATAATTAAGATTAAGGTTTGCTGGGGTATGTTAACTGGACAAATATCCAGTAGAATTAGGGGTGCAGTAAGAAACGGGGGTTGAGTCAATTTTTGTTTCAATACTTTATATAAGGCCTTCCAAAATTCAGATAGCAAAGGACACGAAAATAGCATATGTTCCAAATCCACTGCGACCAGAGCGCACTTGGGGCATTTAGTTCGTTCAGTATATAAAGCGATTATGGACCATTTTGAGATCTTTTCAGGAGTGTGATACAACATGCAAGTGGTTTTAAATTGCTGAAGCCTCAGTTTGGAAGAAGAAGTGAAGCTATAGCTGTTTCGAAGAGATTTACTAATCATACTTGGGGTAATGTTATTGCCCAGCATTTGACTCCACTTTACCACCAGCCTGGAGCAGTCAGCGATCTTAGACACCCTAAAACTTTTATATCCAATACTAATTAAGGATTTATTTTTGTCAGAATACAGATAATCCCAAATATTCGAGTCCAATAGCTCAAAAAGTTTCATTTTCCGAATAAAGAAATCAAACATCTGCATATATTTAAACCTCATTAGTTCTGTGTTGAGTCGCGGTTGAGTCGCGAGTTGAGTCGCGAGTGCAGAGCAGCGGTGTACGGAGCGGTGTATGGAGCGGCGTGTGGAGGAGCGGAGGTGCAGATCGTACGGTGGCCCCGTGGTGCTGGTGGAGCTGGATAGCGGGGGACAGCAGGGGCGAGTCGGTCCGTGGAACGGCGGAAAGCAGCGGGGCGAGTTGTCCCGAACCACGACCCCATCCGCTACCCGCGTCCCCCATCCCGCACCCCATGAGCAGTTGGCCGGTTCCGACATTGAACTCTAAACTCCAAACTCCAAACGCCAAAAAGAGAAGGAGTCTGTGGTGCGGTGAACTGTATTAAGCCGCCCCACGTTGCCGCTTTGCCGAATTTTGCTCTGTCGTGTGGCAAGAAAGAGCCTTGTGAGCGGAGGAGCGTGGGCAGCGCTGAATTGTTGGCTGCGCTGATTGCTGAGCCGCACTGTGGGCAAGAATAAAGGAAGGAGACTCACGGTTAGGCTCCGTGTTAACGTGTGAACGGCTGTACTGGGACTTAAGAGTCACAGTCCGTGATAAAATCAAAAATTAAGGAATGAAGGAATTAAGGAATGAAGGGGTGAAGGAGTTAGGCGAAAAGAGTAAAGAAAGGGGGCCTGCTCCAAGCCAACTGACCAGCTCTGCTTAAAACCCCGGTCCCCATCCTTGAAACCCACAAATTCTGAGGAGGTTTTGCGGAATAAGCTGTGGATTAAGCTGAAGGAGGAGATTGCTTACTAACCTCTGCTGCAAGACTTTTTTGAGGCTCCTCATTCTGGTGTCCAGCGGCCGGGCTTGGCTCCACCATATCCTTTGCGAAATCGACCGGCCGGGCTTGGCTCCGCCGGTCGAACTACACTTCCCAGCAGCCTCCAGGGGGAATTGACGCCAGTATCCAGCGCGCCAGGAGGCGCATAAAGCACCGGCAGGGGCCGAGTTCCCCATTGTTTTACTAACCTCTGCAGCAAGACTTTTTTGAGGCTCCTCATTCTGGTGCAAGGCCTTTTTTTTTTTGAGGCTCCTCATTCTGGTGACCAGCAGCCGGGCTTGGCTCCGCCATATCCTTTGCGAAATCGACCGGCCGGGCTTGGCTTCGCCGGTCGAACTATATTTCCCAGCAGCCTCTAGGGGGAATTGACACCAGCATCCAGCGTGCCAAGAGGCCCATAAAGCACCGGCAGGGGCCGAATTCCCCATTGTTTTACTAACCTCTGCTGCAAGACTTTTTTGAGGCTCCTCATTCTGGTGACCAGCGGCCGGGCTTGGCTCCGCCATATCTTTTGCGAAATCGACCGGCCGGGCTTGGCTCTGCCGGTCTAATCACATTTCCCAGCAGCCTCCAGGGGGAATTGACGCCAGTATCCAGCATGCCAGGAGGCGCATAAAGCACCAGCAAGTCCCTCGTCCCGCGAGGACGCACGCGGGATGCACCGGTCTAAGCCCGGACAAAGGGCGGGCCCTCTGTGCCAGGAGTAGGCTGGGCTGGGCCCATATATTCACATTTTAAATAGTTTATTGTTTCCTTTCTCATTTTTATTGTTTTTGTCTAATTTGTTATATCTTCACCACCCATTCATGCTTTCATTGACTTTGACTTGCTGACTTATACAGGAACTCTGATTCGCATTCTACATTTGCCTTAATTTATATATTTTAAGCTTCTATTCATTGTTTCCCTTATTGGTATTGCGCTCTGTACCTGCTTTCTTTATCTTGGACATAAGTCTAAAGATGACTGCTAAAAAGCTACGTTCTGGGAGACTTTTGGGGGTACGGTCTTGTGTTAAGACAAGATCCAACCCCCTGCGAAACAAGGATTCAAAAAATCTCCAACCAAAGGGTCACTGCCAGCTATTCCAGCTATGGGAAAAGTCAACGGATAAGAACCTGGTGAAGGAGGCCGACCCTGAAGAAACTGTTATAAACAAGAACATAGGGGCAACTCCCTCACTTGGCATAGAACCTGCGCCTGTAAAGAAGGGGCATGTTTTGGTGGAAAAATCGATTCTTGCCTCACAGCCCTGTGTGGGGCATAATCCGAACCCCGTGGAAGACTCCAGTAGTGTTAATTTGCTCGCTCCCAGAATAGAGAATGTGCATCAAATTAATGTCCTTCCAAAGCTTGAAATGTGTTTAACCAATGAATTATTAGGAAGTAGCCAAGCAAAAGAGATACGTAATGGTGACTCTCAAGGGTTAGATATTGACCTGGAGTTGTGTAGTCGTTACTTAGCAGATGGTTCATTAAAACTATTTGAAGCCACTAAGACCCCGATGGGCGCAACTCCCTCTGGCTTGCAGCTTTATAGTAGCACCCCTTCCCTTAAATCTCAAGATTCATCTATGCAGTCCAACTTTTCAAAAAGTCCTGAACTTAATATATCAGGTATCGATCCTATTATACCACCAGGCTTGGATCGACATGATAAGCCCATCTCGGAGTCATTGATTGTTTTGGAGCATTTGGGGTCTCGAAACAGGAGTCTAACACTTGTATCCCCGATATCCAAGTACCAGATTGTAATAAAATTCTCCCTAATTGTTCTATTGTGTCTATAGGAGGACCCCGCCATGATGTGGGGAAATCTACGACTCTCTTTCCTAAAATAGAAGTGATAAAGTCTGGCCCTTCTGTCCTAGTTGTCCTCAATCCCGCTGCGCCTATTTTCCATTCCCGGGTTGAAGGTACAGCCTGCCCGCAAGAACCCCTTAGAAAAATTATGGAAGACTCTGTAGATACACTGATCCTAGACTTTTTACCGTTGTTTGACTACGATTTGCCACTAAATAGAACATTGTTACTTAAATGTTTCAGAGATATAGAGAGCCTAAAATTAATTCAATCAAATGATATTGATTTGGTTTCTCTGTTAAGAATCGACAATATATCATACATTAGGGTAACGTTCTATTCCAAATTAATAGTGAACCTCATTTTGAATCAAGCTGAAAATTTTCAAAGTCAAGGAATTGATGTGTTACCTGTTTTGCGAATTGTGGAGATAGATTTTGTGAAAATCGACCTAGTCAATCAGGTCTCCCTTTCTCTTTTGAGGATTTAAAGATATGTGTATCAAAAACTAAACGACTAGTGTCCCATGTAACTCCTGTCCCACTAAAAATTTATAGCATTCCAAGAGAGGATAACCAACAATGAGATTGGCTTCCTGGGGCCTTATTAATTAAATCAAAAGATAACCCAAAGCTATTTTCCCATCTTTAGCAGCTGCCTAAAAATTCTTTCCTGGAATGCTGCAGGGATCAACAATAGTCCTGAAAAATTACAGTATTTTTTCTCTCTCAACCCCGATGTGATTTGTATCCAAGAGACCTGGTGTATAGACAGAATGGATGTGGGGAATGACTTTTTTTTTCTGGAGGTCCCTGCCTCCCCTTCGAAGAGAGGGCATGCAAAAGGTGGAATTGCGTGCCTCCTTTCCAATAGAATAAAGTGGAACTATTCCCATTATGTGGATCAGAGTAACCTTTTTCAGGTGGTTACATTTAGTAGCTTTGGCAATGGGGAAAACACAAACTCATTGGTTATAATAAATGTTTACATTCCCCCTGATGATCATTACAGTAGTGTACTAAAGCAGGTCTTTATCTTCATTAAAAAGATTAAGGAAGCAATACTTACTTCCGTGGTTCTGTTAGTGGGGGATTTCAATTGCAGAGTTTCTAATTACAGCTTAGAGCTTTTTAGAAATAAGCCTAAAGAGGAAGCTTTCCTGATTCCTCAAGCCCTCTTCCCTGATAAAATCAAAACTTATAAAACAGGGAAAATCCTGCTGGAAGAATTGTATCTTATGGAGGGTCTAATAGTGAATGGTAGGCTCCCTTCTGATGTTCCAGGAAATTATACCCACAAATCCAGCACAAGTGAGTCCATTTTGGATGATGTAATTATAGACCATTGCTCCTTCTCTTTATTGAGAGATTTGGTAGTCTCAGAGAACATATTTAGTGATCATATGTTGATAACTTTAACTCTTTCAATACAGCCTCCTAAATCTGACCCTTGGTCACTTAATGGTGATGCGGTCAATTTTCACAAGAAGACTGGTAGATGTTTCTGGGACTTTAAAGCCATAAAGGGCCTAGGGCGTATTTTGAATAAAACTTTATTAGAGTTAAATAATTGGAAAGGACATGAATTAATCCATTTTGAGGACTTTATGGAGGAGATCATTCTGGATGTTAAAAAATCAAATTTGGCACCAAAAAAGATTCTTCTCCCAAGATCGATTATTCTCCTCAATAAGGAAATAAATAAGTTAGTGCGGGAGCAAAACTTGTGCAGATCAATTGAAAGACTCCATAAAATTGATCGCTTAAAAAGAAGGAGAAGTAGGATTAAGAAAAAGATAAAAAAAGAAAAAGAAGATTCCCTATGGATAAGTTTACGGGAGGCAGTGGTTCATGGCAAAGTTAGACAGTTTTGGTCTCTTATTGGGGAGGGTTGCGGCGGTGCAAGAGTCGGTCCCCTTCCAATTCCCATCCCTGAATCGTCATGGGTCAATTATATCTCTACCTTATACGCTTTGAATGAACAGTCGGTTCAGCTTAGGGGCCTTAGTAGTAAGCTTGATTCCGCAATAGAGCCCCCTTCAGAAAAAAATATTGAACAGGCGATTAAGGACTTGCGTACTTCAGGAGCCATGGGAGATATCTGTGTTGAAAGAGGAACCAGTTTTATGGAGCAAAATACCGTTTCCTGTTTTCAGTATTTGCTTCATGAAGAAAATTGTCCCTTCCTCTTGGAAAGGGAGCATACTAGTGCCACTATTTAAGAAGGGTGATAGGGATATACCGAAGAATTATCGTCAAATAGCCCTCCTTGACGCAATTGGAAATGTTTTTACTAAATGTTTGTTATCTTTAATTAATGATTGGGTGGATGTAAACCACATATTACCCCTAGAACAGACTGGCTTCCGCAAAGGGCACAGCACCTTAGATAACCTCACTGCACTACAGATCATTTCTGATAAATATGTAAAGGTCCGTGGGGGTTATGTGTATGCGGCATTTATAGACTTCTCCACAGCATTCAATAAGGTGGATCGCCCTCTGCTGTGGAGAAAGCTATCCGCAATGGGCATGCCTCCCCACTTGCTAGATCTGGTGCAGGTTTTACATACCGATACATGTGTCGTGTCCTGTAAGGCGGAGTAAGGGGGTTATCATGGGCCATTCCATATATTAATGGATTAAAACAGGGCTGTCTCCTTGCTCCACTGCTCTTTTCCCTGTATATTGCGGATCTCCCCGCAACTCTCTCCTCAAGTGACGGTATAGCCCCGGTTGTAGGGGGAATCCCTATTTCCTGCTTGTTATATGCAGATGATATTATAATATTAGACTTAACACCTAAAGGGTAGGCCAATCATCTTCGTGCACTAGATCTTTTTTCCGAAGCCCATTTCTTGAGGATAAATGCGACAAAAAGCAAAATTATGTGTATTGTAGGGAGAAAAAAGTTAAAGTATAAGAATTTTGTCTGGTCAGATGGTGGCCACAAATTGGAGGTGGTAAAGACATATGGCTTTCTATGAAAAATCATTTCCAATAATTTGAGTGACAAACCACACACTGATAACAACTCCCACAAAGCTTTGTCTCGGGGAAAAAGCTTGACTGCTTTATACTCAGCCACGGGGAGAAGACATATTAATTGCCTATTGGAAGCCTTTAGGGCAAAAATTCCACCTTCCCTTTTCTATGGAATGGAACTAGTCGATTTAAGGCAATGGAATTTCTTACATTCTATAGAAGGGAAGTTGTTAAGATCTATATCTTCTCTCAACACTGCTTGCTCAGCATCCGCCTGCAGACTTGAATATGGCCTTCGCAGTAGCTGGGTGCAGGGCCTAGCAGCGGTAGTACGGTGGGTTGCGAGTTTGGCTAGAGGAGAAAAGGGTTCTTTAAGAAATCTTATGAAGATTGAACTGTTGGGCAGCTTAAAGGAGTACTCGCAACTTGTTAAGAATTTCAGAAAGGCGGTGGCCCTTCTTCAATTGGAAGAGAGCACTCTTTTTATTATTTCTGCTGCACAATTAAAGTCACTTCTGAAAGAGGCATCCTGGGATTTTAGCTTTAAAATGGACAAGGAGGTTATTTATTCTAAGAAGGGAGTTAACCATCTTACTGATTCATATATAAGGAAAGCCATCCAACCCTATGTCGCCTGGAATTTACCACATGGCATTCGGCGATTTTGGTTTCTCCTAAGACAGGATTTGTTGCCATTAAATAATTTATTGGCAAAATGGTATGGCACTCCTGCAACTTGTAATTTTTGCAACTTGTCCACCCAGGATTGCTTGCATGTTCTCTTCATATGCCCTATATTACGCCCATTTCGGCGTAAGTGGTTAAGATATATATGTCTGCAATTGGGTATTTTAAATGCTAACTCTTTTTTACTTGCACTGTATAATCCCCCAAATGAAATCTTCTGTTTCAATATTTTTAACTTTTTAAAATGTTTATTTATTGATGACTTTTGTAGTATGTGAAATTTGATTACTCTGTATTTTTGTAAACATAGTAGATGTCTATTTTGCACTGAATGGGTTTTGTATTGTGTATGGTTCTTATGTGGATCTCCTCGGAGTTCCAAAACATAATAAAGTTCTGTGACCTTATACAAAACCTTTAGTGACTCAAAGCTCAAAAAACCCTGTGCCCCGTATAACTCCCCCAGTGTTTTTATACCACATGTACCCCAACTGTTAGTTGCCCCGTCATTAAAAATGCCGGGAAGGCCAGGGTTCTCCCATTACAAGAGTTTAGGGTTATAAAAGGAAGTGTGACAAAAAAAAAATATTACGCCAAATTTTAACTAGGTCCCTAGCCATCTTAAATTTCACTCTTTTAAAATAATTAGGGTCGTTTACTCTTAGCAAAAATAAATTAAAGTCCGTGTTAAACATGAAAATGAAAAAATAAGGTTTATTATCTGTGACGAGTAATCCCCGCAAACGTCCTAAAAAAGTTGCCCAAAAATATAGCTTAAAGTCTGGGAAGTTCAACCCACCGTCCTCAGGGGCAGCTTTAAGCAGTTCCATAGATCGCCGAGCTTTGCGATACCCCCAGATAAAGCTGCTGAAAATTCCGCCTAGCTTCTTGAAAAAAGAATTGCTCAGTGACAAAGGGATAGAGCGAAATAAATAAAGAAATTTGGGCAGTATTTTCATATTAATCAAGTTAATCTTGCCTATAATGTTGAGGGGAATTTTGTGCCATTTCTTTAACGTCATTATCGTAGTTTTAACTAGAGCGTCATAATTGATAGTTATTATATCTTTAATTTTAGCTGAAATTCTCACCCCTAAGTAGGTAGCTGTCCTGCACAGTCCAGATACTACAATCACCGGTTTGTAATTGGCAATAATGTGAGTTTTGTTTAAATTAATTTATAACCGGAAACAACTCTGAATCTGTTTGCCTCGACAATAATTCCCTTCATTGCCTTTATAATATCTGTGGAGAATATGGCAATATCATCGGCATATGCCGTAATCTTCAATAAATGAGGACCCCGCTTAAAGGGAATAATATCAGATTGTGAGTATAAAGCATAAAGAAAAGGTTCCATGGATAAAGCAAACAAAAGTGGAGAGAGAGAACACCCCTGACGAGTGCCTCGTGATATAGAAAAGCTAGAAGACGTCAAACCCGCATAGCACACTTTCGCAGTTGGATTATCGTACAATGACTGAATCCAGCTTAAAAATATTCCACTAAAGCCAAATCTAGTCATTACTTGCCATAGGTGGTCCCACCCCACTCGGTCAAAAGCCTTTTCTGCTTCCAGCAAAATCATACCGAGTGGGGTGGGTTCTGTCTCTGCAATATCAAAAGCAATGATTGCCATATTAATGTGAGCTGTAGTGTCCCTACCTGTTACAAAACCATGTTGTTGCGGGTTGACTATTTTAGGGTAGCTAGAACTTTGGCAAACACCTTAGCGTCAGCATTCACCAGCGAAATAGGGCGCTATGAGCCACAGTCTTCTGCCAGCGTATCTTTTTTTTTTTTTTTTTAAACAGCTTAACCACATTCCAGGAGCTGGGGGCTTTTCCGTTATCGCCAATAAAATTAATAACCTGATGAAAAAGAGGTAATATTTCTTCGATGCAACTTTGATAAATTTCAATTGGTAAAGCATCTTCCCCGGTCGCTTTTCCAGAAGGTAAAGCTTAGATCGCCTGTCTGATCTTTAACTGGTTAATATGATCGGATAACTGATCCAACTCAGGTAAATCTAAGTTACCTGGTGTACTATCAGACAGATAATCCTGAATACTGTTCGATGTCGGATAAGTTTTCAGGATTATATACTTTCTGATATAATTTGGAGAATTGATCCAATATTTGTAATGGTTCTTCAAATATAGTATTATTTGGGCCATTCAGATTTTTTATCCGGGTGTTAGCAATTTTGTCCCCACTCTCATAATGAGTGATTTAATATTTATTCAGTTTTATACTGCTTTTTTCCCCAAAAATAGTTTTAACCTCATAGATGCTATTAAACATTCCTCCCCAGTGCTGCGCTGTCCATTGGAACTAGTGCTGAATGGACGTCCAATGGTCGTGCGCAGCACTGGGGAGGTAGTGCTGCCGTCGGCCAATGCACCGAGGCAGCACTTAACGGGTTAAGAGTCGTTTTTAACCTCCCTAATTGTAATCCTAACTCAAAGGCGTTAGACAAGCGTAACCTAAGTGCCTGAGCCAGCATACGCTCGGTCAAGAGAATCTCACTAATAAGCAGTTTGTCTTTTTCCAGAGATTCAAAATTCTGTCTAAAGAGAAACTGCTGAGTAAACCCCTGTATACTTGCCTTACAGGCATCCCACACTGTAATACATGTAGTAGAATTAATGTTGAGCTCAATAAAATCTAAAATATGTGCTTTAAGTTGAGATACAAATAAAGTGTTTGTAAACAGGTGTCTAGGGAAAGAAAATGCCCGAGATGTAGAGTGGTTGTGCTCAATATTAAATGAAAATAGGATAGGATTATGGTCTGATGTGACACGAGGGAGTAGTTCTATAGTACAAGAATTCAAAAGAGTATTTGATGACCAAACCATATCGATACGTGAACAAAGTCTGTGAGGGGCCGAGTAGTATGTATAGCCGGGTACATCAGGATAAATGCTACGCCAGACATCCTTAACATCATGGATACGTCCTATTTCGAGGATGGCAGCCTGAGTTCTGTGCATACGTTGAAAGGCATCTCGTCTGGTAGTATCGAGTTGGTAATTCATGATGCAATTAAAATCACCCATCATCACTAATTCTCCCCCCCATCCCAGCAGTTCTATATTCAGTTTGTCAAAAATAAAAGCTTCATCGGTATTAGATCCGTAAACCACACAAAAACAAATTTACGTTTCTCAATGATTAATTCGGTAATAGCCCATCGGCCCTTCTTGACGCATATAGATTTGCAAATTTCAGTCTTGAAATGAGTATCTTTAAGTAAAATCTGCTGATAACACCAGGCAAGTGAGAGGTAGGCGAGAGGGGGCAGTTCAAAAACTGAAGTCACACGCACCTAAGCCCCGGGTCACCATGGTCAGGAAATATGGCCGGGTACAAAGGAAATCTGGGAAAAATAGCAACTCTGTCCCTAACCACAACACGACTAGGGTTACGGTAATATCTCAGGGGGATGAAAGCGAAATGGTCCAGCAGGGTAGAACAATGGATACTAATGATAACACAGATAAGGCATACGATCCCCTGCTGGAAAGACTGGGGGAACTATTAAGCATTTATCTATCCCCAATCGAAAATAGGCTTACTCGAATAGAAAAACAACTAGTTGAATTGAGTAGCCCTCTTAAGAATTTCCTAAAGGAAGGTCCTGCAACAAGTACAAATAACAGCAACACCACCAAAATAGCAGGCTCCAAAACAAATATTTCACAAGCACCTCCAACTATCCCAAATAACGCACACAAAGCTGCACCTGTCGCACTGGCCAATGGCCCAACTACCAAACAAAAAGCAGTAACATCGCACACTAATAGCGAACCCACAGATAAAAGGAAGGACCCTGGTACCAATACCATCACTAATACTAAACCTCCAAATGTGAGCACCACAGGTCTCCCTCCAACTTCTACAAGCAATCCTATCTCGACCCAACCCATTCCAAAAACACCCAGACAAGTTCCTGCCCGCATTAACCTCCCACCGGAATGCGGTGCATATGTACTAGTGTTAGTAAATGTCACCAAACTAAGAAAGGATCAGGATGAAAATCCCACATCACTCAAAAACAAAACCCTGCACTGGCTAATTGCTAATTGCAATTACCCTATTGATGGTGCAAGGGAGATTATTAACACACAGCGAGTGGGTTGGATTGGACCACTTAGGAAAAAATTCGAGGGCGACTGTGTCACCATAAGCTTTAGAAATCCACAATGGGCAGAGAAAACACTAGCCAATGCCCCTCTACCATCGCCCCGGGAATTCAATACCACGCTGCTCCCTTTAGGATATTTCTACCGACACCTGATACCCCCGGAACAAGCCACTGCTAATTTCCCCAACACTTTCCCCACTAAATTTCATCAGGATACGAATTTTGGAGCTAGGATTAGATCACCCCTTTTTGTCCAAAATCAGAACCCAAATGCCGCCTACTCCAACAATCATAACTGGCATCCACAACCCCCAATGCCAATTCTAACCCCCAACCCTCCGCATCACTTTCAAGCCCCAACAATGCATCAGAGTAATTATAGGGATAGGCCTTACCCAATCCCTAATCCGTTCCAGTTTGCACAGATGACTGAAGTTAGGCCAATGTACAATATTCCTACTTTCAACCGGTTCGATTATTTATCATCTCTAGACGAACAGGATTGACTGAGTATACCCCTCAATAAAGAAATGTGTAACGATGCAAAAGCCTGTAACTTAGAGGGTGCTACAACTCCAGCTGCACTGCACCACATCAAAACTGCTGTTACAGAAATTATATTGTTGGATAGTATCCCGGCCATTTCTAACGAATCACTCAACCACGATAATGGGAATACTGGGAGCACATCCATCAAACATGGGTTCAAACATGGCCTATCAATTCTAAGCTGGAATGTTGCAGGTTTAGAATCTAAGCTCTCGGACCCTGCTTGGATCGAATTAATCAATGATGTAGACATACTTATGTTCCAAGAAACTTGGGCTGCCGATAACCTGTATATTGAAGGCTACCACTGCTTCAGCCGAGCAGTGGGTGGTCTCTTTATGGGGATCAGAATTTTGGCAGGCGGTACAATTAGTGATCTGAAGCTAGACAACCTTGCCAATCCCAATATTCAAATTTTGGAATATAAATTGAAATCAAAGACCACAATTTATTTAATTAATTTTTATAATAATGATTTTTATGGTGTACCGAACAAAAACTTTGCTGCATTATCTAAGGTTTTAAACATGATTGATTGTTCCCTGTCAGTAGACACTAAGACTAGCATTCTGATCGGGGGTGATTTTAATGTGAAACTTATAGAGAACTATGGATCTACTAATTGTGATCACTGTAATGACCGCAGGGGTTTGGAACTGATCAGCATACTTTCTGATTTTAACCTTGTTGATGTAATGAGTGTAGGGTATGATATGAATTTTCCCTACGCCCCCACGTTTAAGGGCAGGGATAACGGTTCAATTATCGATTACATATTTGCATCACCTCTGTTAACGGACCGTTTAATCAAATCTTCTGTGGTGCAAACGTCTTTCAGTGATCACAATCCATTGTTAGCTATTTTTAATTTCGCACCCAGTCCGATTTTTATGAATTTAAATGGGGCAAGGGATATTACACCCTCAATTGACGGCCTTCGCCTTAAATGGAGGGGAATCGACTGTGGGGCCATTATAGACACGATTCAGGAGGCACATCCCGATTTATTGAAATGCCTCTCCTCCCCAAGCACAAACAATGAAAAACTGATTACAGACTTTGAAGCTTTATGCTCAAATATAAAAATTCTCCTGTCAGTCCCACTCCCTACCGAACATAAAGAGCCACGGTGGTTTGATACATCTTGCTCCGTGGCCAATAGAGAGTTAAGAAAGGCCCTCTCTGCTAAACCCAGATGTAAAGATGTAGTTCGAGCTGCCAGGAAAAACTACAAAGACAAAATATCGATAAGGAAGGCAAATTTGCTTTCTGACCACTGGGATAAGCTGGTCATTAGTGCCAATCTGGGTGGCAGCGCCCCATTTTGGTCGGCTGTCAGGAGAACGAGGGAAATGGGCAAAGAGCTTACACAAACTAGCTGCAATATAACTAGTGCAGCCTGGGAGACCCATTTTTCTAATATTTATGCTGCCCCCTCTGATGAGCAACCTCTCCCCAACATGGACCAAACAGAAGGCTTAGAGATCTCGGACCCAGAAGTCAGAAAAGCCATTAAAGAGAGCCTAGGTAACAAGGCGCCCGGGCCGGACGGCCTCCCTATTGATATTATTAAATTTAATGCTGCTCTTTGGACGCCAATACTCTTAAACATCTTTAACAGTCTCCCACATGTAGCCATGCCTGCCACCTGGGCTACTAGTATCATCGTTCCCATTTACAAAAAGGGAAACAGATCAGACCCAGCAAATTATCGTCCCATTTCCCTCCTGGATAATACTCTAAAAATACTAGGACGAATAATTTATAACAGGGTACTGGAATGGGCGTCTGATTCTGACTTTTTAGATCCCTGCCAGATGGGGTTTAGGAGCGGGGTAGGAACAGTCGAGCAATGCTTAAATTTAAAACTGATAATCGACAAATACTGCATTGCTCGCTCATCCCCCGCCTACCTAGCTTTTATGGATCTTTCGTCCGCATTCGATCTTGTGAATAGATCTAAGCTTTGGTTAACTCTCCTGTCCAATGGTCTTGATGCCACTCTTGTTAGATTCTCAGCCTATCTCCATACTGACCTGAAAGCACGGGTACGTATTGGGATGGGCGGAGAGGTATCGGGAGCCATTAAGATAGGGAGGGGGGTGAGACAGGGGTGCGTTTTAGCACCCCTGCTGTTTATCATTTATATCAATGGTTTGTCCAACTGTTTAAAGAAAGCTACCCCTGATGTCCCAACTATTTTAGGTAACCCCCTACCCGTGCTTTTATATGCAGACGACGCTGTCCTTATGGCACGTACACCTAACGCTCTTCGTCTGCTTGTACATAGTTTTGTAAATTTTATGGAGGGACTGGATCTGAAAGTTAATTTTAAAAAGTCTTTTATTATGTCCTGTGTGCAAAAGGAAACTCAGCACAATTCGAATTGGAACAGATAAACTAGAATCTGTCCATAAGTTCCCTTATCTGGGGTTGGTTTTCGCTGCGAACGGCTCGTGGAGTGGGCATGTGGCCCACGCCACGAGCAAGTTCTCGAAAGCCAACAATTCTGTCCTGAGTCTCCCCCGCCCAAAGAAAATCGGCGCCACAAAAGCCATCGTAAAAATTTTTAAACTACAGTGTTCCCCTGTTGCCACGTATGGAGCCGAAGTTTGGGGATCGGCCAGCAGCATTAGCATTCAAAGAGAGGAAAATCGTTTTTGCAGAAAATTGCTGGGAGCACCGATCTCCTCTTCTAATTTTATCTGCCATAACGAACTCAACCTCCCCTTCATAAATGACTTCATTAAAGCAAGACCTGCACTCTTCTGGATCAGAATCTGGAGGAATGAGGCTGCTGTCCTTACGCAAAACATCATTAAGGACTGCCTTAATTGTGAAAATGGCATGCAGATCCCCTGGTTTAAAGAAGTTTTTAAAACATTTAACCAAATTGGTAGAGGCATTTTGTTTACTGAGCCAAGGGCTATCGAACTAAAGGACAAATTTGAGGTCCAAAAGGCACTTTATGCACTTTACCGCAATGAACGGCTTGGAATTGAATCACAGAAATCAGGGGTCAAGAAATACATTGGTAATGGTCTTTGTATGCAAATCATGCCACCCTACCTCTCAATCCCTATGTCAAATTGGGAGCGATCCCTACTGTTTCGTCTAAGGGCAGGAACTGTGAAATTTTTGCTGTCTTTTCCTCTGGGGTATCAACATCATACAGATCTTACGCCCTGCCCTTGTGACGGTATAAGCACTCAAGATGATTTGCACTTTCTGTTTTTCTGTAAATTTTATGTGAGATATACCAAATGGCTTTTAACCCCATATTTTAGAAAATTCAGACCTCTCACACTTCAGGAATCCTATATGCTGTTGCTCACCTTGGACACTGATGAACTGACATTTCGCACTAGCACTTTTTTAAGACTAGCCATACGTGCACGTAAGACTATGGAAAGCCCCTGAAATCAGAATCAGTCATAAAGATACTACTGCTAGAACTTTATAAGATAATGAAATCTATTGCTTAACCACTGTATGAATTGTCTTGTTACTATGGAATTCTATTTATTTAACTGTTTTGTATTATATGTATATATGTGCTTTGGTGTGTTCGGTACTTTTATGAATTTTATCAAATTCGAATAAAGGTCTTTTGAACTTGAACTTGAGTATCTTTAAGAATGGCAACTCCCCCTATAAAAGCATTGTAATTAGAACAAATTATAACCTCATACCCCAACTGACCCAAAATCTTTTTTTCCTTATAAGCAATATGAGTTTCTGATAGAAAAGCAAAATGAGGTTTATACGATGATAGTTCTTCCCTAACCAGACGTCTTTTACTTTTATTATTAAGTCCCGCAACATTCCATGCTAAACATTTTAGCAGTAATGGCATGTAATAATAAGAATCAGATTAATCTTTTCATTCTGTAATATTCCTTCATACCATCCTCCCTCAGTCATATTCAAAACAATTTCCATCCTGAGAGGCTTTTCCCAAAGTAAACCCCGCCACCCTACCCATTCCCCCCACATCCCCACCTCCCTCTTGCCCAGCCCCCCCCCCTCCCTCAAGAAGGAGCACCCCCCCAGGACCTGCTGCCAGAGTTTTGGCAGCTAACTGGAGAAGCAGCATTGGCTCAACCTACACTTAACCAGCTTTCTAAGCAAATAAATCAAAAAAGAAAAAGAGACAACCCAGAAAAAAAAACCTTAAGAGAGTTCATGGACCAGAGCAATAAAGTTTCCCTAGCTATCTAATTCAAGAAAATTAGCTTAATACCCTCTCGGCTTCCTTTACATCTGAAAAAAGAAATGTATGTCCTCCTTTGATAACTTTTAGGCGAGTCGGTTCCTGCAAAAACACTTGGACCCCCAAAGGTTTAAACGGATCAATAAATTTACGCAGTTGCCACCGTCTATGCATGGTGGCCTTGCTAAGATCTGATTTAACAAAGAAGGACCAATTTCCTACAACGACAGGGGTGTCTGGTTTAGCTTTTAGAGAAACTGCCTGTCTTAAAAGGAAATTTCCAAAATGGATAAGGAAATGCCGGGGGAATTTACCCTGTTTATTCCTCAAAACAAAAGGTAGCCTATGTACTCTCTGTAGTTGGGAGTCCCAATCCCAATCAGACAGGTCTGTAAAAGCCTTCTGGAATAAGCTCACATCATGTTGGCTGATAGCAGATTCGGTTCTTGAAGATCCCTCTTCCACCTTAACCCCACGTTGCTGTAGCTCATCTATTTCTTGAGAAAGCCCCCGATCTTAAGGGTAATGTCCTGCAAGCTGCTCTGTAGTTTAGTGTTATTGTCCCGTAATAACAAAAAATGTTCTTGGGCTTCTTTACAATGGTTCGTTAATGTTTGCAGGATAATGTCAAAAGATGAATTAACAGTTCCCTGCTCTTCTGTTGATTATTAGCAGGTATTGAAGCAGGTATTGAAGATCCCGCAGGGGCTGGTAGCATAGATGAAATTAAAAGTATTGACTCAGAGGCGAGTATAAGATCATTAGCCATTAAGGTATCCGAGGGAGCCACCTCAGTTGGTACACCCATTTCGTGGTGTCTCACTTCGGAAATCAGTTCCGAGGGTAACACTGTTACAGTCAAACAAGGAAGGAGAACCTGCCCTATAGGATCTAACAGGTGGCCTCAAAAGAGGTCCAAAGTATTATATGACGTACCCAGAACCCACGAAGGACACTTCAGAAGTACATTAGCTCTGATTTATCAAAATTATTTTTTATTTTTTATTTTAAAGTTCATTTTACTTATAAATAGATAGAAACAATCAAGTGAATAAATATCTACATACATATAAGAAAAGAGAGCAACAACACAAGATAATATGTGGTTCTTACTCCACACAAACATACCAACTGCACTCATACTAAAACATTCACACATCACACAACACAATGGAAGGATGGTCTTTGATGGCGTGGAGACCGATGGTAGGGTATCCTGGTTGGTTCTGAGAGTTCCAGCGAAGGAACAGACGCCAACGCGCGTTTCGGTGTGATGCCCTGTCACGGGGCTACACCTTCATCAGGGCAAAGTCAGTTGGAGCAAGTGGAACCACAGATGAATAATCTGTATAGAACAATATCTTAAAAAAATGATTTTTAAGAAACATCCTTACCAGGGTTGGGGGCACAAAAACATAAAATAATGAACGATTACAAAAGATGATGACATCCTGATTACCCAACAGAGGGGACTAGGCCAACCAGCAAGTATTATACTAAGAAGACAACATACACAAATATATATTTTACAGGTGCACACAAATGAGGGGGAAAAAAGACAATCAGAGTAGTACAAGACATAAAAACACATCATACAGTAGAAGGATAAATGCAACTTCAAGGTCCTATAAGTTACCTGTGACTATAGAGCTAAACTAGCGTAAAGTGAAGAGGTCTTCTCATTCCGAATAATTAGTTCCTGTTAGATCCAGGTCTATGGGGGCACTGTTAGAGTGACAATTGCTCAACACAGGCAGCATGCGGGGGCAAGATGGCGGACTGAAGACGCCGCGGAGTAGCAGCGGCTAGTTGGTGCTCCCTACCCCTGACCGGCATGAAAGAACTTTGAATACTGGCAACTCAGTTGTGTTTTTCCCGGACTTAAGCATGCACATTTTTCATCTCGAGAACCGAGAGCGGAGTTTTGTAGCGATCGCCCGGCATTCCTTCCCGCGGCTGATCATGGGCTCGGTGCGTGGCTGGTCTGGGCTTGGACTTGGGCTCGTACCTCAGCTGCAAGCCGTGCAGGAGTGCTCGGGACCGCAAGAGACGAAGGGGTCGGTGCTAAACGCCGGGCGGATGCTGGCGCCTAAAAATGCACTGAGATCAACAAGGGCAACCAAGAACTCGACGTTAGATATGCCGGCATCCTCACCTGCCTTGGTCTCCGGGAGTACTATTCTACAAGCTGCTGCTGCTGGGTCGCTGAAGGCGACAAAAGAGGTCCTCTTACCCTTGGGAAGGGAAATAGATGCACCTATTGTGGGGAAACAGGTTCTCCGCCCGCCGGTTCTGATAGTGCCTGCTTTTTGCGAGCGGAATTCGGAGGTATCTGGAAATGCTACCAGTGAAACCCCTGAGGAGGTGGTAGCGCAAGAATGGCCTCATGTTGATTTGTTACCCCCTTGGCAGAGATCAGAGGGTGGGGAACAATGTCCAACTTTGATCCTTATTGATGTTTTGGGGGAGGACGCCACTGAGGCTGGACTACTGGGACCCTCACAAGATACAAATATAGCCGTAGGCAACACTAGCACCTTAAACTTACAACTGGAGACAGAAGAAGTAGGGGGGTATGGGAAGTCAAATGATGAATATGAAGATGAGGACCTTACTGAGACTGGCTCCATTTCAGGTACAGCCAAGTATTTGGCAAAAAGAAGAGATAAGGCAAAGTTAAAGTTGAAAAATAAAAATAAGAGGGAAAAAGGTCTTGATCCTGACAACACAGGGACTCCCACACTAATCTCGGCTCCTCCCATTAAAAAATCCTTATTGGTGGAGAAAAGCCCCCTAAGGAAATGGATCCAAGCCAAGGGACTGGTAAAGAGCATGACACTAACGTTATCTGGCACTAGTCCACCTGATCAGGATAGCGCACAGGTGTGTGCTGGGCTATCAGAAGACTCTTCACATACGGTGGGTCTGTCGCACTCTACTGAAACAGACTCTTCTTCAATAGTGTCACTCCCGGAACTGATTTCTGAGGCTGAGCACCTCAAAATGGGCATACCAACTGAGGTGGTTCCCTCGGATACCTTAATGTTTAAGGACCTTACAAACGCCTCTGAGTTAACACCTTTAATTCTATCTATGCTACCAGCCCCTCGGGGATCTTCAATAATCACAAATATTACTTGATTAACAACAACGGGAGAGCAGGGATCTGCCACTGCTATTGTGGGTCTGTCGCATTCTACTGCATTCTTTTCAATTCCATTGCATCCAGACAGCAAATTTATTTTCTAATTTGAATTCGACAGTCATGTTTACGTCTGGAATCGTGTCCCTCAGGGGTACACAGAGAGCCCTTCAATCTTTGATCAGATTGTGAAAAAGTGCCTTAAATCTCTGGTTTTACCTGGAGAATCAGTCCTGGTGCAATACATAGACGACCTCTTGGTGGCGTCTAAGAGTCAGAAAGACTGTGTTGTTGACACCATTGCTTTGCTGAGCCATTTAGGTGAAGGAGGACATAAAGTGTCGCCAGACAAATTACAGTTCTGTACATCCTCAGTAAAATATCTGGGGCACCAGATAGAGAAAGGTATCAGGAAGGTTACCAAGAAAGAATTAGAATAATTCGAAACATGAAACTACCCAATACCCAGAAAGAAATCAGAATGTTCCTTGGAGTTGTAGGATACTGAAGGCAGTGGATTGTGGGATTTGCAGTCCTAGCAAGACCATTGATAAAAATGATAGTGGAGTGGGATGACGAAAGCATGTCAGCTTTTACAAAATTACGAGAATGTCTGTGTACAGCTCCCGCATTAGGAATGCCTGCTTACTCAAAAGAGTTTGCACTGTTTTGTGACACACAAGACAATTGTGCACTTTCAGTCCTGACCCAAATTCATTGTTTGACCAGACGTCCAGTGGCATATTTTTCCGCTACTTTGGATCCAGTGGCTGCTGGATTACCTGGATGCCTGAAAGCAGTAGCTGCAACTTGCATGAGTCTTGAACAGAATGAATCCATCATTATGGGACATTCTGTAACTGTGTATGTTCCACATGCAGTTGTAATTTTACTAACCAGAACTAAAACTCAGTATCTCACATCTAGTCGGCTGACTAAGTATGAGATAATCCTCGTAGGTGCAGCAAATGTAACCATTTCACGATGTAATATTCTGAATCCAGCTACCCTTTTACCAAATTCACTCACGGCAGAAGTGAAGGGAGAGGTCGAGCATGATTGCCTTGATCTAAATGAATTTAGCACAAAACCACACCCAGACATAAAAGAAGTACCCCTGGCTCATGCTTGAGACATAAGGACGGAGGCTTAAGGGCTGCCTATGCTGTATGCACTTTAGGAGGTCTAGTGGTAGCATCCTATCTATTTGGAGTCAAGTCTGCACAAATAGCCGAATTGGTTGCCTTGGCAAAAGCCTGTAAATTTGGGAGGAACATGAGAATAACCATATACACTGATAGCCAGTATGGTTATGGGGTTGTGCATGACTTTGGCCAATTGTGGCTGCAAAGAGAGTTTCTGACTTCTTCAGGTACTCCTATCAGAAATGGAAATGTTGTGCAAGAATTACTGGAAGCAATCCAGTTACCAAAAGAATTGGCAGTGGTCAAATGTGCTGCTCACAAATCTGGTGATGACAAAGTGACAGCAGGTAATCGATATGCTGACCAACTGGCCCAACATTGTGCTAAACATAAAATATCAATCAATACCAAATTGGGAGTAGGCGGAAACAGCTGCCAACTTATGGTGTTTGAAGAAATACAAACGTGGGAAGAACTGAGAGATTTGCAGAATGCAGCAGGACCACAGGAAAAGAAAAGGTGGAGAAATCTTGGTTGTCGAAGGAGGAATGAGGATGGTGTCATTGTTTACATTGATGATATGCCTGTGTTGCCAGACTGCTTGCTTGCTCATATGGCTAGATTGATACATGGAGATACACATTTAGGAAGAGATGCAATGATCCGTGTCTTCAGACAGACATGGCTCAATTCAAAATTCAGAAACATAGCAGAGGCACTCTGCCAGAGGTGCTTAGTATGTCAACAATTCAATCCTGGAAAGAAAACAGTAGTGTTACCAGGTTCAATTGGAAAGGTAGAGGGTCCTTTCATAAGATTACAAATGGACTTTATTCAGTTACGCATCTGTCGAGGAATGAAGTACGTCCTCGTTATTGTCTGCCTATTTTCAAAATGGGTAGAAGCTTATCCTGCATGCAGAAATGATAGCATCACTGTAGCCAAATTGTTACTGAGGGAACTGATACCTAGGTACGGTTTTCCAGTCACAATTGAATCAGACAGAGGTGGCCATTTTCAAAATGAAATAATAGGCCAAATCTGTGAAGCATTCAAAATTACCCAAAAACTACACTGTGCATATCGCCCAGAGGCTTCTGGAGTGGTAGAACAACTGAATGGCACTATCAAGCCAAGATTGGGAAAAATGTGTGAATCTACTGGAATGGAATGGCCAGACGCTTTGCCCATTGTCTTGATGGGACTCAGAAGTATTCCAGATCGGAAGACAGGCCTGAGCCCCCACGAGATTCTGATTGGAAGAGTAATGTGGCAAGCATGGGTGCCAGGACACAAACTGATAAACATTTCTGATGATTTGGTGCTAGAGTACTGCAAGCAACTGGGTGACCAAGTGCGTTCTATCTCTCGCCAGATTGGGGAAGACGCCGTCGCCAGGCCAGCAGCTACAGCCTATGATTTGCAACCTGGTGATTGGGTTGTAATTAAGAAACACACTCGGAAGAGTTGCCTCAGACCGAAGTGGGGAAAACGAAGACAGGTGATTCTCGTTACCACAAAAGCGGTGAAGTGTGCATGTGTGCCACGGTGGATCCATGCCAGCCATACGAAGAAAGTGACAGAAGACGCAGAAACTGAGGCTGAAGGTTGTGCAGCTGAGGGGTCTCCAGAAGTTGGTCCTGAAGTAGCTGGAGAAGAACAACCGAGCACCAGTCAAGATGATTGGGTCCCAGTAATCGACCTGACACTCGATCCAATAAGAACCAGAAGACAAACCTACTTAGATAGAGAGTGGGATAGTGAGGACGAGACAGAAATAGAAGGAGACAATCAGATCATCGAAGTCCAAATCAAATCTGATGACGAGAAGGTGAGATAGGGACAGAACAAGTTATTGACACACCTCCAAAAACTCCTGAGCCCAGAAAGGGACAGTTAGAAATTAGAGCGGAAGTTCACGCGGAAGAAGATCAAAGGTTCGAAGTGCTTGAACAGGATCAGATAGAGCTAGACGAATGCGTTCAGGAAGTAGAAGTTGAAACAACCAAAAGTCAAAATCAGCACACTCCTGTACAAGGCCAGGTTAGTGACCAGGCAGAAGAAACTGAAATAAGACCTGGAACTAGTCAGACAGGAAGGGAAGAAGAGAACACAGAAGTAGATGTGCCACAACTGAACAAAAATAAAAGAGCCTTTGAAGAGGGCCAAAGCACAGTATCAGTTAAAAGATTCAAAAAAAGAGACAAAGTACCTAGATTTGTAAAAAGACTGAGATTGAGACTAAAAACTATCGAAAGAGAAATAGAGCAAGAAAACCAAGACGCCAGTAAACCTGATCAATCTGGAACAAAGCCTAAAAGAAGATGTGCCCGACTCAAAAATAAATAACAAGTATCAGAGTCCTGAATGGACTTATCTGGTGTTGGAAGAATTTGAAAATCTTGACATAAGTGACGAAAGTGATGAAGAATTGATTGCTGACCAGACTGCTGAAGAAGTGGAACCAACCTGAACGTTGCCCTCTGTAAGCAACCTGTGCAAAGTTACAAAGAGGGGTTGAAAACTTCTTTTAAGCCAAAATGTCTAAATCCACTGTGAATGGGAGACCTAGACGCAATTGTTGTAAAACATACTGTAAGGTATGTTTATGCAGTGTAACCTTAGTACTGATATTATGGATAGGACTAACAATAACTTTTCCTTACAAGATGAGTAAAGATACTAATTTGTACTCTACTAAGACAGTGACAAAGGAGACAGAAGAGCTGCAAACAAAAAGTACACCGCAATGTGTAGAAGGACACGAGAAAGCACTTAGCCTTAGACAAACTAGAATGGACTTAGATGCACCAGATGAGGAAGGACTACATTATCACAGAATCAAGAATATAACTCATTTAAATGTATTTGCAAACCTATTAGTACACTATGTAGAAGCAATGGAAATAGAAGACTGTTATGTCTGTATGAAGCTACCTACTTCTGTAGCTGAGGGAGTGACCTACCATCACTTGCTGCTAACATATGGAATTTCCTGTAGTATTTTAGCTAGTTTATTCTATAAAAGAGGACCTTTACAGTACTATTACTCTAACTCAGACGTGATATTTTCTGAACTTCCTATACATGGAAATCTGAATCCTGTACATACTAAGAGTGATGTAACACGTTATATGGGAGAATACTTTCTAACTATAGGTACAATAGATTTAGGTATAGCACATAGAGATAACTTGACATGTTCATTACATAAACAAGAAAAAATGTTTCTAAATATGGCAGAGAAAAGAAGAGAAAGTTTACAAAGAAAAGCGAATGACAAAAGGCAGAAAACTCCTAAATGGGCTGAAAGCATAGGGAGCACCTCAAATGGTGGGGTTATTATAATCATATATTCATTGGTTCCAGTGAATGTGAACACAAATATAAGGTAATTGGAGGTTGGGGTTTCAAAAATGGGTCAGAACCTGTGTTTCCTGGAATTTATTACATATGTGGAAACAAGGCTTATTTCAAATTGCCGGATCACTGGTATGGAAGCTGTTATTTTGGAATTGTCTTCCCAAAAATATACCATGTGAATGAAGTCGCTGGAAGCAATGAAAACACTAATGGATTAGTACGTAGTAAAAGAGAAAGTGTAGGAGAAATACTAGGTGATATATTTAGTGCATTGATACCTGCAGTGGGAGTGACTCTGAATACACACCGAATTTGCAAATTGTCTACAGTGGTAGATCGGTTATCTACTGATACTGCTGCAGGTTTCCTGATGGCCAATACCGAAATGGTTGCGATCAGATCTATGATTTTGCAAAATAGTCTTGCTCTTGACACCTTATTGGCAAAAGAGGGCGAAGTCTGTAGAATGTTGAAAGCGCAACATTGTTGCACTTACTTTCCTGACAAAAGTGTTGAAATTAAGAAATATGTGAGAAACATAACAAATTTGGAAAAGAGCTCAAACCACTGGAGGTTGACAGTGCCTGGAAGAGACTAACTGATGGTCTCTCCTCTGTAGGTAATTGGTTTTCTAACATAGGCAAAAGTCTTGTGAGTAAAATACTGATGCCAATAGCGGGAATAGGTTTATTTGTGCTCATTATAATAATTTGCTTCAAATGTCGAAAACACAAAAAGAAGTATGCTGTGAATAAGAGAGGAATGAAGCGGAATGTTGATGAGCTTGAATTAGAAGAGCTGAATAATCAAATCTATAAGAAAATGAAAAATTATCATCCAAATAAGGATGCAGGAAAAAGACTGAACAAAAAGTTTGAAGAAATTGAATTGGGTGAAATGTGAAAAGTTGGCATCTGGTTCCATTAATAGTGATGATAGTAAATATCATCAAAGAGGGGATTGATGGAGCAAGGATTTGCACGTTACACGACTTGCTTGTATCAAGAACCTCAAATAATGTTAATTGAACTAATCAATACGTTTGTGTTACTAATATAGCACATTTTACACCACACAGGGTGTCCCAGAGACGCTTGCCTATGTGTTTACTAAAACGTAATACGCTTGCCTCTAAAATGGCCGCTGCTTTGCGGGAAATTAGACTGCGCATGCGTTAGTCATACCCATGTGATGTGACGTACTCGCAGTTCTGGTGGGAAGTTGTTGCTCATGCGCAATACAGCTAAAGATGGCCGCTTTGTGTTCTCATATGCGTCGGGCTTGCATCGCCGCTTTTGCAAATCTGTTTGTTCTGGACTTACCCTAATGCTATAGTTATTATTAAGTAAGGGGTGTAGTATAGCAATTCATGGTATACAGTGTAATCATTTTTTTTCTGTATTTCTAAATTGTTTTCGCTTGCTTTTCATGTATCGTATTCTTTGGGCCTGGGAGGCACTTGTTACTCCATCTTGAAGAGCCCGTATGGTACTTGTCACGTGATGGGGGAAAGAAAACCATGCAGCAGTGGAACCCAGCCAGTTGGCAACCTCGCCTAAGATGCTCATTGGAATCGACCTGTAACCCAGCAAGACAAAGCTGACTTGTACCTAAAATTGTTACATTTGTAATAAACTGCTGTATACTCTATTGTTCACTGTACATCCTATGTCATGGGAAACTAGATTCAAAGGGGTGGGTACGAGAAATGAATATTAAGCCTGAGAAACTCTAAAATTCAGGTGGTGTGATGACTTAACCTCCCCCTTTGTCCAATCAAAATTGGGGATCCTTACACTTGCAAAATTGGGGGGTGGTACACTGACCCGAAAAACAGTATAACTATCCTATGTTTAGCTAGAGAAATTGTCCGACTTGTCCGAATAGCTGACCTGTCACTAACCAAATGCACTCTATAGGTGACTGATACAGAGAGCTGCGGAGCACTCTGTCCAAATTTCCACAGACTAAGCATGGGCGAATTTTGCGAATTCGCACTTCGCGAATTTGCGTATTCGCAAATTCGCAATCCGCAAAATCAGCAAACTTTCACGAATTTGCGGATTTGTTTTTGTGTTGCAAGGGTTTCTGCCAGTTCGCAAGGGTTTTTACCAGTTCGCAAACGCGAACTTACTTGTCGGGTTGCAACGGTCGCGACCATGTTGTTTCTACGTCTGGTTCATCACAGCACCCTCTGTTTCACCACTGCCACACTCTGTCTCACCCATGCCACCCTCTGGTACATCACTGTAGATTATGGGGGGAAAAGCACACCTGCCCTGCCTCAACTGACATGAATGAATTAGGGGTGAATTAATGTGTCACTGAATTTGAACTTCCAGTCTGGCACCTGCTTCATTATCTGTAATTGCTTTCTGTTGCAGTGTAATTTTTTTTAACAGGACCTTTGTGGCATACTTGTAGCTATTCTCTGAGCCTGCTGTGAGCCTTTCGTAGTTCGGACTGGACTGTTCCCATGGGGCACAGGGTCAGAGCTGATTTGCATATCGCCATTGTCTAACCCAGGGTGGTGTGGAGTGCAAAAAAACGATGGATTTGGGCCCAGATCTTTGGACTGGGGTGAATGTGTGACATTGATCCACATTCGGTCCATCACCTGTTTTGTTTGCAAATTCCGCCCTAAGTGTGCTGGGGATGCCCAGACGTGGGTCCCAGGCACTCCACACCACTGGAGTCAAGCTAGCCGGGCTGATGAGAGGTGTTACCTCGAAACCGGTTCGGTCCTCGGATGCTTGATTCCGTTCTGGGAAGGACATGGCTTTTGTAGTTCGGACTGGACTGTTCCCATGGGGCACAGGGTCAGAGCTGATTTGCATATCGCCATTGTCTAACCCAGGGTGGTGTGGAGTGCAAAAAAATGATGGATTTGGGCCCAGATCTTTGGACTGGGGTGAGTGTGTGACATTGATCCACATTCGGTCCATCACCTGTTTTGTTTGCTGTGAGGGTCAGAGCAGGGTCATAGAATAGTTGCAAGTAGGCAACTGAACTCTGGAGGGGCCCCTCAGGATGCACTACAGGGAATGGTTACTAATGATGAGTTTGAACTTTTGCACCTGCTGAGTGCTTTCAGTTTTGCAAAAATCGTTTTTCTGCAATTTCGCAGGATTCGCGGGGCGCGAATTTGCGCGAGATTGAATTCGGAAGCCGCAAATTCGTGCGAATATGCAATTTGTTTTTTTGTGGCTTGTTAGTTCGTGTGGTTTTGTGCATTTTAGCGAGCCGCTTGTAGCGCAACGGCGCGAAGTTACCCTCGCGGTCGTACATGGGCGTGGCCATCTTGTTTGCGTGACAAATTTCCGTTTCCGGGCGCTATGTGTAATCTCGCAAAGTGTGCGGCTCGCTAGTACAAGTTCGCGTGTGATCACGAGGGAAATCTCACGCGAACTTACCCACGTGGTCTTGAACGGGCGCGGCCATCTTGTTTTTCATTCATTGCTATGGTTCTGGGCATGCTTTCTGTATCCTCTGTCAATCTCTGCCATCCTTTGCTTCTTTGAAGTTTTTTTTAATCTATTTTACTTATTATCTATCCCTCTATTTTTCTAGCTCTATATTTTTATGTTTTCTGCTACTTTTGGTTAATTTTAAACTACTTTTTAAATTCTTTTCTTCTTCCCTATTCTATTTCTTATTTATTATTTATCTTCCTTTCTACCCAGACCATGGTAAAGGGAGCCGGGAAGAAGCCTGAGAAGGAGAAGGGTCCCGCACCCCGTGCACAGCTCCCGTGCGGGCATTTGAGGGGGGAGCAAGTCACAGCCCGGGAGATCTTTAGTGCGGAGAAGGTGGTTGCACTAGTGTTTTATGTCCAGCGCTGCCTCCCCAGGACCATCATGGCAGGCGGCAATATTGCTAGCGGCTACGGGATCCGAGAGCGCCGGAAGCGGTGGGAGAAGGTGTGCCGGGCCATGTATCAACACTCTCGGGTCCGGCGCACCTACAACCAGGCCACCCACTGTTGGACGGATCTCCTGGACCGGGAACGCTACTTGGTCAACCTGCTCGGCCTCGAGATCCCCGGGCTTGGTGAGTAGTATTAGCTATTTCATAACTACTCTGTTTTCTCCTGCTCTGTGTGTTATTATATTGCAAATTTTTGTTTTTTACCAAGAGCAATAATGCTGCCGATTAGATTGTAGGTAACTTGTATTTCAAAATCTTCTGTGCATTTCAGGTGCACTGCTCTCCTTCTC
The DNA here is from genome assembly GCF_964263255.1 of Lissotriton vulgaris. NCBI lineage: Eukaryota > Metazoa > Chordata > Amphibia > Caudata > Salamandridae > Lissotriton > Lissotriton vulgaris. Next base: position 4,801,634 of record NC_141692.1, read on the forward strand.
AGTAGCCTTGCTACTGTGCTTATTTGTTTTCGATTTTGTGTTCATTTCATTGGCCTGAGAAATTATGTATGAGTGTAGTTTAAAGAACTGCGTAATTCTAGACACTAAGGGTCAGATTTTCAATTACCGGCGCATCCCTGCAAAGTAGCAGGGATGCGCCAGTAATTGTGCGCCACGCCACCACCACCCATGGTGCGCCGTATTTACAATGCGGAGCACCATGGGCCCAAAACGTCACCGAAGCATTACGCATCTGTCCCGTAAAGGCGGCCCATTGCTGGAGTTGCGTCGCTCTGGGGTGCCCTATCTCCCCAATGCTGTGTCAAGCCGTACGTCTGCTTCAAGCAGGCGCAGGGTTTGAGTCACGCATCATTGTCCTAAAAGTGACTGATTGAAATCTTGTAGATTTCCCTCAGCGACTTTTAGGATGCGTTCCTGCGCAGGAACGCCCTCCCTTGCGCCGGAATGCCCCCTGATGGCGCAGGGCTTTACAACGTGATGCATCTCCCATATGCGTCACGTTGTTAATATACGCCGCACCATGGCGCCTCTTTTGTTCTGTCGCTGCGTCACAAAAGTCACGCAACAATCGAGCAAAAGAGCCGCAAGAGGCTTGTAAATCTGCCCCTACAGACTCAAGTCTAGTCTTTCCTTTGTACACCTGGCAATAAGAAGAAATAGTGGTGGTGGATTGATAGTTTGAGTATTTTAATGGTTGGTTAATGTAGTAGGGAACTTTTTAGTGTTGTCGCTGATCTGCAATCACGATGGAGTTTGTCTGTCACTTTGTGTGCTGCGGACTGCTGCCTGCCAGTCCTAGGCAAACCTTTTTAGTAGTTTGTTTAGTGAGTTACATAACTTTCCAAAGTCGACGGTCCGCAAATCAAGCAATACTAATATTGTAGTAGACCACATGAGATAGGTCAATGTATCCCGTGGAATAGTTGTCTATTTGCTATTTTGCTAAAATATTTTGTTATTGTTCTTGTGAAACCTTTGATTTGGTTGACAACAATCATCCATGTTTTCGGGTCTTTCTTTCTTTCATGTCGTACATCAGCTTCCCCCAGGGGCAAGAGGACAGAGGAGGAGGCTGCTGTGGAACTGGATGCAGGCAAGGATCGGTCAGGCGAGGGCTTCTTTGCTGGCCCCAGTAAGTTTTCATTTTAATATAGAGTACCTATTTTTTTCTAGCGTTCCTCATTTGATTTTTTCTAAATCGTCTTTGATCTTCTTGTAGACTGTATCTAAATTCTTATCCTGCCTCTACTATGACTCCCTGTGGTATAACTAGATTATTCTTATTAGTCTGTCTGTGTAGCTAACTAAGATTGCACAGTTGGCAAAAGGTGTTAACCGAAACCCCCATTCTAGTCCGCAATAGCTCTATGCACTGAGTGCAGTCCTCTGGGATTGTCCATAATGTCTTTTCAAGTCTTCTAAATGTTTATGCTTTGACAATTCCCCACAATAAAATGTGAATGACCACCAAGAAAGAACAAGATACTACTTTACTTTTGGTTGGATAGGAGGACAATCCATACTACTAATGTTGCAGGGAAAAATCTGCACAAACAGAACTATGGACACTAAATAGTGCATTGTTTATCAATTATAATAGGCGCAGGTAGGCTTTCCACATACCTCGGTGATATCAGACTTTGAAGAACCCCCAATCTCCTTACTGACTAGATAGTGTGGCAGAGTCATTTAGCTCCCGAATTTATCGATGATTGATCCCCAATAATGATTATACAACGCAGGACAAGAGTACGGAGACAGAGTCCAGAAGTGTCAGAGGCACGGACTCATGCTTGCAAATTGCAAAACCTTTTGCTCATTCACTCTTGACCAAAAACCACAGAGTCTATTTAAGTTTTAAAGCTTTATTAAAAGTAAAAATATTTATTAAAATCAAGCTTGTCATAAAACATAAACGGTTAATAAAAAATGGAAAAGTGCTTAGTGATGATTTATTTCACACATTTATTGTGGGCGAGCCGAGCCCTCACCTGGTTTGAACTTTAATTTTTCTTTTTGGTGCTGAATCGTCGGTCACTCCGTCCTAGTGATGATGATATGTTCTTAGAAGTGAAGCTTTTGTCTGTTATGAGAAAAATGGTGCGTGTTGAAAAGCAAGCATTCATCAGTTGTGCCAAAAAGTACCGCAAGACAATACCCTTCCCTGGAAAAAGGGACATTTTTACTTTAGAGTAGACAGTCACAAATTATTAGATTGGTTTCTGTATTCACATTTCTTCATTCCTAGACAAAATACTAGTGAGTGGTGTAGGTCTATGACATCTAACATTCTTAAATGTACTTTGTAGGTGGAACATCTGTTGCTGGGCCCAGCGCGGATGTGGAGGAGGAGACTTCAGGGGAGGAGGCGGTGCAAGTGCCGGCCAAAACTGCTGTGCGGGTTGCCACGGTAGTGGCGGGCAGTGGCAAGCTCTTGTATTCCTTACTTATTGAGATTGCAGACTGCATAGGGTGCTCCCCGTGAGAAAACGTAAGGTTTGTCCAGATGGGAGACATGAAGAAGAATGATTGACATATAGTTTGAATGGATGGATGCCTGGATCATGGTACTATCTGACTCTTAGATAGTATATGTGTATCTAGAGAGAGTAGACGGTCACTGGATGAACTAAGTGTTACTTTGAAGAGCATGTAACACCGCCCCCGCACGTCCGTCCCTGTGTAGGAAATGGAAGGAAAAGAAGTTGTAATTTTGTCCAAATACTACCATGAATAGTAGCAGTAGTTTGAATTGCAAGCACAGCATATATCCGGCAATTACGATGGCCACGCACTACCTCTGTGAATAAGTTTAGTAGAACTCGGTCATTCATGTGTGGATGTATTACTGTATCACTGTTCACTCAATAAAAAGCAAAGCACCTAAAGTCATCCCATATGTAAGCAAATACATACCATGTGCAGTGATAGATAATCAGATTATTTATCTTTTTCATTTTCCTTTTCCAGTATTCATTGGCACTGTAGGGTGAAAGTTAAAATAATTAAGCAGTAGCCCTTGTAACAGAGTATTCTCAGTGCCACCCATAATAGAAAAGTAAAAGCATTACCACCTGCGTGTACTGGACTGGTACAGTAACGCAAGTCTGTCTCACTCATCATGGCAGGCGTCTGTTTTTCTCGGGTGCAAGTTGACTGCACTGGCATTATGCCGGCCTGCAGAAGTTAACGTACCAATTTTGCTAAACAAGAGAGAAGAAGAAGAATAAGACTGGTGTATTTTCATAGTCGACTCTAATGGAGTGAGTCCATAGTGCTCGTAGAATTGATTCCTTAAACTCCCACTAATGTTAGAGCAAGGATGATGAAGTGGGAGGTTAGATAGATACTGGCCACAAAAGTTATGTACTGCGCTTGCAAGTTGCTAGTTCTACTGTGACACAACTTTCTGCTGAATCATTTTGTGTTAATCTTAAAGAGCATTGGTTACAGACTATGTCTTTCTTTCTTCATATAGATGCTCCTTCCAAACCAACACGGAAGGAGCTGCCTAAAAGGGCCCGGAAATGGAGGCTGGAGGATACTGTCACCGAATATCGGCGGCTGGTGGCCCAGGAGGAGGAGGACAAGCAGAGTACGTCAACAACATCCACGGCGACACCTGCATTCTCCTCCGCGCTCCCTGGGTCAGCCAGTCAGCGCAGCAGCAGGTCTCCAGCGGTACGGAGCCAAGGTACCGCAGCCACCTGCCACCGCCGAGCAGCAAAGAAATCAGCTGCCCCCCACAGCATTTGCAAAAAAGGATGCACCGCCTTTCCCAGTGGGTTTCCATCCTCGAGCAGGAGCTCCTAAACACCAAAACCCTGCTCGAGACCCTCCGCAAGGAGCATGCCGACCTGGCCCGAAAAGTCAACAGCAGCCAGCAGTAGGAGGAGACTGTCCCTTGCCCCTTTTTTAAAGACTTCTGGGGGGTGGGAATTGGGAGTTGGGTTTTCTACTTTTTTCGGACTTAGTTTTCAGGGACATTCGTTGGGGTTCAGGAGGGGGGGTGGGTTGGGTCTTGCGGGAGATTATTAATGTTAGCAATATATAAATATAGTTAAAACTTTATCTTAGCATTACGCGTTTTTTACTGCTTTTGAGGCTGGTGGGTGGGGGTTTAACAGTCTTGAAACTTAAGTGGCATCTTGATTCAAGTTGTGTAAGTACTAATGTCCCAAATGTTTTCAAAACTAAGTGCCTCTCACAGTAAGTGAATTCAATAGTCCCAGGACCGTCTCTCCTAATACTCCATTATACTACCTCCCCCAAACGCTTATCTTACCTGTAATTTGTGTTTGGAAATAGGGCTAGGCACAGGGCTGGCTGCACGGCAGATGGCGATTAAGGTTGGCAATCCTGGGCGGAAGAAATGTCATCATTGCGTTGGTACTTGTGGTTTTACACAGTGGCGGTTGCAGCAACTAAAAAAAAGAAAATAAAACCTTGTTTGTCCTTACCGCAGCATTAGAACGGTACGATAGAGAATATAGCAGGTGACAGTACACTAGAACAGTGCCACAATGTAGCCTAACAAATGGTAAAGTATTGAAAGTATAACTAGTACTTGCGTTGAATTTCTTTGACATAGGCTACTACTACAAGAAATAGTACTGAAGGTGAAAGACACAGCAGCGTAATAATTTGCCACGTCTAGGAGGAGGATGTTCTTGATGACCAATCAACTTGATGGCGCACATGAAAATCTGTTTTCATTTGCCAATAGTGACTCAGTGTCAAGCTGAGTAAGAATATATCCTCCGACTCCTTCACCAGCCTGTTGCTATGACCTTATCCTCCCGAGCAAGTGTGTGGATTTATTGCTGTCATTTAGTCACACATCAATCAAAACCACACAGCCCGGGGGAAGAGGGTTAGGGTTTGGAAAATGGATGGGAATGGGGGTTTTTGGGAAAGTTTTGTTGAGAGAAGAAAAAAAAAGCATAGCATGGACAAACAATAATTGAAGATAAACAAATCTTTGGGTACAAAGCTAACCATAAATCTTTTAAGTGACATAAAGGAAGTGCATGCACTACTGCATGCATGGTTACTGAAAAGTAAGTAGTACTTTCGACAACCATGAATGAAAGAATGCGACAGTACAGGGCTGCATTAATGATTATGCGTTTTCACGTGCCTATCTCTGCACTCAGAAAAACACTTTGTACATTAAATTAGGTTTGAAAAATAGCAGAAGTAAAACCTATAGAATGGCTGTAGGGATGAATTTAGAAGCAGAGATCAAAGAAATGCAGAGTCACACTCATAGAAATTCACAGCAATAACATTACTTAAAAGATAATTAGAAAAGAACGGATACTGTATCTGTATGTTGTTGTAGTTGTCCTGTTGAATTTGGGAAGTTGTAAGATGCATCCAACCATTCCTCTTATTAGCGGGACTCCTCCATTCCATCTGACGCTCCGTCCATCAATGTTGGTGACCAGGAGAAGTGTGGCTCACTGGTTAGAGCAGGCAGACCCTGAAGCAGAGGTCAGACCCGGGACCAGGGTTCAATTCCCGACGCGGCAGGGTCTTGAGCTCAAATGTCCACGGACTCGATAATTCTCGCTTCGGTGCCTGACCTAATCATGGGTTCACACTCTGCAACTCTGGGCATTAAGCTTGCTTAATCTCCACAACGGCCCCCCGCGGCGGGATGCCTGGCTTTCACCTTGGGGATGCCCTGTTGGGGCTATCTCACAGGGAAAAGCCAGGACGGGTTCCCAAGGCAAGCGCTTAGAGACCCCTGGGTGATAAGCGCTATATAAATCCAATATACAATACAATACAATACCCTGTCCACTGCCTGCCTGGCGGATGCTGAATTGCGGCTCGCTAATGTGAAGCCTGACTTCATCCTTTTCCCATTGCACAGGCTGAAACCCGGCCTGTAATTATTGATGGAAAAACAGGAAGTGATATCAGAACACCACTGACAAATAAATATAAGGTATGTACGCTGTGTAGTGCAAAAAGTCACACTTTGAGTTTCCTAATAGACAGTACAATATTTTTGAAAGTGTGTACTCTGTCTGAGTCTCCTTTTGAAGGATAAATAAGTATTGGCGAATTAATTTAGCGGATCTTTCCCCTCAAGCTAGGTGTACTGTAAACTGTGTTTTAGAACAAAATTAGACCTTCCCAGCAGTGGCTCCCAGACCCTTACTAAACCCAGTCGCAAAAATGTAGAAGATCCCCAATCAGATCTCAAAAAACAAGGCCTAGTAGAAAATGGAGACAAAACGTACTTTGAAAGTAAAGTAGGCCCAAATCCCCCCTTACCCACCGTGGATTGTATTCAAACCACTTGCAAGCAAGCAAAGGTATCCATACCCAGTATCGCTCCAAGACTCGCAAACCCCCCCACAAACAGCCACCCGCCCAAAGACATGCAATACAATACTGCTAACCCTAATGAGCCCTAAGTTAAGAATAGTGGCAAACGCTTTCTTTAACTAGGCCAAATCCCCCCTTTCCTACCATGGATTTTCTTCAAACCACTTGCAACCAAAATTACACATTCCCACGAGTGCTCTAAGACCCCAGAACTCAGTTGCAAAAATCTAGAACACCCCGAAACACATGCAATCCTGCTGCTAGTGCTAACCCTAACAAGCCCTAAGTTAATGTGCCAAAACGCTTTTCAGCATGGATTTTCTCCAAACCACTTTTATCCGGTGTTAGACCTTCCCAGCAATGCCCCAAGACCTGCCAACCCACCCACAAAAAAGCAGATCACCTCCATACAGGCAAAAAGCAAAAATGGAAAATCTCATACTTAGAATATTTTCGGCCTTCTTTCAATTCTGTACAAACGCGCTGTGCAGCTAGGCCCTAACTCCCCTTTTCCACCATGGATTTCCTGAAAAACAAATGCAATCCACATTAGACTGTGCCAGCAGTGCTCCCAGACACCAAAACCCACCCACAACAACTTAAAAGCCCCCCAAACAGCACCTAAAAGACAAGCAAGTCAGCAAAAATGCAAAAAGAATTTCGCCTCCGATTTTGTCAAACCACTTTTATCAGGTATTAGACCTTCGCAGCAATGCCCCCAGACCCGCCAACCCAGGCGGAAACAAGTAGAAGACCCCCAAACAGCCAAAAAGCAAAACTACAAAAATCGGGACTTTGAAATTTTCAGGCAAATTTCCAACATCACTCCGCGCGTGCTCTGCAGCTAGGCCCTAACTCCCCTTTGCCACCATGGATTTGCTTCAAACCTCTTGCAATCAAAAGTATCCATACCCAGCAGTGCTCCCGGACCCCAAAACCCACCCACAAACACCCAAAACCCCCCCAAACAGCACCTCAAAGACAAGCAAGTCAGCAAAAACGCAACAACATTTTCTCCTCCGATTTTGTCCAAACCACTTTGATCCGGTATTAGATATTCCCAGCAATGGCCCCAGACCCCTGCAGCCACCCGCAAAAAATCAGAACACCCCCAAACTGGCAAAAAGCAAAAATGGGCCTACTACCTGGAATTCTGTCCAAACGCGCTGTGCAGCTAGGCCCTAACTCCCCTTTTCGACCATGGATTTTCTGAAAAACAAATGCAATCCACATTATACTGTGCCAGCCGTGCTTCCAGACCCCAAAACCCACCCACCACAACCTAAAAGCCCGCCAAACAGCACCCCAAAGACAGGCAAGTGATCAAAAGCGCAAAATCTTTTTCTGCTCTGATTTTCTCCAAACCACTTTTATCCGGTATTAGACCTTCCCAGCAATGGCCCCAGACCCGTCACCTCACCCGCAAAGAAGTAGAACACCCCCACAAGTGCAGAGTCTTTCTTCATTGGGCATAATCCAGCCATCTGCTTTGAGGGAAATAGGAGTCTGGAGGAGGAGGATAGAGGAGCATGTTCTTGTGAGGAATGCAGACTGCGGCACCTTCAAATCAATAAGCAAATAAGAGAAGACAGTTCTGCTGATGGGCTTGTTTTTGTGATTAGGTGATTAAAGTTTTTTTTATATAGATTTTGCAAAACAAAGAAAGACAGACACACAGGAATTAAAGTGAATAAGGACGAAAAAGAAAGTTATTGATTCATTGGCTCATTTTCAGGGCTCGGTGTCAGGGAAGAAGAGTTCGTCCTCATACTCTGCGAATTCAGGCGGGAGTAGGTCACCTAACAGAGAAGAACTTCCCTCATCTAAGTTGGTGTCCTCCTCGTCTTCTTCCTGCGTGTATTCTCGTATTTTGTAATCTGGTGGTATGAGGTGCTGATTCATCTTGATCATTGTTAACCTCTCCACATTTTTGTCCGAGAGTCGGGTCCTTTTGCAAGTTACAATGCCACCAGCAGCACTGAAAACACGTTCAGAAGGCACGCTTGCGAGTGGGCAAGACAAGTAATTTATAGCCAGGTTGGAGATCTCTGGCCACAATTCTTTTTTCCCATGCCAATACGCCAATGGGTCATCATGAACATAGACCTCTGTTGAGTCATTCAGATAGTCCTGCACCATCGACTCAAGGTTCTCCACGGTTCCTCCACTTTGCTTACTTTTTGCTGAGAAGCAAACCCAAGCTGAGTTAGCCTATCCTCTTCTTCACACAATGTTACTGTTGTGTCTGGTGCAGATGATCCGGTTGCTGGTGTCTTTAATGGCTGAGAGGGAAAATCACTCACTTCTGCCACAGCCACAGATGCAGAAGTGGATTCTTTTGACTCCGGATGGCCTGCTGATGCTGATGTACTGCCTTTTCCTTCAATTTCCTGCCGTTCTCTTTCAAACCGAGTGGCTGAAACAGCTAGCCAACGTTTGTACTTTGTAACTTCTGCGTCATCAAAAGGAAAGAATACTCTGCCTGCCAGTGCCTTTTTGTACCGTGGATCCAGAATAGTAGCACAAATGTAATGCTGTTCTGTGTGGATCTTTTGAAGACGTTCATCGCAAAGTAGGCGCTCTAATAATTTCTCCGCCAAATCAAAAGCTTCTTGCTTTTTATCATCTTTTTGAAACGTCGAAGACACCGCCTTCAGTTGTTGCTCTAGCATACCCAAAAATGGGATAGCTTTTCCCAAAATACAGTCCTCCCTGCTGACTGCAAGCGTGAAGACCTCAAAAGGACGAAGCATGTCTGTCAGGCTTTGAACTAGCTTCCATTGCTCTGCATGTATCCTCAGGTCCTTCATAGCTGCACCCTGTGTAAAGAAATACTGATCGACTACTGCACACTGCTCAAACAGATGCTCAAGCATGTAGAAGGTTGAGTTCCAACATGTTGCCATCTCCTGGATGAGTGCTTTCACTGGCAGTTTACGTTCATGTAGCAGGCCCCTCAGATGCTTCCCGGCCTTAAAAGAATGGTTGAAATGTGTGCACATTCTTCGGCAGGTGTCAGTAACTCGCACACTGGACTTTCTCCACTCAAGAATTTTTTAACAACCAGGTTTCTACAGTGCGCCAAACACGGCACTCTGAATAGTTACCCATATCCATGGCCTTAACTACATTGGCGCCATTATCCGTGGAAACATAACCAATCTTGTGTTTTATTGGGGACAGCCATTGAAAGACCTTTGTGTTAAACTCCTGCAAAATGTTTTCTCCTGTATGACTTTTCTCCTTGCCAAACATGGCTAGTGTTGCTTTAAAAACGTTGTCCGGGTCAACACCTGCCCTTAGCTTTGCTGTAACCCCTGAAAAAGAGACCAAGTGTGCAGTGATGCACATGTAATCAGTGGCTGCGCAACTGGTCCACATGTCTGTTGTCAGATGTATAGTGTGAACAGCACTCTTCTGCAAAGCTGCCCCAATCACCTCCAGCACATCTTCATGTAGTGCTGGAACCGCAACTCTGGCAAAATAGAACCGGCTAGGAACCTTCCATTTAGGGCAGAGTGTTGCCACTAATTCAAGAAAACCAACCCCTTCCACAAAAGAAAAAGGGAGAAGGTCCAGAGCTAGCATTTTAGCCAGCTTAGTGTTATACAGACGTGTCATTGGGTGGTTGCGTTCAAATGGCGCATCTGAAAACAACATGCTTCTAATGGTGGGCTGGACCATTTTACGGGATGATGATGATGATGACTTTTTTTATATCTTGCTGTCCCTGAATATACATTGCGCAAGCTGCAGATAGTGCAAAACTGCGCAGCACGCACACTTCTCCAGCTGCCGCGTAGACAGTCAGCTAAGGTTGCACTGAGCAGTCTGCACTGGCTGCCGATACAGCAAAGAATTGCTTTTACGGCTAGGTGCATTTCTCACCAAGCCTTTTGGGACACAGGATCAGCCATCATCAGTGATCTAACAACCCAGTATCACCCCAGTAGGAATCTTCGCTCCAGCCAGGCGTTCATGGCTGTAGCCTCAAGAATAAAAAAGGCAAGAATGGGCGGCAGGATGTTTGCACATAATGCCGCCAAGCTTTGAAATTCACTCCTCCTTCAACTCAGGTCCAACCCGAATTTGTCCTCCTTTCAGAAACAACTGAAAACTTTTTTATTTAATGCTCCTGTTTAACCCCTCATCTACCCTTTCTTTTTAAGCAACCATATTCTTGTTAGCGCTTGTACGCCTCAGAGCAGCAATCGCGCTGTACAAATGCACATTTCATTTCATTTCATTTCATGACTTCTTCCACCAAGTTACGCTCGGTGATGATGAACTTTTTCGCATTGGCATCTCACTCTCTCCCACACTCTTAGTGTGGCTCATATATCTTGCAGGGGGTGTGCTGCTGACAGGGGTACTGGGTGTAAGTGAAGAAATGTTTGACACTTCTTCCTCCTCGTCATCATCAGATGAAACATCAACGGATACAGTTTGTTGACTTGTAATTCGGGCTTCCTTGATCTCCTTTAGGTGCCCATGCCATTTGACAGTGTGCTGTCTCTCAAGATGACCTCTCTGGCCTCCGGTACCATAGTTGGTACCAAGCTTACCACGACTAACTGCAAGCTTACAAATGGTACAAATGGCTATGTTTTCCCTTGTTGTGCTAACACTAAAGAAGTCCCAAACTGTGGACTTCAAATGTCTGTGGGGGGCGGAGGAGGCGATACTGGTAATGCTAATGCCAGATGAAGTGGAGGATGTGTGTTGCCGAACATTACTACGTTGTGCACTTGCAGCACCACTAATTGAGGAAATGGAGGTCGAGGTGGATGGAGGTCCCTTCTGGTGAGAAAATGTGGAAACGGTAGGTGGTGGTGTACTAGTTAACTGCAATGGTGGTGGTCCCATTGCCTCGTCGACAACATCATGCTCAGCAGCTTTTCGGGCAAGGGTAAAATTGTCTGTTTGCTGCATGCCCGCTGGGGCTGCAGTGACGTTTATGATGACTGCGTCGTCGTGGTGAGAGTCTTCATCAGCAGTAGTATACGCCACTTCTTGTTCAGCGTCATCATCACACTCCATAAGTACGAGAGTTTCCGGGACCTTCCTTTTACGCTTAGCTACCTTTGTCAGATCATGGTGTGCCTCACTCTCAGACGGCAGTGGTGGTTCCCAATTTGGATCCATATCATTAGAAGGAAGGGGGCTTGAAGAAGATGTAGTCACCATACTTGATCTTTTCCTTGCTAGGGATCTTGAAGACAATGAATGATCAGGAGGAATGGCTTCCTCAATGATACCTCGGCTTGAATGTCGATTTCCTGATGTGCCCCTACTTCGGGATGAACAACTATTGTGGGCACTTGTGCCACTCCATGCACCTCTGCTTGCGCATCTCCTTGCGCTGCCTCTCCTTCCTTCCACATGTACTTGGGCTTGTACTTGCACATGTGGTTGTTGTTGTGGCTGTGGTTGTTGAGCACTCGTCAGAAGAGTTACAAAAACCTGTGTTGATTAAGGGATGCTGCTACTTTCTTGCGATGAGCCAACATCACTGGTCGATGGCTATTGAACAACTATACTGGCTGCCTCTAAAGCACTCAAGGGCTTGGACTTAAGTTGGCGTGGTGGTGGTGGCACTGAGCCCAAAGCAGCGGGGGTGCTGCTCCCAGCTTGGTCCCCAGCAGACCCCGCTGCTGCTGCAGGCGTACTTTTTTTCCCCCCAAAAAAGTAGCGGGCGGCACAGCAGTCTCCTTGGTAAGTGGCGCCACTTGCTTCTTCTGCTCATTACTGGCAACTTTCTTGCTAGAGGAGCTACGGGGAACTTTTTTTGGGGCCATCTTCTTCAGATGTCAGAACAGCAGGCCGCAGTTGCACGAGTTGCAGAGTTGTCTTGTCTGTGGCCACACGTGACGTCGCGTGACGTTATGCTGCACACACCACTGCAAGACTTCTTCCTGGCACTGGTGGTTCTCTTGTGCACCTAAAAGCAATGGAAGACATAGGAACATCAGTTATACACCCCAAAAAGTCGAAAAACACACAAAAATCAGCACAATCCCATGTCATCCATGCCTTCAATGATGTTTAAATTCAAGACACCCCACAGAAAGACTAGGCCCATGCACCACTCACTACCCCTGGGCATAATGGATGAAAGCTAGGCAAAATGGGTGCAGGCCTGAGAACACTGCCTGCCTTCAAAATGGCCCCTTGCCCCCCAGCACATGGCCAGGGCCTGCCTGTACCAGCACTCACAATGGCCCCCACCCACATGGCCAGTCCCCAACAACACCCCCAAAAATCGAAAAACACACACAAATCCGCACAATCCCATGCCATCCATGCCCTCATTGATGTTTAAATTCAAGACACCCCTCAGAAAGACTATGCCCATGCACCACTCACTACCCCTGGGCATAATGGATGAAAGCTAGGCAAAATGGGTGCAGGCCTGAGAACACTGCCTGCCTTCAAAATGGCCCATTGCCCCCCAGCACATGGCCAGGGCCTGCCTGTACAAGCACTCAAAATGGCCCCACCCACATGGCCAGTCCCCATCAACACCCCAAAAAATCTAAAAACACACAGAAATCACCACAATCCAATGCCATTCATGCCCTCCATGATGTTTACATTAAAGAGACCCCACAGAAAGACTCAGTCCATGCACCACTCACTACCCCTGGGCAAAAGTCCCCAACAGCAGCCCAAAAAATCGAAAAACACACTAAAATCTGCACATCCCATGCCATCCATGCCCTAAATCATGTTTAAATTCAACAAAATAGTTGTATCATGCACCCATAACTTACCCTGGTCCTACTGGATACTGTGGCTACCCACAATATATTTTATTTAATGTTCTGAAAAAGTTCCAAAATTGTAGTTGCAGCAACTGTAATGCCCCAAACAAACTTACTTGTGAAATTTGATTTCTAATCCAAAAGTGATCCAAAGAAAGTCAAAAAGGCCTCAAATCCAAATATCAAGCAGCATCCACAAAAAGTAATCCTTCCAGGTCAAGATCCAAATGAATGTGACCAGCACATGAAGAAAGCACTGGGAGGAGCCTGCTGGACAGGAACAGGAATTTGGAGACTGTGCAGGCAAATGTCAATCTGAGGAGTTATTCTGATAAAAATCATCATTTTCAGAAGGTTTATGCTGCTTGCTGGTGGATTTCTTGTGCAGAATTGCAAATTTTGCAATTTTGCGAGTGCAAGATTGTTGCTGCCCGCCACATCTACGTGTTCGCAATTTCGAACTCTCGCGATGCGTGCTGTGGAAGGTGGCAAGCCGCGATGACGTAATTGCGGTTGCCAAACTCCCGCGGGATCCTGCAGCAAGATCCAAAATGGCGCAGCACACGCAAAATATGGGAGAAAAACAACTCTGCAAACGCTGAATGATGGTAAGTGAAGGCCGCGCGCCACAATATTGTATCACCAAGCAAAAAAATCCGCTGCGTGCGAATTTGCGAATTTTAGGCACATTTGCGAGAGTTCGCCGAAAATCCGCAAATTCCGCGAGCGAAACGGATTTTACGCCCATGCTTACCACAGACCCACTCGGGGTTTTGGGAAACCTTAAGTGCTGGCGAAGCACTTTGCTGGGAGGTTTGAGAACCCAATCGGAGTTACTGGCAGATTCCCTGCAGATAGGGAGTAGCGCAGGCGTAGCAACCAAAGCTGCGGGTGTTGGTCGTACCCTTTGGTGAACCCAGTCCTGATCCAAATACTGGGGTTATCCTGTCCTGACTGTCCTGAGCTGTACCTGCTCGTCTACTGGCACCTAATTCCTTGAGGGTCCTTTCCCGCCTTTTCCAACTGACCCGTGGCCAGGGTTGGTCTTTACACTTGTCCTAGGTAAATATATAAGTCTGTGTGGGCGTTGACAGTATTTTGTGTTCCTATTTCTTCCCCTACCCTAATCTTGCAAATCTGCTTAATTGCATATGTTCCTTCTCTTTCCCCGTCCTTTGGTAAATGCATATATTGCTAGCTTGTTCCACTCTCTAACCACCTTTAGCCAATTGCTCAATAGTTTCCATATAGTATATGTTCCTTTTCCTTACCTTCCCTTTAGGGAATAAGCTGAGTTTAATAGTATGTTCCCAATCTTACCTTCCCTATTGTGATTTAAGCAACACTGAATAAACAAATTGTATAAGTTTCATTTCCTTTCAAACTGCTAGTGAATTGCGAAAGTCTAATTTTATTTTAGCATGTTCCTTTTTCCCCCGCCTTTAATCAAGGTTGTGAAAACTGTGATCTGAATTAGCATGTTCCTTATATTACCTTCCCTTTAAAACGTTTCTAAATGTTTACCATTATTTGTTTTATTCATAGCTATACGCTATTTCAAATTCTAGTTATTGACAGTCTCATTACTTTTCTGCTCATGACATATGATGATGATGATTAGATAAAGATTTTCAAAACTTCTAGAGTCTGTGGTTATTATAAAGAGTGAAAACATTTATTAAAGTTATATTGTATGTGTTGCCTACTTATTTTCACAGGTAGCTCCTTGATCCGTTGTGATCTTAGGTGCCTGTGACGAGGATGGGTAAGTCAGGTACATTGGAAATAACTAGAAAGGAACTGGGTTACTGGTAGTAGAGTGTAGGTTACCCGATTGAATAAATATAAATAAATTGAATTTTTATGGGCCCAAGTGTGCATTTGTTAGTTGGGTGACCTGCGCGCTCTATCAGAGGTACCTCCTTCGACCACCTGTAGCCAAATCTAGGTCCCAACAGTGGAACAGTGTCTTGATCCCACAATGGAAGATTTTGGAACTGTATCTGAGAGTGGAGATGGAGGTATTCCGTTCAACCAGTTGCAACCAACTCTAGGTCCCAACAGTGGAACGCTGTCTTGATCCCACAATGGACGATGTCCGATATTACCAGCTGCTTGCTTTTCTCAGAAGTTTGTGTGTTGAGGTGCATCACACGTTGTGCTTCTGTAGCTAACTGCTGCACATGATTATTGGGCTTGGTTGACAGTAGTCGGTGGAGTATACTGTGACACAGTAGGTGGAAATAGTGAAATGGGGTCTTGATTGTATGATTGAGGATGTCATAAGTTGAAGTTTGTGATGATTTCTGTGTACCCTCTATGATCAAGTGCAACCAACTCCATGCTTGCAAATTGACCGTTATGTGCCTGTGAGGTGTTAATGACCACTGCATCCGGTCTAGTCTTCGGTTAGCAGGGTTAACAATTTAACACCTTCGACGCTCATGACGAGCTCAGCTCGTCATGAGGTATACCTCCATACACTCATGACGAGCTGAGCTCGTCATGATCAATGGGGTTCATAGATCCTCAGCGTACAGGGGGAATTGCTATAGCAGCGATGGTGTTAAATTGAGTGGTGATTGTTTAATTCAAAATCCAGTAGTTAAGTAATTAGAACGTATATTGAAACATACAAAATATTGTTTTATTAGAACATTGGAATGTTGGGAGCTCTATTGAAAATAATGGAGTAGCTCCATTCTTATACTGGCTGGTATAAGCCCGGAGCCCCAACATTACAAGTTTTTTCGTTCACAGTTCTAGCTGTGAAGAAATGCTTCAGGGAGCCTGAAGGGATTCCAATCCCCTTGCGGACTCTTAAGGCGTTGCTTTATTTGTTAGAACATTCTACCCTCTAGTGGCAGAATGTTCTAATTGCCTGATAGCCCTTTGTTGCTGGACTATAGTGACTGTTAAAGTCCCTCTCCCTTGTTAAAGGCCATCGCCTTCGGCTTGGGCCTTTAATGCTGGAGAGGGCCTTTAATAGCCGGTATAGCCTGCTACGCCGGGCTATAAAGCTATAGTATAATTGCTTGAAGAAGTTTTTTTAGGTGAGTTATATTTTTAGTAAAATGACCAAATTCATCTTGAAAGTTGAAAGGAACAGTGAATAGTGTAGAATGTGGACAGGTGAAATCCCAATTTTCGGAGTGAGAAAAAGTATTGATGGTTGTATGTGTGAGTACTGCCTTCAATTATCAATGCAGACAGTAGTGTTCACAATTCAGATTGAGTCGCTATTGTAGATGATGCAGCTCTGTAAGAGAAGATATTGCTGTAGTGTGCTCTGTCTGCATTTCTGAAACGCATCATTGGAGGCTCCGCAAACATTTTATTTACTTTGTGTATTGCAAACTGTAGAGCTCAAGTCAATGCCATGTTGCTGTGGGCCCTTGCTGCACACTCTCTCTGGCCCATACTGCAGATTTCAGTATTCACATTTGTCATTGAGTCAGTATTGTAGAGGATGCAGTTCCGTAGGAAAAAACATTGCTCCAGTGTGCTCTGTCTGCACCACTCATATGCATCATTGCAGGCTCTGCACATGTTTTTTTTGCTTCGCCTAGTGCAAACTGTAGAGCTCAAGTCAATGCCATGTGGGAGTGGGCCCTTGCTGACTGCTCTCTCTGACCTACACTGCAGACAGCAATGTTCACAATTGAGTTGTTATTGTAGATGAGGTCGTCTTGTAGGAAAAGACATTGCTCCAGTGGGTACTGTCTGCACCACTCATATGCATAATTCCAGGCTCTGTACACATTTGCTATGCGTATTGCAAACTGTAGAGCTCAAGTCAATGCCACGTGGCTGTGGTCGCTTGCTGAGCGCTCTCTCTGGCTTATACTGCAGACTTCAGTGTTCACATTTGACGTTGAGTCGTATTGTAGATGATGCAGTCCTGTAGGAAAATAGCTTGCTCCAGTGCGCTCTGTCTGCACCACTCATATGCATCATTGCAGGCTCTGCAAACGTTTTATTGCTTCACGTATTGGAAACTGTAGAGCTCAAGTTAATGCCATGTGGCTGAGGGCCCTTGCTGACCGCTAACTCTGGCCTACACTGCAGACAGCAATGTTCACAATTGAGATTGAGTCGCTATTGTAGATGAGGTAGTCATGTAGGAAAAGACATTGCTCTAGTACGTACTGACTGCCCCATGCATACGTATCATTGCAGGCTTCGCACACGCTTTTTTGTTGCTTTGCTTACAACACACTGGGCAGCTCAGGTCATCTTATGTAGCTGTGGGTCGTTGCGGACCACTCTCTGTGGCCAACACTGCGGACAGCAGTGTTCACAATTCAGATTGAGTCGCTATTGCAGATGATGCAGTGTTGATGGTAACAGATATTGCTCCTAGTACGACCTGTCTACAGCACGAATTATCGCTGGCTGTGCACATGCTGAATGCTTTTGATGTGGCTATGTGAGTGCACTAGAACTGATGGAGCAGTTATGAAATAACCTTTTAGTGTATTATTTCAGATCTATTGATTAAGTGTCAGTGCACCACAAGTGTGGTTCTTTTGCGATAGAATTGCTTCTGTATTATTTCACATCTACTGTCCCTACCTTAATGCAGCACACATTATTGATTCTTTTAATATTTAATCTCTGTGTTTGATCCAATGATTACTGTTGTAGCTGTTAATAGCAGCAACCATTTCCTGAGGGCTGGTTTACACTCACTCCACATGCATCCAGCACAGACGTCACTGGATATGTCACATTAGTAATAAAAAGGAATCGAGCGCACGTGCCCATACCCACTTCCACTATCTATCTGTGTCCGTGGGTTCATTATCTATGCATGATACTGTCTCTGGGCCGTACTACATTATGTTGTGCTGTGGACAACATAGGCAATCATGTTACCTCTGGTATTGGAGACAATTTTGGTAATGTAACTTTTAGGTGTATGGCTATCACAGGTGGAAGGCGCCTACAG
Source organism: Lissotriton vulgaris (assembly GCF_964263255.1). Lineage (NCBI taxonomy): Eukaryota > Metazoa > Chordata > Amphibia > Caudata > Salamandridae > Lissotriton > Lissotriton vulgaris. Next base: position 4,819,712 of record NC_141692.1, read on the forward strand.
AGCATAAATATGGATGAAAATGATGGTTGCATGTTGTGTGTAGTGTAAGATATGTGTATATTGGAAAAGGTTTAGAACAAAGCTGTCTAAGCAGAAGAGGTGTGTCTCATGAAATGCAGTACAGATATTGACTACAAGGGTGGCGTTTTCGAACTGTTTCAATGGGAAATGTTATGAACTAATGAAATGTTTTTTTTATGGTCACATGGCAAAGGTGCAGCCAGTGCGTAATGAGATCGCACCCGATGTGATTTTGAGAAATTATATTTCCTATAATATATGAATATTACAGTTATAAATATATAACTGTTTAGAATATTTTTAATATTTATTGAAATATATTTTGAAACACTATGGCATATGCGGTGCGATATCGTACATCTATGACGTAACACAGGGCATGGCAGCGTGCATTCATAGCTTTTGGAATGCGCAGCGGGTGCCACCCCATACGTACATGACGTAATGCACCACTTGGTAGTGTGTAACGGTCGCATACCACAGTAGCAGTTGGCGGACCTCATTTGTACATGTTGTTATGCAGGACACGGTGTCACAAACCCGTCGGATACGAAATGCGCATCATTTAAATGTTGTGGATTGGATTCACGTGCTGATCGAGGTTGGTAGACTAACGGTACGGGACTGTAGTTTTCTCAACAAAAAAAAACAGTTTGATATGCCTATTTTTTTGGGAAGATATAAAACATTACATAATTATTAAAGGTAAAAAAAAGGATAATGGAGTTGCAAATTATTAAAAAACAATTAGAAAAAATATATGTTTTATAAATATTAAAATATGCAATTAACATTTAAAAAACCTTTGAATTTCACTGAAAAAATCATAGGTTTTACAGACGTTATAGTTAAAAATTAGCATTTAAAATCACCTTAGAAATTTACTGAAAAAACCATAGGTTTCAGGTACGTTATTCTTAGTTGGACATTTTTAGTTGAGCTAACTATAACTCGCGCACTGCTGATGACGTCACATATTACATCACTCATGACATGGTCAGTGACATCACTGATGACATCACTGATGACATCTCAAATTACACCACTTATGACATCATCCACATGATAATCTGATACACATACTGATTCCCTAATATAAACTATGATACATGCACTCTAAAATACTGACTACTATTTTTGAAATCATACACACAAGGATGCCAGATAACACATACCACCGACTATTTCCTAGGTCTATACACACATCCAGTGACTTATATATACAGTTACTCATACAATATGTACTGATACACCTATTCATATAGTCACACTCTGCCACTCATGCATAGAGTTAGTCACACACCTAGTCAGTCATGCATAGAATGAATTACATACTCATTTATGCTTGTAAACAGTTATATACACCAACTGAGTTATTTATACACACGCCACATCACTTCTTTATGCAGATACTAACACATACTTACTATCTTGTACAATCACTGATACCAGCTGACACTCATTTATACACCAACTCTTTAAATAACTTACTCTCATGTATATTCATTTATATACTCCAACACTCACATATACTGATTTAACACATAAGTAGTTACTCATAAATATACCACTGAGACATTTATTCACTCACCAACACACTCATAGCACACTCACATACCCATACCACCCTTCACAGATGCACTCTTGAACCCATACACCCAGTGAATCACTCACACATCTATGCACAAAGTCATACCCTGTAACGCCCTGAACGTCTCAGGATCGTTTAACAGACACGATAATGAGGACGCAACCACTTCTGAAGGGTTAGTTATTTTAATGAAGGCACAAATAATACAAAGAGTAAACAAAAGTTATAGTCACTGGAATCCTCCAGGCTAAGTACGTTACCAGCCCACAGCACAGATGGTCCTAACCGTCCTCTGCATATACGCCGATCCCGGCGTATGCCAACAGAGGGCAGAAATGAAATGGCCGACAATGCCAATCGGTAGGCTGTGAGGGGCACGAAGAGTGTTGGGGAGAATCGAGGAGTCAGGGAAACACCCAGCCGGGGTCTCTACCTGAAGGGAGCAGCCGCTCAACCTCTTCCTCAGACTGCACCGGGACGCAGAGTCACCTCCTGGTGATGCGTCACCGATACCCCAAAGCAAGAAGACTGAACCGAGAGCAGCCGCTCGATCGATCCTGTGGACTTCCGAGTCTGTAATGCGGCAAACACCTCCTGGTGTGCGTTACAGCTGGCAGTCCCTGTATCTCTGGTCGGGCTGGGAGTTACGACTCCAACCAGAAAAAGCGCCACTGCGCTTTGACTCAGCCGAGTCAAAAAGCGAAGCTCAATGGTTGACCGGTAGAGCTTCCGGGTCCTTCACAGGTGACGATGGGGCAAGACACGGCCCAGGGAGTAACGACTCGACCTACCTCCGTTCTTGCCTTACTGGAGCACCACTCCGGAACACTGCTCTTCATGAAGCAGGTACGTCGGTGTAAACACAATATCCGACAGCATTGTACCTCCCGGTTCCTCCCTTTATAGGGCGTGTTTTCCTTGAGTTATGTAACAGCTCTCCTGTTTACATAAGGGCGTGTTTTCCTTGAGTTATGTAACAGCTCTCCTGTTTACATACGGGCGTGTTTTCCTTGAGTTATGTAACAGCTCTCCTGTTTACATAAGGGCGTGTTTTCCTTGAGTTATGTAACAGCTCTCCTGTTTACATAACCTCTCAACCGCTAAGCATCCTGGGAGATGTAGTCCGTTTTCGCTGGTTACCATTTTCCTTCCCTCGCATGACAGGAATTCTTGACATACCCCCACCAACCCACACAGACACTCAGGCACCCATATAAATACTCAGACAACAAACCAATAACCCATATAGACACTCATGTAGCTACTCACCAACCCATGCAGCCGCTTACACACCAACTAAGAGACTAATACAGACTTTCACACAGTTTTGTCACTAACCCATGCATTCAGTAAGACACGTTCAATCACTAACTTATACAGCCAGTCACGCACCTACTAAATACTCCCTTCAGGCACTTGTAAATCTACTCATTCTTCAATACACCTTGTCATAGAAACAGATGCAAAATATTTAACATTTACAGAAATACACATTTACTGGATGATGTCATCAGTGATGTCACTGACCATGTTATGAGTGATGTAATATGGGACTTCATCAGCAGTGCATTGCGGGCGCACAAGTTATAGTAAGCTCAACTAACTATAACTGCCAAATTTCTCTTGTTTTATATGAGTCAAATGTTCAACTAACTATAACGTCCCTGAAGCCTATGGGTTTTTCAGTGAATATATGTATGCTGATCTTCACAAAATAAAAATCTCTTATTGAACTCTCAGCCTGGTGTCGTCTGTACCTGATTATCCAAGGAGTTGTGTTGACAGGATTGTGGTATTCCATATATATATATATATATATATATATATATATATATAGGGCTCAATTATGTGGTGTTTTTTTTCTGTACTTGAAAATATGATTCCTCGATTAATTGTAGTCTTTTCATTTGCAGTTCCAATAAGGCAGAAACCCATCTTAAAGCAGTAAATGAAAATATATATAAAAAAGAGGATGAAAGTGCACAATGTATTTTAGACAGCCATGGCCGTCTAATTGAAACTGCTGTCCTTGATACTCTATATTTTACCACATGAATTGCTATATACCCAGCACACAATGAAAAACCATTGCAAGATGCAGCTCAGTTACTGGCTCTGGGTTCCTCAGGTTCTTGGCAAACCTACACTTCCTAAATATCACCACAACGAAAAGGGCCCAGCAGATGTAACAGTATATTGCTTTTAAAAATCCATCATACGTGGAAGAAGGTACAGGTGAAAACACTGGCACAAACAGCTGTTTTTTAAACTAATTTTCAATATTTCTTATTTTCAACTGTTAGTTTCTATGAAAAAAACCTTGAAGGATCTACAGTAAAATGTCAAAACTGTGTAGAAAAGTTAGTTTTTTGGACAAAAATTGGTCTGTCCCTGAAAGCTGGGAAGATGGTGATTGCAGTACCACAAACCCTTTGTGCTTCTGCAGCTCTTTTTCCCCATTTTAAAAATATAAACAATATTTAGCGGTATTTTGGCTAATTTCCGGGTCCCCTCTAGGGTAATATACAAACGCTGGGTACCCTTAAAAATCACCATGCTGTTTTAAGAAAATAATGCAAATTTTGCATGGATACCTTATGTGGACAAAAAGTTACAGGAGCCTAAGAACCAACTACCAAAAAAAGCTTAGCACAGGAAGGCCTAGGAGGGAGAGGGTTAACACAATATCTCAACGCATCATCCTACAGACCAGCTGGCCATCAACTGCTCTGCCACAGGCTCTCCCAACCGTCCTGCACCAATGCCCCCACAGTCCCCAACACAACTCCACGAGCCATGTAATAACACAATGCCCACGCAGGGGTTACCCACGTGGAGAAGGTACTACATTCATCCTCTTCCTTGGCTGACCCAACCAACCTCAAAAACTATCAGCCATTCTCACTCCTCCCCTTCGCTGCTAAAGTGGCAGAGAAAACAGTCAACAGAGAACTAATGTGATTCATTGTATAGCACGCCGTTCTCGACCCATCCCAATCCGGATTCTGATCTAACTACAGCACAGAGACCATCCTACTCGCAGCCACGGATGATATACAAACTCTCCTCGACCAAGGCCACTCCGCAGCCCTCATTCTCCTCGACCTGTCTGCATCTTCTACACCGTCTCTCATATTACACTGATCGCCATATTACAAGAAGCGGGCATACAAGGAACTGCCCAGGACTAGAACTGCTCATTCCTCACCGAAAGAACCTAGAGGATCAGTGTGAGAAAGTGGCCTGATATGTCATGTTCACTATTCTAGTGGGCACCCTGTATCAGTCCAAACAACACTTATATTGATGGTTGTAAAGACAACCTTATAGACCAGCTATCCTAGTGGTAGCATGGACAAAGCAGTCTTAGGCTAAAACTTCAGAGAGCATGTGAAGCCAGCTGTTTTACCATATGTAACGCCTTTAATACCATATGAAAGGACACCACACAGGTTATATATAAAATATATATATACATTTATTACTAACACAACCCCTCTGAACTCATTATGAGGTCAGAGGCACAAGCACATAACAAGATACTTAATTATCATACAATAAGTTGCACAAAATACAATCGAGCCCTAGGGGCGTTGCAACCCATATACTAAAATAGTGGTATAAGAACCATGACACGAACAAGGAATAGGCCTAGGGCCTAGGGAATCTCTGGGGTTACACTGAACTACCAAAGGTTAGGAAGCAGGAGGCCCACGGGAAGCGTGTGCAGTGTCTAAACAAACATGCAGGTTCTCATAGGGATACAAAAGAATTAGAAACTAGTTGATTTAGGACACTTACGGATGCACTAGGACAAAGCTACTTAAAACTAGGACACTTGGATAGTAAATACCCACAGGAGCACCGGAGTACTCGCGTTACCTCACCCACAGGAGCCGGGTGCATAGGTGTCAAAGTGTGTCGGGTTTTGTCGCTGAATCCTATGGAGACTTGTGAAAAGATGCTGCAGGTGTCGGGGAGAGACGTGTCCGGTTGGATTCAAGGGCAGATCAAGGATGAATAGTACCTGAGAGCAGAGCGGACAGAGTCTGGGTCACTAGCCAGTGACCAGGAAGGAGCCAGTAAGAAACCAGGCGATGTCGTGAAGCAATCAGGTGATGTCGTGAAACTTGTCTCTGCAGCCACGTGGATCAGGAGGCGTCGACGACAACCAGGAGCTGGATAAGGAATGTCCCATAAAGGATATCGCTGTTGGCGGTGTTGGCTTCTGGATTGGAGTCAACAAGCCTTGGCAAAGGCAATCCACGCAGGAATCGAAGATAGCTTCTGTTGCAGACCAGCAAGGTCTGGGGGGCTTCTCCTTTTCAGGGGAGCAGGGGCCAGACTGGAGCGAACAGGCCAGTGGTGTAGATTCAAAGGTTTGTCATCACAGAGGCCACTAGCCAACAGGCAAGTGACCGGACTGATGCGTCAAGAACAAAAACACTAGCAGGCCTCACGCGGTACTCGTGGAGTGTGGAGGGCTGTGCGTCAGTGTAGAAGGAGCTCGTGGCTGGGGCTTCTCAATCCCCAATGCACAACTTCAAGGGTGCCTCAGAAGCTGCACAAGTAGCAATGAGTAGGTTTTTCAAGATGGCGGGTCCCATGTCTCTCGTCGCCTCCACGAGTCTCAGTTTTGCTGTGGCTGTGGATCGGGCTCAAGGAAGTCTGTTGTTTGCACAGGGTGGTCACTCCTTGACCACAAGGGAGATTCTTCAGTCTTCTAGTTGCAGTAGAATGTCGAAGTCGAGAGTTTCGTTTCAAGTTTCAGTTCAGGATAAATCAAAAGTGTCCTGATTCAGCTCCTACCTATATACTAATCTAAGGGGCTGGATTACCTGCTAGGTCCCTCCTATGGGTGGCACCAGGGAAGGGGGTGGTTACACCCCTTTCCCTTTGTCCAGTTTCAAGCCAGAGCTGGGGCTGGATTGCCCCAGCAACTGGTTTCAACCGGACTATACATGGAGCACCTTGTGTACCCCAGGCAGTGTCTCTTTTCATTCAGCCCTCCATGCCCCAATACGCTTGCCTCCTATGGCTTGTCTGGGGTGGTGCTAGCACCTCCCAAGACAGGAAACCTATTGTCCAAGCCTCCCTCGCTGGAAGGACTCCCAGCAGCAGGAGGTCAGACTTGTGTCTGTGGCAGCAGCATCCATTTTGTGATGCTGAGGCTCTGGTTAACTTTAACCGGGATTAACAGGAACAACATGTCTTCTCCCTCTAGAAGGGTGGAATGCTACCCCCGTCGCCAGAATTGGCGAGGGGGTAGTATTCCAAAGCGTATGACACCTTACAGAACATGTTTTGATAAAGCCAAACCAAAGTTAGCATGCAACCGCGTGGATTATAATGCACTTAAGAGTATATGGTATGGCTATATCATGGAACAGCTATAAGGACATGGTTCCGAAAGCTGCAGACAGGCTCAGCTCATGCTAGAGCCTCATCTCACATAAAACCAAGCACTCTGCCTCTAGGATTGTTAAATCCTGCCATAGGAGTGACTTATAGGTAAATATGTGTCTATATGTAATGGAGGTATAGGGATACTATACCTAAGCAAGGGGTGATTACACGACCTTGCCCCAGCTGAGTGATCAGCCAGTTGTGTCAATGTGGATGGCCATCCAGGGGTGGCATAATACATGCTGCAGCCCCTGGTAGGCCTTGGATGCTCCTATACCCTGGGTACCTAAGGTACATTATACAGGGGCTCATAAGATGATCCAATATCCAATTGGAGATGTACCTAAAGTACATGGAGTCCATTTTACAGCGAGAGCAGATGGCCTGGGGCCCTGATTAGCAGGATCCCAGGCCAACTAAGTCGAAAACCAGCTAAACACTAGGCAAAAAAATCTGGGGTAACCATAGTCAGGTATCCACCTTCCTACACAACCCCCCCCAACAAAAGGAGATAAGACTATCCTTGACAAGGTAAACTTATATTGCCTAGGTGGCCATATAAGGAAGTACCTGTACTAGCATGGTTACCCCCTGGCTCATGGTCCACTAAGCAATCCCTTACCCTAAGGGTATCATAGGGTCTCCACCATAGGGTATCTCTACCTGTGGTGTGTTTTGGCAAAGTAAAAGGCTAGTGTTGAGATGGAGTACTGAATTTAGGATCCTCTAATGTATGGCTCAGCTTCCTCCAATCATCTTCCACCATGTATGCCTTTTTTTCCAGGACTGAGTTGCACTCTGCTCTCAGGGTCAACCTCTGGCTACCTACAGCTGGAGGCTGGGTCCCTTTTGTTGGCTTTCTGGAGGGACAGGTCAGGTCTGGGGCCATCAGGTGCCATGTTTGGCTGTGCCCAACAGTGTCCATCTGGGGGAGGCTCCTAACTAGGTGTAAGGGAGATCCCTCAGGAGTTTTTGAAATGTTCACCTTACCAGGGTTGCTAGCTTTGGTGCCCCTAATCTGCTGATGGGGGGTTCCTGTAGACAGGGGGCCCTTTGGGATCCACTGGCCTCCCTGGGTTCAACCTTGGAAGGGTCCACTGACATCAGGGGCTCTGCCAGGCTAGGCCTGACTACCTCTGGGGAAGTTCCTTCACAAGGGGTAGGGTCAGTTCCCTGAGGAGGCTGACTCTCTCCTAATATCTGGTGGGAGGGAGACTTTTCTTCCTCCCCAATACTCTCTGTCTGAGTGGAGTGATCCATAGTTTCAGGCTTCACAACACTAAAATCTGTTTGAGTTTGGGCTGTGACCATCACAGCCCCATCAACCTTTTCAGGTAGGAACTCTGTCTGTGTATGGGCTGTGACCGTCACAGCCCTGCCAACCTTTTCAGGGAATTCTGATTGAGCTTGGGCTGTGACCATCACAGCCCCACTAACCTTTTCTGGAAGACCTACCATTTTGGAATGGGTTTCTTGTTCTACCCCATCCCAGGCTGAGATCTCTAGATAATTTCCTAGTAGACAATCTACAGGCACGTTTGTAGACACTGCCACTCTCTTGGGGCCAGTGACACCTCCCCAGCTGAGATTAACTACTGCCATGGGATGATCTTTCTGCACTCCATCAATCTTTGTCACCTGATAGGTGAACCCAGGTAAAAGTTGTCCTGAGGGGACTAGACCGTTAGTCACCATAGGGATGCTAGCCCCTGTGTCTCTGTAGGCTTTAACTTTCTGGCCATTGATGTGGGGCTCCTGTCTGTATTTGCACAAAGTGTTGGGACAAGCAGTGAAGTTGGCAAACCCCATGCCATTTTCAGAGACAAGAGTAGCTATGGTAGGGGACCTGGTTAGGCCAGAGTACCCATGAGTTCCCAAAGTAAACCCAGCCAAATTCATGGGGGCACTCCCACCACCTGGGGGATTACTACTAATAGTAACAGGAGGTCTGGGAGTATTGCTTGGAGGAACATTTTCCTTAATGTTGGCTTTTGGGCAACTGCTGTCAGTCTTCCAGTGGCCAGGTTGTCTACAGACATGGCAATACGGTTTCTTAGGGTTAGAGGAAGTGTTTTGGGACCCACCCCCACCATTGGAGTTTTGGGGCCCTGTATAGGACTTGTCTTTTGATTTATCCCCACCTTTCTCTTGAGGCTTGGTAGAATCTTTCTTCTGGTCACCACCCTGATTTTTAGGCCTAATCCTGGTTCTGACCCATTTGTCTTTCCTCTTATCTAATTCTTGTGGAGAGGTCAGATCAGAGTCCACTAGGTGCTGGTATAGAAGCAGGTTTTGACAATTACTAAGGATCTGCTCCCTCATAATCAAATTATACAATCCTGTAAAGTCGTGTACTTTGCTGCCCAATAACCATCCCTCCAGAGCCTTAGTAGCACAATCTACAAAATCAGGCCAGTCCTGAGTCCGTGCCTTTTGGGTATCCCTGAACAACAACCTATATTGCTCAGTGGTTAAGCCAAACCCATCAATTAGAGCACTCTTAAGGACTATGTAGTTATTAGCATCATCCTCACTAACTGTGAGGAGCTTATCTCTACCATTTTCTGAAAAGCAGAGCCACAAGATTGCTGCCCACTGACTTTGGGATACCTGCTGTACTTTGCAAGCCCTCTCCAAAGCAGTTATCCATTTGTGGATGTCATCCCTATCTTTGTAGGGGGGGGCACAATTTTACTTAGGTTTCAATTATTATAGGACCTGTCTTTATCCTTAGGGATATTGCTGCCACTAGTGGACTCTAGTCCACTTAACTTTTGCTCCCTTGCAAGAGCAAGTCTCTCTTTGGCGAGGGCAAGTTCTTCCCTCTCAATCCTCAGATTGTCTTCGTTCATTTTGGCCTGATGCTCTCTTCTCTGAGGAGAAGTCATTCCCCTCTGAGCAGAGGCATTAGAGCCCCTTGAAGCATTAGAGTGGAGAGATTCCCTAGAGTGCGATCTTCCCCTCCTATACCTTTGGTTAAGTCCACTTAGGGGCCTGAATTGGGCTATCTCATACTCAGCCCCATGTAGGCTTAGGTTAGCCTGGCTAAGTCTTCTAACTAGGACCTGGCTGTCTGCATCCTCCCCAGAATCTTCCTCCTCATCCTCATCTATCAGAGTAGGGTCAGGGACATGTTCTGTTAAGGGCAGTCCCTCATCTGTATTACCTGAAGGGCCTGTGTTAGAGGCTTTTTGAACATCATATTCTTCTAGTTGTTCTATCAGGTGCTGGAGGGTAGGGTTAGAGCCATGTCTCAACCTCCCAGTGGTACACAAGTGTCTCAGTTCATGAAAGTTGATGGCATCATATCTAGAAGGTATCCTTAAAGGATCTACCTCCACTGGGAGAGATCCACTTGGAGACATGATCTAGTGAGGTGTGGTGTGTGCACCTACCTACACTAAGTGTTTCAAATTAGAACCTCTCTAGGGGTTGTAGTCAGGGTGTGCTAGGCCCTTTTGTCTACAACAACTAAGTTCAGTAGAAATTAAGTATTATAAGTCTTGTTATATGTACCTATAGGTACCTAATGTGATCTTTCAAATGATATCTTAAAGATTACAATTGGTAAAACAACAGCAAGCTCTTATCCCAACCGCTGCACACCAATGTGAGAAGTTGGCCTGATATGTGATGTCCACTATTCTAGTGGGCAGCCTGTATCAGTCCAAACAACCTTATGGTGATGGTTGTAAAGTCAACCTTATAGACCAGCTATCCTAGTGGTAGCATGGACAAAGCAATCTTAGGCTAAAACTTCAGAGAGCATGTGAAGCCAGCTGTTTTACCATATGTTACCCCTTTAATACCAAATGAAAGGACACCACACAGGTTATATATAAAATATATATGTATTTATTACTAACACAGCCCCTCTGAACTCTTTATGAGGTCAGAGGCACAAGCACATAACAAGATACTTAATTATCATACAATAAGTTGCACAAAATACAGTCGAGCCCTAGGGGCATTGCAAACCATATACTAAAATAGTGGTATAAGAACCACGTCACGAACAAGGAATAGGCCTGGGGCTTAGGGAATTGCTGGGGCTACACTGAACTACCAAAGGTTAGGAAGCAGGAGACCCACAGGAAGCATGTGCAGTGTCTAAACACACACGCAGGTTCTCATAGGGATACAATGGGAAAGAAAGAATTAGAAACTAGTTGATTTAGGACACTTCCGGATGGACTAGGATAAAGCTACTTAAAACTAGGACACATGGATAGTCAATACCCACAGGAGCACCGGAGTACTTGCGTTACATCACCCACAGGAGTCAGGTGCATAGGTGTCAAAGTGTGTCGAATTTCGTCACTAAATCCTATGGAGACCTGTGAAAAGATGCTGCAGGCGACCAGGAGAGAAGTGTCCGGTTAGATCCAAGGGTGGATCAAGGATGAAGAGGACCTCAGAGCAGAGGGGAAAGAGTCTGGGTCACTAGCCCATGACCAGGAAGGAACCAGGCGATGTTGTGAAGCAATCAGGTGATGTCTTGAAGCTTGTCTCTGCAGCCACGTGGACCAGGAGGCGTCGATGATGACCAGGAGCTGGATACATACTGTCCCTCAAACGATCTCGCTGTTTGTCGGTGTCGGCTTCAGGATTGGAGTCAACAAGCCATGGCAAAGGCAAACTATGCAGGAATCAAAGATGGCTTCTGTTGCAGACCAGAAAGGTCTAGGGGGCTTCTCCTTTTCAGGGGATTAGGGGCCAGCCTGGAGCAACCAGACCAGTGGTGTAGATTCAAAGGTACATTGTCACAGAGGCCAGTAGCCTTCAGGCAAGTGACCGGACAGACGCATCAAGCACAAAAACACTAGCAGGCCCCACGTGGCACTCGTGGAGTGTGGAGGGCAGTGCGTTGGTCTAGAAGGTGCTTGGGGCTTCTCAATCCCAAAGGCACAACTTCGAGGGTGCCTCAGAAGTTGCACAAATAGCAATGAGCAGGTTTTACAAGATGGCAGGTCCCACGTCTCTTGTTGCCTCCCCGGGTCTCAGCTTTGCTGTGGCTGTGGATCGCGCTCAACAAAGTCTAGAAGTCTGGTTCTTTTCAGGCTCTGTGTTCGGGCTCCGGTGGGAGCGTCTGTTAGGGTTTGTGCACAGCAAAGAGCATGTCCCCTCTCATTGCACTAGTGGTCTCTGTAATAGCTCTCTTTAAACATAGTATTGAAAGCCTATCTTGCTATCTCAGCCCCTCCCTAAGACTTCTGTGTATGTTGCTCAATGTATTCACAAGTTTGGACATTGCTGTCTTGTTTGCACATTGGACCTTGCTTTTACCAAGGCTTATTTAGAGCACTCCTTCCTAGGCCATGTGTTACTTCAACTCATTAGCATAATAACTGAAGCTCTGCACACCTGCTTCTGAGAACTACACCAAGTTCTTCGAACCACACCCAGCTCTTCGAACCACACCCCGCCCTGTCTATTAAAGGCAGCCCCTGAGCCTCACACAGTGCTTGTGCTCGTCGACCTCCCACTTACCTGAGAACAGATCCTTCGGCGCTGGCACTCCTGCTCTCTCCAGACCTTCATTGGCTTCAACGGGCGCAGCTGCTGGCTCTTCCTTCTTCCGGTTTCCAACTCCTTCCAGCCTCAGCCCCTCTTCTGTCCACTGCAATCGACCTGCAAAAGAGAAAGAGGACAAGGTTAGACTGATCAGTATCCCTTTTCAGCAACAGGTAAGTGCAAAACTTTTTATTACCTGAAAGAACTTTGTCGGCAATTTCTGGATTCATGTAAAGACAATTTGGAACAAGATATCTCCCACGAACTTTGTGGTTCAAACCCTTTGTTACAAGAATTCTTTGTGGAACTTTGTGAAATAAACATTTTTTTACATGGTACTTTTTAAGAATCGAACAGAGGAAACCATTGACAGCAAGGCAAACAGTAAATCAAGGACTTGCACAAATTACCTGCTGTATTTTGATGTAAAAGTACAGTATTTGTTTTATAAAAAGTCTGGAAATGTGTGAAAAGTGAATTTGCTATTAAGAATTTAGGTTTTAGTTATTTTAAGGTGAATGTTAGAACTTGGTAATTTTGATAAGGATATTCGTTTGATTTTACGGAAGTTTTACAGTAATAGAAAGCACATCTCAGAAAAGTAACACATTCCAAACCTGGAAGCTAGAGACCAGGATCCAAGAGGTACTTTTAGAAGAGAATTTCTAATAGATTAAGGGTTAGTCAGGAACACATTTAGGGATAGGTTGCACTTATCTGTTCTTTGTTTATGTTTCATTAGGCACCAGTTTCTACAGAAGTCAGAGAGAGCCGCAGATTTTACCAGCACTTCTACAGTTGAAACGCAAGAACGGTGTTGTCTCTGTTTTTTTATTTTATCCTCTTCCCCCTTCCCTTGAGCTTCTGGTTCTTAGTGCACTGTTTAAAACTAGTGTGCTGGAACAAGCAGTTTCCGGGTGGGGTCGGACTGTCTTTAACCTCCAACTGAACAGAAACTCAGGTGAGCTGGGCTTTGATAGAAGCACAAGCCTTTAAAAATATTCAGTTCTGTTGGACGATGAATGCCGGGGAAGAAACAGAGGGCATTGACGCCACGGATAGGGCGCAGGCCCTAAACGAGGACTTGGCCCATAATGAATCAGTGTCTGGTATCTTGCAACATATGCAAGAGGAAATAGAGAAATTAAAGTTGGAAAACACCTTTTTAAAACAGGATTTAAGCAGGTATAAACCTAGGGAATCTCAGTGGAACACGACTTCTACGCCTTTGTTTTAAACCTCCTCAGAGACAGGGGCGCGAATAAAACATACAACTTTCCCTCCCCCAGTTGAGGTTACTGTTAATGTTCCTAATGCTGTGCCTTTAGCAGCACCTGAACGTTTTCATGGAGATAGTAACAAAGTCCATGTTTTTATCAATCAATGTCAATTACACTTCGTTTGTAAACCACAACAGTTCCCTACTGATGCTACGAAAGTGGCATTCGTCTTGTCTTATTTGGGCAGTACAGCAGCAAATTGGTCAATTCCTATCGTGGATAGAGATGATCCCATCCTCCATAATTGGAATCAATTTAAACGTACTATGACCAGTCTTTTTGCAAAACACACTTTTATGCAGGCAAGTGATAATGAGCTTTTAAATCTTAAACAAGGTAACAAGGATTTATTGACCTATCTCACTAGGTTTAATCGTTTACTCACCGAGACACGTTGGCCAGAAGAAAAGCGTGTCTCCCTTTTTTATAAAGGTTTGAGAGACGAGTTAAAAGACATGCTGACTCATATCGTTGATTTGCCAGAAGACTATTCTGACTTTGTAGATTTAGTCGTGAAATTGGAACACAGACTTGGAGAAAAATAAGGGAGATAAATCCAAACTGGAATCACGGTTAACTTTTATTAGACATGAGAAGAAAGACACAGATAATAAACTCCCTGAACCTGAGCCTATGCAAATAGGGACACTCAGAGGTCCACTCACGTCAGAGGAAAAAGAAAGAAGGAGAAAACTTCAATTATGTTTATATTGTGGCAAGGCAGGACATTTTGCCAGAGAATGTCCAGTAAAACCTAAAACTTCACGAAAGGGTACTGTTTCCTCTATCTCCTCAACTGAGTCGGGAAACGATTGAGCTCGACAAGGGGGGAGGTTACTTGTTCGAGAAAACATCTTAATCAAACCTCTAATTCTGCAGCCTTCATGGTTCCGACATACCTAGACATTTCATAATTCAGATCTTTTTAATCGTTACTACCCAAGTTAGACATTCTCTCCCTGTCCTATTAGACTCAGGAGCAACAGGAAATTTTGTGTATAATAAGTTAGCTAACACATTAGGTCTTCCTATTTGCCTAAAGCCTTGTCCAGAAGCAGTATGTGCTGTGGATGGGTCAGAATTGACCTCTGGATTAATCACCAAACAAACAAGTCCCCTTGTCATGGTCTGTCAAAACGGGCACACAGAGATGATTAGCTTTTATCTGATAGATACCCCTAATTTTGGCTTGATTCTCGGGGTACCCTGGTTAACAACTCATAACCCAAAAATTGATTGGGTGAACAGAACAGTTACTTTGGATTCCTCATTCTGTAGAACCAATTGCTATCAAGAAGCAGGTACAGAACAGAGCACAGTAATACACTGTGCTAGTGTTACACCAGACAAACTAAGTCTCCCTTCTGAATATTCTGACTTTAAAGACGTTTTTGATCCAGTGAAGGCTAGTGTGTTGCCCCCACATCGGTCATATGACTGCTGTATAGATCTTATCCCAGGGGCACCTTTACCTAATAATAGAGTATATGCTTTGACTGACGAAGAGACCAAGGGCTAGATGTAGGTAATTCTATTTTACCACTTCTAAAATACCGAATTTTACCGATTCGGTATTTAAGAAGTGGTAAAATAGAAGGGGGCACATGTAGGTATTTCAGAATCGGTAAATACCGAATCTGTAAGATTCGCTATTTACCGATTCGGTAAATACAGAATCGGTATCCCCCATTGATTCCTATGGGCCTTGAAGCCCATAGGAATCAATGGTGAATACCGAATCGGTATTTACTGATTCGGTAAATTCCGATTTTTGCAAGGGTGCAGGGGGTGTCACTTTGACACCCTCTGGCACCCCAATTCCGGACTTGTGTGCCATGTGGCACACACACATGCCCTAAGGGCATGTCTGTGTGTCACATTGCACAGGTGTGCATGCACAGATGTGCATGCACACCTGGATTCGGTATTTTACCACCCAATTGGATTGGGTGGTAAAATACCGAATCTGAAAGGCCTGCGGCACTTAAAGATGTGCTACCTACATGTGCTTTTACAGAATCGGTATTTTTACCGAGTCTGTATTTACCGATTCGGTAATTTTACCGAATCTGTAAATACAGATTCGGTAAAATACCGATTCTGTAAAGTATGCTCCTACATTAGAAAACTCTAATACCGGTCGGAAACGGCTGAAATCCACTGTTTCTGACCGGTATTAGGGCTCCTACATCGGGCCCCAAATATTTAAGAACCTACCTAGACGACCTACTACAGTCTGGGTTCATCCGACATTCCACATCTCCGGTATCATCTCCACTTGTTTTTTATCCCGAAGCCGGATAAATCTCTGCGCGCGTGTATCGACTATAGAGGACTAAATAAGGCTACAATAAAACATAAATATCCTCTTCCTCTAATACCTGTGTTGTCGGATCAATTAAGACATTCTACTCTATACACTAAACTAGATCTGCGGGGAGCTTACCACCTGGTCCGAATAAAAGAGGGGGATGAGTGGAAGACAGCTTTCAAGACAAAGTTTGGTCTATTTGAGTACACAGTAATGCCCTTTGGGTTGTGTAAAGCCCCTGCGGCCTTTCAATTCTTTATAAATGAGGTCCTACACGAATTCCTGGACATTTGTGTCATTGTATACGTAGACGACATCCTCATTTACTCTAAGAACATGGAAGAACATACCCAACATGTTTGTACAGTATTATCAAAGTTAAAAGAAAATCATCTCTTTGCTATATCAGAAAAATGTACTTTTAATGTCAGAAAAGTGGACTTTTTAGGATACTGCCTGTCACCTCAAGGAATAATTATGGATGAAAAGAAAATTAGTGCTATTACTGATTGGCCAGAACCATCATCTGTGAAGGATGTTCAGAAATTTCTGAGTTTCGCCAATTTTTATAGGAGGTTTATTTCTCATTTTGCAGACATTGCGGCCCCAATAACCACCTTGTTGCGGAAAGGGCAACAATTTCTTTGGTCTGATGAGGCGGCACACGCCTTTCAACTCCTGAAACAAAAGTTTTCATCAGCCCCAATTCTGAAACATCCTGATCCTGACTTGGCATTTTTTGTTGAAGCGGATGCTTCACAAGTAGCTTTAGGAGGAGTTCTCTCTCGACGAGATGCAGTAGATGGCCAATTACATCCTATAGCCTTCTATTCCAAAAAGTTATTTCCAGCTGAACAAAATTACATTGTGGCTGAAAGAGAACTATTAGCTATCAAAGTAGCCTTTTCTGAATGGATGCACCATTTAATGGGCGCCAAGTACCCTGTTACCATCTTTTCTGACCATAAGAACCTACAGTTTTTTGGATCACCAAAAGCATTAACGCCACGTCAGATGCGCTGGTTAAATTTTTTTAGTACATTTGACTGTGTTATAACCTATAGACCAGGTGCACAACAAATTCAATCTGATGTGTTATCTAGATACGGACATACCTCAGACATGAAACAAGACAAAATAGGAGAACCCATTATTCCTCCCCAAAAACCTTTGGCACCAGTACAACAGAAGGATTTCATCACAGATCTATATAATGCACACATGCAAATAGCACCTCAAGATTGGTTAAAGGATTCCCATAACTCAATACAACAAAGTTTATTGTATCACGACAACATGCTGTTAGTGCCCACCACAGAATTACAAACACAGGTGATAATTTGGCATCACGCCTCACCTTTGGCAGGTCATTTTGGCTGGGTAAAAACCCTGGAAAATGTGCGAAAACACTTTTGGTGGGATAATATGAGTAAGGACATTAAGCAATTTGTCACTACCTGTCCAGTTTGTGCAAGACATAAATCTTCTCATAATGCCCCTGACGGTTTGTTAATACCAATGCCATCACCCAAACAACCTTGGCACACTGTGAGTGTAGACTTTATTGTAGGTTTACCACCAGTAAAATCTTTCGCAACAGTGTTAGTGATAGTGGATTTTTTGTCTGAAATGGCGCATTTTGTACCATTACGAATATTGTCAACTGCGGCAGAATTTGCCGATATTTATATAAGAGAAATTGTGCGTTTACATGGTTTGCCAAGTAAAGTGGTGTCAGACCGAGGTAGCCAGTTCAACTCTAGATTTTGGAAAAAATTATGCGAAAAACTGAAAATAGATTTGGCATTATCCACTGCTTTCCATCCAGAAACAGATGGACAAACTGAATGACTGAACCAAACCTTACTTCAAACGCTACGTTGTTTATTGGCTGATTATTCTAGTGAATGGTTGGACGCTCTTCCTGTAGCGGAGTTTGTTTATAATAATACTGAGCATGCAGCTCTACTTTGCTCACTATACTATTTCATGCAGGGGTATGATCGAGAGCTATACCCATTTTATTTGAAGATTCCCTGTTGCCTGCAGTAACAGATAGACTAACAAGATTAGGTGACATACAAGACTAGGCCAGGAAACATTTATTAAAGTACAAAGAAAGCATGAAAAAACAAGCAGAGAAACACAGATCTGAGGCCCCAATGTATAAAATCGGTGACAAAGTATGGCTCTCCACAAAGAACCTAAATATAGAGGGATCCCGAAAGCTGCAACCATGTTTCATTTGACCCTTTAGTATAACTGCCATAGTAAACCCGGTAACAGTAAAATTGGACTTAGCAAAAGAATACCCAGTACATGCTACATTCCATGTGTCCTTGCTTCAGCAGTACAACCCAAATACCCGACCTGAACCACCACCTCCGCCCATACCCATTAAGCGAAATCTAGAATATGAAGTGAAAAGCATAAAAGACGCAAAAAGAATTCATGGACGTCTGTTTTATTTAGTAGAATTGAAAGGATATGACGAAACTGAGAATTCATGGGAACCAGCGTCCTATGTACATGCCCCATGGTTGATTAGACAGTTTTATCTAAAAAATCCAGGTAAACCCCGTCCAGTAGGAGGGCCTTTGAGGGGGGCGACTGTTAGGGTTTGTGCACAGCAATGAGCATGTCCCCTCTCATTGCACTAGTGGTCTCTGTAATAGCTCTCTTTAAACATACTATTGAAAGCCTTTCTTGTTATCTCAGCCCCTCCCTAAGACTTCTGTGTATGTTGCTCAATGTATTCACAAGTTTGGACATTGCTGTATTGATTGCACATTGGACCTTGCTTTTACCAAGGCTTATTTAGAGCACTCCTTCCTAGGCCATGTGTTACTTCAACTCATTAGCATAATAACTGAAGATCTGCACACTTGCTTGTGAGAACCACACCCAGTTCATCGAACCACACCCAGCTCTTCGAACCACACCCTGCCGTGTTTATAAAAGGCAGCCCCTGAGCCTCACCCAGTGCTTGTGCTCGTCTACCTCCCACTTACCTGAGAACAGATCCTTCGACGCTGGCACTGCTGCTCTCTCCAGAACTTCATTGGCTTCAAAGGGTGCGGCTGCTGGCTCTTCCTTCTTCCGGTTTCCGGCTCCTTCCAGTCTCAGCCCCTCTTTTATCCAATGCAATCGACCTGCAAAAGAGAAAGAGGACAAGGTTAGACTGATTAGTATACCTTTTCAGAAACAAGTAAGTGCAAAACTTTTTATTACCTGAAAGAACTTTGTCGGCGATTTCTAGATTCATGTACAGACAATTTGGAACAAGATATCTCCCACGAACTTTGTGGTTCAAACCCATTGTTACAAGAATACTTTGTGGAACTTTGTGAAATAAATATTGTTTTACATGGAACTTTTTAAGAATCAAACAGAGGAAACCATTGACAGCAAGGCAAACAGTAAATCAAGGACTTGCACAAATTACCTGCTGTATTTTGATGTAAAAGTACAGTATTTGTTTTATAAAATGTCTGGAAATGTGTGAAAAGTGATTTTGCTATTAAGAATTTAGGCTTTAGTTATATTAAGGTGAATGTTAGATCTTGGTAATTCTGATAATGATATTCGTTTGATTTTACAGAAGTTTTACAGTAATAGAAAGCACATCCCAGAACAGTAACACATTCCAAACCTGGAAGCTAAAGACCTGGATCCAAGAGGTACTTTTAAAAGAAAATTTCTAATAGATTAAGGTTTAGTGAGGAACACATTTAGGGATAGGTTGCAATTCTCTGTTCTTTGTTTATGTTTCATTAGGCACCAGTTTCTACAGAAGTCAGAGAGGGCCAAAGATGTTAGCAGCACTTCCACAGTGGAAACGCAAGAACGGTGTTGTCTCTCTTTTTTTATTTTATCCACTTCCCCCCTTCCCTTGAGCTTCTGGTTCTTAGTGCACTGTTTAAAACTAGTGTGCTGGAGCAAGCAGTTTCAGGGTGGGGTCGGACTGTCTTCAACCTCCATCAGAACTGAACAGAAACTCAGGTGAGCTGGGCTTTAACAGCGTTGACAAAGCAAACCGCAGATCGCTGGATGGTGCCGATTTGCACAGGGTGGTCACTCCTTGACCACAGGGGAGATTCATCAGTCTTCTAGTTGCAGTAGAATGTCGATGGTCCAGAGTTTCGTTTCAAGTTTCAGTTCAGGATAAGACTAAAGTCTCTTGACTCAGGTCCTACCTATATACTAATCTAAGGGGCAGGATTACCTGCCAGGTCCCACCTATGGGTGAGACCATGGAAGGGGGTGGTTACACCCCTTTCCCTTTGTCCAGTTTCGCGCCAGAGCTGGGGCTGGAGTGCCCCACCAACTGGTTTCAACTGGACTATGCATGGAGCACCTTGTGTGCCCCAGGCAGTGTCTCATTTCATTCCGCCCTTCCTGCCCCAATACACTATGGCCTGTCTGGGGTGGTGCTAACACCTCCCAAGACAGGAAACCTATTGTCCAAGCCTCCCTCGCTGGAAGGACTCCCAGCAGAAGGAGGTCAGACTTGTGTCTGTGACAGCGGCATCCATTTTGTGATGCTGAGGCTCTGGTTAACTTTAACCGGGATTAACAGGAACAACATGTCTTCTTCCCCTAGAAGGGTGGAGTTCTAGCCCCGTCACCAGAACTGGAAAAGGGGGTAGTATTCCAAAGTGCATGACACCTTACACGACATGTTTTAATAAAGCCAAACCAAAGTTAGCATTCAACCGCGAGGTTTATAATGCACTTAAGAGTATATGGTATGGCTATATCATAGAACAGCTATAAGGACATGGTTCCAAAAGCTTTAGACAGGCTCAGCTTATGCTAGAGTCTCATCTCACATAAAACCAAGCACTCTGCCTCCAGGATTGTTAAGGTCTGCCATAGGAGTGACTTATAGGTATACATGTGTCTATATGTAATGGTAGGTATAGGGATACTATACCTAAATAAGGGGTGATTAAACGACCTTGCCCCAGCTGAGTGATGATCCAGATGTGTCAATGTGGATGGCCAGCCAGGGGTGGCATAATACATGCTGCAGCCCCTGGTAGGCCTTGGATGCACCTATGCCCTGGTACCTAAGGTACGCTATACAGGGGCTCATAAGGTGACCCAATATCCAACTGGAGATGTGCCTAAAGTAAATGGAGTCCATTTTACAGTGAGAGCAGATGGCCTGGGGCCCTGATTGGCAGGATCCCAGGCCAACTAAGTCGAAAACCAGCTAAACACTAGGCAAAAAAATTCTGGGGTAACCATAGTCAGGTATCCACCTTCCTGCAATCAGAATACCCCAGAATACCATATCCTATGCCGATGACACCTAGCTCATGCTCTCCCTCACCAAATACCCCACCACCGCGAAACTCAACTTCCAGAGAAGAATGCAAGAAGTTGCAGTCTGGATGACCAGCAGCTGCTTCAAACTCAATGCAGAGAAGACCGAAGTCCTCGTTCTTGGAACCACCCCTTCAGTGTGGGACAACACCTGGTGGCCCAACACTCTCCGAAGCCCACCAACCCCCACAGATCATGCCAAAAACCTTGGCATTGTACTCGAGTCATCCCTCAACATGAACCGTCAAGTCAATGCCGTAACCTCCAGCTGCTTCAACACCCTACGCATCCTCCGCAAGACCTTAAAATGGATCCCCCCGAGTCGAGGACAACTGTCACCCTGGCACTCATCAAAATCAGACTGGACTATGGCAACACACTCTACGCCGGCATCAACAAGTCCCTACTCTGCAAACTACAAACCATACAGAACACTTTGGCCAGACTCGTCCTCGGCATCCCCCAGCGCGAACACATCAGCCATCACCTTCGGCGACTCTACTGGCTCCCCATGGAGAAGAGAGTCACTTTCAAGATCCTCACTCATGCCTACAAATGCCTACACAACAACAGACCCAAATACCTCAATGACAGAATACACTTTCATGTACCCATAAGAAACCTGTGATCGGCCAACCTCACAGGGTCAGAGCAGGTGGAAGATCGTTCTCTTACATCACAGCCAAGACCTGGAATGAACTACCTGCAAACATCAGACTCGCCCCCTCCCTGAACACCTTCAGGAAAACTCTCAAGTCCTGGCTCTTTATCTGAACGGAGTTGCATACCCCCCTTCCCTAGTGCTTTGGATACTTGTATAGCGCACTACTCACCCGCAAAGGTCTCAAGGCGCTTGTTCGAATACCGCTGTGGAAACCATCCTGGCTTTCCCTGTGAGGCGTCTACTCCTGGGCACCCCCAAGGTGGAGGCCAGGCATCCTTAGTGTTGTGGGGGCCATTGTGGAGATTAAGCAAGCTATTACCCAGAGTTGCAGAGTGGGACTCCATGATTGGAATAGGCACGAGGCGAGAATTATCAGGTCCGTGGAATTTTGAGCCCAAAACCCGCCGAGGCGGGGAATTGAACCCTGGTCCCGGCTAGACCTCTGCATCAGGGTCTGCCGCTCTAACCATTGAGCCACAAGTGTCATCATCGAACCGTGCATCCGGCGATGCAAAGTCTTCGATCTTGGCAAAAGTCGCATTGTGTTGGGCTTGAGGAAGATATTTTGGTTAAGAGCTGCGCAACAATGGTGATGCATAGCTTTTTGCAGTAGTAGCTCTTCAGGCCCACTTCCATGGGCCCAGGACTGTATTGACACCACTTGGCGGGGCAAGACTCTCAGCTGGCAGAGTCCAGGTGCTAGTGATAAATGGAAATTAAGTCTTTGATGTCCCTGAGACTTCCAACATAAGGGAAGCAGACAAGCCCTTTGAGTCTTTCTGGTTCTGGGTTGAAAAGTTGAAGGTGTACTCCCTCTCACTCCCAGGCAATCGGGCATCAGGTTAGCACAGGAGCAGAACTCCTGCAGAGTGGCAGTTCTTTCAGCAGCACAGCAGTCCTTCTTCCTTGAATAGTATCCAAAGGTCCAGACGTGCACTGAGTTTGTGGTGACAGAGGTCCAGTACTTATACCTAGTTATGCCTTTGAAGTGGGAGAGATTTCAGAAAGAGACGTTTAAAGTGCACTGAGTCCCTGCCTTCCCTTTCCTTACTCTAGACTCACCGCAGGTGGCTATGCAGCCCTTTCTGTGGAGAGAGACCCCAGCCCATTCCGATGTAAGTGTCAGTTCCTCCCTCCTATCCTGTCTAGGGTGGATCTTCAGGATGATAATAATTTGGCGGTACCATCTCGACCCAATTGGAAGTTACAGCTATAAAATGTAATAAAATAATCCCAATGTTAACCTATGGGACAGATAGGCCTTGCAGTAGACAAAAATGAATTCAATCGTTTTTCACTACCAGGACATGGAAATCTTTAAAGTACATGTCCTACCTTTTAAATATACTGCATTTGGGCCTATGTTGGTAGGGACGTTTATGAATTTAAAAAGAAGATCTGGTACTGGCAAGAGGGTTAACCTGCTAGATTGGCATGTCAGTTTAAAACTGCACTCCTAGGTACTGCAATGGCAGTTCTGAAAAATGATTAAATATCTAAGTAAGTGGGTGGCGTAATCAGTGCTGCAGGCCAACTAGTGTCCATTTACTTAGCAGCCCCTGGGCACATGTGGGGCACATTAATTGGAACATGCAATCATGTCTTTTTTTTTTAAAAAGTATCCTGATGAAACGGAATTTTATAACTTGCTAATTGTATTATTGAAAGGATTTAACCTTGTTACTTGTATTTTTAATGTCCCTTTTTTATGATATTCGTATGAAATTGTTTCTGTATAATTGCTGCTTTTATGATTTTTCTGTTCTTGCTAAAATCGAATAAAGCATTTTACTGATTCTGATTCTAATTGGAACGTAATAGAAAATTAAATTGGCCAATTGTAGTTAAGTCAATGTTACCATAATTTTGGGAGAGGGCACACACAACGTAGCACTGATTAGCAGTGGTAAAGTCCCCAGTGTCCTAAAGCCAACAAAAAGCAAATTCAGCTAAAAGGGAAAGATGAAGGCAAAATGTTTAGGGTCAACCTGCAGAAAGGTTCATTTCAAAGCAACCTCTCTCTCTAGCCTGAGACTAGGGCAGACTATTCAATGCATTTATGGACTTCCCTGCTTGGTTGATCAAACATGAACAATGGGTCACTACTGTAGGGCCACTTGTCTGTTCTATGTATCACGGAACTCAGTGGGATCCCTCTGTATATCCTTCCTGAGCCACTGCACTACTGATCAATGGGGAACCCTTCTTCTAATCTGTGGACCCCATTTGTGCAGCAACTAACCTATCTTGCTCACAGATGCATACCAGTAGACACACAGTACATACAATGACCAACAAAGTGATGTGGTCCATTCCACCTCTTGGGTTTGAATTCTGTGTCCAACCCAAGGAATACTTTGCTCACAGTGATAGTAACCTTTAGAGGGCACTGACAGCTGTCAGTGTCTAGAACCAGGACCTAGGCCATGCAAGGGTCTCTGCGGTTTCTCAAAGTGTTGGGCAGTAACCCTCAGTGCCTTCGATTTATTTCCACTACAACTCCAAACATTTCAAGGGTGGTGCTGATCCTTCAACCAAGGGTCTGTACCCTTAGACTGAGCATGTAAATGCCAAGTCAGGACATCCTGATACACTCTGTGTGTATCATTTAAGAGTCTACCTGGTGCAGGTCCTCATCCTCCTGTCCCTGTGACAGTGCATGGAGCCTCCCACCCCCCAGGACAGATGTGGCCTGAACAGGGTCAGACTTTAGGTGTTCTGTCCTCAGAGTTCAAAATCAGTGACCCACTGGTCTTCCCACTGTGGTCTATTTCTACCTCTTACCCTCCATCCGGGCCTCTGCGCCCTATGCTTTTGAGTGCTATCCCTGGAAAGTATACCCTAACTCGCTCTCCTGACACTGTGGAGCTCCTACTAGTGGATTGTCTCTCTGTGCAGATAAAGTCCCCCTACTTGTGCCCCTTCTGGGGCCAGGAATAGGGCACCCTTGACCTCTGCCCATCATAACCTTCTCTCCTATTCTTAGACGGGACAGGGAATTCTTTCCCATTCACACTATACCGGGACCTGTCTGGGTCACTTGGCACCTACCTCTCATCCCGATTGGAAAAACTTGAGCCACCCACTTTGGTATAATTCCCCAAAGCCTTTCCAGACACTCTGGTACTCACCCGGAGGTCTGCCTCTTTTGCAAACTCTGTGGGTCAGTGACAACCCTATGTCATCCCTCTCCTTGATGTCAGGCAGCAAGCCTCTGGGTGTGTGGATCCTTGATTAAACAATGGACATGATACTTACGCTGCCACCATTTCTGCCAGACCATACTAGCTGTTAGGACTTGTAGTCCACCTCCCTCAGACTTAGTTCATGGGCCAGCAACATCTTTTTTCTAGCCAAGGTGCTCCCACCCTCTGCTGTATCCATGACAAATTTCTCCTTGGCAAGGGCTCTCTCCGCCTCAGCCCTCTTCTCCCCCACCATGGCTTTGTCAGCCTCAGCTCTTCTATATTTTGCAGCCAGTTGGGCCAGCTGAAGGCTCAGGTCCTTCTCAGTCTGTCTGTCTTTTAATTCCTCAGGAGGCAGGTTGTGTGAGGAGACGCTGCGTCCTGCAGTGGATCTGTCAAGGGACATCTCTGTTGACTCCCACCTAGTCTCTGGAGCCTCTGCTAAGCAATTTTTCAACTCTTCTTCATCCTTCTCATGGCCACTGCCCTCCTGGGCTTTTAGTTTGGGATTATCCAGGCAGTACCAGGGCTCTGCATTATCAAATCCTAAAACTGGAAAGGGGTTCTCAGACTTCTCCCCAGAGTCTTTGATTGGTTTTCCATGCCAGCGTTTGAACTGAAATCCATGTAGGGTAAGCCATGAGTCCAGATTAGTCGGCCATTTCTTCATTAGCTGCCTCCTCTCCTTGCAGAAACTCCTCAACTCCCTCATAGTGTAAGATGACACCGATGAGATCCATTTCCATTTTGAGAATGCCTCACGGGCACCAACACCAAAAGAGTCTCATGTTGATGAAGGTGAAGCAGGGATTGACCCTAGAAAAATGACCAATTGAGAAAAGAAGGAGAAAAAAATATCCTAGAAGTGGATTGGTAGAGTAAACCAAAGTGCTGTATGGTACTGCACAAACACAAGGCCTTTCCTCACCACTGATCATCAGTGTTAAAAATTGGGTTTCTGGTTACCCTGTCCAAGCAGGAGCCACAATTTTAGTGAGAATAAGTCAGATACACACCCCAGATTAACCTGTGCTCACCCTCTGGTAGCCTGGCACACTGCAGGAAAGCTTAACTTACGAGGCAATGTGTAAATTAGTTGTGCCACACTGAAAACACTAACACTGTGAAAACACCACACAAAAGATACTACACCTGGATAGAAAACGAAAAGTAAAGGGACCCCCACCGGGCTCAATCGGGATCTCCCCGGCCAGAGTGCAGTGCCGAGGGGGCCCCTTGGAGCTAGAGGCCCCCCCAACGCAGGGGCTGCGGGGGCCTGTGCTGCGCCCCTGGTCAAAGGAGGAGTAAAGGAGGCGATGCTTCAGCATTGATACTGTGGATGTAGGTGATGCGTGGCATCCAAGCTGCTCAAACCAGAGATGTATAGTCTCATCCGCCACTGCTCTTTTACACAGTAGGAACATAGGCAGGAGCGGCTGGGACTATGATGCTGCAGTGTGGGGTCTGGGGGAAAGCAGTGTGAGAATGTGAGGGTCAGACAGCAAAGGTGGCATCCCAGAACCAAGCCAGTGGGAATGTGCTACTATCCCTGCATATGGGTAGCGAAGGGAGCAGTAATAGTGAATTAATGGGATGTTTTTCACCTTGGGGTTCAGAGTGACATCATAGAGAACTCAAGCTTCACATGCCTGGGGTATCACTCAGAATGACTCTGTGAAAAACATCCCTGTAATTCACTGTTATCCAACAATGATTCTATATTTTCCTATCGGGACGCTGTTGTGCCAAGGGTTGGAAGGGGCCATTTTCTATTTTTGAAGAGCTGAGCAGAGAACAGGTTGCACTGTAATTGCCCAATATATCCTTCTCTCTAAATCTAAACTGAAGACAGATTTATTTTTTACCATATTCAAATATTCTTGACCTGACCCTGCAACTTGCAGACCGGGGTGACTGGGAGCCCCGTGGGTCTCCCTGTATTACTTATTGTTAATGTGCTTATTGTTAGTAACCTCATGTAATGTGAAAACTGCCTGCACGTTGTGCTGTCCAGTAATTATACCAAACCATGTTAGTAGTAGAGAAAGTGTTCCTTGTGTAGAAAAAGAGCTTACCCCTTTCTGCTTACTCTCCATGCATTAATCAAATTGTTAATTTCAAGTAAGATGACACTCATAAATAACTCCATTATAATTACGCAAGACTCCTGGTTCCTTCCTTCATGACAGGGGCACCCCTGGCACAGGATGCACCCGTCTTCCATCTATTGATGGGCTTCCATCTCCACATTGCAGAACTTCAGGCTGTCCCTCTAGGTGAGCAATGTCCTTTTAATGTACAGAAGGGGGTACTTTATTCTATATATCATTATGCATGAACTCCTGGTTCCTTCCTTAGTGGCAGGGGCACCCCTGGCACAGGATGTACCTGCCTTACATCTATTGATGGGCTTCCATCTCTACACTGCATACCTTTCACCTGTCCCTCTGGGCAAGTAATGTCCTCATAATGTAGAGCAGGGGGTACTTTATTCCATATATATTTACCCAGGACGCCGGGTTCCTCCCTTCACCGCAGGGGTCCCCTGGCACAGGATGTACCTGCCTTACATCTATTGATGGGCTTCCATCTCTACACTGCATACCTTTCACCTGTCCCTCTGGGCAAGTAATGTCCTCATAATGTACAGCAGGGGGTACTTTATTCCATATATATTTACCCAGGACGCCGGGTTCCTCCCTTCACCGCAGGGGTCCCCTGGCACAGGATGTACATGCCTTACATCTACAGATGAGCTTCCACCTCTACACTGCATACCTTTCACCTCTCCCTCTAAGGGAGTAATACCCAAGACTGCAGCTTCTGGAAAGACACAGTGACCCATGCAAAGTGCCTCTGTCAATGCTGTAATTCCACAAACATTAACAATGCCAAAATATGAGTGAGTTGACCCCATTCTGATCTGGGACGACAGGGCTGAAGGGCGTGGGTCCTTCTGAAAAAGAAAAATAATGAATAATGGAATAAAATCCAATGCATTCATGGACTGCTTGCAAAAGTGTCCACATCTGTGAAATAATATGGCTGATAGCAGCGCAGATAGACAGCTCTGTCAGCCAATGACAGAAGGAGGCTGAGGGTCAGTAGGCAGTGGATAAAAGGGGCTCTCCAAAAGCTCCTTTCTGTAGATGGAGGGATAGATTATAGAAAGAAGGAAGGAAGGGAGAGAAGATGATTGCATAAGGGTAGAATCAAGTCGAGAAGACATGAAAGAAGGTAGGAATGTAGCAAGGAAGGGAGCAGGGCTACTAAGAAGGAGGTAGATGGAAAATGAAGAAAGACAAATGTAATGAAAAGTAGGCAGACACACCTGAAGATTTCACAGCGATGCAACCAAATTGCCCTTAGAAATAGGTATCTGCTACCTCAAAGCAAAACCTGTAGCTCCTGTCACCTAAGACTGGGGACCCGGATTACAATGAGGGGTCCCTGGGGGAGAAAGGCTCCCCCCGGGGCTCTCCTCCGATAAGGCAGAGGAGAGTCACCCCAATGCCAGGATGCAGCAAAAGAAAGGAAAACATAACATGATAAAAACAGAATGGTATTATCATTTTATTTTGTTCTCCTGCTGTGGCAGCGTGCATGAGCGGGCGACCTAGGTTGCAAAGCAGGGGAGCAGTGATAGAATACCCCTGTACGCAATGACTGTTTAGTTGGCCCTCTTGGGCAGCCCAAAACGGTCATGCACACTTCCCAGTTGTCTATGCAGGCTGCATTGCAGCTTGCATGGAGAACATATCCACCCCATAAGCCCCTGGCTGAGTGCAGTGTCACAGTGTTCAGACCAATCACAATGCCGTATTGCAGAATTACAATTGGCCTAGGGGTGGGAGCCTGAATCCCTGCTTCCTGTTCCGACCTGGGGAGCCGGTGCAGTCAAGGTAAGTGTATTATTATTATTTTTGGGGGGCTTGCGCACACCCCTCATGCACTCGCCCCCCCTACCCACAAGCTGTGCAGGCCACCCCTGGCTTTTTGCAGAATAGTACAGGCTACTCTGACTTTATAGTGATAGAATGGACAGGTTAAGGAGCGGGATGTAGGGAAAGATATAAAAGGTGAGGAAGTTAGAGGTCACCCTCTCTGTTTGAATTGGCCCTTTTTGCAGGGTCATCGCTGAACTTTTTGCCTTCCTCCTATTCTTTTTTCTGACTTTGTGTTGGTGGTTTTAGGACTCTGGGCACTTTAGCACTGCTGTCCAATGTAAAGTGCTCTCTGTGGTAAATATGGTAAGATTGGTCTACACCTGTATTAAATTTAGCTATCAGTCCCCAGTAAAGTGGTATCTCATATACCCTGTTGTAAACGAAACTAGGACCCTAGTGTAAATTTCACCGATTCATGCCTTTATATAGGAATACATTATCCAATCCTTATATTGGCAAAGAAATCATTCCGATATTTAGACTGAGCGTATGCAGCCCAAATACGGCATGGCTACTTCCACTAAGTTCCAAGAATCACCAACGATTTCTTAGAAAAACCCGCCTTCAGCAGCTAGGGACTTCTCCTTGCCTGAATACTAATTTATCTAGAAAATCATGGAGTTTTCAGAGAACTGAGTCTTTGATGATGTTATTAAGTCCAATCACACGTCAAACTCGGCACCTTCAAAGTATAAATATGCCTAGGTTTGCCCAGACAAACACACAGTGGTTTGGAACAGATCGACTAACTACTTGCCCGACGCCCTGCAGCAGCATGTGCCGAAGGAAGCCGACCTTCCAGCTGACGCACTGAGAGACGCTGTCCTTTCTCTTGCCGAGAAATCCAGCTCCAGTGTATCAGGCTTACCCTTGCTGGTATCTTTCTTATGCTTGAGAAAGAAGACTGTTCAATAAATACTTTTATTGAAAACGCCCGTCTCTCTATTTTCTCAGCACCTCAGGTGAAACGAAGCATGCACGAATGACTGAGTAAAATAGCTACCTATTGTTTCCGCGACTCTAGAGATTGATTTCTTATTCTTGGGAAACAAAGTTGTAATTTATGCGGATGTCAGAAACTAATCCCTTCTTGTAATTTCGAGAAAGTTTCTAGTGACCTCTGAGCTAGCTGGCACTCACAATTAAGTCTAATATATACCATAGAGACCTAGTCGACTTCAGTCCTACGTCTAAACTATAGTATATGTTATTCCAATGCGCAGAGCCTAGTGGGGATATAGGAACTACACTACAACCCGGGGCCAGTAAATTAAATGCTACTTGTGGGCATGCAGTGCTGCTTGCGCCACCCACCAAAGTAGCCTTTCAAACCTGTCCCAGGCCTCTGCCATTGCAGGGCCTATGTACGCAGTTTACTGCTGCTAAGATGTGGCACGCAAAGTGGTTGCCACATCTTTATCCCCCCCTTTTACTGCATGTCAGTCACCCCTAAGGTAGGCCCTAGATAACCCTATGGGCATGGTGCATTTTAGGTAAAATTAAGGACATGTACCTTAAGTGTGTGACATG
This sequence comes from Lissotriton vulgaris, assembly GCF_964263255.1. Taxonomy (NCBI): domain Eukaryota; kingdom Metazoa; phylum Chordata; class Amphibia; order Caudata; family Salamandridae; genus Lissotriton; species Lissotriton vulgaris. The sequence goes on from NC_141692.1 coordinate 4,850,492, forward strand.
TCCTGGTAGTGACAAACAGACATTTTGTTTTCCCACTGCTGTGAGGCTGCCCTCTCATAGGAATGCCTCAGTGGTTCCCTGGTAGGTATTTTTAGTGGCAGTTCTTGATATAAGAGGAGCAGCATGGTCAACTTTGGTATGTTTGGAATAGTGATAATAAATGCTGTGTAATGGTGTGCCCAGATGTGATCACTATTTTAGAAATGCCACTTTTAGAAGCTAACATTTCTGTGTGCAGTGTGTCTTTGGGCCTGCCAGATGTGTATTGTTTTAAAATTCTTTGATGCCCCTATTAGGCAGTTGGTCATTCAGGCAACCATCTTGTCCCGACTTGATTATGCTAGTTCCCTTCTGTTAGAGGCTAATCAAGCGGAAATCTCCCGCTTCAACGTGTACAGAACGCTGCTGCCAGGGCCTTGGTAGGCTTACCAAGGTGCTGTTCCGCAAAAGGTACAATTGTGCACTTCATTGGTTACCGATTAGGCAAAGGATTGACTTTAAGACTCTATGCCTCTCCTTTAAAATTTTGAAAATGTCTTCTCCTCGGATTCTCAAGGACTTCCTCATCCCTTACACCCCGTCCGGCTCTCTGAGGTCCTTGGGGCAGAATTTAGTTGTTGTACCCCGCTTCAAGCTCTGTCAAGTAGATGGACGATCTTTCCGTGTTTTGGCTGCAAAACTCTGGAATTCTCTCCCTTGCCATATTCGTGCTTGTAATGACCTATTTAAGTTTAGGAAGGCGATTAAAACTTTTCTGTTCCTCTCTGAGTGCTAGGATCCTTCCTGTCTGCCTTCTTTGTTGCTCTGCGTAGTGTTATGTTGCTTCTGCCTATTCTAAGCGCCGGGATGCCCCTTTGCTGGGGCAGCTGTGCGCTATAGAGGTTTGCGTAACATAACATAACATATTGCATGTCTGGCTCTGGAGTTAAAGGGGCCATGATGGTGTGTGGATCCACAGGGCAGGTGAGTCAGTTCTAGGCTGAATAGGCAGATCTACATTTGGAGTAGTGGGAGGAGTAGCCCCTGACCCTGAATAGGTCTGCGCCTGCCTGGTTGAATTCAGGCTTCACCATCCTGTGGTAAGTCTGAGGACAGAGCCCAAACTTACACAGGAGGGTGGAATCCCTGTAAACAAATTGCATCAGCACCCCAAGACCTGTTGTAACTGGTTCCCCAAGCCCTGTGCCAGGGCAGAACAAAGACAAACCCAATATAAACATTGTGGCTCTGACGCCATGCCAGGGTCCTGATGTGAGTGCTTGGTTGTACCTGCTGGGCCCCAGAAGGAACTGCCACAAGGAACTGCCCCTCTGCTGGAGGGCCTTGTGTGGGGGCCTGCCTGGGCCCAGCTCTGCCAAGCTTTTCCTAGTGTGCACTTGGACCCATCGTGGCATCCTTTCTAGATTCATCCCCTTTGCCTTGAGGAGAACGCTGCTGTTGTGGACTGGCTGGATGCGTCTGGGGCCACCTGTGGTGTGAGGAGCACCTCAGGAGTTTTTGGGCCCCAAAGCACAGGGCCGCTCACTATCCTGAGGGGACCCTGGCGCGAGAATTACCCTGTGCTGCAGGAAGGGGGAGCGGGAGCCCACCCTGCATTTTTGTTGTCCCGAGAAGCGCCGCACCAGAAGCAGAAGTCAGGCAAGCAGCCTGGTTGTAGGCAGGGCTACGTTTGTGAGCTGAGGACCAATCCAGGTAGATTTTGCTGCTGGAAGTGAGGCCCGAGTGAGCCTGGAGGAAGGCGTTTGCCCTGAGTGCTAGTGGAAGCCCCGTGTGTTGACAGAGGAGTCGGAGCCGTGCGGATTCCATATTCGCCACCCCCGTCTCGTGGAGAGAGAGGCTGGTCCCTGGGGATTGACAGCTCCAGTGAGAAAGACCAGGCGACGCAAGGTGAGGTCCCGTGAGCGGGGGCCTTCCAGGCTCACTGTCGGCACCTGGAACCTGCCCACCAGAAGCCCCGGTGAGTGGGGCTGAAGCTTTGGAGCACAGTTGGTGCCATAGGTGGCATCAGAAGAGCCCCGGTAAGGAGGGGGCTCTCAAGGCACAGTTAGTGCCAGTGCTTTTGCTTTCACAGCTGCACGGCAAGAGCACGGGCAGCTGCAACAAGGGGGCTGTGTGCTTAAGTGGAGTGGGGCTTGAGAGGCGATGTGGTGCCAAGACTGATTTTCTCCACTGCACCACGAGAGCGCGGGCAGCTGCAACAACTGGGGCATTTCTTTGCTGAAACAAAAAAAAACAGAGTGTGTTGTACCCTCACCCCATTTAGCGCCCTGACTTTTAGACAGATGGCATTTGGGACAGCCCAGAGGGCCCCAAGGAAAGCCGGTTGGCCTGGGGTCATTTTTGTGGTGCTGGTAGTGTGCAAGGCACAGAGATTGTGCATAATGTGTTTATGCCTGAGGCCCCTAGGGAGTGGCACTATGATACACCTCTAACTGTGATTTATGCCTAATGTGTTGATGCATAATATGTTTCCGCTAAGTACAGATTTTACCAGTAGTCACTGGTTGTTCATTACTTACCTGTCCTTGTGGTTTTGACAGTGACCCAATTGGCAGTGTCCGGTATAAAATCCCCTGTGAAGTATTGCCTAGTGGTCGGTGGCACAGTGTACATATGTGATGTGATCTAATGCATTTTATGGATCATACAAAGGCTATTTTTACATAACCTTGTGTGAAGTTTCTTTTGTGGTGTGCCTAGTGTGTTGTTGCTGTGTGTGTGTCTTACAAACGATTTACACATTGCATCTAGGATAAGCCTGACTGCTCATGCCAAGCTAAAAAGTGGGTGAGCAGGGGTTTTCTTCAGTGTGTAACTCCCATGCACTGACAAGAGTAGTGGTTTCTGCCTGTCTTAGGCGCTTGCCCATACCAACCAGAAATCCCATTTCTAACACTCTCTGATAGACTCCTTCAAAATTTAGGCAGGTTACAGAATTTTTAGCAACCCACCCACACTACATGTTTTTGAAGGTCGGGACGGGGTTGTTCTCGAGCGACTGCACAGTAGGACAGGGTCTATGCACCTATGCAACACAGGAGGTACTTTTAGGAGGATGATCAGTCACTCGTGGGTGTATCTGGGGCAGCAGCAGAGCACAGAGGGTGGAAAGAAGGTTTGTGGGGTTTTGTAAAATGACAAGGAGACTTTATTAGAGGATGTATGGTGTGTACAAGAGGGAGACAATGCAGGAATGTAGCAATGTGAACATATAATGTAGTATAGCTAGGAAAACTTACTATGCACCATTAACACAGTAACCTAAAGTGGACCTCGGATTCACCTTGCTAATCCTTCTATCAGTCCTGAAAGAGTGGCAAAGAACAATCAGGTTGACTTAAAGAAACATGAGTAAAGCATTTCAGAGTACTAACATGGACAATAACTAACCGGCACGACTCAAAAGAAATACAACACCAATTCATAAAAATAGAGCTTATTTTTATATAAATTTGGACATCAAAATGAAGTACATACAGTTCATATGATTAGAGTTAAAGGTGCAATACTTTCGTAAGCTATCAATCTTTACCATAGTGGTCAATGGAGAAAACAGTATGTGTCACTCAGTCACTTGTGGGGTGAGTTCAATGGAACCCACTTGGAGTTATGGTCTCATGGATCCCTAGACCGAGTATTGACAGTCCCAACAATTTTACCTTGACCGGGGAGTCTAGGTGCAAAGGTGACTTGGCTGTCCTGTGGGTGAAAAGAGGGATCCGCAGATGCTGAAAAAACAGAATTTGTGACTAAACAACACTTGCAGGTTGAATGGATAGGAGCCCCTTGGATGTAAAGATTGGAGGGGGCCTGGACCAGGAATCCCCTGGCAGAACAGCTCTACCTAGCACGAGCTTCTCAGATGCAGAGGTGTACCTGGCTAACCGTGGTGCTGAACGGGAGCTGCAGAGGCTGGATTCAAAGGCGTTTCAGCACATGCAGGTTTGAGATGCACATACTCAACAACGACGTGCCACAGAAGCTGAGGATCAATGATGCAGGTTGATTCTTTCAGTTTGGAGCGTCGAGTAAAGTAGTCAGTCGTGAGTAGTCAGCCAGACCACAAAACACAAAAAACCATGGACACTGCAAATGCAGCGATGTAGCAAATCGTCTTTCAGAAGGCCTGGAAACGCTGTAGAGGGCTGAGACTCGCTGAGGTTCAGTACCACACTTCCCAGAAAGAACCTGGTCAATTACAACTGGGCTGTCCCTCGACAGAGCCCAGCAGACAGTCTTTCTTTGCATTTAAAGTGCAGTTTGTGCCTGCTGACGGCAGAGGACTAGTACCTCTACTCCTAAGGATTTCTGGTGAAGTATTTCAGTTGCTGAGGGTTTAAAATTCCTTTTGGAATCCGTTTATGGTCTGGGAAGAGTTACAATCCAGTGGGTGCAGGGGGCTGCCACATGAGCCAAACTTTGCGCCCTGTCTTTTTGGAGTACTGCTGTGTTCAGACACGGGTCTCTTCTTTGTCATTTTCTTTGTCAGAGCAGATCTGGAGTTCTGGTGACAGGGGTGCCCTTAAATCCTGGACTTAGTGGGTGGTTAGGGGTGTGAGGGTCAGCAGCCATCGGCTACTCGTTCTTTGGTTAATCCACCCTTGAGGTGGCCATATCCGGTGAGTGTATGTCATCTTACTACCCAGAACCCACTATTCTGGGGACTTTTCAAGATGGCATGATCGATCTTCAGCTATACAGTCCAGCTAGTTCACACTAGAGGTGTGGCTAGCTTTTGGGGAGTGTACGCCTCCTGCCTGGCTAATTTCCCTCCCGCTCACCAACACAAGTCCCCGGGCAGGGGGAGTCTTTGTCCTCGACTGCAGTACAAGTCACTTGCATGTCAGAGGCTTTGCCTTTGAAGCTCACCACAGTGATGTGCCTTTCGCCAGCCATCAGGGAGGTGTGACCTCCTTCCTGCCTGCCCAGGCCTTTTGTCTTTGTCATCTGTGAGGAATAGCACTTCCAACAGGAGGTAAGACTTCTGTCTTCACGGCAATCAGCTTGAAATGCCCACCAAGGCACAAGAAGACTGAGGCATCTTGCTGGTATCCTCCAAGGATGCCAACTGAGTACATGCCAGCTCAACCTTGACACTAGAATCATGTAAAGGGTGAAACATCACATTGTTTGATACCAAACATGACGGAATTCGATAGTAGCACAATGGAGCTGGCTATCTCGGCGTTGCCTGATAGCCAGACCATGTTATCCTATGGACAACCGTTTACTTATGGTAATCTTGAATGGCAAGCTTACTGTAGAGGCATAAATGCTTGCACCTATATATGTCTGCACCATTACCATTACATACTCTGCCTCCTGGGCTAGAGGAGGCTTACCTTAGGGTTGACGTACTTATATTAAGGGCAGTGAGGTGACCCTGTCACACATGGTCTGTGCAGAGTAGATTTTGAGCAGGGAAGCTGCTTGTGCCTTCTGCAATGATTCAGAAAAGGGGGGTGGTGATGAACAGAGTGTCTGAATTAAGCAGACCACTCTTACCCAGTCCAAAGATCAGGGCTTGATCCATCACCGTTATTTATCTCACTGCCCCATCCCAGCTCTGAACCTGGCTATATGCAAATCAGTCTGTCCCTGGCCAAGTGCATCATGGGAACAGGGCAGACTAAACTACCAAGCCAATTCTTTACCAGAAAGGAGACAAGCTACCGGGGACCGGTTTCTGGCATTTCAGCCGTCTTCGGCCTGGCTTGCTTGAATCCTGATGGAGCAGTGAGAAAGGGACTCATGTCTGAGTATACCCTGCCACACCTATAGTGGCCAAAAACGATTCAGAAAAGGGGGGTGGTGATGAACAGAGTGTCTGAATTAAGCAGACCACTCTTACCCAGTCCAAAGATCAGGGCTTGATCCATCACCGTTATTTATCTCACTGCCCCATCCCAGCTCAGAACCTGGCTATATGCAAATCAGTCTGTCCCTGGCCCAGTGCATCATGGGAACAGGGCAGACTAAACTACCAAGCCAATTCTTTACCAGAAAGGAGACAAGCTACCGGGACCGGTTTCTGGCATTTCAGCCGTCTTCGGCCCGGCTTGCTTGAATCCTGATGGAGCAGTGAGAAAGGGACTCATGTCTGAGTATACCCTGCCACACCTATAGTGGCCAAAAACGATTCAGAAAAGGGGGGTGGTGATGAACAGAGTGTCTGAATTAAGCAGACCACTCTTACCCAGTCCAAAGATCAGGGCTTGATCCATCACCGTTATTTATCTCACTGCCCCATCCCAGCTCAGAACCTGGCTATATGCAAATCAGTCTGTCCCTGGCCCAGTGCATCATGGGAACAGGGCAGACTAAACTACCAAGCCAATTCTTTACCAGAAAGGAGACAAGCTACCGGGGACCGGTTTCTGGCATTTCAGCCGTCTTCGGCCCGGCTTGCTTGAATCCTGATGGAGCAGTGAGAAAGGGACTCATGTCTGAGTATACCCTGCCACACCTATAGTGGCCAAAAACGATTCAGAAAAGGGGGGTGGTGATGAACAGAGTGTCTGAATTAAGCAGACCACTCTTACCCAGTCCAAAGATCAGGGCTTGATCCATCACCGTTATTTATCTCACTGCCCCATCCCAGCTCAGAACCTGCCAATATGCAAATCAGTCTGTCCCTGGCCCAGTGCATCATGGGAACAGGGCAGACTAAACTACCAAGCCAATTCTTTACCAGAAAGGAGACAAGCTACCGGGGACCGGTTTCTGGCATTTCAGCCGTCTTCGGCCCGGCTTGCTTGAATCCTGATGGAGCAGTGAGAAAGGGACTCATGTCTGAGTATACCCTGCCACACCTATAGTGGCCAAAAACGATTCAGAAAAGGGGGGTGGTGATGAACAGAGTGTCTGAATTAAGCAGACCACTCTTACCCAGTCCAAAGATCAGGGCTTGATCCATCACCGTTATTTATCTCACTGCCCCATCTCAGCTCAGAACCTGGCTATATGCAAATCAATCTGTCCCTGGCCCAGTGCATCATGGGAACAGGGCAGACTAAACTACCAAGCCAATTCTTTACCAGAAAGGAGACAAGCTACCGGGGACCGGTTTCTGGCATTTCAGCCGTCTTCGGCCCGGCTTGCTTGAATCCTGATGGAGCAGTGAGAAAGGGACTCATGTCTGAGTATACCCTGCCACACCTATAGTGGCCAAAAACGATTCAGAAAAGGGGGGTGGTGATGAACAGATGGCAGGCAGATGCAATGGCAGCCCTGCAGGATTTACTTTCACTTGGGTCTCTCAAGGTGCCACAAATAGTGATGCATCCCTGGTGAACTCTTTAACATCCTCCCTTGGCTACCAATGGCACCATATACTTGAGACCTATAGGGGGGGGTTAAAGTAACTTGCCATAAGAATGCAACAGTTCACATGATCTTTTGTGGGAGAAAGCATTGGCACTAGGCCTGGTTACCAGGTCCCAATGCTCTTTCATTTTTAAAAACATTACATCCAGAGCACAAGTGAAGGAGGGGTGACCATCCAAAAAGGGTACTTTCCTATATGGTTTTTAAAGGAAAAATCGTCCCCACTGGAAATGGACCGATACAAGGTGTCCAATTTCAATGAGTGATTACTCGAGTGGATCTATTTATCTAAGGGACAGCATGCCATCAATTGGGCAGGAAAGGCAAAGGTAAAAGCCTGTGCCATAGATTTCTCGTGAGAAGTTCAAACTAGACACCCTAAACAAGTTATTCTCCAATTATTGCTATTGTATGACGAACAACCAAAATTAAAATTTAAAAAACATACCAAAATTAAAATTTTAAAAACATACATAAGTTCCAGGAAAGAGATATGTTCTCCACACTATACGTTTGGTAAAAACTCTGTTACACTTTATTCTGTTACAACAATTTCTCATTATCACAATATTTAAAAACACATGTTATACATTTTATTTTAAAAATTTTATACAATTAAAAACAAAGAATCAAAACAGTTGACGCGGCGTTTCGGTATTTTTGATAGTAGACCTTCTTCAGGACTGATTCTTATTCGTGGTAGATGTCATGTCTCTATTGAGTAATGATGTTTTCTTCCCATGTACACACTAAGGGCTTCAGAATGATAGACCGGTCCCAGGGTTTTCTACGCACTTATTCAAGTTACGATGTCGCTTTTTGGATGAAGGAATATTCTCAATATTTCTTTGGGTTGTCGTGTATATTATTAATTCTTCTACCCATCAAGTTTCTTTCTGCTGTTTCTGTAGCATGAATTTGCAGAGTATTTAACCACCAGGAGGAGCCACCGTTCTATAGGTTGTGGTTGCCTTCTCTTTACCTATTTAATTTAGGTGTCGAGTGCGGTTTCTTTAAAATCATGGGTCGCACTATGGTCCGTTTTAAATTTGGTCCATTCCTCAATCTTTAGGTCGGCCTCCCTGCTCCTTGCTTCCTGGCAGTCAGTCCGTGTGTCCAGCGATCGGTGTATCCCGAAACGAAAGGTCCATTTCCAGTGGGGACGATTTTTCCTTTAAAAACCATTTTTCCCCTCCAGTCCCCTATAAGTCTGTGTGGGGTCCTCCTTCAATTTTACATACTTTCCTATATGCTCACTTCCTTTAAGCTCAGTATGCACACTTTATCTGACAATCACTTATTGTCTCTCATTTATTAGATGTGTTATATATAACCCTAGCTAGACCCGGGGAACAGAGCGCTTTACATATTTAAGAGCCAGGGAATAAACAAGACACTTAGTTACTGACATGAAAACAATCTTAAGGTAATGTACAAACAGCTATAAATACACTTAGAAAAATTTGGCAATAATAGTGGAATACACTATGTCACAGACAGCTGCCAGGTAGTGAAGCTGGTTAATGTCTAATGGCAAGTTGCCACTTAAGAGAGAATACAGTTTAGAGCCTTCAGGTCATTGATCCAGTCTTTGATAGGAAGGTGATTACTTTTACGGGAGAACTTCAGATGGTTACCATCAAACCATGTTTATATATTACACAGTGTCACATTGAGATGACAGATGTCACAGGGGTATTTAATTTTGTAGTAGAGTTGTGTGTCATGTGCAGAGAGGTGGAATTTGATTCCAGCTTGATTTAGGATGATAGAAAGAGGCTCCATGAAGAGATTAAACAGTGACGGGGAGGGGGTTGAGCCCTGGTGGACTCCAAGAGAGATTGGTGTGGTTTTCGAGAGGCAAGACTCGATTTTGATTTGTTGTGATCGGTGCTGGAGGTAAGAAGTGAGCCGTTTTAAGACAATGCCATGCATACCGCCACGGATCCTCAAGTATTCCAGTAAGGCTGTGTGGTTCACAGTTTTGAAGGCCGCTGATAAGTCAAGAAGGTTATGTATACAAGCATCACCATTGTCTAAGGAACTATGTATGTCATCTGGGATGTTAAGCATGGCATTCCAGTGCTACATCCTTTCCTGAAACCTCAATGGAATGGAACAAATAGGTTGGAAACCTCGATATGTCGGTTGAGATGTTGTCAGATACATGTTTCCATAGTTTTGGCAAGGAATAGGAGGTTGGAGATAGGTCTGAAGTTAATTGGATCATTCGGGTCAGCCCTGGGATTCTTGGTAATGGGATTGATTTGACCTAGTTGAAGGGAATCAGGTACACAGCCCGAGGCTAGAGAAGAGTTAATGATTTTTGTGCAACACGGGGAGATGATGTGTTTAAGGTTGTGTCCTGTTTTAGCAAAGAGGGGATCCATGGTATGAGAAGTGGATTTTAGTTTTGCAATGATATTGAAATCCTCTACTTCGGTCATGGGTTGGAAGACAGACGAATTTGCGTTATTTTTCAATTGGATGTTGAAAAGGTTGCTGCTAGTACCATGAAGAGCCATTTTTTGGGGGGGCGAGGTCCAGGGGAGAGAATGAGATAGTGTGTAGAGTGTCTGGGCAGATTGGTTGTATGGGGGGTGGGGTTGTGACTGGAAGGAAAGAATGATCAAATGTCATTATTTTGTCTGATATGAAACTGGCATATTCTTCACAGTGTTCCTTAGATACTATAATTTCTTGTGAGGAAGATTTGGTGGTTTGTGGTCTAACAATGTTAAATAGATCTCTGGGCCTATATTTAGCGCAGTCAAGTTGGTTGCGGAGGAAGGTGGCTATTTCTCTGAAGATGTGCTTCTTTTATCTCATCCTTGCATTTCTGAGTATCCTAAAATGTTTTGATGATGGGTTTTGTCTCCAAGTCTGTTCAGCTTGCCTAAGATGTCTTATATCGTTGTTGAGATCCAAGTTAAAACAAGATTTTGATTGTATTGATCTTTGTTGTTTTAACTTGAGAGGTGCCACTAGGTCCAGAACGTTAGTTATAGCAGTGTTGAAGAATATGGTCAGGTCATTTACGTTATGAGAGGAAGGGTGGAGTTGAAGTTGTTTTTCGGATCTTGGCTTCAAGGTCCTTTAGAGAGACTTGTTTGATGTTTCTGGTCCATTGCTTAGGTTTCACTGAAGAGTTTAAGAGTGGTTTAATGGGGGTATCAATGTTGAACACTATGAGAAGGTGATCTGACTAGTCTATAGGTAAGATAGCTCTAAGGGAGGCCAGTTCATTTTTGGTGATAATCGCGTCAAGTGTGGCGTTTTTGATATGAGTTGGTTTTTTGCAGAGTTGATTAAGGTTGTTCATTTCTAGAAGGGTCATGAAGCACCTGACTGTGGAGTATTCAGTGTTTTTCCAGTGCAGATTAAAATCTCCCAGGATACGTCCTCTGTATCTGTTAAGGAAAACCAAGTTAGTATGGTTGATAACTCTTCGGCAAAAAGGGAGTGATTTCCGGGGGGTGGTAGATGGTGTGGAATTTGATAGGTGTGAAGACATTACCTTTAACTTCGACAAAGAGGTATTCAAAGGTCAAGAATTAAGCATTATTTAGTAAGGATAGATGTAATTAAGCTTCGCAGATTATGTCTAGACCTCCTTCAGTTTTTTCCAGTCTGTCCTGTCTTATGATGGAGTAACCAGGCATGTTAAGTGGATCAAGTATGGCATTTGAGTGGTCATTGAGCCAGTTTTCTACGAGGATGGCAATACCAATTTCCTCACTGAATATGGTTTCTCTGATATCCGTAGCATGGAGCTGCTGATCTGCAGTTGACGAACAAGCAAGACAGAGAGGAAGGGGTGTCTTTAGCCAGTTGTATCATCTGGATGGTGGTGGATTGAGCAGGTGGTCTGGGCGAGTCAGTAGTAACGTGGGATCTATTCATGCCCACTATAACTGGGTTGGTGGAGGGATTATGTGCCACGGTCAGAGACTTTACAGCTGATCTGCAGTTGGCGGGCAAGCAAGCTAGTAGGGAAGGATACAGATTATAATGGCTGGATGGTAGGGAGTTGGGCGGGGGTATGGGGAGTCTGAAATATCAGGTGTTCTGTTTGTGTCAATATTACTGGAATGGGGAGAAAGGGGTAAGAATTGTACTCTGGAGCATGGGGAGGTAAGAGTCACTGAGAGCCACAGCTTCCTGAGAAGATAGGGGGCAGTGAGAATGACGGGGCCTATGAGCCAGCTGGTCCAGTGGAGTGGAAGGCAATACGTTTTGTACTCCCTTCTTGCGTTCACATGTCTTTGAGTCTACCCTTTTACACCCTTCTTTCAAAGCCCCTCTTTTCTGTCCCACACTCAATTCCTACCAACTAATTTCTACTTACAGGCACTCTTACTTCGTCACCTCTCAACAACACGCTCTTTTCATACACAAATGCACACATTCCATTCACTCTTTCAAGCCCTTTCCCTCACAAACCCCACTCACCTGCCTTTCTCACAAACTCAGTCTCCTAAACACAGCCGTCTCCTGGTCAGATCATTCCCGGTTTCACACAAGCACTTTCAGGGCCTCACTTATGAGAAGTGTTGCATTGCTGCAACACTTCTCAGTGTGCCCTCCTGAAAAGGTCATGCATTGGGTGTTGCAGTGGGCATTCCGCTGTAACACTCAATGATTTTAATGCTGCCTCATATTTACATAGGTGACCTAAATACGGGGCAGCGCCAAAATAAGGACCAGGGAAAACCCTGGGTCATATTGATAAAAGAATAGTGGAGCACGACCCTAACCCAAAATAGATAACACTGTGCTCAGCCGTTCTGAAAATGCAGTGATGAACTGCGTTTACAACAACACGGGGCAACCCTGCGTTTTCCCTAGTGCTGGCGCTGGACTCAGCTGCACATCGCCAATGCAGGCACCCTCGCACACTAGTGCAAGGGTGCCTGCATTGAGGGAATTGTTATTTACCTGCAAGAGGGTGTTACTTCCTGCACGTACACAATACAGAATGGCAAGTTGTAACTTGCATGTGTGCTGCTTTCTGCAGCACACATAGAAGTTGCAACTTGTCATGTTTTTAAATGATTGTTTATGTGCAGGTAGGGACACATTCCTGCATATAAACAATCCTTCATGGCATTTTGTGCAACACAACACACATAGAAACAGCAAAAACATGGAGAAACTAATACTTTCTCCTCGTTTTTCAATGTAGAGAACAGGTTTTCCCTGGTCTTCATTTTGGCACTATCCCATATTTATGTCATCCTTGTAAATATGGAGCAGTGGCAGAATTAAATAAGTGTTGCAGTGGAAGGCCCACCGCAATACCTATTGCCCACCCTGTGAAAAGGCGTCTTATTTACAAGGCAGCAATAAGTCACATTAGGTGGCTTAACACTGCCTTGTAAATAGGGCAAAGTCTCTCTCACCACAGGAACATTGATAAAAGTGACATTTCTGTGGTGATAGGGGCTTGAAAAATGCCTCCTTGTCTTAACATGGCTCAACGAGGAGAAGTGATGCATTATGCAGCACACATAGAAACAGCAAAGTGTCTTTTATTTTTTATGTGCAGGAAGGTGTCCCTTCCTGCACATAAACATTCATTAAAAAAAATGTAAGTTCAAGTGACAAATTCTATGTGTGCTGCACAATGCAGCACACATAGAAGTCATAATATTTAGCTCATTACAAAAGAGGGGGGTTAGACCCATGCAGTCACGGGGACCTGGGCGTAGTCTGGTAAATGTAAAGAGAGGGTCCCCGTAAGGAGAACGTGTTTAGGTGGAAACACAGTAACACAGTTGTCAAATAATTAAGGAAAGATAAAAATAGAGATCAAAATAATTCTTATATAAATGTTGTCATTTATTTAACAACACTACGTGTGACTCAGTGAAGCATTTTACAATCACTAGAAAAACTGAAAAAGCCCCATGTAGGGAGAGGGAAGGGGAAAAGTGAAGAAGTGGTGCTCAAAAGCGGTGAGAAAGTTAGGGAAAGTACACAGATTCAAACAAAAAGTAAGTATTTACAAACTTCAAAACAGGAGTTGGAATTATTCCAAAAATCAAAAGCCTATACAAATTATGGCAAATACTGAAAAAACAGTTCGACTGAGGACATTCTACGGTCACGACTATAATTTAGTGTAATCCAGGGGATGTGCCGGAAGTCCAATTGTGAAAGTCGTCGACGTTTCGACCCCTATATGTAGGCTAAATTGAGTCCTTTGCCGGGACCTTCATCAGGACAAGTGCAGTGGGGGGAAGGACGAAGTGGGGCCGTCCTATCTGTAAAATTAAAAAGCCAGTATCATAAATTGGAATTAACTGGACACAACAGTCAAGGTCCTATAAACCAAGGTGGTTCGATTTAATCAAGACAAAGTACACCATGGAGTCCGGGTCACTGGGGCCTCAGGACAGGGGGAATAGGAGCGGAGTACGCAATTAATTATGCTCAAGCTCAATGGTATAAGTCATAATAACAGAGGAAAACAGTAACCAACAGGAAGTTTAAAAAGGGGGACCTCACATAGTGAGATACACTCTATAAGATGGAGACTCACTTTGGGGTAGAGAAGAATCAATGCAGTAGGGGGTCGAATTGATATAATGCTCCGATTGGAACTGGCTTCTCCGTGGAACAGCCAACTGTAATTTAAGCCACAGATGTACATTAATGAGCAAGTATAGTGGTCAGGTACCGCTACACGCACAAACAAACCATCCGAAATTTGTGTGACTAAGGGCCACAATGGAATTTCAATTAGCAAGGGCACATATGATCAACTTAAACGATGTTATGTAATACCTTTACTTATATAGACCAGGCGCCGTGGAGAAATTATCGGCGAGATCTAGTGCAGTCAATCTTGATCTGGCTCACTACTGCAAGAAACTGCCAACTCTAGATGGAAAGGTATACACATTAGAGTTTATGGAGGTGTGTACAATTGCAGACAAGAGAACATCCACATTAGGGATAAAAACACCTCTATTACAAAGGTCGAATATTTTAGCAATTCGGCGTGGGTGGAAAACATTTTAGTTAAAGGGCGTATGGGATCTAGATGACAGAGCTAAGTACAAAGCTTCGTACCTTAGATCATGCCGACTTGGTGCAGAAAAGACTATATCCGCGCGGTAGGCTGAAGTTAAATTAGGTATCGTCTCGTATGGGCGCTGTAACAGATTGAGGGCAAAGTTGAAAGTAACAAATTTACAAAAACAGAGACGGCTATAAATCACAATAAATCAAACGGGGAGGGCCGTGACGTACCTCGTGAGACTAGCTTTAAGTGAGTCCACGCAAAAGTTAAGGGAACGGCAGAAAGCAGGTCACGGCGGCAATCACCATTTCAGAAATGCCGACTTGGTGCTGTCACAAATGGATCCTATAGGGGAAAGCAGACCGTGAGAAGGGAAACGTGTTCCCGTTTCTACAAAGGCTACTTGATTAGAGGAAGTTTACACTTACATGCAGCAAGTAGAATGGAGCGAGATCGTTTCAATCCGACTGGAATCCACAGAACTCCGCCAGCAACTACGCGGAGTTGGGGGCGGGGCCAATAAGTGACCGGAGTGGTAGATATGGAAGAAATACTAGGACGTCTCACTAAGAAGACCAATTTAAAAACAAAAGCTCTGTTCAGATAACGATCTATCTTCTGAATCTGGTAGCACAATTGAAAAGGGCTATTAAAGTAGCGAATAATAGCACCAAGAATAACCATCAGACAATGTGAGCTATGATCTTGAAATTCTCGCATTTCTCAATCATGGTTGCTTATATAGTAACAGGTATTTTGACCAAGAGTAATTGTCAAACAATGCTGAAAATGCCTTTTATATCTCAGTCATGAAAATGTGAGCGAGCACACCGCAGTACAAGTGAATACAATCTTATGTTCGAACACCTCGTGCATTAATTAGAATGTATGGCAAGGGTTGCATAATCACAAAGGTTGCATAATCCAAAAGGACATGGTACATCACGCTGGCGCACTTACCAAGCATGGGAGTGTAGGCGAGCAAGCACATTGTTAAAGGAGGTCATTTAAATGAAAGTGCATTGAAATACTCGTGCACCTCTCAAGCATGAGGGTGTAGACGAGTCACGAAATACATCATCTCAATGCTGACAATTGCGCAAAACTGCTATCCTGCTCGTTCAACCCATTTTTAATCGAGTCCAGGAGGGACATCCATTTACATTCTCGTAAGTTCAGGACAGCTGCTAGATTACCCCCTCTCCTGCCCAGGGACACCTTCTCAATGACCAACCATTTTAAGTCTGACACTATATGTCCAGCGCTCTGCCAATGGTCCACCAAAGGGGCACCTAACACCTTGCATCGTAGCCTGCTACAATGTGAAGAAATGCGAGACTTGATTTTTTGCTGGGTTTGTCCAACATAGACTTGATTACACGGGCATGTGACAATGTAGATCACACTGCTTGTCCTATTATAATATAATATTTAGCTTGACTTAAAGGCCCTTCTGCAGGATTGTAGAAATATCTTCAACGCAGTGATACCTTTTTTATGTAAATCTTTTTATTTAACAGTCTCCACATAAATGTACAAATCTCAAAATAATTTTGGTTTACAGTAGAATCAGCTAATACACAGTATTGCAACATAGTTCATTGACATTCACAGGGATGCAGAGTCATCTTCAGTAGCATCACATGGGGGTACACAAATATCTCCCCGATAGGCATTCCAGGGGGCCCACACTTTAGACCATTTGCGGGGACAGTCCCTCAACAAACACCAGTTTAGATCCTGTTCCCAAGCTATGACTGTGGGTGGATACGGGGCTCCCCATAACTGTGCAATATTTCTCTTGGCAATCATGCATCTAAGTATGACACATTTTGTTGTGTAGGCATTGAGGTCAGTATGTTCCCAGATATTTAGGAGGCACCTAGGTGCTTCCGGTTGAAGGCCTCCTCCCAACACTTCACTCACGATTGTGTGAATTTTGCGCAAACATTCTTGAATTTGGTCGCAATGCCATAGGATGTGTATGAACGTGCCTTATTGTGTGCACCATCTCCTACAAGGACCGTCTATCAGCCCACCCATGTGTATCAGTTGGGGACCAGTAATATAAGTTCTATGAAGGATCTTTAATTGCACCAGTCTAAGTATTGCTGGGATAGCAACTTTCTTTGGAGAGGAGACCGCTTCCTGCCAGGTTTCATCATCTAATTCTATTCCGTCCTCCGTCCATTTGGCTCATAGCTTGAGGAGAGGGTTATCAATGTTACTGATAAGCTTCCGATATGCTAGGGTGATGGCCCTATCAGGTGGATAGCAATCAAGTAGCCTGTCCTCCAGTGGGAAAATGTCTGGTACATCAGAGTCCTCGGGGATAGCCGCTTGCAGCGAGTGTCTGATTTGTAAGTAGCGATAGTATTCGGAATCTTCCAGGGCATATTGAGATTGCAGAGAACCAAAGCACTTCACCCCCCCCTCACACCAAAGGTCTTTTATATGGGAAATCCCTATTAGGTCCCATTTGTCAAATCCATTTGAATTTCCCATATAACCTAGTTTTTGTGAGTCCCACAAAGGTGTGGCCATCGTCAACTTGTTTTGCCAACCAATTGATTTAGTGGCAGAGTGCCAGATTTTAACTGTATGGGCTGTGGTCCCGGTGAGTGGATATTTATTCGGCGTTGAAGATAGTGCTCTCGAAAAAGACCCTTTGGGTAAAAGCCATCGGTACATAAGGAATCCCGGGTTGTCCGGGTGTCCGTACATACAGTGGGTGATAGCTGTAAGATGTGCGTCCCAGTAGTATTCTTTGATGTCAGGCAGCCGAATTCCCCCATCATACCAACCAAGTGTTAATTTTTTTATCGCTATGCACAGCCTCCCTTCCCATAGCGGGTCTCTAAGGAGCCCTTAGACGTCTTTAAAATACATGTTTGGAACAGCTGAGTTCTGAAGTGCATACAGAAAGCGAGGCAAAGACATAATTTTAAATAAGGCAGCCTTGCCCAACAGCGAGAGCGGGAGGGACTTCCAATGCGTTATATCACTCTTGAGCCGCTGCAGTGGAGGGAGTAGATTAGAGCGCAGCGATTCAAAGGGTCTAAAGATACAAAAATACCCAGGTACTTGAAGCCTTCTGAGACCACTGGAATCTGTCCAGCGCCTGCCGCTTAATATATTGCAACACAACACTCCTCTTAATTGGGATTGGGACCCAAGGCAGTTGAGTACACTGAGGCTAAAACAACAGGGAGATCACTCATTGTGCCCTCGTAAATCACAGCAATGGCATTCAGCAAAGGCACACCACTCGCCACCAGGCCCAGAGGGCGCCACAGTCAATAAGGCAGACCCAGCTAGGCACAGATTTTTATCAGCTGCTCCAGCCGCGGGCCCGCACATTCTCTATGCAGTGTAGTACACACCTGATGTATCCAGTAGGGCTTTATGGGTCTCCCACGGGTAGCTTCACAATGGGTGCATATGCAGGTAACCTTGCACTCAGCCCCCAGAATCACGGCCACTTCAAGCTCCTTTCTATGTCAGTGCAAGGGGAAAGTGGAGTCAGTCATGTGTCGGCATCACCCTGCTCGCTCCAGCGTCCGCGAGGGCAAAGTCAGTCAAATATTAGAATGTTGGTATTGCGCCACCACAAACTTGCCCTGCTGTCCCAAGCAGTAACCAGGTCACTGCAGGCGGGCTGCGTGGACCTATCATCAACCTCCGGCAGCCGGCCCGCATCCCAGAATGGGCCGGCACAGTCACGCTCCCTCAGGCGTCGCAGCGATCCAGCCCTCGTTCCGCTTGTTTACCTGCCCATTGTAGGGGGGGGGCTTACTGACAACTCCAGAGCTCTGGGAGGTCATCGGGCGGGCCATGGGGCCCTTTATGTATCGGCTGTAGCCGGCCCGGGCTCAAGCTCACTGACGTAGGATGCAGCACTGTGTCAGCCCCATCCATTCGGAGGCTCTTATTCCTTCAGTTGATGCTCCGCTGCAGTTCCCCACAGTCACAGGGGGGTTCACAGCCTATTCCTGAGCTCTGTGGATTGTGCACTCCGTACTCCCAGGGTGGGGGAGGGGGTCGCACCAGCCACCTCGCCTCCCCGGCTGGTCACTGCAGTAATCGAGGCCCCGGCTCCACCAGCCACAGGTCCAGAGACGCCACTCGATACCGCTCCTGCCCACCGTCACCGATTTGCTTCAGGGATGTCTCATTCAGTGCCGCTTATTCTCCCCTCTGTGATACTGCTTCTTTTGTCCAGATATTTGTGTCAGATTAGTGTGGTAGGATTGGAGGGACACAGAGCAGCATTAAGTTGCGGCCATGATGGTTTGCCGCCAAGCCCCGCCTCAATGCAGTGATACTTTTAAAATGAAACATAGGTGCTGAGGAGTCCTTTGTTAGATAGAGCACTTGTTTTTCAGTTTTTGTGCTTGAACCTGATATAGCTTTAAAAAAACAAAAAAGGAAAGGCATTTGGTAAAACAGGAACACTTATTTTAATTATACAATGTGGCCAGGAGGTCAGTTAGAGATATAGGTTCAAAGGACTGTCTCAACTTACAATTGATCTGAGACATTCTTTTATACAGTACATTGTAGGCCATAAAATTGTTCAGGCAATCCTTGTTTGGAAAGGAGCGTAAGTTGCTGCCTTTCGATTCGTAAATTAATTCTTCAATGGATAATGTAGATTTATAACAGCCTGGTGGTTAGAAAACCTGAATTTTATCTTCCTTGTTTATTGCTACTGCTCAAAGATAAGTACTCTCCATTTTACTCTCTTGTGTAAATCTTATGATGTGACTTTTCTGCCCCCATTCCCACCCACACTCACCTTCCAAGGGAGAGGAAATCTTCTATACTTTACATTTCCATATTGGTTTATTTCTTGCACCTTAGAATCCTTTTTCATGTTAGCACTCAGGTGGCATCTGACTTTATGTATTTTTTTGGAGCACACGTACCCCTCAGGCCATGTGTGCTTTATTGGGGCCAATCTCCCTTGACCATCGTAGTGTCATAGCGCCTATCTGTGTGATTGATCGAAGGTTTCGTGCCAATCTGTTTGTCGGCCAGCTCCGTGCCTCCCCACCTGTGATTTGTCAATCAATAACCTTGGGCATAGGTCTCAGTGATTGCCTGTCTACCTATTTGCGGAACAGGAATGATGTGGAGTTCACAACAGGGAAATTTGGTAATAGGGGGACAATTTGGTTCACATAAGTGAATGTATCATTTCTCATATCAGCAACAATTTTTTCCATATTAACAGTTGATTGGGACTCACCTTATGAAGAGGGTTGTAATACGGGTGACAGCTAAACCATCAGGGATGTATTCAGTTTGAGTGTCACTCCTGGTGGATTGGTTGTGCACTTACCTCTTGGGAGCTAACTCTGGGCAGCACTTTATGAATTGGCGATGATGTCAAATAGGATATTGAACATAATATTCTAGGGAACTTGATTTTATGTTATGTTATGTAATCTGACATTTATAGCGCTCACGGATACTTGGGAGTGTCCTGGCGCGAAAGCCAGTTTAAAGGAGACAAAGTGGCGCGAGCTAAGGTGTGGTGCTATTTGAAAAGCAAGGTTTTTAACTGCTTTTTAAACAGCCTAAGGTCATGGGTGTTTCGTAGCTCGTAGGGCAGAGCATTCCAGGCTTTAGCCGCCTTGACCGAGAGGGAACTACCTCCCGTTTCAGCAAGGCAGTAGCGAGTAATAGCAGCAAGGCATTGCCCTGTGGAGCGTAGATGTCTGTAAGGCACATAGAAATCAAAGCGTCTCCTGAGATACATGGGCCTTGATTTGTATACGGCACAGTGGGCAATGGCTAGAGCCTTAAACAGAACATGCTGACCCATCCGAAGCCACTGCAGGTCCCAGAGATGTTGCTTTGTACTAGACCTACCGGAGATGCCCCGTAGCGCTCTAGCGGCCACACTCTGGACGGTCTGTAGCTTTTTCAGCTGATTGCCAGGAAGGCCAATGTATAAGGCATTGGCATAGTCTAGGCGCTATAGAATGAGAGCGCGGGTCACATTTACTGGCAGGCATTTTTTAAGTAATCTGAGTTTGCCAAAGCACACTCCGGCCAGTTTTTTTATCGGCGGTGAGAATCTCAGGTCCTCACTGAACCAGACCCCCATATTCGTCACTGGGCTCCCCAAAATGACTTTGGATGATTGCAAAAATTTCCTTTGAGTTATTTTTAGATTGTGCAATGTGCTCTGAATAAAAATGGCCTTTGGCCTTCTTGACGGCGGCATAATAACCATCCTGAGACTTCCTTAAAGCTATTTTGGCCAGAGGACAATAAGCTTGCCTCCAGCTGCGCTCCAGCTTTTTACATGCTTTTTTTAGCTCTTTAAGTTTGTCAGAAAACCAAGGTTTAGACAGGGTGTTTCTTGCTCTCTTGTTAACCAGGGGTGGGGAAAAATATTCGACAGCCCATGAAATCCAGTTACCGAGACCCCCTACAGCTTCGGACAGAGCCCAAGAAGCGAGAGAGTGTGTGTCTGTCAAGACTCTGCAAAGAGCAGAAGGCTCAATGCGTTGGGGAGGTCTGTCCATGAACGACCTCGTGGTCTGGCAAGGCGGCTGGATAATCCAAGAAAATTGGATTAAAAAACTGATCAGACCAAGGAACAGGAAGAGGTTCCTGAGCAACTAGAGAAAAGTTGGAGCAGACTACATCTAAAGTATGCCCCCCTCTATGTGATAGAAAATTAACCCATTGGGTCTGTTGGGCAAGATGTAAAGAGTCATTCAGTTCTCTTGTATCAGTGGCCTCCACACAATCCAGATGGATGTTGAGCTCCCCTAAGAGTAGTAAATTAGAATCTTGCAAGGCTCTTCGCTCAATGGCTTGATCTACGGCTTTTAAGAAGGTACTAGAGGGGCCAAGGATGGCGATATATCAAAGTCACCCTCAATGAAAAGTGCGGGGAGATTGTGAGGGAGAAGTCCAAGGCTTCCCCCTCCTCGATGTTGTGTGTCTCTGCCTGCATACAAATGTTCTCCGAGATCACTTGGATATCCAGTAATGAATTCCTGATTTGTTATTGCGCTGCCGATTGCGGAGGAAAGTAAGTCATTGAATAGCATTGATGTCAAGTGAGTAAGATTTAGCACTGGGACTCAGTATTTCTCTGGTTCATGTCTTCTTCATATGCAGGCGTGGTAGTTAGATAACTATGGGGGTGATTATGATGGTGGAGGGTCCACCACCGGCAGCTGTGCGGTGGCGGGCCCTCCACCATCGGACAGCAATTTTCCCCCTGCCAAAATACAATGGCAGAGGTAATCATCCTAGTTCTGTGGGGGTCGCAAAGACCGCCCCCCACGGTTCCACCACAGGCAATCATACTGATTGCCTGGCAGAGTGGTCATTATGAGTAGAATGGGGCGGTGCCTAGCAGGCACCATCATCCAAATTATAATGCTGGATGCAGCAGACTTTCCATGGTGGGGAAACCGCCATGGACAGGCTGGCAGGGATCAGATTTGAGGGCCCATTGCAAGGCCCCCCTTGTATTGGGGGAGTACACATGGCAACCCCTACATTTCCCTGCACTGAATGGCAGGCACCACCTGGTGCCTGCCACGTAGTGCAGAGAAATGCACAACAAATCTTTTTGGCATTGAGCTGGTGTTGCAGCCAGCAGCACCCGCCGTAATGTTAAATGGCCTGGAAGTGACCTCCATGGTGGCGGTCGCATCGTGATACTAGGTGCGGGTCCACTTGACGGGGTTGAAACATTGACAAATCCTTCCTCTTTGTTGACCTATAAAACTATCATGAAGGGACTAGGTACTTGCTCACACTACCCTCGTATGATCTGCTTGAAATAATGTATACAACCACTGGGATTTGGGCAGGGGCTGGTGTTATGTATGCTGTAAATATATTCACAATCAGAGCACTGCGTAGTTGGCATTACGATCACTAGTGTCATATTCTGTTGCTCTATGAAGTTGTCTAATTCATTTTTGATAGAAAGTAAGTTTATCCTGTGCTTCTTTTTCTAAATTTTGGTTGATTTAAAATAAGTTCAAATTTGAACTCAATTGTGGGTGCCTCTAACATGTGCGCGAGGTTTCTGTTTTGAATGAGGTTCCTGTGACAGTGGTCCTTGATGCAGGGTTAACTCAATCAATCAATCAATCAATCAATCAAGGCATTTATATAGTGCACTACTCACCCAGAGGGTCTCAAGGCGCTAGGGGAGGGGGGTCCGCTACTGCTCGAACAGCCAGGTCTTGAGTTGCTTCCTGAAGGCGAGGTGGTCCTGGGTCAGGCAGAGGTGGGTCGGGAGGGAGTTCCAGGTCTTGGCGGCGAGGTAGGAGAAGGACCGTCCCCCTGTGGTGGCTCTTCGGGTGCGGGGGACGGCGGCGAGGGCGTGGCCGGTCGATCGAAGCTGGCGTTTGGGAGCGTAGAAGTTGAGGCGGCTGTTGAGGTATCCTGGGCCTTGGTTGTGTAGGGCTTTGTGTGCGTGGGTGAGGAGTCGGAAGGTGATTCTCTTGTTGACCGGGAGCCAGTGCAGGTCTCTCAGGTGTCCGGAGATGTGGCTGCGACGGGGGATGTCCAGGATGCGTCGTGCTGAGGCGTTCTGGATCCGCTGGAGTCTCTTCTGGAGTTTGGCGGTGGTTCCGGCGTAGAGGGAGTTGCCGTAGTCCAGACGGCTGGTGACGTGGGCCTGGGTGACCGTCTTTCTGGTCTCGGTGGGGATCCGCCGGAAGATCTTACATAGCATGCGCAGGAGGTTGAAGCACGACGAGGAGACGGCGTTGACTTGTCTGTTCATGGAGATGGAGGAGTCCAGGATGAAGCCCAGGTTGCGTGCGTGGTCTGTTGGTTTGGGTGTGCTGCCTAGGGCGGGGGGCCACCAGGAGTAGTCCCAGGCGGAGGGTGAGGATCCCAGGATGAGGACTTCCGTCTTGTCCGAGTTCAGTTTCAGGCGGCTGTTCTTCATCCATTCGCCTACCTCTTTCATCCCTTCGTGAAGGTTGGCTCTGGCGGTGGCGGGGTCGTTGGTGAGGGAGAGGATCAGCTGGGTGTCGTCAGCGTAGGAGATGATGTTGAAGTTGTGCGGGCGGGCGATGTCTGCGAGGGGGCTCATGTAGACGTTGAAGAGGGTTGGACTGAGCGAGGTGCCTTGAGGAACGCCGCAGATGTTATGTTATGTTATGTTATGTTATATTGATTTATTATGCGCACAGATACCCCAGCCAAGGGGCGTCCCGGCGCAGAGACAAGGTAGAACATAACACAACAGGAAACTAAAAACATGAAAGCAGCTAAAACAGGAAAGTTTTTAAAGCCCTCCGGAAAGTCAAGAGGTCCTCCATCAGACGAATTTCAACAGGAAGGGAGTTCCATGCTGACGCGGCCTTTACACTAAACGAGCGGCCACCCATGCGACTAAGCCTAAATCTGGGGACCACCGCAAGGGCCAAACCCTGGGAACGGAGGGTGCGGGTGGGAACATAAAAGGAAAGACAGCTGGATAGGATTTCCGGGCCAATACCTCTCAGAATCTTAAAAGCGAGACACAAGACCTTAAAAAGGATGCGCTTCCTGACAGGGAGCCAATGTAGGGTACGAAGGACAGTTGCCACCGAGCTGAATCTGGGCAGGCCGACAATCGCCCTCGCCGCAGCATTCTGAACCCGCTGCAGACGGGTTAGCTCGGCCTGGTTAGCCCCAGCCAGAAGAGAGCTAGCATAATCCAGGCGGGAGATGATAGTTGCCTGGATCACCAGCTGCCTGGTCGGGGCGTCAAAGAACTTGAGAACAGGTCTCAAGCCCCTTAGGAGACCGAAACAACAGGCCGCAGTTTTTTTAGTATGCCCTACAAAGGAGAGGCCCGCATCCAGCCAGACCCCCAGGTTTTTCACCTCAGATACCGGGGTCGGAGTGGGTCCCAGCTCAGAGGGCCACCATTGGTCACCCCACAGCTCCACTCCCTTACCGACAACCATCACCTCCGTTTTTGTGGCATTTAGCTGAAGGCAGTTGCCTGTCAACCAGCTAGCCACCGCCTTCAGTCCAGACTGAAACCTGGGGGCCTCAGTCTCCGCATCCCCGCTGAGAGTAACCGCCAGCTGTGTGTCGTCGGCATATGAGACCAAAGTTAGGCCCCACTGCCTAGCGACATCAGCCAGCGGTCTCACGTAAAGATTGAACAACGTGGGACTCAGCGAGGACCCTTGCGGAACCCCCATGGCCAGCGGTTGGAAATTGGACTTGAAGGGAGGGATGGCAACACAGAAGGAGCGGTTATCTAGAAAGGAGTGGAACCATTGCAACACCTGACCGCCAATGCCGGTCTCCTCAAGCCGATGCAGGAGGATGCTGTGGTCTACCGTGTCAAAGGCGGCGCTAAGGTCTAACAATATAAGCGCCGCCGTTTGACCAGCATCCAACCTTGCACGGAGATGTTCCACCATCACAAGTAACGCGGTTTCCGTGCTGTGGCCGGCACGGAATCCGTTTTGTGTGGGGTCAAGGGCATTGGTCCGTACAAGATGTTCAGACAGGGCCAAGTTGACATGGGCCTCAGTGATCTTGGCTGGCCAAGGTAGCAACGAAATGGGGCGATAGCTTTCAGGCTTGGCCGGGTCCAGGGAGGGCTTTTTGATAATTGGGGACACCACAGCTTGCTTCCACTTAGCTGGAACTACTCCCGTTTCCAAGGAAAGGTTGACGAGGGAACATACAGCTGCACGTCCCATAAAAGCCTGATCTCGAAAGAGAGCAGGCCTTACTGGATCGGATGGAGATCCAGATTTGACTTGCAACGCAAGTTTATCAAACCCGTCCAAGGTAAGGGGGGGGAAGACAAGCAGAGTAGACTGATGGTGGGTCCCATTGATACTTTCCCGACCGGACCCTATGCTAGGGAATGTCCGATAAATAGCTTGGACTTTCCCCAGAAAATAGGAAGCAAGGGATTCACAGTGGGAAAGAGAGCTTACGGTCGTAGAGGTAGTCCGCTTTGACATAAGATCTTTAACGGCCTTAAAGATGGCTTTCGACGGATTAGTACTGTTCCGGAATTCCGCGGCATAAAAAGCCGCTCGAGCTCGACAGATAGCCCGATGGTAGAGCTTGACGGACCTGGCGTATGCAGCTTTTAGATCAGCTCCATAGGTTTTCCTCCAGGCCCTCTCAGCCCGTCTACAGGCACCCTTTAGGGCCCGAAGGGCACTATCGTACCAGGGGCTCGACTCTCTGGAGTTGATTTTAGTAGATACAATAGGTATCAGAGAGTCCAAGGCCCTAGTAATCCAGGAACAGAAGAGGTCATACCCCTTTTCTACCTCCGTCAACGGACTTCGGTGGCTTCAGATCTGAATGGGGGGAGGCGGACTCTCTGTGTCCTTCCAGCGAGGAAGGAGATGATCCACTCCAGTGCCTTCTCCTGGACTCCGACGTTGCTGAGGCGCTGTACTAGGGTACGGTGGCAGACAGTGTCGAAGGCCGCGATGAGGTCTAGGAAAATGAGGGCCGCTGTTTCTCCGTTGTCAAGCAGAGCTCGGATGTCATCGGTGGATGCGATCAGGGCGGTCTCGGTGCTGTGGTTGGCCCGGAAGCCAGACTGCAAGGGGTCTAGGGATCCGTTTGTCTTGAGGAAGGTGGCCAGCAGCTTGTTGACGGTCTTCTCGATGACTTTTGCAGGAAACGGGAGCAGCGAGATGGGGCGGTAGTTCTTGAGGTCGGTGGGGTCGGCTGATGGCTTCTTGAGTAGGAGTTCAGCGTGCTTCCAGCTCTCCGGGAAGGTAGCGGTGTCGAAGGAGGTGTTGGTGATGTCCCGCAGGTGGGGTGCAATGACAGCGTCGGCTTTGTTGAAGACGTGGTGAGGGCAGGGGTCGGTCGGCGATCCGGAGTGGATGGAGTTCATCGTGCGGACGGTGTCTTTGGTGCTGATCGGGGTCCAGGCGCGGAGGGTGGTGGTGGGGGGCGGTGGTTCGGTCGTGGCGTGCGTAGGTTGAGTGCTGAAGCTGTTGTGTATGTCCGCGATCTTGTTGTGGAAGTAGGAGGCGAGGGAGTTGCAGAGGTGTTGCGAAGGGGGGATGTTGTTGTTTCCGGCGTTGGGGTTGGAGAGCTCTTTGACGATGTTGAAGAGTTCCTTGCTGTTGTGTGCATTGTTGTCCAGTCGTTCCTTGAATGCGGTTTTCTTGGTGGCGTGGATGAGTTGGTGGTGCTTTCGGGTGGCGAGCTTGAGGGCAGTCATGTTGTCCAGAGTTGGGTCTCTGCGCCAGGTTCTCTCAAGGGCTCGGCAGTTCTTCTTGTAGCTCTTGAGTTCGTCGGTGAACCATGGGGCTTTCTTGCTACCGGGTCTGCTAGGCGGGGTCCTCAGGGGGGCGAGGTCGTCTGCGCAGTCGCTGATCCACTTCGTGAGGTTGGTGGCCGCCTGGCTTGGGTTTGTTGCGCTGGTGGGAGGGTTCATGCTCAGGGAGGTCGCAAGCTGGTCGGCTGTGATCTTGTTCCAGCTTCTGCGTGCAACCGGTTGCTGGTGGTGGTGGATCGTGGTCCTTCTGAAGCTGAAGTGGACACAGCTGTGGTCCGTCCAGTGGAGTCCGGTGGCGTGGCTGAAGGCGATGTCCTTGCTGGATGAGAAGACGGGGTCGAGTATGTGTCCGGCGTAGTGGGTGGGGGTGGTGACCAGCTGCTTGAGTCCCAGGTTTGCGAGGTTGTCCAGCAGGGTGGTGGTGTTGCGGTCGTTGTTGTTCTCCAGGTGGAAGTTGAGGTCCCCGAGGAGGATGTAGTCAGCGGAGCAGAGGGCGTGCGGGCTGATGACATCGGCGATGTCTTCGCTGAATTGTGTGCGTGGTCCCGGGGGTCTGTAGATGAGGGTGCCTCTGAGGGTGGTCTTGGGGTTGATGTGGACCTGGAAGTGCAGGTGCTCGGCGGGTGCGAGGCTGTCGTCGGTGTTGGTCGTGATTCTGATGGTGTTCCTGTGGATGATGGCGATGCCTCCTCCGGTGTGGTTGATGCGGTCCCTTCGGATGATCTTGTAGCCGTCTGGGATAGCGATAGCGATGTCGGTAACCTATATGACAAGGACATTAATTTGTGACTTATGGATAATGCAGGGATCCCTGGAACAAATAAAAGTTATCAACTGAGCTAACTAAATAAAAAGCAAATGTGTGGCCTGCCTGTTGTATGCTGTGATTTGAGCAGGCGCTTTGAACCTCTGTGCAATTGTATTGTTTGATTTGCAGGCACACAGATGTTTCCAGCATATGCAATAACCACCAGAGTCCTTAAAGTGCCACTGTGTCCTGGACATCCTGGGTACACAGAGATATCTGTACCAGATGCCATTTGGAAATGCAGGCTGCTGTGGCCAGTTAAGTACCCAAGGGAGTAACTACCACATTTGTCTTAGTCTCATAAACTTTGGTGCGGAGTTTAAAAAATAAATGTGTAACTTCAGACTTTACTCTTTGTGACTTTGTCCCTCGGTGTCGCCCAATTATTAAAACTGGAGGAGACCTTTTCAGGAGCCATCTGTAAAATATGTCTGTCTCCACAAAAGTGCACTTTGTGCATCACTTGTGTACAAGGCTGGCATTTTGTTAAAGACATTGGCATCACAAATGTTCAACAGTTCCCCAACAGTCTGCTTACTGTCCCCACTAAGCAAATAAAGAGTCCCGCCCTCCACCCAGGCTTGAAAGGTTCTGAATTCTGAAGGGCTGGTGCAAATACCCCACTTCTAACATTCACTGTCAGGGTAGGTCAGGGTAGGTAGAATATTGCATACAAAGTGTAACCTGGAATCTCTGGAAATGACTGTTCACACATGCATGTTCTCCACTCTCAAAACATTCTAAATACATTCCCCCATTCACACACACAAACACACACACACACACTGAATAACACTCACCCCCTCACACACTTACACACTTACACACCCTTTTCCTACACTCTGAAACACATTCAAATTCACACACATGACCACTTACATTCTCTTCAGTCATATACTCACACATTTGAACATCCTTTTCATACACTCTGAAACAAACACATTCAATTTCACACACATACCACTTACATTCTCTCAGTCATATATTCACACTCTTGATTACGCTTTTCATACACTCTGAAACACATTCAATTTCACACACATGACCACGTACATTCTCTCAGTCATATACTCACATGTTTGATCATCCTTTTAAAACACTCTGAAAAAAACACATTCAATTTCACACACATGACCACTTACATTCTCTCAGACATATACTCACACATTTTAACATCCTTTTCATACACTCTGAAACAAACAAATTCAATTTCACACACATGACCACTTACATTCTCTCAGACATATACTCACACACTTGAACGTCATTTTCATACTCTCTGAAACATATTCAATTTCACGCACATGAAAACTTACATTCTCTCAGTCATATAATCACACACTTGAACACCCTTTTCATACACTCCGAAACACATTCAATTTCACACACAACCACTTACATTCTCTCAGTCATATACTCACAAACTTAAACACCCTTTTCATAACTCTGAAATACATTCAATTTCACACACGACCAATTACATTCTCTCAGACATATACTCACACACTTGAACATCATTTTCACACACTCTGAAATACATTCACTTTCACACACATGACCACTTACATTCTCTCAGTCATATAATCACACACTTGAACACCCTTTTCATACATTCCAAAACACATTCAGTTTTACTTGCATGACCACTTACATTCTCTCAGTCATATACTCACACACTTGAACACCCTTTTTATAACTCTGAAACACATTCAATTTCACACACATCAACACTTACATTCTCTCAGCCATGTACTCACACACTTGAATATCATTTTCATACACTCTGAAACACATTCAATTTCACACACACAACCACTTACATTCTCTCAGTCATATACTCACAAACTTAAACACCCTTTTCATAACTCTGAAACAAACACATTCAATTTCACACACATGACCACTTACATTCTCTCAGGCATATACTCACACTTGAACATCCTTTTCATACACTCTGAAACACATTCAATTTCACACATATGACCAATTACATTCTCTCAGTCATATAATCACACACTTGAACACCCTTTTCATGCACTCAGAAACACATTCAATTTCACACGTGTGACCACTTACATTCTCTCAGTCATATACTCACACACTTGAACACCCTTTTCATAACTCTGAAACACATTCAATTTCACACACATGACCACTTAAATTCTCTCAGTAATATACTCCCACACTTGAACATCCTTTTCATACACTCCGAAACACATTCAATTTCACATGCATGACCACTTACATTCTCTCAGTCATATACTCACACACTTGAACACCCTTTTCATACACTCTGAAACACATTGAATTTCACACACATGACCACTAACATTCTCTCAGTCATATAATCACACACTTGAATATCCTTTTCATGAACTCCAAAACACATTCAATTTCACACGCGTGACCACTTACATTCTCTTAGTCATATACTCACACACTTGAACACCCTTTTTATAACTCTGAAACACATTCAATTTCACACACATGACCACTTAAATTCTCTCAATCATATACTCACACACTTGAACATCCTTTTCATACACTCTGAAACACATTCAGTTTCACATGCATTACCACTTACCTTCTCTCAGTCATATACTCACACTCTAAAACATCATTTTCATACACTCTGAAACACATTCAATTTTACATGCATGACCACTTACATTCTCTCAGTCATATACTCACACACTAAAAAATCATTTTCATACACTCTGAAACACATTCAATTTCACACACATGACCACTTACATTCTCTCAGTCATATACTCACACACTTAAGCACCCTTTTCACAGCTCTGAAACACATTCAATTACTCTGAGGAAATATAAATTTTATATGGTCAGTGTGTCCCCCACTCGCACCCTATCCATGTACTTATGCCCCGTGTATGCCCTATGTATGTTCATGTAATTCCCTTCCCGTGCGTGTAATAATAATGCCTCTTCATTTCCGTCTAAGGTTAACATGTCTGTTATTAGGCCTTCCATGAATGAAGCGTTAATTCTGTACTGAGGCCTATGTTGCCAATGCATTTACATGGCACACGTTTAAATGTCGAGAAGCTCACGTTTTTCTGGCCCAGTCGAGCCAGGCCCTGAATTCAGGCTCCGAGCCTCTTCTCTGTCTCTGAAAGCTGCAGTTTAGGTATGCATCCCTGACCTCTCCCTTACTTCCTGCCCAGCCGAGAGGTGCCCGGCCTGGCCTGCCTGCCAAGACGGTATTTTGCCTATAGTTATCTGCTCAGCCTCCGCAAAAAAAACACATTCCATTCTAGTGAAAGAGGTAAACATTTTCCGCCTGCAGAGCATAGGGCCTAGCCTTCCTGTCTCCATGCAAGTGATTTACTGAACCCGTTGCCATAGTAGGCCCATGGCCCCCGCACCATGCACGAAGAAATATATACGCACACTAGCATTTAGTGATGAACAGCCTTTACTCGAGAGACCTTTACTTCAGATAATACATCCTCCAAACATAAGATATCAGATATGCCAAAGATACAGGTCGTTCTGACATCCCAGACTTCAGACTCCTCTACTAGTGCTAAAGTCACAGCCCCCAGCTCTCCCCAGTTACACGTCAATTCCACGTCATGACCAGTTGCGCGCACATGTAGGTTAAAGGTTTCTGCTGATCCTGCAGACCTCCTCTATGCATCCACCCACCTATGACACACCTATGACTCATTAGGTGCACACCCTCGTGTACGCCTCCGTACACGCCTTCTTGTACGCCCATATGTTCTTATCTCTCTTCTCACTTGCTCCGCCTGGAGTGTTACGCCTACTGTATTCACTGCAATTGTATGGTTTTACTATATATAATGTATGATGTTAATAAAATATGTGACATCCCTTCCTGAACCTTAGTGGTGATGGAACCCGATTCTCCCCCTGGCTCGAGCCATTGAATAAAGCCCTGTTAACTCGGACACCACGGACTCTGCCTCTCATTCTATGAGCTATCCTTATTCCTTATTAATGTATAGAAATTATGACTAGGTAATTTTATTTACCACATAAATCTGGCGCCCGATTAGGGACGAGTCCCCTTCCCCACGCGCCGGCGATGTAAGCGCAGCCCCTGACCCCTTCTATAGCCGTGACGGACCCATTCTGTGCACAACCGCGGGTTTTCCTGCTAACTCCCTCAGGCCCACGGAGGAGACAGAGACTGCGACGAGGCATCCACACGAGGCGGTGAGGATTGCGGACCATCCCGACCAGAGCCCAAGCCGAGAGAGCAAGGTCCGAGGTATCCCGAGGCCCACCTGTTCCGAGGCGCATGCGCAGCAAGAAGCCGTAGCAGTCCAGTCCAGTATCGAGTTTCCGAGGCCTTCAGTTTTGCTTCCCGGTGAGTACCGTTGTTGGGAACGCATCTAGACGGGTTCATTATTTTGAATCCGGTCAAGACGGGTCTGGGTACACAGATCCGGTCCAGACGTGTCCACTTAGGTGGATACGGTAAATACGTGTCTCTTTATGAGACCGGTATGTCTGTACTGTTTTAGCAGTACATCCAGTAAACGAGGTTTGTTTCAGAATTGTGCTATTTCATGTATTAGCCAGTATCTGTTTCTAATGTTTTAATGTCGTGGTATGAATGATTGTTTGCAGTCTATTATTGTGCTTATTGTATTTTCGTTCAAGCAAGTTCAAACATGCCGCTGTTTTCGAAATTACGTCAGATAGGAACCAAGAAAGGGATACTCGAAGAGGCAGTTCCCGTCCCCCCTAGGGACACTCCTGGACATTTTATGTACCACAAACATGGCTTAGATGCCATACTGTACTTAGACTTATGGGTAGATTACACCAAGGATCTGGAAAAGAAATATAGATGGCCTGTCACAGGGACATGGGATGCTGATTGCATCATGAGAGTAGAGGAAGCATTATGGAAAAAGAAAGCCAGACAATCCCAGAAAGATGCCATAGAATTGTGGCGTAAAGAAGCGCATAGAAGAACAGAAAAAGAAATTCAGAAAGCAGAGAGAAGTAGAGAAGCATCAGAAAAAGCCAAAGAAAAAGAGCTCAAGGAAGAAGGTGAACGAGTTAAAGCAGAACAGTTAGAAAGACAAAGAAATGCCCTTATTAAAGGCATGTATCCCCTTCTCGCCAAGGGCCTACCTAGAGTGACCCCGGAAGTACCCAGTAACTTACCGCCACCACTGATTCCGACTAAAGTCCGTAGTCATAAACAGACTGCAGCAGACATTTTCTTTTCCTCCTATTTAGACGACGCTGCTCCAGAGTATGTAAATGTACGTGTACCACCTACTAA
The DNA here is from genome assembly GCF_964263255.1 of Lissotriton vulgaris. Taxonomy (NCBI): domain Eukaryota; kingdom Metazoa; phylum Chordata; class Amphibia; order Caudata; family Salamandridae; genus Lissotriton; species Lissotriton vulgaris. The sequence goes on from NC_141692.1 coordinate 4,883,205, forward strand.
TCCTCCTCCCAACCCTATCGTTCCTGTAAATTTAACTAATACTCCAACTAATCCTCCTACTACTACTCCTGTCACTGTCCCTCCACAAAGTCACACTGTCCCTACCAATGTGGAGACACCGCCTACCAACCCTTTTAAATTGCCACCACCCGTAACACAAGATCGATCTGCAGTAGCAGCGGCAGCACTGACACTAAAAGACAACTCAAGTCAAGGCGACTCAAGTCTAGGAGCGGCCTCAGTTAAAACAATCATCACTACGAGATCTAGCATTACAGCGCACGCCAAAAGCAGCTACATACGCAAACCTTAGACAGTACCTTACTGATTGTATATATGATCCAGTACCAGGTGAAGGTTCAATGCTCATATACTCATTATGTTTAAGACGTGTTGCAAACTATTTGAGTATCCTACCGGACATGAAAAATCACTTAGATAAAATATACCACTTCGTTAGAACGGGGGAGGGACCAGAAAGTGTTCACGAGGCCATGGCAAATAGAAAGGTGGAGCTAAAACGTATGCTCTTACAGTTTTTGATAAATTGTTTGATCAGGGAACGAGACCAGGAAGATAAAGGAGTAACTACAGTCATGATAAACTGGAATGAGAATATAGCTGCTGGTAAACATGAAACGCAGAAGTCAGTGGAAAGTATGTACAGGAAAATTCGTAAAGAAATTCTTGAGTTACACAAGAAAGAACAGGCCTAGAAAGAGGATAGTGAAGTCTCAGAGGACGAGGATATAGCAACAGGGGAAGTGAATAAAATACATTATGTAGGTAGAGCAAGACCGTTTGACAGACCCATCCGTCTAGACTATAATAGACGTTCTCTCTCTCCAATACCAGAACGATATTCTCTTGAGCACCTATTCCAGGCTACTGAGCAAGCACTGAGAAAACGAGTAGGTCATAGTGAACTTAGTACTATGCATGAACAGGAACTAGCCCGGTCAGCAGTACAATGGGCTTGTAATTCAAACATATATAATGATGACATAGTGGCGCAAACATTTTTAAGTCTTCCTCCGGAAGAACAGCGTTTAGCTGGTTGGACTACTGTAATGCGCTCTATGTAGACTCCAACAAGGGGCTCATTCAGCGATTACAGGTAGTTCAAAATGCGGCTGCTCGCTTTGTCTTAGCACTTCCCAAAGCTTCATCTGCTACGATGGCCAGAAAGAGCCTTCATTGGTTGCCCATTCATCTCAGGATCTCGTTTAAGATCCTCTGTCTTGTCTATTGAGCTTTGGCAGAGGGCTCTTCTGACCCCCTTGGTGCCCTGCTGACCCGGTATCAGCCTGGTAGATCTTTAAGATCTTCTGAGATGAATCTGTTGGTTGTCCCACGTACCAAAAGGGTTCGTTGGGGAAACAGAGCTTTTTCCATTGCTGCTCCCAAACTATGGAACTTGTTACCTCTTGAGATTAAGATGCAACCTTCTCTGTCTTCCTTTAAAAAGGCGCTCAAGACCTGGTGTTTTGTCAGGGCTTATCCGTAATTAGGATCAGTCTCTGTTATCTGGTATTATTTGGTTAGGCGCCTTGACGCCCATCTGGGCTTAGTTGCGCATTAAAAATCGTTTTTCATTTCATTTCATTCATTTCATTTCATTTCATTTACATGATCCACTTTGTATGAGAGTCAGCATTCTGATCCAGGTCCCTTGTATAAATTATTGGACGACTTACTCTTGGAAAGATGGAGAGGCCTAGGTTCTGAATTAATTAATGTCATTCTAGATCAACGACACTGGTACTTAACTTTTCTGACTTCGCACTCGATTCCTGCCCCACATCGAGAAAGAAAGACCTTTTACATAGACAGACAGAACCCCCTACGAGAGGTTCATCCCGTTAGGACTGACGCAGGTACACTTCAACGAGTATTCGTTTACATGCCATTGACGAAAATGGAATTATTGGAAATGAAAAAATGACTGCCCTGTCATGATAAAGATCCAGCAGGGTTCCACCGTGAATTAAAAGACATGCTCCGTATGGGGGAGTATACATACGCGGATATCATTAAAATGTTGAAAGTACTATTACCAGCAGGTATTTACGAAAAACTTAAAGAGAAAGAATGGGAGGTGCGAGAGAAAAAGATTAACTGGACAGAATTAGAAGACGAAGATAAAACACGACCCCCTGGTATTGGTCTTTCAGAAAAAGCTAGAGAATTACCCGAGCTATTGATACAAGTTTTGCCGAGATTATTGACTACTAAAAAGGAAGATTGGGATGCTATTTCAGCCTGTAAACAGAAACAAGATGAAGATACTAGTGATTTTTATTCCAGGTTCGAAAAATGTTTTCTTATTAATAGTGGTCTGAAGACAAGTAGTGAATCGTATCCACATCTTTTTGTCACCAAATTAGTAGAGAATTCCTCACCCCAGATCAAGAATAGAGTACTGAAAGTCGAGAGTACCTGGAAAGCAAATAGCCCATCCCAAATGTTACAAATGTTACAGTATCACCAGAACCGAATTAGAGAAGAACAGGAACACGAAAAGAGACGCATGAAAGACACGAAAATGAAAGTACTAGTTGCCCAATCAGTTCCAGCCGATGGCCATAAAAAGGGCGCGGCACCTGTAAAAGGGAACTGCAACTATTGTAAACAGCCAGGACACTATATAAATGAATGTGCTGTCCTGAAACATAACATAGCTACAGGCAAGACAAAAGAAAGACTGCGTCCTCCTAGACAGGATAATGTTCAGCAGAACACGCAAACTCCACAGAACACGCAACAGACAGTAGCTGTACCTCAACCCATTGCTGCTACACAAGATGTCACACAACAGATGTACCAGTATGCACAGTCAGACTATCCAGACTATCAGCAGTACTCATGAAATAGCCTAGAGAGGGAGGTTGACTTACCCCTTATTGAGGTTCCGGTAGATCAAGAAGGTCCCTATGTACATAGTCGTGTATTGGGAAAAGACAGAAAGTTTCTGATTGATACAGGGGCGAGCAGAACTACCATCAGTCATGACGAGGTTCCAGGGGCACCCCTCTCAGGCTCACAGAATGTTTCCCTGGGTTTTTCAGGAAAGCCTATTGTTAACGAAGTGTCAAAGTGTCAAAGTGTCAAAGCCAGTTTCCCTAGAAGTTGGTCCATTGTCTCACTTGTTGCTTACGAAGTTATGTCCAGAAAACTTGCTTGTTATAAAAACATTGAAAGAACTAGGAGCAGTGATTTGTTGTTCTCCAGAAGGAGTGAGATTGTTCTTACGTGATTTTAAAGGACATTATGTGTTAAGAGATTTTGACCCCAGACTTCAAAATGTACCACAGCATTTATGGGCGCAAGGTCCGACTGATGTAGGTTACATGCACATTACACCGTACCGTGTCACACTCAAGCAAGGAGGTGTACTGCCACGAATCCGACAAAACAAGTTACCACCTGATGCTGTAGTTGCATTACTGAAAATTGTTGGCGAACTCATTGCACAAGGAGTGGTTGTAGAAACTGACTCCAATATATGTAATTCTCCTATCATTCCGATTCTTAAACGAACTGACCCGAATGCACCACCAGTCTACAGACTAGTGATTGACCTCCGAGAATTGAACAAATGCATAATACCACAGTACCCAGTGGTTTGAGTTTGAGTTTGAGTTTTAAAATACTTGTAAAGCGCTCATACACCTGCGGTTTCTTGGCGCTACAGCTAACAAGTCCAGAACTAAAAGGCGGGGGAGACTGCTGGGGATCTAGTCAAAAGACTTTGTGAACAGGTGGGCCTTGAGATGTTTACGAAATTGCGGGTACAGGGTGATGGATCGCAGATCCAGGGGAAGGGAGTTCCAGAGGATCGGGGCAAGGGATGGTTCCAGACATTTCTTCAGTCAGTCAGGATATCTTTATTCGACTTATTCCAAGTCATACAAAGAAACAAAAGCAATAAAAACATGACATAGGATACATGCATAACCTTACGTTTTCTTAAAAAGCAGCAAACTACATATACGTTTAAAAAATACTATATACAAAATTGCTAAGGCGAAATTTGACCAGCAGCTTTCACCCTAGCAGCAGCCACTAGGAAATTTGCAATGCAGAAGGTTGTACGGGGGTTTGTCAAAAGCTGTAAATAGAGCAGCGCCGGGCGTACCTGTGTAAAACCCGCTTCTTTCAGAATGGGGAGCAAATATTTTTTCCTCTGCTCATGATACAAGCTACAGAACATGACGAAGTGCATTGTGTCCTGCACCGAGAAATCATCACAACTGCAAGGTGGGGCTAGATCTGGCTTCTGCCATCGCTTAAAAGAATCTAAGTAAAAATGTAACAGGTTAAACCTAAACTTTGTCAGTAAAAACCTATGGTAAGGGTGCGTAACGAAACTGAGATAAGGTGCAAGAGAGGGAGCACTAACCAAAAGGTTATGTGACCTAACTGTGGGCTTCAATAGTTCGACATCCTCGCGTCGCGCTTCCTTCCTTTCCATGAATGCCTTTTTTATATGAGCTATGTCCAAGGCCCTGATTTTTTCTGGGCATGAAAAAAGTTCTGGGCGGCCCAAGTCTGTGAATGATTTAATTAGATAGGCCAGCCATGGAATGCTCCTATGTTTGTCTAGAGAAAGAACATCTTTCAGTATTTTATGATTCAGTGGGAGATCTTCATTCAACCACATTTTCAGCCATAGGATCAGGGGCGCTAAGCTCAATAAATCCGACAAATAGGGTACGCCCACCTCTTGATGGATCGAATAAGTTGGGGCTGACTGGGGTACAGAGAGAAGGGATCTAATAAATCTATTTTCTGCTCTCTGGATAGGATCAAGATTTACATAGCCCCACAAGGGAGATCCATATAGAGCAATAGCCACAGGCTTACACTTATAGATCTTCAGAAGGGCTTCCATTGGCCTAGCTCCCAACTTACCCGCAAAGCTCAGGATCGCTGAGGAAGACCTAGTTACGGCCAACCTTTTTGCTCTTATCTGTGGCCCCCATGTACCCTTTTGGTCAAACAGAACGCCCAAGTAGGGGAATGTAGTTACCTTTGAGACAGGGACCCCTCTGCAAAAGAATGATTTATGACTTTTTTTGGTACACTCACGCCCCATTACCATCATATGTGATTTGGAAACGTTAACCTTCAGGTCCAAATTATCCATAAAAGATCCGAAGGCGTCCAATAGGAGCTGAAGTCCAACACCAGTGCGGGCTATCAGCACAGCGTCGTCCGCGTACAGGAGTGCCGGAATTTGTACATCTCCTGCAAACGGGACGTCCGCGTCCTGGCCACGCAGATGTGCCCCCAGGCCATTGATATAGATGGTAAAAAGCGTGGGGGCTAAGATGCAACCTTGCCGTACCCCCTTTAGAGATTTAAACAGTGGAGTACATCTACCGTTATTTGACACTCGTACGGCTGCAAATAGCTCCTGATGCAAAGCGGCCATGAATGTAACCAGAGCCTCATCGATGCCCATCTCCAACAGGATCGCCCACAGTTTTGACCTGTTAACAAGGTCGAACGCCGACGAAAGGTCCATAAATGCAAGGAACACCGAACCCTCCTTAGCCACCGTATACTTAGAGATGAGTAAGTGCAGGTTAATACATTGTTCAATGGTCCCTTTTCTCTCTCTGAAGCCGTATTGCAGTTCGGACAACCCGCCACAACCCTCAACGTTCTCCCTCAATCTGGATAAGAGGACTCTACCCAGGATTTTTACGGTTGAGTCCAAGAGGGATATGGGTCTATAAAATGCGGGATCGTCCCGCCGTCCTTTGTTTTTAAAGATGGGGACAATGGTAGATATGGCCCATGAGGCGGGGGCTGGATTACCGGTAACTGCATTAAACACGTTTGACATGACCTCAGCCCACAGTTTAGGTGAAAACATGAAAAAATCAGCGGGTACTCCGTCTGGACCAGGTGCCTTATGTTTAGTCGTTGCCAGCAGAGCTTTTTCCACTTCTTGCGGATTGAAGATAATAGGGTGAACATCTGTGTTATGGGGTATACCTTTTTTAGTTCCTTCATCGTCGCCCCCATATACGTTTTCAAAAAAAGACAGCCAAGACTCGTCAGTAATCATGCAATCCATGGGAGCATTACTGTCATCAAGAAATAAGGGCTGTTTGATGATCTCCCAAAATCTCCTACTGTCCTTCAGTACAGCCGCTGAAAGGAGATTGTCCCATGATTCGCGTTTAATATTGTCTTTACGGTTCTTTATGGCTGCTTTATAGGCTTTCCTTAATCTCGAAATGTCTTCTTTGACCCTAGGAACGGTTTTAAGTGCCGCCAGCAGTTCTCTGTGGGCTTTCGAGCATGCAGGGTCGAACCATCGCTTATGTCCAAGGGCTCCCTGGATAGGTTTGGCAAGAAGGTCCTTAGAGACCTGATCACATATTGCCTCGTAAGCTGCTATTCTGATATTCCCTTGGGTGCCCGAGTCTCTACAGAGCTCCACCTGAGCTTTGATTTTAGGGTAGCATTTTTCATAAAACTTTTCCGAAATTATTTTTGCCCCGTCTATCTTGGTCAGAGGTCCTCAGGGGGTGTGCCGTTTTGGTAATTGCTGGTGGTGCCCCCATATGGGCTCCCCAAGCCACTTCGAGTAGAACTGGGTTGTGGTCGCTATAGTGTGAAGAGACTGTGCAGTAGGCCATAGCCCGATTTAAAATGCCTGATGAAACAAAAATATAGTCAATCACTGTTCCATATTGGGCGCCAGTAAACGTTGGATTTCTCAGGCCACTGTCAAGTTCGTACAGGTCAAAATTAGCCAATAGCTCTTCAAGCTCCTGCCCATCTGCAGAATGTTCGAAGTGAGGTCCCCGTATGGCTGCGTCCTCAGCCTCGTTAACATCTCTTCCCTTACAGGCTAATTCACATGGATGAATATTAAAATCGCCTAATAAAATAAACTCAAAAGCTAAATTGATATCCTGTGATACTGTATTTAAAATATTATCCAAGTTGGCGATATTACAGCCGCTATATTCGCTGTTCCCAGAATTATAAAAGTTAACGTACAATGTCCTGCTTTCTTTGTTGATCACCCTCTCGACCATTAAGATGTTGTCAGAGTCAACGCTGATCTGCCTATAACTACCTTTTAGGGCTAATGAAAATAAGATCACCAAGCCCCCTTTGGCTCTGCCCGCTCTACTGGGGACTGCGGGTTTAATGAAGCTGGTGAAGCCATCCCACCAGAGGTTGTTAGATGTGTCCCAGGTTTCTTGCAAGGCGATGATGTGGTATTTTGAAACAAAGCTCAGCCAAGCTTGATCCTGGCGTTTTGCATTTAAACCTGCTACGTTCCAACTTATGATCTTACATGAGTCAGTGGGTAACCTTGAATCATTTACGCCCTCTGATTCTCCTTCAGCCGTTTGTTGCGATACCAGACCACCACTTGCTGATAATATATCATTTGGCACCTCCCTTACTTGCTCGGCTCCTGGTTCAAGTCAATCGCAGGTGTTTAAGTCAGATAGAGGGGCAAACCTATTGCCTGTACTAAAACCCCAATCAAACGGGGTAGCTACCTGACCCTGACCATATGGAACTGAGTTCCACATGGGTTGTGGAGTATTTGGGTGTTGCAGGAACTGGTCATTTCTCAGCCAGTGTGTTGGCCTAAAGCCCCGGGCGTTACGATCGTCGCCCAGGAAACCTGAACCCCAAACATTACCTCTTGGCTCTTGTGCCAGGACAGGCCTGGTGTTTGACTCAATCGGGCAATGGAATCTTCCTGGCTCCTGATATGCTATAGGTTGTAACCAGCCAATAGGGTGTCGAGGTCTGGTGGCCCCTCTCCAGCTACTAGTATTGGTATGTCTATTATAACTGGGGAATTTAGGTAAGGTACCAAACTTAGTCTCGTCAAAAAAGAACTTGAGGGTGAGAGGAACAATGGAGCCACTGCGACGTTGGGGTGGAAAAACATTACTCAAAATGTCTGGAAGAACTTCCGCATTTGCGAAGTTTAGAATGACGCAATCCCCTTTGAATTTTTTGGGCTTGCTACCGATCCAAGATACCCTCCTCGACATGACAATGTCCCCTGCCAACTTGTCGAACCCTTGTTCTGACATATACATGTTGTTAGTGAGCCAATATAACGCTTTATCTTTTAGATCCTGATTGGACTCTACTTTACCTTGTGATAGAGCAGGGACATTTGCCAACACCAGAACTACCGGTGAGGCTTCCAGAATGAATTGGGCTGAAGCATCCTCTTGCTGTGTTCCCACTGTGGGAGCAGTTATACTAATATAGGGGTCTGCAGCATCTGCGTCCTGACCAAGTACAGGTAGTAATGGTGGTGGTAATGGAGGCGGAAGCAACGACCCTTGCTGGATGGATTGCGGATTACTTTCAGTTGGAGTAACCTCCACATTTGTGGGTATTAAATTTGTGACGAGGGAGGATAAGTTTTCAACCTCGACGGCCAACTTGCTATGTACCACGCCCAACTTTTTGACCTCGGATGTTAGTTTATCCAATTTCCCGATCAGAGGTTTGATTATAGTCTTGATTTTGATGTCTATCATATCTTGGATCCTATTAAAAAGATAATCATCATTAGTGCTTCTTGGCTCACTATCAGTGTCGAGTTCCACATGTTTCCCTTGCCGTCTAGGGGGTGGGGTGGTGACCTTTTTCCTACCTAGATGTTTTCCCCCCCGTTTAGCTACGGATTTTCGGCAAGCTCTGAAAGCCCGTGTAGTGGGCTGCTGGGATTGTGAGGCTGCGTCCGTAATAGATATCTGATGGTTTGAATCATTGATAGCATTGACTGATAAATCTATTGGATCTAGTCTATCTGTTTGAGGGTCAGAGTCAACATCGACGACATCCACAGTTCCATTATCTTGAGGATTCACATCGGCTGGATCTAGTGTAGGATTTTCTAGCGGTAGTTCAGATGTCGCTGTGCTTAGTACGCTTGTCGAGGGGCTTTCTGAAGGCAAGATAGGTGATTGACTCAAGCCAAGAGATTGCCTTCATTTATTGTTAATATCGTTAACCACTTGTACCAGATATGAATCTAAAGTATTCACAGTTTCAGCCGGGGCAGGTGCCCGTTTTTTCACCATTATTAAAACTATGGCTATGGGCAGGCTACAAAAGGCTCACCTTCAGATGAATTTGATAAAAGCCAATGGAATAATGTGTTGTGGCTGACAATCAGTGACAAAACGAAGGCAGGCCGATAACAGCAATACAGTTTGATGAACAAAATAACAGGCAGGACACAGTACCTTAGTAATCAGCCGGAAGATGTAAGGGGAAAGGCCTAGCCTAGCCTTTTCGTGCCTTTGAGGGCCCCTCTGGCGCCTTGGGCAGGCGTCAGGGAACGCGCCTCCACCGCTAAGACTGCCGGGACCTGTAGTCCCGGGGCGGCGGTGGCGTGCCTGGTGCTCGCGGTCTCCGGACCTCCAAGGTGGAATGTGGCGTGGAACAGGTAGGCTGTTTGCTCCTAGCGCTTTCGGCGCTCCGCTATCGCTGTGTCAGAGGTGCTCCCCCCGCTACACCGAGGGCTCTGTGTTTTTATCCGCCCCTCCTGGCCCCTTGGGCAGGCGTCAGGGAACGCGCCTCCACCGCTAAGACTGCCGGGACCTGTCGTCCCGGGGCGGCGGTGGCGTGCCTGGTGCTCGCGGTCTCCGGACCTCCAAGGTGGAATGTGGCGTGGAACAGGTAGGCTGTTTGCTCCTAGCGCTTTCGGCGCTCCGCTATCGCTGTGTCAGAGGTGCTCCCCCCGCTACACCGAGGGCTCTGTGTTTTTATCCGCCCCTCCTGGCGCCTTGGGCAGGCGTCAGGGAACGCGCCTCCACCGCTAAGACTGCCGGGACCTGTAGTCCCGGGGCGGCGGTGGCGTGCCTGGTGCTCGCGGTCTCCGGACCTCCAAGGTGGAATGTGGCGTGGAACAGGTAGGCTGTTTGCTCCTAGCGCTTTCGGCGCTCCGCTATCGCTGTGTCAGAGGTGCTCCCCCCCCCAGACATTTCTTCATTATTGACTGCCATTGATTCCGAAGCGACGTTCTCCACTGTAATTGATCTCAAGAACGCCTTCTTCAGTGTCCCGATCCATCCGGAAAGCCAGTATCTCTTTGGATTCTGTTTAAATGTCCGAAGCTTCAAATTTGCGAGAGCTCCTCAAGGGTTCAGAGAGAGTCCTAGTATTTACAGTCAAGCATTGAAAAGACAACTAGACAGTATTCACATGCCTACTGACACTGCACTCCTCCAATATGTTGATGATCTTTTGATCACAGCACGGACAGAACGAGACTGCGAATGTGCATCACTGACAGTCTTATACTTCCTGGCAGAAAAGGGGCACAAAGTGTCCCCTTCAAAGTTACAATTCTGTGCCCAGCAAGTGGTATACCTTGGGCACTTGCTGTCCAAGAGGGGTAGACAGTTGACACCTGACCGCATTCAGTTAATTGCACATCTTCCACAGCCCAAGACACAAAAGGAAGTACGGGCCTTCATCGGCCTCACTTCATACTGTAGACAATGGATTCCTCAGTACGCATATCTAGCCAAACCACTCATACAGTTGACAACACAGGAGGCAGCGACTTCGACTGTCCTCCCTTGGACTCAGGAACATACACTAGCATTTGAAGAATTGAAGAAAGCTCTATGTCAAGCACCAGTTTTAGCGACACCATGTTACAGCAAACCTTTTACACTTTTTGTTACTGAACGCGATGGCACAGCATTATCTGTTCTCACACAAGATCAGGCAGGGAAACACAAGCCTTGTGCTTACTTTTCCAGTACATTGGATCAAATGGCCCAGGCTCTGCCTGCGTGCCTCAAATCAGTTGCAGCAACAGCTCTAGCAATCAGACAAAGCGACTCCATAGTGTTAGGACATCCCCTGACAGTACAGGTTCCACACTCAGTGGAAGTTCCCTTGAACAGGACACAGACACAGCACCTGACTATAGCGAGACTGACAGGTTATGAACTGACATTATTTCAGCCACACATAGAAATCAGACGTTGCAACATCCTGAACCCTGCTACGCTTTTACCCTCAAGCACAGCAGACCCTACACCACACGATTGTGTGGAAGTAATTAACACAGTGACGAAGCCCAGACAAGACTTGACAGACATTGCATTACCCGACCCAGACCTGACACTTTATGTGGATGGTTCATGCATGAGAACAAGCACAGGAGAGTTAGTGGCCGCATATGCAGTGACCACTGATACTGAAGTTATAGAGACACAACGAATTGACACCTTGTCTGCTCAAGCAGCAGAGCTCATCGCTCTGACACAAGCCTGCATACGAGCCAAGAACTTGAAAGTAAACATATACACAGATTCACAGTACGCATTCGGAGTCGTTCACGACTTTGGAGTCCTCTGGCAAGAGAGAGGTTTTCTGACCTCCCACGGAGCCAAGATTCAGCATGGTCCCCTCATTCAAGCTCTGTTAGAAGCAATACACTTGCCTACAGCCATAGCAATCATGAAGTGCAAAGCACACACGAAAATCACAGACATTATTTCCCAAGGTAACGACCTGGCAGATCGAACAGCTAAACTTACAGCACAGACTCAAACTGACCTTCCAGTTGACACGACAAGGACTGAAGTATCATCACTGACAAATTGCATGACAGTCATGGATCCCTCACAAGATGTACTCGACATACAGACACATGCCACTCCAGACGAAATCAAGAAATGGACTGAACAAGGAGGGGTCCCGACAGATCAGGGATGGATGACAAAAGGCAAAGCCACATGGTTTCTTCCCGGCTCCATGGTTCAAGTTATCATAAATACAGCACATAGTCCAGCACACTTAGGAGAAAAAGCCATGTTAGACAGTATACAGAATATCTGGTTCAACAAACATTTACGTGCAGCAGCAAAACAGAAAGTACGTACCTGTATGATCTGTTGTCAGTTCAATCCAGGCAAAGGCATTTCCGTGGAACAAGGTGGATTTCATCCTCCTGATCACCCTTTTGAAGTCCTCCAGATGGATTATATTCAGATGGACAGATGTCGAGGATTCAAGTATGTCCTCATAGTTGTATGTGCCTTATCTAGATGGACAGAAGCGTACCCAGTCCCAGATTACACTGCCGTGACCACTGCCAAGCAGTTGGTCCGAGAATTCTTCCTGCGATACAGCTTGCCCCGTGTCGTGTACTCAGATAATGGACAGCCATTCTCTTCTGAACTCATGAAACAAGTATCACTCTTGTTAGGGTACCAGTGGAAATTCCATTGCGTACGACACCCCGAGGCAGCAGGCCTCGTAGAGAGACACAATCAGACTCTTAAGACTAAGCTAGCGAAGGTCTGTGCAGAAAAAGGTGTGGATTGGATGGTAGCCTTACCGGTTGCCCTCTTTTACATGCGTATGGTAGCTCATTCCAGAACAGGACTATCTCCTTATGAGGTAGTTTTCGGTAGACCGCCAAATATGTGGGGTACGCCTATACCGAGAAAAATTACCGATGTCTACAGTAATATGCTGACAGATTACCTGGCTTCCTTGATGTCTGCACTACTCTCTTGTCGTTCACAGGTTGCCGCCGCTTTCCCCGACAACACCCAGGTGAAAAGCCACAAAATCGTTCCAGGAGACCTAGTTTGCATCCACAACTTCGACCGTTCAAGCCCTCTGGAGCTCCGCTGGCGTGAGCCGAAGTTAGTGTTACTGACCACGAGGACGGCTATCAAAGTGGAAGGACGCAAGGGCTGGATCCATGCCCACCACGTCAAACGATTCCATGGACTTGGCTCGATAAAGGATTCCAAGGACTGTTTCACGAAAGTCTCAGAGAACTGTTCCGATATTGACACTAAACCCCCTCTGCTAGAAAAAACTCCGCAACAGGAGTACAGGTCTAAATTACGGTCTAGTAAGTCAGACAGCGTTTAATTGTTTAAGTCCCCCTCGGGTGAAGCGGTTAGACAGGTTCCTGACATGTATGAGACCATAGACCCAAATAGTGAGAGAGATAGGCGAAATCAAATGAAAGACAAATATTGCAAAAACCTACGCAGCAGATGCATTATTACTTTGGTCATTATGTTTTTTCTAAGTATATCGATTATATGTATAAGCTTGACGCTACATGTTTTCTTTCCTCCTCGTGGTTCACATGTACATTCTTCTTTCAATGACACTGTAGAGCACACATTCAGTGACCTGCCCCCTCATGAACTATCCTATCGACTAGCACTGCGCAACAACACTTTTATTCGTATGTTACACCATACTCACCAGACCAGCAATGTGACGAATTGCTGGGTATGTGGCCGACTCCCACCTTATCAGAAAATGAAGGGAGTTCTGCCCCTCTTTCCTTATCCGTTTTCGCACAATGGTTCGTGCGGAGCATGGTTTGCTTTAATGTCATCATTAGACAGAAAGTCTATAGTTTCCCAAGACGATTGGATATGGTGAGACCTGAATACGGTTATGAATAAGGCATGTTTCCCAGACGAGGACGGTCTTCCCCAAAGAAAAGGAACCGATCTAGAAAATGAAGTTTATGAACAAGGGAATGCTTCCCTTAACTTTATGATTCTGAACGTCCAGTCCGAGTCCAATACAGGTTCATCGTTTATAACAGTCCTACCAGTAAAAGGTGAATTATGCGTTAGAAAGAATGGTTCAGTGTATCTTGGACACAGTGATTGTAATACTGTGGTCGAGTTCAATGATAAAGGAAAGTCTACTTTCAAAGCTTCCCGCCATTCCTATTTCATTTGTGGTCAGACAGCCTATGTACGTCTGCCATTAGACCGTGGTGGAACGTGTTATATTGCGTTCCTACTGCCACCTGTTTTTCTAGCCCCATCCCATTATCACCGCGATTCCCAACTCGTACATATAAGACACAAGAGGGAGATCGATTCCCCAATTGTCGATCAGACCGAAACAACTTTAGAGCAATATTCAGATTTCAATAAAGGATTCTTTTACTTCATAGGACCCATTCAAAACAGTAAACAAATACGCAGGTTAACAAGAACACTGGAAGCAGTAGTGAATGAGACTACTTCTGCCTTAGGAAACTTAACCGAAGAACAGTCTGCTATGAGACTTGTTGTTCTTCAGAACCGCCTTGTTCTTGACGTCATCCTAGCCGATAGGGGCGGAGCTTGTAGAGTGATCGGCTCCAGTTGTTGTGTGTTTATTCCTAATAACGCACCGTCAGTGTATGCAGCTATGACAAGGCTCCATAAAATAGCTCATCAGATACACCAGAATCCAGGCACCTGGACTTGGTCCGGTTGGCTCTGGAGTGTGATATCAGCCTGGGGATGGAAGGTATTGTCCTTCCTAGGAATAATACTGGTCATAGTATTCAGTTGTTGTCTCTGTCTGCAATGTGGCCCAGCAATTTGCGGCTTGTGTGCCACTGCTTGTATTCCACGTCCACGTCCACGTTCCCGTTCCCGTACATGTATGAGAAAGGACGAGCAAATGATGCTATATGAACAAATAGATGGTCTCATGAAAATAGATGTATCATAAAGGGTGCAGTAGGGAACAAGGAGGGAATGAGGAAATAGAAATTTTATATGGTCAGTGTGTCCCCCACTCGCACCCTATCCATGTACTTATGCCCCATGTATGCCCTATGTATGTTCATCTAATTCCCTTCCCGTGCCTGTAATAATAATGCCTCTTCATTTCCGTCTAAGGTTAACATGTTTGTTATTAGGCCTTCCATGAATGAAACGTTAATTCTGTACTGAGGCCTATGTTGCCAATGCATTTACATGGCACACATTTAAATGTCGAGAAGCTCACGTTTTTCTGGCCCAGTCGAGCCAGGCCCTGAATTCAGGCTCCGAGCCTCTTCTCTGTCTCTGAAAGCTGCAGTTTAGGTATGCATCCCTGACCTCTCCCTTACTTCCTGCCCAGCCGAGAGGTGCCCAGCCTGGCCTGCCTGCCAAGACGGTATTTTGCCTATAGTTATCTGCTCAGCCTCCGCAAAAAAACCACATTCCATTCTAGTGAAAGAGGTAAACATTTTCCGCCTGCAGAGCGTAGGGCCTAGCCTTCCTGTCTCCATGCAAGTGATTTACTGAACCCGTTGCCATAGTAGGCCCATGGCCCCCGCACCATGCACGAAGAAATATATACGCACACCAGCATTTAGTGATGAACAGCCTTTACTCGAGAGACCTTTACTTCAGATAATACATCCTCCAAACATAAGATATCAGATATGCCAAAGATACAGGTCGTTCTGACATCCCAGACTTCAGACTCCTCTACTAGTGCTAAAGTCACAGCCCCCAGCTCTCCCCAGTTACACGTCAATTCCACGTCATGACCAGTTGCGCGCACATGTAAGTTAAAGGTTTCTGCTGATCCTGCAGACCTCCTCTATGCATCCACCCACCTATGACACACCTATGACTCATTAGGTGCACACCCTCGTGTACGCCTCCGTACACACCTTCTTTTACGCCCATATGTTCTTATGTCTCTTCTCACTTGCTCCGCCTGGAGTGTTACGCCTACTGTATTCACTGCAATTGTATGGTTTTACTATATATAATGTATGATGTTAATAAAATATGTGACATCCCTTCCTGAACCTTAGTGGTGATGGAACCCGATTCTCCCCCTGGCTCGAGCCATTAAATAAAGCCCTGTTAACTCGGACACCACGGACTCTGGCTCTCATTCTATGAGCTATCCTTATTCCTTAATAATGTATAGAAATTATGACTAGGTAATTTTATTTACCACAACGCACACATGACCACTTTTATTCTCTTAGTCATAAGCTCACACACTTGAACATCCTTTTCATACACTCTGAAACAAAATCAATTTCACACACATGACGACCTAAATTCTTTCTGTCATATACTCACACACTTGAACACGCTTTTCGTACACTCCAAAACGCATTCAATTTCACAGGCATGACCACTTATATTCTCTCAGTCATATACTCACACACTTGAACATCCTTTTCACACACTTTGAAACACATTCAATTTCACACATACGACCACTTACATTCTCTTAGTCATATACTCACACACTTAAACACCCTTTTCATAACTCTGAAACACATTCAATGTCACACACACAACCACTCACATTCCATCAGTCATATATTCACACACTAAAACATCCTTTTTAAACACTCAGAAACACATCCAATTTTACACACATGACCACTTACATTCTCTCAGTCATATGCTCACACACTTGAACATCCTTTTCATACACTCCAAAACACATTCAATTATACCCACATGACCACTTACATTCTCAGTCATATACTCACACACTTGAACACCCTTTTCATGACTCTGAAGCACATTCAATTTCACACACATGACCACTTACATTCTCTTAGTCATATACTCACACACTTGAACATACTCTTCATATACTCTGAAATTCATTCAATTTCACACGCATGACCACTTACATTCTCTCAGTCATACACTCACACACTAAAAAATCATTTTCATACACTCTGAAACACATTCAATTTCACACACATGACCACTTACATTCTCTCAGTCATATACTCACACACTTAAGCACAATTTTCATAACTCTGAAACACATTCAATTACGCACACATGACCACTTACATTCTCTTAGTCATAAGCTCACCCACATGAACACCCTTTTCAAACACTCCAAAACACATTCAATTTCACACCGATGACCACTTATTTTCTCTCAGTCATCCTTTTCACACACTTTGAAACACGTTCAATTTCACACACATGACCACTTACATTCTCTTAGTCATATACTCACACACTTAAACACCCTTTTCATAACTCTGAAACACATTCAATGTCACACACACAACCACTTACATTCCATCAGTCATATATTCACACACTAAAACACCTTTTCATACACTCTGAAACACATTCAATTTCACACACATGACCACTTACATTCTCTCAGTCATATAATCACACATTAGAACACCCTTTTCATACACTCCGAAACACATTCAATTTCACTTGCATGACCACTTACATTCTCTCAGTCATATACTCACACACTTGAACACCCTTTTCATAACTCTGAAACACATTCAATTTCACACACATGAACACTTACATTCTCTCAACCATGTACTCACACACTTGAATATCCTTTTCATACACTCTGAAACACATTCAATTTCACACACACAGCCACTTACATTCTCTCAGTCATATACTCACAAACTTAAACACCCTTTTCATAACTCTGAAACAAACACATTCAATTTCACACACATGACCACTTACATTCTCTCAGGCATATACTCACACTTGAACATCCATTTCATACACTCTGAAACACATTCAATTTCACACATATGACCACTTACATTCTCTCAGTCATATAATCACACACTTGAACACCCTTTTCATGCACTCAGAAACACATTCAATTTCACACTTTTGACAACTTACATTCTCTCAATCATATACTCACACACTTGAACACCCTTTTCATAACTCTGAAAAACATTCAATTTCACACACATGACCACTTAAATTCTCTCAGTAATATACTCCCACACTTGAACATCCTTTTCATACACTCCGAAACACATTCAATTTCACATGCATGACCACTTACATTCTCTCAGTCATATACTCACACACTTGAACACCCTTTTCATACACCCTGAAACACATTCAATTTCACACACATGACCACTAACATTCTCTCAGTCATATAATCACACACTTGAATATCCTTTTCATGAACTCCAAAACACATTCAATTTCACACGCGTGACCACTTACATTCTCTTAGTCATATACTCACACACTTGAACACCCTTTTTATAACTCTGAAACACATTCAATTTCACACACATGACCACTTAAATTCTCTCAGTCATATACTCACACACTTGAACATCCTTTTCATACACTCTGAAACACATTCAACTTCACACGCATTACCACTTACCTTCTCTCAGTCATATACTCACACTCTAAAACATCATTTTCATACACTCTGAAACACATTCAATTTTACATGCATGACCACTTACATTCTCTCAGTCATATACTCACACACTAAAAAATCATTTTCATACACTCTGAAACACAATCAATTTCACACACATGACCACTTACATTCTCTCAGTCATATACTCACACACTTAAGCACCCTTTTCATAGCTCTGAAACACATTCAATTACGCACACATGACCACTTACATTCTCTTAGTCATAAGCTCACACACTTGAACATCCTTTTCATACACTCTGAAACACAATCAATTTCACACACATGACGACCTAAATTCTTTCTGTCATATACTCACACACTTGAACACGCTTTTCGTACACTCCAAAACACATTCATTTTCACAGGCATGACCACTTATATTCTCTCAGTCATATACTCACACACTTAAAAATCCTTTTCACACACTTTGAAACACATTCAATTTCACACACACGACCACTTACATTCTCTTAGTCATATACTCACACACCTAAACACCCTTTTCATAACTCTGAAACACATTCAATATCACACACACAACCACTCACATTCCATCAGTCATATATTCACACACTAAAACATCCTTTTTAAACACTCAGAAACACATCCAATTTTACACACATGACCACTTACATTCTCTCAGTCATATCCTCACACACTTGAACATCCTTTTCATACACTACAAAACACATTCAATTATACCCACATGACCACTTACATTCTCTTAGTCATATACTCACACACTTGAACACTCTTTTCATGACTCTGAAGCATATTCAATTTCACACACATGACCACTTACATTCTCTTAGTCATATACTCACACACTTGAACATACTCTTCATATACTCCGAAATTCATTCAATTTCACACGCATGACCACTTACATTCTCTCAGTCATATACTCACACACTAAAAAATCATTTTCATACACTCTGAAACACATTCAATTTCACACACATGACCACTTACATTCTCTCAGTCATATACTCACACACTTAAGCACCCTTTTCATAACTCTGAAACACATTCAATTACGCACACATGACCACTTACATTCTCTTAGTCATAAGCTCACACACATGAACACCCTTTTCAAACACTCCAAAACACATTCAATTTCACACCCATGACCACTTATTTTCTCTCAGTCATATACTCACACACTTGTCATCCTTTTCACACACTTTGAAACACATTCAATGTCACACACACAACCACTTACATTCCATCAGTCATATATTCACACACTAAAACACCTTTTCATACACTCTGAAACACATTCAAATCCACACACACAACCACTTACATTCTCTCAGTCATATACTCGCACACTTGAACACCCTTTTCATATCTCTGAAACACATTAAATTTCACACACATGACCACTTACACTCTCTCAATCATATACTCAGACACTTGAACATCCTTTTCATACACTCTGAAAAACCTTCAATTTCACACACACAACCACTTACATTCTCTCAGTCATATACTCACACACTTAAACCCCCTTTTTATTACTCTGAAACACATTCAATTTCACACACACAACACCTACATTCTCTCAGTCATATACTCACACACTTGAACACCCTTTTCATGACTCTGAAACACATTCAATTTCAGATACACAACCACTTAAATTCTCTCAGTCATATACCAACAAACTTAAACACCCTTTTCATACAATCCAAAACACATTCAATTTCACACGCATGACCACTTACATTCTCTCAGTCATGTACTCACACACTTGAACATCCTTTTCATACACTTTGAAACACATTCAATTTCACACACACAACCACTTACATTCTCTCAGTCATATACTCACAAACTTAAACATCCTTTTCATAACTCTAAAATACATTAAATTTTACACACGACCAATTGCATTCTCTTAGACATATACTCACACACTTGAACATCATTTTCATACACTCTGAAACACATTCAATTTCACGCACATGACCACTTACATTCTCTTAGTCATAAGCTCACTCACATGAACACCCTTTTCAAACACTCCAAAACACATTCAATTTCACACCGATGACCACTTATTTTCTCTCAGTCATCCTTTTCACACACTTTGAAACACGTTCAATTTCACACACACGACCACTTACATTCTCTTAGTCATATACTCACACACTTAAACACCCTTTTCATAACTCTGAAACACATTCAATGTCACACACACAACCACTTACATTCCATCAGTCATATAGTCACACACTAAAACACCTTTTCATACACTCTGAAACACATCAAATTTCACACACATGACCACTTACATTCTCTCAGTCATATAATCACACACTTGAACACCCTTTTCATACACTCCGAAACACATTCAATTTCACTTGCATGACCACTTACATTCTCTCAGTCATATACTCACACACTTGAACACCCTTTTCATAACTCTGAAACACATTCAATTTCACACACATGAACACTTACATTCTCTCAGCCATGTACTCACACACTTGAATATCCTTTTCATACACTCTGAAACACATTCAATTTCACACACACAGCCACTTACATTCTCTCAGTCATATACTCACAAACTTAAACACCCTTTTCATAACTCTGAAACAAACACATTCAATTTCACACACATGACCACTTACATTCTCTCAGGCATATACTCACACTTGAACATCCATTTCATACACTCTGAAACACATTCAATTTCACACATATGACCACTTACATTCTCTCAGTCATATAATCACACACTTGAACACCCTTTTCATGCACTCAGAAACACATTCAATTTCACACTTTTGACCACTTACATTCTCTCAGTCATATACTCACACACTTGAACACCCTTTTCATAACTCTGAAAAACATTCAATTTCACACACATGACCACTTAAATTCTCTCAGTAATATACTCCCACACTTGAACATCCTTTTCATACACTCCGAAACACATTCAATTTCACATGCATGACCACTTACATTCTCTCAGTCATATACTCACACACTTGAACACCCTTTTCATACACCCTGAAACACATTCAATTTCACACACATGACCACTAACATTCTCTCAGTCATATAATCACACACTTGAATATCCTTTTCATGAACTCCAAAACACATTCAATTTCACACGCGTGACCACTTACATTCTCTTAGTCATATACTCACACACTTGAACACCCTTTTTATAACTCTGAAACACATTCAATTTCACACACATGACCACTTAAATTCTCTCAGTCATATACTCACACACTTGAACATCCTTTTCATACACTCTGAAACACATTCAATTTCACACGCATTACCACTTACCTTCTCTCAGTCATATACTCACACTCTAAAACATCATTTTCATACACTCTGAAACACATTCAATTTTACATGCATGACCACTTACATTCTCTCAGTCATATACTCACACACTAAAAAATCATTTTCATACACTCTGAAACACATTCAATTTCACACACATGACCACTTACATTCTCTCAGTCATATACTCACACACTTAAGAACCCTTTTCATAGCTCTGAAACACATTCAATTACGCACACATGACCACTTACATTCTCTTAGTCATAAGCTCACACACTTGAACATCCTTTTCATACACTCTGAAACACAATCAATTTCACACACATGACGACCTAAATTCTTTCTGTCATATACTCACACACTTGAACACGCTTTTCGTACACTCCAAAACACATTCATTTTCACAGGCATGACCACTTATATTCTCTCAGTCATATACTCACACACTTAAAAATCCTTTTCACACACTTTGAAACACATTCAATTTCACACACACGACCACTTACATTCTCTTAGTCATATACTCACACACCTAAACACCCTTTTCATAACTCTGAAACACATTCAATGTCACACACACAACCACTCACATTCCATCAGTCATATATTCACACACTAAAACATCCTTTTTAAACACTCAGAAACACATCCAATTTTACACACATGACCACTTACATTCTCTCAGTCATATGCTCACACACTTGAACATCCTTTTCATACTCTCCGAAACACATTCAATTTCTCACGCATAACCACTTACATTCTCTTAGTCATATACTCACACACTTGAACACCCTTTTCATGACTCTGAAGCATATTCAATTTCACACACATGACCACTTACATTCTCTTAGTCATATACTCACACACTTGAACATACTCTTCATATACTCCGAAATTCATTCAATTTCACACGCATGACCACTTACATTCTCTCAGTCATATACTCACACACTAAAAAATCATTTTCATACACTCTGAAACACATTCAATTTCACACACATGACCACTTACATTCTCTCAGTCATATACTCACACACTTAAGCACCCTTTTCATAACTCTGAAACACATTCAATTATGCACACATGACCACTTACATTCTCTTAGTCATAAGCTCACACACATGAACACCCTTTTCAAACACTCCAAAACACATTCAATTTCACACCCATGACCACTTATTTTCTCTCAGTCATATACTCACACACTTGTCATCCTTTTCACACACTTTGAAACACATTCAATGTCACACACACAACCACTTACATTCCATCAGTCATATATTCACACACTAAAACACCTTTTCATACACTCTGAAACACATTCAAATCCACACACACAACCACTTACATTCTCTCAGTCATATACTCGCACACTTGAACACCCTTTTCATATCTCTGAAACACATTAAATTTCACACACATGACCACTTACACTCTCTCAATCATATACTCAGACACTTGAACATCCTTTTCATACACTCTGAAAAACCTTCAATTTCACACACACAACCACTTACATTCTCTCAGTCATATACTCACACACTTAAACCCCCTTTTTATTACTCTGAAACACATTCAATTTCACACACACAACACCTACATTCTCTCAGTCATATACTCACACACTTGAACATCCTTTTCATGACTCTGAAACACATTCAATTTCAGATACACAACCACTTAAATTCTCTCAGTCATATACCAACAAACTTAAACACCCTTTTCATACAATCCAAAACACATTCAATTTCACACGCATGACCACTTACATTCTCTCAGTCATGTACTCACACACTTGAACATCCTTTTCATACACTTTGAAACACATTCAATTTCACACACACAACCACTTACATTCTCTCAGTTATATACTCACAAACTTAAACATCCTTTTCATAACTCTAAAATACATTAAATTTTACACACGACCAATTGCATTCTCTTAGACATATACTCACACACTTGAACATCATTTTCATACACTCTGAAACACATTCAATTTCACGCACATGACCACTTACATTCTCTCAGTCATATAATCACACACTTGAACACCCTTTTCATACACTTTGAAACACATTCAATTTCACTTGCATGACCACTTACATTCTCTCAGTCATATACTCACACACTTGAACACCTTTTTCATAACTCTGAAACACATTCAATTTCACACACATGAACCCTTACATTCTCTCAGCCATATACTCACACACTTGAACATCCTTTTCATACACTCTGAAACACATTCAATTGCACACACACAGCCACTTACATTCTCTCAGTCATATACTCACAAACTTAAACACCCTTTTCATAACTCCGAAACACATTCAATTTCACACACAACCAATTACATTCTCTCAGTCATATACTCACACACTTGAACATCCTTTTCATACACTCTGAAATACATTCAATTTCACACAGATGACCACTTACATTCTCTCAGTCATACACTCACATACTTGAACATCCTTTTCATACATTCTGAAACAAACACATTGAATTTCACACACATGACCACTTATATTCTCTCAGGCATATTCCCACACTAAAACATCCTTTTTAAACACTCTGAAACACATTCAATTTTACACACATGACCAATTACATTCTCTCAGTCATATACTCAAAAAATGAAACCTCCTTTTCATAGACTCTGAAACACATTCAAATTCACACATATGACCACTTACATTCTCTTAGTCATATAGTGACACACTTAAACACCCTTTTCATAACTCTGAAACACATTCAATTTCACACATAGGACCACTTATATTCTCTCAGTCAGATGCTCACACACTTGAACATCCTTTTCATACACTCCACAACACATTCAATTTCACACACAGGACCACTTATATTCTCTCACTCATATACTCACACACTTGAACACCCTTTTCATAAATCTGAAACACATTCAATTTCACACACACAGCACCTACATTCTCTCAGTCATATACTCACACACATGAACACCCTTTTCATGACTCTGAAACACATTCAATTTCAGATACACAACCACTTACATTCTCTCAGTCATATACCAACAAACTTAAACACCCTTTTCATACAATCCGAAACACATTCAATTTCACACGCACGACCACCTACATTCTCTCAGTCATGTACTCACACACTTGAACATCCTTTTCATACACTTTGAAACACATTCAATTTCACACACACAACCACTTACATTCTCTCAGTCATATACTCACAAACTTAAACATCCTTTTCATAACTCTAAAATACATTCAATTTTACACACGACCAATTGCATTCTCTTAGACATATACTCACACACTTGAACAACATTTTCATACACTCTGAAACACATCCAATTTCACGCACATGACCACTTACATTCTCTCAGTCATATACTCACACACTTGAACACCCTTTTCATAAATCTGAAACACATTCAATTTCACACACACAGCACCTACATTCTCTCAGTCATATACTCACACACTTGAACACCCTTTTCATGACTCTGAAACACATTCAATTTCAGATACACAACCACTTACATTCTCTCAGTCATATACCAACAAACTTAAACACCCTTTTCATACAATCCGAAACACATTCAATTTCACATGCATGACCACTTACAGTCTCTCAGTCATGTACTCACACACTTGAACATCCTTTTCATACACTTTAAAACACATTCAATTTCACACACACAACCACTTACATTCTCTCAGTCATATACTCACAAACTTAAACATCCTTTTCATAACTCTAAAATACATTCAATTTTACACACGACCAATTGCATTCTCTTAGACATATACTCACACACTTGAACATCATTTTCATACACTCTGAAACATATTCAATTTCACGCATATAACCGCTTACATTCTCTCAGTCATATACTCACACACTTGAACACCCTTTTCATACACTCTGAAATACATTCAATTTCACAGACATGACCACTTACATTCTCTCAGTCATATACTCACACACTTGAACACCCTTTTCATAACTCTGAAACACATTCAATTTCACGCGCATGACCACTTACATTCTCTCAGTCATATACTCACAAACTTAAACATCCTTTTCATAACTCTAAAATACATTCAATTTTACACACGACCAATTGCATTCTCTTAGACATATACTCACACACTTGAACATCATTTTCATACACTCTGAAACATATTCAATTTCACGCACATAACCACTTACATTCTCTCAGTCATATACTCACACACTTGAACACCCTTTTCATACACTCTGAAACATATTCAATTTCATGCACATAACCGCTTACATTCTCTCAGTCATATACTTACAAACTTAAACACCCTTTTCATAACTCTGAAACACATTCAATTTCACACACGACCAATTACATTCTCCCAGTCATATACTCACACACTTGAACACCCTTTTCATACACTCTGAAACACATTCAATTTCACACACATGACCACTTACATTCCCTCAGGCATATACTCACACTTGAACATCCTTTTCATACACTCTGAAACACATTCAATGTCACCCACACAAGCACTTACATTCCATCAGTCATACATTCACACACTAAAACATCCTTTTTAAACACTCTGAAACACATTCAATTTCACACACACAACCACTTACATTCTCTCAGTCATATACTCATAAACTTAAACATCCTTTTCATAACTCTAAAATACATTCAATTTTACACACGACCAATTGCATTCTCTTAGACATATACTCACACACTTGAACATCATTTTCATACACTCTGAAACATATTCAATTTCACGCATATAACCGCTTACATTCTCTCAGGCATATACTCACACTTGAACATCCTTTTCATACACTCTGAAACACATTCAATGTCACCCACACAAGCACTTACATTCCATCAGTCATACATTCACACACTAAAACATCCTTTTTAAACACTCTGAAACACATTCAATTTCACACACACAACCACTTACATTCTCTCAGTCATATACTCACAAACTTAAACATCCTTTTCATAACTCTAAAATACATTCAATTTTACACACGACCAATTGCATTCTCTTAGACATATACTCACACACTTGAACATCATTTTCATACACTCTGAAACATATTCAATTTCACGCATATAACCGCTTACATTCTCTCAGTCATATACTCACACACTTGAACACCCTTTTCATACACTCTGAAATACATTCAATTTCACAGACATGACCACTTACATTCTCTCAGTCATATACTCACACACTTGAACACCCTTTTCATAACTCTGAAACACATTCAATTTCACGCGCATGACCACTTACATTCTCTCAGTCATATACTCACAAACTTAAACATCCTTTTCATAACTCTAAAATACATTCAATTTTACACACGACCAATTGCATTCTCTTAGACATATACTCACACACTTGAACATCATTTTCATACACTCTGAAACATATTCAATTTCACGCACATAACCACTTACATTCTCTCAGTCATATACTCACACACTTGAACACCCTTTTCATACACTCTGAAACATATTCAATTTCATGCACATAACCGCTTACATTCTCTCAGTCATATACTTACAAACTTAAACACCCTTTTCATAACTCTGAAACACATTCAATTTCACACACGACCAATTACATTCTCCCAGTCATATACTCACACACTTGAACACCCTTTTCATACACTCTGAAACACATTCAATTTCACACACATGACCACTTACATTCCCTCAGGCATATACTCACACTTGAACATCCTTTTCATACACTCTGAAACACATTCAATGTCACCCACA
Organism: Lissotriton vulgaris; assembly: GCF_964263255.1. Taxonomy (NCBI): domain Eukaryota; kingdom Metazoa; phylum Chordata; class Amphibia; order Caudata; family Salamandridae; genus Lissotriton; species Lissotriton vulgaris. The sequence goes on from NC_141692.1 coordinate 4,910,326, forward strand.
CAAGCACTTACATTCCATCAGTCATACATTCACACACTAAAACATCCTTTTTAAACACTCTGAAACACATTCAATTTCACACACACAACCACTTACATTCTCTCAGTCATATACTCATAAACTTAAACACCCTTTTCATTACTCTGAAACACATTCAATTTCACACACAACCAATAACATTCTCCCAGTCATATACTCACACACTTGACCACCCTTTTCATACACTCTGAAATACATTCAATTTCACACATATGACCACTTACATTCTCTCAGTCATACACTCACATACTTGAACAACCTTTTCATACATTTTGAAACAAACACATTCAATTTCACACACATGACCACTTACATTCTCTCAGGCATATACTCACACTTGAACATCCTTTTCATACACTCTGAAACACATTCAATGTAACCCACACAAGCACTTACATTCCATCAGTCATACATTCACACACTAAAACATCCTTTTTAAACGCTCTGAAACACATTCAATTTTACACACATGACCACTTACATTCTCTCAGTCATATACTCACAAACTAAAACCTCCTTTTCATACACTCTGAAACACATTCAATTTCACACATATGACCACTTACATTCTCTCAGTCATATAGTGACACACTTAAACACCCTTTTCATAACTCCGAAACACATTCAATTTCACACACAGGACCACTTATATTCTCTCAGTCATATACTCACACACTTGAACATCCTTTTCATACACTCCAAAACACATTCAATTTCACAGGCATGACGACTTATATTCTCTCAGTCATATACTCACACACTTGAACATCCTTTTCATACACTCTGAAAACCCTTCAATTTCACACACACAACCACTTACATTCTCTCACTCATATACTCACACACTTACACCCCCTTTTCATTACTCTGAAACACATTCAATTTCACACACACAACACCTACATTCTCTGAGTCATATACTCACACACTTGAACACCCTCTTCATGATTCTGAAATACATTCAATTTCACACCCACAACCACTTTTATTCTCTCAGCCATATACTAACAAACCTAAACACCCTTTTTATAACTCTGAAAGACATTCCATTTCACACACAACCAATTACATTCTTTCAGTCACATACTCACACACTTGAACACCCTTTTCATACACTCTGAAATACATTCAATTTCACAGACATGACCACTTACATTCTCTCAGTCATATACTCACACACTTGAACACCCTTTTCATAACTCTGAAACACATTCAATTTCACACGCATTACCATTTACATTCTCTCAGTCATATACTCACACTCTTGAACATCATTTTCATACACTCTGAAACATATTCAATTTCACGCACATAACCGCTTACATTCTCTCAGTCATATAATCACACACTTAATTACCCTTTTCATACACTCCAAAACACATTTAATTTCACACGCATGACCACTTACATTCTCTCAGTCATGTACTCACACACTTGAACATCCTTTTCATATACTTTGAAACACATTCAATTTCACACACACAACCACTTACATTCTCTCAGTCATATACTCACAAACTTAAACACCCTTTTCATAACTCTGAAACACATTCAATTTCACACACGACCAATTACATTCTCCCAGTCATATACTCACACACTTGAACACCCTTTTCATACACTCTGAAACACATTTAATTTCACGCATATGACCACTTACATTCTCTCAGTCATACACTCACATACTTGAACATCCTTTTCATACATTCTGAAACAAACACATTCAATTTCACACACATGACCACTTACATTCTCTCAGGCATATACTCACACTTGAACATCCTTTTCATACACTCTGAAACACATTCAATGTCACCCACACAAGCACTTACATTCCATCAGTCATACATTCACACACTAAAACATCCTTTTTAAACACTCTGAAACACATTCAATTTCACACACACAACTACTTACATTCTCTCAGTCATATACTCACAAACTTAAACACCCTTTTCATTACTCTGAAACACATTCAATTTCACAGACAACCAATAACATTCTCCCAGTCATATACTCACACACTTGACCACCCTTTTCATACACTCTGAAATACATTCAATTTCACACATATGACCACTTACATTCTCTCAGTCATACACTCACATACTTGAACAACCTTTTCATACATTTTGAAATAAACACATTCAATTTCACACACATGACCACTTACATTCTCTCAGGCACATACTCACACTTGAACATCCTTTTCATACACTCTGAAACACATTCAATGTCACCCACACAAGCACTTACATTCCATCAGTCATACATTCACACACTAAAACATCCTTTTTAAACACTCTGAAACACATTCAATTTTACACACATGACCACTTACATTCTCTCAGTCATATACTCACAAACTAAAACCTCCTTTTCATACACTCTGAAACACATTCAATTTCACACATATGACCACTTACATTCTCTCAGTCATATAGTGACACACTTAAACACCCTTTTCCTAACTCCGAAACACATTCAATTTCACACACAGGACCACTTATATTCTCTCAGTCATATACTCACACACTTGAACATCCTTTTCATACACTCCAAAACACATTCAATTTCACAGGCATGACGAATTATATTCTCTCAGTCATATACTCACACACTTGAACACCCTTTTCATAAAACTGAAACACATTCAATTTCACACACATGACCACTTACACTCTCTCAGTCATAGACTCAGACACTTGAACATCCTTTTCATACACTCTGAAAACCCTTCAATTTCACGCACACAACCACTTACATTCTCTCACTCATATACTCACACACTTACACCCCCTTTTCATTACTCTGAAACACATTCAATTTCACACACACAACACCTACATTCTCTGAGTCATATACTCACACACTTGAACACCCTCTTCATGATTCTGAAACACATTCAATTTCACACCCACAACCACTTTTATTCTCTCAGCCATATTTTAACAAGCCTAAACACCCTTTTTATAACTCTGAAAGACATTCCATTTCACACACAACCAATTACATTCTTTCAGTCATATACTCACATACTTGAACACCCTTTTCATACACTCTGAAATACATTCAATTTCACAGACATGACCACTTACATTCTCTCAGTCATATACTCACACACTTGAACACCCTTTTCATAACTCTGAAACACATTCAATTTCACACGCATGACCATTTACATTCTCTCAGTCATATACTCACACTCTTGAACATCATTTTCATACACTCTGAAACATATTCAATTTCACGCACATAACCGCTTACATTCTCTAAGTCATATAATCACACACTTAAATACCCTTTTCATACACTCCAAAACACATTTAATTTCACACGCATGACCACTTACATTCTTTCAGTCATGTACTCACACACTTGAACATCCTTTTCATATACTTTGAACACATTCAATTTCACACACACAACCACTTACATTCTCTCAGTCATATACTCACAAACTTAAAAACCCTTTTCATAACTCTGAAACACATTCAATTTCACACATGACCAATTACATTCTCCCAGTCATATACTCACACACTTGAACACCCTTTTCATACACTCTGAAATACATTCAATTTCACACATATGACCACTTACATTCTCTCAGTCATACACTCACATACTTGAACATCCTTTTCATACATTCTGAAACAAACACATTCAATTTCACACCCATGACCACTTACATTCTCTCAGGCATATACTCACACTTGAACATCCTTTTCATACACTCTGAAACACATTCAATGTCACCCACACAAGCACTTACATTCCATCAGTCATACATTCACACACTAAAACATCCTTTTTAAACACTCTGAAACACATTCAATTTCACACATATGACCACCTACATTCTCTCAGTCATATACTCACACTCTTGAACACCCTTTTCATACACTCTGAAACATATTCAATTTCATACACATGACTACTTATATTCTCTCAGTCATGTACTCACACACTTAAACACCCTTTTCATACACTCTGAAACACATGCAATTTCACACACATGACCAATTACATTCTCTCAGTCATATACTCACACACTAAAACATCATTTTAATACACTCTGAAACACATTCAATTTCACACACATGACCACGTACATTCTCTCAGCCATATACTCACACACTAAAACCTCCTTTTCATACACTCTGTAACACATTCAATTTCACACACATGACCACTTACATTCTTTCAGTCATTTACTCACACACTTAAACACCCTTTTCATAACTCTGAAACACATTCAATTTCACACACACAACCACTTACATTCTCTCAGTCATATGCTCACACACTTGAACATCCTTTTCATACACTCCAAAACACATTCAATTTCTCACGCATGACCACTTAAATACTCTTAGTCATATACACACACACTTGAACATCCTTTTCATAACTCTGAAACACATTCAATTTCACACACGACCAATTACATTCTCCCAGTCATATACTCACACACTTGAACACCCTTTTCATACACTCTGAAATACATTCAATTTCACAACTATGACCACTTACATTCTCTCAGTCATACACTCACATACTTGAACATCCTTTTCATACATTCTGAAACAAACACATTCAATTTCACACCCATGACCACTTACATTCTCTCAGGCATATACTCACACTTGAACATCCTTTTCATACACTCTGAAACACATTCAATGTCACCCACACAAGCACTTACATTCCATCAGTCATACATTCACACACTAAAACATCCTTTTTAAACACTCTGAAACACATTCAATTTTACACACATGACCACTTACATTCTCTCAGTCATATACTCACAAACTAAAACCTCCTTTTCATACACTCTGAAACACATTCAATTTCACACATATGACCACTTACATTCTCTCAGTCATGTAGTGACACACTTAAACACCCTTTTCATAACTCTGAAACACATTCAATTTCACACACAGGACCACTTATATTCTCTCAGTCATATGCTCACAAGCTTGAAAATCCTTTCCATACACTCCAAAACACATTCAATTTCACAGGCATGACGACTTATATTCTCTCAGTCATATACTCACACACTTGAACAACCTTTTCATAAATCTGAAACACATTCAATTTCACACACATGACCACTTACACTCTCTCAGTCGTATACTCAGACACTTGAACATCCTTTTCATACACTCTGAAAAACCTTCAATTTCACACACACAACCACTTACATTCTCTCAGTCATATACTCACACACTTACACCCCCTTTTCATTACTCTGAAGCACATTCAATTTCACACACACAACACCTACATTCTCTGAGTCATATACTCACACACTTGAACACCCTCTTCATGACTCTGAAACACATTCAATTTCACACCCACAACCACTTTTATTATCTCAGCCATATACTAACAAACCTAAACACCCTTTTCATAACTCTGAAAGACATTCCATTTCACACACAACCAATTACATTCTTTCAGTCATATACTCACACACTTGAACACCCTTTTCATACACTCTGAAATACATTCAATTTCACAGACATGACCACTTACATTCTCTCAGTCATATACTCACACACTTGAACACCCTTTTCATAACTCTGAAACACATTCAATTTCACACACATGACCACTTACACTCTCTCAGTCGTATACTCAGACACTTGAACATCCTTTTCATACACTCTGAAAAACCTTCAATTTCACACACACAACCACTTACATTCTCTCAGTCATATACTCACACACTTACACCCCCTTTTCATTACTCTGAAGCACATTCAATTTCACACACACAACACCTACATTCTCTGAGTCATATACTCACACACTTGAACACCCTCTTCATGACTCTGAAACACATTCAATTTCACACCCACAACCACTTTTATTATCTCAGCCATATACTAACAAACCTAAACACCCTTTTCATAACTCTGAAAGACATTCCATTTCACACACAACCAATTACATTCTTTCAGTCATATACTCACACACTTGAACACCCTTTTCATACACTCTGAAATACATTCAATTTCACAGACATGACCACTTACATTCTCTCAGTCATATACTCACACACTTGAACATCCTTTTCATACACTCTGAAACACATGCGATTTCACACACATGACCAATTACATTCTCTCAGTCATATACTCACACACTAATACATCATTTTAATACACTCTGAAACACATTCAATTTCACACACATGACCACGTAAATTCTCTCAGTCATATACTCACACACTTAAACCCCCTTTTCATTACTCTGAAACACATTCAATTTCACACACACGACCACCTACATTCTCTCAGTCATATACTCACACTCTTGAACACCCTTTTCATACACTCTGAAACATATTCAATTTCATACACATGACTACTTATATTCTCTCAGTCATGTACTCACACACTTAAACACCCTTTTCATACACTCTGAAACACATGCAATTTCACACACATGACCAATTACATTCTCTCAGTCATATACTCACACACTAAAACATCATTTTAATACACTCTGAAACACATTCAATTTCACACACATGACCACGTACATTCTCTCAGCCATATACTCACACACTAAAACCTCCTTTTCATACACTCTGTAACACATTCAATTTCACACACATGACCACTTACATTCTTTCAGTCATTTACTCACACACTTAAACACCCTTTTCATAACTCTGAAACACATTCAATTTCACACACACAACCACTTACATTCTCTCAGTCATATGCTCACACACTTGAACATCCTTTTCATACACTCCAAAACACATTCAATTTCTCACGCATGACCACTTAAATACTCTTAGTCATATACACACACACTTGAACATCCTTTTCATAACTCTGAAACACATTCAATTTCACACACGACCAATTACATTCTCCCAGTCATATACTCACACACTTGAACACCCTTTTCATACACTCTGAAATACATTCAATTTCACACATATGACCACTTACATTCTCTCAGTCATACACTCACATACTTGAACATCATTTTCATACATTCTGAAACAAACACATTCAATTTCACACCCATGACCACTTACATTCTCTCAGGCATATACTCACACTTGAACATCCTTTTCATACACTCTGAAACACATTCAATGTCACCCACACAAGCACTTACATTCCATCAGTCATACATTCACACACTAAAACATCCTTTTTAAACACTCTGAAACACATTCAATTTTACACACATGACCACTTACATTCTCTCAGTCATATACTCACAAACTAAAACCTCCTTTTCATACACTCTGAAACACATTCAATTTCACACACAGGACCACTTATATTCTCTCAGTCATATGCTCACAAGCTTGAAAATCCTTTCCATACACTCCAAAACACATTCAATTTCACAGGCATGACGACTTATATTCTCTCAGTCATATACTCACACACTTGAACAACCTTTTCATAAATCTGAAACACATTCAATTTCACACACATGACCACTTACACTCTCTCAGTCGTATACTCAGACACTTGAACATCCTTTTCATACACTCTGAAAAACCTTCAATTTCACACACACAACCACTTACATTCTCTCAGTCATATACTCACACACTTACACCCCCTTTTCATTACTCTGAAGCACATTCAATTTCACACACACAACACCTACATTCTCTGAGTCATATACTCACACCCTTGAACACCCTCTTCATGACTCTGAAACACATTCAATTTCACACCCACAACCACTTTTATTATCTCAGCCATATACTAACAAACCTAAACACCCTTTTCATAACTCTGAAAGACATTCCATTTCACACACAACCAATTACATTCTTTCAGTCATATACTCACACACTTGAACACCCTTTTCATACACTCTGAAATACATTCAATTTCACAGACATGACCACTTACATTCTCTCAGTCATATACTCACACACTTGAACACCCTTTTCATAACTCTGAAACACATTCAATTTCACACACATGACCACTTACACTCTCTCAGTCATATACTCACACACTTGAACATCCTTTTCATACACTCTGAAACACATGCAATTTCACACACATGACCAATTACATTCTCTCAGTCATATACTCACACACTAAAACATCATTTTAATACACTCTGAAACACATTCAATTTCACACACATGACCACGTAAATTCTCTCAGTCATATACTCACACACTTAAACCCCCTTTTCATTACTCTGAAACACATTCAATTTCACACACAGGACCACTTACATTCTCTCAGTCATATGCTCACACACTTGAACATCCTTTTCATACTCTCCGAAACACATTCAATTTCTCACGCATGACCACTTACATTCTCTTAGTCATATACACACACACTTGAACATCCTTTTCATAACTCTGAAACACATTCAATTTCACACACGACCAATTACATTCTCCCAGTCATATACTCACACACTTGAACACCCTTTTCATACACTCTGAAATACATTCAATTTCACACATATGACCACTTACATTCTCTCAGTCATACACTCACATACTTGAACATCCTTTTCATACATTCTGAAACAAACACATTCAATTTCACACCCATGACCACTTACATTCTCTCAGGCATATACTCACACTTGAACATCCTTTTCATACACTCTCAAACACATTCAATGTCACCCACACAAGCACTTACATTCCATCAGTCATACATTCACACACTAAAACATCCTTTTTAAACACTCTGAAACACATTCAATTTTACACACATGACCACTTACATTCTCTCAGTCATATACTCACAAACTAAAACCTCCTTTTCATACACTCTGAAACACATTCAATTTCACACATATGACCGCTTACATTCTCTCAGTCATATAGTGACACACTTAAACACCCTTTTCATAACTCTGAAACACATTCAATTTCACACACAGGACCACTTATATTCTCTCAGTCATATGCTCACAAGCTTGAACATCCTTTTCATACACTCCAAAACACATTCAATTTCACAGGCATGACGACTTATATTCTCTCAGTCATATACTCACACACTTGAACAACCTTTTCATAAATCTGAAACACATTCAATTTCACACACATGACCACTTACACTCTCTCAGTCGTATACTCAGACACTTGAACATCCTTTTCATACACTCCGAAAAACCTTCAATTTCACACACACAACCACTTACATTCTCTCAGTCATATACTCACAAACTTACACCCCCTTTTCATTACTCTGAAACACATTCAATTTCACACACACAACACCTACATTCTCTGAGTCATATACTCACACACTTGAACACCCTCTTCATGACTCTGAAACACATTCAATTTCACACCCACAACCACTTTTATTCTCTCAGCCATATACTAACAAACCTAAACACCCTTTTCATAACTCTGAAAGACATTCCATTTCACACACAACCAATTACATTCTTTCAGTCATATACTCACACACTTGAACACCCTTTTCATACACTCTGAAATACATTCAATTTCACAGACATGACCACTTACATTCTCTCAGTCATATACTCACACACTTGAACACCCTTTTCATAACTCTGAAACACATTCAATTTCACACGCATGACCATTTACATTCTCTCAGTCATATACTCACACTCTTGAACATCATTTTCATACACTCTGAAACATATTCAATTTCACGCACATAACCGCTTACATTCTCTCAGTCATATAATCACACACTTGAACACCCTTTTCATAACTCTGAAACACATTCAATTTCACACACATGACCACTTACACTCTCTCAGTCATATACTCAGACACTTGAACATCCTTTTCATACACTCTGAAACACATGCAATTTCACACACATGACCAATTACATTCTCTCAGTCATATACTCACACACTAAAACATCATTTTAATACACTCTGAAACACATTCAATTTCACACATATGACCACGTAAATTCTCTCAGTCATATACTCACACACTTAAACCCCCTTTTCATTACTCTGAAACACATTCAATTTCACACACACGACCACCTACATTCTCTCAGTCATATACTCACACTCTTGAACACCCTTTTCATACACTCTGAAACATATTCAATTTCATACACATGACTACTTATATTCTCTCAGTCATGTACTCACACACTTAAACACCCTTTTCATACACTCTAAAACACATGCAATTTCACACACATGACCAATTACATTCTCTCAGTCATATACTCACACACTAAAACATCATTTTAATACACTCTGAAACACATTCAATTTCACACACATGACCACGTACATTCTCTCAGCCATATACTCACACACTAAAACCTCCTTTTCATACACTCTGAAACACATTCAATTTCACACACATGACCACTTACATTCTTTCCGTCATATACTCACACACTTAAACACCCTTTTCATAACTCTGAAACACATTCAATTTCACACACACAACCACTTACATTCTCTCAGTCATATGCTCACACACTTGAACATCCTTTTCATACACTCCGAAACACATTCAATTTCTCACGCATGACCACTAACATTCTCTTAGTCATATACACACACACTTGAACATCCTTTTCATATACTCCGAAACACATTCAATTTCACACGCATGACCACTTACATTGTCTCAGTCTTGTACTCAAACACTTGAACACCCGTTTCATGACTCTGAAACACATTCAATTTCACACACACAACCACTTACACTCTCTTAGCCATATACTAACAAACCTAAACACCCTTTTCATAACTCTGAAAGACATTCCATTTCACACACAACCAATTACATTCTCTCAGTCATATACTCGTACACTTGAACACCCTTTTCATACACTCTAAAATACATTCAATTTCACACACATGACCACTTACATTCTCTCAGTCATATACTCACACACTTGAACACCCTTTTCATACACTCTGAAACACATTCAATTTCAGACACATGACCCCTTACGTTCTCTCAGTCATCTACTCACACACTTGAACATCCTTTTCATACATTCCGAAACAAACACATTCAATTTCACATACACGACCACATACATTCTCTTAGTCAAAGACTCACACACTTAAACACCCTTTTCATGACTCTGAAACACATTCAATGTCACACACACAACCACTTACATTCCATCAGTCATATATTCAGACACTAAAACATCCTTTTAAACACTCTGAAAAATATTCAATTTCGTGCACACAACCACTTACATTCTGCCAGTCATATGCTCACACACTTGCGCATCTTTTTCATACACTCCAAAACACATTTAATTTCACACACATGACCACTTAAATTCTCTCAGTCATATACTCACACACTTGAACACCCTTTTCATACACTCCGAAACACATTCAATTTCACGAGCATGACCACTTACATTCTCTCAGTCACATACTCTCATGCTTTAACATCTTTTTCATACACTTTGAAACACATTTAATTTCACACACACAACCACTTACATTCTCTTAGTCATATACTCACACACTTAAACACCCTTTTCATAACTCTGAAACACATTCAATTTCACACACACAACCACTTACATACTCTCAGCCATATACTCACACACTAAAACATCCTTTTCATAACTCTGAAACACATTACATTTTACACACACGACCAGTTACATTCTCTCAGTCATATGCTCACACACTTGAACATCCTTTTCATACACTCCGAAACACATTCAATTTCACACGCATGACCACTTACATTCTTTTAGTCATATACTCACACACTTGAACATCCTTTTCATACACTTTGAAACACATTCAATTTCACACACAAGACCACTCTTAGACATATACTCACACACTTAAACACCCTTTTCATAACTCTGAAACACATTCAATTTCACACACACAACCACTTACAGTCTCTTAGTCATATATTCTCACACTTGAACACCCTTTTCATACACTCTGAAGCACATTTAATTTCACACACATGACCACTTACAGTCTCTCAGTCATATACTCACACACTTAAACATCCTTTTCGTAACTCTGAAACACATTCAATTTTACACACACAGCCACTTACATTCTCTCAGTCATATACTCACACACTAAAAGATCCTTTTCATTCACTCTGAAACACATTCAATTTTACACACATGACCACTTACATTCTCTAAGTCATATACTCACACATTAAAATACCCTTTTTTTAACTCTGAAACACATTCAATTTCACACACACGACCACTTACATTCTCTCAGTCATATACTCTCACACTTGAACATCCTTTTCATACACTCGGAAACACATTTCATTTCACACACATAAACACTTACATTCTCTCAGTCATATACTCACACACTTAAACTAACCAGGGGCGGAATTTACGAATTCGCGATACAAGAATTTGCGCAAATTCGTAATCGCGATATGCAAAAATCCGCCAAATTCCGCAACCTTACAAATTTTTTTTTTTGCGAGTTACCAGTTCGGGAACGAGAATTTGCGCATGCGGTGGCAACGGTCGTGAACATGTTGTTTCCACTTAACCAGCCTGCTCACAATGCCGTTTCTCTGTTTTGGGTCGCAATGACGTGTTTGCCTTCACAATTTCCTGTTTTTGGTCTCAATGATGTGTTCGGGATCGCGGCGTCACTCGGCCAGCTACCAAACTCTCACAGCGCACACGAACATGGTGAAAACTCAACAGCGAACGCAGAATAATGGTAAGTCTATGCCATGCGCGCGAGATTGTATTTCTGAAGGGTGAACAAGAAAAAAAAATTAGCCAACTCGAGAATTGCAGATTTTTGGGCACTTTCGCGAGATTTGCAGAACGCGAAATTGCCCAAAATTTGCAAATTCCGCGAGCATAAACGAATTTTCCACCCATACTTAATTTGAACACCCTTTTCATACACTCTGAAACACATTCAATTCCACATACATGTACCACTTACATTCTCTCACTTGCAAACTCAAACACTTGTTGCTTTTGCTTTTCATCTCTCACATGTTCCCACACACACACTGCCGGGCAGTGCTGGCTCTGACAATGTTCGTAGGTGCAACATCAAGCCAGGTTCGCATTTTGTAAAACACAGATTTAGATCAAAAATATTTTCAGAGGCTGCCAGGACTGTGTTTCATTGGAGAAGAGTTCCGTAGCTGCTCCAAATCACCTTATATGTTTACAATTCTCTAAAAAACTTTTAGTCAAAAATGAAGAGCCGGCTCACAGAGGTAACGCTGTGGGGCGGTGAGGCGGGCGGGTGTGGTGCTATGTGCGAGGGGTAGTGAAGTCTGACAAACTTTGGCAGTTCTTTTATAATTTATTTACGTTCATCTTTGCTGTACTTTGTCGGACTCCAATACCCACCACCCAGCCCTGCCCTGCCTCACTGCCCCACAGCATTACCTCTGTGAGCCACCCCTGCAAAATTGACACACTGAGGAATCAATGCTAGTTGTGCAGTTTTTATCACTAAGCATTTCCTTAATTCTGGATTCCTTCCCAATATTTCTGCTTCAGGCATCAACAGGACCTTTATTGTGAAAGATACAGACCCTGCCAGGGTGAACCGAATCCAATCAGATGCCAGAAGATTCACTGACAGCCTAGAGTAATGCACAGAGCCCACACAACAAGCGGTGGCCTCAAAAGGAACTCCGATCCAATATAAAGACCACAACAATGGTCATCGTTGAACATTGACTACGTGCATGGTAAATGTGGACCGCAAAATATACGGACCGGGCCCTGTTAGTCTCCAAGTTGCTCCATGTCATGGGACATGTTTAACTAGTCCCTGATTTTTGCCATGCGCGGTGTCCCTGCTGCAATTTGTAACATCTCTTACGTAGAATGAGAAAAATAAAGTACAAGTCCCAGAATGCAACAGCATTGCAAGATACAATTATGAAAGTGTCACACATTGCATGGACCATCTTTTCTAATTTGATTGATGACTGGTTTTCCATGTGAAGCAAGACGTTACAGGTTTTAAATGCACTAAACTACTCTGTTAAAAGTTTTTATTTAAACATAATTTTTGCCTTTTATGTCTTGTTAGTTCTTGCCTATGACTGCGCATACACTGTTGCTTGTGAGATCTTTTGTTAACTTAAACTTGAAGGGGACTTAGAGCCCGCCCCTTTCCTCCCATTGGTTGTCTTCACCATCACACTCATTTCCTTGCTTCTCCTTGGTCAGTGTGTGGCTGTTTCACTTTCTCTTTGTGGATTTGTGGAGTAGTCCCTTTGAGGAAGCATGGACCAAATGCTGATGGACTGCTTTATTAATGTCCTTCTGCTGCCTGTCTTGCGCTGTTTCCTACCCACATCCCCGGCTTCTAAGTGCTTGAACCAGAGGGTTACCAATTATCCACTTTATTGCCACTGATGATGCCATACACGCCATACTCCCAATTCAGACTGAAGAATCCAGATTTTTTAAGCCAAAATGGGTTATTTTAGCAATCTTTTGAAATTGGGTCTGCTTCAATATATATCAATGGGGAAAGGACATTCCCTAGATTTCTTTTCCAATTCTTCCTGTGCTCAAATGTTGGCATGAATGTGATGTCTTGAGCTTTCTTGCTTGAGGGAAAGTCCCCGGCCTCCTGTGTCTCTCCATGAGTGGGTGCGCAGATGCAAAGAGGCGAGTCATCCCACAAGCCAGGGCTTGAGCTCCCTCCTGAACTGCATATGAGGCAGACAGAGGAGTGAGAAAGGGGGGCATTTATAGATTGAGAGAGGAAAATAACGCGGGGTGGTCGAAATGGGGAACATCAAACCAACTGAGACGGGGAGAAAGAGAGAGACAAGAAAAGCAATGAAAAACAAGAGAAGGAGCAAAGTGTGAGGGAGAAAGATAAACAAGGGAAGCAAAATAGACAGAGGGGCTTTTAGAATGCGAACAATCATGAGGACTAAAAAAAAGGGTATGAAAAGGTGGTATGATAGATGGACAGAAACAGAAACATGGAAAATCCAATGGTTGCACTGCTGAGAATGAGAGGGTGCAGGTGAAATAGTGTTTGTTTTCATATTAGTTCCCATTGAGGGCCGTGCAGCCTAGTTCGAAAATGGCTGTTTATGCAAGACTTCGAGAATTATGGACAATTTTGACCATGTGGGAATATGCGAAGATGGCATTGCAGGTTTGGACAAAGAGGACATGAGGTGATCTTCACCACTCCTTTGATGGACCAATGAGAAATGAGTATGGACCCTAAAAGTTTCAAATTTGAGTTAGGTGGTTAGGGAAAAAGGGTATAAAAGAGCCTGTACGAAAGAGTGAAAATCTTGTTGGTTCCTGAACTTTGTTGCGAATCACAACATGCTGTCGGACAGAATAAGTTTTGGTGCGAAAAGATTTTGAATTATTTTTGGACTTTAAATTTTGATGGGGTAAAGAATTGATTGCGGAGTCCTGATAGGAGGTAGACATCGAGGAGGTTAGAAAGACAGCTTGGGAGCCTGTTTCGTTTTAATCCTGTCATCGTCTATGGCAATCTGGTAATATAATTTCAACATTTCTATTTCTTGAATGTACTAATAAATGTTAAAATTTTGATTTAAAAAATTGTATTTCTTTCTTGACCAAAAATCTAGATAAATGTTTTCTATAAAATGACATGAGTTATGCGTTCGTTTTAATAAAAGTCATGACTTTTTTAATTGTGACATTTTTAATTGTGCTGGTCTTAATTTCCATCAACTAACTTCTACTAGCTGGTCCATCGACCAACACATTGGGGTGCCTTGATGTTATTTCCTAAAAATTTAGAGAAGGAGAAATCGTTTATATATGCATATATACATAATGTATTAAATTTAGATTTAGATTAAGAGGGTGCTTCATTGACCAGCAGCTCACCTTCTGGTTTTCACTGATCCTAGGAGCAGTGTGTTGTGTGAATGTGTGACTCACAGTGCTATGGGCCCCACCGAGGAGTAAAGTAAGTCCGCTCATTTGTTAAGTTTCACAGGGCTCTCTACATCTCCTCACTGCCTGTAACACCCGCTTTCGGCAGGCGAGTGGGCTAGCTGTTCTCAATGCACAGCCCATAAACACAGCATTCTCCTATGCGGACTCAGCAGCGGTAGGGATACTGCTAAAGCTCTGCTGATAGTGTATGTTTTGCTTTAAATTGCAACATTTTTAAAAAGGGAATTCTGTCTTTAAGACTACATCTGTACTGGAGGTTGAGTTTGCTCTACTCACCTCCTACTGCCCGGTCCGTCACGGCAAGTGCTGATTGTACGGAG
Source organism: Lissotriton vulgaris (assembly GCF_964263255.1). Classification (NCBI taxonomy): domain Eukaryota; kingdom Metazoa; phylum Chordata; class Amphibia; order Caudata; family Salamandridae; genus Lissotriton; species Lissotriton vulgaris. The sequence goes on from NC_141692.1 coordinate 4,926,605, forward strand.
GGTGATTCACAGGGCTCTCTACATCTCCTCACTTTCTGTTACACACGCTTCCGGCAGGTGAGCGGGCTAGTTGTTCTCGACGCACAGCCCTTATAAATCAATGCTAGAGCGAATGTGCAGCGATGCGCACAGTGGGCATGCCGCTGGCGCACTGAATGCGTGCCTAAGGCGAGGACGTCCGCGCAAGTCCGCGCCCGGAACGTGACCAGCTCCAGTTATGCTGCCCATTTTGATTCCGCACCCCGGATCAGGATAGCTTGGTCTACCAAACAACTAAAATCACTGAGACCAAAAAGATGTGATAATCCATCTCACCTTGAGCTTGGTGCTGAATCCCTGGAGGATTGCAAATTTTGCTCCTTCAAGTTTGACACAGCAAGCGGTAAGGGAAGTGAAGATGATCTAGACTGCACCCACAAAGCCTGTCTAGTCAACTGTAGATCTCTCCCCAAACACACAGAAGATACTTGGCTTACGCTTGTTACCGAGCACTGGGATATAACGTTCCTAACAGAGACCTGGCTAAGGGACAATAACAACCCAGATATATCCATGACAATCCCACAAGGATATAGGATAGTGACACTTAACAGAGAAAACAATAGATTGGGAGGGGGAATCGCAATATTACTAAGGGAGGACTGGACAATCACTCCCAAAACAATAGAGCGTGTGGGGTCGATTGAGGCACTTCTGTATTGTATTAAATTCTCACCTACTTCATCCTTCACTGGAATATTAGTGTCTAAACCACTAGACTCTCCAGCAATACACCTTCCTGACTTAAATGATAATATTGCAGATCTCTCTCCGAAATACGCCAATCTTACGGTACGTGGGGACTGCAATGTACATATGGACAATGAAAAGTGCCCTCTCACCTCCAAAATGACAGATACTCTTGAAGGGTTAAACCTAATACAAAAAAGTTACATTACCCACACATAAGGCTGGACACATATTAGATCTAATCTTTACTAATGATCGATCTCTAGAGTACCCCTTCAGCCAATCTGGTCAGACCATCGACTCATACCTTTTAATTTGACCCGTATCTTCATCCCTAAACAGGGGGACCTCACCTATGAGACCAGAAGGAACTGGAATAATCTTGAATTGGAATCATTAGAAGGAGAACTATTGAACACCCCTCCTGAGTTAACAGGCAACCCTAGCCAGGATAATTCCAGTCTCTCTACTGGGTTACATCAGCACTGGATAATCTTATCCCTAAAAAGCCAGTAAATCGTGCTAGTAAGGAACCTTCTGCCCCCTGGTTCTCCACAGAACTTCAGACATACAAAAGTGCATGTAAAAACTTGAGCGTACATGGAGAAAACACTACGATATTGCAGCAATAAAATACATATAAAATAGAGCTAAAGAAATTTAAGAAACTCAAACATCATGCTATTAGGGATTATATTGCAGAACATATTAAATCCTCCAATAACTCGACTAAAGACATTTTCAACCTAGTGCAAGGATTTGTCAAACCTCGGGCATTAAAGAGCTCGGTCACCCACTCTCTTTGAAGACCTAGCCAGCTATTTCCAGGGGAAAACCCAGGCAATTTATAGTTCCTTCAGCAAAACACACAAGGTGATGGACGGAATGTTGTACATTGGCAAAACATTCACCCCAGTCACAGATCTGAGTTTTATCCATCGTTATTTTGCTCACAACGCCACCCCAGTTCAGACATGGCCATATGCAAATCAGTCTTGACCCTGTGCCTCATGGGAACAGTCTAGACCGAACTGCCAAGCCATGTCTTCCCTGCACCAGAATCAAGAATCCTAGGACCGGTTTCCAGCTATCAGCTGTCATCAGCTAGGACAGCTTGACTCCAGTGGGGTAGTCAGCATGGGGCCCATGTCTGGGCATACCCTTCCCACATAGGGCAAACAGCAAAACACACAAGGTGATTGCCGGAATGTTGCACATTGACAAAACATTCACTCCCAGTTCGGAAGTTTGGATTATCCAATGTCAAACAGTCGACAGTAAGAAGCTTTTCTTGAACTTTTCTTTTTGAATCGTAGATCTAAAACTTTAACGATAACGTTGCCTTCACCCATAACAGGTACAACAGGAAGATGTTTAAAAAAATTTCTACCTTCAGTACCAAGAGAATAGCATAAAATGGCATATTTTTTTTTTTGAGTAAACAGTAAACACATCACCTTCAATAGCTTCCAAATAAGCTTCAAAACCCTCCTTCCATTGCTCCCGTTCAACTAAAGGTAAACCAGGAGATGACAGAAAAGGAGCAGGAGGATTCAAAGATTGTTGCATGTTGAAAACAACCAGTATGCATGCACATTTGCAAAAGTATTGCTAAAATTACAGTAAAACGTAAGAAATGTTACCTAGTTGGAAATTGTAAACAAATAACATGTAATAATTACATTTTTAAATGATGTTACAATAGCTGTGCTTGTTGAAATTGTATAATAGCTGCACTCAAAACAATCAAAAGAAGTTATTTACATAAGGGGCGTGCCTATCGCCATATTTGTATATTGTAAACATATGCTTTACATATAAAAAATGATTGTGCTGTTTTGTCGATAGTCTTATACATAAGAGGTGTGCCTATCGCCGTATGTGCAATGTTGTTAAATATTCAGCCAGAGATCCAGAAAGAATGCCCGGGTTGAAATGAAAGGGCTCTTTACATGAAAGGTGTGCCTATCGCCATAATGTAGATTTGAAACAAATTCTCGATGTAGAATAAGGCAGCCTTAATATGGTGGAATTAGCGCACACAATGTGCATTTCAATGACTATGTAGGTTGGTGAACACGTGATGATGTACAGTTCAAATGGGTTCCAATGACGAAAGAAAATGGAGGTAGGAGCATTTCATTGACGGTGCGTTAAATTAAAATGTCTTTCTTTTTTTGTCAAGTAAAGCGGAATTCACTCTGATACCAATATCGAAATGCTCATCGATAGAAGAAAGCAGAGCTCTGGAGTGGGTCTGGAGAGCGGTGATGAAGCAAGCCAAAATCAGGCCGAAGATCGAGCCGAAGTCCACTTTAAACAGAACTCACTGCGGGCATGAGAAGAGACGATTCCGGTCCGGTTGCATGGCCATCGCCAATGAAAAGATACGGTTGGAGAAATGAAGAGATGCTTTGCTGGTAGGATTTACTTTATGATATGATATGATAAAGGAACTTATACAGAGCATGTCTTCAGAGCCCTCTTAATTAAAGGATAGGAGGGGGTGAGACGGAGATCAAGGGGGAGAGCATTCCAGAAACGGGGAGCTTGCGAGGCGAATCTTAATCCCCCAAATTGTTTGCGCTTGAAGGAGCTGGTAGACAGTAGGTTAGAGCCTGAGGAACGGAGAGCTCGGGAAGGGGTGTAATGATTGACACGGGAGGCAATAAAAGCTGGACCTTGATGAGAGAGGGCCTCAAGCAGCCAACTTTGTGGAGGCCACAGGAAGCCAGTGCAGGCTCTTCAGGAGAGGCTTAGCAGAGCTAGACTTAGGTTGTCCAAAGATGAGTCTTGCTGCTTGATTTTGAATGAGTTGAAGTTGATGGGATTGTATGTATGTATGTATGTATTGGTAATCTTTTATAGCGCGTGTCTGTCACCCAACGGGTATCCTGGCGCTTTGACTGAAAAGATCCTGCTGCGCACCCTACTGATTTAGGAACTAAGAAGAAGCAGTCCTAGGAAAGAGATGTGTCTTTAGATTTTTCTTAAAAGAGACAAGGTCATTCGTACTTCTCAATCCTAGCGGAAGAGTGTTCCATAATCTGGCTGCCGTAAAGCTGAAAGATCGGTAAGCAGGGATACCAATATACAGTGAGTTTACGTAATCAATCCGAGAAACTACTAAACCCAGCGTAACTTGGACTAGGGCGTCATAGGTAAGGAATCCACTGATTTTTCTGATGCGGCGAAGATGGAAAAAGCATGCCGACATCACTGTTTTAATTTGAGGTCTCATAGAGAGATCATTTCTGATGGTAACTCCTAGGCTCTTGACTGAGTTTACTGGTCTAGTTGCACCACCCAGGGAGTGTGGCCAGAAATTAGAGTGCCAGGGGTTTCCAGGGGGCCCAGTGAGAACTTTATTCCTTTATAAACATATTAGTACAACCAGCAAGGCAGCCAGGAAACAACCCACTGACGCTGCCTCACATGAAAACAATTCCACATTCCAATACCACATTCCAGATCACTGCGATCTGAAGACCCAGCACTATTTTTCCCAGTCATTGGGGCCCACTCAGACATGCACAGGAGGGGACATGACTCGGACAAAAGATTACCTTTTGGCAGAATATATCACTTTACAACATAGATTTTACACTGCAATACATTCACAACATGGTTGTTACAATGACTGCATTGTTACAACGCAGTACCATTACAACGCAAGTCGTTACAACGACTTGCGCTAGACGAAGCGCTGAACTTAGGAATAGTATGATTTACTATTCCAGCTCCAGTGCGTGCAACTGTAGGGAATGTGTAAATCAGACTATTCCTTACTCTAGAGTGCTATCTAGTGCAAGTCGTTGTAGCAACTTGCGTTGTAATCGCGTTGCGTTGTAACAACACATTTGTTGTAATGGCCTCGTTTTGAATGTATCGCAGTGTAAAATCTGCAATGTGAAGTTTGTTTCCCCACCTCATCATTAGACACCCGGAGAAGTAACAAAGGCTTGATTGTCATCCCTTCAGAGTGATGAGAACTTAGTAGGGGCAAGAGCTTTGGATCTTGAAATGAAAAGACTCGAACTCAAACAAAGGATAACTCTATTGTATACAGATACAAAAGATTTATGCTGCTTTCTGCAAAAAATGTAATCCTCATGAGTGAGGCATTAAACAATATAAATAATTCTGCTGAGGATATTAATGCAAGTATTATCGGGGGAGATCACAAGCTATCAGTCTGTTAGTTCAAAAGCAATTTCCGTTCCATCAACAAAGCCAGTCAAATTAGATACATTTTACCAAAGTGCTGGGGCTATGAGTGCAGCAACCAAGGAAGGAACAAACAAAATTATTGAGTTAACAGGTGATGCGGATTCCGTCGACTCAGCCATCAATTTCAACTCCATGTCAGATCTCTCCAATGCTTTGCAGACCGAGAGCCTGAAGGGGGACTGGCCGGACAACAGAAGTTTGACTAGCCTCACAAGATCAGCACCTCTAGAGGAGGATGATATTAGCTTGTTAAGGGTGGAGGAAAGGAGTACCATACGTAAAGTTATTTCTGCCAGAGATATGCTTAATTCCCTTCCCAGAAATGAACATGTGAATGACGGATCGCCTATACTGGGACACTCTGTTGTAGTCTCTGATGAATCTACTAGGGCCAGGAATCTCCCGGAAGGATAGATAGAGCACGAAATTACCTTAACCACTATTTATCAAGCTATCATGCAGCACGAGAGAAAAAATTTGAGAACCTGCGGACGCAAGGGGCGGTTTGCAAGCTTCAAAACAGGGTGCGCCGGGTAGTTAAGACCTGTAATGTAGTGGCATCCAGGATCGAGGAGGAAGAAGGAAGAATCTCCTTGATCGAAGATGAAAATGTTGCAGCCTAAAACTGATATTTCTTCCTTAACTTCTCTCCGAGAAGATATTAACTGGAATAGATCAAGGAGAAACAACCTGCGAGTTCTGGGTATTCCGGAAGGGAGTGAAGGAAGCGATACTCGCCAATTCATCATCGGATTGTTTTCAGAAGCTTTCCCCAAACTACCCAATGGCAATGAGAAGTAGAACTGCAGACGACCCACCGATTTCCTTTTCCGAAGAAGAATGTTATATGGATTACAGATGTTCAGCCTAGAGCCATATAATAATCTGCTTAAAAACATTTTTGTCATGTGAAGCTTTGTATGACTTAGCTAGGCCTGATTGCAAGAGAAAGGGGAATGGGGGTTTAATTCTTCATAGGACCTGACTATTGTCAAGCTACAGTACAGCAGAGATGGCAACTCTGTCAACTTATACCAGTGTTCCAAGGCAAAGGTGCACAGGCATATCTACTTAATCCCTCTAAACTCAAAATTATAAAAGAGAAAATGCATTTTTTTATGTCTGAGATTAGTGCTAAGGAGTTTCTGGCTATTATGTAGAGTAGTGATAAAAGTGCAGACTACTATATAGCTATATAGCAATAGGTCTATTTTTTTGTGTTTTATGCGTTTTCACTTCGTGTTTTTTCTTGTCAGAGGGTCTGGTGTGACCGGCGAGACGCATCTAGCCTCTCTTTTCATCACCAAATGGGACTATTCAGTCCCATTGCCTCATTTGGGTGGGTGGTGGATGAGGGTGGTTTTCGGGGTGGGGTCGGTGGGGTGGGATGGGTGGGCACAAGGAAGAGCAGAGTAGTGTTTTTGAGTGCAAAAAAAGGCCAACATTTGCTAAATAATATTTCCTCACCACATATCTCACTACAGGTGTGCTAAAATTTATGCTAATAGATGCTTACATTTATTATATATTAGTTTTTGTAAGTTTTGTGATTGATGATAATGGGTAAATTTAAGGTTTGCTCCTGGAATATTTGCGGGCTGACTGACAGAAAGAAAAGAGGGGTAATGGCCCAAATTCTTTATTCTACAAAGGTGGATTTACTGTGTCTACAAGAGACACACATAGCTTGGAATAATCGGCAATGGCTTAAAGATCTAGGCATGGAAGTAGTGGGATGTACACAACAAGGAACAACAACAAGAGGCATTGCGATTTTGAATAGACAGGGTAGGGGGACCAGCAAACTGGTAAAAGAAGATTTTTATGGTTGTTGGGTGATCTGTGACATCTTTTAGGAAGGTTTTTCCTGGACCATCTGTGCTATTTATGGTCCCAACCTAGATATGTTGAACCATGTTAGCATTGAACTCACAGCGTGGCCTTCTCCTCTAATCTTATGAGGAGATTTTAACCTCCACTTGGATGGGCAGGTTGATATAACTAGGGACTACATTTACTTAGGAAAGAAAAAGAAAGTTTTTAATGCCACTAGAGGGCTAATTAAAGAATTTGAGTTAGTTGATGTAGGGTATGTTAAAGGTCTGGTTGCTCCTGGGTGCACTTTCTACTCTGCCCCTCATCAGAAATATGTCTGTTTAGACTATTTTTTATCACCGCCGGATATGTTAAGAATTCCAGGTTTGGCATCTTCCCTAAAATAGTTTCTGACCACTGTAGAATTAGACATAAGCTTTAGTTCTCGTGGCAGGGCCTGGACATATGAGGGGAAATTACTAGCTGATCCACTTTATATGAACATATGGGGAAATGGATTGCTGAGTTGTTTAGTTTTAATCATGGATACCCTTCTGCACATGTGGTTTGGGATACTCTTAAGTCAGGGGTACAGGGGGAGACGTTGAGCTACTCGATTAACAACTAACAGAAAGCGCGTGATGCACTGGCAGCTGTGATGAAGACACTGCAAGAGCTGGAAATTAAACCTATGTTGGCCGTTAATTTTGGTCAAGATTGTTCCCAACACTTGTTCCCTTAATTTTTTTAACCACTTCTGTTTAAAATTGCTGTCCCCCCCCCCCTTTTTTCTCACCCCCGACCCCACAGGTGTAGGGATCCTTAGCGCTGGGATACCTCAGGGTGACTATGCGCTCTATAAAAATTTTTAATAATAATAATAATAATAATAATAAGATACTGAGCACATTTTGACTGATTTGCCATTAAAAAGGTGAGGCTATATGAGAATTTTGCTAGAAAACTAGCAGCACAAATAGCATTACATCGCTCAGAAGTCTATGAGGTAGCTGAAAGCTGTCTAGTGTGCAGGGAATGACTTATTTTACTGCTCTTCTGTTAAGATGATGGTCTCTATGTCCTGCAGAGGAGCAGTAATAAGGTTTGAGTAGATGTGCAATATCTTTTCCTGAAATAAATTAGCCAGAGAGTCACAGAGCTCCTTGGATTCCACAGGAGATCGGCTGCATGCTTGAGGGGAGATAAAATCATGTACTATACTGAAAAAGGCATTTGGGGAAATGTCAGTTTGTTCGATTTGGTTGATGATAAAAGTCCGTCTGGCAGATTTATTATTGTGATGGTATCGTGGCAGAGCTTGTTTGTACTGTTCCTTATAATGAGGCTCTCTAGAGTTTTACATTTGTTTTTTTCTATTTTTAGTTCTGCCGTGAACCACAGGGCTAAAGGTCGTCAATATGTACAGCCGTGATTTTTAAAGGCAATGATTGCTTCCAGTAGAATTATTGTTCTAGCTGGTCCCAAACTAAAGATAACAGAATTAGCTGCATATTAACAAGCCCCGATCATGACGTTGTGATGGCAATTCGGACTTTGCTGTTTTTATTTGTGCCGAATTGTGTAACACATATAATAACAGAAAAACACCAATGATTGATTATGTGCAGGTAGCTACCTGCTGTCCTGTGCTTCCTGCTGTCCCTGTGGTACCTGCTGTTCCTGTCCCTGCTCTAGCCGGTACAGGTCTCAGCCTGGTACCCAGGACCACTAGAACCACCAACCATGGCCACTAATGGAGACAGCTACATGAACATGCAGTGAATGCTCACAGCAAGCGTGCCGCCAATGAACCACTGGTCAGACAACACCAAGTGCCGGGACTCCAGGCCCACACGCCACCCGATGGTACACCACCAAGGAACACTGGGACCCCTGATGCTAAAACAACATCTGCGTCTCCCCCTTCCCACGATCCACCAGAGAATCCTACAGCTGCTGACACTGCCACTTCTACTGCAACACAACTTATGAAAGATCCCGCACAACTCCTGCCCACAAGACAAATACCCTGCAACTGCTCAACTCCTGTTCACTCTGCAAACACACCACCTAAATCTGGGACACTAGCACCATCGCCTCCACGGAGGTCTTCTTCATCACCCAAATGTGGCTCAAACACTTCTCATTCCCTGACATCATGACCGCCACTCCCGAAGCTCCTCGACCTCTCCATGGCATTCAACACAGTCTCCCACAACACTCTCATCAACAGACTCTGCAACATAATCTCCTACATAGACAACACTCAATTGAGCATCTGGCTCAATGAGGACCCCTCCAACGCCAAAATCAACTCCTTCAACATCATGATTCATGTAAACAAATGGATGAGAGACAACTGCCTCCAACTAAACACCGACAAATCTGAAGTACTGATTTGAGTAAGAACACCTCCACATTGGACCACAGCTGATGGCCTTCAGAACTCAGACCCACACCCACATTGACCGACCATGCATTCAACCTCAGCATCATCCTTAACAGCCAACTCATCATGAATAGACAAGTTCCAGCTCCTCACAAGACTTCAGACCATACAGAGCATGGCAGCGAGACTCATCTGGGACCTCCTCTAGTGAACTTGCATCACCTCCCACATGAGAGACCTTCACCTGCACCCCATCCAGAAAAGATACTAGTTCAAGATCCTCACACACACATACAGAGCCCTCTACGACATATTACCGGCCTACCTCTATACACCTGTGCTCTTCTTCGCTTGCCCTCGCTAGCCTTCTGTATCCGTCGCAGCAACAGCTACATTGCTTCCAAGACTTGGAACGATCTTAACCCCCTCCCCACCCTAGCTCTATACAGCCCCCTCACTGGCAGATTTCAGAAAGAGACTCAATATCTGGAAGGACCACCCCCTCCAGCTCCGTACAGCCCCCTCGCTGGCAGACTTCAGAAAGAGACTCAAGATCTGGAAGGACCACCCCCTCCAGCTCCGTACAGCCCCCTCGCTGGCAGACTTCCACCCCCTCCAGCTCCGTACAGCCCCCTCGCTGGCAGACTTCAGAAAGAGACTCAAGATCTGGAAGGACCACCCCCTCCAGCTCCGTACAGCCCCCTCGCTGGCAGATTTCGGAAAGAGACTCAAGATCTGGAAGGACCACCCTCTCCAGCTCCGTACAGCCCCCTCACTGGCAGATTTCAGAAAGAGACTCAAGATCTGGAAGGACCACCCCCTCCAGCTCCATACAGCCCCCTCGCTGGCAGACTTCAGAAAGAGACTCAAGATCTGGAAGGACCACCCCCTCCAGATCCGTACAGCCCCCTCGCTGGCAGATTTCAGAAAGAGACTCAAGATCTGGAAGGACCACCCCCTCCAACTCCGTACAGCCCCCTCACTGGCAGATTTCAGAAAGAGACTCAAGATCTGGAAGGACCACCCCCTCCAGCTCAGTACAGCCCCCTCGCTGGCAGACTTCAGAGAGAGACTCAAGACCTGGAAGGAGCACCCCCTCCAGCTCCGTACAGCCCCCTCGCTGGCAGACTTCAGAGACAGACTCAAGACCTGGAAGGACCTCCCCCTCCAGCTCCCTACAGCCCCCTCGCTGGCAGACTTCAGAGAGAGACTCAAGACCTGGAAGGACCACCCCCTCCAGCTCCGTACAGCCCCCTCGCAAGCAGACTTCAGAAAGAGACTCAAGATCTGGAAGGACCACCCCCTCCAGCTCAGTACAGCCCCCTCGCTGGCAGACTTCAGAAAGAGACTCAAGATCTGGAAGGACCACCCCCTCCAGCTCCGTACAGCCCCCTCGCTGGCAGACTTCAGAAAGAGACTCAAGATCTGGAAGGACCACCCCCTCCAGCTCCGTACAGCCCCCTGGCTGGCAGACTTCAGAGAGAGACTCAAGATCTGGAAGGACCACCCCCTCCAGCTCCGTACAGCCCCCTCGCTGGCAGACTTCAGAAAGAGACTCAAGATCTGGAAGGACCACCCCCTCCAGCTCCGTACGGCCCCCTCGCTGGCAGACTTCAGAGAGAGACTCAAGACCTGGAAGGACCACCCCCTCCAGCTCCGTACAGCCCCCTCGCTGGCAGACTTCAGAAAGAGACTCAAGATCTGGAAGGACCACCCCCTCCAGCTCTGTACAGCCCCCTCGCTGGCAGACTTCAGAAAGAGACTCAAGATCTGGAAGGACCACCCCCTCCAGCTCCGTACGGCCCCCTCGCTGGCAGACTTCAGAGAGAGACTCAAGACCTGGAAGGACCCCCCTCTCCAGCTCCGTACAGCCCCCTCGCTGGCAGACTTCAGAAAGAGACTCAAGATCTGGAAGGACCACCCCCTCCAGCTCCGTACGGCCCCTCGCTGGCAGACTTCAGAGAGAGACTCAAGACCTGGAAGGACCACCCCCTCCAGCTCCGTACAGCCTCCTCGCTGGCAGACTTCAGAGAGAGACTCAAGACCTGGAAGGACCACCCCCTCCAGCTTCGTACAGCCCCCTCGCTGGCAGACTTCAGAAAGAGACTCAAGATCTGGAAGGACCACCCCATCCAGCTCCGTACAGCCCCCTCGCTGGCAGACTTCAGAAAGAGACTCAAGATCTGGAAGGACCCCCCTCTCCAGCTCCGTACAGCCCCCTCACTGGCAGATTTCAGAAAGAGACTCAAGATCTGGAAGGACCACCCCCTCCAGCTCCGTACAGCCCCCTCGCTGGCAGACTTCAGAGAGAGACTCAAGACCTGGAAGGACCACCCCCTCCAGCTCCGTACAGCCCCCTCGCTGGCAGACTTCAGAAAGAGACTCAATATCTGGAAGGACCACCACCTCCAGCTCCGTACAGCCCCCTCGCTGGCAGACTTCAGAAAGAGACTCAAGATCTGGAAGGACCACCCCCTCCAGCTCCGTACAGCCCCATCACTGGCAGACTTCAGAAAGAGACTCAAGATCTGGAAGGACCACCCCCTCCAGCTCCGTACGGCCCCCTCGCTGGCAGACTTCAGAGAGAGACTCAAGACCTGGAAGGACCACCCCCTCCAGCTCCGTACGGCCCCCTCACTGGCAGACTTCAGAGAGAGACTCAAGACCTGGAAGGACCACCCCCTCCAGCTCCGTACAGCCCCCTCGCTGGCAGACTTCAGAGAGAGACTCAAGACCTGGAAGGACCACCCCCTCCAGCTCCGTACAGCCTCCTCGCTGGCAGACTTCAGAGAGAGACTCAAGACCTGGAAGGACCACCCCCTCCAGCTCCGTACAGCCCCCTCGCTGGCAGACTTCAGAAAGAGACTCAAGATCTGGAAGGACCACCCCCTCCAGCTCCGTACAGCCCCCTCGCTGGCAGACTTCAGAAAGAGACTCAAGATCTGGAAGGACCACCCCCTCCAGCTCCGTACGGCCCCCTCGCTGGCAGACTTCAGAGAGAGGCTCAAGACCTGGAAGGACCACCCCCTCCAGCTCCGTACAGCCCCCTCGCTGGCAGACTTCAGAAAGAGACTCAAGATCTGGAAGGACCACCCCCTCCAGCTCCGTACAGCCCCCTCACTGGCAGACTTCAGAAAGAGACTCAAGATCTGGAAGGACCACCCTCTCCAGCTCAGTACAGCTCCCTCACTGGCATATTTCAGAAAGAGACTCAAGATCTGGAAGGACCACGCCCTCCAGCTCCGTACAGCCCCCTCACTGGCAGATTTCAGAAAGAGACTCAAGATCTGGAAGGACCACCCTCTCCAGCTCCGTACAGCCCCCTCACTGGCAGATTTCAGAAAGAGACTCAAGATCTGGAAGGATCACCCCCTCCAGCTCCGTACAGCCCCCTCGCTGGCAGACTTCAGAAAGAGACTCAAGATCTGGAAGGACCACCCCCTCCAGCTCCGTACAGCCCCCTCGCTGGCAGACTTCCACCCCCTCCAGCTCCGTACAGCCCCCTCGTTGGCAGACTTCAGAAAGAGACTCAAGATCTGGCACTTCAACAGAGACACAGAGCCCATATAACACTAAGGGTGACAGTGATGCGCTTTACAAATGAAGTTTAGCGGATTGATTGATTGATTGATTTTATTTCAGAGGTATAAAGGGCACAGTGTTTGTCTTCTCATTTGTTCCACTCTCTGTTGTTTTAGCACCCGCTGTAGACGAAAGCCCCAATGGATATAAATGTAGAGAGTGCTTCAATGTCAAGTCCGCAGATGCCTGCACAACCGAAAAGGAGATTCTGTGCAGCGGTCAGGAGAAAGCATGTGCCTTCCTCTCTGGATCAGGGGCCATTCCAGGTGACTTATAGAGTTTTTTGTAATTTTGAGTTTTCAAAGCCACTAAATGTCCAAACCAAGTAGCATTTTGTAAAATTGAAAGGCTTGTCCAGTTCTCACAAAATATGGATAATAGATGGTTTTCAAGAAAAATCCATTCCTTCTGGAAGACTGGATAAAGCTAGCTAGGTTTTCATTCTCATAAATACTGGTTGAACATTGCAAAATAAGTAAGGATGGCCCCAACTTGCGTAATTCAATGTGGCGTAATCATGCAGAAAATACCAGCGAATTATACAAGATTACTAATTACTGGTGAGAAGTGTAATTCTACGATTAGCGCTATTACTTAGCACAAATATGCCCCCTTATCATCAAAATTGGTGTGAGATTGATGTGAGATTTTGGTGCAAGAGATAGTGTGTAATGTAACAGAATACAAATAGCGAGTGCAAACTGCGGCTCATGCTCACTAAATGTGCTCTTGCGGTAGGATTGTTCCTCAGCTTAATTCTGGATTTTAAAGTTATCTTCTTAGTCAATATGTCCCCTCTAGCATTGAAAAAGAGGATGCAAAATGTACCCTGTTGGACTTGGCACTTTTTGGCGGGTTCCCCCCTAAACCTTTTGCCTCAAGCCCTGACATGGTGGTAGTGGTTTTAGACCTTTGGGCACTTTAGCACTGTGGCCCGGTCTAAAGTGCGTGCCTGTCCTCCCATCGGAATGCATGGTGAATATGTGGATCCATGGTAATTCCTGGTGTGAGAGGAGTGCAGGTTCAAGTTTAGTATGTTCACAGATTTATTGTGACTGGTGGAGATATGCCACTTTTAGAAGTTGGCATTTCTGTGTGTTATGTGTCTGCCTGCCTGATGTGAATTGCATGTCTGCCTTGTGATTGACAGGGCTTTAGGCGGGGCAGGATGAGTCAGAGCTAGGCTGAATGGGACACCTGATCTGCGAGTGGTGGGAGGAGAAACCCCCTAACTCTGAATAGGATGGTGCTTTCCTAGTAAAATGATTGTTCCTCCCCCTGTGGTGTGTCTGATCACTGAGCCCCCACCTGAAAAAGGGGAAGAGGAGCTTTGAAAACAAAGTGCTTCAAAGCCCCTCTGAACCAGTTCTGACTGTTATCCCCAGGCCCTGCACTTTTAAACAAAGGGAAATGTAGTATAAATATAGTAGCTGTGACCCCATGAAGATGTTTTGAACCTGGTCCTAAACCTGCGGGGCGGGCTGCTGCTGGGGCTCAGGAGGACCTGCCAGGAGGGATGCCTCCCTGGGGCCAGCTACACCCCTGGGACCTTTTGCTTTATTGTGTTATCCTTAAGGACTTTGTGCTTTTAGCTCCAGCACCTGGGAGTGCTTTATCTTCATTTGCCCTACCAAAGAAAAGGAACCTGGGAGCTGCGCAGAGCTAAGCTGCAGCCCGTGCTCAGGGAATCCCCATTATAGGGATTCCCCCGTTATGCTTTTTATTTCTTGGGGTGCCCACTCTGCTTACACTTTGATTAAAATGCGGGTGCCCACCTCGCTTCTTATTTTAATTTAGGAGGGAGCCTACCCCTCTTTGGCCGCCTTATATTTTAATAATGAAGCGGGTGCTCACCCCGTGTTTCACAGTTGCAGCCCGAGCAATTGTTGAAGCCTTCTCCCGCCACCCGGAAGTCAGGGAACCTTGTCTGGGACATGGGCAGGGCCTGTTTAAGAAGCGGAAGAACATTGCGGCCAGAACACCGAGGCGGGAGCCCACCCCACGCTGGGAGGTGCCGAGAAGAAGTCTGGAGCCTTCCAGGCTCCACATTCGTCCCAGGTCCCAGGAGGGGGCCCGGGTAAAGAGACACCATAGGCAGACAGAAGCCCAACCGGCCTGCGTGGATGCAGCCAGATGCAAGGCGGGGTTCCTCTGAGCACTAGGGAGCCCTGCGCACTGCAGTATTGAAACATTCCCCCATAGCCCAGTGAGTAGGGGCTTCTCTGTGATGTGAGCTTGTTCGGGGCACATGTGCCAGTGCGGTCCATTGGGGTCATGATTTGTTTAAAGCTCCCATGTGCTCCAAGAGGAGCTGTTCGTGGTAAGGGCCCCAGTGGGGGTCCCGAGGTTCAGAAGGGTCCGTGCCTCTACATGTTGGTTATTTTTACAGCTGCCCACCTACTATGGCGCAGCTGCACCTATGGGGGCAAGTTTTGGCCTAAAGAGTCCTGGAGTGGGGCTTTAGAGGGCATGTATACCTCCAGTGCCATGCCGCGAACATTTGGGGGCAATTGTATTTAGGGGGCCTGGAAGACACAGTGATGCCAAGCCCCTGTACTTTGGTTATTTAAAGCTGCCCAAACTAGCGTGGGCAGCTGCACCTTTTTGTGCAACTTTGTCAAAGGGCACATTTGTTTGCCCATGCCCACGTTCAGATTTAAAGCTGTGCAGCACTTAGTGCCAGCTGCTATGTTTAGGTTTGCGATGTGTGCACGCTTGACTTCCACTGCATTGGCAGCGCACACTGACTTTTGAACATAGGGCATTTGACCACCTTTTGAGATGGCCAGGGGGACTGTTAGGTGCAGGGCGCCAGGCCCTAATGTGTTTTATGTGGTGCTAGGAAATGTGATTCATGTAGTATGATTTACGCACCCTGTTTGATGCCTCTAAATGTGGGTTTTATGATTATGAGGTTGTTTGCGTATTATTGTTTATGCTAGTGAGATTAAGTTCAACTGGGATTATTTCCTAATGTGAGTTATGCTGAGGAGGTTAGGGTCTAATGCATTTAAACTTGTGAGATTATTGCATAATGGGGGTATAATAGTGGGGTTGGCGCAGAATGTAATTTGCGCCTAATGTGATATTGTGCATAATGTAGTTTATGATACAGGTTGATGCTAATTACAGTGGTTACCAGTGATTACTGGTTGTACGTATATGATCTGCTTTACTTTTACAAAGTTTGCTCTGTGATGGTCCTGACAGTTGTCCAGTGGGCCCTGTCTGGTGTATATAGTCCCTTGTAGATATGACCTAGTGCCATGTGGCACAATGTATATCATGTGAGTACTACTCTATTGTTTTATGAGAATACAAAGGCTATTTTTGATATAACCTTGTGGGGAGTCCCTTTTGTAGTGTTCCTGGGATGTTGTTGCTGTCGGCATGTGCAAATGCTTTACACATGGCCTCCGGGATAAGCCTGACTGCTCTTGCCAAGCTACCAAGAGGGTGAGCACAGGTTATCTTTGGCGTTTAACTCCCTTTCCCTGACAAGATCTCTGCCTGGCTTTGGCACAAGCCTTAGCCGACCAGAGATCCCATTTCGAACACACCCTCAAATCCAAAATGGGCGCGAGAATGCATTTTACACTAAGAAATTGCATAAATAGTAGGAAGTGAGAGCGGCTGCTCAAGCTGGCTTAATGTGCTCTAGCGGTAGGATTCCCCTTCACCCCTATTACTCATAATAACATGAGCAGGAGTAATCACAGCATTTTTGTTAATTTGATATCAAAAGATTATGTGGAAATTTCAAAATTACTCTAATTACTCCAAAGTAGGTGAAATCCCTCCAAGGCCTAAAAATACGCACAGACGGGTCATCAAATAAAATAACGCCATGCCAAAATATTGTGTCCAAAATATTATGATATGGACATATTGTCAATAAGGATATCCTTGTCATAAATATTTTCCAACCCCATCTTCGCTTTCATTTCAGACCGAATAATTACGTATCAACCGTCTGAATAGAATCCGGCCAGCTTCCAATGGGCTTAAAGAGTTTGTCGGCAATTCGGAACCTGCTCGTAGTCCCAAAGGTTGGTTTGCATTCTAGCCTGTCTGACATTGAAGCCATGAAGAAAAACATGTTTGGGGGCCCACAGCAGGGCCCCCTTGTGTTGTGTGTATGGCCTCCAGTTGGGGCCTAAAGGGGCACCTGTGGTTCCCCCCTTTTGATCCCTGCACCCCGTGGCAGGCAGCTTGAGGTGCCAGACACAGGGTGCTGGGATGAACACCTCCCATTTCCCTATGGAAGCATGTATTGCTGCCGGTTTACTACTGTAATGCATGCTCCTATAGTGAAATTTCAGAATGCGAGTGAACAGTGTTCGTTCACTTCCTAATGAGGCGGGAGGGACCGTCAACCGGAGGTCGGACCGACCTGTTTACAAGATGGTGTCGGGTGGACACAAGTCCGACCGACATTGTAATCTTCCCAATAGTAGTTTAAAATATAATTTTTTGTTATGTATTTTTGAATATATTTTAAATGTATGTGATGTGAAATGTTTGTATAATTTTTATTTATGTTTTTTAATATTTTTGTTACATTATTAGGGTCCAATTCCCATGTTGTTCCAAAAACCTCCGAATCAGATTTGTTTTTTCCAGATCTGATTCGTAGCCCATGTTTACGTCTGAATCGTACACAGGTCTGAACGACTAAGTACGATGCAAAGAACGTGTAAGAGCGTAGCAAATCGTTTTCAGACCCAAACTGCCTCACTCGTAACCAAATTGTGCGGCGCAAAGGATCCAATTACTGACCGACCGAGTACAATGCACGATTCAAACAGCCGCTCTGCCTCAGTCTCAGCGAGATGAAACAGCTGTCTGAAGATTACTTCCTTGGGCTGTAGCAGGCCCCCATTCATCCGGGGCCTTCCGAATCTGTCACAGGGGGTGCCCATGGTTCCGGCCGAATAGAAGCATGCACAGTGTGGCGGTCACCAGGATGTGTACGCTTTTCCCCTCCCACCCCTTTTTTTCTATGGGAACCTGTGTACGCTTGTGTACGCAGCTTCCATTGAGTTCAATTGAAGTCTGAGGGAACCGAGTCCATATGCAAAAAGACGCATCAATCTCGCTTGTTCGGACTCCTTGGGGCATGTTTCATCCTGCTAGCCCTCTGGATCTGAGCCGTACAATCCAAATGAGATCACAATCGGGCCCTTCAGTAGTTATGTTTATAGGGGTATAGGCTGGAAAGTAATTTAATTATAATACATTAATGATTATTTGTATCTACTAACATATATTTAATTGAAATTTAATAATGTTAATAGTGCTATTAATTTTTTAATGCAAATTTCATGAGCAGGTTGTGGGGCTTATAGGGGTAAAGGCTGGGAAGTAATATGTTTCTAATTAAATAAGGGTAATCAGACAAAATATCAAAATTAAAATATCGATATACAATAATATCGATGTTTTAATATCGATGGCATAGTATATCGATGTGACATAATATCGATAGACAGAATATCGATATTAAGGTATGTATGTTAGTAATATCGACATTTTGTTGTTTAGTGTTATGTATTTTATTATGTTGTTTATATGTTTGCTAAATATGTTTAGAAATGTATGTTTGAAAATTAGTAATTTTGTTTACAATTTGCGTTTTAGTATTAGAGCGGGTTGTGGGTTTATAGGGGAATAGGGTGGGTAGTAATTTAATAATAATTAATTAATTACTACATGTTTGTAAATATATTTAATTAATAATTAATTGGTAATTAATTAAGACTAATTAGTTAATTACAATAATTAGATTTAATGTGCTAATATATTTAATTTAGTGTTATTGTTAATGAATAATTAATTGGTAATTAATTAATATTAATTAGTTAATTAAATTAATTAGATTTAATGTGCTAAGATATTTAATTTATTGTTAATGTTAAATAATAATTAATTGTTAATTATTTATTATTAATTAGTTAATTAAATTAATTAGATTTATTGTGGTTTTATATTTAATTTAGTGTTTTTGTTAATTAATAATTAATTTGTAATTACATAATATTAAGTAGTACATTACATTAATTATAGTTAAAGTGTTAATATTTTTAATTTATAATTTATTTTTTGTTAATTAATAATTAATTGGTAATTAATAATTATTAAGTGATTAAATGATGCAATTTAGTTATGTGTAGTGGGTTGTGTGTTTATAGGGGAATAGGGTGTTATATAATTACATGTAATTAATTAAAGAGATTGTATTTATTTATTGGTATTTATTGTTAATTAATTGGTAATTAATAAGTGTTAATTAGTTCATTTATACTTAAAGCAATTTAATAATATTTATTGTTATTAATTGAATCATTGAAACTTTTATTAATTGTGTTTTTTTTTAATGTTTAGTGTGTTGTGTGTTACGGGGGAGTAGTGTGGGAAGTAATTGAAACCCTACGCAATCCAACGCTTTCCCTACTGTTGCACCCTCTGGAGTGGGAATAGTAAATTTTACCCCTACCCTATCCAACGCTTTCCCTACTGTTGCACCCTCTGGAGTGGGAATAGTAAATTTTACCCCTACGCTATCCAACGCATTCCCTATTGTTGCACCCTCTGGAGTGGGAATAGTAATTTTTACCCCTACGCTATCCAACACTTTCTCTACTGTTGCACCCTCTGGAGTGGGAATAGTAATTTTAACCCCTACGCTATCCAACACTTTCCCTACTGTTGCACTCTCTGGAGTGGGAATAGTAATTTTTACCCCTACGCTATCCAATGCTTTCCCTACTGTTGCACCCTCTGGAGTGGGAATAGTAATTTTTACCCCTACGCTATCCAACGCTTTTGCTACTGTTGCACCCTCTGGGTGGGAATAGTAATTTTTACCCCTACGCTATCCAACGCTTTCCCTACTGTTGCATCCTCTGGAGGGGGAATAGTAATTTAAACCCATACGCTATCCAACGTTTTCCCTACTGTTGCACCCTCTGGCGGGGGAATAGTAATTTAAATCCCTACGCTATCCAACGCTTTCCCTACTGTTGCACTCTCTGGAGTGGGAATAGTAATTTTTACCCCTAGAGCTATCCAATGCTTTCCCTACTGTTGCACTGTCTGGAGTGGGAATAGCAATTTAAAGCCCTACGCTATCCAATGCTTTCCCTACTGTTGCACTCTCTGGAGTGGGAATAGTAATTTAAACCCCTACGCTATCCAACGCTTTTTCTACTGTTGTAATATGTGGAGTAAGTATATTTATAAATGTATATGTAGAATTTAAATTTATTTTAAATGTATATGTATTAGTTATATTTTTTACATATGTTTTAATGTTTTTATTTAATATTTGTACACTTATATGTATTTTTAAATTAATTTTAAATTATTATTAATACATTTAAAAAAACGATATTTTTAATTTCGATATTTTTGTACAACGATATTATTTTTTCGATATTTTTGTACTTACCATTATGTAGATATAACTTCGATATTTTTGATTTCAATATTTTTGTGTCGATATTTTTGTATGGGGATATTCTGTTTGTCGATATTATGTCATAGATTCTTAAATAATAATGTGTTATTAAATAATATAACATCATTAAATGATAATGAATTATATTAATTGTATAATTATTTTTCTTTTTATGTGCGGTTTTTGGGGTTTATAATGGGCAAATGTGAGAAGTAATGTGTTTTTCATGAATTAATAATTAGTTGTTAAGCGCTGTTTGTCAGCTTTTTTGGAGTAAATGATGTGAAATCATTTATTTGTAATATAATTCATAATGAGTTGTTAATTTATATTAATGAATTGAAAATTAACTATGTTAATTGTGTAGTCAAATTTTATTTAGGTGAGTGTTGTGTGGTTTGATGGGGTAAAGGGTGGAGAGTAAATTCATTTAAATTAATTAATAATTATTGTGTAAATACTATTTAGTAATTGTGGTGTGTTCTTAGGTGATTTTACCATGTGAAAAACCTTCTGCTGGGATATCATGAATCATGTTTTTAGAAAAAACTATTTTCTCACGCTTTTCCCACAGAGGTTTGGAAGGTGGTCTATAAGCTAAACTGAGCGCATATTTTCTGTGAATTCACATTATCTTTCTCAGTCATGTGAGAATGAAGTCTGACATTCCCAATAAAACATGTACATCCAACAAGGACAGCGACTGTCAGTTGATTCCTTTGTGTTCTACTGCAGCTTCCCAGAGTGTTCTAAAGAACAACTAGCGCGCTAACAGTCCTACTTATGACAAACGTATGGCACACATGTAGCCATCTTGATTGGAATCAAGTGGTAACTCTTAAAACATTTAATTTAAAAAGGAACACAATGAGGAGGCTCATTTTGCCGTAGACAGTATGATTTGTGCTGCAGAAAGAATAATTAGGGCACATTTTGAGTGACTTCTCAAATCCTCTTCTATTTCATTAAAAAATTCTGACATGCAGACCAAAACATGCACTTTCAATACCAGCAGCAGATTTCCCTGGTGAGCAGTAGCGTTACTACAGTGATCTAATAAGCAACTTGAGTGCTAACATTCAGATTTAGGGCAAATGTGTGACATATTTTAATAGCTTCTTGATGGAATCAAAGTAAACAACTGAAAGCATTTCCTACAGAGGAGACTGCAGTAAATGAGGACATTAGGAAACTTCATAACAAATAAGTCTCCTAAGATGGTCACCAGAGACAAAAGAGCACCATTTTAGCACAAATATCACCCAGATGTAGCCCACATGTAGCCTAATGACAGAAGTGTGCAAAACACTTTTTATTTTTAGTTTTTTTTGCAGTTTTATATAGTGCAGACTAGTCAGGTATTGAAGTGCTTTATATGAGCATTGGTTACATCACACAAGAACAAATTCATTTTGGTTGTAGACATGGGGAGATTAAGTGATTTGACCAGAATCACAGAATGTCAAGCTGAAGCAGAAACTCCAACCTGGTTCCCCAGTTGCAAAGTATGCAGCTCTGGAAGTAACACCACATCCTCTCCCCTTAGTGCAACATTTAATCAGGTGGTCAACAGGATAAAAAAACATAAAGATAACAAGGAATTTAAAAGTGCTTTGTGGCTATTTGAAAACTCAGAAAATATGTCCTCATTTTAGTTCTTTAGAGCACTAACCATTATTTTGATGCAAGTAAGACCCTCTCATATATGTAATTTTTAAAGGAAATGCTCTAGGAATTACAATTTTGATTACATCAAGATGACATCAAATGTTCCACACTTTTGTAATATACATAGAATGTTACCAATCTAGTTGTTCAATAGGAAACTGTTGAGAGGCAGAGGCCAGGGGCACGGACTCTGAAAATCGAAGGCAGGTAGGAGGGTGCAGAGGCAACAATTTGATCACACTGGGCAGGAAGGAAGGGCAGTGGCAGCACAACAGACTATGGAGGGCAGTGGAAAGTGTGGCCAGGGGCAACAAACCAACAGTACAGGACTGGCAAGAGAGGATGTGGCAATATAATAGATCACTGAGGGCAGAAGGAAAAGGCAGTGGTAGTACAACCATACATGCCAACAGACCTGATTCAGCCAGGAAAGGTCCAAAGTTTTTAAGCACAAATGGGCTTTACAATCTCCTCTTTTTCAATGTAAGTCAAAGGGGACAATCAATACCCCAGTTTTTTTTCAAAATATCCCTCTTACCAAGTTCAAAATGTTAGCAAGTATGGTACATTGGATAATGGAGGGCAGGAGAAATTGGGTTAGGGACAAGGACTCAGATAACAGAGGACAGGAGGAACATGGAGAGGTGCACCAAACTGACCCTAATGGGCAGGCATCAGGGTTTGCAGCAGCACAATACACCACACAGGGCATGCAGGATGGGAGTGCAGCACAACAATCCATAGAAAGCAATAGGGAGGGGACAGGGTCATGCACATGGACAACAGAGAACAGAGAGGAAAGAGGCAATGGCAGCAAGCTGACCACAACTGACAGACAGGAGAAAAAGCTGCAGCATAACGGACCATAAATGGCAGGAGGGACAGATCAGGGGTATTACAATGGAACAAACAAGCCAGGAGGGAGGGAATAGGGGTCTGCACATGGAAACAGAGGGCTGGGGACAAGGGGGCAGGGCAAGAGAAGCAAGATGACTATAAAAGTCAGGCAGGATGGGCACTAGAAGCAAGACACACCATGGAGAGCAACCGTGAGACTATAATGGCATACACACGGACCATGGAGGGAAGGTGGGAGAGGGTTAGGGGCAGCTAGCTGACCACACAGGGAAGGTGGGAGGGACCGTGGCAGCACAGAAGACATGCATGGCAAGCGGACGGGTTAGTGGCAGCACAATGGCTATGATGGGCAAGAAGGAGGGTACAGGGGCATGCACAAAGGACCATGGAGGATAGAAAGGAGGGTCAGGACCTGGGCACAGATAAGAGAGTTCAGGGAAAGGGCCTCACAACAGACCATGTAGGGAAGGCAGGAGAAGCAGTTGCAGCACAACAGACCAGGGAGGGCAGAAGGGTGTTTTCAATTACATGTCCCAGAATCTCCAGTTTCCGCAGGAGCCGATGACTGATCCTCAATTCTCAAACTCTGTTACCAATGTTGTATAAACTCTGGCAACAAAGAGGGGGAAAAGGGGAATTGGAAAGAAAGAGACACGCCACGTCTTCTTCTTGCTGGAAGGCACTGCTTCTGTTCGGGTGCGTGCTTCCTGCAAGAGAAATTTCTTAGAAATTTCTATAATACTCTCTCATTGACATTTAATAATCAATCCTTTACTGATTTTACCTGTTCAGACAATGTGGCTATCAGATCTCTAGTGTTATGTTCTATTTGGTGTCACTCTTCTGTGAAATACACCTGACTGATAAAATGTCAACAAGATATTAGTGACTTAACATGCCATCTAACCTTCCTCTTTAACGTACTTGCTCTGGTCTTACTCCATTACCTATTTTATGATTTTTAAAATATTTTCTGTTTCCTTTTCTTCTTTAGAGCAAGCATTGCAGAAGGAAGAATTGCAGCCTCAAGAAGATAAGTCTCTCCGTGGGGCTAGAATGGTTGGTAAGTATTCATATATACAATTAAGTTTAAATTTTCACTGAATAGAATTGAATGAATTGTTCAGCATTATGAGCATTGCTATGAAATTGGTTTGTTTTTTCGTTATTTGTGTTCTTTCTCCATTCAAAGATGGCGCTTAAAATTGTGTTATTGTCCGCTTTTACTTTCAATTGTTTATGCCTTATTTTACTTCCGCCTTGCCATAGCCAGCTGACATTGACGAAGGCAAGTGCTGAAACGCGTCTGTTCTATTTGATTGTGCGCAAATAAACCGAATCTGGTTTAGACTGCTGTGAGTGCTGATTTATTGCCGGTTTCTAGCCTGCGGAGCTTGAATATATATATATATTCACTGAAAAAACCATGGGTTATAGATCATATATAGTTAGGAATTAGCATTTACAAAACCTTATTTTACTCACACAAAACCATTGAAATTCGCATATATAGTTAGTTGCACTAACTATATATCGCGCACCCGCAATCCACTGCTGATGATGTAACATATTACATCATTCATGACATGGTCAGTGACATCACTGATGACATGACTGATGACAACTCAAATGACATCACTGATGACATTATCCAATGACTGTATGTTTCTGTAAAGTTAAAACATGTCTTACATATTGAAGAATGAGTGGATGTATAAGTGTCTGGATGAAGAATTTAGTAGGTGCATGACTGACTGTATGAGAGAGTGATTAAACGTGTCTCACTGAGTGCATGGGTTAGTGACTAAACTGTCTTAATTTGTGCATCATTATGTCTGTTGTTCTGTAAACTGCTGAATGTGTTAATCAGTAGCTATATGAGTAACTATATGGGATATTCATTGGTTGCCCAAGTATTTGTATGGGAGACTGAGTATGTGTGTGAGTGGCTGGGAGGTGTATGACTCTGTGCATAGATGTGTGAGCAGTTGATTCACTAGATGTATGGGTTCAAAAGTACATGTGGAAACAGCTGCATGGGCGGTTGACTGTGTGCATTTATTTATTTATTTATTTATTTATTTATTTCACTTCTATAGCGCTACAGCTACCCAACAAAGGGTTTCCCGGCGCTGATGATTCAGTGCATTGAGATATTCAGGTTTTTTAGATGTTGAACAGCCAGGTTTTTAAGGCCTTCCTGAATTTCAAGTGATTGGTTTCCTGCCTAAGGGTCAATGGAAGAGTGTTCCAGAGGGAGGGTCCAAGATATGAAAAAGATTTGCCGCCCATTCTCGCCAGCCTGATTTTGGGGATCACAAATTGGTTGGCTGTAGCTGAGCGAAGGGTACGGGATGGACGGTAAGGATGTATAAGATTTTGTAGATACTTGGGTGCCTTGTTAGTTGAAATCCTGTGCATAAGACATAAGGATTTGAATTTTACCCGGTTCTCGATTTTCAGCCAATGCAATTCGCGGATGTACTTGGTGGTGGGTGTGGAGATGGGAATTTTCCACAGTAATCTTGCGGCAGCATTTTGCACTGTCTGTAGTCGTCGGGTTGTGGCCTTGTTGGCCCCCAGGTATAGCACGTTGGCGTAATCAAGCCTGGAGGTTATCAGAGCATTGATGACCGATTTTTGGGTATTTTTGGGCAACATCCAACAGATTTTCTTCAACCACTTTAGAATCCCGAAGCAAGTAGCTGATGTCTTAGTAGCTTGCTGGTTAAGACTAAGTGATTCATCAATGATGATTTCAAGGTTGCGGGCTGATTTGACTGAAACCGGGGGTGTACCCATCACATCAGGCCAGTGCTGGGGTCCCCAGAGTTCTTTGTTCTTGCCCAAAACAATTAGCTCTGTTTTCTCGCCATTAAGTTTGAGAACATTTTTTCTCATCCACTCTGCGATGTTAATGAGGCAGATTTTTAATGACGAGATGTTGTTGGAATCCGAGGATGATAGAGAGAAAATAAGCTGTGAGTCGTCAGCATACGAGAACATGAGTAGACCAGACTCTTCTATCATTTTGGCCAGTGGGCTCATGTAAATATTGAAAAGCAGCGGGCTCAATATAGAGCCCTGCGGCACTCCATGTTTAAGGATCATAGTGTCAGAGCATGCTGATTGGGAAAAAACTTGGAAGGTGCGTTGTTCTAGTAGGGATTTAATCCAGTTGTAAGCGGCGCCCCTAATACCGGTGGCGTGGAGAGTTTGCTCAAGTACAGCATGTGACACAGTATCAAATGCTGCACTGAGATCCAGTAACAGCAAGGCAACCGTTTCTCCGCGGTCCAACAATAGACGGATGTTCTCAGTTACGCCCAACCGGGTCGTTTCCGTCGAGAATCCTGTGCGGAATCCTGACTGATGAAGAGGTAGTAGATCCTGGGTGGTAATGAAATCAGTGAGGACTCTGTGAACATGTTTTTCCAATATCTTTGCGAAGGTTGGTAATAATGAGATAGGCCTAAAATTGGATGGCAAGTTGGGATCTGTTCCAGCTTTTTTCAATAAAGGGTGAATCATTGCATGTTTCCACTCCTTCGGTACGGTTTCTTCCTGTAATGATTTATTAAGAAGATTGGTATTTGTCTCTAGGGCTCTATTATTTAGTTTTTTCAGGATAGAACAAGGTAGTGGATCGTTTGGTGAACCTGATTTGATGGAATCCAAAAGTGCATGAATGTATTGGTGAGTGAATGGATATCTCAGTGCAACATGTCAAAGTAAGTACATATGTAAAACACAGTACATGTGAGAGTTGACATATATAACCGTGCATAAGAGCCAATGAATGTGTGAGTGGCTGTATGGATCATTGTGAACTTGTATCAGGGATCATATAGGAGAGTAAATATGTGTTAGAATATGTTTGAATTAGTAAGGTGTGGATAACTGTATAGTTGAGGAAATGGAGGTGTGATTGATTCTTTGCATGACTGACTAGATGTATGAGTAACTCCATGGATGTGTGACAATCTGTGAGTGTCTGTTTACACTGATTGTATCTAAGGTTATATTAGAGTCTGAAGAGGTTCATCGTATTATCACATGAATTATATTATCAGTGATGTTGTCAGTAATGTCATTTGTGTTGTCATCAGTGATGTCATCAGTGATGTCACTGACCATGTCATGAATGATGTAATATGTGACATCATCAGCAGTGGATTGCGGGTGCGCGATATATAGTTAGTGCAACTAACTATATATGCGAATTTCAATGGTTTTGTGTGAGTAAAATAAGGTTTTGTAAATGCTAATTCCTAAATATATATGGTCTATAACCCATGGTTTTTTCAGTGAATTTTCAAGGTTTTGTAAATGCTCATTCCTAACTATATATGGTCTATAACCTATGGTTTTTTAAGTGAATTTCAATGGTTTTTTAATAGCAAATATCAAAAACTTTAAAATGTCAAGTACGTGGTAGGTAAAAACATTTTCCTGTCTATGCACTCTGATGTGCTTTGAACGCTGCCCCCTCCCCCCCTCTTTTCTTTTAGGAGTATTCTCTCTTTGCAGATAGTGAAGGGTAGGTAACGCAGGCCTTTGCCCCCGTTGTAATCCGTCGTGCCTGCTTCCCTCTCCATTTGATTGATTGTTATCCAAGCATTTACTGTTTTGGAATTGGTTCTCTTTGGTTCATTCTCTATTTACAAACAAGCACAGAGTCACAATACTCTGTTTAGTCTTTGCAGATAGTGAAAAATCGTTAGAAACAACAAAAGGAATCAAGCAAAATCAGTAGGCCACTAATGGGATCTCTTTTTGACCTCGCTAAAATAGAAACATTAGGAACAACCCCTCATGAGAAATATGAAACTAGTGAGAGGAACTGAGCTTGACGCCATGATGGCTGCAAGACAGCTCGGCTCCGCCGCCCACCCCTCCCAAAATAACGACAAACCCTATGCAAATATTATAAATATATACAACACACCAGCAAAGTAACAGGGTAAAACGTTTTATTAAATAACTATTTACATGGTAGCCTGCTGCAACATCGATCCAAACAAGCCTTTGTATTTGGGGCTCAAAATCAACAAGTAACAGGGTAAAACGTTTTATTAAATAACTATTTACATGGCAGCCTGCTGCAACATCGATCCAAACAAGCCTTTGTATTTGGGGCTCAAAATCAACCATCACTAGTAAGATTTTCATAGGTGAGTGTAGGTTCATGGTTTTCCATCCACAGACTAAAAGCCTGGAGTTGGAGTGAAAGAACAATAACTAGGTAAGAAGGAAGGCAGAGGCTGTGGGAAGGACTCTGGATATGGTATGTTGCTTGGTCCCTGAGATGCTTCGATGTCACTGCATTGCACAAATGGCATAAGTCTTGGATGTTGGGTGCCATAGTTGAGGGTTCCGAGCAGCGCTTGTAACACTGTCTGAAGCTTATTTGCACCTGCTGCAGCTTCACTATTCTCAAAGTAAGTGGGGGCTGTTTGTGGACCTGACTGCATTAAAAAACAATGTGATGCGGTGCCTCCCTGAACCGCTTGACGGAGGCCCCCGAGGGGCGGTGTGATGGCGCGGACTCGGAGGGGACGCTTGGCTCCTGCCCCCTCCCCAAGTCTTGTTGCCCTGGTGTGGCCTAAGATCGCCCCCGACATAGGTGGCCGGCTCCCGGGGTCAGGCAGAACTTTTTGCCTTTTAGTGACTCTTCCATTCTGGACCTTGTCCCACAATCCGTTTAACCTGAAGACACGTCCTGCAGTGCCCTGGTCCGACCATCACATATACCTGCGCCAAGAGACGGCGTGGGGTGCACTAGAAGGGAGAGGCGGCGCGAACGAGCCTCCCCCATCTCCCCAGGTGGAGGTTTCTCAGCTACACCCCAGCGCTTTACTCGACCATCTGGCTTGCGCCCGCTCTTGCGACACAGTGCCTCGCTCGGCCAGCTGAATTGCACCTGCTCTTGCTATTACAAAGTTTCACCCGCCATCCAACGGAATTGCACCCAATCTTGCGGTACAGCGACAGACGGCTACTACGGAGTTCACGAAATGGCGGTCGGCTCCCCAGACTTGGGCCTGGCCTGCAAGGATGGCTCTGGGCAACCGTGGAACTCGGACGCTTCACTGCTAGGGCATGGGCCCCATTCCCAAAAGAGTCCTCTCAGCCTTGAAGATTCTACAACAGTCACCGGGACCCCTGACTCCCGCAGACTTCCGGTGGGGAGCGACTGCCATGATTGCTCGCAGAATGGCCACGACGTAGCCACGGGGTGCTCTCATGCTGATGCCAGCTTCAGTCTGAAACATCCAGAAACACTGTAGACTACCAATTCGATCAGTTCCGGTGGAGCCCCAACGTAACCCGGTAGAGAAGAACTTGCCCTCCCCTCTTTGACTGATGGTTCTTGTTGCCTGTCCCTTCTGTTGTCATTTAACAGAACTTTTTGGACTGCTGAAAGGGGTTGTGTTCCAATCGCTGGTTGGTGGAGACATTTTGACTATATTCTGGACCTGCGTTGTCCCGTAATGCGTCATATGACGCGCCGCGTTAGCGCACCCGGAAGTGTCACGGTGCGCGAGGCGCAACTTCCCGGAAGCGATCCAGGGCGCGGCGCGCAGCGCGTAACGTAAGCATAACAGGTCATGTGACTTGTTAATAAAACTTTTCATTGGTTCATTTTACTTTTGTTTTTCTAATGATGGAAGGCTTGGTCATATGACCTAAAAATAACACTTTTCATTGGTTTAGAACATTTTTTTTTCCCAAATGATGAAAGCCCCACCATTTTTTTTCTCACTCTGACTTGTAAAGAAAAGGACCCAAATGCATTTACAGTTTATCACTAACAATGTTCCAGGCTAATGTATTTTCCCGGGAAATTTACAACTGTCCTGCAAGTAAAATATTCCTATTTCGAGAAAAAGGGCGTTTCTTCGTTCCATGAGGGAGCCGTTGAACAAAAGAGGCTCGACCTGCTGTCTTAGTCGCTGATAGGCATGAATATCGGATTCTTATCGATCACTTTATGTTGTAGAAGTGGAAAACACAACAGCCCTTGACCATTTATCTTTACTGCTTTCCTGCGTATTATACCTTTTAACCGTCATGTAATCGGGCTGCTTTATTTCACTTGCCTTTTACTGATTCGAAAACAGTGGCTATTATTCAAAACTTTACCAATCTAGGTACTACTACCATGTTTTGTTTTAAAAACCTTTATTGTGAAAATGTCAGTATACAAATACGGGCCTATAACCACGTGGGCCAGCCACGGAGCAAACTGTAATCGTATATGATGAGTGGACATTTACACTGTAGAAGAACGTAAAGGGCGGGCCATTAGGTTGCAAGAACTAAGGTGTCTAACAGTTGCGGATTCGGTGGATGTACATTTTATAATTAAAGTACGACAGGGACAGTTACAATAAAATTATCTAGATATACATTTGCGGGCAAGTACCATGGGTGATGTTAATTCGAACTCTCAATAGTACAGTAATCAATAACACATCAGAACTTAATCTCAATAGGGATGTCTAAATGTTCAATCAGTACTCGTCCCCGCCCGCCATGTGCTTCAAAACTGCATACGTATCTCATGATATCAAGGCTGGGCAACCAGTACACAACAAGGAGTTACGAGTCCCATTTATACCGGCGCCATTTTGGGCGAGGCCGGGCAGGTCCAGGATATAGTCAAAATGTCTCCACCAACCAGCGGTCGGACCAGAACCCCTTTCGGCAGTCCAAAAATGTTCAGTTAAAGGACAACAGAAGAGATAGGCAACAAGAACAATCAGTCAAAAGAGGGGACGCTTTCGGGAATGGGGCCCATGCCCTAGCAGGCAAGCGTCCGAGTTCCAAGGTGTCCCAGGGCCATTTTAGTTAACCAGGCCCAAATCCAAAGAGCCGGCCGCCATTTTGAGAGTCCTGTTGCAGCCGCCTATCGCTACACCGCAAGAGTGGGTGCAATTCAGCTGGATGGTGGGCGAGACACTGTAGCCGCAAGAGCGGGCGCAACTCAGCTGGATGGCGGGTGAATCACTGTGCCGCAAGAGCGGGCGTAATGCAGCTGGATGGCGGGTGAGGCACTGTGCCACAAGAGCGGGCGGAACTCAGCTGGATGGAGGGTGAGGCACTGTGCCGCAAGAGCGGGCGCAATTTAGCTGGATGGTGGGTGAGGCACTGTGCCGCAAGAGCGGGCGGAACTCAGCTGGATGGAGGGTGAGGCACTGTGCCGCAAGAGCGGGCGGAACTCAGCTGGATGGTGGGTGAGGCACTGTGCCGCAAGAGCGGGCGGAACTCAGCTGGATGGCGTGTGAGGCACTCTAGCCGCAAGTGCGGGCGCAACTCAGCTGGATAGCGAGTGAAACGCCAAGGGGCGCCCCACTGCAGCTGAGGAGCCTCCACCTGGGGAGGCGGGAGAGGCCCGTTCGCGCCGCCTCCCCCCCCCGGGGCACCCCACGCCGTCTTTCGGCGCAGCATTGTAGGATGGCCACACCAGTGCAACTTGCTGGACACCACCTCGGTGCCATCCGGATCTCGGCGCGTTGTGCTGCCTTCAGCCTATTCGCACATCGGTCCGCTACTGACGCCGCCTCACAGGCCAACGGATTTTGTAGGCTTTTTATAGCCCAAAGCCGCATAACAGGTCATGTGACTTGTTTATAAAACTTTTCATTGGTTCATTTTACTTTTGGTTTCTTAATGATGGAAGGCTTGATCATATGACCTAAAAATAACACTTTTCATTGGATTGGAACATTTTTTTTCCCCAAATGATGAAAGCCCCACCTTTTTTTTCTCACTCGGCAGTCCAAAAAGGTTCCGTTAGATGACAATAGAGGGGACAGGCAACAAGAACCATCAGTCAAAAGAGGGGAGGGCAAGTTCTTCCCTACCGGGTCACGTTGGGGCTCCACCGGAAGTCATCGAATTGGTAGTCTACAGTGTTTCTGGATGTTTCAGACTGAAGCTGGCGTCAGCATGAGAGCACCACCATCTCGTGGCTCCGTCGTGGCCATTCCGCAAGCAATCATGACAGCCGCTCCCCACCGGAAGCCTGCGGGAGTCGGGGGCCTTGATGACTTTTGTAGAATCTTCAAGGCTGAGGGGACGCTTTCGGGAATGGGGCCCATGCCCTAGCAGGCAAATGTCTGAGTTCAAATGTGTCCCAGGGCCATTTTAGTGGACCAGGCCCAAATCCGAAGAGCCGGCCGCCATTTTGAGAGTCCTGTGGCAGCCGCCTATCGCTGCACCGCAAGAGTGGGCGCAACTCAGCTGGATGGTGGGTGAGGCGCTGTAATAGCAAGAGCGGGCGCAACTCAGCTGGCCGAGCGAGGCACTGTGTCGCAAGAGCGGGCGCAACTCAGTTGGATGCCAAGGGGCGCCCCACTGCAGCTTAGGAGCCTCCACCTGGGGAGGCGGGGGAGGCCCGTTCGCGCCGCATCCCCCCGGGGCGCCCTACGCCGTTTTTCGGCACAGCATTGTAGGATGGCCAGGCCAGTGCGGCAACTTGCTGGACACCACATCGGTGCCGTTCTGATCTCGGCGCGTTGTGCTTTCTTCGGCCTATTCGCACAACGGTCTGCTACTGACGCCACCTCACAGCCTGACGGATTTTGCCGACTAAAAGACAGACCAAAGCAGCCCATTGTTGCTTTGAGATGGATGTTGCAGCAGGCTGCCATGTAAATAGTTGTTTAAAATGTTTTTTTTAACGTGTTTACTTTGTTGGAGCGTTGTATATATTTATAAGTTATTAAAGTGTTATAATCCTACTACTTTGTTGGAGTGCCATATATTTTTAATGTGACACATAATTGTGAAGACTTTGATGTACAAAAAGGCATCCCTGGAATCTTCCGCTTCAGGCTCGGTCCCACACACCCTTACAGTGAGAATCCCCTCCCCAATCACAATACAGGATCGTTATCAGATAGTAGGAACGCGTGTGGTGTGACGGATCTCATGGGGTGGGGGCCTTGATCTACTGTAACTCCTTTGAACAGGGGTGATTCTTTACAGTTGGGGCCGTAAACTACATCCACAGGGCTAGGTGATAGCCTGGGACCGGCCTGGACAATCGGACATAGAGGAAGAGGAGTGTCAGAGGGTGCAGTAGTGAATAGGGTGAAAGGGAGGTGTTGGGCTGGCACAGGGTGTGATTCTCAGGGAAGAACAGCGCAGATGGGGGTGGTTTATGGCCCATGCATGAGAAAGAGAGCGTGGGTGACCAGTGCGTGGGGGAGATGCTTGCGAGGGTGGGGAGCCATGCTGAGGATCGGCGGCGTGCAGAGAGTGGGTCTGGTCAAGGCATCTAAAATGGCTGCCGTGCACGACAAAAGTGTGGCATTGGAAAAAAGGCAAGATGGCTCAGACAATGTTTATCAATACAGATTAATTTATAACAATTATTTTTAACAATATATTTACCCGCAGTGACAAAATGGCGGTCAACACTTCCTGATTTCCTTCGAATCGAACGTTATCAGACGTCACGCAGTAAAAAAAAAAATCCGCTCACGCGCAGCCGCTGGAAGACATGTAACAACATATATGAGCATCCTAAGTCACCCACAGAAAACATAGGGGGTCAGGATACGTCTCCCGTACCCCCTTATACCCATTTCCCACATTGTTTTTCCTCCATCTTGTAATTTAATTGAAACGAAACACAAAATGGCGAATTCCCGTTTCGCTACCGGTTCGCGAACCGGGAAGCGCTTCTACCGCGAAAAATCTAATTTTTTTAATTTGCACCACAGGACCCTTTAATAACCCCAACATCATTCCTAGGGGGTCAAGAGGGGTCTACCTTGCCCCCTTTCATTAAATTCGCCCTTCGTTTTTCTCCTCCTCTGTCTCTTGATCCTACCGAGAGACAAGATGGCGGCCGCTCCGGACTGTTTAGAATGTTGACAGACACCGGAGAGCCAATCAGCTTCGCTTCGCAAAGTTCCGTTACGCGAAAAGTACGCGAACCGGAGCGCTACCCGGGACGCTGTCACAGATATATCTGTTTTTTAAAACGTTAATTTCTCAAAATCCACTGGAGCACATATATTGAGACCTAGCAAAGGCACATCGGGCTAACAGTCCCTACAATTTTGCCAAGTTTCGTGCAAATCCATTCAGCCGTTTGAGCTAAAAGTTTCTTTTTTCTCGGCCCCCCCCTTGACGATAGACCCCCAAATTTTCAGGGGCTGCTCAGAAACAAAATGTGCCATGTTCCTAAAAATTTCAGCCGATTCCGTCAACAAACGCCAAAGTTATTAGACATAGAATTTTCAAAAGTCCCATAGAGAAAAAATCCTAACTATATATACCTACTGGCGACCGCCAGTAGGTAATATATATATATATATATATATATATATATTACCTACTGGCGATAGCCAGTAGGTATATATAGTTAGGATTTTTTCTCTATGGAACTTTTGAAAATTCCATGTCTAATAACTTTGGCGTTTGTGGACGGAATCGGCTGAAATTGTCAGGAAAATGGCACATTTTGTTTCTGAGCAGCCCCTGAAAATTTGGGGGGGTTCCGTCAAGGGGGGGCCGAGAAAAAAGGGGGGTCCCAAAACGCGTTTTTCCCATTCATTTTTCCATAGGGCGTTTGGCCTTACTTTTAGCTCGAACGGCTGAATGGATTTGCACGAAACTTGGCAAAATTGTAGGGACTGTTAGCCCGATGTGCCTTTGCTGGGTCTCAATATATGTGCTCCAGTGGATTTTGAGAAATTAACGTTTAAAAAAACAGATATATCTGTGACAGCGTACCCGATAGCGCACCAGTTCGCGTACTTTTCGCGTAACGGAGCTTTGCGAAGCGAAGCTGATTGGCTCTCCGGTGTCTGTCAACATTCTAAACAGTCCGGAGCGGCCACCATCTTGTCTCTCGGTAGGATCGAGGAACAAGAGGAGGCCAAAACGAAGGGGGAAATGAAGGAAAGGGGGCAAGGTAGACCTCTTCTGACCCCCTAGGATTGATGAGGGGGATATTAAAGTGCCCCGCGGGGCCCAAAAAAAAAAAACAAAAATTGCGATTTTTTGTTGTAGAGGCGCAAATCGGTACGTGAACCGGGCAGCTAACCGGCTGCGTAACGGGAGTCTGAGGAGAAGCTGATTGGCTGTCAACATTGTAAACAGTCTGGAGCGGCCGCCATCTTGTCTCTCGGTAGGATCGAGAGACAAGAGGTGGTAAAAAACGAAGGGGGAAATGAAGGAAAGGGGGCAAGGTAGACTCCTCCTGACCCCCTAGGATTGATGAGGGGGATATTAAAGTGCCCCGCGGGGCAAAAGAAAAAAAAAGAAAATTGCGATTTTTCGCAGTAAAGGCGCTTCCCGGTACGCCAACCGGGCAGCTAACCGGCAGCGTAACGGGAGTCCAACATCTTGTGTTTTTGGAGCGTCCGGTTTGCGTACCGGGGAGCGTTCCGGTAAGCGTAACAAGGGGAAAACCAAGAGAAACAGTAAAATAAAATTTAAAGGAATAGATTTCCACCAAACTTGGCAAAATTGTAGGGACTGTTTGTTTGTTGTGCCTTTGCAAGGCCTCAAGATATGTGCACGTGTGGATTTTGTCTAATTAAGGTTAAAAAAAAATATATATATCTGTAAGCGTGCTCTGGCGCGCTTACGTTACGGGTTTTGTTTGCGCTGCAGAGACGATACGTCACGTTTATGCGACGCGTCATGAGGCGTCTCACGTGGATATGTGATATGTCACGTAATAAAGAATATATTTTACAGCTGTAGTTATTAGCTTTTAAAAAACCAATGAAATTCACTGAAAAAACCATAGGTTATAGACCATATACAGTTGTCATCAGTGATGTCATTTGAGATGTCATTAGTGATGTCATCAGTGATGTCACTGACCATGTCATGAATGAAGTAATATGTGACATCATCAGCAGTGGATTGCGGGTGCGCGATATATAGTTATTGCAACTAACTATATATGCGAATTTCTATGGTTTTGTGCGAGTAAATTAAGGTCTTGTAAATGCTAATCCCTAACTATATATGCTCTATAACCAATGGGTTTTTTCAGTGAATTTTCATGGTTTTGTAAATGCAAATTCCCAACTATATATGGTCTATAACCTATGGTTTTTTTAGTGAATTTCATTGGTTTTTTAAAAGCTAATATCTATAGCTGTAAAATATATTCTTTATTACGTGACGTATCACGTAGCCACGTGAGACGCCTCATGACGCATCGCATAAATGTGATG
Organism: Lissotriton vulgaris; assembly: GCF_964263255.1. Lineage (NCBI taxonomy): Eukaryota > Metazoa > Chordata > Amphibia > Caudata > Salamandridae > Lissotriton > Lissotriton vulgaris. Next base: position 4,962,549 of record NC_141692.1, read on the forward strand.
TATCGTCTCTGCAGCGCAAACAAAACCTGTAACGTAAGCGCACCAGAGCATGCTTACAGATATATATATTTTTTTTTAACCTTAATTAGACAAAATCCACACGTGCACATATCTTGAGGCCTTGCAAAGGCACATCACACAAACAGTCCCTACGATTTTGCCAAGTTTGGTGGAAATCTATTCCTTTAAATTTTATTTTACTGTTTCTCTTGGTTTTCCCCTTGTTACGCTTACCGGAACGCTACCCGGTACGCAAACAGGATGCTCCAAAAACACAAGATGTCGGACTCCCGTTACGCTGCCAGTTGGCGTACCGGGAAGCGCCTCTACCGCGAAAAATCGCAATTTTCTTTTTTTTTCTTTTGCCCCGCGGGGCACATTAATATCCCCCTCATCAATCCTAGGGGGTCAGGAGGGGTCTACCTTTCCCCCTTTCCTTTATTTCCCCCTTCATTTTTCACCACCTCTTGTCTCTCGATCCTACCGAGAGACAAGATGGCAGCCGCTCCAGACTGTTTACAATGTTGACAGCCAATCAGCTTCTCCTCAGACTCCCGTTACGCTGCTGGTTAGCTGCCCAGTTAGCTGCCCGGTTCGCGTACCGGGACGCGCCTCTACCGCGAAAAATTGCAATTTTTTTTTTTTTCCCCGCGGGCCACTTTAATATCCCCCTCATCAATCCTAGGGGGTCAGGAGGGGTCTACCTTGCCCCCTTTCCTTCATTTCCCCCTTTGTTTTTCACCACCTCTTGTCTCTCGATCCTACCAAGAGACAAGATAGCGGCCGCTCCAGACTGTTTACAATGTTGACACCCATTCAGCTTCTCCTCAGACTCCCGTTACACTGCCGGTTAGCTGCCCGGTTAGCTGCCCGGTTCACGTACCGATTTGCGCCTCTACGACAAAAAATCACCATTTTTCTTTTTTTTTTTTGGGCCCCGCGGGGCACTTTAATATCCCCCTCATCAATCCTAGGGGGTCAAAAGAGGTCTACCTTGCCCCCTTTCCTTCATTTCCCCCTTCGTTTTGGCCTCCTCTTGTCTCTCGATCCTACCGAGAGACAAGATGGCGGCCGCTCCGGACTGTTTAGAATGTTGACAGACACCGGACAGCCAATCAGCTTCGCTTTGCAAAGCTCCGTTACGCAAATAGTACGCGAACTAGTCCGCTATCTAGGACGCTGTCACAGATATATCTGTTTTTTAAAACGTTAATTTCTCAAAATCCACTGGAGCACATATATTGAGACCCAGCAAAGGCACATCGGGCTAACAGTCCCTACAATTTTGCCAAGTTTCGTGTAAATCCATTCAGCCGTTCGAGCTAAAAGTGAGGCCAAACGCCCTATGGAAAAATGAATGGGAAAAACGCGTTTTGGGACCCCCTTTTTTCTCGTCCCCCCCTCAACGAAACCCTCCCAAATTTTCAGAGGCTGATCAGAAACAAAATGTGCCATTTTCCTGAAAATTTCAGCCGATTCCGTCCACAAACGCCAAAGTTATTAGACATAGAATTTTCAAAAGTTCCATAGAGAAAAAATCCTAACTATATATACCTACTGGCGACCGCCAGTAGGTAATATATATATATATGTATATATATATTATCTACTGGCGGTCGCCAGTAGGCAGTTATAGTTAGGATTGTTTTCTATAGGAAATCCGCAACATTCTATTGGGAATAACTTTGGCACCGGTTGAGGAATCTGCCTGTAATTTACCCTAAATTTGCCTCGCTGCACTCCGCTCCTTCCCTGAAAGCTTGGGGGGGATTCGTCAAGCGGGGGCCGAGATAAAAGGGGGTCCCAAAACGTGTTTTTCCCAATTTAATTTCCATAGGGCGGTTGGACTCACTTTTAGCCCGAACGGCTGAATGGATTTCCACAAAACTTGTCAAAATTGTAGGGACTGGTAGCCCGATGTGCCTTTGCTATGTCTCAAGATATGTGCTCCAGTGAATTTCGAGTAATTTAGGTTAAAAAAATATATATATCTGGGCGGAGCCTAACCACACATCTGATCTGATTGGCTGTCAGCACTTCATCCAAGGAGTGTTGGCAGCCATCTTGGGACCAATATACATGATAGCACCTCATTAAAAAGCATTGTAGTTAATAGAGGGTTTTGGGACTTTATTTACATTATAAATCATTTGTTGATGGTACCATACTCATTTTAGGAATTGTGGTGTGTTCTAAGGTGATTTTACCATGTGAAAAAGCCTTCTGCTGTGATATCATGAATCATGTTTGAAAGAAAACTAATATCTCATGATTTTCCCACAGTGGTTTGGAAGGGGATCTATAAGCTAAACTGAAAGCATATTTTCTGTAAATTCACATTATCTTTCTCAGTCATGTGAGAATGAAGTCTGACATTCTCAGTAAAACATGTACATCCAACAAGGACAGAGACTGTCAGTTGATTCCTTTTTGTTCTAGTGCAGCCTCCTAGAGTGTTCTAAAGAACAACTAGAGCGCTAACAGTCCTACTTATTACAAAGGTATAGCACACCTGAAGCCATCATGATTGGAATAAAGTGGTAACTCTTAAAACATTTAATTTAAAAAGGAACAAAATGAGGGGGTATATTTTGCCATAGAAAGTATGATTAGTGCTGCAGAAAGAAAAATTAGGGCACATTTTGAGTGACTTCTCAAATCCTCTTCAATTTCATAAAAAAATCTGACAAACAGTCTACCAAGATGGCCACCAGAGACAAAAGAGCCTAAATGTAGCCCAAATATCACCCAGATGTAACCCAAGTATAACCCAATGACAGAATGTCCCAGAGTGTTCTAAACAACAACTAGAGCGCTAACAGTCTTACTTATGACAAAAGTATGGCACACCAGAAGCCATCTTGATTGGAATGAAGTGGTAAGTCTGAAAACATTTAATTTAAAAAGGAACAAAATGAGGGGGTTCATTTTGCCATAGAAAGTATGGTTAGTGCTTCAGAAAGAAAAATTAGGGATCATTTTGAGTGACTTCTCAAATCCTCTTCTATTTCATTAAAAAAATTCTGACATGCAGACTGAAACATGCACTTTGAATACCAGCAGCAGACTGGCAAATGTGTGACACATCTGAATGCCTTCTTGATGGAACCAAAGTAAACACGCATTGAAAATGCAATAGATCTCGCCCTCGTTTAAGCTGAAGCCATTCTGTTTTTAATGAGGTGGCTTTTTAGCTTGGCTTTTATTAGTGTTTTTTAAACTTTCATGTAAATAACATGCATCTGTATGCATATATGTATATGTATGCATGCATTTATATTTGTATTTATATAGATATACAGATTATATATGTTTATATATGTATGCATATATACATACACATACATACATATAAATGCATATGCATATATATGCATATATATGTGTATATGTGTGCGTGTAGAGAGAGGTAGAGAGGTAGAGAGGTAGAGGGGTAGAGGTGTAGAGGTAGAGAGGTAGAGGTAGAGAGGTAGCGGTAGAGAGGTAGAGACTAGTAGAGAGAGAAGTAGAGAGAGGTAGAGACATAGAGAGTAGAGAGTGAGTAATAGAGAGTCGAGAGTGAGTAGTAGAGAGTAGTAGGGAGCAGTAGAGAGAGTAGCAGAGAGTGAGTAGTAGAGAATAGTAGAGTGAATAGTAGAGTGAGTAGTAGAGAGTAGTAGAGAGTGAGTAGTAGAGAGTAGTAGAGGGTAAGTAGTAGAGTGAGTAGTAGAGAGTAGTAGAGAGTGAGTAGTAAAGAGTAGTAAAGAGTGAGTAGTAGAGAGTAGTAGAGAGTGAGTAGTAGAGAGTGAGTAGTAGAGAGTGAGTAGCAGAGAGAGAGAATAGTAGAGAGTAGTAGAGAGTGAGTAGTAGAGTGAGTAGTAGAGACTGGTAGAGAGAGAGTAGTAGAGAGTGAGTAGTAGAGAGTAGTAGAGAGTGAGTAGTAGAGTGAGTAGTAGAGAGTGAGTAGTAGAGAGAGAGTAGTAGAGAGTGAGAAGTAGAGAGTGAGTAGTATAGAGTAGTAGAGAGTGAGAAGTAAAGAGTGAGTAGTAGAGAGAAAGTAGTAGAGAGTGAGTAGTAGAGAGTAGTAGATAGTGAGTAGTAGGGAGGGATTAGTAGAGAGAGAATAGTATAGAGTAGTAGAGTAGTAGAGAATGAGTAGTAGAGAGTGTGTATTTGAGAGTAGTGGAGTAGGAGAGAGTAAGTAGTAGAGAGTAGTGGAAAATATTCCAAAGTTTGGCACAGCACCACTTGCACAATAAGTCCAATCAAATCATATCACTTAGAGTCCTTATTGAGGCGCTGAATCTTGGTGTTTATTCAAATGCTTTTATTTTTCTTAAGTTTATGTACCACAGCCAGCCGAAACGTTTTGTTCTGTACAACAGAACTTCTTCAGGGCGTTCTTATTTCCTTCAAGTTATGTCGGTATCCTGTTGTCATATAACTAGATATTTCTTCCAAATGTTAGACGGGACGTAAGTACATCCTTATTCATAGTGACTAGGTATCAATTTTACCCACACAATTCGGGCAGACTTGAGTAATTTATAGCATCCTCAAAGTCAGTCTTTCAAAAATTCTAAAGTATAGGACATGATAATCCAAATCCAAATGTTTCTCAAGAAAAGTTGTTTTCAATTGTTTGGAAAATCTGTGTTTGGGCAGAAATGACCCAGGGACCCCCAGTATGCAAGGGGAATTAGTTCCGCCTCTTCAAACATGCACGGGGGCTGCTTTGCAGAGAGGTGTAAAAAAGGGTTTGGCCTCATTACACCTCTCTGCAATGCAGCCCCCTGGCGCATACTGGAGGCTCCTGGTGGGCTAGTTGGCCCCCAGGGACCCCCAGTATGCAAGGGGAATTAGTTCCGCCTCTTCAAACATGCACGGGGGCTGCTTTGCAGAGAGGTGTAAAAAAGGGTTTGGCCTCATTACACCTCTCTGCAATGCAGCCCCCTGGCGCATACTGGAGGCTCCTGGTGGGCTAGTTGGCCCCCAGGGACCCCCAGTATGCAAGGGGAATTAGTTCCCCCTCTGCAAACACGGCAGGGGGCTGCGTTGCCGAGAGGTGTAACAAGGGGCATAGCCTCATTACACCTCTGCAATGCAGCCCCCTGGCGCATACTGGAGGTTCCAGGTGGGCTAGTTGGCCCCCAAGGGCCCCCAGTATGCAAGGGGAATTAGTTCCCCCTCTTCAAACATGCACGGGGCTGCATTGCAGAGAGGTGTAAAAAGGGGCGTGGCTTCATTACTCCTCTCTGCAATGCAGTCCCCTGGCGCATACTGGAGATTCCTGGTGGGCTTTGAGGTCTTATATAGTTAGGAATTAGCATTAAAATAACCATTGAAATCCACTGAAAAAATCATAGGTTTCACACCAGTTATAGTTAGGAATTAGCATTTAAAAACCTATTAAATTCACTGAAAAAACCATGGGTTTTACATCAGTTATAGTTAGCTGGAAATTTCAATGACATAAAACCATTGAAATTCCCACGTTATAAATAGTTGGACTCACTATAACTTGTGCGCCTGCAATGCACTGCTGATGACATCACATATTACATCACTCATGACATGGTCAGTGACTTCACTCATGACATCACTGATGACACCATCCTTGTGACAGAGTGACAGACCTCCTTTCAGTGTAATGTAACCCTTGAAACACATATTCAAAAATAGAAACTAAAATTTTCAAAAAAATAGAGCTACCCATACCAGTTACAACAACCAATTCAGTAATACCACCATCTATATACACATCCACTCATTCACCAACAGTTCTATATAGTCACTCATCATATCTAGTGAAACACCGATACATCCTGTTACACACCGATAGTCATCCAAAAGTTACTCACACACATAATCACACATGCAAATAAACTATTGAACATCCATTTATTTGCATATACAGCTATACACACACTACCACCTTAGTCTAAGAAACGTACACATACTTACTCTCTTAAACAATCACTTATAGAAACACATACTTATTTAAACAAGAACTCTTTCAATCTCTCACTCTCACATATAGTCACTTATATACATCAATACTCACATTTACTAGATTAAAACATATGTAGTTACTGATAAAGACACTCGTGAGACAGTCATTCACTCACTAACACACACATATACACACTCATCCACCGATTCAGTCCTGCACATATGCACATATGCTGTCTTCAAAACACATACAAACAGTGTGTCAGTCTTTGATGCATCTATGTGTTAAGTAACACCCCCACCAAACCATACAGACACTCATACTGATACTAAAAAAAACATCTAATAACCCATATACACACACATGTAGCTACTCACCAACCCATGCAGCCATTATACACAAAGTAAAACACTGATACAAACATTTAAATATTTCAACAATACTCGCTAATATATGTATTCAGTAAGATACACTTAATAAGCCAGTTAACCAATCAATTTTGTTTTAAAAAAAACATCCATTAAGACACTTATTTAAACATTTGTTCTTCCATCGACCTTTACATATACATATATAAAACATATTTATTTTTTCAGAAAGACACACATTCACTGAATGGTGTCATCAGTGATGTCATGAGTGATGTCACTGACCATGTCATGAGTGATGTAATATGTGACGTCATCAGCAGTGCATTGCAGGCGCGCAAGTTATAGTGAGTCCAACTAACTATAACGTGGGAATTTCAATGGTTTTATGTCAGTAAAATTTCCAGCTAACTATAACTGGTGTCAAACCCATGGTTTTTTCAGTGAATTTAATAGGTTTTTTAAATGCTAATTCCTAACTATAACTGGTGTGAAACCTATGGTTTTTTCAGTGAATATATATATATATATATATATATATATATATATTCAATGAAAAAACCATAGGTTATAGACCATATATAGTTAGGGATTAGCATTTAAAAAACCTTATTTTATTTGCACAAAACCATTGAAATTCCATATATAGTTAGAAGCGCTAACTATATATCGCGCACCCGCAATCCACTGCTGATGATGTCACATATTACATCATTCATGACATGGTCAGTGACATCACTGATGACATCACTGATGACATCTCAAATGACATCACTGATGACATCTCAAATGACATCACTGATGACATCACTGATGACATCTCATTTGACATTACTGATCACATCACTGATGATATCATTCATGTGATAATACGATGAACCTCTTCAGACTCTAATATAACCTTAGATACAATCAGTGTAAACAGACACTCACAGACTGTCACTCATCCATGGAGTTACTCACACACCTAGTCAGTCATGCAAAGAATCAATCACACCTCCATTTCCTCAACTATACAGTTATATAAACTTTACTTCTTCAAACATATACTAACATATATTTACTCTCTTATACAATCCCTGATACAAGTTCACAATGATCCATACAGCCACTCACACATTCACTGGCTCTTATGCACAGTTATTTATATATGTCAACTCTCACATGTACTGTGTTTTACATATGTACTTACTTTGACATGTAGAACTGAGATATCATTCACTCACCAATACACTCATGCACCCAGTCAACCGCCCATACAGCTGTTTCCACATGCACTTTTGAAACCATACATCTAGTGAATCAACTGCTCACACATCTATGCACAGAGTCATACACCTCCCAGCCACCCACACACACACTCAGTCTCCCATACAAATACTTGGGCAACCAATCAATAACCCATATAGTTACTCATATAGCTACTTATCAACACATGCAACAGTTTACAGAACAACAGACATAATGATGCACAAATTAAGACAGTTTAGTCACTAACCCATGCACTCAGTGAGACACATTTAATCACTCACTCATACAGTCAGTCATGCACCTACTAAATCCTTCATCCAGACACTTATACATCCACTCATTCTTCAATATGTAAGACATATTTTAACTTTACAGAAACATACAGTCACTGGATGTTGTCATCAGTGATGTCATCAGTGATGTCATTTGAGATGTCATCAGTGATGTCATCAGTGATGTCACTGACCATGTCATGAATGATGTAATATGTGACATCATCAGCAGTGGATTGCGGGTGCGCGATATATAGTTAGCGCTTCTAACTATATATGGAATTTCAATGGTTTTGTGCAAATAAAATAAGGTTTTTTAAATGCTAATCCCTAACTATATATGGTCTATAACCTATGGTTTTTTCATTGAATTTCAATGGTTTTTTAAAAGCTAATATCTGTAGCTGTACAATGTATTGTTCTTTAAATTTTGAAATATATTTTTCATGTTCTTTAGACAATTTTTTAAAAACATTTTTTTTTGTTCCGCTCCCAGTCCGCGAACCGGTCTGCTTCCCGTTAGCTCAATTTAAAGCCGCGGCTTAGTACGCGAACCGGTCAACGTTCCTTTAGCGTAACTGTTACGTTTGCATGACGTTTTGCGTTATCGCGTAATACGTCATTGGACACGCCAAGTTAGCGGACCCGGAAGTGGACCGGAAAGCGGAGCAAAGCGCGAAACGTAAACACAGCAGGTCATGTGACTCGATAATTACACTTTTCATTGGTTCATTTCACTTTTGGTTTCCTAATGATGTAATACTTGGTCATGTGATATAAAATTAACACTTTTCATTGGTTTAGAATTTTTCCTTCTCCCAAATGATGAAAACCCCTCCTTCTTTCCTCACTCTGACTTTCATCTTGGTGAGAGAAAGACCTTTTTTGATTCATCAGCAATGGCTTCAATGGTTGCTTCTGCCAGTGTGCCCCCACCACCTCCTCCACCTCCTCATGGGAAGAAAAGACTACCTGCTTCACTAATTATAGAAGAGGAGGAAAATCAAGAAGAGGAAGAACAGCAAGAAAATGACGAGTTTTTGCCAGAGGAGCCCAGAAGATATAATAGGAAAGAAAATTATATCTGGCAATTTTTTAAATTTCCTGCTGACCAAAAGAAAGTAAATGCCAGATACGTCTTTTGTCGCATTTGCGACGAACGACTTTCAAGGGGCACAGACAAAAAGTACAGTTTTGGCAATCATACAATGCACAGGCACATGAGTCGATGGCACCCTAACAATTACAGCAATGCCCAACTTCGCGACCAACAACAAAATCCGCCAGAAATGGCAAGAAGATCTGTTGTTCAGGAGGTATCGGGACCGGAGGCGAGGGAGGTGATCCCGAATATCCAAATCAACATGGGAGAAGTGAAGCAAGTCTGTGTGTGGTGCAACCAGACACTTTGCTACCGCGAAAGTAGCATTACCCTGATAATGAGAGCCATCACCAATCATGTGTGCCCAAAACGCCCCAAAAAGTAAATTCTTTTTTTTTTGTTGCTCCTGTTGAGCCGTCTTCGATGAATCATTTTTGTTTCCCCCCTCCCCCCAAAAAATAAAAAAAAATACAAAATGTTCAGAAAAAAACAAAAAAATATAAAAAATGTTCAGAAAACTAATAAAAAAAATTTAAAACAACAAAAACAAAAAAAAACAGTTCTTTTCAGAACTACCTCCCCATTATTAAAAAAATTGGTAGAATTCTTTGAACTCTGCCAAGCTCTATTTCTATTAGTTCGCTCCCAGTTCGCACTCCGGTACGCGTACTTTGAGCGTACCAAAAATTTTTTTTTAAAAAAAGGAACAGTAAGTATAAGGAAAGGAAACAGACAGTTATGTTACAAAAAAAGACAGCTATAGGGAGTAAAGAAAAGATACTGTTACCCGCAATTCACTTCTGATCATGTCATATATTACATAATTTTTTACATGGTCAGTGAGATCATCAGCAGTGGATTGCGAGTAACAGTTTTTTCTGTTTACTTCCTATAGTTGTCTTTCTTGTAACATAAATGTCTTTTCCTATCCTTATACTTACTGTTCTTGTTTTAAAAATTTTTGGAGATCATTCAGAAACAGTAACATTAATAGAGACAGAATTAGTGAATAATAATGAAGAAGTATGAGAAGAGAGGGACTGAGAAAAATACTGGAAGGAATAGAAAAATTAAGTAATAGAGAAAGGAAGGAGAGAAGTAGCAAACACAGGAAAGTAAAGATTAAAGAAATGAAGCAGTAGAACTAATAGATGTTAAATGTGATAGATTAAATGATTGAGTGAGGGTGACGATAAGGTGTGTCCTCTCTAAAAGTTTGTTTAAGGTGAACCGTACTCTGGGTTGCATATCAAATTTATGCTTGTTGAAGAATACAGACGAGATAATAGATGTGAAGACCTACCATTGCAGTAAAACATGCCCATTTATTACATCAATCATAACCTAGTCAGTGACATCATCAGCAGTGGAATGTAGGTTAAAAAAGTAGAAAACATTTACCTTATAATTCATGTTAACTTTTCAAGCAAATTTTTCATACATTCAATCTGTAAAAGAGAGAACAAACATTTCCAAAAATATTAAAACATGTATTTAAAAATTAGAAAAAAGAAGGGAAAAGGTTCAAGAAGAAACAGTTTTTAAACAACTTTGACATTTACAGAAACCTCTACTTCCCTACGACCCCTACACAATCCTAAAGATATTTATTTTAAAAAAACAGTATCTTCATGCTGATGAAATGAGGCCTATTTTGAAACATGATGCTTCTTTTGCATTGCTTATGTCTCACAATAGTGATGCAATAACAGCGCAAAAAAGATGTAAAGCCATCATAAAATTGTGTCAAACATTTTAAATGATTGTTTTAGGATGCAAATAAGATGTGTGCTTTCAAGAGCTTTCTTTGAGGTGAGGCCTATTTCTTTTTTTTAAAAAAAAAACAATACCTAGAAGTACAGCACTGTAAGCATTAAAATTGACACTTACAGAAGACTCTGCTTCTCCATATCTACCTCACATTTCTAAATATATATCATAATTTCAAAAAGCATAACATTAATTATACATGTTAAATGGTTTATTTTTGCTGTTCTCAGAATGTATCAAATTTCACTTAAATCAGTGACTTGAAGGTATTCATCATGTAACAGCGGGAAAAAAAAAACACAATCAAAATGACTGTGTTTAAAAAACCCATACAACCTTCGAAATCTGATTTCAAAACTCCTTAAAATTAACTTACTTTCAATGACGTCGAACGATCTCCTATGAACAGCATCCACTCTGTTGTGCTACAAATATTTTCAGCCCGCCACTTTCTGAAAGAAAACCTCCATCGATACGTAAAATATGTTACATAGAAAAAAAGACTTCTCTCATTATATCACATGTTTCCACTAGGCCAAATCATGTTGCCGCGATTCGCAAGTCTTGTTATTCTTCCAATCAAATCCCGACATTTTCTATTTTCGCAACTTTCAAAAATAAAATATTTGAGATTATTTTCACAATCCTGGACTACTAATAACTTACTCTTCTTTGTCACTCATGTTCTCCTTTTCCTATGACACTGATACTGCTTACTATGAAGCAGACTTACTTGCATTAGGTTTATATAGTTGGATTTTTAATCTAGACAGCATTGCAGACTTACATTCCCTCTACTTAAAATTTTGGTTTTAAAAACACCAGGTAAGAATTTTTAAGGTCAAACGGCAATTTTTTTTTGAACGTTACAACGGAATCATTACAGAATGACCAGCCGTTTCCAGACTTTAAGTAAGCTGTATAATGTCCTGATGTTGTTGATGGACCATCGTGATAGATAATTGCTACAGTAACAAAAGTCCTCCCTGATATTGACAGCTGAGAAGCCACAAAATTTTTTATTAAAGTTGACAATTTTGATCCATCAGGCCTACAACGTTGGATCATTAAAATGACATACTGGCCATATCTACGTATAAATAATGTTGACATCATATCACATTTACATTGGCTACACTCCATGTTGTGATCCGCTGCATTTACTAGCTTATTAAAGGAGACTGATTTACTGTCTGGCAAAGTTAAATATATAAATCTTTCTGAGTCTACACTAGTAGTACTTGATACCATACAGTTCTCGCAGTCATGCTGCCATTGATAAGAAAGCCCAAACAGGTGATCTACATCTACACCCTCAACTTGCAATATATCAAGCATATACATTAAAAACTCCTGACAATCTTGCTGATTATTTTCAGAGAAGTCTGTTTGACCTGAACATTCATCTAACAGATAACGAACTTCAGACACACTTTCTACTTTTGTTCGATCAGTGCTACATTTCTCGAAAACAGAATTCAACAAACAGCATAAAATTTGTTCAGAATTCAACAGAATCTGTTCTTTTAAACTCTCTAGTGAAAAGAGAACATTAACCACTACATTTGCATAGCAGTTGACACCAGAACTGTTTTCAAATTGAAAACCGACAACATCTTCAACAGAATCCACTTTCTTTCTGCTAACAATTTTCGGTTCATTGACTTTTAGTCTTTTTGCAACAACCTCCCTACTATTACTGCTATTTCTACGTTTGCGGCCTACCACACGTTTCTCAAACAAAGGATATTGAGGCAAATGTGGCGCATACTCTCTTCTTAACCTATTGTATTCCTTAACACAATCTAGATCCGCACAAATGTTTGTGACATCACAGTCAATCAAGTACAATCCCGATAAAGTTCTAACTCGTGACAATGCCACATATGCCATACCCTCCTTGAACACAGAACTGCCAATATTCACCAATGCACAGTCTACACTTAAACCTTGCGATTTATGGATTGTCACCGCATATGCCAAGCAAACAGGAAACTGTTTACGGCGAACATATAAATCTTTAACAAGCAAAAACCTAGCAGAACAACGACCAATTTGCTGTACTTCCTCAATGCCATCAAATTTAATTTTTAAAAATTCTATTCCATCTCTATTTCTGTATTTCTCAAAATCAACAACATTACCCATTGATCCATTTACCAGACCTCTTTCTACATGTAAATTCCTTCTCAAAATAATTCGGCAATTTAAACACACATTCAAAGTCTTTTCAAAACCCGCAGTTTTAGATATAGTCTTCTCTAATGAATCCAATTTTGATTTCAAATTGTCTGACAAAATAATTGTTGATCCCATATGCTCTAATTTGTCGATAGCTTCAAGTTTCACAATCTCTTGCTTTTCTAAATTCAACATTTTGTTGTTGAAGATGGCACATTCTGCAAGAGTTGGCATGAGACATATCCCGGATTTCTTCTCAGTAATTTTCTGAAAAATATTCTCAGGCACAATCTCTTGTTTGGGATATAAATTTGACAGTAATCGTGCATTTAAAGCTTCTTTCCCATGCTCGGTCACTTTTCCAATTCTAATATCTTGTAGAATATTCTTGTAATCTTCATCCTTTGCCTGACGCATATTTTGATGCAGTTCTGCATAATTGAAGTTTAACCATATATTGACGTTGCCAATGCTCCCTAGGCACTTCCTGGTATCTTCATGCGTGAGTATTTTGAACACAGGTTGACCTTTTACTGGTGTCAGCTGCAGAAGATCTCCGAAAACAATGATGTGTTTCCCACCAAATAACACATCATATTCAGTTTTAAGTACTTCTTGCATTCTCAAATGCACAAAGGCAAGCATGACATTGGAAACCATGCTTACTTCGTCAATGATAAGTAGTTTCATTTTCCTCAAGACTCTTGAAACTTCACAGCAAGCATCTCCAGATAACTTGTTGTATTGTAATGTGTTGTCATGCTCCACCGGCAGCATCAGTAGATGATGCAAAGTAATACCTTTAATGTTATGTGCTGCCAGTCCAGTAGGAGCGGTGACAACACAAGACAGCGATGACTCAGTCCTTTCCTGCAAATAACAAGAGATTGCTTTAATGAGGAAACTTTTTCCAGTTCCCGCTTCTCCACTCACGTACAGTCGGACAGGCTTCAACGATGTACATGAGCACTTGTTCTTCTCATGACTTAATCCGTGCTCAATTTCCGTGGTAACTTCATCATATATTTTCCTCTGCTCAACGTTGAGTTGTTTTTCCAAGTCTTCTAAGTTAACTGAATCCTCCTGAGCATGTGCCATGGCTCTTTCCACTTCATTCATAGCAGTGGCAGCTTCATTTTCGATAATAGGTCCTCCAAGTGGATCTTGACTCAATGAAACAGAACTCTGACTGTCCTGAGAACTGTCTCTGGCAATCTCGGCTGCAATCGTTGCTTCCTGCTCAATTTCCAAAGTTAGCATTTCTTGATATTTAGAAAAAGCAGGACATTCTATGGACTCCTTGGCTGCATTGAAAGAGTCTTCGTAACAGAGGAAATCTCCAAGCAGTTCCTCTTCTGCACGCCAAGGCTTGAAAAGTTGCAAAAGTGCTAAATAAAAAAACTCCTTTTTTTCTGGAGATTCACCACTCAATTTTCGATGGTTTACTAATTGGCATTTTCTTTGCTTGACCAGGCATCCCTCACTTCCAATTACAGCATACACTCCTTTCTCAATATCTTCTTTGATGTTCCTCTTGAATATATAATTCTGGAGAACCTCATATAGACAAACATTCTCAAGGTGACTGCTTCGATTTGGATAATATGTATCCAACATGTTGGTCTTCAAAATGTCGGTACTGTTTGGTTCCTTTTCTGCCAAATACTCAATTTCCCGGACAGGTTTTAGAACTCGATTTCGCGTTGCAGCAAGACCAAGACTCGCCCAAACGAGACTCCTGGATTTGGCATAGAGACTTGCTGAAGACAACCGGTCAGAACATTCGTAAGCTCCGATTTCTCGATGCGACAACATCTTCAGACTGAAACTGTACAACTTCTTGCTGAGGCTCTTTTCATGAGAAATGTCCTCCCACATATCCTTCAGTTCGGTCTTTTCTTTTTTGGTGATGTAAGATGTCACATACCGAGCCACAGCCATACAGTTGTCAGCCACAAACTGTATATCCATGTTAGCATTCCACATGGACAAAATCACTGGGTTGTAGTCATTGATGTACTTGGACTCTTCGTTCCTTTTCAAATTGTATGTATTCTTGGGTGATTTCCTCGTCACATTATGTCGCAGCGAAGACATCAAACTGTTCACTCTTCCTTTAGAAATCACCGGTCGTGGAAAGTTGAAACGACATTTGGTGTAGAACTTGTCCTTGTTTCTGAATTTACGACGACAGTACTTTCCACAACGATGGCTTTGGAAACGTAGAACTTGTTCTCTTAGACTTTTCTTCTCCGTTGCGTTTGGAACAGCACACGTAGAATACTGTTCGATGAAATTCATCACTAAGTCATCCGGATCTGTTCCAAATTTAGGTGCATCCTTGATCCACAACAACATATGTATATGAGGGGCACCTCTTGCTTGGTACTCCTTTCTCCAAAAGAAATCCAACACCTGTCCAAGAGGTGGATTCTTTTTATTTGTGATGAAAGACATCATAGCTTCAAATCTATGATTGAAGTACCTGCATACATTGACTGGATCCAAAGAGCACAGTTCTCCGGGTGTCTTGAATTCGATGTTTTCAATGTTTCCATTTGCCTCTCGTAAAAATTCAAGTAAGTCTTCCCAGCCATACTCGGCACAGCTCAGAGTGAGGAACCATGTTGGAGTTCCTAAGTTCCTCAGCATACATTTTAAATCACCATGACGACGGTACCAGTACTCATTAGTACCACGCTGACACGCCATGAGATTAATTAAGTGAGAATCCAAAATACTGTCTTGGACATTGACTTTATGCATAAAGTCACTTGCCGAGATGTTTCGCATCTGTATACCACTTTTTAAGATGTGGTTCACTGCATATGACAGTCCAGACAGATCGCTTTCAAACAGGAGATGAAACAAATAGGGAATGCATTGCCGAAACCTAGGATCTGCTGCATACAATCGTAAAGTCCGGTATTCAGACGCAGGAATTTGATGAGGTCGCTCATCATATCTTCCTCCTTGACCTGTGGGAAATAGCTGTGGGAAACACCGAGCTTCCAAACTTTCCTCCCAAACACTAATGGGACTCCCTTTGGCTTGTTTCATTTGAAACAACTCAATAGCATTCCCCATGACTTCCTTGGAATGCAAAGGATGAACACTATAATGTTCATATATTTCTTCACTTTTAGAGGCCTCTACTTTCTCAATTTGGCCAGCACACAAATCGCTATCCTCTTCATCACTTACTTCCTCTTCTGCAACATATACATTCTTATAGTACTTATTATTTTTCTTCAAATACACTGTTGCCTTTTTGACTTTCCTAACATCCACTAAATCTTGCCATATTTTCTTATTCTTTGTCGGAACCCCATTAACCAAGATAACCAGAGGTTCCTCTTCCACTTTTTCTATTCCAATTGTGTTAATGTTTTTCTTCAAATCTAGAGGCAAATAAACAACTCTTCCCTTTAATCCTCTCTGTAAATCTGCTGGAGGCAACTTCCCTGTCTTTGGCTCCATTCTTACAATAGCCTGAAAGGGATGGATACTTTGAATCAAAATAGATTCATAAGTATTTAAATCCTTCAATTCAGAAGGAATCTCAACCAATTCCAGATTATTATGAACTGCCCTAGCAGGCATCTGGTTTTGGTTTAATTTATTACAACAATAAGTACACACACGTTGATCCGATCCCAAATCAAAATAATTTTCTACCATCAAGTATGTGGCAAAATCCTTCCATTCACTATTATTTTCCCTTTCACTTTTTGCATATAAATCCACTACCTTAGTCTGATTCTTATAATAAGTGCGTCGACAACATACACAAGTGAAATTAGGCCTCTCACTTGATTTCATCTGAAACGTGGCAATTTCCTTCTGAAAATTATCTGTACTGGAAACCTGTACATTATCTTCCACATTACCCTCTACTTCAGGGTCAATTTGAACATTCTCATCTTTACTACCAAAGTAACAAAACTCAATTTCTTCACAAATATTCTTCACATCTATTTCAGAACCATGCAAAAGAGCAGCACATAATTGTTTAAGCATAATTGCTGGACTCTTAGCATAATACAACATTCTCACTAATTTTCTCACTTTATTATGATGCACTGCTAGCATCCTGAAATGATGAAAAACACTCTGGCATACTCTCCTGGAAAGACAAGCCAGTGAATGACCACGCAAACCTGTCATTTGTCTCACTCTGCAAGGATCTAAATCTTGCAACAACTTCATTTTCTGCTTCAAACTTTTCTTATTAAATGTCCGTATAAAATCACAAAGCAAATTGATGGAAACCTGTCGCACACTGCAAATAGAACTACACTTCCAAATGTACACAGGACCCTTAGGACGTCTTCCTAAAACCTCATCACTTAGCGCCTCTTCTGTCTCTGTTGTCACAAGTTGTTCTTTTTCAACTGGACAACCATCCTTCACTTCATAAGCTCGACCACTGGTATCAACTGCAAACACCAAATCATTATCCTGAAAATAACTCTCCTCATTAAAAAATGCCTCACAACTAGAACTATGCATCCATTCTCCGGAAAAAACTTCACAAAAGTTAGTACGATTTACTACTCTCTTCCATCTACTTTTAGTTTTGAAATCAGAAATTACCTTGCTTAGTTTCCTAATTCTATTGATTACCAAAATAAACAACTTTCGCTTAATTTCAAAAGCATGATCAATAATTTTCTCTACATTTTTCTTCTTCTTATAAAATGCCGCTTTCTGTTGGCCTTTTTTTTAAATATTTTTCAATAAATTAACTATTATCCTATTACGGAACATTCGATGTCGAATGTCCCTAAACTGTTGTTTCCTTCTACTATCATGCACAGAGTTATCTCTTCCTCTACCAGTAACATTTTTGATGGGTCTCTCCTTTCCATTTAAATTGCTTTTCTTTTTGAGGACTGAAACATTTTTGGGAGAAATACTTTTTTTATGACAAATATTTCTTAAGAATGATTTCGTGCTCTTACCCGGACCTTTCTTGGTGTTTTGACAAGTATTTGGGGAAGAGGACTGCTGCAATAAAACATCATCCTGCTGTCTTTGACGTTTTCTAGCCTTTCGTATTCGACTTTTGGAAGGCATTTTCCAAACTATGAAAGAATCTGCAGTTGAATCTGTGGAAAAATATAATATAAAATGTTATTAACCACTATTACCAAACAGTAAATAAATAACAGTCATCTAAAACTTAATGCCGTACTAATTATTTAACATAGCAAATGTTTTCCACCAGCACTGCATCACAAAAATGACACTCAATGGTGCAAAAAAGGCATACAACACTCATAAATCACTCCCTAATATTTTAAATCATTAATTCAGGATGACGATAAGATGTAGCCTATCTAAAGATTTGTTTAGGCCCTGATCTTTAGACTGGGGTAAATGTGTGTCATTGATCCACATTCAGTCCATCACCTGTTTTGTTTATTTGAGGTGAGGCCAAAACATGGTTGCAGATAAGATTTTCACTGAAAAATATCAAAATAAAAAAACATGTGAAGGCCTACCAATGAAGTAAATCATTAAATGAAAACCAATACATTTCTGGAAATATGCACTACTAGTGCTTCATAAGATGTTTTGGGTCATATTTATAAGGCATTTGAGTATCTAGTATGCTATTTTACGTTCTTCCTGGTGCAAATTTATTGTAAATATGCTCCCACCTGCGGTTGGCAAATTTAGATTTTGATTATGGGAGTTAGATAGGCATGTTAATAATTTCCCAAAAATGGTGTATAACCCCAAACAACCTTTGAAGCAAATGCTCTTAGCCATGTTATCCACCTCCCATTGGATAACATGGCTAAGAAGTGCTCAGGGCCCCATGAGGAACGCTTTCCATTTAAAAAGGGAAAAATAACATCAAAGACACTAAAATGCCTTCTAAATATGACCCCAAACAACCTATGAAGCTCTAACAGAACATATCCTGAAATGTAATTGATTTCAAAATTCGTTTTTAAACACAGCATATAAATCAATTGTATACCTGCATTCATGGAGAAATGACTAAAAATGTCCTTGAGACACATGAAAGTGTTTTCTGGAATGCCCTAGCACCATTTTTGGGACACTATTAACATGGCTACGTAACTCCCATAATCAAAATCTAAATTTGCCAAGCGCAAGTGGGAGCGTATTTACAAGACACTTGCCCCAAGAGGAACACTTTCCATTTAAAAAGGGAAAAATAACATCGCAGAAAAGTCAGCAATATTCATGCACTTTCCAGCAAATGCTCTTAGCCATGTTATCCACTTCCTATTAAATAACATGGCTAAGAACTGCTCAGGGCCCCATGAGGAACGCTTTCCATTTAAAAAGGGAAAAATAACATCAAAGACACTAAAATGCCTTCTAAATATGACCCCAAACAACCTATGAAGCTCTAACAGTACATATCCTGAAATGTAATTGATTTCAAAATTCGTTTTTAAACACAGCATATAAATCAATTGTATACCTGCATTCATGGAGAAATGACTAAAAATGTCCTTGAGACACATGAAAGTGTTTTCTGCAATTCACTAGCACCATTTTTGGGACACTATTAACATGGCTAGGTAACTCCCATAATCAAAATCTAAATTTGCCAAGCACAAGTGGGAGCGTATTTACAAGACACTTGCCCCATGAGGAACACTTTACATTTTAAAAGGAAAACATAACATCTTAGACACTCAAATACCTTATAAATATGGCTCAAAACAACCTATGAAGCTCTAGCAGTACATATCCAGAAATGAAATTGATTTCTTAAATCGATTTTAAAAGCAACATCTCTGTTTCAGCTTACATAACAGACCATAAAATGGGCTCCATGTACCACAATAACTTGTGTTACTGCATGCCAGAATGTTACACCAAATATGCAATTACAATTTCTCTATGAAACTAATTCTATTAGTATATCACTAGAGACAAAACCACATTTTATAAACACAGCTTTCTTCATCATTTTCTCCTTAAATCATACTATTCTCTATCTAAATTAAATAAATGTTTTCTCACCTTAGCAAATATTTTTTGAGTTTTGAAAACAGTCTGAGAAATACACCAAATTGTCTTCAGCAGAAGAAAAAGGATGCACTCCAAAGGCTGCAGCTATTGAAAGCACAGAAATACAGATATTCTTTTCACATATCTCTCATATTAGCCAATCATACCTCTTCCCTCACTTTTTTCAAATCAAAACCCTTCCCCCCTCTGCCCTGTCTGCCTTGTATCCATAGCAACCACCTCCTGGAAGACCTCTCATGTTTGCAAATTCACACAACAATGTTTCAATTGAACTCTGAACTCTCAGTGCACCTGCGTATCCAGTGCAATCTTTCATTAAATGTTTCTTCCTTGACCATTCAAATTACATCTTTCAAAGAACACATCCATGCACCCTAACTTTCTGTTTTCAGAAATGGAAATGCACCAATCACTGCTAATGAATCATTAGCATTGTAAATCCACAGTTTTTTTTCTTTAGAAACTCCTACTGTTTCAACTGCCCTTTCATTACCACACTTCATCTGACTACAGAACAACCTTCAGCCACCATGTTTAACGTCTGGATTGTTGGACATAGTTACATCCACTGGGCTCAAAGGTATGCTGAGAACAGAAATTTACCTAACCTCAATTTACAAGATGTGGAAATTAAGTGGTTGGGCCAAAGAGGATTAAAATGTCACCAATTGATACCATTGGTGAAAACCTTTATGCATTTGCCAAAACCTGACCTGTTAATAGTGCACTGTGGAGGTAATGATTTGGGCACTTTGACAGGGGTAGGTCTGGAAATGCTTTTAAAGGACACCTTTGAGCAATTAATGGCACTTTTTCCTCAAACTGCCTTGGTATATTCCAATATATGCCAAAGACAGAAATGGAGGTGGTCCAACCAATTTTGTCCACAAATTGAGAAAGCGAGGAAGCATGTAAACAAATCTGTGTCAGCTTTCATGAGAGACCATGGAATGGGCTCTCTGTACAACAATAACTTGCGTTACTACATGCAAGATATCTACAGAGGAGATGGAGTTCACTTCTCAGATGAGGGCAACAGAATTTTCATTCTGAATTTAAGACTGTGCATTGGTACCTACTTATAAGTACCTAAATGTACCATAAACCCAAAAGCTCTTCTCAGAGCTACCCTTCATCTGATCACACACTTTTATTATTTTTTTTCTAACTTTTTTCTGTAATTTTCAACAAACTACGCTTAAAGAGCGCTATCCGGTACGCGAACTGGAAGCTAACCGCGCAAAATTTCAAAAAAAAGTTTTTTCTTCGCAAATATAGTCCTCCTCAGCCACCCTCAGAAAACGTAGGGGGGCAAAATACTTGTACCATGCCCCCTTCTACCCATTCAGAACATTATTTACCCTCCATTTTATACCTTGATTCGACCGAAACACAAAATGGTGGACTCCCGTTACGCTCCAAGTACGCGGACCGGACCGCTATCCGGGAAGCGGTCCAAAAAAAAGGTGGGAAAGTAATTTACAGAAAAACGACTAGAGACACTCTCACCAAATATAAATTAGCTCATACTACATAACAATCCCTTTCATTCTCACAAATTTGATTGAAATTTCATTTAGCCATTTAGCCTTTAGACCTCTCCAAATACCGTGAGGTAAATTACTTCACAAAACACATCTGAACTGTTGGAATTGACAACCAATGAAAATGTTACTTTCATTTTCTACTTTTATTACCTGACATTTGATTGGTTATATACTTGAATATATATAAAGGAAGAGAAGAAAACACAGCCATTTTGACTACTACTTCTTGTTGTACAACACCTTTTAATAGCTTCCAAAAACTTCAACTTCTTTGTGAAGGTAAGATATAATTTTTAAAAACGAAATATATTGTGCACTATAACTTAATATAATAGAATTTTTCTGCTACATATACACTATCCCTCTGTAGTAGTAATGTATTTAGATAGACTTCTCTGTTATAGTTATGAATGGAGTTAGGCTTGTCTTGGTTAAATCACATACACTTTTTTATAGTCCTATTTCCACTCTGATACTATACACTGCCAAAAGATAAATTCACTGATAAAAAATGACTATCTAAAATTAATCCCAACAGTGCCCTATCTCTACTAATATATATTTTCTTATTCAAAATTTCAGGCAAAATGGAAGGCGAACAACAAATTTCATTTTCGATTGAACTGAAGGAGAGCAGCCAAGACAAACTTGATGACTTTATGGATGACAGTAGAGACCACGAACTTCTACAATGTGTTGAAGCAGTAGACAACTTGCTTCAAAATGAAAAACAATTACACCCTATAATAAATTATGACATTTCTGACAATGAAATGTTAGAAAATTTAATAAAGTATGAAAAACAATGAAAATAACAAAAATAACTTTAAAAATAAAGACAACAAAAAAAAAAAAGAAAAAAAAACAAACAATTAACATACAGTCTTTGAAAAGTGTATCATTCTATTATCCTTATAGTACGCTGCCCAGAACGCTTTCCGGTTCGCGTACTAGACGCTCATCGCGAAAAAAAGAAAATATATATTTTTTTGGACCCTGCTGGGCCCTTTTAAAAACACCACATAAAACCTAGGGGGTCAGGGAGGATCTACTATGCCCCCTTATGGAAATTTCCCTCTTTGTTTTGGCCTCCTCTTGTCTCTCGATCCTACCGAGAGAGAAGATGGCGGCTGCACCGGACTGTTTAGAATGTTGACAGACACCGAAGAGCCAATCAGCTTTCCGTGCGCAAAGTTCCGATAAGCGAAAAGTACGCGAACCGGATCGCTGCCCGGACCGCTGTTACAGATATATATCTTGATTTAAACGTTAATTTCTCAAAATCCACTGAAGCACATATATTGAGACCTAGCAAAGGCACATCGGGCTAACAGTCCCTACAATTTTCCCAAGTTTCGTGGAAATCCATTCAGCCGTTCGGGCTAAAAGTGAGGCCAACCGCCCTATGGAAATTAACATGGGAAAAACGCGTTTTGGGACCCCCCTTTTATCTCAGCCCCCCCTTGCCGAAACCCCCCCAAATTTCCAGGAGCTGCTCAGAAACAAAATGTGCCATTTTCCAGAAAATTTCAGCCAATTCCGTCCACAAACGCCAAAGTTATTAGACATAGAATTTTCAGAAATCCCATAGGGAAAAAATCCTAACTATATATACCTACTGGCGACCGCCAGTAGGTAATATATATATATATATATATATATATATTACCTACTGGCGGTCGCCAGTAGGTATATATAGTTAGGATTTTTTCTCTATGGGATTTTTGAAAATTCTATGTCTAATAACTTTGGCGTTTGTGGACGGAATTGGCTGAAATTTTCAGGAAAATGGAACATTTTGTTTCTGAGCAGCCCCTGACAATTTGGGGAGGTTTCATCAAGGGGGGGCCGAGAAAAAAGGGGGGTCCCAAAACGCGTTTTTCCCATGTTAATTTCCATTAGTGAGGTTGGCCTCACTTTTAGCTCGAACGGCTGAATGGATTTGCATGAAACTTGGCAAAATTGTAGGGACTGTTAGCTCGATGTGCCTTTGCTAGGTCTCAATATATGTGCTCCAGTGGATTTTGAGTAATTTAGGTTCAAAAAAAGATATATATCTGGGCGGAGCCTAACCACACATCTGATCTGATTGGCTGTCAGCACTTCATCCAAGAAGTGTTGGCAGCCATCTTGGGACCAATATACATGATAGCACCTCATTAAAAAGCATTGTAGTTAATAGAGGGTTTTAGGACTTTAGTTACATTATAAATCATTTGTTGATGGTACCATACTCGTTTTAGGAATTGTGGTGGGTTCTAAGGTGATTTTACCATGTGAAAAAACCTTCTGCTGTGATATCATGAATATTGTTTGAAAGAAAACTAATATCTCATGATTTTCCCACAGTGGTTTGGAAGGAGATCTATAAGCTAAACTGAAAGCATATTTTCTGTAAATTCACATTATCTTTCTCAGTCATGTGAAAATGAAGTCTGACATTCTCAGTAAAACATGTACATCCAACAAGGACAGAGACTGTCAGTTGATTCCTTTGTGTTCTACTGCAGCCTCCTAGAGTGTTCTAAAGAACAACTAGAGCGCTAACAGTCCTACTTATTACAAAGGTATGGCACACCTGAAGCCATCTTGATTGGAATAAAGTGGTAACTCTTAATACATTTAATTTAAAAAGAAACAACATGAGGGGGTATATTTTGCCATAGAAAGTATGATTAGTGCTGCAGAATGAAAAACTAGGGCACATTTTGAGTGACTTCTCAAATCCTTTTCTATTTCATTAAAGCATTGTGACATGCAGTCTCCCAAAATGGCCACCAGAGACAAAAGAGCCCAAATGTAGCCCAAATATCACCCAGATGTAGCCCAAGTATAACCCAATGACAGAATGTCCCAGAGTGTTCTAAAGAACAACTAGAGCGCTAACAGTCCTACTTATTACAAAGGTATGGCACACCTGAAGCCATCTTGATTGGAATAAAGTGGTAACTCTTAAAACATTTAATTTAAAAAGGAACAAAATGAGGGGGTATATTTTGCCATATGAATTATGATTAGTGCTGCAGAAAGAAAAATTAGGGCACATTTTGAGTGACTTCTCAAACCCTCTTCAATTTCATTAAAAAATTCTGACATACAGTCTCCCAAGATGGCCACCAGAGACAAAAGAGCCTAAATGTAGCCCAAATATCACCCAGATGTACCCCAAGTATAGCCCAATGACAGAATGTCCCAGAGTGTTATAAAGAACAACTAGAGCGCTAACAGTCTTACTTATGACAAAAGTATGGCACACCAGAAGCCATCTTGATTGGAATGAAGTGGTAAGTCTGAAAACACTCAATTTAAAAAGGAACAACATGAGGGGGTTAATTTTGCCATAGAAAGTATGATTAGTGCTTCAGAAAGAAAAATTAGGGATCATTTTGAGTGACTTCTCAAATCCTCTTCTATTTCATTAAAAAAATTCTGACATGCAGACTGAAACATGCACTTTGAATACCAGCAGCAGACGTCCCTGGTGAGCAGTAGCTTTACTACAGTGATCTAATGTGCAACTAGAGTGCTAACATTCAGAATTTATGGCAAATGTGTGACACATCTGAATGCCTTCTTGATGGAACCAAAGTAAACAAGCATTGAAAATGCAATAGATCTCGCCCTCGTTTAAGTTAAAGCCATTCTGTTTGTAATGAGGTGGCTTTTTAGCTTTGCTTTTATTAGTGTTTCACTGAAAAAACCATAGGTTATAGACCATATATAGTTAGGAATTAGCATTTACAAAACCTTGAAAATTCACTGAAAAAACCATAGGTTATAGACCATATATAGTTAGGAATTAGCATTTACAAAACCTTGAATATTCACTGAAAAAACCATAGGTTATAGACCATATATAGTTAGGAATTCGCATTTACAAAACCTTATTTTACTCACACAAAACCATTGAAATTCCATATATAGTTAGTTGCACTAACTATATATCGCGCACCCGCAATCCACTGCTGATGATGTCACATATTACATCATTCATGACATGGTCAGTGACATCACTGATGACATCACTGATGACATCTCAAATGACATCACTGATGACATCTCAAATGACATCACCAATGACATCAGTGATGACATCTCATTTGACATTACTGATCACATCACTGATGATATCATTTATGTGATAATACGATGAACCTCTTCAGACTCTAATATAACCTTAGATACAATCAGTGTAAACAGACACTCACAGACTGTCACTCATCCATGGAGTTACTCACACACCTAGTCAGTCATGCAAAGAATCAATCACACCTCCATTTCCTCAACTATACAGTTATACAAACTTTACTTATTCAAACATATACTAACACATATTTACTCTCTTATACAATCCCTGATACAAGTTCACAATGATCCATACAGCCACTCACACATTCACTGGCTCTTATGCACAGTTATTTATATATGTCAACTCTCACATGTACTTTGTTTTACATATGTACTTACTTTGACATGTAGCACTGAGATATCCATTCACTCACCAATACACTCATGCACACAGTCAACCGCCCACACAGCTGTTTCCACATGCACTTTTGAAACCATACATCTAGTGAATCAACTGCTCACACATCTATGCACAGAGTCATACACCTCCCAGCCACCCACACACACACTCAGTCTCCCATACAAATACTTGGGCAACCAATCAATAACCCATATAGTTACTCATATAGCTACTTATCAACACATGCAACAGTTTACAGAACAACAGACATAATGATGCACAAATTAAGACAGTTTAGTCACTAACCCATGCACTCAGTGAGACACATTTATATATATATATATATATATTACCTACTGGCTGTCGCCAGTAGGTATATATAGTTAGGATTTTTTCCCTATGGGATTTTTGAAAATTCTATGTGTAATAACTTTGGCGTTTGTGGACAGAATCGGCTGAATTTTTCAGGAAAGTGGCACATTTTGTTTCTGAGCAGCCCTTAAAAATTTGGGGGGGTTTCGTCAAGGGGGGGCCGAGAAAAAAGGGGGGTCCCAAAACGCATTTTTCCCATGTTAATTTCCATAGGGCGGTTGGCCTCACTTTTAGCTCGAACGGCTGAATGGATTTGCACGAAACTTGGCAAAATTGTAGGGACTGTTAGCCCGATGTGCCTTTGCTAGGTCTCAATATATGTGCTTCAGTGGATTTTGAGAAATTAACGTTCAAAAAAAGATATATATCTGTAACAGCGCTCCGGGCTCTTACGTACTCGCGTACTTTTCGCGAAACGGAACTTTGCGATGCGAAGCTGATTGGCTTTCCGGTGTCTGTCAACATTCTAAACAGTCCGGAGCGGCCGCCATCTTATCTCTCGGTAGGATCGAGAGAGAAGAAGAGGTAAAAAACGAAGGGGGAATTTAATGAAAGGGGGCAAGGTAGACCCCTCTTGACCCCCTAGGAATGATTTTGGGGTTATTAAAGGGTCCCGTGGGGAAAATAAAAAAAAATTGATTTTTCACGGTAGAAGCGCTTCCCGGGCCGCGAACTGGGCCGCAAACTGGTAGCGAAACGGGAATTCGCCATTTTGTGTTTCGTTTTAATTAAATTACTAGGTATAAGGGGGTGCGGGAGATGTATCCTGATCCCTTATGTTTTCTGAGGGTGGCTGAGGAGGCTCATATATGTTGATACATGTCTTCCAGCGGCTGTGCGTGAGCGTTTTTTTTTTTTGCTGCGTGACATCTGTTAACGTTCGATTCGATGGAAATCAGGAAGTGTTGACCGCCAATTTGTCACTGCGATAAAATATTTTGTTATAAATGAATCCTTATTGATAAACATTGTCTGCGCCATCTTGCCTTTTTTCCAATGCCACAATTTTGTCGTGCACGGCAGCCATTTTAGATGCCTTGACCAGACCCACTCTCTGCACGCCGTCGATTCTCAGCACGGCTCCCCACCCTCGCAAGCATCTCCCCCACGCACTGGTCACCCCCGCTCTCTCTCTCATGCATGGGCCATAAACTTCCCCCCATCTGCGCTGCTCTTCCCTGAGAATCACACCCTGTGCCCGCCCGACACCTCCCTTTCACCCTATTCACTACCGCACCCTCTGACACTCCTCTTCCTCTGTGTCCGATTGTCCAGGCCGGTCCCAGGCTATCACCTAGCCCTGCGGATGTAGTTTATGGCCCCAGCTGTAGAGAATCCAGACATGCCAACCCTCCCGATTCAGGCGTGAGACTACCGATTTCAGTGCTAGTCTCCCGCCTCCTGATTCCTGCAAGCAAAAACCCGATTCCTCGGGGGTTTCAGCTGACAGGGCTTGGTATTGTGTTACGTGCTAATTCTTCCAGAAACGTCAGAGGGCCGATGCAGGGGCTCTAGAAGGGGTGATAAACCATTTAAGCCTCATTAACAAGCGCATGGTCTTTTAAAGATCTGTGAAGTACTCGGGGCGGCGGTGTGTGTGTGCCCTCTTTCAGGAGCGGGCGGGGGGGGCACTGCCAGCAACTTGCCAGGCCAGGCAGTGTTCAACACTTGCATCACCCTTTCTCTGCCTGCTATTGCGCTCCATGCTTCGGAAAGGTAAGAAAAAGAACGTGCATTTGAGTTTGAAATGTCCGATCCTGTAGCAGCACACTTCCAAAGCCCACACATGACAATAACCCGATTCAAGGCCCCATTCACCCGATTTTTTAAAAATATATAGCACTCCAACAAAGTAGTAGGATTATAAAACTTTATTAACTTATAAATATATAGAACGCAACAAAAACTGTAAATACATTTAAACATTTTTTGGAAAAAAGAAGCAACAATGGTCAGTAGCTGTCTTTTGTGCGAATAGTCCCAAGGCAGCACAACGTGCTGAGTTCTGGACGGCACCCAGGTGATGTTACCTGGGTGCCGCACTGGTTTTTGGTATCCTACAATGCAGCTCAGAAAAACAGCGTGGGACGCCCCGGGGGGTGCGCGGGGAGGCCTCGTCAGTAGCGGTCTGTTGTGCGAATAGTCCCAAGGCAGCAGAACGCGCTGAGATGTGGATGGCACCCAGGTGATGTCCAGTAAGTTGCCGCACTGGTTTTGGTATCCTACAATGCTGCTCCGAAAAACGGCGTGGGGCGCCCCGGGGGTGGCGTGGGGGAGGCGGCGTGAACGGGCCTCCCCAGGTGGAGGCTCGTCTGCTGTACTGGGGCGCCCCTTTACCGTTTCAGTTGCCATTCCGCCCGCTTTTGCTACACTGTGCCTCATCCTCCATTCAGCTGTTTATCGCCCGCTCTTGCGGCTACAGCGTCTCGCTCACCATGTAGTTGAGTTGCGCCCACTCTTGCGGTGCAGCGATAGGCGGCTGCCATAGGACTCTTAAAATGGCGGACGGCTCTTCGGATTTGGGCCTGGTCCACTAAAATGGCCCTGGGACACCTTGGAACTCGGACGCTTGCCTGCTAGGGCTTGGGCTCCATTCTCGAAAGCGTCCCCTCAGCCGTGAAGATTCTACAAAAGTCTTGGGGGCCCTCGACTCCTGCAGGCTTCCGGTGGGGAGCGGCTGCCATGATTGCTCGCGGAATGACCACGACGGAGCCACGAGATGGTGGTGCTTTCATGCTGACGCCAGCTTCAGTCTGAAACATCCAGAAACAAGGTGGGGCTTTCATCGTTTGGGAAAAAAAAATGTTCTAAACCAATGAAAAGTGTTATTTTTAGGTCATATGACCAAGCCTTCCATCATTAGGAAACCAAAAGTAAAATGAACCAATGAAAAGTTTTATAAACAAGTCACATGACCTGTTATGCGGCATAGGGCTACAAAAAGCGTAGAAAATCCGTTGGCACGTGATGCGGCGTCAGTAGCGGACCGATGTGCGAATAGGCCGAAGGCAGCACAACGCGCCGAGATCCGGATGGCACCGAGTTGGTGTCCAGCAAGTTGCTGCACTGGTGTGGCTATCCTACAATGCTGCGCCGAAAGTCGGCGTAGGGCGCCCCGTTGGCCTGTGAGGTCGCGTCAGTCAGTGGGGGCTGTGCGTCTCCCACAAGATGGAGGCTCCTCGGCTGCAGTGGGGCGCCCCTTAGCGTTTCACTCGCCGTCCAACTGAGTTGCGTCCGCACTTGCGGCTACAGTAGGCCGAAGGCAGCACAGCGCGCCGAGATCTGGATGGCACCGAGGTGGTGTCCAGCAAGTTGCCGCACTGGTGTGGCCATCCTACAATGCTGCGCCGAAAGACAGCGTGTCCAGCTGAGTTCCGGTCACTCTTGCGGTACAGTGACTCGAACGCGCCGAGATCCGGATGGCACAGAGGTGGTGTCCAGCAAGTTGCCGCACTGGTGTGGCCATCCTACAATGCTGCGCCGAAAGTCGGCGTGGGGTGCCCCGTTGGCTTATGAGGTGATGTTAGTAGTGGACCGATGTGTGAATAGGTCGGAACCAGCACAAGGCGCCAAGATCCGGATGGCAAGTCCTGGATGTTGAGTGCCATAGTTGAGAGTTCTGAGCAGTGTTTGTAACACTGTCTGAAGCTTATTTGCACCTGCTGCAGCTTTTGCCCTGGTGTGGCCAAAGATCGCCCATGACATAGGCGGCCGGCTCCTGAGGTCCGGCGGAACTTTTTTCCTTTTCCTTTCTGCATCTTGTCCCACAATCCGTTTGACCTGAAGACACGACCAGGTCCCTGAATGTGTGCAGGGGGACGTTATTGATTGAATCAAAATGGCGGCTTCACACAAAGCTGACTCAAGCGTTGCTGTTGATGCTATACAGACAAAAATTGGTTTTCAGTTTGTACATTCTTCAGGATTTTTTTTTCCATCCAAGGCTGATTGAGAGTTTGTAGAACAATGGCTTCAGATTTTCAACATACTACTCTTCAACATTCTTCCTAAATGTAACAATGTGAGACTCACTAGGAGAACGGCTGTTTATCTTTCCTTTCAAAATGCTGCCAACAATATTTTCTGAATGGAAGACACCATCTTGTAGCATAAAGGGCCGAAAGGGGTTCTGGTCTGGCCGATGGTTGGTGGAGACATTTTGACTATATCTTGGACCTGCCCGGCCTCGCCCAAAATGGCGCCGGTATAAATGGGACTCGTAACTCCTTGTTGTGTACTGGTTGAACAACCTTGATATCACGAGATATGAATGCAGTTTTGATGCTCATGGCGGGCGGGGACAAGAATTGATTGAATATTTCAACATCCCTATTGATATTAAGTTCTGATGTGTTATTGATTACTGTACTATTGAAAGTTCGAATTAACATCACCCATGGTACTTGCCCGCAAATGTATATCTAGATAATTTTTTTGTAAGTGGCCCTGTCGTATTTTAATTACAAAATGTACGTCCACCGATTCCGCAACTGTTAGACACCTTAGTTCTTGCAACCTAATGGCCCGCTCGTTACGTTCCTCTACAATGTAAATGTCTCCTCATCATATACGATTTCAGTTTGCTCCGTGGCCGGCCCACGTGGTTATAGGCCCGTATTTGTATACTGACATTTTCACAATAAAGGTTTTTAAAACAAAACATGGTAGTAGTATTTACATTGGTAAAGTTTTTACTTTTAGTCACTGTTTTCAAATCAGTAAAAGGCAAGTGAAATAAAGCAGTCCAATTACATGACGGATAAAAGGTATAATACGTAGGAACGCAGTAAAGATAAATGGTCAAGGGCAGTTGTGTTTTCCACTCCTGCAACATAAAGTGATCGATAAGAATCTGATAATCAGGCGAATCGGCGACTAAGACAGCAGGCCGAGCCTCTTTTACTCAACGGCTCCGTCATGGGACGAAGAAACGCCCTTTTTCTCGAAAAAGGAATATATTTTACTTGCAGGACAGTTGTAAATTTTCCGGGAAAGTACATTAGCCTGGAACATTATAACATATATGTTTAAAAAAAAATAATGTTCGAAACCAATAAAAAGCGTAATTTTTAGGTCATATGACCAAGCTTTTCATCATTAAAATAACAAAAGTAAAATGAACCAATGAAAAGTTTTATTAACAAGTCACATGACCTGTTATGCTTACGTTACGCGCTGCGCGCCGCGCCCCGGATCACTTCCTGGAAGCTGCGCTTTGCGCACCGGAGCACTTCCGGGTGCGCTATTGTGGCGTGTCATATAACGCATTACGCGACAACGTAGGTCAAGAATATAGTCAAAATGTCTCCACCAACCAGCGTTCGGAACACAACCCCTTTCAGCAGTCCAAAAAGTTCTGTTAAATGACAACAGAGGGGACAGGCAACAAGAACCATCAGTCAAAGAGGGGAGGGCAAGTTCTTCTCTACGGGGTCATGTTGGGGCGCTACCGGAACTGATCGAATTGGTAGTCTATAGTGTTTCTGGATGTTTCAGACTGAAGCTGGCGTCAGCATGAGAGCACCACCATCTCGTAGCTCCGTCGTGGCCATTCCACGAGCAATCATGGCAGCCGCTCCCCACCAGAAGCCTGCGGGAGTCGGGGGCCCCCAAGACTTTTGTAGAATCTTCACGGCTGAGGGGACGCTTTCGAGAATGGGACCCAAGCCCTATCAGGCAAGCGTCCGAGTTCCAAGGTGTCCCAGGGCCATTTTAGTGGACCACGCCCAAATCTGAAGAGCCGGCCGCCATTTTGAGAGTCCTGTGGCAGTCGCCTATCGTTGCATCGCAAGAGCGGGAGCAACTCAACTACATGGAGAGCGAGACGCTGTAGTCGCAAGAGCAGGCGGTAAACAGCTGAATGGCGGAAGAGGCACAGTGTAGCAAAAGCGGGCGGAATGGCAACTAAAACGGTAAAGGGGCGCCCCACTACAGCGTGTCTTCAGGTCAAACGGATTGTGGGACAAGGTCCAGAATAGAAGAGTCATCAAAAGGCAAAAAGTTCCGCCGGACCCCGGGAGCCGGCCGCCTATGTCGGGGGCAATCTCAGGCTATACCAGTGCTATAAGACTTGGGGAGGGGGTCGGAGCCAAGCGTCTTCTCCGAGTCCGTGCCATCACACCGCCCCTCGGGGGCCTCCGTCAAGCGGTTTAGGGAGGTACCATATCACATTGTTTTCAAATGCAGTCAGGTCCACAAACGGCCCTCACTTACTTTGAGAATAGTGAAGCTGCAGTAGGTGCAAATAAGCTTCAGACAGTGTTACAAGCGCTGCTCAGAACTCTGAACTATGGCACCCAACATCCAGAACTTATGCCATTTGAGAATGGCAGTGACATCGAAGCAACTCAGGGACCAAAACCATTAACGTACTTTCACGTATGAAAATCTTACTTGGGGAGGGGGCAGGAGCCAAGCGCCCCCTCCCAGTCCGCGCCACCACACCGTATGTTGAAAATCTGAAGCCATCGTTCTGCAAACTCAACCAACCTTGGATGGAAAAATCTAGAAGAATGTACAAACTGAAAACCAGTTTTGGTCTGCATAGCATCAGCAGCAACGCTTGCTATCAGAGTGCATGAGTTTCATGCTCG
This sequence comes from Lissotriton vulgaris, assembly GCF_964263255.1. Classification (NCBI taxonomy): domain Eukaryota; kingdom Metazoa; phylum Chordata; class Amphibia; order Caudata; family Salamandridae; genus Lissotriton; species Lissotriton vulgaris. The sequence continues at coordinate 4,995,428 of NC_141692.1, forward strand.
ATCGATTGAGCTAGCCGGATCGGGCAACAAAAAGTATAAAATAGTTATGTAAATAGTTATTTAATAAAATGTTTTACCCTGTTACTTTGCTGGTGTGTTGTATATATTTTTAATATTTGCATAGGGTTTGTCGTTATTTTGGGCGGGGTGGGTGACGGAGCCGAGCTGTCTTGCAGCCCTCATGGTGTGGAGCTCAGTTCATCTCACTATTTTCGTATTTCTCATGAAGGGTTGTTCCTAATGTTTCTATTTTAGCGAGGTCAAAAAGAGATCCAATTAGTGGCCTACTGATTTTGCTCGATTACTTTTATTTTTTTACACGATTTTTCACGATTTTTCACTATCTGCAAAGACTAAACAGAGTATTGCGACTTTGTGCTTGTTTGTAAATAGAGAATGAACCAAAGAGAATCAATTGTAAAACAGTAAATGCTTGGATAACAATCAATCAAATGGAGAGACAAGCAGGCACGACTGCTGCAGCTTCACTATTCTCAAAGTAAGTGGGGGCCGTTTGTGGACCTGACTGCATTTGAAAACAATGTGATACGGTACCTCCCTAAACCGCTTGACGGAGGCCCCCGAGGGGCGGTGTGATGGCGTGGACTCGGAGAAGACGCTTGGCTGCAACCCCCTCCCCAAGTCTTGTTGCCCTGGTGTAGCCTGAGATCGCACCCGACATAGGCGGCCGGCTCCCGGGGTCAAGCGGAACTTTTTGCCTTTTGGTGACTCTTCCATTCTGAACATTGTTCCACAATCCGTTTGACCTGAAACGATTTCACAAATAAAACATTTGTGAGTTTTAAATTTCCGGAGAAGTATAATTCACCAATACCTTTCTCTGTAGATCTTTTTCCATTAACAATCCCAGTTCCCACACCCGCCCAGGATATCACTACTGTTAGTTGTCATTTTTGCTTCTGTTTTAATAAAAAATGTTTTAAGGCGTTTACTGTTTTTGTTGCGATGTATATATTTATAAGTTATTAAAGTGTTATAATCCTACTAATTTTTTTATCGATTATTGCTCTTTGAGATATTCCCTGTCACAGGGAATATCTCAAAGAGCAATAATCGGACCCTGTCTACAAACATAGAAGAATAGGAATATTCTGTCTCCCTTTGCAGATAGTGAAGGATAGGTAATGCAGACTTTTGTCCCCCGTTGTAATCCGTCATGCCTGTTTTTCTCCCCACTAATTGATTGATTGGCTGGACATTTATTGTTCAAGGAATAGTTCTTTCGAGGTATTCTCTGTTTACAAATAACATGGAATAGAAATATTCTGTCTAGTCTTTGCAAGTAGTGAAGGGTGGGTAATGCGGTCCTTTGTCCCCCGTTGTAATCTGTCATGCCCATCTACTCCCCACTGATTGAGAAACTAGTTCCACCCGGACCATTTATTAGAGGTACATCATCTGGCTCAACCGGAGAGTACCCCTAATAAAGAAGACATATGTAAAATACGAAGTAATCATGTATCCTAATAAACAGAAACTTTAACATGAAACAGACTTGAAAAGGAAGGGAAAGAAATCGAACAAAATCAGTAGGCCACTGATAAGTTTTTGACTTCGCTAGAAATAAGAAACATGGAAGTGGTGAAAAAAGCCAAGCTTGACGTTATGGCAGCCACGAGGTAGCTAGGCTCCGCCACCCCCCCACTGCTCCAAGCATGTCTGTCCCACCGCCCGCCACGCCCATTAACGGTAACATGAAATAGATACAAATCAGCAGATACCTACCCCCATTCCGGAAACTCCCGAAGTGTGCAACAGGGCCACGGTTATGCCCATCCGGAAGATGAGGCCTCGAGACGTGCAGGGCGGGGTCCGGCTAACTGCCATCAGCCGTGGAGTGGATGGCCCAAAATGTACTGGTCTCCCAATTCCCTTCTTCTGCCGCCTTGCAGGCCACGGGGGGGATGTCTTGCCTCTGCCTCCGACCCCCCCCCCTCTTATCGCCTGGTCCGGACATCACGGATATCAACGCCAGGTGTCGGCATGTTTGCTGAATACTGTAAAGGTTTTCCTACACTTGGCGACGTGCTCGCTGCCTTCAATTCCTGGCGTGAGTCCATGAAGTTTCAGTCAACAAGGCCGGAGGGTGTTCTTCTAGACTGGCTCGCTGACCCGCTTCCCACGTGTGCTTGATATGAGCTCCCCGTTCGGGCCTGAAGCGACGCCCTGCAGGCCATGGGGGGGATGTCTTGCCTCTGCCTCCGACCCCCCCCCCCTCTTATCGCCTGGTCCGGACATCACGGATCTCAACGCCAGGTGTCGGCGTGGGGTGCGCTGGGAGGGAGAGGCGGCGCAAACGAGCCTCTCCCACCCCCACAGGTGGGGGCCCCTCAGCTGCACCCCCAACGCTCCACTCACCCAACAAAAGGGTTCCTCCACTCTTGCGATGCAGCGGCGCTACACTCACCCGACAAAAGGTCTCGTCCACTATTGCGAGGCAATGATGCTCAGCTCACCCAGCGGGGGTCTCGTCCACTGTTGCGGTGCAACGACGCTTCCAGTTTCCTGCGTCCAGAAACGTTCTCCTCAACTTTGAAGATTCTATAAGAGCCACGGGGGCCCCCGACCCCCGATGGGGAATGACTGCCATGATCACCCACGGAACGACCACGACGTAGCCGCGGGACGTCGGCGCGCTCATGCCGGTGCCGGCCTCAGTCTTGAAATCACCAAAATCCTGCAAGACTACCAACTTGATCAGTTCCGGTGGGACACCAGTATGACCCGGTAGAAGAGATTGTTGCCTCCCACCCCACTTTGACTGATGGTTCATGTCGGCAGTCCCCTCTGCTACCCTTCAACGAAAATTTTTGGACTGCCGAAAGAGGTCCCGGTCCAACCACGAGTTGGTGAAGACATTTTGACTATACTTGGACCTTCCTGACCTCACCCAAAATGGCGCCGGTACAAATGAAACTCTCAACTCCTTGTTGTGCCCCGATTGCTCAGCCTTGATATCATGAGATATGTATGCAGTTTTTAGCACATGAATTGATATGGGATAAGACTGATTATATGTTCGGACAATGAATTGATCCAGGATGGGTATTGATTATACGTTCGAACAATGAATTGACATGGGACGGGTACTGAGTACACGTTCGAACATTGAATTGATATTAAGTTCTAATGCATCATTGATTACTGTATTTATTATTGAAGGTTCGAATTGTCGAAACTTTTGGTACTTGCTCACAATGAATTATCGATATGATTTAGTTGCACTTGTCGCACTTTTTACTATGAAATCAATGACCACTGACTCTCTGTTATGTTTTCCACAAATAAATACCCCCCACCCCCATTTACAGTTCCAGCCTGCTCCGTGGCCGGCCCACGGGGTTGTAAGCCCGTATTTGGGCACCAACATTTTTATTAAAGGTTTTTGAAAAAGCAAACGTAGTTGTAACGCGTAGATTGGTAAGTTTCGAATAAATGGCCACTGTTTCCGATTTTTTTTTTTTTTTTTTAAAAAGCAGGTGAAATGAAGCAGCTCAATTAGTTAAGGGTTAAAAAGTATAGTACGCAGAAACATTGAAAATATGAATGGTCCAGTGATGTCACTGACCATGTCATGAATGATGTAATATGTGACATCATCAGCAGTGGATTGCGGGTGCGCGATATATAGTTATTGCATCTAACTATATATGCGAATTTCTATGGTTTTGTGCGAGTAAATTAAGGTTTTGTAAATGCTAATCCCTAACTATATATGGCCTTAAACCTATGGTTTTTTTCAGTGAATTTCAATGGTTTTTTAATAGCAAATATCAAAAGCTGTCAAATGTCAAGTACGTGATAGGTAAAAACATTTTCGTGTTTATGCACGCTGATGTACTTTGAACGCTGACCCCCCCCCCTTCCCCCCCCCCGCTTTTCTCTTAGCAGTACTCTCTCTTTGCAGATAGTGAAGGGTAGTTAATGCAGGCCTTTGCCCCCGTTGTAATCCGTCGTGCCTGCTTCTCTCTCCATTTGATTGATTGTTATCCAAGCATTTACTGTTTTAGAATTGGTTCTCTTTGGTTCATTCTCTATTTACAAACAAGCACAGAGTCGCAATACTCTGTTTAGTCTTTGCAGATAGTGAAACATCGTTTTAAAAAACAAAAGGAATTGAGCAAAATTAGTAGGTCACTAATGGGATCTCTTTTTGACCTAGCTAAAATAGAAACATTAAGAACAATCCCTCATGAGAAATACGAAACTAGTGAGATGAACTGAGCTCCACACGATGATGGCTGCAAGACAGCTCGGCTCCGCCACCCACCCCACCCAAAATAACGACAAACCCTATGCAAATATTATAAATATATACAACACACCAGCAAAGTAACAGGGTAAAACATTTTATTAAATAACTATTTACATAACTATTTTATACTTTTAGTTGCCCGATCCGGCTAGCTCAATCGATCGAGCATGACACTCATGCACTCTGATCTCCTTGGCCTCAGTCAAGCATCAATAGTAAGATTTTCATACATGAGTGTTCGTTCATGGTTTTGGTCCCTGAGTTGCTTCGATGTCACTGCCTTGCACAAATGGCATAGGTCCTGTATGTTGGGTGCCATAGTTCAGAGTTCTGAGCAGCGCTTGTAACACTGTCTAAACCTTATTTGCACCTGCTGCAGCTTCACTATTCTCAAAGTAAGTGGGGGCCGTTTGCGGACCTGACTGCATTTGAAAACAATGTGATACGGTACCTCCCTAAACCGCTTGACGGAGGCCCCCGAGGGGTGGTGTGATGGCGCGGACTCGGAGAAGACGCTTGGCTCCAACCCCCTCCCCAAGTCTTGTTGCCCTGGTGTAGCCTGAGATCGCACCCGACATAGGCGGCCGGCTCCCGGGGTCAAGCGGAACTTTTTGCCTTTTGGTGACTCTTCCATTCTGAACATTGTCCCACAATCCGTTTGACCTGAAACGATTTCACAAATAAAACATTTGTGAGTTTTAAATTTCCGGAGAAGTATAATTCACCAATACCTTTCTCTGTAGATCTTTTTCCATTAACAATCCCAGTTCCATCACCCGCCCAGGATATCACTACTGTTAGTTGTCATTTTTGCTTCTGTTTTAATAAAAAATGTTTTAAGGCGTTTACTGTTTTTGTTGCGATGTATATATTTATAAGTTATTAAAGTGTTATAATCCTACTAATTTTTTATCGATTATTGCTCTTTGAGATATTCCCTGCCACAGGGAATATCTCAAAGAGCAATAATCGGACCCTGTCTACAAACATAGAAGAATAGGAATATTCTGTCTCCCTTTGCAGATAGTGAAGGATAGGTAATGCGGACTTTTGTCCCCCGTTGTAATCCGTCATGCCTGTTTTTCTCCCCACTAATTGATTGATTGGCTGGACATTTATTGTTCAAGGAATAGTTCTTTCGAGGTATTCTCTGTTTACAAATAACATGGAATAGAAATATTCTGTCTAGTCTTTGCAAGTAGTGAAGGGTGGGTAATGCGGACCTTTGTCCCCCGTTGTAATATGTCATACCCATCTACTCCCCACTGATTGAGAAACTAGTTCCACCCGGACCATTTATTAGAGGTACATCATCTGGCTCAACCGGAGAGTACCCCTAATAAAGAAGACATATGTAAAATACGAAGTAATCACTGTATCCTAATAAACAGAAACTTTAACATGAAACACACTTGAAAAGGAAGGGAAAGAAATCGAACAAAATCAGTAGGCCACTGATAAGTTTTTGACTTCGCTAGAAATAAGAAACATGGAAGTGGTGAAAAAAGCCAAGCTTGACGTTATGGCAGCCACGAGGTAGCTAGGCTCCGCCACCCCCCCACTGCTCCAAGCATGTCTGTCCCACCGCCCGCCACGCCCATTAACGGTAACATGAAATAGATACAAATCAGCAGATACCTACCCCCATTCCGGAAACTCCCGAAGTGTGCAACAGGGCCACGGTTACGCCCATCCGGAAGATGAGGCCTCGACACGTGGATGGCCCAAATGTACTGGTCTCCCGATTCCCTTCTTCTGCCGCCTTGCAGGCCACGGGGGGATGTCTTGCCTCTGCCTCCGACCCCCCCCCTCTTATCGCCTGGTCCGGACATCACGGATATCAACGCCAGGTGTCGGCATGTTTGCTGAATACTGTAAAGGTTTTCCTACACTTGGCGACGTGCTCGCTGCCTTGAATTCCTGGCGTGAGTCCATGAAGTTTCAGTCAACAAGGCCGGAGGGTGTTCTTCTAGGCTGGCTCGCTGACCCGCTTCCCACGTGTGCTTGATATGAGCTCCCCGTTCAGGCCTGAAGCGACGCCCTGCAGGCCACGGGGGGGATGTCTTGCCTCTGCCTCCGACCCCCCCCCTCTTATCGCCTGGTCCGGACATCACGGATATCAACGCCAGGTGTCGGCGTGGGGTGCGCTGGGAGGGAGAGGCGGCGCGAACGAGCCTCTCCCACCCCCACAGGTGGGGGCCCCTCAGCTGCACCCCCAACGCTCCACTCACCCAACAAAAGGGTTCCTCCACTCTTGCGATGCAGCGGCGCTACACTCACCCGACAAAAGGTCTCGTCCACTATTGCGAGGCAATGATGCTCAGCTCACCCAGCGGGGGTCTCGTCCACTGTTGCGGTGCAACGACGCTTCTAGTTTCCTGCGTCCAGAAACGTTCTCCTCAACTTTGAAGATTCTATAAGAGCCACGGGGGCCCCCGACCCCCGATGGGGAATGACTGCCATGATCACCCACGGAACGACCACGACGTAGCCGCGGGACGTCGGCGCGCTCATGCCGGCGCCGGCCTCAGTCTTGAAATCACCAAAATCCTGCAGGACTACCAACTTGATCAGTTCCGGTGGGACACCAGTATGACCCGGTAGAAGAGATTGTTGCCTCCCACCCCACTTTGACTGATGGTTCATGTCAGCAGTCCCCTCTGCTACCCTTCAACGAAAATGTTTGGACTGCCGAAAGAGGTCCCGGTCCAACCACGAGTTGGTGAAGACATTTTGACTATACTTGGACCTTCCTGACCTCACCCAAAATGGCGCCGGTACAAATGAAACTCTCAAGTCCTTGTTGTGCCCCGATTGCTCAGCCTTGATATCATGAGATATGTATGCAGTTTTTAGCACATGAATTGATATGGGATAAGACTGATTATATGTTCGGACAATGAATTGATCCAGGATGGGTATTGATTATACGTTCGAACAATGAATTGACATGGGACGGGTACTGAGTACACGTTCGAACATTGAATTGATATTAAGTTCTAATGCATCATTGATTACTGTATTTATTATTGAAGGTTCGAATTGTCGACACTTTTGGTACTTGCTCACAATGAATTATCGATATGATTTTGTTGCACTTGTCGCACTTTTTACTATGAAATCAATGACCACTGACTCTCTGTTATGTTTTCCACAAATAAAAACCCCCCCACCCCCATTTACAGTTCCAGCCTGCTCCGTGGCCGGCCCACGGGGTTGTAAGCCCGTATTTGGGCACCAACATTTTTATTAAAGGTTTTTGAAAAAGCAAACGTAGTTGTAACGCGTAGATTGGTAAGTTTCGAATAAATGGCCACTGTTTCCGATTTTTTTTTTTTTTTTTTAAAAAGCAGGTGAAATGAAGCAGCTCAATTAGTTAAGGGTTAAAAAGTATAGTACGCAGAAACATTGAAAATATGAATGGTCCAGGTTTGTTGTGTGTTTTTAATTTTTCTACAGCATAAAGCAATCGATAAAGATCCTGGTATTTAGCCTCTACTTTATATGCTACCTGTATCAGGGAAGTTGTTTTAAATGCCCCTAAGCCACCCCGAACGAATGTCACCTGGCCCCCCTAGTACAAACGAAAACGACCCCGTACCACTGTAGGTTATCTCTCTTCCTCAAAAATGACAAAAAATACTTTCTAGGACGTTTTGGACATTGATGATTTTCATATGATCTATTTATTAAAGTAATACTCATCTCTCCACATGAAATTAATTTTCCACATGCTACACAAGTCAATCTCATCTGCCTAAAGTTCTTTTACAGATTTGGGACTGTTTCCCTTGCCTCTGACTCACTTATTGCTAAGTCATTGGTGGATGTTTTTGCCGGTCGTGGATTATCCACCAAATCTCGAAGTTGCGCTTTAGAAGAATTAAGAGGGTGCCACCTCTCCATGTGCCGATGCATGGTATGATTACCATAGCTATATTTTTTTTCGGTCCCTCTCGAGAGTTTTTTTTTTGCAGATGAGGCAGGTAACGAACCTGGCATTAACTTTCTTTTCATGAGAGGGAAAAGAAAAAAATTGCCAGATAAAATTCACTTTCACATGGGACGTTCTTGGCATTTCTTTCAGAAACTTTTACATCACTGTGTCATTTCTTTGTCTATCCTGGTTAAAGCAATGTCATGTAAATAGTTGTTTAAAAAGTTTTTTTTAACATGTTTACTTTGTTGGAGCGTTGTATATATATATAAGTTATTAAAGTGTTATAATCCTACAACTTTGTTGGAGTGCTATATATTTTTAATGTGACACATAATTGTGAAGACTTTGATGTACAAAAAGGCATCCCTGGAATCTTCCGCTTCAGGCTCGGTCCCACACACCCTTACAGTGAGAAACCCCTCCCCAATCACAATACAGGATCGTTATCAGATAGTAGGAACGCGTGTGGTGTGACGGATCTCATGAGGTGGCGACCTTGATCTACTGTAACTCCTTTGAACAGGGGTGATTATTTACAGTTGGGGCCATAAACTACATCCCCAGGGCTAGGTGATAGCCTGGGACCGGCCTGGACAATCAGACACAGAGGAAGTGGAGTGTCAGAGGGTGCGGTAGTGAATAGGGTGAAAGGGAGGTGTCGGGCGGGCACAGGGTGTGATACTCAGGGAAGAGCAGCGCAGATGGGGGGAAGTTTCTGGCCCATGCATGAGAGAGAGAGCGGGGGTGACCAGTGCGTGGGGAGATGCTTGCGAGGGTGGGGAGCCATGCTGAGGATCGGCGGCGTGCAGAGAGTGGGTCTGGTCAAGGCATCTAAAATGGCTGCCGTGCACGACAAAAGTGTGGCATTGGAAAAAAGGCAAGATGGCGCAGACGTTTATCAATACGGATTAATTTATAACAATTATTTTTAACAATATATTTACTCGCAGTGTCAAAATGGCGATCAATACTTCCTAATTTCCTTCGAATCGAACGTTAACAGAAGTCAAGCGGCAAAAAAAAAAAAAAAACGCTCACGCGCAACCGCTGGAAGACAAGTATCAACATATATGAGCCTCCTCAACCACCCTCAGAAAACATAGGGGGTCAGGATAAGTCTCCCATACCCCCTTATACCCAATACTCACATTGCTTTTCCTCCATCTAGTAATTTAATTAAATCAAAACACAAAATGGCGAATTCCCGTTTCGCTACCAGTTTGCGACCCGGTTCGCGAACCGAGAAGCGCTTCTACCGCTGCCCCACGGGACCCTTTAATAACCCCAACATCATTCCTAGGGGGTCAAGAGGAGTCTACCTTGCCCCCTTTCATTAAATTCCCCCTTCGTTTTTCTCCTCCTCTTGTCTCTCGATCCTACCGAGAGACAAGATGGCAGCCGCACCGGACTGTTTAGAATGTTGACAGACACCGGAGAGCCAATCAGCTTCGCTTCGCAAAGCTCCGTTACTGTAAATGTACGCGATCTGGAGCGCTATCCGGGACGCTGTCACAGATATATCTGTTTTTTTAAACGTTAATTTCTCAAAATCCACTGGAGCACATATATTGAGACCCAGCAAAGGCACATCGGGCTAACAGTCCCTACAATTTTGCCAAGTTTTGTGTAAATCCATTCAGCCGTTCGAGCTAAAAGTGAGGCGAAAGGCCCTATGGAAAAATGAATGGGAAAAACACGTTTTGGGACCCCCCTTTTTTCTCAGCCCCTCCTTGACAGAACCCCTCCAAATTTTCAGGGGCTGCTCAGAAACAAAATGTACCATTTTCCTGAAAATTTCAGCCGATTCCGTCCACAAACGCCAAAGTTATTAGACATAGAATTTTCAAAAGTTCCATAGAGAAAAAATCCTAACTATATATACCTACTGGCTATGGCCAGTAGGTTATATATATATATATATTCACAGAAAAAACCATAGGTTATACTCCATATATAGTTAGGAATTTGCATTTACAAAACCTTGAAAATTCAATGAAAAAACCATTGGTTTTAGGCCATATATAGTTAGGGATTTGCATTTAGAAAACCTTATTTTACTCGCATAAAACCATTGAAATTCCATATATAGTTATAAGCGCTAACTATATATCGCGCACCCGCAATCCACTGCTGATGATGTCACATATTACATCATTCATGACATGGTTAGTGACATCACTGATGACATCACTGATGACATCTCAAATGACATCACTGATGACATCACTGATTACAACATCCAGTGACTGTATGTTTCTGTAAAGTTAAAATATGTTTTACATATTGAAGAATGAGTGGATGTATAAGTGTCTGGATGAAGGATTTAGTAGGTGCAAGACTGACTGTATGAGTGAGTGATTAAATGTGTCTCACTGAGTGCATGGGTTAGTGACTAAACTGTTTTAATTTGTGCATCATTATATCTGTTGTTCTACAAACTGCTGCATATGTTGATCAGTAGCTATATGAGTAACTGTATGGGTTATTGATTGGTTGTCCAAGTATTTGTATGGGAAACTGAGTGTGTGTGTATGGGTGGCTGGGAGGTGTGTGACTCTGTACATAGATGTGTGAGTAGTTGATTCACTATATGTATAGATTCAAAACTGCATGTGGAAACAGCTGTATGGGCGGTTGACTGTGCATGAGTGTATTAGTGAGTGAATGGATATCTCAGTGCTACATGTCAAATTAAGTACATATGTAAAACACAGTACATGTGAGAGTTGACATCTATAAATAACTGTGCATAAGAGCTAGTGAATGTATGAGTGGCTGTATGGATCATTGTGAACATGTATCAGAGATTGTATAAGAGAGTAAAGTAAATATGTGTTAGTATATGTTTGAATAAGTAAGGTGTGTATAACTGTATAGTTGAGAAAATGGAGGTGTGATTGATTTTTGGCATAACTGACTAGGTGTGTGAGTAACTCCATGGATGAGTGACTGTCTGTTTACACTGATTGTATCTAAGGTTATATTAGAGTCTGAAGAGGTTCATGGTATTATCACATGAATGATATCATCAGTGATGTGATCAGTCATGTCAAATGAGATGTTATCAGTGATGTCATCAGTGATGTCATTTGAGATGTCATCAGTGATGTCATCAGTGATGTCACTAACCATGTCATGAATGATGTAATATGTGACATCATCAGCAGTGGATTGCGGGTGCGCGATATATAGTTAGCGCTTATAACTATATATGGAATTTCAATGGTTTTATGCGAGTAAAATAAGGTTTTCTAAATGCAAATCCCTAACTATATATGGCCTAAAACCAATGGTTTTTTCATTGAATTTTCAAGGTTTTGTAAATGCAAATTCCTAACTATATATGGAGTATAACCTATGGTTTTTTCTGTGAATTTCAATGGTTTTTTAATAGCAAACATCAAAAGCTGTCAAATGTCAAGTACGTGATAGGTAAAAACGTTTTCGTGTTTATGCACGCTGATGTGCTTTGAACCCTGCCCCCCCCCCACTCCCCTCTTTTCTCTTAGTAGTACTCTCTCTTTGCAGATAGTGAACGGTAGTTAACGCAGACCTTTACCCCTGTTGTAATCCGTCGTACCTGCTTGTCTCTCCATTTGATTGATTATTATCCAAGCATTTACTGTTTTACAATTGGTTCTCTTTGGATCATTCTCTATTTACAAACAAGCACAAAGTCGCAATACTCTGTTTAGTCTTTGCAGATAGTGAAAAATCGTGTAAAAAAATAAAAGTAATCGAGCAAAATCAGTAGACCACTAATTCGATCTCTTTTTAACCTCGATAAAATACAAACATTAGGAATAACCCTTCATGAGAAATACGAAAATAGTGAAATGAATTGAGCTCCACACCATGAGGGCTGCAAAACAGCTCGACTCCGCCACCCACACCGCCCAAAATAACGGCAAACCCTATGCAAATATTATAAATATACACAACACACCACCAAAGAAACAGAATAAAACATTTTATTAAATAACTATTTACATAACTATTTTATACTTTTTATTGCCCGATCCGGCTAGCTCAATCGATCGAGCATGAAAGTCATGCACTGATAACAAGCGTTGAGAGTTTGTAGAACGATGGCTTCAGATTTTCCACATACGGTGTAGTGGCGCGAACTGGCAGGGGGCGTTTGGATTCTACCCCTTCTCCAAATAAGATTTTCATACGTGAATGTTCGTTCATGCTTTTTGTCCCTGAGTTGCTTCCATGTCACTGCCTTACATAAATGGCATAAGTCCTGGTTATTGAGTGCCATACTTCAGAGTTCTAAGCAGTTCTTGTAACACTGTTTAAACCTTATTTGCACCTGCTGCAGCTTCACTATTCAAAGTAAGTGGGGTCCATTTGTGGACCTGACTGCATTGGAAAACAATGTGATACGGTGCCTCCCTAAACCGCTTGACGGAGGCCCCCGAGGGGCGGTGAGATGGCGCGGACTGAGAGGAGGCGCTTGGCTCCTGCCCCCTCCCCAAGTCGTGTTGCCCTGGTGAGGCCTGAGATCGCCCCCGGCATAGGCGGCCGGCTCCCGGGGTCCGGCGGAATTTTTTTCCTTTTGAAGAATCTTTCATTCTGGACCTTGTCCCACAATCCGTTTCACCTGAAGACACGCTGTCGTAGGGCGCCCCTTTACCGTTTTAGTTGCCATTCCGCCCGCTTTTGGTACTCTGTGCCTCTTCCGCCATTCAGCTGTTTACCGCTCGCTCTTGCGACTACAACGTCTCGCTCACCATGTAGTTGAGTTGCTCCCGCTCTTAAGATTTGACCGAACTTTTTGGACTGCTGAAAGCGGTGGAATTCCGACCGCTGGTTGGTGGAGACATTTTGACTATATTCTGCACCTGCATTGTCGCGTAATGCGTCATATGACGCGACGCGTTAGCGCACCCGGAAGTGCTCCGGTGCGCAAGGCGCAGCTTCCCGGAAACGATCCAGAGCGCGCCGCGCAGTGCGTAACGTAAGCATAACAGGTCATGTGACTTGTTAATAAAACTTTTCATTGGTTCATTTTACTTTTCTTTTCCTAATTATGTAAGACTAGGTCATGTGACCTAAAAATAACACTTTTCATTGGATTAAAACATTTTTTTTCCCCAAACGATGAAAGCCCCACCTTGTTTCTGGATGTTTCAGACTGAAGCTGGCGTCACCATGAGAGCACCACCATCTCGTAGCTCCGTCGTGGCCATTCCGCAAGCAATCATGGCAGCCGCTCCCCACCGGAAGCCTGCGGGAGTCGAGGGCCCCCAAGACTTTTGTACAATCTTCAAGGCTGAGGGGACGCTTTCGAGAATGGAACCCAAGCCCTGGCAGACAAGCGTCCGAGTTCCAAGGTGTCCCAGGGCCATTTTACTGGACCAGGCCCAAATCCGAAGAGCCGGCCGCCATTTTAAGAGTCCTGTGGCAGCCGCCTACCGCTGCACCGCAAGAGTGGGAGCAACTCAACTATATGGTGAGCGAGACGCTGTAGCCGTAAGAGCGGGCGGTAAACAGCTGAATGGCGGATGAGGCACAGTGTAGCAAAAGCGGGCGGAATGGCGACTGAAACGATAAAGGGGCGCCCCACTACAGCAGACAAGCCTCCGCCATGTGCTTCAAAACTGCATATGTATCTCGTGATATCAAGGTTGGGCAACCAGTACAGAACAAGCAGTTACGAGTCCCATTTACACCGGCGCCATTTTGGGCGCGGCCGGGCAGGTCCAGGATCTACTGAAACATAAAAAATGAGGCTGACGTCTCTGAAGCAGTTCACGAACAGCAGGACATAGCAAATAAACATGAACTCTCTAAAGCTGTTAACTCACTGCAGAACAAAACAAGTGAACCTGAAACCTCTGGAATAATTGTCGCTCAAAAGAACAACACACAAAACTCTGTAGAGCCTGAAGAAAAAAAAACAGAAGGGCACTGTAGTTTCAGACACACTTAACACTAATGACTAAACAAAGATATCGTCTGTTTATAAAGCAGTTATCATCTTGACAGAATTGACAAAGAAGTGTACAGACACCAATGCATCAGCATTCTCGGAGATAACATCTTAAGGAACAAAGAAAGACCTGTTCACTCTTGACACCCCAGGTGCTGTGTATATTGCACTATAGTGCTGCATCGAGAAAACGGGCAACCCTATTGATGTGGATTTTTCATTATTGATTATTGTAAAGAAATGGCGACTCCCCCCTTTAGCAGATTAGCTAAATGTTTGCGTAATTTAGGCATAAAAGTTATATTATTGTTGTTGTTGTTGTTATCGTTATAGTTCTGGTTAATTTCAAAAAATGGTTAAATATATTTACAGTTTTTGTTGCGTTCGTTATATTTAAATATTAATAAAGTTTTAAAATGTAACTGTCTTGGAGTACTATATTTTTTTAAAAAATCGGGTGAATGGGGCCTTGAATCGGGTTATTGTCATGTGTGGGCTTTGCAAGTGTACTGCTACAAGATCGGACATTTCAAACTCAAATGCACGTTCTTTTTCTTACCTTTCCGAAGCATGGAGCGCAATAGCAGGCAGAGAAAGGGTGATGCACGTGTTGAACACTGCCTGGCCTGCAAATTGCTGGCAGTGCCCCCCCGCCCGCTCCTGAAAGAGGACACACACACACCGCCGCCCCGAGTACTTCACAAATCTTTAAAAGACCATGCGCTTGTTCAATGGGAAGTGGATAACATGGCTAAGAGCATTTGCTGACTAATGCATGAATATCGCTGACTTTTCAGCGATATTCATGCATTGCGGCCGTTTTTTATCGCATTTGCGATAAACCTTGCTAATAGCAAGGTTTATGTGCGATAAAATTCGCCGAAGTGCGGCGATAATTATTGTCTCTAAACAAGTTAGAGACAAAAATTACCGCTAGTTGTTGGAAATATGCCCCCGGGTTTTTCCTTGCAGGAATCGGGAAGCGAAAGACTAGCACTGAAATCAGTAGTCTCACACCTGAATCAGGAGGGTTGGCATGTCTGCATACTCTACAGCTGGAGCCATAAACTACATCCGCAGGGCTAGGTGATAGCCTAGGTCCGGCCTGGACAATCGGACACAGAGGAAGAGAAGTGTCAGAGGGTGCGGTAGTGAATAGGGTGAAAGGGAGGTGTCGAGCGGGCACAGGGTGTGATTCTCAGAGAAGAGCAGCGCAGATGGGGGAAGTATATGGCCCATGCATGAGAGAGAGAGCGGGGGTGACCATTGCGTGGGGGAGATGCGTGCGAGGGTGGGGAGCCATGCTGAGAATCGGCGGCGTGCAGAGAGTGGCCCTGGTCAAGGCATCTAAAATGGCTGCCGTGCACGACAAAATTGTGGCATTGGACAAAAACGCAAGATGGCGCAGACAATGTTTATCAATAAGGATTCATTTATAACAAAATATTTACTCGCAGTGACAAAATGGTGTTCAACACTTCCTGATTTCCATCGAATCGAACGTTAACAAACGTCACGCAGCAAAAAAAAAAAAAAAAAAAGCTCACGCACAGAGCGGTTTTTAGCCATGTTATCCAATGGAAGGTGGATAACATGGCTAAGAGCATTTGCTGGATAATGCATGAATATCGCTGACTTTTCAGCGATATTCATGCATTGTGGCCGATGTGCGGCGATAATTTTTGTCTCTAAACAATTAAAACGAAGCACAAAATGGCGAATTCCCGTTTCGCTACCAGTTTGCGGCCCAGTTCACGGCCCGTGAAGCGCTTCTACCGTGAAAAATCATTTTTTTTTTATTTTCCCCACGGGACCCTTTAATAACCCCAACAACATTCCTAGGGGGTCAAGAGGGGTATACCTTGCCCCCTTTCAATAAATTCCCCCTTCGTTTTTCACCTCTTCTTCTCTCTCGATCCTACCGAGAGATAAGATGGCGGCCGCTCCGGACTATTTAGAATGTTGACAGACACCGGAGAGCCAATCAGCTTTCTGTTATCCAATGGAAGGTGGATAACATGGCTAAGAGCATTTGCTGGATAATGCATGAATATCGCTGACTTTTCAACGATATTCATGCATTGTGGCCGATGTGCGGCGATAATTTTTGTCTCTAAACAATTAAAACGAAGCACAAAATGGCGAATTCCCGTTTCGCTACCAGTTTGCGGCCCAGTTCGCGGCCCGGGAAACGCTTCTACCGTGAAAAATCATTTTTTTTTTATTTTCCCCACGGGACCCTTTAATAACCCCAACAACAATCCTAGGGGGTCAAGAGGGGTATACCTTGCACCCTTTCAATAAATTCCCCCTTCGTTTTTCACCTCTTCTCTCTCGATCCTACCGAGAGATAAGATGGCGGCCGCTCCGGACTGTTTAGAATGTTGACAGACACCGGAGAGCCAATCAGCTTTCTGCGCGCAAAGTTCCGTTTCGCGAAAAGTAAGCGGACCGGATCGCTGCCCGGAGCGCTGTTACAGATATATATCAATCAATCAATCAATCATTGACACTTATAAAGCGCGCTACATACCCGTAGGGTCTCAAGGCGCTGGGGGGGGGGGGGGTGCCGCTACTGCTCGAACAGCCAGGTCTTCAGCTTCTTCCTGAAGGAGAGGTGGTCTTGGGTCAGGCGCAGGTCGGTCGGGAGGGAGTTCCAGGTCTTGGCGGCCAGGTAGGAGAAGGACCTTCCTCCTGTAGTCGCTCTTCGGATGCGGGGGACGGCGGCGAGGGCGTGGTTGGCTGAACGGAGGTGGCGTTTGGGAGCGTAGAAGTTGACTCGGCTGTTGAGGTAGCTCGGGCCTTGGTCGTGTAGGGCTTTGTGTGCGTGGGTGAGGAGGCGGAAGGTGATTCTTTTGTTGACGGGGAGCCAGTGAAGGTCTCTCAGATGTTCGGAGATGTGACTGGTTCGTGGGATGTCGAGGATGAGTCTGGCTGAGGCGTTCTGGATCCGCTGGAGTCTCTTCTGGAGCTTGGCGGTGGTACCGGCGTAGAGGGCGTTGCCGTAGTCCAGTCGGCTGGTGACGAGGGCCTGGGTGACGGTCTTTCTGGTCTCGGTGGGGATCCACCAGAAGATCTTCCTTAGCATGCGTAGGATGTTGAAGCACGCCGAGGAGACGTTGTTGACCTGCCTGGTCATGGAGAGGGAGGAGTCCAGGATGACGCCCAGGTTTCGTGCATGGTCTGTCGGTTTGGGTGCGGTGCCCAGGGCGGGAGGCCACCAGGAGTCGTCCCAGGCGGAGGGTGAGGAGCCCAGGATGAGGACCTCCGTCTTGTCCGAGTTCAGTTTCAGGCGGCTGGTCGTCATCCACTCGGCTACCTCTTTCATCCCTTCGTGCAGGTTGGCTCTGGCGGCGGCGGGGTCGTTGGTCAGGGATAGGATCAGCTGGGTGTCATCGGCGTAGGAGATTATGCTGAGGTTGTGTTTGCGTACGATGGCCGCGAGGGGGCTCATGTAGACGTTGAAGAGGGTGGGGCTCAGAGATGATCCTTGGGGGACGCCGCAGATGACTTCGGAGGCCTCTGACTTGTACGGTGGTAGGCGGACTCTCTGTGTTCTTCCGTCGAGGAAGGAGACGATCCATTCCAGCGCCTTGTCCTGGATGCCGATGTTGCTGAGGCGCCGTACTAGGGTGCGGTGGCAGACCGTGTCGAATGCCGCGGAGAGGTCTAGGAGGATGAGGGCCGCTGTTTCTCCATTGTCCATCAGGGCTCGGATGTCATCGGTGGCGGCGATGAGGGCGGTCTCGGTGCTGTGGTTGGCTCGGAAGCCGGACTGTGAGGGGTCGAGGGATCCGTTCGTCTCGAGGAAGGCGGCCATCTGCTTGTTGACGGTCTTCTCGATGACTTTGGCTGGAAACGGGAGGAGCGAGATGGGGCGGTAATTCTTGAGTTCGGTGGGGTCCGCTGTGGGTTTTTTGAGAAGAGCGCTGAGTTCGGCGTGCTTCCAGCTCTCGGGGAAGGTGGCGGTGTCGAAGGATGTGTTGATGATGTCTCGCAGGTGGGGTGCGATGACAGCGTCGGCCTTGTTGAAGACGTGGTGAGGGCAGGGGTCGGTCGGTGCTCCGGAGTGGATGGAGTTCATCGTGCGGATGGTGTCTTCGGTGCTGATCGGGGTCCAGGCGTGGAGGGTGGTGGTGGGGGGTGGTTGTTCGGTCATGGTGTGCGTTGGTTGGTTGTTGAAGCTGTTGTGTATGTCCGCGATCTTGTTGTGGAAGTATGAAGCGAGGGAGTTGCAGAGGTCTTGCGATGGGGTGGCGGCGCGGATCAGCTGGTGGTGTTTCCAGGTGGCAAGTTTGAAGGAGGTCCTGTTGTCCGGTGTCGGTTCCCTTTTCCAGACTTTCTCGAGGGCTCTGCAGTTCTTCTTGGAGCTCTTGAGTTCGGCGGTGAACCATGGGGCCTTCTTGCTTCCGGGTCTGCTAGGCGGGGTCCTCAGTGGGGCGAGTTCGTCCGCGCAGTTGCTGATCCACTTCGTGAGGTTGTCTGCGGCCTGGCTGGGGTTCGATGAGCTGGCAGGAGGGTGCTGGCTCAGGGAGGTGGCGAGCTGGTCTGCTGTGATCTTGTTCCAGCTTCTGCGGGCGGCCTGTTTCTGGTGGTGGTGGGTCGTCGTTCTCTTGAAGGTGAAGTGGACGCAGCTGTGGTCCGTCCATTGAAGCTCTGTGGCGTGGCTGAAGTCGATGTCTGTGCAGGAAGAGAAGACTGCGTCGAGTGTGTGTCCGGCGAGGTGGGTGGGGGTGGACACCAGTTGCTTGAGTCCCAGGTTGGCGAGGTTGTCGAGCAGGGTGCTGGTGTTGCGGTCGTTGTTGTTCTCCAGGTGAAAGTTGAGGTCTCCCAGGAGGATGTAGTCAGCGGAGGGGAGGGCATGCGGGCTGACGAAGTCGGCGATGTCCTCGCTGAATGGGGTGCGTGGTCCTGGGGGTCGGTAGATCAGGGTGCCTCTGAGGGTGGTGTTCGGGTTGGTGTGGATCTGGAAATGCAGGTGTTCGGCGCTGGTCAGGGGGTTGTCGGTGCTGGTCGTGAGACGGATGGTGCTCCTGTGGACGATGGCGATGCCTCCTCCCATCTGGTTGGCGTTTCGGTCCCTCCGAACGATCTTGTAGCCCTCTGGGATAGCGATGGCGATGTCGGGAGCTGAAGAGGCGTTCATCCAGGTCTCCGTGAGGAAGGCAACGTCAGGGGCTGTGGCGTCTAGGAGGTTCCAGAGTTCGATGGCGTGTCTGTGGACGGAGCGGGTGTTGAGCAGGATGCACTTGAGGTGGGTGCTGCTGGTGTTCGACTTGGCGGGTGCTGGTGCGAGGCTGGTCCGGGTGCAGGAGAACTTGCAGGTGTGGCAGCTGAAAGGTCCGTGGGTACCTCGTGGAGCGGCTAGGTGGCATTCTGGGAGTCGGCCGGTGTTGAGTGCGTTGAGGGTGGCGGCGGTGTACGTCAGGCGGGTCGGCCGGGGTCTTCGGGGGCCAGGGGTCCTGGCGCTGGTCGCGATCCGGTCGCGGACGGGCGCAGACGGGCTTACCTTTGGCGCGCCTTCGGCGCACAATCGGCGCGCCCGCTGCGCGTGACCGCTGCGCGTTCGCACGGTCGCCATTTAAGGCGAAGTGCGCGGGTGGGCGGAGCAGCTGGGAGGCGGGAGCGGGGAGGGTACAGAAGAAAAAGGGGCGGGGCTAATGGCGGTGGCGGGAAGCGGGAGCGGGGAGGGAGAGCGGCGAGGTAGGCGGGCAAGCAGGAAGGAGACAGGCACAATGGAGGTCAAATACACGAGGAGAAAAACGTCACAGAAAAAACAGGCAATAATACAGGACAAAACGGGGAAAAAACAGTGGAAACGCGATCTCGGGCACAGAAATAAAACAAGCACAATTTTCCGGCAAAACGGGCAAAAACCAAAGGGGAGCGCTCAAGGCAGCAGCGAGGACGGCGCTGAGGCAGAGGCAGGCACTGGGGGCACACGCAGCAGCTGGTGGCCGTGCGGCGTGGGGGTGTCCCACTTGTTTTGAACGTTAATTTCTCAAAAACTACTGGAGCACATATATTGAGACCTAGCAAAGGCACATCGGGCTAACAGTCCCTACAATTTTGCCAAGTTTCGTGCAAATCCATTCAGCCGTTCGAGCTAAAAGTGAGTCCAACCGCCCTATGGAAAAATGAATGGGAAAAACGCGTTTTGGGACCCCCCTTTTTTCTCAGCCCCCCCTTGACGAAACTCCACCAAATTTTCAGGGGCTGCTCAGAAACAAAATGTGCCATTTTCCTGAAAATTTCAGCCGATTCCGTACTCAAACGCCAAAGTTATTAGACATAGAATTTTCAAAAATCCCATAGGGAATTAATCCTAACTATATATACCTACTGGCGACCGCCAGTAGGTAACATATATATATATATATATATATATATATATATATATATATATATATATATATATATATATATATATATATATATATATATATATATTACCTACTGGCGGTCGCCAGTAGGTAGTTATTGTTAGGATTGGCTACCATAGGAAATCCGCAACATTCTATGGGGAATAACTTTGGTGCCGATTGAGGGATCTGCCTGTAATTTTCCTTAAAATGGTCTCGCTGCGCTCCGCGCCTTCCCTGAGAGTTTTGGGGGGATTCGTGAAGTGAGGGCTGAGAAAAAAGGGGGGTCCCAAAACGTGTTTTCCCCATGTTAATTTCCAATGGACGGTCTGACAAGTCTACAGTCCGAACCGCTGAACGGAATTACGACAAACTTGGCAAAATTGTAGGGACTGGTACGCAGATGTGCCTTTTCTATATTTGCTGAAAACTGCTCCAGTGGTTTTTTTGAAAATTAACTTCAAAAACACATATATCTATAGGCACGCTCCGAGCGCTCACTGGTGCGCGTACCTGGGAGGGCACCCAGTGCACTACGGGTGTGCGCGAGCGGAAAGTTGATTGGCTGTCGGGTGTCTGTCAACATTCTAAACAGTCCGGAGAGTACGCCATCTTGTGTCTCGGTAGAAAAGAAAGGGGGATATAATTAAAAGGGGGCAGAGTAGACACCCCCTGACCCCCTAAGTTTTCTGAGGGGGGCCTAGAAGGACCCTGAAGGGCAAAAAAAGTTTGTTTTTTAAAAAAAAATTCACGGGGTAAGTGCTGGGTGCGTTTCCGGGTACGCTCTCCGGTACGCGCACCCTGAGCGCACCACGGGGAAAAACAGTGTTAAAAAAATAGAGTAAAAAATAATGTGTTTAGTGGTAAGTTAGCTCTGAAAAGAGCTGTTGTGTTATATGAGTGTTTTTTGTACCTACAAGTAGGTACCAATGCAGAGTCTTTTATTCAAGAGGAAAACTCTATTGCCCTCATCTGTAAATTGCACACCATCTCTCCTATAGATGTGTTACATGTTGTAACGCAAGTTGTTGTGGTAAATGGAACCCATAGCATAGTCTCTGAGGTAAGCAGAAACAGATTTATTTACATGTTTCCTTGCTTTCTCAATCTGTGGACAAAATTGGTTGGACCAGTTCCATTTTTGCCTTTGGCATATATTAGAAAATACTAAGGCAGTTTTTGGAAAAAGTGACATCAATTGGCCAAAGATGTCCTTTAAAAGCATTTCCAGACCTACCCCAGTCAAAGTGCCTAAGTCATTTCCACCACAGTGCACAATTATAAGGTCAGGTTGTGGTAAATGCCTAAAGGATTTTATCAATGGTATCAATTGGTGACTCCTCAATCCTCTTTGTCCAATGCATACAATGTTCACATTTGGTGTATCAAGATTGTAAATACCTCTGTTAGTTGCGTATTTGTGAGCCCCGTGGACATAGCTATGACCCACAAACCAGATTCTTGTCATTTTGAAGGTAGGTGTGTGAAGGTAGGTGTGCTTCTAGTAAGATGAGTTGTGGAAATGAAATGGCAGTTTGATTATGATAAAAAAGTGTTTGAGAATCGGTGCAGATGAATAAGTAGAAATGATTGGAGCTTTGTTAAAAATCTCCACTGAAAATTAGGGTGAATGCTTTTTTTTTTAAAGAAGTCATTTCAATGATTGAGAAAAAGTCATTTAAAGAAACATTGCATTTTATTAGCTAGTATATTGAGAGGTCTAGCAGGCTTGATGGATTTTTTTTGCAACATAGTAAAATGAACTTGTGAACTCCGTGCTGGTTTTAGAGGGAGTTAACATGGTTACTTGGTGAATGAGCACTGGGGGATGGGTGAATGTTATGTGAGTTTCAAAGTCTTGAAATCTTCAACCAATTAAAATGTGCAGTTTGGTTTTGAATTTGTGGGGGAACAATTTTTATTGGCTATGTGCAAGAATATGGCTCTGAAATCAGAAAGAATCTGTGCCATTTCGAAAGGCTCCCAGTGAAGGAAGCATTGTTCAGAGTTTCTGTATAAGAATTTCTGTTGACTGTGACTGGCACTGTTTGACATCTTCTAAACCATTTTTATAGGTGAGTAATGATTCTTTTAAAAAAGATAGAGAGTTTAAAGATTTTTACAAGTATCATAGTGTGTGTCTCTGTGAATTAAGGAATTATGTTTTTACCTGTTTCCATAATGTTAGCTGTGTGTTTGTAAGGTAGTCTTCTTTATAATTTGTTTTTTATAAGTGGATTCAATGCTGGTTTAGAAATTGTGTAATGGTTTCATTGGAGTTGTAAATATGCTCATTTTTATGAAGCACATTGTGCAACCTGTAGCATGGGTGGAAGGAGTGAATGTCTGGAGAGGGATAGGAATAGCAGATAGAAAACCATATGAAATGGTGGGGAGATGCATAAAGTATTTCAGTAATGGTATTAAAAGAGATGTAATATAAGATAAAGAGTAATATATTTACAAGACTTTTGCACAATTTTAGACATGAATGGAAGCAGAAAATGCATGCAGAAAAATAAAATATGTACCCAGATAAGAATATGAAATGCAGTGAGAGATGTTTAAATTGTAAGAGTCTACCTTATAAACACACAGCTATGTCAAAGATTGTGCACGCAGCTTGTAAATATGCAGACAGACGAAGCAATCTTTGACATAGCTGTGTGTTTATAAGGTAGACTCCCACAGTGATAAGATCTCTCACAGCATATCATATTCTTGTCTGAGTGCATATTTACAAGCTGTGTGCACAATCTTTGACAAAGCTGTGTATTTATAAGGTAGACTCTCACAATGTTAACATCTCTCACATTACATAAAGTAAGGTCATGAGCTTGCCCCATGTGAAAGGATGTATTGTTGGAAATAATTTTTTTTACTACAATTTTTTACACTGTTTTCCCTATGGTGCGTTTGAGGGCCTCATTTATGAGACCATGCGTCACTTTTATGCCGCCGGTGCATCACTTTTTGTGACACAGTAGTGGTGTAAAAATTGCAGCTTGTTGAATTATATTTACAAAGTGACGCATCTAGGTAGATGCGTCACTTTGTAAAGCCCTGTGCCACATTATATGTGCATCAGGTGTAATGTATGCAGAGGGGGCGTATTGACGCAAAGAAGGGTTGTACTAAGCATGGGCGGAAAATCCGTTCCGCTTGCGGATTTTGCGGATTTTCGGTAAATTCGCAATCCGCGAACACTCGCGAATTTACCGAAAATCCGCAAATTCGCATGCAGCGGATTTTTTTTTCTTCGTGATACAATGTTGCGGTGCTCGGAGTTCACTTGCCGTCATTCAGCGTTTGCCGAGTTGTTTTTCTCGATATTTTGCAAGTGCTGCGCCATTTTGGATCTTGCTGCGGGATCCCGCGGGAGTTTGGCGGCCGAGATTACGTCATCGCGGCTTGCCACCTTGCACAGCGAGAGTTTGTCAACGCGAGTACGCCGTGATCACGTATCGCGGGAGTTCGCAATTGCGAACACGTAGATGCGGCACGCAGCAACAATCTCGCACTCGAGAAAATACAAAATTTGCAATTCTGCACAAGAAATCCACCAGCAAGCAGCATAAACCTTCTGGAAATTACGATTTTTATCAGAATAACTTCTCAGGTTGACATTTCCCTGCACTTTTTTTTGCAAGGAGTCCATTTTGGTGGGGGGGGGAGGAAGTGCCCCGCATTCTCCAACTTCCTGTTCCTGTCCAGCAGGCTCCTCCCAGTGCTTTCTGTGCTGGTCACTTTCATTCAGATTCTTCACCTGGAAGGATTACTTTTTGTGGATGCTGCTGGATATTTGGATTTGAGGCCTTTTTGACTTTCTTTGGATCACTTTTGGATTAGAAATTTCACAAGTAAGTTTGTTTGGGGCATTACAGTTGCTGCAACTACAATTTTGGAATTTTCGATTTTTGGGCTGTTGTTGGGGCCTTTTGCCCAGGAGTACTCAGTGGTGGGTGGACTGAGTCTTTCTGTGGGGTGTCTTGAATTTAAACATCATGGAGGGCATGGATGGAATGGGATTGTGCTGATTTTTTCTGGGCTGTTGTTGTGGCCTTTTCACCAGGGGTAGTGAGTGTTGCATGGTCCTAGTCTTTCTGTAGGGTGTCTTGAGTTTAAACATCATGGAGGGCATGGATGGCATGGGATTGTGCAGATTTTTCTGTGTTTTTCGATTTTTTGGGGTGTTCATGGGGACAGGCCATGTGGTTGGGGGCCATTTAGAGTGCTGCTACAGGCAGGCCATGTGCTGGGAGGCAGGGGGCCATTTTGAATGCAGGCAGTGTTCTTAGGTCTGCAACCATTTTGTCTACCTTTCAACCTTTATGCCCAGGGGTAGTGAGTGGTGCATGGGCCTAGTCTTTCTGTGGGGTGTCTTGAATTTAAACATCATGGAGGGCTTGGGATTGTGCTGATTTTCCTGTTATTTTCGATTTTTGGGGTGTATAACTGAACTGATGTTCCTCTGTCTTCCATTGCTTTTAGGTGCACAAGACTCAAGAGAACCACCAGTGCCAGGAAGAAGTCCTGCAGCGGTGTGTGTGTGCAGCATAACGTCACGCGACGTCTCGTCTGGCCACAGACAACTCTGCAACTTGTGCAACTGCGGCCTGCTGTTCTGACCTGCTTTGAAGAAGATGGCCCCCAAAAAAGTCCCCCATAGCTCCTCTAGCAAGAAAGTTGCCAGTAAGGAGCAGGAGAAGCAAGTTACCAAGGAGACTGGTGTGCTGCCCGCCACATTTTTTGGGAGTAAAAAAAAAGTACGCCTGCAGCAGCAGCGGGATCTGCTGGGGACCAAGCTGGGAGCAGCACCCCCGCTCCATTGGGCTCAGTGCCACCACCACGCCAACTTAAGTCCAAGCCCTTCAGTGCTGCAGAGGCACTTAGTCTAGTTGTTCAATCACCATCAACCAGTGATGTTGACTCATCGCAAGAAAGTAGCAGCAATGTCCCTCAATCAACACAGGTTGTTGTAACTCACCTGACGAGTGTTGAACAACCACTGCCGCAACAACAACCACATGTGCAAGTACAAGCCCAAGTACAAGTGGAAGGAGAGGCAGCGCAAGGAGATGTGCAAGCAGAGGTGCATGCAGGGTCACAAGTGCCCACAATAGTTGTTCCTCCCGAAGTAGGGACACATCAGGAAATCAACAATCAAGGCGAGGTATCATTTGAGGAAGCCACTCCTCCTGATGATCATTCATTGTCTTCCACACCCCTAGCAAGCAAGAGATCAAGGGTGGTGTCTACATCTTCTTCAAGCACACCTCCTTCTGATGATATGGATCAAAATTGGGAATCAGCACCACTGCCATCTGCGAGTGAGGCACACCATTATCTAACAAAGGTAGTTAAGTCCATACTTGGAGTGTGATGAGGCTCAACAAGAAGTGGCGGATACTGCTGCTAATGAAGACTTTCACGATGACGATGCAGTCATCATAGGCTTCACTCCAGCCTCAGCGGGCATGCAGCAAACAGACATTTTGACCCTAGCCCGAGAAGCTGCTGAGCGTGATGATGATGTTGTCGATGAGGAGGCAATGGAAACACCACAATCATTGGAGTTAACTAGTACACCAACACCTACCGCTTCCATATTTCTTCCTCGCCAGAAGGGACCTCCATCCACCTCAACCTCAATTAGTGGTGGTGAAAGTGCACAACGTAGTAAAGTTCGGCAATCCACATCCTCCACTTCATCTGGCATTAGCAGCATGACCACCACCAGTATCACCGCCTCCTCCGGCCCCCACAGACAATTCAAGTCCCCAGTTTGGGACTTCTTTAGTGTTTGCCCAAAAAGGGAAAACTTTGCCATTTGTAGCATTTGTAAGCATGCAGTTAGTCGTGGTAGGTTTGGTACCAACTATGGTACTGGAGGCCAGAGAGGTCATCTTAGGAGACTGCACGCTGTCCAATGGTTTTCGCACCTAAAGGAGATCAAGGAAGCCCGAATTGCAAGTCAAGAAAACGTTGATGTTTCATCTGATGATGACAAGGAGGAAGAAGACGTGTCAAACACTTCACTTACACCCAGTACCCCTGTCAGCAGCACACCCCATGTGAGCCACACTAAGAGTGTGGGAGAGAGTGAGACGCCAATGCGAAAAAATTCATCAGCGAGCGTAACTGGGTCAAAGAAATCATCATCATCATTCCGTAAATGCTTGGTCCAGGGCAACATTAGAAACATGCTTTTTTCAGATGCGCCATATGTAAATGTAAATGTAAATGTATTTATATAGCGCAAATCACCGACCCGGTATCTAAGGGCTTGCTTAGGGAACCTGTCCTGGTATTCCCTTGTGAGAACCCCGGCAGGGTATCCACAAGGTGAAAGCCAGGCATCCCACCGCGATGGGCCGTTGTGGAGATTAAGCAAGCTAGTGCCCAGAGTCGCAGAGTGTGAACCCGTGAATCGAGTAAGCACCGGAGCGAGAATTGTCGAGTCTGTGGACATTTTAGGACTCAAGACCCGCCGAGCCGGGAATTGAACCCTGGTCCCGGGCTGACCTCTGCTTCCAGGTCTGCCTCCTCTAACCAGTGAGCCACACTTCACCATATGAACGCAACCACCCACTGACGCGTCTGTATAGCACTAAGCTGGCTAAAATGCTAGCTCTGGACCTTCTCCCTTTTTCTTTTGTAGAAGGGGTTGGTTTTCTAGAATTAGTGGCAGCGCTCTGCCCTAAATAGAAGGTTCCTAGCCGATTCTATTTTGCTAGAATTGTAGTTCCAGCACTACAAGATGTGCTGGAGGTGATTGGGGCAGCTTTGCAGAAGAGTGCTGTTCACACTATACATCTGACAACAGACATGTGGACCAGTGGCGCAGGCGCTGATTACATGTGCATCACTGCACACTGGGTCTCTTTTTCAGGGGTTAAAGCAAAGCTAAACGCAGGTGTTGACCCGGACCAAGTTTTTAGAGCTGCTTGGAAACATGCAACACTAGCCATGTTTGGCTTGGAGAAACCGTTAGGTTTGTTTAAAAAGCCCTCACCCACCAACATAGTTGGTGGCATGCTTCATCCTCGGGCCCACCACAGTGGCAGCTAGCGTGCCCCGGGTGTGCTTCGACGCCAGTATTGCTGCGGAGCTGGTATACTTGCTGAGTGTAGTGTGTAGTGAGTGAGAAAGTGAGAATTTAAAAGCTATACAGTAGGTCCCAGTAACCGAGGGTAAGATAGGTAAATTTTATTGACTGGGCCCCTGTTAGCGGATAAAAAGGCTGTGGGGCGTGTTGGTGAATTTATGATTCCCTACGTCCAGTGCGGTCTACATGTTTCAGCCAGGCCTTAAAAACTGGCTTTCCTCAGGACCAATGAGTGAAAAAGGTCAAATAAGTGATACTAAATTATAGTGTTGTTTCTTTAGTATGTGTCGCACTCCCTAAAGTGCGTCTATATGTAGAGGGGGATTCCCACTTGCTTTTACTGGACGTAGGGAATCATAAATTCACCAACACGTTCGACAGCCTTTTTATCCGCTAACAGGGGCCCAGTCAATATAACGGTTTCCCAGATAAAGCGTACGCAACAGAGTCTCGCACCTCTTGCTAGTTCTTATTGATAAAGCATATATAAATCGGGGATCCGGACTAGCATATCCAGTCCTCTCTCTCTTCTTTGATCAGGCATGGCTTGGAGAAACGTCACACAGCAGAAAACATTTTGAATGAGTTTAACACAAAGGTCTTTCATTGGCTGTCCCCAACAAAAATGCCAGATTGGTTATGTTTCCACGGATAATGGTGCCAATGTAGTTAAGGCCATGGAGCTGGGTGAGTATTTCAGAGTGCCGTGTTTGGCGCACTGTATAAACCTGGTTGTTAAAAAATTCTTGAGTGATGAAGACAGTCCAGCGTGCGAGTAAGTGGCCACCTGCCGAAGAATGTGCAACCATTTCAGCCATTCTTTTAAGGACCGGAAGCATCTGAGGAGCCTGCTACATGAACGTCGAATGCCAGTGAAAGGACTCATCCAGGAGGTGGCAACACATTGGAACTCAACCTTTTACATGCTTGAGCGTCTGTATGAGCAGTATACAGTACTCAATCACTATTTCTTAACACTGGGTACAGCTCAGAAGGACCTGAGGCTAGGTGCCATGGAACCTAGTTAAAAGCCTGACAGACATGCTTCGTCCTTTCGAGGTCTTCACGCGTTTAGTCAGCAAGGAGGACTGTAATTTGGGAAAAGCTATCCCATTGTTGCGCATGCTGGAGCACCAACTGAAGGCGGTGTCCTCTATGTTTGAAAAAGATGAAGAAAAGGAAGACGCTTTTCTTTTGGCGGAGAAATTATTAGAGCGCCTACTTGGTGATGAACGTCTTAAAATGATCCACTCAGAACAGCATTACATTTGTGCTACTATTCTGGATCCACGCTACAAAAAGGCGCTGGCAGGCCAAGCATTCTTTCCTTTTGGTGATCAAGATGTTACAAAGTACAAATGTTGGCTAGCCTTCTCAGCCAAGAGGTTTGAAATAGAATGGCAGCAAATTGAAGGAAAAGGCAGTACATCAGCATCAGCAGGCCATCCCAAGTCAAAAGAATCCACTTCTGCACCTGTGGCTGTGGCACAAGTGACCTCTCAGCCATTAAAGACACCGGCAACCGGATCATCTGCACCAGACACAACAGTAACATTGGATGCAGAAGAGGATTGGCTAACTCGGCTTGGGTTTGGTTCTCAAAAGGTCACAGCAAAAAGTAAGCAAAGTGGAGGAACCTTGGAGGACCTTGAGTCGATGGTGCAGGACTATCTGAATGACTCAACAGAGGTCTATGTTAATGCTGACCCATTGGCGTATTGGCATGGGAAAAAAGAATTGTGGGCACAGCTCTCCAACCTGGCTATAAACTACTTGTCTTGCCCACTCGCAAGCGTGTCTTCTGAACGTGTTTTCAGTGCTGCTGGTGGCATGGTAACTTCCAAACGGAGCCGCCTCTCGCCCAAAAATGTGGAGAGTTTAACAATGATCAAGATGAATCAGCACCTCATACCACCAGATTACAAAGTACGAGAAAGCACGCCGGATGAAGACGAGGTGGACAGCAACGTAGATGAGGGAATTTCTTCTCTGTTAGGTGACACTGACCTCACCCTGCCTGAATTCGCAGAGTATGATGACGAAGCCTTATTCTTATTCACTGACACCGAGCCCTGAAAATGAGACAATGAATCAATAACTTTCTTTTTCGTCCTTATTCACTTTTATTCCTGTGTGTCTGTCTTTCTTTGTTGTGCACAGTTAATATAATTCAAACTTTAATCACCTAATCACAAAAACAAGCCCATCAGCAGAGCTGTCTTCACTTGTTTGCTTATTGATTTGAAGGTGCCGCAGTCTGCATTCCTCAGTTTCACAAGTTCACAAGAACATGCTCCTCTATCCTCCTCCTCCAGACTCCTATTTCCCTCAAAGCAGAGGGCTGGATTACGCCCAATGAAGAAAGACTCTGCACTTGTGGGGGTGTTCTACTTCTTTGCGGGTGAGTTGACGGCTCTGGGGCCATTGCTGGGAAGCTCTAATACCGGATACAAGTGGTTTGGACCAAATCGGAGGTGAAACATTTTTTGCGTTTTTGCTGACTTGCTTGCCTTTGAGGTGCTCTTTGGGAGGGTTCTGGGTGTTTTGAGTGAGTTTTGGGGTCTGGGAGCACTGCTGGGACACTCTAATTTGGATTGCATTTGCTTTTCAGGAAATCCGTGGAGGAAAACGGGAGTTATGACCTAGCTGCACAGCGCGTTTGGACCGAAGGCTGAGAAATATTGTAAGTATGAGATTTTCCTTTTTGGCTGTTTGGGGGTGTTGCGCTTTTTTGAGGGTGGGTTGGCCGGTCTTGGAGCATTGCTGGGAAGGTCTAATACCGGATAGAAGTGGTTTTTACAAAATCCATGCAGATTTTTTTTTTGCTATTTCTGACATTTTGCTCAATGTAGCGTTTTCGGGGGCCTGTTTGGGGGGCTTCCTGGTGTTTGTGGGTGGGTTTCGGGGTCTGGGAGCACTGCTGGCTATGGATACTTTAGATTTCAAGAGGTTTGAAGCAAATCCATGATGGCAGAGGGGAGTTAGGGCCTAGCTGCAGAGCACGCGCGGAGTGATTTTGGAAATTGCCAAGAAAATGACTAAGTCCCCATTTTTGTACTTTTGCTTTTTGGCTGTTTGGGGGTCTTCTACTAGTTTGCGCCTGGGTTGACGGCTCTGGGGCCATTGCTGGGAAGCTCTAATACCGGATACAAGTGGGTTGGACCAAATCGGAGGCGAAAAATGTTTTGCGTTTTTGCTGACTTGCTTGCCTTTGAGGTGCTCTTTGGGGGGGTTCCGGGTGTTTGTGGGTGAGTTTTGGGGTCTGGGAGCACTGCTGGGACAGTCTAATTTTGATTGCATTTGCTTTTCAGGAAATCCGTGGTGGAAAACGGGAGTTATGACCTAGCTGCACAGCGTGTTTGGACCGAAGGCCGAGAAATATTGTAAGTATGAGATTTTCCTTTTTGGCTGTTTGGGGGTTTTGTGCTTTTTTGCGGGTGGGTTGGCAGGTCTTGGGGCATTGCTGGGATGGTCTAATACTGGATAGAAGTGGTTTGGACAAAATCCA
The DNA here is from genome assembly GCF_964263255.1 of Lissotriton vulgaris. Lineage (NCBI taxonomy): Eukaryota > Metazoa > Chordata > Amphibia > Caudata > Salamandridae > Lissotriton > Lissotriton vulgaris. The sequence continues at coordinate 5,026,563 of NC_141692.1, forward strand.
TAAGGAAAAGCCTTTTGGCACTTTTTGTAACTTAGGGTTCGTTAGGGTTAGCCCTAGCAGCAGGATTGCATGTGTTTCGGGGTGTTCTAGATTTTTGCAACTGAGTTCTGGGGTCTTAGAGCACTCGTGGGAATGTGTAATTTTGTTTGCAAGTCATTTGAAGAAAATCCATGGTGGGAAAGGGGGGATTTGGCATAGTTAAAGAAAGCCTTTGCCACTATTCTTAACTTAGGGCTTGTTAGGGTTAGCAGTATTTCTATTGTATGTGTTTGGGTGGGGGGTTTTCGAGTCTTGGAGTGATGCTGGCTATGGATACTTTTGCTTGCTTGCAAGTGGTTTGAATACAATCCACGGTGGGTAAGGGGGTATTTACACCTACTTTTACTTTCAAAGTACGTTTTGTCACCAGTTTTCTGCTAGGCCTCGTTTTTTGAGATCTGATTGGGGGTCTTCTACATTTTTGCGACTAGTTTTAGTAAGGGTCTGGGTGGGAGCACTGCTGGGAAGGTCTAATTTTGTTCTAAAACACAGTTTACAGTACACCTAGCTTGAGGGGAAAGATCCGCTAAATTAATTTGCCCATACTTATTTATCCTTCAAAAGGAGACTCAGACAGAGTACGCACTTTCAAAAATATTGTACTGTCTATTAGGAAACTCAAAGTTAGACTTTTTGCACTACACAGCGTACATACCTTATATTTATTTATCAGTGGTGTTTTAATATCACTTCCTGTTTTTGTTCAATAATTACAGGCCGGGTTTCAGTCTGTGCAATGGGGAAAAAAGGATGGAGTCAGGCTTCACATTAGCGAGCCTCAATTCAGCATCCGCCAGGCAGGCAGTGGACAGGGTGTCTTCTGGTCACCAACATTGATGGACGAAGCGTCAGCTGGAATGGAGGAGTGCCGCTAATAAGACGAATTGTTTGCTGCATGCAACTTACTTCCAAATTCAACAGGACAACTACAACAACATACAGATACAGTATCCATTGTTTTCTTCTATGAGTGTGACTGCATTTCTTGGATCTCTCTCTGCTACTAAATTGATCCCTACAGCCATTCTATAGGTTTTACGTTGGCTATTTTTTAAACCTAATTTAATGTAAGAAGTGTAGAGATAGGCAAGTGAAAACGCTGCAGCCCTGTACTGTCGCATTCTGTCATTCACGGTTGTCGAAAGTACTACTTACTTTTCAGTAACAATGCATGCAGTAGTGCATGCACTTACTTTATGTCACTTAAAAGATTTATGGTTAGCTTTGTACCCAAATATTTCTTTATCTTCAATTATTGTTTGTCCATGCTGTGCTTTTTTTTCTTCTCTCAACAAAACCTACCCAAAAAGAAACCCCCATTCCCATCCATTTTCCAAACCCTAACCCTCTTCCCCCGGGCTGTGTGGTTTTGATTGATGTGTGACTAAATGACATCAATAATTCCACACACTTGCTGGGGAGGATAAGGTCATAGCAACAGGCTGGTGAAGGAATCCGAGGATATATTCTAGACTTACTCAGCTTCAGTACTATTTCTTGTAGTAGTAGCCAATGTCAAAGAAATTCAACGCAAGTACTAGTTATACTTTCAATACTTTACCATTTGTTAGGCTGCATTGTGGCACTGTTCTAGTGTACTGTCACCTGCTATATTCTCTATCATACCGTTGTAATGCTACAGTAAGGACAAACCAGATTTCATTTTCTTATTTTTCCATAGGCATGCAACTGCCACTGTGTCACACCACTAGTACCACCACAATGAGGAGGACATTTCATCCGCCCAGGATTGCCAACCTTAATCACCATTTCCTGTGGAGCCAGCCCTGGGCCTAGCCCTACTTTCGTACACAAATTACAGGTAAGATAAGCGTTTGGTGGGAGGTAGTATAATGGAGTATTAGGAGAGACGAGAGATTGACGGTAGTACTACTAAAGTCCTAGGACTCTTGAATTCACTTACTCTGTGAGAGGCACTTAGTGTTGAAAACATTTAGCCATTTACACTTAAAGGAAGAAAATGACACAGACTTAAGTTTCAGGAACACAAACTTTCTGTTAAACCCCCACCCACCAGACTCAAAAGCAGTAAAAAACAGGTATGCTCAGATAAAGTTTCAAAAAGTATATTTTTGTAGCCCTAACAAAATAATCTCCTGCAAGACCCTCCCTAACCCCAACGATTGTCCTTCAAAAGTCCCCAAAACAACCCAACTCCCAATTCCCACCCCCCAAAAGTCTCTAAAAAAGGGGCAAGGGACACTACGGCAGGCTGCTGTTCACTTTTGCGGCCAGGGCGGAGGGTGGCATGGTCGGAGCGGAGGCCCTCCACCAAGGTCTTATATGTTAGGACCTTCTGCTCCAGGTAGGACACTCTGAGGCATAAGCGGTGCTGGCGTGCCTTGCAACTCCTGTGGGGGGCAGCTGCTGTCTTTGCAGCTCGGCGGTGGCGGTTGGCTTTGGTAGCCCGGCTCCGTACCACTGGAGCACTGCACTGGCTGGCAGCCCGTGGGGGCACAGAGGAGGATGCAGCTGTCCCAGTGGATGTTGTACCGGTAGACTGCGTGTCCTCCTCCTCCAGGGCCACCAGCCGCCGATATTCGGCGACAGTGGCATCCAGCCTCCGTTGCCGGGTCATTCGAGCCAGCTCCTTTCTTGATGGTCTGTTTGATTTGGAAGGAGCAACTATATGAAGAAAGAAAGACATAGTCTGTAGCCAATGCTCCTTAAGATTAACACAAAATGATTGAGCAGAAAGTTGTGTCACAATACAAGTAGCAAATTGAAAGCACAGTACATAACTATTGAGGACAGTATCGATCTAACCTCCCACTTTTTCATCCTTGCTCTAACATTAGTGGGATTTTAAGGAACAAATTCTGAGAGCACTATGGACTTCCATTACAGTCGACTATGACAGTACACCAGTCTTATTCTTCTTCTTCTCTCTTGTTTAGGAAAATTGATACGTTATCTTATGCAAGCCGGCATAATGCCAGGGCAGTGAACATGCACCCGAGAAAAACAGACGCACACCATGATGAGTGAGACAGACTTGCGTTACTGTACCGGTCCAGTACATGCAGGTGGTGAAGCTGTTACTTTTCTATTATGAGTGGCACTGAGAATACTCTGTTAAAAGGGCTACTGCTTAATTAATTTAACTTTCATCCTACAGTGCAAATGAGTACTAGAAAAGGAAAACGAAGAAGCTAAAAAATCTGATTATCTATCACTTCACATGGCATGTATTTGATTACATATGGGATGACTTTAGGTGCTTTGCTTATTATTGAGTGAACAGTGATACACCCACACATGAATGACTTACTACTATTTTTCCATAGGCATGCAACAGCCACTGTGTCACACCACTAGTACCACCGCATCTTATTAAGAGAGGTAGGGAGTGTCCACCGTAAGAACCGGATATATGCTGTGCTTGCAGTTGCAATACAAACTACTGCTACTATTCATGGTAGTATTTGGACAAATTTACAACTTCTTTTCCTTGCCTTTCATACCCTAGAACGGACGTGCGGGTGCGCTGTTACATGCTCTTCAAAGTAACACTTAGTTCATCCAGTGACCGTCTACTCTCTCTAGATACACATATGCTATCTAAGAGTATATGCTATCTAAGAGTCAGATAGTACCATGATCCAGGCATCCATCCATTCAAAGTATATGCACACATACAGTTTCTGTTTCACCCACCCAGGCTGTTCTCCTTCCACCCATCCTTGCTTCATAATTCACCCAGCCATGCACCATACTATATTCTTTCCTTCCCAGCCACCTCGGGGACCAAGCAAACACATATCATTCTTCTTTGCCAGTCATCATTAAATTTCTTGTCCTTCCACACTTACTTACACCCTCCTTTCGCTTTTCGTTCATCCCATCCATCAAGTTCATCTCAGATCTGATTGGGATTCTTCTCGCCAAAAACTACACAGCTAAGTCGAAGTACATTTAGAGGAGGCTACTACCTGGTTGATTTATAATACACCAGTGCAGATAGCGGGGGCAGGCTCCTTGCACTTGCTGGTGTACCCCTCCCCCTCCCAGAGCCCCAGATAGCACACTCTGCAGTCTTCAATCTCATTAAGTAAGGAATATATAGCTTACCTCTGCCCGCCACCACTGTGTGAACCCTCACAGGCACACTGGTGTCGTCCGGCACTTGCACCGCATCCTCCCCAGAAGTGTTCCCCTCATCCACCACCACCACCTCCACGCTGGCCCCGCCACCAGATGTTCCTCCTACAAAGAACATTTAAGAATGTTAGAATACACCACTCACTACTATATAATATTTGGTCTAGGAATAAAGAAATGTTAAAAAAACAGCAAACAATGTAATAATTTGTGGCTGTCTACTCTAAAGTAAAAATGTCCCTTTTTCCTGGGAAGGCTGTTGTCTTGCTGCACTTTTTGGCACAACTGATGAATGCTTGCTTTTTATTTTCAACACGCACCACTTTTTCTCCTAACAGAGAGAAGCTTTACTTCTAAGAACACGAGCAAGATCAAGTTCAAACCAGGTGAGAGCTCGGCTCGACCACAAGAAATGTGTCCAATTAATCGTCAGCACTAAGCACTTTTCCATTTTCAGTTAAACGTTTAGTTTTATGACAAACTTGATTTTAATAAATGTGTTTACTTTTGAAAAAACTTTTAAACTTAAATAGACTCTGTGGTTTTTGGTCCTCCAGAATAGAGTGGCTGAGCTAAAGGTTTTGGAATTTTTGCAAGCATGAGTCCGTGCCTCTGACACTTCTTGACTCTGACTCCGTACTCTTGTCCTGCGTTGGATAATCTAATCATCATTGGGGATCAATCATCGGTGACTTTGGGAGCTAAATGACTCTGCCACACTATCTAGTCAGTAAGGAGATTGGGGGTTCAACTACAAAGTCTGTTATCACTGAGGTATGTGGAAAGTCTAACAGCGCCTATTATAATTGATAAGCTAAGCAATGCATTATTTAGTGTCCATAGTTCTGTTTGTGCAGATTTGTCCCTGCAACAGTAGTAGAATGGATTGTCCTCCTATCCAAACCAAAAGTAAAGTAGTATGTTATTCTTTCTTGGTGTACATTCACCTTTTTATTGTTGGCAATTGCCAAAGCATAAACATTTAGAAGACTTGAAAAGACAGTATGGACAATCCAAGAGAACTGCACTCAGTGCATAGAGCTATTGCTGACTAGAATGGGAGTCCAATGGAATTGCCAAATGTGCAATCTTAGTTAGCTACACAGACAGACTAATAAGAATAATCTAGTAATACCACAGGGAGTCATAGTCGAGGCAGGATAAGAATTTAGATCCATTCTACAAGAAGATCAAAGACGATTTAGAAAAAATCGAATGAGGAACGCTAGGAAAAAATAGGTACTCTATATTAAAATTAAAACTTACCCGGGCCAGCAAAGGAGCCCTCGCCTGCCCGATCCTGGCCTGCATCCTGGCGAACAGCAGCCTCCTCCTCCTGTGTCCTCTTGCCCCTGAAGACCAGAAAACATGGATGAGATTTGTCAACCAAATCAAACATTTCAAAAGAACAATAACAAAATATTTTGGCGAAATAGCAAATAGACAAGTATTCCATGGGATATATTGACTGATCTCATGTGGTCTACTACGTTATTAGTATTGCTTGATTTGCGGACGTTCGACTTGGAAAGTTCTTATGTAACTCACTAAACAAAGTACTAAAAAGGTTTGCCTAGGACTGGCAGGTAGCAGTCCGCAGCACGCGAAGTGACAGACAAAGTCCATTGTGATTGCAGATCAGCGACAACACTAAAGTTTCCTACTACATTAACCAGTCATTAAAATACTCAAACTATCAATCCACCACCACTATTTCTTCTTATCGCCATGTATACAAAGGAAGGACTGGACTTGAGTCTGTAGGGGCTGATTTAGAAGCCCCTTGCGGCTCTTTTGCTCCATTGTTGCGTGACTTTTGTGACACAGCGGCAGAACAAAAGAGGCGCCATGGTGCGGCGTATATTAAAAACGTGACGCATATGGGAGATGCATCACGTTGTAAAGCCCTGCGCCATCAGGGGGCGGTCCGGCGCAAGGGAGGGTGTTCCTGCGTAGGAACGCATTGTAAAAAGTGGCTTAGGGAAATCTACAAGATTTCAATCAGTCACTTTGAGGGCAATGATGCGTGACTTAAACCCTGCGCCTGCTTGAAGCAGACTACGGCTTGACGCAGCATTGGGGAGATAGGGCACCCCAGAGCATTGCTGGAGTTGCGCCATCGTTGCGACGCAACTCCAGCAATGTGCCGCCTTTACGCCACAGATGCGTAACGCTTTAGTGACGTTTTGGGCCCATGGTGGGCCGCATTGTAAATACAGCGCACCATGAGTGGTGGTGGCGTGGCGCACAATTACTGGCGCATCCCTGCTACTTTGCAGGGATGCGCCGGTAATTAAAAATCTGACCCTTAGTGTCTAGCATTAGGCAGTTCTTTAAACTACACTCATGCATAATTTCACAGGCCAATGAAATGAGCACAAAATCGAAAACAAATAAGCATAGTAGCAGCGCTACTGAGAAGTAGAGCAGTGCACCTGAAATGCACAGAAGATTTTGAAATATAAATTAACTACAATGTAATCAGCAGCATTATTGCTCTTGGTAAAAAACACAAATTTGCAAGATAATAACACACAGAGCAGGAGAAAACATAGTAAAGAAATAGCTAATACTACTCACCAAGCCCGGGGATCTCAAGGCCGAGCAGGTCGAGCAGATCGCGTTCCCGGTCCAGGACATCCATCCAGCGGTGGGTGGCCTGGTTGTAGGTGCGCCGGACCCGAGTGTGGTGGTACATGGCCCGGCACACCTTCTCCCACCGCATCCGGCGCTCCTGGATCCCGTACCCGCTAGTGATCTTGCCCCCTGCCATGATGGTCCTGGGGAGGCGGCGCTGAACATAAAAAATTAGTGCAGGCACCTCCTCCGGGCTGAAGATCTCCCGCGGTGAGACCTGCTCCCCCCTCAAACGCCTGCACGGGAGCCGGGCACGGGGTGCGGAACCCTTCCCCTTCTCGGGATGCTTCCCGGCTCCCTTTACCATGGTCTGGGCAGAAAGTAAGCTAAATAATAAAGAAAATAGAATAGGGCAGAGAAGAAAAGAAAAGAGTTTAAAAAAGTAGTTTAAAATTAACCAAAAGTAGCAGAAAACACAAAAATATAGAGCTAGAAAAATAGAGGGATAGATAATAAGTAAAAGAGATTAAAAAAAAAATCCAAACAAGCAAAGGATGGCAGAGATTCAGAGAGGATAGAAAAAGCATGCCCAGAACCATAGCAATGAATGAGAAAGAAGATGGCCGCACCCGTTCACGACCGCGTGGGTAAGTTCGCGCAAGATTTTCTTCGTGAACACACGCGAAATTGTACTAGCGAGCCACACACTTTGCGAGATTACACATTGCGCCCGGAAATGGAAATACGTCATGCAAACAAGATGGCCGCGCCCGTGAACGACCGCGAGGGTAACTTCACGCCGTTGCGCTACAAGCGGCTTGCTAAAATGCTCAAAACCTTGCGAACTAACGCGCCGCAAAAAAACAAATCGCATATTCGCACGAATTCGCGGCTGCCGAATTCGATCTCGCGCAAGTTCGTGCCCTGCGAATCCCGCGAAATTGCAGAAAAACGAGTTTTGCAAAACTGAAAGCACTCAGCAGGTGCAAAATTTCAAACTCATCATTAGTAACCATTCCCTGTAGTGCTTCCTGACTGGGGCCCCTCCAGAGTTCAGTTGCTAGTTGCAACAATTGTATGACCCTGCTCTGACCCTCAAAGCAGGCTCATAGAATAGCTACAAGTAGGCCACAAAGGTCCTGGAAAAAAAAATGCACTGCAACAGAAAGCAAATTCTTGATAAGGAAGCAGGTGCCAGACTGGAATTTTAAAACAGTTACACATTAATAAACCAACCCCAAATTAATTCATGTCAGTTGAAGCAGGGCAGGTGTGCTTGCTTTTCCCCCCATAATCTACAGTGATGATGAACCAGAGGGTGGCATTGATGTACCAGAGGGTGGCATGGGTGAAACAGAGGGTGGCAGTGGTGAAACAGGGTGCTGGGAACCTGTGATGATGAACCAGATGTAGAAACAACATAGTCGCGACCGTTGCGAGCCGACAAGTAAGTTCGCAATTGCGAACTGGTACCAAACCCTTGCAAACTGGCAGAAACCCGTGCGAACAAAAAAAAATCCGCAAATTAGCGAGAATTCGCAAATTTCGCGGATTGCGAGTTCGCAAATACGCAAATTCGCGAACGCCAGATTCGCAAAATTCGCCCATGCTTAGGTTGTACAAATGATGCAGTGAAATCTTTGAGATTTCACTGCGTCACTTTTAGGACGCTGTTGCGTCAAAATTTTGCACCTGCCTACAGTAGGTGTAAGACTGACGCAGGCCTTTTCAGTTAGGGCTTGCCCCATGTCAAAGGATGCATTGCTGGAAATTATTTTTTTAAATGGCATAAATTGAGATATATTATACAAAAAAAGAGAGACATATTTACAAGCTGCGTGCACAATCTTTGATATAGTTGTGTGTTTATAAGGTAGACTTCTTTATAAATTGTTTTTTATGCTTGGATTTAATGCTGGTTTAGAAATTGTGTAATGTTTTCATTTGAGTTGTAAATATGCTCATTTTTTTGAAGCACATTGTGCAACCTGTAGCATGGGTAGAAGGAGTGAATGTCTGGAAAGGGATAGGAATAGCAGATAGAAAACCATATGAAATGGTGGGGAGATGCATAAACACACAGCTATGTCAAAGATTGTGCACACAGCTTGTAAATATGCAGGCAGACAAATCAATCTTTGACATAGCTGTATGTTTATAAGGTAGACTCTCACAGTGATAAGATCTCTCACAGCATATCATATTCTTGTCTGAGTGCATATTTACAAGCTGTGTGCACAATCTTTGACACAGCTGTGTATTTATAAGGTAGACTGTCACAATGTTAACATCTCTCACATTACATAAGGTGTAAGGTCATGAGCTTCCCGCATGTGAAAGGATGCATTGCTGGAAAATATTTTTTTTACTACAATTTTTTACACTGTTTTTCCCTGTGGTGCGCTTGAGGGCCTCATTTATGAGGCCATGCAACACTTTTACGCTGCTGGTGTGTCACTTTTTGTGACACAGCAGTGGTGTAAAAATTGCACCTTGTTGAGTTATATTTACAAAGTGACGCATTTAGGTAGATGCGTCACTTTGTAAATCCCTGTGCCACATTATATGTGCGTCAGGTGTAATGTATGCAAAGGGGCGTATTGATGCTAAGTAGGGTTGTACAAATGACGCAGTGAAATCTATGGGATTTTACTGTGTCACTTTTATGACGCTGTTGTTTCAAAATTTTGCACCTGCCTCACAGCAGGTGTAAGACTGACGCAGGCCCTTTCAGTTAGGGCTTTTGCTTATGTGAAAGAATGCATTGCTGGAAATAATTATTTTAAATGACATAAATTGAGATAGAATATACAAAAAAAGAGAGACATATTTTAAGCTGTGTGCGCAATCTTTGACATAGTTGTGTGTTTATGCATCTCCCCACCAATGCTGTGAGAGATGTTAACATTGTGAGAGTCTAGAAGCATATTGTGTTTTTGTATGGTGTATATTGGAAATGAATTTTGGAAATGAGTTAGGTTTCTGCTTTGCTTTGGAGTGGTCATTTAAATGGGTCGTGCTTTGTGTTAAAAACGATTTAGTATGGAAAATGTTTTTTGGTAAAAAGTCTGGTATATATATATGCTTTTAGATAGGTGGCCTGTTTTTGGCCAGTAGAGACAGACACAGTACATTATATCTAACATTCTGATCATGTGCTTAAGATCACACTGTGACTGAAGCTTGATTCACCCATCACTGTGATCTTAAGCAGAGTCACACATACTGTTGGCAGAGACAGACATGGTACATTATATCTAACATTCTGATTATGTGCCTAAGATCACACTGTGACTGAAGCTTGATTCACCCGTTATTGTGATGTTAGGCAGAGTCACATATACTGTCGGCAGGGATAGACATGGTACATTATAACTAAAATCCTATTAATCTGTCTAAAATCACACTGTGAGTGAAGCTTGATATAATGAGCAACTAGAGTGGTAACATTCAGAATATATGGCAAATGTGTGACACATCTGAATGCCTTCTTGATGGAACCAAAGTAAACAAGCATTGAAATTATAATAGATTTGGTGTGATTTTAGGCACATGTGCACCATATTACATGTAATCTACCATTTCTTTGTCTGCAAGCAGTATATCTGTCTCTGCTCATATTATTTCAAATTATTTTCAGGCGAAAAACAGACAACCCATCTATAAACAAGACATCATATTCATTAGTAAATTATATTTAACATTGTGGAAGCGGTTTGTAAGTATGCCAATGAAACCTTTACACTATTTCTGGACCAGCATTAATGTAAAACATTCAGAATTTTTTGCAAATGTGTTACACATCTGAATACCTTCTTGATGGAACCTAAGTAAACAAGCATTAACAATGCAATATATTTGGTGTGATTTTAGGCACATGTCCATGATATTACATGTAATCTACCATCTCTGTCTGTGGAAGCAGTATGTGTGTCTCTGCAGAAATTACTTCTCTGTATCTACAGGTCAAAAACAGGCCACCTATAAATAAAGAAGATATAACATTAATTAGTAAATTATATCTAACATTGTGCAAGCAGTTTGTAAATATGCCAATGAAACCTTTACACTATCTCTGGGCCAGCATTAATGTCAAACATTCAGAATTTATGGCAAATGTGTGACACATCTGAATGCTTTCTTGATGGAATCAAAGTAAACAAGCATTGAAAATGCACTAGATCTCGCCCTCGGTGTCACACATACTGTTGGCAGTGACAGACATGGTACATTATATCTAAAATCCAATTAATCTGTCTACGATTACACTGTGAGTGAAGCTTGAAATAATGAGCAACTAAAGTGCTAACATTCTAAATTTATGGCAAATGTGTGACACATCTGACTGCTTTCTTAATGGAAGCAAGGTAAACTAGCATTGAAAATGAAATAGATTTGGTGTGATCTGAGGCACATGTGCGCAATATTACATATAATCTACCATCTCTGTCTGTGCAATATGGCATCAGTGAGCTCACTTATGCCATATCGTTACATGGATACACATGGGAGGAGACTGGAAGACTTTTGAAGATGTTCTCTCGCAGTTGCACGATGTATCAGGATCGGGCACGGGATCAATGAAAAAAACAGTTCTGAATGAAGAATGATAACAAAGGACCATTAACCTTGATCTGGAGAATCATACGGTGATTATATAGATATCACGCAAAAAGTATCCTCTTTATCATTGGATTTATTATACTGCAAGACCTAACTAGCATGTGGATAAATACAGGAGATTATATGAATTCTGCTCATATCCTAAAGCCTTGAAAAAGCCCTGCGGGCAAAACGCTCATCGGCTGCTGTTGTTTCAACAATTAACTGATTGGATAATTAAAACATACAGATCTGATTGAAGAGTGTGACCAGATCCTTTCCTTTGATTGACTACTTCGGAATTTGAACAACATTGTTGAAAGGACTCATGAATACACAAACCGATTTATATGTGACATACTAGTTGGATGACAGATATAGTGATTGGGTGTGCTCTGGTGCATAGTGGATATTAAGGGACCAGGATTCTTTGAATCTTTGGGCGAAACAACACCTTAGTGGGTAGGTGTTTAGATACAGTAGCAAGCACCCCGTACTGACCATATGTTAAATAAAGGAACTGTCTATCCTCATGCAAGTAAGTATATGTGCAGAATGATCAGGGCAAACCCACATTTTAGTATTTTACATCTGGAGAAGCTTGTTGTGAAGTTTCAAGAGTACTAAAGAAAATGAAACTTCTATCATTGATGAAGTAAGCATGGTATCAAATGTAATGCTTGCTTTTGTGCATTTAGGAATGCAAGAAACTCTTAAAACAGTCTATGATGTGTTATTTGGAGGCAAACACATCATTGTTTTTGGAGATTTACTGCAACTAACTGCAGTAAAAGGACAGCCAGTGTTTAAAATGCTTACGCATGAAGATACCAGGAAGTGCTTATGAAGCATTGGAAATGTTATCATATGGCTAAATTTCAAATATGCAGAACTACTTCAAAATATGCGACATGCAAAGGATGAAAATTATACAAATATTCTACAAGATGTAAGAATTGGAAAAGTAACTGAGCATGGCAAAGAAGCTTTACATGCACGATTAATTTAAAATTTGTTTCCAATGGAAAATATTCTCCCAGAGAATATTTTTAAGAAAATTCCTGAAAACAAATCTGTCATATGCTTGATGCCAACTCTGCAAAAATGTTCAATCTTCAACACCAAAATGTTAAAGTTGGAAAATCAAGAGATTGTGAAACTGGAAGCTTTTGATAAAATAGAACATGAAGGAGCCACTATTATTTTGTCAGAAAAGTTGAAAACAAAATTGAATTTTTTAGAGAAGACAATATCTAAAACTGCTAGTATGGAAAAGACTCTTTAAATTGTCGTATAATTCTACGACGTAATTTATACGTGGAAAGAGGTTTAGTAAATGGAGCAATGGGTCATGTTATGGATTTTGTGAATTACAGAAATAGAGATGGAATTGAAATTATAAAAATTAAATTCGATGATATTGAAGAAGTACAACAAATCAGTCGTTGTTCTGCTCGCTTTTTGCTAGTGAAAGATTTATATGATCGCAGAAAACAGTTTCCTGTTTCTTTAGCATATGCAGTAACTATTCATAAATCTCAAGGTTTAAGTGTTGATATTGCTTTGGTGAATATTGGAAATTCTGTGTTCAAGGAGAGCATGGCATATGTTGCTTTATCTTATGTCAGACCTTTATCTGGATTGTACTTGATTGATTTTGATGAGACAAAGATTAGTGCAGATCTAAATTGTGTAAAAGAATATAATAGGTTAAGAAAAGAGTATGCTCCATATTTGCCTCAATATCCTCTGTTTGAAAAGCGTGTGGTAGGCCGAAAAAGAAGAAATGAGAAAAATTGTAGTGAAGTTGTAGGAAAAAAAGAAAAAAAGTAGATGAAACAGTAATTGTAAACAGAAAGGAAATGGATTCAGTTAAAGATGTTGTTGGATTTCAGTTTGAAAATAGTTCTGGCATCAACTGCTATGCTAATGTCGTGGTTAATGTTGTTTTCTTTCTCCAAACTGTAAAAGAACAGATTGCTGAAAATCGTGATAAAACACTTTGTTGTTTATTAAATTCTGTGTTTGAGAAATGTAGCAGTGATAGAACAAAAATACAAAGTGTTTCTGAAATACGAAAGGTTTTAGACATATGTTCTGGTCTTAATCAATTTTCACAGAATATTCAGCAAGATTGTCAGGAATTTCTAAAGTATATGCTTGTTGTTTTACAAGATAAAGGAGTAGATGTAGAAAATCTTTTTGGTCTTTCTTATAAATGGCAACATGACTATGACAATTGTTCCTTTTCAAGTAGTACTACAGTACACACTGAAAGATTTATATATTTGACTTTACCAGACTGCAAATCAGTGTCTTTTAATAATTTAGTTAGAGCAGCAAATCAAAACATGCTTTGTAGTCAATGTAAATCTGAAATGCTATCAACTTTATTTTTAATAAGATATGGACAGTATGTTATTTTAATGTTCTAACGATGTAGACATGATGGGACTACATTGACAACATTAATTAAAAATGTTGTGTCTTCTCAATTATCATTTTCAGGAAGAACCTTTACAACTGCAGGAATTATTTACCATGATGGTTCTTCAACAACATCAGGACATTACACAGCTTATTTAAAATGTGAAAAAGGTTGGAAGCTCTGTAATAATACTCAATTGACTTTCAAACAACGTTTGCCTTCTGACTTACTAAATTCTTACCTAGTGTTCTTACAACCGAAATTTTAGGGAAGGTAATTGGCCTATGAAGATTGCAGCAGTTAATGTTACTTAGTTTGCTCTTCAAAATTATTTTCTGAATCAGAGTGATGGAGGTAATAAAAACATGTAGTTCTCATAGAGATAGTATATGTTTATTATATAAAGTTTGTTGTGAGTATTATAGGAATAATTTATTAAATGTAAGCTAGAGATGGAAATAAAACTCTTGTTTCATAACATGAAAGATGTTGGAGCTTTTCTTTCACAAAGTTGGGTAAATGAGACATTACGAAAACATTGGACTAATTTACATAGAAAAGGACTTTCCATATACTATTTGGCCTCGTGGAAAAGTGGATGGATCAAAAGTGAGTTTAGATATGGTTTTAAAAAAATGTACATTATTTAAGTAATTATTCAATGGTTTTTTTAAACACAATGATTTTGATTGTTTTTTTTTCCCGCTGTTATATGATGAGTACTTTTGAAGTCACAGTTTTAAGTGAAATTTAATATATTCTCAGAACAACAAAAATAAACCATTTAACATGTTGTTGAAATGATTTTGTATTTTCTATTATTAAATATATATTATTTTTCCATTCTCTTATGCTCATTTACCTATTTCCACCAAAATCACTCTTTTTAACTCAACCTCACTGGCCTTTTTTGACTTTCCCTCACCTCCCTTCCCTTATTCCATTTTCCCCACTTATTCTCATTAACCATTCCTTCACTGCTCATTACCTCTCTCCTAGCCACCAATTTCTAGCTGTCAGTCACTCTACTTCACTCCCCTTCCCTTTGTTTCCTTTCTTTGTTCCCTCAATAATTATCCTTCTCTCATTCACCTTTTTACACTTTATTAACTTCTTTTCTCACTTCCTCTATCCTCTCACATCCTCACTCCTTTTCCCTCACAGCCTGTCTCTTAGCTTCAGTCTCTGGATCCTCTCACTCTCTCACTCCTCTTCCGTCATGCTTACTCCCTAAAAAAAACCCACACTCCCTCCCTTCCCTTTCTTTGCTCTCTTACTTTGTTCATTTGTGTCACTCTTTTCTTCACTAGCTCTATATTGTCACTTCTTCACTTCATTTGTCTCAAGCTTACTTGCTTTTATCCTCTCTTTATTTTCCCTTTTTCATCAACCTTCCTGCTCTTCACTCATCCTCACTTACCCTTGTTAATCTCCTACTTAGTCTCTTTTGTTGTAACATATATATTATAAATATTGTAACTTATTTTGTTTTGTCTTTCACAGATATAAATTTAAATGAAAATATAAAATTAAGTTGATATTACTTATAAGGTAAGTTTGATGTAAAGTAAGTCCCATGTGAAAGTACCTGCATCAGTCTTATGCCTGCTGTGAGGCAGATGCAAGATTTTCACGCAATGGTGTCCTAAAAGTGACGCAGTGAAATCTTATAGATTTCACTGTGTTACTTCTACGACTTTTCCTTGCGTCAATACGCCCCTTTTGCATACATTACATCTGACGCAGGCATAATGTGGTGCAGAGGTTTACAAAGTGACGTATCTACCTAGATGTGTCACTTTGTAAATATGACTCAACAAGGTACCATTTTTACAACTCTAATGAAACCATTACACAATTTCTAAACCAGCATTGAATCCAAGCATAAAAAACAATTTATAAAGAAGTCTACCTTATAAACACACAACTATATCAAAGATTGTGCATGCAGCTTGTAAATATGTCTCTCTTTTTTTGTATATTCTATCTCAATTTAGCCATTTAAAAAAATAATTTCCAGCAATGCATCCGTTCACATGGGGCAAGCCCTAACTGAAAAGGCCTGAGTCAGTCTTACACCTACTGTGAGGCAGGTGCAAAATTTTGACACAAAAGCATACTAAAAGTGAAGCAGTGAAATCTCATAGATTTCACTGCGTCATTTGTACAACCCTTCTTTGTGTCAATACGCCCCCTTTGCATACATTACACCTGACGCACATATAATGTGGCACAGGGCTTTACAAAGTGACGCATCTACCTAGATGCGTCACTTTGTAAATATAATTCAACAAGGTGCAATTTTTACACCACTACTGTGTCACAAAAGGTGATGCACCTGCGGCGTAAAAGTGACGCATGGTCTCATAAATGAGGCCCTCAAGTGCCCCATAGGGAAAAACAGTGTAAAAAATTGTAGTAAAAAAATAATTTCCAGCAATGCATCCTTTGACATGGGGCAAGCTCATGACCTTGCCTTATGTAATGTGAGAGATGTTGTGAGAGTCTACCTTATAAATACACAGCTGTGTAAAAGATTGTGCACACAGCTTGTAAATATGCACTCAGACAAGAATATGATATGCTGTGAGAGATCTTATCACTGTGAGAATCTACCTTATAAACACACAGCTATGTCAAAGATTGGTTTGTCTGTCTGCATATTTACAAGCTGTGTGCACAATCTTTGACATAGCTGTGTGTTTATGCATCTCCCTACCATTTCATTTGGTTTTCTATCTGCTATTCCTATCCCTCTCCAGACATTCACTCCTTCAACCTATGCTACAGGTTGCACAATGTGCTTCATAAAAATGAGCATATTTACAACTCCAATGAAACCATTACACAATTTCTAAACCAGCATTGAATCCAAGCATAAAAAACACTTTATAAAGAAGTCTGCATTATAAACACACAACTATATCAAAGATTGCGCACGCAGCTTGTAAATATGTCTCTCTTTTTCTATATTCTATCTCAATTCATGCCATTTAAAAAAATATTTTCCAGCAATGCATCCTTTCACATGGGGCAAGCCCTAACTGAAAGGGCCTGCGTCAATCTTACACCTACTGTGAGGCAGGTGCAAAATTTTGACACAACAGCGTCCTAAAAAGTGACGCAGTGAAATCTCATAGATTTCACTGCGTCATTTGTACAACCCTTCTTTGTGTCAAAAAGCCCCCTTTGCATACATTACACCTGACGCACATATAATGTGAAACAGGGCTTTACAAAGTGACACATCCACCTAGATTTTTTGTGTTTGATGGAAGCCTTATTAAAAACAGGCATAGTTCTGGGGGTGCCTCATCTCGACGTGGAGCATTACATTTCACTGTCTTCTAAAAATTAAAAAAATGGCAGCAATAGTGTACTTTAGAGAGAAATAGTGAGAAAAAGATGGCATGAGATGAAAAAGAGATGTGAAATGCACATTGGAGAAAATATAGTAGAAGGGAAGTAACTGTGAGTAAACTAACTATGTAATACAGAAATTTTGCACTCTATACTATAATTCTCACTTTATACCACAATCATTTTACTACTATTTTATAAATTTCAAGTAAAATAACAGAAAAATGTCTCAAACAATTTATAATTTATAAATATAAATTTATTCTTCAGAATTTTCATAATTTAGAAGTACTTCTAGCATTAATTGATCAGGAATCTCCTCATCAGAACTCTTCATAAATGACTCCTGGAACTCAACATAGTCCAAACATTCCATTAATTCAACATCCAAAGTCTCATCATTAAAATCCTTCATTCCATCTTCTCTCAAAACAAGGTCTTCTTCTTGGATAGTGTTATGAATAGGATCATTTGGGACCTCAATCAAACTCTTCTCAACAAAGGTTGCAGAAATATCAAAATTAATATTAACAGTGTCCTCATTGAGATCCATATTCCTTTTAAATTTATTGCAAAAAATAATTGAAAAAAACAATTTAATTTATCGCTTTTAGTAATAGATAATATTAAACTAGCTTTATCAAGTATTAAATTCCCCTTACAAATTAACAACTCACCTTTTAGAAAGCAGTAGAAGAGATAATACAGTGTAAATTTCACACCAGAAATTCCTCACAAATGTACCTCAAAGAATACTATCACAAAATGGATGTGTTTCCCTCTCATTAGAGAACCATTTCATTAGTAGAAAACCAATGAAACTTCATCACACACAAATTCAAAACCAAAGAAACATTTTAATTGGTTGTAAATTTCAAAAGCTAATTGGCTCTTGAGTGTCTGTAAACATTCTAAATGGTCTACATAGTCCACCATCTTGTGACTCTGAAGAATAGAGACACAAGAGGTGAAAAATAAATGGGGAAATAATTAAAAAGGGGGAGGATAGTCAACCTCTGACCCCCTAGGTTTTCTAAAGGGGGGCCTAGAAGAACCCTGACAGGCTTAAAACCTTTTTTGTTAAAAAATATATATACATTTAACAAATGGTTTTTTTAAATATATATATAATTAATTGTTGTAATAATCATAGGTAACAAAGTCGATATACAAATGAATTAGCTTTTAAAAAAACAATGACATTCACTGAAAAAACCATAGGTTTCACAAACGTTATAGTTAGGAATTAGCTTTTAAAAAACCTTTCAAATTCACTAAAAAAACATAGGTTTCACAATCGTTATAGTTAGGAATTAGCTTTTAAAAAACCTTTGAAATTCACTGAAAAAAACATAGGTTTCACACTCGTTATAGCTATGAATTAGCATTTAAAAAACCTTTGAAATTCACTGAAAAAACCATAGGTTTCACACCAGTTATAGTTAGCTGAACAGTTTACTCATACAAAACCGATGAAATTCCAAAGTTATAGTTAGTTTGACTCACTATAACTCGAGCGCCCGCAATCCACTGCTGATGATGTTACATATTACATCATTCATGACATGGTCAGTGACATCACTGATGACATCACTGATGACATCTCAAATGACATCACTGATGACATCACTGATGACATCATTCATGTGATAATACGATGCACCTCCTCACACTCTAATCAAACATTTGATACACCCAGTGTTAAATAAAAACTAATATTCATGAAATTAATGACACACCAATAGCAGTAACTATCAATCAATCAATCAATCAAGAAATTTGTATAGCGCACTACTCACCCGGAGGGTCTCAAGGCGCTTGGGGGGGGGTCTGCTACTGCTCGAACAGCCAGGTCTTGAGTTGCTTCCTGAAGGAGAGGTGGTCTTGGGTAAGACGGAGGTGGATGGAGAGGGAGTTCCAGGTCTTGGCTGCCAGGTAGGAGAAGGATATTCCTCTGATGGTGGCTCGGCGAATGCGAGGAATGGCTGCGAGGGCGTGGTTGGTTGATCGTAGATGGTGGGTGGGAGTGCAGAAGGTCAGGCGGTTGTTGAGGTACCTTGGGCCCAGGTCATGGAGGGCCTTGTGTGCGTGAGTGAGGAGGCGGAACGTGATTCTTTTGCTGACGGGGAGCCAGTGCAGGTCTCTCAGGTATCCGGAGATGTGGCTGTGTCGGGGGATGTCCAGGATGAGTCGTGTGAAGGCGTTCTGGATGCGTTGGAGTTATTTCTGCAGTTTGGCTGTGGTTCCAGTGTAGAGGGTGTTTCCGCAGTCCATTCGGCTGGTGACAAGTGCCTGGGTGACCGTCTTCGTGGTTTCGGTGGGGATCCAACAGAAGATCTTTTGGAGCATGCGTAGGATGTTAAAACATGATGATGAGAAGGCGTTGACTTGTCTGGTCATCAAGAGGGAGGAGTCCAGGATGAATCCCAGGTTGTGTACGTGGTCGGTTGGTTTGGGTGCGCTGCCCAGGGCCGGGGGCTACCAGGAGTTGTCCCAGGCAGAGGGTGATGATCCCAGGATGAGGACTTCTGTCTTGTCTGAGTTCAGTTTCAGGTAGCTGTTCTTCATCCACTCGGCTACGTCTTTCATCCCTTCGTGTATATATATTCGTGGGTGAGGAAGATGGGGCAGCAAGCTAACTGTTCAGAGAAGGTGGGAAGGACAGTGGCAGATCAACAGCCACAGAGGGCTGTATAAGGGAGCAGGGACATGGACATGGACAGTGGATGGCTAGGAGGAGGGAAGGCTGGATCAGCAAGCTTTTGTGTGGGTAGCACAATGCCAGGCTCTGCTTCCAACCCCCCACCATCCATTTTGATATGCATCTTAACTAACGTTAGAAAAAAAAGAACTATAAATTTGCTGGAAAAAACTAAGATTACAGGGACGGTATAGTTAGACTCAGATTTAACTCTTATACAACCAGTGAACTTCAGCAGTTATAGTTACCTGAACTAACTAGTTACTAGTGGTATTCTTATAAAATGTCCTAGGCACCAACACAAGTACACATAAAATATTATGTGCATAATCCCTACAAATCTCTAAGCAGATACATACTATTGGTCCACTCCGTTAAATACTGAAGTAGTTCCCAAGCAGTGTAGGATACCTCCTGTCAGTCTCCTACAATTCTTCAATCATCCATCCAGCACTATGTCCTTATTGTATCAGTTTGCCAATCCGTAAGCACTTATGGGGCAGATTTACAAGTCACTTTTTGTAACCTAGTGATGGCGCCTGGCAATCCTTCATATTTAAAAGAAGAGGTG
Source organism: Lissotriton vulgaris (assembly GCF_964263255.1). Classification (NCBI taxonomy): domain Eukaryota; kingdom Metazoa; phylum Chordata; class Amphibia; order Caudata; family Salamandridae; genus Lissotriton; species Lissotriton vulgaris. Next base: position 5,046,963 of record NC_141692.1, read on the forward strand.
ATGTCACTGAGCATGTCATGAATGATATAATATGTGACATGATCAGCAGTGGATTGCAGGTGCGCGATATATAGTTAGTGCAACTAACTATATATGCGAATTTCAATGGTTTTGTGTGAGTAAAATAAGGTTTTGTAAATGCTAATCCCTAACTATATATGGTCTATAACCTATGGTTTTTCAAGTGAATTTTCAAGGTTTTGTAAATGCTAATTCCTAACTATATATGGTCTATAACCTATGGTTTTTTCAGTGAATTTCAATGGTTTTTTAATAGCAAATATTAAAAGCTGTTAAATACATTCTTTTTTTAAAGGAAAAATGTATTTTATATGTATTTAATATAATTTTTTCATGTATATATATATTTTTTTTTTCGCTACCGGTCCGCGCACCGGGTAGCTTCCCGTTAGCTGAATTTGGTGCCGCGACTCGGTCCGCGAACCGGTAAACGTTTCGTTAGCGCAACTGCCGCGTTAGAAAACAACATTGTGACGTAAGCGCGGCGCATCGCATTGTCGCATAATGCGTCTTATGACGCGCCGCGTTAGCGCACCCGGAAGTGCTCCGGAGTGCGAACTAAGGCGCGAAGCGCAGCTCCCCGGAAGCGATCCGGGGCGCGGCGCGGAGTGCGTAACGTAAGCGTAACAGGTCATGTGACTTTTCATTGGTTTAGAACTATTTTTTTTCCCAAATGATGAAAGGCCCCACCTTTTTCTCACTCTGACTTTCAACTTTGTGAGAGGAAGACCTATTTTTATTCTTAAGAATTGGGTTCATTAGTAGCTGCAGCTGGTGCAAACCCCCCACAACCACCACCACCTCCTAGGAAGAGAGGACCACCTCCTCAGGTTATCCTTCAGCAAGAGGAGGAAAAGAGGAAGAAGAGGAAGAGAAGCAAGGGGGGAGGGTGTTTTTGCCTGAAGAGCCGAGGAGGTCTCATGTGAAAGAAAGTTACATCTGGCAATTTTTCACATTTCCCCGGGACCAAAACAAGGTAAATGCCCGCTACGTTACCTGTCTCATCTGCAAAACAGATCTGTCCAGAGGGACTGATAAGAAATACAGCTATGGCAATTACACCATGCATCGGCACATGGACAGGTGGCACCCTATAAATTATAGTGCTGCGCAGGTATGTGACCTGCAGAATAACCCCCCTCCTGTGACCAGTACATCAAATGAAGAGGCAGTGACGGGACCAGAGGCAAGGGAGAGGGTCCCAAATATCCATCTGAAGTTTGGGAATGTGAAGCAAGTGTGCATTTTTTGCGGCCAATTGATTTGCTACAGGGAGAGTAGCATAGATTTAATCAACACAGCTATTGACAATCACAAATGTCCAAAACGCCCCAGAAAATAAATTATCTTTTTTTTTGTTGCTCCAGTTGAGCCCTTTATAATGAATCATTTTCGTTTCCCCCCCCAAAAAAACAAAAAATATATAAAACTGTTCAAAAAATACAAAAAAAGTAAAAAAATGTTCAGAAAAATAATAAAAAAAATATAAAACAACAAAAATAATTTAAAAAAAGTTCTTTTCAGACCTACCTCCCCTTTATAAGAAATTGCTAGAATGTTTAGCACTCTGGCAACCTCTATTTCTTTTGATTCGCTTCCCGGTTCGCGCGCCAGTACACGAACCGGAAGCGAACAAGACTTTTTTTTTATTTTTTTTTAAAAAGAAGAGTAAGTATAAGGGAAGGAAACAGAGCGTAATGTTAAAAGAAAGACAGCTAGAGGGAGTAACACAGAGATACTGTGTAATAGATCTATTTACCGAAGAAAAGATGTAAGAGGGTATAATTGTGAAAAACAAAATAGATAAGGAAGTGAAAGAAAAAAAGGAGAGTAGAAGAATAATAAACAAGAGTTTCTTAGAGAATGTGAGTGAATGTTCAAATTTAGAAGAAAAACAGTAAAGGGTGTGGAATGAGAGGTAGGGATAGAACCGGACTAAAAGAACAATCCTGAGAGAAAGTGTTAAGAAAACAGTGAGCGAAAGTAAATAGGAATAAAACAAGATGTATGACAGTGACTAAAGTTAAAACATGTGGAATAACAGAGAGAAAAAACAGAAAGCAGAAAAGAAGAAGTGACTGAAAAGAAATGATTGAAACAGCAAAGAAATGTAAATAACATAGTGTGCTTGAACTACAGGGAGAAAGCATAATAAACAAGTAGTGAAAGAGTGATGAGTCAGAGACAGTGAGAGTAATAGAGACTGAGTGAGTGAACAAGAGTGAGGAACTATGAGAACAGAGGGACTGAGAAAAGGAGTGGAAGGAGTAGAGTAAGTAAGTAATAGAAAAAGGAATGAGGGAAGTAGCAAAAGCAGGAAACTGAGGGTTAAAGAAATGAAGCAGTGGAACTAATAGAAGTTAAATGTGATAGAGATGTAACGGAAAGAGTACTAAACACTTACCTTATAATCGTCGTTATCTTAGTCACTTGTTATTTTTATACTTTCAATCTGTGAAAGAAAGAACAAAAATTTAAAAATTGATAGAAAGTAGTAAAAGATGAGTGAGCATGAGACAAGATGAGTACATATTAAAAATCACAATTCAAAGTACAGAATTAATTATACATATTAAATAGTTTATTTTTGCTGTTCTCAGAATATATCAAATTTCACTAAAAACAGTGAGTTGAAGGTATTCATCATATAACAGCGGGGAAAAAATGATTGTGTTTAAAAAACCCATATATTATAACCAATCAGAAATCAGAACTCCTCAAAAGTAACTTACTTTCCATGACGTCAAAGGATGTCCTATGAACAGCTTATACTCTGTTGTGCTGTTATTATTTTCTGCCCGCCACTTTCTGAAAGATAAGCTCCATAGTTTTAACAAAAATGTGACAAAGAAAGCAATTTAAAACAGCACACTAAATTATATCAACACCTAGAATCATTATAGTCCAGTCACCTACCCTAAATTCTCACTTCTGAAAACAAGTCAAAAGGCACCATTGCTTCCTAGTCAAATGGAAATCATTGCCGAAAGACCAGCCTTTTTTACATTTCAAATAAGCTGTGTATTATCCTGATGTTGTCAAAGGACCATCATGTCATATAATAGCAGCAGTTACAAATGTTCTTCCTTAAATCGACGACTGTGTAGCAAAAACATTTTTAATTAGACTTGACAACTTATTTACATCCGGTTTATATAGTTGGAATTGCAAAATTACATTTCACCCATAAGTTTATATAAATAATGTGGACAGCATTGCAGACTTACATTACCTCTACTCCTTGTTTTGATCTGCTGCTTGAATTAGCTTATTAAAACAAACAATTTTCGCTCTGTACTACACTTATCCACAAGGCTATATTGTGTAGGAGCCATTAGAACCTCTTGAAATTCCTCAGAACAAATCCTGAGATTCCTTCCTTAAAATTTTGGTTGTAAGAACACCAGAATTTTTAAGGTGAAAAGGCAATCTTTTTTTGAAAGTTAAAACAGAATCATTGCAGAATGACCAGCCGTTTCCAGACTTCAAATAAGTTGTGTAATGTCCTGATGTTGTTGAAAGACCCTCATGATATATAATTGCTGCAGTTAGAAAAGTCCTTCCTGATATTGACAACTGAGAAGCCACAACATTTTTAATTAAAGTTGTCAATTTTGTTCAATCAGGCCTACATCGTTGGAACATTAAAATGACATACCTTCGTATAAATAATGTGGACAGCATTGCAGACTTACATTGGCTACACTCCATATTTTGATCGGCTGCTTTTACTAGCTTATTAAAGGATACTGATTTACTGTCTGGCAAAGTTAAATATATAAATCTTTCTGAGTCTACACTAGTAGTACTTGATAACGTACAATTCTCGCAGTCATGCTGCCATTGATAAGAAAGGCCAAACAGATGATCTACATCTACACCTTCATCTTGCAATACATTAAGCATATACATTAAAAACTCCTGACAATCTTGCTGAATATTTTGAGAGAATTGTGTTTGACCTGAACATTTGTCTAACAGATTTCGAATTTCAGACACACTTTCTACTCTTGTTCTATCAATGCTACATTTCTCAAACACAGAATTCAACAAACAGCAAAAACTTTGATCCGAATTGATCACAATCTGTTCTTTTAAAGTTTCTAGAGAAAAGACAACATTAACCACTACATTAGCATAGCAGTTGACACCAGAACTATTTTCAAATTGAAAACTAACAACATCTTCAACAGAATTCATTTTCTTTCTGCTTACAATTTTCGGTTCATCGACTTTTGGTCTTTTTGCTACAACCTCCCTACTATTACTGATATTTCTTCGTTTCCGGCCTACCACACGTTTCTCAAACAAAGGATATTGAGGCAAATGTGGCACATACTCTCTTCTTAACCTATTGTATTCTTAACACAATCTAGATCCGCACAAATGTTTGTGACATCACACTCAATCGAGTACAAACCTGATAATGTTCTGACTCGTGACAATGCTATATAAGCCATACCCGCTTTGAACACAGAACTGCCAATATTCACCAAAGCACTGTCTACACTTAAACCTTGTGATTTATGGATTGTCACCGCATATGCCAAGCAAACAGAAAATTGCTTACGGCGAACATATAAGTCTTTTACAAGCAAAAACCTAGCTGTGCAACGACTAATTAGCTGTACTTCCTCAATGCCATCAAATTCCATCTCTATTTCTGTATTTCTCAAAATCAACAACATTACCCATTGATCCATTTACCAGACCTCTTTCAACATGTAAATTCCTTCTCAAAATGATACGGCAATTTAAGCACACATTCAGAGTCTTTTCAAAACCAGCAGTTTTAGATATAGTCTTTTCTAATGAATCCAATTTAGATTTCAAATTCTCAGACAAAACAATTGTTGCACCCATATGCATTATTCTGTCAATAGCTTACAGTTTCACAATCTCTTGGTTTTCTAAATTCAACATTTTGTTGTTGAAGATGGAACATTCTGCAAGAGTTGGCATCAAACATATTCCCGTTTCCTTCTCAGTAATTTTATGAAAAACATTCTCTGGCAGAACGTCTTCTTCTGGATACAAATTTGACAGTAATCGTGCATGTAAAGCTTCTTTCCCACGCTCAGTCACTTTCCCGATTCTAACATCTTGTAGAATATTCTAGTAATCTTTATCCTTCGCCTGACGCATATTTTCACGCAGCTCAGCATAATTGAAGTTTAACCATATGTTAACGTTGCCAATGCTTCCTAGGCACTTCCTGGTATCTTCATGCGTAAGCAGTTTAAACACTGGTTGTCCTTTCACTGGTGTCAGCTGCAGAAGATCACCGAAAACAATGATGTGTTTGCCACCAAATAACACATCATACTCTGTTTTAAGAACTTCCTGCATTCTCAAATGCACAAAGGCAAGCATGACATTGGAAACCATGCTTACTTCGTCAATTATAAGAAGTTTCATCTTCTTCAGGACTCTAGATACTTCACAACAAGCATCTCCCGATAACTTGTGGTATTGTAATTTGTTATCATGCTCCACTGGCAGCATCAGTAGCCGATGCAAAGTAATACCTTTAATATTATGTGCTGCCAGTCCAGTTGGAGCGGTGACAACACAAGACAGCGATGACTCAGTCCTTTTCTGCAGATAACATGAAATTGCTTTAATGAGGAAACTTTTTCCAGTTCCTGCTTCTCCATTCACGTACAGTCGGACAGGCTTCAACGACGTACATGAGCACTCTTTCTTCTCATGACTTAATCCATGATCAATTTGGCTGGTAACTTCGTCATATATTTTCCTCTGCTCAACGTTGAGTTGTCTTTCCAAATCTTCTAAGTTAACCGCATCCTCCTGAGCATGTGCCATGGCTCTTTCCACTTCAATCATGGCAGTGGCAGCTTCATTTTCGATAACTGGTCCTCCTAGTGGATCCTGACTCAATGAAACAGAACTCTGACTGTCCTGAGAACTGTCTCTAGCAATCTCGGCTGCAATTGTTGCTTCCTGCTCGATTTCTGCATTCAACATTTCTAGATATTTTGGAAAAACAGGACATTCTATCGACTCCTTGGCTGCATTGAAAGAGTCTTCGTAACAGAGGAAATCTCCAAGCAGTTCCTCTTCTGCATGCCAAGGCTTGAAAAGTTGCAAAAGAGCTAAATAGAAAAACTCTTTTCTTTCTGGAGATTTGCAATCCAATTTTCAATGATTTACCAATAGACATTTTTTTTGCTTGACCAGATATCCCTCACTTCCAATTACAGCATACACTCCTTTATCAATATCTTCTGTGATGTTCCTCTTGAAAATGTAATTTTGTAGAACCTCATACAGACAAACATTCTCCAGGTGACTGCTTCTATTTGGATAATATGTATCCAACATGTTGGTCTTCAAAAAATCTGTACTGCTTGGTTCCTTCTCCGCCAAATACTCAATTTCCCGTACAGGTTTGAGAACTCGATTATGCGTTGCAGCAAGACCAAGACTTGCCCAAATGATACTCCTAGATTTGGCATAGAGACTTGCTGAAGATAACCGGTCAGAACATTCGTAAGCTTCGATTTCTCGATGCGACAACATCTTCAGACTGAAACTGTACAACTTCTTACTGAGGCTCTTTTCATGGGAAATGTCCTCCCACATATCCTTGAGTTCTGTATTTTCTTTTTTTGTGATGTAAGACGTCACATACCGAGCCACAGCCATACAGTTGTCAGCCACAAACTGTATATCCACGTTAGCATTCCACATGGACAAAATCACTGGGTTGTAGTCATTGATGTTCTTGGACTCTTCGTTTCGCTTCAAATTGTATGTATTTTTGGGTGATTTCCTCGTCACATTATGTCGCAGCGAAGACATCAAATTGTTCACTCTTCCTTTAGATATCACCGATCGTGGAAATCCAAAACGACATTTTGTATAGTACTTGTTCTTGTTTCTGAATTTACGACGACAGTACTTTCCACAATGATGGCTTTGAAACCGTAAAACTTGTTCTCTTAGACTTTTGTCTTCCTTTGTCTTTGGAACAGCACATGTAGAATACTGTTCTATGAAATTCATCACTAAGTCATCCGGATCTGTTCCAAATTTGGGTGCATATTTGATCCATAGCAGCATATGTATATGAGGAGCACCTCGTGCTTGATACTCCTTTCTCCAGAAGAAATCCAACACCTCTCCAAGAGGTGGATTTTTCTTGTTCGTGATGAAACACATCATAGCTTCAAATCTATGATTGAAGTACCTGTATATATTCACTGGATCCAAAGAGCACAGTTCTCCGGGTGTCTTGAATTCAATATTTTCAATGTTTCCATTTGCCTCTCGTAGAAATTCAAGTAAGTCTTCCCAGCCATACTCAGCACAGCTGAGAGTGAGGAACCATGTGGGAGTTCCTAAGTTCCTCAGCATACATTTTAAGTCACCATGACAACGGTACCAATACTCATTAGTACCACGCTGACATGCCATCAGATTAATCAGGTGAGACTCCAAAATACTGTCTTGCACATTGACTTTATCCATAAAGTCTCTTGCTGAGATATTTCGCAGTTGTACACCACTTTTCAGGATGTGGTTCACTGTATAAGACAGTCCAGACAGATCACTTTCAAACAATAGATGAAACAAATAGGGAATGCATTAACGAAACCTAGGATCTCCTGCATACAATCGTAAAGTCCGGCATTCAGAAGCAGGAATTTGATCAGGTCGCTCATCATATCGTCCTCCTCGACCTGTGGGAAATAACTGTGGGAAACACTGAGCTTCCAAACTTTTCTCCCAAACACTAATGGGACTCCTTTTGGCTTGTTTCATTTGAAAAAACTCAATAGCATTCCCCATGACTTCCTTGGAATGCAAAGGATGAACACTATAATGTTCATATATTTCTTCATTTTTAGAAACTTCTACTTTCTCAATTTGTCCAACACACAATTCGCTGTCTTCTTCTTCACTTACTTCCTCTTCTGCAACACATACATTCTTGTAGTACTCATTGTTTTTTATCAAATACAATGTTGCCTTTTTGACTTTCCTAACATCCACTAAATCTTGCCAGATTTTCTTACTCTTTGTCGGAACCCCATTAACTAGGATAACCAGAGGTTCCTCTTCCACTTTCTCTACTCCAATTGTATTAATGTTTTTCTTCAAATCTAAAGGCAAATAAACAACTCTTCCCTTTAATCCTCTCTGTAAATCTGATGGAGGCAATTTTCCTGTCTTTGGCTCTATTCGTACAATAGCCTGAAAGGGATGTACACTTTGAATCAAAATAGATTCATAAGTATTTAAATCCTTCAATTCAGAAGGAATGTCAACCAATTCCAGATTATTATAAACCGCTCTAGCAGGCATCCTGTTTTGGTTTAATTTGTTAAAACAATAAGTACACATACGTTGGTCCGATCCCAAATCAAAACAATTTTCTACCATCAAGTATGTGGCAAAATCCATCCATTCACTATTGTTTTCCATTTCACTTTTTGCATATAAATCCACTAACTTAGTCTGATTCTTATAATAAGTCCGTCGACAACACACACAAGTGAAATTAGGCCTCTCACTTGATTTCAACTGAAAGATGGAAATTTCCTTGTGAAACTTATCTATATTAGAAATCTGTACACTCTCTTCCACATTACCTTCTTCTACTGGGTCAATTTCAACATTGTTCTCTTTACTAGCAAAGTAACAGAACTCAATTTCTTCACAAATATTCTTCACGTGTAGTTCTGAACCATGCAAAAGAGCACTGCTCAATTGTTTAAGCATAATTGCTGGACTTTTAGCATAATACAACATTCTCACTAATTTCCTCACTTTATTATGATGCACTGCAAGCATCCTGAAATGATGAAAAACACTCTGGCATACTCTTCTGGAAAGACAAGCCAGTGAATGCCCATGCAAACCTGTTACTTCTCTCACTCTGCAAGGATATAATTCTTGCAACAACTTCATTTTCTGTTTTAAACTTTTCTTATTAAATGTACGAACAAAATCACAAAGCAAATTGATGGAATCCTGTCGCACACTATAAATACTACTACATTTCCAGGTGTAGACTGGTCCCTTAGGACGTCTTCCTAAAACCTCATCACCTAACACCTCTTGCATCTGCAGACACAAGTTTTTCTTTTTCAATTGGACAACCATCTTTTACCTCATATGCTCAACCACTGGTGTCAACTGCATGCACCAAATCATTGTCCTGAAAGTAACTCTCCTCATTGAAAAATGCCTCACAACTTGAACTATGCATCCATTCTCCTGAGAAAACTTCACAAAAATTACTAGGATTAACTACTTTCTTCCATCTTCTATTTGATTTGAAATCAGAAATTAACTTGTTTAGTTTCCTAATTCTATTGATTACCAAAATAAATAACTTTCGCTTAATTTCGAAAGCCTGATCAATAATTTTCTCTACATTTTTCTTTTTCTTATAAAATGTCACTTTCTGTTGGCCTTTCTTAACATTTTTTAACAAATTGACAATTATCCTGTTGCGGAACATTCGCCTACGAATGTCCCTGAATTGATTTTCCTTCTACTGCCATGCACTGACTTATCTCCTGCTCTAGCAGAAACTTTTTTGACGGGCCTTTCCTTTTGCTTTAAATTGTCTCTCTTCTTATGCACTAAAACATGTTCAATACTGGTATTTTTTTGTCTGCAAATTCTTTTTAAAAATGATTTTATTTTCTTACCCGGAGCTTTTCTGGCGACTTGATACGATTTAATAGTAGAGGACTGCTGCAAATCTTTACCAAGGTGGAGTGTAAGTCGCTTTGCTTCTTTATACTTTCTCTGCCTTGCGGGCATTTTTAAAGTTTTCTAAAGATCTTCAGTTAAATCTGTGGAAAAATTTGTAAAAAATTGATATTAACCACTATTACCAAACAGTAAACTAATAACAGTAGGCAAACAATTAACACACTAGTTGTCAATTCTATCTACAGTAATTTAACAACATAGACAAAGGGGGCGTATTTACAAGGCACTTGCACCATGGGGGAAGTGAGTTAAAATTCCAAGAACACATAGGGTCGTATTTACAAGGTCCTTGCACCAGGGGAAAGTGACTTAAAATTGGCAAGCAGACATGAGGGCGTATTTACCACACCCATGCACCAGAGGGAAGTGAGTTAAAATTGCCAAGCACACATGAGAGCGTATTTACAAGGTCATTGCACCAGGAGGAAGTGACTTGAAATGGCCAAGCACACATGAGGGTGTATTTACAAGACCCTTGCACCAGGGGGAAGTGACTTAAAATTACCAAGCAGACATTAGGGCATATTTACCACACCCATGCACCAGGGGGAAGTGAGTTAAAATTGCCAAGCACACATGAGGGCGTATTTACAAGGCCCTTGCACCAGCAGGAAGTGACTTAAAATTGCCAAGCAGACATGAGGGCGTTTTTACCACACCCATTCACCAGGGGGAAGTGACTTAAAATTGCCAAGCAGACATGAGGGCGTATTTACCACACCCATGCACCAGGGGGAAGTGAGTTAAAATTGCCAAGCACACATGAGGGCGTATTTACAAGGCCCTTGCACCAGGAGGAAGTGACTTGAAATGGCCAAGCACACATGAGGGTGTATTTACAAGGCCCTTGCACCAGGGGGAAGTGACTTAAAATTACCAAGCACACATGAGGGCGTATTTACAAGGCCCTTGCACCAGCGTAAGGTGTGGCCTATCCAGAGCTATGCTGGATTGTCTGGCAGCCATGGTAAAACCAAAAAATATCTAGGAGCAAAAAGGCAGGTCTTGCAGTCACAAAAGTTTGTTTGAGGTGAGGCCAACTCAGGGTTGCAGATGAAATGTTGGCTTGTTGAAGAATACAGAGGAGATAATACATGTGCAGGCCAATAGATAAAGTGAGTCATGTCCACTGCACACTTGATCAAAGGCCAGACCTCCTCTGTCTCCCTGGACAGGCCTAAACCTCATCTGCACAATGTGATTAGTAATGTTAGGAAACACAGGTGATGTAATTGAAAAACGTGCAAATATTTTTGCTCATTTCACAATCACATCACCTGTGTTTCCTCAGCTTAGGTAACTCATTGAGCAGATATAGTCTAGCATATCCAAGAGTACGCAGAAGGTAAGGACTGTATGCAGCAGTGCAATGTACATAATTCTCCTCCTTTGACAATTACAGAAGCCGCAGCATAACCATGCTCCCTAAACAGTCCTAAATGTATATCATTATCATAGTGACTATGAAACTCTAGCAGTACATATTGTGAAACCTAAATGACTTCAAGAAACGAGTTTTTAAACCGACAAACAAGCAAATTATTCTCCCATATTCATATTGGGAAGTAAAATATTTATTTAAAAAGCAAACCCCATGTTGTCCTTCTCATAAATATGAAAAGTATTTCTTTTTAAAAAAAACGTTTTTCTGGTCATAATTTGAAAACACAGCACAGCTCCTATGTACAAGCACACCCTAGCTGGCTTCCTTATTTTCTCTAAAAAGCATACTAATCTCTTTCTAAATTAAAGAAACCTTTTCTCACCTTAGCACAATTTTTAAACACATCATGTAAGCAAATTAATCTCCCAGATTCATGGGAGAAGTAACTTAAAATTGTCTAGCACACATAGGGGCGTATTTACAAGGCACATGCACTAGAGGGAAATGACTTAAATTTGCAAAGCACTCATGAGGGTGTATTTACAAAGATCTTGCATCACATTTAAAGTCACTTTTAAAATGGGGAAAATTACGTGAATGTGGCTCATAAGCCTTGTAAATATGCCCCCATGTTGACTATGTAACTCTTGCACAACATATTGTGAAACCTAAATGACTTCAAGAAACGCGTTTTTAAACCAACAAACAAGCAAATTATTCTCCCGTATTCATGGTGGGAAGTGAAATATTTATTTAAAAAAGCATACCCCATGTTGTCCTACTCATAAATGTGAAAAGCATTTCTTTTTTTTAAAAAACGATTTTCTGGTCATAATTTGAAAAGACAGCACAGCTCCTATGTACAAGCACACCCTGTCAGTACTAATACTTCACATTATCTATAATAATAATTTGTCAAATAAGCAAAATATTTTTGTAAAACACTTGACACGAAGCAACATTTTAAATGCACACCTGGCTTCCTTATTTTCTCCATAAACTATACTAGTCTCTATCTAATTTAAATTAATTTTTTCTCACCTTAGCAAATGCTTTTTGAATTTCAAAACAGTCTCAGACACACACCAATTTTTCTTTAGCAGAGCAAAGGGTATGCACTCCATAGGCTGGAACCAACAAAGGCTCAGACATGCTGTATTTCATCACACATATCTCTCATGTCACCCAATCAAAACTCTTCTCTTTTTTCAAATGAACAGCCTTCCCCCCTCTGCCCTTTCTGCTCTTTTTCCATAGCAACTACCTCCTGAAAGACCTCTCATGTTTACAAGTTCACACAACAATGTTTCAAATGAACTCTGAACTCTCAGTACACCTGCTAATCCACTGCAATGTTCCTTAAAATCATTTTTTCTTAACCATTCAACTTACATCTTTCAAAGAACACATCCATGCACCCTAACTTTCTATTTTCAGAAATGAAAATCCACCAATCACTACTAGTGAATCATTAGCACTGAAACTCCTTTTCTTTACAAACTCCTACTGTTTCAACTGCCATTTCATTCCCACACTTCATCTGACTGCAGCAGAACCTTCTCTCACCATGTTTTCTGTCTGGATTCTTGGACATAGCTACATCCACTGGGCTCACAGGTATGCTGATAACAGAAATTTACACAACCTCAATTTACAAAATGTGAAAATCAAATGGATTGGCCAAAGAGGATTGAGATGTCACCAATTGATACCATTGGTGAAAACCTTTTTACATTTGCCAAACCCTGACCTCATAATAGTGCACTGTGGAGGAAATGATTTATGCACTTTGACTGGGGTAGGTCTGGAAATGCTTTTAAAGGACACCTTTGAGCAATTGATGTCACTTTTTCCTCAAACTGCCTTGGTGTATTCCAATATATGCCAAAGACAGAAATGGAGGTGGTCCAATCAATTTTGTCCACAAATTGAGAAAGCGAGGAAGCATGTAAATAAGTCTGTTTCAGCTTACATGAGAGACCATGGAATGGGCTCCATTTACAACAATAACTTGCGTTACTACATGCAAGTAATCTACAGAGGAGATGCTGTGCACTTCTCAGATGAGGGCAACAGAGTTTTCATACAAAATTTAAGACTGTGTATTGATACCTACTTATAAGTACCTAGAACTTACACAGAACCCAAAAGCTCTTTTCGGAGCTACCTGAACTATAATTACTCTTTTAAAATTTCGAATGTACCTTTTTTCACTAATTTTCACTTATGTTCGCTTCCCGGTTCGCTACCCGGTTCGCTTACCGGCAGCTAACCGCGCGAAAAATTCAAATTTTTTTTTTTCGACATATATGAGCATCCTCAGCCACCCTCAGAAAACCTAGGGGGTCAGGATACGTCTCCCGTGCCCTCTTATACTCATTTCCCCACATTGTTTTTCCGCCATCTTGTGATTAAATTCGACTGAAACACAAAATGGCGAACTCCCGTTACGCTACCGGTGAGCTACCCGGTTAGCGTACCGGGTAGCGCTTCTACCGCGAAAAACTTGAAATTTTTTATTTTTTTATTTTTTGCCCCACGGGACCCTTTAATAACCCCCACATCATTTATAGGGGGTCAGGAGGGGTCTACCTTGCCCCCGTTCATTAAAATCCCCCTTCGTTTTTCTCCACCTCTTGTCTCTCGATCCTACCAAGAGACAAGATGGCGGCCGGTCCGGACTGTTTAGAATGTTGACAGACACCGGAGAGCCAATCAACTTCGCTTCGCGAAGTTCCGTTACGCGTCAGGTACGCGAACCGGGGCGCTAACCGGAGCGCTGTCACAGATAAATCTGTTTTTTAAAACGTTAATTTCTCAAAATCCACTGGAGCACATATATTGAGACATAGCAAAGGCACGTCGGGCAAACCATATCTACAATTTTGCCAAGTTTTGTGTAAATCCATTCAGCCGTTCGAGCTAAAAGTGATTCCAACCGCCCTATGGAAAAATGAATAGGAAAAACGCGTTTTGGGACCCCCTTTTTTCTCGGCCCCCCCTTGACGAAACCCCCCCAAATTTTCAGGGGCTGCTCAGAAACAAAATGTGCCATTTTCCTGAAAATTCCGTCCACAAACGCCAAAGTTATTCGACATAGAATTTTCAGAAATCCCATAGGAAAAAAATCCTAACTATATATACCTACTGGCGACCGCCAGTAGGTAATACATATATATATATATATATATATTACCTACTGGCGGTCGCCAGTAGGTATATATAGTTAGGATTTTTTCTCTATGGAACTTTTGAAAATTCTATGTCTAATAACTTTGGCGTTTTTGGACGGAATCGGCTGAAACTTTCAGGAAAATGGTACATATTGTTTCTGAGCAGCCCCTGACAATTTGGGGGGGTTTCGTCAAGGGGGGGCCGAGAAAAAAGGGGGGTCCCAAAACGCGTTTTTAACATTGAGTTTTCCATAGGGCGTTTGGCCTCACTTTTAGCTCGAACGGCTGAATGGATTTGCACGAAACTTGGCAAAATTGTAGGGACTGTTAGCCCGATGTGCCTTTGCTGGGTCTCAATATATGTGCTCCAGTGGATTTTGAGAAATTAACGTTAAAAAAAACAGATATATCTGTGACAGCGTCCCGGGTAGCGCACCAGTTCGCGTACTTTTCGCGTAACGGAGCTTTGCGAAGCGAAGCTGATTGGCTCTCCGGTGTCTGTCAACATTCTAAACAGTCCGTAGCGGCCGCCATCTTGTCTCTCGGTAGGATCGAGAGACAAGAGGAGGCCAAAACGAAGGGGGAAATGAAGGAAAAGGGGGCAAGGTAGACCCCTTCTGACCCCCTAGGATTGATGAGGGGGATATTAAAGTGCCCCGCTGGGCAAAAAAAAAAATTGCGATTTTTCGCTGTAGAGACGCGTCCCGGTATGCGAACCGGGAAGCTAACCGGGCAGCTAACCGGCAGCGTAACGGGAGTCTGAGGAGAAGCTGATTGGCTGTCAACATTTTAAACAATCCGGAGCGGCTGCCATCTTGTCTCTCTGTAGGATAGAGAGACAAGAGGTGGTGAAAAACGAAGGGGGAAATGAAAGAAAGGGGGCAAGGTAGACCCCTCCTGATCCCCTAGGATTGATGAGGGGGATATTAAAGTGCTCCGCGGGGCAAAAAAGTAAAAAAATAAAAATTTGCGATTTTTCGCCATAGAGGGGCGTCCCAGTACGCGAACCGGGCAGCTAACTGGGCAGCTAACCGGCAGCGTAACGGGAGTCTGAGGAGAAGCTGATTGGATGTCAACATTGTAAACAGTCCGGAGCGGCTGCCATCTTGTCTCTCTGTAGGATAGAGAGACAAGAGGTGGTGAAAAACGAAGGGGGAAATGAAAGAAAGGGGGCAAGGTAGACCCCTCCTGACCCCCTAGGATTGATGAGGGGGCTATTAAAGTTCCCTGCGGGGCAAAAGAAAAACAAAATTGTGATTTTTCGCGGTAGAGGTGCTTCCCGGTTACTCCAACCGGGCAGCTAACCGGCAGCGTAACGGGAGTCCGACATCTTGTGTGTTTGGAGCGTCCGGTTTGCGTACCGTGTAGCGTTCCGGTAAGCGTAACAAGGGGAAAACCAAGAGAAACAGTAAAATAAAATTTAAAGGAATAGATTTCCACCAAACTTGGCAAAATTGTAGGGACTGTTTGTTTGATGTGCCTTTGCAAGGCCTCAGGATATGTGCACGTGTGGATTTTGTCTAATTAAGGTTAAAAATATATATATATATCTGTTAGCGTGCTCCGGCGCGCTTACGTTACGGGTTTTATTTGCGCTGCAGAGACAATATGTTACGGTTATGCGACGCGTCATGAGGCGTCTCACGTGGCTATGTGATACGTCACGTAATAAAGAATATTTTTTACAGCTATAGATATTAGCTTTTAAAAAAACAATGAAATTCACTGAAAAAACCATAGGTTATAGACCATATATAGTTAGGAATTTGCATTTACAAAAGCTTGAAAATTCACTGAAAAAAACATAGGTTATAGACCATATATAGTTAAGGATTAGCATTTACAAAACCTTATTTTACTCGCACAAAACCATTGAAATTCGCATATATAGTTAGTTGCACTAACTATATATCGCACACCCGCAATCCACTGCTGATGATGTCACATATTACATTATTCATGACATGGTCAGTGACATCACTGATAACATCACTGATGACATCTCAAATGACATCACTGATGACATCACTGATGACACCTCAAATGACATCACTGATGACATCACTGATGATATAATTCATGTGACAATACAATGCAATGTTCACACTGTGAGTGAAGCTTGATTCATCCATCAGTGTGATCTTAGGCACATGACCAGGATGTTAAATGCAATCTACCAGGTCTTTAAAAAACATTGTATTTCAGAAGTAAGAGGCCTAACAGACATGCTCCCTATGATTTCCTACTTGTACATGTACTAAGGAAATTATTCACACAGATCCATTTAAAATCAAGCCTGACTCACAGTGTGATCTTAGGCACATGAGACACATGTCATGACACACATACTAAGACAGAAATGACACACAGAAAAAGAGATATTAAGCACGTACATAGTGACAAGAGACACAGACACAGAGTACCTTTTAAGCTAAAAGAAACAAACTGTTCGAAGGCACAGTTGACATTATTGAAGAATGTGAAAATGTAATTCTTTATTTCACACAGACACTCAGTGTGATCTTTGAAAAATATTTTAAGGCCAAACATTTTACCAGAAAACAATTGTACATAGTAAATTGTTTTTGACACTAAGCATAGCACATGTAATGTAAATTAGCCTTATGTTGTAAACTACTGTTTATATCGTTTACTTATTGTAATTGCTATGTAATATGTTTGTAATGGTCTATAATATGTTATTTTTTCTTTACCACAGATTGTAATCATCTATAGAAACAAAAAATAATATGCCATTGAAAGCAAGACGTCAAAAAAATATTAAAAAGATTTAAGGTCTAAGGAGAGAAAAATACAAGACTCATCCAAAACAAAATCTTCAGTGAAAAAAAATCATGCTCCTGTTAAGCAGAATTTTCTCAGGAACTTATTGAAATGTCAAAAAATAAAAGGTGTTGTTTTAAAGAACAATAAGACACCTCTAATAAAAAATAAAAAATGGTGTCCCTCCAAAAATGTTAGACCTGTTGAAGGAGATGATATTGTCTATAACAATAGAAGGAGAATTCAATTTATTGAATTTCGTAGACGAATGTTTTATAACAGAATACTATCTAATGTATTAAAAAATGTAAAGTGGTATCAAAAAATGACCACTTTTTACAAGAAAAAAAAAGCATAATTAAGATTGTGGATGAAGCATTTAAAGTGAAAAATAAGTTATATGGATTAGTAATGAATAGAATTCGTACACTCGATAAAGTAGTCAATGTTTTCAAATCAAAATGTAAGTGGAGGAGAGTAATTAATCAGACTAATTGTTGTGATGTTTTTTCTGGAGAATGAAGGCATAGTTCAAGTTGTGAGCCATTTTTAATGAAGAAAGTTACTTTCAGGATAATGATTTGGTGCCTGCAGTTGACACCAGTGGTCGAGCATATGAGGTGAAGGACGGTTGTCCGGTTGAAAAGAAAATATTGTGCCTAGAAATACAGAAGTACTGTTAGCTGGTGAAGTTTTAGGGAGATGTCCTAAGGCTCCAGTGTATACTTGGAATTGTAGTAGTATTTGTAGTGTGCGACAGGATTCAATTGATCTGTTTCGCAGTTTCTTACGATCATATACTAAGAAAAGTGTAAAACAAAAAATGAAAATTTTGCAAGAGTTGGATCCTTGTACAGTGAGAGAAAAAACAGGTTTGCAAGGGCATTCACTTTCACCACTTTAGGATGTTAGCAGTAAATCATAATAAAGTGAGGAAATTAGTGAGAAGGTGGTATTATGCAAAAAGTGCAGCACTTAAACAGTTAAACAGTGCTCTTTGCTCTTTTGCATGGAACTGAATTAGATGTGAAAAACATTTGTGATGAAATTGAGTTTTGTTACTTTGGTGAAAAAGAGGACAGTGCAGAAATGTATTCAGTAATAGAAGGTAATGGTAAAGAGAATGCAGAGATTTCAAGTACAGAAAAATTTGAAGATGAAATTACTACGTTTTAGGTCTATTCATGTGAAAGGCCTAATTTTACTTGTGTGTGTTGTCGACAAACTCATTATAAGCATCAGACTAGATTAGTTGACTTATATGTAAGAAGTGAAATGGAAAATAATATTGAGTGGAAGGATTTGGCAACTTATTTGTTGGTAGAAAATTGTTTTGATTTGGGTTCTGATCAACATATTTGTAAATATTGTTATAATAAATTAAATGAAAATAGAATGCCTGCTAGAGCTGTTCATAATAATCTGGAGTTGGTAGACATTCCTTCTGAATTGATGGATTTAAATACGTATGAGTCTATTCTGATTCAATGTGTGCATCCTTTTCAGGCTATTGTTTGCATGGAGCCTAAGACAGGGAAATTGCCTCCTTCAGATTTACAGAGAGGATTAAAGGGAAGAGTTGTTTATTTGCCTCTAGATTTTAAGAAAAATATTGATACAATTGGTGTCGAAAAAGTAGAAGAGGAACCTCTGGTTATTCTAGGTAATGATGTTCCAACAAAGAGTAAGAAAATCTGGCAATAATTAGTAGATGTTAAGAAAGTCAAAAAGGCAACGTTGTATCTGGTAAAAAATAATCAGTACTATAAAAATGTGTATGTGGGAGGAGAGGAAACAACTGTAGAAGACAACACTGATTTCTCAGCTAGGCAAATTGAAAAAGTTGATGTCTCTAGAAGTGAAGAAATGTATGAACATTATAGTGTTCATCCATTGCATTTGAAAGAAGTAATGGGGAATGCTATTGACTTGTTTCAAATGAAAGAAGCCAAAGGAAGTCCCATTAGAGTATGGGAAGAAAGTTTGGAAGCTCGTTGTTTTCTACCGGTATTTCCAATAGGTGAAGGTGGACGATATGACGACCGACATGTTCAAATTCCTGCATCTGAATACCGGACTTCAAGAATATATGCAGAAGATCCAAGGTTTCGTCAATGCATTCCATATTTGTTCCATCTACTGTTTGCAAGTGACTTGTCTGGACTTTCTTATGCAATATGCATCTACAAAAAGTTTCGGCAAGGGACTTTATGGATAAAGTGAAACTGCAAGACAGTGTTTTGGAATCTCAGCTAATTAATCTCATGGCATGTCAGCGTGGTACTAACGAGTATTGGTACCGTCATCATGGGGAATTGAAATGTATGCTAAGAAACTTAGGAACTCCTACATGGTTCCTCACTCTTAGCTGTGCTGAGTATGCTTGGGAAGCCTTACTTGAATTTCTACGGGAGGCAAATAAAAACATTGACAATATTGAATACAAGACACCTGGAGAACTGTGTTCTTTGGATCCAGTTAATGTATGCAGGTATTTCAATCATAGGTTTGAAGCTATGATGTCTTTTATTACAAACAAAAAAAATCTTCCACTTGGAGAGGTGTTGGATTTCTTTTGGAGAAAGGAGTATCAAGCAAGAGGTGCTCCTCACATACATATGCTGTTATGGATTAAAGATGCACCAAAATTTGGAACAGATTCAGATGAGAAAGTGATGAGTTTCATTGAGCAGTATTCTACATGTGCTGTTCTGAAAAGTACAGAAGAAAACAATTTGAGACATCAAGTTTTATGCTTTCAAACCCATCGTTGTGGGAAATACTGTCGTCGAAAAGACAAATCCAAGGACAAGTTCCACACGAAATGTCGTTTTGCATTTCCACGTCCAGTAACATCGAAAGGAAGACTGAACAATTTTATGTCTTCTCTGCGACATACTGTGACAAGAAAACCCCCCAAAAATACATACAACCTGAGAAGAGATGAGGAGTCCAAATACATAAATGACTACAACCCAGTCATTTTGTCCATGTGGAATACTAACATGGATATTCAATATGTTGCTGATAACTCTACTGCTGTGGCTCGATATGTGACGTCTTACATCACAAAATCAGAAAAGTCGGAACTGAAGGAAATGTGGGAGGAAATTTCACATGAAAAGAGTCTAAGCAAGAAATTATACAGTTACAGTCTGAAGATGTTGTCGCATCGAGAAATTGGAGCATACGAATGTTCTGATCGGTTATCATCAACAAGTCTATATGCCAGATCTAGAACCATCATTTGGGTGAGTCTAGGTCTTGCTGCAACACGAAACCGAGTTTTGAAATCTGTACAATAAATTGAGTATTTGGAGGAGAAAGAACCAGTACAGATATTTTGAAAACAAACATGTTGGATACATACTATCCGAATAGAAGTAGTCATCTTGAGAACGTTTGTCTCTATGAAGTTCTGCAAACGTATACTTTTAAGAGGAACTTCACAGAAGACATCAATAAAGGTGTATATGCTGTAATTGGATATGAAGGCTGTCTAGTGAAACAAAGAAAAGGCCATTTGATTAATTATCGAAAATTGAGTTGTGAATCTCCAAACAAAAGGGAATTTTATTACTTAGCTCTTTTGCAACTCTTTAAGCCTTGGCGTAGAGAAGAGGAATTACTTGGAGATTTTCTTACTTATGAAGATTTGTTCAATGCAACCAAGGATACCATAGAATGTCCTGTTTTTTCAAATTATCTGACCATTTTGAACGAGGAAATACAGCAAGAAGCTACAATTGCAGCAGAGATTGCTAGAGACAGTTCTCAAGACAGTCAGAGTTCTGCTTCATTGAGTCAGGATCCACTAGGAGAACCAATTATACAAAATGAAGCTGCCACTGCCATGGATGAAGTGGAAAGAGCCATGGAACTAGTTCAGGAGGATGTAGTTAACCTTGAAGATTTGGAAAAAGAACTAAACGTTGAGCAGAGACAAATATATGATGAAGTCTAAGAACACATTGAGCATGGTTTATCTCATGAGAAAAAAGAGTGCTCATGTACATCATTTATACCTGTTCGACTATACGTGAGTGGAGAAGCAGGTACTGGAAAAAGTTTTCTGATTAAAACAATTGCAACGTATCTGCAGAAAAGAACGGAGTCATCGCTGTCTTGTGTTGTTAACACTCCAACTGGGTTGGCAGCACACAACATTAAAGGGATTACTTTACATCGCTTATTGATGCTGCCAGTAGAGCATGATAATAAATTACAATACCACAAGCTATCAGGAGAAGCTTGTTGGGAAGTTTCAAGAGTCCTAAAGAAAATGAAACTTCTTATCATTGATGAAGTAAGCATGGTATCAAATGTAATGCTTGCTTTTGTGAATTTAAGAATGCAAGAAATTCTTAAAACAGAGTATGATGTGTTATTTGGAGGCAAACACATCATCGTTTTTGGAGATCTACTGCAGCTAACTCCAGTGAAAGGACAGCTAGTGTTTAAAATGCTTACACATTAAGATACCAGGAAGTGCCTAGGAAGCATTGGAAATGTTAACATATGGTTACATTTCAAATATGCAGAACTGCTTCAAAATATGCAACAGGCAAAGGATGAAGATTATAAAAATATTCTACAAGATGTAAGAATTGGAAAACTAACTGAGCATGGCAAAGAAGCTTTACATGGATGATTAATTTCAAATTTGTTTCCAAAAGAAAACATTCTCCCAGAGAATATTTTTAGGACAATTCCAGAAAACAAATCTGTCATATGCTTGATGCTAACTCTGCAGGAATGTTCAATCTTCAAAAACAAAATGTTAAAGTTGGAAAATCAATAGTTTGTGAAACTGGAAGCTATTGATAAAATAGAACATGAAGGCGCAACTATTATTTTGTCAGAAAAGTTGAAATCAAAATTGGATTCTTTAGAGAAGAAAATATCTAAAACTGCTGGTTTGGAAAAGACTATGTATGAATCTATAAATTGTCGTATAATTTTATGATGTAATTTACATGTGGAAAGAGGTTTAGTAAATGGAGCAATAGGTCATGTTGTTGATTTTGCGAATTACCGAAATAGAGATGGAATTGAATTTATAAAAATTAAATTTGATGGTATTGAAGAAGTACAAAAAATCAGTTGTTGTTCTGCCCGATTTTTGCTTGTGAAAGATTTATATGTCCGCCGAAAACAGTTTCCTGTTTCTTTGGCATATGCGGTGACTATTCATAAGTCTCAAGGTTTAAGTGTAGATAGTGCTTTGGTGAGTATTGGAAGTTCTGTGTTCAAGGAGGGTATGGCATATGTTGCTTTATCTCGAGTCAGAACTTTATCGGGATTGTACTTGATTGATTTTGATGAGACAAAGATTAGTACAGATCTAAATTGTGTAAAAGAATATAATAGGTTAAGAAGAGAGTATGCTCCAAATTTACCTCAATATCCTCTATTTGAAAATTGTGTGGTAGGCCGAAAAAGAAGAAATGAGAAAAATTGTAGTGAAGTTGTATCAAAAAGAAAAAAAGTAGATGAACCAGTAATTGTAAGCAGAAATGAAAAGGATTCAGTTAAAGATGTGAAAACACTTCTGGTGTCTACTTCTATGCTAATGTAGTGGTTAACGTTGTTTATTTTCCCAAACTGTACAAGAACAGATTGCTGAAAATCGTGATCAAACATTTTGTTGTTTATTAAATTCTGTGTTTGAGAAATGTAGCAGTAAAAGAACAAAAATACAAAGTGTTTCTGAAATTCGAAATGTTTTAGACATATGTTCTGGTCTAAATCATTATTGATTGTCAGGAATTTCTAATGTATATGCTTGTTGTTTTGCAAGATGAATGTGTAGATGTAGAAAATCTTTTTGGCCTTTCTTATAAATGGCAACATGACTGCGACAATTGCTCCTTTTCAAGTAGTACTACAATAGACACTGAAAGATTTATATATTTGACTTTACCAGACTGCAAATCAGTGTCATTTAATAATCTAGTTCGACAAGCAAATCAAAGCATGGTCTGTACTCAATGTAAATCTGCAATGCTATGAACATTATTTATACAAACATATGGACAGTATGTAATTTTAATGTTCCAACGATGTAGATCTGATGGAACTAAATTGACAACATTAATAAAAAATGTTGTGGCTTCTCAATTATCAATTTCAGGAAGAACCTTTACAAATGCAGCAATTATTTACCATGATGGTCCTTCAACAACATCAGGACATTACACAGCTTATTTAAAATGTCATAAAGGTTGGAAACACAGCAATGATACTCAATTGACTTTCAAAAAACATTTGCCTTCTGACTTACAAAATTTTTACCTAGTGTTCTTACAACCGAAATTTTAGGGAAGGTAATTGGCCTATGAAGATTGCAGCAGTTAATAAAACCTAGTTTGCTGTTCAAAATTACTTTCCCAGTGAGAGTGATGAAGATAATCAAAAACATGTAGTTCCCATAGAGGTAGTATATGTATATCACATAGTGTGTCATTTGAGTATTATAGAAAATATGAATAAAAAGTAAGCTAGAGGTGGAAATAAAACTATTCTTTCATAATGTAAAAGATGTTGGAGCTTTTCTTTCAGAAACTCTGGTAAATGAGAGATTAAGAATACTCTTGACTAATTTCCAAAGAAAAGGACTTTCCATATACTATTTGGCCTCGTGGAAAAGTGCATGGATCAAAAGTGAGTTAAGATATGTTTTTTCAAAATGTTATATTATTTATTGAATCGTCCTATGTTTTTTTTAAACACAATCATTTTGATTGTAGTTTTTTTGCCCGCTGTTATATGATGAGTAGTATTGAAGTCACTGTTTTAAGTGAAATTCAATATATTCTGAGAACAGCAAAAATAAACCATATAACATGTTGTACAAATTATTTTGTATTTTGTATTATCTAATATATATTATTCTCCCCTTCTCTTATGCTCACTCACCTCTTTGCACCCTCTATCACTCCTCTTAACTCACCCTCACTGGCCTTTTCTCGCTCTCCCTCACTTCCCTTCCCTTATTCCACTTTCCTCACTTATCCTCATTCTCCACTCCTTCACGACCCTTTCTTTCTCTCCCATCCACCACTTTCCAGCTGTTAGTCACTCTACTTAAGTCCCCTTACCCTTCTTTCCTTTCTTTGTTCCCTCAATAATTCCCCTTCTCTCACTCACCTTACTACACTTCACTCAGTCCTTCTCTCACTTCCTCTGTCCTCTCACATCCTCACTCCCCTTCCCTCACTCCCTCTCTCTTAGCCTCACTCTCTCAATCATCTCACTCTCTCACTCCTCTTCCATCACGCTTACTCCCTAAAACTCACCCACACTCCCTTACTTACCTTTCTTTGCTCTCTCACTCAGTTCCTTTCTGCCACTCTTTCCTTCACTACCTCTATGTTCTTACTCCTTCACTTACTTTATCTCATGCTCACTTGCTTTTATCCTCTCTCTATCTTCCCTTTTTCCTCAAACTCACTGCCCTTCACTCACCCTCCCTCACCCTTGTTCCCTTACTCCGGTTCCCTCAGTTATCCTCATTCATCATCCTTAACTACCCTTCCTCTTTTTCTCCTCACGCACTCACCTTTTCCCAGTACCTTTGCTTCACTTTTCTTCCCTTTCTTCGCTTCCTTTGCTCCCTCAGTCATTCTTCTTCCCTTACTCACCTTACTGCCCTTTACTCACTCTTTCTCTCACTCCCTCTGTTACCTTAACTCCCATTGTCTCCTCACTGTCTTACAACTCTACATTCACCCTCACTCACCTTCCATGCCTCATTGTCATTAATCCACCGTTATTCACTCCTGCTTCTCTGTCACTCATTCTCCTTTCTTTATTCCCATTTCTTCCTTTAGTTTTCCTAATGCACATTCCTTTAGTATCTTACTCACCTTCACTTCATTTCTCTCTCCTGCTCTTCTTCTCTGTCACTGAATGTATCCATGTCATTATCCTTTTAGTAAATTGTTCTCCCTCTATTTCTTTTAACTCTCTCTGACCTTCACCATTCCTTTGTTTTCCTTTCTGAGTCCTTCACTCCTACTTCATCACTTACTAACCTTTAATGACTTTTAATCTCCTACTTTGTCTCTTGTATTGTGAAATATATATTATAAATATTATAACTTACTTTTTTTTTCTCTTTCAGAGATATTAAATTTACTGAAAATATGTAATTAAGTTTACATTACTTATAAGGTAAGTTTGATGTACAAAATGTACTTTCTCAACACTCTTTTCCTTAACCTCACTACTTTTCTCTCATTCTCCAACACCCCTGTTCCCTTTCTGCGCTTCCCTCACTTATTCTGAATCCCCACGTTTACTCCCCTTTTCCTCACTCCTCTCTTACACTCACCTTCTTTCAGACCTTCTCCTTTACTTTTCTTCCTCTCTCTTCCCTTTCTTCACTCCTTTACTCTTTTTCCTTCCCTTACTCCACTTCACTAACTCCTTCTCTTACTCTCTTTGTCCTCTTACTTCTACACTCCTCTTCCCTCATTCTCTACTAGCCCTAGCCGTTAGGAGTTGGCCTAACGGCTAGGGCGGTCGACCTTGAATCTGGGGCACTGGGTTCAAGTCTCGCCAGTGATGCAGAACATTCTGTGATTCTTGGCAAATCACTTAATCTCTCCGTGCCTAACAAAAATGGATTCTGTTCTCATGTAGTGCAACGGGTGCAATGTACAGTGCTCTGAAACCCAATTTGGGTCAAGTTTGCGCTATATAAAACTCTCTAAAACAAAAATAGATACAAATAAAGTTAAAGGAAATTCGTACTTAAAACAATATTAATTATTCAAGGTCATCAAGGCAAGACTCTGCAGAATGAAGCTGCCTCTAGCAGCGCCCTCCCTCCCCAGGAGACTGAGGCCCATATTGCCCATGGCTTCAAACGCCTCATCCAGAGGCAGACATCTGAAGCAAGCCAGTGGCCAATATAAGGCCAGTCCACACCCTCAGTGAGATGAAAGCAACTAGTTCCTCCCTCCCTGAAGTACGTACCTCAGTAAAAACCGTTTGTATAGCACCCCATTGATTGAATGTAGTAAGTAAGTAAATTCTTTATTGTTTGATTATTTAAAATCTTACAATATTTCCAATAGAAAAACATATTTTAAAAAATACAATATAATAAAAGCAAATATATCCTAAAAAATGTCTATAAGAAATAGTCTTAAAAGCATTTATTCTAATTTATCCTCCCAGTTTTGTAGATGCTATCTTTAGAAAATTTACAAAGGCAGCGTTCATGACTATATCATTTGAATGAAGACAGATTTTCAATGCCTGCCTACATGTCCTTGTTCCACGCATATTAAAGTAGGGTTTAAGCAATGCGCATCTTTCATTACGAAGTCCCGGGCAGATACATAGGAGGTGGACAATATTCTCTTCCCCACCGTTACATAGTATACACAATGTGTTGCTGTTGTTTTTTTTCCACGGCGGGGCGTGACTGAGGCCTGCTAGTATTCCAAATCTTGCTCTCATGAGACATTGTTTGCTTTTTTCAGACCAGGGTATCTCCAAGTATTCTTGTACTTTCTTTTTTTCATATCCATTTATTACTGACCACGTATGCTTTCTTTTTGCCAACGTATCTTTGTCATTTAAAGTGATAGATGATTTGTTGTTCGATTTACTATTTTTTTTAAATGATTTATTGCTTATCATATTGTTCCAGATTGACATTAGTGCAAAATCTTCATATTTCCAAGCAACTGTTTAGTATTCTTATTTATTTCTTGCCAAAGTAGCTGAGATATATGATTATCATGGTCATTTTTAATCCTATACCACGTTTTAATAAATTGGCCTTTTCTTGCAAAATCTTGATTGTTTAACCCGAACTCCAGTCTAATTTGTGCCGGTGAAGCATTATCACGGAGATAGAAAAGAGTTTTATACGTTTTAGCAAGGACCTTGTTTATCAATTCCGCATCCATCCCCATTAATGCCTCACTACGATATGTTATTGTTGGGAGCAATTTAGCCCCTATAATTTTCAAGTGTGGTCGATAGGTCAGATTTCCGAGCGATTTCTGTGCTATCTTGAATGTTGCGGTTAGTGAATTAGCTTTTCTTTGTATATCCAGTTTTTGTAATTGATAATTTCCTTTCTGGTCAAATAGTACACCCAAATACTTGTATACTTCTATTTGTTCCAGTTGGGTATTTTCCATATACCATTTGTTTTTTTTGTCTCAGTTTTATGTTACTAGTGACCACCATGATTTTTGTTTTGGTTTCATTTATTACCATTCCATTTTCCTCAGCATACAAAACTGTTCTGTTAATTAAGCGCTGAAGACCGATTTTAGTATGACTTAGAAGGATGGCGTCACCTGCATTCATTAGGTTAGATATCTGTTTGTCCCCTAACTTCGGAGGATGTGCATCAAGTTCGTCCAAATTCCCTGATAGAACTCCAAGGAATAAATTAAAAAGGAGGGGGGCCAACACACATCCCTGCTTTAGCCCTTCTATTGCTGGAATCTCCTTTGTTAGTGATCGGCCGTCCCCCATCCTTACTCTTACCCAGGTTTTACTGTGTAGTAATTGAATCATTGAATGTATGAAAGGATTTGTAGAGTGCCTGGATACTACAAGTGTGACGCAGCACTAGGCAGCTTTTCAATTGTTTGTGGAATCATTTGTGATCCTGAATTTAACCAGAGTTTAGCCGCCATCGCCGAGCAGCTGATCCGCCCTTTTCTTTCTATTGGTGAATACAATGGATAGGAAATTGGCCGACTGGGAGTGTAGGGCTCTTTTGGGGAGGTGTGTATGTGGGGGGGGGGTTGTCCTGTTCAGAAGGTAACTTGGACCGCTCTTATAAAAGGCTTAGAGAAGGCAACTGTCCATTCTTTAAAGGAGACTTGTGCATTCATTGGCAACCAGTGTAGCTGAAGGAGTGTCACTGGCACCCCAGTGCCATGCTGGGACTGTGATGCAAGAAACACTGCTCAGCATCGCAGCACTCACTGCTGCTGTGTGTATTCAGTCTCTAGGGTCTGTTGCAGGGGCGTGAGTCACATACAGGCAGCGGGTACTGCAATGACATGTCAGAGGGAGAATGGTACCCAACTAAAAAGGATGAAAGGCAGAGGGGGCCCTGCAGAAATGGGAATATTTGATCTACAGAGAAAGACACACTTGCCCACACATACACATACATGCACACATATACACTCACACACACGCACAGATAAGCATGCACACACATACATACACTTCCTTTTGTTGCTCAACTCACTGAGATGCATTCTTGGCTTAGAGATTAGAGCACTATTACAATGAACAAATGTTTCTCGGTCACTCCCACCCTGGCCCAGTGCTAGACGTGTTTACTGGTAACTCATACAGTTTCCCCCCTACCCACTCCTGCACACTTCCCCATGCCCTCGTACATGACCTGGAGGGCACAAGCCTGACAACCTGGGGATGATGCAAACACGCAATATGTCAGGTCTCAAAACAGAAATCAGGCTGTCGGGCTAGCCATGTGAATGAGGAATGGCATATGTCACCCTGACCCCCACTGAGATACGAAAATATTACATGGATGTTCTAGGTCATCGTATAAACCTCTTTTTATTTTGGGTCAAAGTTCAGCCTGATTAACTCTCAGTGTTCTTTGGTAGGTCTGTCCGTCCCAACAAGCTGCAGTGAGAAGTGAGGACCCTCGTCTGATGAAGTCTTAAAGGACCAGCCAAGAATCCATTTTGCCACCCAACTGCCTTGCCGGACGGTACGATATAATAAAACAAGCCCATCAGTTTTGGGGTCTTATGTTTAGGACTGTCCGTTAGAGGAAATGAGGCTGCAAGGGGGCTCTGTGTGGGTGTCAGGAACAGAGTTTGTTGTGTGTCCCCCGCCCTCAGATAGGTGCAGATCTATGTATCTGGACTAAGGGTGAGTGTAGAGTCCTGGGTGCACCATCTGCTTCATGCTGGCGAGCAGTGGTGAAAGTCACGTTACTTCCTGTGCACATTGCATCAGGTTTGTTGGAGTCTAAACCTGCCTTCTGATTCTCATTTGCTGGCAGGATCCAGGCCTCTGCCTGTGTCTCCATCCAGACCCTTGGATGGGAGGCAGCTTTCTGACACTTAGCTTCCTAGATGCTGTTACCCGCGGGGAATGAAGGTGGAAGTAACTGGCCAACATACGTTCCTTAGTGCCAATGGCCATCTAACTAGTGTGTAACGTACAAATTCCAGAAAACAATTATCTTTTTGATAAAACTGATGTGTAGAAAGCAAGCTGTAGAATGACCCTGTAGTTGCTATGCTGTCATTGTGATGCCCCTTCATGGTTCTGCTGGAGTTCCAGTGTCACAGAGCGCACCCACTGCTCCTCAGCAAACAAGCCTGAAGCACATTGCGTGGAACCAGCCTTGGCCGACTGCCAACTCCACTCTGATTTCCATGCACAAGCGTGGATGAAAAATTTTACTCCTCACTCACAAGGAAAAGATTCTTTAAGCGCACAACAAATGGTACTGTGGGAGTTAATTTGGTACACTCCACTGTACTCAGGTCGCCTTCAACGGATCTGAGGGACCAAAGCGCTGCTGCATTCATGCAGATATAGGAAACATGAAACATGCACGCGTTTGCAAAATGTACTTTTAAGAGGCAGACAAAATGCATTTTGCATATTTTTGCCAACATTCACCCACACTTCTGACAGGACGGGGACCAGTGAATGTCCCCCAATTAAA
The DNA here is from genome assembly GCF_964263255.1 of Lissotriton vulgaris. Taxonomy (NCBI): domain Eukaryota; kingdom Metazoa; phylum Chordata; class Amphibia; order Caudata; family Salamandridae; genus Lissotriton; species Lissotriton vulgaris. The sequence goes on from NC_141692.1 coordinate 5,076,781, forward strand.
TTGACGAGACACAGCATAAGATTGGCGGTCCCTTAAAGCCACATTGGGACCGAGGGCAACTTCCAAAAGCCTTAAACAAAACAAGCAGCCGCAAAAGTGAAGCAACAGCCATTGAAATGGCAAAAGTGAATGCGACCATCTGTTTTCAATTAACGTGAGCATGCGACTGGTGCGCACTAATTAAAAATAGATGGTTGAAACGATAGCCCCTGCTCGCTCCTGCAAGGGAATCGCCAAATGGGCCGGCGTTGCCATTGAAAGCAATGCAACGTGTGCACGTTTTTGCCAGCAGATGTGAAGCCATGGCTAAAGGTCTTTTTCCATAACAGCGCAGGCGCACTGTGTAGGCAAGACCTAAAAAGGGCTCCCCGTTAAGCCCAGCCAACTGCCAGCCCATCATCTTAATTGATGTAAGCCTGAAAATCTATGCACGTGCCCTCCTGGGCTGATTACAGGCTAGGATAGAAGAACACAATGTACTCACACCCCTCCAAGCTGTGTTTAGGGCCAAAATATCCACCATCAGTCAAATCCTCTGACTGCAGCTTCTATTCTGGAAGGCTGTGAGCCTACAGGGTGGCAATCTCTATCTCATTTTTGTGGACCTTGAATCCGCTTTTGATTTAGTTCTGAGGGATAAATTGTGGGAGATAACAGATTACCTATGCCACAATATTAAACATCTGCATCAAGGAAACTATGCTCAAATAAGGTATGGCAAAAACAGAGAGCTTTTAGACCCCTTCCCTTTTGAAAAAGGCGTACATCAAGTCTGCGTCCTGATCCAACTCTGATTTCCCTTTTTATTAATGGCTTAGTAGAATTCTTGTTGGCAGGAAAAGACATTGACGCATCCTGGCTAGCGAACCGCAAGATACCCACTCTGATGTTCGCAGACGACACCCTTTTACTCTCAAAATACCTCATGGGTTGCAAAGGGTCCTTGATGCATTTTGCGCCTTCAGTAAAAAGAGGGGTTTGGAGATCAATTTACAGAAAACCAAATATATGGCTTTCAAAGCAAAAATTCACACTCGCCCAAACCCCTCTCTAGACGGAATGGCGCTAGAAAGGGTGATGATTTTTTATTAACTCGGGATTACTTTAACTGAGAAATTGGACAGGGGGGCACAAATAAATAATTGGCCCAAGCATCGGGGGCATTCTAAAAGTATACAACGAATGCTCTGACAAGGTAATAGGTCCAGCAGCTGAAGTTTATAAGGTCTAGGCAAGAGGAGCAACTTTGTACAGGGCAGAATTATGGGGACACCGCCCAAGCTCTCCCCTACCGTCAACAGAGAACTCCTTTACTAGACAGCTTCTACGACTTCCTGTTAGCTCCCCTCTTATCCCCCTTAGGCTGGATCTTGAAATTAACCCAATAGCAGATGAAATAGCTCTAAGACCACTTCTCCACTGGCGACGTCTGTGGGGCACCCTAGAGCTTTCCCCTTATAGGGATGAACTAAGGAAAGTAATGAGTTTGCTCGTTGCAGGAAAATTGCCTTGGCTAGCGCACATAAGGAATACATGCCATGCCTTTGGGATTTGATTTGATTTGATTTAAAATTCATATAGCGCACGAATGCCCTAAGGCGCTTTGGCACTAAATCGGTTATATAGAGTCTAGGACTGTCCAGGATGGGAGGCAAAACTATGCTGAGTAGAGCCAGGTTTTTAAGGCTTTCTGAAATAGTAGCAGTGATGCGCTGTTTTTTATTGGTATTGGTTTCTGGTTCCAAGTCTTAGCTGTATGCAGCAGAAAGCTTCCCCCCTCCATCTTAGTTGTTTGAATCTGGAAGTTTTGATTAACTTTGCACTGCTTGATCTGAGTATCCCTGGCGGATCGTACTGTTTCAGGTTGGTTTTCAAAAATTGTGAGCCTATCCACTGTAAAGCCTTATATGCCAGGCAAGCTGATTTGAACCTAACTCTTTTATCCATCGTGAGCCAGTGGAGACTTCTTAGTCTTTGGGCTACCGGCTCGAACAAGGGATGTCTGGCACTTGCCTAGCTGCAGTGTTTTGGAGAAGCTGGAGTGACGCCCTGCATACAGAGCATTCCCAAAATCCATCCTGGATAGGGCCATCATAGTAACTAGGGTTTTGCAGGTTTCTACTGGAAAAAAAGGCAGGAGCTTTTTATCAACTTCAGGGTGTGCCACACAGAGGAGGACAGTTTGTTAATCTGGGCTTGAAATGTTACTTTGGAATCAAATACAAAACCCAAATTCCTGACTTTGACCACTGGTCAGCTGCCTAGGCTGGCAGGCCACCAGTTGGTTGACCAAATGCTAGACTCTGCCCCTAGCAGCATGACCTCGGTTTTATCACCATTCAATTTTAGACAGTTTAGTTGCATCCAGTGGCTGACTTGTTCTATGCAATTCCTAAACCTATCTGCGGTTTCGTCTGTTTTGTTAGAGATCGACATGACTATTTGAGTGTGATCAGCGTATGATGCGAGGGGAAATCCACAGTTTCTAATGATAGTTGCTAATGGGGCAATATATATATAAAAGAGGGTGGGGCTTAAGGATGGACCCTCTGCCATCCCCCCAGGGGAATTTAAAGGATTTTGGTGTGTAGTCCCCTAACTTGACACTGAAGGTTCTCTCCCCCAGGAATGAAGAAAGCAGTGTGAGTGCTGATTCTTGCACTCCCATTTCTCCTTGACGGGCAAGGAGTATATCACGATTGAAGGCTGCCAATAGGTCTAAAAGAATCAAGGCAGCCTTCCCACCTGCATCCAGTACACTCCTGAGCTCCTCCGCCACCATGATCAGTGCGGTTTCAGTCCCTTGTTCCTCCCTGAACCCATAGGCGTGGGAGGACCTAATAAACCCGGCCAGCTGTGAATTCAAGAGCTTTCCAGTATTTTTGCCGGAAATGGTATTCTTGAGATTGGCCTATAATTTGCCGGGTCTAAAGGATCCAGATTAGTCTTTTTCAGCATCGGCTGAACAGATGCAGATTTCCACGCATCCGGGAAACAACTAACCTGTATTATCTTTGCATAAAGCAACTGAAGTTGTTTGCTGAGCAGCTCTGGGAACAGGTGTAAGACCTTTGATGGACAAGGGTCTGTAAGGCTCCCTGATTTAGTTGTCAGTATTAGTTGACAAATTTGTTCTGAGGATGGGGTTGCAAACTGAAACAGGCTGGATGATTTTCTTAAGGCGGGCCTCTTTAGAATCGCAAGAATCGCGCAAAGGGCCTAAAACGATGGCCTTGAACGTGGCTTGAGCAAGTGCCAGTGGCTGAAATTAATTCACGCACTCCTTCCATCACCTTGTTGGTTTTCTTTATAAGCACAAATACCATTATATACTATACCTGGGGTTTAAATGACAGAATTCTGCTAATTTCTTTGTTAGCACCGGGCACACCTTTCAGGAGCTGCAGAAGATCAGAAGAGGACCGGACCTTCTGTCAGTGACCTGAGAGGAGTTGTAAAGGACTGGCCCTGTCCCCTCTTGCAACCATGACATAGAAATGGCCTTCAAGAGCTACTTGGCTGACCTGTTCCAAGCACTCTGTACTGTTCCTGCACAGGACTCTGTACTGTTCCTTCACAACACTTGGTACTTTTCCTGCATTGCACTCTTGTTATGATCCTCTGTGGAGAGATGTGCGCCCGGGGACTGAATGAACTAACACGCCACGGGGCAACCATCTGGATTTCTCAGGGAGGTTAAGGCTGCCTTTCACCCCTCCCTCTGGATGAACTGATACTTGTCAATCTTGGATTGGAGTGGGAGATGCCACCTCACTGTTGACAGTACTCTGCTGACAGGACAGGAAAACTGAGGCACTCTTGGTAAGCCTGCTTGAGCCACTCATGACTAATTTTGGACTGGTCTGCTCCAAGGATAGGAGTGCCAGTCTTCTCTCGTTTTTGCACCATAGTAGACTTACGTGTGACCCTTCCTGTCACGTGTCTGTTAGACCACAAAGCCCTCTTGAATTGTGTCACCCTTCCCTGTATTGAGTCAGTCTATTCATTTATAAAGTTTTATAAATGTATAGTGTACACTTTTATGGTTGTAACAAACTAAATAGTTTTAATGACTGACTGAGTCAGTCTATTCATGTCCTGGCTGATGAATATCCTCTCTATTTGTTCATCAAATGTTTCCCTGCGTTATAAATACCCTAGCAGTAGTGTGAGAGACTAATCAAGCTTGGCTTGCTGTTGTGGATTCAGGATTCTTTTGTGAGGCAAGCAGGTACTCTCAAGAAGAGAGTGAGTGCCACGCATATATTTCTTTTGGGGTCTTTTGACTCTGGGCCGTCTGTACCTTGGATTCCAGTGTGGCCTATTCCACGTCAGGTTGACTACCACACACCACTTCATCGGAGTACAGCTTGTAATTAGTTTTGTTGGGGAGGTGGGGAGTTGGTACCGCTTCTCTAGCTCTGCTTAAGCACATATGATAGTCTGAGTAACTGCTGTCCTTTCTTCCATGTGAAGGGTGCCTCCAGTGGGCGTGTGATTTTCCAAGTAAGGAGGTTCGCTTCTCTACAGATGAGGATCGAATAGGCTCTTTCAGGTACATGCATCAAAGGATTTTGCGATCGCAAACTGTGCAAATCGCAAAAATCGGCCATTTGCGATCGCAAAATCTGCTTTTGGAATGCATGAAGGGTTAAGGCCCCCGCAATTTGAGAAATCGCAAATATTTGCGAATTCTCAAATTGCGATTGCATTTAAGGAATCTCATTTTGCGATTCCTTGAAGGCAATGCATGAAACTTTTAAAAATTGCGATTTCGCAATTAGGGGGAGCAAATTACCATGAGGTTGAACCTCATGGTAATTTGTGAAAACTTTGAAAAATGTACTTTTGTGCATTTTTCAAAGTTTCATGTTGTGCACACACATGACCTAAGGGCATATGTGTGCACGACATATGTGCACATATTGATATCAGGGGTGCAACATGGTGTCCTTTGGACACCCCTGCACCCTTGAAATCGCATTCTCAATTTGCGATTCGCTAATTGCTAATCGCAAATTGAGAATTGAGAATGTATTCCCATTCATTCCTATGGGCCTCTAGGCCCATAGGAATGAATGGGGAGGTATTCCTTAATTGCGACTCAAATTACGAGTCGCAATTAAGGAATATTAAGAAATCGCATTTTTTTTAGCAATTTCTTGATGCATTGCATTTTGCAATTCCTTAATTGCGATTCCTTATTTTTCGCAATTAAGGAATCGCAAAATGCAATATTGATGCATGTGCCAGCTTAAGTAGTGGACCGCTACCTTTTGTTATTTTATCCCTATTTCCCCTTTCCCTTTGCCTGCTGCCCCTCAGAGGAAGGATTACACGCTTCCTGAGGGGTAGAGAGAGGGAGAATTGGGGACTGTACATCGCCCCTGCTGGATTTGTTCCTGAAGGTTAGTGGCTGTGTGGTGGAACTAATCTGAGATCTGACAACTCTGTACTGTTCATGCACAACACTCTGTACTGTTCCTGCACTGCACTCAACTGTTCCAGAACTATGTAGTGCTCCTGAGCAGCACTCTGTACTGTTACTACACAACACTCTGTACTGTTCCTGCACTCTGTTCTGTTCCTCTGTAGCACTCTGTATACTGTTTCTTCCCAGCGCTCTGTACTGTTCCTGCACAACACTGTGTACTGTTCCAGCACAGTACTCAATACTGTTCTAGCACTCTGAATTGTTCCTGCACAGCACGCTCTACTGTTCTAGCACTCTGTACTGTTCCTGCACGGTACTCTGTACTGGTCCTGTGCAGCAGTGTATACTGTTCCTACACAACACTCTGTACTGTTCCTGCTCAAGAATTTGTACTGTTCCTATACAATACTTTGTACTGTTCCTGCACAACACTCTGAACTGTTCCTGCTCAGGAATCTGTACTGTTCCTATACAATAATTTGTACTGTTCCAGCACATCACTCTGAACTGTTCATGCACAGCACTCTGTACAGTTCCTGCACAGTACTCAATACTGTCCCAGTACTCTGTGCCATTCCTGCACAGAACTCTCGACTGTTCCAGCACTCTGTGCTATTCCTACACAGCACTCTGTACTGTTCCTGCACAGCACTCTGTACGGTTCCTCCACAACACTCTACTATTCCAGCACTCTGTACTGTTCTGTGCAGCATTCTGTGCTGCTCCTGCACAGTACTGTTTCTGGGCAGCACTCAATACTGTTTCAGCATTCTGTACTGTTCCTGCGCAGGACTCTGTACTGTTCTAGCATTATGTACTGTTCCTGTGCAGCACTCCGTACTGTTCCAGCACAGCACTCTACTGTTCCTGCACAGGACTCTGCACTGTTCCTGTATTGCACTCTGCACTGTTCCTGAACAACACTCTGTATTGTTCCTGTGTAGCACTCTGTGCTGTACCTGCAGTCTGTGCTGTCCCTGTGCACCACTCCATACTTTTCTTACACAGCACTCTGTACGGTTCCAGCACTCTGCATTGTTCCTGCAAAGCACTCTACTCTTACATCACTCAGTACTGTTCTTGTGCAGCACTCTCTGCTGTTCTTGCACTGTACTCTTTCTGTGCAGCACTCAACACTGTTTCCGCATTCTGTACTGTTCCTGCACAGCACTCTATACAGTTCCAGCACTCTGTACTGTTCCTGCACAACACTCTGTACTGTTTCCGCACTCTGTACTTTTACTGCTCAACACTCAGGGCCAGATGTAGGTAATCTCGATTTACCTACTCTTAAATACCGAATAATACCGATTCAGTATTTAAGAGTAGGTAAATGGGATGTAGGTAATTTCACTTTTGAAATTACCGAATCGGAATGATTCGGTAATTACTGAATCGGTATTTACCGATTCGGTAATTGCCATTGATTCCTATGGGCCTTGAGGCTTGAGGCCCATAGGAATCAATGCCAATTACCGAATCGGTAAATACTGATTCGGTAAAATTACTGAATTTGCAAGGGGGACAGGGTGTCACTTTGACACCCTGTTGCACCCCTCAATTGTGCATGGGTGCACATGTTGCTGACATACATGCCCTTAGGGCATGTATGTCTGCAACATGGCACATTTTTTAAAGCAAAAAAAAAAACTTTTTGAAGGGTTTTCATTGTTTACCACCAACTTCTAGTTGGTGGTAAATAACGAATTCTTAAACCCTTATAACACTGATTACAGTGCTACCTACATGTTGAATTACAGAATCAGTAATTTTACTAATTCGGTATTTTACTGAATTGGAAAAATTACAAATTCGGTAAAATTACTGATTCTGTAATTTAACATACCCCTACATCTCACTAACCAAATACCTGTCGGAAACGGCCGAAAATCTTTAATTTCTGCCGTTTCTGACCGGCATTTGGATGTATACTGTTCCTTCAAAGCACTCTGTACTGTTCCCGCACAGCATTCTAGATTGTTACTGCCCTGCACTCTGTGCTGTTGAAAGCTCTCTGTACTTTCCAGAACAGCAGCACTCCCAACTGTTCATGCACAGCATTGGGCAACATTTCCTATACTGTACACAATACTGAAGAATACAACCTTAGACAGTGGAACCCTACACAGAACTAGCACCTGACCTGCTATCCCTATTTATTATGCGTATATTGGGAAGTACCCGAGGAAGTGTGTGCCCGCAGTTAGCCCACCCACTGTCAAGGTGAAATCCAATACTGGAATTAACAACTTCTAGTAAGTACAAAAGGTGCACCGCTAAAAGGTAAGTAAACACACATCAAATTATCAGTTCTGTGTTCAGAGTTGTGTCTTCAAATTCTTCATTTATTCAAAAACTTGCAGCCTTCATGTAGCACTCAATAGCAGGGCGTCCACTCTCTCGATGTTGTATCTTAGACATTAGCATCTTCAGGCAATAAGCAACCACTGGTCTAAGTTATTTATTTTTAACTGGCTTACCCTTTTAAAATGTTATTAAATGACCACAAATACCGAGTCGAAGTTCCATTAGTTCAAATGAATATTTATTAATTTTGATTCATTTACAGTGTCATGCAAATCTACACATTGTCATTTAAAGTATTTATGACAGAGAATGCCAGCTCACTACTGGGGCAAACTTGATATGAACAGTTGAACCCTTCTCCTTATGTTTGGATTTTGTCAACACAAGTGTGGTGGACGACTCCTGATCGAGTCCGCAGGCACCAGTACAGTCTGGTAAGGTCTAACTCACAGAAGCAGCATGGAGGTCGCCTAAGAAACAACAGTTCATGGGAAGACCACTTGGAGCCGTCACTGAATGGCCATCCCTGTGGAATGGGAGGAGGCAGCAGATGACGTCATGCCTGTGGGATGGGAGGAGGAACCAGATCATGTCATGTCCTTTCAGTGTTATATCAAGGACAGCTTGCTTCTAAGGCCCTGACACAACTCAGATGGTTCTGGAACTGGTCTGGATCAGTAGGAGCTGCTCTGAGAAGACACAGAGGAGAAAAGGGCAGGGATGTTGCTTAAGGAGGTCTGTAGCACTATAATCTGGAAATGTCTAAGCCTGTGGTGGCATGTTACGAGCCATGCACATACATATACTTGTGTACCGGATGTAATAAGATACACTCAGCTGGCACATGGGCATGTTGATGGTGCAAAAGGTAGTCTCAAACTTTGATGGCAGGTGAGCACTTAAAATCATAATTCTGCAGCTGTAGACCTCGAAGATTAAAAGCGCCTTTCCTGCAGAAATTTCTGGTCATGCATCCTGATACGCTGTACTCTTTCACAACAGCTTCACCTGCAGAAGAAAAAATAAGACACAGTCAGAAGGAAACAACACTGTTAGATACAGGTGTTTAATAATTGAGGTATATGTTGCCATCTCTCATGCCCCTTTTTGGGGTCCAGATAATTATTATGCAGGATAATCCATAATGCCAGTAGGAGGAACCTGGCCAGACCCTGGTCCAGCCCTGGGTCCGCTCATCCTGGACATCTGGTTTTCCATGGTTAATGACTACCTCTAAAAGAGGCTCCAGATTCCAGCCAGTGAGTACAAGGGCACCCTTGGGGTAAAGACCTACAGCAGCTCCTTCTCCTCTACACAATCCTGTCTGGTGCCAAGGACAAAAGGAGGGGCGCCTAGAAGCGGGTGATGGAGTCACCAATGACACTGAATAGGAGGGAGTCTGACAACATATGTGGGCGAGCACATGGGGGAGCGGTAAACGAGCAGGACAAAAAAGTAACATCATCAAATGGGGTTGGATTTTAAGTCCGCTGGGGGGTGCAAAGAAGAGGAAAGAAGATGCAGGGAATCAATGGAGTAGACTCGCGATTGAGAGTGTGCTTGACAAATGCACATAAAATAACCAGAGAAGAGGTAATCACTGCAAGGGCCAATAGAGAGAAGCAACGTGTGACGGAGAGCAGAATTCTTGGTTTTAAGCCCAGATTTTGACTCCCACATTCCCTTTTTGCTCATGAATTTAACAAAACAAAGAACCATACTGAAAAGCATGTTCAATTCATGTTAGATTATGTATCTAGTGATTGGCTAATGCTGTGATAAAGATGAACACATAAAGAATGGACAAGGATGTAGCTCTTTACAGGACACGTAAGCTCAATGTCTTAAACTGTTGATGCAAGCTGTAATACATCACCAAGATTATACTTTCTTCCAAGCAAAGCATTATACTTTGCATAGTAGAAATTCCTACAGCAACCAAAACTTGTGGAACCACAGTGTAAATCTGGAAAACACTGCACCCAGACATGCAAACCCTCTCCTAGGACAACTGAAGTCCTAAGTGTCTTTCTGAGATGACTTAGGAGCTGAGGGGTACTTTTGGGGTGAACCAACATGTTCTTCATCTTCATGGGGCGTTCTTGGCTTATATATGGAGCCTGGGAAGCTGAGAGAGTCCTCTTTGGGCAATGACAGAACAGAGACATTGTTGCTGAAATGCAGGAAGAGCTTAGGGTTTGTTCCAGGTAGCCCAGAGAGTGTCTGAGAAGTTTAGGATTTCCAGCCTGAGTGCAGGAGGACCAGAGAGATTGTATAAGGTTAGTCTAGGGAGAACAGGCCTTGTTTCTGGGATACAAGAGGTGCTTAAGGCTTGTCCCCGGTAGCTCAGCGAGTGTCTGAGGAGCTTAGGGTTTCCAGCTGGAGTGCATGAGGATATGAGAGTTTTTATCAGGTGAGTCTAGGAACAAGACCTAAAATCATTAGACTCACCATATGCCACCTCTGATGTCCTCAGGCACTCTGGCTGGAAGCCCTAAGCTCTTCATACACTCTCTGAGCTACCTGGAACAAACCCTAAACACCTCCTTCATCCCAGAATCAAGACCTGAGATCACTAGACTCATTGGATACAAGCATCTGTTGTTATCTTGTTTGTAGGGTTGAGTGAACTTTGCAGCATTTCTCTCTGTGGAGTTCTGTGGAATCAACCATAAACTATGTGAGGTTTTCTGGAGTTCCGCGAGCAGCACGGTTTTTGTACACCAAGCTGCTTGTGCTAATTAGTTAGTGCCAGAAGCTTCTCCTGTGCTGCAAAATCAACGCCAAAGCACCAGACAGTGCACCACAGGGGGCTGCTTCTTTCTGCTGCTCGAGTAGATCATCCAAGTCACCTTCCTCACGTAGTGCCCTTATTGTTTCCAAATTATAAGATAACATCAGCAGTCAGATTCTATAAAAACAGACCATATGTGAGAGAGGGAGTTTGTACCGGGGCTGTTGGGCCAGACGTCACCCCTTGTTTGCAGCACCATCCTCAGTCTGAGGAAACAGCAGGGAGAAGTGGCCTTCAGCTGATTGCTGTTCATATGCCGGCCTCTCCCAAGCTGCAATAAGGAATGACTAACTTGCTATTTCATAACAAAAACACAAGTACGCTGTGTGGACCATCTCTGACCTTTCGCATATCGCGTAGGAATAGCAAACGGGTGATAGGTTTCTAGAGCTCGAAAACAGTGGTGTGGATTTTCTTGTTGTTCTTGCTGGAGAGAAAAATGCTTTTCTGCATTAATTTCTATATTGTGTATGGTTTCCATTTGAATTCCATGCACTAGGTTAAGATTTGAAAATAAAAGGTTTAAAATACATATCCTGTTTCGAATTGGTACTTTGAGTGTGTTAGTCATTATCAAAATAGGGGTTGGAGCTCCACTGTGTCCATGAATTCATCCTGTGAGAGTGATCATTTCCAGTAATCACTTTCAACGCTGCATTGCTCAATGGCTTGTGTATAGGTTGAAACCCAATCTAGATCCTAATTCAGATTGATGCATTTACCAAGTCCTTCTAACTAGGGGTTTGGAAAGCAGACCCCTGTGACCTTGGCAGGGCGCCCCCAAACAATGTGTCGATGGTGCCCTGTATGCTATCTCACCCCATATATTAACCTCCCTTGGGGGGCTTCCCACAACTTATAGTTTGTCAGCAGCATCCCTACCATCTTCATAGCATGTCCATTTTGTGCTTTGACTCCCTTTAGGATTGTAAAGTCCTTGATTCATTTAACCTGGAATAGAAATCCTAGAAGCGACTCTTGTTCCCACAGGTCTCTCCATTATCCTAGACCCCTTCCCACTCTGATCCCTGCAGTTCCCTTTGTCTTATCATTCGGGCCCAAAGACTGCAGACAGCTGGACCTTGTGTCAACTCACACCAGTGTCCTGAGTGATCTTAAATGATGATTATCACACATTAACTCAAATACTTTTTTCAATATTTATTTAGTTCTAACATGGCCAAAGGGCATTAGAGAGCTCGAGATCACGTGACCCAAAGGGGTCAACATTTACGAACATGTCTTGGAATGCCCAGCAGCAAAGAAAGTTGCTGCAATGAGCTGCTTTAGAGGGAACGGGCAGAAAAAGCACCATATCTACTAAGATATGACACTGTCCTGCTCTCTCACTAGCAATGGGCAAAAATCCTTGCCTAGCACAAACCTTCACACCATAGTGCAAACGTATCTACGTCATGTCTAGCATTGGTTTTGTACAGGAAGGATACCCTTTTAGTACTAAATATATTGCTAACACTAACTATTTCCCACTTTGGATGTGTGCTGTACAGTGGCACATTCATGCAAAGAGTTCAACGTTAGTGGAAATAAAACCAACTCTCCTTTTTAATGGCAGCTTCATATGGTGTACTTTTTAGCACAAAGCCTTGTCAACTGTTGTTAAGACGTAGGTCTTTATGACAGAAACCATGCGTGGTTGCATAGAAACTCTCATTTCTAGATTAAACCCTGTGGAGGCTGCTAGGAGGTTGAAATGTCCTGGATCCCCTCGGAAAAGATCTCCTTATACCCAATGCACTGGATTTGTTTACAAACTGACAGCTGACAGAAAATGATCTTTTAAGAGACACCTGGTATGTGAATCTAATGTCCCTGGTTTATGTACTTTAAGTTGTTAATAGGTACATTAGATTAGTACAGTATTTTCTCTACAGAGTCTTTTATGTAGAGTTTTGTTTTCTTTCAGTTGGTTCAGTTTTTTCTATCTTTTGGAAACAATATTCAACAAAGCTTGATTGTAATTGTTTCTCAAGATCAAGTCAATATTATTTTGATCCTTTGTCGTGGGCTTCTAAAAGGAATGGGGCACATATGCTGGTGCCTGCTTTGGTAATCCGAAATTGCGAACTCTTATGTACCACCAATGGATCCTCTTGATGCAAAGTGATGCAAGACTTTGGAAAGTGCTGCTTTGTGTTACTTTCAGGTAACTTTCCAGCACAAAACAAATTTTGCATAAGAAAGTACATTTAAAAAAAAAAAATTGCGCTGTTTTTGTCACTTTTCTAACCCAAACCTGGTGTAAAAAGTTAGTAAATCCATCACTGGAAGATTAAGGGCTTTATTTAGATCGCGACGAACGGGTAACCCCGTCTTAATGGTGACAGAAATTCTGTCGCCGAAATATAAATCCCATTATAATCTTTGGGATTTATAGTTTATTGGACAGGATATCTGTCACTGTTGTGAGGGAGTAACCCATCCGCCAAGATCTAAATCAGGTCCTAAGTGATTTGTGGGGAATTACAGGATGTGGAGCCGACCCCAGAGGTGAATTTATAAGTGCTTAGGTATTGGTGGAGTAATAGGATGTGTAGATAGTGATGGATGGGTGATTGGAGAAATGCATGGGACAGACAGGGGGATTCCTACCCTGCAAAGGGATTAACTGGGTATTTAGAAGAACATATCAATATTATGTAGCTGGTTAGAGGTCTGCATGTATAGTGTACAAAATATTGTACCTGCACTTGTACTAGTGGCTAGGCCATTCTTTAAGTATATGACTAATAACTGATGTAAATACAGTGCTGCAAAGAGAGTGCATGCTCAATTTATAAGTTGTTAGGTATTGGTGAAGTGATAGGATATATAGATAGTGTTGGATGGGTGAATTAAAAAGTGCATGGGACAGACAGAGGGATTCCTAGACTGTATAGGTATTAACTGAGAATTTAAAAGACTGTATCAATGCTATGTAGATGATTAGAGGTCTGCACGCAGAGTGCACAGAATATTGTAGCTGTACTAGTTTTTCTTGCTAGGTCATTCCTTAGGTACATGACTAGCAACTGGAATAATTTCAGTGATGCAAAGAGAGTCGTTGTTGAAGTGCTTAGGTATTGGGGGGATACCTAAGCCCAAAGCGGACCCTCAAGGACCTCAAGAACTTCCGGCCCATCTCCCTGCTCCCGTTCCCAGCAAAGGTCATCGAGAAAATTGTCAAGATGCAACTGGCTCGCCACCTCGAAGACAACAAAATCTTGGTCCTGTCCCAGTCCGGATTCAGACGAAACCACAGCACCGAGACATCCCTCATCGCCGCCACAGATGACATCAGGCTCCAACTAGACAACGGCGAAACATCAGCCCTCATCCTCATGGACCTGTCAGCCGCCTTCAACACAGTCTGCCATCACACTCTAAAGTCACGCCTCCTAGAAACCGGAATCCAAGAGAAGGCTCTTGACTGGACTACGTCCTTCCTCTCCGGCAGAACCCAGAGTGTCCGCCTCCCACCCTTCCGATCCGAAGCCACCGCCATCATCTGCAGCGTCCCCAGGGCACATTCCTCAGCCAAATGCTGTTCAACGTCTACATGGCCCCCCTCGCACAAGTGGCCCGCCATCACGACCTCAACATCATCTCCTACGCTGACGACACCCAGCTCATCCTCTCCCTCACCAAGGACCCACACACCGCCAAAACCAACCTCCACGAGGTAATAAAGGCCGTCGCCGATTGGATGAGGAGCAGCCATCTGAAGCTGAACTTGGACAAGATGGAGGTCCTCATCCTCGGACCCACCCCCTCAACCTGGGACGACTCCTGGTGGCCGACCACACTGGGAACATCGCCAACACGCACCGACCATGCACGCAATCAAGGATTCATCCTCGACTCCTCCCTCTACATGTCTAAGCAGGTCAACGCCATCTCCTCCTCCTGCTACAACACCCTCTGCATGCTCCGCAGTATCTACAAGTGGATCCCGGCCGAAACAAGAAGAACAGTGACACAGGCCCTCGTCAGCAGCAGACTGGACTACGACAATGCACTCCATGCAGGAATCCCAGCCAAGCACCTATGAATACTACAACGCATTCAAAACGCCTCAGCCCGACTGATCGTCAACGTTCCCGCCGCAGCCACATCACCCCCCACCTGAGAGACCTACACTGGCTCCCTGTCAACAAGAGGATCACCTTCAAGCTCCTCACCTACGCACACAAAGCACTCCATAACGCCGGACCAGCCTACCTGAACAGCAGACTCGGCTTCCACACCCTCACCCGCCAGCTCCCCTCCGCCAGCCTCGCCCTCACCACTGTCTCCTGCATCCAACGAACGACCTACGGTGGCAGACCCTTCTCCTACCTTGCCACCAAGACCTGGAACACCCTCCCTACCCACATACGCAGACCCAAGACCTACTCGCCTTTAGAAGACTCCGCAAGACCTGGCTCTTCCAGCAGTAGCAGCTCCCCCCCTCCCCTCAGAGCCTTGGGAACCTCATGGGTGAGTAGCACACTTTACAAGTACTCTGAATGATTGATTGATTGATTGATTGATTGATACATAGATAGTGTTGGATGGGTATTTGGAGAAATACATGGCACAGACAGAGGGATTCCAACACTGCATAGGTATTGACTGGGAATTTTGAAAAGTGTATTAATAGTTAGAGATCTGTATGCATAGCGTACAAATCATTGTACCTGTACTTGGGTTTGTAGCTAGGCCATTCCTTAAGTATATGACTAATAACTGTAGTAATTTCAGTGCTGCAAAGAGAGTACACGCTAAATTTATGAGTGCTTAGGTATTGGCTGAATGATAGGAAATGTACATAGTGCTAGATGGGTGAATAGGCAAGTGCATGGGACAGAGAGAAGGATTCCTAGACTGCATAGGTAATAACTGAGTATTTAAAAGACAGTATCAATGCAATATAGCTGATCAGAGGTCTGCATGCATAGTGCACAGAATATTGTAGTTGTACTAGTATTGGTGTCTATGGTTTCGAAAATGGTAGTCTGTATTTTCGGGTATGAGGAGGTGCATCAGATGATCAAGTGGATGATGTCCTTAGAAGCTGCAGTAGAACACAAACGAATACACTGACAGTCTCTGCCCTTGTTGGATATACATGTTTTACTGAGAATGTCAGACCTCAATCTCACATGACTGAGAAAGATAATGTGAATTTACAGAAAATATGCTCTCAGTTTAGCTTATAGATCACCTTCCAAACCTCTGTGGGAAAAACCTGGAGAAAATAGTTTTCTCTCAAACATGATTCATGATATCCCAGAAGAAGGCTTTTTCACATGGTAAAATCACCTAAGAAAACACCACAATTCCTAAAATGAGTATGGTACCATCAACAAATGATTTATAATGTAACTAAAGTCTTAAAATCTTCTATTTACTGCAAAGCTTTTTAACACCTTGGCTGCTAAGACATTTCTTCTCCTGTGCTGAAGATGGACATTTCCCATTGTTCATGACAAGGTCAGCTCGTCATAAGCACTGCTCCAGTATGCCTCATGACGAGCTGAGCTCGTCATGAGCATGGAAAGGGTTAATGAGGTGCTATCATGTATATTGGTTCCAAGATGGCTGATAACACTTCTTGGATGAAGTGCTGACAGCCAATCATATCTCACGATGAGATGTGTGGTTAGGCTCTGCCCAGATATATATATTTCTTTTTCCATTAATATTTAAAAAAAACTACTGAACGGATTAACAAAAAGGGATATTTCTGAGCCAAGGGCTACCTTTTTGCCAAATTTGAAGTAATTCCATTCAAAGGTTCGGGATGTAGCTGTGTCCAAAGTTTTTCATGGAAAATTGCATGAGGAAAACACATTTTGGGACCCCCCTTTTTTCTTGCCCCCCCTTGACGAATCACCCCAAAACGTTTAAGATAGGAGCTGACCTGAGCGGGCCATACGTTTAAAAAATGTTGCGAAGATTTGTCAATCGGCGTCAAAGGTATTGGGAATAGAATGTTGCCATTTTCCTACTGTTACTAGGTCCTAATTATAACTACCTACTTGCGACCGCCAGTAGGTAATATATAAAATACACGAAAATTAATTTATTACCCACCCTATACCCGTACAAAAAAAGTTTAATTGCACAATTAACATAATTATCAATTAGACAAATATTATTAATCAAAAACTAAATATTAATTCATTAAAATTAACTTCCCATCCTTTACCCTAATGAAACCCAAAAACTACACCTAAAATTAAACTTTAAGACACTGAATTACACGATTATAACAATTAATTGCCAATTAAATAATTAATAGTATTTACCAAAATATTATTAACTAATTTAAATGAATTTACTCCCATCCCTTTACCCCAACAAACCCCACAACACACACCTAAAAAAATTATCAACTACACAATTAACATAGTTAATTTTCAATTCATTAATATAAATTAACAACTCATTATGGATTAATTACAAATAAATTATCTCACAACATTTACTCCTAAAAGCTGACAAAGAGCTCTTAGCTACTAATTATTAATAAACGAAAAAAACATTACTTCTCACATTTGGCTACTATAAAAAACCACACATAACAAGCCAAATTCATTATCATTTAATTATGTTATAATATTTAACAACAAATTATTATTTAATTAGAAACATATTACTTACCAACCGTAGCCCCACAACCTGCACATTAAATTTGCATTAAAAAACTTAATAGCACTATTTACATTATTACATTTCAATTAAATATATATTATTAGATAAAAATAATCATTAATGTAGTATAATTAAATTACTTTCCAGCCTGTTCCCCTATAAACAAACAACACGCTACGGCAGTAAAAATCACAAAAATAATTACATTTAATTTAATACCTACTGAAGGGCCCGATTGCCATTTCATTTGGATCGTACGGCTCAGATCCGGAGGGCTAGCGGGACGAAACGTGCTCTGGGTGTCCCAACAAGCGAGATTGATGCGTCCGTAAGCGTACGGACTCGGTTCGCTCAGACTTCCATTGAACTCCACGGAAGGCTGCTTACACACGCATACACAGCCTCACATAGCAAAAAAGGGGTGGGAGGTGAAAAGCGGTCACCCTTTGGCAGACACCCCTTGGTGACCGCCACACGGTACATGCCTCTATTCGGACCGACCAATGGGCACCCCCCGTGACAGATTTGGATGGCCCCGGATGAATGGAGACCTGCTACTGCCCCCGGAAGTACGCTTACGAAAGCAGCTTCATCTCGCTGAGACCGAGGCGGAGTGGCTGTTACTATCATGGATCGTACTCGGTCGGTCAGTAATTTGATCCATTGTGCTGCACGATTCGGCTACGAATGAGACGTACGGGGCAGTTCGGGTCTGGAAACGATTCGCTTGGCTCATACGCAATCTTTGCATCGTACTTAGTCATTCAGACCTGTGTACGATTCGGTCGTGAACATGGGCTACGAATTAGATCTGGAAAAAACAAATCCGATTCAGAGGCTTTTCGAACAACATGTGAATTGGGCCCTAAGAATGTAACAAACATTTTGAAAAACAAAAGTAAAAATTATACTAAAATTTCACATCATATACATCTAAAATATTTTCAAAAATACATAACAAAAATTATATTTTAAACTACTATGGGGAAGATTACAATGTCGGTCGGACTTGCGTCAGCCCGACACCAACTCGTAAACAGGTCTGACCGGCCTCGGGTTGACGGTTCCAACCGCCTTATTAGGAAGTGTCTGAACACTGTTCAGTCGCATTCTGAAATTTCCCTATAGGAGCATGCATTACAGTAGTAAACCGGCAGTAATACATGCTTCCATAGGGAAATGGGAGGTGTGGTTCATCCCTGCACCCTGTGGCAGGCACCTCAAGCTGCCTGCCATGGGGAGCAGGGATCAAAAGGGGGGCACCGCAGGTGCCTCTTTAGGCCCCAACCGGAGGCCACACACACAAGGGGATCCTGCTGTGGGCCCCAAAACATGCTTTCCTTCATGGTTTCAAGGTCGGACAGGCTAGACAGCAAACCATGCCAGAAACTGTGCTTCATCCTTTGGGATTACTAGCAGATTCCGAATTGCCGACAAACTCCTTGAGCCCATTGGAAGCTGGCTGGTTTCAATTCCAACGGTTGATACATAATTATCTGGTCTGAAATGAAAGCAAAGATGGGCTCGGAAAGCTTTCCTAACTCTGTCGTAATAGGCCTCTAAATGTTTGCAAACGATAATAATGAGTTTGATATTTTAAAAATCTTTGTTACTTACCTTAAAATCAATATTTATGACAATGATATCCTTACTGACGATAATTCCATATCATGATATTTTTGACAAAATATTTTGGCATGGCGTTATTATTTTTTCGATTGCCTGCCTGTGCCGTATTTTTAGGCCGTCGAGGAATTTCAACTACTTTGGAGTAATTAGAGTAATTTAGAAATTTCCACATAATCTTTTGATATCGAATTAACAAAAATGTTGTGATTACTTCTGCTCATGTTATTATGAGTAATAGGGGGGAACTGCTTCCATGACACACAGGGTCAAGACCGATTTGCATATGGCCATATCTGAACAGGGTGTGGCTTGGTGAGCAAAACAACGACGGATTAAATGCAGATCTGTGACTGGGGGTAAATGTTTTGCCATTGTGCAACATTCTGTCCATCATCTTGTGTGTTTTGCTGTTTACCCTATGTGGTAAGGGGTATGCCCAGACGTGGGTCCCGTGCTCACTAAGCCACTGGAGTCAAGCTATCCTGGCTGAAGACGGCTGATAGTTAGAAACCGGTCCTAGGATTCTTCATTCCGGTCCAGGGAAGACATGGATTGGCAGTTTGGGCTGGACTGTTCCCATGAGGCACAGGGTCAAGACTTATTTGCATATGGCCATATCTGAACTGGGGTGACTTTGTGTGCAAAATAACGATGGATTAACCCCAGATCTGTGATTGGGGGTGAGTGTTTTATTATTGTGCAACATTCCGTCCATTGTCTTGTGTGTTTTGCTGTTCACCCAATGTGGGAAGGGTATGCCCAGACGTGGGTCCCGTGCTCACTAAGCCACTGGAGTCAAACTATCCTGGCTGAAGATGGCTGATAGACAGAAACCGGTCCTAGGATTCTTGATTACGGTCCAGGGAAGACATGGCTTGCCAGTTCGGGCTGGACTGTTCCCATGAGGCACAGGGTCAAGACTGATTTACATATGGCCATGTCTGAACTGGTGTGGCTGGGTAAGCAAACTAACGATGGAGTAAACCCAGATCTGTGACTGGGGTGAATGTTTAGCCATTGTGCAACATTCCACCCATCATCTTGGGTGTTTTGATGATTACTCCTTCTCATGTTATTATGAGTAATAGGGGTGAAGGGGAATCCTATCGCTAGAGCACATTAAGCCAGCTCAAGCATCCGCTCTCACTTCCTACTAGTTTTCTACTGCATTTTATGCTATTTCTTAGTGTAAAATGCATTCTTGTGCCCATTTTGGATGTGAGGGTGTGTTAGAAATGGGATCTCTGGTTGGCTAAGGCTTGTGCCAAAGACAGGCAGAGACCGCCACTCTAGTCAGTGCAAGGGAGTTACACGCCAAAGATAACCCCTGCTCACCCCCTTGGTAGCTTGGCAAGAGCAGCCAGGCTTATCCCGGAGGCCATGTGTAAATCATTTGCACACTCACACAGCAATAACATCCCAGGCACACCACAAAAGGAACTCCCCACGAGGTTATATCAAAAATAACCTTTGTATTCTCATAACACAATAGAATAGTACTCACATAATATACATTGTGCCACCTGTCACTAGGTCATATCTACAAGGGATTATATACGGCTGACAGGGCCCTCTGGACCACTGTCAGAACCATCACAGAGCAAAGTTCGTAAAAGTAAAGCAGATCATAAACGTACAACCAGTAATCACTGGTAACCACTTTACTACGCATCAGCCTGTATCATAAACTACATTATGCACAATATCAAATTAGGCGCAAATTACATTCTGCGCCAACCCCACTAGCATAAACACATTATGCAATAATCTCAGAAGTCTAAACGCATTAGACCCTAACCTCCTAAACATAACTCACATTAGGAAATAATCTCAGTGGAACACAATCTCACTAGCATAAACCATAATACTCAAACAACTTCCTAATCATAAAACCCACATTTAGAGGCATCAAACAGGGTGCGTACATCCTACTACATGAATCACATTTCCTAGCACCGTAGAAATCACATTAGGGCCTGGCGCACTACAAACCTAACAGTCCCCCTGGCCAACTAGCCATCTCAATAGTGGGTCAAATGTTCTATCTTCAAAACTCAGGGTGTGCTGCCAATGCAGCGGATGTCAAGGGTGCGCACTTCGCAAACCTAAATGTAGCAGCTGGCACCAAGTGCTGCGCAGCTTTAAATCTGAACGTGGGCCTGGGCACACAATATGCCCGCTGACAAATTTGGACAAAACGGTGCAGCTCCCCGCGCTAGTGCGGGGCAGCTGTAAATAACCAAAGTACAGGGGCCTGACATCACTGTGCCTTCCAGGCCCCCACTGGGATTTTCTCTAAATACAATTTCCCCCAAATGTTGGAGGCATGGAACTGGCGGTACACATGCCCTCTAAGGCCCCACTCCAGGACTCTTTAGCCAAAACTTGCCCCCATAGGTGCAGCTGCCCCCTAGCAGGTGGGCAGCTGTAAAAATAACCAGCATGTAGAGGCACGGACCCTTCTTAACCTTGGGACCCCCACTGGGGCCCTTACCAAGAATAGCTCCTCTTGGAGTACCCAGGAGCTTTAAACAAATCATGCCCCCGATGGAACTCACTGGTGCGTGTGCCCCGAAAAGGCGCATATCACGGAGAAGCACCTACTCACTGGGCTATGGGGAAAGGGTTCAATGCTGCAGTGCCTGAGGCTCCCTCGTGCTCAGAGGAGCCCTGCGTTGCATCTAGCCGCATCCACGCATACGGGTTGGGTTTGTGTCTGCCTATGGTGTCTCTCTCTTTACCCTGGTCCCTCTTTACCCTGGCCCCCTCCTGGGACGACCATGGAGCTTTCTAGGCTCCAGACTTCCTCTCTGCACCACCCAGCACAGGGTGGGCTCCCGCCTGGGTCTTCCGGCCACCCTGCTCTTCTGCTTCCTAAGCAGCCCGGGCCCATGTCACAGACAAGGTTGCCTGACTTCCGGATCGCGCTGAGAGCGGCCCGGAGAAGACTTCAACAATGGCTCGGGCTGCGGCTGTGAAACGCGGTGTGGGCTTCCGCTTCATTAATAAAATATAAGGCGGACAATGAGGGGTAGGCTCCCTCCTAAATTAAAATATGAAGCGGATGGGCACCTGCATTTGAATCAAAGTATAAGCAGGGTGGGTACCACAAGAAATAAAAAGCATAACGGTGGAATCCCTGTGATGGGGATTCTCTCACCATGCAGCTCCGTGCTACGCAGCCCCCAGGTTCCTTTTCTTTGGTAGGGCAAATGAAGATAAAGCACTCCCAGGCGCTAGTGCTAAAAGCACAAAGTCCTTAAGGATAACAAAATAAAGCAAAAGGTCCAAGGGGCATAGCTGGGCCTAGGGGGGCAGCCTTCCTGGCAGGTCCTCTTGGGCCCCAGCAGCAGCACGCCCCACAGGTTTAGGACCAGGTTCAGAACATCTTCATGGGGTCCCAGCTCCTATATTTATACTGCATTTCCCTTTGTGTAAAAGTGCAGGGCCTGGGGATACCAGTCAGGACTGGTTTAGGGGGGCTTTGGAGCACTTTGTTTTCGAAGCTCCTCTTCCCCTTTGTCAGGTAGGGGCTCAGTGATCAGACACACCACAGGGGGCAGAGCCAGCATTTTACTAGGAAAGCACCATCCTATTCAGAGTCAGGGGGTTTCTCCTCCCACCACTCTCAGATCAGATGTCCAATTCAGCGTCGCTCTGACTCATACTGCCCCTCCTGGAGCCACCCACAACTCTCAGGTCGTGTCAAACACAAGTCATGCAATTCACATCAGGCAGTCAGACACAAAGCACACAGAAATGCCAACTTCTAAAAGTGCCATTTCTCCACCTGTCACCATAAATCTGCGCACATACTAAACTCGACCCTGCACTCCTCTCACACCAGGAATTAACATGGACACACATATTTCCCATGCATTCCTATAGGAGGGCAGGCCAATCTCTATTCTATTTTATTCTATTCTATAGTTATGGTAGAGCGCAAAACAGCTGCCCCAGCAATGAGGCGTCCCGGCGCTAAAGAACCACAGACCCTGGCCTGAGCGCACACCACAGACCCTGGCCTCACCGCAGGCACTCAGAGAGCGCACGCACTTTAGACTGGGCCACAGTGCTAAAGTGCCCAAAGGCCTAAAACCACTACCACCATGTCAGAACTGAAGGCAAAAAGTTCAGGGGAGAACCCGCCAAAAAGGGCCAAGTCCAACAGGGTGCATTTAGCACTAAGCAAAGAGAGCCAAATGGCCGGAGTAAGTTGGGGAAATCCAACCACAAGAGCACATTTAGTGCCATTTCTTAGCCCAAAATGCATCCTCTTTTTCAATGCTAGTGGGACATATTGACTAAGAAGATTACTGTAAAATCCAGAATTAAGCTAAAGAGCCATCCTACCGCAAGAGCACATTTAGTGAGCATGAGCCGCAGATTGCACTCGCTATTTGTATTCTGTTACATTACACACTATCTCTTACACCAAAATCTCACACCAATCTCACACCAAGTTTGGCCATAAGGGAGCATATTTGTGCTAAGAAATAGTGATAATCGTAGAATTACACTTCTCACCAGTAATTATTAATCTTGTATAATTCTCTCGTATTTTCTGCATGATTACGCTACATTGAACTACGCCAGTTGGGGCCATCCTTACCTATTTTGCAATGTTCAACCAGTATTCATGAGAATGAAAACCTAGCTATCCAGTCTTCCAGAAGGAATGGATTTTTCTTGAAAACCAGCTATTATCCATATTTATGAAAACTGGACAAGCCTTTCAATTTTACAAAATGCTACTTGGTTTGGACGTTTAGTGGCTTTGAAAACTCAAAATTACAAAAAACTGTATAAGTCACCTGGAATGGTCCCTTTTCCAGATTGGAAGGCACATGCTTTCTCCTGCCCGGTGCACAGAATCTCCTTTTTGGTTGTGCAGGCATCTGCGGACTTGTCATTGGAGCAGTCTCTACATTTATATCCATTGGGGCTTTCGTCGACAGCGGGTGCTAAAACAACAGAGAGTGGAACAAATGAGAAGACAAACACTGTGCACTTCATACCTCAGAAAAATCAATAAAAGCAATCAGTCAAACAATCAATCAGCTAAACTTCATTTGTAAAGCGCATCACTGTCACCCTTAGTGTTATCTGGGCTCTGTGTCTCTGTTGAAGTGCCAGATCTTGAGCCTCTTTCTGAAGTCCGCCAGTGAGGGGACTGTATAGAGCTAGGGTGGGGAGGGGGGTTAAGATCGTTCCAAGTCTTGGAAGCAATGTAGCTGTTGCTGCGATGGATACAGAAGGCTAGCGAAGGCAAGCGAAGAGGAGCACCGGTGTCTAGAGGGTTGGTGGAAGTTCAGGCGATGGTTGAGGTAGACCGGTAATATGTTGTGGAGGGCTTTGTATGTGTGGTGTGTTTGCAGAGTGAACAGGAGTTGAGCAGTTGCAGGGTATTTGTCTTGTGGGCAGGAGTGGTGCGGGATCTTTCATAAGTTGTGTTGCAGGATAAGTGGAAGTTTCAGCAGCTGTAGGGTTTTTGGGTGGATCGTGGGGAGGGGGAGATGCAGCTGTTGTTTCAGCATCTGGGGTCTCAGTGTTCCTTGGTGGTGTACCATCAGGTGGCGGGTGGGCCAGGGGTCCCGGCACTGGGTGTTGTCTGACCAGTGGTGCATTGGCGGCACGCTCTCTGTGAGCATCCACTGCATGTTCATGTAGCGGCCTCCATTAGTGGCCCTGGTCGGTGGTTCTAGTGGTCCCGGGTGCCCGGCAGGAACCTGTACTGGCTAGAGCAGGGACAGCAGGTACCACAGGGACAGCAGGAAGCACAGGACATCAGGTAGCTACCTGCACATAAACAATCATTGGTGTTTTGCTGTTATTATGTGTGTTGCACAATGCAGCACAAATAAACACAGCAAAGTCAGAATCGCCATCACAACGTCAAAAAAACTGACGTTCTAGCCACGATCGGGGCTTGTTAATATGCCGCTTATTCTTTTAACTTGAGTTTGGGACCAGCTGGAGAAATATTTCTCCTGGAAGCAACAATTCCCTTTAAAAATCAACGCTGCACATATCGACGACCTTCAGCCCTATGGTTCACGCCAGAACTAGAGAGACTCTGGCAGAAAAGGAAAGAGCCCCATTATAAAGAACTGTACAAACAAGCTCTGCCCCGATACCATCACAATATTAAATCTGCCAGGTGGAGTTTTATCATCAACCAAATCGGACAAACTGACATTTACCCAAAAGCCTTTTTCAATACAGTACATGATTTTATCTCCCCTCAAGCATGCATCCGATCTCCTGTGGAATCCAAGGAGCTCTGTGACTCTCTGGCTAATTTATTTCAGGAAAAGATATCGCACATCTACTCAAAACTTCCTGCTGCTCCTCTGCAGGACATAGAGACCACCATCTTAACAGAAGAGCAGCAAAAAAAGTAATTCCCTGCACACTAGACAGCTTCCTGCCTTTCACGTTAGAGGAAATACACAACTCACTGGCTGCATCTTTGTCCACCCAAGATATTATCTCTTCTGGCCACATGTTGTGCCCCTGTGATTCAAGAGATCTTTAACTGCTCAACAAAAACAAGCATGATCTCGATAGAATGGAAGGAAGCATGCGTACGGCCCATAATAAAAAAAACACTCTAGACCAACAATCTCTCAGCAACTTCCACCCAATATCCCTGCTACCACTTCTGGGTAAACAACGAAAGGCCTAATAAATAAGCAGTTGGGATCCTACCTTGAACTCAATCACATGCTTGATCCCTCACAATCGGTTTTCCCTCCTGGGTACAGTACAGAGACTGCACTCCTGGCGGTGACAGATTCGCTGAGACAGGTGGTGGATGCAGGAAGCCCTGTGGCACTGACACTATGAGATCTGTTGGCAGCCTTTGATACCATCTCTCATTCAAGGCTCTTGAAAAGGCTGCAGGCAATCAGTGTGCAGGGGATGGCACTAAACTGGCTTCAGCATTTCCTGTCATATAGACGGTCATCCTGGGCCCATATTCTTCATGCAAAATGCGCTTGGACAAGGGTGTACCACAGGGCTCATGCTTGAGTCCCACCTTGTTCAATATTTATTTGGCCCTGTTAGCAAAGATCGCGGAGCACTTTGGCTTTGGGATCATATTATACGCTGATGACACCCAGCTGATGTTTGCTATAGGCCAAGACCTGGAATAGAAAAAAAAGGTTTTGCTTCTGGAATGTTAGCAATCTCCAACTGGATGATGGAGAACTGTCTCTAGTTAAACCCAGAAAAGATGGAGATTTTGCTGCTTGGAAAAGCCCCAGCCATCTGGTCAGATGATTGGTGGCCCCACAGAGTGGGTGCCACCCCCGTGCCCAAACAAACTGTAAGCAATCTGGGATTAAAGTTAGATCAAGCCTTAATGATGAAAGATCGGATTGCAGCAACTACGAGCGCATGCTACTACAATCTGCATCTTCTGCTCAAAATTGTCCCAATTCTCGCCACGAATGTCCGTAAAACACTGGTACAGGCCTTGGTGTTAAGTAGCCTGGATTATGGAAATGCTCTCTTGGCAGAAGCTAGTGAAATACTGCTCTCCAAGATCAAGGTGGTCCAGAAGACTGCGGCCGGACTTTTAATGAACCGTCCTGCAGGAACTCCCTCAGCACCTTTGGTGAAAGTACTGCACTGGGTACCAGTGAGGAAGTGCCCCTGCTTCAAAATCTGTTGCCTCACGTACGATGCCTTACAAGGCAAAGGCTGCTGTATCTCCAAATAAGCTAACAGCTTCAGTCCCCAGCCAAAATCTCAGGTGCAGCAGCCAAGCCCTACTCTTTGTGCCCTGAATCCGTCAATACGCACTGGGGGAAAGGCCTTCTCCTATCTCGCCCCAGGATAGTGGAACAAACTCCCTTTAACTCTGTGAGAGACTCCTACATACTGTAAATTTAGGAAATTACTAAAAGCCTACCCATTCTAATCTTCCTGGTACACATTTCTTGTCAGGATCTGCAACAGAGCCGAGATGCCACCAGGTGAAACGTGAGCTATAACAAGTAATATTAACATAACATACCTCTTTATAAACAATTATTAAACACCCAATTCAATGATGAAGTTGGATCTTAGCAACATATTTATGAACTTTTAGAATGTTACCTTTTCCCAGACTGAACCCTCCAGCAGCTGTCAATCAAAGGCTTGACCTTAATTACCTTAATGAGTTGTGATATTGCTCCCAGGATCTACACAATAGATCACTTTGATTGACAGGTTGATCTGAATGTGCAGGGATGACTCCACTGACAGCAGATGGCCCTTCAGGGTGGTCAGTACTGCCCTTCCACTTGGCACACCAGTATCAAATTCTGCCTGACAGCTTTATCTGAGACACAAGTAAAATGTCTGCGCCCTTGAAAGGCAACAAACAGGACCAGAAAACAACTCTTGTGGGTCCCCTGCCTGATTGCTGAAGAGCTATGCTTTTGTCCTATCAGACATTTGTCTTATGTTTTGTTGTGGGTCCAGGGCCTACTTTAAAATATCAGTGTCGGAGGACATTGGTGATTTCCATAGAGTCCTTACACATGCACCGCTAGCTCCCAGAGTCCAAGTTTAGTGCGGTTGATGACTTTGCCCATCTTGGAGTTGCCTTGGCACATGCCTCTTTGGGCCTAGTTGCAGTAAGGCAAAAGCTGGTGGGTTTGTCCTTGGGAACTTTTATCCCATTGGTTAGGGTGGACGCAAGAATCACCTCACCCACTCCACTAGCTAGTGCCAACAGAATAACAGGACAGAAGAAAGACTGTGTCTGTTGTTTGGGACCAGGGTGGGGACCCCCACTTGTACCTTTGGCAAGGCAGTAGGCTGGCAGCGTTAGCTGGATGGCCTCCTTTGTTGCTACTGAGACACTACAAGCAGTAGAGACAATTTTCCTGAAGATCTGTAGCAACTGGACCCAGAAAGGACCATGGAGATGGCCGCCTGTCTGAGACCTTGAGAGTCTCTAGGGGACTCCTCTGAGGTCCTAGGGGCTCAGAAGTGTACTCCTCTGGTGTTTGGGCAGTAGAAGAAAGTTTGGAAACCTTTCAAATCCTTTCCACCATAAATTATGCAGTGTACAAATACTGCTGATGTAACAACTGCAATGAAATGGTTCCCAATGTAATGACCTATGAAGTAACAACTGACATCGCAGTGAGATCTCCGTCTTCTAAGACGGAGTCACAGACAGTACCTACCCTGCCTAACTCCGCTGTCACAGTAGTTAGAGTCGCATACTGTAGATCCTACTTAAAACCACAATTACAAACATCAGATGCATACTAAAGGTATCTTGCACAGTGCATCCAGTACAGCAGCTAGAGTCGCATATAGTACGAACACTGCATAATCTCACTGCTGCGATAGTCAGAGACGTCGACTGCATCTACTGTCTGCTACTCGATAACTACAAACATCACTTGTGCACCCCCTTCTTGAGACTAGTCTCACGCACAGACTATAAATACCCTGTGCAACCCACTATTACAAAGTAATCATTTGCTGCATCCCCGCCATTACAGTAATCAGTTGCAGACTGTACGTGCCATGTATCATTCCTTCATTAATGTACTAGTAGTCAGAGTCGAAGAATGTACGTACCTTGTGTCATCCCTACATTAAGGTAGTAGTCTGAGTCGTAGACTGTTCGTACCATGTTTCATCACTACATTATTGTAATAGTAGTCAGAGTTGTAAACTGTATGTACCATGTATCATCCCTACATTAAAAGTAGTAACATACAGAGTTGTAGACTGTACGTACCATGTTCATCCCTACATTAATGTAGTAGTAGTCAGTCATAGACTGTATGCATCATGTATCATCAGTGCATTAGTGTAGTAGTTGTCAGAGTTGTAGACTGTAGGTACCATGAATAATCTGTACATTAATGTAGTAGTAGTCAGTCATAAACTGCACATAACATGTATAATCCAAGCATTAATGTTGTTGTAGTCAATGTTACAGGCTGTACGTACCATGTATTATCCCTACATTAAAGTACTTGTAGTCAGAGTCGAGGACTGCACGTAACATGTATTGTCCTGACGTTAAAGTAGTGGTAATCAGAGTGGTAGGCTGAACGTACCTTGTATAATCCCTACATTAAATTAGTAGTAGTCAAAGTTGTAGACTGTATGAACCATGTATCATTCTTACATTAAAGTAGTAGCAGTCAAAGTTGCAGACAGTACGCACCATGTATTATCACTACATTACCCTGTAAGTACCCTGCAGGTCTATGATGTTGTGGTAGTCAGAGTCTCAGCTTGCCCCTACCCTGTATGTCTGCAGTGTTGTGGTAATTATAGTCGCAGCCTGTACATATCCTCTAGTCTGCAGTGTTTTTGTAGTCAGAGTCTCAGCCTGTACGCACCCTGTAAAGTTGCAGTGTTATGCTAGACAGTGTCTCAGTCTGTATGCACCCAGTAAAGTTGAGTGTTATGGAGGTTGGAGTCCCAGGCGGTGCATACCCTGTATGTCCGCAGCATTTTGACAGTCAGATTCTCATCCCCGTATATACCCTGTATGTCCGCAGATTATGGTAGTCAGAATCTCAGCCTGTACCAACCCTGTATGTCATGTCTGCAGCTTCATGGTAGTCGGCGTATCAGCCTGTACATACCCTGTATGTCCGCAGCATTATGTTAGTCAGAGTCTCGGCCTATGCGTACCCGGTATATCTGCAGTGTTATGGTAGTCGGAGTCTCAGCCTGTACGTACCATGTACATCTGCAGTGTTATGTTAGTCGGCGTCTCAGCCTGTGCATACCCTGTAAGTCTGCAGCATTATGGTATTCAGAGCCTCAGGCAGTACATACCCTATATATATGCAGTTTTAGGGTAGTCGGAGTCTCAGCCAGTACGTACCCTGTATGTCCACAGCGTTGTGACAGTCAGATTCTCATCCCGCACATACCCTGTATGTCCGCAACATTATGGTAGTCGGTGTCCCAGCCTGTACATACCCTGTATGTCTTCAGAATTAAGGTAGTCCGATCCTCAGTCCGTACATATCTTGCATGTCTGCGGCATTGTAGTAGTCAGAGTCTCATTCTGAAAGCACACTGTATATTCACAGTGTTGTGGCAGTCAGACTCTCAGTCTGTACATTACCTGTATATCAGCTGCATTCTGGTAGTTGGAGTTTCAGCCTGCATGAACCCTGTATGTCATGTCTGCAGCTTTATGGTGGTCGGAGTCTGAGACTGTACATACCCTGTATATCCGCAGCGTTATAGGAGTTGGAGTCTTTTCTTTCACATATTCTGAATGTCCATGATGTTGTGACTGCTGCGTTATGGTAGTCAGATTCTAAGCCTCTATGCACCCTGTATATATGCAGCGTTGTGATAGTTGGAATCTTTACCTATACATACCCTGTATTTCCGCAGCATTATGGTAGTCGGAGCCTCAGCCTGTACATTTCCTGTATATCTCCAACATGGCAGTAGTAAAAGTTGCAGCATGTGCTACTGATCCAAACCAGTCAGTGTCTCAGCCTGTACATATGATGTTGTCTGCAGCGTTGTGATAGCTAGAGTCTCAACCTGTACGTACCCTGTATATCTGCAGCCTTGTGATAGTCAGAGTCTCAGCCTGTACGTACCCTGTATATCTGCAGTGTTATCGTAGTCGGAGTCTCAGCCTGTACGTACCCTGTATATCTGCAGTGTTATGATAATCAGAGTCTCAGCCTCGACGTCCCTTGTATATCTGCAGTGTTATGATAGTTGGAGCCTCAGCCTCTACGTAACTTGTATGTCTCCAGCGTTGTGATAGCTAGAGTCTTTGCCTATACTCACCCTGTATATCTGCAGTAGTATGGTAGTCGGAGTCTCAGTCTATACATTCCCTGTATATATGCAATTTCATAGCAGTAGGAGCCTCAACCTGTACATACCCTGTATGTCTGCAGTGTTGTGGTAGTTGGAGTCTTAGTGTGTACGTACCCTGTATATCTTGAATGTTATAGTAGTGGAGCCTCAGCCTGTACATACCCTGTATATCTGCAGCGTTATGATAGGTGGAGTCTCAGCTTGTATGTACCCTGTTTATCTGCAGTGTTATGGTAGTTGGAGTATCTGCCTGTACATACCCTGTATATCTGCAATGTTAAAGTAGTGGAGCCTCAGCCTGTACATACCCTGTATATCTGCAGCATTATGATAGTCGGAGCCTCAGCCTGTACATACCATGTATGTCTGCAGCGTTGTGATAGCTAGAGTCTCTGCCTATACTCACCCTGTATATCTGGAGTGTTATGGTAGTCAGAGCCTCAGCCTGTACATATCCTGTATATCTCCACCATTGCAGTAGTCAAAGCATGTGCTACTGATCCAAACCAGTCAGCCCCTCAGCCTGTACATACCCTGTATGTCCACAATTTTATGGTAGTCGGAGTCTCAGCCTGTACATATGATGTTGTCTGCAGCATTATGATATTTGGAGTCTCAAATGTGCATACTATGATGTCTGCAGCATTATGATTGTCAGAGTCTCAGCTTCTACGTCCCCTGTATATCTGCAGTGTTATAATAGTGAGAGTCTCAGCCTCTACGTACCCTGTATATCTGCAGTGTTATGATAGTGAGAGTCTCAGCCTCTACGTACCCTGTATATCTGCAGCGTTGTGATAGCTACAATCTCTGCCTATTCTCACCCTGTATACCTGCAGTTTTATGGTAGTCGGAGTATCAGTCTGTACCTACCCTGTATATCTGCAATGTTATTGTAGTAGGAGCCTCAGCCTGCACATACCCTGTAGTCATAGTCATAGTCAAAATCCTTTATTCGATCAAATTCAAATCGTTCATAAAAGTACATATAGAAAAACTGATTTCCAATATTCAATTTCATTTAAAAGTCCAAAATACAATAGTTCATTTTACACTTAATTGAAGTTTAAAAATTAGATCTGTAAAAACTATCTGTTTCCTTGGTTTTACTCCTATTATATGCTTTTTATCCAGTAACTACCCTGTATGTCTGCAGTTTTATGGTAGTTGGAGTCTCAGGCTTTAAATACCCTGTATATATGCAATGCTGTGGTAGTCAGAGTCTCAGCCTGTATGTACCCTGTATTTATGCAGCATTGTGATAGTTGGAGTCTCAGCCTGTACGTACCCTGTATATCTGCAGTGTTATGGTAGTTGGAGTCTCAGCCTGTACATACCATGATGTCAGCAGCATTATGGTAGGTAGAGTCTCAGACTGCAGGTACCCTATATGTCTGCAGCATTATGATAGTAGGAGTCTCAGCCTGTATGTACTCTGTATATCTACAGTGTTATGGTAGTCGGAGTCTCAGTCTGTACGTACCCTGTATATTTGCAATGTTATAGTAATCGGAGCCTCAGCCTGTACATACCCTGTATGTCTGCACCATATTGATAATCGGAGTCTCAGCCTGTAAGTACCCTGTTCAGTTCAGTTCAGTAAAGCTTTATTCGATTTTTGTAAAATATAAAATCATAAAAGCTACATATATATATACACATCATAATTTCTTTAAAGACAAAGATACATAGCCATCATCCATTAAAAACCATTAAAAAAGTCATTAAATTAGTGTATTTGTCAGAATAAAGCATTACAACATCAGAATTAATTAATTAAACAGTTTCGAATAATCTCCGCTTCCTCAGGATGCTTTTTAACAAAAACAAGCCATGACCATAATACATTTATCGTTTCCTAATTGTAATAGACTTAAATACGCTGGTCTACATTGTCGCCAGTAACCCTGTCTCAGATATTGTTTAATCCACCTTCTACGTTCATAATCATAATATTTACAGAATAAAATCAAATGGAAGGTGGATTGTATAGACTGGTTATCACATGGGCATGGTACCAGGGTTCTTGACCAGTCATTTCTTTCTGGAAAAGTTACTAAGCGGAAAAATAGTTCAAATCTGAACCTGGTCAATATAAAGCGGTCAAAGCCCACAGCACAGATTGATAAATAAGGTTGAATTGTCTGGCTAATCAATGTCATTTGATGCGGGATTACTGTGCTTTTTGTAAGTTCACTTGTTACTCTCAACGTATTAAATGGGTCATGCATAATCTTTTTAAGCCCTTCCTTGAAATTCCGCTATTTGATTCAGGGTTACTATACAATTCGGGTCTTTGCAGGTCAGTAAATGTATTCTTGACATAAGCTAACCACGGGATACTTTTAGCTTTGTCCAGGGCCATCGAGTCCTTTATAATGTCCCTGTTGAGACCCAGGGCTTCCACAGTCCATGCCCTGTGCCAAAGTAGAATTGGCTGTAATTTTATTAGGTCGGAAATATGTTCCATCCCTAATTCTGTATCACAGTTAAATACAGGCGCACCCTGGGGAAGCGATAACAAATATCTTAAAAACCCATTTTCGGTTATTTGAATGGAGGATGCGTCCCGGATTCCCCAGATTCCGGCCCCATATAGGGCTATGCTCCTACATTTGGCCGTATATATTTTTAGCAGGATTTCGGGTGGTCTTTTTCCTAATTGTTTTGCAAAATTCATTAGGGCCGCTATAGATCGTTTGAATAATAAAGTCCTAGATTTTATGGCTGCGACCCATGAACCTGAACGATCGAGTAACACCCCCAGGTAGGAGACGGTTTAGGTACACTCAATTGAGAGGCCATCCGTCTGGATTGTCTTACATTTGGCACGATCTTTCCCGCATTTCCTCATGAAAGACTTTTTGGCATGGACTTTTAACCCTCTTTTTCCCATAAATTGATTGTATATTGCTAATGCCCTCCTTGTGCCTATCAACGTGCGGGCCATAAGCACTGCGTCATCCGCATAAAGGAGTGAGATGGCCTGCTTCTTACCATATCTGGGAGAATCAATTGTGCTGGCCGCCAACTCCCCCTCCAAAGCGTTCGTATAGATGGAGAATAGGAAAGGGGCCAGCACGCAGCCCTGTCTCACCCCCTTCTCAATGTGAAAGGGCCCTGTGCATTCTCCCTTTTTTCCGTGTCTTACGCTAGCCATAGCCCCGGTATACAGCTGGCGTAGGAATTGTATTATGGCCGGTTCCACTCCTTTTTCTTCCAGGGTTTGCCATAACTTCGCATGGTCCACACAGTCAAACGCGGCTGTGAGATCAACGAAAATGGCATATAAGGATTCTTTCTTAGCTTGGGTATATTTCCGTTGAATGATTAAAAAATTGGGAACCTGCTCCACCGTTCCCATCCCCTCTCTAAAACCATATTGGACAGGACTTAAAATATTTTTGTCACTTGTCCATATTTGAAGTTTCTCTAAGATCACCCTCCCTGCAATCTTCATAAGGGAGTCTAGTAGGGAGATTGGTCTATAATTTACCGGACTTTCTCTGTCTCCCTTTTTGTAGATCGGTATTATTACCGATTCGGACCAGGTTTTGATGAAACCCATTGCACAACAAGCCTGCAGGACACGCATACAAATCGGAGCCCACAGATCGGTAGTCAATTTAAACATATCATTTGGTATTCCGTCTGTGCCCGGGGCCTTACTTCCTTTGCTCTTATTTATTGCCATCACGACTTTAGTATGTTGAATTTCTATATCTATTGGTGCTTGTTCCATTATAGGTACATCTACCTCAGGTATCACTTTAGCGGGGCTATCATTTCCCCCTCCTTTTTATATACACTAGAAAAGAAATCAATCCAAGTGGATTCATCAATGGCAATCTCTATTCGTGCGATGTCTTCCTTTTTAAAGTATGGGGCTTTCACTGCTTGCCAAAACAGATTGGGATTTTTACTTTCCGACGCTTTTACTCGGTTATGCCATGCCAATTCTTTAACTTCCTTTTTTCTACGGGACCTCACATGATTGTATGCCCTTCGGCAGTCTCTTATTAATTCGTTATCTCTGGGTTTAATGCTAAGAGCAGTTTTAAGCTTGTTATGAGCCTTTGTGCAGTGGGTATCAAACCATCCAGTGGTCTTATCACAAATATTATTATTAGTTTTAGTGAGAGATTCCTGTATTACCGTGGTAATATTTCCATAGGCATCCAGAATTTCTTTGTGTGTGGAATCTTCATCCAGGCAGACCTGGATATAAGGCAATGCCTTAGAAATTATTCCCTCATTTGTTTTTACAGGATCTAATGTGCTCCACTTCAATGCAAACCCATTGTTGCATGCCAATGATATACTTTGTGTCCATGCCAACGACGCGATAGTCGTAGATTTATTCCATTCCGGTAAGGATAAATATAGGCTAATTGGCAAATGGTCACTAAGGCCATTCATATGCATCTCATACTTCTCTACCCTATTGGCATGTTTATTAGGAACTAGTATAAAATCAATCACCGACTGGAAACCCCTTGATAAAAAAGTTGGGGCGTACACCGAAAGCTTTACGCACTTTAATTTCTGGGTTTGTTACCTTCATGTCCGATCTTGGTCTAAACACCAATTTTAAAAAATCTTTTATAATGAATTGCGGACCAAAGAAGTATAACATCACATCAATTAAATCCGGCAACGATATGTTAAAATGCACTAGCACTTTCCCCTATTTAGGGTTGTTATTCTCCAACTCAGGTTTATGGCATCAACACGCTGCCCTCGCGAGTAATAAAATTGGCAAATCAATTAACTCGATCCTATCCCTTCGCCAACCAAAATTGGCTGACGTCGTTACCCCCCTTCTTACTATCTATAGTACCCAATGTCGACCAACTGGGACTTATGGAGCTGAAGTATGGGGGTATTGTAACAGCTCGGCCCTCCAGGTGGAGGAAAACAGATTTTGTAGGAGGGTGTTAGGGGGAGTCCATTGTGCTCCCACTCTGATCTGTCACAATGAATTAAGGTTGCCATATATTGCTGATTTTATTAAGTCGAGGCCTGCCATTTTTTGGATTAAAATATGGCTAAACTCAGCGGCAACACTAACGCGCAGTATTATAACTGACTGCTTGTCTAGTGATAGATCACATTACATACCCTGGCTTAATGCTGTTAAAAACAGTTTGCAGCGTGTGGGACAAGGAATTTTATTTAGCTCCCCTGATTCCATTATACCCGCCCACAAGAATATTATTAAACGGGCATTAATGGATTTATATACTGAGGAAAGGATGAGTTCAGAATCTATTAAACCAGTGGTCAGTAGATATCTATGTAACATTGACTTAGGTGTTGACAACTCACATAATCCCATAAGATATTTGTCAATGCCTATAGGAAGATGGAATCGGAGTCTCTTATTTAGGTTTCGGGAGGGAAGCATAGTCTATTTGCTTAGCTTCCCTATTGGCTACAACAAAAAACTTGAAGAGTTGGATTGTCCCTGTTTACACGGTGGAAAACAAAATTTATTACATTATTTCTTTTTTTGTGGCCATTATAAATTGTACACTTGCCAATATTTAAAACCAATCCTCCGCAAGTATAATTTACGAGACTCTATTCCTGCTCTGCAATTTTTACAAATGTTACATAAAGACGATGTCATTTACTCTGTCAGTTGTTTCATAAAAGCCTGCGTAAAATCAAGGGCTAGCATGGAACATGGCTAATGGACTATAGTATTATGCCATCCTATGTATCTGTGCACTTTATTATTATACTAGCTACCGAATAGTGACTCCACTGTATATGTGTTTGTTTTGAACCAATTCTCGTGGGAGAACACAAGTATATCTGGAATTTAAGGACACTAAAGGACTAATGTTCCTCTCGTATTATGTGGTATGCTTTTTTGCACTGTATACTTTATGCACTCTATGCCATGTATGCTGCTTAATCTAATTGGATAATTTGTTTTTAAACTAGTTTTTAAAATGTTTTTAAAACTTTCTGTATGTACTTTTATGGATGTACTAAATCCGAATAAAGATCATTTGAATTTGAATTGAATTTGATAAAAAAGTTGAACTAAACTCCACCATTGGGGAGCACATCAAGTTTGCAAACCCAAAGTCCAGGGTAGCCATGATGTCGTTCATTTTCTCTCCTTTCTCAATACTAATGTTAAAATCCCTTCCCCATTCCACAATTACATCTCTGCTATTGACAAAGATTGCATGGATTAGGTCTTCAGTAAGATTGCTCATTACCTCCATAAAGTTACCTTTACTGGTGTTATTATAGAAGTTTACCACCACCATCGTCCAGCCCGCCAATAGCTGGATAGAGACTATTTGATAATAGGATGTATATTTCATCATTTTTATCCCCCGTACATTCATCAAGTTGGGAACATAGACACAGATACCCCCTTTATGTCGGCCATGCATAGAGAGCACTGCTGGGATGTTGAAGGTCTTATATCCATCTATGTGTGTTTCCCCAATTAACCATGTTTCCTGTATACAGAGGATATCAAAGTCATGTATAAACTCCGACCGCTCAGTGTTGGAGATCTTGTCCTTTAGACCATTTATGTTCCAGAACATTACCCTTACCAGTCCTCGTGGATTTCCTACCTTTATTGACGGAGATTTAACATTATCGTTTGGTGGCATCGGTGCTTCCAATGTGTCTATTGTCACTACACCCCCTTTATTCCTCATAGGGTTATTGTCAGTAGTACTAGTTATTGCCTGAACACTATTCATGTAAGTCAGGTCATGGTCACACATTTTTTATATCTAGTCACTCCTTTTATCTCGGTTACCCCTACTAGATCTAATGCGTTCACTATTCCCATTGGTGCGTTCCCTATCTCTTCCATTCTAGGGGGTATTACTTTTTGTCCCGTACCATGCTTTGGGATACACCGTGCGTTTTCCCTATACTTCCTATCAACCTTACTCATCCCAGACCGCCAGTCACAGTCATTTAGACCGGACAGTACTGCGAATCTGTTTTGCCCTGTTGGCATGGTATTCCCCTGCCATCCCCATATCTGTTTTTCTCCGCTCCCTTCCCAATGTCTAGCCTGATTATTGGGTGCATTCCTTGCTTGCTGCCATGTATTCCAGTTATCTGTTCTTACTTGATTCGTGGGGCTATAGAAGAAGGCAAGTGGTAGGATCTCAATGCCTAGTCCCCTGGGACCCCCCCTGATCCCGAATTCCCTCATAATCCTATCAACTGGCACTTTACTGTTAAAATTAATCACGATGCATTCCCCCTTGTTTGGCTTCCTTGATCTACCTACCCAGAACAACCGTCGGGCCATTATGATATGTTGCCCTGCCAACCTCCCTTCTAAGGTGTTGCTAGACAGCCAGTGCATGATTTTATTTTTTAGCTCACTGTAGTCCTCTGTCACTCCCTCCTTAAGAGGTGGTACATATCCTAAAACTAGGACCAGGGATGCTGATTGTGGTGGTAAATTGAGTGTCCGTAGTTTAGTCCGGGAGCTGTCAGGCTTATCAGCAGGATTTACCCCCTCCACCGGTAGATTTGAGGGATTTGTCCTAGGATTGCTCTGTTCTGTGGTATTATTACTCTGTTCTATACCCTCTTCTTTAGCTGGCTCACACTTTGTTTTATTCGGTCTTGGTTCCTTCACTATACAAATTGGTGTCGGACATGAGGGAGGTTTACTGGTTGTCCCCTGCTTACTAAGGTGTATAGCCAAACCCCCTCTTTGATTTTTAGAAGCTACATTCACTGCCCCATATTTATTATCAGCGACTACCTTGACAAGATTATCTACCTTTCATTTAAGGCCTTCAACCTCTCAATGATAGGCAGTGTAAATGATCGTAACAAATGCTCTAAATGAATTATTGTGCCAGCCCCGCCGCTTACCGCCGTTTTTGATGGTTGGTGAGCAGTCTTGACCGGAAATTTAGGAATTACAGGCGAAGATGTAAGCGTAGGGGGTGTGTAAGGTTTTTCCAACGCTTTCTTCAGGAGAGTTTTTACCAGTTTGTTGGAAGTTCTAGGAATCTTCGGCTTCCTGCCCACTTGCCGCCTCCCTCCCCTCCTACTTTTTCCCGTTTGTTTGGGGCAAACTGCTAATCTCATTTGGCACTGTTTTACACTTTAATTTGATCAGACGAAATTCCTCAGACAAAATACTATCACATGATGACAAGCTATCAACAGTGGTAGAATCAGTCACATCTAAATCTGGATCTTCACCCGGGGATATTAAGTTAATTTCAGGGTGGCTTTCTCTATCAGCATGTTCAGGCGTAACAGCATTTCTTATTTTACCTAGGGATGACCTTTTAGCACCAGCAAAGTCCAGGGACAGCCGTTTTTCAGCGCGTGCAATTTCCTTCTCCATATTACGGCAGCTTTGGTAAAAAATCTATCCAAAGGCCATGTAGTGTTACCACTGGGTGCCATAGAGTCAATTGTTTTCCCCTTCCTTTTTTTTGGGCCATTCTACTTTAGGCCCAAGGGGGTCCGGTATACAAGACACACAGTGACAGACGTTCAGTTTGTCTCACTGACTTCTTACCAGAATACGTATAGACAGGCTTTGGGGGAATGGCCCAGTCCAGTCTCTTCCTGCCTCTGAGGCCCACAGAGGGCCCACCCTTTGCCCGGGCTTCGTCCGGCTCATCCCGCGCGCGGTCCTGTGTCGCGGGGGAAGGCGCTGCTATTTGTGCGCCTCCTGGCGCGGTTTCCGGGTGCTTGGACTGCTGGGAAATGTAGTCCCGCAGGCCCGCACTCCGCTCAGCAGCCGCAACTGGATGGTATAATGTGGCGCGGCGGGAGGCGAGCTTCGGGGGCAGTGTGGACACAAAAGTCGATAGCAGGTGAAGCCCAGGGTTTGCACACAGTCACACAGTCTCAAAGATTCTCCAGGAACATACCCTGTATGTTTGTAGTGTTATGTTAGTCGGAGTCTCAGCCTGTATGTACCATGTATGTCCACAGTGTTATTGTAGTTGGGGTCTCAGCCTGTACGTACCCTGTATATATGCAGCATTGTGATAGTTGGAGTCTCGGCCTATACGTACCCTGTATGTTTGTAGTGTTATGGTAGTCGGAGTCTCAGCCTGTACATACCCTGTATGCCCACAGTGTTATGGTAGTCGGAGTCTCAAGCTGTACGTACCCTGTATATCTGCAGTGTTATGGTAGTCGAAACCTCAGCCTGTACGTACCTTGTATATCTCCACCATTGCAGTAGTCAGTGTTGCAGCATGTTCTACTTATCCGAACCACAGTCATGGATGACCTGAAGGAGAGGGTTTTACCACATGCAGTTTTGCTGGCTGGAGTACCGCAATCCTTAAATGCAGTTAGAGTGTTCTTGCTCCCTGTTAGAAAACATATATTTTTCAATTAGCAAAAAGATTTAATCTGCCGGATGTGATCTGGACATGCATGGATGATCTGATGTTACCAGTATTTTAGAGTTTCATGTAAGTCTCTTATATGCTTATTTTCAAAGTACAAACACTGATGCACATTATTAATATTTTAAATTTATCTAATTTTGTGGGTAAAACATTTGTTTATTCTCTCAGAATGTTATGGGAGTATCTCTTTGGCCTTAGGATATTAAACCAGTGGCTTCAAGAGGTCCTTGGAGAGTTCCTTGTGCTATTCTTGCCCCAAATAAAAAAGCAAGCACTGCCCTTCCTCACTCTGAGAACAGTCCAAGGCTCGTTCTAGAAGGTAACATGGGTCGGAAACTCAAAACCCAATAATACACAGAATAAAACTAAATATTTATCTACTCATTGTTTTTTATGTTTAAAGTTATATTTTCAAAAGCATTTTAAGGCACACAAACATTATGCAACACATAGAATCAAAATAAATCAATCATTCAATCAGTCAGCATTTATAAAGCGCAACACTGTCACCCCCGGGGTATCTGGGCTCTGTACCTCAGTCGAAGAACCAGGTTCTGGAGTCTTTTTCGGAAGTCTGTCAACAAAGGGGAGCATACGGATCTGGAGGGGAAGGTTGTTCCAGGTCTTGGCTGTGATGTAGGAGAAGAAAAAGCCATCACTGTGGATGTGGCAGATGGAGAGGTTGTTTGACTGTGAGGGTGAGTGAAGAGAAGCGTAGGTGTCTGGTGGGTTGCTGAAAGTTTAATCGATGGCTGGTCCAAGGACGTGGAGGGCTTTGTAGGTGTGCATGTGGATCTTAAACTATTAAATTTTCTGGGTGGGGAGCCAGTGCATGTCTCTCAATTGGGGGACAATGTGGGCTAATTTGGGGAGGTCCTGGATAACTCTAGTCACAGTGGCCTGTGTGGTCTGACGTTTTCTGAGGAGTTTGTTAGAGATGCTGGTGTAGAGGGCATTGCCGTAGCCGTTATGGCTGATGACAAGGCATGAGTGACAGTCTTTTTGGTGTTGGTTGGGTTCCATCTGGAGCTTTTGCAGAGCATGCTAAGAGGGTGGTAGCAGGAGGAGCCAACTGCGCTAACTTGTCATTTCATAGTCAGTTGGCTGTCGTGGATGATGCATAGGTTGCATGCGTAGTCATCGGTGTGGGTCCAAGTTCTGTACTCCACTGGCTGTGGTCAAATGTAGAAGAGTCCTTCTCGAAGATCAGAACTTCAGTTTTGTGGGAGTTAAGTTGGAGGCACTTGGCTCTCATCCATTAGGCTTTGTTGGTCTTGGCGTTTTGCGTGAGTTGGTTTTGGTGTTGATGGCATCCTCTGTGGGCGAGAGGTTCAGTTGAGTGTTGTCTGCTTAGGAGATTATATTGGGTCAGTCGGATCTGACGACATCGGCAAGGTGGTCCTGTAGATGTTCAACAGGGTGGGGCTGTGGGATGATCCTTGTGGTATGCCACATATGATGTTTTTGAGTGCGGACGTTAAGGGAGGCACTCTGATACTCAGTGTGCGACCTGGGAGGAAGGAGGTGATCCACTTGAGGGAGTCTTGGTGTATGCCTATGTTTTAGAATTTGTTGTTGATGATTCTGGGAGAGTCTATGTTGAATGCAGCGAAGAGGTCAATGAGGGTCAGGTCCACCATTGCTCTACCGCTGAGAAATGTTCTGCTGTCGTCTGAGGCAGCAATCAGTTCATTCTTAGTGCTGTGGTTATCACTATATCCTGATTTGGACTCATCTAGTAGGTGGTTTTGATCCAGGAATTTTGTGAGATGCTGGTTGATGGCTTTCTCAAAAACTTTGGCCTGAAAGGGAATCAGGGAGATCAGAAGATCATTTTTGAGATCGTTGGGGTCACTGGAGGCTTTCTTTCAGAGGCATCTGACGTCTGCATGCTTCCGTCTGACCAGGGTGGTTGCTGTGGAGATGGAGGTGTTGAGGATGCTGTTGAGTTTTGTGTTGATTGGGTTCGTTGTGGGGCTGTAGAGGTGGTGGGTGCAGGGGTTGGTGGGCATCCTGGAGTGGCTGGAAAAACATGATGGCGGAAGTGGTCAGTGCGGTGAGCGGTGACCAGTTGGTGATGGTTTGGCTGATCTTTGCTGGTTGGATGAGCTCATCTGGGTTGATGATGGTCGGTTGGATGTTGAAATTGTTGTAAATGTTGGTGATCTTGCTGTGGAAGTAGTCTGAGAGGGTGTCACAGAGTTCTTGGGAAGGGTGGATGGAGTTTTCCATGGCTGTCAGGTTGGAGAATTATTTGGCTATTTTGAAGAGTTACTTTGTATGGTTGTAAGCAGAGTTGATGTGGGTGGTGATGGCTGTTTTCTTGGCTTTATTGATATGCCAGTGATAGTTGCTGGGGGTTGTTTAGTGAGCAGCTCTGTCAGCGAGGTCCTGGGTTTTAAAGTGAACCTGCTGTCATGTTTGGAGCTCTTATTGGTTTTTGTAGGTTTCAGCAGGGTGACTCTGCCGATGCAGTCGATGAGCCAGGCGACAATGTTCTGCACAACCAGGTCAAAGTCTGTTGAGGTGTCAGGTTTACAGGTGATTAGGCATCGGAGTGGTTGAAGTGTACGAAGGTGCGGTCATTTCAGGTGAGTTCCGTGGTGTGGCTTAATTCAATTCTGTTGCTGAACGTGAAGATGACTCCGCCTCTTTTGTTGGTGCAGTCATCGTGTATCATCCTGTAGCCTTCGGAAGTGGCAGTGGTGATGTCAGGTTTCGAGGAGGGGTTGAGCCGTGTTTCAGTGATGAAGGCAACAACCATGGAGAGAGTGATGATAGTGTTCCAGATTTCTGTGGAGTGTTTGCAAAGTGAGCAAGAGTTTAGCAGGATACAGTGGAGCGGTTACAGGGTGGTGTTGATCTTGTGGGCCGGAGGGCTATTTGTCACAGGAGAAGTTGCAGTATCGGCAGTTGAATGGTCCTTTGGTTAATCATGGGGAGGAGGAGATACAACTGTTTCAATGTCCGGGGTCCAGGCCCAGGATATCCTTGGCAGTGTACTGTCAGGTGGAGGAAAGGTCAGTCCAGGCGCAGGATATAGTCCACTGGCAATACATTGGTAGTGTGTTGGCGAAGTCTGTGTGGGTCTGTGAGTGGGAGTGTGACTGGGTGTTTTTTTTCATTAAGGCAGGATATAAAATCCATTGCTGAATCCCAAGGGGGCTGTGATGAGCGCCGCAGTGGATCTGCAAATCCATGCATATGGATAAAAAAATGTTTTGAGGAAATTTCTTCAATATCATTGCTCTCTGCGACCCCTGTATGTGTAACGGGTTAAGGGGCAGCATATCCTTCACCTTCCCATCCCCCTCAATTGACAACCTGTGGAAATATTCTTCACACCTGGTATGTACTCCAAATGGAACTATAATGCCATTTGGCAATGCAGGAAGTTGCTTTGCTGGCCCCCTTAAATGTAAACTAGCTAAGCAACAGATTATGAACCATGATAAAGGTAAAATCTGTTCCTTACAAGTACTTTCAAAAATGTTCAAATCCCCACCAGCTAGCCAATGCCTCACCTTCTACTACAGACTATGTTAACTCATAACCTCAGATGGCATGCAAAGCAAAAGCTATCCCCTGTTCTCTTTCTTTCCTTACCTGCAACAAAGCAACCTCCAAACCATGCTAACTGGTATTGGTCAACACACCTGACAGTTCATGTGTTTTAAACTGTTTCAGGGAAATCGCATTCACCAACTCCTTTTTGATGGAATCAAATTCCAAACTCA
Organism: Lissotriton vulgaris; assembly: GCF_964263255.1. Lineage (NCBI taxonomy): Eukaryota > Metazoa > Chordata > Amphibia > Caudata > Salamandridae > Lissotriton > Lissotriton vulgaris. The sequence continues at coordinate 5,120,545 of NC_141692.1, forward strand.
AGTTGCCACTCAACAAGACCTTATAAGATATTTTTTCTCACTACAATTGGGGATGAAATATGCATAGAAATATAGAATTCTAAATAACGAATGCAATTGATTGCTATAACAAGATTCTCCTTTGATTCCATACCTTGGGTCGACAGCTTATACCTGAGATAATTCACTGATTACTTTGGTTACCTACACTTACTAGCTCTCAGAGTAACCCCTCTCTGTTTCAAAATTGTCAAAACTACTCCCAACGTTTTGACATGCAACTCTTCAACTCTCCAATAGACCAAAATATAGTCCTAAAAACACTTTATATGGGAAACACTCTTGACCATCAGCTCTAAGCTCTCTGGAAAATTGCAGATGCCAAACCAAATGTTTAAATCTATCTGCTCCCCCACGGTTAACAAAAGATGTCGAATGGCCACTCTCACTATGTATTCTGGTGATATGCCGAAGACAAATTTAACTAAAAAATCTTAGCTCCATTCAAGGAACTCAACATCTCAGTGATATTGGGAAGGGATTGTCTATCCACCCATATTCACTCATTTAGACCCCTTACATCTATACACATCCTCAGAATCTCATTGCTTTTCCTAGTTAACATCACTGGCAATAGCCATTCCGAACCCTCAATGGGCTCGATAATACTCTATTCACAAAAAGAATGCTACTCCTGTCTCACTTTTTCTCTCTTAGTGAGGGGTACACGTCTAGGTTTATGCACAACCACATATGCATCCAATTTCCAGACAATCAACAATTGTGGACATGATTCATCACCAGCTTGAGGTGGAAACATGCCCAAAGAACCACTGCCATTAGAGCCGCCATCAGTCCTTGCACTGTGTGCACTCTGAGCTATGTTCTTGCTGAAAACATCGGCTGAGCAAAGAGATTCTTGAGTAAGTCCTGAGGATCAACAATCGTCTATGGAGGTAAAAAAGCACAAGCACATTGGGTATTGAAGAAGACTCTGATTAAGTTGTTCTCTTTTGATTGCTGAAGCTTGGTCTTTTGGGAATTCACCAATAAGTCTTGTTCTTGAAGGACCTTCAAAAACAGATGAACATCCTCCCGAGCCTTACTGAAAAAGGAAGCAGGCAACAACCAGTCACCAAGATAAGGCAACAGAGAAACACCAGATAAATGAGGAAATGAAACTACAGGAGTGGATGTCCTTGAAAATGCAGCTCCTGCTGAACCTTTTGAAACCCAGAGACTATCAAAAGATACATCTGAAAGGAATTTAGACAAAATTCCATATTTGCCACCATTTTGATTACAATCACCAGAGTTGGAAATACTTCAGAAAGACTAGCGTGGCATAAGCAGCACATGCATTTTCTTATTTTCTGATGTGTCCCATTTTCACAATTGAGACACATCTGCTACATCCATAAAGTATTGCCTCTTCAAATGCAAGGTTTGAGGTAGATGTCACAGAAGGTAGGATGGTATTAAACTTTGGAGTAGAAGGAAATTTCAAATCAAATTCTGGGAAGAGGCATCTCTTGTTGGGAAAATGGGGAATGGTTGATGAATCTGGACTCCCATTCTTTCTTTAATATACCCTTGATAATAGGATGGTGGGGAAACTCGTCTCCATTTAAAAAACAATATTGGGAACACAGTCCCTCTTTTTGCTGGGTTTTGTGCACAAAACCAAGGCAGTCTATGATATGGTCATGAACTGTGACCCCTGGACATATTTTCCCCTTTGAACTTTCTCAGGTTCATCCTCTGCCTCTTTCAGGCACTTGTGTCTAGTCTCTGACAACACAGAGTCTACAGCCTCCTAGGCCAGGATTTGTCAATCAGGCCTTGAGATGTGCAGGAGCTCCTCACTTTCTTCACTTTCCACAGCTCAGACTGATGATGCTGCTTCTCTGTGGCCCTAGGACAGTCCACAGTAGAAACTCAGCTAGCAGAAGCACTAAAGCAGCATTTTTCCTGCTTATAAATGCTGCTAAGAGACTTGACCTCGCTACACATGGGATCTCGGACACAACATTTACCCAGCTGTCCCCTGCTCCATATATCCACCGATGCACATTGGGACCAATCCCAGATGCTGACACAGACATGCAGCCCTAGATCCATGTGATAACTATCCCTGCCCCAGCCCAGCACAGAGGCTGCTAACCCACTGCAAACCTGTGCAGGATTCACACAAAACACCTTAAAGGAGAAACATCTCTCTGTCAGGAGTCACAGCTGCCTCATGAGGTTATGACTAGGAGAGGAAGAGAGAGATGAGGAGTAACTACACTCATGACAAACCACCTCTCAATGTTTGGACAAATTTCAATTTCAAAATGAATCAAACGACCCTCATAAACATTATATTGCAATGCTTTAAACGGACTCTTTGAAATGGATTTAGGTTACACTGCAGCATCAGTTCTTGCCCTGACCCATCTTGAGGACTCAGGACCACTGTGTACCCGACAACCTAATCTGCCTATTCCTTTGTTAATATGGGGGCTAGCATACAGAACATTTGAGTCTTTCCTGAAATAGTGCCCAATATGTGCACCAACAGCTCAGTGTGTTCACATGCCCCACTACTGGGATAGGAGGGGTTCCAGGCAGCACAGGGGACAGATGCTCTGTAAGAGGGGACCTGCATGTTTCCAATCCTTGGAATAATAGGGACAGTGCAAGTTAGGATTCTGTTGTCATTGGGTACAAGGAGAGTGTGTTCCAGTTGGGGCACTGCATTGATATGCATCAGCAGAGCTGCATGTGTCCTAGTGATGGAGCAGCAGAGCTGCAGCTGCAAGGCAGGGAAGAGATGCATGGACAGAGCTGTATGTGTCCTGGTGGTGGAGCAGCAGAGCTGCAGCTGCAAGGCAGGGAAGAGATGCATAGAGAGAGCTGTGTGTTTCCCAGTGGTGGATTGGAAGAGCTGCATGGCAGAGAAGAGATGCATTGGCAGAGCTGCAGGTGTCTCCGTGTACGAGTAGCACAGCTGCTGCAGCAGGTAAGGGATGAGATGCATGGATAGAGCTGTGTGTGTCCGGGTGGAGTAGTAGCAGAGCTGCAGCTGTGGGGAATTGATGAGATGCATTGACAGAGCTGCGTATGTCCCAGTGGTGGAGGAGCAGAGCTGCAGCTGCAAGGCAGGGATGAGATGTATTGGCAGAGCTATGTGTGTCCTGGTGGTGGAGAAGCAGAGTTGCAGCTGCAAGGCAGGGATGAGATGTGTGGACAGAGCTGTGTGTGTCCTGGTGGTGGAGCAGCAGAGCTGCAGCTGCAAGGCAGGGATGAGATGCATGGACAGAGCTGTATGTGTCCTGGTGGTGGAGTAGCAAAGCTGCAGCTGTAAGGCAGGGATGAGATGCATGGGCAGAGCTGTATGTGTCCTGGTGGTGGAATAACAGATGTGCAGGTGCAAGGCAGGGCTGAGATGCATGGACAGAGCTGTGTGTGTCCTGGTGGAGGAGCAGCAGAGCTGCAGATGCAAGGCAGGGTTGAGATGCATGGACAGAGCTGCGTGTGTCCCGGTGGTGGAGCAGCAGAGTTGCAGCTTCAAGGCAGGGATGAGATGCATGGGCAGAGCTGTATGCGTCCTGGTGGTGGAGTAACAGATGTGCAGGTGCAAAGCAGGGCTGAGATGTATGGACAGAGCTGTGGGTGTCCTGGTGGAGGAGCAGCAGAGCTGCAGATGCAAGGCAGGGTTGAGATGCATGGACAGAGCTGCGTGTGTCCCGTTGGAGGAGTAGTAGAGCTGCTGCTAGGAAAGGATGAGATGCATGGACAGAGCTGTGTGTGTCCTGGTGGTGGAGTAGCAGAGCTGTAGTTGCATGGCAGGGATGAGATACATGGGCGGAGCTGTGCGTGTCCTGGTGGTGGAGGAGCAGAGCTGCAGCTGTAGGGAAGGGATGAGATGGATGGACAGAGCTGTGTGTGTCCTGGTGGTGTAGCAGCAGAGTTTCAGCTGCAAGGCAGGGATGAGATGCATGGACAGAGCTGTGTGTGTCCCAGTGGTGGAGCAGCAGAGCTGTATGTGTCCTGGTGGAGCAGCAGAGCTGCAGCTTCAAGGCAGGGATGGGATGCATGGACAGAGCTGTATGTGTCCTGGTGGTGGAGTCGCAGAGCTGTAGTTGCATGGCAGGGATGAGATGCATGGACAGAGCTGTATGTGTCCTGGTGGAGCAGCAGAGTTGCAGCTTCAAGGCAGGGATGGGATGCATGGACAGAGCTGTATGTGTCCTGGTGGTGGAGTAGCAGAGCTGCAGTTGCATGGCAGGGATGAGATGCATGGGCGGAGCTGTGCGTGTCCTGGTGGTGGAGGAGTAGCAGAGCTACTGCTGCAGGGAAGGGATGAGATGCATGGACAGAGCTGTCTGTGTTTCAGTGGTGAAGCAGAAGAGCTACAGATTTTGGGGTTGGATGAGATGCTGTGGGGAAGGGATGAGATGCATGGACAGAGGTGCATGTGTCCCATTGGTGGAATAGCGCAGGTGTTGTAAGGAAGGGATGAGAAGCATTGACAGAGCTGCGTGTGTCCCAGTTGTGGAATAGTGCAGGTGCTGTAAGGAAGGGATGAGGGTCATGGACAGAGTTCTCTGTGTCCCAGTGGTGGAGCAGCAGAGATGCAGCTTTTGGGAAGGGATGAGATGCATTGGCAGAGCTGCATGTGTCCCATTGGTGGAATAGCGCAGGTGCTGTAAGGAAGGAATGAGATGCATGGATGTTGCTACGTGTGTCCCAGTGGTGGAGCAGCAGAGCTGCTGCTGTAGGCAAGGGATGAGATGCGTTGACAGAGCTGTATGTTTCCCAGTGGTGGAACAGAGCAGGCGCTGTAAGGATGGGATGAGATGCATTGGCAGAGCTGTGTGTGTCCCAGTGGTGGAACAGAGCAGGCGCTGTAAGGAAGGGATGAGATGCATTGGCAGAGCTGTGTGTGTCCTGGTGGAGGAGTAGCAGGGCTGCAGCTGTAGAGAAGGGATGAGATGCATTGAAAGAGCTGTGTGTGTCCCAGTGGTGGAACAGAGCAGGTGCTGTAAGGAAGGGATGAGATGCATTGGCAGAGCTGCATGTGTCCCGGTGGTGGAGCAGCAGAGCTGCAGCTGTAGGGAAGGGATGTGATGCATGAACAGAGCTGTGTGCGGCCTAGTAGTGGACTAGTGGAACAGCAGCAAGGAAAGACTCTTAAGGGCCAAATGTAGGAACATTAAAAACAATATTTTCCAAATGGTATTTTTTCCCAAATGGATATTGGGTAATCGCGTTTCCTAATGTATGAACCATGTATTTTATATTTAGCGATACCTAATGGGTCACAAAGAGACCTTTTGCATGAATATTAATGAGGTAGGTCACAATTCAAGACCCCTTAGGAATGGCGGCCATCACAGAGATGGTGGCTTATTGAGGACTACTGATGGTATGACTCATTTTCTTGTTGAAAACTCGACATAGGAGGGATTTACCATTTGCGGTAAATACCTCACTCTGAGGTAATGCGAGAACTGTGGGCAGTAAAGGATAGATTTCAGCAACAGAGTGCATATTAACCAATAATCCATCAGGGGTGACACGGATAAGCAGCAGAGCATGCTGAAGATCAAACAGGAGCTTGTGGCAGAGCCGTGCACGGCATTACGGGTGCACCAGCATCTAGATTTCACAAACCCACTCTTTGGCTCTTGGCACTTACCTATTGTAAAGTTCTCAAGACCTTGAACGCAGTGAGTGACGTCAGCGGGGCAAAGACTGTAAATGCCGGAGCAGGTGGAGGTTCCCACAGAGAAACACTTCTCACAAAGTAGGCAATTCACTGAAATAAAATATAGTCCTCATTATCTAGATTTTTTTTTCTTAAGAATGAAATGTAAATGATAATATACAGAACAATTAAGATTCATAGTCAGAGGGAAGGCGAAAAGAAAAAGAACAAGGAAAATCACAATAATGCATTACTCCCCCTTTTTAACCCTTCCTGGTTGAGTCTTGCCTCACAAAAACCCACCCACCCAACCCCGACCCTACCCACCCCTGAGGGAGTTGGCCTTGATCTGTTATCGTTAGTTTGGATTCTTGCTTGTTTTCTGCTTAATAATTGGCCCATTCTTCTCAATCAATCTTGTCAATGGTGCCCAGATGTTTAGTCCCTTTGTTCGGGAGCATAGTCCCCTTCTTGGCTTTTTCCTGATTATAGTTTGGTAATAAAAGAGATAGAGACATTGCTTGGTATGCAAGACATAAATGGAGGATTGCCAAGCCGATGAACACTAGTTTTTGTCCAAGCTTCCCCTGAGTGTTCTGGGCTACCCCAAGTCATATCAAGGTTGGAGAGAGGACCCAGTCGACTCCTTAAAGAAGTTGGTAATCTCTAATTTGAGTTTACTAAGGGCATCGCAGGGGGCAAAGATGTGAATCAGAGCTGCCTGAAATAAGGCACACCAGGGGCAAAAGGTTCCTCTCCCCGTCCGCCATTTGGCAATTCTTTTAGAAGTTTATGTAAGCAAGAAGCATGTTTTGTAGTATAGAGCCTGGAGTCCGGCCGGGATTAAAATATTCCGTGCTAATTCGGTTGAGCGAAAAAATAGGGGGAATATTAACAAGGAACAGGGAAAAATAATGCTAAGGGCGCTTAGCGTTAATTTTTTTAGCACCCACTATTGCTGGATAATATCGCCTGGTTACCGCTTTATTAACAACGCTAACCGCCTAGGCGATAAAAAAGTCCAGCAATAGCGGCATTTTGGGAGGTTATTGCTGGTAATGCAGCGATAAAACTACAAGGATGGGGATATCCTAGTTGATAGCCCATGGTGGACTCAGCCATGTCATCCACCTCCCTTTGGATTACATGGCTAAGTCTGAAAATTAGCAGACGTAAAAAGCAGCGTTAACCGTGGTTGCACTGCTTTTTTTGTCTCTAACAGGGTTAGCGTGAAGCTTGATAACTCTAGGATAGCTCTGGAACGCCCACTTTTTATCTCATTAGAGATGCAAAGGGAAGCGTAGTGAAAAAGAGTGCTAACATGCAATTTTGCATGTTAGCACCCTGTTGTTGATAGGGCGATATTTTAATCTCCCCTTCTTTGGCTTTTAAAGCCAAAAAAGCTGAGATAAAACCCTTGTTAATATGCCCCTTGGTTTTCTGAGACTTCAGTTTTAACTCACCCATATCATCTTTCATTCGTGAGTTAAAAAGATTATAAACTACTTGTATAGATAGGTCTCCATTCCTTCTCAATTTATCAATTATATAATTATTAGCAAATCCTATTGGCCCCCACCTTTCTTATATAAAAAATCTCCAATTTGGAGGTATTTGTAAAAATCCCTCCGATCCAGCTCAAACCAGTCTTTGGGATTATCGAAAGAGGCCAGACCTATTGGAGAGAAAAAAGCTCCAAGCTTGGTCCGCCATGCGTCGCACCATCTTTGAATGGGCCTTTAAAAATGTCTGGTAAATTGGGATAATTGCAGAGTGGTGTATAGTAATTGAGCCAACCCCCACTGATTAGATTTCCAACTGACTTCCAGATTCTAAGTCCCCTTTTAGAGTTTTACAGCTAACTTTCTTATAGTGGCTGTCATTTAGGAATCTCCAAGCCCAGCCCCACGCTTCCACCCCATTATAAATTCAAGGGGGGAGGTGTGGCACCGCGGCCAGGCCAACTGACGCTGGAATCTGGGGATCACGGTTCGATCCCCGGTGGCAGATTAGCCCAGCATGTGAGTCTGGGCAATAGGTTGCTTAATCTTCCCGACCGCCCCCAGCGCCTAGAGACTGTTACGGGTGATTGTTTCGCTTTACAAATGTGGATTATTATTATCATAAGGGGGTCGGTAATTCTTCAAACTCGCTAACTTTTGGCTTCTCTTTAGGCCTGGGCAGTAAATTTTGTTCCATTCGTGGAATTTGCGGAATTTGGGTAAATTGCCCAAAAGTGTACGTTCCGCGACTTCGCAAACTTTTTTGCTTGTTTGTGTTCTCAAATGTGTGTTTGCGAAACATTTCCCCTTGAGGACGCAAACAGCAGTTGCGAACAATAAAAAAACATTGGGAACATGCAATTCCGCGTGTTAGCAGAATTTCTGCATGTTCGGTGAGATTGTTTACCATTTCGCGGAGATTTGTGGAACGAGATTAGGCGAATTCCATCCACCCCTCCTTCTCTTGTATTAGAACTAAATTGTATAGAAGTAAAATGGCCCAATAAGCGAGTCTTATACTTGGTAGAGCCAGTCCTCATCTCTCCCTAGGTAAAGAAAGATAGTCATATGCCCTTCTTGGCTTAGCGGATGCCAAGATAAATTAAGAAAATGGGTACACAAGTACAACAGGTGTAGTAAAGTTACCAGTCCCAGACTTTCAACAAGTTGGGCTTTAGCGCCAGTGGCCCCCAGTGTGCCAATGTTTGTTGACGCCCCCCAGTAACCACCACTGCCACAGATTCACTCACTACCACCCTTTAACAGAGCCCCTCAAGTCTCCATAATCACTCTCAGATTAATTGTGTTAGTATTATAGTGAAGGTTCATACCAGTGAAGGGTTTCAGAGCACTATACATCTCACACACACACACTACACACAGACAATGAATCCATTGTGTTTCACTCAGTCTATAGGAAATGTTACATGATTCAGAGGACTACAAAGCAGACAGTAAAGTTTAAGAGTGCTTGGTCTGGAGAAGCACAGACTCAGATTTTAAAAATCAACGTCATGGTTGGGGGTTCCCTATTATAAAAAGAAATGATGTCTACCCAAATGAACCCTTTTCCCAACATTAGGATATTGAAAGACACGGGGGCTTGTTTACGAGCCCCGCGTGCCACTGGAACGTCAATTTCAATGACATTACGGCAGCGCACATGCAGAGCCATATCTACGAAGCCACCGAAAACCACACTGCATGGCCTTTCAAGGCCTCATAGATATTGTGTGAGGGAACCCGGCGTAAGTTGCTGCATTACCTCACACAGCGATAGGGAGTGATGTCATGGAAGTTTTCAGGGGTGCTTCCACATAGCACCCATGGCTTTTGACATATTCCCAGATTCATAGCATGCTGTAAACCTGGGACTGCATTAAAAGCCTATGCCTCTCCAGGGGTAGCACAACAGTTGTCTTTGTGAAGGAAGGTGTCCCTTTCTGCCCAAAATCAACCTGATTCCATAGCAGACACCCATGCACTATTCTGCAAGGGGGCCTGCATTGCTGCTCAACAGCCATTTCTGCACCCGCGGAGTAAAAGTGAACACAAATGGACCATTTCTCATTGATGCAGTGCATTCCTGCCCTTTTCTTTAGACATAGGGGAGTGGTGCAGGAAGGCTTGCGGCGCTGCGCTATGCCAATAATTAGTAAATGTTGCCCACAGTGCCTCTACCTGAAATCAGCGACAGGTGCGGTGGCATCAGTCGCACCGTCCTAGAGCTGGCCCTGACTTTCAAAGCCCACCCACTCCACTGTAATCCAGCACCTCAAACCTGCCGAAATATGACAGGTGGAAAATTAATGAGAAACACCGGATATAGGGATTTAGGTGCATGATGCATTATTCTGCATTTTTTAAACAGATTTTTGAAAGTGCTCTAGATTAGACCTTTGGAGCCTTGAATTATTTAAGGAGTGATAAATAGCACGCTGCCTGTGGCACTAATTACAAACAGGGTTGTACATTTTATATTTGAATTACGAGTTGGGAGATAATTACTGCACCCCCACTATTTCCCCAGATAGATTCTGGCAGGTTAGGCCTGCCCAAATATGTATGGGGAAGAGAAGTCTGAAAATATTTCAAGCCGTGCAGATGTTTGCACTTTAAATATTGATTCTACCAACCCAGCCTCACAGGTGAGAATAGAGTTGGGCAGCATGGAAGATATAGCATAGAGGCCGGTGGGAAATATTGTGTCTGAGTGGCAGAGAAAAGAGGGTGGGGGGTGAATAACTGGTCAGCAGTCTACAAATGCTATCCATGGGTATCGAACAATATACATGACCAGTCACCTAGCATAAGACAGAGAGTCCTAATAGATCCTACACTGAGATATGTTGACAATTAACTTTTAATAGGTGATCTAAGCTCCCACCAACCACAAATCATCAACAAGACAAACGGCAACACCTGCAAATCAGGCAAACTCTGAGGCGCACACATGAAGGGGGAACTACTCCAAGCGGGAAACTTAATGTTTACTAGACACCACTGACCCTGGCTCAGAACAGTATCAGGTGCCATCCAGGAAGAACCCTTCCTGGTGGACAAGGAAGGGACATGCAAGTCTATGCAGTGCTGGGGGGTCTCCAGCGACGGTCTCCTGGCATTAAGAGTCAGGGCACATATTTACTTTGCATGGTACAAAAGCAACATACCCCCTGAAATGTGATTTATCAAGCCATGCATGGTCAATGTGTGTGATCCTAAGGGGCTTTATAAAGCCAGAGTACCAAGAGTAAGCTTGGGCTCCTCACTGACGCCAGTTCACCGCTTGGAGCAAGATTAATTTGACTCTGTGGGAGCTCAGCCAGAGCACATATCAAGAGTAAAGACTCTCCCTCACATAATATAAGCAGGGGTCTCCAAACTGGTCCTGGAGGGCCGGATCCATGCCAGATTTTTAAAATCACTACATGTATCTCAATGGGGATATCCAAAAAATCTGGCATGGATCCGGCCCTCCAGGACTGGTTTGGAGACCCCTGAATAAAGGATGGGGCTTTAAATTTGAAAAGAGCCTTTTGGATGCCAAAGGTATGACTCACCATTACCTTGAAGTGGGGTATAGAGAGGTACATGTTGAAAGTTTCCCTAAGGCGGTGAAAGGAAAGCACTAACCTGTCTGGCTGTCTCAAGAGCTTCTCAGACATCACTGAATCATCACGTTATCCCTGTGGAGCTCCTGGACGACTGTGGGGGACATGAATGAATGGATGAATGACCCCTCTTACCTCCAGCAATGAGTGCACAGAGCAGGATCGCGGCTGTGAGGAGAGTCCTCATGGTGCACTGGAGTAGGTTGGGTGGCAGAGTGTGGGCTGGAGCAGCTGAGCTTGTCTTCTACACATCCACTGCTGAGGGCATGGATTTTTATACTGCAGAAGGGGTGGGGTCAAGGCTACCTGAGCCGCCCACAAGGTAAAAAAATTGATGACCCTTACTGTGATTGGTGTGCTCCTGAGACAGCCCTTCTGCAAAACAGAGTTTGTGAACTTATGTAATGCACACATCTTGAGTAAATACATCCTAAAAGCTCTTCTCAGCTGAGGGCTTCTAGCAGCATTGTGACCTTTTATTGTTGTTATAAGTTACCTCATTAATGCCCTGATATATTTCATAGGTAAACCATAAAAAAAAAACTAAGACATTTCCACCCAAGAAGCAGACTGCTAAAATACCTAGAGAGCGTTTCTTTCTGGTTACTAAGCAGGAACAAAATGTGTTTCATTAAAAGTATTTGTTAGGGAGATAGATTTGTGTCTTTTCTTCTTTTTAAAAAAAAAAATGTCACCAATTACTGTTTTTACATCTAAAGTTGCTATCTGATGACCCTCCTTAGACATGTTTAGATGACAATATAGGTTTTCTTTATATAATCAATTTTGTTAGAAGTAATTAAAGTCTTGTTTGTGCTTTTTCCAATATGCTTGGTGATTGATCTGCATCTCTGCCCTCTTTGCTGATGTCGCTCCTGTCCTATTTGAGTACTACAGCACTGTTATTTGTTCTGTTGTAGTAGGGTAAACCTACAATGTGAATGCACCATCGTAATTGCTTGTGTGGCAAGTAGACTGTTGTTATAAGAGGAGTTTGGTCCAGCACATACACCAGTCCTAAATCAAAGTTCAATTCACTCTCACCTGAGAATACTTTGCTTTTAACGTTTCGGTTGTTTTAATATTTGTTAGATCCTTCATCATGACCATTCCATCACTCCTCTCAGTAGTGCTGTTTCACTCTTAAACCTGCTTGTCTATGCTCTCCTGGTCAATCTGGGTACATTGTGGTTGTGCAATTTCTTTTCCATCATGTTTCCTTCTTTTCCTCATGGAGCCTTCTCCTAGTACTCCAGGTCATCCCTGGAACCTCTTGTCTGTTAATGATACTGCATAATCCTCCTCCACCCCTATGTCTCCTTTCTCTTACAATAGGGGCTACACCTGGAGACACACTAGCTTCATCACAGTTCATGATTACTTCTCTCTTCAACAATACTCATAAAGATTCCTTTGCAGCTAAGAAACTTCAGTGCATGCCAAGCTGTGTCCTCTCTGCCCTTTCTTCATGTACATTGGCTGCTAGCCTCCTGTCCCATATAATTTCCTTTCTAATGTGCAACTGGTATTATTTGCATTAGTAATTTGTTTCCACAGAACAGCCCAACATCCTACAGCTGTTTTGCCGATTTCTCTTGAGATACATCTGACACATATGTGGGTCATGTACTTATTACTTTTTAGGGATTGAATACAAGATGCATGGTACTGGCTCAGTGGTAAATATGCATGTGAAATCAATGTTACTGCGTGGAAATGCAGCACTGGTACCATGCTATTCTGGGTATGCAGACAAAATATTGAAATTTAAATATCGATCTACAATTTTATCGATGTTTAAATATTGAAGGGACATAATATAGAAGGTAAGTTATATCGATAGATTTTAATATCGATATTAGTAATATTGATGGTTTAAAATTCGATTTTAGTAATATCGATGTTAATAATTTTCATGTTAATAATATCGATTTTTATATTATTGTTTTGTACATTATTATGTGTTTATTATGTTTTTAATTTTTTTTAATATAATTTAATTAGATGTTTTATTTTAGTACTGTAGCAGGTGGTGGGTTTTTAAGGGAATAGGGTGGGAAGTAATGTAATTATATTATATTAATTATTAGGAATTATAAATTAATTTTAATTATTTGGTAATTCGTTTGGTAATTCGTTTTAATTAATTGGTGTTTAATTTTTATGAATTCATTAATTGATAATTATGTTCTGTAGCGGGATGTGGGTTAATCGGGGAATAGGGTGGGAAGTAATGTATTTATACTAAATTAATTAGTATTTATTAGGAATTATACATTGATTTTAATTAGTTGGTAATTAATTTTAATTAATGGTAATTCATTTTTATTAATTGATTAATTGATAATTATGTTCTATAGCGGGTTGTGGGTTTATAGGGGAATAGGGTGGGAAGTAATTTAATGATACTAAATAATTATTAATTATTAGGAAATATAAAATAATTTTAATTACTTGGTAATTAATTTTTAATAATTGGTAATTAATTTTTATTAATTGATAAATATGTTCTGTAACGGGTTGTGGGTTTATAGGAGAATAGGGTGGGAAGTAATTTAAATGTAATTAAGTAATAATGATTTTTAATTATTTATGTTGATAATTAAATAATTGTTAATTATTAATTAATTGGTAATTAAATATTATAAAATAGTATTTTTTATTATAAAAAATAGTTAAATATTTATTGATAATCATGTTTTTAATAATTATGTATTGGTATTTGTAAATGGTTTATATTTATTTAATAGTTACATTTTTTATTATTTTTTTTTTATTTTATTTATAAGTATGTTATTTTTACCTCTACGCTATCCAACACTTTCCCTACTGTTGCACTCTCTGGAGTGGGAATAGTAATTGTTACCCCTACGCTATTCAACATTTACCCTACTGTTCTCTCTTCCTTGCTAAAATTAAAAAACTTGAACTTGCCTACCATTCCTCGAACACCGAATCCTCCCTTAAGGAACTGATTGAGGCTAAAATCTCTTTCAATAAATTTACCACAGATGCCGCTTCGAACTTATAAATGCATTGTACGATATTATGGTGGTCAGAAAAAAATGGGGAAATTACTTGCCAATTATTTAAAAAGTTGTAAGGAACGAAAGAGGATTGAGCTAATTAAGTCATCCACTGAGGATTCCTTATTTAAAGATAAAGACATTCTTAATGAATTCTTGCTTTTTTATAAAAACCTATATACTCCAGAGGTTGTTCCTTCCTCGGAGGATGTTCTCTCTTATTTTCACTCTATCTCCCCTCCCCCCTCAACTCATGTAGACTTCAAACCTTTGGAAGCTGATATTTCACTTTCTGAAATTTCTCACGCTATCTCCAAATTGCGTCATGGTAAAGCACCTGACCCGGACGGGTTTACCATTAAATTTTACAGTCATTTCGCTTCTCTTCTCTTGTCTAAACTCTTACTTCTATTTCAATCTTTCCAGAATTCTGGTCTTTCAAGTGGGTCTTTTCAACAAGCCTTAATTTCCTTAATACCTAAAAAAGATAAGGATCACTCTTTATGTAAAAATTATCGCCCCATCTCTTTGGTAAATACAGACTATAAGATCTTGGCTAAAATTTTGGTTCTTCCCCTGGTCCCCATTTTGCCCGCTTTAATTGGCCCTGAACAATCCGGTTTCGTAAAAGGTCGTTTATCTTCGGATAATTCTAGGGTCTTTTTCAATATCCTGAGTAAAGCTTCTTCCTTAGACACTCCATTGGCAGCTATCTCGCTCGATGCGGAGAAAGCTTTCGATCAAATTGTTTGGGATTTTATGTTTCAGGCTATCTCTTGGATGGGCATTCCCCCCAAATTCATTTCTCTTATTTCTTTACTTTATTTTTGTCCCCAAGCGTTGGTCTTTGTTAGTGGTACAGCTTCTGATTATTTTAATCTCCGAAGAGGAGGTAGACAGGGCGGTCCCCTTTCTCCCTTATTGTTTGTTTTGGCCTTAGAACCCTTTCTTACCAAAATTCGCCAGGAGGAGTCTGTTTCTAGTTTTCACTTTGCTTCTCAGGAAGTTAAGCTCTCGGTATATGCGGATGATATTCTTTTCTATTGTTCGGATCCAATAGCTTCTCTTCCCTCGTTCTTACAACTGGTCTCCTCCTTCTCAGCCGTTTCAGGTTACCGTCTCAATGTAGATAAGTGCAAAATTCTTCTTTTTAATTCTTCTTGTCAGAAGCATCTTTTTGATACCTCTGGTTTCTCGTGGCAACCAATTAAAATTAAATACTTAGGTATTCGGTTTGCCCCCCTCATGTCGGACACTTTGAAATTTAATTTTGACTATATTTCCCAAAAATTTGAATCTTCCATCTCCCGTTGGAATCCACTTTTCTTGTCCTGGTGGGGCCGTCTAAATCCGATCAAGATGATGCTTTCACCTCTTCTTTTATACACTATTTCCATGATACCAATCCATGTTCCTGATAATTATTTTAAGAAAATAGACTCTATTTTGTTAAAATTTCTGTGGAAGGGTAAAAAACCCCGTATTGCACTTACTTCTGTGCGGAAGGATAAATCCCAATCGGGAGTTCGATTCCCGGATTTCAAAGCTTATCATCGTGCTTTTTTTGCTTAAACAATCGGCTCGCTGGCTTTCTTCGGATCTTCCTTTTTATCCGCCCCTATGATTAACAATTGAATCTTCCTTTATTTCTCCCTTTGATTTTTGTGAACTTTTATTCTTCACCTCCCCTCTGACCCGTCTCCGTATTCCTAATATTTCTCACTCCCGCAAACTTCTCTCTCCCCACTTATCTTCCTCCTACCCCTCCATTTCCTCGACTCATGAACAGCCCATCTGGCATAACAAGCACCTTTTAATTTGAAACCGTACTTTCTTTTGGAAAACTTTATGACGCATTACTTCCTGTTCTTCAGTCTTATCCCACTTCTTTGCCAAGCTCTAACCCCGTCCCTCCTGCTTATCGTTCTATAGCTTTAGCGTTGAATTCCTCTCCCTCTGCTTCCTCTCTTTATAATTCGGCTCACTTCTCTGATGCTAGACCCAAATCGAAAGTCGAATTAGCCTCGGAGAGAGACTTCGCTGTAGACTGGTCAATTACTTTCTGGGAAAAGATTTGATCTAAACTCCATAAAACCTCTAGGGCTGCCAATACAACTCAGACCCTATATTTTATCTATAACTGCTCTCTACTGACCCCCTCCGTTTTGTCCTCTTTCTCCCTGGATGCCCTCTCTACATGCTGGTCCTATCCCTGTCTTTCTACAGATCTGAAACATATGCTCTTTGAATGTCCTCCCATCCCACTGTTTTAGAACTTGGTCTGGTTACAACTCCAGAAAATTTTCCAATTTCGTACTCCATTTTCCCCTACTAACATCTTCTTGGGCTCCCTCTCCTCTACACTCCCCCAGTCACATCGACACTATCTCCTTCTTGTCCTTTTCATCGCTATTGCTTTCCATCATATTACCTCTCATTGGAAACAAGCCAATTATGTCTCCTTCCGCTCCTGGTGGAATGCTATCTGTTTCAATCATAGGTTAGACACTAATTTTGTTTCCCCTGTCTCCTTAGCAATCAAACGTGACCTACTATGGCTCTCTTTAGTGAATTATCTTTCCCTCTCTGCCCCTTCATCCGTCACTCACGATGTTCACTCTCTTAAGGTACGCAAACCACCTTCATTTCAATGTTGTAGTCCATTGCTTCTCTTAACTTATTATGCTTGCTTTGTTTATTTTGAATGCTACATTTCTGATGTAATTGTACGTTTATCTCTTGATATGGTTATGTAATTTTTACCATCCTCTCCCTTGCTACTGTATATTTTTGATGTTTTATCTTTTTGATTGTTTCTTCTTCCCTCCAGTTCCAGTTCTCTTTTTGTATTTTCTCTGATGTTTCAATAAACTCAAACTTAAAAAAAAAATGTATTTGCCAGAAGAGGTTCCATCAAAGTAATAATGAGGCCTAAAAGTATACATTTGAATAATGTCATGACATTTTATTCATGTTTGTGAACAAAACATATGAACTCTCCTGATTATTGCCTGTCAGCATTAGGCAAGCTGATTATTCCTTGACAGCGTTAGCCAATGGTGGAGATGTATTATTAGGACTTTCCTAATTATTGGCTGCTAGCAATTGACAATAGTGAAGATGTAGGACAAGAAGTGATGGACTCGTCTGATTATTGTCTGCCAGCATTCGGCAACAGTAAACAAGTAGGAAATGAAGTGGGGGACTCTCCTGATCATTGGATGCCAGCATTAGGCAATGGTGAAGATGTAGGACATGAAGAAGTGGACTCTCTGAGAGCTGCTGCCTGCATTGGACAATTATGAAGAAGTACGACATAAAGTGGTAGACTCATATAATTATTGGCTGACAGCGTTATGCAATGGTGAAGATGTAGGTCATGAAGTGGTGGACTCTCTTATGAGTGGCTGCCTGCATTAGACAATGGTGAAGATGTAGGACAAGAAGCAATGGAATTGTATAATTATTGGCTATTAGCATTAGGCAATTATGAAGATGTGGGTCATGAAGTAATGAGATCACACTCTCCAAGTCTCTTGGAGGATGAATCTGCACATGAGTCTTCTGTGGCATCCTTTCACCCAAAAAGCTCTAAAGTGTTTGAGGCACTAAGGGGCTGATTCCGATCCTGGAAAAACGCTGTACAAACCGTGGTATGGAGCGTTTTCTCCATACAACTCGTACTTGTAAGGAGGCCCCTACAACCTAGGAAGTACGATCCGTACAAATAGACGCACTCCATACAAATTGTAAAAAAGACCATTCAACTCGTATATACAAGCGATTCCGATTCGGATTGCTCTGTACGCGACGTTCCCATGTATTCCCGGCAGCAGTTTACAACTCGGCAAGTACGATTCGTACAAACAGCATGCGGTACGGCTCTTTTTTTACAAGAGCCAAAAAGTGCGGGAAAAGCCTTGAACGCCCCTAAAACAGTACGAGACAGACCCCCCCATGTACGCGTCGTACACCCCATGAATACAGGGGTACGGTGCGTATGCACAGTGCGTACGGATGATGCGGAAAGTGGGGTACGGTGCGTACATACGTGATCAAGGGGTACTGGTCGTGTACGCACCGTAAAAGCACCATACCCCAAATCACCTGTGTACGAACCATACCCCAAAATCTCGTATGTACGCACCGTACCCAAAAATCGGCCGTGTACGCACCGTACCCCAAAATCGCGTATGTACGCACCGTACCCCAAAATCGGCTGTGTACGAACCGTACCCCAAAATCGTGTATGTACGCACCGTACCCCAAAATTGCCCGTGTACGCACCGTACCCCAAAATCACGTATGTACGGTGTGTAAATGCGCGATGTTGGGGTACAGTGCGTACACAGGTGATTTTGGGGTACGATGTGTACATAGGCGATTTTGGGGTATGGTACATACATGGGCGATTTTGGGGTACGGTGCATACATACGCGATTTTGGGGTACGGTGCGCACATACGCGATTTTGGGGTACGGTGCGTACATGGGCGATTTTGGGGTACGGTGCGTACATGGGCGATTTTGGGGTACGGTGCGTACATACGTGATTTTGGGGTACAGTGCGTACACGGGCGATTTTGGGGTATGGTACGTACATGGGCGGTTTTGGGGTATGGTGCGTACATAGGTGATTTTGGGGTACAGTGCTTACACGGGCGATTTTGGTGTACGCACCATACACATGCCTCGCATGTGGGGGGACCCCTGTACGCCTCATACCTCTATACAACCCGTACCCCGGTATGAGTCGTACCCCCAGAACGAATCATACCAGGGTATGAGGCGTATAGGGGTTCGCTTCGTTGCCCGGTACGAGTCATTCCCCATATATAGGCCATTTTCCATACAAATCGTATGCTGACAAACTGTTACGAATCGTACTTGATGGGTTGGACAGCCTTTTTACAATTTGTATGGTCTTTTTTACAAGTCCGTGTCGTACAGCTTTTCCCGATCCGATTTGTAAGGAGTGGGCCGATCTGTATGTACTTTTCCCGTACGAATCGTACTACACGGTTTGGAAGAGACTTGTACAATTTGTATGGAAAAAAACTACAAATCCTATTTGTATGGAAAAAAAAATCCAGGATCGGAATCAGGCCCTAAGTGTAACCCCATAGAAGAGTAACATAGGACCGTTATGGCTCTTGTTGTTGAACCTATTGATGTTGGTTCTAGACAACGAGCGGTCAATCTTTGTCCAACAGGCGGCTCATGGATATATCTGGGAACCTCTCAATGGGCTCGGAGGAGGTTTGGGGACTGCCTTACGACTGCAGAGATGTGTGATGCCTCTGTGCACCTCTCTGTTTCCTGCGTGAACTTGCAAACGACTTTTAGACGGGGACCCAATTTTGTGAACCGCATTATTTAAGAGACACATTTTAAACTCTGTAAAGCCCCTTTCCTTGTGTTTAGTTTTGAGTGACTGTTGATTGAAATGTAGGGAGCTGGGAGCTTTGACACTTATTCAAAGGTTTGAGCTCTTGTCCTGTGAACTTAAGGGGCACAAATAAATGTGCGTAAACACCATACAGGAAAGGTATGTCTTCTCAAACTGAGTCAGTTTGGCTCAAATCCTTAAGAATCTCACGACCATGAGGAATGGGTAAGAAGACCACAAAAGCCCCTGACTACTCTCTGGCAGTGCCCTGGAAGGTGCCAGAGATACTGGGTGGTGTTTGCCTTCCCATCTTGCAGTAGGCAAATGACACTGCTATCATGAACAACACCAGAGAGCCCTTAATGCTGGTCACAGTTACAACCATTAGAATAAAATCCAAGGTTGCGGTCTTTGCTAAATTTATGTACAAAAAACTAATTTGCTGGCAGCTCGTAGACCTACAAATTATGTCAATTCATTTAGATTTACCTTGGTGTCTGGCTCGCGGAAGGGGGCAAACAGGAAGATATCCTAAGGAACCTCAGACACAAGTTAGTCACAGTCTGAAACGCCGAAGCAACCACTGACAAAGCTCAACTGCTGATCCAAAGATGACAGTCCTAAGGACAAATCTGATCCCAGCTCTTAACTACGGCCACCTAGCCCACACCAGAGCCCTCAACATGCTTCTTAAAATTACCAGATCACTGTGTACAAGAATGTCATACATTAAAGTCCTGCTCCCTCCCCTGCAGGTCAGAAGAAGGCTGAGTCTGGAGTAAAGGTTCAGGAGCCCTCACTTTATGTGCCAGGGGCACCTAATAAAATACTGCTTCAGGGTCCTGCAGGCCCCCAACCTTCAATCCTCAAACATCATGTCAAATCAATCTTTGAAGGAGAGGGCAACTCATGGCAAACCCAGTTAGCGCTAGCAATCGTCAGTTTGAAAATCATAACTATAAACCTGCACACCCCAAGAAAAAATACTCAGTCTGTGAAAGAGCCATGAAAAGGCAAGTCATGCAAACTTCCTTCAAACAGGAAATTGAAATTCCATTCTGCAGCACCACCACAAGTCATTTTATGCATCCTACAGCCTGGGGAAGGCCCAGCCCTACTTTCAACACACACTTTCAGACCAGGCACACAGAAACATCCACTACATGAGGCTCATTACTGTGACAAACTCTGACTTCAACCCAGCTTTGCATTGGAACACAGAGGTAACTTCATGTAGGCTATGTAACTATCTCAAAGAATCTTGATCTATCCGGTTCTGGGCCAATAGGATCAGACAGTGCAGAGAGGCCTGAAGAACCAAGAACCCTAGCTTGACTGGGAGAATTCACAGATTCCTTCTGTCTCACACTCTTCAATGCCCTAGAGGATGATACTAGCATTACTACATCACATAAACATTTGACTCATTTGAGCCATTGTGTGCTTTGAAGAAATTTGCTTTATAAAAGCAAAAGAGAAAATTGACATTCCTTTCATACATGTATGGCTTTCATAGTTTATAGTAGTTCGGACTATACCTACGGACATTTTAGAGCAATGGCCGATCTGTCAATTTTTAAAAGTTTCCTTTTTTCTAACAAAACTTTTTAGATTTTTAGGAAAATGTTTTTAAACAATTTTTTTAACACAATAACAAACTAAGGTTTTGTTTATTTATGTAACCATATCTAGAACACCTAATAGTATGTGTAGTATTTAAAAGGATGTTGTCCATTTGTAAGAGGAGTAGGTGTTATATATTCCATATCAGTACTATAATATAGGCCTCGGTATACTCGTTAACCTTCACCTATATCTCTCAATACATTACATTTGTCACAGTTTACAGGGACTGCCCTTTAACCTAGATATTACACTGCATTAAGAATGCGGGTTTCCTTAGTTTGGAATCTCATACATTATGCATGAGGGTTCTTGGAAGCAAAGCAGGACTACCATCTGCTGAATAAAACCTATGTACAAAGTTCAGGCCTGATGTCATCCTTAGGCCGACACAGTAACACAGCAAGGTAGGACCCCTCGGGAGACCTATGTGTATATGTACATCACATCTTGCTAAGATATCTAGAGGAGACCGAGACTTTCTGGCTGGCACACTCACCAGAGATACTGAGGTTCCTGCATGCAGACACTCTAGATTGCAGTGATCTAAACAACCCTCGAGGGGTGTCCAGCTCAAGACCAGGACAGGGTCCCACAATCTCACTTAAGGTAATGGGGTTGAATAGATCCTAGAGGGATACTTGGCTTAACACCTACACCCATGCTAGGTATACCGAGGTAGATCAAGATAGGGAGCCATCGTAGGAGTACACACTTTTATATCATATGTTTTATGTAGTTGAACGTAGTAATGATTTTATTAAGAAGGCAGAACTATACCATCCTTTTACTTTCATAGTACAGTTAATAATTGACATCCTATACTGTCTAATGATTGTTGCAGCACATCTATTCTACATTAGAATAAAACTTCAATAAATGATTATTGCAAACTCCCAGCTTGTTTTATTAGTTGGATCTCTCTGAGGGAAACTAAGTAAGCACGAGAGACTGAGCGAAAGGTAGTACATTGTTTCCACGGTCCTGAGGGATCACGGCTGTCATGTTCTGAGGTTGCCAGAATGTATTGTCTTCCTGGTAAGAGGAGATTATAGTGGTACTGTGAGCAAGCTGATACTGAAAGGCTTACATACCCGGTGGGAGTGATCAGAGTTCTTCTGACACCAATCCTACTGTGTATGTTGTCTAAACACGCAGATCCGGTATATTTTCTATAGGAACTACACAACATCATGAGCTGAGAGGCAGGAGAGGATAGAGAGTGTAATGAGCTGAGAGAGCAGAGCATGTGGCTGAGAGAATAGAAAGTGCTGAGAGAGTCATGAGCTGACAAGCAGTATGAGCTGAGAGGCCAGAGAGTGTCATGGGCTGAGAGGCTTGAGAGTGTCATGAACAGAGAGGACAGACATACCAGAGAGCGTCATGAGCAGAGAGGCCAGAGAGGGTCATGAGCTGAGAGGACAGTGAGTGTCATGAGTTAGGAAACCAGAGATTTTCATGGGCTGAGAGGCCAGAGAGTACTATGGGCTGGGAGGCCTGAGAGTCTCATGAGCTTAGAAGACAGAGAGTTAGTGAGCTGAGAGGCCAGAGAGTGTCATGAGCTGAGAAGCCAGAGTGGGTAATACTCTGAGAGGCCAGATACGCCAATGTGTTGAGAGGATAGAAAGTGTTGAAAGCTTCACAAGCTGAGAGTCTAGTTGGGGTCATGAGCTGAGAGGCCTGGGAGAGTCATGAGCTGACAAGCAGTATGAGCTGAGAGGCCAGAGAGTGTCATGGGCTGAGAGGCTTGAGAGTGTCATGAACAGAGAGGACAGACATACCAGAGAGCGTCATGAGCAGAGAGGCCAGAGAGGGTCATGAGCTGAGAGGACAGTGAGTGTCATGAGTTAAGAAACCAAAGATTTTCATGGGCTGAGAGGCCAGAGAGTACTATGGGCTGAGAGGCCTGAGAGTCTCATGAGCTTAGACGACAGAGAGTTGGTGAGCTGAGAGTCCAGAGAGTGTCATGAGCTGAGAAGCCAGAGTGGGTAATACGCTGAGAGGCCAGATACGCCAATGTGTTGAGAGGATAGAAAGTGTTGAAAGCTTCACAAGCTGAGAGTCTAGTTGAGGTCATGAGCTGAGAGGCCTGAGACAGTCATGAGCTGGGAGACCAGAGAGGATAGAGAATGTTAACGAGCTGAGAGAGCAGAGCATATCTTGAGCTGAGGGTCTAGAAAGCGCTGAAAGTGTCATGAGCTGAGCAGCCAGAGAGTGTCATGGTCTGAGAGGCCAAAGAGTGTCATGAGCTGAGAGGAAAGAGAGTATTGGAGCAGAGAGGCAAGAGAGGGTCGTGTGTTATGAGGCCAGAGATTGGCAAGAGCTTTGAGGCGAGTGAGCATTATGATGCGAGAGGGCAGAGAGTTTCATGGGTTGAGAGGCCATAGAGTGTTATAAGCTGAGAGGCCCTATGGTGCCATTAGCTGAGAGGCCAGAAAGTGTCATAAGCTGAGAGTACAGAGATGCCAGATAATGTCATGATCTGAAAGGCTAGAGAGAGCCAAGAGAGTCATGAGCTGAGAGACCAGAGAGGATAGAGAGTATGATGAGCTGATGGACCAGAGCACATCATGAGCTGAGAGGCCAGCGAGCAGCATGAGCTGAGGGGACAGAGAGTGTCATGATCTTGGAGGTCAGAGAGTGTCCTCAGCTGAGAGGCCAGAGAGGGTATGGGGTATCATGAACTGACAGGCCAGAGAGCATCATGAGCTGAGACGCCGGAGAGTGCTGAGAGTGTCATGAGCTGAGAGAACAAAGAGTGTCATGAACTGAGCAGTCAAAGAGTGTAAGGAGGTGAGAGGACAGAGAGGCCAGAGTGTCATTAGCTGAGATGAGATAGTGGGTCATGATCTGAAAGGCCAGAGAGAGTTATGAGCAGGAAGGCCAGAGAGTGTCTTGAGCTGAGACGCCAGAGATGGTCATGAGCAGACAGTCCAGAGAGTGTCACAGACTGAGTGTCCGGAGAGTGTCATGAGCTGAGAGGCCAGAGAGAGTCATGTGCTGAGAGGCCAGAGATTGTCATGCAATGAGAGGCCAGAGATTGTCATGAGCTGAGAGGCCAGAGAATGCAGAAAGTGGCATGAGCTAGGAGCCCAGAAAGGGCTGAGAGTGTCCTGTTTTGGAGGCCTGATGAGAACTCCTTCTTTTTATACCCCCCTCTTCTGCTGGTAACCCTGACTACCTTTTTGAGAGTCACCCAGATTCCTTCTTGGAAACTCCAGATGTCTGCCCTCTCAGCAGGTTTCATGGGATCAGTAAGCTTGCTATCAACCAGATGTTGGCACAGCTCTGGAACACAAGTAACAAGTTTGTGTTCCTTTAAAAACAAGTTGTACAGCCCAGAATAATCATTTTCCTTGTTGCCCATCACGCAGCACCTGAGTATCTTAGTAGCATAATCCAGAAATCCACCCAGGTCTGTGTGGAGAGTTTTTTTGGCTGGCCCTGAACCATTGCCTATACTTCTCAGGGGTCAGCCCAAACTTTCTGACTAAGATGCCATTCCCTACTGTGGACACATACCACGATAAAATACCACCCCAGAACTTCTCCGAGACCTTGTGAACTCTCAAAGCCACTTCATAGGCTGCAAACCACTTTTCTATGCCATCACTTCACTCCAAAACTGGGCACCAAATCCTACGGTATCCTGTCCTTAAACCTTTAGTGCACACTGTAGGTATGCTGCCACCATTGCTATTGCAGGACTCCACTTGTAGGGCTCTTCCTCCTTGGCAGGCCTCTCTAGTTCCAAAGCTTGTTTCTTTTCAGCCAGAGCCTTCTCTTTCTCGAGTTGGGCTAGTTTCTGCTCCTGCTCTAATTTAGCAAACTCCAGCATGAGCTTTCTCTCCTCTCTCCTGTCTTCCAGCTCCTCTGGGGACAGGTTTATTCAAGAGGTGCTGTTCCCTGTCCTGGGAACCACTACTGCTCTTGGCAATTTGATGGCTTCTTCAACAGGCAGTTCTAAGTCCATCGCAAATCTCAGGATCAGCTCCTCATCCGTCTCCTCAAGTTCGATCTCCTCTTTCTCTGGAGCCTCAGCCCCTGCATAACGGGCCTCTGCCCAGGCTCTCAAAGCCTTCTGCAACCCCAGCTTGCGGGTGAAGCATCTCAAGGAAACCTGAAACTCCTTGCAACAGCTCTTTAACTGGACAATGGTATAAAACTCTAAATAGGCCAGATCAAACTTAATGACTTCAATTGCTGGTGAAGGTGCAGGTGCTGCTGCTTCTCTGGATTGAGACATGCTTTAGCAGTGAAATCAAAAAGGCCATTTGTGAAGAAATGAAAAAGGCTGGAATTGGTCATAGTATAGAGTTGTAGTGAAAAATGAGTTACAATGTGGTATTTCACAAGCACAAGTCTTATCCTCACCGCTGATCACTAATGTTAAAAATGGTGTCTCTAGTTGGCAGATATATGCACCCTGTCTAAGTAGGAACCACAACTCTAGTCAGGGTAAATCAGATGCACACTAAAAGTTAGCCCCTGCTCACCATCTGGTAACTTGGCACAGAGCCAGGCTTATCTAAAGAGGAAATATGTAAAACATGTGTGTAACATACACACAGTACCACAATGAAAATACCGCAAAAAGACTCCACACAGGTTTAGAGAAAAAGAAAAAAATTGTATGAACAAATCAAGACCAAAACGGTAGAAATCCAATAAGTAAAATTTAAGTTATGAATTTTTAAAGAATAAAAAGAATTCTAGTGCTTAGAAGCAATAAGTGCCTAAAGGAGTTTTCTGGTCATGCTGGACCGGAGCGAAGTCAAGAGTTCAGCCTGACTGCAATGGTGCTCATTCCAGAGACAAGAGCCATGCAGGCCAGGTGAACAGAGTACCTTGATCCTTGTCGCAAAAGTGAGATTCGGGTTGCAGACGAGTAATGCGTCGATGTCGACCCCGATGTCAAGGTGATAGGTCGATTGTCTTCATGCAGTGGCAGCGATGTGTTGGGTCAGTTGAGCGAAGTGGCGGTTCCGAGTGCGGCGTTTCTGACGAAAATGTGTTGGGTTATTCCACTCTGAAAAGACAATGCATTGATATTCTCCACACAGTGGCAGTGACGCGTTGTTTCAGGACGCAATGCTGCAGTTCAGAATGCGATGCACCAGACTCCACTTCAGCAGCAGCGTTGATGTACTGGTTCTTCTACACGAAGACTGGAGATGCATTTCTTTCTCTGGTGCAAGTATCAGGGTCCACTTTCAGTGAACCAGGCACAGGAGCAGGGGGAGTTACATTGATGGCCATGAGTCTTAAGCAACAGGAGGCAAGCCAACACGCCCTTGGAGATCACTTCAGTCGCAAAGCAAAAGTCCAGCTCTCCCTGGAGTCAGAGAGCAGCAGACAGCAGGGCAGCACTGCAGAAAAACATGCCTTCCAGATCAGCATTCCAGCAGAGTGTCAGTCCTTGATGCAGCACTGCAGTTCTTATGACAGAGTTCAGTTGTAGGTCCAGAAGTCTGATTTTGTTAGGGTCATAGACCAACTACTTATACCCAGTTGTGCATTTGAAGTAAGAGGGACTTCCCAGCCCTGGCTCCAGATTATCAGTAGTAGGCAACCATCTCTTTGTGTAGAAACAGGGCACTGCCTATTCAGGTGTACGTGTCAGCCCCTCCCTATCTTCCTGTACAGGAAGAGCCAAGAGAATGAAGATGAGTGCTCAGACACACATAACCTTTCTATACTTGTGGCTGTCTACATGGACAGGCACAAAGTGTTTCTGTCGCCCACCCCAGACATGTATTGGAGAGAGGCTGCAGGCACACAGATATGTAAGAGCAGAGAAATGTCCACATTCCAATAGTGGCATTTCTAAATTAGTAATTTTAAATCCAACTGGAAATGATGAATCCTCTTTAGTCGTAACATTGAATTTAAGATTACTCTTTTAGAAATCCCACTTTTGTAAAGTGGAGATTTTCTTTACTTATTGCTCTGTGTGTCTTGCAGCCTATCTCCATTAAATGTTTGTTGTGCATTCCCTCTAGACAGCCATAAACACTGGAAGGTTAGGTGTGTCTGAGCACTCATATTCATTCTGATGCTCTTCCTGGGCAGGAAGAGGATGAAGGAAAGGGAGAGGGAGGTGACATTTACATCTGAATAGGCAGTGTCCTCTTCCCACAAAAAATGACTTATTACGTCATACTCATAGTCTGGAGCCAGGGCTGGGAGGAAAGGGGACATGTGCACTTCAAGGACTTGCTTTGAAGTCATCTCCACTTCAAAGGCACGTTTGGGTATAAGTACTGGAGCTATGACCCTACCAAGACATTACAATTCTGAACCTGTGAAGGAGGCTGCTGTGCTACAAGGATCACTACTCCGCTTAATTGACTGTTCTGAAGGAACTGGTTCTCTCTTTTGCCAAGTGGCACTGCTGCCTGCTGATCTCATCTAGGCAGAGGACAAGGACTGGACCCATCTCACTTGAACCAAGAGAGAATCCAAGGACTTGATGGATTGCCCCCTGCTCTGAAGCCTCAGGACCATCACAGATGTCCTGCAACCCTACTGTTCCCTGCCTGAGATGCCAATAAAGTTTTGGGCTTCAGAAGTGAGTTTTGCAGATGTTGTTCTTCAAAATCGATGCTTTGATGACTTTGCGCCAGTCGGCAACATGGCAGTGCTCTTTGACGCAGATACAGTGAATATCCAAGGGCATTTCTGAATGGCGTGATGACAACATGAGACCCGAATGCAAGGTTGAATGATGACGCAGCACCTCCGTCATAAGGGGTCCGACGTGGGACCTGATTGTGAGGCTCGACGATGACACTTACCCGACTGCGTGAATCAGAACCGACACATCTAGTCCTCGATTGTGATGCTTGCTCCATCCAAAGTACTTTTTCAGTGGGCCCTGTGTGGGTCCTGTAGCTGGCCTGAGCTCCATCGTGATCGGCCTGAACTTTGGATTTACCCTGGTCCAGCAGGACCTCAAGTCACCCTTAACACCATCGATGCTAGTGTTATTTTCCTCCTGTGCTGAGCTTTTGGTTTTCCCATTGTTTCATGACGAGCTCAGCTCGTCATGAGTGTAAGGGGTTGTACCTCATGACGAGCTGAGCTCGTCATGAGCGTCGAAGGTGTTAAGCACTATTTGACTCCAAGCTCTACTTTTTGGTTTATTCTTTAAAAATGTATACCTCTGGTTCTGCTTATTGAAATTTTTGTTATTTTGGTCTTGATTTTCTTATAAAATATTCTCTACTTTTCTAAACCTGTGTGGAGTGTTTTTGTGGTGGTTTTCATTGTGCTACTGTGTGTTTGTATAGTACGCATACTTTAAACATTGCCTCTTAAGTTATGCCTGTCTGCTCTGTGACAGTCTACCATAGGGTGAGCATAGGTCAGTTTATGATGTGTATCTGATTTACCCCGTCTAGGTTTGTGGTTCCTGCTTAGACAGCGTGCATACCTCTGCTAACCAGAAACCCAATTTCTAACAATGGTTTAGTCCTTCAGACAAACACGTGCTACAGGCAGGATCAACCACCTCTGGGTGGCTGGTGCTGACATTCTTTGACCACATTGACCTCAGGCCCCTGAGCTCCAGACAGCAAATAACTTGACCTTCAGTAACAAATGCCTCATTTCTCCCGGACAACAGCAAAATACATTCCCAAACTCTGGTTGCATATACAAACAAGATTTTATATTATAGAAATTGACTATTTGAATGATCTCCCAGAACGTACACAAACATTAACAACCAATAACAGAGCACAAACTATTCCAAACCCTATAATAACGATACATACCAAGACGTAGGCCTGGTCAATTTTAAAATCAAAAGCAGGTGCATCAAGTGTCTGTAAACAAACCTCCAATTAATGCACTAAATTCTGGGTAGGTGTTCAAAACATCAGGGCTTGGCTTTGCTGCAGATTTTTGACCGGTTTGTCTTAGGAACCTAAATGACCTTGTTCTGCATCAGTGAGTTGTCTGCTACCATCAGGCTGCTCTATCCTTCTTTAAAGTATAACTGTGGTGTTTGCTTTATTCTCAGGATGGCAATGTTATGTTGCCATTGTGTAAGTGTACATTCAGGTTGACAAGTATACGTGTGCAACATGAAAATGTCTGTGCAATTGAATATGTGTATTTGAAAAGAAAACTGTATCCATACTCCTTTAGGAATACTTTAAATGGCTCTGCATCATTTACTATTGGGAAAATATATTTTTAGAGCAGAGATAAAAATTGCTTAAGTTCTGAGAAAGTCATGAGCTAAAAATCCATAAAGATAAAAGCAGGAAAAAACTGGACAGCAAAGGCTCTTACACAGAAAACTAAAGCATGGAATAAACCAATGTAAAAAAGAATGCTATAGCCAGTAGGTTTGACTTTACAGTGCTGACACATAAACCTACGGGCATGTAGAATTGTTGTTTTCATGTGGTAGTACATTATAGCCAGACATGTTTGTTTTGCCAGTGCTTGTTGCTTATGCCACTTTGAGAATTTTAGTTTGCAGTCCAGAAGGATTCCTTAAGTTGGCTGTATCACATGGTTTGTTTCTACATCTCGACTTAACTGAAGCTTTTAAGCACAAGAAAGTACCCATAGCCTTAAACCAAAAACACAAACCCCCCCAACGTCCTTAATTTATTACTTTAGGGTAAGAGGCAAGCTCAATGAGAAATGGTTTTACATTCTTAGATTTACTCACGGCCCAGAGTTGCAAAGAGTTTGCATTAGGTTTACTCTACTTTTTTGATGAAACTGAATGTAAAGGCTTCTGCTGCGATTCACAAACAAACGCAGATCTGATTTGCATTGGTTTGTAACCCGGGGAAACACGATAATAATAATACCGAAGTTTATAAAGCGTGAACAGCTACCTCAAGCTAAAGCTAAAGCAGCAAGCAGCACGCAGATGGAGACCGACAGCAGGGACCTAATACCCCATTCTCTGATCTAAAGAGGCAGGTCTTGACCGCTTTCCTAAAGAGTGGCTCTGATTCGATATGGCGAAAGTTGATTTGCCAAGGAGTACCATATTTTGACAGCCCTGACCGTGAAAGATCTGCCGCCTAGGCGAGCTTTCCTAAAGCGAAGGGTAAAGTGCAGATTTTGCGAATTGGACCTCAGAGAGCTATTCCGCTTCTAGCTGTATAGCCGTTGTTTCAGATAACTGGGACAAATGCCGTGCCTTGCTCGAAATACCAAGGTCTGAGCCTTAAACTCAATTCTTTTGACCACCGGAAGCCAGTGGAGCTCTTTTAAATGAGGAGAGATATGATGATGGAATGGTACACGTCTAATCAGTCTCGCAGCCACATTTTATACCATCTGCAGTCTTCTGATTAGGTACATTGGCAGTCCCAACTAGACACCATTAGCATAGTCCAGCCTGGATGTCACTGTGGATTGGACTATGATTCGCTGACAATCCTCCGGCAGCAAATGTAGAAATTTTTGTAGATTTCTCAATTTGCTGAAACTGGTGGCTGTCACCTGACAGATTTGAGCCGAGAAAGAGAGATCAGCCTCCCAGTTTATGCCTAGATATTTTATAGTGTTTGCAGGGGCAGGAGGTGATCCCATTTTCACTGGCCACCAAAGGTCTGGTGCTGGTGACAAATCCTTGCCGAAGAACATCACTTCCGTTTTTTCAGCATTGTGCTTGAGTTTATTCTTATTCATCCACAGGGCAATGTCTCTCAGACAGCCCTTGAAACTCATGAAGGAGACCTCCAACTGCTCTTTAGAGGCAAAAAACAACTGGGTGTCGTCGGGGTACGATATCGCCTTCACACACCTGTTGGCTATCAGTGAGACCAATGGGGCCAGATACAGATTAAAGAGCAGTGGGCTCAACTCTGACCCCTGAGGAACTCCACACAAAAGATATTCTGGTTCAGACTAATGGGGTTGAAAAACGATCTTCTGTGAGCGATTGTTAAGGAATGACTTCAGCCAGGCAAGGTCCACGTCCCCAATGCCCACCTCCTGGGGTCTCTGAGCAAGCAAGGTGTGTCTACTGTATTGAATACAGCAGAAAGATTGAGGAGCACCAGCATTGCTGACGCCCCTGAATCCACGGACATTCTTACAGACTCCACCACCTCTAATAAAGCTGTCTCAGTGCTGAAACCAGACCAGAATCCAGATTGGGTATCATGTAGAATGCTCTGACTCTCGATAGAGTCAGTCGATTGTCACTGCACCAGTCTTTCTAACATTTTTGCTGGCGCAGGAAGCAGAGAGATCAGTCAATACTTATAGTTGCTCAATTCCCCTGGATCCATATTCGGGTTTTTTCTCAGGCAAAGTAGTGTGGCATGTTTCCAAGTGTCTGGGAAGATGCCAAATGTGAGGGATGTATTCCATATGTGGGTCAACACCTGGGTAAGAGAGTGGGCCATCACTTTCCACAGTTTAGGCGGGCAAGGTTCTTCCGGTGCCCCCGACTTGCATCTCTGGATTTCTGTCAGCGCTTCCTGCTGAGAGGAAAAAATTCGTAAGGGAAGGCTCAGAGGCGCCACACCCCATCCCATCTGTTTTCTCTGTCTCCAATGCCAAGGAATTCTAGACCTTTTGAATTTTATTATGAAAAAAAGCGGAAATTCTTTCACACAGTGAGAGGGAAGGTTGCACAACAATCTCCAATTCTCTTGGTTTGAGAAAGGAGTTAAATATTTATTTTCTAGAATTTTCTGCCTTGTGAATACAACTTGCTACATAGTCCCTCCTAGTTTATTTTATCAATTTATGCAACTCTTTCAAAGCTATCTTATATGAGACCTTAGCCATCTGAATGTAATTCACTCTCCACTGCCCTTCCAAGCATTTACACCTGCTTTTGAATGCCTTAAGATTCTCAGAAAACCAAGGGGCTGAGAGAGAATGCCTCATTGATCTTGTAACTCTAGCAGGGGCAATAGACTCCACAGCCGCAGCAATCCACTTATTTAGAGCTAGAGTATCTGCATTTGGATCTTTGGACACTGGTGGTTGACCGGCCTATAGAGCTGACCCTTCTGATGCAGCTGTCAATTTTTCCAACTTCTTTTAACAAAATACTGGTTAGCCCTGCTCTGACCAGGTTTATCCAAACTAAAAAAGAATGGAACTAAACAGTGATCAGACCAAGCCAATCGGCTAGGGACTTCGGTGATCAGGGACAGGATGTTGGAAAACAAGAGGTCAAGAGTGTGGCCCACCTTGTGTGTGGGAAGGGTAATGTGTTGAATCAGATTGGCCCCAGAAAGGGATGAAACAAACTGAGCTTCCTGGGAATAGCTAGGGTCATTCATGTGTAGATTAAAATCCCCTAACACAGTAAAATTCAAATTCAATAATGATTTCTGGGCAGTGTAATTTCAGACATCAGGACTTATATTTGGTGCACAGTCTAGGGTGCATAAATTGGAAGGCCAGAAAAGGAGGTCGACGGGACAATTTCAGAATTTACAGAGGACTGTGCAGGTACAGTACAAAGAAATGTGCAGGAACAATAGAGGGTGTTATGGAAGTGTGATAGAGAGTTCTGCACAGGAGCAGTACAGAGTGCTATGCAAGAACAGTACAGAGGGAAGTGCAGGAAAAGTAAAGATTTCTGTGCAGGATCAGTACAGAGTCCTGGAACAGTACAGAGTGGTGTGTAGGAACAGCACACAGATCTGGAACAGTACAGAGTACTGTGCAGGAACAGTACATAATGCTATGTAGAAACAGTACAGAGTGCTTTGCAGAACAGTGCTGTGCAGGAACAGTGCTTTGCAGGAACAGTGATGTGCATGAACAGCACAAAGGGCTACATAGGAACAATAAAGACTGCATTAACAGTACAGAGCACTGTGTGTAACCAACACAGAGTGCTGGAACAGTACAGAATTCTGTGCAGGAAGATTACAAAGTGCTATATAAGAACAATAATGTGCGGCAAGGGAAAAGTACAGACTGCAGGTACAGCACAATGTGCTGTGCAAGAACAGGGCAGAGTGCCATACAGGAACAGTACAGAGTCATGTGCAGGAACAGTAGAATGCTGTGCAGGAACAGTACAGATTGCTGAATTAGTATATAGTGTTGTGCACGACAGTACAGAATGCTGAGACAGTATTGAGTGCTGTGCAGAAACAATGCAGCACAGTAACAGCACAGAGTGCTGCAGAAGAACAGTACAGAGTGCTGCAATAGTAGAGTACTGTGCAGGCACAGTACAGAGCGTTGTACTTGAGCAGTGCAAAGGGCTGTGGATGCACAGTACAAAGTACTGTGAAGGAACAGTAGAGAGTGCTCTGGAAGTATGGTAGAGAGTGCTGCACGGGAGCAGTATATAGTGCTATAAAACAAAAGTACGGAGGACTGTGCAGGAACAGTACATATTTCTGTGCAGGAACAGTACAGAGTGCTGGAACAGTACAGAATGGCGTGTCAGAACAGTACACAGAGCTGGAACATTACAGAGTACTGTGCAGGAAACGTACAGAGTGCTGTAGAGAGTGCTGTGCAGAAACAGTACAGATTGCCGTTCATCAACAGTAGAGAGTGTTGTGCAGGAACAATACAGAGAGCTCAGCTGGAGCAGTACCGATTACTGAGCAGGAACAGTAGAGAGTGCTGGTACAATACAGAGTCCTGTGCAGGAACAGTGCTTTGCAGAAACAGTGATGTGCAGGAATAGCACAAAGTGCTGCACAGGGACAATACAGACCGAAGGAACAGTACAGAGTGCTGTGAGGGAACAACACAGAGTGCTGGAACAGTACACAGTTCTGAGCAGGAACATTACAGAATGCTGCGTAAGAACAGTACAAAGCGCTGCACAGGGACAGTAGAGACTGCATGTACAGTACAGAGTGCTGCATAGGAACAGTACAGAGTGCTCAGCATGCGCAATAACGATTACTGAGCAGGAACAGTAGAGAGTGCTATAACAATACAGAGTGCTGTGGAGGAACAGTACAATGTGCTCTGCATGAACAACAGTACAGAGTAATGTGCAGGAACAATAGAGATTGCTGTGCAGGAACAGTACATAGTGCTGGGCAGACAACAGTACAGAGTGTTGTGCAGAGAAGTGTTGTGCAGGATCAGTGATGTGCAGTAACAGCACAATATGCTGCACAGGAACAATAAATACTGCAGGAACAGTACAGGGCACTGTGAATGAGCAACGCGGAGTGCAGGAAGAGTCCAGTGTTCTGAGCAGGAACACTACAGAATGCTGCACAGGGACAGTAGAGACTGCGGGTACAGTACAGACTGCTGCATAGGAACGGTACACAGTGCTGTGCAGCAACAGTACAAAGTGCTACAACAGTATACATTGCTGTGCAGGAACATTATTGAGTGCTGTGCAGAAACGGTGCAGTGCAGGGACAGCACAGAGTGCTGCACAAGAACAGTACATAGTGCTGGAGTGTTGTGCAGGAATAGTACAGTGTGTTGTGTATGAACAGTAATGAGTGCTGTGCAGGAACAGTACAAAGTGCTGTGTAGGAATAGTATGGAGTGCTTGGAACAGTACAGAGTGTTGTGCAGGAACAGTGTAGAGTGCTTTGCAGGAACTGTACATAGTGATGTGCAGGAGCAGTACAAAGTGCTGGTAACGTAGATAGTGATGTGCAGGAATAGTACAAAGTTCTGGAACAGTGCTGAGCGCTGGGCAGAAACTGTACAGATTGCTGTGCATGAACTGTTCATGGTGCTGTGTTGGAACAGAACAATGTGTTGTGTAGGAACAATACAAATTCCGGTGCAGGAACAGTACTGAGTGTTGTGCAGGAACAGTATAGAGTGCTGCACAGGAACAGTACTGAGTGTTGTGCTGGAACAGTAGAGGGTGCTGTGCAGGAACAGTACAGAGTGCTGCAACAGTATTACTTGCTGGGCATGATCTGTACAGAGTGCTGTGCATGAACAGTTCATGGTGCTGTGCTGGAACAGAACAACATGTTGTGTAGGAACAGTACAGAGTGCTGTGCAGGAACAGTACAGAATGTTGCACAAAAAACAGTACAGAGTGTAGGAACAGTAGAGAGTGCTGCACAGGAGCAGTAGACAAAGTGATTTGCAGGAACAGTACATAGTGTTGTGCAGGAACAGTACATCAAATAATAAAATCCCAAACCAAATTACTCAAATAGAGTTAATGTGATAAATACAATAATACCAAAATGCTTCAATAAGATATTAATTTTTAAAGATTTGAGGAAAAATAGCAAATGCTTGGAATAGACTGAGTCCTAGGATGTTTGTTTCAGGTCCAGGACGGACCTGGCTTGGCAGTTCAAGCTTGACTGGTCCAATAAGGAACAGGGTCAAGGCTGATTTGCATATGGCTTGGCCCAAACTAGGGTGGTGTGGTGAGCAAAGGAATGTTGGATTAACCCCAGATCCTAGAGACTGGGGGTGAATGTTTGCATTATCCAGCACTCCGCCCATCAATTGTTTCTTTTGCAAATGTCATCCTGAGTGGGAAGGGTATGCCCAAATGTGGTTCCCATGCACATTACTCCACTGAATTCAAGCTAGCCCGCTGATGAAGGGTGATGCCCTGAAACCGGTCCCGAGATGCTTGTTTCTGCTCCAGGGAGAACCTGGCTTGGCAGTTCGGGCTGGGCTCTTCCTATGAGGAACAGGGTCAAGACTGATTTGAACATGGCTGGGTCAACACTGGTGTGGTGGGGTGAGCAAAAGAATGATGGATTAAACCCAGATCCTTGTGAAAGGGGGTCAATGCCATTTTTTTCTGCACTTTGTGCCATTTTAGAATGAGGCCCGCCTTTAGCAAATCAGTCATGGCCCTGTTCCAATGGGAATAGTCCAGTACAAACAACAGGGCCAGGTTCCAACCAGATGGTAACACAAGCAACCCCAGACTGATTTCAATCTACTTAGGTCTCTCGGTGAGGTATGGCTTGAGTCCTATGGCTTGTGACCTATGGCACAGTGAGCACAGGCTCCACATCTGGGCATATAGCTGCTGCACTAGGGCGTTTACCGCAAAAACAGCAAGGCTATGGAAGGAATGCTTGAGTTAATCACGGCCTTGGGCAGTCACTTTGACCACTTTCCCCCCTTTTTACCCCCCTGCACCATTCTAAACAGACACACAACTTATGTAAATTAATCTTGGTTCTGATCAGTTTGGAGCCATCCAGCCAAAACTGCCAGCCCAGGTCCCTTTCAGGTGGGAATACAGACATCCAAGACTGCTTTTGAACTTTCTAGGTCTCTCCGTTAGGTGTGGCTTGAGTTCTGTGGCACAGTGTGAATGGAATCCATGCCTGAGCATGCCCGCTGCACTTAGCGTGTCTACTGTAAAAACAACCAGTTGATGGAAGCAATGCTTGAGATATTATCACCCACTGGCAACTGTCTGGAGCCACTTTCCAGACCACTGCTGGTTCTGCTTAAGTGGAAACAGTCCAGCCTACACTGCCATGTCTCCTCCAGACGGAAACAATAGCAACCATAGACCGGTTTTGACATACATCGTCTAAGCATGGGTGAATTTTGCGAATTGGCAATTTGCGAATTTGCGGATTTGCGAATTGGCAATCAGCAAAATTCGCGAATTCTTGCGAATTTGCGGATTTTTTTATTTTTGCATGTTCGCGAGGCGCTTTGCGTGTTCGCGGGTGTTCGCGAGGCACTTTGCAATTTCACGGTTTTTTTTTTTTGCCTGCTTAATCACTGCCACCCTCTTGTTTTTTATGCCCATCTGCCCTCTGTACCACTTGTTTCTGTGCCCTTCTGCCATCTGACCCACTCATTTTTTGTCCCCTTCTGCCCTCTGTCCCAGTTTTGTGCCCTTCAGCCCTCAGCCCCACATAGAATGGCGCCGGCAAGCTGCCAGCGCCATTCTAAAATAGCTAGAAATAACTTCAACAGGAAGCACTAATAGATAAAGTAAAGCAGGTGCTCCAGTTGAAGGTCAAATTAAGTTACACAATCATTAATCACCATAAGTTTGTGGGTGATTAATGATTGTGTAACTGAATTTGAGCAGCACCTGCTTTACTTTATCTATTAGAGCTTCCTGTTGGAGCTGACTTTTGTAACTATTTTAGAATGGCTCTGGCAGCTTGCTGGCGCCATTCTAAAAGAGTTACAAAAGTCAGCTTGAACTTTTGACCCAATCCCCGTTCACGGATTTCCGTTCGCGGATTTTGCAGGAAATTCGCGAATCTCGCGGATTGCGAATTTACCGAAAATCCGCGAGCGGAACGGATTTTCCGCCCATGCTTAACATCGTCTTCCTGAGTGAAGTATAGCTTGAAGTGCTTGTAGTCCGGATCAGAGTGGACCTCGCCTGACCATTCTGGATGGACTTTTTCTATTAGAGCAGTACCAAGACTTATTTGCATACGGTTATGGCTGGGCCTTAACTTTGGTGACTTGGTGGGCAGAACAATGATGGACTAGGATGCAGTCCTGAGGAATTACCATTGAATGAGATTCATTCAAGCATTTCAGCTCTCATTTTTAGCATTTTTCATTTATATTTTTTTGTCTTATTGTGTGTATTATTTTCATCAACATACAAAGAGAAAGGTTACTGCATAACTAAACCATGAAGTGCCCAATGAACCACACTGTCCTATTGTTCAATACAAAGGAAGAGGAGACCATCCCCTTCCTTCTCAACATCCTTTTCTTATAAAAGCATGTAAATCATAAGAAAAAGAAAATAAGGCAGTCATGTACAGGGCACCAGTGATATCATTGTTTGAAGTTTCAGAGAGGGATCTTGCAATAGCAACAAAACAAAACAAATTCAGGTATCTGGGTCAAGAGATACCTCAAAATATTGTTCATTTGGTCCAGAATCTCATTTCAGTAGGGTCTGATCGTGGGGCAATCCCACCATATGTGTTGTAAGTGTCCCAGGAGGCCACAGCACCTCCAACACCAATCTGATGAATCTGGATATATCTTATGGAACATTGTGGGGAAGAGATAACAATCATAATGAACTTTATAATGAGCTTCTCTTAAGCCTAATGATCTATTGAACCTAAGTATATGGCTCAACAATTGTTTCCATTGAACTGTATTACCTGTAATTCCTAAAATCTGGTCCCAAAGTGCACAATGTCTCAGTATATGAGCTTCAGTCGATGTGTTAAGGAGAGAGTATAAAAGGAAATACTTCCCCTGGATCTCCCTTCATGACGCACATGTATCTTTATGGTTAACCAGTCCCTGGTGGCTGTTTGTCTATACTCGGGCTACGTGACCCAGTGTGCCAATCGAGTGTAGTGAAACCTTTCTGTGATATATAATATGAAATCCCTACGACAATTGTCAACCGTGAGTATAACCCATCCGTGGCACAAATCAGAGATAGTAATGCACCCTCCATCTCTCC
The DNA here is from genome assembly GCF_964263255.1 of Lissotriton vulgaris. Classification (NCBI taxonomy): domain Eukaryota; kingdom Metazoa; phylum Chordata; class Amphibia; order Caudata; family Salamandridae; genus Lissotriton; species Lissotriton vulgaris. Next base: position 5,158,716 of record NC_141692.1, read on the forward strand.
AAAGATCAAAGGGTCTCTCTGTGATTGCCGCAGGGGGCTCTTATTAAAGTGTATGAGGGTATATGGGGTCCCGGCATCCCACAGTTTCTAAGTAGTTCTTGTAGTTGTACTTCAATAGGCATTAAGGGGCTGCAACTCTCTAGGCTTCCAGACAACATCCTAAATTGTTCTTCACATGACTGCCCTGTCCATATGGAGTTAGTGTTATCCAACTCCCTCATGGACGATTTCGCAATCCCCCTAAGTTGGGCCACCTTATAATAGAACAGAAAATTGGGAAAAGTATGCACCTCCTTACTTCTAGGATGCATTAATAATTTATTTGAGAGACAGGCTGTACGTTTCTGTCATATGAAAGTTGTGAGCTGCGAACACAGCGAGGTGAAGAACTATTTGCCCACTTCCACAGGGGGACTCTGATAGAGATAGAGCACTTGTGGTAAAACAGTCATCTTAATTACATTAACTTTACCCAACCAAGTCAGGTATAGTGGGGTCCATGTCGTCAGATCCTGTGGTAGCTGGCGAAGGAGCGGAGGGTAGTTTTCCTTATGAAGGTCTTCGACCCGAGGTGTAATCTTTATGCCTAGATATGTAATATCCTTATTTGCCACTCTGAAGGGTGCATTAGAGGCCAAGTCCCCTATTTCACCCACAGGGTCTGTCAAAGTAAGAAAAAAAAGACTAGTTCTAATTCCAGAAGTTCACTTTGTGGAGCTAGTAATGAAGTCTGTAGAAAGATGAGCGTCTGAACACATCATCAATGAATAATGAAATCTTATGATTGACTGACCCAAAAGGTATCTCTATGATCAGTGGGAAGACCCTTATCATCGCAGCTAAAGGTTTGAGAATTAAGGCAAAACTAAGAGGGGACACCTCTGTTGTGTTCCCCTCTCCAACTGAAAAAACATAGAAACCGTCCCACTGATCATTACACTTGAACGAGGGTTGGCATTAAGCATGGGCATAAAATCTGTTCCGTTCGCGGAATTTGCGGATTTTCTGCAATTTCGCGGTCCGCGAATCTCACGAAATTGCAGAAAAATCAGCGAAATCACGTGCGGGACGGATTTTCAAAAACTGAAGTACATGAAGCACTTACAGGGTTACAGCATGTGCCCAAGTTGAAGCTAATTTCTTTGTAACCATTTACAAAATGGTCACAAAGAAATTAACTTCAACTTGGGCACCTGCTGTTACCCTGTAAGTGCTTCCTGAGGGGCGCCTCCAGAGTTGTTGCCTACATGCAACTATTCTCTGACCCTGCTCTGACCCTGGAAGCAGGGCACAATGCTCCAGGCTGTCACAAAAATTAAACCACAACAGGAAGCACTTAGAGATAAGGAAGCAGGTGCCGGACTTGAAGCTCAAATTCAGTAACACATTAACCAGCCCCCGGTTGAGGCTGGACAGGTGTGCTTTCTCCCCATAATCTACAGTGGTGAACTAGAGAGTGCTGTGATGAACCAAAAGTTGGCAGTGGTGAACCAGAGGGTGGCAGTGGTGACCCAGAGGGTGCTGTGATGAACTAGAGGGTGGCAGTGATGAACCAGAGGGTGACAGTGATGAACCAGAGGGTGGCAGTGGTGCACCAGAGGGTGGCAGTGATGAACCAGAGGGTGACAGTGATGAACCAGAGAGGGGCAGTGGTGAATCAGAGGGTGGCAGTGATGAACCAGAGGGTGACAGTGATGAACCAGAGGGTGGCAGTGGTGCACCAGAGGGTGGCAGTGATGAACCAGAGGGTGACAGTGATGAACCAGAGGGTGGCAGTGGTGAATCATAGGGTGGCAGTGATGAACCAGAGGGTGGCAGTGGTGAACCAGAGGGTGGCAGTGATGAACCAGAGGGTGGCATTGATGAACCAGAGGGTGGCAGTGGTGAACCAGAGGGTGCTGTGATGAACCAGAGGGTGGCATCAATGAACCAGAGGGTGACGGTGATGAACCAGAGGGTGGCAGTGGTGAACCAGAGGGTGCTGTGATGAACCAGAGGGTGGCAGTGATGAACCAGAGGGTGACAGTGATGAACCAGAGGGTGACAGTGGTAAACCAGAGGGTGGCAGTCATGAACCAGAGGGTGGCGCTGTTAAACTGCCCGGGAGCCCTGTGGGTGTGAGCCCCCATGCTGCTGAGCTGCCCAGGAGTTTTGAGCCCACGCGCTACTGAACTGCCCCCGGCCTAGTGGGTGTGATCCCCCGTGCTGCTGAACTGCCCCGAAGCCCTCTCAGTGTGAAAATCATTCATGCTCATCTGCCTGTGAGCCCTCTGGGTGTGAGCACACATTGTGCTAAGTGCCCCCCTGCCCCCAGTACATATATACCCGTACCGCACAGCATCATTATGCTCTTGCACCATGAAATCTGGTGCCTGGATGCTTCTGATCGGTGTAGGTGGTACCACCATCTGGTGCAGTCAAAATGTAAAGTCATAACTTGCTACATGGCACCTATAAACACGTGTCCCCCCTGGCACCTGTATGCGCATGTACCAGGCGTGGAGCACCCGCATGCCACTGCACCCTACTGCCCAGTGCCAGCATATGCCTGTACGGGGCAATTTAGTATGAGATGGTACATTTTCCAGCAGCAGCAGCTACATGCGCCTGAACCCACTGAGCAGGATCAGAATGGCTTTGTACCAACACGCGCAGCAGAACTATCTTGGACATCTGAAGGATTCTGGGATTCTGTGCCAAACATATTTTTGCATCCATGAGTTTCCCGAGTGCCATCCCCATGTAGCTCCTGTGACCAGGAGGCTGCTTTCTGCTCATCTGCTGCTCTGCTCGGTCTCTGACCCTTTATAAACAAGATGCATTTGAACTCGCATAGAAGCCCTGCCCATTTGGCCCTGTCCACCACACACTAGCGGTATGAAACGTCTTCCTTCCTTTCCGTACTATAATGGCCAGCTCACTCAAGGGACCTCGGCACCTTTTGGAGTGCTGGCCAAGTTACAGGCATACGTTGTCACATATTTGTGCAAATGGCACAAAAATCCGCGAGTTCGGGGGAAAATTTGCGAACTCGCTGATTTTTTGGGCCATTTCTCACAAATTCGCGAACCGCAAATTTGCAAATTTCGCCCATACTTAATTGGCACAGAGAAAAAGTGAAATCAACAGTCTACTCGGTCAAATGCCTTTTCGGCATCTAACGCTAAAACACTGCAGGTGTGTTCCTCCTTTCAACCTTTTCCAACAAATGGGCGACTTGTTCCAGATTGTCATGAGCCTGCCTCCCCTTGATAAAACCTGATTGATCAGAGTGTGCCAGATCCAACATGACTTTATATAGCCGGTTATCCCTAGAGAATAAAGTCTTATTGAATCCTTTAAAACCTTTAGCTTCCCTCCTTTGCTATAAATCAATGCCCCCTCCACATCCCGAATAGTACCTATATAATCTTTTTTCTGCTTCACCCCCAAGTGTCTGGCCGAATGAAAGCCCACCTTGTTTCCACTCTCATTTGCATTTTGTTTGAGGCATAGCAGTGTGAGTTCTGCTCTATTGGAATATACAGCTGTAACCTTTCCCCTAAGTGCTGTCATCTTGCTTTGAAGAAGTGTGGATGATTCCCTATGAGCTAGTTTAGCTTAGAGCAGCTTGTCCTCTAGTGATATTTATTCTTTGTTTTTTTCCTTCATGAGAGTAGTTATCAGTGAAATTGCTCTCCCACCCTCACAGCTCCACCATCAAGGGAGGCCGTCCTGACCCCCTACACTCTCGAGTGTTGGTGTTCGAGGCCCTCCTCCACCTGCAGGCTATACTTATGCCTCATCCCTGGTGGTCCAGTGGACCTCTTACCCCTTCTTTCACTCTATTTATTCTGCCTCCTTCATTCTTTATCCTATTTACTCTAACCTTCGTTTTTCACCCTTCTACTCTCTTCCTATAACTTTTCATATTCTTTTTCAGCTTTTGCACTGTTTTTGCTCCTTTTTCTGGGTACCTCTCTGCCGTTTTCCCCCCTGCTGCTGCCCCTGTGGTCCCTCCCCCAGCACAACCAGCCCAAAAAAGTTACCCCTCCCTGCTCTTGCCTCTCAGCGATCCAGCCTTCCATGACCCCTACTTAATGATGGTTGCACGCAGCTGAAGCGCCAAAGGCGCACCAGAAGCCCTGGACCTTCGACCCTCCAACGCTACAACTCAGCAGCACTCTACTCACTCAACCACGGCCGCAACAACAAATGCAAGCTAGCATCACTGGCGAACACCCACCGGACCCTTCAGCTGTCAGTGCTGCCGCCACTCCTGAGCACCGCCAAGACTACAGATCCAGCACAACCCGCTGCAAGAACACACCTGCACCAAATATCCTGGAATGCATCCTCCTCAATGTCAGATCCGTCCATAAACACGCCACCAAAATCTGGGACCTTCTCAACAGCACCACCATGGACGTCACATTTTTTACTGAAACCTGGACCAACATCACCTCGGGACATGACATTGCCATCACCGTTAACCAAGGATACAAGATCACCTGAAAGGAACCCACCCCCTGTCCTTGGGGGGATCGCCTTTGTCCACAAATCCACCCTCCAGCTGAGCACATATACCTGATGGAACACCTAAAATTCAAGATAAAGGCCAGCCCCAACACCTCCCTCCAGTGCACCCTCAACTAATAATCGAGCAAACCATTCACCAACTCCATCACGGACAACATCACCCCGCAGGCCATCGCATCCACCAACTACACCTTGCTAGGAGACCTCAACTTTCACTTGGACAACCAAAAAGACACCAACACAACATCCCTCCTGGACAAACTCCACCAGATAGGACTCTGCCAGATCATGACTGAACCCATGCAGTCAGCAGGACACACCCTCGACCCCATCTTTACAACAGGAAACTCCATCACTTTCAGCCACACTACCAAACTCCTGTGGACAGACCATCGCTGCATCCACTTTACCTTCAGAACACCCACCATCCACAGAACCCAGCACCTGCTCCCACAAAGAAATTGGACCTAAACCACCGACGACCATCTCACCTCTTCACTCGGCAACTCCACTCCAACCATCCTGGATGATGATTACCCCAAAACCACAGCCCGAACGCTGCACAGAGAGATCTCCGACTGTGCCAACACCATAGCTCCCCTCAAGAAGAACAACAAAAATGCCAGGAAAGCCAGCTTGTTTACCACTGAACTCAGAGAATCCGGGCTCAAATGTGCCGCCACCTCAAATGTGCCGCCACCTCGAAAAGACCCGGAGGAACTCCAAATCTACAGAAACCAACAATAATTTCAGAGAAACAACCAACGCCCACCACCAACTCATCAGAAATACAAGAAGTACAAGAAGAAAGCCATCAAAGACAGAATCTCAACGCATGTGCACAACAGCAAAGAACTCTTGAGCATCTTTAAGGAGTTCGCCCAACCCATGTTGATTATGTGAACCTCTCTTTTTGTCCAAGTTCCAGATACCTCCTCGGCATAGGAGGACTATACAGCAGGCATACCTTGCCTCGTTTCCCAGGTCAGTATCCCTTACACTGGTGTTGCCATTGGCACCCCTCCATGGTTGAATCTGCTGAACCCTTTCTGTGCATGAGTTCCTCCTTGACAGGCAAATGTATCTATCTCCAACAACTCTGCTTCTCCTTCCAGCTCTGTGAAATGGAATGATTTATTTTTAAAATCGAAGAAAATGCCAAATTGATATGTCCACCTATATCTGACATGTTATTTCCTGAGGTTGTCGGTGACCATTTTAAGATGCTGAAGCCACCTCCTGAAACAGTGTGCAGGAAGTACACTGGTACCTGTTTTCTGGCCTGCAGGAGGATCTTCGCCTTTACCTTGAAGGAGTTCAACTTGACCAGTATATCTCTAGCACAGGTTTTTCTCCTGTTCTCTGTGGTCCCACTCTATGAGCTCTCTTCAACCACACCTCAGGATGGTGGTCACCATGATATTTGAGAACATGCCTATTATAAATGCTTCTAGATTTGGCCCTTCCATCCCCTCTGCTGAGCCTTGCATGCAAATATTATCTCATCTGGAGTAATTCTTCAAATTCTCACCCTTGAGGTTTGCATTTTGCAGCTAGGAGCATAAATGTTCTGTATCTGTATACAATAGAGTTATACCTTGTTCGAGTTTGAGTCTTTTCATTTCAAGATCTAGAGCTCTTGCCCCTACTAAGTTCACTTCAGTCTCAAGGGATGACAATCAAGCCTTTGTTACTTCTCATGGTGTCTAATGATGAGGTGAGATCAGACTTTAGCTCTTGCCTAAGCTCATTTTTAAAGTCTTTGAGCGATGCCAGAAGGGGAAACAACCTTCACATTGCGGCTTTTACATCGCAATATATTCAAAACATGGTTGTTACAACAACTGCGTTGTTACAACGCAGTGCCATTACAACGCAGGTTGTTACAACGATGTGCGCTATCCTAGCTGCTGACGGCTGATAGCCAGAAACTGGTCCTAAGATGCTTGATTCTGATCCAGGGAAGACAGGGCTTGGATGTTCGGACTGGACTGTTCCCATGAGGCACAGGGTCAAGACTGATTTGCATATGGCCATGTCTGAACTCGGGTGGCGTGGTGAGCAAAATAATGATGGATTAAACATAGATCTGTGACTGGGGGTGAATGTTTTGCCAATGTGCTACATTCCGTACATCACCTTGTGTGTTTTGCTGAAGGAACTATAAATTGCCTGGATTTTCTCCAGGAAATAGCTGGCTAGGTCTTCACAGAGAGTGGATGAAGGGGTGAAAGATCTTGTTAATGCCTGAGGTTTGACAAATCCTTGCACTAGGTTGAAAATCTCTTTAGTCTAGTTATTGGAGGATTTAATATGTTCTGCAATATAATCCCTAGTAGCATGATGTTTGAGTTGCTTAAATTTCTTTAGCTCTATTTTATACGTATTTTTTGCTGCAATCTCGTAGTGTTTTCTCCATGTACGCTCATGTTTTTTACATGCACTTTTGCATGTCTGAAGTTCTGTGGAGAACCAGGGGGCAGAAGGTTTCATACTAGCACGCTTTACTGGCTTTTTAGGGATAAGATTATCCAGTGCTGATGTAACCCAGTAGAGAGACTGGAATTATCCTTACTAGGGTAGCCTGTTAACTTAGGAGGGGTGTTAAAAGGTCTCCTTCTAATGATTCTACTTCAAGTTTATTCCAGTTTATTATGGTCTCATAGGTGAGGTCCCCCTGTTTAGGGCTGAAGATACGGGTCAAATTGAGAGGTATGAGTCGATGGTCTGACCAGATTAGCTGAAGGGGTACTTTGACCTCTAGAGATCAATCATTAGTAAAGATTAGATCCAATGTGTGTCCAGCCTTATGTTGGGTAATGTAACTTTTTGTATTAGGTTTAACCCTTCAAGAGTATCTATCATTTTGGAGGCAAGGGGGCACTTTTCATTGTCCATATGGACATTGAAGTCCTCAAGTATTGTAAGATTGGCGTATTTCAGAGATAGATCTGCAATATTATCACATAAATCAGGAAGGTGTATTGCCGGACAGTCCGGTGGTCTATACACTAATATTCCAGTGAAGGATGAAGTGGGTGAGAATTTATTACTATACAGAAGGTCCTCAATCGACCCCACAAGCTCTAATTCTCTTGTGAGTAATTGTCCAGTCCTCCCTTAGTATTATTGCGATTCCTCCTCCCAATCTAAATTTTCTCTGTTAAGTGTCACTATCCTATATCCCTGTGGGATTGCCATGGATATATCTGGGTTGTTTTTGTCCCTTAGCCAGTTCTCTGTTAGGAACAATATATCCCAGTGCTCGGTGACAAGGGTAAGCCAAATATCTTCTGTGTGTTTGGGGAGAGATCTACAGTTCACTAGACAGGCTTTGTTGGTGCACTCTAGATCAGCTGCAATTCCCTTACCGCTTGCTGTGCCAAACTTGAAGGAGCAGAATTTGCAATCCTCCAGGGAATCAGCACCAAGCTCAAGGTGAGTCGAATTATCACATCTTTTTGGCCTCAGTGCTTTTAGTTGTTCAGTAGACCAAGCTATTCTGGGCCGGGGCGGAATCAAAACGGGCAGGATAACTGGCCCTGGTCAAGTTCCCGGTGTAGAAGGGTGCAGATGGGCTTGCCTTAGGTGCACCAGAGGTGCGCACGATGCTCCCGTCCACTGTGCGTTCACTCTGAAATTGATTTATGTAAGCTGTGCGTTGAGAGCAACTAGCCCTCTCACCTCCCGGAAGCGGGTGTTACAGGAAGTGAGGAGATGTAGAGAGCCTTGTGAATCACCCTCTGTACAATCGGCACTTGCCGTGACAGACCGGGGTGTGGGCAGTAAGAGGTGAGTAGAGCAAACACAATCCCCAGTACAGAAGTAGTCTTAAAAACAGAATTCCCTTCTTATAAATGGCGCAATTTAAAGCTAAACATACGCTATCAGCGGCGCTTTAGCAGTATCCCTCCCGCTGCTGAGTCAGCATAAGTGAATGCTGTTTTTATGGGCTGTGTGTCGAGAACAGCTAGCCCACTCACCTCCCGGAAGCAGGTGTTACAGGCAGTGAGGAAATGTAGAGAGCCCTGTGAAACTTAACCCAGGAGCTGACTTACTTTACTTATCGGTGGGGCCTATAGCACCGTGAGTCACACATTCACACAACACACTGCTCCTAGGATCAGTGAAAACCAGAAGACAAGGTGCTGGACAGCCGAGAACCCTATTAACCTAAATCAAAATTTTCTATATTATGTATATATGCATATATACATAATTTCTCCTTCTCTAGATTTTTAGGAAATAACATCAAGGGACCCCACTGTTTTTGTCGTTGGACCAGCGAGTAGAAGTTAGTTGATGGAAATTAAAACCAGCTCAATTACAAATTTCCCATTCATCTTTATTTTCTACCTTGTCATGACTTTTATTTAAACAAACACATAACTCATATACTTTTATAGAAAACATTTATTTGGATTTTGGTCAGAAAAGAAATAGCATTTTTTAAATCAATATTTTAACATTTATTAGTACATTCAAGAAATAGAAATTTAGAAATGATATTACCAGACTGCCATAGATGATGACAGGATTAAAACGAAACAGGTTCCCAAGCTGACTGTCTTTCTAACCTCCTCGATGTCTACCTCTCATCAGGACTCTGCATTCAGTTCTTTGACCCACCAACATTTAATGTCCAAAAATAATTCAAAGTCTTTTCGCACCAAAACTCGTTCAGTCCAACAGCATGTTGTGGTGCGCAATAAAGTTCTGGAACCAACAACATTTTCACTCTTTCGTACAGGCTCTTTTATACCCTTTTCCCCTAACTATCTAACTCAAATGTGAAACTTTTAGGGTTCATACTTATTTCTCATTGGTCCATTAAAGGGGTGGTGAAGGTCACCTCATGTCCTTGTTGTCCAAACCTGCAATGTCATCTTCGCATATTCCCACACGTTCAAAATTGTCCCTTTTGCAATCTGTCATTCTGTCCTTGTATCTTTTATACATCATGAAGAAACAGCACACAATTTTCCCAGGCTCCTAAATTCAAGAATCCTTTGGCACAACTCCGGTGTGACATATTTACCCCGAGCACAGGTTGTTCAAGCATTTCTGGCACAGTTGCGTATGCGTAGAGCCATACTTCTCGAAGACTCGCATAAACAGCCATTTTTGAACTAGGCCGTACGGTCCTCAATGGGAACTAATATAAAAACAAACACAACAGACCTTAGATTAAGAATGTTAGCCCTTCTGTTTACCTCCTGCCATTCTAATTTTCCCTATTAGAGGTTACCTAGCCAAAGCTACACATATGCGTCATTTACTTCACAATTGTATTCGTTTTCTCACATAATTACTCGAAAAAAGCACAAATAGATACTTTTATTTATTTTTAAAATATTACAGAACTATATTAGTATGACTTTTTCACGTTATTAGTACATTCGTTTTTGCAAATCAGCAAGTTAGTTTTCCCTTGTGTGCCTTTTTCTGTGTATGCTTTTGTGTTGATTAATTATCATGTCCCACATGGTTAATACATGTTATGGTTTTGAGAGATTGACCTTACAAGGGGCACACAAAAATTGTTGTCTGTCCCCTGCTCCATCAGGGGCATTGACCAATGATGCTCCTGCTCACATTGATCAAGTGTCCAGAGGATCCTTCTCAGGGGCATTGACCAATGATGTTCCTGACCACCTTTATCAAGTGTCCAGAGGATCCTCCTCAGGGGCATAGACCAATGATGCTCCTGCTCACCTTGGGCAAGTGCTCATAGGTCGCTTCTCAGGGGCATTGACCAATGATGCTCCTGCTCACCTTGATCAGGTGCCCTAAGGTTACTTCTCAGCGGCGTTGACCAATTATGTTCCTGCTCATCTTGATCAAGTGTCCAGGGGTTCCTTATCAGGGGCGATGACCAATGATGCTCCTGCTCACCTTGATGAAGTACCCAGAGGTTCCTTCTCAGGGGCGTTAAATAATGATGCTCCTGATTACCTTGATCAAGTCTCCGGAGGTTCCTTCTCAAGGTCATTGACCAATGATGATCCTGCTCACCTTGAACAAGTGCCCTGAGATTCCTTCTCAGGGGCATTGACCAATTATGCTCTGGCTCACCTTGAACAAGTGTCCAGAGGTTCCTTCTCAACGGTGATGAACAATGATGCTCCTCTTCACCTTGAGCATGTACTCGGAGGTTCCTTCTCAGGGGTGTTGACCAATGGCACTCCTGTTCGCCTCGAGCAAGTGTCCAGAGGTTCCTTCTCAGGGTGCGTTGACCAATGACGCTCCTGCTCACCTTGATGAAGTGCCCAGAGGTTTCTTCTCAGGGATGTTGACCAATGATGCTCCTGCTCAACTTGATCGAGTGCCCAGAGATTCCTTTTCAGGGGCGATGAGAAATGATGCAACTGCTGACCTTGATCAATTTTCCAGAGGTTCTTCTCAAGGGCATTGATAAATGATGCCCCTGCTCACCATCAAGGGCCCTGAGGTTTCTTCTCAAGGGCATTGACCAGTGATGTTCCTGCTCACCTTGATCAAGGGTCCAGAGATTCCTTCTCAGGGGCATTGACCAATGATGCCCCTGCTCACCTTGGGCCCATTGGCCACATCTTCACCCCCAAGATGCTGCATCTCCATCTCTGTCTTTCCTGGTCACCCTGAGGTCCAGTGAGGCTCCTTCACATCCTTGAGTAGAAAGAAACCCCACACCAAACCTCAGGCATCAGTGGCTGTACAGATCCAAGGCTTTCCTCGATCTGCATTGGGTTCTCACACAGACGTCTCTATGTGTGTGATGTCTTTGGATCTAATAAGCTCGGTATTTATTGACTCTTATACTATGGGAAGAGAACAAGCTTGTCATGCTGCAGGTAATCACTTCGACAACACCCTTTCTGTCAATTTTCTATATATTTGTGCCCTTTCTCTCTTTTTCACGTGAGCACACATTGAACACTCCTTTTCCCCTCCAGCTGGGGTTTTTCTCCATCTCCCTTTTCTTCGCTCTCTTATTTCACCTGCACCCTCTCTTCCTCAGCATTGCATCCATTGGATTTTCTATGTTTCTGTGTCTGTACATCTATCATTCCACGTTTTTATTCCCTTTTTTTGGTCCTCATGATTGTTCGCATTCTATAAGCCCCTCTGTCTATTTTTCGTCCCTCCTTTATCATTCTCCCTCACACTTTGGTCCTTCTCTTGTTTTCCATGCTTCTCTTGTCTCTCTCTCTCCCCCATTTTAGTTGGTTTGATGTTCCCCATTTCGACCATCCCAATCTATTTTCCTCTCTCAATCTATAAATTCCCCCCTCTTTCATTCCTCTGTCTGCCCCATATGCAGTTCAGGAAGGAGCTCAAGCCCTGGCTCGTGGGATGAACTCAGCACTCAGTCTGATACTCAGCACCCTCCCCCCCACTCCCACGGCAGATGAGTACCTGCACTTTACAAACCAAGATTAATTGATTGATTGATGCTCCTTCTCCCCCACTCTTTGCCTTTTGTTTCATCATGCCAGCCCCTCTTTTCCTCTAGCTCTTCACCCCAATGATATATTTTGTTGCTGCGTCAGTCACTCCCTGTTGCAGCAAACCTAGACATTTGCAGATGAAGAGTCTCCGTAGAGAACAAATAGAGTTCTATGCTTGTAAGTGGTTTCAGTTTTGCCCAGGTTGAAAGGTTATTGGGTGAAGTGGGCGGGCCTTGTGACACCTGAAGTAGAGGACAGAGGAAAAGTCTGATTCTCCTGGGACGAGGAGAGCATTGGCTATGACGCAGATCTGACACACACTTTGTACCTCAACAGCATATTCAGCACGTCCTGCTCTGATTTCATCTGGATGAAAGGCGTGGCTGAGCTGAAACAAGGGCACCAGAACAGCAGCTCTCACCCCCAGGACACAGCGGCCTGAATGTGCCACGTTAGGGCGGGTTGTGGCTTCAGGGCATTGATTTTATCCTTCCAAGCTACACGGAGGGGGAGGGCTGTAAAACCAAATGTATTCACCGATATGAACCAAATTGTTTGAAATGAATCAAAATCTTTGTCCACCCGCAATTTAAATTAAATGTATTTTCTTGAAAATTAAATCCCGACCCTCTCCACTAATTTCCAGATTTACCTCAAAGAAAACAACCAGTGGCATAGCCAATAGGTCTCGCCTTTGGGTCCCGTGGCTCTAGCCATGCTGTATAACACCCTGGATGTTGAGCAGTACGGTTTAAAAAAACACTATGTTACATGATTCTAGTACAGTCGGCCAAAATAAAATGAAGAGGAGGAATTTCATATGAATTCATAAAATGCTCCATTTTCGGCTCTCCATATCTTATACGCAGAGCTCTGCCTTTGGTGGATACCGGCCCCTGTCACCCCTGGCCCTGTCACCCCTGTCCCTGTCCCCCCTGTCCCTGTCACCTCTGCCCCTGTCACCCCTGTCCCTGTCAACCCTGTCCCTGTCAGCCTTGCCCCTGTCACCACTGTCCCTGTCGCACCTGTCACCCCTGCCCATTTCACCCCTGCCCCTGTCACCCCTGTCCCTGTCACCCCTGTCCCTGTCACCCCTGCCCCTGTCTCCCCTGCCCATTTCACCCCTGCCCCTGTCACCCCTGTCCCTGTCACCCCTGTCACCCTTGCCCCTGTCTCCCCTGCCCCTGTCACCCCTGCCCTTGTCACCCCTTTCCCTGTTACCCCTGCCCCTGTCACCCCTGTCCTTGTCACCCTTGCCCCTGTCCCCCTGTCCCGTCACCCCTGTCGCCCCTGTCACCCCTGTCCCTGTCACCACAGAGATTGGCTGAAGTTTGGGCGCCAGTTCAGTGAGGATTGATATGGTGATCTGTGACTGTGCCGACTCAGGGTCACATGATGTTGTTTCATCCAGACTTTCATCATCTGAGGTGGGTAAAATGAGTGTCATGATGATGATAATAGTAACATCCATTATTAATCTATAGCGCCGTGATGACGCTTCTGTATCAGAATGCACTATATACAAGCTGCTATCATTAGACTTTGTTTTGGCATAAACTTGCATCCACCTGTCACAAGACAAGATGTTAAACACTATACAAAGCTCAGATACTTGATATTGTGAATCTACAAGAGAGAAACAAGCATTTATTCCTGTTAAAAAAGCACCTTTGCCTGCTGGGTATCGTCAATACGTCCTGCTCAGCACAAGAGAAGGTTTACTATTCCTTCCCCTTTCCCTGTCTCTGTCACTACTCAACTCAACTGCCAGTTGCGACTTTAAATAATATGGGACCTCGTTACCAAACTCGCTGCTCCTTCTTGTATCGACAGATGAACAGTAAGTCCAGTGAAAAAAAAAACGTGACCAGCTGTTTCAGCGATATTTACAGCCAGCCTAAACCAGCTGGGCTCACAAGTCCCATGGATGTGCATGGCTGCTCTGTACCGCAACAAGGTACCGACGGACAGAGCAGGGCCTCCTTCCCTGAGCTGGTGCCAGGTGTAGGTGAGCTTTGTTATCCTACTATTGAGGATATTCCTGACATCGCTACGCAGGATTACTGGTGTTGTATTATTCATCTTTATCTTTTTCTTTATGTTTGGAATCACTTAAATTCATTTAGCAGCAGCATTAGCTTCAACTACAATCTTTAAGTCCCAAAGACAGCCAATGATACAGAGTATTGATTGCATGGCTGAAACATGTCGACCTGATTTTTGAGTAGTTTCAAATCTATGCTACTCATTGCATTGCTTTTTAATCCTGCCAGTGAGGGCAAGCCAATAAAAATAGTTTTTTGCATCTTCCAAAGGCAGTTTTATAGTCACTATTATTTTTTTCTTTGTTGCGCTGCACTCTCACTACACCTTAATGCTCACATATGGGATTTTAGCATCTCAGACCAATCAGTAAACCTCTTTGAAAACATCCCTGAGCTCCTTCCTCACAGTAATGAAGTTGTGGCCCCCAGTAGGACTAGGATTTTCTACTGGGAGGAGGAACACATATGATGAAGCATGTCACCTTTTGGTGAGTGAGGGTTCTCCTCTTTAAGGGATAATTTCCCCCCTTATTTTTCCTATGATCTAAAAAATTGAGAGAGTCCGAATGTTCATCACACTTCTTTCCTAATACATGACGTATGTGCAAGTGTTTAGACCGAAGGTTGTGTTGTGTTACTGTATTTTTATCAAAACCAATAAATGGAATACTTCAATCAATAAATAAATCAGTTTTTGTAAAGCTCGGCCATTCCCCCATGACGGTCTCTAGGCGCTTGGGGGCGGGGGGAGGGTTGATATGTGTGTGCTATTCACACTGATGGTTGCAGTTTAAAGTACAATGTAATTAGACACAAAAGGCAGGGACCTTTTTAATTTCTTTGCACCCCGTGTGGGCATCCGTACAAGGTATTTTGGTACAAGCACAGAAACCACATTTAATTTATAATACACCCCATCTCCTGAGCAGTGGTGCATGTTAGCAGTCATACCTCGATTGAAAAAACAGTTTTTAACCTGTGATGTAAAGGTCTGTGAGACTTTCTAATGCAAGAATACATTTGTCATTTACTATATGTAGTAAGTATCTGAGGCATGTAGTATACAGTATAAGGTAAATAAACACAAGTGGGATTCTCACAAAGACTGCAGTGTATTGTCAGCAAAAGATTACAGTCCAATAATGGAATAACCCATCCCAGTTCGTGTGGGCTGTGTTACACATCACAGGGTGTATGTTAATCACATGGACTGTGGCCACATCACCCCAGCAGACACCTTAGATTGCTCTTTAAATGTAAACAATATAAGTCTCTTAAAAACAACTCTGGATTCCAGGTTTGAGAGACACACCACCAGTGCCAAGAATGAAAAGACTGAGCATGAATGACTCGCCTCTTTGCATCAGTGGAGAGACACAGGAGGCCGGGGACCTTCCCTCAAGTAAGAGAGCTCAAGACGTCACATCCATGCCAACATTTGAGAAATGGAAGAATTGGAAAAGAAATCGAGGGAATGTCCTTTCCCAATTGATATATATTGAAGCAGACCCAATTCCAAAAGGTTGCAGAAATAACCCATTTTGGATCGGGAGTATGGAGTGTATGGCATCATGAGTGGCAATAAAGTGGATAATAGGAAAGCCTCTGGTTCCATCACTTAGAAGCCGGGGATGTGGGTAGGAAACAGTGCAAGAGCGGAGTGCAAAGGGGGCAGGAAGAGGATGGGTGGCTGAATCAGAAGAGAGTGCAGGCAGCAGAAGGACATTAATAAAGCAATCCATTAGCACTTGGTCCATGCTTCATTAAAGGGACAAATCCACAAAGAGAAAGTGAAACAGGAACACACTGACCAAGGAGATTCGCAAAAGATAGGTGGTAGTGTTCCCAAAGGGAAACGTCCGCACACACTCTACAAAACAATCTTATTATTTCTGTATTTAGTACACATCAAGTAGTCTATTTCTTATAAGAAAAATAATAGTCAATAGGGTGCTACAGAAACTCAGGGCACCTACCACCTGAAGGTGCCGTCAGTACACACTAAAAGTGTGTCACATACATTCAAGCAAATTTTTGAGAAACTTATGACAGCACTCCTGTGGGCTAGTAATTCTAACAGTTAGGGCATAGGTTATAAGCCCTCAGTATATCAAGCTCTACTAATTATAGAGTATTCCAAAAAGAAACAAATGACAAGGTTGCATTCAATAGGAATTGTCAAAATAAAGGGTTTCAAGATATAGTCCACTTATTTTGTTTTCTTCAATCTTTATTCTTTCAATTCCATAAAACAGATATTCCCAGCAAAAATAGAAATCACCAACACGTGTTTCGTCCTACACAAGGACTTTTTCAATGCTGGAAAAAATTCAAACAATGTACAATGTGATAACAAGTTAAAAAAACATATATACAGTGTGATAGCAAGTTAAAAAAGACATATATACATTAGTGCATTTATACATATTAACATTGACTCCAATGTACGTGACACAATACCACATCAGATGTTGTATTTAATCTTGTGATATATTTTCTCACATAATGGCATGTAAGATAGTCTAGGCAATATTTACAATATAAAACAAAGGTATCCCGAATACCAAAGGGATATCTTTACATTGGGGAGGGATCCCTATGGGGCTAAGAGCATTACGTGTAACAAATATAATCCATATATACAGTTTAAAACATATATATATATAAGCACACCCACCATGAACACGGCAAACTGAGATATGTATTGAGCATCACGTTTGAGCAGAATAGGCCGTGATTTAGGATTGAAACTTAATATCTGAGGAGATAGAGCACAAGAAAAAGTCCAAGTTAAGAATCTCAACCCACTGGTACACGTGTCCAAACAAACAACCTGTATTACTAAGGCCGCAAAGGAACTATATTAGATTTATATAGATTTAGTATAGCATGGTAACTAAATTAGAGATTAACCTATAAAGTCGATTTCATAGAGCAATCATTTTGTGCCTAAAGGAATATAATAGACGCACATGAAGATTTCATAATATTTGTGCGTATAGTGTACACTTGCACTACCATGGATGATGCTATCAGTGCGTATATTGGAAATTATAGAGCACCCATGCCTAAAGTAATTGGAATGCCAGTCAACTCACCCAAAGTATATGTGGCAGGGTGAGAGGTGGAGCAAATTGCGAGATAAGGAAA
Source organism: Lissotriton vulgaris (assembly GCF_964263255.1). Classification (NCBI taxonomy): domain Eukaryota; kingdom Metazoa; phylum Chordata; class Amphibia; order Caudata; family Salamandridae; genus Lissotriton; species Lissotriton vulgaris. The sequence continues at coordinate 5,175,859 of NC_141692.1, forward strand.
GTCTTCCGGTCTGTAGCAACAATCACGGTGGTCAGGTACGACCCAGCTCATAAGCTATTGACGGACAATTGGGGAAAGAAAAAGAAGTATATCACACAATGCCCAAAAGTAATTTGAAGCTCCTGTATGCTAGCACACCGAATTAATAAACGGTAAACCCGGCTGCTAAGAAACGTTATACTGGGTAAAACAAGCCTGACATATTAAGAAGGCGGCTGTGCAAATCCCTCTCTAAGATATCAGAAGTTCACATTTAACCATAAGGTGCCCACACAGAGTGTACGGTGAGAGCCAGCAAAACTCACATAAGATACTAAGTTAGTAATGCGAGAGAAAGCATGTATGTCCTGTTTTAATACACACACAGGTATATTAGTGTGTCAGCCTATATATAAATGGAAACATCCATGTTAGTGATATTTAAAGACTCACCGAGCTATATATTTATTCGATGGATAGGTACACGTCTGTTTATATCAGGTTCATAGAGACGAACACTCGAAAGCAGACCGGTATTATATGAAAAGTAGAATTTACAACCATGATAAGTTGATAAGCTGAAACGACATAAGTAAAAAACCAATTAGGTAACCGGACTTTCCCTATTAACCAACCGGTACCGTGCATTGCAATAACTAGTGGGCGCTTACCATAAGTCAGGCTATCGCATTTCCTCACCCAAACGGTCTCCGTATCGCGAAACGATGTGAGTCGACAAGCGGCATTTTAAGCACTGGCCGCTAGATTGAATGCGCCGCCACCCACGTGGGCCATTAGGCAAGAGAAATAAAAGAAGGACTAGCTCGTACAATAACAAACTACCCGTGTGGAAATGGCATCCATATTTGAGTGTCGGGGAGGCACAAATACCGACCGATGGAGGTTATGCGGAAAATATGCGCATTCTCCTTGCTTAAGAATTTGAAATTTAACAATGGGTTATATCTTTGGACACAAGCATCAGTTACGTTAAGTTCCCAAAAATTACTTTGATACGTTAACCAAAATAGTTTCCAATTGTGGTAAACCCGTGACAGACATGTTGGAATGGGCTTCAGGAGAGTTGAAAACAAAGTAGGGCTTTTTTGTAAGCATACACCACCAAGAAAAGAACAAAGAGAGGTATTGTTATTAAAACAGTATTGACCTTAAGGTTAGTATAATATACGATGTATCAAAATGTTACAGTAGTTAAAGTGCATAGTTTTTACAGATGATTACACATTCGTATAGAAGTAAAGAGATATATATATTAGCGTCTATATATGTACATGATGGTAAACAGAAATCTAGATGTAATTGGTGATCTAGTCTTTGAGAAAGACATGAAGCTCGCGGTCAATGTTAAGTCCCATATCTACCGCTCGTAATTTAATAAGCCATTGAGATTCACATTTTCTGAGTGCACTGGTTCTGTCCCTTCCTCTCGGATTGGCTTTTACCTCAGTAATGCCATGGAATTTAATCGCAATTATTTCAGAACCGGCATGAGCTGTGTTATAGTGAACTGCCAAAGGATAACTTCTGTAACAATTACGAATAGCTCGTATATGTTCTTGGATTCTTTCTTTGAGAGGTCTAGTGGAGCTCCCAACATAGATTAGGCCACACTGACACACTATGCAATACACAGTAAATTTCGTATTACAATTTATTGTCAGGGACCTTTTCCTAAAAGGTCAATTTAGTGTTCCCCGGGAGCAGTACCCAAAAGCCCACCTTCCAGCAGCTCTGACTCTGCACCTTAAGAAAGTTACGCAGAGGGTCAAAGTGGCTAGACGAGGGGAGGTAAGGGAGGGTACTGCGGGGAGGGAGATCTGGAACGAGAAAACACACTGGAACACTCGAACTCCTGTGTACACCAGCTAAGTGTACTTGTGTTCTGCACCTAGGAAAAATATCTGGTTAACAATCACTAGAGGCATTACTTAGCATTACTCTGAATAAGGCAACATAACATCTGTTTCCTATCCTGTATTCAAATTATAGTCTCATTCCAGTATATCTAAAGTATAACATGAAATAAAAGTACTTCTCAAATAATCACCCTTGCATTTGTTTCATGCAAAGATTCCCAAGGTTTAACTGAGTCTAGAATTTAGTCGCAAGGTTTTAGTGTCAAATATCATCACCAAGTTAGCGTTCATCAGACAACAAAGGTTAATACTGTATACACCTCTAGTTTGCAAAGTCACTCAAATGCGCAGAAAATAATATCCCTCTAATGCGCTGCCAACAAGATTCGAAATCGAGTTTAAAATGTCACTCGTTAACGCTGTAACCAAAGATTCGAAATCGGGTTTAAATGCCACTCGATAATGCTGCAACCTAAGATTCGAAATCGAGCTTTAAATGCCACTCGATAACTCTGTAAGAATGTATTCAGGGCTCAAAACATTCGGGACTCTAGAACTCGGACATCAGCCAAATAACCCAGATGAATCGGCACGACGAGAAGATTAGGCGTGGCTTCCGGCGTTCGTGCTCCAAAGAAGAAAAAGGGTACATCCGACCTGCTCTCAGGCAAGCGGAGATTTGTGGTACTTTACTACCATTTCAGGAACTGCAGGCTTTCACTGGAGGAACTGCGGGGCTCATCCGAAGACCGGAAACAGCTGCAGGATCCTTCCGACGAGCGAAGCTGAAGGTGACGTGTCCCAGGAACCGGCGAGAATAATCCGCACGGTCTCCAGGGCGTGGCCGCTTAAATACACTCAGAAGCGGGTACGGAAGCTGCAGAGGGGAAAAAAGGACTACAAAGCAAACCTTCGAGACCCACATGGAACTCAATAAGCATTGGCAAATTCAAGTTAAACAAAGCATCACCCAGTCACTAATAAAACAAGCACTGGCAATAAACGGAGAGCAGCAGCATTGTTATTTACATCGATGAATACCTTCAGATAAATGCACAAAGGGAATTGAACTTGTATTGGAAACACTCAGTGCAATATAAGGTTGAACATATAAGGTTGAACAAAGAAGCATAGGTACATATTGGCAACAAGCAGAGGTTGGATCCTGACATTTATGAATTGATCAATCGGATGGGTTTGTTGGGAATTGTACTTAAAGCTTTTCTTTTTATCATCAGCAAATTGGCAGACACAGCATTGGGTGCATTTGAAGAAGCCTTTAGGTTTGTTTGGAAACCATGTGCTCGTATTCCCTGTTGGTACAGGTTCCTTAATTATAGAGGGACTAATTTGATTCCTAAGGGTTTGTCCTCGTCTGTACACAATTCTAGGTTTGTTAGTGAGATAGGATTCCAGGTCTGGATCCATTCTGAGAATGCTCCAATGTTTATTAATTGTCTTGTACACCTGATTGCTGTGAGAATTGAACTGAGTAATGAAAGCTACTTTCTCTGTAGTTGTTTTTTGTTCTTTTTCTTGGGTTTCTGTTTAAGAGTTTCAGATCTAGCCACTTTGTTAATACAATCATGTGCTTTGTCTAGTATTGCCCTATCATATCCTCTCACTGTAAAGCGTTCTTTTAGGTTATTTATCTCATTTTGAAAATCAGTTTCACGGCTGCAGTTACGACGCAATCTGGTCATTTCACCAAATGGAATTGCAGTAATCTGAGATGATGGATGAGCACTGCTTGCATGCAGTACTGCATTACAAGCAGTACTTTTTCGATATAATTTACTTTCCAGTTTATCATTGTTCACAAATAGGGTTATGTCCAGAAAGTCTACACTGCTTTTGCTGTGGTGTGAAGTGAAGCTTAGATTGTATGTATTGTCATTAATGTACATGACAAACTGGTTGAGCGATGTTTCATCGCCTCCCCATATTAAAAAAATATTGTCTATAAATCGACACCAAAAAATGATGTGATTCGACAATTCAGGGGGACCATTTTTCCAAATGTGGAATTCTTCAAAGAATCCCATATAGATATTAGCAAACGAGGGCAATAATTTGGCCCCCAAGGCTACACCTAGATGCTGATGAAACCATTTTTTGTTGTGAATAAAATAGTTGTTGTTAAGGGCAAAACGGGTAAATTCCAAGATCATTTCAGTATGATAGTATAGGGTAGCATCACGTTTGGCAAGAAAATAAGTAAGGGCCTCCATACCTTTATCAACTGGAATACTGGTGTATAGAGCACAAACATCTAGTGTCACCAATAGGGCATCATCCATCCATGTCAAATTTTCTAGTTTATTAAGGAGGTCCTTAGTATGAGGGCAGATTGCGTACAATGGGTTGTAATGTAATATCTATATACTCAGAGATGTGTTCTGTGGCACAGCCAATTCCTGATATTATAGGTCTTCTCAGTGGTTTGGTCGTACTTTTATGTATTTTGGGAAGAATATATATGTAAGCTGCCAAGGGATTGGGGTTATACAGATATTTAAGTTCTGCATCAGACAAAACCCCTGTACTGTGCCAGTATTTCAACATTTTCTCCAAACGGAAATTGACTTCAGATGTGGGAATGGCTGTAATGCAAGTATAGGAGGTGGTGTCCATAAGTTGTCTATCTATTTCTGCAAAATAGTCGCTTTTGTCCATGAGGACGATATTACCTCCTTTGTCGGCCTCTCTAAGAACTGTATTGTCATAACCACATAATTGTTTGAGGGCTCTCCTTTCCTGAGTACTTATATTATCACATTTTGTGATAGATGACCATTTGAATTTATCTTCTAATTTGTAGAGCTCTGCTGTAACCGCTCTAAAGAAACAGTCAATCAGATTATCATGTGGAAGTTGTGGAACAAAGATAGACTTGTTTTTCAAACCACTGCTTGTTGTAAAATTATCATCAATACCCAAATCTATCATATTGTCATGTATTCCTGGTGGATTGTCTATGCTGTCATCAAGTTCTAATAGCATTTGCACATTTTGTATATCTTTGATAGATTGTCCACTTTCAGCTACATTATACACAGGAATAGTTGACACTTTTTTGTTTGCATCAAAAAACTTTTTTAATTTTAGTCTTCTAGTAAATTTGAACAAATCAATATGTAATGAAACAAAATCAGGTTTGGTCATCGGACAAAAATTCAAGCCCTTCTTTAAAACATTTTCCTCTACAGTGCTCAATGTAATAGAAGACAGATTTATAATGGACACATCATTAGGTTCAGAAGGACATACAGCAATATGACTTATATTGGCAATATCAGTATTTTCCACTACTTTCTCTGTACACGTGAGGCTGATCTTGTCACCCGTTTGCTCTCGTCTGTTCCTGTTCTTTCTCCCACCTCTTCTGGTTCATTTCCTGTGTTTTTTCGACTGTATGTCGACTTGGTTCCCTTGCAGAACCTCTCCAGTTCTAATAAAAAAGATGAACCAGTGTTTCCCACATCAGGAGTTACATTATTTGGTGAGATCTCACTTCTGGTTTCACTGAATCCGCTGGCACAGCTAGAGAGATCAGAGATACTAGCTGATGTAGTCGTGTCAGCTCTCTTCTCTGCCAGAGAAGCTGTACCTGCTCTGGGCTTCACTTCATCAAACTTTTTAGCGAAAGTGAAAATCCTTCCATTAAGATAATCATTTTCGTCTCTTTTAAGTTTTCTGAATTTTTTGTTCCTAATGTAGATTTGATGAGAATTAAGTATTCCCTTAAGAACATTATAGTTTTTTTCTGTGTTTTCTGGTAGGTTTAGTGATTTTATCTCCTCTTCTATTGCCTCAATTTCAGTCAATAATTTAGCTCTTTTGTGTTCTGCAAGTCGGATGAGAATGTCAATCATCCCGAATGAAGAGCCAGATATTAGCTTTTCCCACTCACTAAGAAGGTCCGGATCAAGATCCTCAAAGGTCGGGAAGATTTTTACACGTAAACCCCTAGGGATTTGTTTCAATTCTATGTACTTTTTTAGGGTGGCCAAATCCCACCATCTAGAGAGTTCCGCTTTACGGAGCCTTTCTAGTTTCACAAATAACTGTTTCAGACCAACAGGTTTGTCTTCTACACTTGTAGTCGGTTTGGATTGAATCCCCTTGTCATGAAAAATATCGTTAAATAATTTGTCTCTGTCATCTGAAAAGCTAGCCATTCTAAATATTGAACGTCTATTGATATTCTGAATCTGTGGTCAATCTTACACAGTTCACGTGTACAAGGAAATGAGCGTGATGGTGAAGACAACAAATGGGAGGAAAGGGGCGGGCTCTTAGTCCCCATCAAGTTCAAGTTAACAAAAGATCTCACCAGCGACAGTGTATGCGCTGTCTAGGCAAGAACTAAATAGACATAAAAATCAAAAATTATGTTTAAACAGAGTAGTTTAGTGCATTTAAAACCTGTAACGTCACATGGAAAACCAGCAATAAACCAAATGAGAAAAGATGATCCATGCAATGTGTGACACTTTCATAATTATATCTTGCAATGCTGTTGCATTCTGGGGCTTGTAGTTCATTTTTCTCATTCTACCTAAGGGATGTTACAAATTCCATCAGCGATACCGTGGATGGCAAAAACCAGTGACTGGTTATACATGTCACATGACATGGAGCAACTTGGGTACTAACAAGACCCTGTCCATATATTTTGCGGTCCACACTCACCATGCACGCAAGCAAAGTTCAACAATGACCATTGTTGTGGTCTTAATATTGGATCAGAGTTTCTTTCAAGGCCACTGCTTGTTGTGTGGGCTCTGTGCATTCCTCTAGGCTGACAGTGAATCTTCTGGCATCTGATTGGATATGGTCCACCTTGGCAGGGTCTGCATCCTTCACACTAAAGGTCCTGCTTATGCCTGACGCAGAAACATTGGGCAGGAATCCAGACTTAAGGCAATGCTTAGTGATAAAAAATGCACAACTAGCATTGATTCCACAGTGTGTCAATTTTGCAGGGGTGGCTCACAAAGGTAATGCAGTGGGGCAGTGAGGCAGGGCGGGGCTGGGTTGGGGATAGTAGAGCCTGACATATTACAGCAAAGGTGAATGCAAATAAATGACAAAATAACTGCCATAGTATGTCAGACTTCACTATGCCCTACCCAGCAATGCACCCGCCCCGCCTCACCGCCCCACAGCGTTACCTCTGTGAGCCGGATCTGCATTTTTGGCTCTAAGTTTTTTAGAGAATTGTCAACATATAAGGGGATTTGGAGCAGGCACGGAACTCTGCTCCAATGAGACTCAGTCCTGGCAGCCTCTGAAAATATTTCGGATGTGAATTCCCGTCTTACAAAATGCGACCCTGCCTTGGTGTTGCACCTACAAACATTGTCAGAGCCACTACTGCCAAGCAGTGTGTGTGTGGGAACATGTGAGAGATGATAAATAAAAGCAACAAGTGTTTGAGTTTGCAAGTGAGAGAATGTAAGTGGTATATGTATGTGGAATTAAATGTCTTTCAGAGTGTATGAAAAGGGTGTATAAGTGTGTGAGTATATGACTAAGAGAATGTTACTGGTCATTTTTGTGAAATGGAATGTGTTTCAGAGTGTATGAAAAGGATGTTTAAGTGTGTGATTATATGACTGAGAGAATGTAATTGGTCATGTGCGTGAAATTTAATGTGTTTCAGAGTGTATGTAAAGGGTGTTCAAGTGTGTGAGTATATGACTGAGAGAATGTAAGTGGTCATGTGTGTGAAATTGAATGTGTTTCGGAGTGTATGAAAAAGATGTTCAAGTGTGTGAGAATATGACTGAGAGAATATAAGTGGTCGTGTGTGTGAAATTGAATTTGTTTCAGAGTTATGAAAAGGGTGTTTTAGTGTGTGGGTATATGATGGAGAAAATGTAAGTGGTCATGTGTGTAAAATTGAATGTATTTCAGAGTGTATGAAAAGGATCTTTTAGTGTGTGAGTATATGACTGAGAGAATGTAAGTGGTCATGTGTTTGAAATTGAATGTGTTTCGGAGTGTATGAAAAGGATGTTCCAGTGTGTGGGTATATGACTGAGAGAATGTAAATGGTTGATTTGTTTGTGAAATTGAATGTGTTTCAGGGTTATGAAAAGGGTGTTTAAGTGTGTGAGTATATGACTGATCGAATTTAAGTGGTCTTGTGTGTAAAATCGAATGTGTTTCAGAGTATATGAAAATGATGTTCAAGTGTGTGAGTATATGACTGACAGAATGTAAGTGGTCATGTGTATGAAATTGAATGTGTTTCAGAGTGTATGTAAAGGGTGTTCAATTGTGTGAATATATGACTGAGAGAATGTAAGTGGTCATGTGTGTGAAATTGAATGTGTTTCGGAGTGTATGAAAAAGATGTTCAAGTGTGTGAGAATATGACTGAGAGAATATAAGTGGTCGTGTGTGTGAAATTGAATTTGTTTCAGAGTTATGAAAAGGGTGTTTTAGTGTGTGGGTATATGATGGAGAAAATATAAGTGGTCATGTGTGTAAAATTGAATGTATTTCAGAGTGTATGAAAAGGATCTTTTAGTGTGTGAGTATATGACTGAGAGAATGTAAGTGGTCGTGTGTATGAAATTGAATGTGTTTCAGAGTGTATGAAAAGGGTGTTCAAGTGTGTGAGTATATGACTGAGAGAATGTAAGTGGTCATGTGTGTGATATTGAATGTGTTTCAGAGTGTATGAAAAGGATGTTTTAGTGTGTGAGTATATGACTTGAGAATGTAAATGGTCATATGCGCGAAATCGAATGTGTTTAAGAGTGTATGAAAAGGGTGTTTACGTGTGTGAGTATATGACTGAGAGAATATAAGTGGTTGTGTGTGTGTAATTGAATGTGATTCAGAGTTATGAAAAGGGTGTTTTAGTGTGTGAGCATATGACTGAGAAAATATAAGTGGTCATGTGTGTAAAACTTGAATGTGTTTCAGATTATATGAAAAGGATCTTTTAGTGTGTAAGTATATGACTAAGAGATTGTAAGTGGTCGTGGGTATGAAATTGAATGTGTTTCAGAGTGTATGAAAAGGGTGCTCAAGTGTGTGAGTATATGACTTAGAGAATGTAAGTGGTCATGTGTTTGAAATTGAATGTGTTTCGGAGTGTATGAAAAGGATGTTCCAGTGTGTGGGTATATGACTGAGAGAATGTAAATGGTCTTGTGTGTAAAATCGAATGTGTTTCAGAGTATATGCAAATGATGTTCAAGTGTGTGAGTATATGACTGACAGAATGTAAGTGGTCATGTGTATGAAATTGAATGTGTATGAAACAAATGTTTTAGTGTGTGAGTATATAACTGAGAGAATGTAAGTGGTTGTGTGTGTGAGATTGAATGTTTTTCAGAGTTATGAAAAGGGTGTTTAAGTGTGTAAGTATATGACTGAGAGAATGTAAGTGGTCATGTGTGTGATATTGAATGTGTTTCAGAGTGTATGAAAAGGATGTTTTAGTGTGTGAGTATATGACTTGAGAATGTAAATGGTCATATGCGTGAAATCGAATGTGTTTAGGAGTGTATGAAAAGGGTGTTTACGTGTGTGAGTATATGACTGAGAGAATATAAGTGGTTGTGTGTGTGAAATTGAATGTGATTCAGAGTTATGAAAAGGGTGTTTTAGTGTGTGAGTATATGACTGAGAAAATATAAGTGGTCATGTGTGTAAAACTTGAATGTGTTTCAGATTATATGAAAAGGATCTTTTAGTGTGTGAGTATATGACTAAGACATTGTAAGTGGTCGTGGGTATGAAATTGAATGTGTTTCAGAGTGTATGAAAAGGGTGCTCAAGTGTGTGAGTATATGACTTAGAGAATGTAAGTGGTCATGTGTTTGAAATTGAATGTGTTTCGGAGTGTATGAAAAGGATGTTCCAGTGTGTGGGTATATGACTGAGAGAATGTAAATGGTTGTTTTGTTTGTGAAATTGAATGTGTTTCAGGGTTATGAAAAGGGTGTTTAAGTGTGTGAGTATATGACTGAGAGAATTTAAGTGGTCTTGTGTGTAAAATCGAATGTGTTTCAGAGTATATGAAAATGATGTTCAAGTGTGTGAGTATATGACTGACAGAATGTAAGTGGTCATGTGTATGAAATTGAATGTGTTTCAGAGTGTATGTAAAGGGTGTTCAATTGTGTGAGTATATGACTGAGAGAATGTAAGTGGTCATGTGTGTGAAATTGAATGTGTTTCGGAGTGTATGAAAAAGATGTTCAAGTGTGTGAGAATATGACTGAGAGAATATAAGTGGTCGTGTGTGTGAAATTGAATTTGTTTCAGAGTTATGAAAAGGGTGTTTTAGTGTGTGGGTATATGATGGAGAAAATATAAGTGGTCATGTGTGTAAAATTGAATGTATTTCAGAGTGTATGAAAAGGATCTTTTTGTGTGTGAGTATATGACTGAGAGAATGTAAGTTGTCGTGTGTATGAAATTGAATGTGTTTCAGAGTGTATGAAAAGGGTGTTCAAGTGTGTGAGTATATGACTGAGAGAATGTAAGTGGTTATTGTGTTTGTGAAATTGAATGTGTTTCAGAATTATGAAAAGGGTGTTTAAGTGTGTGAGTATACTGACTGAGAGAATGTCAGTGGTCGTGTGTGTGACATTGAATGTGTTTCAGATTATATGAAAAGGATCTTTTAGTGTGTAAGTATATGACTAAGAGATTGTAAGTGGTCGTGGGTATGAAATTGAATGTGTTTCAGAGTGTATGAAAAGGGTGTTCAAGTGTGTGAGTATATGACTGAGAGAATGTAAGTGGTCATGTGTGTGATATTGAATGTGTTTCAGAGTGTATGAAAAGGATGTTTTAGTGTGTGAGTATATGACTTGAGAATGTAAATGGTCATATGCGCGAAATCGAATGTGTTTAAGAGTGTATGAAAAGGGTGTTTACGTGTGTGAGTATATGACTGAGAGAATATAAGTGGTTGTGTGTGTGTAATTGAATGTGATTCAGAGTTATGAAAAGGGTGTTTTAGTGTGTGAGCATATGACTGAGAAAATATAAGTGGTCATGTGTGTAAAACTTGAATGTGTTTCAGATTATATGAAAAGGATCTTTTAGTGTGTAAGTATATGACTAAGAGATTGTAAGTGGTCGTGGGTATGAAATTGAATGTGTTTCAGAGTGTATGAAAAGGGTGCTCAAGTGTGTGAGTATATGACTTAGAGAATGTAAGTGGTCATGTGTTTGAAATTGAATGTGTTTCGGAGTGTATGAAAAGGATGTTCCAGTGTGTGGGTATATGACTGAGAGAATGTAAATGGTCTTGTGTGTAAAATCGAATGTGTTTCAGAGTATATGCAAATGATGTTCAAGTGTGTGAGTATATGACTGACAGAATGTAAGTGGTCATGTGTATGAAATTGAATGTGTATGAAACAAATGTTTTAGTGTGTGAGTATATTACTGAGAGAATGTAAGTGGTTGTGTGTGTGAGATTGAATGTTTTTCAGAGTTATGAAAAGGGTGTTTAAGTGTGTAAGTATATGACTGAGAGAATGTAAGTGGTCATGTGTGTGATATTGAATGTGTTTCAGAGTGTATGAAAAGGATGTTTTAGTGTGTGAGTATATGACTTGAGAATGTAAATGGTCATATGCGTGAAATCGAATGTGTTTAGGAGTGTATGAAAAGGGTGTTTACGTGTGTGAGTATATGACTGAGAGAATATAAGTGGTTGTGTGTGTGAAATTGAATGTGATTCAGAGTTATGAAAAGGGTGTTTTAGTGTGTGAGTATATGACTGAGAAAATATAAGTGGTCATGTGTGTAAAACTTGAATGTGTTTCAGATTATATGAAAAGGATCTTTTAGTGTGTGAGTATATGACTAAGACATTGTAAGTGGTCGTGGGTATGAAATTGAATGTGTTTCAGAGTGTATGAAAAGGGTGCTCAAGTGTGTGAGTATATGACTTAGAGAATGTAAGTGGTCATGTGTTTGAAATTGAATGTGTTTCGGAGTGTATGAAAAGGATGTTCCAGTGTGTGGGTATATGACTGAGAGAATGTAAATGGTTGTTTTGTTTGTGAAATTGAATGTGTTTCAGGGTTATGAAAAGGGTGTTTAAGTGTGTGAGTATATGACTGAGAGAATTTAAGTGGTCTTGTGTGTAAAATCGAATGTGTTTCAGAGTATATGAAAATGATGTTCAAGTGTGTGAGTATATGACTGACAGAATGTAAGTGGTCATGTGTATGAAATTGAATGTGTTTCAGAGTGTATGTAAAGGGTGTTCAATTGTGTGAGTATATGACTGAGAGAATGTAAGTGGTCATGTGTGTGAAATTGAATGTGTTTCGGAGTGTATGAAAAAGATGTTCAAGTGTGTGAGAATATGACTGAGAGAATATAAGTGGTCGTGTGTGTGAAATTGAATTTGTTTCAGAGTTATGAAAAGGGTGTTTTAGTGTGTGGGTATATGATGGAGAAAATATAAGTGGTCATGTGTGTAAAATTGAATGTATTTCAGAGTGTATGAAAAGGATCTTTTTGTGTGTGAGTATATGACTGAGAGAATGTAAGTTGTCGTGTGTATGAAATTGAATGTGTTTCAGAGTGTATGAAAAGGGTGTTCAAGTGTGTGAGTATATGAAAGAGAGAATGTAAGTGGTTATTGTGTTTGTGAAATTGAATGTGTTTCAGAATTATGAAAAGGGTGTTTAAGTGTGTGAGTATACTGACTGAGAGAATGTCAGTGGTCGTGTGTGTGACATTGAATGTGTTTCAGATTATATGAAAAGGATCTTTTAGTGTGTGAGTATATGACTAAGACATTGTAAGTGGTCGTGGGTATGAAATTGAATGTGTTTCAGAGTGTATGAAAAGGGTGCTCAAGTGTGTGAGTATATGACTTAGAGAATGTAAGTGGTCATGTGTTTGAAATTGAATGTGTTTCGGAGTGTATGAAAAGGATGTTCCAGTGTGTGGGTATATGACTGAGAGAATGTAAATGGTTGTTTTGTTTGTGAAATTGAATGTGTTTCAGGGTTATGAAAAGGGTGTTTAAGTGTGTGAGTATATGACTGAGAGAATTTAAGTGGTCTTGTGTGTAAAATCGAATGTGTTTCAGAGTATATGAAAATGATGTTCAAGTGTGTGAGTATATGACTGACAGAATGTAAGTGGTCATGTGTATGAAATTGAATGTGTTTCAGAGTGTATGTAAAGGGTGTTCAATTGTGTGAGTATATGACTGAGAGAATGTAAGTGGTCATGTGTGTGAAATTGAATGTGTTTCGGAGTGTATGAAAAAGATGTTCAAGTGTGTGAGAATATGACTGAGAGAATATAAGTGGTCGTGTGTGTGAAATTGAATTTGTTTCAGAGTTATGAAAAGGGTGTTTTAGTGTGTGGGTATATGATGGAGAAAATATAAGTGGTCATGTGTGTAAAATTGAATGTATTTCAGAGTGTATGAAAAGGATCTTTTTGTGTGTGAGTATATGACTGAGAGAATGTAAGTTGTCGTGTGTATGAAATTGAATGTGTTTCAGAGTGTATGAAAAGGGTGTTCAAGTGTGTGAGTATATGAAAGAGAGAATGTAAGTGGTTATTGTGTTTGTGAAATTGAATGTGTTTCAGAATTCTGAAAAGGGTGTTTAAGTGTGTGAGTATACTGACTGAGAGAATGTCAGTGGTCGTGTGTGTGACATTGAATGTGTTTCAGATTATATGAAAAGGATCTTTTAGTGTGTAAGTATATGACTAAGAGATTGTAAGTGGTCGTGGGTATGAAATTGAATGTGTTTCAGAGTGTATGAAAAGGGTGCTCAAGTGTGTGAGTATATGACTTAGAGAATGTAAGTGGTCATGTGTTTGAAATTGAATGTGTTTCGGAGTGTATGAAAAGGATGTTCCAGTGTGTGGGTATATGACTGAGAGAATGTAAATGGTCTTGTGTGTAAAATCGAATGTGTTTCAGAGTATATGCAAATGATGTTCAAGTGTGTGAGTATATGACTGACAGAATGTAAGTGGTCATGTGTATGAAACAAATGTTTTAGTGTGTGAGTATATAACTGAGAGAATGTAAGTGGTTGTGGGTATGAAATTCAGAGTTATGAAAAGGGTGTTTTAGTGTGTGAGCATATGACTGAGAAAATATAAGTGGTCATGTGTGTAAAACTTGAATGTGTTTCAGATTATATGAAAAGGATCTTTTAGTGTGTAAGTATATGACTAAGAGATTGTAAGTAGTCGTGGGTATGAAATTGAATGTGTTTCAGAGTGTATGAAAAGGGTGCTCAAGTGTGTGAGTATATGACTTAGAGAATGTAAGTGGTCATGTGTTTGAAATTGAATGTGTTTCGGAGTGTATGAAAAGGATGTTCCAGTGTGTGGGTATATGACTGAGAGAATGTAAATGGTCTTGTGTGTAAAATCGAATGTGTTTCAGAGTATATGCAAATGATGTTCAAGTGTGTGAGTATATGACTGACAGAATGTAAGTGGTCATGTGTATGAAATTGAATGTGTTTCAGAGTGTATGAAAATGATCTTTTAGAATGGGAGTATATGAATGAGAGAATGTAAGTGGTCATGTGTGTAAAATTGAATGTGTTTCAGAGTGTATAAAAAGAATGTTTTAGTTTGTGAGTATATAACTGAGAAAATGTAGGTAGTTGTGTGTGTGAAATTGAATGTGTTTCAGATTTATGAAAAAGGTGTTTAAGTGTGAGTATATGACTGAGAGAATGTAAGTGGTCATGTGTGTGAAATTGAATGTGTTTCAGTGTATGAAAAGGATGTTTTAGTGTGTGAGAATATGACTGAGAGAATATAAGTGGTCGTGTGTGTGAAATTGAATTTGTTTCAGAGTTATGAAAAGGGTGTTTTAGTGTGTGGGTATATGATGGAGAAAATGTAAGTGGTCATGTGTGTAAAATTGAATGTATTTCAGAGTGTATGAAAAGGATCTTTTAGTGTGTGAGTATATGACTGAGAGAATGTAAGTGGTCATGTGTTTGAAATTGAATGTGTTTCGGAGTGTATGAAAAGGATGTTCCAGTGTGTGGGTATATGACTGAGAGAATGTAAATGGTTGATTTGTTTGTGAAATTGAATGTGTTTCAGGGTTATGAAAAGGGTGTTTAAGTGTGTGAGTATATGACTGATCGAATTTAAGTGGTCTTGTGTGTAAAATCGAATGTGTTTCAG
Organism: Lissotriton vulgaris; assembly: GCF_964263255.1. NCBI lineage: Eukaryota > Metazoa > Chordata > Amphibia > Caudata > Salamandridae > Lissotriton > Lissotriton vulgaris. Next base: position 5,190,894 of record NC_141692.1, read on the forward strand.
AGTATATGAAAATGATGTTCAAGTGTGTGAGTATATGACTGACAGAATGTAAGTGGTCAAGTGTATGAAATTGAATGTGTTTCAGAGTGTATGTAAAGGGTGTTCAATTGTGTGAATATATGACTGAGAGAATGTAAGTGGTCATGTGTGTGAAATTGAATGTGTTTCGGAGTGTATGAAAAAGATGTTCAAGTGTGTGAGAATATGACTGAGAGAATATAAGTGGTCGTGTGTGTGAAATTGAATTTGTTTCAGAGTTATGAAAAGGGTGTTTTAGTGTGTGGGTATATGATGGAGAAAATATAAGTGGTCATGTGTGTAAAATTGAATGTATTTCAGAGTGTATGAAAAGGATCTTTTAGTGTGTGAGTATATGACTGAGAGAATGTAAGTGGTCGTGTGTATGAAATTGAATGTGTTTCAGAGTGTATGAAAAGGGTGTTCAAGTGTGTGAGTATATGACTGAGAGAATGTAAGTGGTCATGTGTGTGATATTGAATGTGTTTCAGAGTGTATGAAAAGGATGTTTTAGTGTGTGAGTATATGACTTGAGAATGTAAATGGTCATATGCGCGAAATCGAATGTGTTTAAGAGTGTATGAAAAGGGTGTTTACGTGTGTGAGTATATGACTGAGAGAATATAAGTGGTTGTGTGTGTGTAATTGAATGTGATTCAGAGTTATGAAAAGGGTGTTTTAGTGTGTGAGCATATGACTGAGAAAATATAAGTGGTCATGTGTGTAAAACTTGAATGTGTTTCAGATTATATGAAAAGGATCTTTTAGTGTGTAAGTATATGACTAAGAGATTGTAAGTGGTCGTGGGTATGAAATTGAATGTGTTTCAGAGTGTATGAAAAGGGTGCTCAAGTGTGTGAGTATATGACTTAGAGAATGTAAGTGGTCATGTGTTTGAAATTGAATGTGTTTCGGAGTGTATGAAAAGGATGTTCCAGTGTGTGGGTATATGACTGAGAGAATGTAAATGGTCTTGTGTGTAAAATCGAATGTGTTTCAGAGTATATGCAAATGATGTTCAAGTGTGTGAGTATATGACTGACAGAATGTAAGTGGTCATGTGTATGAAATTGAATGTGTATGAAACAAATGTTTTAGTGTGTGAGTATATAACTGAGAGAATGTAAGTGGTTGTGTGTGTGAGATTGAATGTTTTTCAGAGTTATGAAAAGGGTGTTTAAGTGTGTAAGTATATGACTGAGAGAATGTAAGTGGTCATGTGTGTGATATTGAATGTGTTTCAGAGTGTATGAAAAGGATGTTTTAGTGTGTGAGTATATGACTTGAGAATGTAAATGGTCATATGCGTGAAATCGAATGTGTTTAGGAGTGTATGAAAAGGGTGTTTACGTGTGTGAGTATATGACTGAGAGAATATAAGTGGTTGTGTGTGTGAAATTGAATGTGATTCAGAGTTATGAAAAGGGTGTTTTAGTGTGTGAGTATATGACTGAGAAAATATAAGTGGTCATGTGTGTAAAACTTGAATGTGTTTCAGATTATATGAAAAGGATCTTTTAGTGTGTGAGTATATGACTAAGACATTGTAAGTGGTCGTGGGTATGAAATTGAATGTGTTTCAGAGTGTATGAAAAGGGTGCTCAAGTGTGTGAGTATATGACTTAGAGAATGTAAGTGGTCATGTGTTTGAAATTGAATGTGTTTCGGAGTGTATGAAAAGGATGTTCCAGTGTGTGGGTATATGACTGAGAGAATGTAAATGGTTGTTTTGTTTGTGAAATTGAATGTGTTTCAGGGTTATGAAAAGGGTGTTTAAGTGTGTGAGTATATGACTGAGAGAATTTAAGTGGTCTTGTGTGTAAAATCGAATGTGTTTCAGAGTATATGAAAATGATGTTCAAGTGTGTGAGTATATGACTGACAGAATGTAAGTGGTCATGTGTATGAAATTGAATGTGTTTCAGAGTGTATGTAAAGGGTGTTCAATTGTGTGAGTATATGACTGAGAGAATGTAAGTGGTCATGTGTGTGAAATTGAATGTGTTTCGGAGTGTATGAAAAAGATGTTCAAGTGTGTGAGAATATGACTGAGAGAATATAAGTGGTCGTGTGTGTGAAATTGAATTTGTTTCAGAGTTATGAAAAGGGTGTTTTAGTGTGTGGGTATATGATGGAGAAAATATAAGTGGTCATGTGTGTAAAATTGAATGTATTTCAGAGTGTATGAAAAGGATCTTTTTGTGTGTGAGTATATGACTGAGAGAATGTAAGTTGTCGTGTGTATGAAATTGAATGTGTTTCAGAGTGTATGAAAAGGGTGTTCAAGTGTGTGAGTATATGACTGAGAGAATGTAAGTGGTTATTGTGTTTGTGAAATTGAATGTGTTTCAGAATTATGAAAAGGGTGTTTAAGTGTGTGAGTATACTGACTGAGAGAATGTCAGTGGTCGTGTGTGTGACATTGAATGTGTTTCAGATTATATGAAAAGGATCTTTTAGTGTGTAAGTATATGACTAAGAGATTGTAAGTGGTCGTGGGTATGAAATTGAATGTGTTTCAGAGTGTATGAAAAGGGTGCTCAAGTGTGTGAGTATATGACTTAGAGAATGTAAGTGGTCATGTGTTTGAAATTGAATGTGTTTCGGAGTGTATGAAAAGGATGTTCCAGTGTGTGGGTATATGACTGAGAGAATGTAAATGGCCTTGCGTGTAAAATCGAATGTGTTTCAGAGTATATGCAAATGATGTTCAAGTGTGTGAGTATATGACTGACAGAATGTAAGTGGTCATGTGTATGAAACAAATGTTTTAGTGTGTGAGTATATAACTGAGAGAATGTAAGTGGTTGTGGGTATGAAATTCAGAGTTATGAAAAGGGTGTTTTAGTGTGTGAGCATATGACTGAGAAAATATAAGTGGTCATGTGTGTAAAACTTGAATGTGTTTCAGATTATATGAAAAGGATCTTTTAGTGTGTAAGTATATGACTAAAAGATTGTAAGTAGTCGTGGGTATGAAATTGAATGTGTTTCAGAGTGTATGAAAAGGGTGCTCAAGTGTGTGAGTATATGACTTAGAGAATGTAAGTGGTCATGTGTTTGAAATTGAATGTGTTTCGGAGTGTATGAAAAGGATGTTCCAGTGTGTGGGTATATGACTGAGAGAATGTAAATGGTCTTGTGTATGAAATTGAATGTGTTTCAGAGTGTATGAAAATGATCTTTTAGAATGGGAGTATATGAATGAGAGAATGTAAGTGGTCATGTGTGTAAAATTGAATGTGTTTCAGAGTGTATAAAAAGAATGTTTTAGTTTGTGAGTATATAACTGAGAAAATGTAGGTAGTTGTGTGTGTGAAATTGAATGTGTTTCAGATTTATGAAAAAGGTGTTTAAGTGTGAGTATATGACTGAGAGAATGTAAGTGGTCATGTGTGTGAAATTGAATGTGTTTCAGTGTATGAAAAGGATGTTTTAGTGTGTGAGTATATGACTGAGAGTATGTAAATGGTCTTGTTTGTGAAATTTAATGTGTTTCAGAGTTATGAAAAGGGTGTTTTAGTGTGTGAGTACATGACCGAGAAAATGTAAGTGGTCATGTGTGTGAAATTGAATGTGTTTCAGAGTGTATGAAAAGGAACTTTTAGTGTGTGAGTATATGACTAAGAGAATGTAAGTTGTCGTGTGTATGAAATTGAATGTGTTTCAGAGTGTATGAAAAGGGTGTTCAAGTGTGTGAGTATATGACTGAGAGAATGTAAGTGGTTATTGTGTTTGTGAAATTGAATGTGTTTCAGAATTATGAAAAGGGTGTTTAAGTGTGTGAGTATACTGACTGAGAGAATGTCAGTGGTCGTGTGTGTGACATTGAATGTGTTTCAGATTATATGAAAAGGATCTTTTAGTGTGTAAGTATATGACTAAGAGATTGTAAGTGGTCGTGGGTATGAAATTGAATGTGTTTCAGAGTGTATGAAAAGGGTGCTCAAGTGTGTGAGTATATGACTTAGAGAATGTAAGTGGTCATGTGTTTGAAATTGAATGTGTTTCGGAGTGTATGAAAAGGATGTTCCAGTGTGTGGGTATATGACTGAGAGAATGTAAATGGCCTTGCGTGTAAAATCGAATGTGTTTCAGAGTATATGCAAATGATGTTCAAGTGTGTGAGTATATGACTGACAGAATGTAAGTGGTCATGTGTATGAAACAAATGTTTTAGTGTGTGAGTATATAACTGAGAGAATGTAAGTGGTTGTGGGTATGAAATTCAGAGTTATGAAAAGGGTGTTTTAGTGTGTGAGCATATGACTGAGAAAATATAAGTGGTCATGTGTGTAAAACTTGAATGTGTTTCAGATTATATGAAAAGGATCTTTTAGTGTGTAAGTATATGACTAAAAGATTGTAAGTAGTCGTGGGTATGAAATTGAATGTGTTTCAGAGTGTATGAAAAGGGTGCTCAAGTGTGTGAGTATATGACTTAGAGAATGTAAGTGGTCATGTGTTTGAAATTGAATGTGTTTCGGAGTGTATGAAAAGGATGTTCCAGTGTGTGGGTATATGACTGAGAGAATGTAAATGGTCTTGTGTATGAAATTGAATGTGTTTCAGAGTGTATGAAAATGATCTTTTAGAATGGGAGTATATGAATGAGAGAATGTAAGTGGTCATGTGTGTAAAATTGAATGTGTTTCAGAGTGTATAAAAAGAATGTTTTAGTTTGTGAGTATATAACTGAGAAAATGTAGGTAGTTGTGTGTGTGAAATTGAATGTGTTTCAGATTTATGAAAAAGGTGTTTAAGTGTGAGTATATGACTGAGAGAATGTAAGTGGTCATGTGTGTGAAATTGAATGTGTTTCAGTGTATGAAAAGGATGTTTTAGTGTGTGAGTATATGACTGAGAGTATGTAAATGGTCTTGTTTGTGAAATTTAATGTGTTTCAGAGTTATGAAAAGGGTGTTTTAGTGTGTGAGTACATGACCGAGAAAATGTAAGTGGTCATGTGTGTGAAATTGAATGTGTTTCAGAGTGTATGAAAAGGAACTTTTAGTGTGTGAGTATATGACTAAGAGAATGTAAGTGGTTGTGGGTATGAAATTGAATGTGTTTCAGAGTGTATGAAAAGGGTGTTCAAGTGTGTGAGTATATGACTTAGAGAATGTAAGTGGTCATGTGTGTGAAATTGAATGGTTTCGGAGTGTATGAAAATGATGTTCAAGTGTGTGAGTATATGACTGACCGAATGTAAGTGGTCATGTGTATGAAATTGAATGTGTTTCAGAGTATATGAAAATGATGTTTTAGTACATGAGTATATGAATGAGAGAATGTAAGTGGTTGTTTTGTTTGTGAAATTGAATGTGTTTCAGGGTTATGAAAAGGGTGTTTATGTGTGTGAGTATATGACTGAGAGAATATAAGTGGTTGTGTGTGTGAAATTGAATGTGATTCAGAGTTATGAAAAGGGTGTTTTAGTGTGTGAGTATATGACCGAGAAAATGTAAGTGGTCATGTTTATAAAATTGAATGTGTTTCAGAGTGTATGAATAATATCTTTTAATGTGTGAGTATATGACTAAGAGAATGTAAGTGGTCGTGGGTATGAAATTGAATGTGTTTCAGAGTGTATGAAAAGGGTGTTCAAGTGTGTGAGTATATGACTGAGAGAATGTAAGTGGTTATTGTGTTTGTGAAATTGAATGTGTTTCAGAATTATGAAAAGGGTGTTTAAGTGTGTGAGTATACTGACTGAGAGAATGTCAGTGGTCGTGTGTGTGACATTGAATGTGTTTCGAAATGTATGAAAAGAGTGTTCAAGTGTGTGATATATGACTGAGAGAATGTAAGTGGTCAAGTGTGAGAAATTGAATGTGTTTCATAGTGAATTAAAAAGGGGTTCAAGTGTGTGAGTATATGACTGAGAGAATGTAAGTGGTCATGTGTATGGCATTGAATGTGTTTTAGAGTGTATGAAAATGATGTTTTAGTGTGTGAGTATATGAATGAGAGAATGTAAGTGGTCATGTGTGTAAAATTGAATGTGTTTCAGAGTGTATGAAACAAATGTTTTAGTGTGTGAGTATATAACTGAGAGAATGTAAGTGGTTGTGTGTGTGAGATTGAATGTTTTTCAGAGTTATGAAAAGGGTGTTTAAGTGTGTAAGTATATGACTTGAGAATGTAAATGGTCATATGCATGAAATCGAATGTGTTTAGGAGTGTATGAAAAGGGTGTTTACGTGTGTGAGTATATGACTGAGAGAATATAAGTGGTTGTGTGTTTGAAATTGAATGTGTTTCGGAGTGTATGAAAAGGATGTTCCAGTGTGTGGGTATATGACTGAGAGAATGTAAATGGTTGTTTTGTTTGTGAAATTGAATGTGTTTCAGGGTTATGAAAAGGGTGTTTAAGTGTGTGAGTATATGACTGAGAGAATTTAAGTGGTCTTGTGTGTAAAATCGAATGTGTTTCAGAGTATATGAAAATGATGTTCAAGTGTGTGAGTATATGACTGACAGAATGTAAGTGGTCATGTGTATGAAATTGAATGTGTTTCAGAGTGTATGTAAAGGGTGTTCAATTGTGTGAGTATATGACTGAGAGAATGTAAGTGGTCATGTGTGTGAAATTGAATGTTTTTCGGAGTGTATGAAAAAGATGTTCAAGTGTGTGAGAATATGACTGAGAGAATATAAGTGGTCGTGTGTGTGAAATTGAATTTGTTTCAGAGTTATGAAAAGGGTGTTTTAGTGTGTGGGTATATGATGGAGAAAATATAAGTGGTCATGTGTGTAAAATTGAATGTATTTCAGAGTGTATGAAAAGGATCTTTTAGTGTGTGAGTATATGACTGAGAGAATGTAAGTGGTCGTGTGTATGAAATTGAATGTGTTTCAGAGTGTATGAAAAGGGTGTTCAAGTGTGTGAGTATATGACTGAGAGAATGTAAGTGGTTATTGTGTTTGTGAAATTGAATGTGTTTCAGAATTATGAAAAGGGTGTTTAAGTGTGTGAGTATACTGACTGAGAGAATGTCAGTGGTCGTGTGTGTGACATTGAATGTGTTTCGAAATGTATGAAAAGAGTGTTCAAGTGTGTGATATTTGACTGAGAGAATGTAAGTGGTCAAGTGTGAGAAATTGAATGTGTTTCATAGTGAATGAAAAAGGGGTTCAAGTGTGTGAGTATATGACTGAGAGAATGTAAGTGGTCATGTGTATGGCATTGAATTTGTTTTAGAGTGTATGAAAATGATGTTTTAGTGTGTGAGTATATGAATGAGAGAATGTAAGTGGTCATGTGTGTAAAATTGAATGTGTTTCAGAGTGTATGAAACAAATGTTTTAGTGTGTGAGTATATAACTGAGAGAATGTAAGTGGTTGCGTGTGTGAGATTGAATGTTTTTCAGAGTTATGAAAAGGGTGTTTAAGTGTGTAAGTATATGACTAAGAGAATGTAAGTGGTCATGTGTGTGATATTGAATGTGTTTCAGAGTGTATGAAAAGGATGTTTTAGTGTGTGAGTATATGACTTGAGAATGTAAATGGTCATATGCGCATAATCGAATGTGTTTAAGAGTGTATGAAAATGGTGTTTAAGTGTGTGAGTATATGACTGAGAGAATATAAGTGGTTGTGTGTGTGTAATTGAATGTGATTCAGAGTTATGAAAAGGGTGTTTTAGTGTGTGAGCATATGACTGAGAAAATATAAGTGGTCATGTGTGTAAAACTTGAATGTGTTTCAGATTATATGAAAAGGATCTTTTAGTGTGTGAGTATATGACTAAGAGATTGTAAGTGGTCGTGGGTATGAAATTGAATGTGTTTCAGAGTGTATGAAAAGGGTGCTCAAGTGTGTGAGTATATGACTTAGAGAATGTAAGTGGTCATGTGTTTGAAATTGAATGTGTTTCGGAGTGTATGAAAAGGATGTTCCAGTGTGTGGGTATATGACTGAGAGAATGTAAATGGTCTTGTGTGTAAAATCGAATGTGTTTCAGAGTATATGCAAATGATGTTCTAGTGTGTGAGTATATGACTGACAGAATGTAAGTGGCCATGTGTATGAAATTGAATGTGTTTCAGAGTGTATGAAAATGATGTTTTAGAATGGGAGTATATGAATGAGAGAATGTAAGTGGTCATGTGTGTAAAATTGAATGTGTTTCAGAGTGTATAAAAAGAATGTTTTAGTTTGTGAGTATATATCTGAGAAAATGTAGGTAGTTGTGTGTGTGAAATTGAATGTGTTTCAGATTTATGAAAAAGGTGTTTAAGTGTGAGTATATGACTGAGAGAATGTAAGTGGTCATGTGTGTGAAATTGAATGTGTTTCAGTGTATGAAAAGGATGTTTTAGTGTGTGAGTATATGACTGAGAGTATGTAAATGGTCTTGTTTGTGAAATTTAATGTGTTTCAGAGGTATGAAAAGGGTGTTTTAGTGTGTGAGTACATGACCGAGAAAATGTAAGTGGTCATGTGTGTGAAATTGAATGTGTTTCAGAGTGTATGAAAAGGAACTTTTAGTGTGTGAGTATATGACTAAGAGAATGTAAGTGGTTGTGGGTATGAAATTGAATGTGTTTCAGAGTGTATGAAAAGGGTGTTCAAGTGTGTGAGTATATGACTTAGAGAATGTAAGTGGTCATGTGTGTGAAATTGAATGTGTTTCGGAGTGTATGAAAAGGATGTTCAAGTGTGTGAGTATAAGACTGACAGAATGTAAGTGGTCATGTGTATGAAATTGAATGTGTTTCAGAGTATATGAAAATGATGTTTTAGTACGTGAGTATAGGAATGAGAGAATGTAAGTGGTTGTTTTGTTTGTGAAATTGAATGTGTTTCAGGGTTATGAAAAGGGTGTTTACGTGTGTGAGTATATGACTGAGAGAATATAAGTGGTTGTGTGTGTGAAATTGAATGTGATTCAGAGTTATGAAAAGGGTGTTTTAGTGTGTGAGTATATGACCGAGAAAATGTAAGTGGTCATGTTTGTAAAATTGAATGTGTTTCAGAGTGTATGAAAAATATCTTTTAGTGTGTGAGTATATGACTAAGAGAATGTAAGTGGTCGTGGGTATGAAATTGAATGTGTTTCAGAGTGTATGAAAAGGGTGTTCAAGTGTGTGAGTATATGACTTAGAGAATGTAAGTGGTCATGTGTGTGAAATTGAATGTGTTTCGGAGTGTATGAAAAGGATGTTTAAGTGTGTGAGTATATGACTGAGAGAATGTAAGTGGTTGTTTTGTTTGTGAAATTGAATGTGTTTCAGAGTTATGAAAAGGGTGTTTTAGTGTGTGAGTATATGACCGAGAAAATGTAAGTGGTCATGTGTGTAAAATTGAATGTGTTTCATAGTGAATGAAAAGGGTGTTCAAGTGTGTGAGTATATGACTGAGAGAATGTAAGTGGTCATGTGTATGAAATTGAATGTGTTTCAGAGTGTATGAAAATGATGTTTTAGTGTGTGAGTATATGACCGAGAAAATGTAAGTGGTCATGTGTGTAAAATTGAATGTGTTTCATAGTGTATGAAAAGGATCTTTTAGTGTGTGAGTATATGACTAGGAGAATGTAAGTGGTCGTGGGTATGAAATTGAATGTGTTTCAGAGTGTATGAAAAGGGTGTTTAAGTGTGTGAGTATATGACTTAGAGAATGTAAGTGGTCATGTGTGTGAAATTGAATGTGTTTCGGAGTGTATGAAAAGGTTGTTCAAGTGTGTGAGTGTATGACTGACAGATTGTAAGTGGTCATGTGTATGAAATTGAATGTGTTTCAGAGTGTATAAAAATGATGTTTTAGTATGTGAGTATATGAATGAGAGAATGTAAGTGGTCATGTGTGTAAAATTGAATGTGTTTCAGAGTGTATAAATAGAATGTTTTAGTGTGTGAGTATATAACTGAGAGAATGTAAGTGGTTGTGTGTGTGAAATTAAATGTGTTTCAGAGTTATGAAAAGGGTGTTTAAGTGTGTGAGTATAGGACTAAGAGAATGTAGGTGGTTGTGTGTGTGAAATTGAATGTGTTTCAGAGTAATAAAAAGGGTGTTTAAGTGTGTGAGTATATGCCTGAGAGAATGTAAGTAGTCATGTATGTGAAATTGAATGTGTTTAGGAGTGAATGAAAAGGGTGTTTAAGTGTGTGAGTATAGGAATGAGAGAATGTAGGTGGTCGTGTGTGTGAAATTGAACGTGTTTCAGAGTAATGAAAAGGGTGTTTAAGTGTTTGAGTATATGACTGAGAGAATGTAAGTAGTCATGTGTGTGAAATTGAATGTGTTTCGGAGTGAATGAAAAGGATGTTCAAGTGTGAGAGTACATGACTTTGAGAATGTAAGTGGTCATGTGTGTTAAATTGAATGTGTTTTAGAGTTATGAAAAAGGTGTTCAAGTGTGTGAGTATATGACTGAGAGAATGTAAGTGTTCACACTTGTGAAATTGAATGTGTTTCGGAGTGTATGAAAAGGGTGTTCAAGTGTGTGATTATATGACTGAGAAAATGTAAGTGGTCATGAGTGTGAAATTGTATGAAATTCAGAGTATATGACAGGATGTTCAAGTGTGTGACTATATGACTGAGAGAATGTAAGTTTTCATGTCTGTGAAATTGAATGTGTTTGCTTCAGAGTGTATGAAAAGGATGTTCAAGTTTGTGAGTATCTGACTGAGAGAATGTGAGTAGTCATGCTTGTGAAATTTAATGTGTTTCAGAGTTTATGAAAAGGGTGTTGAAGTGTGTGACTATATGACTGAGAGAATGTTAGTGGTCATGTTTGTGAAATTGAATGTGTTTCAGGGTTATAAAAAGGGTGTTCAAGTGTGTGAGTATATAACTGAGAGAATGTAAGTGGTTGTGTGTGTGAAATCGAATGTGTTTCGGAGTGTATGAAAAGGGTGTTTACGTGTGTGAGTATATGACTGAGAGAATATAAGTGGTTGTGTGTGTGAAATTGAATGTGATTCAGGGTTATGAAAAGGGTGTTTAGGTGTGTGAGTATATGACTTAGAGAATTTAAGTGGTCATGTGTGTGAAATCGAATGTGTTTCAGAGTGTATGAAAATGATGTTCAAGTGTGTGAGTATATGACTGAGGGAATGTAAGTGTTCACACGTGTGAAATTGAATGTGTTTCGGAGTGTATGAAAAGGGTGTTGAAGTGTTTGATTATATGACTTAGAAAATGTAAATGGTCATGTGTGTAAAATTGTTTGAGATTCTGAGTGTATGAAAAGGATGTTCAAGTGTGTGACTATATGACTGAGAGAATGTAAGTGGTCATGTCTGTGAAATTGAATGTGTTTGCTTCAGAGTGTATGAAAAGGATGTTCAAGTGTGTGAGTATATGACTGAGAGAATGTAAGTGGTCATGTCTGTGAAAAATTGAACGTGTTTCAGAGTGAATGAAAAGGGTTTTCAAATTTGTGAGTATCTGACTGAGAGAATGTAAGTGGTCATGTCTGTGAAATTGAATGTGTTTGCTTCAGAGTATATGAAAAGCATGTTCAAGTGTGTGAGTATATGACTGAGAGAATGTAAGTGGTCATGTGTGTGAAGTTGAAAGTGTTTCAGAGTATGTAAAAACGATGTTTTAGTGTGTGAGTATATGACTGAGAGGATGTAAATGGTCATGTGTGTGAAATGTAATGTGTTTCAGAGTGTATGCAAAAGGGTGTTCAAGTGTGTGAGTATATGAATGAGAGAATGTAAGTGGCCGTGTGTGTGAAATTGAATGTATTTCGGAGTGTATGAAAAGAGTGTTCAAGTGTGTGATTATATGACTGAGAGAATGTAAGTGGTCGTGTGTGAAATTGAATGTGTTTTGGAGTGTATAAAAAGGGTGTTCAAGTGTGTGATTAAATGAGTGAGACAATGTAAGTGGTCATGTGCGTGAAATTGAATGTGTTTGCTTCAGAGTGTATGAAAAGAATGTTCAAGTGTGTGAGTATATGACTGAGAGAATGTAAGTGGTCGTGTCTGTGAAATTGAACGTGTTTCAGAGTGTATGAAAAGGGTGTTCAAGTTTGTGAGTATCTGACTGAGAAAATGTAAGTGGTCTTGTGTGTGAAATTGTATGAGATTCAGAGTCTATGAAAAGGATGTTCAAGTGTATAACTATATGACTGTGAGAATGTAAGTGGTCATGTCTGTGAAATTGAATGTGTTTGCTTCAGAGTATATGAAAAGCATGTTCAAGTGTGTGAGTATATGACTGAGAGAATGTAAGAGGACATGTGTGTGAAATTGAAAGTGTTTCAGAGTTTGTGAAAAGGATGTTTTAGTGTGTGAGTATATGACTGAGAGGATGTAAATGGTCATGTGTGTGAAATGTAATGTGTTTCAGAGTGTATGAAAAGGGTGTTCAAGTGTGTGAGTATATGACTGAGAGAATGTAAGTGGTCATGTGTATGAAATTGAATGTGTTTCAGTGTGTATGAAAATTATGTTTTAGTGTGTGAGTATATGAATGATAGAATGTAAGTGGTCATGTGTGTAAAATTGAATGTGTTTCAGAGTGTATGAAATGAATGTTTTAGTGTGTGAGTGTATAACTGAGAGTATGTGAGTGGTTGTGTGTGTGAAATTGAATGTGTTTCAGAGTTATGGAAAGGGTGTTTAAGTGTGTGAGTATATGACTGAGAGAATGTAAGTGGTCATGTGTGTGAAATTGAATGTGTTTCAGAGTGTATGAAAAGGATGTTTTAGTGTGTAAGTATATGACCGAGAGAATGTAAATGGTCATGTGTGTGAAATTGAATGTGTTTCAGAGTAATGAAAAGGGTGTTTGGGTGTGTGAGTATATGACTGAGACAATGTAAGTAGTCGTGTGTGAAATTGAATGTGTTTCGGAGTGAATGAAAAGGATGTTCAAGTGTGAGAGTATATGACTGAGAGAATGTAAGTGGTCATGTGTGCGAAATTGAATGTGTTTCGGAGTGAATGAAACGGATGTTCAAGTGTGAGAGTATATGACTGAGAGAATGTAAGTGGTCATGTGTGTGAAATTGAATGTGTTTCGGAGTGAATGAAAAGGATGTTCAAGTGTGAGAGTATATGACTGAGAGGATGTAAGTGGTCATGTCTATGAAATTGAATGTGTTTCAGAGTTATGAAAAGGGTTTTCAAGTGTATGAGTATATGACTGAGAGAATGTAAGTGTTCACACGTGTGAAATTGAATGTGTTTCAGAGTGTATTGAAAGGGTGTTCAAGTGTGTGAGTATATGACTGAGAACATGTAAGTGGTCATGTGTGTGAAATTGTATGAGATTCAGAGTGCATGAAAAGGATGTTCAAGTGTGTGACTATATGACTGAGAGAATGTAAGTGGTCATGTCTGTGAAATTGAATTTGCTTCAGAGTGTATGAAAAGGGTATTCAAGTCATGTGTGTGAAATTGTATGAGATTCAGAGTCTTTGAAAAGGATGTTCAAGTGTGTGACTATATGACCGAGAGAATGTAAGTGATCATTTCTGTGAAATTGAAGTGTATGAAAAGGATGTTCAAGTGTGTGAGTGTAAGAGTGAGAGAATGTAATTGGTCATGTGTGTGAACTTGAATGTTTTTTTTTTCAGAGTGTATGAAAAAGGATGTTCAAGTGTGTGAGTACATGACTGAGAGAATGTAAGTGGCCATGTGTGTGAAATTGAATGTGTTTCAGAGTGTATGAAAAGGGTGTGTAAGTGTGTGAGGAGGTGAGTGTTATTCAGTGTGTGTGTGTGTGTGGATGGGGGAATTAATTTAGAATGTTTTGAGAGTGGAGAACATGCATGTGTGAACAGTCATTTCCAGAGGTGCCAGGTTACGCTCTGTATGCATTATGCTACCTACCCTGACAGTGAAGGTTAGAATTGGGGTATTTGCACCAGCCCTTCAGACTCCAGAACCTTCCAAGCCTGGGTGGAGGGCGGGACTCTTTATTTGCTTATTGGGGACAGTAAGCAGACTGTTGGGGATCTGTTGAACATTTGTGATGCCAATGTCCTTAACAAAATGCCAGCCTTGTACACAAGTGATGCACAAAGTGCACTTTTGTGGAGACAGGCATATTTTACAAATGGCTCCTGAAAATGTCTCCTCCAGTTTTAATATTCAGGCGACGCCGAGGGCCAGTAGAAAGTGGACAAAGTCACAAAGAGTAAAAGTCTGAAGTTACATATTTAGTTTTTAAACTCCGCACCAAAGTATATGAGAATAAGACAAATGTGATAGTTACTCCCTTGGGTACTTAACTGGCCAAAGCAGCCTGCATTTCCAAATGGCGTCTGGTACAGATATCTCTGTGTACCCAGGTCTTCCAGGACACAGTGACACTTTAGGGACTCTGGTGGTTATTGCATTTGCTGGAAACATCTGTGTGAATGCGAATCAAACAATACAATTGCGCAGAGGTTCAAAGCGCAGGCCACAGATTTGCTTTTTATGTAGTTAGCTCAGTTGATAACTGTTATTTGTTCCAGGGATCCCAGGGTTATCCTAAGTCACAAGTTAACGTCCTTGTCATATAGGTTAGTGAATTAACCCTGCATCAAGGACCGCTGTCACTTAGGAACTCATTCAAAACAGAAACCTCGCGCACACGTTAGAGGCATCCCAAATTGTGTTCAAACTTATTTTAAATCAACCTAAATTTAGAAAAAGAAGCACAGGATAAACTTAGTTTCTATCAAAAATGAATTAGACAAATTCATACAGCAACAGAATATGACACTAGTGATTGTAATGCAAACTACGCAGTGCTCTGATAGTGAATATATTTACAGCATACATAACACCAGCGACTGCCCAATTCCCAGTGGTTATATACATTATTTCAAGCAGATCATATGAGGGTAGTGTGAGGAAGTACCCAGTCCCTTCTTGATAGTTGTATAGGTCAACCAACAGGGAGGATTTGTCAACATTTCAACCCCGTCTGATTATTAAAGTTTCTTCAGGACATAGGGGGTCATTATGACAGCGTGAATACTCGAGTCCGACCTCCATCGTTGAGGTGACTTGGATCGCCCGCCTGTTAGGCGGCGGACCCGCACGTAGTATCACAATGCGACTGCCATCATGGAGGTCACTTCCCGGCCATTTAACATTACTGTGGGTGCTGCTGGCTGCAGCACCAGCGCAATGCCAAAAAGATATGTTGTGCATTTCCCTGCACTACATGGCAGGCACCAAGTGGTGCCTGCCACTCAGTGCAGGGAAATGTAGGGGGGTACCATGGGTACTCCCCAATGACCCTCCCTCTAACACAAGGGGGGCCCGCCATGGGCCCTCGAATATTATCCCTGCCAGCCTTTCCATTGCAGTTTCCCCACCATGAAAAGTCTGACTGCATCCAGCATTGTAATTTGGATGATGGTGCCTGCTAGGCACCGCCACCATTCCACTCATACTGACCGCTCTGCCAGGCAATCAGTATGATTGCCTGTGGTGGAACCGTGGCGGGCGGCCTTTGCGACCCCCACGGAACTAGGATGATTCCCTCTGCCATTGTATTTTGGCAGGGGGAAATTGCTGTCTGATGGTGGAGGGCCCGCAACCGCACAGCTGCCGGTGGTGGACCCTCCACCATCATAATCACGCCCATAGTGATCTAACTTCCACGCCTGCATTTGAAGAAGACATGAACCAGAGAAATACTGAGTCCCAGTGCTAAATCTTACTCACTTGACATCAAAGCTATTCTATGCATTACTTTCCTCCGCAATCGGGAGCGCAATCACAAATCAGGAATTCATCACTGGATATCCAAGTGATCTAGGAGAACATTTGTATGCAGGCAGAGACACATGACATCGAGGAGGGGGAAGCCTTGGACTTCTCCCTCAACATCTCCCCGCCCTTTTTATTGGGGGTCACTTTAATATATCGCCCTCCTGGCCCCTCTAGTACCTTCTTAAAAGCTGTAGATCAAGCAATTGTGCCAAGAGCCTTGCATTCTGATTTCCTACTCTTAGGGGAGCTCAACATCCATCTGGATTGTGTGGAGGCCACTGATACAAGAGAAATTAATGACTTTAGATCATGCCCAACTGACCCACTGGGTTAATTCCCCATCACTTAGAGGGGGGCATACTTTAGATGTAGTCTGCTCCAACTTTTCTCTAGTTGCTCAGGAACCTTTTCCTGTTGCCTGGTCCGATGATTTCTTAATCTAATTTTCTTGGACCATCCAGCCGCCTTACCGGACAACGAGGTAACTCAAGGACAGACCTCCCCAACGCATTGAGACTGCTGCTCTTTGCAGAGTATTGACAGACACACACTCTCTTGCTTCGGGGGCTCAGTCCGAAGCTGTAGGGGGTCTCGGTACCTGGATTTCATGGGCTGTGAAATATGTTTCCCCACCCCTGGTTAACAAGAAAGCAAGAAACCCCCTATCTAAACCTTGGTTTTCTGATGAACTCAAAGAGCTAAAAAATCATGTAAAAAGCTGGAGCGCAGCTGGAGACAAGCTTATTGTCCTCTGGCCAAAATAGCATTAAGGAAGTCTCAGAATGGTTATTATGCCGCCATCAAGAAGGCCAAAGGCCATTTTTATGCAGAGCACATTTCACAATCTAAAAATAAGTCAAAGGAAATTTTTGCAATCAGCCAAAGTCATTGGGGATCCCAGCGACAAATCTGGGGGTCTGGTTCAGTGAGGACCTGAGATTCTCACCGCAGATAAAAAAACTGGCCGGAGTGTGCTTCGGCAAACTCAAGTTACTTAAGAAATGCCTGCCAGAAAATGGTGACCCGCTCTCTCATTCTATTGCGCTTAGACTTTGCCAATGCCTTATACATTGGCCTTCCTGGCAATCAGCTGAAAAAGCTACAGAACGTCCAGAGTGTGGCCGCTAGAGCGCTCCTGGGCATCTCGGGTAGGCCAAGTAAAAAGCAACATCTCCGGGACCTGCAGTGGCTTCCGATGGATCAGCATGTACTGTTTAAGGCTCTTACTTTGCCCAAGGTGCCGTATACAAATCGAGGCCCATGTATCTAAGGCGACGCTTTGATTTCTATGTGCCTCACAGACATATACGCTCCTCAGGGCAATGCCTTGCTGCTATTACTCGCTACCGCCTTGCTGGAATGGGAGGTAGTTCCCTCTCGGTCAAGGCGGCTAAAGCCTGGAATGCCCGCCCTACGAGCTACGAAACACCCATGACCTTAGGCTGTTTAAAAAGCAGTTAAAACCCTTTCTTTTCAAATAACACCAAACCTTGGCTCGCGCCACTTTGTCTCCTTTAAACTGGCTTTCGCGCCAGGACACTCCCAAGTATCCGTGCGCGCTATAAATGTCAGATTACATAACATAACATAAAATCAAGTTCCCCAGATTATTATGTTCAATATCCTATTTGACATCATCGCCAATTCATAAAGCGCTGCCCAAAGTGAGCTCCAAATAGGTAAGTGCACAACCAATCCACCAGGAGTGAAACATAAACTGAATACATCTCCGATGGTTTAGCTGACACCCGTTTTACAATCCTCTTCATAAGGTGAGTCCCAATCAACTGTTAATATGGAAAATATTGTTTCTGATATGAGAAATGATACATTCATTTATGTGAACCAAATTGTGCCCCTACTACCAAATGTGCCTGTTGTGAACTCCACATCATTCCTGTCTCGCAAATTGACAGGCAATCACTGAGACCTATGCCCCAGATTATTGATTGACAAATCACAGGTGGGGAGGCACGGAGCTGGCCGACAAACAGACATGCAGGAGAACTTTCTTCAATCACACAGATAGGCGCTATGGCACTACGATGGTCAAGGGAGATTGGCCTCAATAAAGCACACATGGCCGGAGGGGTACGTGTGCTCCTAAAAAACCATGAAGTCATATGCCACCTGAGTGCTAACAGGAAAAAGGATTCCATGGTGCAAGAAATAAACCAATATGGGGAGTACAGTATAGAATATTCCCCCTCCCCTCGCAAGGTGAGTGTGGGTGGGAATGGGGGCATAAAAGTCACATCATAAGATTTACACAAGAGAGTTAAATGGAGAGTACTTATCTTTGAGCAGTAGCAATAAACAAGGAAGATAAAATTCAGGTTTTCTAACCACCAGGCTGTAATAAATCTACATTATCCATTGAAAAATTAATTTACGACTCGAAAGGCAGCAACTTACATTCCTTTCCAAACAAGGATTGCCTGAACAGTTTTATGGCCTACAATGTACTGTACAAAATAATGTCTGTAACTGACCTCCTGGCCACTTTGTTTAATTAAAAGAATTGTTCCTGTACCAAATGCCTTTTGTTTTTTATTTTTTTAAAGTTATTTCATGTTTAAGCAAAAAAACTGAAAAACAAGTGCTCCATCTAACAAAGGCCTCCCCAGCACCTATGTTTCATTTTCAAAGTATCAGTGCGTTGAGGCGGGGCTTAGCGGTAACCGATCATAGCCACAACTTAGGGCTGCTCTGTGTCCCTCCAGTCCTACCACACCAATCTGACACAATCATCTGGACAAAAGAAGCAGTATCTCAAAGGGGAGAATAAGCGGCACTGAATGAGACATCCCTGAGGCAAATCGGTGACAGTGGGCAGGAGCGGTATTGAGTGGCGTCTCTATGCCTGTGGCTGGTGGAGCCCGTGTGAGAAATTAGCCTGGCATATGATGTCCACTATTCTAGTGGGCACCTTGCACAAGTCTAATCAACCCTTATTGATGGTGGTTGTAAAGTCACCCTTATAGACAAGATATCCTAGCGGTAGCATGGGCCAGCAGTCTTAGGCTAAGACTTCAGAGAGCATGTGAAGCAAGCTCTTTTACCAATTAAAATCCCTTGAATATCAAATCAAAGGACACCACACAAGGTATATATCAAATATATAAATATATTTATTTCAAACACAATCCCGCTGCACTCTTTATGAGGTCAAAGGTAAACGTACATCACAAGTTACTCAATTAGCATACGATAAATTGCACAAATACAGTTATGCCCTAGGGGCCTCATAAACCATATACTAAAGAAGTGGTATAAGAACCACGACAGAAACAGTGAGTAGGCCTAGGGCCTAGGGAATCGCTGGGGCTACACTAAACAACCAAAGGTTAGGGAGTAGGAGGCCCACGGGAGACGTGTGCAGTGTCTAAACACACTCGCGAGTTTCCTTGACTTATAATGGAGAACATAAAACTTACAAAGTTACTGTTTAAGGGCACTTCCGTAACGACTACGACAAAACCCCTTTAGACTAGGACACTTGGAGAGTCAAGACCTACGGGAGCACCGGAGTACTCGTGTTACCCCACCCAGGGAAGCCGGCTGCATAGGTGCCTTTTGGTGTCGGGTTTCGACAATGCTTTCAATGGAGATCTGTAAAGAAGTGCTGAAGGTGACCAGAGAAAGAGTGTCTGAGTGGATCCAAGGGTGGATCAAAGATGTGAAGAACCTGAAAGCAGAGGGGACAGAGTCTGGGTCACTAGCCAGTGATCAGGAAGGAACCAGGCAATGTCGCGATGATGTCAGGTGAAGAGGTGAAGCATGTCTCTGCAGCCACGCGAACCAGGAGGTGTCAACCACAACCAGGAGCTGGATTTGTGCTGCGCTATGAAGGATCTAGGTGACTGCGGCATTGGACCAAACAAGCCTTGGTAAACACAACCCATGCAGGAAGTGAAGATTGGCTTTGGGATAGACCAGAAAGGTCTGAGGAGCTTCTCTTTTGCAGGGAAGCTGGAGAAAGCCCGGAGCAACCAGGAAAGCAGTTTGGTTTCAAAGGCTTGTCTTCATGGGGATTACTAGCCAACAAGCTAGCAACCGGGAACTGGCTAGTGACCCGGACTCTGTCCCCTCTGCTTTCATGTTCTTTACATCTTCGATCCACCATTGAATCCACCCGGATACTCTTCCTCTGGTCGCCTGCAGCACTTCTTTGCAGATCTCCATTGAAAGCATCAACGAAACCCGACACCAAAGGGCACCTATGCACCCGGCTTCCCTGGGTGAGGTAACTCCAGTGCTCCCGTGGGTCTTGACTCTCGAAGTGTCCTAGTCTAAAGGGGTTTTATCATAGTCCATCCGGGAGTGTCCTTAAACAGTAACTTTGTAACTTCTTTGTTTCCCATTATAAGTCAATGGTAACTCAGAACTGTGTTAAGACACTGCACGCGTCTCCCGTGGGCCTCCTACTTCCTAACCTTTGGTTGTTTAGTGTAGTCCCAGCGCTTCTACAGGCCCTAGGCCTACTGTCTAACTCTCACATGGTTCTTATACCATTTCTTTAGTATATGGTTTGTGAGGCCCCTAGGGCTTGACTGAATTTGCACAACTTATTGTATGCTAATTGGGTAACTTCGAATGTACTTTTACCTCTGACCTCTTAAAGAGTGCAGAGATATTGTGTTTAGAATAAATACATATATATTTGATATATACCTTGTGTGGTGTCCTTTCATTTGGTATTCAAGGGATTATAATTGGTAAAACAGCTTGCTTCACATGCTCTCTGAAGTCTTAGCCTATGACTGCTGGTCCATGCTGGCACTAGGATAGCTTGTCTATAAGGTTGACTTTACAACCACCATCAATAAGGGTTGATTAGACTGGTGCAAGGTGCCCACTAGAAAAGTGGACATCATATGCCAGGCTAACTCACATTGGTGTGCAGCAGATGGAATAAGAGCTTGCTGTTGTTTTACCATACAATCTTGAAATATCCTTTGAAAGATCACATTAAGGTACCTGTAAGTACATATAAATCAAGTTCTTATAATAGATCAGTTCTACTGAACTTAGGTGGTAAGGGGGGGCCTATCACACCCTGACTACAACTCCTATAGAGGTTCTACTAGGAAACCATTTAGTATAGGTAGGTGCACACACCACACCTCACTAGAAAATGTCATTGGAAGCAGGAACTAGTGAACCTCTTCAAGAAGAAACCCAGAGGGTGCCTTTAAGTATGACTCATTCACGTTTCTTGAACTGAGAAGCCCGTGTGTAGTCAGAAAGTTGAGACAAGGACAGAGTCCAAACCTTAACCACCTGGTAAATATCTTAGTGGCTCATGATGTAGAGAATGCATCAGACCCAGGTAACCAAGGTATTAGAGAGGGGGGGCATCTTTCAGCAGAGGACAATACCACTGGAGATGATCCATTAGTGTCTGATGAAGATGATGACCAGGATGCAGCTGATGAAGCTCCCCTGAGCAACCTAGGACTATCTGGTGGTGAAGAGGGCCAAGGGAGGCCCCCCTCACTCACCCCAGTAGGCCTTACCCAGGAAACAGAAGGCACAGATCACACTCCAGTGGGTCTAATCATTCTTATTCCTCAGTAGGGTCCAGTGCCTCTGCTGTGAGGAGGATGACTTCACGTCAGAGGAGAGAGCACAAAGCTAGGCTGGGATCAAGAGGCAATAAGTTGCCCTTGCAAAAGAGACCCTGGCTCTTGAAAGAGAGAACACGTTTTGTGGGCTAGAGACCACTGGTGGCAGAATACTACCTAGAGAAAGGTCTTATGACCATAAAAACCTGAACAAAATTGTCCTTCCCTACAAGTGTGGGGATGACATCAACAAGTGGATAACTGCTTTGGAGAGAGCCTGCAAAGTACAGCAGGTACCCCAAAGTCAGTGGGCAGCAAACTTGTGGCTCCCCTTTGCAGACAAAGGCAGAGATAAGCTCCTGACAGTTAGTGAACAGGATGCTGACAACTGCAATGTCCTGAAGAGTGCTCTGATATATGGGTTTGGCTTAACCACTGAGCAGTACAGGTTGATGTTCAGGGATACCCACAAGACACAGACTCAGGACTGGACTGACTTTGTAGGTTGTGCTTCTAAAGTCCTGGAAGGCTGGCTACTGGGCAGTAAGGTTAATGAATATACAGGATTGTATAATTTGACCATGAGAGAACACATTTTTAACAACTGTCAGAACCAGTTATTGCATCAGCACCTGGTTGACTCTGATCTGACCTCTCCCCAAGAATTTGGAAAGAAGGCAGACAAATG
The DNA here is from genome assembly GCF_964263255.1 of Lissotriton vulgaris. Classification (NCBI taxonomy): domain Eukaryota; kingdom Metazoa; phylum Chordata; class Amphibia; order Caudata; family Salamandridae; genus Lissotriton; species Lissotriton vulgaris. The sequence continues at coordinate 5,212,848 of NC_141692.1, forward strand.
GGTCAGAGCCAGGGTGAAGCAGAAGGTACAGAACCAAGGTGGTGATCAAAAGAAGCAAGATCAAAAAGGTGGGGAGAAAGCAAAAGACCAGAAGTCTTCTCAAGGTCCCCAAAAAGCTTCTAATGGTGGGGGTTCCCAACCTGCAAAAAAGAAAGAAGGTCCTAAGAAACCACGGTGCAAAGTATGTATGGTAAATACTCACTGGACCGGTAAATGCACCAAGAAGGAGGCAGCTCCAGCCACTATTGCCCCTAAGGCAACTGTTCCCCCTAGTACAGCTAATAGTGGTGGATCACAACAGAAGGGTGTAGTAGGGTTAACCCTGGGAACTGAGATGGATTCTGGGCTAGCCAGCATACCAACTCAAGCTGTTCTTGTCTGTGATGTGGACATGGCTATCTCCTCTACTGTGAGCCCCAGTAACTTGGGCATGTATAGACAGACTCCTTTAATTAATAACAAAGTGGCTCAGGGACACATGTGCTAGTGTCACAATGGTGACACCCAGCTTTGTGGACCCTGGACAGATAATATTTGGTGACAATTACCTAATGACCAATGCAAGCAATTTCACTACCACCCATAGTATGGCAATTGTTAATTTCCCCTGGGGAGGGGTAACTGGCCTCTAAAGTTCAGACCTCCCTGTAGAATGTTTGCTTGGCAATGACCTAGAATATTCAGTCTGGTCTGAAGTGGAGTATAGGACTCGTGCAGAGATATTAGGTATATCAGCACATGTCCTTGCTGTGACCAGGTCACCGGTCAGAAATTGCAACACTGAACAGGCCTCGGAAACTGAAATAATGGACCAGTTGCCTACCAGGAGGAGAAGCAGTAGGCTTAAGGCAGTGCCTTTCCCCTTGCCTCAGACTGAGGATCAGCCTTCCAAGGAAGCTGATTGTGAGACCCAAGAAGGAACTGTCCTAGAACAGCTTGAGCCTGATCAGGTTGAGTTTCTTAGGACAGGGGGACCTTCAAGGGAAGATCTAAGGCAGGCGCAGGGGGACTGTCCTTCTCTTGAAACCCTTAGACAGCAATCTGCTGCTGAGGCTGCTGGGAATGCTAATGGAAGCCATAGAGTGTATTGGGATGAAGGGCTCCTGTATTCAGAAGCTAGAGACCCCAAGCCTGGTGCTTCTAGGAGGTTGGTCATACCTTTGGCATTCAGAGGCTTCCTTCTTAGATTAGCCCATGATATTCCCCGTGGAGGTCATCTTGGCCAGAAAAAGACTTGGGACAGGCTTGTCCCTCACTTTCACTGTCCCCACATATCAGAAGACTACAATGAGTTTTGTCGCTCTTGTGTCACCTTCCAAGCCAGTGGCAAATCAGGTGGCACCACAAAGGACCCCCTAACACCACTACCTGTGGTGGGGGTTCCCTTTGAAAGAGTAGGGATTGACATTGTTGGACCAATGGATCCCCAAACAGCCTTTGGGCACAGGTTTATTCTGTTGGTAGTGGATCATGCCACCAGATACACAGAAGCTATTCCCCTAAGGACGACAAAAGCACCTGTTGTGGCAAAAGCCCTCCTGGAAGTTTTCTCAAGAGTGGGTTTTCCAAAGGAGGTTGTTTCAGACAGAGGGGCAAACTTTATGTCTGGATATTTGACTGCTATTTGGAAAGAGTGTGGAGTGAGCTACAAGTTCACCACACCCTACCATCCACAGTGCAATGGTCTAGTTGAGAGATTCAACAAGACTTTAAAGGGCATGATTAAGGATCTACCTGAAAAGCTTAGGCGGAGATGGGAAATCCTACTGCCCTGTCTTTTGTTTGCTTACAGAGAGGTCCCACAGAAGGGGGTTTGGCTACAGCCCATTTGAACTTCTTTTTGGGCACCCTGTAAGAGGACCCCATTGTCTGGTGAAGGAATGATGGGAGTTACCACTCAACCTTTCAAAGCAAGACATTGTGGATGATTTACTTGGTCTCCGCTCCAGGATGGATGAGTATATGAAAAAGGCATCCAAAAACCTTGAGGCCAGGAACTCCAAAAAGCCTGGCATGACCAAAAGGCTGTGTTGACTGTTTACCAGCCAGGGCAGAAAGTGTGGATGTTGGAGCCAGAGGCCCCAGCAGCACTCCAAGACAAATGGTCTGGACCCCACACTAGTGTTGGACAGAAGGGAGAGGTAACCTATTTGGTTGATCTTGGACTGAACAGACTGAAACCATATGTTGACAGTGCTGACATGGGCTTGCTCATGACTACTTATGAAGGACAGGAGGAAGAGAGTGACCCTCTCCCAGACCAGCTCTCTCAGAACCCTGATGAAGGGTTAGTTGATTGGTGTAGCCTTGGCAGGCAGCCTCACTGATCAGCAGCAGAAGGACTGCAGACAAGTTCTGCAGGCCTATAGACATATGTTTTCACTGACTCCAAGTCAGACTACCTGGTGCACTCATGAAGTAGACACTGGGGACAGTCTGCCTGTTAAAAGTAAGATTTACAGCCAACCTGTTGATGCCAGGGACTTTATCAGGACCGAGGTCCAAAGATGTTGTAGTTGGGAGTCATTGAGCCCTCAGAGAGCCCTTGGGCCAGTCCTGTAGTCCTAGTGCCTAAACCCCACACCCAAGATGGGAAGAGAGAGATGAGGTTTTGCGTAGATTACAGAGGCCTGAATGCTGTCACTAGGACAGATGCCCACCCAATACCAAGAGCATATATGCTCATTGACAGATTGGCTTCTGCCAAGTTTTTGAGTACATTTGACTTGACAGCTGGCTACTGGCAGATCAGACTAGCTGATGATGCAAAAGCCAAAACAGCATTTTCAACCCCAGGAGGTCATTATCAATTTGTGGTAATGCCCTTTGGTCTGAAGAATGCACCTACCACTTTCCAAAGGTTGGTGAACCAAGTCCTTTCAGGTCTGGATGACTACTCTGCAGCTTATCTTGTTTATATTGCTGTCTTTTGCTCCAGTTGAGAAGATCATCTGATCCACCTAAAGAATGTTTTGGAGGCCCTGCAAAAGGCAGGCCTAACTACCAAGACCACCAAGTGCCTGATTGGGCAGAGCAAGGTTGTGTACCTGGGCCACCTGGTAGGTGGAGGTCAGATTCAACCATTGGAGAGCAAGATCCAGACCATAAAGGACTGGACTGCTCCCACCACCCAGACCCGGGTCAGAGCTTTCTTGGGCCTGACTGGGTACTACAGGAAGTTTGTCAAAAGTTATGGGTCCATTGTGGCACATCTCAATGACTTAACTTCAAAGAAAATGCCAAAGAAAGTTCAGTGGACAGTAAGCTGTCAAAAGGCATTTGATGACCTGAAGCAGGCCATGTGCACTGCACCAATTCGGCAAAGTCCAGACTACTCCAAAGGATTCATTGTTCAAACAGATGCTTCTTAATTGGGTGTGGGTGCTGTTCTTTCACAACTGAATAAAGATGGACAAGACCAGCCAATAGCTGTTATTAGCAGAAGGCCGACCCCTAGAGAGAAACGTTGGTCAGCTATTGAGAGGGAGGCCTTTGCTGTGGTTTGGGCCCTGAATAAGCGGAGGCCATACTTGTTTGGTACTCACTTCGAGATTCAGACAGACCATTAGCTCCTCTTGTGGCTAAATCAGATTAAGGGTGAAAATCCCAAACTGCTTAGGCTGTCCATTTCCCTACAGGGGATGGACTTTACAGTGGAACATAGACCTGGGACTGACCATGCCAATGAAGATGGACTCTCCAGATATTTCCACTTAGAACATGAAGACTCAACTGGTCAAGGTTAGTTTAATGTCCCTACGTTTAGAGGGTGGTTGTGTAGGGTCGGCTTCCTATGGTCCTATGGTTTCCATTTTGTGATGCTGGGGCTCTGTTTAACTTTAACCGGGTAAAGCAGTAACATACATGTCTTTTCCCTATAGAAGGGTGGAATGCTACCCCCGCCGCCAGAATTGCCGGGGGGGAGGGGGTAGTATTCCAAAGTGTTTGACACCTTACACAACATGTTTTGATAAAGCCAAACCAAAGTTAGGATTAACCGTGAGGATTATAATGCAAATAAGAGTATATGGTATGGCTATATCACAGAACAGCTATAAGGAGATTGTTCCGAAAGCTGCAGAGGGGCTCAGCTAATGCTTGGGCACCCTCTCACATAAAACCAAGCACTCTGCCTCCATGATCGTCGAGGCCCACCATAGGAGTGACTTATAGGTGCCTATGTGTCTATTCATATGGGTTGAATATAGGTGTACTATATTTAAGTAAGGGGTGATTACACCACCTTACCCAAGCTGAGTGATCAGCCTGTGGTCTCAGTTTGGATGGCCAGCCAGGGATGGCATAATACATGCTGCAGCCCTTGTAGGTTTTGGATGCACCTATGCCCTGGGTACCTATGATACACTATACAGGGGCTCACAAAGGTGACCCAATACCCAATCAGGTATGTACCTAAAGTACATGGTATCAATTTAGAGAGAAAACAGCTGGGCTGCAGGTCTGATTAGCAGGCCCACAGCCACAATTAAGTAAAAAAAATCACAGGAAAAAGTGGGGGTGACCACAGGAAGCAGACCCTACTCTTCTACCGCCGGGTCCTTGATTACTGCAGTGACCGGCTGGGGAGGCGAGGGGGCTGGCGTGACGCACTCCCCACCCCGGGAGTACGGAGTTCAGAACCCACGGAGCTCAGGAATCGGCGGTGAACCCCCCTGAGACTGTGGGGAACTGCATTGGAGCACAGACTGAAGGAATACCAGCCTCCGAGTGGATGGGGCTGACACAGCGCTGCATCCTGCATCAGTGAGCTTGAGCCCAGGCCAGCTACAGCCGATGCATGAAGGGCCCCCACAATCCGCCTGATGACTTCCGGAGCTCTGGGGTTATCAGTGAGCCCCCCCCCTACAACAGGCAGGTAAACCAGTGGAACGAGGGCTGGATCTCTGCGACGCCTGAGGGAGTGTGACTGTGCCGGCCCGTGCTGGGATGTGGGACGGCTGCCGGAGGTTGATGATAGGTCCCTGCGGCCCGCCTGCAGTGACCTGGTTACTGCTTGGGACAGCGGGACAAGTTTATGGCGGAGCAATACCAACATTCTAATATTTGACTGATTTTGCCCTTGCGGACGCTGGAGCCACCAGGGTGATGCCTACGCATGACTGACTCCACTTTCCCCTTGCACTGACGTAGAAAAGAGCTGGAAGTGGCCTTGATTCAGGGGGCTGAATGCAAGGTTATCTGCATATGCACCCATTGTGGAGCTACCAGTGGGAGCCCCACAAAGCCCTACTGGATACATCAGGTGTGTGCTACACTGCATAGAGTCAGTGCGGGTCCGCGGCTGGAGCAGATGGTCAAAATATGTGCCTTGCTGGGTCTGACCTTATTGACTGTGGCGCCCTCTGGGCCTGGTGGCGAGTGCGTGTGCCTTTGCTGAATGCCATTCCTGTGATTTACCAGGGCACAAGGATTGATCTCACTGTTGTTTTAGCCTCAGTGTACGCAACTGCCTTTGGTCCCAATCCCAATTAAGAGGAGTGTTTTTTTGCAATATCTTAAGCGGCAGGCGCCCGACATCGTTTTACTCCAGGAAACACACCTTGTTGGTAACTCATATATAGCAATGCATAGGTGGGGATATTCGATGGTAGCACATGTGGGCTTCACGTCTAGTTCCAGGGGAGTGGGTATTATGCAGAAGAAGTTGTTTCCTTTCTCGCTCACCTCCACATACGTAGATGACTGAGGCAGATATGTTGGGGTCACAGGCTCTTGGAAGGGAAGGGATGCCAGGCAAAACCTTCATTGACCTGAGTACAATACTCCTAACGTTGCCTGAAGGATACCTGGTGCTTGGAGACGATTTTAATTCTATTGTTTCGGGCGCCTTTAGACAGGCACCCTCCTCGAGCTACTCCTCAGGCCACTTGTGCATTTACAAGCTTTTTAGAAGCAATGGGACTAATGGATGGCTGGTGGACACATAATCCCGATAAGGTAGAACACACCTTCCACTGGAGGGCACACAACAGCTTATCCCGCCTGGATTATATACTGGTGCCGGCTTCAGAGATTACAGGCATACACAAAATCCGACATCTGGCAAGGGGTATCTCAGATCATTCCTCACTATGGGTCCACATAGTCCTTGATCACACTCAAGTGGGGAGAGTTGCCATCACCACCCCCTTTTCTGAATCGTTTTTGGCCACTATAGATGTGGCAGGGTATACTCAGACATGAGTCCCTTTCTCACTGCAGCATCAGGATTCAAGCAAGCCGGGCTGAAGAAGGCTGAAATGCCAGAAACCGGTCCCCGGTAGCTTGTCTCCTTTCTGGTGAAGAATTGGCTTGATAGTTTAGTCTGCCCTGTTCCCATGATGCACTGGGCCAGGGACAGACTGATATGCATATAGCCAGGTTCTGAGCTGGGATGGTGCAGTGAGATAAATAATGGTGATGGATCAAGCCCTGATCTTTGGACTGGGTAAGAGTGGTCTGCTTAATTCAGACACTCTGCTAATCACCACCCCCTTTTCGGAATCGTTTTTGGCCACTATAGGTGTGGCAGGGTATACTCAGACATGAGTCCCTTTCTCAATGCACCATCAGGATTCAAGCATGCCGGGCCAAAGAAGGCTGAAATGCCAGAAACCGGTCCCCGGTAGCTTGTCTCCTTTCTGGTGAAGAATTGGCTTGGTAGTTTAGTCTGCCCTGTTCCCATGATGCACTGGGCCAGGGACAGACTGATTTGCATATAGCCAGGTTCTGAGCTGGGATGGTGCAGTGAGATAAATAACGGTGATGGATCAAGCCCTGATCTTTGGACTGGGTAAGAGTGGTCTGCTTAATTCAGACACTCTGTTCATCACCACCCCCTTTTCTGAATCGTTTTTGGCCACTATAGGTGTGGCAGGGTATACTCAGAAATGAGTCCCTTTCTCACTGCACCATCAGGATTCAAGCAAGCCAGGCCGAAGAAGGCTGAAATGCCAGAAACCGGTCCCAGGTAGCTTGTCTCCTTTCTGGTGAAGAATTGGCTTGGTAGTTTAGTCTGCCCTGTTCTCATGATGCACTGGGCCAGGGACAGACTGATTTGCATATAGCCAGGTTCTGAGCTGGGATGGTGCAGTGAGATAAATAACGGTGATAGATCAAGCCCTGATCTTTGGACTGGGTAAGAGTGGTCTGCTTAATTCAGACACTCTGTTCATCACCACCCCCTTTTCTGAATAATTTTTGGCCACTATAGGTGTGGCAGGGTATACTCAGACATGAGTCCCTTTCTCACTGCACCATCAGGATTCAAGCAAGCCGGGCCAAAGAAGGCTGAAATGCCAGAAACCGGTCCCCGGTAGCTTGTCTCCTTTCTGGTGAAGAATTGGCTTGGCAGTTTAGTCTGCCCTGTTCCCATGATGCACTGGGCCAGGGACAGACTGATTTGCATATAGCCAGGTTCTGAGCTGGGATGGTGCAGTAAGATAAATAACGGTGATGGATCAAGCCCTGATCTTTGGACTGAGTAAGAGTGGTCTGCTTAATTCAGACACTCTGTTCATCACCACCCCCTTTTCTGAATCGTTTTTGGCCACTATAGGTGTGGCAGGGTATACTCAGACATGAGTCCTTTCTCACTGCACCATCAGGATTCAAGCAAGCCGGGCCGAAGAAGGCTGAAATGCCAGAAACCGGCCCCTGGTAGCTTGTCTCCTTTCTGGTGAAGAATTGGCTTGGTAGTTTAGTCTGCCCTGTTCCCATGATGCACTGGGCCAGGGACAGACTGATTTGCATATAGCCAGGTTCTGAGCTGGGATGGTGCAGTGAGATAAATAACGGTGATGAATCAAGCCCTGATCTTTGGACTGGGTAAGAGTGGTCTGCTTAATTCAGACACTCTGTTCATCACCACCCCCTTTTCTGAATCGTTTTTGGCCACTATAGGTGTGGCAGGGTATACTCAGACATGAGTCCCTTTCTCACTGCACCATCAGGATTCAAGCAAGCCGGGCCGAAGAAGGCTGAAATGCCAGAAACCAGTCCCCGGTAGCTTGTCTCCTTTCTGGTGAAGAATTGCCTTGGTAGTTTAGTCTGCCCTGTTCCCATGATGCACTGGGCTAGGGACAGACTGATTTGCATATAGCCAGGTTCTGAGCTGGGATGGTGCAGTGAGATAAATAACGGTGATGGATCAAGCCCTGATCTTTGGACTGGGTAAGAGTGGTCTGCTTAATTCAGACACTCTGTTCATCACCACCCCCTTTTCTGAATCCCAATAAATCTGTGGCATCCTAAGAACCCAAAATACGGAAAGGGTTAATCAAATCTATTGACGAACACTTTTTAGAGAACAAACACTCAGAAAAATTACCTCAGACACCGTGGGAAGCTTTTAAAACTGTGGTCTGAGGACAAGCCCTTTCCTTGATAGCTGGCTTCAAAAAAGAGAAGGTGAAAGAGATCTCAGACATGGAGCAGGACCTATACCGTCTGGAACAGGAGGTCTCCTCAGATCCCATGCCCGAAACTTTCCATTCCCTACGCCTGCGACAGGAGGAATGCCAGGCATTGGTCACCCATTTTGCTAAACTAATGGGGCAGGAAAAGCTGGGGCGAATATATGACTTGGGCGACAAGGCTAGCAAATTTCTGTCATGGTTAGACAAGCACGATCTGGCCAGCAGACTTGTACCAGAACTCAAGAGCACTGATAGTTCCTCAGTGACGGACCCCCAAGTCATAGCTAACCATTTTGCATCTCATTTTCAAACTGTGTATAGTTCGGTAGCGTCATACCCTGCAACAGATTTTACTGATCTTATTAAAGTTATAACTCTTCCTAGACTGTCGGACTCAGACTTCATATTCATAGATGGTGTACTCACTACTGGCGAAATAGCCACGGCAATAAGAGAGCTACACTCAGGGAAATCTTTGGGCCCAAAAGGCATTCCGATACAGCTCTACAAGCTCCAACCGGACAAATTAGCCTACTACCTGAAGTCTATGTTTGAGGATAGCCTAAGGGAGGGAACTTTACCAAGAGACCAACAAATTCGCAACTATAGACACAATCCACAAAGAAGTGAAGCCCAGGACAGAGTGCCCCTCTTATCGACCTATATCGCTGCTAAATGCAGAACCTAAAATTCTGGCTAAGGTGCTGGCCAATAGACTGATCAAGGTGATAGGCTACCTAGTTCATCCAGACCAATCAGGGTTTGTGCTTAAAAGAAACACTGCCCTCAATCTGTGCTGACTACACGGAGTCCTGGGCAGGGTACCTATGTTACGAGAAGACGCCGTTGTGGTCTCGCTCGATGCCACCATGGCTTTTGACACATTGGAATGGCCCTACCGTTTTGCAGTACTCGCCAAGCTGGGCTTTGGGCAAAATTTCTGTGGCTAGACACGGTTGTTATATATGTGCCAATGGCCCAGGTAGGGGTACATAGCAGAAAGTCTGAACCCTTTGAAATTAGTAGAGGTATCCATCAGGGGTGCCCCCCTTCTCCTTTGCTGTTCGCTCTGTCCCTAGAACCACTCGCAGCATGGATCCATAATGATGTAATGATTCAGGGGATGTGCTGGTCGGCAGGAAGGGAAGATCGGATCTCCCTATATGCTGATGATGTTTTCCTTTGTCTAACGTCCCCAAAAGATCCTAATAGTAGCTTTTGATATACTGGCTACTTTTGGGAGGTACTCTGGGTCTCGAATCAATAGGCAAAAATTGCTCCTCTATGTCCTTTGGGGAACTCCTCCCCCTTTGCCCTAAAATTGCCAGATTCTGGTGGTCTCAGAAGGCTTCAAGTACCTGGGTATTTTTGTATCTTTAGACCCCTTAATTCGCTACGCCCGTATTCTACTCCCTCCACTGCAATGGCTCAAGAGTGATAAAACGCATTGAAAGTCCATCCCCCTCTCGCTGTTGGGCAAGGCTGCCATATATAAAATGATTGCAAAAACAACAAGTGATGGACCGAATGTGGATCAATGTCACACATTCCCCCAGTCAAAAGATCTGGGCCCAAATCCATCGTTTTTTTGCACTCCACACCACCCTGGGTTAGACAATGGCAATATGCAAATCAGGTCTGACCCTGTTGCCCCATGGGAACAGTCCAGTCCGAACTACAAAAGCCATGTCCTTCCCAGAACGGAATCAAGCATCCGAGGACCGGACCGGTTTCGAGGTAACACCTCTCATCAGCCCGGCTAGCTTGACTCCAAGTGGTGTGGAGTGCCTGGGACCCACGTCTGGGCATCCCCAGCGCACTTAGGGCGGCAATTACAAAAACAACAAGTGATGGACCGAATATGGATCAATGTCACACATTCCCCCAGTCAAAAGATCTGGGCCCAAATCCATCGTTTTTTTGCACTCCACACCACCCTGGGTTAGACAATGGCAATATGCAAATCAGGTCTGACCCTGTTGCCCCATGGGAACAGTCCAGTCCGAACTACAAAAGCCATGTCCTTCCCAGAATGGAATCAAGCATCCGAGGACCGGACCGGTTTCGAGGTAACACCTCTCATCAGCCCGGCTAGCTTGACTCCAAGTGGTGTGGAGTGCCTGGGACCCTCGAAACCGGTCCGGTCCTCGGATGCTTGATTCCGTTCTGGGAAGGACATGGCTTTTGTAGTTCGGACTGGACTGTTCCCATGGGGCACAGGGTCAGAGCTGATTTGCATATCGCCATTGTCTAACCCAGGGTGGTGTAGAGTGCAAAAAAACGATGGATTTGGGCCCAGATCTTTGGACTGGGGTGAGTGTGTGACATTGATCCACATTCGGTCCATCACCTGTTGTTTTTGCATATTCCACCCTAAGTGCGCTGGGGATGCCCAGACGTGGGTCCCAGGCACTCCACACCACTGGAGTCAAGCTAGCCGGGCTGATGAGAGGTGTTACCTCGAAACCGGTCCGGTCCTCGGATGCTTGATTCCGTTCTGGGAAGGACATGGCTTTTGTAGTTCGGACTGGACTGTTCCCATGGGGCACAGGGTCAGAGCTGATTTGCATATCGCCATTGTCTAACCCAGGGTGGTGTGGAGTGCAAAAAAACGATGGATTTGGGCCCAGATCTTTGGACTGGGGTGAGTGTGTGACATTGATCCACATTCGGTCCATCACCTGTTGTTTTTGCATATTCCGCCCTAAGTGCGCTGGGGATGCCCAGACGTGGGTCCCAGGCACTCCACACCACTGGAGTCAAGCTAGCCGGGCTGATGAGAGGTGTCACCTCGAAACCGGTCCGGTCCTCGGATGCTTGATTCCGTTCTGGGAAGGACATGGCTTTTGTAGTTCGGACTGGACTGTTCCCATGGGGCACAGGGTCAGAGCTGATTTGCATATCGCCATTGTCTAACCCAGGGTGGTGTGGAGTGCAAAAAAACGATGGATTTGGGCCCAGATCTTTGGACTGGGGTGAGTGTGTGACATTGATCCACATTCGGTCCATGTTGGACCTAGATTACCCAAGCCTACATATGGTAGCTTGGCACAGTAGTGGTCTACAGCTAACTCAAGGCGTTGGCTAAGTACTTACAAGCCTTACCCCCAGTAACACAGTGATGAACCACTAAAATAAAGACACAACACCTCTGTTTGGAAAAATACCGTTACCTTTTATAAAAATAATATGTTTTTCTGTTATGCTTTTTAGTCAGGGATGAAAGACAATCAAATTACACCTTTTACATGAAATACAAATCACACTTCAATATTTTTCCTGTTCAGAATTTAAGAATCAAAGGTACATTTAAGGTTTAGAGTTATTCAGGACACAGTACACTTCACTAGAACTTTACAGAAAGGAAAATGCAGCCTGACAGTGCAATATATATTTAAAGACTCATTAGCAGGTACATTACCCCACAGCTCTAAAGCACTGCTCAACTCACAGAATGACCTGGATGTAGTTCTTCACTGCATAACCAACCCGCAATGTGACTAAAAGGGGAGACACAATAATATTAGCCAGGTTCCTCTCACTCTAATTTTAAAGACTCAATTTGCTAAAAGGAGATCTACTCCTCCAATTTACCAAGAAACTACAAGGGTTTCTCCCCCAGGAACCCTGTAATTCCCTACTCCGCTTCCTCCTCTTTGCTCCAGTTACTTTTGGGACACTGTAGTTATTATTAGGCTGAACACAAGCCCGTTTTCTTCACTTAGGCTTCCTGGTGCAGTTCAGTCTAAGTCTCAGTTGTAGCCCCACTGTCTTGTCTCCTTTCCCTGGTGCTGCTGCCTCCCGTCCCCACACTACCCAGCTTACTTGTAGGCTCCTGGGTGTGATGCGAGGGCTCTCCCCACTCGCGCTGAAACCTGGCAGCAATCGGCGGTCGAGGAAGGTCGAGGAAGGCTTCCCTGGCCCCCAGGCTCCTTGCTGTGACGTCCGCTGTGGCGCTTCTGCCTCCTCCGGACGGGGAAACGGCTACCGGTGCTCCGACGCGATCGGCTCTCCTCAGTCGGCACTGCTCAGCTGGGCATGCGCGATCGCGCTCACTCTCCTTCCGCTTCTGCGCGCTGGCTCCCAGGGAGGACGTCGTTCGCCACGCAGACGCTGCTCTGTCTCCTCCGGGCCTGCTCGAACCTAGGCCCCTCCTGCCTCCACAGAAGCGTTTACACGCTGGACATGCGCGGAAGCGCCTACCTCCTCACTTGACGCGGCCGGTGCCCCCGGGGTCCCGATGCCGATCGGAGCAGCGCCGCTGCTTCCCTCCAGACACTTCTCACTTTGGCCTCACAGGAAGGATGTCCACACACGGCGCCCTTGCTCCTCAGGTCGCCAGGGTGTCACAGACACTCGCCTACACTTCAGCTGCTCCACAACACCGGTAAGCACAGCGCCGGATAGGGCAGCCAGGAATATCTTCAGATAAGGATATCCTGAGAGGATTTTTCATGTAGCTCCAAGATAGGAGGGACTGCTTCCTCAAGTAGCTCGATTTCTGTGTCAGTAGTTGTTGTCTTTGGGAGAGGGATCGGTCAAAGGCTGAAGGGGGAACAATCTTCTGAAGTAACTGTCAGCCTCAGTGACAAACCAGCTGCTCTCAGTGTGTCCACCTCCTCTCATCACTGCCTCACTCCTCTACTCTGGGGTCAGCACAAAATGGCTGCTGGTCACTGGCCTTATATAGGGTGGCCTGAGACCTGCAGAAGTCTCTAGTTGATTCCAGAAAGTTCCCTAATGTTACCCTATGGACCTGTCCTCCAGTAGTGTCCGTTATGGCAGTTGGTGGACACCATTTTAGGTCTCTGGAGATCCCTAAGGTTTCAAGGGGGTGACTAGGCCTCACAAGTGATGAGGGAAAAATGGCGTCATCGCCAAGGAACACCTAGCCCCCTGACAGCATTAAAAACTCCTGATGGACACATGTAAAAATAAAAATAGAAACTCTGGGAGGCTAAGGGGGACAAAAATAAATCATGGTGGTTAGAGTCTTCCCAGAAGCAGACAGGTCTAACACGCGTCCCCCCCAGCTGAAAGTGGGGAGAACTACCCAACCCCTTGGGAGTCCTCATCACTAAGGCGGAAATACCTGGATAGACCGTCTGCATTGGCATGGTCTGCCCCAGGTCGGTGTTCCACCCTAAAGTCCATTCCCTGTAGGGAGATGGACCACCTTAGCAACTTGGGATTTTCCCCCTTCATTTGCATCAGCCAACGAAGGGGGCGATGGTCAGTCTGAACTAGGAAGTGCGAACCAAACAGGTATGGTCGCAGCTTCTTCAGAGCCCAGACCACCGCAAAGGCTTCTCTCTCAATTGTACTCCACCTCCTTTCCCTGGGGAGTAGTCTCCTGGACAGGAAGACCACAGGTTGATCCAAGCCCTCATCATTTAGCTGCGATAACACTGCCCCAATGCCATGTTCTGACGCATCTGTTTGGACAATGAATTCTCTAGTAAAATCAGGGGCCTTGAGAATGGGAGCGGAACACAATGCTTGTTTCAAGGTCATGAAGGCTCGCTGGCAAGCCTCCGTCCAGACTACCCGTCGGGGTTGCTTCTTGGAAGTAAGCTCAGTGAGGGGGGCCACGATAGTGCCATACCCCTTCACGAAGCGACGGTAGTATCCAGTGAGGCCCAGGAAGGCTCGGACCTCTGTTTGAGTCTTGGGGGGCTCCCAGGCGATGATAGCCTCAATCTTTGCCTGGAGGGGCTGCACCGTCCCTCTGCCCACCAAGTGACCTAGGTACACCACCGACCCCTGTCCGATCTGACACTTGCTGGCCTTGATTGTCAATCCAGCCTGTTGCAGGGCATGAAGAACAGCTTGCAGATGCTGCAAATGGTCCTCCCAGCTGCTACTGAAGACAGCAATGTCGTCCAGGTATGCAGCAGAAAAAGCTTCCATTCCAGAAAGGACCCTGTTCACCAGCCGCTGAAAAGTGGCAGGGGCATTCTTGAGCCCAAAGGGCATCACACGAAATTGGTAGTGTCCCTCAGGTGTAGAGAAGGCTGACCTTTCCTTCGCCTCCTCGGTAAGGGAAATCTGCCAGTACCCTGAAGTTAGGTCAAAGGTACTTAAGTATTGAGCAGCTCCCAGCCGGTCAATAAGCTCATCCGCCCGTGGGATAGGATGTGCATCAGTTTTGGTCACTGAGTTCAAGCCTCGGTAGTCCACACAGAACCTCAATTCCGGTGTGGTGCCTGGTGGGGCAGCCTTTGGTACCAAAACCACCGGGCTAGACCAAGGGCTTCCAGAAGGTTCAATCACTCCCAGCTCCAGCATCTTGGCGACTTCACTCTTGATGCTAGCCTTCACCTTGTCCGACAGCCGGTAGATTTTAGACTTCACAGGTGGGCTGTCTCCTGTGTCCACGTCATGGGTACACAGGTGGGTCCTACCCGGGACAAGGGAGAACAGAGAAGAAAATTGCTCCAGGATCTGGCGGCAATCACTCTGCTGTTCCGGAGTTAGGGATGGCGAGAGAATTACTCCCTCCACCGACCCATCCTTTTCTTGGGACGAGAGAAGATCAGGGAGAGGTTCGCTTTCTTCTTCCTCTGCTCCATCGGTTACCATCATCAAGACAACCGCGGGCCTCTCATGATGTGGCTTGAGGCGATTGGCATGCAGCACCCTGTGGGGCTGCCTCGGGGCCTTAAGATCCACCAAGTAGGTGGACTTCCCCTTCTTCTCCAACACCTCAAAGGGGCCTGTCCAACGGTCCTGTAGGGCATTTAGCTCTCCAGGTTCCATCACCCACACCTTCTGTCCAGGCTCCAGTTCCACTGGGTGAGCGTTGTGGTCATACCACTCTTTCATCACTGCTTGGCTGGCCTCCAAGTTGTCTGAAGCTTGCTTCCACAACTTAGCCATTTGGCTCCGGAAGGCCAGCATGTAGCTCACCACGTCCTGGGGAAGCTTTCTGGGAGTCCGTTCCCATCCGTCTTTCACCAGGCTGAGAGGTCCCCGTACAGGGTGCCCGTACAAAAGTTCGAAGGGGCTGAAGCCCACTCCCTTTTGCGGCACTTCCCTGTAGGAAAACAAGAGACAGGGTAGGAGGACGTCCCATTTCCTCCGCAAGCTCTCAGGTAGACTCCGTATCATACCTTTCAAGGTTTTGTTAAACCTTTCCACAAGACCATTGGTTTGTGGGTGATAAGGAGTGGTAAACCGATAGGTAACTCCGCACTCCTTCCACATAGCCCGCATGTACGCTGAAAGGAAGTTAGTCCCCCTGTCGGACACAACCTCCTTGGGGAAACCCACTCGGGTAAAGATCCCCATCAGGGCCCTTGCCACCACAGGTGCAGTGATGGTCCTCAGAGGTATGGCCTCTGGGTACCGTGTGGCATGATCCACCAAAACCAGTATGAACCGGTGACCAGCTGACGTTGGTGGATCCAATGGCCCTACAATGTCGATGCCCACCCTCTCAAAGGGGGTGCTAACGACAGGTAGTGGTTCCAGGGGAGCTTTAAGCTTCACTCCTGTTTTCTCACTAGCTTGGCAGGACACACACGTCCGACAATATGTATCAGACGCCACTTTCATTCGAGGCCAGTAGAAGTGGGGGACAAGCCGGGCAAAGGTCTTGTCCTGTCCTAGATGCCCTGCCAATGGTATCTCATGAGCCAGTTCCAGTAGAAAGGCTCTAAAGCATTGAGGGACCACCAAGGCTCTGGCTGAACCATGGCCAGGTGCCTTGGGCTCACTGTAGAGGAGTCCATCCTCCCAGTAAATCCGGTAGCTCCCTTCAATGTTTCCCGCTGCCTGGGCGTTGGCCTGTTGCCGCAGCCCCTCGAGAGTAGGACACTCTTTCTGAGCTTCACAGAATTCTTCCCGGGAAGGACCTCCCTCCACATGCCATTCAGTAGGGATGGGTAGGTTCTCCAGGGAAGCAACACTCTCCCCTGTGGACTCCAGATCCACCTCCGCAGGTGGTCCAGCTGTCTCACGAGGTGGAGATGTCGAGGCAGGGTCCTCCGGCCTCCTGTCCTTCTCCTCTCTGGCAGCCGGCTGGGCCATTGTTCCAGGCTCCAGCGTAAGCAAACTTCCCCTTCGGGCAGTCGCTGACCTTGTGCTGACACAAGTCCAGTCAGGGGGTCCCAGCATCGCAGAGTGAGTCTGGTACTCCACCCTCCTCCAAGCATTGTGCTCCATATCATTCCCTAACAGGCAGTCAACAGGCACGGCAGGGCTTACGGCAACTCGAAGTGGACCTGCAATCCCTCCCCACTCAAAGGGAACCTCAGCCACAGGGTAGTGGCCCAATCTGCCGTCAGCCATTACGGCGGGATGGAGTACATCTGGGATGACCTGCTCTGGAGACACCAGCTGACTCCTTACCATAGTCATGCTGGCTCCTGTGTCTCTCAGAGCCTCCCCTCTACGGCCATTGATGGTGACCCACTGCTCATACTTAGTAGTATTAGAGGGCAGCTGGGTCTTGGGAACCATCTCCTTATCTCCCAGGGACACTAAGGTGACACCCGCCCGCTCCCCTCCATTAACCAAAGGCATCTCCTCCCCGAGCACTACACTAGTGATTCCCGGGGTTTTTCCTCCAGTGGGAGGGGGTGGTCTTTTTGGGCATCTCACATCTCCTTTATAGTGTCCCACACCACCACACTCAAAACAATGAACAACCCTTGGCTGCTGGCTTTGGCCAGGGGTAGGGTTGCGAGGGGGGTTACTCTTGGGGATGAATCCTCTGCCCCTTCCTTGCGAAGTATTTTGTGGCCCTTTTGAGAACTCCCTCTTAGTTTCCCCTCCCTCTTTCTTCTGGGGGGCGCCCTGTCCTTGTTTCTGGGAATTCCCTCCAGTCCCCTTAGTCGACACCCGGGTACTAACCCAGATGTCCGCCTCCTCAGCAAGCTTCCTGGGGCTGGTCAGCTTGCTGTCCACCAGATGCTGTCTTAGCTCGGGAAGACACTTCTCGATTAGGTGTTCCTTGAGTATGAGGTCATATAGTCCTATATAGTCTCCTACTTCGCTGCCTCTGACCCAACCCTCCAGGGCCTTCCTGGAGTAGTCCAAGAAATCTACCCAGTTTTGTGTGCCCAGCTTGTAGCTGCCCCGGAACTTTTGTCTATATTTCTCAGGGGTCAACCCAAACTTCTTGAGCAGCGCTGATTTCATAGCCGGATAGTAGGTCTGTTCACTCTGGTCAAGGGCCAACAAAGTATCCCTGCCAGTGGGGGGCATGTATTTGTATAACCCACCTCCCCAGTGGACTTCCAGAATCCCATGGGCCCTCAGCGAGACCTCGTAGGCGGCTAGCCATTTAGCAATGTCGTCACTGGGTACATAACAAGCCATAATGTCTTTTGGTAGGTACGGTCTAGGTTCTCTGGTGTTGGTTTGGTTATCGCTGCCACCATTCTCTGGTTTGGGGGTACGTAAATTCAGGGCTTGCAAATCCATCTCTTTGATGGTCCGCTCATGCTCCAACCTCTTTTCCTCCCTCACCATGTCCATCCTGGCTAGTTCTATTCTCATCCTCCTCTCCTCCCTCCTGTCTTCTAACTCGGCGTCGGTCAGGCCCCTCTCTGACACACTACTGCCCACTATAGAAGGTGTTCTAGGACCTGTTACAAGGTTCTCCCCTCCCGCCTGGTACAGTGTTGCGGTCTCCAGGACAGTGTCCTTGTCACTCTCTTCAGGATCTACCTCCTCCCCGGAATGAGCCTCTACCCATGCCCGAATACTGGTCAGCAGCTCAACTTTTCTGGCGCCTTTCTTGAAAAACACCCCCTGCTGCTGACACCATTCCTTCAATTGGGGCACAGTATAATTGTCTAGCTCTTCCACATTTATCTCCATTTCTATTTGAAGTATAAAATGCTACACAGGAGAATTCCACAGAGTGACCTGAGGTCAACCTCCACCCACCGCCAGAAGTCAATTTAGAAAAACCAAAAATGTAAATTAGGAGGGCCGCAGGGAGAAAACTCCAGGTGGGGTCTCGTGGTTGGCACTGCGTTACTAATAAGTAAGTGGAAGTACAAATCCGCTATCCCACCGCTGAAACACCAATTATGTTGGACCTAGATTACCCAAGCCTACATATGGTAGCTTGGCACAGTAGTGGTCTACAGCTAACTCAAGGCGTTGGCTAAGTACTTACAAGCCTTACCCCCAGTAACACAGTGATGAACCACTAAAATAAAGACACAACACCTCTGTTTGGAAAAATACCGTTACCTTTTATAAAAATAATATGTTTTTCTGTTATGCTTTTTAGTCAGGGATGAAAGACAATCAAATTACACCTTTTACATGAAATACAAATCACACTTCAATATTTTTCCTGTTCAGAATTTAAGAATCAAAGGTACATTTAAGGTTTAGAGTTATTCAGGACACAGTACACTTCACTAGAACTTTACAGAAAGGAAAATGCAGCCTGACAGTGCAATATATATTTAAAGACTCATTAGCAGGTACATTACCCCACAGCTCTAAAGCACTGCTCAACTCACAGAATGACCTGGATGTAGTTCTTCACTGCATAACCAACCCGCAATGTGACTAAAAGGGGAGACACAATAATATTAGCCAGGTTCCTCTCACTCTAATTTTAAAGACTCAATTTGCTAAAAGGAGATCTACTCCTCCAATTTACCAAGAAACTACAAGGGTTTCTCCCCCAGGAACCCTGTAATTCCCTACTCCGCTTCCTCCTCTTTGCTCCAGTTACTTTTGGGACACTGTAGTTATTATTAGGCTGAACACAAGCCCGTTTTCTTCACTTAGGCTTCCTGGTGCAGTTCAGTCTAAGTCTCAGTTGTAGCCCCACTGTCTTGTCTCCTTTCCCTGGTGCTGCTGCCTCCCGTCCCCACACTACCCAGCTTACTTGTAGGCTCCTGGGTGTGATGCGAGGTCTCTCCCCACTCGCGCTGAAACCTGGCAGCAATCGGCGGTCGAGGAAGGTCGAGGAAGGCTTCCCTGGCCCCCAGGCTCCTTGCTGTGACGTCCGCTGTGGCGCTTCTGCCTCCTCCGGACGGGGAAACGGCTACCGGTGCTCCGACGCGATCGGCTCTCCTCAGTCGGCACTGCTCAGCTGGGCATGCGCGATCGCGCTCACTCTCCTTCCGCTTCTGCGCGCTGGCTCCCAGGGAGGACGTCGTTCGCCACGCAGACGCTGCTCTGTCTCCTCCGGGCCTGCTCGAACCTAGGCCCCTCCTGCCTCCACAGAAGCGTTTACACGCTGGACATGCGCGGAAGCGCCTACCTCCTCACTTGACGCGGCCGGTGCCCCCGGGGTCCCGATGCCGATCGGAGCAGCGCCGCTGCTTCCCTCCAGACACTTCTCACTTTGGCCTCACAGGAAGGATGTCCACACACGGCGCCCTTGCTCCTCAGGTCGCCAGGGTGTCACAGACACTCGCCTACACTTCAGCTGCTCCACAACACCGGTAAGTGCAGCGCCGGATAGGGCAGCCAGGAATATCTTCAGATAAGGATATCCTGAGAGGATTTTTCATGTAGCTCCAAGATAGGAGGGACTGCTTCCTCAAGTAGCTCGATTTCTGTGTCAGTAGTTGTTGTCTTTGGGAGAGGGATCGGTCAAAGGCTGAAGGGGGAACAATCTTCTGAAGTAACTGTCAGCCTCAGTGACAAACTAGCTGCTCTCAGTGTGTCCACCTCCTCTCACCACTGCCTCACTCCTCTACTCTGGGGTCAGCACAAAATGGCTGCTGGTCACTGGCCTTATATAGGGTGGCCTGAGACCTGCAGAAGTCTCTAGTTGATTCCAGAAAGTTCCCTAATGTTACCCTATGGACCTGTCCTCCAGTAGTGTCCGTTATGGCAGTTGGTGGACACCATTTTAGGTCTCTGGAGATCCCTAAGGTTTCAAGGGGGTGACTAGGCCTCACAAGTGATGAGGGAAAAATGGCGTCATCGCCAAGGAACACCTAGCCCCCTGACAGCATTAAAAACTCCTGATGGACACATGTAAAAATAAAAATAGAAACTCTGGGAGGCTAAGGGGGACAAAAATAAATCATGGTGGTTAGAGTCTTCCCAGAAGCAGACAGGTCTAACAGTCCATCACCTGTTGTTTTTGCATATTCCGCCCTAAGTGCGCTGGGGATGCCCAGACGTGGGTCCCAGGCACTCCACACCACTGGAGTCAAGCTAGCCGGGCTGATGAGAGGTGTTACCTCGAAACCGGTCCGGCCCTCGGATGCTTGATTCCGTTCTGGGAAGGACATGGCTTTTGTAGTTCGGACTGGACTGTTCCCATGGTGCACAGGGTCAGAGCTGATTTGCATATCGCCATTGTCTAACCCAGGGTGGTGTGGAGTGCAAAAAAACGATGGATTTGGGCCCAGATCTTTGGACTGGGGTGAGTGTGTGACATTGATCCACATTCGGTCCATCACCTGTTGTTTTTGCATATTCCGCCCTAAGTGCGCTGGGGATGCCCAGACGTGGGTCCCAGGCACTCCACACCACTGGAGTCAAGCTAGCCGGGCTGATGAGAGGTGTTACCTCGAAACCGGTCCGGTCCTCGGATGCTTGATTCCGTTCTGGGAAGGACATGGCTTTTGTAGTTCGGACTGGACTGTTCCCATGGGGCACAGGGTCAGAGCTGATTTGCATATCGCCATTGTCTAACCCAGGGTGGTGTGGAGTGCAAAAAAACGATGGATTTGGGCCCAGATCTTTGGACTGGGGTGAGTGTGTGACATTGATCCACATTCGGTCCATCACCTGTTGTTTTTGCATATATAAAATGATGTCTTTGCCTCGCTTTCTGTATCCACTTCAGAACTCAGCTGATCTTGTTCCAAACGCGTATTTTAAAGACATCGAAGGGCTCCTTAGAGACCTGCTTTTGGGAGGGAGGCCGCGCACAGCGATGAAAAAACTAAAACTTGTTTGGTATGAAGGGGGAAAAAGGCTGCCTGACATTACAAAATACGGATATATGATGTTACAACGCGTCCTTTTACAACGCATACCATGACCACGGATCCATTACAACGCAGGTCATGTTACAACGGATCCCTTTACAACGCAATTCACAACAACGCAGGTACTATTACAACGCAATACCATTACATCGTAAGTATAATTACAGGTAAGTAAATAAAATTAATATTTAAAGTAAATAATTATTAATGTATTATTAATTTAAATTATTTATTATTAAAAAAATAAAACATATATTAATACAATTAATTTTAATTTTTTAAATTGTAAATATATATTAAAAATAACCCTGTTCCCCAAAACCCAAACCCAGCCGTAAAACTTAAAAATACCCCTGTACCCCAAAACCCAAACCGAGCCCTAAAACCTAAAAATACCCATGTACCCCAAAACCCAAACCCAGCCCTAAAGTCTAAAAATACCCCTGTACCCCAAAACCCAAACCCAGCCCTAAAACCTAAAAATACCCCTGTACCCCAAAACCCAAACCCAGCCCTAAAACCTAAAAATACCGATGTACCCCAAAACCCAAACCCAGCCCTAAAACCTAAAAATACCCCTGTACCCCAAAACCCAAACCCAGCCCTAAAACCTAAAAATACCCCTGTACCCCAAAACCCAAACCCAGCCCTAAAACCTAAAAATACCCCTGTACCCAAAAACCCCCCAAAAAATAAACTTACCTATAATTATACCTACGATGTAATGGTATTGCGTTGTAATATGACCTGGGTTGTAAAACATCCGTGGTCATGGAATCCGTTGTAAAAAATCCGTGGTAACAGTTGTACACCACAAAATACTCCTGGGCCGCACATCTTACAGCTATCAACCACTGTACGTACGGACACCCGGACAACCCGGGATTCCTTATGGACCGATGGCTATTATCCAAAGGGTCCTTTTTGAGAGCACTATCTTTAACGCCGAATAAATATCCGCTCACCGGACCCACAGCCTATACAGCTAAAATCTGGCACTTTGCCACTAAATCAATTGTTTGGCAAAACAAATTGACGATGGCCACATCTTTGTGGGACTCAAAAAAACTAGGTTATATGGGAAATTCAAAAGGATTTGACAAATGGGACCTAATAGGGATTTCCCATATCTTAAACCGTTGGTGTGCGTGGGGGGGTGAAGCGCTTTGGTACTCTGCAATCTCAATATGCCCTGGCAGATTCCGAATACTATTGCTACTTACAAATCAGACACTCGGTGCAAGCGGCTATCCCCAAGGACTCTGATGTACCAGACATTTCCCCACCGGAGGACAGGCTACTGGATTGCTATCTACCTGATAGGGCCATCTCCATAACATATCGGAGGCTTATCAATAACATTGATACCCCTCTCCTCAAGCTACGAGACTAATGGACGGAGGACAGAATAGAATTTGTTGATGAAACCTGGCAGGAAGCGGTCTTCTCTCCAAAGAAAGTTGCAATCCCAACAAGACTTCGACTGGTGTAATTAAAGATCCTTCATAGAACTTATATAACTGGTCCCCAACTGATACACATGGATGGGCTGACAGACTGTTCTTGTAGGAGATGGTGCACACAATTAGGCACGTTCATACACATCCTATGGCATTGTGACCAAATTAAAGAATATTTGCGCAAAATTCACACAATCATGTTTATGATAGGTGCCTCCTAAATATCTGGGAACCTACAGATGGTTCTTGTAGGAGATGGTTCACACAATTAGGCACGTTCATACACATCCTATGGCATTGTGACCAAATTCAAGAATATTTGCGCAAAATTCACACAATCATGTTTATGAAAGGTGCCTCCTAAATATCTGGGAACCTACTGACCTCAATGCCCACACAACAAAATGGGTCACACTTAGATGCATGATTGCCACGAGAAATATTGCACAGTTCTGGGGAGCCCCGCATCTGCCCACAGTCGTAGCTTGCAAACAGGATCTAGACTGGTGTATGTTGAGGGACTGTCCCCGCAAATTCCAGGCCTTAACCGTATAGTTTAGAATTAGAGTGCAGTCATGTAATTCGATCTCCTGCAGATCTTGGCAGTCATATAGCGCGGAGATACTCCCTAGGGAGTCTATTCTAGCGCTTTATAAACACGCTAAATAAATAAATAAATAAATGGTCTAAAGTGTGGGCCCCTTGGAATGCCTATCGGGGAGATATTTGTGTACCCCCACCTGGTGCTACTGAAGATGACTCCGCATCCCCGTGAATTTCAATGATCTATGTTGCAATACTGTGTATTACCTGATTCTACTGTAACCCAAAATGATTCTGAGATGTGTACCTTTATGTCGAGACTGTTAAATAAAAAGATTTACATAAAAAAAGGTATCACTGCATTGAAGACATTTCTACGATCCAACAGAAGGGCCTTTAAGTCGAGCTAAATATTGTGACTTCTATGTGTGCTGCATTGAGCGGCACACATAGAATTTGCCACTTGAACTTACATTTTTTTTAATGAATGTTTATTTGCAGGAAGGGACACCTTCCTGCACATAAAAAATAAAAGACACTTTGCTGTTTCTAAGTGTGCTGCATAATGCATCACTTCTCCTCGTTGAGCCATGTTAAGACAAGGAGGCATTTTACAAGCCCCTATCACCACAGAAATGTCACTTTTATCAATGTCCCTGTGGCGAGAGAGGCTTTGCCTTCTTTACAAGGCAGTGTTTAGCCCCCTAATGTGACTTATCGCTGCCTTGTAAATAAGACACCTCTTCACACTATTTAATTCTGCTACTGCCCATTTTTACAAGGATGACGTAAATATGGGATAGTGCCGAAATGAAGACCAGGGAAAACCTGTTCTCTACATGGAAAAACGAGGAGAAAGTAATAATTGCTCCATGTTTTTGCTGTTTCTATGTGTTCTGTGTTGCACAAAATGCAGTGAAGGA
Source organism: Lissotriton vulgaris (assembly GCF_964263255.1). Classification (NCBI taxonomy): domain Eukaryota; kingdom Metazoa; phylum Chordata; class Amphibia; order Caudata; family Salamandridae; genus Lissotriton; species Lissotriton vulgaris. Next base: position 5,237,120 of record NC_141692.1, read on the forward strand.
TTGTTTATGTGCGGTAATGTGTCCTTACCTGCACATAAACAATCATTTTTTCAGCGTGAGCGCTATACCTGCAGCGCTTGTTTTTGGCAGCTCCTTGCTTTTAAAATCCCCGTTTTTGTCTTTATTTTTAATCTTGTTTTAGACACTTACCCCCTGTTCTTAACAGCCTGGCCTTGCATACCCCCACCTCTGCCATCTCACTCGCACCATAATTCTGGTAATTCACCGCTCTTTGCGGGTCCTCTGCCCCTGACTCGTGGCGGCCATCTTGGGTGAGTGGGTCTTAGCGCGTGATCAAGTCCTGTTTCTACCTCGCTAGGAGAGTACATAGGTAGCCATGTCGACGCGCAGCGGCTACGCGCAGCGGGGACGCCGGATTGATGCCGGATGTTACGACAGAGTTCAGCCCGTCTGTGCCCGTCCGGGCCCAGACGGGCTCAGGGCTGGTCCCCCTGTCCGTTTCACAGGAGCTTTCCCCAACTCGTATCAGATATAGGAGGGCCGAACTTATGCCTTGGCGGTCCCCAAAATCATCCACATGTAGGTTTGCTCATGAGGTTGGACTACCGTTCCTCCCTTGCGGGGCCTGTAATCCGGGTCAGGATATGGCCTCAGAAAATTCTGTGTTATCATTAGCCCTGTTGAACTGTCGGTCCTTACCCAGCCATGCGACAGAAATTAATTCTCTCATTCTAGACCATAAGCTGGATGTGTTGTTTCTAACTGAGACTTGGATCTCTTCCTGTTCTGGACCGGACATGGTCAGAGCACTTCCACCAGGCTTTCTTATATCCCATCTAGATAGACCGGTGGGGCGGGGAGGAGGAATTGCCATCCTTTACAGGGATACGTTAATCTGTAAGGTTCAGGATGGAGGGATAAGTGATTGCGAGAGCTGTCAGTTCTCTCTACGTCTGTCGCCTACTGCGTCCCTGGCTGGCCTTCTTATTTACCGCCCTCCTGGGGCTATGGGTAATTTTCCTAACTCCTTCTTAGAAACGGTCGCGGTCCTTGCCTCCTCCACTGCCAACTTTGTGGCCTTGGGTGATTTTAACATCCACTTCGACGACCCCTCTTACTCTCTGGGAGTAGATCTGCAGTGCAGTCTCCAAGCGTTTGAGATTAGCCTGGTTAATTCAGGTGCAACGCACGGGAAGGGACACCTGCTTGATCCTATATTTTCAAACTCGGATCGCCTCAAAGTATTGCCCGCGCTGGCTTTGCCTTGGACAGACCATTTCATGGTGCCGGCCCGTTGGCAGTTTGATGTCTTAGTGGCATCAACCCCTAGGGTATACACGGTGGAAAGAGCCTGGTCTAGGCTCCCTGTGGACACCTGGGCCAGACACTTTGAGATGTCCCGGCCCCTCCCCGGGCCCGACCCATTGGTAGCAGATGAGAACTTAAACACCTGGCTGACCAACTCGCTTGATGCTATTCTCCCGAAGAAAAGATTACTCACTAGGGGTAGGAGAGTGGGATCAGCTCCCTGGTACACATCAGAGCTGAGAACACTTAGGAAGGGCTGTAAGAGGCTGGAGCGGATCTGGAGGAAGGACTGGAGCGAAAAGAGCCGGACAGAATATCGGGTGGCTCTTGGTACCTATAAATCCGCCATCAGGGTAGCGAAAGCTGAGTTTTTCAAGGAGAGAATAGGTCTCTCTTCCAACTCCTTGAAAGAATCTTTCAGGGTCATCAGAGAACTCCTGAATACTCCTGAACCTCCGGTCATTCACGATAACCCACGGGAGAAATGTTCAGAACTTGCCTCCTTCTTCAAAACCAAAGTAGAAAACATCTTGGCATCTCTTCCTCGGCTAGCTCAGGAGACACCCTCTGGTGGCAACCCAGGGTCTCAGCCCGGGGTGCGGTCAGTGGAGTTGGACTCCTTCGGCCAAGTCACTGTGGAGGAAGCTCTCGGCATCCTGGCGACCGTGAAGAGTGGGTCTCCGAAAGACCCTGTACCTATGAAGTATCTGAAGCAGGTCGCCTCCACCATCGGCGGCCCAGTGACGGACCTTATAAACCTTTCTTTTTCCCAAGGTGTGGTGCCCCCTAGTTGGAAGGGAGCGGTTGTCAAGGCCCTTTTGAAGAAGCCTAGCCTGGACCCCGCCGACCTTGCTAATTTTAGGCCCATTTCTCTGTTCCCTGGCCTTAGCAAGGTTGCAGAGAAACTTGTGAATAGGTGCCTTTCGGGTTTTTTGGAATCCAATTCCCTTCTGGGTGATTCCCAAACAGGTTTCCGACCCGGTCAGGGGATGGATACGGACCTGCTGGCAGTCGTGGAGAATGCCAGGAGCATTTTGGATTCAGGGGGATCAGTGGCAGTGATCCTCCTGGACCTCAGTGCGGCATTTGACACCGTAGACCACCAGGTGTTACTCCAACGGCTGTCAGGGGTGGAGGTCTCCGGGATGGCCCTGAAATGGTTCGTGTCCTTTTTGAAAGACCGGATGTTTGAGGTTTGGGAAGGCCATGAGAAGTCAACATCTGTTTCTCTCCAGTGCGGTGTGCCACAGGGCTCATCGTTGAGCCCCACATTGTTTAACATTTACATGGCCCCACTGCAGAGTGTGGTGCTGCCACTGGGTATCAAGATTATCAGCTATGCTGATTGTTGGACCTGGGCCTCTTGGCAGGGTCATCCCTAAACTTTTTGCCTTCCTCCAATACTCTCTCTGACCTATTTTGTTTGGTTTAATGACTCTGGGCACTTTCCCACTGCTGACCAGTGCTAAAGTGCATATGCTCTCCCTACTGTAAATTGTACATGCGATTGGTATCCATGATTGGTTCATTGGATTTACTGTTATTCCCTAGTAAAGTGCACTAGGAGTGCCGGGGCTTGTAGATGCCAATACTGCTAGTGGGCCTGCAGCGCTGGTTGCGCCACCCACCGAAGCAGCCGTAAAGATGTGTCTGGGGACTGCGACCGCAGAACCCGCGTGCGGTCTCGTACTGTCACGCTAGCTGGGCAAGTGCACCCACTTGCCAGCCCCTGAACCTTCCCTTGACTACATATTAGTCACCCCTATGGTAGGCCTGCGGGCAGGGTGCGTTGTAGATGTAAGGTAGGACAGGCCCTGATGTGTGTGGCATGTCCTAGTAGTGACTTACAACCAAAATCGTATTTCACTATTGAAGGCTACCTGCTTCCATTAGGCCAGACTGAGCTGCTGGAATTATTACACCCTATAATCCCAGCAGGCTCAAGGAGCATGGTAGCGAGTCGTGTTTAGTATGCCTGAACTCAGGATGATAAAATATTTCTTGTAGTCAAGTTTATTTTAGTATCCTGTGTTTGCAAACGCTACTTTTAGAAAGTTAGCATTTGCTTGCCTAACGATTTCAGCCCGCCTCTGCTGGTATGTGTATCTGACTGTCTGGGATGTGTGAGTGACAGGACTGGGGGATGACAGGTGGTGAATGCGCAGATTACACCTTAGTGGAAGGTAGGAGTGGCTCTTGACTCTGGATCTTGCTGTGCTCTGCCACCACAATGCTGGCTCCACCCTCCTGGGGAGCGACTGATGACTCAGCCGACACCTGGCCCAGGAAGGGCGAAGCCCCATCAACAAGGTACTCTGGCTGCCCCTGTCCGCACAATGCTGGCTCCACCTCCTGTGGGGCGTCTGATGCGCCTGCCCCTCACACTGAAAGCAGAAGCCGGAGTACACCCACCAGGGTACTCAAGGACTGAAAGTGGCTATGCAAAGGCCCCCCTGGCCTGCGAGAACAAAAGAAATGCAGTATAAGAGAAGGAGCCCTGCTCCTTGAAAATTAGATCCTGTTTGGGCTACAGAAGGAACTCTGCCCGACGAGAAGGACCGTGAAGGACAAGGAAGAGTGCTGTCTCTTGCCTGTGGCTGGTGCCTTGCTGCCGAAGGAGAGGAAAAAGGAAAGACTGCGAGAAGACTTTTACTTGACAAGACTTTGTGCCAAACTCTGCTGAAACGATCTCCAAGGGCTTGCTGCTGAACTTGCCCCCTGACCAGCGCCCCAGGACCAGTGGGCGCTACACCCTGAAGAAAGCGACTGTGTGTGCTGCTTATCGCTGCAGTACTGACAGAGGGGTCTGGGAGCGCTGGGCAAGCCTGCCACGCTCCCCGTAATCCAAGGTATCGATATCCTCCCGAACACCGTGACCGGGACCCAAGGCAACAGCGAGAGCAAAGTGAGGTCCAGCCGCCGCTGGCCTGAACACCGTGACCGCATCTGCACCGGGAACCGAGAGAAAAGCGAAGGAGGACCCGTCCGGTCCAAGCTCCCGAGCTGACTGTGCTTCGAGCCGTCAGCCCACCTGCAAAGACGGACAGCCGCCCTGTGAGAACCCCCCCTGGTCGGTATCCTGCCCGACAGCTCAGCTGTGAGCGCACAGCTGCAACCGGCCCTTGGCTGGGTACGTCCTGCACTTGGGGACCGTACTGCCACTGGCCGCCACCACAACAGCCGCCGCCTCCAGGGTCGGAGCGGACGACGAGGAAAGGACCCTGCCGCCACAGAGCACCGCTGCCCCGGATGACCCGTGACCTGCTCGGCTGACAGCCGCAACGAACCGCGACCCCGGGAAGGCAACGCGACGTGGGACAGCTCCCCTGGAAGCCGCCCGCTCCACAAGAACTTTGTTGAACCGGCCAGAAGGCCCTAAAGAACGCTTATTGCTAGAAAGAACTGTGGCAACTTGAACTAAGTAACTTGGAACCGCTATTTGAAAGTCTGATAACTGTATTCACCAGCCTGCTTGAAGTTTATATAAAGATATATATTTTTACAGAATACAGTTTGGTCTCATTGTGTGGTGGGTTGGTTGTGAGGGTGTAATATTGCAAGTGTTTAACCCTATGTGCCCCAAAGATTAGCCTAAGACTGCTTAAGCCACACTACCTAGAGGGTAAGCACAGGTTGTCTGGAAGGTAACCCTCAGCCCTGACGAGGAAGAGAGAGTCCCTGCTTGTCGCTAGTGTTACACTGCGCCAACTAGAGCCTCCCCCTTCCTACATTGGACGCAGCGGTGAGGATTTTCGAATTTACACTTGCAGTATCTATACCTTAACTTCTGACCATTGCACAGTGATTACAGTCCAGTTACTTAGCCACAGACCTTTTTTGATTTATGTGTTTTTGAAGTCATGCCTGTGTCAGTGAAAATGGAAAAGGCACCATCCATTTCTTCTATTGACTGTGATTGGGAGAAACTAGAAAACTATACCGGGAAACAGCTCAAGAGCTTCTGCAAAAATTTGAACATTTCCATGACCGGACTCTCCAGAAGGGAGCAGTTCCAAAAGGCGCTGAGGGCCTGGGTCAAGGCAAGGAATGCCCCTGGAAAGGATTTTGAATTTGAGGAGGCAGAACAGCAGCTGGAGGGACCCCTGACTCCAGAGTGGAGGGGTGCAACCTCCCCATTGGGTAGCAGTGTTTCCGGCCGAGGTCTGTTGCCAGAGGAGCTGGCGGACAGACAGGCCACCCGAGAACATGAAATGAAGCTGGCAGAATTAAAAATCCAACTGGAACTTGAAACCAAGAAGTTGGCCCTGGAAGAAATGAAAATGGAGCTTGCGCATGACTTAAGAATGAGGAAACTTGACATGGAGCTCGAGGGGCTTGAGGCCAGGAGGGCTTCAGCCCAGCAACAAGAAATATGTGTAGCTCAGAGATTGAGCTTTTCTGAGTTGGAGGTGGAGTCCAGCTCAGATGGTGGCAGCAACATTAAGGTATCTAGTGCTGACAGCATAGTGCGCGCACCTAGAGATATGGCACCTGACTTGGAGGGGGTTAACTTACGCCAGGAGGTTCAAGGGCATGAGGTAGCTCCAGTAGTGCGCAGCGACCCCGAAGGGAATAGGGTGACTGGCGTAGGAGTTCATGGTCCTAGTGGTGGGAGGGATTCCCCCATGGTTGAGGTCCTGGTGGGTGAGTGTAAGGACCGCCCAGAAGAGTGTGGGTTGTGTGACAGAGACAGTCCGCTACTGTCTGGCCAGTCTCAGAAGGATGGTGTGCAGTATGTGTGTGAGGCGCTGGATGGTGAGGTGAAGGATAGTTTGGTTAACCCTGCTAGGGGGCTGTGTAAACCAATTGTGGGAGAGCATACTTTAAGTCCCAGTTTTCCAGAGCTATGCCAACACCTGTTTGAGAGTGAGTTCTCTGACCCCAGGGAGCTCACATTGGAGGCAGACCTTGTGGTGGATTCCAGTGGGTCTGGAGAGGCATTGGGGTGTGATCCTGTGGGGAGTAGCTCAGGTATCTTCCAGCCCAGAGTGGTGGAAGTGGTGCAGAGTAGCCCAGCTAGGTCCTGTGGTAGTGAGAGGGGTGTGGGGCCTCACGTCCTGTCCTTGAGGGGAAGGAGTGAGAATGAGTTTTGTCCCGGTAGTGCCCAACCTCAGTCTCAGAGCCTGGATGGTTCTTTAAGGGAACACCAGGTGGGGAGCCTAGGCTGTCCGGATGAGTCACCCGCTGAGGGGGATTCCCCAGTGGCTAGAGAACGTGGAGGCTCTGTAAACAGAGCTCCAGTAGTTCTGGTGTCTGGCGGTACCACTCCAGTTGGGAGAGTGCAGAAGTCCAGAAGGAGGGGCGAGAGGGGGAAGGAGTCCCCAGTGGAAGAACCAGTGGGTCAGGGGCCAGCCAGCAGGGCTGCGTCCCCAGTGAATGACCATGGGGACACCACTTCTGTCCTGGGGGATCTTCCCGCACTGTCAGATGGACAGGGGTTGGGAGATCTGCGCCAGGCAGACTGTCGCACGGCACATGAGCAATGTGCCACCCTCGGGGGGGGGCATGCGTGCTCCCCGGGAAGTCCTGGTGCGCCAGGCAAGAGTTCAACTGCAGGGTTGGGTCCCTGAGTTGGAGAGCCAGGTTCAGGTGTTGTCTGACCTGGAGGGCAGGACCACTGTAATCAGTGTCCTGGCCCGTTTCACTTCTAGGGTTACCACTCCAGTTGGGAGTGGGCAGTACTCTGGAAGGGGGTGCAGAGGGAGGAAGTCCTCGCCTCTGACCCCGGTTCAACTAGAGGGTCTAGACCCTAGGTTTAAGGGCCAGGTGCAGGGTGTCCCCCCTGACCTGGTGCCCCAGTTGCAGGATAGCACCCCTGAACTGGTGGGCGAATTGTGCAGATCACCTGCCACAGGTGCCCTGACAATTCTGGGAGGGGGTACCACTCCAGGTGGGAGGGTACAGAGCCCCAAGGAGGAGGACCGGGTGTGGGAGAGCCCACCCCAGTTTTTGGTTCAGCTGCCAGGTACAGGCCTGGAGCTGGTGGGTCAGTGCCAGGATGACATACCTGACCTGACAGGAGGGAGAGTGGACAAAGGGTGCCAAGCACCTGGGGCTACTGCCCCCCGCTCTCTGAGGCCACCGAGGTTTGGGAGCCCTGAGAGGCATGAGGCCTGGGTCTCAGCCCTGACTACTGTCAGTGGCCACTGTGATTTGATGACTGTCTGTTGGGACACACCTGTGAGCAAGTTAAGGTTAGAGGCTGCACAGGTGGTGTCCACAGAGGAAGAGAAGGGTGCCCCATGGAGTAGCTGGGTGGACCCTGAGAGTATGTACAGAGGATTCAAAATAGGTTCTGACTGGCGAAGAACTGGAATGTGCCCCTGCTGTTGCGGACCAGGTCCATGTTCTATCGCCCTAAGCAGGGAAGCCCATCACAGTGGTGATTGGTCTACCCTGCGTTTTGGCTGGAAGGGGGTTGTGTTGGACCTGGGCCTCTTGGCAGGGTCATCCCTAAACTTTTTGCCTTCCTCCAATACTCTCTCTGACCTATTTTGTTTGGTTTAATGACTCTGGGCACTTTACCACTGCTGACCAGTGCTAAAGTGCATATGCTCTCCCTACTGTAAATTGTACATGCGATTGGTATCCATGATTGGTTCATTGGATTTACTGTTAGTCCCTAGTAAAGTGCACTAGGAGTGCCGGGGCTTGTAGATGCCAATACTGCTAGTGGGCCTGCAGCGCTGGTTGCGCCACCCACCGAAGCAGCCGTAAAGATGTGTCTGGGGACTGCGACCGCAGAACCCGTGTGCGGTCTCGTACTGTCACGCTAGCTGGGCAAGTGCACCCACTTGCCAGCCCCTGAACCTTCCCTTGACTACATATTAGTCACCCCTATGGTAGGCCTGCGGGTAGGGTGCATTGTAGATGTAAGGTAGGACAGGCCCTGATGTGTGTGGCATGTCCTAGTAGTGACTTACAACCAAAATCGTATTTCACTATTGAAGGCTACCTGCTTTCATTAGGCCAGACTGAGCTGCTGGAATTATTACACCCTATAATCCCAGCAGGCTCAAGGAGCATGGTAGCGAGTCGTGTTTAGTATGCCTGAACTCAGGATGATAAAATATTTCTTGTAGTCAAGTTTATTTTAGTATCCTGTGTTTGCATACGCTACTTTTAGAAAGTTAGCATTTGCTTGCCTAACCATTTCAGCCCGCCTCTGCTGGTATGTGTATCTGACTGTCTGGGATGTGTGAGTGACAGGACTGGGGGATGACAGGTGGTGAATGCGCAGATTACACCTTAGTGGGAGGTAGGAGTGGCTCTTGACTCTGGATCGTGCTGTGCTCTGCCACCACAATGCTGGCTCCACCCTCCTGGGGAGCGACTGATGACTCAGCCGACACCTGGCCCAGGAAGGGCGAAGCCCCATCAACAAGGTACTCTGGCTGCCCCTGTCCACACAATGCTGGCTCCACCTCCTGTGGGGCGTCTGATGCGCCTGCCCCTCACACTGAAAGCAGAAGCCGGAGTACACCCACCAGGGTACTCAAGGACTGAAAGTGGCTATGCAAAGGCCCCCCTGGCCTGCGAGAACAAAAGAAATGCAGTATAAGAGAAGGAGCCCTGCTCCTTGAAAATTAGATCCTGTTTGGGCTACAGAAGGAACTCTGCCCGACGAGAAGGACCGTGAAGGACAAGGAAGAGTGCTGTCTCTTGCCTGTGGCTGGTGCCTTGCTGCCGAAGGAGAGGAAAAAGGAAAGACTGCGAGAAGACTTTTACTTGACAAGACTTTGTGCCAAACTCTGCTGAAACGATCTCCAAGGGCTTGCTGCTGAACTTGCCCCCTGACCAGCGCCCCAGGACCAGTGGGCGCTACACCCTGAAGAAAGCGACTGTGTGTGCTGCTTATCGCTGCAGTACTGACAGAGGGGTCTGGGAGCGCTGGGCAAGCCTGCCACGCTCCCCGTAATCCAAGGTATCGATATCCTCCCGAACACCGTGACCGGGACCCAAGGCAACAGCGAGAGCAAAGTGAGGTCCAGCCGCCGCTGGCCTGAACACCGTGACCGCATCTGCACCGGGAACCGAGAGCAAAGCGAAGGAGGACCCGTCCAGTCCAAGCTCCCGAGCTGACTGTGCTTCGAGCCGTCAGCCCACCTGCAAAGACGGACAGCCGCCCTGTGAGAACCCCCCTCTGGTCGGTATCCTGCCCGACAGCTCAGCTGTGAGCGCACAGCTGCAACCGGCCCTTGGCTGGGTACGTCCTGCACTTGGGGACCGTACTGCCACTGGCCGCCACCACAACAGCCGCCGCCTCCAGGGTCGGAGCGGACGACGAGGAAAGGACCCTGCCGCCACAGAGCACCGCTGCCCCGGATGACCCGTGACCTGCTCGGCTGACAGCCGCAACGAACCGCGACCCGGGGAAGGCAACGCGACGTGGGACAGCTCCCCTGGAAGCCGTCCGCTCCACAAGAACTTTGTTGAACCGGCCAGAAGGCCCTAAAGAACGCTTATTGCTAGAAAGAACTATGGCAACTTGAACTAAGTAACTTGGAACCGCTATTTGAAAGTCTGATAACTGTATTCACCAGCCTGCTTGAAGTTTATATAAAGATATATATTTTTACAGAATACAGTTTGGTCTCATTGTGTGGTGGGTTGGTTGTGAGGGTGTAATATTGCAAGTGTTTAACCCTATGTGCCCCAAAGATTAGCCTAAGACTGCTTAAGCCACACTACCTAGAGGGTAAGCAGAGGTTGTCTGGAAGGTAACCCTCAGCCCTGACGAGGAAGAGAGAGTCCCTGCTTGTCGCTAGTGTTACACTGCGCCAACTAGAGCCTCCCCTTCCTACACTGATGATACCCAGTTGGTGGTAGGGCTCCCCCAGTCGGCAAACCAACCCGACCGGCTGCACACATGTTTATCCAAGATCTTTACCTGGATGTGCAGCTCAGCACTTAAACTTAACGGTTCAATAACTGAACTGATGATGCTGGGGAACTCCCCTCCCTCCCTATCCCCGAGCAGCTGGCCCAGCTGTCTGGGAGCGGCACCCACCCCCAAACAGGAGATTAAGAGCTTGGGGGTGTGGCTGGAGCAGGACCTTTCTTTTAAGACACACGCTAAAAAGACCGCAGGCGTGTGTTTCGGTCTGCTCCGGTCTGCCTGGAAGATCTTACCTCCACTTCCGATGGCCTCTAGGAGGCTACTAATCCAGGGACTCATTATCTCCCGGCTGGATTTCAGCAATGCGCTGTTTCTGGGGGCTCCAGAAACAACCCTAAATAAACTGCAGCAAGTACAAAATGCCGCTGCTAGGCTCTTGACAGACCTTCCCAGACGCCAATCAGCTCGCCCTGCGCTCAAGGCGCTTCATTGGCTCCCCGTTAGAGAGAGGGTGAATTTTAAAGCACTCTGTATGGCCCACAAAATCTTGCAGGGGAAAGGGCCACCTATCCTACGGGAGATGGTCCAATCCTACAAAGCCCCCGTGCCTTGCGCTCAGATCACCTACATCTGCTGCAAGTTGCGAGAGTAAGGAAGGCCAGGATTGGCGGCAGAAGATTTTCCATAAATGTGGCAACATTGTGGAACTCCCTTCCGTTATACCTGCGCTCTGAATCGAGTACCTTACGATTTCTCAAACTTTTAAAGACCCATCTGTTCCCTGCCTAACTCTTTTGTCTCTGGCTATGGTGCGTCTATCTGGAAGAGCGCGGGGATGCCCAAGGGTAACCAGGCGCGATATAAAACTCATTAATAATAATGATAATAATTTTAAAAAATGACAAGTTGCAGCTTCTATGTGTGCTGCACAAAGCAGCACACATGCAAGTTACAACTCGCCATTCTGGATTGTGTACGTGCAGGAAGTAACACCCTCTTGCAGGTAAATAACAATTCGCTCAATGCAGGCACCCTTGCACTAGGGCGCGAGGGTGCCTGCGTTGGCGATGTGCAGCTGAGTCCAGCGCCAGCACTAGGGAAAACGCAGGGTTGCCCCGTATTGTTGTAAACACAGTTCATCACAGCATTTTCAGAATGTCTGAGCACAGTGTTATCTATTTTGGATTAGGGTCATGCTCCACCATTCTTTTATCAATATGACCCAGGGTTTTCCCTGGTCCTTATGTTGGCGCTACCCCATATTTACGTCACCCATGTAAATATGAGGCAGCATTAAAATTAATGAGTGTTACGGCGGAATGCCCACTGCAACACCCAATGCATGACCCTTTTCATGAGGGCACACTGAGAAGTGTTGCAGCAATGCAACACTTCTCATAAGTGAGGCCCTGAAAGTGCTTGTGTGAAACCCAGAATGATCTGAGCAGGAGAAGGCTGTATTTAGGAGACTGAGTGTGTGAGAAAGGCAGGTAAGTGGGGTTTGTGAGGGAAAGGGCTTGAAAGAGTGAATGGAATGTGTGAATGTGTGTATGAAAAGAGTGTGTCATTGATAGAGGACGAAGTAAGAGTGCGTGTAAGTGAAAATGGGTTGGTAGCAAGAGAATCTGAGACAGAAAAGAGGGGCTGTGAAAGAAGGGTATAAAAGGGTAGGCTCAAAGATATGTGAACGCAAGATGTGAGTACAAAATGTATGGCCTTCTACTCCACTGGCCCGGCTGGCTCATAGGCCCCATCATTCTCACTGCCCCTATCTTCTCAGGAAGCTGTGACTCTCAGTGACTCTTACCTCCCCACACTGCAGAGTACAATTGCCACCCCTTTCTCCCCCATTCCAGTAATAATGGGCACTAACAGAACACCTGATATTTCAGACTCCCCAGACCCCCTTCCCAACTCTCTACTATCCAGCCCTTATAATCTGTAACAGACAATCCCTGCCTATTAGCTTGTTTGCCCGCCAACTGCAGATCGGCTGTAAAGTCTCTGATTGTGGCACACAATCCCTCCACCATTCCAGTTATTGTGGGCAGAAATAGATCCCACGTTACTACTGACTCGCTCAGACCACCTGCTCAATTCACCACCATCCAGACACTACAACTGGCTAAAGACACCCCTTCCACTTTGTCTTGCTTGCTCGTCAACAGCAGATCAGCAGCTCAACACGCTACGGATATCACAGAAACCATATTCAGTGAGGAAATTGATATCGCCATCCTCGTAGAAACCTGGCTCAATAACCACTCAAATGCCATACTTGATCTACTTACCCCACCTGGTTACTCGATCATAAGAAAAAACTGGTGGAGGTCTAGACATAATCCACAAAGCTTAAATACATCTATCCTTACTAAATAATGCTTAATTCTTGACCTTTGAATACCTCGTTGTCGAAGTTAAAGGTAATGGATTCACACCTATCAAATTCCGCACCATCTACCACCCACAGGAAATCGCTCCCTTTTTGGCGAAGAATTATCAACATTGCTAACTCGGTTTTCCTTAACAGATACAAAGGACGTATTCCTAGGAGACTTTAATCTGCACTGGAACAACACCGAATACTCCACAGTGAGACGCCTCATGAACCTTCTAGAAATGAACAACCTTAATCAACTCTGCAATAAGTCAACTCATATCAAAAACTCTACACTTGAAGCGATTATATCCAAATATGAACTGGCCTCCCCTAGAGCCATCTTACCTATAGACTAGTCAGATCACCTTCTCATAGTGTTCAACATTGATACCCCCGTTAAACAACTCTTAAACTCTTCAGTGAAATCCAAGCAATGGGCCAGAAACATCAAACAAGTCGCTCTAAAGGACCTTGAAGCCAAGATCTGGGAAACAACTTGAACATCCCCCTTCCTCTCATAACGTAATTGACCTGACCACATTCTTCAACAATGCTATAACCAATGTTCTGGTCCTAGTGGCACCTCTCAAGTTAAAACAACAAAGATCAATACAATCAAAATCTTGTTTTAACTTGGATCTCAACAATGATAGAAGACATCTTAGGCAAGCTGAAAGGACTTGGAGACAAAACCCATCATCAAAACATTTTAGGATACTCAGAAATGCAAGGATGAGATAAAAAAGCACATCTTCAGAGAAATAGCCACCTTCTTCCTCAACCAACTTGACTGCCCAAAAATTTTGGCCCACAGATCTATTTAAAATGGTCAGACCACAAACCACCAAATCCCCCTCACAAGAAAACGTAGCCTCTAAGGAACGCTGTGAAGAATATGCCAGTTTCTTCACAGACAAATTATTGAAAATTGATCAATCTTTCCTTGCAGTCCCAACCCCACCCCTCATACAACCAATCTACCCAGATACTCCACACACTATCTTATTCTGTCCCCTGGACCTCGCCCCCCCAAAAAAATATGGCTCCTAATGGTAAAAGCGGCAACCTTTTCAACATCCAATTGAAAAATAACGCAAATTTGTCTGTCTTCCAACCCATGAATGAACTTGAGGATTTCAATATCATTGCAAAACTAAAAGCTGCTTCTCATACCATGGACCCCCTCCTTGTTAAATAGGACACAACCGTAACCACTTCATTGCCCTGTGTTGCACAAAAATCATTAACTCTTCCCTAGCCTCGGACTGTGTACCTGATTCCCTTCAACTAGGTCAAATCAATCCCATTCCCAAGAATCCCAGGGCAGACCCGAATGATCTCATTAACATCAGGCCTATCTCCAACCTCCCATTCCTTGCCAAAACTATGGAAAAATGTGTCTGACAACAATTCAACCGACATATCGAGGTTTCCAACCTATTTGACTCTTCCATTCAGGTTTCAGGAAAGGATGTAGCACTGGAATGCCATGCTTAATATCAGAGATGATTATAGGACAGTGAGCAACCCAAAATACCCTTGAGGGCTTGGGTGATTAAGTAGAAAGGTATAGGTGCCTTCAAGGGAGTTTGTTTAAATTACAATTAGTGATTTAAACTGACTTAGTAGGATAAGTTAATGATCCTTACAGAAAAATAATTCATCAAAGTGGATTATTGATTATATATAGCCGCAGCTAATGAAAACACATGTACAATACATTAGACAACAAACACAAAGGTGTATAAGAAAATAGAATTTATCAAGTGGTAAAAAGGTCATTGATTTCATATACAGATATAGATAATTCAAAATTGATTAGGTCTGCAGGTACAAAAAAGATATGTTAATATATGACTCAACAGAACCTAAAAACACCTATCCAAAATCTAAATAAATGAGACAAAGCGAGGATGAGGTGGAGGTCGACGTTTCGGTCCCTAGATAACACTTTCTGAGACCATCTTCAGGACTGGTGTCAATTGTATACTGTATAGAACCAAGTGTAATCTCCAGTCAGATTCTGGGAATCATTAGTTTTCAAATGCGACCACAATTTCATGTAGGGGAGAGAGAATACAGCTACTCCGAATATCTAGAGGAACCACCACCTATGTTAATTCGGGTAGAGAAGCCACAAATGTCGAGGCTGAAAACGGTAATCTATCCGTGTTAGATACGCGTAGACCAGAAAAAGCGTTGGGTTAATGTCATGTGTCACGGAATAGAAATGAGCATTTAATGAATCTAGATTCAAAATAGGTCCGGTGCAACAGGGGATCGGGTGAAGTCATGCAGGTCTTCCAATATTTGGTGTAATTCTTCAGTATCTCCATGTGGTAGGCAATAGAAAACCAGGCAGTAAGCGGGAGGCAAAAGCTTTTGCCTCCCTCTTGCTGCCTGGTTTTCTCTCTCCCCTACATGAAATTGTGGTCGCATTTGAAAACTAATGATTCCCATCCACTTTGATGAATTATTTTTCTGTAAGAATCATTAACTTATCCTACTAAGTCAGTTTAAATCACTAATTGTCATTTAAACAAACTCCCTGGAAGGCACCTATAATATCAGAGATGACATACGTAGATCCTTAGACAATGGTGATGCATGCATACATAACCTTCTTGACTTATCAGCGGCCTTGGACACTGTGAACCACATAGTCTTACTGGAATACTTGAGGATCTGTGCCGGCATGAATAGCATTGTCTTAGAATGGCTCACTTCTTACCCCCAATACCGGTCACAACAAATCAAAATCGAGTCTTGCCTCTCGAAACCCACACTGATCTCTCTTGGAGTGCCCCAGGGTTCAATCCCCTCCCCGTCACTGTTTAATCTCTTCATGAAGCCCCTTTCAATCATCCTGAAACAAGCTGGAATCAAATTTCACCTCCCTGCAGATGACACACAACTCTACTACAAAATTAAATCCCCCAGTGACATCCGTCATCTCAATGTCACACTGTGTAATATATAATCGTAAGTGAAAGTCCATGGGTCGCACACTACTCCACCCACCTTGGGTATACCCCAAGAGCATCATGGTAAATGCAGTTCTTCAAAGAGTGTGCGCTTTTCGTAGATTCTGAAGTGTAAAAGCAAAGTTGCAGCACCAACTCTGGACACCGGTGTTTCAGGATTATTTTCCTTCATCAGCAGAGTATAGGCAGTTTTCGGGGGTATGCTGTGCAGGCTGCCAAATATTATCGGGTCTGGAACCTCTCGCGGCCCGTAAGTGCATTATCCGGGCTCGTCAGCCCAATGGCTTGAGGGAGCCATATTTAAATGAAAGTCCATGGGTCGCACACTACTCCACCCACCAGTGGGTATACCCCAAGAGCATCACGGTAAATGCAGTTCTTCAAAGCGTGTGCGCTTTTCGTAGATGCTGAAGTGTAAAAGCAAAGTTGCAGCACCAACTCTGGACACCGGTGTTTCAGGATTATTTTCCTTCATCAGCAGAGTATAGGCAGTTTTCGGGGGTTTGCTGTGCAGGCTGCCAAATATTATCGGGTCTGGTACCTCTCATGGCGCGTAGGTGCGTTATCCGAGCTCGTCAGCCCAATGGCTCGAGGGAGCCATATTTAACTGAAAGTCCATGGGCCATGCCCCGGGTGTAGAAATCCTGGGAACCACAAGTACTTACTTAGACCAACTTTGGTGAATCACTCATGAACTTTTGTTTCAACTCTTCAAACTACATGCACTTCATATACCAGAGTGCTCAGGGGCGATCCGGAGGAGAGGCTAGCGGTGTGCGATCCATCGTAGATTTCTGTTAACGGGCTCCCAGGAGCCCATAAGCTGACGAGCTTTTGGAGACGCACCTGCGCGCCGGAGAGGCATCGAGGCCTGTGACGGTTACTTGGAGGCCTTCTCATCCACCCCAAATCCTGTCTCTACTGATGAGGGAAAGTATCCTGAAACCCGGGCCATGCCCCGGGTCTAGAGATCCTGGGAACCACAAGTACTTACTTGCACCAACTTTGGTGAACCACTCATGAACTTTTGTTTCAACTCTTCAAACTACATGCACTTCATATACCAGAGTGCTCAGGGGCGATCCGGAGGAGAAGCTAGCTGTTTGCGATCCATCGTAGATTTTTAATATATAATCGTAGTTTGATGCTAACCATCTGAAATTAAATTCCACTAAAACAGAAACGATATTGTTCTCCCCCAAAAGTAATCACCTTCCTATCAAAGACTGGATCAAAGACCTGAAGGTTCTAAACTGTACTCTCATTCTTTGCAATACGGCGAAATCCATAGGATCACCTTGGAAAGACTTGTCAATGGAAGAACACACCAACAAATCAGTCAAAGGAACGATGTACACACTTAAAAACCTTAAAAAAATCATATCATTAATTCACTCGGATGACTTCAAATGGGTCGTTCAAACTTGACTACGGGGATGCTATCATCACAGGACCCCGAAATTGCACCTCGCTCCCCTCATATCTGTACTAAACATGGCACCCAGGTTCATAACAGATATTAAGCGATTTAAGCACATCACACCTGTACTCAAGACACTCAATGGCTTACTATAGAAGGAAGATGCAATTTTTAAACCGCCTGTATCAAACACAAAGCCATTCACTCAAACATCCCTGAATACTTAGACAACAAACTAATTAAATCAGGCTGATACACAGCATTGAGAAGCTCCGACATACTTCTTCTTGTTCCTCCCAAACTAAAAAAGAATCTAACCAGGCTCTTTCTCGGGTAACGCTATCAGAATATGGAAGTCCCTACCAAAGGACTGATGATGCAACCCTTAATTCTCTGGCTTCAAAAGAGACCTTAAATGCCAGCTCATCAAGAAATACTGTCACACTTGAACAATTCTCAACCTTGGTCCTATCAGTCGCTCAATCTGACCCGTTTATGTCTGTTTTGCCCCTTTGACCTTGAATGTTCGTTCTTTTATTGTACTTTTAAGTGGAGACTTGCCATTAAGCATTAACCGCCTCCAGGACCTGGCAGCGGTCTGTGACATAGTGTATTCCACTTTTATTGCCAAATTTTTCAAAGTGTATTTATAGCTGTTTGTACATTAGCTTAAGATTGTTTTAATGTCAGTAACTAAGTGTCTTGTTTATTCCCTGGCTCTTGATTATGTAAAGCCCTCCGTTCCCCCGGGTCTAGCTAGTGCTATATATAAAACGTTTGATAAATGAGAGACAATAAGTGATTGTCAGAAAAAGTGTGAATACTGAGCTTAAAGGAAGTGAGCATATAGGAAAGTACCCTTTTTGGATGGTCACCCCTCCTTCACTTTTGCTCTGGATGTAATGTTTTTAGAAATGAAAGAGCATTGGGACCTTCTAACCAGGCCCAGTGCCAATGCTCTCTTCCACAAAAGATCATGTGAATTGTTGCATTCTTATGGCAAGTTACGTTAACCCTCCCTTTAAGTCTGGAGTATATGGTACCATTGGTAGCCAAGGGGAGATCTTCAAGAGGTCACATGTGCTGCATCACTATTTTTGGATAACTTGGGCTGGCTATCAGGCAACCCCGAGATAACCAGCTCCATTGTGGCACTATCGAAGTCTGCCATGTTTAGTATCAAACACTGTGCTGTTTTACCCTTGACATGATTCTAGTGTTGAGGTTGAGCTGGCATGTACTCAGGTGGCATCCTTAGAGGATACCAGCAAGATGCCTTAGTCTTCTTGTGCCTTGGTGGGCATTTCAAGCTGATTGGCTGTGTCGGGGGATGTCCAGGACGAGTCGTGCGGAGGCGTTCTGGATGCGTTGGAGTCTTTTCTGAACTTTGGCTGTGGTTCCGGTGTAGAGGGTGTTTCCGTAGTCCAGTCGGTTGGTGACAAGAGCCTGGGTGACCGTCTTCCTGGTTTCAGTGGCGATCCATCGGAAGATCTTTCAGAGCATGCTCAGGGTGTTGAAGCACAATGATGAGACGGCCTTGACTTGTCTGGTCATAGAGAGGGAGGAGTCCAGGATGAAGCCCAGGTTACGTGCGTGGTCCGTTGGCTTGGGAGTGGTGCCCAGGGCAGGGGCCCTCCAGGAGTCGTCCCAGGCGGAGGGCGATGATCCGAGGATGAGGACTTCCGTCTTGTCTGAGTTCAGTTTCAGGTGGCTGTTCTTCATCCACTCGGCGACGTCTTTCATCCCTTCGTGTAGGCTGGTTCTGGCGGTGGCTGGGTCGTTGGTGAGGGAGAGGATCAGTTGGGTGTCATCGGCGTAGGAGATGATGTTGAGGTTGTGTTGGCGTGCGATGGCTGCGAGGGGGCTCATGTAGATGTTGAAGAGGGTGGGGCTGAGCAATGATCCCTGAGGTACGCCGCAGATGACTTTGGTGGCCTCGGATCTGAACGGGGGAGGGGGACTCTCTGGGTTCTTCCGGCGAAGAACGAGATGATCCACTACAGTGCCTTCTCTTGGATTCCGGTGTTGCTGAGGTGCTGCCCTAGGGTGCGGTGGCAGACAGTGTTGAATCCTGCGGAGAGGTCCAGGAGGATGAGGGCCGCTGTTTCTCCATTGTCGATCAGGTATTTGATTTGGTTAGTGGCTGCGATGAGGGCGGTCTCAGTGCTGTGGTTGGCTCGGAAGCCGGACTGCGAGTGGTCGAGGGAACAGTTCGTCTCGAGGAAGGCGGCAAGCTGTCTGTTGAAGGTCTTCTCGATGACTTTGGCAGGAAAAGGGAGGAGCGAGATAGGGCAGAAGTTCTTGAGGTCGGAGGGGTCCGTTGTTGGTTTCTTCAGGAGGGCGCTGATCTCGGCGTGCTTCCAGCTTTCCGGGAAGGTGGCGGTGTTGAAGGAGGCGTTGATGATATCCCGGAGTTGGGGGGCGATGATGGAGTCGGCCTTGTTGAAGACGTGGTGGGGGCAGGGGTCGGTTGGGGATCCGAAGTGGATGGTGTTCATCGTGCGGGTGGTGTCTTCGGTGTTGACTGGGGTCCAGGCGCAGATGGTGGAGGTGGGGGGTGTTAGTTCGGTGGTTGGGTGCGAGGTTGGTGCGCCGAAGCTGTTGTGTATTTCGGCGATCTTGCAGTGGAAAAACGAGGGGAGTGAGTTGCAGAGGTCTTGCGAGGGAGTGATGTCGTTGTTTCCGGCGCTTGGGTTGGAGAGCTCTTTGACGATGCTGAAGAGTTCTTAGCTGTTGTGGGCTTTGTTGTCCAGTCGTTCTTTGATTTGTTTTCGCACCGGGGGATACCGAGGACGAGTCTGGCCACAGTGTTCCGTATGGTTTGGAGTTTGCAGAGTAGGTAACTTGTTGATGCCGGCGTAGAGTGCGTTGCCATAGTCCAGTCTGCTTGTGATGAGTGCATGGGTGACAGTTTTTCTCGACTCGGGGGATCCATTTGAACATCTTGCGGAGGATGCGGAGGGTGTTGAAACAGCTGGAGTTGATGGGGTTAACTTGACGGTTTACAGTGAGGGATGAATCGAGTACGATGCCAAGGTTTTTGGCATGATCTGTGGGGGTTGGTGGGCTTCCAAGTGTAGAAAATAGAAACCTTCTCAGGGGTCTCACTGATACACTTAGTTCTTTTAAACCAACAGAAAAGAGATTGGCACAGAAGCTGTAATATAAAAGACATATTTATTAACCTCAGCTGAGGGAGACTACGTCACACAGCACCCTTAGGAACTGTACGAGGCATTCTAAGGAGTACAGAAAACAGGGACCTTATATATGCTTAGGTTACATTAGTCAGCGTTAAACCATGGGGAGTTCCTGGCATTTACCAGCATGCAAAATGACTAAAATGGGTATACACGATTTGTTGGCTCAACAAAGTGGGAGGAGTGTCCAAACTGAGCACATTAGTAAGCGTACCCGGACAGTTCTATACTAAGAGCAGGTGCATTCTACTAGCTATGCCCCTCTTAGGATGTGCAAGGCTCTGGAAGAGGGAAACAGCACATGGCGAGCTCATGTCTGACTAAAATGGCTGCCAAGTACAAAATGGCTTTTAGCTCATGCTAACAGATCCCTGCAATCTTTAACACGAGGGCGGTGGGCCACCAGGTCTTGTCGCACGCTGACTTCTGTCTCCTCTGCGTTGAGTTTGAGGCACCTGCTGGTCATCCAGACTGCGACTCCTTGCATTCCCCTCTGGAAGTTGAGTTTAGCTGTGGTGTTGTCTTTGGTGAGGGAGAGGATGAGCTAGGTGTCGTCGGAGTAGGATACGATGTTAAGGCCATGTTGTCAGAAGATGCGTATGAGGGCGGCCATGTAAATGTTGAATAGGGTCGGTATCAATGATGATCCCTGAGGGACTCTGCAGGTGATTTCCATGACGGCGGAGAGAAACAGCGGTAGTCTGATCCTCAGGGTTCTTTCGGTGAGGAAAGAGCAGATCGAGTCTTGGGCAGTTCCTTGTATGCCTGCGTCATGTAATCTGGTAATCAGTGTAAGGTGAGAGACGGTGTCAAAGGCTGCAGACAGGTCAAGGAGAATGAGGGCTGCGGAGTGGCCTTGGTCGAGGAGAGTGAGTATGTCGTCCGTGGCTGCGAGTAGGATGGTCTCAGGTCTGTGGTTGGCTCAGAATCTGGATTGGGACGGGTCAAAGGACGGGGTGCTCTTCAATGAATCACATCACTTCTCTGTTGACTGTTTTCTCTGCCACTTTAGCAGCGAAGGGGAGGAGTGAGAATGGCTGATAGTTTTTGAGGTTGTTTGAGTTAGCCAAGTAAGAGGATAAATGTAGTACATTCTCCACGTGGGTAACCCCTGCATGGGCATTGTGTGATTACATGACTCGTGAAGTGTTGTTGCGGACTGTGGGGGCATTGGTGCAGGACAGTTGGGAGAGTCTGTGGCAGAGCAGTGGATGGCTAGCTGCTCTGTAGGATGATGTGTTGAAATATTGTGTTAACCCTCTTCTTCCAAGGCCTCCCTGTGCTAAGCTTTTGTGGTAGTTGGCTCTTAGGTTTCTGTAACATTTTTTTCACTAAGGTATCCATGCAAAATATGCATTATTTCCTTAAAACAGCATGGTCATTTTTAAGGGTACCCAGCATTTGTATATTCCCCTAGAGGGGACCCAGAAATTAGCCAAAATACAGCTAAATATTGTTTATATTTTTAAAATGGGGACAAAGTGCTGCAGAAGAAAGCGTCCTTTTTATTTCCTGTAAATGGTATCCTCAAAGAGTTTGTGGTGCTGAAATCAACATCTTCCCAGCTTTCAGGGACAGGCTGACTTAAAAAAAAAAAAAACTTTTCAACACAGTTTTGGCATTTTACTGGGACACAGTCAGTTTTTGCTACTTTTTGTGGTTTCAAACTCCTTCCAGTTAGTGGTAGAAATTGGTGTGAAAGCAATAATGGATCCTGGAAAGCTATACATTTCTGAGAAGTAGACAAAAGTCTGAATTCTGAACTCAGCGAGGGTTAATTTATGTAGATCTTTCAACGTTTTTTTATAGAAACTAACAGTTGAAAAAAAGAAATATTAAAAATTAGTTGAAGAAAACAGCTGTTTGTGCCAACGTTTTCACCTGTACCTTCTTCTACGTATGATAGATTTTTAAAAGCAATGTACTGTTACATCTGCTGGGCCCTTCTGGTTGTGGTGATATGTCAGAAGTGTAGGTTCACCAAGAACCCAAGGAACCCAGAGCCAATAACTGAGCAGCATCTTGCAATGGTTTTTCATTGTGTACTGGGTATATAGCAATTCATTTGGTAAAATATAGAGTATCAAGGGCACCTATGTATTTCCGAAATGAGAACAAAATATAGAGTTTAGAAGAAGTTATTTGCACATCTCCAAAATTGTGGGTACCAATACAAGCAGCAAGTGAATTAGAGGCCATTTTTCAAAGTGACTTTTAGACAGATGCATTAACCTTTTTTGTGAGCGCAAACGGTGCAATTCGCAAAAATTGGCCATTTATGACTGCAAAAAGTGCCTCTGCGATGCATGAAACTGAAAGCCTCTCGCAATTTAAGGAATTGCAATTTATTGCGATTTCCTAAATTGCAATTGCATTTTAGGAATCTCAAATTGCGATTCCTTAAATGCAAATCTCAAATAGTGATTTTGCTAATAGGAGGCGCAAATTACCATCAATTTGAACTTGATGGTAATTTGCAAAAACTTTGAAAAATTCACTAAAGTTCCTTTTTTCAAAGTTGTGGATTGCGCACACACTTGCGCACACACATGCTCTTGGAGAATGTGTGTGCCAACATGTGTCCACAATTAAATTTCAGGTGTTCAACACAGTGTCCTTTTGACACATTGCACCCTTGAAATTGCATGCATAATTTGCGAAAACCTATTGATACTCGCAAATTGCGCATGCAATCTCCCATTCATTCCTATGGACCTATATGCCCATAGGAATGAATGGGGAGGCATTCTTTAAATGCAACTCGCAATTTGCGAGTCGCAATTAACACCTTGGCTGATAGGGATATTTTTCTCCAGCGCTGGATTCTCAGATTTATCATTGTTCATGACGAGCTCAGCTCGTCATCAGCACAGCTCAACTGTGCCTCATGACGAGCTGAGCTCGTCATGAGCATCGAAGGGGTTAAGGAATGTTTGGGAATCGCTAATTTTATAGCGATTCCTATATGCATAGGCTTTTTGCAATTCCTTAATTGCAATTCCTTAATAATCGCAATAAAGGAATCACAAAAGCCTACATTTCAGAACACAGTCCTGTTTACACGTATCAAAGGAAAGTAGGTTCTAGTGTCAGAACCCCACAGTAAAAACAATGTTCATATACATAAATGAGGGTCAGACTCGAGGTGTTGCCAATGATAAAGATTTATCAATCAATCTTGATCAGTACAGACAATGATTGCCAGCTGACACGTGTTTCATCACACCGTGTACTTGATGTGACTCATCAGGGCTGTAAAACTCTCGTGATAGGGAGTCGCAAAGCCGGAGTGTAAGTCCAGATGGTTGCTAGAGTGACATGAAAAGACGACCAATGCTGTTTGTTTCGAAGCTGGAGGGTAGGTAAAGGACGGGTATGTCCCAGGTCGAATGCAGGGGCCTGTGTGATTGGCCACACAGATACTTGCAGGGGTCTGTTCGGTAATTCCAGGTAATGAGTCAAAAGCCTACATTGTTGCATGTGTCTTACATTTGGAAGGCACAAATGCATAGAAAGTCAATGGGTAATAACCCTTGTTCTAAAATTCTGTGTTCCCCTAAGTCTTTCGATAAAGATGGTGCCTTACTTGTGTGGGTAGGCCTTGTGCCTGAGTTAGGAAACGGCCCAAAACGCAATATGGGACATATCACATTTATCCAGTGAAAACTGAACAGTTGTTGTAATGGGCCTAGCTGAGGATTCTGGATGCTAGCACACCCTGCAACTGGGGAAACCTAGCAAACCTGTACATTACTGAAAGCTAGACACTCAGGGGAATCCAGGATGGGATGACTTCTGTGACTCTCACCAGGATTTGTTACCAAGAATCCCTTGCAAACCTCAAACTTTGTCAAAAAAAGACTAACTTATATTTCTGTGATGGACAGTTTGGGGAATCTGCTTGGATCCAGAAACTACCATGCGCCCTGCATTACTCAAAGTCTCCCAATAAAAATGGTCCCTCACTTGTGTGGGTAGACCTAGTGCCAGTGACAAAAAAGAGCCCAAAATGAAATGTGGACACATCTCATTTTTCCATAGAAAAGTGACTCTTTTTTTGCAATGTGCCTAGCTGGAGATTGTGAACCCTAGCTCAGCTGCCACCTAGGAGAATCTAGCAAACCTATACTAGCCACCGACGGGAAATCAGGATGGGGTGACCTGTGTGACTCTGACAAGGTTCTGGTGCCCAAAATCCTTTGGAAACTTAAAACTTTGTCCCCCCAAATTTTTCCTCATATTTCTCTGATGGAAGGTTCTGGAATCTGCGTGGATCCACAAACTTCCATGCATGCTGCATTCTGCAAAATTGTAGGGTAGCCCTAGTGTCCGCAACAGGAAACACCCCAAAATGTTGTGGAGACATCAAAATGACCTATATCAAAAGCGCCTGGTTTTGAAAGGGAGTCACTTGCGTTTTTGGTCCCTGACTCAGCGGCCATCTAGAGAAACCAACCAAACCCAAACATTGCTGAAAACTGGAACCTTAGGGTAGTCCAGGGAGGTATGGCTTGCGTGGATTTCCCTGCATTTTCCTACACAGGATGTCCTGCAAACTTCAAATGTAGCTAAAAACATAACGGTTTATAACTTTTCTGTGTGGGAAAGCTGTAGGATTACCAGACCTCCATAAATGTCCCATCACCCAGTGTTCCCCAAAGTTTTCCGATGATGCTACCTCACTCTTTTGGTTAGGCCTAGTGCTCACAACAGAAAACACCCCAAAATGTACTGTGAGACATCAAAATCATCTCTCACAAAACAACCTGGTTTGGCAAGGGGGGTCACCTGGGATTTTGGCCCCTGTCTCGGCGGCCATCTAAGGAATCCTAACTAAACCCAGACATTTCTAAAAACTATACACTCTGGGGAGTCCAGAGAGGTATGACTAGCATGGATTACCCAACCTTTTCCTACCCAGAATCCCCTGCAAACCAAAATTTAGCTGAAACATCACATTTTACTGAAGGTTCTGCCTGGGATCACCGTGCTGGCACAAATGTGGTACCACACAGCGTTCGCCTCATTCTCATGATAAAAATGATACCTCACAAGTGAGGTACCAATTTTATCAGGAGACTTTGGGGAATGCTGGTTGTGTGGAAGTGTGTGGGTGGAAAAATCTGACTTTTTAAATCAGAATTTGAGGTTTGCATGGGCTTCTGGGTAGGAAAGCATTACGGAATCCACGCAAGACATACCTCCTTGGACGCAGCTGGGTGTCTAGTTTTCAGAAATTTCTTAGTTGAAAAGGTTTCCTTAAATGGCCACAGGGACTGGGGGCAAAAACCCAGATTACCCCCCCCCCCAATGTAATGGCGTTATTGGTTAGACGCTTTTGAAACATACCTTGGGGCAATTGGTGCTCATAGATTTATACCGGAAAGGAAAAAGTACCCTTTACTGCATTCACTTGGGTTTGAAGGTAGGGCAGCATTTAAGCAGTCACCAGATCTTTTTGGGGATGATGGGGACGAATCAGATGAGTACCAGGAAACCATTAAAAATTAGTAAGTAGGTATGATGTTCAACCTAGTCTGGTTGTGTTACATGATACATTCTTTAAATGAGTCCAGAGGGTTGAAGAAGATATAGACACTTACTTCAGTGAATTAAGGAAAGTAATGGCAGAATGTAATTTTGTAAATTGTAGTGATAAATTGGTGTGTGATCAGTTCATTAGTCATTAGAATCCTTCTCTGGAAAAATCTGTAAGAGTAGCCAAAAGTATAGAAACAGCACAGAAATCTATAAAAGATTTAGACGGCAAAGCAGTAGAAACAGTTGCTCCAGTAAGTCTTGTTTCAAATACTCAAAGAAGGAAAAAACAATAGTTCGCAGAAGATTTTTTTCAAACAAACAGACATTTATTTTAGATGTGGCAACTCTACTCACAGTAAGAGCAGAAGCACTTGTCCAGTTAAACATGTTGTACTTAGGTCTTGCGGCAAGCATGGACATTTTGCGAAGGTGTGCAGGGACAAAGAAATAAAGTGAAAGTAGGTTTTGTTAAAGACAACAGTGACAGTGAAGTAGAAGACATGATTTAGGACATGAGGGATATGGTGTTGGTTGTTAGTGACGATACTGTAAGAACAGGAGATCTTGCAGATTATGTGGATCCTTGTGTCAATATAATTGTGGGTAAAAACAAATTATGCCACTTGGTTGATTGGGGAGCAAGCATTATCACTATCATGCAAGAATTATTTTTTGCCAAATGGAAAGATTGAGAGTTGATGCCCCCAGAACGTGCACCGGTTTATTATGAAGGTCGTAAAATCGATTGTCTGGTTATTTTGAAGATGTTTTGGAATTTACAAGTAGAAGTATTCAGGGCAAGGTTTATGTTACAATCAAATGAATGAGCATACTCAGTGGTTCCACCAAGGCCTATTAGATATCATGTTATAGTCTGGTGCCGAAGAACATATTTTCGCTACACTTGATACTGCCCTGGTTGAAGAACCGTTATATATTTACCCCAAGGTGTTTTAGGTGAATTGGGAAAAATAAAAGGTTTCAAACATAGAATTAAGGTAAAAGAAGGAGCGTTTCCAATCAAACATAAGTTAAGGCGTGTCCGTTTCAGAGTGAGGGAGGACTTGGAAAAATAACTTGTGGTGCTATGTGATAGAGGTATAATTGAACCTATTGAGTCCTCTATTTGGCTTTCCCTAGTGGTAGTAGTGCGCAAGAAAAATAATCAACTTAGAGAATGCATTGATTTATGTAGTCTCAAACAAAACAAGCATTGAAATGCAATAGATCTTGCCTCTTATTAAGTTAAAAACATTTGCTTTGTTAATGGTATTGTATAGCAAAGCAAATGGCTTTCACTTAATGAAAGTCAAATCCTTTTGCGTTTTTAATGCTTGTTATGTTCTGAAACACGTGCACAGTTCATTTGCAGACATTTACATTTTGTGCTAGATAATTAGTACTCTGCACCGCTTTCCTCCAGCTCACCCCAGCATCCAGAATGACTGTCACACAAATCCTCTTACTGAAGTCAAAGAAAGAAAGGTAAAGCCACCGGAAACGACCGCCCTGACGTCATCAGCTGATGGTGAAATGAATGGTGCAACAGGGTCGACTGACAAGTGCCTCTGCACTGGGGTTTACAGGCCCAAGGACACCCACCGCTGCCCCCAAAGCCCCTAGAGTGAGCCTCAAGGTGCGTCTGTGAAGCCAGGCCACAGCCACAGTCTGAGTCCGGAGTCGCAGCCCTGATGACATCACCACCTCCCCCTAAACACAGGCCGGAGGGCTGTAACCTATTTGTTTTATTTCCATTTATCTTTCAGAGGGCACAGCAGTTTCAATGTGCAGCCATGGCACTCTATTCTACATTGTGCACTTTCAGTTTCTTTTTTAGGTCTCGTAGCGAAAACAGCGCGTAAGCGCTGTGTCTCGCCAGAGATCTTTTGTTACTGACTGTGCTTCCCAGGAGACAGCACCTGGCCGCGCGCATCTCGCAAAAGGCGATCGGCGCAGGCCACGCGCGCGCGAACGCGCTCGCCGTGTCTGTCTCCTGGGAAGCATACATACACAGGCACACCTCCCCCTGCACGCATGCGCACACAGCACCACACACATACACAAGCACACATACACGCACGGGGAGACGTCCCCCCCACCCCTCCGCCGTCGCACACACACACGCACACATACAGGCATTCCCCCCTTCCCCTGAGGGGGTCACATAGCTCCCCCCAGCTCCCACAGTGCCCCGGCGCTGCCGCAGCTCACCCCAGCTGTCTCCCATCCAGGGGGGGGGGGGCGGGGTCGCTCGCTGGTGCCGGGTGCCCCCCTCCCCGGTGTGAGCCGCTCCTTGCGGGCTGCCGCCGGGTCCTCCGCAGTCCTTTCCACCTACTATCTCCCACGGCTCCGTCAGCCGGGGCCCGCAGCCGCCCCGCGATCCCAGCCTGCACCGCGCGCGGCCGGAGGGAGGACCTCCAGCGATCCCATCGACCAGCGGGGACTCCGCCTATCACTTCCTGCTTCTCTCTATCATTAGCATACATAGCAGCTGGCATGAACATAGAAAACGGAGCGGGGCTCTGCGTGGCCTGCGGAGGCAGCCGCCGTCTTTGAAAACCATGCGTTTGGTGTGTGAGTGCCTGGCTGTTGTACATGGGAAACATGCCTCAAATTTAACACTAAACACAACCACCCTGTAGGTAAGAGGACACAGGGGAGCACATACTTCAAAATGGAGTCTTCCCATATTTGAGGAATATCCTCACAGCGTTATTTGCCAAATGGATGCTACTGGTACCAGCCAGACGCATCCATGGGATTGGGAAGAACAAGACTCTAACCCTACACCTGCTCATGGAATGAGTCCTAGGTAACTGTAGGATACCTTTGTGCCTATCACTCAGATGGTTGAGGTGCCCCTGCAGATTAGAGGGAAAGGAGAGTAGTTGCCTCCCTAGAAGCACAAAGCACAGGAGCTAGACAGCAGTATCGTTGAATGTCTTTCCTTGTGAGCGTAGACCCAGCTATCAAAGCCATGAATGTGCGTCTTATGATGATGATGCAACAATGGACACCATGCATATAGAAAATAAGACACATCCAGCTGTCTTGTGAACGCTTATTTGGAAAATGCATTCATGGTATGCTCGACCCACGCACCAGAATAGAATCACTTTGAAATGCATGTATTTTGTTATTTTCTTACATAGTATGTTATTTGCAGGATACATTGGCGCCTACATCCCCCACCCACCCCAAGAGGAGAGCCAAACTTGCAGATAGTGTGGTAAAATGGGGAGATGCGTTTCTTGCCACCAATCATATCGTGTAGTACAATGGTGGTGTCTGCAAGTGGCAGCGACTCCTGCGTAGAACAGAGCCAGCTCCTGGCAACGCCCACCAAGGCCAACTACTCACGCTGCCCCCTACTGCCCGCTCCGTACACAGCCCGCTAATGTGAGCTTCTTGCACTGACAACCACTGTCCTCACCTCACACTACCTCAACTGCTAGCTCCTCGCACAATTCACCAATGTGAGCTACATTGCTCACTAGTGCCACCTATTGAAAGTCCCCAGTAGTGTCTTCTCCATGCTACTGTGCCTGTCCCTTCCATCTACCCCTCTAGCGTGTGCAACTCACTGTCCACCGGCGCCATGTTTGGGCTCGTGGTGTACTTCTCTCTACTGAACCACGAGGGCGCACTGTTCAGGCCAGTGAAGCGATGCATGGGCGCTGGAAGTATGGGTGCGCGCGGGAGAAGGGAAGTTAGGGGGCTGCAGCAGTAATATAACATGTTGGAGGTCCGATGGTGAGTGAGCAATAAGACTTCTTTGAATTTTGTCACATCTTGTGTTATGTGTTCAAAGACGGGGAAAAATGCCAGGCTATGTCTTATGACAAATTGCTGCTTATTCTGTTAACTTTGTAGACTGGTGTTTACTTTTATATCTCGGACTGCAAAGTTAGAGGATTTTGTAAAGTCAAATAATAAAACTATTTATATAATCCTGCCATACCTTGAGTAACTGGTTAGATTTCCGAGATGCAAAAACTGGAGCTTAAAACTTGATGGTGTGTGTTGACTTTTAGTATTATTAGCCATAAGTAATACATCTTGTTCGTTATATCCATCGTGATAATTTTTTGTGCTGTTACATTTTGTAGGTGGATATCAATTTACACTTTAAATGGAGTAGCCATTACTAGCATCGTTCATCTATCT
This sequence comes from Lissotriton vulgaris, assembly GCF_964263255.1. Classification (NCBI taxonomy): domain Eukaryota; kingdom Metazoa; phylum Chordata; class Amphibia; order Caudata; family Salamandridae; genus Lissotriton; species Lissotriton vulgaris. Next base: position 5,266,920 of record NC_141692.1, read on the forward strand.
ATATAACGTTCTTTGAGGGTTTTTTTCTAGATATATGTATGCAATGTTATTCATAGCCTTGAAAAGGTGTGGTCCTGCAAAACATGTTAACTGCATTGCTGTTCTTTTTACGTGCAGACATAAATTCAAGCTTTGAAGTCATCTCATTAATGGTGAACCTTAATTAGTCATGCACAGAATTCATTAAAAAAATTGATATTTTGTCTAAACGCTCAAATTATTTTTTTTGCATTAGAAGTATTTGATCACAAATTATCCTTTTCGAATAATATGTCTAATAAAGGACCCTTCAGATTTTAATCTCCCCAAAAAAAAAATAATAATCATTCTGAACGGGAGCACGTGATACAGGGGGTCCTAGGGCGTTCTCTCAAGGGCCTACAAGTGCGTTCAATACTGTGTTCATAGTGGCCAAGGTTTCAGAATGCTATGCGTTACATTTTCATAATTTCATTGTAATTATGAGTGACATTTCAACCATTATAACTATGAGTACCACTTTCTCCCGAGCAAAATCAAGTCAAACATAAACCTCAGAAATTACACCCATTTGAGCAAGGAACAACTCTAAGAAAATCTCAACACTGCTGCAAAATACCTGAAATAGAAGGGCACTACCTGGAGACAGACTGCCTGACTGCAGTTCTCAGCAGAGGGCAGGCTGCACATAGCTGCCAAATTGTCAGTTTGCTTATGCATAGCTGCCAAGTTTTTGGTTTGTGTATGTATGTGTGACATTCCCATATTTGCATTGTGTTTATGTGTGACATTTCATTACCTCACGTGTGACACTTGGAGTGACACTTTTTTGTGAGCTGTGTGAATAATAACAGCTGTGAGCCCGTGCCTGAGGTGCATCATCAGAGCTTTGTGAATAATAACTGCGTCAGCCCCGTGGTGAGGTGCATAATAACTGCGTCAGCCCCGTGCATGAGGTGCATCATCAGAGCTTTGTGAATAATAACTGCGTCAGCCCCGTGGTGAGGTGCATCATTACAGCTGAGTGAATAATAACAGCTGTGAGCCCGTGCATGAGGTGCATCATCAGAGCTTTGTGAATAATAACTGTGTCAGCCCCGTGGTGAGGTGCATAATAACTGCGTCAGCCCCGTGGTGAGGTGCATAATAACTGTGTCAGCCCCGTGGTGAGGTGCATAATAACTGCGTCAGCCCCGTGGTGAGGTGCATAATAACTGCGTCAGCCCCGTGGTGAGGTGCATAATAACTGCGTCAGCCCCGTGGTGAGGTGCATAATAACTGTGTCAGCCCCATGCGTGAGGTGCATAATAACTGCGTCAGCCCCGTGGTGAGGTGCATCATTACAGCTGAGTGAATAATAATAGCTGTGAGCCCGTGAATGAGGTGCATCATCAGAGCTTTGTGAAAAATAACTGTGTCAGCCCCGTGGTGAGGTGCATAATAACTGTGTCAGCCCCGTGGTGAGGTGCATAATAACTGTGTCAGCCCCATGCGTGAGGTGCATAATAACTGTGTCAGCCCCATGCGTGAGGTGCATAATAACTGTGTCAGCCCCATGCGTGAGGTGCATAATAACTGTGTCAGCCCCATGCGTGAGGTGCATAATAACTGTGTCAGCCCCGTGCGTGAGGTGCATCATTAGAGCTGCATGAATAATAACAGCTGTGAGCCCGTGCATGAGGTGCATCATCAGAGCTTTGTGAATAATAACTGTGTCAGCCCCGTGGTGAGGTGCATAATAACTGTGTCAGCCCCGTGGTGAGGTGCATAATAACTGTGTCAGCCCCGTGGTGAGGTGCATAATAACTGTGTCAGCCCCATGCGTGAGGTGCATAATAACTGTGTCAGCCCCATGCGTGAGGTGCATAATAACTGTGTCAGCCCCATGCGTGAGGTGCATAATAACTGCGTCAGCCCCGTGCGTGAGGTGCATCATCAGAGCTGTGTGAATAATAACAGCTGTGAGCCCGTGCATGAGGTGCATCATCAGAGCTTTGTGAATAATAACTGCGTCAGCCCCGTGGTGAGGTGCATAATAACTGCGTCAGCCCCGTGCATGAGGTGCATCATCAGAGCTGTGTGAATAATAACAGCTGTGAGCCCGTGCATGAGGTGCATCATCAGAGCTCTGTGAATAATAACTGTGTCAGCCCCGTGGTGAGGTGCATAATAACTGTGTCAGCCCTGTGGTGAGGTGCATAATAACTGTGTCAGCCCCATGCGTGAGGTGCATAATAACTGTGTCAGCCCCATGCGTGAGGTGCATAATAACTGTGTCAGCCCCATTCGTGAGGTGCATAATAACTGTGTCAGCCCCATGCGTGAGGTGCATAATAACTGCGTCAGCCCCGTGCGTGAGGTGCATAATAACTGTGTCAGCCCCATGCGTGAGGTGCATAATAACTGTGTCAGCCCCATGCGTGAGGTGCATAATAACTGTGTCAGCCCCATGCGTGAGGTGCATAATAACTGTGTCAGCCCCATGCGTGAGGTGCATAATAACTGCGTCAGCCCCGTGCGTGAGGTGCATCATTAGAGCTGCATGAATAATAACAGCTGTGAGCAACAGCACTCTTGCACACACTCTCACTGCTCACCAATTCAAAGTATGCTAAAAGATGTATGCAACGCATTGTCATACACAATGCCAATAACTCAAACTTTAATGCTGCGAGACCTATTGCATTGCAAATGCTTGTTATATATTTTCATTTACTGCTCCGAGATGGGGTTCTGTCTTCTTGGAACTGCAAATGAAAAGAAAACAAATGCTTCCACCAAACTTGACATAGGTGTGTGTATGCACCTGCGTGAGGACACAGGTTTATGTACATACTGTTTATTTTGCCAGTGCATTTTTGAGCAGCAGCTGTAACTATTTCATAGATTTTGCCATGATGAACAGGCATTGGTAAAATCAAAAGGTGACCTCTGATTTTAGCCTACTTTTCCTATTTTAACATTGTTTTGCACGTATGTTTGTTGCTTCCTGCTGTGTGTAGATTTTAGTAGGAGTTCAGAAGTAAATCTAAGTACTGCTGCTTTTATAAGTTAGACATAGTAATTTGTATGTCTTCATAGGTAAAACGTTATGACGAAGGATACAAATGAAACAATGAAACTCACTTAGAGCTCCGACACAAAAAGAAATGTTGCTATCCCCGACGAATGCTCTTATTAAACGTACAATCCCTCAATGTGCGAAAGAGGTTATCTTAAAATGACTCAATTTATCACTTTTGTTTGTTCAGAAGAAATATCATTGAGGCATATTTACAAGCCCTCACCACCACTGGAGCGTTACTTTTATTTGACGCTCTAGTGGCGCAGCAACATGTTCCATATTTACAAGGTGGAGCAAAGCTACTTTGCGTGGCTTACCACCACCTTCTCAGTATACCCCTTCCCGCCTAAGTACTCTGCCCGGAGGGCGTGGAATGGGTGTTGCAGTGGGCGTTCCACCACAACACTCGTTACTTTTTTATTCCGCCCCAAGATTTACAAGGCTGAGGCAGTGCCAAAAACGCCATGGAATACCAGGTGCTAAAATGGTGCAACGAGGAAAAAGTGTTAATTTGTTCTTGTTTTTTGCTGCAAATTGCCATTATCAATTGTTTATGTGGAGGAATGCGTCCCTTCCTGAACATAAACAATCGTCCCTGCAGTGCAGGAACCCTTGCAACGTGGCGGCAGGGTGCCTGGCTGGTGCAAAGCAGCTCTTTTTCCACTAGTGCAGGGGAAACACAAAGGTGTGAATACAGCGCATTACTGGGTTTTGACAATGCCAAATTTGGCGCAGTTCGACACTTTGACATTTTCTTGTAAATTTGCCTGAACCTTTCTAAAATGATTGCCTTAAAATAGCATTGCATTTTTACATTTGAAAATTGTTTCATTGCTCTGTTTGCTTTACCATCAGCAATATCTACCTGGGAACTCATTATGGTCTTTACCTTAGAATAGGTGCTGAGTGACGCTTGGTGACGATACTTAGGGGCAGATTTATGTTAACTGGCGCATCCCCAGGGATGCGCCAGTTAACCTGCGCCACAGTGCGCCACAGCTCCGCCACCCATGGTGCGCCGCATTTATAATGCGGCGCACCATGGTGCAAAAACGGCACAGATGCGTGACGCATCTGTGCCAGAAATGTGGCGCATTGCTGGAGTTGCGTCGCAAGCGTGACGCAGCTCCAGCAAGGCTCGGGGGTACACCATCTGCACAATGCTGCGTCAAGACCTGCGCCTGCTTCAAGCAGGCACAGGGTTTTGACGCAGCATTGCCCTGAATGTGACTGAGTGAAATTTCATAGATTTCACTTAGCCACTTTCAGGAGGCGTTCCTGCGCAGGAATGCCCCCCCCCTGCGCAGGAACGCCTCGTTATGGCGCAGTGCTTTACAACGTGACGCATCTCCTAGATGCGTCACGTTGTAAATAGGGCGCATTGTTTGTGCTGCAGTTGCGACAAATAAAGTGACGCAATTGCGGCGCAAAGAGGCGCAACGGCCTCATAAATCTGCCCCTTAATATTTTATTTTGTCAAATGAATGTATGGGATACATAATGATGGCCTGGACTTTTAATAAGCCCGCTAGCCAAGGCCAAGCCTTGAGGGAGTCATCGAAAGAGCCAGGGCACGGTGGATATATTCTAAGAAGAATTTATGGAGTGGAACGGTTATTTGATGTATGTTTTAATTTTTACAACAAATATACATAGGAACCGCCATAGAAATGATATTGTCTAAATATTCATAACCCACGTATTTCCTTTAGTTTTTTTTTTTAGGTCGAATTTGCATCCTTGTTATACGCACAGATCACACTGTGTGGGGCACAGAGGGATAAAGTCATTTTCTCATGTTCAGTTGATTGAAATAATTGCATGTATTGAACTGTGTGGTATAATTTCACATAGTTACAATAGCCAACAATTATTACTATAGACTTTTTTTAAATAAATAAGAAACGAAATACACTAGTGTTTCTAAAAGGAGCACACCGCCCAATAAACAGCATTACGAATTATTTTTAGTAGAAAAAAAGTTAAGAATAAGACCAAAAGTTTTCAATGTTTTGTGCAAAAGAGATAGCATCCAAGAAAGCAAAAATAACTGACTAGTTAGTCCTGGTGTGGTTTTAAAACTCAAGGGGGCAGATTTACAAGCCCCTTGCACCACTTTTGCGTCATTTCCCCATGTTCAAAATGACACAAAAGTGTCGCCAGGGGCTTGTAAATCTGTCCCAAGGTGTTTAGAAAGTGGGTGCATTAGAGTACCACTCAGGGCTGATGTAACATCCCTGCCCCAGTGAGTGAGGCCCAAAAGGATGGCGAAGGGAGATGAGTGGTGCAAGATAGTCATCTTGTGGTGCGTAAAACCGTGGAGACTTAAGGATCGCTGCGTGCGGCCCTTGCTGTAGTCAGTGGAGGCCGCTGTGACTCCTGGAGGATAGATGAGGGGCATGTAGTAATGCTACTATCACCCTCCAGGGGCATCTAAGAGTGTGAGATGCATGGAGTCTGTGTCTAGCCAGGGTTCTTGGTGAATTGTCAGAGAAGCACAGATTCGAGGCCTCTCTGCAATGTCTGATCCTGTGGGCTTGGATCATGGAAAGAAGCAATCAGTGGGGGTCATCGGCAGGTTTGGGACAGCAGCACAGCAGATGGAGACAAGATTCTTTGAGATAGTTACATAGCCTACACAATGTGACCTCTGTGTTGCAGTGCCAGGCTTTGGTGAAGTCAGAGTTTTACAAGGCAATGAGCCTCGTGTAGTGGATTTTTCTGCGTGCCTGGTCTGAAAGTATGCGTTGAAAATGGGGCTGGGCCTTCCCCAGGATGTAGGATGTATCTAATGACTCGGTGGTGGTGCTGCAGCATAGAATTTCAATTTCCTTTTCAAAGGAGGTTTGCATTACTTCCCTTTTCACTGCTCTTTCCCAGACTGAGTATGGTATTTCTTGGATGTGAAGGTTGACAGCCATGATGTTCAAACTGCTGATTGCTAGGGCTAACTTGGTTTTCCATGAGGTGCCCTCTCCTTCAAAGATTGATTTGAGATGATTATTGAGGGATGGGTGGGGGCATGTCGACAGGAACCTTCTCTCTAAGCCGACAGGAGCTACAGGTGGCGCTGTTGAGCTGGGCCGAGCTAGCTGTGCTGTGCGCCGTGAAGCCAGGTGCCGCAAACCGGGTGCTCTGTGCTCCGTGTCAAAACCAGCAGAGCCCGCCGAACCGCACCTCCCGCGCAGATAACGGGAGCCGCAGGGAGCAGGGAGCTGGGCGCTGACAGCCGGGAGAGCCGGGAAACGGCCGGGTGGCGAACTTTGAGCCGAGCGCTGGAGGGTTGGAGGAGGATGTAAACCACACGGAAGAGCCTGAGCCAGCGTTCGTTTGGGAACCCTCGTGCCGAAGCTGCACCTGGAGCCGAGTAGCCGAGTAGTTGCCGCCGCTGCTGCGGAGGTGGGCCGCCGTGCGTTGCAGAGAGGAGCAGCACAACATCTGGGAAGCAGGGTGAGGCCGAGCGGGGGGCAAAGCTATAATTTCCCCGAGCCGCCCAAGTCCAAGCTCTGCTGACCCCCGGACCCGCGAGAGCAAGGCACATCTGCCCCCCTGCTTCCTGCCTGCGCGCTGCGGGGATGGCATTGCGGCCCCCATAGAGGTGTCGCTCCTCTTACTTCTGAGGGGTGGTTGGCCCATCAGTAAGCGCAACGCCTACAGCAACAAGTATCAAGAGGCAGCCTAAGCCAGGATTGTTAAGGCTGGGAGCCCACAGTGCCTTATATTGCGAGCCACGTTTACCCTCACCACCCCCAGGTAGATCTGCCATCCCACTGACCCAGGTGAGAGCGAGGGACAGGGAGCACCCATCCATCCCCGCTATCCTCACCAAGTACCTCCCCAAAAGGAGAATTGACAGACCCCTCTTCCCCCACAAAGCAAGAGGGGAGAGAGTGGACAGGGACAGAGCGGAGCGCCCGACAATAAATTAACAGTCTACAGAGGACATCAGAGGCTGGGTCCTTGACTCAGTGCAGCTGCCAGTCAGAGGGAAGCGAAACCCCCGAAGGACCCTGGCCACATGGGCCTCAAAAAGAAGGGGCAATTCACTTATGAATCCCGGAAAAAAGCCCCAAGATGCATCCGCCGACCACTCCGCCACTAACCAGAGTGACGAGGAGCAAATCACTTACTGACAGCCTAAATGAAAAACCGCAAGAGGTAGATCAAAGGGGTTCGATCAGAAAATTTCTCAAGAAAATAGATCCTCTAAGCAGCAACCAAAATACTAATCAGGGCGCTTCCCCTGATGTTCCACGCCCAGCCCGAGAAAACAGCAATAACCACCACAGCAGACTTTTGTCTCCCTCTACCAGTAAATCTAAGGATGAGACTGTCACACGTGAAACACATAGGACTAACCAGGAAACGGCCAGCAAAGCCCAAGAACAGCCCTACCCAACGCAATCTGTAGGCCAACCCAGGGGTGGAACTCTACCTCCGCCCACAGACAACGGGCTGGACATTCCAATCAGCAAAACCATCGAAACAGCAACACCCACAGGAGGCCTTACAGTACGGACAACAGCCCAAATCCATCAGACCAATGACTTCAGCCCACACCTTCAGACCATGGGGAAAAGCGACCCCCAAGATGAACCCAAAGATTCCAAATCAACGGCCCCCCAGCCTGACGGCCCGGCCCTAGCGGCAGGGGATTCTACAATTTCACTTCTCCATAGTCTGGAATAAAAGATCGAACAAACCCTCGACCTAACTCCAAACTTGTCATGGCCTTTGACGTCCCCATGGGCCCCTAACACAAAATCGCTCTATCTCGCTTGTAATAGCAGTGCGGACATGACTCCAGAGAAATCATTCTTGACGGAGACTAATAGCACCACCAACAAAGCTCTTTTATGGCAATCAACGAACATGGAAGTGCAAATAGATCTCCTACAAGCAATTACAGGCCACTTAGCAGATATAAGCTCCAAGGTGGAGGCCCTTGACGATAGGATCTCCGAACTTGCGTCCTACCAATAGGGCAATTGTTCCTGTCGCTGCTCTACGCTCATCGAGAAATGGGCCTGCCTTCCCGAGGTCCTAGCAGATATAGTGGAACTAGCGAAAGGGAGCATGGCGGTTCCGACTCCCAACAACCAAGAATAATGGGAGAAGCACAATAGTTCCATCTCCAGGGAAACACAGCACCCTGCGGTTCCACTTGGACAGCAGAACACCTCCGACAACGGGAAAAGCAAAGAGCCTACGAACAACACACTAGACAGTAGCCTAAGAGCATCTAAAAACCTACAAAGCCCAAATCTCGGGGACGGCGATGTTACCGGAACAGTCCAGCAGGAGCATAGCTCACGTGCAACAGATATGCAAGAACTATCATTATCAAGGGGAGCAAAAAAGAAGCTAAAGAAACAACAGAAAAAAACAATGCTAAAAGTGAGACAAACCCAGCTATTGAAAATCAATCAACCGCCACCAAAACCGGGCACAAAAGCAACCCAGCTGTATCCAATATTTACAGACAAAAGCTGGGGTACCAGGGCCTCCCCGGTCTCTTTGATAACGGAAGCCCAACTCAAACAAATAACCCCATGAAGGAGCTCCAACGCGAAGGGTCAAAAGTCACCAGAGAGGCAAAATCACCTCACTGATATCCACTCAAAGGTCGGAAAACACTTACTTTCTATAGAACCGCCATCTCAGATAACTCCGGCAACAAAGAAGCAGCAAGGGATCATCTTAAACCAATTAAACCCAACCTGCTACTTGGATGAACAGCGGCCAAAACGTAAGGCCTCAAGGAAGCTCTCCTTAAAGCCATCAAGGAAGTTCAAACAAAGAGCCAACTTCAGCAGCGCTCGCTATAGAAAAGGAAGAAAGAGCACAAAGGCCGTCTCCATTAGAAGTTGTCTACGAGGTGGTTTTCACACCGAGATTCTCGAGCACGGGAAACCATGACATCCTGAACCGGAGTAACATCCTACGCCTGTTTAAACACCTGGACACCCTAGACAAGACAGGCTCTTGCGACATAGAATGGGTGAAATTCGAGAGCATGAAGGGGCACACTCATGGTGACTCCTCAGTGGTGGGACTGAAGAACAAAGCAATACAACAAGCTGTCGTGAACAACACCACCCGATTTACCGAATGGGGCATTGAAGTTTGGATCTTGCCGAATCCAAAATATCCACATGTACTGGCCCCTGAAAGAGGGAGAAAGGCCACTTGGTCGGTACTGCATGGGATAAACAGTCCGGGCCCCAAAGACAGAAACCAGACGGGTAAAAGGGATCAATTGGGCATTAGAATTTCCTGTCAAAATAACCAACGGGTTATCTGCACCACACCCCCCCCCCCAGACCAAAAGGGACTCGCAAGTAGGAGTATACAGCATTCCTAACCAAGACAAAAGGCAGCCTGCCAGAGGAGACGCCGAGCCCGGATCAACGTCAAAGCCGCAATTAACCATAATAACGTGGAACATAGCAGGGATCAGCAAAATCGGTAAAAACAAAAACCTGAAGCAGTTTCTGGAAAGCGGAAACGTAATCTGTTTCCAAGAAACGAGGGCCTTGTCCACCACTCCTCTGGCAGGGTACTACGAACATCAAATACTAGCCGTAAAAAGGAATATCTTCGGTCGTCCAGCCGGCGGTCTATCCGTCTTTATAAAACATGAGTGCACACTCACAGTCACCTCTATAAACTTGAACTTCCCTGGTCTCAATAAACAGCCAACTAGTCTACTGTTAATAAACTGTTACATCAACCCTGCACAGACCTTAATGAAAGTCCAGCTGGAGGCACTGGCACAGAAACTAGAAGATCTGCTAAACAAGCACCAAACATTCCAGGTCATCCTTGCTGGGGACTTCAACCTTAAAAATCTGGACAAAACCAAAACATCTTCCTGGGGATTGGGCAGGGCAGCCTCCTTGCACGATTTTCTCAACAATCACAAGCTGATATCCACCAACGAACTGAAGAGATCCTGCTCGACCGGCTGTTAGCCCAAGCCCACATTCCGGGATGTCTCAAGAATAGACTACATCATGATCAGCGAAGAGCTGGCAGCCAGAATGGATGAATTCGAAGTGGAAGAGAGGAAGGAAAGCGACCATAGGCCACTAAGAGCAGCATTTCAGCTGGACGTACCGCCCGCCATCGTCTACCAATCCATCGGGAAGTCAAGTGGGGAGGAGAAGCATAGCACCCTGCGGAGGATCAAGTGGTCAGAAAAGAGCAACATCACACTTCAAATATGGCTGGACCAGGCACAGGAAGGCAGCTTATTGAGCGTGCCCTCACTCATAAAAGGATGGGATAATATAATAGAGGATCTACAATCCAAGCTTGGGAACCCCAAACCCCAAAACCCTAGAATAAACGGCCCACATAGACCAGGAAGTACCCTCCCACAGGATATACGTGACCACAAAAGACAGTTGCGCAAAGCACTCGCAGACAAGAAAAGAGGACGCCCCCAAACAGAGGGAGCATCGATTGCCTCACTGAGGGCTTCCCTCAGGAAGAAGGTCTGGGAACACAAAAAAGCTGACATGGAAAGCAAGTGGCTCAAGGTCTTCTCCCTGCTTAACTAAATGAACTCAGCACGACTCTGGAGATATATAAATCAGCTGAACACCCAAGGCCCATTACGAGAAAATGGGGTTGCAGAAAAGGACTGGATACAACACGTGAAGCAGCTATATGTAACGGCTTACCAACTTGGGTAAACACCCAACAGGTCATCAAAACCATCAAGAGCATGAGGAATGACGGGGCCCCGGGGCCTAACGGGATTCCAGCACAGGTCTTCAAACAGGCACCGTAGTTCTGGGCCAAACTTCTGACTCTGCTCTTCAACTACACTTTTCGACAGCAAAAACTCCTGGGTCCTGGAGGGGCGCAATACTTGTCCAATCTTCCAAAAAAGAGAGTGCCTAAAGCCGTCAAACTACAGGCTCATCGCCCTGTTAGGTTTGGAAGCCAAGGCTTACGCTCGCCTACTATTGAACAATCTAGAAAAATGGGTAGAAGAGAGAAACATAATACCCATGTACCAGACAGGCTTTAGGCCCCAGGCATCAGCAATGGACAATGTCTTGGCGCTCGCACACATCTCAGCCCAGGCAACATTGAAGAACCACCCCCCACTCTTTTGCTTCTTCGTGGATTGTAGCACCGCCTTCAACAAAGTAGTCAGAAAACGATTATGGTGGAAATTAGAAAAGTGGGGCATCCCTCCAAATCTTTTGAAGGCAATAAGGTCATTATACGAGGACACCTGGGTAAGGGTCAAAACAAGTGCCCGTACAGTCTCCCCCAAAATAAGCATAGAGAACGGGCTGAATCAAGGGTGCATGTTGGCCCCCACCCTCTTCAACTTATATACGGCGGACCTGGGAGAGGCACTAAAAGGTGCCAGCCTAATAGCCCCAAGATTAGGAACCGTGAGGCTTCCTATTCTACAGTACGCCGATGATACAGTCATACTGGCCCATACGAAGGTGGGACTACAAAGAGCATTAAATGCTCTAAACAGCTTTAACATCGCAAACAACTTGACAGTTAACCAAGGGAAAACCAAGGTCATCATCTTTAGGCCCTACCAACGGAAAAAGAAAGCACAGTGGCAACTGGGAAACGATCTAATTAGCTCGGTGGCTTCATACAACTACTTAGGGGTCTGGTTCACGGAACGGGCCAGGGCGAATATTCATATAAACCAGCAGGGCTCTAAAGCCAACTAGGTCATCCACGCATTAAGACACCTCAGACAGAACCTGACTAGCCATTCCGCCAGCCCTATCCTGATAGCCCTTAGAGCAAATCTCCTTCCAGCAATCAGCTATGGCCACTTAGCCTTCCCCGGAAAACTGGAAAAGGCATATAAATCGGTGCTACAAATACCAAAGTCGGCAAGAAAAACTAGGCTAAGACTGGAGCTCGGACTTGCAAGACCAGACCTGATATGTCAGGGGGAGATTATAAAGCTATATTTAAGAATATAAAGGGCTCCGGCCAACTTTTAAAAAATCATTTGAGATCTATCTTCGAGTGGCCAGGCTCGGAATGGCACACAAGACTGGGAAAGGCAATACGAGTCTTGAAGATCGAGGAAGAATGTATGCTGAGGCAGGACATCCCCCTGAGCACATGGAAGAAAGTAATTAATAGACAAGTGCGCGAAATTTCCTTCGACCTTGACTACAAATCTCTTCGCCGAAACCAGCACCTGGTCCCACTAAATGACTCATACAGGGCAGGAACAGCACAACCCTACTTAAGTGAGTCCCTCACAAATCAGACCCAAAGCAAAATTTTATATATGAGGCTGACCATGCTGGGGATAGCTGATTTCAATCCCGTTTGGGCTCGAAATGGGGAATCCATAACTTGCAGATTGTGCACCTACAAGAAGGAATCCTGGCTGCACCTTCTCTGTTGCTGCCCAAACCGCAACAATGACCGCCGGCGACTGCTGTGCCCAATTTGCCTCAGCAAGAATATAAAGTCTTGTAGCGAAGCATCAGCGTTATGTCTGTCTAATACCAGCACAATGATACCTGGCAAGACTGGCGAAATTCATCCACCAAATCAGGCTGGCCTTAAAAGCTGTGGGCCACAGTGGACGGGATCTATGTACGCAGTGCCATTGACTGTGTCCCATTTGCACGTCCCCTTCCAAGAAAGCAATGCACCTAGTAAGATACTTAATGCACCATTGAGAGTAGCTTATGCGCTCACCTGCAACAGATTAACTCCAAGGCACATACGTTGGGGAATGGACAGTCCTGCGGGACTCAGTCATTTGAACAAAATATTTAATGGAAGTAAATGATGTAACCAATCACAGTCCTGATTTTAGCACTAGCTTTTAAATTTAGCTTTTTAAGTATCTATTTTTTTATATACAAGAAATTGTCTCATTGTTGATTTTACTGTAATGATTTTAATTCATTATACAGTCAACAAAAATTGCCAAATTGTCAAATTGGGTGGGGGCTCACAGGACCCTCAGGCAGTACTTCACCCTCGTACAGCAAGTCAGGGCTCCTGAGACTCAACTGCAGTCACAGCCTTGTTCTTCTGGCCTCCTGGGGATTGAGCAGGACCTTTTTGTACATGGTGATCTGGGAGTTCTAAGAAGCATGTTGAGGGCTCTGGCTTAGACTAATTGGCCGTAGTTAAGAGCAGAGATCAGGGTTGTTCTTATGATTATCAGCCCATTCAGTTAGCCAGACATCAAGGGATTTATAAGTTGGAGTTGCCATAATTTGTAGGTCTCTGAGCTGTCAGTGAATTCTTTTTATGTGCATACATTTAGCAAAGACAATAACATTAGTTTTTCCCTGATTCAACCAGTTATTTCTCCTAGTTGTAATGTTGAACAGCGTTGAGGGCTTTCTGTAGACCAGCTCTGCTGCGGTACCTTAAAGCAATGCCATCTGCATACTGCAAGCTGGGGAAAGTCTCCTTTTCCAAGCCTTGGTGTGATTAGGCTGGTGCCTTCCAGAGCAGTGCCAGGGAGAACAAAGAGGCTTCCCTGGTCTTATTTTAAAAAATATATATTTATTCGTTTTTGCACAGCCGCACAGCACATTACAGTAAAATAGAAAATCAAACATCAAACACATAGAAATACACAACACAGAATGTCACAATAATACAGTACAAAACAAAAAGAAAAACACAAAGTTACCACAGTAGATACACTCTATCTCCCCAGCAGCACACTACTTTATTCTTACATAGTGTGATATCCACAAAAAACCCCAGCCCTGATCTGGATATAGAAAGGGACCAACTGATGGTCACTCATTAACGAGCCAGACCCTCTTTCCAGGCCCTTATAGGCTCCCAAATCTTCTTACCTAATCGCCTCGCTCTCTTGCCCCTCCTAGCATATATCCCTTTTTACAAGTTGTAGACAGCAAGGAGCATGGCCAGCCGCTGTTGCATCACTGGAGGTGTTTTATCCAGCCATGTCCTTGCTATTGCTAATCTGAACACAGCCATAGCCACAAACAAAAATTCGCAATATAGATTATCCGACTCTGTACTGACTCCTAACATAATAAGAGGGGGGGGAAGAGTAGTAGCCACCACCAGTGAATTGGAAAAAAATTCTTCAACCGCCTTGATGAGTGTATGGAGCTGAGGACAGGTGGCAAAAATGTGAATACTGTCAGCCTCTGGTGCGTTACATCTTGGGCAGGTTGTTCCGGAAGTGCCCCCCACTGTGCTATTTTTGCGGGGGTAAAATATAAAATAATGTTTTATAATGCTGCACTTGGAGTGAAGCTGAGCAAAGCACTGAGCATCCTAGATCTAGTGAATCCTGGAAATACCCTGGATCAATCTCCAACTTATTAGACCATTTGTCTCCATGTTTCCCCATGTCATCTGTTTTATTTGCTGCCAGGGCTGCATACAAACCACAGATTGAATACTCACCACCCCTTTCGATAGCCTCCATTATATTATTACTAGCAAACCCACTCGCCCCCCTCTCTTATTACACAAAAAACTACGCACCTGGAGATACTTAAAAAAGCTTTTCCTATTTAAGTGGTATTTAGCCTCCATTGTTGAAAATAACTGTACCTTCCCATCTGACCCCAGCAAGTCCCCTATTTTCAGAATCCCCTTGCTTGCCCACTCAGCCATAGTGGCATTGGCAAAAATCAATGGGGATAAAGTTCTATTTTTATAGAGCCGGGTATATCTATTAAGTATTCCTAAGCCAAATTTCCTTGCAAATGCAGACCAAATATTCATATGCGGCTCGAATGGTCTTGAACCTTGTCCTTTTAAAATAGAAATAATCGGTATAGTTTAAAAAACAATTTTCCGTCTCTGAACCAAGAATATTTGCATAAACTTCGGTGGACGTTGATGTTATTCTAGGGTCTGGTCCCCCCCCCTCCCACTAGGCCCTACATAAACTGTAGCACAGCTGCCCAATAATAAAGTCTAAAATCCGGCACCCCCCAACCTCCCCTCTCCCTTGGTAGTGTGATATGTTATGTTAAAATGGGGTTTTATATAGCGCTCAGCTACTCCGAAGAGTGTCCCGGTGCTTCAAAACCTGATGCGGAAACAGGAACAGGTGAACAGATGATAAGTACTATTGAACAAACAGCCAGGATTTCAAATCCTTCCTGAAAGCTAACAGATTAACATTCCTTCTCAAAGAGACTAGCAAGGCATTCCAAAGTTGGGGTGCTAAAAGTTGGAAAGAGCGTCCTCCAATACGTGCTCGTCTAATGACCGGGACATACTCCAAGGCCAGCGAAGCTGACCTCAGTGACCTGGATGGTAGGTAAAAAGTTACCCATTTCCTGATGTATTTGTATCGGAATCATGGAGCGCTTTCAAAGCAAGCGTAAGTGCCTTGAAAACAATCCGTTTTTGGATTGGGAGCCAGTGAAGAGTTCTCAAAAAGAACAGTAGCACTGGTTCTCCAATGGAGGCCAAAGATGGCTCGTGCAGCCGAATTTTGCACTATCTGCAGACGTGAGAGGAGATATTCCGGCAAGCCAAGGTAAAGCACGTTCGCATAATCCAAGCAAGAGCCTATTAAGGCCTGAACAGTGATTTTCTTGTGATCAAGAGAAAGCATAGGGAGGAATTTTTTGAGCATTTTAAGAAGGCCAAAGCATTTCCCTACTAGACCAAGAATCTGAGGCTTCAAGATGAGGCCGTTGTCAATCTGCACACCAATATTCTTTGCCTTGGATGAGGCAGCTGAAGGAGGGAACATGGCAGAAGGCCTCCAAGACTGCCACCTAGGGTCAGATGGACAACCAAAAAAGAGTACCTCTGATTTATCAGAGTTGCACTTGAGGCTATTGAGCTCGAACCACTCAAACACAGCCCCAAGTCAGCTTCTGATAATCACACCATCAAAGTCAGAGCCCTTCTTGCAGGTGAAAAGGAGCTGGGTGTCGTCAGCATATGAAACGATCTGGGCACCATAAGACTCTGCCAGTGCCACCAAAGGGGCCATATAAATGTTAAAAAGAGTAGGGCTCAGAATTTAGCCCTGAGGAACTCCTACCTCCAAAGGCGGCAACTCGGCAAAGAACGGAGGGGCCCAGACCGTTTGGCGGCAGCCCCCTAGAAAGGACTCCAACCAGGTAAACACCACTCCCCGTAGCCCGATCTCCCTGAGTCTTAAAAGGAGACCGCCATGGGGAATGGTCTCAAAGGCCGCCGACAGATCCAACATCACCAGCATTGCCTTACCCCCCATATCAAGAACTTCCTTAATAGCGTCTGTTACTTCTAACAGCGCGGTCTCCGTACTCATATTGGCACGGAAGCCCGACTGAGTGTCATGCAAGATATTATTGCTTTCAAGGAAGTAGGAGAGAGAGGAGTGGACATGCTTCTCCACCGTCTTGGCAAAAGCTGGGAGGAGAGAAATGGGCCTGTAGTTGGCGTGTACCAGTGGGTCCAGATTTGGCTTTATCAGAAGCAGCAAAATAGGAGCCTGCTTCCAGGCCAAAGGGACCACTCCTGTGCTGAGTGAAAGCTTGAGCACCGGATTGACTAGGGAATTAATTACTGGGGCCATTTTTCTGAGAAATTTGGCTGGACAAGGATCCAGAGGAGAGTCTGATTTTAATTTAGTGAGAAGGTCAAGCGAGGAGGAACAAGAAAGAAAAGGAAAGTTGGAAAGGGTAGGGCCCTCACAGGTCAGGGACGGAAGCAAAGGGGCACTAATGCCAGGAGCTATCACCATGCCAGGGGGCCGGAAAGAGTCCTGAATGGACTTAATTTTCTTAGGAAAGAAATCAGAAAGTTGGGTAGCCCAGGATTCAGAATGAGAATGTGTGGACGAGCTCATAGTAGGAGAGGTGAATTCTTTAACAATTGAGAATATTTCTTTGCTGGTATTCACAGCGGCCTCAATTCTTCTTGCAAAATAAGCTTTCTTCTCTTAACCTTCATAAACCTGTATGCCCTCCTAGTTTTCCCGTGCGCCCAAATAATCCTATTCAACAGTGCCTCCAATTTATTAAACCATATACCCTCAAAAACCTATGGAATTGTCCTAAAAAAATATAAAAACTTCGGGAGAATCAACATTTTGATTACATTTGCGCGTCCTACCAGAGAGAGATGGAGATTATTCATCCACACCAGGTCCGTACTGACCTTAGCCATTAGAGGTGACAGGTTTCGTTCCACTACAGTATCCAAATCTGCAGAAATCTCTACCCCCAGATAAATTGCAGAGCTCACTACTCTGGGATCACTACAGGAAACCAATGAGTTCTTAACTATTAGAGTCTTACTGCTGTTTAGCTTATACCCTGAAATTCCAGCAAGCAAGCGTGCCTCTAACTCTATCTCATGGATTGCCAAAGTAGGGTTGGGGGTAACTATTGCCACACCATCGGTGTATGCGAGCACTTTAAACTGCCTGCCATTTAGATCTATTGGTGGTATATTTCCTTCAGGAAGCTCCTCAAAACTTGGCTCTTCGAGCAGTAGCGGACCCCTCCCCCCCACCGCCTTGAGACCCTTCCGGATGAGTAGCGCGCTATACAAATGTCCATGATTGATTGATTGATAATGCTTAACCCAATTACTGTTAAATTACCACATGATGAGCTGCCATCATTCCACACACCCAACAGGTGGTGATGTTCGTAGTACTATGGGTGTGATGCAACAACTAAATGAACGTATTATTGAGGTAGGACATTCTATGCTGCTGCTCATGATAGGGAAGGGAGAAATAATGGTGCTCAGTGGGGGCTGGAGAAGTGGCATTCAGCATGGAGCCACTTCCTCTACAATCCAAGCTATTACTGCCATAATAATCACAATGAAAGTAAACCCAGCAATGCCTTTACTTGTTGCAGATTCTGGCATCAGTTGTTATCTTCTCCATGGGCATGTTTATCTCAACGTTGATCTTCGGAACAAACAATAAGGAAGCACCTCTAAGCTTTCATCTACTTCATTTAGTAAAATATTACTTTGTTTAAAAAACATAACTGAAAAGTCAACCTATCAAATTCTATGAAACCCTGACCTTTCCTTAAAAATAATAACAGGAAGTGCAATTTAAAGCATGCTAAAATAAAACATCAGTACATTCAAGTTAGCTAAATGATCATGTTGCAATGAAACTCATACGTCCATAACGTTGAAATATATACAATTGCATTTAAAACATACTAAATAAATCAACATGTAACTCAAAGTGGGTTACCTAAAAAACATAAAATACACGAAGACTATTACTTGTTGACCTGTGTCACTTGGTTTTCTGAGTACTTTTTTTGTTTATCAAAAGGCGGAGCATTGATGGAAAAGGAACAGGTGTAACTGGTCCTTAAGACGCTGCCCTGCTGGGAGAAGGCATCAGACTCCTTGGCAAGCCAAGACATGCTGGGTGAGGCAAGCACCACACTGCCCATCATTCAAGCACTGATTGGCCCAGGTGTATCTCACACATGAGCTGCCCACACACATGTACACATACATGGATTCATTTGTGGTTCCTTGTTTACTGCTTTGCAATCCATTTGGTATGCTTTTTAGAGCTTTCTAAAGAAGCTTGTGTAGACCCCCTGACTCAAAGAACCCAGTCAGTGTGCCAAACATTCAGAAAACACATTGGACTTCAACCCATACACAACCCACTGAGCAATGCTATGAACAAAATTGGTTTCTGGTCCAGATCAGACGGGGACAATTAGTGGAACCCCAAACCCTCTTCCATTCATGAATAACACATTCAAAGATCACTAGAGAATGAAACATGCATTTCAAAATGTTTATTTTAAAGTCATTATCTCGGCCAGAAG
Organism: Lissotriton vulgaris; assembly: GCF_964263255.1. Classification (NCBI taxonomy): domain Eukaryota; kingdom Metazoa; phylum Chordata; class Amphibia; order Caudata; family Salamandridae; genus Lissotriton; species Lissotriton vulgaris. Next base: position 5,285,760 of record NC_141692.1, read on the forward strand.
TTATGAATTGTAACCGAGCAGAAGATAACGTATATGACCAGAAGCGATATTCTATCTTGGGTATTATATTTCACAGCGCCAACACCCTCATTTGGTACTCTTAGGTGCTATGCTAGCAAACTAATATACAAATAGCCTATTTTGAGGAGTTTCAAAGGTGGTAAACAGTAGCATACCTAACACAGAACAATAGGCCTTATGTTTCCTATAAACAGCAATCCTGCTATTTGTACCAGATCTCAGCAGTGGGGATCAAAGAACAAAGACAGCCTCTTGGGCAGCCAGAGAAGGCCTCTCACTGCCCACTAGCTTTCCTTTAAAGGGGCTGTGGGAACAGTGCCACCATGTCTTGATAGCACTGGGATGAAGTCCTTTCCAGCTTCTAAATCTCTGCATTCAGTTTTATCCTATGTAATCAGTCAGAATAGACACTAGTTATGAAGTAGTAGAATTTCCTTTCAGCTTTAGAGAATTGTTAACAAAACTATACCCACAATCACTAATCTTCTACAAACCCTGTTTGGTAATAAGGGAGAACCATGATACACTCAGCAGAAATGATTTAATAACATGAATGTATTTATCGAAGCTTGATTACCATATTTGCATAAACATTTCCAGAATAAAACAGCATGGTAAGAATTTGCATTTGCTGACAGCAGAGGTATCCACTTCTTAATTACATGAATAAAACACATTGCATCCCAAAGAGAGAGGTCCCTAAAGTGGAAAAACAGTGTTTACAACACAGAGAAGGGTTCCAGGGGGCTTTACAATACACATGTATGAAATAATATCCTTTGAGTAAACTTAATATATCTGGATCATGTTACAGAGAAACCATGTATACAAACAAGGTAAAAAGAAATGTGCAAAACAAGACATTAGGTGGGATTTTGCATAGCTTGGGGGCTTCAAGGGATAGGAGAGTTTGAGAGCAGAGCTAGTTTAGGTAGAAAGTAAGTTCACCTCATTGTCTCACATGGGATACTGACCAGTTCACTACAAAATGGAGTCCAGACATCCCCTGTGGTGTAAGGAGTGCATGCCCTGGGGGTCTGTGGTATTCAGGGAGTCTGACAAGTAGAGAGACAGTAAAGTCAATGAAAGTCCTCCCACCCACAGGCTGGCCTGGGAAGCCTGGATCCTGCTGGGCCTGAGGGGTTGAGAGGTTCATAAACCTCACCATGCACTCAGAGGGAGAAGATGCCAGTGTTATGAGGTCTGTGCTCACTATGAACATGACACAAGATAAAGTGGTTATGTGGTATGGGAGTCTTGGTGCACTATCATCATTGGCTCAGGCATACTCAGGGCACACCAGAAGCTGTCACTGGAGGGAGCGGGATCAGAGAATCCCCGGTCGAAGCCGGTCAGATGGCATGGAGGGTTTAAAGACCAGGCTTGAGTGAAGGCTGACCCATCATCAGGGCCACTGGAATTGAGTGCTTCTACAGCTGTGACGTTTTCCACATAATTAAGGATTTGCCATATTTGCCTCATAGTCCACAAAATGTTGTTTCTAGCTCAAACAGACCAAAAGTTACAAAAAATGTGGTAACGTCTTCCTGTGCAGTGTGAAATCCTTTGCAAAGGCTGAGTGGTAATGTTTCAATTGTTTTTACTGCATCTGCGTGTTAAGAAGATACTAATAAGGGGAAACGTTTGCCCAGATGGTGTTACCATGTTCATAAATGATAAAGAAATGAAAAATACTATCACAAAATATGCTGCACTAAGACATACATGCATAATTTGCCTTTCTTGTTCCATAATTTAATCAACTCTACGGCATAATTTGGTCATCCCCTAGGGCATAATTACAGTGGGCATACCCAGGGATGGACAGGAAACCCAAAGCAGCTCTGGCCATTTTCTCAAACCAGCCCCTGGGAAAACAATACATGGCCCCAGGAGGCTGGAAATGCTTGCTTGCTCCTTTCGTTACTGAGAGCTGATATTGCAGAACCACTGGAAAACCAACCCCTTGTAGTACAAGCGGCCTCCACTGTTGCAAAACCAACCTTGAGTAACAAAACTGGCCCTCACCACTGAAAAACTAGGCCCCACCCTTCCAGCCTCCAGGGAAACGCCCGATAACCGGTACGGTCAGACGAGCCCTGGACCTGCCCAAAATACTTCCAACCCTCTCACATCTGGAGGGGAGCTGGATGGCACTTCCTTCCCTCTCACCTTAACAATGTATACCCGGGGGCCTTATATACAAACCTCCTGGCATGTCTAGGGGCTTCGTATCCGCACTTTGTGAAGTGGTAACCCCTCATAACCCTTAGATACGGACACTGCCTCCTGCTGGGGAATTTCAATCTACACATGGATTACGATCAGTTAGAGGAAAGTCATACACTCATGGAGAGCTGCATGGCTATGGGACTTACACCGACCATTTTGGCCCCAACTCACATGGCCGGGCATCCGCCAAACCAAATGTATACTTCAATTCCTATCGAAGTTGATCCTCCTACTCCTTTGGGCTGGTATGACCATGATATGCTCAGGTTCAGATGGCCAAAACTCAGTAATGTCCCTTCCAAAGTAGGCAACGTACCCTGCACAGTATGGGCCTTCTGCAAAACCAATCCGGACTTACTGAGCAACAGGATTAATGCTGCGAAACCCTCTCTGACTGGCACGATCAACGATGACGTAGGATTGGTTGATGGCTGGATTGAGTCTGCCTGCCAGTCACTGGCACATGAAATTAGGAGCTGACAACATCTGTCTAAAGTGCCTAGCCCTTGGTTCACCACGTCCCTTAAAAAAACTAAATCATTATACAAACGTAAAGAGAGCTTATGGAGGGTAAACTACTGCCCTGCAGCCTAAACAAGCTATAACGTAGAGCTAGGGAAATATTATAAAGAAATTAAACTAGAAAAAAAGCCTACTTTGAGTCAAAAATTTTAAAGGCAGGTAATCATTCCAGAGAATTTTTCAAAACTGTGAAATCTTTTTCTGTGCTAGAAGTCAGATCCAAAGAGAAACTGCTTACGAGGAATGGTGTGAGACTCTTGCCTTATATTTCCAGGTTAAAATGTATACCATCCAGGCTAGCCTCCCATCACCTAGGGTGGGATATGATACATCAGGTGTTGCTTTAGGGGTGGCCAATAACCAGGTAGGACCGGATCACGACCTACCCTCTATTACGGAAGTATGCCTTCTGAGCTCTTTTGACACAATCTCTTTTGTTGACTCTCTGTATGCCATAAAATGCCTTAAATCAGGTCTCCGCTGGACCCTGCCTCCATTCTTGTCCTGGGGACAGAGGCTATAAACCCTCTCATGAAGCAGCTAGTGAACACTTCCCTCTTGTTAGGCACTGCTCCCACCAAATAGAAACAAGCATAGGTCATTTCGCTGCTAACAAAGGTGTAAGCAAATCCCTCTGACCCTGCCAATTACTGGCCTATTTCCCTCCTCTCCGCTTTCTTGAAGCGTCTAGAGAAACATGTGAACCAGAAGCTATCACCCTTTCTTGAAAAGTACTGCCTACTTCACCCTAGGCAGTCGGGCTTTCGCCCTAACCACAGTACGAAAGCTGCTCTTCTGGAGATGGTCGACTCCATCTGGCTGGGTCTGGAAAGGAGGGGGAGAGAGCACTGCTGGTTCTGCTAGACCTATCGGCTGCCTTCGATACAGTCTTGCACCAGATTCTTCTTACTCGGCTCCACTCAATTGGCATCAGGCCTGGAAAAGGCTGGCATCTTTTCTCGAGGGGAGGGGGCAGGAGGTCTGGTGCCATCCTCACTCAGCCACATCTCGCATGCTGAAGGTTGGTGCCCCACAGGGTTCGACCCGGAGTGCGACTTTGTTTAACATCTTCCTCACACCTTTGGCCTAGTTGGTAGAATCTTTAGGGGCTAACATTGTGTCCTATGCAGATGAGACGCAGGTATTGTTTACGTGGAAGAACACCGAGCCCTCCTCTGGAAAGTTTATCAGTACCTGCCTCTCAGCTGTATTCAGGTGGTTGGCTGCAAATCAGTTGGAATGTAAGCAGGAAAGATGGAGCTGCTTTTTTTGGCACAGATGTGGAGATGTCGATGCAGGTCTTCTGGCTGGCAGACACTCCCGCCCCGCTACTAACAACCTGGTGGAGAAAAACCTGGGGTTTAAATATGATAACCAGCTGCTATTCGGCACCCACGTTAATTCAGTAGTGCTTGTTTTGCTTTTCTGTGCCTTCTTTGGAAATGTCTGTTCCTTCTGTCTGGGGCTGCTAGATAACAGGTGATTCAAGCCCTGATCATATCCTGTCTCAATTACGGAACAGCTTATATCTGGGCATGTCCGGTTATCTGCTGGACAGGCTTCACTGAGAAATCTTTGCTCCTCGAATTTCTTGCTAGCCAACACCCCCGATTTAAAAAGTCCAGGAGGGGAGGTAAGGCTCACTCCTTCCTTGGTCCTTCCGTCTGGAATAAAATGCCCCTTCACCTTAGAAACATTGAATCTACACCCCTGTTCCAAAAAACTTGGCTCTATTTCTGCCGGTAATCCCCCCTTCCTCCACTTGTACCTTTCTGCATCTAGTGCCAGGACACTCCTTGGAGTAACATTTTGTTTTACAAATACCCCCTCATGGACATAGACATAGACTTATTCTGGTTGCCCGGTGATGCAGCCTGTTGGTGCACCAGGACAGGGGAAGGCAGCAGAGCCAGGTTTAGTCAATATGGAGCTGCTCTGCTTTCTTCCTCTTGTGCAGCAACTTATAGATCTGTCCCCTAGATTGGTAAAGTCAGAAAGAGGTAAAATGGAGATGCAGAAAAAAGTTAGTTAGAGACAGAAAGAGTGACCAAGATAAAGATAGAATGGAAGAATGAGTGAGTGAAGTCAATGAGAGTAGCCGAGTGTGAGAATGAGTGAGCCAGAGTGAGGGAGAGCCCTTCTTCAGTGCTATAAATTATTGTCTATCATTCCTTTATCATACCTTCCGGATTCACGTAATGAGTAGTATCCCAAGTGTTGACAAAGAATAAAGCAATAAATAATGTGTTTCAAAACACAGCCCTGGATTCTGTATAATACCAGATCTCTTTTGATTAAATACATCTCTAATTTTCATATGCTATCTAATGTGATGTATGGTTATGATGATGGAGTAAGAAGAGGGCCTGTGGCTTTGGGGTGGTTCCTGGGCACAGGCCACGGTTGAAGGTTGTTCACTTTACTGGGATTTCTTTTCAATCACCTCCGTGGACTCGTCTCTTTATTGTTTCAAAACTTATGCCCATTAGTGGATTTGTGATGATTTCCAGATCCTCCGCCAGAGCCCTCGAGCCTCCTGATCCTGCCCAGTTTGAGATACCTGCCCCCATTCGCTTCCACCATTTTGTCTATCACCCGTATGAGCCCCCGCACCTGCTGCCTCCTCTCTACTCCCCTCACGTGGTTGTTGAGGGCACAGACCCGCCCCCCACAGCTCCGGACCAGCTCTTTAAGGCTCTCAGCACATTCGTGCACAAACGTTTCTATATTTTTACTCCCCAGGTCATCTTTCCTTGTAAACACGACCACCGTGAAGTGTAGCGCCTCCTCTCCGAAGAGGCGCTGGATCCTCTGCACGGCCCCCCACTCCTGCCAGGTGACCCACCCAATCGGAAGCACTAGGAGAAGGGCGTGAGGACCGGGGGCGGAGAGCTCCACGCACCGCTCCATGTCTGACGAGAGCTCCTGTGTGGGGATCCAGGGGGAGAGGAAGCTCGGTGTGTCCACCACCACCAGGGACCTGCCCCTCCACTGTCCCTCCTTCCTCTGGCACCCCTTGGTCGTGGCCCCTGCTGAGGGTCTGGACTCAAAAACCCCCCTCCCTAGGAGGCTGTTCCCGGTGGCGCTCTTCCCGGCTCCGACACTTCCAACAAGTATTAACCTCAGTTCAGCCCTGCAGCTCCTTGTGCGGGAACCATCAAAGGGAGAGAAGGGAGGCACACTGCGGAGGTTCAAGAGTTCACAGACATCTTCACCTGCCCCCCGCCTCGGTCCACCTCCATGGCGGGCATCTGTGGAAGGAACATTCACAAGTGAGTGCAGGGACTGATGGAGACAGAGCAAACTAATCCACATGCCCTCTCCTGGAGCCCCCTCTAGTGAAGAGAGCGAGAACCTCTCCAGAGAGCAGCCCCCTCCTCTATGGAGCTTCACAGCAGCACTCACTGACACCCCCCCTGCACAGCAGTGACCTCTAAGGGCTCCTGCTCTGCATAGCTGCGAAGGTTTCAGATTCCTCTGTGTAACATTTTCATAATTCCACTGTAATTATGAGTGACATTTCAACATCTATGAGTGACACTATCTTGTGGCCAAAAATCAAGCAATGAAGATGAGAGGCACATATACATATCAGAGATTCTACCAATTTGAGCAACGAGAAACTCTAACAAAACCTTAGAGCTGCTGAACGGCAATGGAAATGTAAGGGTGCTAACCAGAGACACATTGTGTGACTGCAGGCTGGCAGGTACTGCTGCTGCTCAGCAGATGATCTGTTCATGACCGCATGCTAGCCTAAAAAGGACATTTTATAGCATGGGTCAGCTTGTTATTGAATCTACCCCCACAACTCTAACCCTTCTGCTTCTCTGTCCCCCACCCCGAGAAAAATACAAGCCTTCTGTTCTTATTCTAACATTTTGCAAAGGGCCTAGACATGATTCTTAAATACAATTTTACAAAGCTGCCAATTTTTATAATTGCTTATGTGTGATATTTATATACTTTTTAAAAAGTTTAGCTATTCTTTATTGTCCGAATATTTAAAATCATTACAATAAAACAACAGTTCGTAAAGCATGTTTTCATTGTGTGACACCGCCTGATTAAATCAAAACAGTGACTATTATTTGCATGCCTGTGAGATTTACAGGCAACCTGATCATGTCAGGGACTGTATCAGGAAAGAAGTCCAGAAGATGTTGGATTTGGGAGTCATTGAGCCCTCAGAGAGCCCTTGGGCTAGACCAGTGATATTAGTACCTAAACCTCACACCCACGGTGGTAAGAGAGAGATGAGGTGTTGTGTTGACTACAGAGGTCTCAATGCAGTCACTATGACAGATGCCCATCCAATCCGAGCAATCCGGACATTTATCAAATAATGCTGGCATTTTTGACAAAAAAAGATTGCTCAGAGTATCAAAAAAGGAAGAAGGCACCAAAACACGTCGAGTGTAAACACTCACACACTTTAAAAGTGCAGAAATTCTTTTACAAACCCAAAAAAGGGAGAGCTCAATGCTCCAGGGTCCTGCTAGCAGGAGCCGGAAAAAAGAACTGAAAGTAAATTGGACCAGCTAGGCATTCTGGGATACTGAGAAAGTTCTGGAAAGTTTTCTTAAAGGTACGGTATCCCTTTTTGAGCCACATAATGGCAGCCTATGGGGCTTGTTTGTCCTCTGTAGAAAAGAAGATGTAGGCAAATCCAATTTGATACTTCTTTATTTCCAATGTAGTACAAATACAGCGGCACCGAACACGCCTCCAACCCTCCTCCTTCAGCAACTGCCCTCCCTACGACATAAACCTTCTCATATCCATGCATTCCACATGTGCACACACAAGCACGCGCTATCATACACTATCATACCACGAGACAATCCACGCGCACAAAACGACACATACGAACCAATACCACACACCCTCCTCCTCAACAACTTACACGACACTGACTAAAAGTTAACCTAACTTTAAATCAGTAAACCATACAGGCAACTTCCTCGTTCTATTACCACGGCGTAAAGCCTCACCTTCAACACCCATATTGGTATGAGTGGAACAAGATTCAATAACATCACTAACACCACTCCTACTCCTGATTTCATTACGACCTGATGTGTCACATCTGACATTACAACTACTCGTACTTCCAGTTGACACCACTTCCCTCATTAGTCCAAAATCATCACCTAACATATATCTGCTACACACTCCTTCATCATCACCAGACCGTGTACCTACCCCGCCATCCTTCCCATTGCAAAGACTCAATTGGCGAAAATTCCATCTCTTACCGTCCTCCAACTCTACTGCACTGCCAAACACTTTCATTACCCTCAGGGGTTTAGACCATACACTTTCACCCTTCAACACAATTCTAGGATTCTTTACCCGAACCATTTGACCTATCTTAACTGACGGCCAACTACATCTACCTCCATGATACTGCTGACTACGATCCTGATACTTTTTGACCTCAGACCTAATTTCTTTATCAATATTGATGTTATTGCACTGCACTTTACCATTCCTTTTCCTCACCCACCATGGAACTAATCCAGTGAACGGTTTCCTACCTCTCAACGCCTCAAAAGGTGTTTTTCCTGTAGCAGAATGCGGGGTGACACGGTATGCTGTCAATCTTTCTTGTAGAGCTTTCCTCCAGGGTAAACCTGCACTCAATGCTAATTCAATCACTTCCTTGACCACCCTATTGAAGCGCTCAACTTGACCATTACTTTCGGGATGATATAATGATGATTTAATGTGCTTGATGCCCATCACCATTAAAAATTCTTCCATTTTTTGTGACACAAACTGAGGACCATTATCCGAAACCAGAACTTCCGGAACTCCTTCCCTTGAAAACACATCTTCTAAAAACTCAATGACCACATCAGTAGTCATCCCATTTACCATTCTCACCTCAGGCCATTTCGAATAATAATCGACTAATACAATGGCATAACAATCATTTGCTGATAAAGCTGAAAATGGACCCATAAAATCAATAGCAACTTTTTGCCATGGATACTCAGGTAACTCCACCATAGTTAAAGGCACACTCACCGGCTTTGCCACCTTATCGCTGGTACAACAAACTTTACAGTTCCTCACTAAACGATCCACCATAGAATCAACTCCTGGCCACCAAAACCACTCTTTAATTCTCCTTTTTGTACTGGACATACCACCGTGCCCCATGTGACTCTTCTCAACAATGTCCTCTCTTAAACTAAATGGAGGCACAATTCTGTCCCCTCTTAAAACAATATCATTAACAACACACAGTTCCTCTTTGACTTTCCAAAATGCAGCACATTCAACCCGTAAGTTAGACTCTCTTGGCAAACCATTTATTATGAACTGTTTAACCTCTTTCAAAACAATATCCTTGTCCATCTCGCACATCCATGACGCTTCAGATAATATGTTATTAACATTCTTTTCATCAATCAAAAATACATCTTTGATGGTAAAAGCTATTTCACAATCACTGTTGATTTCAGTTCCTGTCAAATCTACATTTGGTAATCTCGAAAGACCATCCGCAACCACGTTATCCTTACCAGGAATATATTCTATGTCAAAACTGAACATTTGCAACTTTGAAGCTAAGCGAGCTAACCTAGGAGTTAAATTCTTCCCACCTTCAGGTCTCAAAATATTTACCAAGGGTTTATGATCAGTACAAATTTTGAACTTCCTCCCCCACACATACATCCCAAATCTCTCAGCAGCCCATGAAGCAGCCAACAACTCCTTCTCTATTACAGAATAATTGTGTTCTGATTTTGTCAACGTGCGTGAAGCATACGCAACTACCCACTTCTCTGATTTAATATGCTGAGAGAACACAGCACCAATGCCATACCCAGACGCATCCACAGATAATACACATTCAGCAGTTGGCAAGAAGGGTTTCAAACACAGTGTTGTGAGAATCTCTTTATTCACCCTTTCAAAACAGATTTTTTGTTGCTCATCCCATGTAAATGCTACACCCCTTTTTAACAATAACCTTAATGGTTCAACTTTAGATGCATAATTTTCAATAAAACGAGAGTAAAACTCTGTTAACCCTAAGAACGACATTACTTGTTCCTTATTTGTAGGCTCAGGAACAGCTAGAATTGCATCCACATGACCATTTTTGGTGGAATACCATCCTTGGATATGACATGTCCTAAATACTCCACTTCAGGTTTTCCAAAGACACACTTTTCATTTTTGATAGTTAATTAACTACTTCTCAATGCTTCTAAGACAGCGTATAAACTTTCATCATGACATTCCTTCTTCCTTCCATATATTAAAATGTCATCTTGAAATACCTTTGCATTTTTAATCCCTTGCAAAACTCTACACATTTCTCTTTGAAATACTGCAGACGCGCTTGCAAGGCCAAACGCATTTGTTTATATCTAAACATTCCCTCTGTGGTAATGAATGCAGTACAATGCTTAGAATCTTCATCTAAAACAATTTGGTGATACGCACTTGTCAAATCTATCTTGGAAAACCAAGAGTACCCACCAACAGAAGATGTAAGTTCTTATAAATTCGGAAGAGGAAATGTATCGACCCAAATGGCGTCACTTAGGCATCTTAAATCGACACATAAGCGCAAATCGCCATTGGATTTAAGGGAAATCACCACTGGAGAAACCCAGTCTGAACTCTCAACTGGTTCAATAATTTCATCCTTGCACAATTTTTTGTAGTATTTCACCCAATTTCTCTCTGTAACTAATAGGAACGTTCCTAAGTTTTTGTCTCACGGGACACGCACCTTCTCTTAGAATAATTCTATGTTTAAATCCAACCATCTTGCAGATGCCATTGGAAAACACATCAGGAAATTTTTCCTTAAGAAATGAATAGTTGTTCATTATTATTATTATTATTATTATGTTTCTTATATAGCGCCTGAATCGACCCCCGAAGGGGTATCTCCGCGCTTGCCTTGGGAACCCGTCCTGGCTGTTCCCTGTGAGATAGCCCCTACAGGGCATCCCCAAGGTGAAAGCCAGGCATCCCGCCACGGGGGGCCGTTGTGGAGATTAAGCAAGCTTAATGCCCAGAGTTGCAGAGTGTGAACCCATGATTAGGTCAGGCACCGAAGCGAGAATTATCGAGTCCATGGACATTTGAGCTCAAGACCCTGCCGCGTCGGGAATTGAACCCTGGTACCAGGTCTGACCTCTGCTTCAGGGTCTGCCTGCTCTAACCAGTGAGCCACACTTCTCCACAGTCTCACGACAATCATCCTGAATAGAATAAACAGGACAATCTAAACTAGGATCAATTTTCATACCCAAGTCTGTTATGTGTGGCCATCCTAAAATAGTTGCACCTTTGTTAGCCACATATATTTTACCTTGACACGAATTATGTCCAAAACTAATCTTAGCCAAAATAAAACCTTCTAAAGCTATTTTATGTCCAGTATAACTTCAAGGATGTACATCCGATTCCAATAATAATCTGTTTGGCCAAAGTGTTTTAAATAAATCCATGCCCATAATGGTATACCATGCACAAGAGTCTACCATTACTTTAACTTCTAGACCGTCAATGTTGATGATAGATGATGGTAGCTTTTTAATTTTACTCGTCCCCTTAATTGACTCATCATGCACACTGCAAATTTCACCTATAACGTGAAAAATATCATCTTGATCATCCTCTTGGACACAATTAACCTTAGCTTTAAAGTTGTGACATACTCTAGTAAAATGTCCCTTTTTTTTACAATTGGTGCATATTTTGTCAAGTGCAGGACACCATTTATAATTTGCTAAATGGTTGCTAGATCTGCACCTATAGCATGCAAATTTCTTTTGCTCATTACTTTTCTCATAACTTTTCTCATTACCTTTCTTGTTAGGGTAATTACTAAACGACTTATTATCATTCTTGAACTTGGATTTGTCATCCTTATTAATCACATTGACTGAACTAGATTCAGAGTCATTTTTCTCATTTCTAACTTCACGAATACATTGGTCTGAAATGTCCACACCTCTAGCCACTTCAATGGCATTTTTTAATGAAGTACTACCGGATGACCATAACTTTTCCTGAATTTTTTTAGATTTAGTTTTCATAAGGATTTGGTCACGTAAAACCTGGTCATATGTCATACTTTCAAACTCACACGTAACATCCAAACCTCTCAAGACTGAAACATTGACTCATCCACTTTTTGAGCCCTCGAATAAAACTTAAACCTTTCCATAACAACATTAATTTTCCTGCCAAATCTTTCCTGCATTTGTTTAACAGCACATTGATAAACACCCATATCGCCAACATTCTCAATTTTAGGTAAATTCTTAAACTCCCTTAAACCTACTGCACCTAGTCTGTGTTTCAGTAAAGACACTTTCCTTTCTTGTGAGCATTCTTTTTCATTTAAAACCTCTGCATAAGCTTCAAACATGTCAACCCATAAGTTCCATGCAATAGGAGGTTCACCAGATTCTGCTAAAAAAAATGGCGGTGGGTGAATCGAAGACATCTTAAATACGTAAAGGAAATACAATGCTAAAAAATAATAATATTTCTTTCGAAAATACAATTCTTGCTCAAAAAGTTCACCAAAGTTCCAATTATATCTATTGTTGTACTTCAATTTGGGTAAAAAGTTCACCACAGTTTTTATTTGAAATCTTCCAAAAAGAAAATTGGCTTGTAGATCCAAATAATCCAGTAGAATTAAGTTCAATAGCCATGAAAAGTCAATAAAAAATAAACGCTTACTTCATGTATTAAGCGCTGGACGCTAAAAGCTCCTTAATGCACACGATGTAAAGATAAATAAAATGTTCGGTGCTCGGCACTTGTTGCTCGCCGCTCGACACTTGTTGCTCGGCGCTCGGCACTTGTTGCTAGGATACCTTTAAATAAAATTAAAAATGGCCGCCACGTTGCGTGGTAGTGCGTGGTGATGCATAGACGTTAATGACACATTACGGAAGCTTAAAAGCGTATCCTTCGCATCATCCAGTTGCTAGGATGCAATAAGAACGTGGAACGTAGTACGCTCACGCTCAATCTACTCACGCACTCATTGATGGAAACAATTCAACCACTTGAAAGATGCAGGATGTAACAGCAATTACGGCGTTACTGAAGGTAAATGTTCCAATCAAAATTTTGCCAATCAAGAGTTTCTGCCGATGCGAAGCTCAAAGAGCACGCCAGCAAATCCACAGGTCTGAAGATCGGTAAGAAACTCGCAAAACTATGAAATCCAATTTGGCAGAAAATCCTTGAAAGAAGAAAAAAAAAAATTCACAAGAAAACTGTGCTCAGTGCCGCTGAATCCCGCTCGTCGCCATGTGTAGAAAAGATGTAGGCAAATCCAATTCCATACTTCTTTATTTCCAATGTAGTACAGATACAGCGGCACCGAACACGCCTCCAACCTCCAACCCTCCTCCTTCAGCAACTGCCCTCCCTACGACATAAACCTTCTCATATCCATGCATTCCACACGTGCACACACAAACACGCGCTATCATACACTATCATACCACGAGACAATCCACACGCACAACACGACACATACGAACCAATACCACATCCTCCCCTTCCTCTCTATCATTCCAGAGGCTTTGTTGGTTAAAAGGGGAAGTTTTTCTCTATGAAGAAAACTTGGCAGGCTGTGCTGTGTGTGGTTTTGGTGGAATGTCTAGTTGAAGTACTGGACAGTGTAGCCTGTGGATATAGGCTGCATTATATGTCTTTAAATTCTCTCTTAAGTGGCTGGGCAGGACTGCATGTTTAGACAGCTTAAGAGAATATTTTTGATTGCTCCGGGGTCCACGCTCATGAGCGGGACTATTCACTAGATTATGACTATACACAGAGATCCCCTACTACAGTACCCCCAAAATGTGTGACTTCTCTGGTCATTAGTTCCAGATTCTTGTGTGGCTCACGGATGTATAGTGTGACGTCGTATGCAACCTACAGGTGACCAAAGCTCGGGCAGAGAACCCGTGCCTTGGTGGGTGTGGTGTTGACTTAGTCATACAGAGAGGGCCTCCATGGCAATGCCAAAAGGCAGGGGTGAGAGTGGGCAACCCTGCCGTGTGCCTCTAGTGATTGTGATGGGATTGGTGATCTGCCCATTTAATTGTTCGCTCGCGGTTGGGAGGTTGTATAGCAATCTAATGTTTCAAACAAAGCCAACACTGAAGTCAAGGCGGGCCAGCAGAGAGAACAGGAAGGGGCACTCGAGGGAGTCAAACGCTTTAGTGGCATCGAGGAGCGCAGCCAAATCGGGGAGGGTGGGATTAATTTAATGCATTACTAAAAAAATGGTTATGTGAGGTGGTGCTGCCTGGAAAAAAGCCAGATTGGTCTGGAAGTATTATTAACTGCATGAGGGGGAGTAGTTGGTTTGCTAATACTTTGGCCAGTATTTTATTGTCCGTTTTGATAAGCGAAATAGGGCGATAGGAGTCGAAAGATGTTGGCAGCTTTTCATGTTTCCGTATTAGGGTGATGAGTGCCTCACGGAGCAATGGGGGAAGGCTGCCGAGTTCAAGGGATTCGGTATACATTTCCACTATGTGGGGTATTAAAATCGGGGCTTACTCTTTGTAAAACGCTGACGTAAGTGTGGTAAATTTAAATTACCTATACTTAATTTATGCGGTAAAGTTCAATAAGAATAACTCAGTCAAAAATTAAGAGGCAGAGTCCGTGGCATCTGAGTTTTGTAAGGGTTTTATTCCTTAAAAAGGAATTGGTTCGAACCAGGTATCATGTTCCATCACCACAAGGGTTCAGGAAGGGAATCACAATGCTTTATTGACAGAACATCATATATATAGTCAATGCATTACAGTAGTGATAAATGCAGAAGGCGTAACAGCTGAGAGAAGAGAGATAAGAACACATGTACGTAATAAAAAGGCGTAACAGAAGGCGTGTACAAGGGCGTACACGGAGGTGTGTGCTAGAAACGTCATAGAGAAGAGTCACAGGTGGGTGGATCCATAGGAGAATCCTGCAGTGTCAGCAGAAATACATGGCAGAGATGCGCGCGCAGCAGCATGACGTGTGATTGACGTGGAACTGGAGGGTGAAGGGGACTTGACATTTAGCCTTACATGAGGAGACAGAAGTCTGGGGTGTCAGAACAACCTAATCCCAAATCATATCTAATATCTTGTGTTTGAGGAACTGTTTTATCTGGAAGGAAAGGTCTCTCGGGCAGAGGCTATTCTATACTGACTGCTAATGTGCGTATAAGCGCCTATGTGTCTGCATGTAGTGCGGGGGTCATGGGCCTACCATAGTAACAGGAGCTATGAATTACTTGCATGGAGATGGTGAGGCCGGGCCCTTTGCTCTGCAGCTGGGAGGATGTTTCCCTAAACTACTAGACAGGAATGTATTTTCGAGGAGCGGAGCAGATAACTTGAAGGCTGAATACAGTCTTGGCAGGCAAGCAGGCCGAGCCAGGCACCGCTAGCCGCGCAGGGAGTAAGGCAGAGGTCATGGATACAGCAGGCCACAGCTTTCATAGACAGAAGGCAGAGAAGGGCTCGATGGCAGAAATCAGGGCCTAACTCGCCAGAGCCAGGGAGACGTGAAAAGTGCACCATGAAAAGACGGTGGCAAGGCATACTTAGGAACGGAATATCCGACCCATTCATGGTGGATATGAAAGAGGACATGTTAACGTTGGACGCAAATGTATTTGCGTCTTCATAGCTGGAAGTGGAGGGAACATACATGTACTTGAAGCACGTACATGGAGCCGTTGGGGTCTACGATAGGGGACACAATTGACCATGAAAATTCATATTACCTCATTCCCTCCTTGTCCCCTACGGACCCTTCATGATATATCAATCCTCATTAATCTATCAATCTGTTCATGTAGCATCATTTGCTCTTCTTTCTTCTTACGGTATTTTGAATGTGGACTTGAATGAGGAATACATGATGTGGCGCACAAGCCGCAAATCGCTGGCCCACATTGTAAACATAGGCAACAACTGAATACTACGAGAAGGGCAATACCTAGGAAGGATAGGACCTTCCATCCCCAGGCTGATAGTACACTCCAGAACCAACCGGACCAGGTGCCTGGATTCTGGTGTGTCTGACTTGCAATTTTGTGAAGACGGGTTATGGCTCTATACACTGATGGCGCGTTTTCTGGAATGAAAACACAGCAGCTCGATCCGATGAAAAGACTCAGAAAAAACATAATCAATAATGTCACAATACAGTGACTACGAAGTGATTTACAATATTCACGTTTCTTGAGCTGTTTCTGTCTAACTCTCTCTCTATTGGGGTCTAGGGGATACATGTCAGAGACTTGTCTAACCGATTCACCTAGGGGAGGACTTAAACAATTAAACTGTCTGACTTGCTAGACCTCAATTTTAATTTATATTCTTGAGAAGTAGTTTTCTCGACCAGGGGGAGATTCGAATCAGTCTGTGGAGGAGGGCAGGGCTGGGAGTCTAGATCTGGCGGCAGTCCATGGTATTTTTTAATATGACTCGAGTGAAGCCAGCCCTTGCGGCCCTCGACTTTAATGGCAGTCCTTGTAGTCAGAAGTACTAGCTTCGGCGCTTGCCAACGGGGCTCCAGCGGACTCCTCCTGTCGAAGTTCCTTACGAAGACGAGGTCCCCCGGAACAACTTCAAGTGGCTTCACCTCGGTGTTGTCGGGAAAGGCTGCAGCAACCTGTGAACGACATGATTGTAGTGCAGACATCAAGGAAGCAAGGTAATCTGTCAGCATGTTACAGTCAACATCAGTAATTTTGCGAGGCAGAGGCGTCCCCCACATATTCGGTGGCCTACCAAAGACCACCTCATACGGGGATAGCCCTGTTCGTGAGTGTGCGACTATTCTCATGTAAAAGAGCGCAACCGGTAAAGCTACTATCCAGTCAACGCCTTTCTCTCTACAGATCTTGGCAAGACGAATTTTCAGAGTCTGATTATGACGTTCCACGAGACCTGCTGCCTCGGGATGTCGGACACAGTGGAATCTCCATTGATAGCCTAGCAGGAATGATACCTGCTTCATAAACTCGGACGAGAATGGCTGACCGTTATCTGAGTACACGATACGGGGCAAACCGTACCGTGGGAAGAATTCACGTACCAGCTGCTTGGCAGTGGTCGGAGCAGTATAATCTGGGACTGGATATGCTTCTGTCCAACGGGAAAGTGCACATACAACTACGAGGACATATTTGAATCCTCGACAACGTTCCATCTGGATATAATCCATCTGGAGGACTTCAAAAGGGTGATCGGGAGGATGAAATCCACCTTGCTCTACGGGAATGCTTTTACCTGGTTTGAACTGACAACAGATCATGCAAGTACGCACTTTCTGTTTGGCTGCTGCTCGTAAATGTTTATTGAACCAGAGGTTTTGAATACTGTCTAACATGGCTTTTTCTCCTAGATGTGCTGGACTATGTACTGTGTTAATGATAACTTGAACCATAGAGTCGGGGAGAAACCATGTGGATTTTCCCTTCGTCATCCATCCCTGTTCTGTTTGGATCCCTCCTAGTTCAATCCATTTCTTGATTTCGTCTGGTGTAGCATGTGTCTGTACGTCAATTACATCTAGGGCGGGATCCTTAACTGTCATGCAATGTGTCGATGTCGGGACTATTGACTTGGTCAGGTCAGTTGTGTGAGTCTGATTCTGAGCTGTATGCTTGGCTGTTCGGTCTGCCAGGTCGTTACCCTAGGAAATGGTATCTGTGACTTTCGTATGTGCCTTGCACTTCATGATGGATATCGCTGTAGGCAAATGAATTGCATCTAACAGAGCTTGAATGAGTGGACCGTGCTGAATTTTGGCACCGTGAGAAGTCAAAAAACCTCTCTCTCGCCAGAGCACTCCGAAGTCGTGTACAACTCTGAATGCATAACGTGAATCTGTGTATATGTTAACTCTCTTGTTCTTTGCTCGAATACAGGCTTGTGTCAGAGCGATGAGCTCTGCTGCTTGAGCTGACAGGGTATCAATACAATTCGTTTCTATGACTTCATTTTCTGTCGTGACTGCGTAGGCGGCCACTAATTCTCCTGTACTTGTTCTCATGCATGAAACATCCACATTAAGTGTCAGGTCTGGATCTGGTAATGCGGTGTCTGTCAAGTCTTGTCTGGGTTTCGTCGTGATGGTAATGACTTCAATACAATCATGTGCCAATGGATCTGTCTCACTTAATGGCAGAAGTGTAGCAGGGTTCAATGTATTGCAATGTCTGATTTCTATGTGAGGTTGAAACAATGTCAATTCATAACCTGTCAGTCGTGCTATAGTCAAGTGTTGAGTCTGTGTTCGGTTTAAAAGAACTTCCACGGAATGTGGAACTTGTACTGTCAATTGATGTCCTAACACTATGGAATCGCTTTGTCTGATTGCTAGAGCTGTCGCTGCTACTGATTTCAAGCACGCAGGCAGCGCCTGGGCTACTGGATCCAATGTACTAGAAAAATAAGCACACGGTTTGTGTGAACCTGCTTGATCCTGAGTGAGTACTGACAATGCAGTACCTTCACGTTCTGTGACAAAAAGTGTAAAAGGCTTGCTGTAACATGGTGTCGCTAAAACTGGTGCTTGACATAAGGCTTTCTTTAAGTCGTCAAAAGCTTGTGTATGTTCCTGAGTCCATGGGAGGACAGTCGAAGACGCTGCCTCCTGGGTTGTCAACTGTATGAGTGGTTTCGCTAGAAATGCATACTGAGGGATCCATTGTCTACAGTAAGAAGTGAGGCCTATAAAAACCCGTACCTCCTTTTGTGTCTTGGGTGGTGACATGTTTACAATTAACTGGATGCGGTCAGGTGTGAGCTGTCTCCCCCCTTTGGAGAACAAGTGCCCAAGGTACACAACTTGCTGAACACAGAATTGCAGCTTCGAAGGGGATACCTTGTGTCCCTTGTCAGCCAGGAAATGCAAAACCGTCAGTGATGCTTGTTCACATTCAGGTTCACTTCGGGCGGTGATCAATAGATCATTGACATACTGAAGCAGGGCAGTGTTATCAGGCATGTGAATACTGTCAAGTTGTCTTTTCAGTGCTTGGCTATAGATGCTGGGGCTTTCTGTGAATCCTTGAGGTGCGCGTGCAAATTTGAAGCTTCGACCATTTAAACAGAATCCGAAAAGGTATTGGCTTTCCGGATCAATTGGGACACTAAAGAAGGCGTTCTTCAGATCAATTACAGTAAAGAACGTTGCTTCGGAATCAATGGCAGTCAATAGAGATGAAATATCTGGAACCACAGGATATTGTGGTACGATGCATTTATTCAATTCGCGTAAATCGATAACTAATCGATAAACTGGGGGTGCATTTGGATCAGTACGTTTAAGAATCGGAATGATAGGGGAATTACATAGATTCGAGTCGGTTTCCACAACCACTCCTTGTGCGATGAGCTCGTCAATGATTTTCAGTAAAGCCGCTACAGCATCTGGGGGTAACTTGTATTGTCGCATTCGTGGTAGTACTACTCCTGGCCTGAGTGTGACTCGATATGGTGTAATGTGCATACAACCTACATCAGTGGGGCCTTGTGCCCATAAATGTGCAGGAACATTCTGTAATCTGGGATCAATATCTCTCAACACATAGTGACCCTTAAAGTCACGTAAAAACAGTCTTACTCCTTCCAGAGAACAGCAAATAACAGCTCCTAGAGCTTTCAGTGTCTTTATGCCTAACAAGTTTTCTGGACATAATTTCGTGAGTAATAAGTCTGTAGTACGTGTCAATGGACCAACTGCAAGGGGAAGTGGTTTAGATACTTCATTAACAATAGGCTTTCCTGAAAATCCAAGGGAAACATTCTGTGAGCCTGAGAGGGGTGCCCCTGGAACCTCGTCATGACTTATTGTCGTCCTGCTTGCCCCTGTATCAATCAAAAACTTTCTATCTTTTCCTAATACTTGACTATGTACATAAGGACCCTCTTGATCTACAGGAACCTCAATAAGAGGCAAGCCAACTTCCCTCTCTAGGCTGTTTCATGTGTATCGCTGATAATTGGGATAATCAGTTTGTGCATACTGGTACATCTGCTGTGACGTATGTTGTGTTGCGGCAATGGGCTGTGGCTGTGGTACTGCTACGGTCTGTACTGTCTGTTGTGAAGCCTGCATAGGCTGGATATTCTGTGGTACTTGTTGTTGGACCTGGTCCTGTCTAGGTGGACGGGGCCTCTCTTTAGTTTTACCTGTAGCGATATTGTGTTTCAGAACTGCACAATCGTTTATATAGTGACCTGGCTGTTTACAATAGTTGCATGTCCCTTTGACAGGAGCTGCCGAATTATTGGATTGTGTCATGCCCTTCTTCTGACTGTCTGCTGGAACTGACTGAGCAACTAACATTTTCATTTTTGTATCTTTCATACATCTTTGTTTGTGATCATGTTCTTTTCTAATTCTATTCTGGTGGTACTGTAACATTTGTAACATTTGTGAAGGGGTATTAGCTTGCCATGTGCTCTCGACTTTCAGTACTCGGTTCTTAACCTGGGGCAGGGAATTCTCGACTAATTTTGTTACAAAAAGGTGTGGATATGACTCGCTACTTGCTTTCAGGCCACTATTAATACCAAAACATTTCTCAAATCGGGAATAGAAATCACTAGTGTCTTCATCGGGTTTCTGTTTGCAGGCTGAGATTGCACCCCAGTCCTCCTTTTTAGTTGCTAACAAGCGTGGCAAAACCTGTACTAACAATCCTGGTAATGCTTTAGTTTTGTCCCCAAGCCCTAGGCCTGGGGTTCGAGTATTTTCTTCGTTCTCTAATGCAGCCCAATCAATCTTTTGTTCTCCCACCTCCCATTCTTTTTCTTTGAGTTTCTCGTAAATACCGGCAGGCAATAATACTTTCAATATTTTCATGATGTCGGGATAGGTATAATCACCCATGAGTAACATGTCTTTTATTTCACGGTGAAAACCTGCTGGGTCTTTGTCATGGCTAGGCACTAGTTTCTTCATTTCCAATAGTTCCATTTTTGTTATGGGCGTGTATACAAACACACGTCTAAAAGTATTATCATCATTCCTGACTGGGTGCACTTCTTGTAAGGGATTCTGTCTGTCTATGTAATACATTTTTCTTTCTACGGGTGGAGCTGGAACGAACTGTGGATTCAGGAAAGTACTATATCTGTGCCGATGTTCTAGAATTGCTTTAATTAAATCGGTACCTAGGCCTCTCCATTTATTCATGAGTAGCTCTATTAATATATCCGGTAGGGGACCAGGATCAGAGTGTTGGCTTTTATACAATATAAGGAGGTGCTGTATCATGTACATACCAGCTAATCGCTGTTCATCTGGGGTAAGATTCAAAAACGTTTGCGCTAATGCGTCATCACTGTATTTATCAGAATTGTCAGCCCATTGTACTGCTGACCTGGCTAATTCTTGTTCATCCATAGAATCGAGTACATGGTACCCCATTCGTTCTTGAAGTATTTTATCGGTGGCCTGAAATAGATGTTCAGGCGTCTTCGGGTTTGACATAGCAGCGTGAAAAAGTCTCTTGCTTTCTGGACGTATCGGTTTATTAAAGGGTCTACCCCTTCCTACATATGCTATCGTTCCTCTATCTTCTGTCTCTTCCTCTTGCTCCTCCTCTGAGGATTCATTTGCATCAGATTCTGCTTCCCTTTCAGCTTTCTGTTTTGCATGGAATACTACTATTTCTTTACGGATTTTTCTGTACATGGCCTCTATGCAACTTTGTTTATCATGTTTTCCGTCTGAAATATTCTGACTCCATGCAGTTAGTACCTTCATCTCTTCCTCATTTACACCAGGTCGGTCTTGTTCTCTTACAAAACAGTTTATGAGGAATCTCAATAGTAGGCTCTGAATATCTACTTTCTGATACGCCATAGCCTCCTGAATACATTCCGGACCCTCCCCTGTCTGAACAAAATGATATATCCTGTCTAGATTAGCTTTCATTCCTGGAAGCAGAACTAAAAAGTCTGCAGCACGTCTTATACGTATTGAGGCTAATAACATGTACCCATCTTTGCCTGGTATGGGGTCATATCTACAGTATGTGATAAGTTCTTTCGCTTTTTCACTACTCATTGGTCTCAGAGTTCGTTGCATGGCTATTTCTTTAGAATTTAATCGATGCGTTGGTGGCGGGGTCTGGAAACCTCCTGACGCACATCCTGAAGCGGACGCTTGAGCAGAATCTGTCGGTAGGGCCGTGTCAGGCCCAGAAGGTGTAGGCTGATTAATAGGGTTAATGGGGGGTGCAGGATGTGGTGGAGGACTCTGCCGTTGGGGATGACGGTCAGGGGGTGGTATGCGTGCCGGCGGAACATTGATATATTCGGGAGCTACATCATCTAAATAAGAGGAAAGGAAAATGTCTTCTGCGGTCTTGTGGCGTAATTTAGTCGGGAGCAATGGAGGGGGCAGATCTTTCGGTACTTCCGGGGTCGCCTTGGGCAGGCCCTCGGCCAGGACTGGATACAATCCTGTCATAATAGCATTACGACGTCTATCGTGTTGTTCTATTCTAACTCGTTCTCCTTCTTCTAGTAGTTCGTTTTCTTTGGCCTTTTCGGAATCCTCTTTACTTCTCTCTGCTTTTCTGAGTGCTTTCTCTGTGCGTCTATGCGATTCTTTACGCCATAATTCAATGGCATCTTTCTGTGACTGTCTGGCTTTCTTTTTCCATAATGCTTCTTCTACTCTCATGATGCACTTGGCATCCCATGTCCCTGTAACGGGCCATCTCTGATTCTCTGCTAAATCTTTGGTGTAGTCCACCCACAAGTCGAGAAATAATACAGCATCTAAGCCGTGTTTATGGTACATAAAATATCCGGGAGTGTCCCTGGGTGGGATGGGAACAGCTTCCTCGAGTATCCCTTTTCTAGTTCCTATCTGTTTCAGTTTCGAAAACAGCGGCATGTTGAGCCGTGATGCTTGATACTTAATACTTACTCGTATTTGGACACAACTAATACAATAAACACAATAATGAAGATCGAACAATCACTCATACCACGACATTAAAACACATTTAAACATTTTGAAAACGAACAACAATAATTAGAATAAAACTAGCTACCTGCATACTGGATATACTGATATACAGTACAGATACACCGCTAAACAGTGCAGACCGGGTCTGTGTACCCAAACCCGTCTTGACCAGGCACAAACTAATGCACCTGTCTAGATGCGTCCCCAGCAACGGTACTCACCGGGAAGCACGGAACGGAAGGCCTCGGAAACTCGACACTGGACTGGACCGGACTGGACTCGACTCGTGAGGTAGGTACTTCGGAACTTCGGAACTGGTGGGCCTCTGAATACCTCGGACCTTGCTCTCTCAGCTGGGCTCTGGTCGGGATCCTCCGCACTCCTCACCGCCTCGTCTGGGTGTCGATCGCAGCCTCAGTCACCTCCGTTGGCCTGAGGGAGATACAGGAAATCCTGCGGGTACGCGTAGTTGTCCGTCCGGCTGTGGCAGGAGACCGGGCCTGCAACGCACCGCCGGCGCGTAAGGTGGGGGAGGGGTCCCTGTACGGGCGCCAATTATGTGGTAAATTTAAATTACCTATACTTAATTTATGCGGTAAAGTTCAATAAGAATAACTCCTAGAAAAAAAGGAATTGGTTCGAACCAGGTATCATGTTCCATCACCACAAGGGTTCAGGAAGGGAATCACAATGCTTTATTGACAGAACATCATATATATAGTCAATGCATTACAGTAGTGATAGATGCAGAAGGCGTAACAGCTGAGAGAAGAGAGATAAGAACACATGTAAGTAATAAAAAGGCGTAACAGAAGGCGTGTACAAGGGCGTACACGGAGGTGTGTGCTAGAAACATCATAGAGAAGAGTCACAGGTGGGTGGATCCATAGGAGAATCCTGCAGTGTCAGCAGAAATACATGGCAGAGATGCGCGCGCAGCAGCATGACGTGTGATTGACGTGGAACTGGAGGGTGAAGGGGACTTGACATTTAGCTTTACATGAGGAGACAGAAGTCTGGGGTGTCAGAACAACCTAATCCCAAATCATATCTAATATCTTGTGTTTGAGGAACTGTATTATCTGGAAGGAAAGGTCTCTCGGGCAGAGGCTATTCTATACTGACTGCTAATGTGCGTATAAGCGCCTATGTGTCTGCATGTAGTGCGGGGGTCATGGGCCTACCATAGTAACAGGAGCTATGAATTACTTGCATGGAGACGGTGAGGCCGGGCCCTTTGCTCTGCAGCTGGGAGGATGTTTACCTAAACTACTAGACAGGAATGTATTTTCGAGGAGCGGAGCAGATAACTTGAAGGCTGAATACAGTCTTGGCAGGCAAGCAGGCCGAGCCAGGCACCGCTACCCGCGCAGGGAGTAAGGCAGAGGTCATGGATACAGCAGGCCGCAGCTTTCATAGGCAGAAGGCAGAGAAGGGCTCGATGGCAGAAATCAGGGCCTAACTCGCCAGAGCCAGGGAGACGTGAAAAGTGCACCATGAAAAGACGGTGGCAAGGCATACTTAGGAACGGAATATCCGACCCATTCATGGTGGATATGAAAGAGGACATGTTAACGTTGGACGCAAATGTATTTGCGTCTTCATAGCTGGAAGTGGAGGGAACATACATGTACTTGAAGCACGTACATGGAGCCGTTGGGGTCTACGATAGGGGACACAATTGACCATGAAAATTCATATTACCTCCGTACCGATTGCCTTGTCCACTGGGAGTCCCGCGATGACCTGAGTAATTTCCTCATTTGTAAATGGAGCATCAAGATATTCGTGGTGGGCCAGTCTGAGCCATAGGAGCTCAATCAAGTCGGGGTATTTTTGCAGGGAGTCAGGGTCCTGCCGGAGCGCGCGGTGTAAAGTTGAGAGTAGAAAGTTGAGATTGTTTGTATGATATTGTCTGGCGCAGTAATTGTATTTCCCGAATCAGAGCATAGCTCTGTCAAATAAGTGGATGCATGGGATTTCTGCAGCAGATTCGCCAGAGTTTTACCTGGACGCTCACCTGGATGTATGACGTTACAACGTATGCTTTTACCACGCATGCCTTTACAACGCGGTTTTTATAACGCATGCCTTTACAACGCATAGTGCTTTGGGGCGCTGGATAGTGAATAGTTTAATTTACTATTCCAACTCCAGTCCCCGTGGATAGTAGGGAAGGTGTTGGATAGTACATTAAACGTATTCCCTACCCTAGAGCGCCCCCCAGCGCAATGCGTTGTAATGGTTTGCGTTGTAAAAGTTGCGCCGTAAAGGCACTGCGTGGTAAAAGTTGCGTTGTAAAGGATTTTCCCCCGCTCACCTTCACCGTATCTGCAGGCCGTCGCCTCGCGGCCAAGGCAGTTGATCTTGCGTTCGGCCTCTGAGTGCTATTAAGTGGTTTTAACCCTAATATCTGCAAGTATATCTGGATTGGGGTTAGAACAGTAAGCCTGATATAGAGCTTGGAGATCAGACTCCAAGCGCCTGAGAGTGTCCCTAATGGCCCGGAGGACTCCGGCCTGTTTTGCAATGCATATCCCTCTTATCACCACCTGAACGATTCCCTGGGAACTGAGGGAGATTCTACTAAGCCAGTGTTGAGTTCAAAGAAGTCAGTGATGGCGCTGCACACTTCTTCCTTAAATACTGTGTCCTGCAAGGCATAAGGAGGTAGGCGCACCTGAGCGGTGATATGTTGAAATCGCCGCTCCATATGATAGGATATAAACCAAAGGAGGAGAGCAATCTCCAAAAGTTCATGAAAAAGTCTGTGTCATTGAAATTGGGGCCAAAAATGGCAGCAAGTATTAGAGGTGGGGAAAAAGCATGCCTGTTAGTATGACATATCTGCCAGCAGAGTCGGTGTGTGTTCGATCAGTATGCCACGGTAAGCCACGTCTGATTAGAATAGTGACCCCTCTGGCATATTTTGAGTATGCAGCCGAGTAAGACTCCCCCCCCCCCCCCCCCCCAACCCAATGGCGGGCCTTAAGCCTATCAGTGTTAGCGGAGGCACGATATGTTTCCTGTAGGAAACATATGTCGTTGTGTTATGCCTCGCTAAGTAGGCGTGGATAAGCCTAGATTTATTTGACCCATGCCCGGTGGACCTACCTGATAGCTGAAGAGGAGATGGACCGAGGATTCACCCTTGGCGGTCACCTACCCATCCGGACCTTGGACAAACGTTCCCTTCGTCTCTCCGCTGTATCTATACACTACCCCTTTTGCCCTCACCCCGTTTCCATTCCTCACCCCATTTTCCTTTTCTTCTATGCTCCTAAAAAGTTTTTTCTGGTAACTTTTGTAACTATTTTCCCCTCGTCTCTACATCCTGTCTTCCTCCTACTCCTTTACCCTATCCCCTTACCCTTCCTGCTTCATTCACCTTGTTCCCCTATGTTCTTTAAATGCTTTTGTTGATACTTATGTAATTTTTAACTGATGTAATTTGCAACAATACTGTACCTCATGTAAAGCGCTCCGATTCCATCAGGTCTAGCCAGCGCTATATAATAACTCATTAAATAAATTTGTTCCCATTTAGTACTCTTTCTCCCTTTGTCTACCTCCCTAGCTCCTAGCTCCTATCCTCTCTCTCTTGAATCTCTCACCTTGCCTGCTAGTCTGCCTAGCCCCCTGTCCTTTGTGCCCTTTGACAAAGCACTCCTTCTCCCCTTGTTGGGGAAAGATCGAATATTTATACTCTGGAGTCTCAGCGTACCCGCTGAAAGAGTCCACTGCGCCAAGGGAGCCACTTACAGCTGAGGTATGGCATGGCACCCCTTGCCAAAGCACTCCCTCTCCCCTTTTTGGGGAAGGATCCAGTATGTAGGACTTGGAGTCTCAGAGACCCCTCTGAGAGAGTCCACTGCATAAAGGGAGCCTCCCGCAACAGAGATACCACTTCCCCTGGGATCACAGCTTACTGGACTTTGGACGTTGCTCTGACTCGTCTACCGGTTTGTGTCCCCGTCGCCCTTCCCCTCCTCTTTCCTTGCGTTGTCCTTCACCCTCCCTTCCTCTTTCCCGCTTTCATTACTTATCTACTTCCCCAGCTCCTTCCCCCTCCCCTGAATCTTTCCCCTTGCTTGCTTTTCTCCTTTCGTATTTGTGCTTATTGTTTATCTTGACCGTACAAGTAACTATGTTGCCATGCTCTAATAACTGTGTAACCTTTGTAACAATGTAACCTGTAACTATGATCTGATGCTCATGTAAAGCGCTCTGATACCTCCGGATCTAGCCAGCGCTATATAAAACCGTTTAAATAAATAAATAAATAAATCCGAAGAGCAGATGAGCTTATAGATACGTTTGCCTCAGCCACATTTCTGAGCACATTTGACTTGACAGCTGGCTACTGGCAGATCCGACTAGCTGATGATGCAAAGCCAAAGATAGCATTTTCAACCCCTGGTGGACATTATGAATTTGTGGTGATGCCCTTTGGTTTCGAAAATGCACCTGACACTTTTCAAAGGTTGGTGAACAAAGTCCTTACAGGCCTGGCAACCTATAGCGCAGCATATCTACATGATATTGCTGTCCTTACAGCCACCTGAGAGGATCACCTGGTCCACCTGAGAAATTTGTTGGAGGCCCTGCAGAGAGCAGGCCTAGCTATCAAGGCTTCTAAGTGCCAGATAGGGCAGAGTCAGGTTGTGTACATGGGCCACCTTGAAGGTGGAGGCCAAGTTCAGCTATTGCAGAGCAAAATCCAGGCCATTATGGACTGGGTTGGTCCAACCACCCAGACTCAGGTCAGGGCTTTCTTGGGCCTTACTGGGTTCTATAGAAGATTTGTCAAAGGTTATGCATCCATATTGACCCCTTTGAATGACTTAACTTCTAAATGAATGCCAAAGAATGTTCGATGGATGGTCAGCTGTCAAAAGGCATTTGATGACCTGAAGCAGGCCGTGCACACTGCACCAATGCTGCAAAGTCCTAACTACTCCAAAGAATTCATTGTCCAGACAGATGCATCTGTGTTGAGGGTAAGGGCTGTGTTATTACAATTGGATGATGAAGGTCAGGATCAGCCAGTACCTTTTAGTAGTAGAAGGCTGACCCTCAGAGAGAAACGTTGGTCAGCTATTGAGAGGAAGGCCATTTCTGTGGTTTGGGCTCTGAAGAAGTTGAGGCCATACATGTTTAGCACTCACTTCATTGTTCAGGTCGACCATAAGCCCCTTTTATGGCTAAAACAGATGAAGGGTGTAAACCCCAAACTTTTAAGGTGGTCCATTTCCCTACAGGTTATGGACTTTACAGTGGAACATAGACCTGGGAGTAACCATGCCAATGCAGATGGACTCTCCATGTATTTCCACTTAGAATGTGAAGACTCAACTGGTCAAGGTTAGTTTAAGGTCCTTACATTGGGGGGATTGTGTAGGAAAGTAGGATCTGCTTCTTATGGTAACCCCCCACTTTTTGCTGATGTTTCACAGTTTTTGCACTCTAGTCTGTGGGGGCCCTGCTAACCAGGACCCAAGCCCAGCTGTTTCCTCTCTAAATTGATTACCAGTACTTTAGGTACACTCCAGATTGGATTTTGGGGTACCCCTATAAATCCCTAGTATATGGGATACTATGTACCCAGGACAAAGGTACCCCGGAGGCGTACCAGGGGATGAAGCATGTATTGTACCACCCCTGGGAAGCCTTCCAAAATGACATCACAGGTCTGCTACTGCAGCCTCGGTAAGGTGGCGTATGCACCCCTTACTGAGATATAGGTTCACTACTTCTCTCTATATTATTGCACATGTAAAACTATCAGGCATCCCTGTGGCAGGCCTTAACAATCCTGTAGGCAGGGTGCTGGGTTTCATGTGAAAGGATGCCCATGCATGAGCAGAGCCCATCTGCAGCTTTCAGAACCTTTATTCCGGGGTTGTTTGTGATGCAGCCAAACCATCTACTCTTAAATGCATTATAACCTCGCCTTAAATGCTAACTTTGGGGTGGTTGCATGGAAACATGTTGTGTTTGGTGTCAAACACGCTGGAATCATACCCCCACACCAGTAACTGGTGTGGAAGTATGATCCCACCCTTCTAGAGGGAGAAACATGACAGCACTGGTATACCGGGTACCAGCTTAAAAGACCATGGCATCACAAAATTGATGCTGCCAGCCACAGACATGAGTCTGCCCGCCTGCTGCTGGACAAAACTCCGGCAGGGGAGGCTGGCAATAGGTTTCCTGTCACAGGGAGGTGTACCACCTCCTAGACAGGCTTTAGTGTATTGGGGCTGGGTGGGTGAACTCCAAGAGTGCTTTGAAGTCTGCACTGGGGGCACATTTGGTGTCCCTATGCATAGTCCAGCTCAAACCGGTTGCAGGGGCTACCAGACCCTGTTCTGGTGTCAGACTGGACAAAAGAAATGGGTGTAAACACCCTTCTTTCCTGAGTTTGTCCCACCCCTTCCTTGAATATAAAGTAGGAACCCCTGACTACAGGACTTTAGATTTATCTGGACAAAACTCTGATACATAATCCTGGAACTTCAAAGATCTACAAGGTGCTAAATGACTGAAGAATCTCCCTTGGAGTAAAGGAGTTACTCCCCTGCAAGGCAGGCACCTAAGACGCATCTGACCAGTTTGCATCTCCGAAGCTCCCGCCTGTCATGATTCGGCATGAAGTCACACCTGTAAGTGGCTAGATTTCTTAATTACTGTAAAAACCCACCCCTTTCTCATGCACCAGCACTCCTTCGTTATGTATATGTGTGGAGTAGGGTGTGATAGGTGTACTTAATGATGTTATAACATTATGACCTTGAATAACAGCTTACTGTGATAGCCGTTTTATTTCTGTGTTAAGCAATGGAAATTGTGTCATGAACATTTGTAACGCCTCTTCGTTTTGCCTTGCGTTTTACAGACACTGAAAGCCTCTCAAATATGGCATGCAGACTAATGGTTGCAGCCTTGATGTCAGGTTTAGCCTTTTAAGATTCCTTTCTCATGCGCCGGTGGAAAGTTCTACCGAGCGCATGAATACACTGGCAAGACGCACACATGCGTAAGGTGCGGCTGGGTGCAGTCCAGTATTTAAACCGCACCCAGCCTTCTGGAAGGCGCTTTGCCTTCCGCCTGCAAGGAGAAAGGAAGTGCGAGCTCCCGGTTGGATGACATCCGCAGACAAACCTGGTGAAAGCAATTTGAGGCCTTCAGTCGGATGGAGTTTAATCCTAGCGTTTCCTTTACCTTCGTGGGAACCTGCAAAGACAAAAGATAAGTGATTAGCATTTAAGGCGCCCTTCGCAAGAAAGGAAAAAAGTAGAACAATTTTTGGAACATTTCTTTCTTCAAGAAGAAAGTACAGAGCTCCAGGACTTTTAGCATTTGAATCCTTATTTGAGCGTTTTGAGTTTCAGAGTTTCACAAACTGAGTCCAGAGTAAGAGGAGATTTGGAAAGGAGTTATTTCCAAAAGAATGTTTTAGTTCCCAAGTGTATTTGTGTATTTCTTCTTGTCTGTTTAAAAGGCTTTGTGTGTTAGATAAGGAATACAAGAGATTGGAGAAGAAACAGAATACTAATAAGTAAGTTAAGGAAAGAAAAGGTTTTGGTTAATGTAATTTAGAGGGAGTGTAAAATAAAAGAAAAGAACAGAAGTTTTATTCTTTAATTATCATTTACAGAAAAGCCTTTAAAGACACGAAATCACGGCTCGCCAACACACGACAAGACGGGACAACAGAACTCCTCTCATCATCATTGCTCAACCGGACAAGAAAGACATACTGGACGAAAAACAGACTACTGCTGTTCGCAGGTAGGCGGGGTTAGAACTTATTGCAAGAAGGTTAAAACATTGTGAGTGCGGTGACTAAAAGATTCGAAAAGGCAACAGTAAGAAGTAATTTAGTTATTCATGTTGTTTCGCAGGTCGACAGCAGAACAACTACGTCCAGTACCGGCCCTCCTCCCCTTGGCCTAGCTCATATCTTGTAGTGTTTTAAACTTCCTCCAGGAAGAGGTTAGTCTTTAGGGAGGTTGGTCCCTTGCGTCCCTGCGAATTTTCTACGCGTCTCACAATCAAGACAAGGTAAGAGACGACGTTCTTAAGGTTTCTGACAGAAGGCAAAGCCCAAGAAAATTCATTCGCCTGGACGCAATGGACCAAGTTTCTCTGCAAGATATAGCCGCCATTTTATCAGAATTGAAACAGGAAAATATTGCGCTACGCAAAGACATGGAATCTCTCCATAATACTGTAGTCCAAAAAAAGCCCATTTTAAAGCCTGCCACCTTTTCAGGGGGGGCTTCTGCCTCCTCTGAGGCCCAAACTCAGATTCAGGTTATTACACCAGTTCCTACACCTCTAGCTCAACCAGAAAGGTTTTATGGAGATCCTAATAAATTCACAATATTTCTTAATTAGTGCCATTTACATTTTTTGGCAAAAGTTACAGCTTTCCCAGACGATTCTTCCAAAGTGGCTTTTATGCTATCTTACTTAGGTGGCGACGCTGCCTTGTGGTCTGTCCCTCTTGTTGAACGGGACGATCCGGTTTTGTATAATTTTAGGGCTTTTGAAAGGTCTTTAAAAAACATTTTTGCTGTTTCGGGAGGCAAGATGGCCGCCATGCTGCTGTAGAGTGCAGTCGCACTCATTCCTTCTCCTGGACCCAGGGATTAAATGGCTGGACATGGAGTAAAGCATGCTGATTCTACGTGGTATACTCTGGACTAAAGGCGGTACTAGCATCAAGACATTACAAAAGGTGCTCACAACCTTGGGATGCTATTATTGTGAACATCTCAAGAAGGCGATTGTGGATGGTATCAATACAGCCTTAAGGATGTCGCAGCGCTTAGGCACGATACCAAAGACCACGCTGAGTAAACGCACAACAACAACTGCTACTGCATCAAGCGGCGCTGCCCAGAAAATGCAGTCCAAGAAAAGCGAGAGATCTGCAAAGGATAAAGAAAAAGCAGACTCCAAGGCTGAGACTAAGACAGCTCCGCAAGTAACACAACCAGAGACTCCTGGAGCTAAAGGGCAGGCACAACAGAGGCGCTCTCACTCGGAAAGCGGAACAGCAAAACACGCGAGCACTGTACCTGCCACCGGTAAAGATCTGCGGCAATCTACTGTTACGGAGGCTTTCGCAGGAAGAAGTCAGCAGGTAATCTCGGCAGCTGGAGTTGCCTCGGATCCAAACTCAAAACCGAACGCGGAAACTCTCCTCGCCGACCGCGAGGACGCAAGCACGGCGGTTGCTAGGCAACCGGGGCCTGAGACGCTCACGCCTCTAGCGGGAGACGCGCAAGGAGTCGAGAATGCAGAGGAGGTTGCCGAGGACGCTAGCACGAGCAAGAACGCTAATGCAGGCGGAGAAGCAGGGTCAGAGACGGCGAATAACTCAAGTAAGCATAGTAATGGTCAATCAAAAGAAAAGATTGAAACAACAAACATTAACAATGTCCAAATGCTCGAAGCACTGAATGAAGTAAATC
Organism: Lissotriton vulgaris; assembly: GCF_964263255.1. Taxonomy (NCBI): domain Eukaryota; kingdom Metazoa; phylum Chordata; class Amphibia; order Caudata; family Salamandridae; genus Lissotriton; species Lissotriton vulgaris. The sequence continues at coordinate 5,318,036 of NC_141692.1, forward strand.
TAGCGCCAACACCTGTAGATAGGAGTGTAATGGCACAGTCTACCTGGGGCAGTATGAAAAGCATACAGAGCCACACAACAAAGGGGGCAAAAGGGAGGAGAGTACGCTCCCCGGAGGGGGAAAAGTTTTACTCAGTGACTGAGGGCTCAGACTCTTCATTGTTGGGGTCAGAGGAGGAAGAGGACACTAACACAGACCTATCATCAGGGACAGAGTCTGAAAGATCTCTCTCTAGCGAACACAGAAACAGGGAAACACAAAAGAGAAGAAGAAAAACAATGATAAGGCGCGATAGAGAGATGGACAGAGCAGCGACAAGTACAAATAGGAAATTGCTATGGGACTATGGTAGTGCTTCCAAAATTTATCAGGATCAAGACCTGGGGGTGGCACCCTAGAGTTATCCCTTAAATGCTCCCAACGATTTAAATGATATCCCGCCTCAAGCAACTTTGGATGGTATGTTCTCTATGCTGAAGCAAATGCATTTAGAGGCTCGCTTAGAAAGCAGACGAGCAAGGCAGGACACTAAGAAAATACAAGCAAGCATTAGGAAAATGAATAGTAAATATTTGGAAGTTGAAGGCAGAGTGGAACAAGTTGAGGAAAGAACTGGGAAGCTGGAGGACGAAGTTACAGACTGGCAGAATGCAAGAACAGAACAAGGGAAGGTGATCGAAGATTTGCAGTGGAAGCTGGAAGATTTTGAGAATCGCCAAAGGCGGAACAATCTGCGTTTTCTAGGCATAGAGGAAGGACTGGAAGGGAAGGACCCAAGGGGGTTTATGATAAAACTGCTAAAAGATGCATATCCAGAGGCTCAGTGGAAGTGGGAACTTGAAGTTCAGAGAGCGCATAGATTCCCACTGACGCAGAAGGGAGGAAGAGGCAGTAATCAAAATGGGTTACCCAGGGCAACGCTTGTCTTTTTTGGAAATTTTTTGGCTAGGCAGGAAATTATGGAGACCGCAAGACCAGACAGGAAAAAGTCAGTGGAAGGGATTACTTTCTTCACGAGGCCTGATTTCTGCCACACGACCGTGGAAAGGAGGTGGATACTTGATGTATCCATCCAAGCTAAAAGTTGTTACAAAAGGTCGCGTCAGAATGTTTTTTTCGGAAGTAAAAGCAGAAGAATATCTTGCAGAGATTACAGAGTCTCAGAAAGACAGGAAGAGCAGGGAATCAGAACCAGCATAGGATAAACGTGGAAAATACTAGGTATACTGTATATTGGATATCAAAGATGGTAATATGGGTAACTAGGGCGGGAGAAGGAAAGCGACACTACAGCAGTGTGCAGTCACACATAGGTCAAAATTGACCTATTTGCCTGTAATAAGGGGGGGTCACTAAGGGGAGGGGGGGCAAGGGGGGGTTGGGGGAGGGGGGGGGCAGGAAGGCGGTGGTAAAGAGCAAAGGGTTGGTTCAGCACAAACTAAAAAGTTATGTAGACGCACAAAGGTGGCAGTAAAAAATCGAGAGGAATTTGTTTTTGGATTTTTCTATAAAAGCAGATGGCATTAAGAATTGCTACGGTTAACATCTGTGGTCTAAATGACGGTGGTAAAAGGCAGAAAGCAGCGGCTATGTGTAGACTATTAAAACTGGATATTATATGTCTACAGGAAACACATGTGAGGGGGAAGGATAGGTATCTTATGGATCAGTTAGGGTTTGAAGTACTAGCACACATGCAGCAAGATACTAAAACAAAAGGAGTGGCCTTACTGGCAAAAAAGGGATTGATGGAAGTAAAGAGAAAGAAGGAGGACGTTGATGGTAGATGGGTGATGATAGAAGGAGAAATAGCCGGATGTTGCTACACAATTGTTTCGGTATATGGCTCCAACGAAGATGAACCTGATTTATTTGATTATTTAGATACAGAACTGTCATTATGGCCAGAACCAATAATTGTGTGTGGAGACTTCAATATCAATGGGTTAACAGGGCTGGGTATGATGGGAGGGGGGACGAAGGGAGAACGCAAGAAGAGAACAAGAAAGGCCATTGTTAGTCTAATGAATAATAATGCATTAGTAGATGTCTGGTCGGCGTATAATCCTACGGGGACAGGTAGTACTTTCTATTCTGCCCCTCACAAAAGTATAACCAGATTGGATTACTTCTTAGTCTCCAGCCCCTTAGTATCAGAAGTAAAAATAGAAATGCTACCTCGGGTTACCTCAGATCACAATCCATTGGTGCTGACTATCTCTCTGAACCGTAACACTAGTCACAAAGATTATTATTGGGCATTTGAAAGAGGCCTACTCAAAGAAGACGACTATGTCAGTAGAATGAAGGCATGGATTACACAGTTCTGGCAGGTAAATAGAGGCACAGCAACTACAGGCATGGTTTGGGATGCATACAAAGCAGGGATAAGGGGGTAAACACTGGCTTATACTTTATATAGGAGTAAAAAGGAGAAAAGGGAGTTAGCTAGTAGGCTGCAGGACTTAAGGAATCTAGAACAACAGCTTATCCAGTTGGTTATGAATCAAGAACCTCTCGAGCAGGTCTTATTAGAAATAGAACTGAAGAAGGCAGAGACTGGGGAAAGATTGGCTAATAAAGCACCAGTTAATTACCTAGCAAAAAATGAAAAGTGCTATGAGTTTAACGAGAGGGTTGGACATATGCTAGCAGTACGTACTAGACAAGACCTGGCAGCCAGGGAAATCAAAGAAATCAAGAATAAAGGGGGAAAGGTTGTAACTAAGGTGGAAGACGTGAGGGAGGTGTTCAGAGAGTTTTACTCAGAACTGTATTATCAGGATGTGAGAAGCAACGAAGAGGAAATAGAGGATTACTTGGCCGGTATCCCCCATAAGGAATTGACCCTGGAAGATAAAGAGACCCTGGAGTCGCCATTAACTCTGGGCGAAATACATAATGCAGTATGGAAACTTCCCTCGGGAAAGGCTGCGGGACCTGACCAGATACCGGCAGAATTTTATAGGACGTTTTGGGACACACTGGGGATAGATATGTTAGAAATTTTAAGGCACGCACAGACAGGGGAAAATACACCACAATCATGGGCCGGTGCAAGTATTGTAGTTATTTTGAAAAAGAATAAACCGCATTTGGATCCTGGTTCTTATAGGCCAATTACGCTCATGAACGCGGATGCAAAAATATATTCCAAGGCTCTTTCACAAAGGCTTAGCAGGGTAATTGAGGGGCTGGTATATACAACACAACACGGTTTTATACCGGGTAAAGGGACTACGGAACACACAAGGAGAATGGTTACCATATTGGATGTTACGGGAGCTGCAGGGGACCCTGCCTCGGCTATCTTCTTGGATGCAGAGAAGGCCTTTGACAGGGTCTCCTGGTGCTATCTGTGGAAAGCCTTGGAGTGGTTTGGGATAGGTATAGGGTATATAAAGGCTATAAAGGCGTTATATGCAGCTCCAACAGCTAAGGTGAGGATTAATAGAGGGTACACAGAGGATATACATATAAAGCGGGGCACAAGACAGGGCTGCCCGGCCTCACCACTGCTATTCGCCCTTTATCTAGATTCTTTTCTGCGAAGATTAGAAGGAAACCCAAACATCCTCCCGATTGATCTACATGGCCATGCATATAAGACACTTGCATATGCAGACGATGTGGCAGTGGTCACACCAGATCCAGGGTCAGCTATCATAGAAATTGAACAAGAGGCTGCACTTTTCGGCACATTTTCAGGCTATTCACTAAATAAAGGAAAAACACAAATAATAAAAAATAATTGGGTAAATTATCATGATACAAGAATGACACCTGAAGTTACATATTTACGGGTGAAGATTACAACTGAATTAGATAGATTAGTAGAAATCAATATGAGCCCGCTGCTGGAAAAAATTAAAACAAACACAGAAAGAATGAACAATTTACATTTGACCTTAATGGGCCGAATTAATGTCATTAAAATGATAACATTCCCCAAAGTTTTGTACCTATTTAGATCCATACCCCTATTTTTTGAAAATGTTTGGTTTAATAAGCTAGAACTGATTCTGAATAAATTCATTTGGGTTAAAGGGAAAACAAGAAGAGCATATAGACACTTAACGGTAGATAAAGAAAAAGGGGGTTGGGGAGCACCGGATTTTAGGCTTTATTACTGGGCTACTGTATTGCAATATAGTAGGGTGTTAATAGGCGGGGGAGGTTTGGAACATCCAACGGGCAGTGAGGCAGGCTTACCTAATGTTTATGCCTTATTATTGGGGGAGGAAGTTGAGAATGGGTTTTTAAATACAACTGAATTCACGTATTTTAAACATACGAGATTTAAGACTCTGAAAGCAGTATATAGGGTGTGGAAAGGAGTGGCTAAAAAATTTGGGCTAGGCAGATTTAATAATTATACAAGATTATACACAAATAGCTCATTGCCGAGGGAGATCTTCAAGGATGCCACTATGTATGATTGTATAATAAAGGCATAGTGCAAATAGGGAACTTACTGGATATGCAGGGTAATATCCTGCAGTTTGGAGCACTCAAAGCAAAGTTTGGATTAGAGCACAATAGTTTCTACAAATATTTACAAGTGAGGAGTTTTCTAACACAAAAACAAGGTGGCCCGGCCGGGTTGGGACAATGCAAAATTATGGATTATATAGAAACAACTACCAAATGCACAATAAGATATCTTTATGCAGAATTGAAAGGAACCAAGTCAGATGAAAGGGCTAAATTTTCACAAAAATGGATGGAAAAATTGGGGTCAGGCTCAGAAACTTTTCAAGAGTCATTGGATTTGGGTAGAACAGTGCTATGTTCGGCAACCCTCCAGTCACAACATTTCAAAACAATATTCTCACTGTATCACACACCGGCCAGAATTGCCCAGTGGGGTGGGACAACAGGAATAACCTGCCCGCGATGTAATGCGAGTGGAGCAGATATTGTACACATGTTTTCACAGTGCCCTCAACTATTTACTTTGAAAATGGCGATTGAAGAATTTTTTGATAAAACACTTAGGATCAAGATCAAGCTTGCAGATGAATTAATCATCTTAGGGGTGGTAAATACGACAGAAGCTATGCCAGTAGAATTTTTTTTTGTTTCAATCGCAGTATTCCGTATTTGTATAGCAAGAAATTGGCTGAATAAGGCTCCCCCACTATTTTCAGATTGGATTGCCAGCCTTCTCACTATTTATAATTTAGAAAAGGCAATATACGATAGGAAAGGTAGAAGGGCTAAGGCATTAGGTAAAATAATATGGCAACCCATCACGACTTGGAAAGCTAGCAGGATAAATTCAGTTTAATATAAGAAAGTGCGATCTGTTCCGGAGGGTTGTTTGTTGGATGGGGGGCAATTTTTTTTTTTTTTCATTACATCTGCTTGTGATATGAAAAGTGTATAAACAATGAAATGTATATATATATATATAACCACCTGAGAAATTGGAATGTGCTGTAAACATACGTTGGAATGTGTGGAAAAATGTTTGGGAAAAATGTAATAAAAATATTTAAAAAAAAAAAAAACATTTTTGCTAAGCATGTTTTTGTCCAATCTGCTGACAGTGAGTTACTAAACCTAAAACAAGGTTCATCTGATTTACTACATTACATATCTGTATTTAATCGTTTGGTGTTAGAAGCCGATTGGCCTAATCAAAAGAGAGTGTCTTTATTTTACAGAGGCTTGAAGGACGAGCTCAAAGATATGGTAACTCAAGTCTTAGAACCACCCGAGGAAATCAGTGAGTTCATAGATTTAGTAGTGAAGTTAAATCATAGACTATCAGAAAGGAATTGACTTCAGGACCGATAAAAAGACAAACTGAGATTCTAATCATGGACAGTTCTCCCATTCACCGAGAGAGAAGAGTTTTTGATGTAATTGATGCCCCACAATTTAAATTGATTTTAGGACTTCCATGGTTAGTTTTACACAACCCACTTATTGATTGGCAGACTAGAACTCTAACTTTTAAATCTCATCATTGTTTGAGTCAATGTTTTCTATTGAACAGAACTGGAGACACAATTCAAGGTTTAGAATTACCCTTAGAATCTTCAAGTATTTTACTCCTGGAAGGTGTACCAACAGTATACTCAGACTTACAAGATGTTTTTGATAAAGGAAAGGCAAACACTCTTCCCCCTCATAGAGATTTTGATTGCAGGATTGATCTTGTGCCTGGGGCTACTTTGCCATGTAGCAGGATCTATGCTCTTACTGAGAAGGAAAATGAACACTTACGAGAATATCTAGATGAATATTTAGCTAACGGTTTCATCAGGCACTCTAATTCTCCTGTATCATCTTCTCTTTTTTTTATTCCGAAACGTGGAGGGGAATTAAGAGCGTGTATTGATTATAGAGCGCTAAACAATGTCACAATCAAGAACAGGTACCCTTTGCCTCTCATACCAACTCTTTTAGACCAGGTAAAGAATGCTACCATTTATACTAAATTGGATTTGCGCGGAGCTTATCATCTTGTTAGAGTCCGGAAGGGAGATGAGTGGTTTATATGAATACCAAGTCATGCCTTTCGGACTCTGTAACGCTCCTGCAGCTTCCAAGTTTTTTATAAAGGAGCTATTGCACGAGTTCATTGACATTTGTTGTGTGGTCTACATTGACGACATCTTAATATATTCCCATTCTGAAGACGAACATGTACAACAAGTTCGCGCCATCCTTCAAAAACTGCTTACCAACTCCTTATATGTGAAATTGGAAAAAAGCCTATTTCACGTGTCCAAGGTAGACTTTTTAGGATACATTATCAGTCCTTCTGGTATAGAAATGGACCCAAAAAAGGTGGAGGCTGTAACATCGTGGCCTCAACTCTCCTAAGTAAAACAAATACAAGGTTTTTTAGGGTTCACAAATTTCTATCGTAGATTCATTCAAGATTTTTCTCAAACTATAACTCCCATTACCAAACTACTGCGAAAAGGAGTAAAATTTGACTGGACAGAAGCAGCTGACAAAGCTTTTCACGACTTAAAGAAAAAATTTACGTCAGCCCCTATTCTAAGTCACCCAGATTCTAATCTCCCATTCATTGTTGAGGCGGATGCTTCTCACTTTGCTTTAGGTGGGATTATGTCTCAGCGAAACAGTGAAACTGGTCAAATGCATCCAATAGCCTACTATTCCAGAAAATTGTCCCCTGCAGAAATAAATTACGCAATAGCTGATAAGGAATTACTAGCTATAAAAGCAGTTTTTGAGGAGTGGCGACATTACTTGTTAGGGGCTCGTCACCCCATCACTATCTATACAGATCATAGAAATTTGCAAGCCTTACAAAAGGTAAAGGCCTTGTCAGCCAGACAATTAAGATGGTCCCTATTTTTCAATGATTACAATTTTGTGATTACTTACCGGCCAGGAAAAGAAAATCTAAAAGCTGACGCTCTATCTCGTTTGGGCGAAAATTGTGTAAGTCCAGAAACTGTGGTTCATTCATCCTGTGTTACCCACTACTTGTTTCCAAGCATGTTTAACTATCAAGAGTATTTCTGATGAAATACAGGAAGAACTAAAAACAAAGAGTCTAGAAGAATGGAGAAAAGACTACCCAAACCTTCAAGAAAAGGATAAGTTTCTTTTTGTGCATGATTTGATCATGGTTCCTACTAAAGCCCTTCAGGAATCAATTATCCATGTTTTTCATGATTCACCCCTCTCAACTCATCCTGGCATTGCTAAAACATACGAACTAATCAAAAGACAATTTTGGTGGCCTACCATGTTTAAGGATGTTAAATTGTATGTAACCACTTGTAGCGTTTGTATTCAAAACAAACCCTCTCATCAGTCCCCTAGTGGTTTAATGACACCTTTGCCTATACCTCCTCAACCATGGCATTCCATTTCTTTAGACTTTATTGTAGAACTCCCTTTAACACAGAGTGGATACACTACCATTCTAACTGTAGTGGATCAATTTTCACTTATGGCACATTTCATTCCTCTAAAAAGGCTCCCTACAACTATGGAACTAACCAAGGTGTTAATTACGCATGTTATTCGTTTGCATGGAATTCCATCTGTAGTAATTTCGGACAGAGGGTCTCAATTCATATCACATGTTTGGAAGAATTTAAGTTCTCTTCTCCAAATGGACATTCGTTTGTCATCCAGCTATCATCCCCAAACCGATGGTTTAACAGAACGCACAAATCAAACCATTGAACAGTACTTGCGTTGCATGTTAACTTCCACATCAAAAGATTGGTCAGAACTTTTAAGTACTCTGGAATTTGCATATAATAACACCGAACATACTTCCACTAACATGTCTCCTTTTTTCTGTAATTATGGTTACCATCCTAAAAGCTTTCCAGACGACATTAAGGTAAATAATTCAGTTCCAGCAATTCACGAATATATTTCTGAGTTGTCTTCAATTCATAAGAAAGCTCGGTATAATCTGGCCCAAGCTAAAGAATCCCAAAAGAGGGCGGCTGATAAACATAGGAAAGAACAACCCCAGTACCATCCAGGAGACAAGGTTTGGTTGAGCACAAAAAACTTAACCATAAAGGGAAATAAGAAATTTAATCCTAGATTTATTGGTCCATTTCCCATTGAGAAAATCATTAACCCAGTTTGTGTGAAGTTACTTCTTCCTCAAAGATATCGAATTCATCCAGCATTCCATGTGTCTTTAATCAAACCTTTTAACCCCCAAACTAGGTTAATCCGTCCTCCATCTTCCATTGAAATTGATGGTCACACAGAATTCGAAGTTAAGAAGGTGTTAGATTCTAAAAGAATTTGTGGTAAACTATTCTATTTGGTAGATTGGAAGGGGTATGGCCCTGAGGAGAGATCATGGGAACCTATCACTCATCTACGAAATGCTCCAAAGGTTCTAAAGAAGTTTCATTTGCAGAATCCCTCCAAACCTAAACCTATAGCAACGGTCTTAGGGGGGATCTTGAGGAGGGAGTACTGTCATGATTCGGCATGAAGTCACACCTGTAAGTGGCTAGATTTCTTAATTACTGTAAAAACCCACCCCTTTCCCGTGCACCAGCACTCCTTCGTTATGTATATGTGTGGAGTAGGGTGTGATAGGTGTACTTAATGATGTTATAACATTATGACCTTGAATAACAGCTTACTGTGATAGCCGTTTTATTTCTGTGTTAAGCAATAGAAATTGTGTCATGAACATTTGTAACGCCTCTTCGTTTTGCCTTGCGTTTTACAGACACTGAAAGCCTCTCAAATATGGCATGCAGACTAATGGTTGCAGCCTTGATGTCAGGTTTAGCCTTTTAAGATTCCTTTCTCATGCGCCGGTGGAAAGTTCTACCGAGCGCATGAATTCACTGGCAAGACGCACGCATGCGTAAGGTGCGGCTGGGTGCGGTCCGGTATTTAAACCGCACCCAGCCTTCTGGAAGGCGCTTTGCCTTCCGCCTGCAAGGAGAAAGGAAGTGCGAGCTCCCGGTTGGATGACATCCGCAGACAAACCTGGTGAAAGCAATTTGAGGCCTTCAGTCGGATGGAGTTTAATCCTAGCGTTTCCTTTACCTTCGTGGGAACCTGCAAAGACAAAAGATAAGTGATTAGCATTTAAGGCGCCCTTCGCAAGAAAGGAAAAAAGCAGAACAATTTTTGGAACATTTCTTTCTTCAAGAAGAAAGTACAGAGCTTCAGGACTTTTAGCATTTGAATCCTTATTTGAGCGTTTTGAGTTTCAGAGTTTCACAAACTGAGTCCAGAGTAAGAGGAGATTTGGAAAGGAGTTATTTCCAAAAGAATGTTTTAGTTCCCAAGTGTATTTGTGTATTTCTTCTTGTCTGTTTAAAAGGCTTTGTGTGTTAGATAAGGAATACAAGAGATTGGAGAAGAAACAGAATACTAATAAGTAAGTTAAGGAAAGAAAAGGTTTTGGTTAATGTAATTTAGAGGGAGTGTAAAATAAAAGAAAAAGAACAGAAGTTTTATTCTTTAATTATCATTTACAGAAAAGCCTTTAAAGACACGAAATCACGGCTCGCCAACACACGACAAGACGGGACAACAGAACTCCTCTCATCATCATTGCTCAACCGGACAAGAAAGACATACTGGACGAAAAACAGACTACTGCTGTTCGCAGGTAGGCGGGGTTAGAACTTATTGCAAGAAGGTTAAAACATTGTGAGTGCGGTGACTAAAAGATTCGAAAAGGCAACTGTAAGAAGTAATTTAGTTATTCATGTTGTTTCGCAGGTCGACAGCAGAACAACTACGTCCAGTACCGGCCCTCCTCCCCTTGGCCTAGCTCATATCTTGTAGTGTTTTAAACTTCCTCCAGGAAGGGGTTAGTCTTTAGGGAGGTTGGTCCCTTGCGTCCCTGCGAATTTTCTATGCGTCTCACAATCAAGACAAGGTAAGAGACGACGTTCTTAAGGTTTCTGACAGAAGGCAAAGCTCAAGAAAATTCATTAGCCTGGACGCAATGGACCAAGTTTCTCTGCAAGATATAGCCGCCATTTTATCAGAATTGAAACAGGAAAATATTGCGCTACGCAAAGACATGGAATCTCTCCATAATACTGTATTCCAACAAAAGCCCATTTTAAAGCCTTCCACCTTTTCAGGGGGGGCTTCTGCCTCCTCTGAGGCCCAAACTCAGATTCAGGTTATTACACCAGTTCCTACACCTCTAGCTCAACCAGAAAGGTTTTATGGAGATCCTAATAAATTCACAATATTTCTTAATCAGTGCCATTTACATTTTTTGGCAAAAGTTACAGCTTTCCCAGACGATTCTTCCAAAGTGGCTTTTATGCTATCTTACTTAGGTGGCGACGCTGCCTTGTGGTCTGTCCCTCTTGTTGAACAGGACGATCCGGTTTTGTATAATTTTAGGGCTTTTGAAAGGTCTTTAAAAAAGATTTTTGCTAAGCATGTTTTTGTCCAATCTGCTGACAGTGAGTTACTAAACCTAAAACAAGGTTCATCTGATTTACTACATTACATATCTGTATTTAATCGTTTGGTGTTAGAAGCCGATTGGCCTACTCAAAACAGAGTGTCTTTATTTTACAGAGGCTTGAAGGACGAGCTCAAAGATATGGTAACTCAAGTCTTAGAACCACCCGAGGAAATCAGTGAGTTCATAGATTTAGTAGTGAAGTTAAATCATAGACTATCAGAAAGGAATTGACTTCAGGACCGATAAAAAGACAAACTGAGATTCTAATCATGGACAGTTCTCCCATTCACAGAGAAAGAATAGTTTTTGATGTAATTGATGCCCCACAATTTAAATTGATTTTAGGACTTCCATGGTTAGTTTTACACAACCCACTTATTGATTGGCAGACTAGAACTCTAACTTTTAAATCTCATCATTGTTTGAGTCAATGTTTTCTATTGAACAGAACTGGAGACACAATTCAAGGTTTAGAATTACCCTTAGAATCTTCAAGTATTTTACTCCTGGAAGGTGTACCAACAGTATACTCAGACTTACAAGATGTTTTTGATAAAGGAAAGGCAAACACTCTTCCCCCTCATAGGGATTTTGATTGCAGGATTGATCTTGTGCCTGGGGCTACTTTGCCATGTAGCAGGATCTATGCTCTTACTGAGAAGGAAAATGAACACTTACGAGAATATCTAGATGAATATTTAGCTAACGGTTTCATCAGGCACTCTAAGTCTCCTGTATCATCTTCTCTTTTTTTTATTCCGAAACGTGGAGGGGAATTAAGAGCGTGTATTGATTATAGAGCGCTAAACAATGTCACAATCAAGAACAGGTACCCTTTGCCTCTCATACCAACTCTTTTAGACCTGGTAAAGAATGCTACCATATATACTAAATTGGATTTGCGCGGAGCTTATCATCTTGTTAGAGTCCGGAAGGGAGATGAGTGGAAAACAGCATTTCGTACGAAATTTGGTTTATATGAATACCAAGTCATGCCTTTAGGACTCTGTAACGCTCCTGCAGCTTTCAATTTTTTATAAATGAGGTATTGCACGAGTTCATTGACATTTGTTGTGTGGTCTACATTGACGACATCTTAATATATTCCCATTCTGAAGACGAACATGTACAACAGGTTCGCGCCATCCTTCAAAAACTGCTTACCAACTCCTTATATGTGAAATTGGAAAAAAGCCTATTTCACGTGTCCAAGGTAGACTTTTTAGGATACATTATCAGTCCTTCTGGTATAGAAATGGACCCAAAAAAGGTGGAGGCTGTAACATCGTGGCCTCAACCCTCCTCAGTAAAACAAATACAAAGTTTTTTAGGGTTCGTAAATTTCTATCGTAGATTCATTCAAGATTTTTCTCAAACTATAACTCCCATTACCAAACTACTGCGAAAAGGAGTAAAATTTGACTGGACAGAAGCAGCTGACAAAGCTTTTCACGACTTAAAGAAAAAATTTACGTCAGCCCCTATTCTAAGTCACCCAGATTCTAATCTCCCATTCATTGTTGAGGCGGATGCTTCTCACTTTGCTTTAGGTGGGATTCTGTCTCAGCGAAGCAGTGAAACTGGTCAAATGCGTCCCTGCGAATTTTCTACGCGTCTCACAATCAAGACAAGGTAAGGGACGACGTTCTTAAGGTTTCTGACACCGCCAGACTCCAAAGAATTTGCAACACAGGAGGTGGGTTCACAGACTACCCAGAGGTGGACCCAAGCTCCCAGCAAAGCTGAGACCCGTAGCCCTTGTGGGGACTGTGGAACCAAAACCCCTGCACACCGTGCACATTTGCAAGTACATATGCTTCTCGTCAATCCTTGAGGCTGTGCTTTGGGCTTCTTGTAGTCCAGACCTTGAGTAATGACTCCACTGAAGTTTACTGGCCTACACTCACAGAGTGTCCCTTGGGCTGGTATTGTGTGATTCCTTTTGAGGTCCCTTCGCACATCCTGGTCCGTCGACTTGTGGGTCCCTGTGAAGGCAGCTCTAACTTTAATTGGGCTTACGTGGTTGCTCCAGATGTGCCCTGATTCTCCATTGCTTGGAGAGTCCCCAGGACATTGCTGGTCCGCACCGAAGCATCTTTTCTCTTCCTGCGTGGGTTGCTGTTGAAATAGATATTTGGGTTCAATCCGAGCACCAACACCGCATCACTCGACATTCTTCATGAGACAGCTGGAATCCAGCTCCTGCTTGTCGTCGACACCTCCTGGTCCTTGTGGCTGCAGAGTCAAGCTTCAACTCTTCACACCTGAAACACCCGACATCGTTGGTCATTCGTCTATCATGCCTATGGTCACTGGCAAGTGAACCAGACTCTGTCCCCTCTGCTTTCAGGTCCTGCTGATCTATGATGCAGGCGTGGATCACACCTGACACTTCTTCTCTTCAAGGCAGCCGTACTTTGCGACAGATCGCCATTGAAAACAACGACGATTCCTGACTCCAATTGACACCTATGCACCCGGCTTCCTTTGACACTACCTTGGATGGTTCCTTGTGGTCCCAGCGATTTTAAAGGCTCTAGGCACTGTGTCTAGTCAAGTTGTGGTTCTTGGGGCCCATTGTATATTGTGCTATTTACTGTTGTTTTAGAACTGTATTATTGCGTATCTTGGACTCTAATCTCATAAAGAGATTAGTAGTGAGTGTTTAGAAATAAATTCATATATTTTATATATACCTTGTGGGGTACTCTTTTCAATTAGTGATTCAAGAAGTTATAATCTGCTAAACCAAGATTCTTTACTCTCCTTCAAAACTTAGCCTGAAGAATGCTCTCCACAGCTACCACTAGGATAGCTTCCAGGAAAGGTTGTCTTAAACCTATCACCAATAAGGGTCATTTGAACTGGTGCAAGGTGCCCACTAGAATAGAGGACATCATATACCAGGCCAACTTCTCACACTGCCCCCCTGACCCCACCATAGCTGCTGCTCCCCTGGCCCCACCATAGCTACTGTCCATCCCTGGCCACCATACCTGCTGTTCCTCAATGGCTCCACCATAGCTGCTGCCCCCCCTGGCCCCACCATAGCTGCTGCTGCCCCTCCTGGCCCCACCACAGCTGCTGCTATCTCCCCCTGGCTCCACCATAGCTGCTGATGTCCCTCCCTGGCTCCACCATAGCTGCTGCCCTCCCAGGCCCCACCATAGCTGTTCCCCTCCCTGGCCCTACCGTAGCTGCTGCCCCCCCTGGCCCCACCATGGATGCTGCCCTCCCTGGCCCCACCATACCTGCTGCTGCCCCTCCTGGCCCCACCATAGCTGCTGCCCCCTGCCTCCTACTATAGCTGCTGCCCCCCCTGGCCCCACCATAGATGCTGCCCTCCCTGGCCCTTCCATAGCTGCTGCTGTCCCTCCCTGGCCCCACCATAGCTGCTGCCCCCATGGCTATACCATAGCTGCTGCTGTCCCTCCCTGGCTCCACCATAGCTGCTGCTGTCCCTCCCTGGCTACAACATAGCTGCTTCCCCCCCTGGCCCCAGCATAGCTGCCGCTGCCCCCCTGGCCTCACCATAAGTGCCCCCCCCGGCCCACCAAAGCTGCTGCTGTCCTTCCCCGGCCCTACCATTGCTGCTGCCCCCCTTGGCCCAACCATAGCTGCTGCTGTCCCTCCCTGGCCACGCCAAAGCTGCTGCCCTCCCTTCCTCCTTCCATAGCTGATGCCCCCCCTGGCCCCACCATAGCTGCTGCTGTCCTACCTTGGCCCCACGATAACGGCTGCCCTTCCTTGCCCCACCATAGCTGCTGCACCCCCTTTCTCCACCATAGCTTCTGCTGTCCCTGCCTGGCCTCACCATAGCTGCTGCTGCCCCCCCTGGCCCCACCATAGCTGCTGCACCCCCTTTCTCCACCATAGCTTCTGCTGTCCCTCCCTGGCCCCACCATAGCTGCTGCTGCCCCCCTGGCCCCACAATAGCTGCTGTACCCACTTTCTCCACCATAGCTTCTGCTGCCCCCCCTGGCCTCACCATAGCTGCTGCCTCCTGCACCCTACCATAGCTGCTGCCCCCCCTGGCCCCACCATAGTGGCTGCCCCCCTGGCACTACCATAGCTGCTGCTGCCCTCCCTGGCCCCACCATAGCTGCTGCACCCCCTTTCTCCACCATAGTTCTTCTGCTTCCCTGACCCCACCATAGCTGCTGCCTCCTGCGTCCTACCATAGCTGCTGCCCTCCCTAGCCCCACCATAGCTGCTGCCCCTCCCTGGCCCCACCATAGCTGCTGCTGCCCCCCCTGGCCCCACCATAGCTGCTGTTGCACTCCCTAGCTCCACCATCGCTGCTGCCCTCCCTGGCCCCATCATAGCTGCTGCCCTCCCTGGCCCCACCATAGCTGCTGCCCCCCGGCCTCACCATAACTGCTGCTCCCCCTGGCTCCACCATAGCTGCTACCCTCCCTGGCCCCGCCATAGCTGCTGCCCCCCTGACCCCACCATAACTGCTGCCCACCTGGCTCCACCATAGCTGCTGCCGTCCTTAGCCCCATTATTGCTGCTGCCCCCTCTGGCCCCAACATAGCTGCTGCCCTACCTGGCCCCACCATAGCTGCTTCCCTCCCAGGCCCCAACATAGCTTCTGCCTCCTGCGTCCTACCATAGCTGCTGCCCTCCCTGGCCCCACCATAGCTGCTGCCCCCCCTTGCCCTACCATAGCTGCTGCTGCCTTCCCTGGCCCCACCATAGCTGCTTCACCCCCTTTCTCCACCATAGCTTCTGCTGCCCCCCTGGCCCCACCACAGCTGCTGCGTCCTGCGTCCTACCATAGCTGCTGCCCTCCCTGGCCCCACCATAGCTGCTACCCTCCCTGTCCCCACCATAGCTGCTGCCCCCCTGGCCCCACCATAGCTGCTGCCTCCTGCGTCCTACCATAGCTGCTGCCCTCCCTGGCCCCACCATAGCTGCTACCCTCCCTGTCCCCACCATAGCTGCTGCCCCCCTGACCCCACCATAACTGCTACCCCCCCTGGCTCCACCATAGCTGCTGCCCTCCTTGGCCGCACTATTGCTGCTACCCCCTCTGGCCCCAACATAGATGCTGCCCTCCCTGGCCCCACCAAAGCTGCTGCGCTCCCTGGCCCCTCCATAGCTGCTGCCTTCTCTGGCCCCACCATAGCTGCTGCTGCCCCGCCCCCCTGGCTCCACCATGAGTGCTGCCCTCCCAGGCTCCACCATAGCAGCTGCCCTCCTTGGCTCCACCATAGCTGCTGCATTCCCTGCCTCCCACCATAGCTGCTGACCTCCCTGTCCCCACCATAGCTGCTGCCCCCCTCTGGCCCCACCAAAGCTGCTGCCCCCCCTGGCCCCACTATAGCTGCAGCTGCCCTCCCTGGTCCACCAAAGCTGCTGCCTCCCTGGCCCCACCATAGCTGCTGCCCCCCCCCCCTGGCCCCACTATAGCTGCAGCTGCCCTCCCTGTCCCAACAAAGCTGCTGCCTCCCTGGCCCCACCATAGCTGCTGTCCCTCCCTGGCCCACCATAGCTGTTGCTGTCCCTTCCTGTCCCCACCACAGCTGATGCTGTCCCTCCCTGGCTCACCAAAGCTGATGCCCTCCCTGGCTCCACCATAGCTGATACCCCCTGCCTCCCACCACAGCTGCTGCCCTCCCTGGCTACACCATAGCTGCTGCCCCCCTGGCCCCACCAAAGCTGCCCCCCCCTGGCCCCACTATAGCTGCAGCTACCCTCCCTGGCCCACCAAAGCTGCTGCCTCCCTGGCCCCACCATAGCTGCTGTCCCTCCCTGGCCCACCATAGCTGTTGCTGTCCCTCCCTGGCCCCACCATAGCTGATGCTGTCCCTCCCTGGCTCACCAAAGCTGATGCCCTCCCTGGCTCCACCATAGCTGCTACCACCTGCTTCCCCCACCATAGCTGCTGCCCTCCCTGGCTACACCATAGCTGCTGCCTGCCCTGGCCCAATCATAGTTGCTGCTGTACCTCCCTGGCCCCACCATAGCTGCTGCTGCCCCCCCCTGGCCCCACCATAGCTGCTGTACCCCCTTTCTCCACCATAGCTTCTGCTGCCCCCCTGGCCCCACCATAGCTGCTGCCTCCTGCGTCCTACCATAGCTGCTGCCCTCCCTGGCCCCACCATAGCTGCTGCCCCCCCCTGGCCCCACCATAGCTGCTGCTTCCCTCCCTGGCTCCACCAAAGCTGCTGCCCTCCCAGGCCCCTTCATAACTGCTGCTCTCCTTGGCCCCACTATTGCTGCTGCCCCCTCAGGCCCCAACATAGCTGCTGCCCTCCCTGGCCCCACCAAAGCTGCTGTGCTCCCTGGCCCCTCTATAGCTGCTGCCTTCTCTGGCCCCACCATAGCTGCTGCTGTCCCAAGCTCCACCATAGCTGCTGCCCTCCCTGGCCCCACCATAGCTGCTGCCCCACTTGGCTCCACCATAGCAGCTACCCTCCTTGGCCCAACCATAGCTGCTGCCCCCCTTGGCTCTACCATAGTTGCTGCTCTTCCTGCCTCCCACCATAGCTGCTGCCCTCCCTGGCCCCACCATAGCTGCTGCCCCCCCTGGCCCCACCATAGCTGCTGCCCCCCCCCCTGGCCCCACTATAGCTGCAGCTGCCCTCCCTGTCCCAACAAAGCTGCTGCCTCTCTGGCCCCTCCATAGCTGCTGTCCCTCCCTGGCACACCATAGCTGTTGCTGTCCCTCCCTGGTCCCACCATAGCTGATGCTGTCCCTCCCTGGCTCACCAAAGCTGATGCCCTCCCCAGCCCCACCATAGCTGCTACCCCCTGCCTCCCACCATAGCTGCTGCCCTCCCTGCTTCACCATAGCTGCTACCAGCCCTGGCCCCATCATAGTCGCTGCTGTCCCTCCCTGGCCCCACCTTAGCTGCTGCTGTCCCTCCCTGGCCCCACCATAGCTGGTGCCGTCCCTCCCCGGCTCCACCATAGCTGCTGCTGTCCCTCCTTGGCCCACCAAAGCTGTTGCCGTCCCTCCCTGGCTCCACCATAGCTGCTGCTGTCCCTTGCCCCACCATAGCTGCTTCCCCCCCTGGCCCCACCATAGCTGCTTCCCTCCCAGGCCCCAACATAGCTGCTGCCCCCCGTCCTCATCATAGCTGCTGCCGTCCCTCCCTGGTTCGACCATAGCTGCTGCTGTCCCTTTCCACTCCATAGCTGCTGCACTCCCAGGCACCACCATAGATGCTGCTCCCCCTGGCCCCACCATAGCTGCTGCCTCCTGCGTCCTACCATAGCTGCTGCCCTCCCGGGCCCCACCATAGCTGCTGCCCCCCCCTTGCCCTACCATAGCTGCTGCTGCCCTCCCTGGCCCCACCATAGCTGCTGCACCCCCTTTCTCCACCATAGCTTCTGCTGCCTCCTGCGTCCTACCATAGCTACTGCCCTCCCTGGCCCCACCATAGCTGCTGCCCCCCCTGGCCCAACCATAGCTGCTGCTGCCCCCCTGGCCCCACCATAGCTGCTGCTGCCCTCCCTGGCTCCACCAAAGCTGCTGCTCTCCCTGGCCCCTTCATTGCTACTGCCCTCCCTGGCCCCATCATAGCTGCTGCCCCCCGGCCTCACCATAACTGCTGCCCCCCCTGGCTCCACCATAGCTGCTACCCTCCCTGGCCCCACCATAGCTGCTGCCCCCCTGGCCCCACCATAACTGCTGCCCCCCCTGGCTCCACCATAGCTGCTGCCCCCCTGGCCCCACCATAACTGCTGCCCCCTCTGGCCCCAACATAGCTGCTGCCTTCCCTGGCCCCACCATAGCTGCTCTCCTCCCTGGCCCCACCAAAGCTGCTGTGCTCCCTGGCCCCTCCATAGCTGCTGCCTTCTCTGGCCCCACCATAGCTGCTGCTGCCCTCCCCCCCCCCTGGCTCCACCATAGCTGCTGCCCTCCCTGGCCCCACCACAGCTGCTGCCCCCCTCTGGCCCCACCAAAGCTGCTGCCCCCCTGGCCCCACTATAGTTGCAGCTGCCCTCCCTGGTCCACCAAAGCTGCTGCTTCCCTGGCCCCACCATAGCTGGTGTCCCTCCCTGGCCCACCATAGCTGTTGCTGTCCCTCCCTGGCCCCACCATAGCTGATGCTGTCCCTCCCTGGCTCACCAAAGCTGATGCCCTCCCTGGCTCCACCACAGCTGCTACCCCCTGCCTCCCAACATAGCTGCTGCCCTCCCTGGCTTCACCATAGCTGCTGCCAGCCCTGGCCCCATCATAGTTGCTGCTGTCCCTCCCTGGCCCCACCATAGATGCTGCTGCCCCCCCCTGGCCCCACCATAGCTGCTGCTGCCCTCCCTGGCTCCACCAAATCTGCTGCCCTCCCTGGCCCCTTCATAGCTGCTGCCCTCCCTGGCCCCACCATAGCTGCTGCCCCCCGGCCTCACCATAGCTGCTGCCCCCCGGCCTCACCATAACAGCCCACCCTCCCGACTCCACCATAGCTGCTACCCTCCCTGGCCCCACCATAGCTGCTTCCCCCCTGACCCCACCATAACTGCTGCTCTCCTTGGCCCCACTATTGCTGCTGCACCCTCTGGCCCCAACATAGCTGCTGCCCTCCCTGGCCCCTCCATAGCTGCTGCCTTCTCTGGCCCAACCATAGCTGCTGCTGCCCCCCCCCCCCTGGCTCCACCATAGCTGCTGCCCTCCCTGGCCCCACCATAACTGCGCACCCTCCTGACTCCACCATAGCTGCTACCCTCCCTGACCCCACCATAGCTGCTGCCCCCCTGACCCCACCATAACTGCTGCTGTCCCAGGCTCCACCATAGCAGCTGCCCTCCTTGGCTCCACCATAGCTGCTGCCCCCCTTGGCTCCACCATAGCAGCTACCCCCCTTGGCTCCACCATAGCTGCTGCTGCCCCCCCCCTGGCTCCACCATAGCTGCTGCCCTCCCTGGCCCCACCATAACTGCGCACCCTCCTGACTCCACCATAGCTGCTACCCTCCCTGACCCCACCATAGCTGCTGCCCCCCTGACCCCACCATAACTGCTGCTGTCCCAGGCTCCACCATAGCAGCTGCCCTCCTTGGCCCAACCATAGCTGCTGCCCCCCTTGGCTCCACCATAGCTGCTGCACTCCCTGCGTTCCACCATAGCTGCTGCCCTCCCTGGCCCCACCATAGCTGCTGCCCCCCCCCCTGGCCCCACCATAGCTGCTGCCCCCCCGGCCCCACTATAGCTGCAGCTGCCATCCCTGGCCCACCAAAGCTGCTGCCTCCCTGGCCCCACTATAGTTGCAGCTGCCCTCCCTGGTCCACCAAAGCTGCTGCTTCCCTGGCCCCACCATAGCTGCTGTCCCTCCCTGGCCCACCATAGCTGTTGCTGTCCCTCCCTGGCCCCACCACAGCTGATGCTGTCCCTCCCTGGCTCACCAAAGCTGATGCCCTCCCTGGCTCCACCATAGCTGCTACCCCCTGCCTCCCACCATAGCTGCTGCCCTCCCTGGCTTCACCATAGCTGCTGCCAGCCCTGGCCCCATCATAGTTGCTGCTGTCCCTCCCTGGCCCCACCATAGCTGCTGCTGCCCCCCCTGGCCCCACCATAGCTGCTGCACCCCCTTTCTCCACCATAGCTTCTGCTGCCCCCCTGGCCCCACCATAGTTGCTGCCCCCCTGGCCCCACCATAGCTGCTGCTGCCCTCCCTGGCTCCACCAAAGCTGCTGCCCTCCCTGGCCCCTTCATAGTTGCTGCCCTCCCTGGCCCCACCATAGCTGCTGCCCCCCGGCCTCACCATAACTGCCCACCCTCCCGACTCCACCATAGCTGCTACCCTCCCTGGCCCCACCATAGCTGCTGCCCCCCTGACCCCACCATAACTGCTGCTCTCCTTGGCCCCACTATTGGTGCTGCCCCCTCTGGCCCCAACATAGCTGCTGCCCTCCCTGGCCCCACCAAAGCTGCTGCGCTCCCTGGCCCCTCCATAGCTGCTGCCTTCTCTGGCCCAACCATAGCTGCTGCTGCCCCCCCCCTTGCTCCACCATAGCTGCTGCCCTCCCTGGCCCCACCATAACTGCGCACCCTCCCGACTCCACCATAGCTGCTACCCTCCCTGACCCCACCAAAGCTGCTGCCCCCCTGACCCCACCATAACTGCTGCTGTCCCAGGCTCCACCATAGCAGCTGCCCTCCTTGGCTCCACCATAGCTGCTGCCCCCCTTGGCTCCACCATAGCAGCTACCCTCCTTGGCCCAACCATAGCTGCTGCCCCCTTGGCTCCACCATAGCTGCTGCACTCCCTGCCTTCCCCCATAGCTGCTGCCCTCCCTGGCCCCACCAAAGCTGCTGCCCCCCCCCTGGCCCCACCATAGCTGCTGCCCCCCCCTGGCCCCACTATAGCTGCAGCTGCCCTCCCTGGCCCACCAAAGCTGCTGCCTCCCTGGACCCACTATAGCTGCTGTCCCTCCCTGGCTCACCAAAGCTGATGCCCTCCCTGGCTCCACCACAGCTTCTACCCCCTGCCTCCCAACATATCCGCTGCCCTCCCTGGCTACACCATAGCTGCTACCAGCCCTGGCTCCATCATAGTTGCTGCTGTCCCACCCTGGCCCCACCATAGCTGCTGCTGTCCCTCCCTGGCCCTACCATAGCTGGTGCCATCCCTCCCCGGCTCCACCATAGCTGCTGCTGTCCCTCCTTGGCCCACCAAAGCTGTTGCCGTCCCTCCCTGACTCCACCATAGCTGCTTCCCCCCTGGCCCCACCATAGCTGCTTCCATCCCAGGCCCCAACATAGCTGCTGCCCCCCGTCCTCATCATAGCTACTGCCGTCCCTCCCTGGTTCGACCATAGCTGCTGCTGTCCCTTTCCACTCCATAGATGCTGCTCCCCCTGGCCCCATCACAGCTGCTGCTGTCCCTCCCTGGCCCCATCATAGCTGCTGCTTCCCTCCTTGGCCCCAGCATAGCTGCTGCTTTCCCTCCCTGGCCCACCAAATCTGCTGCCATCCCTGGCCCTATTTTAGCTGCTGCTGTCCCTCCCTGGCCCCATCATAGCTGCTGCTGCCCCCCTTGGCCCCACCATAGTTGCTTCACCCCCCACTGGCCCCAACATAGCTGCTGCTGCCACCCAGGCCCCACCATAGCTGCTTCCCCCCTGGCTCCCACCATAGCTGCTGCCCACCTGCCTCCTACCATGGCTGCTGCCAGCTCTGGCCCCACCATAGCTCCTGCCCTCCCTGGCCCAACCATAGCTGCTGCCCCGCCTAGCCCCACCATAGCTGCTGCCCCCCCTCATCCTACCATATCTGCAGCCCCCTGTCACCACCATAGCTGCTTCCCTCCCGGATCCCACCATAGCTGCTGCCTCCCCTTGCCCCACCATAGCTGCTGCCCCCCTGTCACCTCCGTCCCCCCCTGGCCACACCATAGCTGCTGCCCTCCCTAGTTCCACCATAGCGGCTGCCCCCTTGCCTACTACCAAAGCTGCAGCCCCCCCTGGCCCCACCATAGCTGCTGCCCTTCCTGGCCCTACCGTTAGCTGCTGCCCCGCCTGGCCCCACCATAGCTGCTGCACTCCCTGCCTCCCACCATGGCTGCTGCCTTCCCTGACCCCACCATAGCTACTACCCCCCTAGCCCCACCATAGCTGCTGCCCCCCCTGGCCCCACCATAGCTGCTGCTGCCCTCCCTGGCCCACCAAAGCTTCTGCCTCCCTGGCCCCACCATAGCTGCTGTCCCTCCCTGGCCCACCATAGCAGTTGCTGTCCCTCCCTGGCCCCAACGTAGCTGCTGCTGTCCCTCCCTGGCTCACCAAAGCTGATGCCCTCTCCAGCCCCAGCATAGCTGCTACCCCCCTGCCTCCCACCATAGCTGCTGCCCTCCCTGGCTACACCATAGCTGCTGCCAGCCCTGGCCCCATCATAGTTGCTGCAGTCCCTCCCTGACCCCACCATAGCTGCTGCTGTCCCTCACTGGCCCCACCGTAGGTGGTGCCATCCCTCCCCGGCTCCACCATAGCTGCTGCTGTCCCTCCCTGGCCCACCAAAGCTGTTGCCGTCCCTCCCTGGCTCCACCATAGCTGCTGCTGTCCCTGGCCCACCATAGCTGCTTCCCTCCCAGGCCCCAACATAGCTGCTGCCCCCCTCTCCTCATCATAGCTGCTGCCGTCCCTCCCTGGTTCGACCATAGCTGCTGCTGTCCCTTTCCACACCATAGCTGCTGCACTCCCAGGCCACACCATAGATACTGCTCCCCCTGGGCCCCATCATAGCTGCTGCTGTCCCTCCCTGGCCCCAACACAGCTGCTGCACCCCCCACTGGCCCCAACATAGCTGCTGCTGTCCCTCCATGGCCCACTAAATCTGCTGCCATCCCTGGCCCTACCATGGCTGCTGCCTGCCCTGGCCCCACCACAGCTCTTGCCCTCCCTGGCCCTACTATAGCTGCTGCCCCACCTGGCCCCACCATAGCTGCTCCCCCCCACCTCCTACCATAGCTGCTACCCCCCTGGCCCCACCATAGCTGCTTTCCTCCCTGGTCCCACCATAGCTGCTGCCTCCCCTGGCCCCACCATAGCTGCTGCCCCCCATGGCCCTACCACAGCTGCTGCCCCCCCTGGCCCCACCATAGCTGCTGCTGCCCCCCCTGGCTCCACCATAGCTGCTGCCCTCCCTGGCCCCACCATAGCTGCTGCTGTCCCAGGCTCCACCATAGCAGCTGCCCTCCTTGGCTCCACCATAGCTGCTGCCCCCCTTGGCTCCACCATAGCAGCTACCCACCTTGGCCCAACCATAGCTGCTGTCCCCCTTGGCACCACCATAGCTGCTGCACTCCCTGTCTCCCACCATAGCTGCTGCCCTCCCTGGCCCCACCATAGCTGCTGCCCCCCCTGGCCCCACTATAGCTGCAGCTGCCCTCCCTGGCCCACCAAAGCTGCTGCCTCCCTGTCTCCCACCATAGCTGCTGCACTCCCTGCCTCCCACCATAGCTGCTGCCCTCCCTGGCCCCACCATAGCTGCTGCCCTCCCTGGCCCCACCATAGCTGCTGCCCCCTATGGCCCCACTATAGCTTAAGCTGCCCTCTCTGGCCCACCAAAGCTGCTGCCTCTCTGGCCCCACCATAGATGCTGTCCCTCCCTGGCCACCATAGCTGTTGCTGTCCCTCCCTGGCCCCCCTATAGCTGCAGCTGCCCTCCCTGGCCCACCAAAGTTGCTGCCTCCCTGGCCCACCATAGCTGCTGTCCCTCCCTGGCCCCATCATAGCTGCTGCTGTCCCTCCCTGGCCCCATCATAGCTGCTGCTGTCCCTCCCTGGCCCCATCATAGCTGCTGCTTCTCCCCTTGGCCCCACTATAGCTGCTGCACTCCCCCACTGGCCCCAACATAGCTGCGGCTGTCCCTCCCTGGCCCACCAAATCTGCTGCCATCCCTGGCCCCATCATAGCTGCTGCTGTCCCTCCCTGGCCCCATCATAGCTGCTGCTGCCCCCCTTGGCCCCACTATAGCTGCTGCACTCCCCCACTGGCCCCAACATAGCTGCGGCTGTCCCTCCCTGGCCCACCAAATCTGCTGCCATCCCTGGCCCCATCATAGCTGCTGCTGTCCCTCCCTGGCCCCATCATAGCTGCTGCTGCCCCCCTTGGCCCCACCATAGTTGCTGCACCCCCCCCCACTGGCCCCAACATAGCTGCTGCTGCCCCCCTGGCCCCGCCATAGCTGCTTCCCCCCTGGCTCCCACCATAGCTGCTGCCCACCTGCCTCCTACCATGGCTGTTGCCAGCCCTGGCCCTATCATAGCTCCTGCCCTACCATATCTGCCCCCCCCTAATCCTACCATATCTGCTGCCCCCCTGGCCCCACCATAGCTGCTTTCCTCCCGGGTCCCACCATAGCTGCTTTCTCCCCTGGCCCCACCATAGCTGCTGCCCCCCTGCCACCTCCTTCCCCCCTGGCCACACTATAGCTGCTGCCCTCCCTAGTTCCACCCTAGCTGCTGCCCCCTTGCCTACTACCAAAGCTGCTGCCCCTCCTGGCCCCACCATAGCTGCTGCCCTCCCTGGCTCCACCATAGCTGCTGCCTCCCCTGGCTCCACCATAGATGCTGCCCTCCCTGCCCCCACCATATCTGCTGCCCCCCTTTCCCCACCATAGCTGCTGCCCCCCTGGCCCAACCATAGCTGCTGCTGCCCTCCCTGGCCCACCAAAGCTGCTTCCTCCCTGGCCCCACCATAGCTGCTGTCCCTCCCTGGCCCACCATAGCTGTTGCTGTCCCCCCCTGGCCCCAATGTAGCTGCTGCTGTCCCTCCCTGGCTCACCAAAGCTGATGCCCTCCCTGGCCCCACCATAGCTGCTACCCCCCTGCCTCCCACCATAGCTGCTGCCCTCCCTTGCTACACCATAGCTGCTGCCAGCCCTGGCCCAATCATAGTTGCTGCAGTCCCTCCCTGGCCCCACCATAGCTGCTGCTATCCCTCCCTGGCCCCACCATAGCTGCTGCTGTCCCTCCCTAGCCCCACCATAGGTGGTGCCGTCCCTCCCCGGATCCACCATAGCTGCTGCTGTCCCTCTCTGGCCCACCAAAGCGGTTGCCGTCCCTCCCTGGCTCCATAATAGCTGCTGCTGTCCCTGCCCCCACCATAGCTGCTGCCCCCCCGTCCTCATCATACCTGCTGCCGTCCCTCCCTGGTTCGACCATAGCTGTTGCTGTCCCTTTCCACACCATAGCTGCTGCACTCCCAGGCCACACCATAGATGCTGCTCCCCCTCGCCCCATCATAGCTGCTGCTGCCCCTCCCTGGCCCCACAATAACTGCTGCACCCCCCCACTGGCCCCAACATAGCTGCTGCTGTTCCTCAATGGCCCACCAAATCTGCTGCCATCCCAGTCTCCCACCATAGCTGCTGCCCACCTGCCTCCTACCATGGCTTCTGCCCGCCCTGGCCCCACCATAACTCCTGCCCTCCCTGGCCCTACCATAGCCCTACCATAGCTGCTGCCCCGCCTGGCCCCACCATAGCTGCTGCCCATAGCTGCTGCCCCCCACCTCCTACCATAGCTGCTACCCCCCTGGCCCACCATAGCTGCTGCCCCCCCTGGCCCTACCACAGCTGCTGCCCCTCCATGGCCCACCATAGCTGCTGCCCTCCCTAGTTCCACCATAGCTGCTGCCCCATGCCTCCTACCATAGCTGCCGCCCCCCTGGCCCCACCATAGCTGCTGCCCTCCCTGGCCCCACCATAGCTTCTGCCCTCCCTGGCCTCACCATAGCTGCTGCCTCCCCTGGCCCCACCATAGCTTCTGTCCCTTCCTGGCCCCGCCATAGCTTCTGTCCATCCCTGGCTCCACCACAGCTGCTGCACCACCTGGCCCCATCTTAGCTGCTGCTGCCCTCCCTGGCCCCACCTTAGCTGCTGCCCTCCCTGGCCCCACCATAGCTGCTGCCCTCACTGGCTCCACCACAGGTGCTGCCATCCCTGCCTCCCACTATAGCTGCTGCTGCCCCTCCCTGGCCACACCACAGCTGCTGCCTTCCTTGGACCCACCATAGCTTCTACTATCCCACACTGGCCCACCAAAGCTGCTGCCGTATCTCCCTGGCTCCACCAAAGCTGCAGCTGTCCCTGGCTCCACCATAGATGCTGCCCTCCCAGGTACCGCCATAGCTGCTGCCGCCCCTGGCCCCACCATAGCAGCTACCCTCCTTGGCCCAACCATAGCTGCTCCCCCCCCTGGCTCCCACCATAGCTGCTGCCCACCTGCCTCCTACCATAGCTGCTGCCTGCCCTGGCCCCACCATAGCTGCTGCCCTCCCTGGCCCCACCATAGCTCCTGCACCCCCTGTCCCCACCATAGCTGCTACCCTCTACCTCCTACCATAGCTGCTGCCCCCCCGGCCCCACCATAGCTGCTGCATCCCCTGGCCCCACCGTAGCTGCTGCCCTCCCTGGCTCCATCATAGCTGCTGCCTGTTGGACAAGCCACGTGAAGGGCTTGCTCCCTCCCCGCATGACAAGGCCCGAGCCCGGCCCTCCAGGTGTAACCCACAGTAACCACCCGCTCCCCATCTCATACGGGACCCCTGCCCCCGGACATCCCTGCATCATGGGCCCGAATCACTACCGGCCCCCTGGGCGCCATCTTGGACATTGCACCACGAGGCCGCGTGGCCTCCGATCGACCCTAACCCTGGGCCTGGCCAGGCCCCGACATCCCGGCACCACCATCCACCCAGGAGGTGAACGGACCACTTGGCAGGTCAATGGGAGAAAGAAGTGTCGATGGCTCTCCCCCGCCAGGTGCCGATCGCCCCCAGCTCCCCCAGGTGCTGGCTCCACCCCCCTGCTGGGTGTCTGGACTCCCTCATCCCGGACCTCCCGACCTCCAAGTGCGAGGGTCAGGACATCAAAGGGCGCCAGACCTATAACTGGGGCAGCTCCAGAGCAGGAAGGCAGTTGTATCCTGGAGTCGAGAGACGCAGCCCTGCCTTGCAAACTACCGTCTTGCCTGCTGGCGCTGCCGCAACCTTCTGAAGCCTTCATCCTCGTCGGGACCTGCTGGCGTGGCCGTGGACCGTTTGTAACTACCACCTTCTCGGGACCTGCTGGCTCCGCCGCGGCCCGATCATCTAGAACGCCGAGCTCGAGGATTGTGAGCTATCCATCTTATCATCGCATCTACCAGATTGGTAACGAGACTGTCCCGCTACCCCTGCTCCCCAAACCAAGAGACTAGAATCGAGGGAACCCCTGAGTCCAGACCTCCTTGTACCATTCCACCGTACTTAACGAATTGCTTATAAAGAACGTTAAACCTTATTTCTGTGTGGTGTACCTCTGTGGGGGGGAAGTTACTCGTCTGTACGATCGCTGGAGACGGCTCTCCCCGGAGACCTCTCCCCTTGTCCTCGGCCGACACTCCCGGTCCCTCTAACATTGGTGGCCAGCGGCGCGATCCGAATCGACGCGTAATCGTACAGAGAGTAGCTCACCCCACGACGAAACCACAATGACAACCAAAGAGAGCGGATCCTCCGAGAAATTCCAGATGGAGAAATTGGAAGAGTACAGCCATCGTGAGTTGAAACAATTCTGCATTGAACTAGGTATCGCTACCACCGGTCTGAGTACTAAAGACGATTTCAAGCACGCCATTGAGTCATGGGCAGAAACCGGCGCCGTCAGACCCCCGGACCAAAATGTTGCAGCATCAGAGAGGAACACCACGGCTCCCGAGGAGCGAAGAACGGGTCTCTCGCAGGAAGAGATCCAAGAGAGAGAAATAAACAGACTACATGAGTTAGAAATGGCCCGGCTCAAAATGGATGGCGAACTCAAATTAGCCGAACAAAAACTGAACCTAGAACATCTGCGGCTCCGAGAAGAACGGGAAGAAAAACAGAGACAAAGAGAACTCGAAGAAAAGAGACTAGCGTATGAACACGAGCGCAAGCTAGCAGAAATAGACTTACGTAAGCAGAACAAAGAATTAGGGGTGCCCGAGCAACCGCGCACCCCAGGAGCAACAGAAAAGAGAGTACACATCCCCAAGGATGTCGTTCGAGAATATTTCCGAGATGACGACATACAACAATGGTTCAAGGCCTACGAGATCGCTATGACCTCCCACCGGATCGATCGAAGTGACTGGGGAGCCGGGCTATGGGGGAGGTTCGTCAATGAGGGCCGCAACGCCCTGTTACAGCTCCCAGACCACCTGATGACCTCCAATGACCACATGAAGGCTACCCTCCTCACCCGCTATGGGCTCACACCCGAAATGTACCGAGAGGTTCCGAGACTGCACCCGGATCCCGGGTACAACTTGGGTGGAGTATGTGAACTATTTCAGTCGAGCCTTCGAGGGTTGGATCAAGGGAAGCAATGTAACAACATACGAGCAACTCTTCAATCTCATGGTGTGGGAACACCTATCTAACAAATGCTTCGTCGAGCTCAGGCAGCACCTCCTCGACAGTAAATTGACTGATCCACGGCAGCTCGCAGCCGAGGATGACCGGTGGGAAATCACCCGAGTGGGCCGGAATGGGCCACATGAACAGAACCGGAACAACCACGGTCAGCACCGTCCCCGAGGAGGAGGAGGGGGCCAGGGGCGAGGAAGAGACAACGCCCCGGCCGCTCCCGCTGCCAGCACCCCACCCCCGGCCAACCGGGGCAACCCCCCGGCGCGCCCGGGGTACAGAGCCAATGTCACGTGTCACCGATGCCAGCGAGTCGGCCACTACGCAAATGACCCGAGCTGTCCACAGAACCAGACTCCGAGACCCCGCCAGATGGCTGCCGCCGCCCTGGGGGAACAACAAATCTCCGAAGAACAAGAGGAGTGCGAGCAAGAACACCAAGAGTGGGAACCAGCCGCCATGGTTCTAGCAGGCCTAGGGGGAAGAGACATGGTCCCGCGGGCCCCCCTACCCGCCAACACCAGGAAGCACAGTCAGTGGGTGAACATTAATGGACGCCGGGCCGAAGCCCTATGTGACACAGGGGCCAGTGTGACAGCCGTCCGCTGTCACCTGGTGACCCCACAACAGATCCTGCCGAACATTCTCTGCCCTGTCCGTTCAGCCGACAATTCGGAGAGTCTATGCCGGATGGCCTGCGTCCCCTTCGAGTGGGGAGGAGTCTCCGGCATGCTGAAGGTAACGGTCCGAGATGATGCCCCCGTGGACTGTCTCCTGGGGAATGATCTTGAGAGTTCCCCGTGGGCCACCGTAGAGAGAAGAGAACACCTGGGGATGTTGGGCCTCCCGGACTGGGCGTGAGTAACCACCCGGTCCATGGCCGCCCGTGCCATCCCCCGACCTGAAGAACCAGAATGGCCAGCACCTCCTCCCCCGGTCGCTCCAGCAGAAGACGCCGACCGGACCGACCCTCAAGAGCAAACCCCCGAAGAGCTCGCTCAGCCCCAAGACCTTCCCGACCTGGCTCAGTGGCGTCAAGAAGGTGGGCCCACCCAGGAACAGTTTCGTCAAGAGCAGAAGACCTGTCCCTCCCTCGAGGGACTCCGCCAACAAGCCCTCGCCCAGAGCGCAGGGGATACCTCCGGGGCCCATTGGGTCTATTGGGACAACGACCTGTTGTACAGCGAACAGAGAATCGCGGAGTTAGGGGCCAGTCGAGTGCTAGTGGTGCCCCTCCGCTTTAGAGACTTCTTACTGAACCTGGCCCACGATGTCCCCCTGGCTGGTCACCTGGGTCAAGACAAAACCTACAGTCGCCTGGTGACCCACTTCTTCTGGCCCAAGATGAGAAACGACGTCCTCAACCACTGCCGGTCCTGCCCCACGTGCAGGCCAGCGGGAAGAGCGGCCGCAAACTCAAAGCACCTCTGCAACCGTTCCCAGTTGTCACCACCCCGTTCGAGAGGGTGGGGATAGACATTGTGGGGCCCCTGGACCCCCGTACAGCACAAGGACATCGGTTCATCCTGGTCCTGGTGGACCACGCCACCCGCTACCCCGAGGCTGTTCCCCTGCGAACTGTGACAGCCCCGGTGGTCGGCCGGGCCTTGATGGGGATCTTCTCCCGGGTGGGCTTCCCCCGAGAAGTCGTCAGCGACAGAGGCACAAACTTTATTTCCAAATACATGAAGTCCCTCTGGCAACAGTGCGGGGTCACCTACCGATTCACGACCCCCTATCACCCTCAAGGAAACGGACTAGTCGAGTGGTTCAACCGCACGCTCAAAGGGATGATTGGGGGGATGGAAGAGCCCCTCCGTCGCCAGTGGGATGTGCTACTGCCGTGCCTCCTCTTTGCCTATCGAGAAGTCCCCCAGAAGTCCCTTGGTTTCAGCCCGTTCGAACTCTTATACAGACACCCTGTGCGAGGGCCGCTCAGCCTAGTCAAAGAAGGTTGGGAGATGCCCCCCCTGAAGAACCCTCCAGATGTTTTCAAGTACCTCCTGACCCTACGCAATCAGACCAGGCGATTCAGAGAAATGGCAAAAGCGAACCTGGAGGCCAGTCAGGAAGACATGAAAAGGTGGTACGATCAAAATGCCTCCTCCATCGAATTCGAACCCGGCCAACAAGTGTGGGTGATGTCCCCCACCGAACCATGCGCCTTGCAGGACAAGTGGACAGGGCCCTTCAAAGTGGTCGAGCGCAAGAGCCCTGTCACCTATCTCATCGATATGGAATCTGCACGGAACCCCCTCCGGGTCCTCCACGCCAATAGATTAAAACCCCACTTTGTGCGTTCGGAGCTCAGCCTCCTGATGGCGACAGACAGCGGAGTCGAAGAGGATTCCGAACCCCTCCCTGATCTCCTACGGACTCGGGAGAAGGACGGTTCCGTGGACGGGGTCCAACTCTCAGAGGCCCTCACCCCGGAACAGCGCCAAGGCTGCCGAGACCTCCTACTGCAGTTCGCAACCCTGTTCTCCCTCACCCCAGGGGTCACCCCCTGGTGCTTGCACGACGTGTACACTGGAGACAGTCCCCCTATCCGACATCGGGCCTACCCCGTACCAGATCGGGTACGGGCCTGCATCCAGGAGGAGGTGTCAAAAATGCTCACGCTCGGGGTCATCGAGCCCTCAGACAGCCCCTGGGCCAGCCCAGTGGTACTGGTCCCCAAAGCGGCCGCCCCCGGCACCACTCCTGAGCTCCGGTTCTGCGTCGACTACCGGGGCTTGAACGCTGTCACCCGAACCGACGCACATCCCATCCCCCGAGCAGATGAACTGATCGACCGCATGGGAGCTGCCCGCTACCTCAGCATCTTCGACCTGACAGCGGGCTACTGGCAGATCGGTCTCACACCCCGGGCCCAAGAACGATCTGCCTTCTCCACTCCTGATGGCCACTACCACTTCAAGGTCATGCCATTCGGCATGAAGAATGCCCCAGCAACTTTTCAGTGGCTAGTGAACCAGGTCCTGGCGGGACTTGAGGAATTCAGCGCCGCCTACCTGGACGATATCGCTGTGTACAGCCGCCACTGGTCTGACCACCTCAACCACCTCCGAGAGGTTCTGCAGGCCCTCCAACGAGCCGGCCTCACGATCAAGGCCAGCAAATGCCAAATTGGCCAGGGGTCCGTGACCTATCTCGGACACCAGGTGGGAAGCGGTCTGGTGGCCCCTCTGCAACTCAAGATCGCTGCCATCCAGTCCTGGCAGCCCCCCATCACCCAGACCGAGGTCCGCGCCTTCTTGGGACTCACAGGCTACTACCGGCGGTTCGTGAGGGACTATGGCAGCATTGTGGGGCCCCTCAAGGAACTCACATCCAAAAACCACCCAAAGAAGGTCAACTGGACCCCAGACTGTCAAGCGGCCTTCGAGAAGCTGAAGGCCGCCATGTGCTCCGCCCCTGTGCTCCAGGCCCCCGACTACAGTCGGGAATTCATCGTCCAAACGGATGCCTCCGACCATGGCATTGGGGCAGTCCTTTCTCAGTTGAATCCCGAATGACTTGACCAACCAGTGGCTTTCATCAGCAGACGTCTCCTGGCCCGAGAGCAACGCTAGAGCACCATCGAGAGGGAGGCATTCGCAGTGGTGTGGGCCCTCAAAAAGCTCCGGCCTTATCTCTTTGGTACCAACTTCCGGGTGCAGACAGATCATCGGCCCCGGCCGTGGCTGATGCAGATGCAGGGGGAAAACCCAAAACTATTGCGTTGGTCCATCTCCCTGCAGGGGATGGACTTCACTGTGGAACATCGACCTGGGCAAGAGCACGCCAACGCAGATGGCCTGTCACGCTTTTTCCGCCTCGACGAGGAGAGTCCCCAAGAGGATGGGTGACTCTCCCCGCCTTCAGCTGGGGGGGACGCATTTTGGACAGGCCACGTGAAGGGCTTGCTCCCTCCCCGCATGACAAGGCCCGAGCCCGGCCCTCCAGTTGTAACCCACAGTAACCACCCGCTCCCCGTCTCATACGGGACCCCTGCCCCCGGGCATCCCTGTATCATGGGCCCGAATCACTACCGGCCCCCTCGCCCAGCCTGGGCGCCATCTTGGACATTGCACCACGAGGCCGCGTGGCCTCCGATCGACCCTAACCCTGGGCCTGGCCAGGCCCCGACATCCCGGCACCACCATCCACCCAGGAGGTGAACGGACCACTTGACAGGTCAATGGGAGAAAGAAGTGTCGATGGCTCTCCCCCGCCAGGTGCCGATCGCCCCCAGCTCCCCCAGGCGCTGGCTCCACCCCCCTGCTGGGTGTCTGGACTCCCTCATCCCGGACCTCCCGACCTCCAAGTGCGAGGGTCCGGACATCAAAGGGCGCCAGACCTATAACTGGGGCAGCTCCAGAGCAGGAAGGCAGTTGTATCCTGGAGTCGAGAGACGCAGTGAAGAACTCATCCTTGATGGACTACTGGCGCTGCCGTAGCCCTGCCTTGCGAACTACCGTCTTGCCTGCTGGCGCTGCCGCAACCTTCTGAAGCCTTCATCCTCGTCGGGACCTGCTGGCGTGGCCGCGGACCGTTTGTAACTACCACCTTCTCGGGACCTGCTGGCTCCGCCGCTGCCCTATCATCTAGAACGCCGAGCTCGAGGATTGTGAGCTATCCATCTTATCATCGCATCTACCAGATTGGTAACGAGACTGTCCCGCTACCCCTTCTCCCCAAACCAAGAGACTAGAATCGAGGGGACCCCTGAGTCCAGACCTCCTTGTACCATTCCACCGTACTTAACGAATTGCTTATAAAGAACGTTAAACCTTATTTCTGTGTGGTGTACCTCTGTGGGGGGGAAGTTACTCGTCTGTACGATCGCTGGAGACGGCTCTCCCCGGAGACCTCTCCCCTTGTCCTCGGCCGACCCTCCTGGTCCGTCTAACACTGCCCCTCCTGGCCCCACCATATTTGCAGCTGCCCTCCCTGGCTCCACCACAGCTGCTGCACCCCCTGGTTCCACCATAGCTGCTGCCCCCTGCCTCCTACCATAGCTGTTGCCCCCCTGGCCCTTCCATAGCTGCTGCCCTAACTGGCTCCACCATAGCTTCTGCGCCCCGGCCCCACCATAGCTGGTGCCCTCCCTGACTCCACCACAGCTGCTGCAGCCCCTGGACCCATCATAGCTGCTGCCCTCCCTGGCCCCACCATAGCTGCTGCCCTCCCTGGCCCCACCTTAGCTGCTGCCCTCCCTGGCCCTACCATACCTGCTGCCCCCCTGACCCCACCATAGATGCTGCTGCCCTCCATGGCCTATCATAGCTGCTGCCCCCCCAGGCCCCACCATAGCTGCTGCCCCTCCCTGACCACACCATAGCTGCTGCCCTCCCTGGCCCCACCATAGTTGCTGCCCCCCTTGCCCCAACATAGCTGCTGCCTCCCATGGCCCCACCATAGCTGATGCTGCCTCCCATGGCCCCACCGTGGCTGCTGCCCTCCCTGGCCCCACCATAGCTGCTGCCCCCTTTGGCCCCACCATAGCTGCTGCCCCCCCTGGCTCCACCATAGCTGCTGCCCCACCTTGCCCCACCATAGCTGCTGCACACCTGGCCCCACCATAGCTGCTGCTGTCCCTCCCTGGCCCCACCATAGCTGCTGCACTCCCTGGCCCCACCATAGCTGCTGCTACCCTGGCCCCACCATAGCTGCTGCCTCCCTGGCCCCACCATAGCTGCTGCTGCCATCCCTGGCCCCACCATAGCTGCCGCTGTCCTTCCCTGGCCCCACCATAGCTGTTGTCCCTCCCTGGCCCACCATAGTTGCTGCTGTCCCTCCCTGGCTCACCAAAGCTGCTGCCCTCCCTGGCTCCACCATTGCTGCTACCCCCTGCCTCCCACCATAGCTGCTGCCCTCCCTGGCTACACCATAGCTGCTGCCCCCTGGCCCCATCATAGCTGCTGCTGTCCCTCCCTGGTCCCACTATAGCTGCTGCTGTCCCTCCCTGGCCCTACCATAGCTGCTGCTGTCCCTCCCTGGCCCACCAAAGCCGCTGCTGTCCCTCCCTGGCTCCACCATAGCTGCTGCTGTCCCTGGCCCACCATAGCTGCTGCTGTCCCTGGCCACACCATAGATGCTGCCCTCCCAGGCCCCACCATAGCTGCTGCTGTCCCTCCCTGGCCCCTTCATAGTTGCTGCTGCCCCCCCTGGCCCCACCATAGCTGCTGCCCCCTTGGCCCCACCATAGTTGCTGCTGTCCCTCCCTGGCCACCAAAGCTTCTGCCCCCCCCCCCTGGCCCCACCATAGTTGCTGCCCCCCCCTGGCACACACCATAGCTGCTGCCCACCTGCCTCCTACCATAGCTGCGGCCCACCTTGGCCTCGCCATAGCTGCTGCCCTCCCTGGCCCCGCCATACCTGCTGCCCCCCCTGGCCCAACCATAGCTGCTGCCCTCCCTGCCTCCTACCATAGCTTCTGCCCCCATGGCCCCAACATAGCTGCTGCCCTCCTTGGCCCCACCATAGCTGCTGCCTCCCCTGGCCCCACCATAGCTGCTGCCCCCTGCCTCCTACCATAGCTTCCCCCCCTGGCCCCACCATAGCTGCTGCCCCCTGCCTTCTACCATAGCTTCTGCCCCCCTGGCCCTTCCATAGCTGCGGCCCTCCCTGGCTCCACCATAGCTGCTGCCCCCCCGGCCCCAACATAGCTGCTGCCCTCCCTGGCCCCACCACAGCTGCGGCCCCCCTTGGTCCCAACATTGCTGCTGCCCTCCCTTTTCCCAACATAGCTGCTGCCTCCCCTGACCCCACCATAGCTGCTACCTTCCCTGGCCCCACCAATACTGCTGCCCTCCCTCGCCCAGCCATAGCTGCTGCCCTCCCTGGCCCCACCACAAGCTTCTGTCCCTCCCTGGCACCACCATAGCTGCTGCCCACCCTGGCGCCACCATTGCTGCTGCTGCCCTCCCTGGCTCTACCACAGCTGCTTCCCCCGCTGGCCCCACCATAGCTGCTGCCCCCCTGGCCCCACCATAGCTGCTGCCCTCCCTGGCCCCACCATAGCTGCTGCTGCCCCCTCCTGGCCCCACCATAGCTGCTGCCCTCCCTGGCCCCACTATAGCTGCTGCCCTTCCTGGCCCCACTATACCTGCTGCTGCCCCCCCTGGCTGCTCGCCATGTGCTGTTTCCCTCTTCAGAGCCTTGCATATGCTCAGAATGGCCTAACTAGCAGAATGTACTTGCTTCTCTAGTATAACTGTCAGGCTTTTTTGCTGCTGTATGGAGAAATAGCTCTCCTCCCACTTTGTTCAGCAAGCAATTTTTGTATGCAAATATTAGGCAATTTGCATGCTTACATGAGCCAGGACTGCCCCTTGGTCTTATGCTGACTCTGTAACCCTAAGCATATATAAGGCCCCAATTGTCTGTACTCCTTATACTGCCTCATTCAGTTGCTAAGGCTTCTGTGTGGCGTAGTCTCCCTCATCTGAGGTGAATAAATGCATTCTTTTTATATTTCAGCTTCTGTGCCAATTTCTTCTTTGTTGGTTTAACAGGACCAGGTATCAGTGAGACCCCTGAGAAGGTTTCTATGTTCTTCAAATGGCGTTCCAATGTGGACCTCATCAGAAAAGTGGCTATCCAAGGGAGTGATCTTGACGGGAAACAGGAATCTACTGAGGAGGACAGGACAGGATTCTACTAAGGAAGTACTCTGTGCACGGAGATTCTGGGGATTCTCTGTCTCTGCAGCCCAGTATATTTCTGATCTTCCTGATTTTGATTCTCCACATGATGTTTACCACTCCTGACTGAGAACCTTTTTGGCGTGAGTATTCTAAAAAACGACCTTTAGGTCATTCAGAACTTGGCAGTTAGAATTTGGACACCAAGTGATTGGCAAGGGTTGTTTTGATGCAACACTTGCTGTTGGTTTTTGATGCCTTGGATTGGTAAGGTAGTTTAGTAACACTTACTGTGGCTTTTGATTTGTATGATAGGCCAATATTTGTATTTGTATGTATGTAATATAAAAATTGCAATTGATGTAGGCAGGTAATGAGGAGACTTTTCTCTGTTTTGAATTGATTTGAACGGCACACACTACAAGCGTACCTTCAGTGCTACTTTGATTATAATATTTGCATATGTTGCAATATTTTTGGCATGCCTGTTTCAAGCACACATCGGAGAATGTGTTGCTTTTTGGAGGTACCATAGTGAGATGTGAAGTGAATTAGCCTGCTCACCTAGAGGGAATACCTAAATAGGTTTAGGTATAAAAACATATTTCTTCCTTGGTGATTCTGTATCCATAACATAATACAAACAAGGATCTTTTTCTGCTCACTTTTATAAATGGAGGTGCCGCTCGTAGTCGGTTTTGGATTGTGCTGCCCTGTTGAACTTTCCCGTGTTGGAGGAGACCTGTCATTGCCGGAACTGTGGCCGTGAGCTGGAACTTTGCTGACTAGTAGGAGACCGGGACTGCGAGGCCCACCAGGCAGTGCGTTTCCCACATCTCGCACACCTGCCGCCTCTTCCTGTGTCTCCTCCCCTCTGTTCACCTGATCACCTTGCCCTTAAAACACAACTCGCGGCGAGCGGGGGCCGCTCGCAGTCGGTTTTGGATTGTGCTGCCCTGTTGAATTTTCCTGTGTTGGAGGAGACCTGTCATTGCCGGAACTGTGGCCGTGAGCTGGAACTTTGCTGACTAGTAGGAGACCGGGACTGTGAGGCCCACCAGGCAGTGCGTTTCCCACATCTCGCACACCTGCCGCCTCTTCCTGTGTCTCCTCCCCTTCAGCCTGTTGCCTGTATTTTAGGTGGAACTATTGCGCGTTAGCGGGACGCGTGTGCGGGACGTAGCCCGGGACGAAGCCCGGACAAAGGGCGGGCCCTCTGCGGCCCTCCGAGGCCTGTAGAGCCTGGACTGGGCCCGGACCCCTGTTCCTTCTTCTTTGCTTATCTCATTCCGCTGTTCTGCAAGTTTATTGCCATTGACCCTTGTACCGGTACTATTTTTCCAACCACCGCCTCTTTGCACATTAACTCTGGATTATTTCTGTGAAATCTATTAAGGTTAGGCACTGTTAATTGTAACTCTATTTGGTATTCATTCAATCCCATATTTTATCGCCATCTGCCATATTTATTAAAAACCATGTCTACCCGTGAAACACGCAGCCAGGCTGCGGCAAGTGCAAAAACTAAAAAATTAACAGGCACTTTGGATAATTTTATTCTTCGCACTAATTCTTTAATTGATATGGGAATAATACTATTGGAAAGGAGGGTCTCATTGGACCTTGCTCAAGCCAAAAGGTCCTCATTAGGCAATATAGCCTCAGCGCGCTCCCCGATCAAAGCTCTAAGTAGCTCTGACCCCCATCCTATGCAGACAGATGCTAGGCCCCACACCCCAACTAGCACCCAATTATCTCTCCTTGACCCTCCACCCGCGACTGCCCCACCTTCGACTCCCCTTCTGGTTAACAATTTATTATCGATAACAGTTGGTGGAGAAGTGTGGCTCACTGGTTAGAGGAGGCATACCCTGAAGCAGAGGTCAGACCCGGGACCAGGGTTCAATTCCCGACACAGCAGGGTCTGAGCCCAAGTGTCCATGGACTCGATAATTCTCACTTCGGTGCCTACTCGAATCACAGGTTCACACTATGCAACTCTGGGCAATAGCTTGCTTAATCTCCACTACGCCCCCCGTGGCGGGATGCCTGGCTTTCACCTTGGGGATGCCCAGTACGGGTTATCTCACAGGGAAAAGCAGGGTCGGGTTCCCAATGAAAGCGCCGAGATGCCCAAGGGTATGTCGAGCGCTATATAAGAACACACATACATACATACATACATACATACAGTTGTAGTTCATCATGAGAACAATCGACCCCAAAAGGGTATTTTGGAAGGTGCAATCCCCAAAACAAATCAAACAACCCACAATGTCATTACTGTTAACCTAGTCTCTCAAGAGATGTTGGGACATAACGATGGTATGGCAGGTGCAAGTGGCACCATTGAAGAGGGGAGGGATCAATTGGGTGACAACGCAGGGAGTGATAAGGCTCAACGTGTATCCCACCCCTTACCAATGGGTATTCCAGACGATACAATCTCTAACAGTAGTTTGGTTAGCATCCCTGATGATAGTAGTTGTGATGAATCCTCAGTGGATTTAGAGGATAGGAATACTTCATTTTTTAACTCTTTATCTGATCTTATCAAGTCCCTACTTCTGCCCATGGAAACTAGACTGCAGGGCATTGAACACCAGCTTCAGGCCCTTCTTCTGGTACATCAACCCAAGGAAACTAATCATGTCCATAGGGCCTCCACTGTACCACCTCCTGCTCGTAGTCTTCCGTCTAACTCTAAGAAGCATTCTGTAGGGGACAATCCCACTCCCAAGACCCGCCCTACCAAAATACCTATCCCTAGGGGTAATAAAGTTTGTACTAATCAGTCAACTACTATTGCACCCATTAATCCTCAGAGTGCAACTGACTCTATTACTCCAGCCCCTAAATCCTCCTTACCCCATCCCGAGAAGCCAAATCCACGCCGGAACATCAGTTTACCACCAGACGCCAGTCCATATGTGATAGTTTTGACAGGCGTCCCTGAACTTGCCCCTGCCACTTCTGAACCTAGACAGACACTTTCCTCCGCCCCCCGGAATAAACAATAAAATGCTCATGGTGGAGAGAGCCCCTTGGGTAGGTGAGAAAAAGAAAAGTCTAAAGGGAGATTGTGTTGTTGTTACATTTGAGGACCCGCGATTGGTGGAGAACATTTGTTCTGGTCCCCCATGTGACAACAACACTACGATTATTGTTAAACCCCTGTCATACTTTTATATGTCTACGGAACATCATGACAGTAGGTGGAGTTGGTTGAGGTCTTCCACCAGTGGGAGAGGGAGGAATAGGCTGCAGCATCTAAACCATCAGATCTCCACTAATTGGGGTGGGAATGATGAGGACGGTTGGAACCTAGTACGAAGAAGAGCAGGGAGACCCATCTTGGGTGGCCAACAGTTTAATGGGGATTTGTTAGGCCCACAGCTTAACTATCCTCTATTCCCCTGTTATAATCGTTACAGTGGATTGGAAGGGGTGGACTGACTCCCAATACAGTCTCCTGGACAATTTGGTAAGAGAGTGGTGCCTGTTCCCCCTGGGGTATGCAATAACATTAGTAGGGTTGGCCTAACCGGTATGGAAAGCATTAGTCCTGGTAGAGGAAAAAAGGAACCCAGTACCCCAAACACATTGAAGGAACTATCTGCAGCCCCCACCTCCATTAATATCCTGTCTTGGAGCATAGCAGGTCTTTAAAAAAACCTTGCTAATCCCGATTGGAATGATTTTATAAACACTTTCCATATGCATGTTCCAAGAAACTTGGTGCCTCCTGCCACAATATAAAAATGGGTACTCAACCTACTTTATTCCCGCAGTCACGACTGGGAAAGGTCGTCCTTCTGGTGGCCTGCACATTTGGGTAAAAATAAATTTGAACTGCGTTGTCACTTCAAATAATACTGACTCTAATGACATTCTGCACATTTCCATAAAGAGCCCATCCGGAAGTACTATACTAGAACTCTTTTGTGTATATGCAAGAGGCTTACAGGGTGGCCTAATCTCTCCCACACAAGAGTTGCTAGATAGGAAGTTATCAGTCCTCCCTCCAAGATCTAAAATACTAGTGGGGGGGGTTTTAACTGTACTTTTGAACCCCTGGACGATGAAGAGATATTGCGTTTTAATTCCGAGGATTGGAGACAGATTATACCATCCCTAGCCCTTACCCCTATTAAGAAATGGACTGCCAGAGCAATCCAGTTAAATGCTCTGGTATTAGAACATAACTTACGGGCCTTGAATGGGCGAACCATCTCCGATCGTGATGGGGCAATGACCTATAATAGACTAGGCTGCCCATCCCGGATTGACTATATCCTCCTGGACATTCAGTCATGGGTTAACCTAGTTGATATGAAGGTTAGACAATCAACAGATAGTGACCATAACCCATTATGTATGGAAATCCATTGGGTAAATGGGATCAGCAAAAGTGGAAAGCCAGAGTTGATCACTAAAGAGGTTTTCCCCTCAAACTGTAATCGTAAGCTAAAGTGGAATGTAGTTAGGTGCGAAGAGGGGAAACTTAACAGTATTAAAGAGCTAGTTTTGGCTGAAACTCGCGGCTTGGTATCTGTTGCTCTAGCAGCCCCTCATCCTTCTGGATCAAATTTACCAGCTGTGTATAAGAACCTAACTGACAAAATAGGAGAGTTTTTTTCCAAGAGGCCACAGGGGACGTCCTCGACACATCGAAAACCTAATAAGGGTAACCCCTGGTACACGGCAAACTGCAGGAATAAGAAGAAAGTTATTACGTTGGCCATAAAAAGTAAGGACCCCATAGCAGTGAGAATAGCCAGAAAAGACTACCATAGAAGCATAACATCAGCTAAGAAGGATTGGGAGGAGGAGCACTGGCAGGAGCTTAAGGCTGCAGCCTGTGGGAAAAATTCCATTCTTTTTTGGAAATTGATCAATGCTCTTGATAGAAGGGGGCAGAGCAGATTTTAAATAACATAACTGAGCACCAATGGTATTACCATTTTTTTAATTTGTATTGTGAGGTCAGTGTTGAAGGCCAGCTAAAAACCCCAGTTATGGCAATTGAGAATGAGCCCTGCTTAGAGCTAGGTACTAAGGAAGAGTCTTTTTCCCCTCGAGAAGTCCAGGACGCCATCCTAAAAATACTTCCAGGAAAGGCGGCTGGCCCAGATGGCCTGCCGGGGGACCTACTATTGTATGACCCCAAATTATGGGCTGACCTTATAGCCAGTTTAATGAATCTAATTCAGTCCAGCCACCCTGTACCTGAATCCTGGAAGGGCGCAGAGGTTATTACCATATTTAAGAAAGGCGACAGAGAGGACCCTGCCAACTACAGACCAATAAGTCTAATCGATACCATCCAAAAATTAGTTGGCTGGGTCATCATAAACCGGACAGAGATATGGTTAATGGAAGAGGACATCTTGACCCACTTCCAGGCGGGGTTTAGGTGCAATGTAGGCGCCATGGACCAGGTTTTTCGGTTCTGTGCAGTCTATTGGAAGTCAGTGTCTATTACCAAGGGTAGTTTATACCTGGCTTTCATAGACTTGAAAACAGCTTTCGATATCATCCCACGTGTTAAACTCTGGGAGGTCCTTATGGATATGGGTTTCCCTAGTTATCTGTTGCAGTTTATCATTAAACTCCACGAAGAAAATTATGCAAGGATTCGGTGGGGGAATCAGGGCCAATTGACTAGGAGGGTGCCAGTCAATAGAGGGGTGCGGCAGGGATGTGTGATGGCTCCGACCCTGTTCTCCCTCTTTATAAATGGGGTGGTGGACCATTTGAGGGAGGTCCCAGCGGATGCCCCAGTCCTTGCCGGGGAGAAAACCCCCACACTCCTCTTTGCAGACGACACCCTCCTGATGTCCAAAACCCCCTAGGGCCTGCAAAAACTGCTTGATCGTTTTAATGTCTTTTGTAAAGACCGTGGGTTAACGGTGAACACTGCGAAAACGAAGCTGATGGTCTTGTCTGCCAAAAGAAATCATAGGAAGGCTTATCTCTCTTTGAATGGGTCCCCCCTAGAGGTAGTGGACGAATTCGATTATCTTGGGGTTAGGCTCAGTAACAACATGAGCTGGGAATCCCATTTGTGGAAAATGGTTTTAAATCTCAAAAGGGTCCCTGGAGTAATACTAAAGAATCAGCGACTCTCAATTAGCAGATCAATAGCCCCTGCCCTGGCAGTCTATGAGGGGAAAGCATTAGCTGCTGCAGTTTACGGATCCGAATTATGGGGCGCTGAGAATACCAAGGCGTTGGTAGTGGCAGAGAATAAGTTTATGAGAGACATAGTCTTGCTTCCTCTCTTGACCCCTCTGAAACCATTATTTCTTGACATGGGCAAAAGATCGATCTCTGAAATAGTTCAACTCCGACCATTGCTATTCTGGGTGCGCCTTAGAAGGACCC
The DNA here is from genome assembly GCF_964263255.1 of Lissotriton vulgaris. Lineage (NCBI taxonomy): Eukaryota > Metazoa > Chordata > Amphibia > Caudata > Salamandridae > Lissotriton > Lissotriton vulgaris. The sequence goes on from NC_141692.1 coordinate 5,360,818, forward strand.
CTGAATTAGCAAAATATGCTTTAGTGTTGGACAAGCTAATTAGTTTGAATGTTTCAAATAAAATAAAGTGGCTAAACAATCTAAAGAAGCTTGTGGTATCTATAGGTCTGAGTGGCTCCTGGGCCTCCCAATCCCCCCCACCCAAACAAACTGTAAAAAAATTATATTGGGAGTGGGTAGAGGCCAAGGTTTTGCATAACCCAAACTGAGGCCCCTTAACGAACACATTTTTTGAACACAAGCTCCTTGGAAAGTTAGAGCCATTTCTGGATTTCATCCAGACCCCTCGAGATAGAACCTTGTTCCTGAAATTAAGATATGGTATCCTTCCCCTCAAAAAATGTATGGAAGGGTGGAAGGATAGGAGGGAACATGATCTAAAATGCCCAGGTTGCCCATGTTCGGAAGAATCTCTTGGCCACTTTTTGTTTGCATGTAAAGCATACAAGCAGGCTAGAGTTAAATGGTTGAAGCCAGTTTGTAGAGAGCTAGGAGTTAGGGACCATAGATCAGCTCTCCGCATTATTTTAACCAACACTACCTCTATGTTCATTGTCTGTGGGGTCGCTAAGTTTTTGGCTAGCGCCTGGATTATTTGGTCAAAGCTGTTGTCCCATTCCTGCACAGATCCCCCCCAGGTATGAATTTTAATTATGATATTTCGCCCTCAGCTCTTAAATTCTTTAAAATGATGTCATGTTTTTAGGAGGAACTTTAATACTCGATACATTTTTTATGTATTTTTTATGTTTGTACTTTTATGATACATGTATCGAATAAAGTATTACAACAACAACAACAACATAAATGGAGATATGCAGAGCGATTTTTTTGGTGTTCTGCCAGCCAAAGCTAGTGAATTGAGTATATTTTGGCTACTTGAAAATGAAACAGTCTGTTGGGCTGTTTTTTTTGCAGTCTTTTGGAATATTATTGAGAAGCCCCTCTTGCAAATATGACTTACAACTAGTATTTATAAATGGTTTGGTTTAAGTACAGTCTGTGGGCTGTCCTTTGTTGCTGTCCTAAGTGTTGATCTGTGGGTTAATGTGTTTAAATGTCTGTGGTTTGTGGTTTTCCCATTAGTGATACTTTTGTGAGTAAATAGCGATTATTCTCTTTGTGTAAGGATTGCTAGCCTTAAGCGCGCTGTATTATGTGTCCTGAGTGTATGACCCCTTCTGTATATGTCTGGAATGAGCTCAATGTGTTTATTTGTGTTTTTCTTGCTGTCATCAGTCTGTATGCAAAATGTCATTTAATTAATATTTAAAAAATTAAAATCCGGAAATGAACCATATGATATGATAAATAAATGCATGTTACTATTAAATGTATAGAGCAAACAACTATGCACATGTACAAACTGGCAATACTTAAAAGATAACATTAGAATTCACATTGAATAGGAATAAAATAGGCCTCAAAAACGAAATTGTGCGTTTTGCAACAAATAAACAATTATAAAATGTTAAATTTTCCTTAGATACATTGTGTTAGATATAAACAGGCAAACATATCATCTGAGTACATTTTTGCTGAACGAAAACACATAGTATAGAACATGCATTGAAATGCCTCAGTTTTAAATAAGCTGTCACCATGCTTACATTTCAACACTAAAAAAGGCTTTCCAACAGCTGTGTTTTTACTGCCGCTGAGGAACAGCTGTTGTTTTGATTGTAGGCCACGGAGAGACAGGAATGTTGACTCAGTAGGATTTTGTCCGTTAAACACGGATTAAAACTCTGCATTTCAAACTACGGTTTAAAAAAGTTACAAAAAGTCAGGTTCATTATTTTGGATAACAGGAAAACTTTTAAAGTAAGGATTTCCTTTCTTAAAGACTTTTTCCATAAGCACATTCTTGGTTCTGATGTTAAATAATGACAGTACTTTTAAAAAACAGTGGCGCAAAATGTTTCATGTTACAAGTTAGGCTTCTGTGCTTAGGCTTATGAATGAATGTGTCTAAATATGATAGGCAAAGGATGCAGCTTAGTTTTCATAAGTGGAATTATCAAAAATGATGGGTTTTATAAAAAAAATTACATATATTAATTATGAAAAAAATATTTTAAATATTTTAAAATTGGAAAATGTATAAAACCAGCAGAAGCTATTAAACTGACAAATAGGGGTGACTTTGAATTGGGCAAGCCACATGGATACCATTGCACACAGAATGGGACAGCTGGGAAGAGTTAAATATCAGTTCTATATTTAGAAGCCTAGCATGGCTACCAGAGCAAGGTCTGCTTTGACATTTTGACATCTGAAACTTTTTGTAAGACAAGATGGCAGTGCAGGGAAAGAAGGAGGAGTTGTGTTTATTTTTTGTTGGAAAAAGCAAGTTTGTATGCACTCATATGAATATACCACAATACAATTGAATATGTGAGCTTGGCCATATATACAGCACTAATGCTTTTAGTTTGGCACCTACTAGGGCTGAGGCAATGTAATTTAGTTTGACTTCATGTGCCCTCATGTTATACTTGTACATTTGCTAAAAGGATTGGGGTTTGAGTATTCATGTTTTTTTTAGCCCTCTCAAAAGTGCTATTTACCTCCTATGACTTTGTTTATGCCTAGTTGCTACAAATAGGATTTGATAGTGTTGACAGAAATCAAACCTGTTTCAGGTTTCCTACTGTCAAAATGGGGGAAGGAGGCTAGCTCCTCTACAAATTAAGGCTAGGTAAAATGTATTTTGCACTCTATTTTTTGGAGAAAAAAATTGCCTGTCTAAGTTGTCTGTGAAATAGCAAAGATACATTTAATTGGCTAGTCATTAAAACTGTTTTAAACATTGTTAGCATTAATAAAATGAATAGGAGCATATGTTATGTCACTGCCCATCCTGTTTGATGAAATTATGAAGGGATCAGTAGTCTAGATTGTTATTACCTTTTTTTGACCTTTAAGGGGAACTAGATGTGGGTAGTTTTTTTTCTACAATTCTTAAGGTGATAACAACATTATTGTATGTTATTCAATGCTACATAGTTTTGCAAGGGCATTGCTAGTTTTTATTAGCTAGTCTGTGTAAATAAACTGACAGTCCTTACTTATTAGAGCTGATGTTGCATAGTTTGGATCATGAAAAGTTGAACGCAGGGAAGATGCCCATCGGATCCTTAGCAAAAATGTTTTGAAGGAAATATTGTTTTATAGATAAGAACTCCTGTTAAATTAGCAGTTTTAGATTTTCCTGTTGCTCCCATAACATGTGAGCATGGTCTTAAGCATGCAATGTAGGTGCTTTTATTAAGAAGAATCATTTTAGAAGTGTCTGCAGTCCTAAATAAGTAATGTAAAGTTTATGAGCGAAAGTGTAGAACATTTCCATTTTTTTAGGGTTTTCAGATTAGTACACAGGAATACACCAGTGTAAGGATGTAGGGTATGTCTGTGTTGTTTTTCTCTTTTCCTCACAATTTATTAAATGAACAGACTTCCTTGGCTGCTTGGGATTGGGTGATGTATTACTCTTATCAGTTCACCAAAGAGGTCCTTTTATACTTGCCAATAGGTCCAAGATGTTTTTTTTTTTACTCTTACAATGATAGATGAAAGTGTTCTTGGGTGCCTTGCTAATATATGCGGCGTCCCAAGACTAGGAAGTATTCTGAGACTATCCTCTCTGTTGATAGATGTTTTGCCATTGTGCAACATTCTGTCTATTATCTTTAGTGTTTTGCTGTTCACTCTATGTGGGAAGGGTATGCCCGGACGTGGGTCCCTTGCTCACTAAGCCACTTGGGTCAAGCTATCCTGGCTGAAGACGGCTGATAGCCAGAAACGGTTCCTCGGGTGCTTGATTCTGGTCAAGGAAAGACATGGCTTGGCAGTTCGGGCTGGACTGTTCCCTTGAGGCACAGGGTCAAGACTGATTTGCATATGGCCATGTCTGAACTGGGGTGGCTTGGTGAGCAACATTACGATGGATTATACCCAGATCTGTGACTGGGGAGAATGTTTTGCCATTGTGCAACATTCCGTCCATCATCTTGTGTGTTTTGCTGTTCACCCTATGTGGGAAGGGTATGCCCAGACGTGGGTCCCTTGCTCACTTAGCCACTGGGGTCAAGCTATCCTGGCTGAAGACGGCTGATAGCCAGAAACCGGTCCTAGGATGCTTGATTCTGGTCCAGGGAAGAAATGACTTGGCAGTTCGGGCTGGACTGTTCCTTTGAGGCACAGGGTCAAGACTGATTTGCATATGGCAATTTCTGAACTGGGGTGGCTTGGTGAGCAAAATAACGATGGATTAAACCCAGATCTGTGACTGGGAATTAATGTTTTGCCATTGTGCAACATTCTGTCCATCATCTTGTCTGTTTTGCTGATCACCCTATGTGGGAAGGGTATGCCCAGACGTGGGTCCCTTGCTCACTTAGCCACTGGGGTCAAGCTATCCTGGCTGAAGATGGCTGATAGCTAGAAACTGGTCCTGGGCTGCTTGATTCTGGTCTAGGAAAGACATGGCTTGGCAGTACTGGCTGGACTGTTCCCATGAGGCACAGGGTCAAGACTGATTTGCAAATGTCCATGTCTGAACTGGGGTGGCTTGGTGAGCAAAATAACAATGGATTCAATCCAGATCTGTGACTGGAAGTGAATGTTTTGCCATTGTGAAACATTCCGTCCATCATCTTGTGTGTTTTGCTGTTCACCCTATATGGGAAGAGTATGCCCTGACGTGAGTCCCTTGCTCACTAAGCCACTGAGGTCAAGCTATCCTGGCTGAAGTTGGCTGAGAGCCAGAAACCGGTCCTAGGATGCTTGATTCCGGTCCAGGAAAGACATGGCTTGGCAGTTCGTGCTGGACTATTCCCATAAGGCACAGGGTCAAGATTGATTTGCATATGGCCATGTCTTAACTGTGGTGGCTTGGTGAGCAAAATAACGATGGATCAAACCCAGATCTGTGACTGGGGGTGAATGTTTTGCCATAGGGCAACATTCTGTTCATCATCTTGTGTGTTTTGCTGTTCACCCTATGTGGTAAGGGTATGCCCAGACCTGGGTCCCTTGCTCACTAAGCCACTGGGGTCAAGCTATCCTGGCTGAAGTTGGCTGAGAGCCAGAAACCGGTCCTAGGATGCTTGATTTCGGTCCAGGAAAGACATGGCTTGGAAGTTCGTGCTGGACTGTTCCCATAAGGCACATGGTCAAGACTGATTTGCATATGGCCATGTCTTAACTGGGGTGGCATGGTGAGCAAAATAACAATGGATTAAACCCAGATCTGTGACTGGGGGTGAATGTTTTGCCATTGTGCAACATTCCGTCCACCATCTTGTGTGTTTTGCTGTTCACCCTATGTGGGAAGGGTATGCCCTGACGTGAGTCCCTTGCTCACTAAGCCACTGGGGTCAAGTTATCCTGGCAGAAGATGGCTGATAGCCAGAAACCGGTCCTAGGATTCTTGATTCTGATCCAGGAAAGACATGGCTTGGTAGTTCGGGCTGGACTGTTCCCATGAGGCACAGGGTCAAGACTGATTTGCATATGTCCATGTCTGAACTGGGGTGGCTTGGTGAGCAAAATAACGATGGATTAAACCCAGATCTGTGACTGGGGGTGAATGTTTTGCCATTGTGCAACACTCCGTCCATAATCTTGTGTGTTTTGCTGTTCACCCTATGTGGTAAGGGTATGCCCAGACGTGCGTCCCTTGCTCACTAAGCCACTGGGGTCAGCTATCCTGGCTGAACATGGCTGATAGCCAGAAACCGGTCCTAGGATGCTTGATTCCGGTCCAGTAAAGACATGGCTTGACAGTTCGGGCTGGCCTGTTCCCTTGAGGCACAGAGTCAGACTGATTTGCATATGGCCACGTCTGAACTGGGGTGGCTTGCTTGGTGAGCAAAATAACGATTGATTAAACCCAGATCTGTGACTGGGGTGAATGTGTTGCCATTGTGCAATATTCCGTCCATCATCTAGTGTGTTTTGCCTTACAACCATTGCCAGAGGGGCACGGACATCAGATTCAGCCTGGGGAGTTAGTGTCAGTACCAATCCAGCTTGAAGACAAAGTGAAGATAACCAGCACAGGCATTGCTGGCAACTAGGACCTCAGTGAAGGCAGAAGCCCTTTTGATAAATTGTGTACCTCTGCCACTGTCTTGGGCAAAAGACGGGGTCACAAATCAGAAAGGTGAAATTGTAAATAAAGTCTTTGATGCCCAGCTGAGAGTCACAGACCGACCAGAACGGCGAGGAGGCTTTGCTTGAGGTGACCCCTTTTGAAACAAAGGTTGCTTCAGAGATCCTAGCATCAGGCCTCTGAATCCTGGCCCCGAAGTGAATGCAAGTTTGCTCCTTTGTTTGTTGGTCAAGAGTTACCTGGGTACACTGGATGCAATGTGTGGCCCCAACAAATGAGCAGTGAGTGCACCAGCAGAGCAATACAGGAGTTAGGGAAGGACTTGAGTTTAGGGTACAGGTGCTGTGTCTCTGGTGCCTGTTAGATTGAAGTGAAGAAAACTGATGCACTGCCTGAGACACTGGACAGGATTCTTGAGAGCATGTGCCCTGGTGGGTGCCTGCCCTGTCCTGAAATAAGAGACTTTTTCCTTGAAACTGGGCTGTGATTCTTGAGTTACGAGTTGTGCAGCTCCACCGTGGAAACAACAAGAGCCTGCCTGTGAGGATCAAACGGACACAGGGAGAAGACTCCCCTCTGGCTTGGTTGTACAGCGTCTTCAATTTCCCCAAGGACATCTTCTTCTTCTTGTCAATAATGTACCCCTTTAGTCGTCCCATTTGTGAGGAGGAGCAGCCCTTTGCAGCTCTTCCTTCTAATTCCTATGGCCCTGTTTAGTCCTCCTGGTCCCAAATATAGTTAATGATCTAGCCCTCTTAAAAAACTTAAAATCAATTGAAAAGGTTTTTAATAGATATGTGCTGTTGGCTATTCTGAAATGTAAATGAATGGTCACTTAAATGCATAGGAGCCCTGAAAATGTTTGCTAGATGATTCTAGGATTTGCTTAGGACTAGAAAAATTATAATTCTGTTTGTATTAGTAGTCATTACTCTCTCCTGCTATCTTTATGTTAATTATGACCCAAATGCATTGTTCCCTTTGATATTCCTGCTTATACCTCATATATACCTGCATAATGAAATGCTTAGAATGGAAAATGCCCACCTAGCAATGAATTAGGATATTGATAAATTTATGAAAATGTATGTGTATATATTTTCTGTGTTCCTACTGGATCATAGGAATGTATTTAGCTCATGCTAAAAGGACCGTCTGTTAAATATTGCAGGGATTTGTTAGCAGGAGCTGAAAGCCATTTTGTATTTTGGCAGCCATTTTAGGTAGCCATGTGCTGTTTCCCTCTTTATATCCTTGCACATGCTCAGAAGGGCCTAGCTAGTAGAATGTACCTGCTTCTCTAGTATAACTGTCAGGCTATTTTTGCTGGCTGCTGTATGGAGAAGTAGCTCTCCTCCCACTTTGTTGAGCAAGCAGATCTTGTATGCCCATATTAGGCAGTTTGCATGCTTACATGAGCCAGGACTGCCCCTTGGTCTTATGCTGACTATGTAAATCCAAGCACATATAAAGCCCCAGTTTTCTGTACTCTTTAGACTGCCTCATTCAGTTGCTAAGGCTTCTGTGTGATGTAGTCTCCCTCATCTGAGGTGAATAAATGCATTCTTTTTATATTTCAGCTTCTGTGCCAATTTCTTCTTTGTTGGTTTAAAAGGACCAAGTATCAGTGAGACCCCTGAGAAGGTTTCTATGTTCTTCAATCATAGCTGCTGCCCTCCGAGGCCCCACTATAGCTGCTGCCCTCCCTGACCCCACCTTAGCTGCTGCCCTCCCTGGCCCCACCATAGCTGCTGCCCTCCCCAGCCCTTCCATAGCTGCTGCCCTCCCTGACCCCACCTTAGCTGCTGTCCCTCCCTGGCCCCACCATAGCTGCTGCCCTCCCCAGCCCCACCATAGCTGCTGCCCTCCCCAGTCCCACCATAGCTGCTGCCCTCCCTGGCCCCATCATAGCTGCTGCCCTCCCTGGTCCACCACAGCTGCTGCCCCTTCATGGCCCAACCATAGCTGCTGCTGCCCTCCCTGGCCTCACCATAGCTGCTGCCCCCTTAGCCCCACCATAGCTACTGCCCTCCCTGCCTCCCACCAAGGCTGCTGCCCCCCCTGGCCCCACCATAGCTGCTGCCATCCCTGGCCCCACCATAGCTGCTGTCCTCCCTGGCTCCACAATAGCTGCTGCCCCCCCTGGCCCCACCATAGCTGCGGCCCTCGCTGCCTCCCACCATAGGTTCTGCCTCTCCTGGCCCCACCATAGCTGCTTCTGCCCTCCCTGGCCCCACCGTAGCTGCTGCCCTTCCTGGCCCCACCATTGCTGCTGCCATCCCTGGCCACACCTTAGCTGCTGCCCCGCCTGGCCCCACCATAGCTGCTGCTGCTCTTCCGGGCCCACCATAGCTGCTGCCCCCCCCTGCCTCCCACCATAGCTGCCCTCCCCGGTGCCCACCAGAGCTGCTGCCCCCCAGGCCACACCATAGCTGCTGCCCTCCCTGGCCCCAAAATAGCTGCTTCCCCCCTTGGCCCCACCACAGCTGCTGCACCACCCTGGCCCCACCATAGCTGCTGCCCCCCTTGCTCCACCATAGCTGCTGCTATCCGTCCCTGGATTCACCATAGCTGCTACCCCCCCTGGCCCCTCGATAGCTACTCCCCTCCCTGGCCCCACCATAGCTGCTACCCCCTGCCCCACCATAGCTGCTGCCCCTACTTGCTCCAACGTAGCTGCTGCCATCCCTCCCTGGCTTCACCATAGCTGCTACCCCGTGGCCTCACGATAGCTGCTGCCCTCCCTGGCCCCACCATAGCTCCTGGCCCCATCATTCCTGTTCCTGTCCACCAGGCTCCTCCCAGTGCTTTGTCCATGTGCTGTTCACTTTTATTTGGATTTCGAGCTGGAAGGATCACTTTTTGTGTATGTCTGCTGCATCATAGCATTTGATTGGATTTATTCAGGGCTTTTGGATTTTAAATTTTCCCGGAAGCCGGGAGGTCTCTTGCCTTTCCCCTTTGTTTTAATTGATTTTAAAATTGTAACTCGCTTTTTGCACTTCGTTTCACCTGAGCTTAAAAGGTGGGATTATTATTGTGTGATATTTGTGCTGTGACCCCCCTGCGCTTGTAGTGCTTCAGCCCCCTTCTCACCCTCTCCCCTCTTGCACCGGACCTGCTCTCGGCTGAGTGTTGACGCCGAGGGCAGGCACCGTTTTTTGGCCGCCATCTTGGATAGGGTTGGGCTTCCTGACGCGATTTGCAGCGTCATAAAAACGGGCAGGGATGACGCCGCGCAGCGGACGCGATCAGCGGGCGCGCCGGATCTGCGCCGGAGTCGTGCCAGAGTCCTGCCCGTCTGCGCCCGTCCGCGTCACGGCAGAGGACGGCGCGGCGGCTGGCTCTGGCCATAGGCTCACTTACTCTGCAGCGGATCTATTATCTTTTAATCTTAATACCGCCACCTGTCGGTATGTCTTCCCTGGCCGATTCAAAGGTAAATGTTGCTGCCCAGGCTGTGGATGGTACCCTAACATTTACCGGGCCTCTTAGGGTTTCCGTCCACTCCCGCCTAAACAGTTTAAGTGCTTATTGCTTAACACCCGTTCTTTACATAGGCACGCTTTAGACATCTTCGAGCTACTTACCTCTGAGAAACCTCTCTGTCTCTTGCTCACAGAAACTTGGCTCTGCGAGTCGTCTAATCCTGACATCGTGGCAGCTTTTCCGCCAGATTATATTGTCTATAGACAGGATAGGACAGTGGGAAAAGGTGGTGGTGTTGCTCTTGCAGTTTTAAGATCTTTTGCCTGCACAATTACTCCATCCTTGCCTATACCTGGCTGCGAATCCCTCGCCTTTTCCATTGCACTCTCCTCGCATCAATCTTTTTCTGGGCTTCTTGTCTATAGACCTCCGGGTCTGCGGGGTTCTTTCTTCGATGACCTTCAATCTGCTATCACTGCTTTTTGCCTGAAGGTGGAAAACTGCATAGTGTTAGGAGATTTTAACATCCATATGGACGTTGAGTCGGACAGTGAAACGATTAAAATCAAGGACATCACTGTTCCTCTCGGTCTAACTCCTTACATCTCAAGCGCGACTCATGACAAGGGTCACACGCTTGACCAAGTGTTCTTCACCTTTCCTCTTATTATGTCCCATCCCACCCCTGTTCTCTGGTCTGACCACTCTTTGATCAGTTTTTTAATTCAGGGCAAAAGTAAAACATCTTATACTAACTCAGACCACCTTAGGCATCCCAGAAGACCTTTGCATAAAATTACCCCCGAGAATCTTGCTCAAGCGTTTCAGGATTATCCCTGTACACTATCTGGCCATCTGGAGAGGGATCTTGAAGCCTTCCAGGAATGGTTAACTGAAAGGCTTGATGATCTTGCTCCTCTTTCAATCCCCCCTTCATCTGTTAAGCGCTGCTCGGCTCCTTGGTTTTCAAAGTCACTTGCTTTGGCACGCCGTAACTGTAAGTTAGCCGAAAGACTCTGGCGGAAGCATTATGACCAAGAAGCTAAATCTGCCTATAAACTATCTATTAAATCTTACCATTCTGACATTCTTGAGGCCAAAAAGAACTATTTTGCAGATAGAATTGAGTCTGCGTCAAATTCCAGTAAAGAAATCTTTACCATTGTTAAAGAGTTTATCTCTCCCAAATCCAGCATAGCTCAGCATAAGTTCTCTGAACCTTGGGTAAAGGAGCTGGCCATCTTCTTCAATACAAAAATCAAATTGATTCAAGAATCTTTTCCACCAGCTACCCCTAATGCATCATTGCATGATTCCAATCTGACGTCTTTATCTCCTGATTCTAGCCCCACTGCTGTTTAACCTATATCTGCAGCCTCTGATTGCCTCCCTGGCGAGTATGGGCTGCACAGTATATAACTACGCAGACGACACGCAGCTGCTGCTAAGTGTTGACAATACAAACACCGCCCAACTCCACACTCGGAATATCTTGAGACACACGGTCCAGTGGATGACAGGAAACCTCCTAAAAATCAATCCAGACAAGACTGAGGTCTTGGTTATTTCATCTACCACCTCACCATGGTGTGACCTCTACTGGCCCGCAGAGTTAGGTCCAGCCCCAAAACCCAGTTTGAACGTGAAGAGCCTGGGGATCAAACTGGATTGTGACCTCTCTATGGTCAGCCAAATCTCTTCAGTGGTGGGCAGCTGTACTAATATCATCCGACAGCTACGGAAATTAGTGCCTATCATTTCCCAATCTATGCTACGTTCCATCGTCGCAGCTACTGTGATTTCACGCATAGATTATGGAAATGCCCTCTACCTTGGCCTACCAAAAACCTTGATAAATAGGCTACAGGTGGTGATGAATGATGCCGCTCGTCTTATCTTCAGACAGCCAAGACACACTAAAGCATCCCCCCTGCTACAAAGCCTCCACTGGCTCCCTATTAAGGAGCGAGTGGAATTTAAAAATCTGTGCATCGCCCATAAAGCCATCTATGGCATGGCACCTGCTTACATCAAAGATCGCCTGGCAATGTATAGCCCAAAGAGAGCTCTTAGGTCCTCAGACTCTCAGCTATTAGTCTGCCCCCGGTACAAACTTGCCACCAAGGGCGGTAGAGCCTTTTCGGTGCTGGTTCCGCATTTATGGAACACACTACCTGAGCCACTACGAAAGGAAGGAAACCTCCTACGTTTCAGAAAGGGGCTGAAAACGCTGTTGTTCAGGAGAGCCCTGTGAGCCACGTAGGCTAGTGGATGCCCTCTGCACTGTCAAAGTTGTTGTTTACCATCGATTCCCGAGCGCTTAGAGGCCTGTAGGTGATTGAGCGCGCTACAAATCAAAAATAACAATAACAAATAACAATAACAATTCTATCGGAGTTTCCTCCTTTATTGGAATCTAATTCTCTGGATCTGTTACTCAGGATTAAATCGGGCTCCCCGCTTGACCCGTGTCCGGCGAGCTTTTTAGCTAGGAACGCCAAAATTTTGAATTCCTTAATTTCCCCTATCCTGAATCTCTCTTTGTCCTGTGGCATGGTTCCACCAGCCTGGAAGAAGGCAATGGTCGTCCCCCTTCTAAAAAAACCAGGCCTCGATCCAGAGATACATGCCAACTACAGGCCCATATCTCTCCTGCCCAGTCTGGCTAAGATCGTCGAGAAGCACGTTCATTCTGTGCTTTCTTCCTTTCTTGAAGACCATGGGTTACTCCACTCTACCCAATCTGGCTTCCGCTCCAACTTGAGCACTGAGACCGCTCTTTTGGAAGTTAACGAAGCCATTAAGGAAGTTCTCAACGCAGGTGGAAGAGCAATGCTGGTGTTGTTGGATTTGTCGGCGGCCTTCGACACCATCCCGCATGAGGCCCTCTTGAGAAGACTTCACGAGATCGGTCTCAGAGGGACGGTGTTGAGCTGGCTGAGATCTTACCTAGCGGGTCGTCGACAAGTGGTCTGGGCCCCCCCGTACTCCGCCGAGGTGCCACCTATGGATGTCGGAGTCCCACAAGGGTCGGTGCTGAGCCCGACCCTTTTTAACATCTTCATGACTCCTTTGGCGGTACTGGCGGAGTCAATGGGTGCCCAGATCATATCATACGCTGACGACACCCAGCTCCTCTTCACCTGCAAGAAGGGCACGGAGTTCGACGGGGAGAGCATCCGTGGCTGCCTTGGGGCGGTCTTCAACTGGTTTCAGGGAAGCAGCCTCAAGTGCAACCCTGATAAATCTGAGGTGCTCTTCTTCGGCTGTCAGGCAGAACCACCTTGGCAGGAATGCTGGCCGGTTTGCATGTCCCCCCTTCCTCCTCCTCTTTGGTTGCTAAAAACCTCGGGGTTAAAATTGATAACACCCTTGCCTTGAAAACACAGATCACAGGTCCCACGGGTACCTGTTTTGGTCTATTAAAAATGATGCGTAAATTCCTTCCTATGCTCCCTTTGGCCGACAGGAAGCTGACAGTTCAAGCTCTGATCTGTTCCAGGCTTGACTATTCAAATATCCTCTACCTGGGTTTGCCAGACTATCTCTTGCACAAACTCCAGGTTGTTCAAAATTCTGCGGCAAGAGCCATCTTCGGCCTACCCCGGCATGCCAGATCATCTGAGTTGCTTTCCTCCCTGCACTGGCTTCCTATTAAGAAGCGTATCATATTCAAAGCACTTACTCTGGCCCATAAGGCACTCCATCGGGTAGGGGCCTCTTACATTCAGAAACGGATTTCTTTCTACAAGCCCACCAGATCTCTCCGGTCGGAAAATCTGGGCCTGGCAATTGTACCTCCCATTAAGAAAGTCAGAATAGGTGGACGTTCTTTTAAATATCTCGCCCCCAAATTACGGAACTCCCTTCCCGCTGATCTCCGCCACACTCCCAATTTGTTTGCCTTCAGAAAGGCCTTGAAAACCTGGCTTTTTCATTAGTAACTCTGCTATGTTTCTGTTGTCCTTCTCCTTTTTTCAGTAATGGGTCAGAAAGCGCCGGGACACTCCTTGGAGTAGCCGTGCGCTATATAAGTAACCCATTAACATAACATAACATAACAAGTAAGTTGGAGAATTGGTGTACATGTTTGATTGATTTGGGCTTTTTTTTTACTACAGTTTTCTGGGCTTTTCAATCCTTGTTAAAAATTATTGTTGAGGGAGGCCTGTACTTTTTTGAGGGGCCAAGTTGTATTTCTTTGACATTTCATCCAGTAGGCCTAGAAGTACCCATGGGTCCAACCATGTTTCTGTGGTGTCTGTTGAATTTCAAGTTTTTAAACATCATGGATGGCATTGGATTCAATTGCAAACTCTGTTTTTTGTAGTGGAATTTCAGTTTTGTGTGTAATTAAATATTTGCTTTTCAGCCAATAGGTAACCCTAGTAGTTCATATAGTTATTGTAGGCCTGCTTGAGTTCATTGTATTTACTTTCTGTGGGTGGCCTGGGAATGTGGTGGCAGTCATTTTGTGTTTCCAGCCACTGTGCTTTTGCCATAGGCCTCCAAGCTTGTGGCCTACTCTGTCAGTAGCTCAGAGGTACTACTGGAGTCAGACTCATTATCATGGGTGCATGAAAGTTAATCATCTGTTTTTGTTGTGTTTCTTTAATGTGTAACATCATGTATGGCATGGATGGCTTCGGATTGATTTTTGGTGCGGAATAGCAGGTTTTGGGTGTGTGTAAATAATATGTATTTTTTTGCCAGTAGGTAACCCTAGGAATTCAGCTCGCCTAGTTTTGGTAACTTTGCACAGTGTAACAACGCGACCTTACAGTTTTTGTCTTCTTCAATCTGCGTGCTCTGGCACGTGATAACAATGTTTTGTACAGTTCGCGCTGCTGAACACGCCGAATTTGCAATCTCACGAGCAATATGTCTCGTGTTGCAAAAAACCTTCTCGAAAATGATGATTTTGTACATTTTGCTAAAAAAACTCCTCAGGTTGTCATTTGGTTGTAGTTTTTGGAGCATGGAGTAATTTTTCTGTTTATTTTGTCTTCTTAAAAGGAGGAAGAAAGTTCCCCAAAGACCTCAACTTCCTGTTCCTGTCCTTTGTATGTACTTTGAGGGTGGGCTGACCATGTGGTCGCGGCCATTTTGTGTGACCTTTCACTGTGCTTTTGCCATAGGCCTCCAAACTTGTGGCCTATTCTGCCAGTAGGCCTAGAGTCCCAGAGGTAGTCAGCAGGGGTGCTTGATGTAGCTGTTTCTATGTTGTCTGTTGAATTTAAAAATTTAACGAGTCTTTTGTATTTTGCACTACACAGTAATTGATTTTTATTTTTTCATTCAATTATTTTTTAATACCCCTTTTGTTTTTCCATCATAGCCTTTTACCCAGTGCTTTTTATACTTGGAGCAACAACTGACACTTACCTTACTAATCCTTATCAGCCAGCCAGTGGCAACCAAGAATGATGTTCAGAGTGTCCATGGAAGGGAGGACCAAGATGAATGACGAGATACAACTACACATTTAGACCTGGATAATACAGTAACTTTTGTATCATATTCGTATTTTTAATAATTTGATTCCTTTTTTTTCTTCATTCATTTTACGACTGTGTGACTTTGTTTGGTAATTGCTCCCTAAACTGTTTTTTAATTTTTCTTTGCTACCTTTCAGCCCGGTACAGAAGGTCTTAGGGTTTCTCTGAGGGCATACAGCCAAGGCAATTGTCTTATATAATAAATACTTCCTTGTACTGTCGGATTGTGTAGTAGTAGTTAAGTGCTACTCATTATTAACCATCAAGTTATCTTCATCATGCATGTATTTCCTTTTTCTAGATTTATTGGGTAGTGGATCATCAATCATCGTCTTCATTGTTTTGCTTTTGTTGTCTCTATGCTTCCTGTTCTTTGTCAAACCTTTCCCCAAACCCCCTTCCCATCCATTCATCAAACACTAACCCTCTTTCCCAGGGCTGTGTGGTTTTATATTGAGGTGTGATGTTACTACATTAAATCTATACCAACAATTGATCACACGCTTGCTGGGGCAGATGTGGTGAAAGCAACACTAATTAAATATCTACGAGGAAGGGCGAGGATCTTCTTCTGCTTGATCACCCATGATCACTCATGCTCAGTGTATGTACAAGCCAATTAACTTTCCAAAGGGACCCACCAAATACACCTTAAAATACAGTTGAACCTCTTCTTATCTTCTTGTACTAGGCTGTCCCAGACACCATTGTTTTTTTTTAGTTTAGCAGGTACAATATTGTTTGTTTGTTAGTCTTCTTATGTACTGTACTTTTCTACTCCTCCCACAGTCTCTCTCAGGCAAATGACTGTTAGGCATGGGCGGAAAATCCGTTCCGCTCGCGGATTTTGCGGATTTTCGGGAAATCCGCAATCCGCGAGATTCGCGAATCTCCCGCAAAATCCGCAAATCCGCGAGCAGCGGATTTTGCTCGCACTGTTCGCGTGAGTTCGCGCCCCGCGAATAAGTGCAAAATTGCAGAAATACGATCTTAGCAAAACTGAAAGTAACTACTTACCAGGTTCAAAAGTTCAGGCTCATCATTAGTAGCCATTTCCTGTAGTGCTTCCTGAGGGGCCCCTCCAGAGTTCAGTTGCCAGTTGAAACTATTATGTGACCCTGCTCTGAACCTCAGAATAGTTACACATATGCCACAAAGGTCCTGAATTACAGCTAAGGGAGACAAGCAGGAGCCAGGCTGGAAGTTAAAATCCATTAATCAGCCCCTAATTCATTATTGTCAGTTGGGGCAGGGCAGGTGTTGTAACTAATTTTGCAACAATGAAAGCACTTAGCAAGTGCAAAAGATCAATAATCAGGGCGCACTAAGGAAGCAGGTGCCAGCTAAAAAAATATTCTGTGACACATTAATCAGTCCCAAATTAATTCAGGTCACTTGAGGCAGGGAAGGTGTGCTTTGCTTTGCCGAAAATAATGTACACTGGACAACCAGAGGGTGTGGTGATGAAACAGAGGGTGGCATGGGTGGGCCAGAGGGTGGCATGAATAGTCAGAGAGTGGCAGTGGTGACAGAGAGTGGCAGTGATGAAGAAGAGTGTCCCAAACAGGCTGGACACGTAGAAACAACAAGTTCGCAAAACTTGCGACCCGACAGGTAAGTTTGCAAATTGCGAAATTGTAAAAACCCTCGCGAACTGGCAGAAACACGGGCGAACACAAAAAAAGAAAAATCCGGGAATTCGCGGATTTTGCGGATTGCGAATCCGCAAATCTGCAAAATTCGCGAACGCGAGATCCACAAAATTCGCTCATGCTTAATGACTGTCTCTTTGTTTTTGTTTGCAAATGCTAGTGCCAGTGTCTACTACTACCACCACAACCACAGCATCTTCTCCATTGTCTTGGAAAACCATGCAGCCCTTGCTGTGCCCAACTTAATTATCATCAATCACAGGTAAGATAAGTTTGCTGGGAGGTATAATTGAGTAGGAGGAGAGACTGATAGTACTAGTAGGATAAATATAACTCAGTGAGGGGTACCACAACTATGTGTTTCATTGTTACAAATTTGGCTAATTATTTAAATCAAACATTGGTTGGTGCCCTGCATTTGCAAGTAAACCTTGTGATGTACATCAATTCGTGAAACAGTAACCCCACCACAAAACATTAACATCATATGAGTACGTTTAAAATAAATAACATTTATTTTCATTAAAAAATATCCTATTCCACACCTCACCCACCACTTTCCCTAACCCCAACCAATGCCCAAGTCGAAGAATGTCCCACAAAAACCCCAACACCCAATTCCCACCTACCAACAAAAGTATTAAAAAAGGGGCAAATCAACAGGGTCCATTATAATCAGCGGGCTTTAAGGAGTTTGTTCACCAGTATTTTGACACGTTCCTCTAATTGGTCCTCCAGCTTTGCCATCCTGAGGAGAAGTTGTTGCCGAAATGCACGGCACCTACATTTGCATCAATGTGGGGGGCGGCAGATGTTGACAAATGCCGGCGGTAGGCGGCTACCCAACCGCAGCACCGTACTCCTGTAGGTGGGGCCTGGCTGGGGCCCGGGACATTGGAAGAGGCAGCAGCTGCTGCAGCCACCTCCTCCTCAGCCTGAGCTACCAGCCGGCGGTATTCCTCCACGATGGACTGCAGATTCTTTTGCCGGGCCCTGGCTGCCAACTCCTACCGAGATGGTTTTTGGGAAGGAGTATCTATAAAGAAAGAAACAGAATTGTAACCGAAACTCTTAGCAAAACAGTAACACAAAATCTATTCAACTCATAGTGGCACAGTAGCACTAGCAAGCGCAGTACATAGAATTGGTGGTAACTTTAAGTATCTATCCTCCTGCTTCCCCAGTCTCTAACATTTGTTGTAGTTTTTTTCCGGCATTTTACTTGCCCTAGTACTATGGATGGATGTTAGTACACAGAAGAACACCAGTCTATTTCGTATCTCCTTTTATATTATTTTCAAAGTAAGACTCTGCATCCAGTGACGGTCTCCACCTATGATGAATATAATATATCCAGGTGGCATCCATCCATTAAAAGTAAATGTCTATAATTTTTTATTAGGTATTGCTTAACAAACACCCATGCGTCCACTCCTTCCTTCCTTGCCTTGGCTTTGACACAAACACCGCTTATGATTCTTGCTATCCACTATCCACCCATATTGTGTCGCACACACAGGCAGGCATCTTCTTTCACCTTCCACCCATCCTTCAACAACCCATGCATTTGATTCCTATAGGCCACCTAAATGCTGCTTCCAAAGTATCCTTCTATGCTAGTCATATTACATCTCTTTCGTCCTTCCTCCTTCCACCCTAGTTGACTTCTTTCCCTATCAAGGTCATCTGATCTGACTTTTAGTTTTCTCCATAACTTTCACAGCTGAGTTGGAGTCTGATAGAAGAGGCCTTTGTTTACTCAACTCACGCTGGTAATGCTATTGCTAATGCATTGATAATGCTAAGGAAAGGGTGTCTTTGTCAACCATTGTATCATGTCCAGTACAACTTCAAGTTCATACTTACTTAATAAGGCTCACAGTACAGTGATGCCAATAAGTAATGAATATTACTTACCACCGCCCACCGCTGCTATTTCCTCCCCCACTGGTGCGACTGCAGGTGCCGCATCTCCTGCCCCCTTGTGGATGGCAGCTTTAGCATCGCCGCTGGCCCCGTCGGCACTGGTTGTTGGTAGTAGTTGTGCACCTATAAAAAGAAGTACACCTTTTTAGATGCCTGCAAACCTCCCGCTATTTTACTTGTTTTTTCACCAGGAAGGAAGATTGAAAGAACAGTTACAGTACAACATAAATCATCACTAGTCCAAATTGCGTACTACAGTAGAGTCAGTAGACAGACATTAGCAGTATTCATTTATTATATGATCCCTAGGGTCATCTCATCTCTACTCCTACTCTAGTCTTTGGAAAGTTAGCCTGAGCCATGTAACCATTTTAGATTCATGTCTACTGTTTAGCGCGTGTTACCTCGCAGCTTGTTGCACGGTAAGACGCCTTTGAGGGCACATGAGTGTTGCATACAACTGAAGAGGTTAAAAAACAAGGCACATTTTTATGGAGTTTGGTTGGTCCCTATTGCTTAGCCATAATGTTACACTTTTTGGCATGACTGCAAAAAGCTTGAATAATTGTATTTTATACTGTCTAACGTGCCCCCATTTTTCTCATAATAGGCAGATGAGAAGATTGCCTTCTACGAACCAGAGATTTGCAGAGCTTACGAAAGATGCATGTGTAACCAGTATACGCTCAACAGTCTCCCACAATTCCCACAGTTCTCTATCATGCACTAGTTGTACAAATTTTTAGTTTTAATCTTCTTTATTTGCATGGTGGAGCTGGATGTATTTCATCGAACAACATACAAAGCTTGTTAATATTTGAAAAAAATAAAGCTTTTGAACTTGCACATAGACTCTGTGGTAGATTTGGAGTGTCTGTGGTGTTGTGGACTTACACGAGTGAGTGAGCGAAATGGTGTTATGTTCTGGGTTGTTTAATAAAATCATTGGGTATCTTCGTGTGGGGGGTCGGGAGTGGGACAAATGACTAATGACTCAGACACTATAGCTAGTCAGTCAGTGAATTGTGGGTTCTTCTGAGTTCTGTGACTGAGGTGTAAGTAAGGTCCAACATCCCATCACCTCCCATCACAAACATCCTATTTTCTTGCGCATAGTTCTGTATGTGGCTGTGCAGA
The DNA here is from genome assembly GCF_964263255.1 of Lissotriton vulgaris. NCBI lineage: Eukaryota > Metazoa > Chordata > Amphibia > Caudata > Salamandridae > Lissotriton > Lissotriton vulgaris. Next base: position 5,380,578 of record NC_141692.1, read on the forward strand.
ATACCCACAACAGTAGTAGTAGTATACTAACCTAACAAAATATACTAGAAAAACATCTGGTTGCCCAGTTTGTTGGAAGGAATTGTCAAAGCCTAGAGATTAAAGAGGACAACGAAAAAGACAGGAGTGGACCCATTGGCTACAGCTATTCTATCACATCTTTATTCAAAAGAATACCATAACTAAAGAGTGGCCAACAGGGCAAGCTTAGCTACAGACAGTCTAATAGTAGTAGTAAAGAGAGTCATAGCAGAGGCAGTTGGAAGGATCTGAAAGGCAGGGATACCCAAAAGTTGGAAAACAGATAATGAAGATCAAAGAAGCTTTTGTTAAAAATTGGATTAGGAGGAAGCTTTATTAATAGTTTGGAAAAAATAAGGTGTGTTAAAAGTTAGGGAAATATAATTGTTAATAATATAAGCACTGTAGGACTTACTTGGGCCAGCAGCAGGATCCTCGGTAGAGGAGCGCTTCTCTGGTGGTTGTTGTCCCGCCGACTCGGACCCCGTCTGCTTGCCCCTGGGTGCTGATCATGTAATAAAAAATGAAGAAAGAGAGTAACAGTGAGTGCTGTGAAACAAACAAATCAAACAAAAAAACACTCAACTATTTTAGGAAACAACAATTGCAATAAAATTGACCTATCTAAACAACTACTGGCTTGCAGGATTTACGGACCGTCTACTTAGTTATATGAACACTAATCAAATGTTCCATAATCATTCTGATTGCAGAATACTAACTAACAAAGCCAGTACCACCTGACCTACACCACCTATTCCAGACGGGCCAATTGTTCAGTAAGTCGGCATTTCAATTTTATTTTTGACAGCAAAAATGCATAGATGCGATGGAGGACACATGCATACATTTGTGTAGACACCAAATTGTTGGTTTATATGTTGTTCTGCTACTGACTCAGTGACAATGCTATTGCTAAACCTACCACTCACTAAACAAACTACAAAAAGGTTCTATGGAGGACTGGGGTAAGAAGCATTCAGTGACAGAGGAGGCGTCGCGCAGACCGTAAAAAAAATATGAATTAATACTAAGTAAACCTATAATCCATCCACCACTATTTCACTGAAGGACAATGAAAGGACTAGACTCTAGCAATAACTAACTTCAGTTCTCTAAAGTAAACTCTAACATCAATAATCAGCCCAAGCTAGCGCAAAGTTACAAACAAGTAAGAGAAGTGCCTAGCAGCACCTCTGTCATTATATCAGAGAAGATTTTGGAACAGAATTGATCTGCAATGTAACTAAGCGCACCAGTAACCCTTTGTGTTATTCGTCCAAGAATTATACACAATACTTATACTACTATATATTACTAGCTACTCACCAAGCCCCATGACCTCGACACCTAGCAGGTCCAATAGGTCCTACTCCCGGTCCAGGATGTCGCACCACCAGTGGGCAAGCTGCTGATGGGTGCACTGGATCCCCGAGCAGCGAAACACTGCCCGGTACACATTCGCCAACCGGCGGTGACGCCTCTGGGTAAGGTACCCGGAGCCTGGCCTGCCGCCTGCTGCCAAGGTCAAGGGGAGGTGGCGCTGGATGAAAAAAACCATGGCGGCCACCTCCACCTCCCCGAAAAGTTGTTTGGTCTGCACCCCTGCAGGCCGCAATCTGCCGCAAGGCAGCTGGCTCTTGGGCACAGGCGCCTTGCCCTTCGAGCCGGTACTGCTGCCCTTGGCCATGGTTCTGGGGTGGAACAGAAAAGAAAAGAAGGAAGCAATAAAATTAGGGGGAAGAGGTAGGAGTTTGAATAAAGAAGTAAAATAAAACAGTAGAAATGTAACAAAAACACAGTGAAAGTAGAAATGAATCACAAAATATAAACTTAGGGACAGAGAGACAGAGATGATAAATAAAAAAAGTGGGAAAAACAGTGAACATAAGTAAAGATTGCAAAGATAAAATCTGGATAGGAAACTAGGCCCAGAACCATAGCATAGAGTGAAAAACAAGATGGCCGCGCCCGTCGCAACCATGTGAGTAAGTTTGCATGGTATTTCTCGCTAATACGCACTTGTCATCGCGAACAAGTAGATCGCGCTCCCGAACATGACTTGCACAACACAAACACGTTATACGCGACCTGGAACAGGAAATAAGGCAACGCTTTATATGGGACTTAATGAAGTGAAGGGGGTTTGGCCCTGAATTCATAAAATCTGTGCAGACATTGTAATTGCAACCTACGGCCCGTATTAGTACCATGGGACTCGTGTCGGACTTAGTACAAATACAGAGGGGTACCAGGCAGGGCTGCCCCTGTTCTCCTCTTTTATTTTCATTGTATATTGAGCCTTTTTTAAGAATGCTGGAGGCTTGTTCTAGGATTCCACCGGTGGTGATGCAAAACTATCAATTCAAGGTCCTAGCATATGCCGATGACGTGGCAGTCGTCACGACATGCCCCACAGTTGCAATGGGGGAGATCGAATCAATTGCCGCTAATTTTGGGGCAGTCGCTGGCTATAAATTAAATGCTTCTAAAACTCAGCTACTATGTGCCAACCTGCCTAAGTACTCTGATCCACGGGTGTGTGAAGAAGTCACCTATCTGGGGATTAAATTAAGGGTCTCTTTAATGGCCCTGGTCAAGTCTAATTGGGAGGACTTAACATTAGGGGTGACGAAACAGTTGGATCAGGCGGAATGTCTCCATCTCTCTTTAGTAGGGCGATGTAGCCTACTAAAAATGAAGATTTTGCCACAAGTATTATATTTTTTCAGGTGTGTTCCTTTAGAAGTTGCTACTACTAGCTTAGCTCAGCTCCAGGCTCTCTGTATGCGTTTTATGTGGGCCGGTGGTAAGGCCCGCCATGCCGGACGTTTTATGATTTTACCTAGAAATTTAGGAGGTTGGTCAGTACCAGATTTTACTCTTTATTACTATGCCTGTATGCTTCAAGGGATGAATGTTCTGGTAAACGGTGTTGGTCCTCTGAATATGGCAGACTGCCCGTCAATTTACCAGATGCTACTAGGTGTGAAGGCTAAAAATTGTCTGTTACTACATCAGGAATGGAGCTATTACAAACGCACACGTTTTAAGGTACTGCTAGCCGCATATAAAATCTGGCGGACATTAAGGAAAATGTTTGCAATAGGAAAAATTTCTTGGTATACACCCTTGACGTCTCCAATATTTTTGCCAATTGACTTATGGGATAGGGTGGTTTATGTATGGTGGCAAAAAGCATTAAGGTTCGTGGGGGATTTTTTTAGTGATGGATCTCTGAAATCTTTTGAGCAACTTCGTATACAATATCAGCTACTCAGGGAGAATTTTGCAAAATATTTGCAAATTAGGAATTTTCTATCTCAAAAAGCCAGTAATCTACAAGCTAACCCTCTGATAGAGGATAATACCAAATCTGCAAAAATAGGAGTGCTATATGGCCATTTGCTAAATACTAAGGCGAATGATTTACAGCAACACAATGTTAAATGGGGGAATAAACTTGGGAGGCAGGATATACGGATAGAAATCTCACTGGAGATGGCAACAAATTTATTCCTTTCGGCAATATTATCTGCAAAGCATTACAAATCCATTTTTAATTTATATTATACGCCTGACAAGATTTCGAAATGGCAGGGTGATACTATTGGGAAATGCTATAGGTGTGGATACATATCTGCAGATGACCTCCATATTTTTTTTGGGTGCCCTCTGTATTCTTTTTTACTTTTACAGATAGAGAATTACCTAACAGCCACTTTAGGGTTTCCCGTTAAACTAAGTGCTACGCAGATAATGCTAGGTGCGGAAATGGGGCCGGTAATATCAGATCTATTACAGCCACATGTAAAACTAATATTCTTAGTTACAGCGGTATACCGACTTTTATTAGCATCTTGGTGGTTACAGCAGGAACCCCTATGGAGAGCGCGTTTTTTTGCAGTTCATAATATGGAGCATAGTCTGTATGCCCTTAAAGGGCATAGGAAAAAGAAGCTTGGTCAACAGATTTGGGGCAAGATCACTAATCATCTAGAGTCCACTGTTTGATGGTCTATTTCCGGTAACTCATTTTTTTAGTAGCCCTATATGTATCTGCCTAATTGTATTGTCAATTGCATTTTTTTTATGTATCCAATATGAGTTACATATAATCTCTAAAATTCATTCATTTACTTTTTTTTATATATTATGATTCTGGCTCCAGGATTATTGATTTATTGATGAATTGATGTAATGAATGTCAATAGTAACTATGTACTCTGTAAATTATGACTCTTTGACGACTAACTCATGTATTTTGTAAAAATGAAAACAAATTAAAAAAAGAGTGTGTGTCTCATATATTGCCACTGTGTGTGCAACAAATGCATTAATACACCCCTCCAATAAGCCTAACTGCCTGCCTAAACTACAACAAAAAGGAGCATTAGTGTTATCTACTTAGCTTCTGTTCAACCTCTGGAGACCCACTAGACTCACCACACACTAAACCCCTTTATGTTATAATATATGGTGAGCCATCCTCTCACAGTGACTGTCTAGGAAGAATACACTAAAACCAACTGCCAACTACACCTAGTTATGTAACCCAGCAAGGCTGCAGGGATCATATGTTCAGGGAAAGAGAAGGCCAAACCTTTTAAAGATGCAATTTTACAAATGTGACTTAAAATATGACTTCACAATTAAATAGGGTTTTAAGTTACAGTTCCTCAATTACCAAACATGATGTTTCTGCCTGTTCTTAATTATACGTTGTCACCTATTAAATATAATAGGGTAACACAGTTTTATCCTATGGAAAATCTAGGCATTGCAATAGTTCAAAATGAATTTGAGAGTTTTTCATTACAAGGATAGGTACTACTTAAAAGTTGTAAGGTAGTAAGGTGGTGCATGCACCCCTTACTAAGATATAGATTACTGTTATAATTTCCAATAAAATAAAGAGCAGAAGCATTAAAGATAAGAACGTCTTCTTTATTCCAATCATCCAGTCTCCACATATCCCTAAGGTGTGAACATTCTAAGGTGAGCTCTCAGAGGAGCATACTAAGAGAGGAGGAGAGAGCAGTGGAGGTGGGAATGTACCAAGGAGGAAAAATGGGGACAGGAAGGAAATACAACACATCTCCCTTCCTCAGGGTGAAGAGGGGTACAATTGGCTAGAACAAGGAACAAAAACTTTCAGAAACTCTTAAGTAATATTGACCAGACAATCACCACTCCAGGTCTGTCCATTGTCAAGATGAACCACATTTTTGCTGGATTTAACCACTCTTTGTGACGGCAGGTACTTACTCAACCCTGGTTGAACATGAGTGGGTTTCTTTATCACAACAGGTGTGTTGGGATGGAGTTCATGTTCTTTAACTCCATGTTTCTGGTCATACCAGCTTTTATATTTCTTTTGATGTTGTTGAACCTTCTGGTGAGTTGTTTCTTGATTGAAGTTGACTTTCTTTCCTCCATCCAACCACCTTCGATTAATGTTTGTGCTGGGTTCTCTCCCTCTTAGCATTACAAAAGGAGAAATCCTAGTGATGAGGTTAGGAGTTGTGTGGTGTGCCAAAATACATTCTTTCAACGACTCTTCAATTTTGAGGTTGTTTGAGATCGCTAGTTGTATATGATCCTTGATCATTCAATAGCTCTTTCCACCAGCCTGTTGGCTTTGGTACAATATAGCGCAGTTATCTCATGTTTTATATTAAATTTGACGAGGAAGTCTTTCATCGTTTCAGAGATATACCCCATTGTCTGTGACAAGTGTAGCAGGCACACCTTCAAAGTAAAATATATTTTCCAAGAAGGAAATGAGATTAGCAGTGTTTGTGGTGGGGGTAAATTTGATGTTGATTCAATGGGATGTATAATCGATGAGGACAAACATACACCTCTTTTGGACTCCTAACATTTCCATAGGACCAATTATATCTAAGACCAACTTGGTCCAAGGTACTTCTGGGACTTCAACAGGAGATAAGGGCACTTTCCTTACGATTTTGCTCTTATCGATATTGGCACAGCTGGAACAATCCTTCACCTTTACTTCTACTAAGGAGTCCATTTTTGGGAACCAATAACAACTTCTGAGTTTGTTTTTTGTAAGGCTCCTGCCTAGGTGCCCTTCATGAGCAAGATCAATTATTTTATTCTTCATGTTTTAGGGAAGAACAATTTTCTCATTTCGGTATATTCTGTCGCCCACGGGAGATAGATCATATCTGACTTCCCAAAAGTCTTTAATGGTGTCTGGAACTTGGGATTTGTTTTCTGGCCAGCCATTGATGATCAAGTCTTTTAGAATATGTAAATCTTTGTCATTTTCCATGCTCTCATCCCATTCCTCCTTGGTGAGGGATGCAATATGAATGGACAGAATTGGAACATCTAGTTTGTCTTCATCATGACTAACATCAAGGCCTGGACAAGTAATCAGCAACAACATTCTCAGGTCCAGGTAAATACTCCACCTTGAAACAATAATTTTCCAATCCCAGCACCCATTTCATGATGCGAGGAGATGTATTATCATTTTTTGATGAAAACATGAAAGTTAGTGGCTTGTGATCAGTGCATATAGTGAATTTAATGCCCCATAAGGAAAATCTAAAATGGTTGACTGCCCAGAAGCATGCCAACGCCTCTCTTTCAATAACAAAATAGTTGCGTTCTGAAGAACTCAGGGATCGCGAGGCAAAAGCTATGATAATTTCACCCTTTTCATCTTTCTGTGACAGTGTCGCCCCCAACCCTTTGTTGGATGCATCAGTGTTTAAATGTGTTTTCTTTTTATCGTCAAAAGCTCAAAGTGCTGGTGACTTGAGGATATGTGGTTTTATTATGTCAACCATTTCATTATGACTCTTCTCCCAAGTAAATTATTTACCTTTTGTAAGAGCTCATGCAGGCCATTACAAAATTCAGCATCGTTTTTGACAAATTTAGCCATATATTCAGCCAGCCCCAAGAAGGATTTTAATTCATCTTTGTTGGTGGGTTATGGGGCATCCTTGATAGCTTGAATCAGACTATAAGTAGGTTTGAAAAACTGTTGGGAGATAGTGTGTCCCTGATAGTCAACAGAGTTCACCCTGATCTTGCACTTATCAAATTTTACAGTTAATCCCGCATCTTGAGTTTCTGGCAGACTGAGTAAAGGACATTATCATGTTCTTCTATAGATGACCCATACATTAATATGCAAACAAAACAAGTGATGGACCGAATGTGGATCAATGTCACACATTCATCCCAGTCCAAAGATCTGGGCCCAAATCCATCGTTTTTTTGCACTCCACACCACCCTGGGTTAGACAATGGCGATATGCAAATCAGCTCTGACCCTGTGCCCCATGGGAACAGTCCAGTCCGAACTACAAAAGCCATGTCCTTCCCAGAACGGAATCAAGCATCCGAGGACCGGACCAGTTTCGAGGTAACACCTCTCATCAGCCCGGCTAGCTTGACTCCAGTGGTGTTGAGTGCCTGGGACCCACGTCTGGGCATCCCCAGCGCACTTATGGCGGCAATTGCAAACAAAACAAGTGATGGACCGAATGTGGATCAATGTCACACATTCATCCCAGTCCAAAGATCTGGGCCCAAATCCATCGTTTTTTTGCACTCCACACCACCCTGGGTTAGACAATGGCGATATGCAAATCAGCTCTGACCCTGTGCCCCATGGGAACAGTCCAGTCCGAACTACAAAAGCCATGTCCTTCCCAGAACGGAATCAAGCATCCGAGGACCGGACCAGTTTCGAGGTAACACCTCTCATCAGCCCGGCTAGCTTGACTCCAGTGGTGTTGAGTGCCTGGGACCCACGTCTGGGCATCCCCAGCGCACTTATGGCGGCAATTGCAAACAAAACAAGCGATGGATTTAGGCCCAGATCCTTGTACTGGGGTGAATGTAAGACATTGATCTACATTCTGTCCATCAAATTGTTTTTTGTAATTTTCTCCCTGAGTGTACTGGGGTAGCTCAGACGTGGGTCCCAGAGCCTCCACACCACTGGAGTCAAGCTAGCCGGGCTGATGAGAGGTGTTACCTCGAAACCGGTCCGGTCCTCGGATGCTTGATTCCGGTCTGGGAAAGATATGGCTGTTGTAGTTCGGACTGGACTGTTCCCATGGGGCACAGGGTCAGAGCTGATTTGCATAAAGCCATTATCTGACCCAGGGTGGTGTGGAGTGCAAAAAAACGATGGATTTAGGCCCAGATCCTTGTACTGGGGTGAATGTAAGACATTGATCTACATTCTGTCCATCAAATTGTTTTTTGTAATTTTCTCCCTGAGTGTACTGGGGTAGCTCAGACGTGGGTCCCAGAGCCTCCACACCACTGGAGTCAAGCTAGCCGGGCTGATGAGAGGTGTTACCTCGAAACCGGTCCGGTCCTCGGATGCTTGATTCCGGTCTGGGAAAGATATGGCTGTTGTAGTTCGGACTGGACTGTTCCCATGGGGCACAGGGTCAGAGCTGATTTGCATAAAGCCATTATCTGACCCAGGGTGGTGTGGAGTGCAAAAAAACGATGGATTTAGGCCCAGATCCTTGTACTGGGGTGAATGTAAGACATTGATCTACATTCTGTCCATCAAATTGTTTTTTGTAATTTTCTCCCTGAGTGTACTGGGGTAGCTCAGACGTGGGTCCCAGAGCCTCCACACCACTGGAGTCAAGCTAGCCGGGCTGATGAGAGGTGTTACCTCGAAACCGGTCCGGTCCTCGGATGCTTGATTCCGGTCTGGGAAAGATATGGCTGTTGTAGTTCGGACTGGACTGTTCCCATGGGGCACAGGGTCAGAGCTGATTTGCATAAAGCCATTATCTGACCCAGGGTGGTGTGGAGTGCAAAAAAACGATGGATTTAGGCCCAGATCCTTGTACTGGGGTGAATGTAAGACATTGATCTACATTCTGTCCATCAAATTGTTTTTTGTAATTTTCTCCCTGAGTGTACTGGGGTAGCTCAGACGTGGGTCCCAGAGCCTCCACACCACTGGAGTCAAGCTAGCCGGGCTGATGAGAGGTGTTACCTCGAAACCGGTCCGGTCCTCGGATGCTTGATTCCGGTCTGGGAAAGATATGGCTGTTGTAGTTCGGACTGGACTGTTCCCATGGGGCACAGGGTCAGAGCTGATTTGCATAAAGCCATTATCTGACCCAGGGTGGTGTGGAGTGCAAAAAAACGATGGATTTAGGCCCAGATCCTTGTACTGGGGTGAATGTAAGACATTGATCTACATTCTGTCCATCAAATTGTTTTTTGTAATTTTCTCCCTGAGTGTACTGGGGTAGCTCAGACGTGGGTCCCAGAGCCTCCACACCACTGGAGTCAAGCTAGCCGGGCTGATGAGAGGTGTTACCTCGAAACCGGTCCGGTCCTCGGATGCTTGATTCCGGTCTGGGAAAGATATGGCTGTTGTAGTTCGGACTGGACTGTTCCCATGGGGCACAGGGTCAGAGCTGATTTGCATAAAGCCATTATCTGACCCAGGGTGGTGTGGAGTGCAAAAAAACGATGGATTTAGGCCCAGATCCTTGTACTGGGGTGAATGTAAGACATTGATCTACATTCTGTCCATCAAATTGTTTTTTGTAATTTTCTCCCTGAGTGTACTGGGGTAGCTCAGACGTGGGTCCCAGAGCCTCCACACCACTGGAGTCAAGCTAGCCGGGCTGATGAGAGGTGTTACCTCGAAACCGGTCCGGTCCTCGGATGCTTGATTCCGGTCTGGGAAAGATATGGCTGTTGTAGTTCGGACTGGACTGTTCCCATGGGGCACAGGGTCAGAGCTGATTTGCATAAAGCCATTATCTGACCCAGGGTGGTGTGGAGTGCAAAAAAACGATGGATTTAGGCCCAGATCCTTGTACTGGGGTGAATGTAAGACATTGATCTACATTCTGTCCATCAAATTGTTTTTTGTAATTTTCTCCCTGAGTGTACTGGGGTAGCTCAGACGTGGGTCCCAGAGCCTCCACACCACTGGAGTCAAGCTAGCCGGGCTGATGAGAGGTGTTACCTCGAAACCGGTCCGGTCCTCGGATGCTTGATTCCGGTCTGGGAAAGATATGGCTGTTGTAGTTCGGACTGGACTGTTCCCATGGGGCACAGGGTCAGAGCTGATTTGCATAAAGCCATTATCTGACCCAGGGTGGTGTGGAGTGCAAAAAAACGATGGATTTAGGCCCAGATCCTTGTACTGGGGTGAATGTAAGACATTGATCTACATTCTGTCCATCAAATTGTTTTTTGTAATTTTCTCCCTGAGTGTACTGGGGTAGCTCAGACGTGGGTCCCAGAGCCTCCACACCACTGGAGTCAAGCTAGCCGGGCTGATGAGAGGTGTTACCTCGAAACCGGTCCGGTCCTCGGATGCTTGATTCCGGTCTGGGAAAGATATGGCTGTTGTAGTTCGGACTGGACTGTTCCCATGGGGCACAGGGTCAGAGCTGATTTGCATAAAGCCATTATCTGACCCAGGGTGGTGTGGAGTGCAAAAAAAACGATGGATTTAGGCCCAGATCCTTGTACTGGGGTGAATGTAAGACATTGATCTACATTCTGTCCATCAAATTGTTTTTTGTAATTTTCTCCCTGAGTGTACTGGGGTAGCTCAGACGTGGGTCCCAGAGCCTCCACACCACTGGAGTCAAGCTAGCCGGGCTGATGAGAGGTGTTACCTCGAAACCGGTCCGGTCCTCGGATGCTTGATTCCGGTCTGGGAAAGATATGGCTGTTGTAGTTCGGACTGGACTGTTCCCATGGGGCACAGGGTCAGAGCTGATTTGCATAAAGCCATTATCTGACCCAGGGTGGTGTGGAGTGCAAAAAAACGATGGATTTAGGCCCAGATCCTTGTACTGGGGTGAATGTAAGACATTGATCTACATTCTGTCCATCAAATTGTTTTTTGTAATTTTCTCCCTGAGTGTACTGGGGTAGCTCAGACATGGGTCCCAGAGCCTCCACACCACTGGAGTCAAGCTAGCCGGGCTGATGAGAGGTGTTACCTCGAAACCGGTCCGGTCCTCGGATGCTTGATTCCGGTCTGGGAAAGATATGGCTGTTGTAGTTCGGACTGGACTGTTCCCATGGGGCACAGGGTCAGAGCTGATTTGCATAAAGCCATTATCTGACCCAGGGTGGTGTGGAGTGCAAAAAAACGATGGATTTAGGCCCAGATCCTTGTACTGGGGTGAATGTAAGACATTGATCTACATTCTGTCCATCAAATTGTTTTTTGTAATTTCCATACATTAATATGTCATCTTGGAAGCATAATGTGTTCTTGATACCTCCAAGTATTTGTTGCATTATGTTTTTAAAGATTGCTGCCGCGGAGGCCAGACCGAACAGCATTCTGATGAACATGTTAGCTCCAAATGGTGAAGTGTATGCCATTAAAGGTCTCAACTCCGGGTGCAATTCCACCTGATGATAAGCCATTAAGAGATAAACACTGAAAAGAACCTGGCTCTGCCCATGGTGCTTAACATTTCATTTATGTTGGGTAAGGGGAACCTCTCCACCCAAATATTTTCATTTAGGCTGCGCAAGTATTCACTGAGGCGAATGCCTTGTCCATTTGCTCTGGAAAATAAAACTAGGGGCGCTAGCCATTCTGAGTAATCAATAGGTTGTATGACTCCTAAATCGTATAATTTGTCCAATTCAGCTTTGAGGGTTTTTCTTAATAAGAAGGGTACTGGCCGTGTCTTGTGAACGATGGGTTTGGCTACTTGTCTTACTTTAATTTTATGTTGATAATCCTTCAATTTACCTAATTTATCTGCAAATAAATCAGGAAAGTCTTGGTACAATGATTTATTGGTGTTAGGATTGTCCACCAGAATGACTTGATCCTTGTTGCTGGGGTCTAAGATGATCCCAAGCTCTTTCTGGTGTTGCCATCCAAGAAAATTAGCCCCATTCTCAACTATATAGATTTTCCCAACTGTAGATCTCCCTTTTAAAAACATTGAGAGCAATAACCATGCCAACAAGGGGGATGGGGTCTTTCGTGTAACCTTCTGGAGAAATATCAGGTGGATTTAGATCCAATTCCCTACCACTCATAGAATTCTTGAAATCTAAGATATTGATGAGGCTAAAAGGAGAACAGGAGTCCGCAAACATTTCCAGAGGCTTATTGTCAATAATTATAGTGCATTTGGGGTATTTGGGTTTGACAGAGTCATCAATGTCTTTTAATTGAAAAACAAATTTAGCTAGAGTTTCATTTTCCTTAGTGACCATTTTTACAGCAGTGTTAATTGCTCCTTCTCTACACACTCAAGCTAAATGACCTCTCTTATTACATATTTTGCATGTGACTCCACGTGCGGAAAAGAAAGGGCTATTTGCTAAGTGATTGATGCTACCACATCTAAAACATTTAATACTTTGACCATCTTTGTAACTTTAGTAACTTCTTTGTTTTTAATTTTAAGAACTTCTCTGTGATGGGATTCTGCTTGAATGGTTGCTGCAACTTCGTCTTTTGTTTTCATTTCTTCTATGCATTTGGGATTATGTTCTATGGGTTGAGCAATTGCAAGGGCTTCTCTCAACGAAACGTTTTTTGCAAGCAGCTTCTCTTGAATTCTTGTGTAATTTGTGCATCTAACTAAATAATCCTGTATAAGGTAATCATTTAGATCGCCAAATTCACATAATTGGGTTAAACCTCTGAGTGCTGCAATATAGTTATTAATAGACTCATTTTTTTCTTGCATTCTGCTAAAAAAAATCATGGCGTTCCAGTACTACATTGACTTTATCACCAAAGTGTGTCTCTAATTTCATAAGAGTTTTATCATAAACATCAGACTCATCATCATCTTCTAAAACAGGTTCAGAAAGCATTTCATACCCTGTGCGACCATGGACACCTAAGTTGTGTAAAAGAGTGTGCTGTTTCTGCACAGCAGAAAACTTCTCACCCCCCCTTGCGATGAGATAGGACTCAAATAATTTTATCCAACCTTTGCAATGGATTTCCGGGTCACCACATTCATTGAGAAAAGATGATTGTTATTTTATGTCTGGAGTACCCATGGAGACGTAGATGTGGGTTATGATGTGAAGAGTTGAAAAAAAAATGTAAATAATCACAACGTAACTTAGCAATGGGATAGGGGCAAGGTGAACTTGTAGTACTAGAAATGCCCAGAAGTGAGTCAGCTAAGCAGAGCAGAGATGGAAGCATTTGCAAATGGTGGAACAACGTATGTGTAATAATTCCTTTATTTAGATATAAAACATATCTTTAAAAGATTACACAAATCACATTGTGTACAGTTTTATGAGTAGAAAATGATAAAAAAAGTAGAAAAATAAAATATGACCGTAAGCATGCTAGTTAAAACATTTCAATTTGTAGATTAGCCCTCCCGGTCTTTACAAGTGTATATTAAAATACATGTTCAGTCTTGACAATGAGCAGAGGCCTCAGCAGTGTCCATTTTATCTAGTGTGCGGTAGGCTTGCTGAATGAATTTGGCCAAATTTATATTTAAAACAATGTTATCTAGAGACAAAGCAGCAATAATGGCATGCCTACAGGTCCGAACTCCCAGCCTGTTCCATTCTGGCTTGAGCAGACACCTGCGTTGAGAATTAAATAAGGGACAGATGCAGAGCACATGCAAAATTGTTTCTGTTGCTGTCCCGCTTCCTCCTCATGTTGTGTCCTCCTTCTTACGGCGCCAGGTGGGTAGATTTTGAAGAAATCGCCAATCTCCCATTCTTAGGGCAATCAGACAGCGCTTTTTTGATTATATTTTTAAAAACAGTCTGACTGGGGTTAAGAGCCCAAAGGTTGGCAACTGACATTTGATGGATATAGTCATTCAGAAGGCGGCCGAATGTTCCCCCTGGATTAGTCTCATTGATATCTTTCCAGATTAAAGATTCTAGTGTACCTGGTTCTGCCTGTCTTAATTTATGACAGAGCTTAAGATAGGTACCAACATTAGAGTCTTCATAGTTGCTTAATCCCAGCTCTAATCTAATCTGGGCCGGGGAAGCGGTGCTCGGCAAATGAAGTGCCTTTCTATAGATTTTAGTTGTGTGTTTATTTAGGGCAGTGTTCATTTTGCCTTTAAAGATCTCTATGCCATATGAGAGTGTTGGCCCGATCTTTGCTCTAAGGACTTCTAATAAATGGGCAAGGGTTGGACATGAGAGTTTCTTTGATAGTTTGGCCAAGGATACCACTAGGGCCGTTGTTTTAGCTGTGATTACGCTGCTTTGCTTTGAGAAGCTGCCCCTTGAGTCCAAGTGGATGCCTAAATATTTGTATGATTGGCCAATCGAAAGACTTGTTTTATTGATTGACCAACCATCGCCACTGTAGTGTTTCTTACCAAATGGGACTATCAGGGTTTTTCTCCATAGTAATTTCTAATTGATTGTCAAACGTGTATTGCAATACTGCATCAATGAGCCTTTGTAACCCTACTCTAGTGAGGCTAAACAGGGCCAGGTCATCGGCATATAAAAGGTTACATAATGCCACACCTCCTATTTTGGCTGGATGGCTATTTACCTTTTCTAGAGTGCTTGACAGGTCGGCTGTAAATAGGTTAAAGAGAAGGGGGGCCAGCACGCATCCCTGCTTGATTTTTCGCGAGAGATGCGAGCCGGACCCTAACTTCACTCGAACCCATGTGTCAGAGTAGAGTTGAATGATTGTGTTCAGTATTTTGTTTGGAATACCCCACTGTGTCAGTTTTTTCCAGAGAGCCGCCCTAGGCACTCTATCAAACGCTGCTTTGAAATCAACAAAGCAGCAAAAGACCATCCTGCATGTTGATAAAGCTTTGTCGATTATAGTGGAAACTGCCAATAAATTTGTCGTAGTTCCTGAATTGGCAACAAACCCTGTTTGATTCAGGGGAATCAGATCGTTGTCCTTTGCCCATTGCCTTAAAATGAGTCCTGCAAAGTGTTTCGCCTCTATGTCCAGTAGGGCGATTAATCTGTAGTTATTCGGCATGGCTCGTGATCCAGCTTTGTGAATGGGATGAATTATTGCGCCCCGCCATGAGTCCGGGATTGTCGATGTCCTCAAGGTATGATTAAAGAGATTTAGTAACACCGTGGACCAGAAAGGGATGTCCGATTTGAATAACCTTTGTGGGAGGCCATTCAGGCCTGGTGCTCCATCTTGTCTCCCTTTTGTCACTGCTTTGACAACTCGTTCCTCGGTTAGTACAAGTGCAGGAGTGGTCCCCCAAGTTGTATCGAGGGAGGTATTAAGTGATACGTCAGCTCCAATCCCACATGCCCTAGGTGGTCTGGTGCAGTCATGCTGGTCTTGTGCCTGAAAATGATCTGTTAAGTATGTTACCCATTCTGCTTCCTGGATATTTGCTGAGCCAGAGTTTGTTAGGTTCAGGTTGGTGCGATTAACAAGGGACCTGAATTTCCTTGAGTTTTTTTTGCCTGCATTCCCACACCAATTTTACCCAATATTGGTTTTCCTGAGCCTGTTTCCCTTGGGAGACTGCCCTCCTGAATGCTTTTTGGGCATGGTGATATGTGGCAAGGAAGGCGCTGTTCCCCGGGAATTTTGAAACCAACCTCAATGCAATGTTCCTTGCTCTCTTTAGTGGTTTTATGACGGTGGAGGTTGCAGCCCCTACTGGTGGTGAGCGATTTGATCTCTGCGCAGTCGCTGGATATGAGTTGATCAGGTGCAGGCACAACTGCGACCATTTCCATATCGGGTTGGCATCTTTATCGAGGCTGCCTGTTGTGAAGTCCTTGCTTGTTTTTAAAGCACTCTGGCTGTTGGATTCATTCCATTTGAGGCGCTTTAGGTTTTCAGTATGAATTCCCTTGTAGGTTATAGGAGCCGCTTTATGGAAATCCGGATTTGTAGTGAAGGTGATGACCTGGGGCCTGTGATCGCTTTCAGACCGTTGGTGGATGCAAAAACTGTTCAACTTAAACAGTAGTTCTGAATTACAGATAGTAAAATCTAAGTAAGACTTTTTTCTTCCGTTCGACCAGGTCCAATTTGGAGGTGAATCACTTGTTGACCTTCCGTTCACTACCAGGTAGCCTGCGTTGTAGAATCTCATCAAAGAGAGCTCACCTAATATATTTGGGGCTTGCTTCAGAGGTTTAGATTGAGTCAAAGCCTCAATGATGTTAGTCAGGTCCGGCCCTTCCATGACTGCTGTGTTCCCCTGAAATAGATTTGTGTTGAAATCTCCCGTAATGATGCAGTCCGAGTTGGGATATTCAGCGGCGATGTCATTCATGATCTCGCACAGTCGGACCAGGTGGTCTTTTTTTGTACGGGTGCTGGGGTTGATGTACACATTGACGAGGAGGAGTGAACGCTGCTTCCTCCAGGGGTTAATTTTGACCCCGAGTAACCAGTCTTCTTTGAAATGAAATTGATTGAGAGCACCTTTTAGGTTGTTTGAGATTTATATGGACAAACCGCCTTTGGGGTGGCCAAATCGGCTGTCCCTGAGTGCTGGTTTTCGGAATTCAATGAATCCTTCTATGGGGCGGCCCTCTGTCGCCCAAGTTTCCTGTAGGGCGATTGCTGCATGTTTGCACAAGAAAGCCATGGTCTCATCATTTGAAGATTTTTAGTGAAGTCTACTGATATTCCATGAACATAGCGAGAATGGAGGCCGCCCTTGTTTGTTGTCCCTTTTGTGCTGTGTGTCCTCCGCTGAGAGGGGTTTTCGAGAGGGATTGTGTGTTTCTACAAGTGTTTCAACCACTGGCGGTCAGTTTGAGTGTTTTGATGACAGGATTGCTGGCAGCCACCCCCAGCCATAATTAGGTTCTACATTGTCCCAGCTTTTTCGGAGCCTTTTGTTTCAACGTCGGACACTGAGGCATTTTTTAGGACCGAGTAGGGTCTCACGCGTCCTGTTTTGATGGTTGTTGCCAGATAGCTGGGTGAAGTCAGTCTTGTTAGCAGGGAGGTAGGATACCCAGGGGTGGAGTAAGGGTACACTCTAATTCCCCAGTTCCGCAGAGTGAGCTTCTCTTCAAGAAAAGCTCCTACCCAACTAGCCGATGAAAAAGTCACCACAGTGACCTCAGAAGGTTGGTTTCCTCGAGGGGAGAGGAATTCAATGGATTGTATATTGTTCGAGGTCAGTCCAGCTAATCCAGGGATTCCTTCTGCTAGTTTTAACAGATTGGATCTGTTGAGAATGTCGTGCAGCTCTTTAGATTTATATTCGGGGGCCAGTAGAATCTGATGGCACGATGGGTCATTGTTGGTTGACTCCGGAACACTTGTGGGCTTAGTGTTGGAATTTTCGACTATCCTGTCTGGTTTGATTTCATATAACTGTTGTGACAGTCGTTGCGAATATAGACTGTGACTGGTCGGAGCTATAGGATCATTGCAGATGGTTTTGGAAAAATTGAGTCTTGCCCTTGCGTTTTCTTTTCCCGGGGAAATGAGAGCCATCAATGGCCTGAATGTTTCTGGTGTCGTCTTAGGCCCAGTTACACTTGCCGTCTCTGGGCTCACCCTGGTGATTTCTGTGTGGGCACTGCCCACGGTTGTTTCTGGGGCCATAGTTTGTTTACTTTGGTCCTGTGGGGTCCTCGCTGATTCTTGGGTGAGTTTTTCTAGGGTGACTCCCTTGGGGATAGTCCTTTGGTCTGCGGCATTGTTTTTGACGGGGGATTTTTTTATTTTCGGCTTTTTTGAAGATAGAAGAGAGTTCCTGATGGACCATGTTGGGGTTAGCCCTAGCTTTATTTCTGGCTTTGCACTGACGTTTTCGCTCTCTCTTACTACGTGGTAAGACTGGCCCTGGGAGGGCCGCCACTGTTGATTTGCTTTGAGAAACAGGGCTATTTGTTTGCACAGGCTCAAGTTGATCATGCCTGGTTATAAGTCCGATTGGTGACAAAGGGGGGCCGTTTTCAGCCGTTGGATTTGATTGTGGTTGAGCGCTCTGGGGATGACCGTTCAGCTTTGTTGGGCCAGTAGTTGTTCCTGTGTTTGGCGCCTCTCCTTCGTTTGTGTTTGTGTTCTGCTTAGCAGGAGCCTCAGTGGGTTTTAGATGTTCTTGCTTTGTAGGGGGTGGCTGTTTGGTAAAAGCGTTTCCTCCCCTCAACATCTTAACTTCCCTTATGACAGTGGTTAGGCATTTTGGGAGCAGAGAAAGAGAATCTATGATTGGGGAGCAACAGCAGGTTGATTGGGCAAGCTTCGTGGAGGCTTGCACCCGTAAAATTAAGGAATTGAGTTTGTCTAGTTTGCTGTCGATCCCAGACGTAAATAGTGCCAGGGTGTTTAATAGGTCAACCTGCACCTCCAGTTTTATCGAATGACAATTAAGTGCATTAACTGTTTGCTGCAGGGTCTGTAGAAGTTGTGGCCAAGCACTGGTCCCGGTGTTTTCTTCAATATTTTGTTTTTCATTTGGGGTCGGACTGGACCTAGGGGAACTTTGAGACGACTTGAAAAAAGGGACAGGTCCGTCCTGAACTGATCGTTCTGGGCAGGCAGTACTGGCTGGTTTTGCAATGTGTCCTTTGCATGTCTAGATGGCGAGAATAACATGTACGGAGGACTCAAAGCCGGTGGTGCTGTTTTGGGGATTATTGTTTGTGGGGTTGAGGATTGTTGACTGCTATTGGAGTGCTCGGGGTTGGCTTGCCCGTGGATTTGTGCCGTCGTTGTTTGGTGACAAGAGGCCACAGGAGGCTGATCGGGGTCGCTACACAAGTTACAGTAGATTGAGGCGGCGTTAATTGGACCCCTGTTGAGCACATGGTGTTCTCCAGCTGGGTTTGGGGTGCTTGACAGGACCAGTGGTCCTCTGCTGGAGACACTGAAAACTTGTCCGATAGGAGGTGGTCAGGTTGAGAGTTTTTACTGTTATGGTCGTTACAGGTAGACCCAAAAATATAGACCTCTGATGGCTCAATTACCCTCGCGGTTTCAGGTGCCCAATGTTGCACCAAGGCCAAATTAAACGACCCTGGTTGGGCCAGGGGAATAATTGTTGTTGCCTCCGAAGATTGCACTCGTGATTGTGGCGATTCCACGGACTTTGATGACGTTTTTCTAAAGAAGTCCTGTATGCTTAGGGGGTTTTGTGTTTTTAAACTGTGGTTGGCGTTGGCGTTGGCCGAGACCTCTGCAACGTCAGGTTGTGTTGCTTTCTTTCTTTTGGGCGCTGTGTACTTCCTCTCTTTTCTGATCTCTTGTTTCCCAAGGGCTTGGGCTTGGGCTCTTCTGGTTGCTCTTGAGTCCAACACCACTGGTACTTTGTTGCAGCTTTGTTACAGCAGTGAGTGTTCTGGCTTCTGGGACTGTATGCAGGCTGTGCGTTGTGTGGCTATGTTAGTGTGTGGCACCCCCCTGCTCGCCCTGTCCCTCCTGCACTAGGTCCCCCAACCCTAACCCCACCCGCTGACACCACCTCACCACCTCGCCTCTCCGGGCCGGACCGAACTGGAGTCCTGAGAGCAGCTGGGCTGTGTGCTGCGCAAACTCTGGGTGAAGGGGAGCCAACAGGGTCTGGGTGGGCTAGTCAGGACCTGGGCTGGCTCTGGGATGGAAAGCAAGGGGAGCAGCCTGGACACTGTTTAAGTGGTAGGATAAGGTGTGTGTATCACCGTAAGGAACGTAATGATACACAAAGGTGAGTGTGTCACCGTGGAATTAAAAACAGGAGAACGTTATGGTGTGTGTATCACAGTAGAAATGTAGTGAGACACAAGAGGTGAGTGTGTCGCCAAGGAACGGACAGCAGGAGAAACTCTAGATAGGTGTGTGTATCACCCTAGTACATGCAAAGTAGGGAGCCATGCAAAATTGGTCGAGGCTGAAGGAGTTTAATGAGCAAGTCACTTCAGGATAAAAAAATAAAAAAGTCTTACTTTGGATATTTGAAGGTGTGCCTGAGTAGTATGGTGAAGGCACATGCTAAGTCGAGCAATGGAATGCACATACGAGGTTCAGCAAAAGTAAGCCTGTTCTGGGGTTGCGCCCAGCAGGAAATGCCGAAGATCCTTTCTTGATGAATGGCTGTGAGGTGGCTGGAGCGCTGCTGACGAAGTGCAGGGGGACGGGCAGAGGGGAAGGTGATGCATCAGCAGGAAGATCGAAAACCCGGCCCTGAGAAGATGGCGCGCCGGAACAAAAATGAAGAAGCTGGTGCTTGGTGAACCTTCCTGACAGGAATCAACAAAGGAATAGGGTCACAGTCGGTCAACAGAGCCCCATAAGTGGCAGAGAGTCGACCCAGCTGACCCGCACCACCCAGTGGAGTAATGAAACTTGAGGGGGCCCCCCTGCAATATACGTGGAGGGGGCCCCTCCAGACTCAATCAGGAGCTCTCCAGCCCTAGTATTGTGCTGAGCGGGCTCTTAGAGATCACCCGCCGCCACCACAGACGCTACGGGAGTCTATGTTACGGCACTAGACTGGTGCTCCTGCTGTCTTCTCCTTTACGGTTGCTGCTGCTTGGTCTCTGCCCTTGGAGCCAGACATGGCCTCATTCCAGTAGCGCCTGGTACCCTCGTCTCTTCTTGTGACAACATATTTCCTGCAGGAATCCAGGAATTTCTAAATGCTTCGGGAGACACAATGCAGTCCCTTCACTTGTGGTTTTCTTACACTCTCATCTACAGCTGACTTGGACGGCGAGGCAAGCCCTGAAATGTTTATGTGAAGTGGGTGAAGATTACATTCCGCAAAGTGGAGCACTCATCCCTGAATGCGGAAAGGAGGGCCTTTATCTATAATTGTCTGTTCTTTGCTATGGGCTTATTGTCTCATTTGAACCAAGCTCATCTGCTTGCCAGCTCCTAGAGCCATGACCTTTCCATGTTCTGCTCTCTGGTCATCTCTCCTCATTTCTGATGATGCTTTGCTGCAAAGTTTGGTACACCTCACTCTTCCCTTTGGGGCCCTGTGTGCTCCTTTGTTCTTGAAGCAAGAAGACTTCAAGGATTGTTTTGTGAACTTCTTTTTCCATGGCCTTCCACCAGGGAATGGATCCGGTTCCCAGGTGCTCACTGCAGGACCCAGGTCTTTGATTTTATGAGTGTGAGAGACGCTTGCTCCGCTGTTAATTATATTTTTATGCACCTTATTGAGTCTTCAAAAAAACATTTTTACTATACAAAAAACAACACTACAACTGACTCAGTCTGTTTTATGTAAACTGTGTTAAACCCAGGACTCATAATGACATAAAGGACAAAAAATTAGTAGATCCAAGAACTTTAACCCTGTATAAGATGGTTAGGAAGCTGAGCGTTTGGTGGGGCAAATTCTCCAGCCACAATTCAAAGTTGGCCCATAGTCAGGCAAGAACTGTTTCTCTAAGACAGCTTTGTCTACCCCTTAATAGTGCAGATTTCAGTTGGAAGGCTACTTTGGAAAATGTTTGGTGTCGACTAGTAGTATCAGCAAATCTGCAGAATCAAGAAACCTCTCAGTAAATGATCAGAAAAAAACTATTTAGTAACATCAGAAAGTATGTTATGATTAAAGTAGGAACAAAAAAAAAACACTGGATCCGTCACCGCAAAGATATAGCATTGCAAAGTACCTTTCCCATTCTACGTGGAGAGCACAATAATTCCTGCACAGTGCTCCCAAGCGGCCCTGGAGGCTTCTTCCCACTCCATTAGCACAGCATAACTCCCAGCTCCAGTCAACCTCTAGCCTTCAGGCAGGGTCGGGGGCTGGATGGGAGTCAGTCACCTTGTGCAGCCAGGCACCTTTCAGGCCCCAAAATTCACAGAGTTCCTGGGATGGTGTGTCTGGCTTGACCACTTGCAAATTAGCAGAATAAGACGGATTCATGCTCAGCTGACAACACCTAGACCGCCAAGATTTCAGGCCTGGGTTGTGCCAAAGACAACACCCTTTTAGCCACACAATATATATGGCGTAGCTCGCTGTATATGTAGGTAAGTGTTGCAGGACCATACGTAGGGGTAGTAAGCACAATATAAATCCTTCAATACAATACAACAGAAACATTTGGTTCTACTCCTTGCAAGCTGACTTTTAACTGCAAGAACATGGTGCCAGAAAGAAACAGCTGTGAGGTGCACCACTGTGCATTATAAGGTTGAGTGTTGTCACAGAGGCAAGTCTTTTACTTGCAGTGCAGTCTTAATATTGTGCAATGTTCTACAAAGTTATTCTCCCCCAGAATAATTTGACAAGAAACACATGTGTGATAATCAAACCATTCAATATGCTCAAGAGTTACTTTACTTATTGCAAAGTCCTGTTATTTTCAAATTTGTATTTACATTATTCTCTCTATTTTTTAAATGTCAACAGTATTGACATCTGCTGTAGGCGTGATCTCTAGAGCGTTCCATTGATAAGCCCTGAACACTGTGCGGTTAGCCATTAGCAAGAAGAGTATATCTTGACCGCCAGGCCCTGATTGAAGGTAAACACGACCCAATTGGTCTTTGCCACCATAAATGTAACTTTTCTTTCTACCTTGGTGCAGATGTGCAGTACACACCTAAGCCATGGGGGGTACCACTGATTAAGCACATCAATCATTTTTCCATTGCCTTCCATAAAATATGTCTTTAGTTTTTCCTCATCACGTAAAACAATAAAAACGAACCAACAGGGCCCTTTTACGGTAAGCGCACATAGCTCCCTGACGTGAAAGACAGGTATTGGAATGCCACTCTTTGTGGCTATAATATGAGGACTGTTGGCCATAGTTTTGCAGCAGAATTAGCTATTAGCAAAAACAGCAGGTTATGGACCCAGAAGAATTCTCCTTAGGTCAGCATTTCTAGACAGACTGCAACTATGTTGACTCAGACTGGGAACATGACATGGCCATCTCGCATGATGTCTACAGGTTACCAATATTAAGTTCCCAAACGTACAAGCGGGAGCAAACTAAACAAGACACACATTCACCATAACATGTGATTAATTACAGCCATACTGCAGGGAAAACAGAGGTCCTCAAGCACAGCTCAGAATTTTGATAAAAGAAAACACACGAAAAACTTCTCTTTACTTCAATGTAAGCAGACTTCAGAAAGACATCTATAAAGAAGGAATACGTCAGTTCTACTAATAGGTGGTAGCGCAAAAGAAAGTGGCAACGAAAGAAAATAGTAGCGATCAGGACATCTAGAACGCATTGCTGTCTATAATCAGATACAGTCTATGCATAGCTGCCATGGTTTCAGATTACTTATGTGTGACCTTTTAAGAATTTCAGTGCAATTATTAGTGACATTCAACGACTATGAGTGACACTTTCTTGCAAGCAAAAATCAAGCAACAGAGAAGAGGGAGATAAATAATTTCAGAAATGATACCCATTTGAGCAAAGAGAAACTTCAAGAATATCTCAAAACGGCTGCAAAGCACCAAAAAAGGCAGGACAGGCCTCCTCAACAGGTGCCAAAGCCAAAAGCAATACCACATCCTTCTTCAGCTTTCTGCCACGCACATACTCCTTCAAAACACCAACTCTCCTGTTCAAAACACACTCATATACTAGCATTTAAAAGGGAGAGTCTCTGCACTTTTCAGCAGTGTTGTAATACATTTAATGGGGGAACAGCGGCACTTTGGAAGAGCGAATTGGTACTGTGGATAATAAGTACCAGCACTTTTTGTACCTTTTCATTTAAAGTACCGTCTGCACCATTTCATAGATATACGTCACTCCTCCAACTGCAGACATCACTCTATAAGCACGGATTGAGGGCCTCTTCTGGACAGGCCACTAACCAACTTTCTGGAGTACGGGGTTATGCTAAATTGCCAATCCCCTGACCTGGTGCTGGCATTGCTCTGATAGCAGCAGTTGCTGGGCTACTCTTGACTTTGGGTGCTCAGTGATGCATTAAAGAGTTGGCAGTCTGCAGAATCCTTGTTTTCAGATGCCAGTTCAGGTCATCGCAAAGTCACAGGCTCTGGTCTGCTAGGCTTTTTCTAGATAGTACAGCCTAGACCATTCCCGGAACACACAGGGAGCCTGGGCAGGCATAGCTGCCAAGGTTTCAGCTTGCTTATGAGTGACATTTTCATTTTTTCAGTGTACTTATGAATGGCATTCAAAAACTATGAGTGAGACGTTCTCGTGAGCAAAATAAAGTAATGACCAGAGAAACATATAAAATCCCAGCAGGGCCCCGCGGCCCCGGGCTGGCTCTTGGCTCCCGCCCCCACCCCTCCACGGGTGGGGCGCCCTTGAAAGGGCTGATATATGATCGGGAGCCCGCTGGCGGTGAAGATAGTTTTGCCCGATCCCGCCAGACCCATCGTGTGCTGCCACAAATCGGAATCCAGTTCGCCCCACTGTGCCTCCGTGTCCCACGCCATTCTCGCCCTAAACTCCTCGTCGTACTGCGCCCACGCATATCCCCCCCCAGTAATCTGAGCCTTCCTGATAACGTCCATGTACTTAAACAGGGACACCGACCTCTCTGGGAATTTCTCGCAATACACGCTCGCGAAAATCAGGAATGCCGCCGTCCAGTTTTCAATTGTAAGCGGCACCCTCGGGCGCTTCTGTAGTTCGTACTCCTCCTCTTTCGACCCTTCCTTCGACCGGACTTCCCTATGTAGAAGCTTTAACATTTCCACATACTCTCCCTTCCATATCTTTTCTTTAGTAACCGCCATCAAATGCGCCCCTAGCGGCTTCGTGACCCCCATATACGGAAGTCGTTTAAACTTTAACTCCTTGCTGTCAGGTTTCTTCGCGCCCTCTCCTTCTGCCGGCGCGCCGCCCGCTGCTGCGCTGCCCGCTGCTGCGCTGTCCGCTGCTGCGCTGCCTGCCTTGCCCCCTACCTCCGGTTTCTCCACCTTACCTTCCGGCAACCCCGTAGTGTCCCCGCCCGAACCCCCAAGCGCAGCCACATCCGTCCCCACACCCCGGTCCGCCACATACTTCCCCTTGCATAACCGATCACTCGCCCCCACCTCCCCTCCCCCCCCTACCCCCACCGACACCATCCGTGGCGTCATCCCGCTTTTACCTGCAAGCAACGTATCCCCTCGTCGTTCCTCGACTCTCCAGTCCGCCGATCTACCTCTCGCCTGTGTCCGGGCCGCCGCAGCACCCAGGCCCCGTGACACCTGTAACAAAGAACCAACACCATTACCGGACCCCCGTCCGCCCGGCCCCTCTCTCACTTCACCTTCTTCTGCACTATCCTCTCCTTCCACCAACTCAACACCTCCCCATCTAAACTTCCGGCGCGCCACCGGCGGCGCCGACCTAAACCTGCCAGAGGCCCTCTCTTCGCCTCTGCCCCCGCTCAAAGTAAAAAAGTCCTCCTTGGCGTTGCTCCAGGTATGCTGCTGTTCCCCAAGCCGCTTGGGCCCTGTGGGTGCTGGGACCGGCGAGCCCGCCTGGGGCCTTCTTGAGCCAGCCGCGCCGCGATCCCGCGTGGTCTCCAGGCTCGCCGCCGGAGGCTCCGCCTTCCCTTCTCCTTGGCGTCGCTGGGCCGCCCCAAGCCGTGCCAAGTCTGGTTCCCCGCGCCGACTACCTGCCTGTAATAAAAAAGGTATTGCTGGTGTGCTGGTCCCCTGCCACTGCTCCGCCTCGTCCGCCCAGCGCCACTTCCCCCAGCTCTCCCCTGCCCCCCCCTCCTCCTCGTCCTCGCTCCAACAGAGCCCGCCTACCCCTGCCCCTGCGTCGCCCGCGGTTTCTTCCCCCGCCCGGTCCCCGCTGCCAACCCGCCCATAGACCACCCCTGCCTGCCTTGACGGACCTGCCTCCTCCACCACCGTCTCCCTCCCTTCCGCCGCCATGCGGGCCTCCCTGATCCCTTCCTCCCATGATGAAAACACATCCAGCCCCTCCCACTCTCTTTCGCTTTCTTCTGACTCCAAAAGAATCGGGGACACCCCCCCTCTATGCCCTTGTTCACTCCCCAGCCCCCCCACAGCCGTCCTCACCTGCCCCCCCCCCCTGCCTGTGGCCCCCGCCCCTCCCCCTTTCCCTCCTCTCTTGGCCTCGCTCCTACCCCTCTCCCCCGCCCCCTGCCGGGCCGGCGAGGGGCTCTCAGTACGCCTCCTCATGGCCTGGCCTTCCTCCACTCCTCTTCCCCGTCCTTGTCTTTCCCCCCTCCCCTCCCGCCCCGCCCCCGCTTCTTCATCCTTATCCCCCGCCCCCCCCTCGCGCCTCACGCTCTCCACAGAGGTCCCGCTCCGCCTCACGGCCCCCTCGCTGCCTCCAACAACGCCCGGGCGGCCGCGCGACTCCACGCGCGCCCGCTCGTCAGCCACCTCCCGGCTCCCGCCCGCATCCCCGCCCCCTACCGCCCCTTGGAAACGCGGCGAGGCGCCCCTGGCAACGCGCCTCGCACGCGACCCTCCGTCATCCGGGGCCGCGCTCCTGACATCGGCGCGGCCCCGAAGACTCACCTGCAATTTTTGTGATTTCCTCGGTGGCGAGCAGGCCAGGACGGCCGCCGCCACCCCGAACGACGCCTGCCTCACCGGCCGCGCCTCCCGCGGCCCCACCAAGAGGTCCATCCGCCCTGCCTCACTCAGCAGGCGGATGGCCTCGAGCACACGTATATCCTCCGCACCCGACATGGAAGCAAAACGACCGACGCAACTACCTCACGAACTTTACCGACAAGCTACAGACTACACACCCAGCCACCAGGTTACAATACCTAAAATGGTGGCTGGGCGGAAGCGGGGACCCGATAAGAGCCGTTAATTGGGCTCAATTAGTAGGATTTGGGCTGCCTTTGGGCTCTCCCAGGCAGCCCATCCGGCGGCAAAATGGCCGCGCCCATGAAGCCCCTTCCCCCTCCCAAACCTGCCCGGGGGGCAGACCTCGAGGCTCGGCTGCCCCCCAAATCCCCCTTCCCGCGCAAGTCCTCTTTAATAAATTAAATGGTGGTGCTGGCGCGCATGAAGGCTCTGCCAAAATGGTACGGGGCCCCTGAGAGTCTTGGAAATGGTGTGGGGGCTCCAGCCGAGGCCCATGATTGAGGCACTTAAAAAATGATGTCTGGGCCCCGGGGGCCTGAGGCTCATGAGGACTGGTGCGGGGGCCCCGGTCTGGACCCGTGAGGCTGGCAGCGGCTCTTAAGCAATAGTGCGGGGCCCGGCCGCCCCTGAGCAGGCTCTTTAGTCTTTAAATCAATCAATACCGGAGTACATTCGGAGAGAGCAGGGGTCCGTCTGGGACATAGTTTTAAAACTACGCTCTTGGCGCCTGCTCTCGCCTCATAAATTAAATGGTGCTGGAAGTTAAGTTAGTTACTCCTGAGGTGGGAGGGCCGCGGTGGGAGCACTTGGAAGTTTTCAAATTTGTTACTTTCATTTGAGCGGCAGCCAGTACATAGCGTCATCACCACTGCCCTGCGACGGGACGGGAACTGGTTGGAAACGTGAGGTCGCATTATAGACTGACACAGTGATATCCCAGAGTCGAGGCTGCTGCGTGGCTCACGGAGGTATTCGTAGTTTTAAAAATTTAGAGCCTGACAGACACTGACCCTGTCTGCTCTCCAGGTTTGAGGGTGGTAACTGCTGCAGAGGATTAAGTAGGCTCCGTTCACTTGACAGTTTATTTATTTATTTAAAACTGATGAGAATGTATTTAATTACGGGCCCTCATTGCTGCTCTGAGAGAAATCGGACTCACTCTGACACCTGGCAGGAATGTTTTAAGTCCTGCTGTGCCCCTGCTGCCTCACCAGCCCTGTCCCCCGCAGAGATTCCCGTGTTCTGGAAATGTGCTGAGCCTGTTCCAACTGTGCTCACTGTTTGGCTTTCTTTGTTCCAATGGATGCACTGATTAGGCCCTGCCACAGTGCCCGGTGCCCCTCCAGTTCGGTGTGGGCCAGGACTCCCAGTCCAGGCAGAAAGGAAAGTCATGAGAACGGCCCTTCATCAGCCGTCATCTATCTCATACAGTGCTTTTCCATCTATGGGGCCGATGCCAGAATGCAGCTGCTGGTTCCTCTCAGGTCGGTCGGGTCCTCACTTTTCAAGGTAGGAAGGATTGCAAGTATTGAAAAAATCTAGCGGATATTAACATTTGTTCATGTACACTTAAAGCCATTTGTATTCACTTTTAACATGACTTTTCAGTTTTCGTTCATTTTGCGTATCAGTCAGGCATCATTACGCGAAGCTCTAAAGCAAGTTTTCCTACTGTTTGCAGGATGAACTAATAAGGGAGAAAATACTGACTTTTTGTGATTATCTTTTTCTAATTTTCTACCGACCTTTACACTAAATGAGAGTTTTTGGTTGCACAAATGGGTGTAAATTCTGATATTTATATGTTTCTCTGGTCATTACTTTATTTTGCTCACGAGAACGTCTCACTCATAGTTTTTGAATGCCATTCATAAGTACACTGAAAAAATGAAAATGTCACTCATAAGCAAGCTGAAACCTTGGCAGCTATGCCTGCCCAGGCTCCCTGTGTGTTCCGGGAATGGTCTAGGCTGTACTATCTAGAAAAAGCCTAGCAGACCAGAGCCTGTGACTTTGCGATGACCTGAACTGGCATCTGAAAACAAGGATTCTGCAGACTGCCAACTCTTTAATGCATCACTGAGCACCCAAAGTCAAGAGTAGCCCAGCAACTGCTGCTATCAGAGCAATGCCAGCACCAGGTCAGGGGATTGGCAATTTAGCATAACCCCGTACTCCAGAAAGTTGGTTAGTGGCCTGTCCAGAAGAGGCCCTCAATCCGTGCTTATAGAGTGATGTCTGCAGTTGGAGGAGTGACGTATATCTATGAAATGGTGCAGACGGTACTTTAAATGAAAAGGTACAAAAAGTGCTGGTACTTATTATCCACAGTACCAATTCGCTCTTCCAAAGTGCCGCTGTTCCCCCATTAAATGTATTACAACACTGCTGAAAAGTGCAGAGACTCTCCCTTTTAAATGCTAGTATATGAGTGTGTTTTGAACAGGAGAGTTGGTGTTTTGAAGGAGTATGTGCGTGGCAGAAAGCTGAAGAAGGATGTGGTATTGCTTTTGGCTTTGGCACCTGTTGAGGAGGCCTGTCCTGCCTTTTTTGGTGCTTTGCAGCCGTTTTGAGATATTCTTGAAGTTTCTCTTTGCTCAAATGGGTATCATTTCTGAAATTATTTATCTCCCTCTTCTCTGTTGCTTGATTTTTGCTTGCAAGAAAGTGTCACTCATAGTCGTTGAATGTCACTAATAATTGCACTGAAATTCTTAAAAGGTCACACATAAGTAATCTGAAACCATGGCAGCTATGCATAGACTGTATCTGATTATAGACAGCAATGCGTTCTAGATGTCCTGATCGCTACTATTTTCTTTCGTTGCCACTTTCTTTTGCGCTACCACCTATTAGTAGAACTGACGTATTCCTTCTTTATAGATGTCTTTCTGAAGTCTGCTTACATTGAAGTAAAGAGAAGTTTTTCGTGTGTTTTCTTTTATCAAAATTCTGAGCTGTGCTTGAGGACCTCTGTTTTCCCTGCAGTATGGCTGTAATTAATCACATGTTATGGTGAATGTGTGTCTTGTTTAGTTTGCTCCCGCTTGTACGTTTGGGAACTTAATATTGGTAACCTGTAGACATCATGCGAGATGGCCATGTCATGTTCCCAGTCTGAGTCAACATAGTTGCAGTCTGTCTAGAAATGCTGACCTAAGGAGAATTCTTCTGGGTCCATAACCTGCTGTTTTTGCTAATAGCTAATTCTGCTGCAAAACTATGGCCAACAGTCCTCATATTATAGCCACAAAGAGTGGCATTCCAATACCTGTCTTTCACGTCAGGGAGCTATGTGCGCTTACCGTAAAAGGGCCCTGTTGGTTCGTTTTTATTGTTTTACGTGATGAGGAAAAACTAAAGACATATTTTATGGAAGGCAATGGAAAAATGATTGATGTGCTTAATCAGTGGTACCCCCCATGGCTTAGGTGTGTACTGCACATCTGCACCAAGGTAGAAAGAAAAGTTACATTTATGGTGGCTGTTGGACCTGGATTCCCCAAGCCTACATATGGTAGCTTGGCACAGTAGTGGTCTACAGCTAACTCCAGGCGTTGGCTAAGTACTTACAAATCTTACCCACAGTAACACAGTGATGAACCACCAAAATAAAGACACAACACCTTTGTTTGCAAAAATACCGTTACCTTTTATAAAAATAATATGGCTCTTTGGATATAAGTTATACAAGTTACAATATCAGTTTCTTTCAGGAGTCAACATTACACTTTTACTTCAATAAATTACTTTTTACTCCTCCTGCTGTGGAAAAAGGGCAATAAAACACATTCTTTTGTCACTGGTACAGTAAAGCATAAAGATGACTCTTTGGTTGGTTGAGCGAATCTCAGTAGCTTCGCACTCTGTCAGGTTACTTCACATTAACATACAGTGTCACATTACTCCACCAATAAACTACTGAAAAGAAGATGCAGACTGATAAAGCAATACGTTTTTACAGGTTCCTTAATAGGTACTTTACCCCACAGCTCTTAAACACTGTTTGACTCCACAACAAGACCTGAAGGTAGATATTTACTGTATACCCCACCAGTTATGTGCTAAAAGAGGAGACCCAGTAATTTTAGTACGGGTTTTCCCCCCTTTCTGATTGACAGGTACACCTAGCTGGTTGAGAGTCTGCCTTTTCACCTATTATTAACTGTAGGGATCCTCACCCGGGAACCCTGTGGTTCCCTGCACCACTTCCACCTTTCTTTTCTGAGTCAGATATCAGATAAGTGTTATTCTATGAGGTTCAGTTCACTAACTCGCTTTCCTCGAGTCAGGTTCCCCTGGACAAGTCAATCACTCGCGTGGGTCGTAGCCCCACTGTCCTGCTTCATTCACCTGGCTCTGCCGCCTCCCGTTCCCACACTACCCGGCTTACTTGTGAGGTTGGGGGCGTGTCGCGGGTGTTTCCTCCACACGCGCTGGAGCCCGGTAACAGACGGGCTGAAGGGGGAAGGCAGGGAAGGCTTTCCCCGGCCCAGGGCTCCCTACCGCGTCGTCCGCTGTGGCGCTTCTGCCTCCTCTGAGGGGATCGACCTCCTGGAGCTCCGACGCGGCGCTCCTCAGCTGGCGCGATGCCTTTCCTTCCGCTGGCACTACTCGGCGGAGCATGCGCGGAAGCGCTCGTTCCTCTTCCGTCTCGGCGCACCTGCTCCCAGGAAGGACGCCGCTCTCCACAGGGACGCTGCTCGGTCTCTTCTGGGCCTGCTCGACCCTAGGCCCCTCCTGCCTCCACAGAAGCGTTTACACGCTGGGCATGCGCGGAAGCGCCTACCTTCTCCCTTGACACGGCCGGTGCCCCCGGGGTCCCGATGCCGATCGGAGCAGCGCCGCTGCTTCCCTTCAGTCACTTCTCACTTTGGCCTCACAGGAAGGATGTCCACACACGGCGCCCTCGCTCCTCAGGTCGCCAGGGTGCCCCAGCTCTCCAACCTCCCCAAGGCGCTTCAAGGGGTCCACCACTGACTCGACACCCTGGTAAGTGCAGCGCTGGGCAGGGGATATGGGATTAGGGTTCAGAAGGAAGGTCCTGTCAGTTTTTACAGGAATGCTGATTAAGAAGAGTCTTCCTTCTCACGTAGCTCAATTTCCTTATCAATAGTTGATGTCTTGAGAGAGGGATCGGTCAAAGGCTGAAGGGGGAACAATCCTCTGAAGTAACTGTCAGCCTCAGTGACAAACTAGCTGCTCTCAGTGTGTCCACCTCCTCTCACCACTGCCTCACTCCTCTACTCTGGTCAGCCCAAAATGGCTGCTGGTCACTGGCCTTATATAGGTTGGCCTCAGACCTGCAGAAGTCTCTAGTGTATTCTAGAAAGTTCCCTAATGCTAACCTATGGACCTGTCCTCCAGTGGTGTCCGTTATGACAGTTGGTGGACACCATCTTAGGTCTCTGGAGATCCCTAGATTTTCAAGGGGGCTGACTAGGCCTCACAGGTTATGAGGGAAAAATGGCGTCATCGCCAAGGAGCACCTAGCCTCCTGACAGCATTAAAAAAAACTCCTGATGGACATATGTAAAAATAAAAATAGAAAGTCTGGGAGGTTAAGGGGGACAAAAATAAATCATAGTGGTTAGAGTCTTCCCAAAAGCAGACAGGTCTAACACGCGTCCCCCCCAGCTGAAAGTGGGGAGAACTACCCAACCCCTTGGGAGTCCTCATCACTAAGGCGGAAATACCTGGATAGACCGTCTGCATTGGCATGGTCTGCCCCAGGTCGGTGTTCCACCCTGAAGTCCATTCCCTGTAGGGAGATGGACCACCTTAGCAACTTGGGATTCTCCCCCTTCATTTGCATCAGCCAACGAAGGGGGCGATGGTCAGTCTGAACTAGGAAGTGCGAACCAAACAGATATGGTCGCAACTTCTTCAGAGCCCAGACCACCGCAAAGGCTTCTCTCTCAATTGTACTCCACCTCCTTTCCCTGGGGAGTAGTCTCCTGGACAGGAAGACCACGGGTTGATCCAAGCCCTCATCATTTAGCTGCGATAACACTGCCCCAATGCCATGTTCTGACGCATCTGTTTGGACAATGAATTCTCTAGCAAAATCAGGGGCCTTGAGAATGGGAGCGGAACACAATGCTTGTTTCAAGGTCAGGAAGGCTCGCTGGCAAGCCTCCGTCCAAACTACCCGTCGGGGTTGCTTCTTGGAAGTAAGCTCAGTGAGAGGGGCCACGATAGTGCCATACCCCTTCACGAAGCGACGGTAATATCCAGTGAGGCCCAGGAAGGCTCGGACCTCTGTTTGAGTCTTGGGGGGCTCCCAGGCGATGATAGCCTCAATCTTTGCCTGGAGGGGCTGCACCGTCCCTCTGCCCACCAAGTGACCTAGGTACACCACCGACCCCTGGCCGATCTGACACTTGCTGGCCTTGATTGTCAATCCAGCCTGTTGCAGGGCATGTAGAACAGCTTGCAGATGCTGCAAATGGTCCTCCCAGCTGCTACTGAAGACAGCAATGTCGTCCAGGTATGCAGCAGAAAAAGCTTCCATTCCAGAAAGGACCCTGTTCACCAGCCGCTGAAAAGTGGCAGGGGCATTCTTGAGCCCAAAGGGCATCACGCGAAATTGGTAGTGTCCCTCAGGTGTAGAGAAGGCTGACCTTTCCTTCGCCTCCTCTGTAAGGGAAATCTGCCAGTACCCTGAAGTTAGGTCAAAGGTACTTAAGTATTGAGCAGCTCCCAGCCGGTCAATCAGCTCATCCGCCCGTGGGATAGGATGGGCATCAGTTTTGGTCACTGAGTTCAAGCCTCGGTAGTCCACACAGAACCTCAATTCCGGTGTGGTGCCTGGTGGGGCAGCCTTTGGTACCAAAACCACCGGGCTAGACCAAGGGCTTCCAGAAGGTTCAATCACTCCCAGCTCCAGCATCTTGGCGACTTCACCCTTGATGCTGGCCTTCACCTTGTCCGACAGCCGGTAGATTTTAGACTTCACAGGTGGGCTGTCTCCTGTGTCCACGTCATGGGTACACAGGTGGGTCCTACCCGGGACAAGGGAGAACAGAGAAGAAAATTGCTCCAGGATCTGGCGGCAATCACTCTGCTGTTCAGGAGTTAGGGATGGCGAGAGAATCACTCCCTCCACCGACCCATCCTTTTCTTGGGACGAGAGAAGATCAGGGAGAGGTTCGCTTTCTTCCTCCTCTGCTCCATCGGTTACCATCATCAAGACAACCGCGGGCCTCTCATGATGTGGCTTGAGGCGATTGGCGTGCAGCACCCTGTGGGGCTGCCTCGGGGCCTTAAGATCCACCAAGTAGGTAGACTTCCCCTTCTTCTCCAACACCTCAAAGGGGCCTGTCCAACGGTCCTGGAGGGCGTTTAGCTCTCCAGGTTCCATCACCCACACCTTCTGTCCAGGCTCCAGTTCCACTGGGTGAGCGTTGTGGTCATACCACTCTTTCATCACTGCTTGGCTGGCCTCCAAGTTGTCTGAAGCTTGCTTCCACAACTTAGCCATTTGGCTCCGGAAGGCCAGCATGTAGCTCACCACGTCCTGGGGAAGTTTTCTGGGAGTCCGTTCCCATCCGTCCTTCACCAGGCTGAGAGGTCCCCGTACAGGGTGCCCGTACAAAAGTTCGAAGGGGCTGAAGCCCACTCCCTTTTGTGGCACTTCCCTGTAAGAAAACAAGAGACAGGGTAGGAGGATGTCCCATTTCCTCCGCAGGCTCTCAGGTAGACTCCTGATCATACCTTTCAAGGTTTTGTTAAACCTTTCCACAAGACCATTGGTTTGTGGGTGATAAGGAGTGGTGAACCGATAGGTAACTCCACACTCCTTCCACATAGCCCGCATGTACGCTGAAAGGAAGTTAGTCCCCCTGTCGGACACAACCTCCTTGGGGAAACCTACACGGGTAAAGATCCCCATCAGGGCCCTTGCCACCACAGGTGCAGTGATGGTCCTCAGAGGTATTGCCTCTGGGTACCGTGTGGCATGATCCACCAAAACCAGTATGAACCGGTGGCCAGCTGACGTTGGTGGATCCAATGGCCCTACAATGTCGATGCCCACCCTCTCAAAGGGGGTGCTAACGACAGGTAGTGGTTCCAGGGGAGCTTTAAGCTTCACTCCTGTTTTCCCACTAGCTTGGCAGGACACACACGTCCGACAGTATGTGTCAGACGCCACTTTCATTCGAGGCCAATAGAAGTGGGGGACAAGCCGGGCAAAGGTCTTGTCCTGTCCTAGATGTCCTGCCAATGGTATCTCATGAGCCAATTCCAGTAGAAAGGCTCTAAAGCATTGAGGGACCACCAAGGCTCTGGCTGAACCATGGCCAGGTGCCTTGGGCTCACTGTAGAGGAGTCCATCCTCCCAGTAAATCCGGTAACTCCCTTCAATGTTTCCTGCTGCCTGGGCGTTGGCCTGTTGCCGCAGCCCCTCGAGAGTAGGACACTCTTTCTGAGCTTCACAGAATTCTTCCCGGGAAGGACCTCCCTCCACATGCCATTCAGTAGGGATGGGTAGGTTCTCCAAGGAAGCAACACTCTCCCCTGTGGACTCCAGATCCACCTCCGCAGGTGGTCCAGCTGTCTCACGAGGTGGAGATGTCGAGGCAGGGTCCTCCGGCCTCTTGTCCTTCTCCTCTCCGGCAGCCGGCTGGGCCATTGTTCCAGGCTCCAGCGTAAGCAACTTTCCCCTTCGGGCAGTTGCTGACCTTGTGCTGACACAAGTCCAGTCAGGGGGTCCCAGCATTTCAGAGTGAGTCTGGTACTCCACCCTCCTCCAAGCATTGTGCTCCATGTCATTCCCTAACAGGCAGTCAACAGGCACGGCAGGGCTTACGGCAACTCGAAGTGGACCTGCAACCCCTCCCCACTCAAAGGGAACCTCAGCCACAGGGTAGTGGCCCAATCTGCCGTCAGCCATTACGGCGGGATGGAGTACATCTGGGATGACCTGCTCTGGAGACACCAGCTGACTCCTTACCATAGTCATGCTGGCTCCTGTGTCTCTCAGAGCCTCCCCTCTACGGCCATTGATGGTGACCCACTGCTCATACTTAATAGTATTGGAGGGCAGCTGGGTCTTGGGAACCATCTCCTTATCTCCCAGGGACACTAAAGTGACACCCGCCCGCTCCCCTCCATTAACCAACGGCATCTCCTCCCCGAGCACTACACTAGTGATTCCCGGGGCTTTTCCTCCAGTGGGAGGGGGTGGTCTTTTTGGGCACCTCACATCTCCTTTATAGTGTCCCACACCACCACACTCAAAACAATGAACAACCCTTGGCTGCTGGCTTTGGCCAGGGGTAGGGTTGCGAGGGGGGTTACTCTTGGGGATGAATCCCCTGCCCCTTCCTTGTGAAGTATTTTGTGGCCCTTTAGAGAACTCCCTCTTAGTTTTCCCTCCCTCTTTCTTCTGGGGGGCGCCCTGTCCTTGCTTCTGGGAATTCCCTCCAGTCCCCTTAGTCGACACCCGGGTACTGACCCAGATGTCCGCCTCCTCAGCAAGCTTCCTGGGGCTGGTCAGCTTGCTGTCCACCAGATGCTGTCTTAGCTCGGGAAGACACTTCTCGAGTAGGTGTTCCTTGAGTATGAGGTCATATAGTCCCTCATAGTCCCCTACATCGCTGCCTCTTACCCAACCCTCCAGGGCCTTCCGGGAGTAGTCCAAGAAATCTACCCAGTTTTGCGTGCCCAGCTTGTAGCTGCCCCTAAACTTTTGTCTATATTTCTCAGGGGTCAACCCAAACTTCTTGAGCAGTGCTAATTTCATAGCCGGATAATAGGTCTGTTCACTCGAGTCAAGGGCCAACAAAGTGTCCCTGCCAGTGGGGGGCATGTATTTGTATAACCCACCTCCCCAGTGGACTTCCAGAATCCCATGGGCCCTCAGCGAGACCTCGTAGGCGGCTAGCCATTTAGCAATGTCGTCACTGGGTACATAACAAGCCATTATGTCTTTTGGTAGGTACGGTCTAGGTTCTCGGGTGTTGGTTTGGTTATCGCTGCCACCATTCTCTGGTTTGGGGGTACGTAAGTTTAGGGCTTG
Source organism: Lissotriton vulgaris (assembly GCF_964263255.1). Lineage (NCBI taxonomy): Eukaryota > Metazoa > Chordata > Amphibia > Caudata > Salamandridae > Lissotriton > Lissotriton vulgaris. The sequence goes on from NC_141692.1 coordinate 5,417,085, forward strand.
CAAATCCATCTCCTTGATGGTCCGCTCATGCTCCAACCTCTTCTCCTCCCTCACCATGTCCATCCTGGCCAGTTCTATTCTCATCCTCCTCTCCTCCCTCCTGTCTTCTAGCTCGGCGTCGGTCAATCCCCTCTCTGACACACTACTGCCCACTCTAGAAGGTGTTCTAGGACCTGTTACCAGGTTCTCCCCTCCCGCCTGGTACAGTGTTGTGGTCTCCAGGACAGTGTCCTTGTCACTCTCTTCAGGATCTACCTCCTCCCCGGAATGAGCCTCTACCCATGCCCGAATACTGGTCAGCAGCTCCACTTTCCTGGCGCCTTTCTTGAAAAACACCCCCTGCTGCTGACACCATTCTTTCAATTGAGGCACAGTATAATCGTCTAGCTCTTCCACATTTATCTCCATTCTTGTTTGAAGTATAAAATGCTATACAGGAGAAATCCACAGAGTGACCTGAGGTCAACCTCCACCCACCGCCAGAAGTCAATTTAGAAAAACCAAAAATATAAATTAGGAGGGCCGCAGGGAGAAAACTCCAGGTGGGGTCTCGTGGTTGTCACTGCGTTACTACTAAGTAAGTGTAAGTACAGATCCGCTATCCCACCGCTGAAACACCAACTATGTTGGACCTGGATTCCCCAAGCCTACATATGGTAGCTTGGCACAGTAGTGGTCTACAGCTAACTCCAGGCGTTGGCTAAGTACTTACAAATCTTACCCACAGTAACACAGTGATGAACCACCAAAATAAAGACACAACACCTTTGTTTGCAAAAATACCGTTACCTTTTATAAAAATAATATGGCTCTTTGGATATAAGTTATACAAGTTACAATATCAGTTTCTTTCAGGAGTCAACATTACACTTTTACTTCAATAAATTACTTTTTACTCCTCCTGCTGTGGAAAAAGGGCAATAAAACACATTCTTTTGTCACTGGTACAGTAAAGCATAAAGATGACTCTTTGGTTGGTTGAGCGAATCTCAGTAGCTTCGCACTCTGTCAGGTTACTTCACATTAACATACAGTGTCACATTACTCCACCAATAAACTACTGAAAAGAAGATGCAGACTGATAAAGCAATACGTTTTTACAGGTTCCTTAATAGGTACTTTACCCCACAGCTCTTAAACACTGTTTGACTCCACAACAAGACCTGAAGGTAGATATTTACTGTATACCCCACCAGTTATGTGCTAAAAGAGGAGACCCAGTAATTTTAGTACGGGTTTTCCCCCCTTTCTGATTGACAGGTACACCTAGCTGGTTGAGAGTCTGCCTTTTCACCTATTATTAACTGTAGGGATCCTCACCCGGGAACCCTGTGGTTCCCTGCACCACTTCCACCTTTCTTTTCTGAGTCAGATATCAGATAAGTGTTATTCTATGAGGTTCAGTTCACTAACTCGCTTTCCTCGAGTCAGGTTCCCCTGGACAAGTCAATCACTCGCGTGGGTCGTAGCCCCACTGTCCTGCTTCATTCACCTGGCTCTGCCGCCTCCCGTTCCCACACTACCCGGCTTACTTGTGAGGTTGGGGGCGTGTCGCGGGTGTTTCCTCCACACGCGCTGGAGCCCGGTAACAGACGGGCTGAAGGGGGAAGGCAGGGAAGGCTTTCCCCGGCCCAGGGCTCCCTACCGCGTCGTCCGCTGTGGCGCTTCTGCCTCCTCTGAGGGGATCGACCTCCTGGAGCTCCGACGCGGCGCTCCTCAGCTGGCGCGATGCCTTTCCTTCCGCTGGCACTACTCGGCGGAGCATGCGCGGAAGCGCTCGTTCCTCTTCCGTCTCGGCGCACCTGCTCCCAGGAAGGACGCCGCTCTCCACAGGGACGCTGCTCGGTCTCTTCTGGGCCTGCTCGACCCTAGGCCCCTCCTGCCTCCACAGAAGCGTTTACACGCTGGGCATGCGCGGAAGCGCCTACCTTCTCCCTTGACACGGCCGGTGCCCCCGGGGTCCCGATGCCGATCGGAGCAGCGCCGCTGCTTCCCTTCAGTCACTTCTCACTTTGGCCTCACAGGAAGGATGTCCACACACGGCGCCCTCGCTCCTCAGGTCGCCAGGGTGCCCCAGCTCTCCAACCTCCCCAAGGCGCTTCAAGGGGTCCACCACTGACTCGACACCCTGGTAAGTGCAGCGCTGGGCAGGGGATATGGGATTAGGGTTCAGAAGGAAGGTCCTGTCAGTTTTTACAGGAATGCTGATTAAGAAGAGTCTTCCTTCTCACGTAGCTCAATTTCCTTATCAATAGTTGATGTCTTGAGAGAGGGATCGGTCAAAGGCTGAAGGGGGAACAATCCTCTGAAGTAACTGTCAGCCTCAGTGACAAACTAGCTGCTCTCAGTGTGTCCACCTCCTCTCACCACTGCCTCACTCCTCTACTCTGGTCAGCCCAAAATGGCTGCTGGTCACTGGCCTTATATAGGTTGGCCTCAGACCTGCAGAAGTCTCTAGTGTATTCTAGAAAGTTCCCTAATGCTAACCTATGGACCTGTCCTCCAGTGGTGTCCGTTATGACAGTTGGTGGACACCATCTTAGGTCTCTGGAGATCCCTAGATTTTCAAGGGGGCTGACTAGGCCTCACAGGTTATGAGGGAAAAATGGCGTCATCGCCAAGGAGCACCTAGCCTCCTGACAGCATTAAAAAAAACTCCTGATGGACATATGTAAAAATAAAAATAGAAAGTCTGGGAGGTTAAGGGGGACAAAAATAAATCATAGTGGTTAGAGTCTTCCCAAAAGCAGACAGGTCTAACAGTGGCAAAGACCAATTGGGTCGTGTTTACCTTCAATCAGGGCCTGGCGGTCAAGATATACTCTTCTTGCTAATGGCTAACCGCACAGTGTTCAGGGCTTATCAATGGAACGCTCTAGAGATCACGCCTACAGCAGATGTCAATACTGTTGACATTTAAAAAATAGAGAGAATAATGTAAATACAAATTTGAAAATAACAGGACTTTGCAATAAGTAAAGTAACTCTTGAGCATATTGAATGGTTTGATTATCACACATGTGTTTCTTGTCAAATTATTCTGGGGGAGAATAACTTTGTAGAACATTGCACAATATTAAGACTGCACTGCAAGTAAAAGACTTGCCTCTGTGACAACACTCAACCTTATAATGCACAGTGGTGCACCTCACAGCTGTTTCTTTCTGGCACCATGTTCTTGCAGTTAAAAGTCAGCTTGCAAGGAGTAGAACCAAATGTTTCTGTTGTATTGTATTGAAGGATTTATATTGTGCTTACTACCCCTACGTATGGTCCTGCAACACTTACCTACATATACAGCGAGCTACGCCATATATATTGTGTGGCTAAAAGGGTGTTGTCTTTGGCACAACCCAGGCCTGAAATCTTGGCGGTCTAGGTGTTGTCAGCTGAGCATGAATCCGTCTTATTCTGCTAATTTGCAAGTGGTCAAGCCAGACACACCATCCCAGGAACTCTGTGAATTTTGGGGCCTGAAAGGTGCCTGGCTGCACAAGGTGACTGACTCCCATCCAGCCCCCGACCCTGCCTGAAGGCTAGAGGTTGACTGGAGCTGGGAGTTATGCTGTGCTAATGGAGTGGGAAGAAGCCTCCAGGGCCGCTTGGGAGCACTGTGCAGGAATTATTGTGCTCTCCACGTAGAATGGGAAAGGTACTTTGCAATGCTATATCTTTGCGGTGACGGATCCAGTGTTTTTTTTTGTTCCTACTTTAATCATAACATACTTTCTGATGTTACTAAATAGTTTTTTTCTGATCATTTACTGAGAGGTTTCTTGATTCTGCAGATTTGCTGATACTACTAGTCGACACCAAACATTTTCCAAAGTAGCCTTCCAACTGAAATCTGCACTATTAAGGGGTAGACAAAGCTGTCTTAGAGAAACAGTTCTTGCCTGACTATGGGCCAACTTTGAATTGTGGCTGGAGAATTTGCCCCACCAAACGCTCAGCTTCCTAACCATCTTATACAGGGTTAAAGTTCTTGGATCTACTAATTTTTTGTCCTTTATGTCATTATGAGTCCTGGGTTTAACACAGTTTACATAAAACAGACTGAGTCAGTTGTAGTGTTGTTTTTTGTATAGTAAAAATGTTTTTTTGAAGACTCAATAAGGTGCATAAAAATATAATTAACAGCGGAGCAAGCGTCTCTCACACTCATAAAATCAAAGACCTGGGTCCTGCAGTGAGCACCTGGGAACCGGATCCATTCCCTGGTGGAAGGCCATGGAAAAAGAAGTTCACAAAACAATCCTTGAAGTCTTCTTGCTTCAAGAACAAAGGAGCACACAGGGCCCCAAAGGGAAGAGTGAGGTGTACCAAACTTTGCAGCAAAGCATCATCAGAAATGAGGAGAGATGACCAGAGAGCAGAACATGGAAAGGTCATGGCTCTAGGAGCTGGCAAGCAGATGAGCTTGGTTCAAATGAGACAATAAGCCCATAGCAAAGAACAGACAATTATAGATAAAGGCCCTCCTTTCCGCATTCAGGGATGAGTGCTCCACTTTGCGGAATGTAATCTTCACCCACTTCACATAAACATTTCAGGGCTTGCCTCGCCGTCCAAGTCAGCTGTAGATGAGAGTGTAAGAAAACCACAAGTGAAGGGACTGCATTGTGTCTCCCGAAGCATTTAGAAATTCCTGGATTCCTGCAGGAAATATGTTGTCACAAGAAGAGACGAGGGTACCAGGCGCTACTGGAATGAGGCCATGTCTGGCTCCAAGGGCAGAGACCAAGCAGCAGCAACCGTAAAGGAGAAGACAGCAGGAGCACCAGTCTAGTGCCGTAACATAGACTCCCGTAGCGTCTGTGGTGGCGGCGGGTGATCTCTAAGAGCCCGCTCAGCACAATACTAGGGCTGGAGAGCTCCTGATTGAGTCTGGAGGGGCCCCCTCCACGTATATTGCAGGGGGGCCCCCTCAAGTTTCATTACTCCACTGGGTGGTGCGGGTCAGCTGGGTCGACTCTCTGCCACTTATGGGGCTCTGTTGACCGACTGTGACCCTATTCCTTTGTTGATTCCTGTCAGGAAGGTTCACCAAGCACCAGCTTCTTCATTTTTGTTCCGGCGCGCCATCTTCTCAGGGCCGGGTTTTCGATCTTCCTGCTGATGCATCACCTTCCCCTCTGCCCGTCCCCCTGCACTTCGTCAGCAGCGCTCCAGCCACCTCACAGCCATTCATCAAGAAAGGATCTTCGGCATTTCCTGCTGGGCGCAACCCCAGAACAGGCTTACTTTTGCTGAACCTCGTATGTGCATTCCATTGCTCGACTTAGCATGTGCCTTCACCATACTACTCAGGCACACCTTCAAATATCCAAAGTAAGACTTTTTTATTTTTTTATCCTGAAGTGACTTGCTCATTAAACTCCTTCAGCCTCGACCAATTTTGCATGGCTCCCTACTTTGCATGTACTAGGGTGATACACACACCTATCTAGAGTTTCTCCTGCTGTCCGTTCCTTGGCGACACACTCACCTCTTGTGTCTCACTACATTTCTACTGTGATACACACACCATAACGTTCTCCTGTTTTTAATTCCACGGTGACACACTCACCTTTGTGTATCATTACGTTCCTTACGGTGATACACACACCTTATCCTACCACTTAAACAGTGTCCAGGCTGCTCCCCTTGCTTTCCATCCCAGAGCCAGCCCAGGTCCTGACTAGCCCACCCAGACCCTGTTGGCTCCCCTTCACCCAGAGTTTGCGCAGCACACAGCCCAGCTGCTCTCAGGACTCCAGTTCGGTCCGGCCCGGAGAGGCGAGGTGGTGAGGTGGTGTCAGCGGGTGGGGTTAGGGTTGGGGGACCTAGTGCAGGAGGGACAGGGCGAGCAGGGGGGTGCCACACACTAACATAGCCACACAACGCACAGCCTGCATACAGTCCCAGAAGCCAGAACACTCACTGCTGTAACAAAGCTGCAACAAAGTACCAGTGGTGTTGGACTCAAGAGCAACCAGAAGAGCCCAAGCCCAAGCCCTTGGGAAACAAGAGATCAGAAAAGAGAGGAAGTACACAGCGCCCAAAAGAAAGAAAGCAACACAACCTGACGTTGCAGAGGTCTCGGCCAACGCCAACGCCAACCACAGTTTAAAAACACAAAACCCCCTAAGCATACAGGACTTCTTTAGAAAAACGTCATCAAAGTCCGTGGAATCGCCACAATCACGAGTGCAATCTTCGGAGGCAACAACAATTATTCCCCTGGCCCAACCAGGGTCGTTTAATTTGGCCTTGGTGCAACATTGGGCACCTGAAACCGCGAGGGTAATTGAGCCATCAGAGGTCTATATTTTTGGGTCTACCTGTAACGACCATAACAGTAAAAACTCTCAACCTGACCACCTCCTATCGGATAAGTTTTCAGTGTCTCCAGCAGAGGACCACTGGTCCTGTCAAGCACCCCAAACCCAGCTGGAGAACACCATGTGCTCAACAGGGGTCCAATTAACGCCGCCTCAATCTACTGTAACTTGTGTAGCGACCCCGATCAGCCTCCTGTGGCCTCTTGTCACCAAACAACGACGGCACAAATCCACGGGCAAGCCAACCCCGAGCACTCCAATAGCAGTCAACAATCCTCAACCCCACAAACAATAATCCCCAAAACAGCACCACCGGCTTTGAGTCCTCCGTACATGTTATTCTCGCCATCTAGACATGCAAAGGACACATTGCAAAACCAGCCAGTACTGCCTGCCCAGAACGATCAGTTCATGACGGACCTGTCCCTTTTTTCAAGTCGTCTCAAAGTTCCCCTAGGTCCAGTCCGACCCCAAATGAAAAACAAAATATTGAAGAAAACACCGGGACCAGTGCTTGGCCACAACTTCTACAGACCCTGCAGCAAACAGTTAATGCACTTAATTGTCATTCGATAAAACTGGAGGTGCAGGTTGACCTATTAAACACCCTGGCACTATTTACGTCTGGGATCGACAGCAAACTAGACAAACTCAATTCCTTAATTTTACGGGTGCAAGCCTCCACGAAGCTTGCCCAATCAACCTGCTGTTGCTCCCCAATCATAGATTCTCTTTCTCTGCTCCCAAAATGCCTAACCACTGTCATAAGGGAAGTTAAGATGTTGAGGGGAGGAAACGCTTTTACCAAACAGCCACCCCCTACAAAGCAAGAACATCTAAAACCCACTGAGGCTCCTGCTAAGCAGAACACAAACACAAACGAAGGAGAGGCGCCAAACACAGGAACAACTACTGGCCCAACAAAGCTGAACGGTCATCCCCAGAGCGCTCAACCACAATCAAATCCAACGGCTGAAAACGGCCCCCCTTTGTCACCAATCGGACTTATAACCAGGCATGATCAACTTGAGCCTGTGCAAACAAATAGCCCTGTTTCTCAAAGCAAATCAACAGTGGCGGCCCTCCCAGGGCCAGTCTTACCACGTAGTAAGAGAGAGCGAAAACGTCAGTGCAAAGCCAGAAATAAAGCTAGGGCTAACCCCAACATGGTCCATCAGGAACTCTCTTCTATCTTCAAAAAAGCCGAAAATAAAAAAATCCCCCGTCAAAAACAATGCCGCAGACCAAAGGACTATCCCCAAGGGAGTCACCCTAGAAAAACTCACCCAAGAATCAGCGAGGACCCCACAGGACCAAAGTAAACAAACTATGGCCCCAGAAACAACCGTGGGCAGTGCCCACACAGAAATCACCAGGGTGAGCCCAGAGACGGCAAGTGTAACTGGGCCTAAGACGACACCAGAAACATTCAGGCCATTGATGGCTCTCATTTCCCCGGGAAAAGAAAACGCAAGGGCAAGACTCAATTATTCCAAAACCATCTGCAATGATCCTATAGCTCCGACCAGTCACAGTCTATATTCGCAACGACTGTCACAACAGTTATATGAAATCAAACCAGACAGGATAGTCGAAAATTCCAACACTAAGCCCACAAGTGTTCCGGAGTCAACCAACAATGACCCATCGTGCCATCAGATTCTACTGGCCCCCGAATATAAATCTAAAGAGCTGCACGACATTCTCAACAGATCCAATCTGTTAAAACTAGCAGAAGGAATCCCTGGATTAGCTGGACTGACCTCGAACAATATACAATCCATTGAATTCCTCTCCCCTCGAGGAAACCAACCTTCTGAGGTCACTGTGGTGACTTTTTCATCGGCTAGTTGGGTAGGAGCTTTTCTTGAAGAGAAGCTCACTCTGCGGAACTGGGGAATTAGAGTGTACCCTTACTCCACCCCTGGGTATCCTACCTCCCTGCTAACAAGACTGACTTCACCCAGCTATCTGGCAACAACCATCAAAACAGGACGCGTGAGACCCTACTCGGTCCTAAAAAATGCCTCAGTGTCCGACGTTGAAACAAAAGGCTCCGAAAAAGCTGGGACAATGTAGAACCTAATTATGGCTGGGGGTGGCTGCCAGCAATCCTGTCATCAAAACACTCAAACTGACCGCCAGTGGTTGAAACACTTGTAGAAACACACAATCCCTCTCGAAAACCCCTCTCAGCGGAGGACACACAGCACAAAAGGGACAACAAACAAGGGCGGCCTCCATTCTCGCTATGTTCATGGAATATCAGTAGACTTCACTAAAAATCTTCAAATGATGAGACCATGGCTTTCTTGTGCAAACATGCAGCAATCGCCCTACAGGAAACTTGGGCGACAGAGGGCCGCCCCATAGAAGGATTCATTGAATTCCGAAAACCAGCACTCAGGGACAGCCGATTTGGCCACCCCAAAGGCGGTTTGTCCATATAAATCTCAAACAACCTAAAAGGTGCTCTCAATCAATTTCATTTCAAAGAAGACTGGTTACTCGGGGTCAAAATTAACCCCTGGAGGAAGCAGCGTTCACTCCTCCTCGTCAATGTGTACATCAACCCCAGCACCCGTACAAAAAAAGACCACCTGGTCCGACTGTGCGAGATCATGAATGACATCGCCGCTGAATATCCCAACTCGGACTGCATCATTACGGGAGATTTCAACACAAATCTATTTCAGGGGAACACAGCAGTCATGGAAGGGCCGGACCTGACTAACATCATTGAGGCTTTGACTCAATCTAAACCTCTGAAGCAAGCCCCAAATATATTAGGTGAGCTCTCTTTGATGAGATTCTACAACGCAGGCTACCTGGTAGTGAACGGAAGGTCAACAAGTGATTCACCTCCAAATTGGACCTGGTCGAACGGAAGAAAAAAGTCTTACTTAGATTTTACTATCTGTAATTCAGAACTACTGTTTAAGTTGAACAGTTTTTGCATCCACCAACGGTCTGAAAGCGATCACAGGCCCCAGGTCATCACCTTCACTACAAATCCGGATTTCCATAAAGCGGCTCCTATAACCTACAAGGGAATTCATACTGAAAACCTAAAGCGCCTCAAATGGAATGAATCCAACAGCCAGAGTGCTTTAAAAACAAGCAAGGACTTCACAACAGGCAGCCTCGATAAAGATGCCAACCCGATATGGAAATGGTCGCAGTTGTGCCTGCACCTGATCAACTCATATCCAGCGACTGCGCAGAGATCAAATCGCTCACCACCAGTAGGGGCTGCAACCTCCACCGTCATAAAACCACTAAAGAGAGCAAGGAACATTGCATTGAGGTTGGTTTCAAAATTCCCGGGGAACAGCGCCTTCCTTGCCACATATCACCATGCCCAAAAAGCATTCAGGAGGGCAGTCTCCCAAGGGAAACAGGCTCAGGAAAACCAATATTGGGTAAAATTGGTGTGGGAATGCAGGCAAAAAAAACTCAAGGAAATTCAGGTCCCTTGTTAATCGCACCAACCTGAACCTAACAAACTCTGGCTCAGCAAATATCCAGGAAGCAGAATGGGTAACATACTTAACAGATCATTTTCAGGCACAAGACCAGCATGACTGCATCAGACCACCTAGGGCATGTGGGATTGGAGCTGACGTATCACTTAATACCTCCCTCGATACAACTTGGGGGACCACTCCTGCACTTGTACTAACCGAGGAACGAGTTGTCAAAGCAGTGACAAAAGGGAGACAAGATGGAGCACCAGGCCTGAATGGCCTCCCACAAAGGTTATTCAAATCGGACATCCCTTTCTGGTCCACGGTGTTACTAAATCTCTTTAATCATACCTTGAGGACATCGACAATCCCGGACTCATGGCGGGGCGCAATAATTCATCCCATTCACAAAGCTGGATCACGAGCCATGCCGAATAACTACAGATTAATCGCCCTACTGGACATAGAGGCGAAACACTTTGCAGGACTCATTTTAAGGCAATGGGCAAAGGACAACGATCTGATTCCCCTGAATCAAACAGGGTTTGTTGCCAATTCAGGAACTACGACAAATTTATTGGCAGTTTCCACTATAATCGACAAAGCTTTATCAACATGCAGGATGGTCTTTTGCTGCTTTGTTGATTTCAAAGCAGCGTTTGATAGAGTGCCTAGGGCGGCTCTCTGGAAAAAACTGACACAGTGGGGTATTCCAAACAAAATACTGAACACAATCATTCAACTCTACTCTGACACATGGGTTCGAGTGAAGTTAGGGTCCGGCTCGCATCTCTCGCGAAAAATCAAGCAGGGATGCGTGCTGGCCCCCCTTCTCTTTAACCTATTTACAGCCGACCTGTCAAGCACTCTAGAAAAGGTAAATAGCCATCCAGCCAAAATAGGAGGTGTGGCATTATGTAACCTTTTATATGCCGATGACCTGGCCCTGTTTAGCCTCACTAGAGTAGGGTTACAAAGGCTCATTGATGCAGTATTGCAATACACGTTTGACAATCAATTAGAAATTACTATGGAGAAAAACCCTGATAGTCCCATTTGGTAAGAAACACTACAGTGGCGATGGTTGGTCAATCAATAAAACAAGTCTTTCGATTGGCCAATCATACAAATATTTAGGCATCCACTTGGACTCAAGGGGCAGCTTCTCAAAGCAAAGCAGCGTAATCACAGCTAAAACAACGGCCCTAGTGGTATCCTTGGCCAAACTATCAAAGAAACTCTCATGTCCAACCCTTGCCCATTTATTAGAAGTCCTTAGAGCAAAGATCGGGCCAACACTCTCATATGGCATAGAGATCTTTAAAGGCAAAATGAACACTGCCCTAAATAAACACACAACTAAAATCTATAGAAAGGCACTTCATTTGCCGAGCACCGCTTCCCCGGCCCAGATTAGATTAGAGCTGGGATTAAGCAACTATGAAGACTCTAATGTTGGTACCTATCTTAAGCTCTGTCATAAATTAAGACAGGCAGAACCAGGTACACTAGAATCTTTAATCTGGAAAGATATCAATGAGACTAATCCAGGGGGAACATTCGGCCGCCTTCTGAATGACTATATCCATCAAATGTCAGTTGCCAACCTTTGGGCTCTTAACCCCAGTCAGACTGTTTTTAAAAATATAATCAAAAAAGCGCTGTCTGATTGCCCTAAGAATGGGAGATTGGCGATTTCTTCAAAATCTACCCACCTGGCGCCGTAAGAAGGAGGACACAACATGAGGAGGAAGCGGGACAGCAACAGAAACAATTTTGCATGTGCTCTGCATCTGTCCCTTATTTAATTCTCAACGCAGGTGTCTGCTCAAGCCAGAATGGAACAGGCTGGGAGTTCGGACCTGTAGGCATGCCATTATTGCTGCTTTGTCTCTAGATAACATTGTTTTAAATATAAATTTGGCCAAATTCATTCAGCAAGCCTACCGCACACTAGATAAAATGGACACTGCTGAGGCCTCTGCTCATTGTCAAGACTGAACATGTATTTTAATATACACTTGTAAAGACCGGGAGGGCTAATCTACAAATTGAAATGTTTTAACTAGCATGCTTACGGTCATATTTTATTTTTCTACTTTTTTTATCATTTTCTACTCATAAAACTGTACACAATGTGATTTGTGTAATCTTTTAAAGATATGTTTTATATCTAAATAAAGGAATTATTACACATACGTTGTTCCACCATTTGCAAATGCTTCCATCTCTGCTCTGCTTAGCTGACTCACTTCTGGGCATTTCTAGTACTACAAGTTCACCTTGCCCCTATCCCATTGCTAAGTTACGTTGTGATTATTTACATTTTTTTTTCAACTCTTCACATCATAACCCACATCTACGTCTCCATGGGTACTCCAGACATAAAATAACAATCATCTTTTCTCAATGAATGTGGTGACCCGGAAATCCATTGCAAAGGTTGGATAAAATTATTTGAGTCCTATCTCATCGCAAGGGGGGGTGAGAAGTTTTCTGCTGTGCAGAAACAGCACACTCTTTTACACAACTTAGGTGTCCATGGTCGCACAGGGTATGAAATGCTTTCTGAACCTGTTTTAGAAGATGATGATGAGTCTGATGTTTATGATAAAACTCTTATGAAATTAGAGACACACTTTGGTGATAAAGTCAATGTAGTACTGGAACGCCATGATTTTTTTTAGCAGAATGCAAGAAAAAAATGAGTCTATTAATAACTATATTGCAGCACTCAGAGGTTTAACCCAATTATGTGAATTTGGCGATCTAAATGATTACCTTATACAGGATTATTTAGTTAGATGCACAAATTACACAAGAATTCAAGAGAAGCTGCTTGCAAAAAACGTTTCGTTGAGAGAAGCCCTTGCAATTGCTCAACCCATAGAACATAATCCCAAATGCATAGAAGAAATGAAAACAAAAGACGAAGTTGCAGCAACCATTCAAGCAGAATCCCATCACAGAGAAGTTCTTAAAATTAAAAACAAAGAAGTTACTAAAGTTACAAAGATGGTCAAAGTATTAAATGTTTTAGATGTGGTAGCATCAATCACTTAGCAAATAGCCCTTTCTTTTCCGCACGTGGAGTCACATGCAAAATATGTAATAAGAGAGGTCATTTAGCTTGAGTGTGTAGAGAAGGAGCAATTAACACTGCTGTAAAAATGGTCACTAAGGAAAATGAAACTCTAGCTAAATTTGTTTTTCAATTAAAAGACATTGATGACTCTGTCAAACCCAAATACCCCAAATGCACTATAATTATTGACAATAAGCCTCTGGAAATGTTTGCGGACTCCTGTTCTCCTTTTAGCCTCATCAATATCTTAGATTTCAAGAATTCTATGAGTGGTAGGGAATTGGATCTAAATCCACCTGATATTTCTCCAGAAGGTTACACGAAAGACCCCATCCCCCTTGTTGGCATGGTTATTGCTCTCAATGTTTTTAAAAGGGAGATCTACAGTTGGGAAAATCTATATAGTTGAGAATGGGGCTAATTTTCTTGGATGGCAACACCAGAAAGAGCTTGGGATCATCTTAGACCCCAGCAACAAGGATCAAGTCATTCTGGTGGACAATCCTAACACCAATAAATCATTGTACCAAGACTTTCCTGATTTATTTGCAGATAAATTAGGTAAATTGAAGGATTATCAACATAAAATTAAAGTAAGACAAGTAGCCAAACCCATCGTTCACAAGACACGGCCAGTACCCTTCTTATTAAGAAAAACCCTCAAAGCTGAATTGGACAAATTATACGATTTAGGAGTCATACAACCTATTGATTACTCAGAATGGCTAGCGCCCCTAGTTTTATTTTCCAGAGCAAATGGACAAGGCATTCGCCTCAGTGAATACTTGCGCAGCCTAAATGAAAATATTTGGGTGGAGAGGTTCCCCTTACCCAACATAAATGAAATGTTAAGCACCATGGGCAGAGCCAGGTTCTTTTCAGTGTTTATCTCTTAATGGCTTATCATCAGGTGGAATTGCACCCGGAGTTGAGACCTTTAATGGCATACACTTCACCATTTGGAGCTAACATGTTCATCAGAATGCTGTTCGGTCTGGCCTCCGCGGCAGCAATCTTTAAAAACATAATGCAACAAATACTTGGAGGTATCAAGAACACATTATGCTTCCAAGATGACATATTAATGTATGGAAATTACAAAAAACAATTTGATGGACAGAATGTAGATCAATGTCTTACATTCACCCCAGTACAAGGATCTGGGCCTAAATCCATCGTTTTTTTGCACTCCACACCACCCTGGGTCAGATAATGGCTTTATGCAAATCAGCTCTGACCCTGTGCCCCATGGGAACAGTCCAGTCCGAACTACAACAGCCATATCTTTCCCAGACCGGAATCAAGCATCCGAGGACCGGACCGGTTTCGAGGTAACACCTCTCATCAGCCCGGCTAGCTTGACTCCAGTGGTGTGGAGGCTCTGGGACCCATGTCTGAGCTACCCCAGTACACTCAGGGAGAAAATTACAAAAAACAATTTGATGGACAGAATGTAGATCAATGTCTTACATTCACCCCAGTACAAGGATCTGGGCCTAAATCCATCGTTTTTTTGCACTCCACACCACCCTGGGTCAGATAATGGCTTTATGCAAATCAGCTCTGACCCTGTGCCCCATGGGAACAGTCCAGTCCGAACTACAACAGCCATATCTTTCCCAGACCGGAATCAAGCATCCGAGGACCGGACCGGTTTCGAGGTAACACCTCTCATCAGCCCGGCTAGCTTGACTCCAGTGGTGTGGAGGCTCTGGGACCCACGTCTGAGCTACCCCAGTACACTCAGGGAGAAAATTACAAAAAACAATTTGATGGACAGAATGTAGATCAATGTCTTACATTCACCCCAGTACAAGGATCTGGGCCTAAATCCATCGTTTTTTTTGCACTCCACACCACCCTGGGTCAGATAATGGCTTTATGCAAATCAGCTCTGACCCTGTGCCCCATGGGAACAGTCCAGTCCGAACTACAACAGCCATATCTTTCCCAGACCGGAATCAAGCATCCGAGGACCGGACCGGTTTCGAGGTAACACCTCTCATCAGCCCGGCTAGCTTGACTCCAGTGGTGTGGAGGCTCTGGGACCCACGTCTGAGCTACCCCAGTACACTCAGGGAGAAAATTACAAAAAACAATTTGATGGACAGAATGTAGATCAATGTCTTACATTCACCCCAGTACAAGGATCTGGGCCTAAATCCATCGTTTTTTTGCACTCCACACCACCCTGGGTCAGATAATGGCTTTATGCAAATCAGCTCTGACCCTGTGCCCCATGGGAACAGTCCAGTCCGAACTACAACAGCCATATCTTTCCCAGACCGGAATCAAGCATCCGAGGACCGGACCGGTTTCGAGGTAACACCTCTCATCAGCCCGGCTAGCTTGACTCCAGTGGTGTGGAGGCTCTGGGACCCACGTCTGAGCTACCCCAGTACACTCAGGGAGAAAATTACAAAAAACAATTTGATGGACAGAATGTAGATCAATGTCTTACATTCACCCCAGTACAAGGATCTGGGCCTAAATCCATCGTTTTTTTGCACTCCACACCACCCTGGGTCAGATAATGGCTTTATGCAAATCAGCTCTGACCCTGTGCCCCATGGGAACAGTCCAGTCCGAACTACAACAGCCATATCTTTCCCAGACCGGAATCAAGCATCCGAGGACCGGACCGGTTTCGAGGTAACACCTCTCATCAGCCCGGCTAGCTTGACTCCAGTGGTGTGGAGGCTCTGGGACCCACGTCTGAGCTACCCCAGTACACTCAGGGAGAAAATTACAAAAAACAATTTGATGGACAGAATGTAGATCAATGTCTTACATTCACCCCAGTACAAGGATCTGGGCCTAAATCCATCGTTTTTTTGCACTCCACACCACCCTGGGTCAGATAATGGCTTTATGCAAATCAGCTCTGACCCTGTGCCCCATGGGAACAGTCCAGTCCGAACTACAACAGCCATATCTTTCCCAGACCGGAATCAAGCATCCGAGGACCGGACCGGTTTCGAGGTAACACCTCTCATCAGCCCGGCTAGCTTGACTCCAGTGGTGTGGAGGCTCTGGGACCCACGTCTGAGCTACCCCAGTACACTCAGGGAGAAAATTACAAAAAACAATTTGATGGACAGAATGTAGATCAATGTCTTACATTCACCCCAGTACAAGGATCTGGGCCTAAATCCATCGTTTTTTTGCACTCCACACCACCCTGGGTCAGATAATGGCTTTATGCAAATCAGCTCTGACCCTGTGCCCCATGGGAACAGTCCAGTCCGAACTACAACAGCCATATCTTTCCCAGACCGGAATCAAGCATCCGAGGACCGGACCGGTTTCGAGGTAACACCTCTCATCAGCCCGGCTAGCTTGACTCCAGTGGTGTGGAGGCTCTGGGACCCACGTCTGAGCTACCCCAGTACACTCAGGGAGAAAATTACAAAAAACAATTTGATGGACAGAATGTAGATCAATGTCTTACATTCACCCCAGTACAAGGATCTGGGCCTAAATCCATCGTTTTTTTGCACTCCACACCACCCTGGGTCAGATAATGGCTTTATGCAAATCAGCTCTGACCCTGTGCCCCATGGGAACAGTCCAGTCCGAACTACAACAGCCATATCTTTCCCAGACCGGAATCAAGCATCCGAGGACCGGACCGGTTTCGAGGTAACACCTCTCATCAGCCCGGCTAGCTTGACTCCAGTGGTGTGGAGGCTCTGGGACCCACGTCTGAGCTACCCCAGTACACTCAGGGAGAAAATTACAAAAAACAATTTGATGGACAGAATGTAGATCAATGTCTTACATTCACCCCAGTACAAGGATCTGGGCCTAAATCCATCGTTTTTTTGCACTCCACACCACCCTGGGTCAGATAATGGCTTTATGCAAATCAGCTCTGACCCTGTGCCCCATGGGAACAGTCCAGTCCGAACTACAACAGCCATATCTTTCCCAGACCGGAATCAAGCATCCGAGGACCGGACCGGTTTCGAGGTAACACCTCTCATCAGCCCGGCTAGCTTGACTCCAGTGGTGTGGAGGCTCTGGGACCCACGTCTGAGCTACCCCAGTACACTCAGGGAGAAAATTACAAAAAACAATTTGATGGACAGAATGTAGATCAATGTCTTACATTCACCCCAGTACAAGGATCTGGGCCTAAATCCATCGTTTTTTTGCACTCCACACCACCCTGGGTCAGATAATGGCTTTATGCAAATCAGCTCTGACCCTGTGCCCCATGGGAACAGTCCAGTCCGAACTACAACAGCCATATCTTTCCCAGACCGGAATCAAGCATCCGAGGACCGGACCGGTTTCGAGGTAACACCTCTCATCAGCCCGGCTAGCTTGACTCCAGTGGTGTGGAGGCTCTGGGACCCACGTCTGAGCTACCCCAGTACACTCAGGGAGAAAATTACAAAAAACAATTTGATGGACAGAATGTAGATCAATGTCTTACATTCACCCCAGTACAAGGATCTGGGCCTAAATCCATCGCTTGTTTTGTTTGCAATTGCCGCCATAAGTGCGCTGGGGATGCCCAGACGTGGGTCCCAGGCACTCAACACCACTGGAGTCAAGCTAGCCGGGCTGATGAGAGGTGTTACCTCGAAACTGGTCCGGTCCTCGGATGCTTGATTCCGTTCTGGGAAGGACATGGCTTTTGTAGTTCGGACTGGACTGTTCCCATGGGGCACAGGGTCAGAGCTGATTTGCATATCGCCATTGTCTAACCCAGGGTGGTGTGGAGTGCAAAAAAACGATGGATTTGGGCCCAGATCTTTGGACTGGGATGAATGTGTGACATTGATCCACATTCGGTCCATCACTTGTTTTGTTTGCAATTGCCGCCATAAGTGCGCTGGGGATGCCCAGACGTGGGTCCCAGGCACTCAACACCACTGGAGTCAAGCTAGCCGGGCTGATGAGAGGTGTTACCTCGAAACTGGTCCGGTCCTCGGATGCTTGATTCCGTTCTGGGAAGGACATGGCTTTTGTAGTTCGGACTGGACTGTTCCCATGGGGCACAGGGTCAGAGCTGATTTGCATATCGCCATTGTCTAACCCAGGGTGGTGTGGAGTGCAAAAAAACGATGGATTTGGGCCCAGATCTTTGGACTGGGATGAATGTGTGACATTGATCCACATTCGGTCCATCACTTGTTTTGTTTGCATATTAATGTATGGGTCATCTATAGAAGAACATGATAATGTCCTTTACTCAGTCTGCCAGAAACTCAAGATGCGGGATTAACTGTAAAATTTGATAAGTGCAAGATCAGGGTGAACTCTGTTGACTATCAGGGACACACTATCTCCCAACAGTTTTTCAAACCTACTTATAGTCTGATTCAAGCTATCAAGGATGCCCCATAACCCACCAACAAAGATGAATTAAAATCCTTCTTGGGGCTGGCTGAATATATGGCTAAATTTGTCAAAAACGATGCTGAATTTTGTAATGGCCTGCATGAGCTCTTACAAAAGGTAAATAATTTACTTGGGAGAAGAGTCATAATGAAATGGTTGACATAATAAAACCACATATCCTCAAGTCACCAGCACTTTGAGCTTTTGACGATAAAAAGAAAACACATTTAAACACTGATGCATCCAACAAAGGGTTGGGGGCGACACTGTCACAGAAAGATGAAAAGGGTGAAATTATCATAGCTTTTGCCTCGCGATCCCTGAGTTCTTCAGAACGCAACTATTTTGTTATTGAAAGAGAGGCGTTGGCATGCTTCTGGGCAGTCAACCATTTTAGATTTTCCTTATGGGGCATTAAATTCACTATATGCACTGATCACAAGCCACTAACTTTCATGTTTTCATCAAAAAATGATAATACATCTCCTCGCATCATGAAATGGGTGCTGGGATTGGAAAATTATTGTTTCAAGGTGGAGTATTTACCTGGACCTGAGAATGTTGTTGCTGATTACTTGTCCAGGCCTTGATGTTAGTCATGATGAAGACAAACTAGATGTTCCAATTCTGTCCATTCATATTGCATCCCTCACCAAGGAGGAATGGGATGAGAGCATGGAAAATGACAAAGATTTACATATTCTAAAAGACTTGATCATCAATGGCTGGCCAGAAAACAAATCCCAAGTTCCAGACACCATTAAAGACTTTTGGGAAGTCAGATATGATCTATCTCCCGTGGGCGACAGAATATACCGAAATGAGAAAATTGTTCTTCCCTAAAACATGAAGAATAAAATAATTGATCTTGCTCATGAAGGGCACCTAGGCAGGAGCCTTACAAAAAACAAACTCAGAAGTTGTTATTGGTTCCCAAAAATGGACTCCTTAGTAGAAGTAAAGGTGAAGGATTGTTCCAGCTGTGCCAATATCGATAAGAGCAAAATCGTAAGGAAAGTGCCCTTATCTCCTGTTGAAGTCCCAGAAGTACCTTGGACCAAGTTGGTCTTAGATATAATTGGTCCTATGGAAATGTTAGGAGTCCAAAAGAGGTGTATGTTTGTCCTCATCGATTATACATCCCATTGAATCAACATCAAATTTACCCCCACCACAAACACTGCTAATCTCATTTCCTTCTTGGAAAATATATTTTACTTTGAAGGTGTGCCTGCTACACTTGTCACAGACAATGGGGTATATCTCTGAAACGATGAAAGACTTCCTCGTCAAATTTAATATAAAACATGAGATAACTGCGCTATATTGTACCAAAGCCAACAGGCTGGTGGAAAGAGCTATTGAATGATCAAGGATCATATACAACTAGCGATCTCAAACAACCTCAAAATTGAAGAGTCGTTGAAAGAATGTATTTTGGCACACCACACAACTCCTAACCTCATCACTAGGATTTCTCCTTTTGTAATGCTAAGAGGGAGAGAACCCAGCACAAACATTAATCGAAGGTGGTTGGATGGAGGAAAGAAAGTCAACTTCAATCAAGAAACAACTCACCAGAAGGTTCAACAACATCAAAAGAAATATAAAAGCTGGTATGACCAGAAACATGGAGTTAAAGAACATGAACTCCATCCCAACA
The DNA here is from genome assembly GCF_964263255.1 of Lissotriton vulgaris. Taxonomy (NCBI): domain Eukaryota; kingdom Metazoa; phylum Chordata; class Amphibia; order Caudata; family Salamandridae; genus Lissotriton; species Lissotriton vulgaris. The sequence goes on from NC_141692.1 coordinate 5,436,975, forward strand.
CACCTGTTGTGATAAAGAAACCCACTCATGTTCAACCAGGGTTGAGTAAGTACCTGCCGTCACAAAGAGTGGTTAAATCCAGCAAAAATGTGGTTCATCTTGACAATGGACAGACCTGGAGTGGTGATTGTCTGGTCAATATTACTTAAGAGTTTCTGAAAGTTTTTGTTCCTTGTTCTAGCCAATTGTACCCCTCTTCACCCTGAGGAAGGGAGATGTGTTGTATTTCCTTCCTGTCCCCATTTTTCCTCCTTGGTACATTCCCACCTCCACTGCTCTCTCCTCCTCTCTTAGTATGCTCCTCTGAGAGCTCACCTTAGAATGTTCACACCTTAGGGATATGTGGAGACTGGATGATTGGAATAAAGAAGACGTTCTTATCTTTAATGCTTCTGCTCTTTATTTTATTGGAAATTATAACAGTAATCTATATCTTAGTAAGGGGTGCATGCACCACCTTACTACCTTACAACTTTTAAGTAGTACCTATCCTTGTAATGAAAAACTCTCAAATTCATTTTGAACTATTGCAATGCCTAGATTTTCCATAGGATAAAACTGTGTTACCCTATTATATTTAATAGGTGACAACGTATAATTAAGAACAGGCAGAAACATCATGTTTGGTAATTGAGGAACTGTAACTTAAAACCCTATTTAATTGTGAAGTCATATTTTAAGTCACATTTGTAAAATTGCATCTTTAAAAGGTTTGGCCTTCTCTTTCCCTGAACATATGATCCCTGCAGCCTTGCTGGGTTACATAACTAGGTGTAGTTGGCAGTTGGTTTTAGTGTATTCTTCCTAGACAGTCACTGTGAGAGGATGGCTCACCATATATTATAACATAAAGGGGTTTAGTGTGTGGTGAGTCTAGTGGGTCTCCAGAGGTTGAACAGAAGCTAAGTAGATAACACTAATGCTCCTTTTTGTTGTAGTTTAGGCAGGCAGTTAGGCTTATTGGAGGGGTGTATTAATGCATTTGTTGCACACACAGTGGCAATATATGAGACACACACTCTTTTTTTAATTTGTTTTCATTTTTACAAAATACATGAGTTAGTCGTCAAAGAGTCATAATTTACAGAGTACATAGTTACTATTGACATTCATTACATCAATTCATCAATAAATCAATAATCCTGGAGCCAGAATCATAATATATAAAAAAAAGTAAATGAATGAATTTTAGAGATTATATGTAACTCATATTGGATACATAAAAAAAATGCAATTGACAATACAATTAGGCAGATACATATAGGGCTACTAAAAAAATGAGTTACCGGAAATAGACCATCAAACAGTGGACTCTAGATGATTAGTGATCTTGCCCCAAATCTGTTGACCAAGCTTCTTTTTCCTATGCCCTTTAAGGGCATACAGACTATGCTCCATATTATGAACTGCAAAAAAACGCGCTCTCCATAGGGGTTCCTGCTGTAACCACCAAGATGCTAATAAAAGTCGGTATACCGCTGTAACTAAGAATATTAGTTTTACATGTGGCTGTAATAGATCTGATATTACCGGCCCCATTTCCGCACCTAGCATTATCTGCGTAGCACTTAGTTTAACGGGAAACCCTAAAGTGGCTGTTAGGTAATTCTCTATCTGTAAAAGTAAAAAAGAATACAGAGGGCACCCAAAAAAAATATGGAGGTCATCTGCAGATATGTATCCACACCTATAGCATTTCCCAATAGTATCACCCTGCCATTTCGAAATCTTGTCAGGCGTATAATATAAATTAAAAATGGATTTGTAATGCTTTGCAGATAATATTGCCGAAAGGAATAAATTTGTTGCCATCTCCAGTGAGATTTCTATCCGTATATCCTGCCTCCCAAGTTTATTCCCCCATTTAACATTGTGTTGCTGTAAATCATTCGCCTTAGTATTTAGCAAATGGCCATATAGCACTCCTATTTTTGCAGATTTGGTATTATCCTCTATCAGAGGGTTAGCTTGTAGATTACTGGCTTTTTGAGATAGAAAATTCCTAATTTGCAAATATTTTGCAAAATTCTCCCTGAGTAGCTGATATTGTATACGAAGTTGCTCAAAAGATTTCAGAGATCCATCACTAAAAAAATCCCCCACGAACCTTAATGCTTTTTGCCACCATACATAAACCACCCTATCCCATAAGTCAATTGGCAAAAATATTGGAGACGTCAAGGGTGTATACCAAGAAATTTTTCCTATTGCAAACATTTTCCTTAATGTCCGCCAGATTTTATATGCGGCTAGCAGTACCTTAAAACGTGTGCGTTTGTAATAGCTCCATTCCTGATGTAGTAACAGACAATTTTTAGCCTTCACACCTAGTAGCATCTGGTAAATTGACGGGCAGTCTGCCATATTCAGAGGACCAACACCGTTTACCAGAACATTCATCCCTTGAAGCATACAGGCATAGTAATAAAGAGTAAAATCTGGTACTGACCAACCTCCTAAATTTCTAGGTAAAATCATAAAACGTCCGGCATGGCGGGCCTTACCACCGGCCCACATAAAACGCATACAGAGAGCCTGGAGCTGAGCTAAGCTAGTAGTAGCAACTTCTAAAGGAACACACCTGAAAAAATATAATACTTGTGGCAAAATCTTCATTTTTAGTAGGCTACATCGCCCTACTAAAGAGAGATGGAGACATTCCGCCTGATCCAACTGTTTCGTCACCCCTAATGTTAAGTCCTCCCAATTAGACTTGACCAGGGCCATTAAAGAGACCCTTAATTTAATCCCCAGATAGGTGACTTCTTCACACACCTGTGGATCAGAGTACTTAGGCAGGTTGGCACATAGTAGCTGAGTTTTAGAAGCATTTAATTTATAGCCAGCGACTGCCCCAAAATTAGCGGCAATTGATTCGATCTCCCCCATTGCAACTGTGGGGCATGTCGTGACGACTGCCACGTCATCGGCATATGCTAGGACCTTGAATTGATAGTTTTGCATCACCACCGGTGGAATCCTAGAACAAGCCTCCAGCATTCTTAAAAAAGGCTCAATATACAATGAAAATAAAAGAGGAGAACAGGGGCAGCCCTGCCTGGTACCCCTCTGTATTTGTACTAAGTCCGACACGAGTCCCATGGTACTAATACGGGCCGTAGGTTGCAATTACAATGTCTGCACAGATTTTATGAATTCAGGGCCAAACCCCCTTCACTTCATTAAGTCCCATATAAAGCGTTGCCTTATTTCCTGTTCCAGGTCGCGTATAACGTGTTTGTGTTGTGCAAGTCATGTTCGGGAGCGCGATCTACTTGTTCGCGATGACAAGTGCGTATTAGCGAGAAATACCATGCAAACTTACTCACATGGTTGCGACGGGCGCGGCCATCTTGTTTTTCACTCTATGCTATGGTTCTGGGCCTAGTTTCCTATCCAGATTTTATCTTTGCAATCTTTACTTATGTTCACTGTTTTTCCCACTTTTTTTATTTATCATCTCTGTCTCTCTGTCCCTAAGTTTATATTTTGTGATTCATTTCTACTTTCACTGTGTTTTTGTTACATTTCTACTGTTTTATTTTACTTCTTTATTCAAACTCCTACCTCTTCCCCCTAATTTTATTGCTTCCTTCTTTTCTTTTCTGTTCCACCCCAGAACCATGGCCAAGGGCAGCAGTACCGGCTCGAAGGGCAAGGCGCCTGTGCCCAAGAGCCAGCTGCCTTGCGGCAGATTGCGGCCTGCAGGGGTGCAGACCAAACAACTTTTCGGGGAGGTGGAGGTGGCCGCCATGGTTTTTTTCATCCAGCGCCACCTCCCCTTGACCTTGGCAGCAGGCGGCAGGCCAGGCTCCGGGTACCTTACCCAGAGGCGTCACCGCCGGTTGGCGAATGTGTACCGGGCAGTGTTTCGCTGCTCGGGGATCCAGTGCACCCATCAGCAGCTTGCCCACTGGTGGTGCGACATCCTGGACCGGGAGTAGGACCTATTGGACCTGCTAGGTGTCGAGGTCATGGGGCTTGGTGAGTAGCTAGTAATATATAGTAGTATAAGTATTGTGTATAATTCTTGGACGAATAACACAAAGGGTTACTGGTGCGCTTAGTTACATTGCAGATCAATTCTGTTCCAAAATCTTCTCTGATATAATGACACAGGTGCTGCTAGGCACTTCTCTTACTTGTTTGTAACTTTGCGCTAGCTTGGGCTGATTATTGATGTTAGAGTTTACTTTAGAGAACTGAAGTTAGTTATTGCTAGAGTCTAGTCCTTTCATTGTCCTTCAGTGAAATAGTGGTGGATGGATTATAGGTTTACTTAGTATTAATTCATATTTTTTTTACGGTCTGCGCGACGCCTCCTCTGTCACTGAATGCTTCTTACCCCAGTCCTCCATAGAACCTTTTTGTAGTTTGTTTAGTGAGTGGTAGGTTTAGCAATAGCATTGTCACTGAGTCAGTAGCAGAACAACATATAAACCAACAATTTGGTGTCTACACAAATGTATGCATGTGTCCTCCATCGCATCTATGCATTTTTGCTGTCAAAAATAAAATTGAAATGCCGACTTACTGAACAATTGGCCCGTCTGGAATAGGTGGTGTAGGTCAGGTGGTACTGGCTTTGTTAGTTAGTATTCTGCAATCAGAATGATTATGGAACATTTGATTAGTGTTCATATAACTAAGTAGACGGTCCGTAAATCCTGCAAGCCAGTAGTTGTTTAGATAGGTCAATTTTATTGCAATTGTTGTTTCCTAAAATAGTTGAGTGTTTTTTTGTTTGATTTGTTTGTTTCACAGCACTCACTGTTACTCTCTTTCTTCATTTTTTATTACATGATCAGCACCCAGGGGCAAGCAGACGGGGTCCGAGTCGGCGGGACAACAACCACCAGAGAAGCGCTCCTCTACCGAGGATCCTGCTGCTGGCCCAAGTAAGTCCTACAGTGCTTATATTATTAACAATTATATTTCCCTAACTTTTAACACACCTTATTTTTTCCAAACTATTAATAAAGCTTCCTCCTAATCCAATTTTTAACAAAAGCTTCTTTGATCTTCATTATCTGTTTTCCAACTTTTGGGTATCCCTGCCTTTCAGATCCTTCCAACTGCCTCTGCTATGACTCTCTTTACTACTACTATTAGACTGTCTGTAGCTAAGCTTGCCCTGTTGGCCACTCTTTAGTTATGGTATTCTTTTGAATAAAGATGTGATAGAATAGCTGTAGCCAATGGGTCCACTCCTGTCTTTTTCGTTGTCCTCTTTAATCTCTAGGCTTTGACAATTCCTTCCAACAAACTGGGCAACCAGATGTTTTTCTAGTATATTTTGTTAGGTTAGTATACTACTACTACTGTTGTGGGTATTCTGCACAGCCACATACAGAACTATGCGCAAGAAAATAGGATGTTTGTGATGGGAGGTGATGGGATGTTGGACCTTACTTACACCTCAGTCACAGAACTCAGAAGAACCCACAATTCACTGACTGACTAGCTATAGTGTCTGAGTCATTAGTCATTTGTCCCACTCCCGACCCCCCACACGAAGATACCCAATGATTTTATTAAACAACCCAGAACATAACACCATTTCGCTCACTCACTCGTGTAAGTCCACAACACCACAGACACTCCAAATCTACCACAGAGTCTATGTGCAAGTTCAAAAGCTTTATTTTTTTCAAATATTAACAAGCTTTGTATGTTGTTCGATGAAATACATCCAGCTCCACCATGCAAATAAAGAAGATTAAAACTAAAAATTTGTACAACTAGTGCATGATAGAGAACTGTGGGAATTGTGGGAGACTGTTGAGCGTATACTGGTTACACATGCATCTTTCGTAAGCTCTGCAAATCTCTGGTTCGTAGAAGGCAATCTTCTCATCTGCCTATTATGAGAAAAATGGGGGCACGTTAGACAGTATAAAATACAATTATTCAAGCTTTTTGCAGTCATGCCAAAAAGTGTAACATTATGGCTAAGCAATAGGGACCAACCAAACTCCATAAAAATGTGCCTTGTTTTTTAACCTCTTCAGTTGTATGCAACACTCATGTGCCCTCAAAGGCGTCTTACCGTGCAACAAGCTGCGAGGTAACACGCGCTAAACAGTAGACATGAATCTAAAATGGTTACATGGCTCAGGCTAACTTTCCAAAGACTAGAGTAGGAGTAGAGATGAGATGACCCTAGGGATCATATAATAAATGAATACTGCTAATGTCTGTCTACTGACTCTACTGTAGTACGCAATTTGGACTAGTGATGATTTATGTTGTACTGTAACTGTTCTTTCAATCTTCCTTCCTGGTGAAAAAACAAGTAAAATAGCGGGAGGTTTGCAGGCATCTAAAAAGGTGTACTTCTTTTTATAGGTGCACAACTACTACCAACAACCAGTGCCGACGGGGCCAGCGGCGATGCTAAAGCTGCCATCCACAAGGGGGCAGGAGATGCGGCACCTGCAGTCGCACCAGTGGGGGAGGAAATAGCAGCGGTGGGCGGTGGTAAGTAATATTCATTACTTATTGGCATCACTGTACTGTGAGCCTTATTAAGTAAGTATGAACTTGAAGTTGTACTGGACATGATACAATGGTTGACAAAGACACCCTTTCCTTAGCATTATCAATGCATTAGCAATAGCATTACCAGCGTGAGTTGAGTAAACAAAGGCCTCTTCTATCAGACTCCAACTCAGCTGTGAAAGTTATGGAGAAAACTAAAAGTCAGATCAGATGACCTTGATAGGGAAAGAAGTCAACTAGGGTGGAAGGAGGAAGGACGAAAGAGATGTAATATGACTAGCATAGAAGGATACTTTGGAAGCAGCATTTAGGTGGCCTATAGGAATCAAATGCATGGGTTGTTGAAGGATGGGTGGAAGGTGAAAGAAGATGCCTGCCTGTGTGTGCGACACAATATGGGTGGATAGTGGATAGCAAGAATCATAAGCGGTGTTTGTGTCAAAGCCAAGGCAAGGAAGGAAGGAGTGGACGCATGGGTGTTTGTTAAGCAATACCTAATAAAAAATTATAGACATTTACTTTTAATGGATGGATGCCACCTGGATATATTATATTCATCATAGGTGGAGACCGTCACTGGATGCAGAGTCTTACTTTGAAAATAATATAAAAGGAGATACGAAATAGACTGGTGTTCTTCTGTGTACTAACATCCATCCATAGTACTAGGGCAAGTAAAATGCCGGAAAAAAACTACAACAAATGTTAGAGACTGGGGAAGCAGGAGGATAGATACTTAAAGTTACCACCAATTCTATGTACTGCGCTTGCTAGTGCTACTGTGCCACTATGAGTTGAATAGATTTTGTGTTACTGTTTTGCTAAGAGTTTCGGTTACAATTCTGTTTCTTTCTTTATAGATACTCCTTCCCAAAAACCATCTCGGTAGGAGTTGGCAGCCAGGGCCCGGCAAAAGAATCTGCAGTCCATCGTGGAGGAATACCGCCGGCTGGTAGCTCAGGCTGAGGAGGAGGTGGCTGCAGCAGCTGCTGCCTCTTCCAATGTCCCGGGCCCCAGCCAGGCCCCACCTACAGGAGTACGGTGCTGCGGTTGGGTAGCCGCCTACCGCCGGCATTTGTCAACATCTGCCGCCCCCCACATTGATGCAAATGTAGGTGCCGTGCATTTCGGCAACAACTTCTCCTCAGGATGGCAAAGCTGGAGGACCAATTAGAGGAACGTGTCAAAATACTGGTGAACAAACTCCTTAAAGCCCGCTGATTATAATGGACCCTGTTGATTTGCCCCTTTTTTAATACTTTTGTTGGTAGGTGGGAATTGGGTGTTGGGGTTTTTGTGGGACATTCTTCGACTTGGGCATTGGTTGGGGTTAGGGAAAGTGGTGGGTGAGGTGTGGAATAGGATATTTTTTAATGAAAATAAATGTTATTTATTTTAAACGTACTCATATGATGTTAATGTTTTGTGGTGGGGTTACTGTTTCACGAATTGATGTACATCACAAGGTTTACTTGCAAATGCAGGGCACCAACCAATGTTTGATTTAAATAATTAGCCAAATTTGTAACAATGAAACACATAGTTGTGGTACCCCTCACTGAGTTATATTTATCCTACTAGTACTATCAGTCTCTCCTCCTACTCAATTATACCTCCCAGCAAACTTATCTTACCTGTGATTGATGATAATTAAGTTGGGCACAGCAAGGGCTGCATGGTTTTCCAAGACAATGGAGAAGATGCTGTGGTTGTGGTGGTAGTAGTAGACACTGGCACTAGCATTTGCAAACAAAAACAAAGAGACAGTCATTAAGCATGAGCGAATTTTGTGGATCTCGCGTTCGCGAATTTTGCAGATTTGCGGATTCGCAATCCGCAAAATCCGCGAATTCCCGGATTTTTCTTTTTTTGTGTTCGCCCGTGTTTCTGCCAGTTCGCGAGGGTTTTTACAATTTCGCAATTTGCAAACTTACCTGTCGGGTCGCAAGTTTTGCGAACTTGTTGTTTCTACGTGTCCAGCCTGTTTGGGACACTCTTCTTCATCACTGCCACTCTCTGTCACCACTGCCACTCTCTGACTACTCATGCCACCCTCTGGCCCACCCATGCCACCCTCTGTTTCATCACCACACCCTCTGGTTGTCCAGTGTACATTATTTTCGGCAAAGCAAAGCACACCTTCCCTGCCTCAAGTGACCTGAATTAATTTGGGACTGATTAATGTGTCACAGAATATTTTTTTAGCTGGCACCTGCTTCCTTAGTGCGCCCTGATTATTGATCTTTTGCACTTGCTAAGTGCTTTCATTGTTGCAAAATTAGTTACAACACCTGCCCTGCCCCAACTGACAATAATGAATTAGGGGCTGATTAATGGATTTTAACTTCCAGCCTGGCTCCTGCTTGTCTCCCTTAGCTGTAATTCAGGACCTTTGTGGCATATGTGTAACTATTCTGAGGTTCAGAGCAGGGTCACATAATAGTTTCAACTGGCAACTGAACTCTGGAGGGGCCCCTCAGGAAGCACTACAGGAAATGGCTACTAATGATGAGCCTGAACTTTTGAACCTGGTAAGTAGTTACTTTCAGTTTTGCTAAGATCGTATTTCTGCAATTTTGCACTTATTCGCGGGGCGCGAACTCACGCGAACAGTGCGAGCAAAATCCGCTGCTCGCGGATTTGCGGATTTTGCGGGAGATTCGCGAATCTCGCGGATTGCGGATTTCCCGAAAATCCGCAAAATCCGCGAGCCGAACGGATTTTCCGCCCATGCCTAACAGTCATTTGCCTGAGAGAGACTGTGGGAGGAGTAGAAAAGTACAGTACATAAGAAGACTAACAAACAAACAATATTGTACCTGCTAAACTAAAAAAAAACAATGGTGTCTGGGACAGCCTAGTACAAGAAGATAAGAAGAGGTTCAACTGTATTTTAAGGTGTATTTGGTGGGTCCCTTTGGAAAGTTAATTGGCTTGTACATACACTGAGCATGAGTGATCATGGGTGATCAAGCAGAAGAAGATCCTCGCCCTTCCTCGTAGATATTTAATTAGTGTTGCTTTCACCACATCTGCCCCAGCAAGCGTGTGATCAATTGTTGGTATAGATTTAATGTAGTAACATCACACCTCAATATAAAACCACACAGCCCTGGGAAAGAGGGTTAGTGTTTGATGAATGGATGGGAAGGGGGTTTGGGGAAAGGTTTGACAAAGAACAGGAAGCATAGAGACAACAAAAGCAAAACAATGAAGACGATGATTGATGATCCACTACCCAATAAATCTAGAAAAAGGAAATACATGCATGATGAAGATAACTTGATGGTTAATAATGAGTAGCACTTAACTACTACTACACAATCCGACAGTACAAGGAAGTATTTATTATATAAGACAATTGCCTTGGCTGTATGCCCTCAGAGAAACCCTAAGACCTTCTGTACCGGGCTGAAAGGTAGCAAAGAAAAATTAAAAAACAGTTTAGGGAGCAATTACCAAACAAAGTCACACAGTCGTAAAATGAATGAAGAAAAAAAAGGAATCAAATTATTAAAAATACGAATATGATACAAAAGTTACTGTATTATCCAGGTCTAAATGTGTAGTTGTATCTCGTCATTCATCTTGGTCCTCCCTTCCATGGACACTCTGAACATCATTCTTGGTTGCCACTGGCTGGCTGATAAGGATTAGTAAGGTAAGTGTCAGTTGTTGCTCCAAGTATAAAAAGCACTGGGTAAAAGGCTATGATGGAAAAACAAAAGGGGTATTAAAAAATAATTGAATGAAAAAATAAAAATCAATTACTGTGTAGTGCAAAATACAAAAGACTCGTTAAATTTTTAAATTCAACAGACAACATAGAAACAGCTACATCAAGCACCCCTGCTGACTACCTCTGGGACTCTAGGCCTACTGGCAGAATAGGCCACAAGTTTGGAGGCCTATGGCAAAAGCACAGTGAAAGGTCACACAAAATGGCCGCGACCACATGGTCAGCCCACCCTCAAAGTACATACAAAGGACAGGAACAGGAAGTTGAGGTCTTTGGGGAACTTTCTTCCTCCTTTTAAGAAGACAAAATAAACAGAAAAATTACTCCATGCTCCAAAAACTACAACCAAATGACAACCTGAGGAGTTTTTTTAGCAAAATGTACAAAATCATCATTTTCGAGAAGGTTTTTTGCAACACGAGACATATTGCTCGTGAGATTGCAAATTCGGCGTGTTCAGCAGCGCGAACTGTACAAAACATTGTTATCACGTGCCAGAGCACGCAGATTGAAGAAGACAAAAACTGTAAGGTCGCGTTGTTACACTGTGCAAAGTTACCAAAACTAGGCGAGCTGAATTCCTAGGGTTACCTACTGGCAAAAAAATACATATTATTTACACACACCCAAAACCTGCTATTCCGCACCAAAAATCAATCCGAAGCCATCCATGCCATACATGATGTTACACATTAAAGAAACACAACAAAAACAGATGATTAACTTTCATGCACCCATGATAATGAGTCTGACTCCAGTAGTACCTCTGAGCTACTGACAGAGTAGGCCACAAGCTTGGAGGCCTATGGCAAAAGCACAGTGGCTGGAAACACAAAATGACTGCCACCACATTCCCAGGCCACCCACAGAAAGTAAATACAATGAACTCAAGCAGGCCTACAATAACTATATGAACTACTAGGGTTACCTATTGGCTGAAAAGCAAATATTTAATTACACACAAAACTGAAATTCCACTACAAAAAACAGAGTTTGCAATTGAATCCAATGCCATCCATGATGTTTAAAAACTTGAAATTCAACAGACACCACAGAAACATGGTTGGACCCATGGGTACTTCTAGGCCTACTGGATGAAATGTCAAAGAAATACAACTTGGCCCCTCAAAAAAGTACAGGCCTCCCTCAACAATAATTTTTAACAAGGATTGAAAAGCCCAGAAAACTGTAGTAAAAAAAAAGCCCAAATCAATCAAACATGTACACCAATTCTCCAACTTACTTGTTATGTTATGTTATGTTAATGGGTTACTTATATAGCGCACGGCTACTCCAAGGAGTGTCCCGGCGCTTTCTGACCCATTACTGAAAAAAGGAGAAGGACAACAGAAACATAGCAGAGTTACTAATGAAAAAGCCAGGTTTTCAAGGCCTTTCTGAAGGCAAACAAATTGGGAGTGTGGCGGAGATCAGCGGGAAGGGAGTTCCGTAATTTGGGGGCGAGATATTTAAAAGAACGTCCACCTATTCTGACTTTCTTAATGGGAGGTACAATTGCCAGGCCCAGATTTTCCGACCGGAGAGATCTGGTGGGCTTGTAGAAAGAAATCCGTTTCTGAATGTAAGAGGCCCCTACCCGATGGAGTGCCTTATGGGCCAGAGTAAGTGCTTTGAATATGATACGCTTCTTAATAGGAAGCCAGTGCAGGGAGGAAAGCAACTCAGATGATCTGGCATGCCGGGGTAGGCCGAAGATGGCTCTTGCCGCAGAATTTTGAACAACCTGGAGTTTGTGCAAGAGATAGTCTGGCAAACCCAGGTAGAGGATATTTGAATAGTCAAGCCTGGAACAGATCAGAGCTTGAACTGTCAGCTTCCTGTCGGCCAAAGGGAGCATAGGAAGGAATTTACGCATCATTTTTAATAGACCAAAACAGGTACCCGTGGGACCTGTGATCTGTGTTTTCAAGGCAAGGGTGTTATCAATTTTAACCCCGAGGTTTTTAGCAACCAAAGAGGAGGAGGAAGGGGGGACATGCAAACCGGCCAGCATTCCTGCCAAGGTGGTTCTGCCTGACAGCCGAAGAAGAGCACCTCAGATTTATCAGGGTTGCACTTGAGGCTGCTTCCCTGAAACCAGTTGAAGACCGCCCCAAGGCAGCCACGGATGCTCTCCCCGTCGAACTCCGTGCCCTTCTTGCAGGTGAAGAGGAGCTGGGTGTCGTCAGCGTATGATATGATCTGGGCACCCATTGACTCCGCCAGTACCGCCAAAGGAGTCATGAAGATGTTAAAAAGGGTCGGGCTCAGCACCGACCCTTGTGGGACTCCGACATCCATAGGTGGCACCTCGGCGGAGTACGGGGGGGCCCAGACCACTTGTCGACGACCCGCTAGGTAAGATCTCAGCCAGCTCAACACCGTCCCTCTGAGACCGATCTCGTGAAGTCTTCTCAAGAGGGCCTCATGCGGGATGGTGTCGAAGGCCGCCGACAAATCCAACAACACCAGCATTGCTCTTCCACCTGCGTTGAGAACTTCCTTAATGGCTTCGTTAACTTCCAAAAGAGCGGTCTCAGTGCTCAAGTTGGAGCGGAAGCCAGATTGGGTAGAGTGGAGTAACCCATGGTCTTCAAGAAAGGAAGAAAGCACAGAATGAACGTGCTTCTCGACGATCTTAGCCAGACTGGGCAGGAGAGATATGGGCCTGTAGTTGGCATGTATCTCTGGATCGAGGCCTGGTTTTTTTAGAAGGGGGACGACCATTGCCTTCTTCCAGGCTGGTGGAACCATGCCACAGGACAAAGAGAGATTCAGGATAGGGGAAATTAAGGAATTCAAAATTTTGGCGTTCCTAGCTAAAAAGCTCGCCGGACACGGGTCAAGCGGGGAGCCCGATTTAATCCTGAGTAACAGATCCAGAGAATTAGATTCCAATAAAGGAGGAAACTCCGATAGAATTGTTATTGTTATTTGTTATTGTTATTTTTGATTTGTAGCGCGCTCAATCACCTACAGGCCTCTAAGCGCTCGGGAATCGATGGTAAACAACAACTTTGACAGTGCAGAGGGCATCCACTAGCCTACGTGGCTCACAGGGCTCTCCTGAACAACAGCGTTTTCAGCCCCTTTCTGAAACGTAGGAGGTTTCCTTCCTTTCGTAGTGGCTCAGGTAGTGTGTTCCATAAATGCGGAACCAGCACCGAAAAGGCTCTACCGCCCTTGGTGGCAAGTTTGTACCGGGGGCAGACTAATAGCTGAGAGTCTGAGGACCTAAGAGCTCTCTTTGGGCTATACATTGCCAGGCGATCTTTGATGTAAGCAGGTGCCATGCCATAGATGGCTTTATGGGCGATGCACAGATTTTTAAATTCCACTCGCTCCTTAATAGGGAGCCAGTGGAGGCTTTGTAGCAGGGGGGATGCTTTAGTGTGTCTTGGCTGTCTGAAGATAAGACGAGCGGCATCATTCATCACCACCTGTAGCCTATTTATCAAGGTTTTTGGTAGGCCAAGGTAGAGGGCATTTCCATAATCTATGCGTGAAATCACAGTAGCTGCGACGATGGAACGTAGCATAGATTGGGAAATGATAGGCACTAATTTCCGTAGCTGTCGGATGATATTAGTACAGCTGCCCACCACTGAAGAGATTTGGCTGACCATAGAGAGGTCACAATCCAGTTTGATCCCCAGGCTCTTCACGTTCAAACTGGGTTTTGGGGCTGGACCTAACTCTGCGGGCCAGTAGAGGTCACACCATGGTGAGGTGGTAGATGAAATAACCAAGACCTCAGTCTTGTCTGGATTGATTTTTAGGAGGTTTCCTGTCATCCACTGGACCGTGTGTCTCAAGATATTCCGAGTGTGGAGTTGGGCGGTGTTTGTATTGTCAACACTTAGCAGCAGCTGCGTGTCGTCTGCGTAGTTATATACTGTGCAGCCCATACTCGCCAGGGAGGCAATCAGAGGCTGCAGATATAGGTTAAACAGCAGTGGGGCTAGAATCAGGAGATAAAGACGTCAGATTGGAATCATGCAATGATGCATTAGGGGTAGCTGGTGGAAAAGATTCTTGAATCAATTTGATTTTTGTATTGAAGAAGATGGCCAGCTCCTTTACCCAAGGTTCAGAGAACTTATGCTGAGCTATGCTGGATTTGGGAGAGATAAACTCTTTAACAATGGTAAAGATTTCTTTACTGGAATTTGACGCAGACTCAATTCTATCTGCAAAATAGTTCTTTTTGGCCTCAAGAATGTCAGAATGGTAAGATTTAATAGATAGTTTATAGGCAGATTTAGCTTCTTGGTCATAATGCTTCCGCCAGAGTCTTTCGGCTAACTTACAGTTACGGCGTGCCAAAGCAAGTGACTTTGAAAACCAAGGAGCCGAGCAGCGCTTAACAGATGAAGGGGGGATTGAAAGAGGAGCAAGATCATCAAGCCTTTCAGTTAACCATTCCTGGAAGGCTTCAAGATCCCTCTCCAGATGGCCAGATAGTGTACAGGGATAATCCTGAAACGCTTGAGCAAGATTCTCGGGGGTAATTTTATGCAAAGGTCTTCTGGGATGCCTAAGGTGGTCTGAGTTAGTATAAGATGTTTTACTTTTGCCCTGAATTAAAAAACTGATCAAAGAGTGGTCAGACCAGAGAACAGGGGTGGGATGGGACATAATAAGAGGAAAGGTGAAGAACACTTGGTCAAGCGTGTGACCCTTGTCATGAGTCGCGCTTGAGATGTAAGGAGTTAGACCGAGAGGAACAGTGATGTCCTTGATTTTAATCGTTTCACTGTCCGACTCAACGTCCATATGGATGTTAAAATCTCCTAACACTATGCAGTTTTCCACCTTCAGGCAAAAAGCAGTGATAGCAGATTGAAGGTCATCGAAGAAAGAACCCCGCAGACCCGGAGGTCTATAGACAAGAAGCCCAGAAAAAGATTGATGCGGGGAGAGTGCAATGGAAAAGGCGAGGGATTCGCAGCCAGGTATAGGCAAGGATGGAGTAATTGTGCAGGCAAAAGATCTTAAAACTGCAAGAGCAACACCACCACCTTTTCCCACTGTCCTATCCTGTCTATAGACAATATAATCTGGCGGAAAAGCTGCCACGATGTCAGGATTAGACGACTCGCAGAGCCAAGTTTCTGTGAGCAAGAGACAGAGAGGTTTCTCAGAGGTAAGTAGCTCGAAGATGTCTAAAGCGTGCCTATGTAAAGAACGGGTGTTAAGCAATAAGCACTTAAACTGTTTAGGCGGGAGTGGACGGAAACCCTAAGAGGCCCGGTAAATGTTAGGGTACCATCCACAGCCTGGGCAGCAACATTTACCTTTGAATCGGCCAGGGAAGACATACCGACAGGTGGCGGTATTAAGATTAAAAGATAATAGATCCGCTGCAGAGTAAGTGAGCCTATGGCCAGAGCCAGCCGCCGCGCCGTCCTCTGCCGTGACGCGGACGGGCGCAGACGGGCAGGACTCTGGCACGACTCCGGCGCAGATCCGGCGCGCCCGCTGATCGCGTCCGCTGCGCGGCGTCATCCCTGCCCGTTTTTATGACGCTGCAAATCGCGTCAGGAAGCCCAACCCTATCCAAGATGGCGGCCAAAAAACGGTGCCTGCCCTCGGCGTCAACACTCAGCCGAGAGCAGGTCCGGTGCAAGAGGGGAGAGGGTGAGAAGGGGGCTGAAGCACTACAAGCGCAGGGGGGTCACAGCACAAATATCACACAATAATAATCCCACCTTTTAAGCTCAGGTGAAACGAAGTGCAAAAAGCGAGTTACAATTTTAAAATCAATTAAAACAAAGGGGAAAGGCAAGAGACCTCCCGGCTTCCGGGAAAATTTAAAATCCAAAAGCCCTGAATAAATCCAATCAAATGCTATGATGCAGCAGACATACACAAAAAGTGATCCTTCCAGCTCGAAATCCAAATAAAAGTGAACAGCACATGGACAAAGCACTGGGAGGAGCCTGGTGGACAGGAACAGGAATGATGGGGCCAGGAGCTATGGTGGGGCCAGGGAGGGCAGCAGCTATCGTGAGGCCACGGGGTAGCAGCTATGGTGAAGCCAGGGAGGGATGGCAGCAGCTACGTTGGAGCAAGTAGGGGCAGCAGCTATGGTGGGGCAGGGGGTAGCAGCTATGGTGGGGCCAGGGAGGGGAGTAGCTATCGAGGGGCCAGGGGGGGTAGCAGCTATGGTGAATCCAGGGACGGATAGCAGCAGCTATGGTGGAGCAAGGGGGGCAGCAGCTATGGTGGGGCCAGGGTGGTGCAGCAGCTGTGGTGGGGCCAAGGGGGGAAGCAGCTATTTTGGGGCCAGGGAGGGCAGCAGCTATGGTGTGGCCTGGGGGGCAGCAGCTCTGGTGGGCACCGGGGAGGGCAGCTATGGTGGGAGGCAGGGGGGGGCAGCAGCTATGGTGGGCCCGGAAGAGCAGCAGCAGCTATGGTGGGGCCAGGCGGGGCAGCAGCTAAGGTGTGGCCAGGGATGGCAGCAGCAATGGTGGGGCCAGGAAGGGCAGCAGCTACGGTGGGGCCAGGGAGGGCAGAAGCAGCTATGGTGGGGCCAGGAGAGGCAGAACCTATGGTGGGAGGCAGCGAGGGCCGCAGCTATGGTGGGGCCAGGGGGGGCAGCAGCTATTGTGGAGCCAGGGAGGACAGCAGCTATGGTGGGGCCAGGGATGGCAGCAGCTATGGTGGGGCCAGGGGGGGCAGCAGCCTTGGTGGGAGGCAGGGAGGGCAGTAGCTATGGTGGGGCTAAGGGGGCAGCAGCTATGGTGAGGCCAGGGAGGGCAGCAGCAGCTATGGTTGGGCCATGAAGGGGCAGCAGCTGTGGTGGACCAGGGAGGGCAGCAGCTATGATGGGGCCAGGGAGGGCAGCAGCTATGGTGGGACTGGGGAGGGCAGCAGCTATGGTGGGGCTGGGGAGGGCAGCAGCTATGGTGGGGCCAGGGAGGGACAGCAGCTAAGGTGGGGTCAGGGAGGGCAGCAGCTATGGAAGGGCTGGGGAGGGCAGCAGCTATGGTGGGGCCAGGGAGGGCAGCAGCTAAGGTGGGGTCAGGGAGGGCAGCAGCTATAGTGGGGCCTCGGAGGGCAGCAGCTATGATTGAAGAACATAGAAACCTTCTCAGGGGTCTCACTGATACTTGGTCCTTTTAAACCAACAAAGAAGAAATTGGCACAGAAGCTGAAATATAAAAAGAATGCATTTATTCACCTCAGATGAGGGAGACTACATCACACAGAAGCCTTAGCAACTGAATGAGGCAGTCTAAAGAGTACAGAAAACTGGGGCTTTATATGTGCTTGGATTTACATAGTCAGCATAAGACCAAGGGGCAGTCCTGGCTCATGTAAGCATGCAAACTGCCTAATATGGGCATACAAGATCTGCTTGCTCAACAAAGTGGGAGGAGAGCTACTTCTCCATACAGCAGCCAGCAAAAATAGCCTGACAGTTATACTAGAGAAGCAGGTACATTCTACTAGCTAGGCCCTTCTGAGCATGTGCAAGGATATAAAGAGGGAAACAGCACATGGCTACCTAAAATGGCTGCCAAAATACAAAATGGCTTTCAGCTCCTGCTAACAAATCCCTGCAATATTTAACAGACGGTCCTTTTAGCATGAGCTAAATACATTCCTATGATCCAGTAGGAACACAGAAAATATATACACATACATTTTCATAAATTTATCAATATCCTAATTCATTGCTAGGTGGGCATTTTCCATTCTAAGCATTTCATTATGCAGGTATATATGAGGTATAAGCAGGAATATCAAAGGGAACAATGCATTTGGGTCATAATTAACATAAAGATAGCAGGAGAGAGTAATGACTACTAATACAAACAGAATTATAATTTTTCTAGTCCTAAGCAAATCCTAGAATCATCTAGCAAACATTTTCAGGGCTCCTATGCATTTAAGTGACCATTCATTTACATTTCAGAATAGCCAACAGCACATATCTATTAAAAACCTTTTCAATTGATTTTAAGTTTTTTAAGAGGGCTAGATCATTAACTATATTTGGGACCAGGAGGACTAAACAGGGCCATAGGAATTAGAAGGAAGAGCTGCAAAGGGCTGCTCCTCCTCACAAATGGGACGACTAAAGGGGTACATTATTGACAAGAAGAAGAAGATGTCCTTGGGGAAATTGAAGACGCTGTACAACCAAGCCAGAGGGGAGTCTTCTCCCTGTGTCCGTTTGATCCTCACAGGCAGGCTCTTGTTGTTTCCACGGTGGAGCTGCACAACTCGTAACTCAAGAATCACAGCCCAGTTTCAAGGAAAAAGTCTCTTATTTCAGGACAGGGCAGGCACCCACCAGGGCACATGCTCTCAAGAATCCTGTCCAGTGTCTCAGGCAGTGCATCAGTTTTCTTCACTTCAATCTAACAGGCACCAGAGACACAGCACCTGTACCCTAAACTCAAGTCCTTCCCTAACTCCTGTATTGCTCTGCTGGTGCACTCACTGCTCATTTGTTGGGGCCACACATTGCATCCAGTGTACCCAGGTAACTCTTGACCAACAAACAAAGGAGCAAACTTGCATTCACTTCGGGGCCAGGATTCAGAGGCCTGATGCTAGGATCTCTGAAGCAACCTTTGTTTCAAAAGGGGTCACCTCAAGCAAAGCCTCCTCGCCGTTCTGGTCGGTCTGTGACTCTCAGCTGGGCATCAAAGACTTTATTTACAATTTCACCTTTCTGATTTGTGACCCCGTCTTTTGCCCAAGACAGTGGCAGAGGTACACAATTTATCAAAAGGGCTTCTGCCTTCACTGAGGTCCTAGTTGCCAGCAATGCCTGTGCTGGTTATCTTCACTTTGTCTTCAAGCTGGATTGGTACTGACACTAACTCCCCAGGCTGAATCTGATGTCCGTGCCCCTCTGGCAATGGTTGTAAGGCAAAACACACTAGATGATGGACGGAATATTGCACAATGGCAACACATTCACCCCAGTCACAGATCTGGGTTTAATCAATCGTTATTTTGCTCACCAAGCAAGCCACCCCAGTTCAGACGTGGCCATATGCAAATCAGTCTGACTCTGTGCCTCAAGGGAACAGGCCAGCCCGAACTGTCAAGCCATGTCTTTACTGGACCGGAATCAAGCATCCTAGGACCGGTTTCTGGCTATCAGCCATGTTCAGCCAGGATAGCTGACCCCAGTGGCTTAGTGAGCAAGGGACGCACGTCTGGGCATACCCTTACCACATAGGGTGAACAGCAAAACACACAAGATTATGGACGGAGTGTTGCACAATGGCAAAACATTCACCCCCAGTCACAGATCTGGGTTTAATCCATCGTTATTTTGCTCACCAAGCCACCCCAGTTCAGACATGGACATATGCAAATCAGTCTTGACCCTGTGCCTCATGGGAACAGTCCAGCCCGAACTACCAAGCCATGTCTTTCCTGGATCAGAATCAAGCATCCTAGGACCGGTTTCTGGCTATCAGCCATCTTCTGCCAGGATAACTTGACCCCAGTGGCTTAGTGAGCAAGGGACTCACGTCAGGGCATACCCTTCCCACATAGGGTGAACAGCAAAACACACAAGATGGTGGACGGAATGTTGCACAATGGCAAAACATTCACCCCCAGTCACAGATCTGGGTTTAATCCATTGTTATTTTGCTCACCATGCCACCCCAGTTAAGACATGGCCATATGCAAATCAGTCTTGACCATGTGCCTTATGGGAACAGTCCAGCACGAACTTCCAAGCCATGTCTTTCCTGGACCGAAATCAAGCATCCTAGGACCGGTTTCTGGCTCTCAGCCAACTTCAGCCAGGATAGCTTGACCCCAGTGGCTTAGTGAGCAAGGGACCCAGGTCTGGGCATACCCTTACCACATAGGGTGAACAGCAAAACACACAAGATGATGAACAGAATGTTGCCCTATGGCAAAACATTCACCCCCAGTCACAGATCTGGGTTTGATCCATCGTTATTTTGCTCACCAAGCCACCACAGTTAAGACATGGCCAT
Organism: Lissotriton vulgaris; assembly: GCF_964263255.1. NCBI lineage: Eukaryota > Metazoa > Chordata > Amphibia > Caudata > Salamandridae > Lissotriton > Lissotriton vulgaris. Next base: position 5,457,198 of record NC_141692.1, read on the forward strand.
ATGCAAATCAATCTTGACCCTGTGCCTTATGGGAATAGTCCAGCACGAACTGCCAAGCCATGTCTTTCCTGGACCGGAATCAAGCATCCTAGGACCGGTTTCTGGCTCTCAGCCAACTTCAGCCAGGATAGCTTGACCTCAGTGGCTTAGTGAGCAAGGGACTCACGTCAGGGCATACTCTTCCCATATAGGGTGAACAGCAAAACACACAAGATGATGGACGGAATGTTTCACAATGGCAAAACATTCACTTCCAGTCACAGATCTGGATTGAATCCATTGTTATTTTGCTCACCAAGCCACCCCAGTTCAGACATGGACATTTGCAAATCAGTCTTGACCCTGTGCCTCATGGGAACAGTCCAGCCAGTACTGCCAAGCCATGTCTTTCCTAGACCAGAATCAAGCAGCCCAGGACCAGTTTCTAGCTATCAGCCATCTTCAGCCAGGATAGCTTGACCCCAGTGGCTAAGTGAGCAAGGGACCCACGTCTGGGCATACCCTTCCCACATAGGGTGATCAGCAAAACAGACAAGATGATGGACAGAATGTTGCACAATGGCAAAACATTAATTCCCAGTCACAGATCTGGGTTTAATCCATCGTTATTTTGCTCACCAAGCCACCCCAGTTCAGAAATTGCCATATGCAAATCAGTCTTGACCCTGTGCCTCAAAGGAACAGTCCAGCCCGAACTGCCAAGTCATTTCTTCCCTGGACCAGAATCAAGCATCCTAGGACCGGTTTCTGGCTATCAGCCGTCTTCAGCCAGGATAGCTTGACCCCAGTGGCTAAGTGAGCAAGGGACCCACGTCTGGGCATACCCTTCCCACATAGGGTGAACAGCAAAACACACAAGATGATGGACGGAATGTTGCACAATGGCAAAACATTCTCCCCAGTCACAGATCTGGGTATAATCCATCGTAATGTTGCTCACCAAGCCACCCCAGTTCAGACATGGCCATATGCAAATCAGTCTTGACCCTGTGCCTCAAGGGAACAGTCCAGCCCGAACTGCCAAGCCATGTCTTTCCTTGACCAGAATCAAGCACCCGAGGAACCGTTTCTGGCTATCAGCCGTCTTCAGCCAGGATAGCTTGACCCAAGTGGCTTAGTGAGCAAGGGACCCACGTCCGGGCATACCCTTCCCACATAGAGTGAACAGCAAAACACTAAAGATAATAGACAGAATGTTGCACAATGGCAAAACATCTATCAACAGAGAGGATAGTCTCAGAATACTTCCTAGTCTTGGGACGCCGCATATATTAGCAAGGCACCCAAGAACACTTTCATCTATCATTGTAAGAGTAAAAAAAAAAACATCTTGGACCTATTGGCAAGTATAAAAGGACCTCTTTGGTGAACTGATAAGAGTAATACATCACCCAATCCCAAGCAGCCAAGGAAGTCTGTTCATTTAATAAATTGTGAGGAAAAGAGAAAAACAACACAGACATACCCTACATCCTTACACTGGTGTATTCCTGTGTACTAATCTGAAAACCCTAAAAAAATGGAAATGTTCTACACTTTCGCTCATAAACTTTACATTACTTATTTAGGACTGCAGACACTTCTAAAATGATTCTTCTTAATAAAAGCACCTACATTGCATGCTTAAGACCATGCTCACATGTTATGGGAGCAACAGGAAAATCTAAAACTGCTAATTTAACAGGAGTTCTTATCTATAAAACAATATTTCCTTCAAAACATTTTTGCTAAGGATCCGATGGGCATCTTCCCTGCGTTCAACTTTTCATGATCCAAACTATGCAACATCAGCTCTAATAAGTAAGGACTGTCAGTTTATTTACACAGACTAGCTAATAAAAACTAGCAATGCCCTTGCAAAACTATGTAGCATTGAATAACATACAATAATGTTGTTATCACCTTAAGAATTGTAGAAAAAAAACTACCCACATCTAGTTCCCCTTAAAGGTCAAAAAAAGGTAATAACAATCTAGACTACTGATCCCTTCATAATTTCATCAAACAGGATGGGCAGTGACATAACATATGCTCCTATTCATTTTATTAATGCTAACAATGTTTAAAACAGTTTTAATGACTAGCCAATTAAATGTATCTTTGCTATTTCACAGACAACTTAGACAGGCAATTTTTTTCTCCAAAAAATAGAGTGCAAAATACATTTTACCTAGCCTTAATTTGTAGAGGAGCTAGCCTCCTTCCCCCATTTTGACAGTAGGAAACCTGAAACAGGTTTGATTTCTGTCAACACTATCAAATCCTATTTGTAGCAACTAGGCATAAACAAAGTCATAGGAGGTAAATAGCACTTTTGAGAGGGCTAAAAAAAACATGAATACTCAAACCCCAATCCTTTTAGCAAATGTACAAGTATAACATGAGGGCACATGAAGTCAAACTAAATTACATTGCCTCAGCCCTAGTAGGTGCCAAACTAAAAGCATTAGTGCTGTATATATGGCCAAGCTCACATATTCAATTGTATTGTGGTATATTCATATGAGTGCATACAAACTTGCTTTTTCCAACAAAAAATAAACACAACTCCTCCTTCTTTCCCTGCACTGCCATCTTGTCTTACAAAAAGTTTCAGATGTCAAAATGTCAAAGCAGACCTTGCTCTGGTAGCCATGCTAGGCTTCTAAATATAGAACTGATATTTAACTCTTCCCAGCTGTCCCATTCTGTGTGCAATGGTATCCATGTGGCTTGCCCAATTCAAAGTCACCCCTATTTGTCAGTTTAATAGCTTCTGCTGGTTTTATACATTTTCCAATTTTAAAATATTTAAAATATTTTTTTCATAATTAATATATGTAATTTTTTTTATAAAACCCATCATTTTTGATAATTCCACTTATGAAAACTAAGCTGCATCCTTTGCCTATCATATTTAGACACATTCATTCATAAGCCTAAGCACAGAAGCCTAACTTGTAACATGAAACATTTTGCGCCACTGTTTTTTAAAAGTACTGTCATTATTTAACATCAGAACCAAGAATGTGCTTATGGAAAAAGTCTTTAAGAAAGGAAATCCTTACTTTAAAAGTTTTCCTGTTATCCAAAATAATGAACCTGACTTTTTGTAACTTTTTAAAACCGTAGTTTGAAATGCAGAGTTTTAATCCGTGTTTAACGGACAAAATCCTACTGAGTCAACATTCCTGTCTCTCCGTGGCCTACAATCAAAACAACAGCTGTTCCTCAGCGGCAGTAAAAACACAGCTGTTGGAAAGCCTTTTTTAGTGTTGAAATGTAAGCATGGTGACAGCTTATTTAAAACTGAGGCATTTCAATGCATGTTCTATACTATGTGTTTTCGTTCAGCAAAAATGTACTCAGATGATATGTTTGCCTGTTTATATCTAACACAATGTATCTAAGGAAAATTTAACATTTTATAATTGTTTATTTGTTGCAAAACGCACAATTTCGTTTTTGAGGCCTATTTTATTCCTATTCAATGTGAATTCTAATGTTATCTTTTAAGTATTGCCAGTTTGTACATGTGCATAGTTGTTTGCTCTATACATTTAATAGTAACATGCATTTATTTATCATATCATATGGTTCATTTCCGGATTTTAATTTTTTAAATATTAATTAAATGACATTTTGCATACAGACTGATGACAGCAAGAAAAACACAAATAAACACATTGAGCTCATTCCAGACATATACAGAAGGGGTCATACACTCAGGACACATAATACAGCGCGCTTAAGGCTAGCAATCCTTACACAAAGAGAATAATCGCTATTTACTCACAAAAGTATCACTAATGGGAAAACCACAAACCACAGACATTTAAACACATTAACCCACAGATCAACACTTAGGACAGCAACAAAGGACAGCCCACAGACTGTACTTAAACCAAACCATTTATAAATACTAGTTGTAAGTCATATTTGCAAGAGGGGCTTCTCAATAATATTCCAAAAGACTGCAAAAAAAACAGCCCAACAGACTGTTTCATTTTCAAGTAGCCAAAATATACTCAATTCACTAGCTTTGGCTGGCAGAACACCAAAAAAATCGCTCTGCATATCTCCATTTATGTTGTTGTTGTTGTTGTAATACTTTATTCGATACATGTATCATAAAAGTACAAACATAAAAAATACATAAAAAATGTATCGAGTATTAAAGTTCCTCCTAAAAACATGACATCATTTTAAAGAATTTAAGAGCTGAGGGCGAAATATCATAATTAAAATTCATACCTGGGGGGGATCTGTGCAGGAATGGGACAACAGCTTTGACCAAATAATCCAGGCGCTAGCCAAAAACTTAGCGACCCCACAGACAATGAACATAGAGGTAGTGTTGGTTAAAATAATGCGGAGAGCTGATCTATGGTCCCTAACTCCTAGCTCTCTACAAACTGGCTTCAACCATTTAACTCTAGCCTGCTTGTATGCTTTACATGCAAACAAAAAGTGGCCAAGAGATTCTTCCGAACATGGGCAACCTGGGCATTTTAGATCATGTTCCCTCCTATCCTTCCACCCTTCCATACATTTTTTGAGGGGAAGGATACCATATCTTAATTTCAGGAACAAGGTTCTATCTCGAGGGGTCTGGATGAAATCCAGAAATGGCTCTAACTTTCCAAGGAGCTTGTGTTCAAAAAATGTGTTCGTTAAGGGGCCTCAGTTTGGGTTATGCAAAACCTTGGCCTCTACCCACTCCCAATATAATTTTTTTACAGTTTGTTTGGGTGGGGGGGATTGGGAGGCCCAGGAGCCACTCAGACCTATAGATACCACAAGCTTCTTTAGATTGTTTAGCCACTTTATTTTATTTGAAACATTCAAACTAATTAGCTTGTCCAACACTAAAGCATATTTTGCTAATTCAGGGGTCCTTCTAAGGCGCACCCAGAATAGCAATGGTCGGAGTTGAACTATTTCAGAGATCGATCTTTTGCCCATGTCAAGAAATAATGGTTTCAGAGGGGTCAAGAGAGGAAGCAAGACTATGTCTCTCATAAACTTATTCTCTGCCACTACCAACGCCTTGGTATTCTCAGCGCCCCATAATTCGGATCCGTAAACTGCAGCAGCTAATGCTTTCCCCTCATAGACTGCCAGGGCAGGGGCTATTGATCTGCTAATTGAGAGTCGCTGATTCTTTAGTATTACTCCAGGGACCCTTTTGAGATTTAAAACCATTTTCCACAAATGGGATTCCCAGCTCATGTTGTTACTGAGCCTAACCCCAAGATAATCGAATTCGTCCACTACCTCTAGGGGGGACCCATTCAAAGAGAGATAAGCCTTCCTATGATTTCTTTTGGCAGACAAGACCATCAGCTTCGTTTTCGCAGTGTTCACCGTTAACCCACGGTCTTTACAAAAGACATTAAAACGATCAAGCAGTTTTTGCAGGCCCTAGGGGGTTTTGGACATCAGGAGGGTGTCGTCTGCAAAGAGGAGTGTGGGGGTTTTCTCCCCGGCAAGGACTGGGGCATCCGCTGGGACCTCCCTCAAATGGTCCACCACCCCATTTATAAAGAGGGAGAACAGGGTCGGAGCCATCACACATCCCTGCCGCACCCCTCTATTGACTGGCACCCTCCTAGTCAATTGGCCCTGATTCCCCCACCGAATCCTTGCATAATTTTCTTCGTGGAGTTTAATGATAAACTGCAACAGATAACTAGGGAAACCCATATCCATAAGGACCTCCCAGAGTTTAACACGTGGGATGATATCGAAAGCTGTTTTCAAGTCTATGAAAGCCAGGTATAAACTACCCTTGGTAATAGACACTGACTTCCAATAGACTGCACAGAACCGAAAAACCTGGTCCATGGCGCCTACATTGCACCTAAACCCCGCCTGGAAGTGGGTCAAGATGTCCTCTTCCATTAACCATATCTCTGTCCGGTTTATGATGACCCAGCCAACTAATTTTTGGATGGTATCGATTAGACTTATTGGTCTGTAGTTGGCAGGGTCCTCTCTGTCGCCTTTCTTAAATATGGTAATAACCTCTGCGCCCTTCCAGGATTCAGGTACAGGGTGGCTGGACTGAATTAGATTCATTAAACTGGCTATAAGGTCAGCCCATAATTTGGGGTCATACAATAGTAGGTCCCCCGGCAGGCCATCTGGGCCAGCCGCCTTTCCTGGAAGTATTTTTAGGATGGCGTCCTGGACTTCTCGAGGGGAAAAAGACTCTTCCTTAGTACCTAGCTCTAAGCAGGGCTCATTCTCAATTGCCATAACTGGGGTTTTTAGCTGGCCTTCAACACTGACCTCACAATACAAATTAAAAAAATGGTAATACCATTGGTGCTCAGTTATGTTATTTAAAATCTGCTCTGCCCCCTTCTATCAAGAGCATTGATCAATTTCCAAAAAAGAATGGAATTTTTCCCACAGGCTGCAGCCTTAAGCTCCTGCCAGTGCTCCTCCTCCCAATCCTTCTTAGCTGATGTTATGCTTCTATGGTAGTCTTTTCTGGCTATTCTCACTGCTATGGGGTCCTTACTTTTTATGGCCAACGTAATAACTTTCTTCTTATTCCTGCAGTTTGCCGTGTACCAGGGGTTACCCTTATTAGGTTTTCGATGTGTCGAGGACGTCCCCTGTGGCCTCTTGGAAAAAAACTCTCCTATTTTGTCAGTTAGGTTCTTATACACAGCTGGTAAATTTGATCCAGAAGGATGAGGGGCTGCTAGAGCAACAGATACCAAGCCGCGAGTTTCAGCCAAAACTAGCTCTTTAATACTGTTAAGTTTCCCCTCTTCGCACCTAACTACATTCCACTTTAGCTTACGATTACAGTTTGAGGGGAAAACCTCTTTAGTGATCAACTCTGGCTTTCCACTTTTGCTGATCCCATTTACCCAATGGATTTCCATACATAATGGGTTATGGTCACTATCTGTTGATTGTCTAACCTTCATATCAACTAGATTAACCCATGACTGAATGTCCAGGAGGATATAGTCAATCCGGGATGGGCAGCCTAGTCTATTATAGGTCATTGCCCCATCACGATCGGAGATGGTTCGCCCATTCAAGGCCCGTAAGTTATGTTCTAATACCAGAGCATTTAACTGGATTGCTCTGGCAGTCCATTTCTTAATAGGGGTAAGGGCTAGGGATGGTATAATCTGTCTCCAATCCTCGGAATTAAAACGCAATATCTCTTCATCGTCCAGGGGTTCAAAAGTACAGTTAAAACCCCCCCCACTAGTATTTTAGATCTTGGAGGGAGGACTGATAACTTCCTATCTAGCAACTCTTGTGTGGGAGAGATTAGGCCACCCTGTAAGCCTCTTGCATATACACAAAAGAGTTCTAGTATAGTACTTCCGGATGGGCTCTTTATGGAAATGTGCAGAATGTCATTAGAGTCAGTATTATTTGAAGTGACAACGCAGTTCAAATTTATTTTTACCCAAATGTGCAGGCCACCAGAAGGACGACCTTTCCCAGTCGTGACTGCGGGAATAAAGTAGGTTGAGTACCCATTTTTATATTGTGGCAGGAGGCACCAAGTTTCTTGGAACATGCATATGGAAAGTGTTTATAAAATCATTCCAATCGGGATTAGCAAGGTTTTTTTAAAGACCTGCTATGCTCCAAGACAGGATATTAATGGAGGTGGGGGCTGCAGATAGTTCCTTCAATGTGTTTGGGGTACTGGGTTCCTTTTTTCCTCTACCAGGACTAATGCTTTCCATACCGGTTAGGCCAACCCTACTAATGTTATTGCATACCCCAGGGGGAACAGGCACCACTCTCTTACCAAATTGTCCAGGAGACTGTATTGGGAGTCAGTCCACCCCTTCCAATCCACTGTAACGATTATAACAGGGGAATAGAGGATAGTTAAGCTGTGGGCCTAACAAATCCCCATTAAACTGTTGGCCACCCAAGATGGGTCTCCCTGCTCTTCTTCGTACTAGGTTCCAACCGTCCTCATCATTCCCACCCCAATTAGTGGAGATCTGATGGTTTAGATGCTGCAGCCTATTCCTCCCTCTCCCACTGGTGGAAGACCTCAACCAACTCCACCTACTGTCATGATGTTCCGTAGACATATAAAAGTATGACAGGGGTTTAACAATAATCGTAGTGTTGTTGTCACATGGGGGACCAGAACAAATGTTCTCCACCAATCGCGGGTCCTCAAATGTAACAACAACACAATCTCCCTTTAGACTTTTCTTTTTCTCACCTACCCAAGGGGCTCTCTCCACCATGAGCATTTTATTGTTTATTCCGGGGGGCGGAGGAAAGTGTCTGTCTAGGTTCAGAAGTGGCAGGGGCAAGTTCAGGGACGCCTGTCAAAACTATCACATATGGACTGGCGTCTGGTGGTAAACTGATGTTCCGGCGTGGATTTGGCTTCTCGGGATGGGGTAAGGAGGATTTAGGGGCTGGAGTAATAGAGTCAGTTGCACTCTGAGGATTAATGGGTGCAATAGTAGTTGACTGATTAGTACAAACTTTATTACCCCTAGGGATAGGTATTTTGGTAGGGCGGGTCTTGGGAGTGGGATTGTCCCCTACAGAATGCTTCTTAGAGTTAGACGGAAGACTACGAGCAGGAGGTGGTACAGTGGAGGCCCTATGGACATGATTAGTTTCCTTGGGTTGATGTACCAGAAGAAGGGCCTGAAGCTGGTGTTCAATGCCCTGCAGTCTAGTTTCCATGGGCAGAAGTAGGGACTTGATAAGATCAGATAAAGAGTTAAAAAATGAAGTATTCCTATCCTCTAAATCCACTGAGGATTCATCACAACTACTATCATCAGGGATGCTAACCAAACTACTGTTAGAGATTGTATCGTCTGGAATACCCATTGGTAAGGGGTGGGATACACGTTGAGCCTTATCACTCCCTGCGTTGTCACCCAATTGATCCCTCCCCTCTTCAATGGTGCCACTTGCACCTGCCATACCATCGTTATGTCCCAACATCTCTTGAGAGACTAGGTTAACAGTAATGACATTGTGGGTTGTTTGATTTGTTTTGGGGATTGCACCTTCCAAAATACCCTTTTGGGGTCGATTGTTCTCATGATGAACTACAACTGTATGTATGTATGTATGTATGTATGTGTGTTCTTATATAGCGCTCGACATACCCTTGGGCATCTCGGCGCTTTCATTGGGAACCCGACCCTGCTTTTCCCTGTGAGATAACCCGTACTGGGCATCCCCAAGGTGAAAGCCAGGCATCCCGCCACGGGGGGCGTAGTGGAGATTAAGCAAGCTATTGCCCAGAGTTGCATAGTGTGAACCTGTGATTCGAGTAGGCACCGAAGTGAGAATTATCGAGTCCATGGACACTTGGGCTCAGACCCTGCTGTGTCGGGAATTGAACCCTGGTCCCGGGTCTGACCTCTGCTTCAGGGTATGCCTCCTCTAACCAGTGAGCCACACTTCTCCACCAACTGTTATCGATAATAAATTGTTAACCAGAAGGGGAGTCGAAGGTGGGGCAGTCGCGGGTGGAGGGTCAAGGAGAGATAATTGGGTGCTAGTTGGGGTGTGGGGCCTAGCATCTGTCTGCATAGGATGGGGGTCAGAGCTACTTAGAGCTTTGATCGGGGAGCGCGCTGAGGCTATATTGCCTAATGAGGACCTTTTGGCTTGAGCAAGGTCCAATGAGACCCTCCTTTCCAATAGTATTATTCCCATATCAATTAAAGAATTAGTGCGAAGAATAAAATTATCCAAAGTGCCTGTTAATTTTTTAGTTTTTGCACTTGCCGCAGCCTGGCTGCGTGTTTCACGGGTAGACATGGTTTTTAATAAATATGGCAGATGGCGATAAAATATGGGATTGAATGAATACCAAATAGAGTTACAATTAACAGTGCCTAACCTTAATAGATTTCACAGAAATAATCCAGAGTTAATGTGCAAAGAGGCGGTGGTTGGAAAAATAGTACCGGTACAAGGGTCAATGGCAATAAACTTGCAGAACAGCGGAATGAGATAAGCAAAGAAGAAGGAACAGGGGTCCGGGCCCAGTCCAGGCTCTACAGGCCTCGGAGGGCCGCAGAGGGCCCGCCCTTTGTCCGGGCTTCGTCCCGGGCTACGTCCCGCACACGCGTCCCGCTAACGCGCAATAGTTCCACCTAAAATACAGGCAACAGGCTGAAGGGGAGGAGACACAGGAAGAGGCGGCAGGTGTGCGAGATGTGGGAAACGCACTGCCTGGTGGGCCTCACAGTCCCGGTCTCCTACTAGTCAGCAAAGTTCCAGCTCACGGCCACAGTTCCGGCAATGACAGGTCTCCTCCAACACAGGAAAATTCAACAGGGCAGCACAATCCAAAACCGACTGCGAGCGGCCCCCGCTCGCCGCGAGTTGTGTTTTAAGGGCAAGGTGATCAGGTGAACAGAGGGGAGGAGACACAGGAAGAGGCGGCAGGTGTGCGAGATGTGGGAAACGCACTGCCTGGTGGGCCTCGCAGTCCCGGTCTCCTACTAGTCAGCAAAGTTCCAGCTCACGGCCACAGTTCCGGCAATGACAGGTCTCCTCCAACACGGGAAAGTTCAACAGGGCAGCACAATCCAAAACCGACTACGAGCGGCACCTCCATTTATAAAAGTGAGCAGAAAAAGATCCTTGTTTGTATTATGTTATGGATACAGAATCACCAAGGAAGAAATATGTTTTTATACCTAAACCTATTTAGGTATTCCCTCTAGGTGAGCAGGCTAATTCACTTCACATCTCACTATGGTACCTCCAAAAAGCAACACATTCTCCGATGTGTGCTTGAAACAGGCATGCCAAAAATATTGCAACATATGCAAATATTATAATCAAAGTAGCACTGAAGGTACGCTTGTAGTGTGTGCCGTTCAAATCAATTCAAAACAGAGAAAAGTCTCCTCATTACCTGCCTACATCAATTGCAATTTTTATATTACATACATACAAATACAAATATTGGCCTATCATACAAATCAAAAGCCACAGTAAGTGTTACTAAACTACCTTACCAATCCAAGGCATCAAAAACCAACAGCAAGTGTTGCATCAAAACAACCCTTGCCAATCACTTGGTGTCCAAATTCTAACTGCCAAGTTCTGAATGACCTAAAGGTCGTTTTTTAGAATACTCACGCCAAAAAGGTTCTCAGTCAGGAGTGGTAAACATCATGTGGAGAATCAAAATCAGGAAGATCAGAAATATACTGGGCTGCAGAGACAGAGAATCCCCAGAATCTCCGTGCACAGAGTACTTCCTTAGTAGAATCCTGTCCTGTCCTCCTCAGTAGATTCCTGTTTCCCGTCAAGATCACTCCCTTGGATAGCCACTTTTCTGATGAGGTCCACATTGGAACGCCATTTGAAGAACATAGAAACCTTCTCAGGGGTCTCACTGATACCTGGTCCTGTTAAACCAACAAAGAAGAAATTGGCACAGAAGCTGAAATATAAAAAGAATGCATTTATTCACCTCAGATGAGGGAGACTACGCCACACAGAAGCCTTAGCAACTGAATGAGGCAGTATAAGGAGTACAGACAATTGGGGCCTTATATATGCTTAGGGTTACAGAGTCAGCATAAGACCAAGGGGCAGTCCTGGCTCATGTAAGCATGCAAATTGCCTAATATTTGCATACAAAAATTGCTTGCTGAACAAAGTGGGAGGAGAGCTATTTCTCCATACAGCAGCAAAAAAGCCTGACAGTTATACTAGAGAAGCAAGTACATTCTGCTAGTTAGGCCATTCTGAGCATATGCAAGGCTCTGAAGAGGGAAACAGCACATGGCGAGCAGCCAGGGGGGACAGCAGCAGGTATAGTGGGGCCAGGAAGGGCAGCAGCTATAGTGGGGCCAGGGAGGGCAGCAGCTATGGTGGGGCCAGGAGGGGGCAGCAGCAGCTATGGTGGGGCCAGGGAGGGCAGCAGCTATGGTGGGGCCAGGGGGGCAGCAGCTATGGTGGGGCCAGCGGGGGAAGCAGCTGTGGTAGAGCCAGGGAGGGCAGCAGCAGCAATGGTGGCGCCAGGGTGGGCAGCAGCTATGGTGGTGCCAGGGAGGGACAGAAGCTTGTGGTGGGGCCAGGGAGGGCAGCAGCTATGGCTGGGCGAGGGAGGGCAGCAGTATTGGTGGGGCCAGGGAAGGTAGCAGCTATGGTGGGGTCAGGGGAGGCAGCAGCTATGTTGGGAAAAGGGAGGGCAGCAGCAATGTTGGGACCAAGGGGGGCCGCAGCTGTGGTGGGGCCAGGGAGGGCAGCAGCTATGTTGGGGCCGGGGGGGCAGCAGCTATGGTGGAGCCAGGGAGGGCCGCAGCTATGGAAGGGCCAGGGGGGCAGAAGCTATGGTAGAAGGCAGGGGGCAGCAGCTATGGTGGGGCCAGGGGGGGAAGCTATGGTAGGAGGCAGGGGGCAGCAGCTATGGTGGGGCCAGGGGAGGCAGCAGCTATGGTGGGGCCAAGGAGGGCAGCAGCTATGTTGGGGCCATGGGGGCAGAAGCTATGGTAGGAGGCAGGGAGGGCAGCAGCTATGGTTGGGCCAGGGGGGGCAGCAGGTATGGCGGGGCCAGGGAGGGCAGCAGCTATGGCGAGGCCAAGGTGGGCCGCAGCTATGGTAGGAGGCAGGTGGGCAGCAGCTATGGTGTGTGCCAGGGGGGGGCAGCAACTATGGTGGGGCCAGGGGGGGGGGGCAGAAGCTTTGGTGGCCAGGGAGGGACAGCAGCAACTATGGTGGGGCCAAGGGGGCAGCAGCTATGGTGGGGCCAGGGGGGGCAGCAGCAACTATGAAGGGGCCAGGGAGGGACAGCAGCAGCTATGGTGGGGCCTGGGAGGGCAGCATCTATGGTGTGGCCAGGGACAGCAGCAGCTATGGTGGGCCAGGGACAGCAGCAGCTATGGTGGAGCCAGGGAGGGACGGCAGCGGCTTTGGTGGGCCAGGGAGGGACAGCAGCAGCTATGGTAGGGCCAGGGAGGGACAGCAGCAGCTATAGTGGGACCAGGGAGGGACAGCAGCAGCTATGATGGGGCCAGGGGGCAGCAGCTATGGTGTAGCCAGGGAGGGCAGCAGCTATGGTGGGAGGCAGGGGGTAGCAGCAATGGTGGAGCCAGGGAGGGCAGCAGCTTTGGTGAGCCAGGGAGGGACAGCAGCAACTATGGTGGGCCAGGGAGGGACAACAGCTATGGTGGGGCCAGGGAAGGACAGCAGCAGCTATGGTGGGGCCAGGGATGGCAGCAGCAGCTATGGTGGGGCCAGGGAGGCAGCAGCTATGGTGGGGCCAGGGTAGCAGCAGCTATGGTGGGGCCAGGGAGTGCAGCAGCTATGGTGGGGCCAGGGAGGGACAGCAGCAGCTATGGTGGGGCCAGGTGTGCAGCAGCTATGGTGGGGCAAGGTGGGGCAGCAGCTATGGTGGAGCCAGGGGGGGCAGCAGCTATGGTGGGGCCAAAGGGGGCAGCAGCTATGGTGGGGCCAGGGAGGGCAGCAGCCACGGTGGGGCCATGGGAGGCAGCATCAGCTATGGTGGGGCCATGGGAGGCAGCAGCTATGTTGGGGCAAGGGGGGCAGCAACTATGGTGGGGCCAGGGAGGGCAGCAGCTATGGTGTGGTCAGGGAGGGGCAGCAGCTATGGTGGGGCCTGGGGGGGCAGCAGCTATGATAGGCCATGGAGGGCAGCAGCATCTATGGTGGGGTCAGGGGGGCAGCAGGTATGGTAGGGCCAGGGAGGGCAGCAGCTAAGGTGGGGCCAGGGAGGGCAGCAGCTATGGTGGGGCCAGGGAGGGCAGCAGCTATGATGGGTCCAGGGGCTGCAGCAGCTGTGGTGGAGTCAGGGAGGGCACCAGCTATGGTGGGGCCGGGGCGCAGAAGCTATGGTGGAGCCAGTTAGGGCAGCAGCTATGGAAGGGCCAGGGGGGCAACAGCTATGGTAGGAGGCAGGGGGCAGCAGCTATGGTGGAACCAGGGGGTGCAGCAGCTGTGGTGGAGCCAGGGAGGGCAGCTGCAAATATGGTGGGGCCAGGAGGGGCAGTGTTAGACGGACCAGGAGGGTCGGCCGAGGACAAGGGGAGAGGTCTCCGGGGAGAGCCGTCTCCAGCGATCGTACAGACGAGTAACTTCCCCCCCACAGAGGTACACCACACAGAAATAAGGTTTAACGTTCTTTATAAGCAATTCGTTAAGTACGGTGGAATGGTACAAGGAGGTCTGGACTCAGGGGTCCCCTCGATTCTAGTCTCTTGGTTTGGGGAGAAGGGGTAGCGGGACAGTCTCGTTACCAATCTGGTAGATGCGATGATAAGATGGATAGCTCACAATCCTCGAGCTCGGCGTTCTAGATGATAGGGCAGCGGCGGAGCCAGCAGGTCCCGAGAAGGTGGTAGTTACAAACGGTCCGCGGCCACGCCAGCAGGTCCCGACGAGGATGAAGGCTTCAGAAGGTTGCGGCAGCGCCAGCAGGCAAGACGGTAGTTCGCAAGGCAGGGCTACGGCAGCGCCAGTAGTCCATCAAGGATGAGTTCTTCACTGCGTCTCTCGACTCCAGGATACAACTGCCTTCCTGCTCTGGAGCTGCCCCAGTTATAGGTCTGGCGCCCTTTGATGTCCGGACCCTCGCACTTGGAGGTCGGGAGGTCCGGGATGAGGGAGTCCAGACACCCAGCAGGGGGGTGGAGCCAGCTCCTGGGGGAGCTGGGGGCGATCGGCACCTGGCGGGGGAGAGCCATCGACACTTCTTTCTCCCATTGACCTGCCAAGTGGTCCGTTCACCTCCTGGGTGGATGGTGGTGCCGGGATGTCGGGGCCTGGCCAGGCCCAGGGTTAGGGTCGATCGGAGGCCACGCGGCCTCGTGGTGCAATGTCCAAGATGGCGCCCAGGCTGGGCGAGGGGGCCGGTAGTGATTCGGGCCCATGATACAGGGATGCCCGGGGGCAGGGGTCCCGTATGAGACGGGGAGCGGGTGGTTACTGTGGGTTACAACTGGAGGGCCGGGCTCGGGCCTTGTCATGCGGGGAGGGAGCAAGCCCTTCACGTGGCCTGTCCAAAATGCGTCCCCCCCAGCTGAAGGCGGGGAGAGTCACCCATCCTCTTGGGGACTCTCCTCGTCGAGGCGGAAAAAGCGTGACAGGCCATCTGCGTTGGCGTGCTCTTGCCCAGGTCGATGTTCCACAGTGAAGTCCATCCCCTGCAGGGAGATGGACCAACGCAATAGTTTTGGGTTTTCCCCCTGCATCTGCATCAGCCACGGCCGGGGCCGATGATCTGTCTGCACCCGGAAGTTGGTACCAAAGAGATAAGGCCGGAGCTTTTTGAGGGCCCACACCACTGCGAATGCCTCCCTCTCGATGGTGCTCTAGCGTTGCTCTCGGGCCAGGAGACGTCTGCTGATGAAAGCCACTGGTTGGTCAAGTCATTCGGGATTCAACTGAGAAAGGACTGCCCCAATGCCATGGTCGGAGGCATCCGTTTGGACGATGAATTCCCGACTGTAGTCGGGGGCCTGGAGCACAGGGGCGGAGCACATGGCGGCCTTCAGCTTCTCGAAGGCCGCTTGACAGTCTGGGGTCCAGTTGACCTTCTTTGGGTGGTTTTTGGATGTGAGTTCCTTGAGGGGCCCCACAATGCTGCCATAGTCCCTCACGAACCGCCGGTAGTAGCCTGTGAGTCCCAAGAAGGCGCGGACCTCGGTCTGGGTGATGGGGGGCTGCCAGGACTGGATGGCAGCGATCTTGAGTTGCAGAGGGGCCACCAGACCGCTTCCCACCTGGTGTCCGAGATAGGTCACGGACCCCTGGCCAATTTGGCATTTGCTGGCCTTGATCGTGAGGCCGGCTCGTTGGAGGGCCTGCAGAACCTCTCGGAGGTGGTTGAGGTGGTCGGACCAGTGGCGGCTGTACACAGCGATATCGTCCAGGTAGGCGGCGCTGAATTCCTCAAGTCCCGCCAGGACCTGGTTCACTAGCCACTGAAAAGTTGCTGGGGCATTCTTCATGCCGAATGGCATGACCTTGAAGTGGTAGTGGCCATCAGGAGTGGAGAAGGCAGATCGTTCTTGGGCCCGGGGTGTGAGACCGATCTGCCAGTAGCCCGCTGTCAGGTCGAAGATGCTGAGGTAGCGGGCAGCTCCCATGCGGTCGATCAGTTCATCTGCTCGGGGGATGGGATGTGCGTCGGTTCGGGTGACAGCGTTCAAGCCCCGGTAGTCGACGCAGAACCGGAGCTCAGGAGTGGTGCCGGGGGCGGCCGCTTTGGGGACCAGTACCACTGGGCTGGCCCAGGGGCTGTCTGAGGGCTCGATGACCCCGAGCGTGAGCATTTTTGACACCTCCTCCTGGATGCAGGCCCGTACCCGATCTGGTACGGGGTAGGCCCGATGTCGGATAGGGGGACTGTCTCCAGTGTACACGTCGTGCAAGCACCAGGGGGTGACCCCTGGGGTGAGGGAGAACAGGGTTGCGAACTGCAGTAGGAGGTCTCGGCAGCCTTGGCGCTGTTCCGGGGTGAGGGCCTCTGAGAGTTGGACCCCGTCCACGGAACCGTCCTTCTCCCGAGTCCGTAGGAGATCAGGGAGGGGTTCGGAATCCTCTTCGACTCCGCTGTCTGTCGCCATCAGGAGGCTGAGCTCCGAACGCACAAAGTGGGGTTTTAATCTATTGGCGTGGAGGACCCGGAGGGGGTTCCGTGCAGATTCCATATCGATGAGATAGGTGACAGGGCTCTTGCGCTCGACCACTTTGAAGGGCCCTGTCCACTTGTCCTGCAAGGCGCATGGTTCGGTGGGGGACATCACCCACACTTGTTGGCCGGGTTCGAATTCGATGGAGGAGGCATTTTGATCGTACCACCTTTTCATGTCTTCCTGACTGGCCTCCAGGTTCGCTTTTGCCATTTCTCTGAATCGCCTGGTCTGATTGCGTAGGGTCAGGAGGTACTTGAAAACATCTGGAGGGTTCTTCAGGGGGGGCATCTCCCAACCTTCTTTGACTAGGCTGAGCGGCCCTCGCACAGGGTGTCTGTATAAGAGTTCGAACGGGCTGAAACCAAGGGACTTCTGGGGGACTTCTCGATAGGCAAAGAGGAGGCACGGCAGTAGCACATCCCACTGGCGACGGAGGGGCTCTTCCATCCCCCCAATCATCCCTTTGAGCGTGCGGTTGAACCACTCGACTAGTCCGTTTCCTTGAGGGTGATAGGGGGTCGTGAATCGGTAGGTGACCCCGCACTGTTGCCAGAGGGACTTCATGTATTTGGAAATAAAGTTTGTGCCTCTGTCGCTGACGACTTCTCGGGGGAAGCCCACCCGGGAGAAGATCCCCATCAAGGCCCGGCCGACCACCGGGGCTGTCACAGTTCGCAGGGGAACAGCCTCGGGGTAGCGGGTGGCGTGGTCCACCAGGACCAGGATGAACCGATGTCCTTGTGCTGTACGGGGGTCCAGGGGCCCCACAATGTCTATCCCCACCCTCTCGAACGGGGTGGTGACAACTGGGAACGGTTGCAGAGGTGCTTTGAGTTTGCGGCCGCTCTTCCCGCTGGCCTGCACGTGGGGCAGGACCGGCAGTGGTTGAGGACGTCGTTTCTCATCTTGGGCCAGAAGAAGTGGGTCACCAGGCGACTGTAGGTTTTGTCTTGACCCAGGTGACCAGCCAGGGGGACATCGTGGGCCAGGTTCAGTAAGAAGTCTCTAAAGCGGAGGGGCACCACTAGCACTCGACTGGCCCCTAACTCCGCGATTCTCTGTTCGCTGTACAACAGGTCGTTGTCCCAATAGACCCAATGGGCCCCGGAGGTATCCCCTGCGCTCTGGGCGAGGGCTTGTTGGCGGAGTCCCTCGAGGGAGGGACAGGTCTTCTGCTCTTGACGAAACTGTTCCTGGGTGGGCCCACCTTCTTGACGCCACTGAGCCAGGTCGGGAAGGTCTTGGGGCTGAGCGAGCTCTTCGGGGGTTTGCTCTTGAGGGTCGGTCCGGTCGGCGTCTTCTGCTGGAGCGACCGGGGGAGGAGGTGCTGGCCATTCTGGTTCTTCAGGTCGGGGGATGGCACGGGCGGCCATGGACCGGGTGGTTACTCACGCCCAGTCCGGGAGGCCCAACATCCCCAGGTGTTCTCTTCTCTCTACGGTGGCCCACGGGGAACTCTCAAGATCATTCCCCAGGAGACAGTCCACGGGGGCATCATCTCGGACCGTTACCTTCAGCATGCCGGAGACTCCTCCCCACTCGAAGGGGACGCAGGCCATCCGGCATAGACTCTCCGAATTGTCGGCTGAACGGACAGGGCAGAGAATGTTCGGCAGGATCTGTTGTGGGGTCACCAGGTGACAGCGGACGGCTGTCACACTGGCCCCTGTGTCACATAGGGCTTCGGCCCGGCGTCCATTAATGTTCACCCACTGACTGTGCTTCCTGGTGTTGGCGGGTAGGGGGGCCCGCGGGACCATGTCTCTTCCCCCTAGGCCTGCTAGAACCATGGCGGCTGGTTCCCACTCTTGGTGTTCTTGCTCGCACTCCTCTTGTTCTTCGGAGATTTGTTGTTCCCCCAGGGCGGCGGCAGCCATCTGGCGGGGTCTCGGAGTCTGGTTCTGTGGACAGCTCGGGTCATTTGCGTAGTGGCCGACTCGCTGGCATCGGTGACACGTGACATTGGCTCTGTACCCCGGGCGCGCCGGGGGGTTGCCCCGGTTGGCCGGGGGTGGGGTGCTGGCAGCGGGAGCGGCCGGGGCGTTGTCTCTTCCTCGCCCCTGGCCCCCTCCTCCTCCTCGGGGACGGTGCTGACCGTGGTTGTTCTGGTTCTGTTCATGTGGCCCATTCCGGCCCACTCGGGTGATTTCCCACCGGTCATCCTCGGCTGCGAGCTGCCGTGGATCAGTCAATTTACTGTCGAGGAGGTGCTGCCTGAGCTCGACGAAGCATTTGTTAGATAGGTGTTCCCACACCATGAGATTGAAGAGTTGCTCGTATGTTGTTACATTGCTTCCCTTGATCCAACCCTCGAAGGCTCGACTGAAATAGTTCACATACTCCACCCAAGTTGTACCCGGGATCCGGGTGCAGTCTCGGAACCTCTCGGTACATTTCGGGTGTGAGCCCATAGCGGGTGAGGAGGGTAGCCTTCATGTGGTCATTGGAGGTCATCAGGTGGTCTGGGAGCTGTAACAGGGCGTTGCGGCCCTCATTGACGAACCTCCCCCATAGCCCGGCTCCCCAGTCACTTCGATCGATCCGGTGGGAGGTCATAGCGATCTCGTAGGCCTTGAACCATTGTTGTATGTCGTCATCTCGGAAATATTCTCGAACGACATCCTTGGGGATGTGTACTCTCTTTTCTGTTGCTCCTGGGGTGCGCGGTTGCTCGGGCACCCCTAATTCTTTGTTCTGCTTACGTAAGTCTATTTCTGCTAGCTTGCGCTCGTGTTCATACGCTAGTCTCTTTTCTTCGAGTTCTCTTTGTCTCTGTTTTTCTTCCCGTTCTTCTCGGAGCCGCAGATGTTCTAGGTTCAGTTTTTGTTCGGCTAATTTGAGTTCGCCATCCATTTTGAGCCGGGCCATTTCTAACTCATGTAGTCTGTTTATTTCTCTCTCTTGGATCTCTTCCTGCGAGAGACCCGTTCTTCGCTCCTCGGGAGCCGTGGTGTTCCTCTCTGATGCTGCAACATTTTGGTCCGGGGGTCTGACGGCGCCGGTTTCTGCCCATGACTCAATGGCGTGCTTGAAATCGTCTTTAGTACTCAGACCGGTGGTAGCGATACCTAGTTCAATGCAGAATTGTTTCAACTCACGATGGCTGTACTCTTCCAATTTCTCCATCTGGAATTTCTCGGAGGATCCGCTCTCTTTGGTTGTCATTGTGGTTTCGTCGTGGGGTGAGCTACTCTCTGTACGATTACGCGTCGATTCGGATCGCGCCGCTGGCCACCAATGTTAGAGGGACCGGGAGTGTCGGCCGAGGACAAGGGGAGAGGTCTCCGGGGAGAGCCGTCTCCAGCGATCGTACAGACGAGTAACTTCCCCCCCACAGAGGTACACCACACAGAAATAAGGTTTAACGTTCTTTATAAGCAATTCGTTAAGTACGGTGGAATGGTACAAGGAGGTCTGGACTCAGGGGTTCCCTCGATTCTAGTCTCTTGGTTTGGGGAGCAGGGGTAGCGGGACAGTCTCGTTACCAATCTGGTAGATGCGATGATAAGATGGATAGCTCACAATCCTCGAGCTCGGCGTTCTAGATGATCGGGCCGCGGCGGAGCCAGCAGGTCCCGAGAAGGTGGTAGTTACAAACGGTCCACGGCCACGCCAGCAGGTCCCGACGAGGATGAAGGCTTCAGAAGGTTGCGGCAGCGCCAGCAGGCAAGACGGTAGTTTGCAAGGCAGGGCTGCGTCTCTCGACTCCAGGATACAACTGCCTTCCTGCTCTGGAGCTGCCCCAGTTATAGGTCTGGCGCCCTTTGATGTCCGGACCCTCGCACTTGGAGGTCGGGAGGTCCGGGATGAGGGAGTCCAGACACCCAGCAGGGGGGTGGAGCCAGCACCTGGGGGAGCTGGGGGCGATCGGCACCTGGCGGGGGAGAGCCATCGACACTTCTTTCTCCCATTGACCTGCCAAGTGGTCCGTTCACCTCCTGGGTGGATGGTGGTGCCGGGATGTCGGGGCCTGGCCAGGCCCAGGGTTAGGGTCGATCGGAGGCCACGCGGCCTCGTGGTGCAATGTCCAAGATGGCGCCCAGGGGGCCGGTAGTGATTCGGGCCCATGATGCAGGGATGTCCGGGGGCAGGGGTCCCGTATGAGATGGGGAGCGGGTGGTTACTGTGGGTTACACCTGGAGGGCCGGGCTCGGGCCTTGTCATGCGGGGAGGGAGCAAGCCCTTCACGTGGCTTGTCCAACAGGCAGCAGCTATGATGGAGCCAGGGAGGGCAGCAGCTACGGTGGGGCCAGGGGATGCAGCAGCTATGGTGGGGCCGGGGGGGCAGCAGCTATGGTAGGAGGTAGAGGGTAGCAGCTATGGTGGGGACAGGGGGTGCAGGAGCTATGGTGGGGCCAGGGAGGGCAGCAGCTATGGTGGGGCCAGGGCAGGCAGCAGCTATGGTAGGAGGCAGGTGGGCAGCAGCTATGGTGGGAGCCAGGGGGGGGAGCAGCTATGGTTGGGCCAAGGAGGGTAGCTGCTATGGTGGGGCCAGGGGCGGCAGCAGCTATGGCGGTACCTGGGAGGGCAGCATCTATGGTGGAGCCAGGGACAGCTGCAGCTTTGGTGGAGCCAGGGAGATACGGCAGCAGCTTTGGTGGGCCAGTGTGGGATAGTAGAAGCTATGGTGGGTCCAAGGAAGGCAGCAGCTGTGGTGTGGCCAGGGAGGGGCAGCAGCAGCTATAGTGGGAGGCAGGGATGGCAGCACCTGTGGTGGAGCCAGTGAGGGCAGCAGCTATGGTGGGGCCAGGGAGGGCAGCAGCTAAGGTGGGGCCAGGGAGGGCAGCAGCAGCTAAGATGGGGCCAGGTGGTGCAGCAGCTGTGGTGGAGCCAGGGATGGACAGAAGCTATGGCGGGGCCAGGAAGGGACAGAAGCTATGGTGGGGCCAGGGGAGGCAGCAGCTATGGTGAGGCCAGGGAGGGCAGAAGCTATGGTGGGGCCAGGGAGGGCAGCAGCTATGGTGGGGCCAGGGGGGCGGCAGCTATGGTAGGAGGCATGGGGCAGCAGCTATGGTGGAACTAGGGAGGGCAGCAGCTATGGTGGGCCATGGAGGGGCAGCAGCTGTGGTAGGGCCAGGGGGGGCAGCAGCTATGGTGGGCCAGGGGGGTAGCAGCTATGGTAGGAGGTGGGGGGCAGCAGCTATGGGCAGCAGCTATGGTGGGGCCAGGCGGGGCAGCAGCTATGGTAGGGCTATGGTAGGGCCAGGGAGGGCAGGAGTTATGGTGGGGCCAGGGCGGGCAGAAGCCATGGTAGGAGGCAGGTGGGCAGCAGCTATGGTGGGAGACTGGGATGGCAGCAGATTTGGTGGGCCATTGAGGAACAGCAGCAGCTATGTTGGGGCCAGTGGGGGGGTGCAGCAGTTATTGTGGGGCCAGGGAGGGGCAGCAGCAGCTATGATGGGGCGAGGGGGAGCAGCATCTATGGTGTGGCCTGGGAGTGCAGCAGCTATGGTGTGGAAAGGGACAGCAACAGCTATGGTCGAACCAGGGAGGGACGGCAGCAGGTATGATGAGGACGGGGGGGGCAGCAGCTATGGTGGGGGCAGGGACAGCAGCAGCTATTATGGAGCCAGGGAGGGACGGCAACCGCTTTGGTGGGCCAGAGAGGGACAGCAGCAGCTATGGTGGATCCGGGGAGGGACGGCACCACCTATGGTGGGGCTAGGGAGGGACAGCAGCAGCTATGGTGGGGCCAGGGAGGGATAGCAGCAGCTATGGTGGGGCCAGGGAGGGACTGCAGCAACTATGATTGGGCCAGGGCTGGCAGCAGCTATGGTGTAGCAAGGGAGGGCAGCAGCTATGGTGGGAGGCAGGGGGGTAGCAGCTATGGTGGGGCCAGGGAGGGCATCAGCTTTGGTGAGCCAGGGAGGGACAGCAGCAGCTACATTGGGGCCAGGGGGGGACAGCAACAGCTATGGTGGGCCAGGGAGGGACAGCAGCTATGGTGGGGCCAGGGAGGAAGCAGCTTTGGTGGGCCAGGGAGGGCAGCAGCAGCTATGGTTGGGCCAGGGGGGCAGCAGCTATGGTGGGGAAAGGGGGGCAGCAGATATGGTGGGGGCAGGGAGGGCAGCATCTATGGTGGAGCCAGGGGAGGCAGCAGCTATGGTGGAGCCAGGGAGGGCAGCAGCTATGGTGGGGCCAGGAGGGGCAGCAGCTTTGGTAGTAGGCAAGGGGGCAGCAGCTAGGGTGGAACTAGGGAGGGCAGCAGCTATAGTGTGGCCAGGGGGGAAGGAGGTGGCAGGGGGGCAGCAGCTATGGTGGGGCCAGGGGAGAAAGCAGCTATGGTGGGACCCGGGAGGAAAGCAGCTATGGTGGGGCCAGGGGGGCAGCAGATATGGTAGGATTAGGGGGGGGCAGATATGGTAGGGCAGGAGCTATGATAGGGCCAGGGCTGGCAACAGCCATGGTAGGAGGCAGGTGGGCAGCAGCTATGGTGGGAGCCAGGGGGGAAGCAGCTATGGCGGGGCCAGGGGGGCAGCAGCAGCTATGTTGGGGCCAGTGGGGGGGGGGGTGCAGCAACTATGGTGGGGCCAAGGGGGGCAGCAGCAGCTATGATGGGGCCAGGGAGGGACAGCAGCAGCTATGATGGGGCCAGGGATGGCAGCAGATTTGGTGGGCCAGGGAGGGACAGCCGCAGCTATGTTGGGGCCAGTGGGGGAGTGCAGCAGCTATAGTGGGGCCAAGGGGGGCAGCAGCAGCTATGATGGGGCCAGGGAGGGACAGCAGCAGCTATGATGGGGCCAGGGATGGCAGCAGATTTGGTGGGACAGGGAGGGACAGCCGCAGCTATGTTGGGGCCAGTGGGGGAGTGCAGCAGCTATAGTGGGGCCAAGGGGAGAAGCAGCAGCTATGATGGGGCCAGGGAGGGACAGCAGCAGCTATGATGGGGCCAGGGAGGGACAGCAGCAGCTATGATGGGGCCAGGGAGGGACAGCAGCTATGGTGGGCCAGGGAGGCAGCAACTTTGGTGGGCCAGGGAGGGCAGCTGCAGCTATAGGGGGGCCAGGGAGGGACAGCAACAGCTATGGTGGCCAGGGAGGGACAGCATCTATGGTGGGGCCAGAGAGGCAGCAGCTTTGGTGGGCCAGAGAGGGCAGCTTAAGCTATAGTGGGGCCATACGGGGCAGCAGCTATGGTGGGGCCAGGGAGGGCAGCAGCTATGGTGGGGCCAGGGAGGGCAGCAGCTATGGTGGGAGGCAGGGAGTGCAGCAGCTATGGTGGGAGACAGGGAGGCAGCAGCTTTGGTGGGCCAGGGAGGGCAGCTGCAGCTATAGTGGGGCCAGGGGGGGCAGCAGCTATGGTGGGGCCAGGGAGGGCAGCAGCTATGGTGGGAGACAGGGAGTGCAGCAGCTATGGTGGTGCCAAGGGGGACAGCAGCTATGGTTGGGCCAAGGTGGGTAGCTGCTATGGTGGAGCCAAGGGGGGCAGCAGCTATGGTGGAGCCAAGGAGGGCAGCTGCTATGGTGGAGCCTGGGACAGCAGCAGCTATGGTGGGGCCAGGGAGGGCAGCAGCTATGGTGGAGCCAGGGGGGGCAGCAGCAGCTATGGTGGGGCCAGGGGGGGCAGCAGCTGTGGTAGGGCCATGGGGGGCAGCAGCTATGGTGGGGCCAGGGGAGGCAGCAGCTATGGTGGGACCAGGGAGGAAAGCAGCTATGGTGGGGCCAGGGGGGTAGCAGCTATGGTAGGAGGTGGGGGGGAGCAGCTATGGTGGGGCCAGGTGGGGCAGCAGCTATAGTAGGGCCAGGGAGGGCAAGAGCTGTGGTGGGGCCAGGGCAGGCAGCAGCCATGGTAGGGCCAGGGATGGCAGCAGATTTAGTGGGCCATGGAGGGACAGCAGCAGCTATGTTGGGGCCAGTGGGGGGTGCAGCAGCTGTGTTGGGGCCAGGGAGGGACAGCAGCAGCTATGATGGGGCCCAGGGGGAGCAGTATCTATGGTGTGGCCTGGGAGTGCAGCAGCTATGGTGTGGAAAGGGACAGCAGCAGCTATGGTCGAACCAGGGAGGGACGGCAGCAGCTATGATGAGGAGAGGGGGGCAGCAGCTATGTTGGGGCCTGGGAGGGAAGCAGCTATGGTGGGCCAGGGACAGCAGCAGCTATGGTGGAGTCAGGGAGGGACGGCAACAGCTTTGGTGGGCCAGGGAGGGACAGCAGCAGCTATGGTGGAGCCGGGGAGGGATGGCACCACCTACGGTGGGGCCAGTGAGGGACAGCAGCAGCTATGGTGGGGTCAGGGAGGGACTGCAGCAACTATGATGGGGCCAGGGCTGGCAGCAGCTATGGTGTAGCCAGGGAGGGCAGCAGCTATGGTGGGAGGCAGGGGGGTAGCAGCTATGCTGGGGCTGGAGAGGGCATCAGCTTTGGTGAGCCAGGGAGGGACAGCAGCAGCTACGTTGGGGCCAGGGAGGGACAGCAACTGCTATGGTGGGCCAGGGAGGGACAGCAGCTATGGTGGGGCCAGGGAGGCAGAAGCTTTGGTGGGCCAGGGAGGGCAGCAGCAGCTATGGTGGGGCCAGGGGGGGCAGCAGCTATGGTGGGGCTAGGGGGGTAGTAGCTATGGTGGGGTCAGGGAAGGCAGCAGCCATGGTGGGAGGCAGGGAGTGCAGCAGCTATGGTGGGGCCAGGCGGGGCAGCAGCTAACGGTAGGGCCAGGAAGGGCAGCAGCTATGGTGGGGCCAGGGGGGGCTGCAGCTTTGGTAGTAGGCAAGGGGGCAGCCGCTATGGTGGAACTAGGGAGGGCAGCAGCTATGGTGTGGCCAGGGGGGGACGGAGGTGACAGGGGGGCAGCAGCTATGGTGGGGCAAGGGGAGGCAGCAGCTATGGTGGGATCCGGGAGGGAAGCAGCTATGGTGGTGACAGGGGGCTGCAGATATGGTAGGATGAGGGGGGGCAGCAGCTATGGTGGGGCTAGGCGGGGCAGCAGCTATGGTTGGGCCAGGGAGGGCAGGAGCTATGGTGGGGCCAGAGCTGGCAGCAGCCATGGTAGGAGGCAGGTGGGCAGCAGCTATGGTGGGAGCCAGGGGGGAAGCAGCTATGGTGGGGCCTGGGTGGCAGCAGCAGCTATGTTGGGGCCAGTGGGGGGTGAAGCAACTATGGTGGGGCCAAGGGGGGCAGCAGCAGCTATGATGGGGCCAGGGAGGGACAGCAGCAGCTAAAATAGGGCCAGGGATGGCAGCAGATTTGGTGGGCCAGGGAGGGAAAGCAGCAGCTATGCTGGGGCCAAGGAGGGAAGCAGCAGCTATGATGGGGCCAGGGAGGGACAGCAGCAGCTGTGATGGGGCCAGGGGGAGCAGCATCTATGGAGTGGAAAGGGACAGCAGCAGCTATGGTCGAACCAGGGAGGGACGGCAGTAGCTATGATGAGGACGGGGGGCAGCAGCTATGTTGGGGCCTGGGAGGGAAGCAGCTATGGTGGGGCCAGGGGGGAAGCAGCTATGGTGGAGTCAGGGAGGGACGGCAACAGCTTTGGTGGGCCAAGGAGGGACAGCAGCAGCTATGGTGGAGCCGGGGAGGGATGGCACCAGCTATGGTAGGGCCAGGGAGGGACAGCAGCAGCTATGGTGGGGCCAGGGTGGGACAGCAGCAACTATGATGGAGCCAGGGCTGGTAGCAGCTATGGTGTAGCCAGGGAGGGCAGCGGATATGTTGGGAGGCAGGGGGTAGAAGCTGTGGTGGAGCCAGGGAGGGCATCAGCTTTGGTGAGCCAGGGAGGGACAGCAGCTATAGTGGGTCCAGGGAGGCAGCAGCTTTGGTGGGCCAGGGAGGGCAGCTGCAGCTATAGTGGGGCCAGGGGGGGGCAGCAGCTATGGTGGGGCCAGGGGGGGGGCAGCAGCTTTGGTGGGGCCAGGGAGGGCAGCAGCTATGGGGGAAGGCAGGGAGTGCAGCAGCTATGGTGGAGCCAAGGGGGCAGCAGCTATGGTTGGGCCAAGGAGGGTAGCTGCTATGGTGGAGCCAAGGGGGGCAGCAGCTATGGTGGAGCCAAGGAGGGCAGCTGCTATGGTGGAGCCTGGGACAGCAGCAGTTATGGTGGGGTCAGGGGGGCAGCAGCTTTGGTGGGGTCAGGGAGGGTAGCAGCTATGGTGGAGTCGGGAGGGTGCGCAGTTATGGTGGGGCCAGGGAGGGCAGCAGCTATGGTGGAGCAAGGGGGGGGGCAGCAGCAGCTATGGTTGGGCCAGAGAAGGCAGCAGCTATGGAGGGGCCAGGGAGCGCAGCAGCTTTGGTGGGGCCAGGGAGGGCAGCAGCTATGTTGGGGCCAGAGGGGGCAGCACCAATAGTGGGGCCAAGGAGAGCAGCAGTTATGGTGGGGTCAGGGGGGCAGCAGCTATGGTGGGGCCAGGGAGGGTAGCAGCTATGGTGGAGTCGGGAGGGTGGGCAGTTATGGTGAGGCCGGGGGGCAGCAGCTATGGTGGGGCCAGGGAGGGCAGCAACTATGAAGGGGCCAGGGAGGGCAGCAGCTTTGGTGGAGCCAGGGAGGGCAGCAGCAGCTATGGTGGGGCCAGGGGGGCAGCAACTATGGTGGGGCCAGGGGGGCAGCAGAAGCTATGGTGGAGAAAGGGGGTGCAGCAGCTATGGTGGGGCCAGGGGGGGCAGCAGCAGCTATGGTGGGGCCAGGGAGGGACAGCAGCAACTATGATGGGGCCAGGGCTGGCAGCAGCTATGGTGAAGCCAGGGAGGGCAGCAGCTATGGTGGGAGGCAGGGGGTAGCAGCTATGGTGGAGCCAGGGAGGGCATCAGCTTTGGTGAGCCAGGGAGGGACAGCATCAGCTGTGGTGGGGCCAGGGAGGGACAGCAACAGCTATGGTGGGCCAGGGAGGGACAGCAGCTATGGTGGGGCCAGGGAAGCAGCAGCTTTGGTGGACCAGGGAGGGCAGCTGCAACTATAGTGGGGCCAGGGAGGCAGCAGCTTTGGTGGGCCAGGGATGGCAGCTGCAGCTATAGTGGGGCCGGGGGGGCAGCAGCTATGGTGGGGCCAGGGGGGGGGGCAGCAGCTATGGTGGGGCCAGGGAGGGCAGCAGCTATGGTGGAAGGCAGGGAGTGCAGCAGCTATGGTGGAGCCAAGGGGGGCAGCAGCTATGGTTGGGCCAAGGAGGGCAGCTGCTATGGTGGAGCCTGGGACAGCAGCAGTTATGGTGGGGTCAGGGGGGCAGCAGCTATGGTGGGGTCAGGGAGGGTAGCAGCTATGGTGGAGTCAGGAGGGTGCGCAGTTATGGTGGGGCCAGGGAGGGCAGCAGCTATGGTGGAGCCAGGGGGGGGGGCAGCAGCAGCTATGGTGGAGCCAAGGGGGGTAGCTGCTATGGTGGAGCCAAGGGGGGCAGCAGCTATGGTGGAGCCAAGGAGGGCAGCTGCTATGGTGGAGCCTGGGACAGCAGCAGTTATGGTGGGGTCAGGGGGGCAGCAGCTATGGTGGGGTCAGGGAGGGTAGCAGCTATGGTGGAGTCAGGAGGGTGCGCAGTTATGGTGGGGCCAGGGAGGGCAGCAGCTATGGTGGAGCCAGGGGGGGGGGGCAGCAGCAGCTATGGTTGGGCCAGAGAAGGCAGCAGCTATGGAGGGGCCAGGGAGGGCAGCAGCTATGTTGGGGCCAGAGGGTGCAGCAGCAATAGTGGGGCCAAGGAGAGCAGCAGTTATGGTGGGGTCAGGGGGGAAGCAGCTATGGTGGGGCCAGGGAGGGTAGCAGCTATGGTGGAGTCGGGAGGGTGGGCTGTTATGGTGAGGCCGGGGGGCAGCAGCTATGGTGAGGCCGGGGGGCAGCAGCTATGGTGGGGCCAGGGAGGGCAGCAGCTATGAAGGGGCCAGGGAGGGCAGCAGATTTGGTGGAGCCAGGGAGGGCAGCAGCAGCTATGGTGGGGCCAGGGGGGGGCAGCAGCATCTATGGTGGGGCCAGGGAGGGACAGCAGCAACTATGATGGGGCCAGGGCTGGCAGCAGCTATGGTGAAGCCAGGGAGGGCAGCAGCTATGTTGGGAGGCAGGGGGTAGCAGCTGTGGTGGAGGCGTGGAGCCAGGGAGGGCATCAGCTTTGGTGAGCCAGGGAGGGACAGCATCAGCTATGGTGGGGCCAGGGAGGGACAGCAACAGCTATGGTGGGCCAGGGAGGGACACCAGCTATGGTGGGGCCAGGGAAGCAGCAGCTTTGGTGGACCAGGGAGGGCAGCTGCAACTATAGTGGGGCCAGGGGGGCAGCAGCTTTGGTGGGGCCAGAGGGGGGCAGCAGCTGTGGTGGGGCCAGGGAGGGCAGCAGCTATGGTGGAGCCAGGGGGGGGGGAGGGCAGCAGCAGCTATGGTGGGGCCAGAGAAGGCAGCAGCTATGGAGGGGCCAGGGAGCACAGCAGCTTTGGTGGGGCCAGGGAGGAGAGCAGCTATGGTGGGGCCAGGGAAGGCAGCAGCTATGTTGGGGCCAGAGGGGGCAGCAGTTATGGTGGGGCCAGGGGGGCAGCAGCTATGGTGGAGCCAGGGGGGGCAGCAGTTATGGTGGGGCCAGGGGGGCAGCAGCTATGGTGGGGCCAGGGAGGGTAGCAGCTATGGTGGAGCCAGGGGGGGCAGCAGTTATGGTGAGGCCGGGGGGCAGCAGCTATGATGGGGCCAGGGAGGGCAGTAGCAATGAAGGGGCCAGGGAGAGCAGCAGCTTTGGTGGAGCCAGGGAGGGCAGCAGCAGCTATGGTGGGGCCAGGGGGGCAGCAGCAGCTATGGTGGGGCCAGGGGGGGCAGCAGCTATGGTGGGGCCAGGGAGGGCAGTAGCTATGGTAGGACGCAGGAGGCAGCAGAAGCTATGGTGGAGAAAGGGGGTGCAGCAGCTATGGTGGGGCCAGGGAGGGCAGCAGCAGCTATGGTAGGGCAAGGGGGGGGCAGCAGCTATGGTGGGGCCCGGGAGGGCAGCAGCTATGGTAGGACGCAGGAGGCAGCAGCTATGGTGGGGCCAGGGGGAGCAGCATCTATGGTGGTGCCTGGGAGTGCAGCAGCTATGGAGTGGAAAGGGACAGCAGCAGCTATGGTCGAACCAGGGAGGGACGGCAGCAGCTATGATGAGGACGGGGGGCAGCAGCTATGTTGGGGCCTGGGAGGGAAGCAGCTATGGTGGGGCCAGGGGGGGAAGCAGCTATGGTGGGGCAAGGGACAGCAGCAGCTATGGTGGAGCCAGGGAGGGACGGCAACAGCTTTGGTGGGCCAAGGAGGGACAGCAGCAGCTATGGTGGAGCCGGGGAGGGACGGCACCAGCTATGGTGGGGCCAGGGAGGGACAGCAGCAGCTAAGGTGGGGCCAGGGAGGGACAGCAGCGACTATGATGGGGCCAGGGCTGGTAGCAGCTATGGTGAAGCAGGGAGGGCAGCAGCTATGGTGGGAGGCAGGGGGTAGCAGCTATGGTGGGGCTGGGGAGGGCATCAGCTTTGGTGAGCCAGGGAGGGACAGCATCAGCTATGGTGGGACCAGGGAGGGACAGCAACAGCTATGGTGTGCCAGGGAGGGACAGCAGCTATGGAGGGGCCAGAGAGGCAGCAGCTTTGTTGGGACAGGGAGGGCAGCTGCAGCTATAGTGGGGCCAGGGGGGGGGGGCAGCAGCTATGGTGGGGCCAGGGGGGGCAGCAGCTATGGTGGGGCCAGGGAGGGCAGCAGCTATGGTGGGAGGCAGGAAGAGCAGCAACTATGGTAGAGCCAAGGGGGGCAGCAGCTATGGTTGGGCCAAGGAGGGTAGCTGCTATGGTGGAGCCAAGTGGGGCAGCAGCTATGGTGGGGCCAGGGAGGGCAGCAGCTATGGTGGAGCTTGGGACAGCAGCAGCTATGGTGGGGCCAGAGAAGGCAGCAGCTATAGAGGGGCCAGGGAGCACAGCAGCTTTGGTGGGGCCAGGGAGGGCAGCAGCTATGTTGGGGCCTGAGGGGGCAGCAGCAATAGTGGGGCCAAGGAGAGCAGCAGTTATGAAGGGGCCTGGGAGGGCAGCAGCTTTGGTGGAGCCAGGGAGGGAAGCAGCAGCTATGGTGGGGCCAGGGGGGGGCAGCAGCTATGGTGGGGCCAGGGAGGGCAGCAGCTATGGTAGGACGCAGGAGGCAGCAGCTATGGTGGGGCCAGGGGGGCAGCAGAAGCTATGGTGGAGAAAGGGGGTACAGCAGCTATGGTGGGGCCAGGGGGGGGCAGCAGCAGCTATGGTGGGGCCAGGGAGGTACAGCAGCAACTATGATTGGGCCAGGGCAGGCAGCAGCTATGGTGTAGCCAGGGAGGGCAGCAGCTATGGTGGGGGAAGCAGGTGGTAGCAGCTATGGTGGAGCCAGGGAGGGCATCAGCTTTGGTGAGCCAGGGAGGGACAGCATCAGCTATGGTGGGGCCAGGGAGGGACAGCAACAGCTATGGTGGGCCAGGGAGGGACAGCAGCTATGGTGGGGCCAGGGAGGCAGCAGCTTTGGTGGGCCAGGGAGGGTAGCTGCAGCTATAGTGGGGCCAGGGGGGGGCAGCTTTGGTGGGGCCAGGGGGGCAGCAGCTATGGTGTAGCCAGGGAGGGCAGCAGCTGTGGTGGGAGGCACGGGGTAGCAGCTATGGTGGAGCCAGGGAGGGCATCAGCTTTGGTGAGCCAGGGAGGGACAGCATCAGCTGTGGTGGGGACAGGAAGGGACAGCAACAGCTATGGTGGGCCAGGGAGGGACAGCAGCTATGGTGGGGCCAGGGAGGCAGCAGCTTTGTTGGGACAGGGAGGGCAGCTGCAGCTATAGTGGGGCCAGGGGGGGGGGGCAGCAGCTATGGTGGGGCCAGGGAGGCAGCAGCTTTGGTGGACCAGGGAGGGCAGCTGCAGCTATAGTGGGGCCAGGGGGGGCAGCAGCTTTGGTGGGGCCAGAGGGGGGCAGCAGCTATGGTGGGGACAGGGAGGTCAGCAGCTATGGTGGGAGGCAGGGAATGCAGCAGCTATGGTGGAGCCAAGGAGGGCAGCTGCTATGGTGGAGCCTGGGAGGGCAGCACTCATGGTGGAGCCAGGGGGGCGGGGCAGCAGCAGCTATGGTGGGGCCAGAGAAGGCAGCAGCTATGGAGGGGCCAGGGAGCGCAGCAGCTTTGGTGGGGCCAGGGAGGGCAGCATCTATGTTGGGGCCAGAGGGGGTAGCAGCAATAGTGCGGCCAAGGAGGGCAGCAGCTATGGTGGAGCCAGGGGGGGTAGCAGTTATGGTGGGGTCAGGGGGGCAGCAGCTATGGTGGGGACAGGGAGGGTAGCAGCTATGGTGGGGCCAGGGAGGGCAGCAGCTATGGTAGGACGCAGGAGGCAGCAGCTATGGTGGGGCCAGGGGGGCAGCAGCTATGGTGGGGACAGGGAGGGTAGCAGCTATGGTGGGGCCAGGGAGGGCAGCAGCTATGGTAGGACGCAGGACGCAGCAGCTGTGGTGGGGCCAGGGGGGCAGCAGAAGCTATGGTGGAGAAAGGGGGTGAAGCAGCTATGGTGGGGCCAGGGAAGGCAGCAGCAGCTATGGTAGGGCAAGGGGGGGCAGCAGCTATGGTGGGGCCAGGGAGGGCAGCAGCTATGGTAGGACGCAGGAGGCAGAAGCTATGTTGGGGCCTGGGAGGGAAGCAGCTATGGTGGGGCCAGGTAGGGCAGCAGCTATGTTGGGGCCAGAGGGGGCAGCAGCAATAATGGGGCTAAGGACGGCAGCAGCTATGGTGGAGCCAGGTGGGCAGCAGTTATGGTGGGGTCAGGGGGGCAGCAGCTATGGCGGGGCCAGGGAGGGTAGCAGCTATGGTGGAGCCAGGGGGAGCAGCAGTTATGGTGAGGCCGGGGGGCAGCAGCTATGGTGGGGCCAGGGAGGGCAGCAGCTATGATGGGGCCAGGGAGGGCAGCAGCGATGGTGGAGCTAGGGAGTGCAACAGCAGCTATGGTGGGGCCAGGGGGGGCAGCAGCAGCTATGGTGGGGCCAGGGAGGGGCAGCAGCTATGGTGGGGCTAGGGAGGGCAGCAGCTATGGTAGGACGCAGGAGGCAGCAGCTATGGTGGGGTCAGGGAAGCAGAAGAACTATGGTGGAGAAAGGGGGTGCAGCAGCTATGGTGGGGCCAGGGAGGGCAGCAGCAGCTATGGTAGTGCCAGGGGGGCAGCCACTATGGTGGGGCCAGGGGGGGCAGCAGCTATGGTAGGGTGCAGGAGGCAGCAGCTATGGTGAGGCCAGGGGGGGCAGCAGAAGCTATGGTGGAGAAAGTGGGTACAGCAGCTATTGTGGGGCCAGGGGGGCAGCAGCAGCTATGGTGGGGCCAGGGAGGGACAGCAGAAGCTATGGTGGAGAAAGGGGGTGCAGCAGCTATGGTGGGGCCAGGGGGGGCAGCAGCAGCTATGGTGAGGCCAGGCAGGGACAGCAGAAGCTATGGTGGAGAAAGGGGGTGCAGCAGCTATGGTGGGGCAAGGAAGGGCAGCCGTTATCGTGGGGCCAAGGTAGGACAGCAGCAGCTATGGTGGGGCCAGGGGGGGCATCAGCTATGGAAGGAGGAAGGGAGGGCAGCAGCTTTGGCGTGGCCAGGGAGGGACAGCAGCAGCTATGGTTGGGCCAAGGGGGGCAGCAGCAATGGTAGGGCCGGGGAAGGACAGCAGCAGCTTTGGTGGGCCGGGGGGGGGCACTTATGGTGAGGCCAGGGGGGCAGCGGCAGCTATGCTGGGGCCAGGGGGGGAAGCAGCTATGTTGTAGCCAGGGAGGGACAGCAGCAGCTATGGTGGAGCCAGGGAGGGACAGCAGCAGCTATGGTATAGCCATGGGGGCAGCAGCTATGGTGGGGCCAGGGAGGGACAGCAGCAGCTATGGAAGGGCCAGGGAGGGCAGCATCTATGGTGGGGCCAGGGGGGGCAGCAGCTATAGTAGGAGGCAGGGGGCAGCAGCTATGGTGGGGCCAGGAGGGGCAGCAGCAGGTATGGTGGGGCCAGGGAGGGCAGCATCCATGGTGGGGCCAGGGGGGGCAGCAGCTACGGTAGGGCCAGGGAGGGGAACAGCTATGGTGGGGCCTGGGAGGGCAGCAGCTATGGTGGAGCCAGGGAGGGACATCAGCAGCTATGGTGGAGCCAGGGGGAGATAGCAGCAGCTGTGGTGGGGCCAGGAGGGGCAGCAGCAGCTATGGTGGGGCCAGGGGGGGCAGCAGCTATGGTGGAGCCATTGAGGAACAGCAGGTATGGTGGCCAGGGATGGACAGTAGCTATGGTGGGGCCAGGGGAGCAGCAGCTATGGTGGGGTCAGGGGGGCAGTGTGAGAAGTTGGCCTGGTATATGATGTCCTCTATTCTAGTGGGCACCTTGCACCAGTTCAAATGACCCTTATTGGTGATAGGTTTAAGACAACCTTTCCTGGAAGCTATCCTAGTGGTAGCTGTGGAGAGCATTCTTCAGGCTAAGTTTTGAAGGAGAGTAAAGAATCTTGGTTTAGCAGATTATAACTTCTTGAATCACTAATTGAAAAGAGTACCCCACAAGGTATATATAAAATATATGAATTTATTTCTAAACACTCACTACTAATCTCTTTATGAGATTAGAGTCCAAGATACGCAATAATACAGTTCTAAAACAACAGTAAATAGCACAATATACAATGGGCCCCAAGAACCACAACTTGACTAGACACAGTGCCTAGAGCCTTTAAAATCGCTGGGACCACAAGGAACCATCCAAGGTAGTGTCAAAGGAAGCCGGGTGCATAGGTGTCAATTGGAGTCAGGAATCGTCGTTGTTTTCAATGGCGATCTGTCGCAAAGTACGGCTGCCTTGAAGAGAAGAAGTGTCAGGTGTGATCCACGCCTGCATCATAGATCAGCAGGACCTGAAAGCAGAGGGGACAGAGTCTGGTTCACTTGCCAGTGACCATAGGCATGATAGACGAATGACCAACGATGTCGGGTGTTTCAGGTGTGAAGAGTTGAAGCTTGACTCTGCAGCCACAAGGACCAGGAGGTGTCGACGACAAGCAGGAGCTGGATTCCAGCTGTCTCATGAAGAATGTCGAGTGATGCGGTGTTGGTGCTCGGATTGAACCCAAATATCTATTTCAACAGCAACCCACGCAGGAAGAGAAAAGATGCTTCGGTGCGGACCAGCAATGTCCTGGGGACTCTCCAAGCAATGGAGAATCAGGGCACATCTGGAGCAACCACGTAAGCCCAATTAAAGTTAGAGCTGCCTTCACAGGGACCCACAAGTCGACGGACCAGGATGTGCGAAGGGACCTCAAAAGGAATCACACAATACCAGCCCAAGGGACACTCTGTGAGTGTAGGCCAGTAAACTTCAGTGGAGTCATTACTCAAGGTCTGGACTACAAGAAGCCCAAAGCACAGCCTCAAGGATTGACGAGAAGCATATGTACTTGCAAATGTGCACGGTGTGCAGGGGTTTTGGTTCCACAGTCCCCACAAGGGCTACGGGTCTCAGCTTTGCTGGGAGCTTGGGTCCACCTCTGGGTAGTCTGTGAACCCACCTCCTGTGTTGCAAATTCTTTGGAGTCTGGCGGTGTCAGAAACCTTAAGAACGTCGTCCCTTACCTTGTCTTGATTGTGAGACGCGTAGAAAATTCGCAGGGACGCATTTGACCAGTTTCACTGCTTCGCTGAGACAGAATCCCACCTAAAGCAAAGTGAGAAGCATCCGCCTCAACAATGAATGGGAGATTAGAATCTGGGTGACTTAGAATAGGGGCTGACGTAAATTTTTTCTTTAAGTCGTGAAAAGCTTTGTCAGCTGCTTCTGTCCAGTCAAATTTTACTCCTTTTCGCAGTAGTTTGGTAATGGGAGTTATAGTTTGAGAAAAATCTTGAATGAATCTACGATAGAAATTTACGAACCCTAAAAAACTTTGTATTTGTTTTACTGAGGAGGGTTGAGGCCACGATGTTACAGCCTCCACCTTTTTTGGGTCCATTTCTATACCAGAAGGACTGATAATGTATCCTAAAAAGTCTACCTTGGACACGTGAAATAGGCTTTTTTCCAATTTCACATATAAGGAGTTGGTAAGCAGTTTTTGAAGGATGGCGCGAACCTGTTGTACATGTTCGTCTTCAGAATGGGAATATATTAAGATGTCGTCAATGTAGACCACACAACAAATGTCAATGAACTCGTGCAATACCTCATTTATAAAAAATTGAAAGCTGCAGGAGCGTTACAGAGTCCTAAAGGCATGACTTGGTATTCATATAAACCAAATTTCGTACGAAATGCTGTTTTCCACTCATCTCCCTTCCGGACTCTAACAAGATGATAAGCTCCGCGCAAATCCAATTTAGTATATATGGTAGCATTCTTTACCAGGTCTAAAAGAGTTGGTATGAGAGGCAAAGGGTACCTGTTCTTGATTGTGACATTGTTTAGCGCTCTATAATCAATACACGCTCTTAATTCCCCTCCACGTTTCGGAATAAAAAAAAGAGAAGATGATACAGGAGACTTAGAGTGCCTGATGAAACCGTTAGCTAAATATTCATCTAGATATTCTCGTAAGTGTTCATTTTCCTTCTCAGTAAGAGCATAGATCCTGCTACATGGCAAAGTAGCCCCAGGCACAAGATCAATCCTGCAATCAAAATCCCTATGAGGGGGAAGAGTGTTTGCCTTTCCTTTATCAAAAACATCTTGTAAGTCTGAGTATACTGTTGGTACACCTTCCAGGAGTAAAATACTTGAAGATTCTAAGGGTAATTCTAAACCTTGAATTGTGTCTCCAGTTCTGTTCAATAGAAAACATTGACTCAAACAATGATGAGATTTAAAAGTTAGAGTTCTAGTCTGCCAATCAATAAGTGGGTTGTGTAAAACTAACCATGGAAGTCCTAAAATCAATTTAAATTGTGGGGCATCAATTACATCAAAAACTATTCTTTCTCTGTGAATGGGAGAACTGTCCATGATTAGAATCTCAGTTTGTCTTTTTATCGGTCCTGAAGTCAATTCCTTTCTGATAGTCTATGATTTAACTTCACTACTAAATCTATGAACTCACTGATTTCCTCGGGTGGTTCTAAGACTTGAGTTACCATATCTTTGAGCTCGTCCTTCAAGCCTCTGTAAAATAAAGACACTCTGTTTTGAGTAGGCCAATCGGCTTCTAACACCAAACGATTAAATACAGATATGTAATGTAGTAAATCAGATGAACCTTGTTTTAGGTTTAGTAACTCACTGTCAGCAGATTGGACAAAAACATGCTTAGCAAAAATCTTTTTTAAAGACCTTTCAAAAGCCCTAAAATTATACAAAACCGGATCGTCCTGTTCAACAAGAGGGACAGACCACAAGGCAGCGTCGCCACCTAAGTAAGATAGCATAAAAGCCACTTTGGAAGAATCGTCTGGGAAAGCTGTAACTTTTGCCAAAAAATGTAAATGGCACTGATTAAGAAATATTGTGAATTTATTAGGATCTCCATAAAACCTTTCTGGTTGAGCTAGAGGTGTAGGAACTGGTGTAATAACCTGAATCTGAGTTTGGGCCTCAGAGGAGGCAGAAGCCCCCCCTGAAAAGGTGGAAGGCTTTAAAATGGGCTTTTGTTGGAATACAGTATTATGGAGAGATTCCATGTCTTTGCGTAGCGCAATATTTTCCTGTTTCAATTCTGATAAAATGGCGGCTATATCTTGCAGAGAAACTTGGTCCATTGCGTCCAGGCTAATGAATTTTCTTGAGCTTTGCCTTCTGTCAGAAACCTTAAGAACGTCGTCTCTTACCTTGTCTTGATTGTGAGACGCATAGAAAATTCGCAGGGACGCAAGGGACCAACCTCCCTAAAGACTAACCCCTTCCTGGAGGAAGTTTAAAACACTACAAGATATGAGCTAGGCCAAGGGGAGGAGGGCCGGTACTGGACGTAGTTGTTCTGCTGTCGACCTGCGAAACAACATGAATAACTAAATTACTTCTTACAGTTGCCTTTTCGAATCTTTTAGTCACCGCACTCACAATGTTTTAACCTTCTTGCAATAAGTTCTAACCCCGCCTACCTGCGAACAGCAGTAGTCTGTTTTTCGTCCAGTATGTCTTTCTTGTCCGGTTGAGCAATGATGATGAGAGGAGTTCTGTTGTCCCGTCTTGTCGTGTGTTGGCGAGCCGTGATTTCGTGTCTTTAAAGGCTTTTCTGTAAATGATAATTAAAGAATAAAACTTCTGTTCTTTTTCTTTTATTTTACACTCCCTCTAAATTACATTAACCAAAACCTTTTCTTTCCTTAACTTACTTATTAGTATTCTGTTTCTTCTCCAATCTCTTGTATTCCTTATCTAACACACAAAGCCTTTTAAACAGACAAGAAGAAATACACAAATACACTTGGGAACTAAAACATTCTTTTGGAAATAACTCCTTTCCAAATCTCCTCTTACTCTGGACTCAGTTTGTGAAACTCTGAAACTCAAAACGCTCAAATAAGGATTCAAATGCTAAAAGTCCTGAAGCTCTGTACTTTCTTCTTGAAGAAAGAAATGTTCCAAAAATTGTTCTGCTTTTTTCCTTTCTTGCGAAGGGCGCCTTAAATGCTAATCACTTATCTTTTGTCTTTGCAGGTTCCCACGAAGGTAAAGGAAACGCTAGGATTAAACTCCATCCGACTGAAGGCCTCAAATTGCTTTCACCAGGTTTGTCTGCGGATGTCATCCAACCGGGAGCTCGCACTTCCTTTCTCCTTGCAGGCGGAAGGCAAAGCGCCTTCCAGAAGGCTGGGTGCGGTTTAAATACCGGACCGCACCCAGCCGCACCTTACGCATGCGTGCGTCTTGCCAGTGAATTCATGCGCTCGGTAGAACTTTCCACCGGCGCATGAGAAAGGAATCTTAAAAGGCTAAACCTGACATCAAGGCTGCAACCATTAGTCTGCATGCCATATTTGAGAGGCTTTCAGTGTCTGTAAAACGCAAGGCAAAACGAAGAGGCGTTACAAATGTTCATGACACAATTTCTATTGCTTAACACAGAAATAAAACGGCTATCACAGTAAGCTGTTATTCAAGGTCATAATGTTATAACATCATTAAGTACACCTATCACACCCTACTCCACACATATACATAACGAAGGAGTGCTGGTGCACGGGAAAGGGGTGGGTTTTTACAGTAATTAAGAAATCTAGCCACTTACAGGTGTGACTTCATGCCGAATCATGACAGTACTCCCTCCTCAAGATCCCCCCTAAGACCGTTGCTATAGGTTTAGGTTTGGAGGGATTCTGCAAATGAAACTTCTTTAGAACCTTTGGAGCATTTCGTAGATGAGTGATAGGTTCCCATGATCTCTCCTCAGGGCCATACCCCTTCCAATCTACCAAATAGAATAGTTTACCACAAATTCTTTTAGAATCTAACACCTTCTTAACTTCGAATTCTGTGTGACCATCAATTTCAATGGAAGATGGAGGACGGATTAACCTAGTTTGGGGGTTAAAAGGTTTGATTAAAGACACATGGAATGCTGGATGAATTCGATATCTTTGAGGAAGAAGTAACTTCACACAAACTGGGTTAATGATTTTCTCAATGGGAAATGGACCAATAAATCTAGGATTAAATTTCTTATTTCCCTTTATGGTTAAGTTTTTTGTGCTCAACCAAACCTTGTCTCCTGGATGGTACTGGGGTTGTTCTTTCCTATGTTTATCAGCCGCCCTCTTTTGGGATTCTTTAGCTTGGGCCAGATTATACCGAGCTTTCTTATGAATTGAAGACAACTCAGAAATATATTCATGAATTGCTGGAACTGAATTATTTACCTTAATGTCGTCTGGAAAGCTTTTAGGATGGTAACCATAATTACAGAAAAAAGGAGACATGTTAGTGGAAGTATGTTCGGTGTTATTATATGCAAATTCCAGAGTACTTAAAAGTTCTGACCAATCTTTTGATGTGGAAGTTAACATGCAACGCAAGTACTGTTCAATGGTTTGATTTGTGCGTTCTGTTAAACCATCGGTTTGGGGATGATAGCTGGATGACAAACGAATGTCCATTTGGAGAAGAGAACTTAAATTCTTCCAAACATGTGATATGAATTGAGACCCTCTGTCCGAAATTACTACAGATGGAATTCCATGCAAACGAATAACATGCGTAATTAACACCTTGGTTAGTTCCATAGTTGTAGGGAGCCTTTTTAGAGGAATGAAATGTGCCATAAGTGAAAATTGATCCACTACAGTTAGAATGGTAGTGTATCCACTCTGTGTTAAAGGGAGTTCTACAATAAAGTCTAAAGAAATGGAATGCCATGGTTGAGGAGGTATAGGCAAAGGTGTCATTAAACCACTAGGGGACTGATGAGAGGGTTTGTTTTGAATACAAACGCTACAAGTGGTTACATACAATTTAACATCCTTAAACATGGTAGGCCACCAAAATTGTCTTTTGATTAGTTCGTATGTTTTAGCAATGCCAGGATGAGCTGAGAGGGGTGAATCATGAAAAACATGGATAATTGATTCCTGAAGGGCTTTAGTAGGAACCATGATCAAATCATGCACAAAAAGAAACTTATCCTTTTCTTGAAGGTTTGGGTAGTCTTTTCTCCATTCTTCTAGACTCTTTGTTTTTAGTTCTTCCTGTATTTCATCAGAAATACTCTTGATAGTTAAACATGCTTGGAAACAAGTAGTGGGTAACACAGGATGAATGAACCACAGTTTCTGGACTTACACAATTTTCGCCCAAACGAGATAGAGCG
This sequence comes from Lissotriton vulgaris, assembly GCF_964263255.1. Lineage (NCBI taxonomy): Eukaryota > Metazoa > Chordata > Amphibia > Caudata > Salamandridae > Lissotriton > Lissotriton vulgaris. Next base: position 5,497,464 of record NC_141692.1, read on the forward strand.
TCAGCTTTTAGATTTTCTTTTCCTGGCCGGTAAGTAATCACAAAATTGTAATCATTGAAAAATAGGGACCATCTTAATTGTCTGGCTGACAAGGCCTTTACCTTTTGTAAGGCTTGCAAATTTCTATGATCTGTATAGATAGTGATGGGGTGACGAGCCCCTAACAAGTAATGTCGCCACTCCTCAAAAACTGCTTTTATAGCTAGTAATTCCTTATCAGCTATTGCGTAATTTATTTCTGCAGGGGACAATTTTCTGGAATAGTAGGCTATTGGATGCATTTGACCAGTTTCACTGTTTCGCTGAGACATAATCCCACCTAAAGCAAAGTGAGAAGCATCCGCCTCAACAATGAATGGGAGATTAGAATCTGGGTGACTTAGAATAGGGGCTGACGTAAATTTTTTCTTTAAGTCGTGAAAAGCTTTGTCAGCTGCTTCTGTCCAGTCAAATTTTACTCCTTTTCGCAGTAGTTTGGTAATGGGAGTTATAGTTTGAGAAAAATCTTGAATGAATCTACGATAGAAATTTGTGAACCCTAAAAAACCTTGTATTTGTTTTACTTAGGAGAGTTGAGGCCACGATGTTACAGCCTCCACCTTTTTTGGGTCCATTTCTATACCAGAAGGACTGATAATGTATCCTAAAAAGTCTACCTTGGACACGTGAAATAGGCTTTTTTCCAATTTCACATATAAGGAGTTGGTAAGCAGTTTTTGAAGGATGGCGCGAACTTGTTGTACATGTTCGTCTTCAGAATGGGAATATATTAAGATGTCGTCAATGTAGACCACACAACAAATGTCAATGAACTCGTGCAATAGCTCCTTTATAAAAAACTTGGAAGCTGCAGGAGCGTTACAGAGTCCGAAAGGCATGACTTGGTATTCATATAAACCACTCATCTCCCTTCCGGACTCTAACAAGATGATAAGCTCCGCGCAAATCCAATTTAGTATAAATGGTAGCATTCTTTACCTGGTCTAAAAGAGTTGGTATGAGAGGCAAAGGGTACCTGTTCTTGATTGTGACATTGTTTAGCGCTCTATAATCAATACACGCTCTTAATTCCCCTCCACGTTTCGGAATAAAAAAAAGAGAAGATGATACAGGAGAATTAGAGTGCCTGATGAAACCGTTAGCTAAATATTCATCTAGATATTCTCGTAAGTGTTCATTTTCCTTCTCAGTAAGAGCATAGATCCTGCTACATGGCAAAGTAGCCCCAGGCACAAGATCAATCCTGCAATCAAAATCTCTATGAGGGGGAAGAGTGTTTGCCTTTCCTTTATCAAAAACATCTTGTAAGTCTGAGTATACTGTTGGTACACCTTCCAGGAGTAAAATACTTGAAGATTCTAAGGGTAATTCTAAACCTTGAATTGTGTCTCCAGTTCTGTTCAATAGAAAACATTGACTCAAACAATGATGAGATTTAAAAGTTAGAGTTCTAGTCTGCCAATCAATAAGTGGGTTGTGTAAAACTAACCATGGAAGTCCTAAAATCAATTTAAATTGTGGGGCATCAATTACATCAAAAACTCTTCTCTCTCGGTGAATGGGAGAACTGTCCATGATTAGAATCTCAGTTTGTCTTTTTATCGGTCCTGAAGTCAATTCCTTTCTGATAGTCTATGATTTAACTTCACTACTAAATCTATGAACTCACTGATTTCCTCGGGTGGTTCTAAGACTTGAGTTACCATATCTTTGAGCTCGTCCTTCAAGCCTCTGTAAAATAAAGACACTCTCTTTTGATTAGGCCAATCGGCTTCTAACACCAAACGATTAAATACAGATATGTAATGTAGTAAATCAGATGAACCTTGTTTTAGGTTTAGTAACTCACTGTCAGCAGATTGGACAAAAACATGCTTAGCAAAAATGTTTTTTTTTTTTTAAATATTTTTATTACATTTTTCCCAAACATTTTTCCACACATTCCAACGTATGTTTACAGCACATTCCAATTTCTCAGGTGGTTATATATATATATATACATTTCATTGTTTATACACTTTTCATATCACAAGCAGATGTAATGAAAAAAAAAAAAAATTGCCCCCCATCCAACAAACAACCCTCCGGAACAGATCGCACTTTCTTATATTAAACTGAATTTATCCTGCTAGCTTTCCAAGTCGTGATGGGTTGCCATATTATTTTACCTAATGCCTTAGCCCTTCTACCTTTCCTATCGTATATTGCCTTTTCTAAATTATAAATAGTGAGAAGGCTGGCAATCCAATCTGAAAATAGTGGGGGAGCCTTATTCAGCCAATTTCTTGCTATACAAATACGGAATACTGCGATTGAAACAAAAAAAAATTCTACTGGCATAGCTTCTGTCGTATTTACCACCCCTAAGATGATTAATTCATCTGCAAGCTTGATCTTGATCCTAAGTGTTTTATCAAAAAATTCTTCAATCGCCATTTTCAAAGTAAATAGTTGAGGGCACTGTGAAAACATGTGTACAATATCTGCTCCACTCGCATTACATCGCGGGCAGGTTATTCCTGTTGTCCCACCCCACTGGGCAATTCTGGCCGGTGTGTGATACAGTGAGAATATTGTTTTGAAATGTTGTGACTGGAGGGTTGCCGAACATAGCACTGTTCTACCCAAATCCAATGACTCTTGAAAAGTTTCTGAGCCTGACCCCAATTTTTCCATCCATTTTTGTGAAAATTTAGCCCTTTCATCTGACTTGGTTCCTTTCAATTCTGCATAAAGATATCTTATTGTGCATTTGGTAGTTGTTTCTATATAATCCATAATTTTGCATTGTCCCAACCCGGCCGGGCCACCTTGTTTTTGTGTTAGAAAACTCCTCACTTGTAAATATTTGTAGAAACTATTGTGCTCTAATCCAAACTTTGCTTTGAGTGCTCCAAACTGCAGGATATTACCCTGCATATCCAGTAAGTTCCCTATTTGCACTATGCCTTTATTATACAATCATACATAGTGGCATCCTTGAAGATCTCCCTCGGCAATGAGCTATTTGTGTATAATCTTGTATAATTATTAAATCTGCCTAGCCCAAATTTTTTAGCCACTCCTTTCCACACCCTATATACTGCTTTCAGAGTCTTAAATCTCGTATGTTTAAAATACGTGAATTCAGTTGTATTTAAAAACCCATTCTCAACTTCCTCCCCCAATAATAAGGCATAAACATTAGGTAAGCCTGCCTCACTGCCCGTTGGATGTTCCAAACCTCCCCCGCCTATTAACACCCTACTATATTGCAATACAGTAGCCCAGTAATAAAGCCTAAAATCCGGTGCTCCCCAACCCCCTTTTTCTTTATCTACCGTTAAGTGTCTATATGCTCTTCTTGTTTTCCCTTTAACCCAAATGAATTTATTCAGAATCAGTTCTAGCTTATTAAACCAAACATTTTCAAAAAATAGGGGTATGGATCTAAATAGGTACAAAACTTTGGGGAATGTTATCATTTTAATGACATTAATTCGGCCCATTAAGGTCAAATGTAAATTGTTCATTCTTTCTGTGTTTGTTTTAATTTTTTCCAGCAGCGGGCTCATATTGATTTCTACTAATCTATCTAATTCAGTTGTAATCTTCACCCGTAAATATGTAACTTCAGGTGTCATTCTTGTATCATGATAATTTACCCAATTATTTTTTATTATTTGTGTTTTTCCTTTATTTAGTGAATAGCCTGAAAATGTGCCGAAAAGTGCAGCCTCTTGTTCAATTTCTATGATAGCTGACCCTGGATCTGGTGTGACCACTGCCACATCGTCTGCATATGCAAGTGTCTTATATGCATGGCCATGTAGATCAATCGGGAGGATGTTTGGGTTTCCTTCTAATCTTCGCAGAAAAGAATCTAGATAAAGGGCGAATAGCAGTGGTGAGGCCGGGCAGCCCTGTCTTGTGCCCCGCTTTATATGTATATCCTCTGTGTACCCTCTATTAATCCTCACCTTAGCTGTTGGAGCTGCATATAACGCCTTTATAGCCTTTATATACCCTATACCTATCCCAAACCACTCCAAGGCTTTCCACAGATAGCACCAGGAGACCCTGTCAAAGGCCTTCTCTGCATCCAAGAAGATAGCCGAGGCAGGGTCCCCTGCAGCTCCCGTAACATCCAATATGGTAACCATTCTCCTTGTGTGTTCCGTAGTCCCTTTACCCGGTATAAAACCGTGTTGTGTTGTATATACCAGCCCCTCAATTACCCTGCTAAGCCTTTGTGAAAGAGCCTTGGAATATATTTTTGCATCCGCGTTCATGAGCGTAATTGGCCTATAAGAACCAGGATCCAAATGCGGTTTATTCTTTTTCAAAATAACTACAATACTTGCACCGGCCCATGATTGTGGTGTATTTTCCCCTGTCTGTGCGTGCCTTAAAATTTCTAACATATCTATCCCCAGTGTGTCCCAAAACGTCCTATAAAATTCTGCCGGTATCTGGTCAGGTCCCGCAGCCTTTCCCGAGGGAAGTTTCCATACTGCATTATGTATTTCGCCCAGAGTTAATGGCGACTCCAGGGTCTCTTTATCTTCCAGGGTCAATTCCTTATGGGGGATACCGGCCAAGTAATCCTCTATTTCCTCTTCGTTGCTTCTCACATCCTGATAATACAGTTCTGAGTAAAACTCTCTGAACACCTCCCTCACGTCTTCCACCTTAGTTACAACCTTTCCCCCTTTATTCTTGATTTCTTTGATTTCCCTGGCTGCCAGGTCTTGTCTAGTACGTACTGCTAGCATATGTCCAACCCTCTCGTTAAACTCATAGCACTTTTCATTTTTTGCTAGGTAATTAACTGGTGCTTTATTAGCCAATCTTTCCCCAGTCTCTGCCTTCTTCAGTTCTATTTCTAATAAGACCTGCTCGAGAGGTTCTTGATTCATAACCAACTGGATAAGCTGTTGTTCTAGATTCCTTAAGTCCTGCAGCCTACTAGCTAACTCCCTTTTCTCCTTTTTACTCCTATATAAAGTATAAGCCAGTGTTTACCCCCTTATCCCTGCTTTGTATGCATCCCAAACCATGCCTGTAGTTGCTGTGCCTCTATTTACCTGCCAGAACTGTGTAATCCATGCCTTCATTCTACTGACATAGTCGTCTTCTTTGAGTAGGCCTCTTTCAAATGCCCAATAATAATCTTTGTGACTAGTGTTACGGTTCAGAGAGATAGTCAGCACCAATGGATTGTGATCTGAGGTAACCCGAGGTAGCATTTCTATTTTTACTTCTGATACTAAGGGGCTGGAGACTAAGAAGTAATCCAATCTGGTTATACTTTTGTGAGGGGCAGAATAGAAAGTACTACCTGTCCCCGTAGGATTATACGCCGACCAGACATCTACTAATGCATTATTATTCATTAGACTAACAATGGCCTTTCTTGTTCTCTTCTTGCGTTCTCCCTTCGTCCCCCCTCCCATCATACCCAGCCCTGTTAACCCATTGATATTGAAGTCTCCACACACAATTATTGGTTCTGGCCATAATGACAGTTCTGTATCTAAATAATCAAATAAATCAGGTTCATCTTCGTTGGAGCCATATACCGAAACAATTGTGTAGCAACATCCGGCTATTTCTCCTTCTATCATCACCCATCTACCATCAACGTCCTCCTTCTTTCTCTTTACTTCCATCAATCCCTTTTTTGCCAGTAAGGCCACTCCTTTTGTTTTAGTATCTTGCTGCATGTGTGCTAGTACTTCAAACCCTAACTGATCCATAAGATACCTATCCTTCCCCCTCACATGTGTTTCCTGTAGACATATAATATCCAGTTTTAATAGTCTACACATAGCCGCTGCTTTCTGCCTTTTACCACCGTCATTTAGACCACAGATGTTAACCGTAGCAATTCTTAATGCCATCTGCTTTTATAGAAAAATCCAAAAACAAATTCCTCTCGATTTTTTACTGCCACCTTTGTGCGTCTACATAACTTTTTAGTTTGTGCTGAACCAACCCTTTGCTCTTTACCACCGCCTTCCTGCCCCCCCCCTCCCCCAACCCCCCCTTGCCCCCCCTCCCCTTAGTGACCCCCCCTTATTACAGGCAAATAGGTCAATTTTGACCTATGTGTGACTGCACACTGCTGTAGTGTCGCTTTCCTTCTCCCGCCCTAGTTACCCATATTACCATCTTTGATATCCAATATACAGTATACCTAGTATTTTCCACGTTTATCCTATGCTGGTTCTGATTCCCTGCTCTTCCTGTCTTTCTGAGACTCTGTAATCTCTGCAAGATATTCTTCTGCTTTTACTTCCGAAAAAAACATTCTGACGCGACCTTTTGTAACAACTTTTAGCTTGGATGGATACATCAAGTATCCACCTCCTTTCCACGGTCGTGTGGCAGAAATCAGGCCTCGTGAAGAAAGTAATCCCTTCCACTGACTTTTTCCTGTCTGGTCTTGCGGTCTCCATAATTTCCTGCCTAGCCAAAAAATTTCCAAAAAAGACAAGCGTTGCCCTGGGTAACCCATTTTGATTACTGCCTCTTCCTCCCTTCTGCGTCAGTGGGAATCTATGCGCTCTCTGAACTTCAAGTTCCCACTTCCACTGAGCCTCTGGATATGCATCTTTTAGCAGTTTTATCATAAACCCCCTTGGGTCCTTCCCTTCCAGTCCTTCCTCTATGCCTAGAAAACGCAGATTGTTCCGCCTTTGGCGATTCTCAAAATCTTCCAGCTTCCACTGCAAATCTTCGATCACCTTCCCTTGTTCTGTTCTTGCATTCTGCCAGTCTGTAACTTCGTCCTCCAGCTTCCCAGTTCTTTCCTCAACTTGTTCCACTCTGCCTTCAACTTCCAAATATTTACTATTCATTTTCCTAATGCTTGCTTGTATTTTCTTAGTGTCCTGCCTTGCTCGTCTGCTTTCTAAGCGAGCCTCTAAATGCATTTGCTTCAGCATAGAGAACATACCATCCAAAGTTGCTTGAGGCGGGATATCATTTAAATCGTTGGGAGCATTTAAGGGATAACTCTAGGGTGCCACCCCCAGGTCTTGATCCTGATAAATTTTGGAAGCACTACCATAGTCCCATAGCAATTTCCTATTTGTACTTGTCGCTGCTCTGTCCATCTCTCTATCGCGCCTTATCATTGTTTTTCTTCTTCTCTTTTGTGTTTCCCTGTTTCTGTGTTCGCTAGAGAGAGATCTTTCAGACTCTGTCCCTGATGATAGGTCTGTGTTAGTGTCCTCTTCCTCCTCTGACCCCAACAATGAAGAGTCTGAGCCCTCAGTCACTGAGTAAAACTTTTCCCCCTCCGGGGAGCGTACTCTCCTCCCTTTTGCCCCCTTTGTTGTGTGGCTCTGTATGCTTTTCATACTGCCCCAGGTAGACTGTGCCATTACACTCCTATCTACAGGTGTTGGCGCTAGATTTACTTCATTCAGTGCTTCGAGCATTTGGACATTGTTAATGTTTGTTGTTTCAATCTTTTCTTTTGATTGACCATTACTATGCTTACTTGAGTTATTCGCCGTCTCTGACCCTGCTTCTCCGCCTGCATTAGCGTTCTTGCTCGTGCTAGCGTCCTCGGCAACCTCCTCTGCATTCTCGACTCCTTGCGCGTCTCCCGCTAGAGGCGTGAGCGTCTCAGGCCCCGGTTGCCTAGCAACCGCCGTGCTTGCGTCCTCGCGGTCGGCGAGGAGAGTTTCCGCGTTCGGTTTTGAGTTTGGATCCGAGGCAACTCCAGCTGCCGAGATTACCTGCTGACTTCTTCCTGCGAAAGCCTCCGTAACAGTAGATTGCCGCAGATCTTTACCGGTGGCAGGTACAGTGCTCGCGTGTTTTGCTGTTCCGCTTTCCGAGTGAGAGCGCCTCTGTTGTGCCTGCCCTTTAGCTCCAGGAGTCTCTGGTTGTGTTACTTGCGGAGCTGTCTTAGTCTCAGCCTTGGAGTCTGCTTTTTCTTTATCCTTTGCAGATCTCTCGCTTTTCTTGGACTGCATTTTCTGGGCAGCGCCGCTTGATGCAGTAGCAGTTGTTGTTGTGCGTTTACTCAGCGTGGTCTTTGGTATCGTGCCTAAGCGCTGCGACATCCTTAAGGCTGTATTGATACCATCCACAATCGCCTTCTTGAGATGTTCACAATAATAGCATCCCAAGGTTGTGAGCACCTTTTGTAATGTCTTGATGCTAGTACCGCCTTTAGTCCAGAGTATACCACGTAGAATCAGCATGCTTTACTCCATGTCCAGCCATTTAATCCCTGGGTCCAGGAGAAGGAATGAGTGCGACTGCACTCTACAGCAGCATGGCGGCCATCTTGCCTCCCGAAACAGCAAAAATGTTTTTTAAAGACCTTTCAAAAGCCCTAAAATTATACAAAACCGGATCGTCCCGTTCAACAAGAGGGACAGACCACAAGGCAGCGTCGCCACCTAAGTAAGATAGCATAAAAGCCACTTTGGAAGAATCGTCTGGGAAAGCTGTAACTTTTGCCAAAAAATGTAAATGGCACTAATTAAGAAATATTGTGAATTTATTAGGATCTCCATAAAACCTTTCTGGTTGAGCTAGAGGTGTAGGAACTGGTGTAATAACCTGAATCTGAGTTTGGGCCTCAGAGGAGGCAGAAGCCCCCCCTGAAAAGGTGGCAGGCTTTAAAATGGGCTTTTTTTGGACTACAGTATTATGGAGAGATTCCATGTCTTTGCGTAGCGCAATATTTTCCTGTTTCAATTCTGATAAAATGGCGGCTATATCTTGCAGAGAAACTTGGTCCATTGCGTCCAGGCGAATGAATTTTCTTGGGCTTTGCCTTCTGTCAGAAACCTTAAGAACGTCGTCTCTTACCTTGTCTTGATTGTGAGACGCGTAGAAAATTCGCAGGGACGCAAGGGACCAACCTCCCTAAAGACTAACCTCTTCCTGGAGGAAGTTTAAAACACTACAAGATATGAGCTAGGCCAAGGGGAGGAGGGCCGGTACTGGACGTAGTTGTTCTGCTGTCGACCTGCGAAACAACATGAATAACTAAATTACTTCTTACTGTTGCCTTTTCGAATCTTTTAGTCACCGCACTCACAATGTTTTAACCTTCTTGCAATAAGTTCTAACCCCGCCTACCTGCGAACAGCAGTAGTCTGTTTTTCGTCCAGTATGTCTTTCTTGTCCGGTTGAGCAATGATGATGAGAGGAGTTCTGTTGTCCCGTCTTGTCGTGTGTTGGCGAGCCGTGATTTCGTGTCTTTAAAGGCTTTTCTGTAAATGATAATTAAAGAATAAAACTTCTGTTCTTTTCTTTTATTTTACACTCCCTCTAAATTACATTAACCAAAACCTTTTCTTTCCTTAACTTACTTATTAGTATTCTGTTTCTTCTCCAATCTCTTGTATTCCTTATCTAACACACAAAGCCTTTTAAACAGACAAGAAGAAATACACAAATACACTTGGGAACTAAAACATTCTTTTGGAAATAACTCCTTTCCAAATCTCCTCTTACTCTGGACTCAGTTTGTGAAACTCTGAAACTCAAAACGCTCAAATAAGGATTCAAATGCTAAAAGTCCTGGAGCTCTGTACTTTCTTCTTGAAGAAAGAAATGTTCCAAAAATTGTTCTACTTTTTTCCTTTCTTGCGAAGGGCGCCTTAAATGCTAATCACTTATCTTTTGTCTTTGCAGGTTCCCACGAAGGTAAAGGAAACGCTAGGATTAAACTCCATCCGACTGAAGGCCTCAAATTGCTTTCACCAGGTTTGTCTGCGGATGTCATCCAACCGGGAGCTCGCACTTCCTTTCTCCTTGCAGGCGGAAGGCAAAGCGCCTTCCAGAAGGCTGGGTGCGGTTTAAATACTGGACTGCACCCAGCCGCACCTTACGCATGTGTGCGTCTTGCCAGTGTATTCATGCGCTCGGTAGAACTTTCCACCGGCGCATGAGAAAGGAATCTTAAAAGGCTAAACCTGACATCAAGGCTGCAACCATTAGTCTGCATGCCATATTTGAGAGGCTTTCAGTGTCTGTAAAACGCAAGGCAAAACGAAGAGGCGTTACAAATGTTCATGACACAATTTCCATTGCTTAACACAGAAATAAAACGGCTATCACAGTAAGCTGTTATTCAAGGTCATAATGTTATAACATCATTAAGTACACCTATCACACCCTACTCCACACATATACATAACGAAGGAGTGCTGGTGCATGAGAAAGGGGTGGGTTTTTACAGTAATTAAGAAATCTAGCCACTTACAGGTGTGACTTCATGCCGAATCATGACAGGCGGGAGCTTCGGAGATGCAAACTGGTCAGATGCGTCTTAGGTGCCTGCCTTGCAGGGGAGTAACTCCTTTACTCCAAGGGAGATTCTTCAGTCATTTAGCACCTTGTAGATCTTTGAAGTTCCAGGATTATGTATCAGAGTTTTGTCCAGATAAATCTAAAGTCCTGTAGTCAGGGGTTCCTACTTTATATTCAAGGAAGGGGTGGGACAAACTCAGGAAAGAAGGGTGTTTACACCCATTTCTTTTGTCCAGTCTGACACCAGAACAGGGTCTGGTAGCCCCTGCAACCGGTTTGAGCTGGACTATGCATAGGGACACCAAATGTGCCCCCAGTGCAGACTTCAAAGCACTCTTGGAGTTCACCCACCCAGCCCCAATACACTAAAGCCTGTCTAGGAGGTGGTACACCTCCCTGTGACAGGAAACCTATTGCCAGCCTCCCCTGCCGGAGTTTTGTCCAGCAGCAGGCGGGCAGACTCATGTCTGTGGCTGGCAGCATCAATTTTGTGATGCCATGGTCTTTTAAGCTGGTACCCGGTATACCAGTGCTGTCATGTTTCTCCCTCTAGAAGGGTGGGATCATACTTCCACACCAGTTACTGGTGTGGGGGTATGATTCCAGCGTGTTTGACACCAAACACAACATGTTTCCATGCAACCACCCCAAAGTTAGCATTTAAGGCGAGGTTATAATGCATTTAAGAGTAGATGGTTTGGCTGCATCACAAACAACCCCGGAATAAAGGTTCTGAAAGCTGCAGATGGGCTCTGCTCATGCATGGGCATCCTTTCACATGAAACCCAGCACCCTGCCTACAGGATTGTTAAGGCCTGCCACAGGGATGCCTGATAGTTTTACATGTGCAATAATATAGAGAGAAGTAGTGAACCTATATCTCAGTAAGGGGTGCATACGCCACCTTACCGAGGCTGCAGTAGCAGACCTGTGATGTCATTTTGGAAGGCTTCCCAGGGGTGGTACAATACATGCTTCATCCCCTGGTACGCCTCCGGGGTACCTTTGTCCTGGGTACATAGTATCCCATATACTAGGGATTTATAGGGGTACCCCAAAATCCAATCTGGAGTGTACCTAAAGTACTGGTAATCAATTTAGAGAGGAAACAGCTGGGCTTGGGTCCTGGTTAGCAGGGCCCCCACAGACTAGAGTGCAAAAACTGTGAAACATCAGCAAAAAGTGGGGGGTTACCATAAGAAGCAGATCCTACTTTCCTACACAATCCCCCCAATGTAAGGACCTTAAACTAACCTTGACCAGTTGAGTCTTCACATTCTAAGTGGAAATACATGGAGAGTCCATCTGCATTGGCATGGTTACTCCCAGGTCTATGTTCCACTGTAAAGTCCATAACCTGTAGGGAAATGGACCACCTTAAAAGTTTGGGGTTTACACCCTTCATCTGTTTTAGCCATAAAAGGGGCTTATGGTCGACCTGAACAATGAAGTGAGTGCTAAACATGTATGGCCTCAACTTCTTCAGAGCCCAAACCACAGAAATGGCCTTCCTCTCAATAGCTGACCAACGTTTCTCTCTGAGGGTCAGCCTTCTACTACTAAAAGGTACTGGCTGATCCTGACCTTCATCATCCAATTGTAATAACACAGCCCTTACCCTCAACACAGATGCATCTGTCTGGACAATGAATTCTTTGGAGTAGTTAGGACTTTGCAGCATTGGTGCAGTGTGCACGGCCTGCTTCAGGTCATCAAATGCCTTTTGACAGCTGACCCTCCATCGAACATTCTTTGGCATTCATTTAGAAGTTAAGTCATTCAAAGGGGTCAATATGGATGCATAACCTTTGACAAATCTTCTATAGAACCCAGTAAGGCCCAAGAAAGCCCTGACCTGAGTCTGGGTGGTTGGACCAACCCAGTCCATAATGGCCTGGATTTTGCTCTGCAATAGCTGAACTTGGCCTCCACCTTCAAGGTGGCCCATGTACACAACCTGACTCTGCCCTATCTGGCACTTAGAAGCCTTGATAGCTAGGCCTGCTCTCTGCAGGGCCTCCAACAAATTTCTCAGGTGGACCAGGTGATCCTCTCAGGTGGCTGTAAGGACAGCAATATCATGTAGATATGCTGCGCTATAGGTTGCCAGGCCTGTAAGGACTTTGTTCACCAACCTTTGAAAAGTGTCAGGTGCATTTTCGAAACCAAAGGGCATCACCACAAATTCATAATGTCCACCAGGGGTTGAAAATGCTATCTTTGGCTTTGCATCATCAGCTAGTCGGATCTGCCAGTAGCCAGCTGTCAAGTCAAATGTGCTCAGAAATGTGGCTGAGGCAAACGTATCTATAAGCTCATCTGCTCTTCGGATTTATTTATTTATTTATTTAAACGGTTTTATATAGCGCTGGCTAGATCCGGAGGTATCAGAGCGCTTTACATGAGCATCAGATCATAGTTACAGGTTACATTGTTACAAAGGTTACACAGTTATTAGAGCATGGCAACATAGTTACTTGTACGGTCAAGATAAACAATAAGCACAAATACGAAAGGAGAAAAGCAAGCAAGGGGAAAGATTCAGGGGAGGGGGAAGGAGCTGGGGAAGTAGATAAGTAATGAAAGCGGGAAAGAGGAAGGGAGGGTGAAGGACAACGCAAGGAAAGAGGAGGGGAAGGGCGACGGGGACACAAACCGGTAGACGAGTCAGAGCAACGTCCAAAGTCCAGTAAGCTGTGATCCCAGGGGAAGTGGTATCTCTGTTGCGGGAGGCTCCCTTTATGCAGTGGACTCTCTCAGAGGGGTCTCTGAGACTCCAAGTCCTACATACTGGATCCTTCCCCAAAAAGGGGAGAGGGAGTGCTTTGGCAAGGGGTGCCATGCCATACCTCAGCTGTAAGTGGCTCCCTTGGCGCAGTGGACTCTTTCAGCGGGTACGCTGAGACTCCAGAGTATAAATATTCGATCTTTCCCCAACAAGGGGAGAAGGAGTGCTTTGTCAAAGGGCACAAAGGACAGGGGGCTAGGCAGACTAGCAGGCAAGGTGAGAGATTCAAGAGAAAGAGGATAGGAGCTAGGAGCTAGGGAGGTAGACAAAGGGAGAAAGAGTACTAAATGGGAACAAATTTATTTAATGAGTTATTATATAGCGCTGGCTAGACCTGATGGAATCGGAGCGCTTTACATGAGGTACAGTATTGTTGCAAATTACATCAGTTAAAAATTACATAAGTATCAACAAAAGCATTTAAAGAACATAGGGGAACAAGGTGAATGAAGCAGGAAGGGTAAGGGGATAGGGTAAAGGAGTAGGAGGAAGACAGGATGTAGAGACGAGGGGAAAATAGTTACAAAAGTTACCAGAAAAAACTTTTTAGGAGCATAGAAGAAAAGGAAAATGGGGTGAGGAATGGAAACGGGGTGAGGGCAAAAGGGGTAGTGTATAGATACAGCGGAGAGACGAAGGGAACGTTTGTCCAAGGTCCGGATGGGTAGGTGACCGCCAAGGGTGAATCCTCGGTCCATCTCCTCTTCAGCTATCAGGTAGGTCCACCGGGCATGGGTCAAATAAATCTAGGCTTATCCACGCCTACTTAGCGAGGCATAACACAACGACATATGTTTCCTACAGGAAACATATCGTGCCTCCGCTAACACTGATAGGCTTAAGGCCCGCCATTGGGTTGGGGGGGGGGGGGGGGGGGGAGTCTTACTCGGCTGCATACTCAAAATATGCCAGAGGGGTCACTATTCTAATCAGACGTGGCTTACCGTGGCATACTGATCGAACACACACCGACTCTGCTGGCAGATATGTCATACTAACAGGCATGCTTTTTCCCCACCTCTAATACTTGCTGCCATTTTTGGCCCCAATTTCAATGACACAGACTTTTTCATGAACTTTTGGAGATTGCTCTCCTCCTTTGGTTTATATCCTATCATATGGAGCGGCGATTTCAACATATCACCGCTCAGGTGCGCCTACCTCCTTATGCCTTGCAGGACACAGTATTTAAGGAAGAAGTGTGCAGCGCCATCACTGACTTCTTTGAACTCAACACTGGCTTAGTAGAATCTCCCTCAGTTCCCAGGGAATCGTTCAGGTGGTGATAAGAGGGATATGCATTGCAAAACAGGCCGGAGTCCTCCGGGCCATTAGGGACACTCTCAGGCGCTTGGAGTCTGATCTCCAAGCTCTATATCAGGCTTACTGTTCTAACCCCAATCCAGATATACTTGCAGATATTAGGGTTAAAACCACTTAATAGCACTCAGAGGCCGAACGCGAGATCAACTGCCTTGGCCGCGAGGCGACGGCCTGCAGATACGGTGAAGGTGAGCGGGGGAAAATCCTTTACAACGCAACTTTTACCACGCAGTGCCTTTACGGCGCAACTTTTACAACGCAAACCATTACAACGCATTGCGCTGGGGGGCGCTCTAGGGTAGGGAATACGTTTAATGTACTATCCAACACCTTCCCTACTATCCACGGGGACTGGAGTTGGAATAGTAAATTAAACTATTCACTATCCAGCGCCCCAAAGCACTATGCGTTGTAAAGGCATGCGTTATAAAAACCGCGTTGTAAAGGCATGCGTGGTAAAAGCATACGTTGTAACGTCATACATCCAGGTGAGCGTCCAGGTAAAACTCTGGCGAATCTGCTGCAGAAATCCCATGCATCCACTTATTTGACAGAGCTATGCTCTGATTCGGGAAATACAATTACTGCGCCAGACAATATCATACAAACAATCTCAACTTTCTACTCTCAACTTTACACCGCGCGCTCCGGCAGGACCCTGACTCCCTGCAAAAATACCCCGACTTGATTGAGCTCCTATGGCTCAGACTGGCCCACCACGAATATCTTGATGCTCCATTTACAAATGAGGAAATTACTCAGGTCATCGCGGGACTCCCAGTGGACAAGGCAATCGGTACGGAGGTAATATGAATTTTCATGGTCAATTGTGTCCCCTATCGTAGACCCCAACGGCTCCATGTACGTGCTTCAAGTACATGTATGTTCCCTCCACTTCCAGCTATGAAGACGCAAATACATTTGCGTCCAACGTTAACATGTCCTCTTTCATATCCACCATGAATGGGTCGGATATTCCGTTCCTAAGTATGCCTTGCCACCGTCTTTTCATGGTGCACTTTTCACGTCTCCCTGGCTCTGGCGAGTTAGGCCCTGATTTCTGCCATCGAGCCCTTCTCTGCCTTCTGCCTATGAAAGCTGCGGCCTGCTGTATCCATGACCTCTGCCTTACTCCCTGCGCGGGTAGCGGTGCCTGGCTCGGCCTGCTTGCCTGCCAAGACTGTATTCAGCCTTCAAGTTATCTGCTCCGCTCCTCGAAAATACATTCCTGTCTAGTAGTTTAGGTAAACATCCTCCCAGCTGCAGAGCAAAGGGCCCGGCCTCACCGTCTCCATGCAAGTAATTCATAGCTCCTGTTACTATGGTAGGCCCATGACCCCCGCACTACATGCAGACACATAGGCGCTTATACGCACATTAGCAGTCAGTATAGAATAGCCTCTGCCCGAGAGACCTTTCCTTCCAGATAATACAGTTCCTCAAACACAAGATATTAGATATGATTTGGGATTAGGTTGTTCTGACACCCCAGACTTCTGTCTCCTCATGTAAAGCTAAATGTCAAGTCCCCTTCACCCTCCAGTTCCACGTCAATCACACGTCATGCTGCTGCGCGCGCATCTCTGCCATGTATTTCTGCTGTCACTGCAGGATTCTCCTATGGATCCACCCACCTGTGACTCTTCTCTATGATGTTTCTAGCACACACCTCCGTGTACGCCCTTGTACACGCCTTCTGTTACGCCTTTTTATTACTTACATGTGTTCTTATCTCTCTTCTCTCAGCTGTTACGCCTTCTGCATCTATCACTACTGTAATGCATTGACTATATATATGATGTTCTGTCAATAAAGCATTGTGATTCCCTTCCTGAACCCTTGTGGTGATGGAACATGATACCTGGTTCGAACCAATTCCTTTTTAAGGAATAAAACCCTTACAAAACTCAGATGCCACGGACTCTGCCTCTTAATTTTTGACTGAGTTATTCTTATTGAACTTTACCGCATAAATTAAGTATAGGTAATTTAAATTTACCACATAATTGGCGCCCGTACAGGGACCCCTCCCCCACCTTACGCGCCGGCGGTGCGTTGCAGGCCCGGTCTCCTGCCACAGCCGGACGGACAACTACGCGTACCCGCAGGATTTCCTGTATCTCCCTCAGGCCAACGGAGGTGACTGAGGCTGCGATCGACACCCAGACGAGGCGGTGAGGAGTGCGGAGGATCCCGACCAGAGCCCAGCTGAGAGAGCAAGGTCCGAGGTATTCAGAGGCCCACCAGTTCCGAAGTTCCGAAGTACCTACCTCACGAGTCGAGTCCAGTCCGGTCCAGTCCAGTGTCGAGTTTCCGAGGCCTTCCGTTCCGTGCTTCCCGGTGAGTACCGTTGCTGGGGACGCATCTAGACGGGTGCATTAGTTTGTGCCTGGTCAAGACGGGTTTGGGTACACAGACCCGGTCTGCACTGTTTAGCGGTGTATCTGTACTGTATATCAGTATATCCAGTATGCAGGTAGCTAGTTTTATTCTAATTATTGTTGTTCGTTTTCAAAATGTTTAAATGTGTTTTAATGTCGTGGTATGAGTGATTGTTCGATCTTCATTATTGTGTTTATTGTATTAGTTGTGTCCAAATACGAGTAAGTATTAAGTATCAAGCATCACGGCTCAACATGCCGCTGTTTTTGAAACTGAAACAGATAGGAACTAGAAAAGGGATACTCGAGGAAGCTGTTCCCATCCCACCCAGGGACACTCCCGGATATTTTATGTACCATAAACACGGCTTAGATGCTGTATTATTTCTCGACTTGTGGGTGGACTACACCAAAGATTTAGCAGAGAATCAGAGATGGCCCGTTACAGGGACATGGGATGCCAAGTGCATCATGAGAGTAGAAGAAGCATTATGGAAAAAGAAAGCCAGACAGTCACAGAAAGATGCCATTGAATTATGGCGTAAAGAATCGCATAGACGCACAGAGAAAGCACTCAGAAAAGCAGAGAGAAGTAAAGAGGATTCCGAAAAGGCCAAAGAAAACGAACTACTAGAAGAAGGAGAACGAGTTAGAATAGAACAACACGATAGACGTCGTAATGCTATTATGACAGGATTGTATCCAGTCCTGGCCGAGGGCCTGCCCAAGGCGACCCCGGAAGTACCGAAAGATCTGCCCCCTCCATTGCTCCCGACTAAATTACGCCACAAGACCGCAGAAGACATTTTCCTTTCCTCTTATTTAGATGATGTAGCTCCCGAATATATCAATGTTCCGCCGGCACGCATACCACCCCCTGACCGTCATCCCCAACGGCAGAGTCCTCCACCACATCCTGCACCCCCCATTAACCCTATTAATCAGCCTACACCTTCTGGGCCTGACACGGCCCTACCGACAGATTCTGCTCAAGCGTCCGCTTCAGGATGTGCGTCAGGAGGTTTCCAGACCCCGCCACCAACGCATCGATTAAATTCTAAAGAAATAGCCATGCAACGAACTCTGAGACCAATGAGTAGTGAAAAAGCGAAAGAACTTATCACATACTGTAGATATGACCCCATACCAGGCAAAGATGGGTACATGTTATTAGCCTCAATACGTATAAGACGTGCTGCAGACTTTTTAGTTCTGCTTCCAGGAATGAAAGCTAATCTAGACAGGATATATCATTTTGTTCAGACAGGGGAGGGTCCGGAATGTATTCAGGAGGCTATGGCGTATCAGAAAGTAGATATTCAGAGCCTACTATTGAGATTCCTCATAAACTGTTTTGTAAGAGAACGAGACCGACCTGGTGTAAATGAGGAAGAGATGAAGGTACTAACTGCATGGAGTCAGAATATTTCAGACGGAAAACATGATAAACAAAGTTGCATAGAGGCCATGTACAGAAAAATCCGTAAAGAAATAGTAGTATTCCATGCAAAACAGAAAGCTGAAAGGGAAGCAGAATCTGATGCAAATGAATCCTCAGAGGAGGAGCAAGAGGAAGAGACAGAAGATAGAGGAACGATAGCATATGTAGGAAGGGGTAGACCCTTTAATAAACCGATACGTCCAGAAAGCAAGAGACTTTTTCACGCTGCTATGTCAAACCCGAAGACGCCTGAACATCTATTTCAGGCCACCGATAAAATACTTCAAGAACGAATGGGGTACCATGTACTCGATTCTATGGATGAACAAGAATTAGCCAGGTCAGCAGTACAATGGGCTGACAATTCTGATAAATACAGTGATGACGCATTAGCGCAAACGTTTTTGAATCTTACCCCAGATGAACAGCGATTAGCTGGTATGTACATGATACAGCACCTCCTTATATTGTATAAAAGCCAACACTCTGATCCTGGTCCCCTACCGGATATATTAATAGAGCTACTCATGAATAAATGGAGAGGCCTAGGTACCGATTTAATTAAAGCAATTCTAGAACATCGGCACAGATATAGTACTTTCCTGAATCCACAGTTCGTTCCAGCTCCACCCGTAGAAAGAAAAATGTATTACATAGACAGACAGAATCCCTTACAAGAAGTGCACCCAGTCAGGAATGATGATAATACTTTTAGACGTGTGTTTGTATACACGCCCATAACAAAAATGGAACTATTGGAAATGAAGAAACTAGTGCCTAGCCATGACAAAGACCCAGCAGGTTTTCACCGTGAAATAAAAGACATGTTACTCATGGGTGATTATACCTATCCCGACATCATGAAAATATTGAAAGTATTATTGCCTGCCGGTATTTACGAGAAACTCAAAGAAAAAGAATGGGAGGTGGGAGAACAAAAGATTGATTGGGCTGCATTAGAGAACGAAGAAAATACTCGAACCCCAGGCCTAGGGCTTGGGGACAAAACTAAAGCATTACCAGGATTGTTAGTACAGGTTTTGCCACGCTTGTTAGCAACTAAAAAGGAGGACTGGGGTGCAATCTCAGCCTGCAAACAGAAACCCGATGAAGACACTAGTGATTTCTATTCCCGATTTGAGAAATGTTTTGGTATTAATAGTGGCCTGAAAGCAAGTAGCGAGTCATATCCACACCTTTTTGTAACAAAATTAGTCGAGAATTCCCTGCCCCAGGTTAAGAACCGAGTACTGAAAGTCGAGAGCACATGGCAAGCTAATACCCCTTCACAAATGTTACAAATGTTACAGTACCACCAGAATAGAATTAGAAAAGAACATGATCACAAACAAAGATGTATGAAAGATACAAAAATGAAAATGTTAGTTGCTCAGTCAGTTCCAGCAGACAGTCAGAAGAAGGGCATGACACAATCCAATAATTCGGCAGCTCCTGTCAAAGGGACATGCAACTATTGTAAACAGCCAGGTCACTATATAAACGATTGTGCAGTTCTGAAACACAATATCGCTACAGGTAAAACTAAAGAGAGGCCCCGTCCACCTAGACAGGACCAGGTCCAACAACAAGTACCACAGAATATCCAGCCTATGCAGGCTTCACAACAGACAGTACAGACCGTAGCAGTACCACAGCCACAGCCCATTGCCGCAACACAACATACGTCACAGCAGATGTACCAGTATGCACAAACTGATTATCCCAATTATCAGCGATACACATGAAACAGCCTAGAGAGGGAAGTTGGCTTGCCTCTTATTGAGGTTCCTGTAGATCAAGAGGGTCCTTATGTACATAGTCAAGTATTAGGAAAAGATAGAAAGTTTTTGATTGATACAGGGGCAAGCAGGACGACAATAAGTCATGACGAGGTTCCAGGGGCACCCCTCTCAGGCTCACAGAATGTTTCCCTTGGATTTTCAGGAAAGCCTATTGTTAATGAAGTATCTAAACCACTTCCCCTTGCAGTTGGTCCATTGACACGTACTACAGACTTATTACTCACGAAATTATGTCCAGAAAACTTGTTAGGCATAAAGACACTGAAAGCTCTAGGAGCTGTTATTTGCTGTTCTCTGGAAGGAGTAAGACTGTTTTTACGTGACTTTAAGGGTCACTATGTGTTGAGAGATATTGATCCCAGATTACAGAATGTTCCTGCACATTTATGGGCACAAGGCCCCACTGATGTAGGTTGTATGCACATTACACCATATCGAGTCACACTCAGGCCAGGAGTAGTACTACCACGAATGCGACAATACAAGTTACCCCCAGATGCTGTAGCGGCTTTACTGAAAATCATTGACGAGCTCATCGCACAAGGAGTGGTTGTGGAAACCGACTCGAATCTATGTAATTCCCCTATCATTCCGATTCTTAAACGTACTGATCCAAATGCACCCCCAGTTTATCGATTAGTTATCGATTTACGCGAATTGAATAAATGCATCGTACCACAATATCCTGTGGTTCCAGATATTTCATCTCTATTGACTGCCATTGATTCCGAAGCAACGTTCTTTACTGTAATTGATCTGAAGAACGCCTTCTTTAGTGTCCCAATTGATCCGGAAAGCCAATACCTTTTCGGATTCTGTTTAAATGGTCGAAGCTTCAAATTTGCACGCGCACCTCAAGGATTCACAGAAAGCCCCAGCATCTATAGCCAAGCACTGAAAAGACAACTTGACAGTATTCACATGCCTGATAACACTGCCCTGCTTCAGTATGTCAATGATCTATTGATCACCGCCCGAAGTGAACCTGAATGTGAACAAGCATCACTGACGGTTTTGCATTTCCTGGCTGACAAGGGACACAAGGTATCCCCTTCGAAGCTGCAATTCTGTGTTCAGCAAGTTGTGTACCTTGGGCACTTGTTCTCCAAAGGGGGGAGACAGCTCACACCTGACCGCATCCAGTTAATTGTAAACATGTCACCACCCAAGACACAAAAGGAGGTACGGGTTTTTATAGGCCTCACTTCTTACTGTAGACAATGGATCCCTCAGTATGCATTTCTAGCGAAACCACTCATACAGTTGACAACCCAGGAGGCAGCGTCTTCGACTGTCCTCCCATGGACTCAGGAACATACACAAGCTTTTGACGACTTAAAGAAAGCCTTATGTCAAGCACCAGTTTTAGCGACACCATGTTACAGCAAGCCTTTTACACTTTTTGTCACAGAACGTGAAGGTACTGCATTGTCAGTACTCACTCAGGATCAAGCAGGTTCACACAAACCGTGTGCTTATTTTTCTAGTACATTGGATCCAGTAGCCCAGGCGCTGCCTGCGTGCTTGAAATCAGTAGCAGCGACAGCTCTAGCAATCAGACAAAGCGATTCCATAGTGTTAGGACATCAATTGACAGTACAAGTTCCACATTCCGTGGAAGTTCTTTTAAACCGAACACAGACTCAACACTTGACTATAGCACGACTGACAGGTTATGAATTGACATTGTTTCAACCTCACATAGAAATCAGACATTGCAATACATTGAACCCTGCTACACTTCTGCCATTAAGTGAGACAGATCCATTGGCACATGATTGTATTGAAGTCATTACCATCACGACGAAACCCAGACAAGACTTGACAGACACCGCATTACCAGATCCAGACCTGACACTTAATGTGGATGTTTCATGCATGAGAACAAGTACAGGAGAATTAGTGGCCGCCTACGCAGTCACGACAGAAAATGAAGTCATAGAAACGAATTGTATTGATACCCTGTCAGCTCAAGCAGCAGAGCTCATCGCTCTGACACAAGCCTGTATTCGAGCAAAGAACAAGAGAGTTAACATATACACAGATTCACGTTATGCATTCAGAGTTGTACACGACTTCGGAGTGCTCTGGCGAGAGAGAGGTTTTTTGACTTCTCACAGTGCCAAAATTCAGCACGGTCCACTCATTCAAGCTCTGTTAGATGCAATTCATTTGCCTACAGCGATATCCATCATGAAGTGCAAGGCACATACGAAAGTCACAGATACCATTTCCTAGGGTAACGACCTGGCAGACCGAACAGCCAAGCATACAGCTCAGAATCAGACTCACACAACTGACCTGACCAAGTCAATAGTCCCGACATCGACACATTGCATGACAGTTAAGGATCCCGCCCTAGATGTAATTGACGTACAGACACATGCTACACCAGACGAAATCAAGAAATGGATTGAACTAGGAGGGATCCAAACAGAACAGGGATGGATGACGAAGGGAAAATCCACATGGTTTCTCCCCGACTCTATGGTTCAAGTTATCATTAACACAGTACATAGTCCAGCACATCTAGGAGAAAAAGCCATGTTAGACAGTATTCAAAACCTCTGGTTCAATAAACATTTACGAGCAGCAGCCAAACAGAAAGTGCGTACTTGCATGATCTGTTGTCAGTTCAAACCAGGTAAAAGCATTCCCGTAGAGCAAGGTGGATTTCATCCTCCCGATCACCCTTTTGAAGTCCTCCAGATGGATTATATCCAGATGGAACGTTGTCGAGGATTCAAATATGTCCTCGTAGTTGTATGTGCACTTTCCCGTTGGACAGAAGCATATCCAGTCCCAGATTATACTGCTCCGACCACTGCCAAGCAGCTGGTACGTGAATTCTTCCCACGGTACGGTTTGCCCCGTATCGTGTACTCAGATAACGGTCAGCCATTCTCGTCCGAGTTTATGAAGCAGGTATCATTCCTGCTAGGCTATCAATGGAGATTCCACTGTGTCCGACATCCCGAGGCAGCAGGTCTCGTGGAACGTCATAATCAGACTCTGAAAATTCGTCTTGCCAAGATCTGTAGAGAGAAAGGCGTTGACTGGATAGTAGCTTTACCGGTTGCGCTCTTTTACATGAGAATAGTCGCACACTCACGAACAGGGCTATCCCCGTATGAGGTGGTCTTTGGTAGGCCACCGAATATGTGGGGGACGCCTCTGCCTCGCAAAATTACTGATGTTGACTGTAACATGCTGACAGATTACCTTGCTTCCTTGATGTCTGCACTACAATCATGTCGTTCACAGGTTGCTGCAGCCTTTCCCGACAACACCGAGGTGAAGCCACTTGAAGTTGTTCCGGGGGACCTCGTCTTCGTAAGGAACTTCGACAGGAGGAGTCCGCTGGAGCCCCGTTGGCAAGCGCCGAAGCTAGTACTTCTGACTACAAGGACTGCCATTAAAGTCGAGGGCCGCAAGGGCTGGCTTCACTCGAGTCATATTAAAAAATACCATGGACTGCCGCCAGATCTAGACTCCCAGCCCTGCCCTCCTCCACAGACTGATTCGAATCTCCCCCTGGTCGAGAAAACTACTTCTCAAGAATATAAATTAAAATTGAGGTCTAGCAAGTCAGACAGTTTAATTGTTTAAGTCCTCCCCTAGGTGAATCGGTTAGACAAGTCTCTGACATGTATCCCCTAGACCCCAATAGAGAGAGAGTTAGACAGAAACAGCTCAAGAAACGTGAATATTGTAAATCACTTCGTAGTCACTGTATTGTGACATTATTGATTATGTTTTTTCTGAGTCTTTTCATCGGATCGAGCTGCTGTGTTTTCATTCCAGAAAACGCGCCATCAGTGTATAGAGCCATAACCCGTCTTCACAAAATTGCAAGTCAGACACACCAGAATCCAGGCACCTGGTCCGGTTGGTTCTGGAGTGTACTATCAGCCTGGGGATGGAAGGTCCTATCCTTCCTAGGTATTGCCCTTCTCGTAGTATTCAGTTGTTGCCTATGTTTACAATGTGGGCCAGCGATTTGCGGCTTGTGCGCCACATCATGTATTCCTCATTCAAGTCCACATTCAAAATACCGTAAGAAGAAAGAAGAGCAAATGATGCTACATGAACAGATTGATAGATTAATGAGGATTGATATATCATGAAGGGTCCGTAGGGGACAAGGAGGGAATGAGGTAATATGAATTTTCATGGTCAATTGTGTCCCCTATCGTAGACCCCAACGGCTCCATGTACGTGCTTCAAGTACATGTATGTTCCCTCCACTTCCAGCTATGAAGACGCAAATACATTTGCGTCCAACGTTAACATGTCCTCTTTCATATCCACCATGAATGGGTCGGATATTCCGTTCCTAAGTATGCCTTGCCACCGTCTTTTCATGGTGCACTTTTCACGTCTCCCTGGCTCTGGCGAGTTAGGCCCTGATTTCTGCCATCGAGCCCTTCTCTGCCTTCTGTCTATGAAAGCTGTGGCCTGCTGTATCCATGACCTCTGCCTTACTCCCTGCGCGGCTAGCGGTGCCTGGCTCGGCCTGCTTGCCTGCCAAGACTGTATTCAGCCTTCAAGTTATCTGCTCCGCTCCTCGAAAATACATTCCTGTCTAGTAGTTTAGGGAAACATCCTCCCAGCTGCAGAGCAAAGGGCCCGGCCTCACCATCTCCATGCAAGTAATTCATAGCTCCTGTTACTATGGTAGGCCCATGACCCCCGCACTACATGCAGACACATAGGCGCTTATACGCACATTAGCAGTCAGTATAGAATAGCCTCTGCCCGAGAGACCTTTCCTTCCAGATAAAACAGTTCCTCAAACACAAGATATTAGATATGATTTGGGATTAGGTTGTTCTGACACCCCAGACTTCTGTCTCCTCATGTAAGGCTAAATGTCAAGTCCCCTTCACCCTCCAGTTCCACGTCAATCACACGTCATGCTGCTGCGCGCGCATCTCTGCCATGTATTTCTGCTGACACTGCAGGATTCTCCTATGGATCCACCCACCTGTGACTCTTCTCTATGACGTTTCTAGCACACACCTCCGTGTACGCCCTTGTACACGCCTTCTGTTACGCCTTTTTATTACGTACATGTGTTCTTATCTCTCTTCTCTCAGCTGTTACGCCTTCTGCATTTATCACTACTGTAATGCATTGACTATATATATGATGTTCTGTCAATAAAGCATTGTGATTCCCTTCCTGAACCCTTGTGGTGATGGAACATGATACCTGGTTCGAACCAATTCCTTTTTAAGGAATAAAACCCTTACAAAACTCAGATGCCACGGACTCTGCCTCTTAATTTTTGACTGAGTTATTCTTATTGAACTTTACCGCATAAATTAAGTATAGGTAATTTAAATTTACCACACTTACGTCAGCGTTTTACAAAGAGTAAGCCCCGATTTTAATACCCCACATAGTGGAAATGTATACCGAATCCCTTGAACTCGGCAGCCTTCCCCCATTGCTCCGTGAGGCACTCATCACCCTAATACGGAAACATGAAAAGCTGCCAACATCTTTCGACTCCTATCGCCCTATTTCGCTTATCAAAACGGACAATAAAATACTGGCCAAAGTATTAGCAAACCAACTACTCCCCCTCATGCAGTTAATAATACTTCCAGACCAATCTGGCTTTTTTCCAGGCAGCACCACCTCACATAACCATTTTTTTAGTAATGCATTAAATTAATCCCACCCTCCCCGATTTGGCTGCGCTCCTCGATGCCACTAAAGCGTTTGACTCCCTCGAGTGCCCCTTCCTGTTCTCTCTGCTGGCCCGCCTTGACTTCAGTGTTGGCTTTGTTTGAAACATTAGATTGCTATACAACCTCCCAACCGCGAGCGAACAATTAAATGGGCAGATCACCAATCCCATCACAATCACTAGAGGCACACGGCAGGGTTGCCCACTCTCACCCCTGCCTTTTGGCATTGCCATGGAGGCCCTCTCTGTATGACTAAGTCAACACCACACCCACCAAGGCACGGGTTCTCTGCCCGAGCTTTGGTCACCTGTAGGTTGCATACGACGTCACACTATACATCCGTGAGCCACACAAGAATCTGGAACTAATGACCAGAGAAGTCACACATTTTGGGGGTACTGTAGTAGGGGATCTCTGTGTATAGTCATAATCTAGTGAATAGTCCCGCTCATGAGCGTGGACCCCGGAGCAATCAAAAATATTCTCTTAAGCTGTCTAAACATGCAGTCCTGCCCAGCCACTTAAGAGAGAATTTAAAGACATATAATGCAGCCTATATCCACAGGCTACACTGTCCAGTACTTCAACTAGACATTCCACCAAAACCACACACAGCACAGCCTGCCAAGTTTTCTTCATAGAGAAAAACTTCCCCTTTTAACCAACAAAGCCTCTGGAATGATAGAGAGGAAGGGGAGGATGTGGTATTGGTTCGTATGTGTCGTGTTGTGCGTGTGGATTGTCTCGTGGTATGATAGTGTATGATAGCGCGTGTTTGTGTGTGCACGTGTGGAATGCATGGATATGAGAAGGTTTATGTCGTAGGGAGGGCAGTTGCTGAAGGAGGAGGGTTGGAGGTTGGAGGCGTGTTCGGTGCCGCTGTATCTGTACTACATTGGAAATAAAGAAGTATGGAATTGGATTTGCCTACATCTTTTCTACACATGGCGACGAGCGGGATTCAGCGGCACTGAGCACAGTTTTCTTGTGAATTTTTTTTTTTCTTCTTTCAAGGATTTTCTGCCAAATTGGATTTCATAGTTTTGCGAGTTTCTTACCGATCTTCAGACCTGTGGATTTGCTGGCGTGCTCTTTGAGCTTCGCATCGGCAGAAACTCTTGATTGGCAAAATTTTGATTGGAACATTTACCTTCAGTAACGCCGTAATTGCTGTTACATCCTGCATCTTTCAAGTGGCTGAATTGTTTCCATCAATGAGTGCGTGAGTAGATTGAGCGTGAGCGTACTACGTTCCACGTTCTTATTGCATCCTAGCAACTGGATGATGCGAAGGATACGCTTTTAAGCTTCCGTAATGTGTCATTAACGTCTATGCATCACCACGCACTACCACGCAACGTGGCGGCCATTTTTAATTTTATTTAAAGGTATCCTAGCAACAAGTGCCGAGCGCCGAGCAACAAGTGTCGAGCGGCGAGCAACAAGTGCCGAGCACCGAACATTTTATTTATCTTTACATCGTGTGCATTAAGGAGCTTTTAGCGTCCAGCGCTTAATACATGAAGTAAGCGTTTATTTTTTATTGACTTTTCATGGCTATTGAACTTAATTCTACTGGATTATTTGGATCTACAAGCCAATTTTCTTTTTGGAAGATTTCAAATAAAAACTGTGGTGAACTTTTTACCCAAATTGAAGTACAACAATAGATATAATTGGAACTTTGGTGAACTTTTTGAGCAAGAATTGTATTTTCGAAAGAAATATTATTATTTTTTAGCATTGTATTTCCTTTACGTATTTAAGATGTCTTCGATTCACCCACCGCCATTTTTTTTAGCAGAATCTGGTGAACCTCCTATTGCATGGAACTTATGGGTTGACATGTTTGAAGCTTATGCAGAGGTTTTAAATGAAAAAGAATGCTCACAAGAAAGGAAAGTGTCTTTACTGAAACACAGACTAGGTGCAGTAGGTTTAAGGGAGTTTAAGAATTTACCTAAAATTGAGAATGTTGGCGATATGGGTGTTTATCAATGTGCTGTTAAACAAATGCAGGAAAGATTTGGCAGGAAAATTAATGTTGTTATGGAAAGGTTTAAGTTTTATTCGAGGGCTCAAAAAGTGGATGAGTCAATGTTTCAGTCTTGAGAGGTTTGGATGTTACGTGTGAGTTTGAAAGTATGACATATGACCAGGTTTTACGTGACCAAATCCTTATGAAAACTAAATCTAAAAAAATTCAGGAAAAGTTATGGTCATCCGGTAGTACTTCATTAAAAAATGCCATTGAAGTGGCTAGAGGTGTGGACATTTCAGACCAATGTATTCGTGAAGTTAGAAATGAGAAAAATGACTCTGAATCTAGTTCAGTCAATGTGATTAATAAGGATGACAAATCCAAGTTCAAGAATGATAATAAGTCGTTTAGTAATTACCCTAACAAGAAAGGTAATGAGAAAAGTTATGAGAAAAGTAATGAGCAAAAGAAATTTGCATGCTATAGGTGCGGATCTAGCAACCATTTAGCAAATTATAAATGGTGTCCTGCACTTGACAAAATATGCACCAATTGTAAAAAAAAGGGACATTTTACTAGAGTATGTCACAACTTTAAAGCTAAGGTTAATTGTGTCCAAGAGGATGATCAAGATGATATTTTTCACGTTATAGGTGAAATTTGCAGTGTGCATGATGAGTCAATTAAGGGGACGAGTAAAATTAAAAAGCTACCATCATCTATCATCAACATTGACGGTCTAGAAGTTAAAGTAATGGTAGACTCTTGTGCATGGTATACCATTATGGGCATGGATTTATTTAAAACACTTTGGCCAAACAGATTATTATTGGAATCGGATGTACATCCTTGAAGTTATACTGGACATAAAATAGCTTTAGAAGGTTTTATTTTGGCTAAGATTAGTTTTGGACATAATTCGTGTCAAGGTAAAATATATGTGGCTAACAAAGGTGCAACTATTTTAGGATGGCCACACATAACAGACTTGGGTATGAAAATTGATCCTAGTTTAGATTGTCCTGTTTATTCTATTCAGGATGATTGTCGTGAGACTGTGGAGAAGTGTGGCTCACTGGTTAGAGCAGGCAGACCCTGAAGCAGAGGTCAGACCTGGTACCAGGGTTCAATTCCCGACGCGGCAGGGTCTTGAGCTCAAATGTCCATGGACTCGATAATTCTCGCTTCGGTGCCTGACCTAATCATGGGTTCACACTCTGCAACTCTGGGCATTAAGCTTGCTTAATCTCCACAACGGCCCCCCGTGGCGGGATGCCTGGCTTTCACCTTGGGGATGCCCTGTAGGGGCTATCTCACAGGGAACAGCCAGGACGGGTTCCCAAGGCAAGCGCGGAGATACCCCTTCGGGGGTCGATTCAGGCGCTATATAAGAAACATAATAATAATAATAATAATAATGAACAACTATTCATTTCTTAAGGAAAAATTTCCTGATGTGTTTTCCAATGGCATCTGCAAGATGGTTGGATTTAAACATAGAATTATTCTAAGAGAAGGTGCGTGTCCCGTGAGACAAAAACTTAGGAACGTTCCTATTAGTTACAGAGAGAAATTGGGTGAAATACTACAAAAAATTGTGCAAGGATGAAATTATTGAACCAGTTGAGAGTTCAGACTGGGTTTCTCCAGTGGTGATTTCCCTTAAATCCAATGCCGATTTGCGCTTATGTGTCGATTTAAGATGCCTAAGTGACGCCATTTGGGTCGATACATTTCCTCTTCCGAATTTATAAGAACTTACATCTTCTGTTGGTGGGTACTCTTGGTTTTCCAAGATAGATTTGACAAGTGCGTATCACCAAATTGTTTTAGATGAAGATTCTAAGCATTGTACTGCATTCATTACCACAGAGGGAATGTTTAGATATAAACAAATGCGTTTGGCCTTGCAAGCGCGTCTGCAGTATTTCAAAGAGAAATGTGTAGAGTTTTGCAAGGGATTAAAAATGCAAAGGTATTTCAAGATGACATTTTAATATATGGAAGGAAGAAGGAATGTCATGATGAAAGTTTATACGCTGTCTTAGAAGCATTGAGAAGTAGTTAATTAACTATCAAAAATGAAAAGTGTGTCTTTGGAAAACCTGAAGTGGAGTATTTAGGACATGTCATATCCAAGGATGGTATTCCACCAAAAATGGTCATGTGGGTGCAATTCTAGCTGTTCCTGAGCCTACAAATAAGGAACAAGTAATGTCGTTCTTAGGGTTAACAGAGTTTTACTCTCGTTTTATTGAAAATTATGCATCTAAAGTTGAACCATTAAGGTTATTGTTAAAAAGGGGTGTAGCATTTACATGGGATGAGCAACAAAAAATCTGTTTTGAAAGGGTGAATAAAGAGATTCTCACAACACTGTGTTTGAAACCCTTCTTGCCAACTGCTGAATGTGTATTATCTGTGGATGCGTCTGGGTATGGCATTGGTGCTGTGTTCTCTCAGCATATTAAATCAGAGAAGTGGGTAGTTGCGTATGCTTCACGCACGTTGACAAAATCAGAACACAATTATTCTGTAATAGAGAAGGAGTTGTTGGCTGCTTCATGGGCTGCTGAGAGATTTGGGATGTATGTGTGGGGGAGGAAGTTCAAAATTTGTACTGATCATAAACCCTTGGTAAATATTTTGAGACCTGAAGGTGGGAAGAATTTAACTCCTAGGTTAGCTCGCTTAGCTTCAAAGTTGCAAATGTTCAGTTTTGACATAGAATATATTCCTGGTAAGGATAACGTGGTTGCGGATGGTCTTTCGAGATTACCAAATGTAGATTTGACAGGAACTGAAATCAACAGTGATTGTGAAATAGCTTTTACCATCAAAGATGTATTTTTGATTGATGAAAAGAATGTTAATAACATATTATCTGAAGCGTCATGGATGTGCGAGATGGACAAGGATATTGTTTTGAAAGAGGTTAAACAGTTCATAATAAATGGTTTGCCAAGAGAGTCTAACTTACGGGTTGAATGTGCTGCATTTTGGAAAGTCAAAGAGGAACTGTGTGTTGTTAATGATATTGTTTTAAGAGGGGACAGAATTGTGCCTCCATTTAGTTTAAGAGAGGACATTGTTGAGAAGAGTCACATGGGGCACGGTGGTATGTCCAGTACAAAAAGGAGAATTAAAGAGTGGTTTTGGTGGCCAGGAGTTGATTCTATGGTGGATCGTTTAGTGAGGAACTGTAAAGTTTGTTGTACCAGCGATAAGGTGGCAAAGCCGGTGAGTGTGCCTTTAACTATGGTGGAGTTACCTGAGTATCCATGGCAAAAAGTTGCTATTGATTTTATGGGTCCATTTTCAGCTTTATCAGCAAATGATTGTTATGCCATTGTATTAGTCGATTATTATTCGAAATGGCCTGAGGTGAGAATGGTAAATGGGATGACTACTGATGTGGTCATTGAGTTTTTAGAAGATGTGTTTTCAAGGGAAGGAGTTCCGGAAGTTCTGGTTTCGGATAATGGTCCTCAGTTTGTGTCACAAAAAATGGAAGAATTTTTAATGGTGATGGGCATCAAGCACATTAAATCATCATTATATCATCCCGAAAGTAATGGTCAAGTTGAGCGCTTCAATAGGGTGGTCAAGGAAGTGATTGAATTAGCATTGAGTGCAGGTTTACCCTGGAGGAAAGCTCTACAAGAAAGATTGACAGCATACCGTGTCACCCCGCATTCTGCTACAGGAAAAACACCTTTTGAGGCGTTGAGAGGTAGGAAACCGTTCACTGGATTAGTTCCATGGTGGGTGAGGAAAAGGAATGGTAAAGTGCAGTGCAATAACATCAATATTGATAAAGAAATTAGGTCTGAGGTCAAAAAGTATCAGGATCGTAGTCAGCAGTATCATGGAGGTAGATGTAGTTGGCCGTCAGTTAAGATAGGTCAAATGGTTCGGGTAAAGAATCCTAGAATTGTGTTGAAGGGTGAAAGTGTATGGTCTAAACCCCTGAGGGTAATGAAAGTGTTTGGCAGTGCAGTAGAGTTGGAGGACGGTAAGAGATGGAATTTTCGCCAATTGAGTCTTTGCAATGGGAAGGATGGCGGGGTAGGTACACGGTCTGGTGATGATGAAGGAGTGTGTAGCAGATATATGTTAGGTGATGATTTTGGACTAATGAGGGAAGTGGTGTCAACTGGAAGTACGAGTAGTTGTAATGTCAGATGTGACACATCAGGTCGTAATGAAATCAGGAGTAGGAGTGGTGTTAGTGATGTTATTGAATCTTGTTCCACTCATACCAATATGGGTGTTGAAGGTGAGGCTTTACGCCGTGGTAATAGAACGAGGAAGTTGCCTGTATGGTTTACTGATTTAAAGTTAGGTTAACTTTTAGTCAGTGTCGTGTAAGTTGTTGAGGAGGAGGGTGTGTGGTATTGGTTCGTATGTGTCGTTTTGTGCGCGTGGATTGTCTCGTGGTATGATAGTGTATGATAGCGCGTGCTTGTGTGTGCACATGTGGAATGCATGGATATGAGAAGGTTTATGTCGTAGGGAGGGCAGTTGCTGAAGGAGGAGGGTTGGAGGCGTGTTCGGTGCCGCTGTATTTGTACTACATTGGAAATAAAGAAGTATCAAATTGGATTTGCCTACATCTTCTTTTCTACAGAGGACAAACAAGCCCCATAGGCTGCCATTATGTGGCTCAAAAAGGGATACCGTACCTTTAAGAAAACTTTCCAGAACTTTCTCAGTATCCCAGAATGCCTAGCTGGTCCAATTTACTTTCAGTTCTTTTTTCCGGCTCCTGCTAGCAGGACCCTGGAGCATTGAGCTCTCCCTTTTTTGGGTTTGTAAAAGAATTTCTGCACTTTTAAAGTGTGTGAGTGTTTACACTCGACGTGTTTTGGTGCCTTCTTCCTTTTTTGATACTCTGAGCAATCTTTTTTTGTCAAAAATGCCAGCATTATTTGATAAATGTCCGGATTGCTCGGATTGGATGGGCATCTGTCATAGTGACTGCATTGAGACCTCTGTAGTCAACACAACACCTCATCTCTCTCTTACCACCGTGGGTGTGAGGTTTAGGTACTAATATCACTGGTCTAGCCCAAGGGCTCTCTGAGGGCTCAATGACTCCCAAATCCAACATCTTCTGGACTTCTTTCCTGATACAGTCCCTGACATGATCAGGTTGCCTGTAAATCTCACAGGCATGCAAATAATAGTCACTGTTTTGATTTAATCAGGCGGTGTCACACAATGAAAACATGCTTTACGAACTGTTGTTTTATTGTAATGATTTTAATTATTCGGACAATAAAGAATAGCTAAACTTTTTAAAAAGTATATAAATATCACACATAAGCAATTATAAAAATTGGCAGCTTTGTAAAATTGTATTTAAGAATCATGTCTAGGCCCTTTGCAAAATGTTAGAATAAGAACAGAAGGCTTGTATTTTTCTCGGGGTGGGGGACAGAGAAGCAGAAGGGTTAGAGTTGTGGGGGTAGATTCAATAACAAGCTGACCCATGCTATAAAATGTCCTTTTTAGGCTAGCATGCGGTCATGAACAGATCATCTGCTGAGCAGCAGCAGTACCTGCCAGCCTGCAGTCACACAATGTGTCTCTGGTTAGCACCCTTACATTTCCATTGCCGTTCAGCAGCTCTAAGGTTTTGTTAGAGTTTCTCGTTGCTCAAATTGGTAGAATCTCTGATATGTATATGTGCCTCTCATCTTCATTGCTTGATTTTTGGCCACAAGATAGTGTCACTCATAGATGTTGAAATGTCACTCATAATTACAGTGGAATTATGAAAATGTTACACAGAGGAATCTGAAACCTTCGCAGCTATGCAGAGCAGGAGCCCTTAGAGGTCACTGCTGTGCAGGGGGGGTGTCAGTGAGTGCTGCTGTGAAGCTCCATAGAGGAGGGGGCTGCTCTCTGGAGAGGTTCTCGCTCTCTTCACTAGAGGGGGCTCCAGGAGAGGGCATGTGGATTAGTTTGCTCTGTCTCCATCAGTCCCTGCACTCACTTGTGAATGTTCCTTCCACAGATGCCCGCCATGGAGGTGGACCGAGGCGGGGGGCAGGTGAAGATGTCTGTGAACTCTTGAACCTCCGCAGTGTGCCTCCCTTCTCTCCCTTTGATGGTTCCCGCACAAGGAGCTGCAGGGCTGAACTGAGGTTAATACTTGTTGGAAGTGTCGGAGCCGGGAAGAGCGCCACCGGGAACAGCCTCCTAGGGAGGGGGGTTTTTGAGTCCAGACCCTCAGCAGGGGCCACGACCAAGGGGTGCCAGAGGAAGGAGGGACAGTGGAGGGGCAGGTCCCTGGTGGTGGTGGACACACCGAGCTTCCTCTCCCCCTGGATCCCCACACAGGAGCTCTCGTCAGACATGGAGCGGTGCGTGGAGCTCTCCGCCCCCGGTCCTCACGCCCTTCTCCTAGTGCTTCCGATTGGGTGGGTCACCTGGCAGGAGTGGGGGGCCGTGCAGAGGATCCAGCGCCTCTTCGGAGAGGAGGCGCTACACTTCACGGTGGTCGTGTTTACAAGGAAAGATGACCTGGGGAGTAAAAATATAGAAACATTTGTGCACGAATGTGCTGAGAGCCTTAAAGAGCTGGTCCGGAGCTGTGGGGGGCGGGTCTGTGCCCTCAACAACCACGTGAGGGGAGTAGAGAGGAGGCAGCAGGTGCGGGGGCTCATACGGGTGATAGACAAAATGGTGGAAGCGAATGGGGGCAGGTATCTCAAACTGGGCAGGATCAGGAGGCTCGAGGGCTCTGGCGGAGGATCTGGAAATCATCACAAATCCACTAATGGGCATAAGTTTTGAAACAATAAAGAGACGAGTCCACGGAGGTGATTGAAAAGAAATCCCAGTAAAGTGAACAACCTTCAACCGTGGCCTGTGCCCAGGAACCACCCCAAAGCCACAGGCCCTCTTCTTACTCCATCATCATAACCATACATCACATTAGATAGCATATGAAAATTAGAGATGTATTTAATCAAAAGAGATCTGGTATTATACAGAATCCAGGGCTGTGTTTTGAAACACATTATTTATTGCTTTATTCTTTGTCAACACTTGGGATACTACTCATTACGTGAATCCGGAAGGTATGATAAAGGAATGATAGACAATAATTTATAGCACTGAAGAAGGGCTCTCCCTCACTCTGGCTCACTCATTCTCACACTCGGCTACTCTCATTGACTTCACTCACTCATTCTTCCATTCTATCTTTATCTTGGTCACTCTTTCTGTCTCTAACTAACTTTTTTCTGCATCTCCATTTTACCTCTTTCTGACTTTACCAATCTAGGGGACAGATCTATAAGTTGCTGCACAAGAGGAAGAAAGCAGAGCAGCGCCATATTGACTAAACCTGGCTCTGCTGCCTTCCCCTGTCCTGGTGCACCAACAGGCTGCATCACCGGGCAACCAGAATAAGTCTATGTCTATGTCCATGAGGGGGTATTTGTAAAACAAAATGTTACTCCAAGGAGTGTCCTGGCACTAGATGCAGAAAGGTACAAGTGGAGGAAGGGGGGATTACCGGCAGAAATAGAGCCAAGTTTTTTGGAACAGGGGTGTAGATTCAATGTTTCTAAGGTGAAGGGGCATTTTATTCCAGACGGAAGGACCAAGGAAGGAGTGAGCCTTACCTCCCCTCCTGGACTTTTTAAATCGGGGGTGTTGGCTAGCAAGAAATTCGAGGAGCAAAGATTTCTCAGTGAAGCCTGTCCAGCAGATAACCGGACATGCCCAGATATAAGCTGTTCCGTAATTGAGACAGGATATGATCAGGGCTTGAATCACCTGTTATCTAGCAGCCCCAGACAGAAGGAACAGACATTTCCAAAGAAGGCACAGAAAAGCAAAACAAGCACTACTGAATTAACGTGGGTGCCGAATAGCAGCTGGTTATCATATTTAAACCCCAGGTTTTTCTCCACCAGGTTGTTAGTAGCGGGGCGGGAGTGTCTGCCAGCCAGAAGACCTGCATCGACATCTCCACATCTGTGCCAAAAAAAGCAGCTCCATCTTTCCTGCTTACATTCCAACTGATTTGCAGCCAACCACCTGAATACAGCTGAGAGGCAGGTACTGATAAACTTTCCAGAGGAGGGCTCGGTGTTCTTCCACGTAAACAATACCTGCGTCTCATCTGCATAGGACACAATGTTAGCCCCTAAAGATTCTACCAACTAGGCCAAAGGTGTGAGGAAGATGTTAAACAAAGTCGCACTCCGGGTCGAACCCTGTGGGGCACCAACCTTCAGCATGCGAGATGTGGCTGAGTGAGGATGGCACCAGACCTCCTGCCCCCTCCCCTCGAGAAAAGATGCCAGCCTTTT
This sequence comes from Lissotriton vulgaris, assembly GCF_964263255.1. Taxonomy (NCBI): domain Eukaryota; kingdom Metazoa; phylum Chordata; class Amphibia; order Caudata; family Salamandridae; genus Lissotriton; species Lissotriton vulgaris. The sequence continues at coordinate 5,533,478 of NC_141692.1, forward strand.
CCAGGCCTGATGCCAATTGAGTGGAGCCGAGTAAGAAGAATCTGGTGCAAGACTGTATCGAAGGCAGCCGATAGGTCTAGCAGAACCAGCAGTGCTCTCTCCCCCTCCTTTCCAGACCCAGCCAGATGGAGTCGACCATCTCCAGAAGAGCAGCTTTCGTACTGTGGTTAGGGCGAAAGCCCGACTGCCTAGGGTGAAGTAGGCAGTACTTTTCAAGAAAGGGTGATAGCTTCTGGTTCACATGTTTCTCTAGACGCTTCAAGAAAGCGGAGAGGAGGGAAATAGGCCAGTAATTGGCAGGGTCAGAGGGATTTGCTTACACCTTTGTTAGCAGCGAAATGACCTATGCTTGTTTCTATTTGGTGGGAGCAGTGCCTAACAAGAGGGAAGTGTTCACTAGCTGCTTCATGAGAGGGTTTATAGCCTCTGTCCCCAGGACAAGAATGGAGGCAGGGTCCAGCGGAGACCTGATTTAAGGCATTTTATGGCATACAGAGAGTCAACAAAAGAGATTGTGTCAAAAGAGCTCAGAAGGCATACTTCCGTAATAGAGGGTAGGTCGTGATCCGGTCCTACCTGGTTATTGGCCACCCCTAAAGCAACACCTGATGTATCATATCCCACCCTAGGTGATGGGAGGCTAGCCTGGATGGTATACATTTTAACCTGGAAATATAAGGCAAGAGTCTCACACCATTCCTCGTAAGCAGTTTCTCTTTGGATCTGACTTCTAGCACAGAAAAAGATTTCACAGTTTTGAAAAATTCTCTGGAATGATTACCTGCCTTTAAAATTTTTGACTCAAAGTAGGCTTTTTTTCTAGTTTAATTTCTTTATAATATTTCCCTAGCTCTACGTTATAGCTTGTTTAGGCTGCAGGACAGTAGTTTACCCTCCATAAGCTCTCTTTACGTTTGTATAATGATTTAGTTTTTTTAAGGGACGTGGTGAACCAAGGGCTAGGCACTTTAGACAGATGTTGTCAGCTCCTAATTTCATGTGCCAGTGACTGGCAGGCAGACTCAATCCAGCCATCAACCAATCCTACGTCATCGTTGATCGTGCCAGTCAGAGAGGGTTTCGCAGCATTAATCCTGTTGCTCAGTAAGTCCGGATTGGTTTTGCAGAAGGCCCATACTGTGCAGGGTACGTTGCCTACTTTGGAAGGGACATTACTGAGTTTTGGCCATCTGAACCTGAGCATATCATGGTCATACCAGCCCAAAGGAGTAGGAGGATCAACTTCGATAGGAATTGAAGTATACATTTGGTTTGGCGGATGCCCGGCCATGTGAGTTGGGGCCAAAATGGTCGGTGTAAGTCCCATAGCCATGCAGCTCTCCATGAGTGTATGACTTTCCTCTAACTGATCGTAATCCATGTGTAGATTGAAATTCCCCAGCAGGAGGCAGTGTCCGTATCTAAGGGTTATGAGGGGTTACCACTTCACAAAGTGCGGATACGAAGCCCCTAGACATGCCAGGAGGTTTGTATATAAGGCCCCCGGGTATACATTGTTAAGGTGAGAGGGAAGGAAGTGCCATCCAGCTCCCCTCCAGATGTGAGAGGGTTGGAAGTATTTTGGGCAGGTCCAGGGCTCGTCTGACCGTACCGGTTATCGGGCGTTTCCCTGGAGGCTGGAAGGGTGGGGCCTAGTTTTTCAGTGGTGAGGGCCAGTTTTGTTACTCAAGGTTGGTTTTGCAACAGTGGAGGCCGCTTGTACTACAAGGGGTTGGTTTTCCAGTGGTTCTGCAATATCAGCTCTCAGTAACGAAAGGAGCAAGCAAGCATTTCCAGCCTCCTGGGGCCATGTATTGTTTTCCCAGGGGCTGGTTTGAGAAAATGGCCAGAGCTGCTTTGGGTTTCCTGTCCATCCCTGGGTATGCCCACTGTAATTATGCCCTAGGGGATGACCAAATTATGCCGTAGAGTTGATTAAATTATGGAACAAGAAAGGCAAATTATGCATGTATGTCTTAGTGCAGCATATTTTGTGATAGTATTTTTCATTTCTTTATCATTTATGAACATGGTAACACCATCTGGGCAAACGTTTCCCCTTATTAGTATCTTCTTAACACGCAGATGCAGTAAAAACAATTGAAACATTACCACTCAGCCTTTGCAAAGGATTTCACACTGCACAGGAAGACATTACCACATTTTTTGTAACTTTTGGTCTGTTTGAGCTAGAAACAACATTTTGTGGACTATGAGGCAAATATGGCAAATCCTTAATTATGTGGAAAACGTCACAGCTGTAGAAGCACTCAATTCCAGTGGCCCTGATGATGGGTCAGCCTTCACTCAAGCCTGGTCTTTAAACCCTCCATGCCATCTGACCGGCTTCGACCGGGGATTCTCTGATCCCGCTCCCTCCAGTGACAGCTTCTGGTGTGCCCTGAGTATGCCTGAGCCAATGATGATAGTGCACCAAGACTCCCATACCACATAACCACTTTATCTTGTGTCATGTTCATAGTGAGCACAGACCTCATAACACTGGCATCTTCTCCCTCTGAGTGCATGGTGAGGTTTATGAACCTCTCAACCCCTCAGGCCCAGCAGGATCCAGGCTTCCCAGGCCAGCCTGTGGGTGGGAGGACTTTCATTGACTTTACTGTCTCTCTACTTGTCAGACTCCCTGAATACCACAGACCCCCAGGGCATGCACTCCTTACACCACAGGGGATGTCTGGACTCCATTTTGTAGTGAACTGGTCAGTATCCCATGTGAGACAATGAGGTGAACTTACTTTCTACCTAAACTAGCTCTGCTCTCAAACTCTCCTATCCCTTGAAGCCCCCAAGCTATGCAAAATCCCACCTAATGTCTTGTTTTGCACATTTCTTTTTACCTTGTTTGTATACATGGTTTCTCTGTAACATGATCCAGATATATTAAGTTTACTCAAAGGATATTATTTCATACATGTGTATTGTAAAGCCCCCTGGAACCCTTCTCTGTGTTGTAAACACTGTTTTTCCACTTTAGGGACCTCTCTCTTTGGGATGCAATGTGTTTTATTCATGTAATTAAGAAGTGGATACCTCTGCTGTCAGCAAATGCAAATTCTTACCATGCTGTTTTATTCTGGAAATGTTTATGCAAATATGGTAATCAAGCTTCGATAAATACATTCATGTTATTAAATCATTTCTGCTGAGTGTATCATGGTTCTCCCTTATTACCAAACAGGGTTTGTAGAAGATTAGTGATTGTGGGTATAGTTTTGTTAACAATTCTCTAAAGCTGAAAGGAAATTCTACTACTTCATAACTAGTGTCTATTCTGACTAATTACATAGGATAAAACTGAATGCAGAGATTTAGAAGCTGGAAAGGACTTCATCCCAGTGCTATCAAGACATGGTGGCACTGTTCCCACAGCCCCTTTAAAGGAAAGCTAGTGGGCAGTGAGAGGCCTTCTCTGGCTGCCCAAGAGGCTGTCTTTGTTCTTTGATCCCCACTGCTGAGATCTGGTACAAATAGCAGGATTGCTGTTTATAGGAAACATAAGGCCTATTGTTCTGTGTTAGGTATGCTACTGTTTACCACCTTTGAAACTCCTCAAAATAGGCTATTTGTATATTAGTTTGCTAGCATAGCACCTAAGAGTACCAAATGAGGGTGTTGGCGCTGTGAAATATAATACCCAAGATAGAATATCGCTTCTGGTCATATACGTTATCTTCTGCTCGGTTACAATTCATAACTTCTGGCCGAGATAATGACTTTAAAATAAACATTTTGAAATGCATGTTTCATTCTCTAGTGATCTTTGAATGTGTTATTCATGAATGGAAGAGGGTTTGGGGTTCCACTAATTGTCCCCGTCTGATCTGGACCAGAAACCAATTTTGTTCATAGCATTGCTCAGTGGGTTGTGTATGGGTTGAAGTCCAATGTGTTTTCTGAATGTTTGGCACACTGACTGGGTTCTTTGAGTCAGGGGGTCTACACAAGCTTCTTTAGAAAGCTCTAAAAAGCATACCAAATGGATTGCAAAGCAGTAAACAAGGAACCACAAATGAATCCATGTATGTGTACATGTGTGTGGGCAGCTCATGTGTGAGATACACCTGGGCCAATCAGTGCTTGAATGATGGGCAGTGTGGTGCTTGCCTCACCCAGCATGTCTTGGCTTGCCAAGGAGTCTGATGCCTTCTCCCAGCAGGGCAGCGTCTTAAGGACCAGTTACACCTGTTCCTTTTCCATCAATGCTCCGCCTTTTGATAAACAAAAAAAGTACTCAGAAAACCAAGTGACACAGGTCAACAAGTAATAGTCTTCGTGTATTTTATGTTTTTTAGGTAACCCACTTTGAGTTACATGTTGATTTATTTAGTATGTTTTAAATGCAATTGTATATATTTCAACGTTATGGACGTATGAGTTTCATTGCAACATGATCATTTAGCTAACTTGAATGTACTGATGTTTTATTTTAGCATGCTTTAAATTGCACTTCCTGTTATTATTTTTAAGGAAAGGTCAGGGTTTCATAGAATTTGATAGGTTGACTTTTCAGTTATGTTTTTTAAACAAAGTAATATTTTACTAAATGAAGTAGATGAAAGCTTAGAGGTGCTTCCTTATTGTTTGTTCCGAAGATCAACGTTGAGATAAACATGCCCATGGAGAAGATAACAACTGATGCCAGAATCTGCAACAAGTAAAGGCATTGCTGGGTTTACTTTCATTGTGATTATTATGGCAGTAATAGCTTGGATTGTAGAGGAAGTGGCTCCATGCTGAATGCCACTTCTCCAGCCCCCACTGAGCACCATTATTTCTCCCTTCCCTATCATGAGCAGCAGCATAGAATGTCCTACCTCAATAATACGTTCATTTAGTTGTTGCATCACACCCATAGTACTACGAACATCACCACCTGTTGGGTGTGTGGAATGATGGCAGCTCATCATGTGGTAATTTAACAGTAATTGGGTTAAGCATTATCAATCAATCAATCATGGACATTTGTATAGCGCGCTACTCATCCGGAAGGGTCTCAAGGCGGTGGGGGGGAGGGGTCCGCTACTGCTCGAAGAGCCAAGTTTTGAGGAGCTTCCTGAAGGAAATATACCACCAATAGATCTAAATGGCAGGCAGTTTAAAGTGCTCGCATACACCGATGGTGTGGCAATAGTTACCCCCAACCCTACTTTGGCAATCCATGAGATAGAGTTAGAGGCACGCTTGCTTGCTGGAATTTCAGGGTATAAGCTAAACAGCAGTAAGACTCTAATAGTTAAGAACTCATTGGTTTCCTGTAGTGATCCCAGAGTAGTGAGCTCTGCAATTTATCTGGGGGTAGAGATTTCTGCAGATTTGGATACTGTAGTGGAACGAAACCTGTCACCTCTAATGGCTAAGGTCAGTACGGACCTGGTGTGGATGAATAATCTCCATCTCTCTCTGGTAGGACGCGCAAATGTAATCAAAATGTTGATTCTCCCGAAGTTTTTATATTTTTTTAGGACAATTCCATAGGTTTTTGAGGGTATATGGTTTAATAAATTGGAGGCACTGTTGAATAGGATTATTTGGGCGCACGGGAAAACTAGGAGGGCATACAGGTTTATGAAGGTTAAGAGAAGAAAGCTTATTTTGCAAGAAGAATTGAGGCCGCTGTGAATACCAGCAAAGAAATATTCTCAATTGTTAAAGAATTCACCTCTCCTACTATGAGCTCGTCCACACATTCTCATTCTGAATCCTGGGCTACCCAACTTTCTGATTTCTTTCCTAAGAAAATTAAGTCCATTCAGGACTCTTTCCGGCCCCCTGGCATGGTGATAGCTCCTGGCATTAGTGCCCCTTTGCTTCCGTCCCTGACCTGTGAGGGCCCTACCCTTTCCAACTTTCCTTTTCTTTCTTGTTCCTCCTCGCTTGACCTTCTCACTAAATTAAAATCAGACTCTCCTCTGGATCCTTGTCCAGCCAAATTTCTCAGAAAAATGGCCCCAGTAATTAATTCCCTAGTCAATCCGGTGCTCAAGCTTTCACTCAGCACAGGAGTGGTCCCTTTGGCCTGGAAGCAGGCTCCTATTTTGCTGCTTCTGATAAAGCCAAATCTGGACCCACTGGTACACGCCAACTACAGGCCCATTTCTCTCCTCCCAGCTTTTGCCAAGACGGTGGAGAAGCATGTCCACTCCTCTCTCTCCTACTTCCTTGAAAGCAATAATATCTTGCATGACACTCAGTCGGGCTTCCGTGCCAATATGAGTACGGAGACCGCGCTGTTAGAAGTAACAGACGCTATTAAGGAAGTTCTTGATATGGGGGGTAAGGCAATGCTGGTGATGTTGGATCTGTCGGCGGCCTTTGAGACCATTCCCCATGGCGGTCTCCTTTTAAGACTCAGGGAGATCGGGCTACGGGGAGTGGTGTTTACCTGGTTGGAGTCCTTTCTAGGGGGCTGCCGCCAAACGGTCTGGGCCCCTCCGTTCTTTGCCGAGTTGCCGCCTTTGGAGGTAGGAGTTCCTCAGGGCTAAATTCTGAGCCCTACTCTTTTTAACATTTATATGGCCCCTTTGGTGGCACTGGCAGAGTCTTATGGTGCCCAGATCGTTTCATATGCTGACGACACCCAGCTCCTTTTCACCTGCAAGAAGGGCTCTGACTTTGATGGTGTGATTATCAGAAGCTGACTTGGGGCTGTGTTTGAGTGGTTCGAGCTCAATAGCCTCAAGTGCAACTCTGATAAATCAGAGGTACTCTTTTTTGGTTGTCCATCTGACCCTAGGTGGCAGTCTTGGAGGCCTTCTGCCATGTTCCCTCCTTCAGCTGCCTCATCCAAGGCAAAGAATATTGGTGTGCAGATTGACAACGGCCTCATCTTGAAGCCTCAGATTCTTGGTCTAGTAGGGAAATGCTTTGGCCTTCTTAAAATGCTCAAAAAATTCCTCCCTATGCTTTCTCTTGATCACAAGAAAATCACTGTTCAGGCCTTAATAGGCTCTTGCTTGGATTATGCGAACGTGCTTTACCTTGGCTTGCCGGAATATCTCCTCTCACGTCTGCAGATAGTGCAAAATTCGGCTGCACGAGCCATCTTTGGCCTCCATTGGAGAACCAGTGCTACTGTTCTTTTTGAGAACTCTTCACTGGCTCCCAATCCAAAAACGGATTGTTTTCAAGGCACTTACGCTTGCTTTGAAAGCGCTCCATGATTCCGATACAAATACATCAGGAAATGGGTAACTTTTTACCTACCATCCAGGTCACTGAGGTCAGCTTCGCTGGCCTTGGAGTATGTCCCGGTCATTAGACGAGCACGTATTGGAGGACGCTCTTTCCAACTTTTAGCACCCCAACTTTGGAATGCCTTGCTAGTCTCTTTGAGAAGGAATGTTAATCTGTTAGCTTTCAGGAAGGATTTGAAATCCTGGCTGTTTGTTCAATAGTACTTATCATCTGTTCACCTGTTCCTGTTTCCGCATCAGGTTTTGAAGCACCGGGACACTCTTCGGAGTAGCTGAGCGCTATATAAAACCCCATTTTAACATAACATATCACACTACCAAGGGAGAGGGGAGGTTGGGGGGTGCCGGATTTTAGACTTTATTATTGGGCAGCTGTGCTACAGTTTATGTAGGGCCTAGTGGGAGGGGGGGGGACCAGACCCTAGAATAACATCAACGTCCACCGAAGTTTATGCAAATATTCTTGGTTCAGAGACGGAAAATTGTTTTTTAAACTATACCGATTATTTCTATTTTAAAAGGACAAGGTTCAAGACCATTCGAGCCGCATATGAATATTTGGTCTGCATTTGCAAGGAAATTTGGCTTAGGAATACTTAATAGATATACCCGGCTCTATAAAAATAGAACTTTATCCCCATTGATTTTTGCCAATGCCACTATGGCTGAGTGGGCAAGCAAGGGGATTCTGAAAATAGGGGACTTGCTGGGGTCAGATGGGGAGGTACAGTTATTTTCAACAATGGAGGCTAAATACCACTTAAATAGGAAAAGCTTTTTTAAGTATCTCCAGGTGCGTAGTTTTTTGTGTAATAAGAGAGGGGGGCGAGTGGGTTTGCTAGTAATAATATAATGGAGGCTATCGAAAGGGGTGGTGAGTATTCAATCTGTGGTTTGTATGCAGCCCTGGCAGCAAATAAAACAGATGACATGGGGAAACATGGAGACAAATGGTCTAATAAGTTGGAGATTGATCCAGGGTATTTCCAGGATTCACTAGATCTAGGATGCTCAGTGCTTTGCTCAGCTTCACTCCAAGTGCAGCATTATAAAACATTATTTTATATTTTACCCCCGCAAAAATAGCACAGTGGGGGGCACTTCCGGAACAACCTGCCCAAGATGTAACGCACCAGAGGCTGACAGTATTCACATTTTTGCCACCTGTCCTCAGCTCCATACACTCATCAAGGCGGTTGAAGAATTTTTTTCCAATTCACTGGTGGTGGCTACTACTCTTCCCCCCCCTCTTATTATGTTAGGAGTCAGTACAGAGTCGGATAATCTATATTGCGAATTTTTGTTTGTGGCTATGGCTGTGTTCAGATTAGCAATAGCAAGGACATGGCTGGATAAAACACCTCCAGTGATGCAACAGCGGCTGGCCATGCTCCTTGCTGTCTACAACTTGTAAAAAGGGATATATGCTAGGAGGGGCAAGAGAGCGAGGCGATTAGGTAAGAAGATTTGGGAGCCTATAAGGGCCTGGAAAGAGGGTCTGGCTCGTTAATGAGTGACCATCAGTTGGTCCCTTTCTATATCCAGATCAGGGCTGGGGTTTTTTGTGGATATCACACTATGTAAGAATAAAGTAGTGTGCTGCTGGGGAGATAGAGTGTATCTACTGTGGTAACTTTGTGTTTTTCTTTTTGTTTTGTACTGTATTATTGTGACATTCTGTGTTGTGTATTTCTATGTGTTTGATGTTTGATTTTCTATTTTACTGTAATGTGCTGTGCGGCTGTGCAAAAACGAATAAATATATATTTTTTAAAATAAGACCAGGGAAGCCTCTTTGTTCTCCCTGGCACTGCTCTGGAAGGCACCAGCCTAATCACACCAAGGCTTGGAAAAGGAGACTTTCCCCAGCTTGCAGTATGCAGATGGCATTGCTTTAAGGTACCGCAGCAGAGCTGGTCTACAGAAAGCCCTCAACGCTGTTCAACATTACAACTAGGAGAAATAACTGGTTGAATCAGGGAAAAACTAATGTTATTGTCTTTGCTAAATGTATGCACATAAAAAGAATTCACTGACAGCTCAGAGACCTACAAATTATGGCAACTCCAACTTATAAATCCCTTGATGTCTGGCTAACTGAATGGGCTGATAATCATAAGAACAACCCTGATCTCTGCTCTTAACTACGGCCAATTAGTCTAAGCCAGAGCCCTCAACATGCTTCTTAGAACTCCCAGATCACCATGTACAAAAAGGTCCTGCTCAATCCCCAGGAGGCCAGAAGAACAAGGCTGTGACTGCAGTTGAGTCTCAGGAGCCCTGACTTGCTGTACGAGGGTGAAGTACTGCCTGAGGGTCCTGTGAGCCCCCACCCAATTTGACAATTTGGCAATTTTTGTTGACTGTATAATGAATTAAAATCATTACAGTAAAATCAACAATGAGACAATTTCTTGTATATAAAAAAATAGATACTTAAAAAGCTAAATTTAAAAGCTAGTGCTAAAATCAGGACTGTGATTGGTTACATCATTTACTTCCATTAAATATTTTGTTCAAATGACTGAGTCCCGCAGGACTGTCCATTCCCCAACGTATGTGCCTTGGAGTTAATCTGTTGCAGGTGAGCGCATAAGCTACTCTCAATGGTGCATTAAGTATCTTACTAGGTGCATTGCTTTCTTGGAAGGGGACGTGCAAATGGGACACAGTCAATGGCACTGCGTACATAGATCCCGTCCACTGTGGCCCACAGCTTTTAAGGCCAGCCTGATTTGGTGGATGAATTTCGCCAGTCTTGCCAGGTATCATTGTGCTGGTATTAGACAGACATAACGCTGATGCTTCGCTACAAGACTTTATATTCTTGCTGAGGCAAATTGGGCACAGCAGTCGCCGGCGGTCATTGTTGCGGTTTGGGCAGCAACAGAGAAGGTGCAGCCAGGATTCCTTCTTGTAGGTGCACAATCTGCAAGTTATGGATTCCCCATTTCGAGCCCAAACGGGATTGAAATCAGCTATCCCCAGCATGGTCAGCCTCATATATAAAATTTTGCTTTGGGTCTGATTTGTGAGGGACTCACTTAAGTAGGGTTGTGCTGTTCCTGCCCTGTATGAGTCATTTAGTGGGACCAGGTGCTGGTTTCGGCGAAGAGATTTGTAGTCAAGGTCGAAGGAAATTTCGCGCACTTGTCTATTAATTACTTTCTTCCATGTGCTCAGGGGGATGTCCTGCCTCGGCATACATTCTTCCTCGATCTTCAAGACTCGTATTGCCTTTCCCAGTCTTGTGTGCCATTCCGAGCCTGGCCACTCGAAGATAGATCTCAAATGATTTTTTAAAAGTTGGCCGGAGCCCTTTATATTCTTAAATATAGCTTTATAATCTCCCCCTGACATATCAGGTCTGGTCTTGCAAGTCCGAGCTCCAGTCTTAGCCTAGTTTTTCTTGCCGACTTTGGTATTTGTAGCACCGATTTATATGCCTTTTCCAGTTTTCCGGGGAAGGCTAAGTGGCCATAGCTGATTGCTGGAAGGAGATTTGCTCTAAGGGCTATCAGGATAGGGCTGGCGGAATGGCTAGTCAGGTTCTGTCTGAGGTGTCTTAATGCGTGGATGACCTAGTTGGCTTTAGAGCCCTGCTGGTTTATATGAATATTCGCCCTGGCCCGTTCCGTGAACCAGACCCCTAAGTAGTTGTATGAAGCCACCGAGCTAATTAGATCGTTTCCCAGTTGCCACTGTGCTTTCTTTTTCCGTTGGTAGGGCCTAAAGATGATGACCTTGGTTTTCCCTTGGTTAACTGTCAAGTTGTTTGCGATGTTAAAGCTGTTTAGAGCATTTAATGCTCTTTGTAGTCCCACCTTCGTATGGGCCAGTATGACTGTATCATCGGCGTACTGTAGAATAGGAAGCCTCACGGTTCCTAATCTTGGGGCTATTAGGCTGGCACCTTTTAGTGCCTCTCCCAGGTCCGCCGTATATAAGTTGAAGAGGGTGGGGGCCAACATGCACCCTTGATTCAGCCCGTTCTCTATGCTTATTTTGGGGGAGACTGTACGGGCACTTGTTTTGACCCTTACCCAGGTGTCCTCGTATAATGACCTTATTGCCTTCAAAAGATTTGGAGGGATGCCCCACTTTTCTAATTTCCACCATAATCGTTTTCTGACTACTTTGTTGAAGGCGGTGCTACAATCCACGAAGAAGCAAAAGAGTGGGGGGTGGTTCTTCAATGTTGCCTGGGCTGAGATGTGTGCGAGCGCCAAGACATTGTCCATTGCTGATGCCTGGGGCCTAAAGCCTGTCTGGTACATGGGTATTATGTTTCTCTCTTCTACCCATTTTTCTAGATTGTTCAATAGTAGGCGAGCGTAAGCCTTGGCTTCCAAACCTAACAGGGCGATGAGCCTGTAGTTTGACGGCTTTAGGCACTCTCTTTTTTGGAAGATTGGACAAGTATTGCGGCCCTCCAGGACCCAGGAGTTTTTGCTGTCGAAAAGTGTAGTTGAAGAGCAGAGTCAGAAGTTTGGCCCAGAACTACGGTGCCTGTTTGAAGACCTGTGCTGGAATCCCGTTAGGCCCCGGGGCCCCGTCATTCCTCATGCTCTTGATGGTTTTGATGACCTGTTGGGTGTTTACCCAAGTTGGTAAGCCGTTACATATAGCTGCTTCACGTGTTGTATCCAGTCCTTTTCTGCAACCCCATTTTCTCGTAATGGGCCTTGGGTGTTCAGCTGATTTATATATCTCCAGAGTCGTGCTGAGTTCATTTAGTTAAGCAGGGAGAAGACCTTGAGCCACTTGCTTTCCATGTCAGCTTTTTTGTGTTCCCAGACCTTCTTCCTGAGGGAAGCCCTCAGTGAGGCAATCGATGCTCCCTCTGTTTGGGGGCGTCCTCTTTTCTTGTCTGCGAGTGCTTTGCGCAACTGTCTTTTGTGGTCACGTATATCCTGTGGGAGGGTACTTCCTGGTCTATGTGGGCCGTTTATTCTAGGGTTTTGGGGTTTGGGGTTCCCAAGCTTGGATTGTAGATCCTCTATTATATTATCCCATCCTTTTATGAGTGAGGGCACGCTCAATAAGCTGCCTTCCTGTGCCTGGTCCAGCCATATTTGAAGTGTGATGTTGCTCTTTTCTGACCACTTGATCCTCCGCAGGGTGCTATGCTTCTCCTCCCCACTTGACTTCCCGATGGATTGGTAGACGATGGCGGGCGGTACGTCCAGCTGAAATGCTGCTCTTAGTGGCCTATGGTCGCTTTCCTTCCTCTCTTCCACTTCGAATTCATCCATTCTGGCTGCCAGCTCTTCGCTGATCATGATGTAGTCTATTCTTGAGACATCCCGGAATGTGGGCTTGGGCTAACAGCCGGTCGAGCAGGATCTCTTCAGTTCGTTGGTGGATATCAGCTTGAGATTGTTGAGAAAATCGTGCAAGGAGGCTGCCCTGCCCAATCCCCAGGAAGATGTTTTGGTTTTGTCCAGATTTTTAAGGTTGAAGTCCCCAGCAAGGATGACCTGGAATGTTTGGTGCTTGTTTAGCAGATCTTCTAGTTTCTGTGCCAGTGCCTCCAGCTGGACTTTCATTAAGGTCTGTGCAGGGTTGATGTAACAGTTTATTAACAGTAGACTAGTTGGCTGTTTATTGAGACCAGGGAAGTTCAAGTTTATAGAGGTGACTGTGAGTGTGCACTCATGTTTTATAAAGACGGATAGACCGCCGGCTGGACGACCGAAGATATTCCTTTTTACGGCTAGTATTTGATGTTCGTAGTACCCTGCCAGAGGAGTGGTGGACAAGGCCCTCGTTTCTTGGAAACAGATTACGTTTCCGCTTTCCAGAAACTGCTTCAGGTTTTTGTTTTTACCGATTTTGCTGATCCCTGCTATGTTCCACGTTATTATGGTTAATTGCGGCTTTGACGTTGATCCGGGCTCGGCGTCTCCTCTGGCAGGCTGCCTTTTGTCTTGGTTAGGAATGCTGTATACTCCTACTTGCGAGTCCCTTTTGGTCTGGGGGGGGGGGTGTGGTGCAGATAACCCGTTGGTTATTTTGACAGGAAATTCTAATGCCCAATTGATCCCTTTTACCCGTCTGGTTTCTGTCTTTGGGGCCCGGACTGTTTATCCCATGCAGTACCGACCAAGTGGCCTTTCTCCCTCTTTCAGGGGCCAGTACATGTGGATATTTTGGATTCGGCAAGATCCAAACTTCAATGCCCCATTCGGTAAATCGGGTGGTGTTGTTCACGACAGCTTGTTGTATTGCTTTGTTCTTCAGTCCCACCACTGAGGAGTCACCATGAGTGTGCCCCTTCATGCTCTCGAATTTCACCCATTCTATGTCGCAAGAGCCTGTCTTGTCTAGGGTGTCCAGGTGTTTAAACAGGCGTAGGATGTTACTCCGGTTCAGGATGTCATGGTTTCCCGTGCTCGAGAATCTCGGTGTGAAAACCACCTCGTAGACAACTTCTAATGGAGACGGCCTTTGTGCTCTTTCTTCCTTTTCTATAGCGAGCGCTGCTGAAGTTGGCTCTTTGTTTGAACTTCCTTGATGGCTTTAAGGAGAGCTTCCTTGAGGCCTTACGTTTTGGCCGCTGTTCATCCAAGTAGCAGGTTGGGTTTAATTGGTTTAAGATGATCCCTTGCTGCTTCTTTGTTGCCGGAGTTATCTGAGATGGCGGTTCTATAGAAAGTAAGTGTTTTCCGACCTTTGAGTGGATATCAGTGAGGTGATTTTGCCTCTCTGGTGACTTTTGACCCTTCGCGTTGGAGCTCCTTCATGGGGTTATTTGTTTGAGTTGGGCTTCCGTTATCAAAGAGACCGGGGAGGCCCTGGTACCCCAGCTTTTGTCTGTAAATATTGGATACAGCTGGGTTGCTTTTGTGCCCGGTTTTGGTGGCGGTTGATTGATTTTCAATAGCTGGGTTTGTCTCACTTTTAGCATTGTTTTTTTCTGTTGTTTCTTTAGCTTCTTTTTTGCTCCCCTTGATAATGATAGTTCTTGCATATCTGTTGCACGTGAGCTATGCTCCTGCTGGACTGTTCCGGTAACATCGCCGTCCCCGAGATTTGGGCTTTGTAGGTTTTTAGATGCTCTTAGGCTACTGTCTAGTGTGTTGTTCGTAGGCTCTTTGCTTTTCCCGTTGTCGGAGGTGTTCTGCTGTCCAAGTGGAACCGCAGGGTGCTGTGTTTCCCTGGAGATGGAACTATTGTGCTTCTCCCATTATTCTTGGTTGTTGGGAGTCGGAACCGCCATGCTCCCTTTCGCTAGTTCCACTATATCTGCTAGGACCTCGGGAAGGCAGGCCCATTTCTCGATGAGCGTAGAGCAGCGACAGGAACAATTGCCCTATTGGTAGGACGCAAGTTCGGAGATCCTATCGTCAAGGGCCTCCACCTTGGAGCTTATATCTGCTAAGTGGCCTGTAATTGCTTGTAGGAGATCTATTTGCACTTCCATGTTCGTTGATTGCCATAAAAGAGCTTTGTTGGTGGTGCTATTAGTCTCCGTCAAGAATGATTTCTCTGGAGTCATGTCCGCACTGCTATTACAAGCGAGATAGAGCGATTTTGTGTTAGGGGCCCATGGGGACGTCAAAGGCCATGACAAGTTTGGAGTTAGGTCGAGGGTTTGTTCGATCTTTTATTCCAGACTATGGAGAAGTGAAATTGTAGAATCCCCTGCCGCTAGGGCCGGGCCGTCAGGCTGGGGGGCCGTTGATTTGGAATCTTTGGGTTCATCTTGGGGGTCGCTTTTCCCCATGGTCTGAAGGTGTGGGCTGAAGTCATTGGTCTGATGGATTTGGGCTGTTGTCCGTACTGTAAGGCCTCCTGTGGGTGTTGCTGTTTCGATGGTTTTGCTGATTGGAATGTCCAGCCCGTTGTCTGTGGGCGGAGGTAGAGTTCCACCCCTGGGTTGGCCTACAGATTGCGTTGGGTAGGGCTGTTCTTGGGCTTTGCTGGCCGTTTCCTGGTTAGTCCTATGTGTTTCACGTGTGACAGTCTCATCCTTAGATTTACTGGTAGAGGGAGACAAAAGTCTGCTGTGGTGGTTATTGCTGTTTTCTCGGGCTGGGCGTGGAACATCAGGGGAAGCGCCCTGATTAGTATTTTGGTTGCTGCTTAGAGGATCTATTTTCTTGAGAAATTTTCTGATCGAACCCCTTTGATCTACCTCTTGCGGTTTTTCATTTAGGCTGTCAGTAAGTGATTTGCTCCTCGTCACTCTGGTTAGTGGCGGAGTGGTCGGCGGATGCATCTTGGGGCTTTTTTCCGGGATTCATAAGTGAATTGCCCCTTCTTTTTGAGGCCCATGTGGCCAGGGTCCTTCGGGGGTTTCGCTTCCCTCTGACTGGCAGCTGCACTGAGTCAAGGACCCAGCCTCTGATGTCCTCTGTAGACTGTTAATTTATTGTCGGGCGCTCCGCTCTGTCCCTGTCCACTCTCTCCCCTCTTGCTTTGTGGGGGAAGAGGGGTCTGTCAATTCTCCTTTTGGGGAGGTACTTGGTGAGGATAGCGGGGATGGATGGGTGCTCCCTGTCCCTCGCTCTCACCTGGGTCAGTGGGATGGCAGATCTACCTGGGGGTGGTGAGGGTAAACGTGGCTCGCAATATAAGGCACTGTGGGCTCCCAGCCTTAACAATCCTGGCTTAGGCTGCCTCTTGATACTTGTTGCTGTAGGCGTTGCGCTTACTGATGGGCCAACCACCCCTCAGAAGTAAGAGGAGCGACACCTCTATGGGGGCCGCAATGCCATCCCCGCAGCGCGCAGGCAGGAAGCAGGGGGGCAGATGTGCCTTGCTCTCGCGGGTCCGGGGGTCAGCAGAGCTTGGACTTGGGCGGCTCGGGGAAATTATAGCTTTGCCCCCCGCTCGGCCTCACCCTGCTTCCCAGATGTTGTGCTGCTCCTCTCTGCAACGCACGGCGGCCCACCTCCGCAGCAGCGGCGGCAACTACTCGGCTACTCGGCTCCAGGTGCAGCTTCGGCACGAGGGTTCCCAAACGAACGCTGGCTCAGGCTCTTCCGTGTGGTTTACATCCTCCTCCAACCCTCCAGCGCTCGGCTCAAAGTTCGCCACCCGGCCGTTTCCCGGCTCTCCCGGCTGTCAGCGCCCAGCTCCCTGCTCCCTGCGGCTCCCGTTATCTGCGCGGGAGGTGCGGTTCGGCGGGCTCTGCTGGTTTTGACACGGAGCACAGAGCACCCGGTTTGCGGCACCTGGCTTCACGGCGCACAGCACAGCTAGCTCGGCCCAGCTCAACAGCGCCACCTGTAGCTCCTGTCGGCTTAGAGAGAAGGTTCCTGTCGACATGCCCCCACCCATTCCTCAATAATCATCTCAAATCAATCTTTGAAGGAGAGGGCACCTCATGGAAAACCAAGTTAGCCCTAGCAATCAGCAGTTTGAACATCATGGCTGTAAACCTTCACATCCAAGAAATACCATACTCAGTCTGGGAAAGAGCAGTGAAAAGGGAAGTAATGCAAACCTCCTTTGAAAAGGAAATTGAAATTCTATGCTGCAGCACCACCACCGAGTCATTAGATACATCCTACATCCTGGGGAAGGCCCAGCCCCATTTTCAACGCATACTTTCAGACCAGGCACGCAGAAAAATCCACTACACGAGGCTCATTGCCTTGTAAAACTCTGACTTCACCAAAGCCTGGCACTGCAACACAGAGGTCACATTGTGTAGGCTATGTAACTATCTCAAAGAATCTTGTCTCCATCTGCTGTGCTGCTGTCCCAAACCTGCCGATGACCCCCACTGATTGCTTCTTTCCATGATCCAAGCCCACAGGATCAGACATTGCAGAGAGGCCTCGAATCTGTGCTTCTCTGACAATTCACCAAGAACCCTGGCTAGACACAGACTCCATGCATCTCACACTCTTAGATGCCCCTGGAGGGTGATAGTAGCATTACTACATGCCCCTCATCTATCCTCCAGGAGTCACAGCGGCCTCCACTGACTACAGCAAGGGCCGCACGCAGCGATCCTTAAGTCTCCACGGTTTTACGCACCACAAGATGACTATCTTGCACCACTCATCTCCCTTCGCCATCCTTTTGGGCCTCACTCACTGGGGCAGGGATGTTACATCAGCCCTGAGTGGTACTCTAATGCACCCACTTTCTAAACACCTTGGGACAGATTTACAAGCCCCTGGCGACACTTTTGTGTCATTTTGAACATGGGGAAATGACGCAAAAGTGGTGCAAGGGGCTTGTAAATCTGCCCCCTTGAGTTTTAAAACCACACCAGGACTAACTAGTCAGTTATTTTTGCTTTCTTGGATGCTATCTCTTTTGCACAAAACATTGAAAACTTTTGGTCTTATTCTTAACTTTTTTTCTACTAAAAATAATTCGTAATGCTGTTTATTGGGCGGTGTGCTCCTTTTAGAAACACTAGTGTATTTCGTTTCTTATTTATTTAAAAAAAGTCTATAGTAATAATTGTTGGCTATTGTAACTATGTGAAATTATACCACACAGTTCAATACATGCAATTATTTCAATCAACTGAACATGAGAAAATGACTTTATCCCTCTGTGCCCCACACAGTGTGATCTGTGCGTATAACAAGGATGCAAATTCGACCTAAAAAAAAAAACTAAAGGAAATACGTGGGTTATGAATATTTAGACAATATCATTTCTATGGCGGTTCCTATGTATATTTGTTGTAAAAATTAAAACATACATCAAATAACCGTTCCACTCCATAAATTCTTCTTAGAATATATCCACCGTGCCCTGGCTCTTTCGATGACTCCCTCAAGGCTTGGCCTTGGCTAGCGGGCTTATTAAAAGTCCAGGCCATCATTATGTATCCCATACATTCATTTGACAAAATAAAATATTAAGGGGCAGATTTATGAGGCCGTTGCGCCTCTTTGCGCCGCAATTGCGTCACTTTATTTGTCGCAACTGCAGCACAAACAATGCGCCCTATTTACAACGTGACGCATCTAGGAGATGCGTCACGTTGTAAAGCACTGCGCCATAACGAGGCGTTCCTGCGCAGGGGGGGGGCATTCCTGCGCAGGAACGCCTCCTGAAAGTGGCTAAGTGAAATCTATGAAATTTCACTCAGTCACATTCAGGGCAATGCTGCGTCAAAACCCTGTGCCTGCTTGAAGCAGGCGCAGGTCTTGACGCAGCATTGTGCAGATGGTGTACCCCCGAGCCTTGCTGGAGCTGCGTCGCGCTTGCGACGCAACTCCAGCAATGCGCCACATTTCTGGCACAGATGCGTCACGCATCTGTGCCGTTTTTGCACCATGGTGCGCCGCATTATAAATGCGGCGCACCATGGGTGGCGGAGCTGTGGCGCACTGTGGCGCAGGTTAACTGGCGCATCCCTGGGGATGCGCCAGTTAACATAAATCTGCCCCTAAGTATCGTCACCAAGCGTCACTCAGCACCTATTCTAAGGTAAAGACCATAATGAGTTCCCAGGTAGATATTGCTGATGGTAAAGCAAACAGAGCAATGAAACAATTTTCAAATGTAAAAATGCAATGCTATTTTAAGGCAATCATTTTAGAAAGGTTCAGGCAAATTTACAAGAAAATGTCAAAGTGTCGAACTGCGCCAAATTTGGCATTGTCAAAACCCAGTAATGCGCTGTATTCACACCTTTGTGTTTCCCCTGCACTAGTGGAAAAAGAGCTGCTTTGCACCAGCCAGGCACCCTGCCGCCACGTTGCAAGGGTTCCTGCACTGCAGGGACGATTGTTTATGTTCAGGAAGGGACGCATTCCTCCACATAAACAATTGATAATGGCAATTTGCAGCAAAAAACAAGAACAAATTAACACTTTTTCCTCGTTGCACCATTTTAGCACCTGGTATTCCATGGCGTTTTTGGCACTGCCTCAGCCTTGTAAATCTTGGGGCGGAATAAAAAAGTAACGAGTGTTGTGGTGGAACGCCCACTGCAACACCCATTCCACGCCCTCCGGGCAGAGTACTTAGGCGGGAAGGGGTATACTGAGAAGGTGGTGGTAAGCCACGCAAAGTAGCTTTGCTCCACCTTGTAAATATGGAACATGTTGCTGCGCCACTAGAGCGTCAAATAAAAGTAACGCTCCAGTGGTGGTGAGGGCTTGTAAATATGCCTCAATGATATTTCTTCTGAACAAACAAAAGTGATAAATTGAGTCATTTTAAGATAACCTCTTTCGCACATTGAGGGATTGTACGTTTAATAAGAGCATTCGTCGGGGATAGCAACATTTCTTTTTGTGTCGGAGCTCTAAGTGAGTTTCATTGTTTCATTTGTATCCTTCGTCATAACGTTTTACCTATGAAGACATACAAATTACTATGTCTAACTTATAAAAGCAGCAGTACTTAGATTTACTTCTGAACTCCTACTAAAATCTACACACAGCAGGAAGCAACAAACATACGTGCAAAACAATGTTAAAATAGGAAAAGTAGGCTAAAATCAGAGGTCACCTTTTGATTTTACCAATGCCTGTTCATCATGGCAAAATCTATGAAATAGTTACAGCTGCTGCTCAAAAATGCACTGGCAAAATAAACAGTATGTACATAAACCTGTGTCCTCACGCAGGTGCATACACACACCTATGTCAAGTTTGGTGGAAGCATTTGTTTTCTTTTCATTTGCAGTTCCAAGAAGACAGAACCCCATCTCGGAGCAGTAAATGAAAATATATAACAAGCATTTGCAATGCAATAGGTCTCGCAGCATTAAAGTTTGAGTTATTGGCATTGTGTATGACAATGCGTTGCATACATCTTTTAGCATACTTTGAATTGGTGAGCAGTGAGAGTGTGTGCAAGAGTGCTGTTGCTCACAGCTGTTATTATTCATGCAGCTCTAATGATGCACCTCACGCACGGGGCTGACGCAGTTATTATGCACCTCACGCATGGGGCTGACACAGTTATTATGCACCTCACGCATGGGGCTGACACAGTTATTATGCACCTCACGCATGGGGCTGACACAGTTATTATGCACCTCACGCATGGGGCTGACACAGTTATTATGCACCTCACGCACGGGGCTGACGCAGTTATTATGCACCTCACGCATGGGGCTGACACAGTTATTATGCACCTCACGAATGGGGCTGACACAGTTATTATGCACCTCACGCATGGGGCTGACACAGTTATTATGCACCTCACGCATGGGGCTGACACAGTTATTATGCACCTCACCACAGGGCTGACACAGTTATTATGCACCTCACCACGGGGCTGACACAGTTATTATTCACAGAGCTCTGATGATGCACCTCATGCACGGGCTCACAGCTGTTATTATTCACACAGCTCTGATGATGCACCTCATGCACGGGGCTGACGCAGTTATTATGCACCTCACCACGGGGCTGACGCAGTTATTATTCACAAAGCTCTGATGATGCACCTCATGCACGGGCTCACAGCTGTTATTATTCACACAGCTCTGATGATGCACCTCACGCACGGGGCTGACGCAGTTATTATGCACCTCACGCATGGGGCTGACACAGTTATTATGCACCTCACGCATGGGGCTGACACAGTTATTATGCACCTCACGCATGGGGCTGACACAGTTATTATGCACCTCACCACGGGGCTGACACAGTTATTATGCACCTCACCACGGGGCTGACACAGTTATTATGCACCTCACCACGGGGCTGACACAGTTATTATTCACAAAGCTCTGATGATGCACCTCATGCACGGGCTCACAGCTGTTATTATTCATGCAGCTCTAATGATGCACCTCACGCACGGGGCTGACACAGTTATTATGCACCTCACGCATGGGGCTGACACAGTTATTATGCACCTCACGCATGGGGCTGACACAGTTATTATGCACCTCACGCATGGGGCTGACACAGTTATTATGCACCTCACGCATGGGGCTGACACAGTTATTATGCACCTCACCACGGGGCTGACACAGTTATTATGCACCTCACCACGGGGCTGACACAGTTATTTTTCACAAAGCTCTGATGATGCACCTCATTCACGGGCTCACAGCTATTATTATTCACTCAGCTGTAATGATGCACCTCACCACGGGGCTGACGCAGTTATTATGCACCTCACGCATGGGGCTGACACAGTTATTATGCACCTCACCACGGGGCTGACGCAGTTATTATGCACCTCACCACGGGGCTGACGCAGTTATTATGCACCTCACCACGGGGCTGACGCAGTTATTATGCACCTCACCACGGGGCTGACACAGTTATTATGCACCTCACCACGGGGCTGACGCAGTTATTATGCACCTCACCACGGGGCTGACACAGTTATTATTCACAAAGCTCTGATGATGCACCTCATGCACGGGCTCACAGCTGTTATTATTCACTCAGCTGTAATGATGCACCTCACCACGGGGCTGACGCAGTTATTATTCACAAAGCTCTGATGATGCACCTCATGCACGGGGCTGACGCAGTTATTATGCACCTCACCACGGGGCTGACGCAGTTATTATTCACAAAGCTCTGATGATGCACCTCAGGCACGGGCTCACAGCTGTTATTATTCACACAGCTCACAAAAAAGTGTCACTCCAAGTGTCACACGTGAGGTAATGAAATGTCACACATAAACACAATGCAAATATGGGAATGTCACACATACATACACAAACCAAAAACTTGGCAGCTATGCATAAGCAAACTGACAATTTGGCAGCTATGTGCAGCCTGCCCTCTGCTGAGAACTGCAGTCAGGCAGTCTGTCTCCAGGTAGTGCCCTTCTATTTCAGGTATTTTGCAGCAGTGTTGAGATTTTCTTAGAGTTGTTCCTTGCTCAAATGGGTGTAATTTCTGAGGTTTATGTTTGACTTGATTTTGCTCGGGAGAAAGTGGTACTCATAGTTATAATGGTTGAAATGTCACTCATAATTACAATGAAATTATGAAAATGTAACGCATAGCATTCTGAAACCTTGGCCACTATGAACACAGTATTGAACGCACTTGTAGGCCCTTGAGAGAACGCCCTAGGACCCCCTGTATCACGTGCTCCCGTTCAGAATGATTATTATTTTTTTTTTGGGGAGATTAAAATCTGAAGGGTCCTTTATTAGACATATTATTCGAAAAGGATAATTTGTGATCAAATACTTCTAATGCAAAAAAAATAATTTGAGCGTTTAGACAAAATATCAATTTTTTTAATGAATTCTGTGCATGACTAATTAAGGTTCACCATTAATGAGATGACTTCAAAGCTTGAATTTATGTCTGCACGTAAAAAGAACAGCAATGCAGTTAACATGTTTTGCAGGACCACACCTTTTCAAGGCTATGAATAACATTGCATACATATATCTAGAAAAAAACCCTCAAAGAACGTTATATAGATAGATGAACGATGCTAGTAATGGCTACTCCATTTAAAGTGTAAATTGATATCCACCTACAAAATGTAACAGCACAAAAAATTATCACGATGGATATAACGAACAAGATGTATTACTTATGGCTAATAATACTAAAAGTCAACACACACCATCAAGTTTTAAGCTCCAGTTTTTGCATCTCGGAAATCTAACCAGTTACTCAAGGTATGGCAGGATTATATAAATAGTTTTATTATTTGACTTTACAAAATCCTCTAACTTTGCAGTCCGAGATATAAAAGTAAACACCAGTCTACAAAGTTAACAGAATAAGCAGCAATTTGTCATAAGACATAGCCTGGCATTTTTCCCCGTCTTTGAACACATAACACAAGATGTGACAAAATTCAAAGAAGTCTTATTGCTCACTCACCATCGGACCTCCAACATGTTATATTACTGCTGCAGCCCCCTAACTTCCCTTCTCCCGCGCGCACCCATACTTCCAGCGCCCATGCATCGCTTCACTGGCCTGAACAGTGCGCCCTCGTGGTTCAGTAGAGAGAAGTACACCACGAGCCCAAACATGGCGCCGGTGGACAGTGAGTTGCACACGCTAGAGGGGTAGATGGAAGGGACAGGCACAGTAGCATGGAGAAGACACTACTGGGGACTTTCAATAGGTGGCACTAGTGAGCAATGTAGCTCACATTGGTGAATTGTGCGAGGAGCTAGCAGTTGAGGTAGTGTGAGGTGAGGACAGTGGTTGTCAGTGCAAGAAGCTCACATTAGCGGGCTGTGTACGGAGCGGGCAGTAGGGGGCAGCGTGAGTAGTTGGCCTTGGTGGGCGTTGCCAGGAGCTGGCTCTGTTCTACGCAGGAGTCGCTGCCACTTGCAGACACCACCATTGTACTACACGATATGATTGGTGGCAAGAAACGCATCTCCCCATTTTACCACACTATCTGCAAGTTTGGCTCTCCTCTTGGGGTGGGTGGGGGATGTAGGCGCCAATGTATCCTGCAAATAACATACTATGTAAGAAAATAACAAAATACATGCATTTCAAAGTGATTCTATTCTGGTGCGTGGGTCGAGCATACCATGAATGCATTTTCCAAATAAGCGTTCACAAGACAGCTGGATGTGTCTTATTTTCTATATGCATGGTGTCCATTGTTGCATCATCATCATAAGACGCACATTCATGGCTTTGATAGCTGGGTCTACGCTCACAAGGAAAGACATTCAACGATACTGCTGTCTAGCTCCTGTGCTTTGTGCTTCTAGGGAGGCAACTACTCTCCTTTCCCTCTAATCTGCAGGGGCACCTCAACCATCTGAGTGATAGGCACAAAGGTATCCTACAGTTACCTAGGACTCATTCCATGAGCAGGTGTAGGGTTAGAGTCTTGTTCTTCCCAATCCCATGGATGCGTCTGGCTGGTACCAGTAGCATCCATTTGGCAAATAACGCTGTGAGGATATTCCTCAAATATGGGAAGACTCCATTTTGAAGTATGTGCTCCCCTGTGTCCTCTTACCTACAGGGTGGTTGTGTTTAGTGTTAAATTTGAGGCATGTTTCCCATGTACAACAGCCAGGCACTCACACACCAAACGCATGGTTTTCAAAGACGGCGGCTGCCTCCGCAGGCCACGCAGAGCCCCGCTCCGTTTTCTATGTTCATGCCAGCTGCTATGTATGCTAATGATAGAGAGAAGCAGGAAGTGATAGGCGGAGTCCCCGCTGGTCGATGGGATCGCTGGAGGTCCTCCCTCCGGCCGCGCGCGGTGCAGGCTGGGATCGCGGGGCGGCTGCGGGCCCCGGCTGACGGAGCCGTGGGAGATAGTAGGTGGAAAGGACTGCGGAGGACCCGGCGGCAGCCCGCAAGGAGCGGCTCACACCGGGGAGGGGGGCACCCGGCACCAGCGAGCGACCCCGCCCCCCCCCCCTGGATGGGAGACAGCTGGGGTGAGCTGCGGCAGCGCCGGGGCACTGTGGGAGCTGGGGGGAGCTATGTGACCCCCTCAGGGGAAGGGGGGAATGCCTGTATGTGTGCGTGTGTGTGTGCGACGGCGGAGGGGTGGGGGGGACGTCTCCCCGTGCGTGTATGTGTGCTTGTGTATGTGTGTGGTGCTGTGTGCGCATGCGTGCAGGGGGAGGTGTGCCTGTGTATGTATGCTTCCCAGGAGACAGACACGGCGAGCGCGTTCGCGCGCGCGTGGCCTGCGCCGATCGCCTTTTGCGAGATGCGCGCGGCCAGGTGCTGTCTCCTGGGAAGCACAGTCAGTAACAAAAGATCTCTGGCGAGACACAGCGCTTACGCGCTGTTTTCGCTACGAGACCTAAAAAAGAGACTGAAAGTGCACAATGTAGAATAGAGTGCCATGGCTGCACATTGAAACTGCTGTGCCCTCTGAAAGATAAATGGAAATAAAACAAATAGGTTACAGCCCTCCGGCCTGTGTTTAGGGGGAGGTGGTGATGTCATCAGGGCTGCGACTCCGGACTCAGACTGTGGCTGTGGCCTGGCTTCACAGACGCACCTTGAGGCTCACTCTAGGGGCTTTGGGGGCAGCGGTGGGTGTCCTTGGGCCTGTAAACCCCAGTGCAGAGGCACTTGTCAGTCGACCCTGTTGCACCATTCATTTCACCATCAGCTGATGACGTCAGGGCGGTCGTTTCCGGTGGCTTTACCTTTCTTTCTTTGACTTCAGTAAGAGGATTTGTGTGACAGTCATTCTGGATGCTGGGGTGAGCTGGAGGAAAGCGGTGCAGAGTACTAATTATCTAGCACAAAATGTAAATGTCTGCAAATGAACTGTGCACGTGTTTCAGAACATAACAAGCATTAAAAACGCAAAAGGATTTGACTTTCATTAAGTGAAAGCCATTTGCTTTGCTATACAATACCATTAACAAAGCAAATGTTTTTAACTTAATAAGAGGCAAGATCTATTGCATTTCAATGCTTGTTTTGTTTGAGACTACATAAATCAATGCATTCTCTAAGTTGATTATTTTTCTTGCGCACTACTACCACTAGGGAAAGCCAAATAGAGGACTCAATAGGTTCAATTATACCTCTATCACATAGCACCACAAGTTATTTTTCCAAGTCCTCCCTCACTCTGAAACGGACACGCCTTAACTTATGTTTGATTGGAAACGCTCCTTCTTTTACCTTAATTCTATGTTTGAAACCTTTTATTTTTCCCAATTCACCTAAAACACCTTGGGGTAAATATATAACGGTTCTTCAACCAGGGCAGTATCAAGTGTAGCGAAAATATGTTCTTCGGCACCAGACTATAACATGATATCTAATAGGCCTTGGTGGAACCACTGAGTATGCTCATTCATTTGATTGTAACATAAACCTTGCCCTGAATACTTCTACTTGTAAATTCCAAAACATCTTCAAAATAACCAGACAATCGATTTTACGACCTTCATAATAAACCGGTGCACGTTCTGGGGGCATCAACTCTCAATCTTTCCATTTGGCAAAAAATAATTCTTGCATGATAGTGATAATGCTTGCTCCCCAATCAACCAAGTGGCATAATTTGTTTTTACCCACAATTATATTGACACAAGGATCCACATAATCTGCAAGATCTCCTGTTCTTACAGTATCGTCACTAACAACCAACACCATATCCCTCATGTCCTAAATCATGTCTTCTACTTCACTGTCACTGTTGTCTTTAACAAAACCTACTTTCACTTTATTTCTTTGTCCCTGCACACCTTCGCAAAATGTCCATGCTTGCCGCAAGACCTAAGTACAACATGTTTAACTGGACAAGTGCTTCTGCTCTTACTGTGAGTAGAGTTGCCACATCTAAAATAAATGTCTGTTTGTTTGAAAAAAATCTTCTGCGAACTATTGTTTTTTCCTTCTTTGAGTATTTGAAACAAGACTTACTGGAGCAACTGTTTCTACTGCTTTGCCGTCTAAATCTTTTATAGATTTCTGTGCTGTTTCTATACTTTTGGCTACTCTTACAGATTTTTCCAGAGAAGGATTCTAATGACTAATGAACTGATCACACACCAATTTATCACTACAATTTACAAAATTACATTCTGCCATTACTTTCCTTAATTCACTGAAGTAAGTGTCTATATCTTCTTCAACCCTCTGGACTCATTTAAAGAATGTATCATGTAACACAACCAGACTAGGTTGAACATCATACCTACTTACTAATTTTTAATGGTTTCCTGGTACTCATCTGATTCGTCCCCATCATCCCCAAAAAGATCTGGTGACTGCTTAAATGCTGCCCTACCTTCAAACCCAAGTGAATGCAGTAAAGGGTACTTTTTCCTTTCCGGTATAAATCTATGAGCACCAATTGCCCCAAGGTATGTTTCAAAAGCGTCTAACCAATAACGCCATTACATTGGGGGGGGGGGGTAATCTGGGTTTTTGCCCCCAGTCCCTGTGGCCATTTAAGGAAACCTTTTCAACTAAGAAATTTCTGAAAACTAGACACCCAGCTGCGTCCAAGGAGGTATGTCTTGCGTGGATTCCGTAATGCTTTCCTACCCAGAAGCCCATGCAAACCTCAAATTCTGATTTAAAAAGTCAGATTTTTCCACCCACACACTTCCACACAACCAGCATTCCCCAAAGTCTCCTGATAAAATTGGTACCTCACTTGTGAGGTATCATTTTTATCATGAGAATGAGGCGAACGCTGTGTGGTACCACATTTGTGCCAGCACGGTGATCCCAGGCAGAACCTTCAGTAAAATGTGATGTTTCAGCTAAATTTTGGTTTGCAGGGGATTCTGGGTAGGAAAAGGTTGGGTAATCCATGCTAGTCATACCTCTCTGGACTCCCCAGAGTGTATAGTTTTTAGAAATGTCTGGGTTTAGTTAGGATTCCTTAGATGGCCGCCGAGACAGGGGCCAAAATCCCAGGTGACCCCCCTTGCCAAACCAGGTTGTTTTGTGAGAGATGATTTTGATGTCTCACAGTACATTTTGGGGTGTTTTCTGTTGTGAGCACTAGGCCTAACCAAAAGAGTGAGGTAGCATCATCGGAAAACTTTGGGGAACACTGGGTGATGGGACATTTATGGAGGTCTGGTAATCCTACAGCTTTCCCACACAGGAAAGTTATAAACCGTTATGTTTTTAGCTACATTTGAAGTTTGCAGGACATCCTGTGTAGGAAAATGCAGGGAAATCCACGCAAGCCATACCTCCCTGGACTACCCTAAGGTTCCAGTTTTCAGCAATGTTTGGGTTTGGTTGGTTTCTCTAGATGGCCGCTGAGTCAGGGACCAAAAACGCAAGTGACTCCCTTTCAAAACCAGGCGCTTTTGATATAGGTCATTTTGATGTCTCCACAACATTTTGGGGTGTTTCCTGTTGCGGACACTAGGGCTACCCTACAATTTTGCAGAATGCAGCATGCATGGAAGTTTGTGGATCCACGCAGATTCCAGAACCTTCCATCAGAGAAATATGAGGAAAAATTTGGGGGGACAAAGTTTTAAGTTTCCAAAGGATTTTGGGCACCAGAACCTTGTCAGAGTCACACAGGTCACCCCATCCTGATTTCCCGTCGGTGGCTAGTATAGGTTTGCTAGATTCTCCTAGGTGGCAGCTGAGCTAGGGTTCACAATCTCCAGCTAGGCACATTGCAAAAAAAGAGTCACTTTTCTATGGAAAAATGAGATGTGTCCACATTTCATTTTGGGCTCTTTTTTGTCACTGGCACTAGGTCTACCCACACAAGTGAGGGACCATTTTTATTGGGAGACTTTGAGTAATGCAGGGCGCATGGTAGTTTCTGGATCCAAGCAGATTCCCCAAACTGTCCATCACAGAAATATAAGTTAGTCTTTTTTTGACAAAGTTTGAGGTTTGCAAGGGATTCTTGGTAACAAATCCTGGTGAGAGTCACAGAAGTCATCCCATCCTGGATTCCCCAGAGTGTCTAGCTTTCAGTAATGTACAGGTTTGCTAGGTTTCCCCAGTTGCAGGGTGTGCTAGCATCCAGAATCCTCAGCTAGGCCCATTACAACAACTGTTCAGTTTTCACTGGATAAATGTGATATGTCCCATATTGCGTTTTGGGCCGTTTCCTAACTCAGGCACAAGGCCTACCCACACAAGTAAGGCACCATCTTTATCGAAAGACTTAGGGGAACACAGAATTTTAGAACAAGGGTTATTACCCATTGACTTTCTATGCATTTGTGCCTTCCAAATGTAAGACACATGCAACAATGTAGGCTTTTGACTCATTACCTGGAATTACCGAACAGACCCCTGCAAGTATCTGTGTGGCCAATCACACAGGCCCCTGCATTCGACCTGGGACATACCCGTCCTTTACCTACCCTCCAGCTTCGAAACAAACAGCATTGGTCGTCTTTTCATGTCACTCTAGCAACCATCTGGACTTACACTCCGGCTTTGCGACTCCCTATCACGAGAGTTTTACAGCCCTGATGAGTCACATCAAGTACACGGTGTGATGAAACACGTGTCAGCTGGCAATCATTGTCTGTACTGATCAAGATTGATTGATAAATCTTTATCATTGGCAACACCTCGAGTCTGACCCTCATTTATGTATATGAACATTGTTTTTACTGTGGGGTTCTGACACTAGAACCTACTTTCCTTTGATACGTGTAAACAGGACTGTGTTCTGAAATGTAGGCTTTTGTGATTCCTTTATTGCGATTATTAAGGAATTGCAATTAAGGAATTGCAAAAAGCCTATGCATATAGGAATCGCTATAAAATTAGCGATTCCCAAACATTCCTTAACCCCTTCGATGCTCATGACGAGCTCAGCTCGTCATGAGGCACAGTTGAGCTGTGCTGATGACGAGCTGAGCTCGTCATGAACAATGATAAATCTGAGAATCCAGCGCTGGAGAAAAATATCCCTATCAGCCAAGGTGTTAATTGCGACTCGCAAATTGCGAGTTGCATTTAAAGAATGCCTTCCCATTCATTCCTATGGGCATATAGGTCCATAGGAATGAATGGGAGATTGCATGCGCAATTTGCGAGTATCAATAGGTTTTCGCAAATTATGCATGCAATTTCAAGGGTGCAATGTGTCAAAAGGACACTGTGTTGAACACCTGAAATTTAATTGTGGACACATGTTGGCACACACATTCTCCAAGAGCATGTGTGTGCGCAAGTGTGTGCGCAATCCACAACTTTGAAAAAAGGAACTTTAGTGAATTTTTCAAAGTTTTTGCAAATTACCATCAAGTTCAAATTGATGGTAATTTGCGCCTCCTATTAGCAAAATCACTATTTGAGATTTGCATTTAAGGAATCGCAATTTGAGATTCCTAAAATGCAATTGCAATTTAGGAAATCGCAATAAATTGCAATTCCTTAAATTGCGAGAGGCTTTCAGTTTCATGCATCGCAGAGGCACTTTTTGCAGTCATAAATGGCCAATTTTTGCGAATTGCACCGTTTGCGCTCACAAAAAAGGTTAATGCATCTGTCTAAAAGTCACTTTGAAAAATGGCCTCTAATTCACTTGCTGCTTGTATTGGTACCCACAATTTTGGAGATGTGCAAATAACTTCTTCTAAACTCTATATTTTGTTCTCATTTCGGAAATACATAGGTGCCCTTGATACTCTATATTTTACCAAATGAATTGCTATATACCCAGTACACAATGAAAAACCATTGCAAGATGCTGCTCAGTTATTGGCTCTGGGTTCCTTGGGTTCTTGGTGAACCTACACTTCTGACATATCACCACAACCAGAAGGGCCCAGCAGATGTAACAGTACATTGCTTTTAAAAATCTATCATACGTAGAAGAAGGTACAGGTGAAAACGTTGGCACAAACAGCTGTTTTCTTCAACTAATTTTTAATATTTCTTTTTTTCAACTGTTAGTTTCTATAAAAAAACGTTGAAAGATCTACATAAATTAACCCTCGCTGAGTTCAGAATTCAGACTTTTGTCTACTTCTCAGAAATGTATAGCTTTCCAGGATCCATTATTGCTTTCACACCAATTTCTACCACTAACTGGAAGGAGTTTGAAACCACAAAAAGTAGCAAAAACTGACTGTGTCCCAGTAAAATGCCAAAACTGTGTTGAAAAGTTTTTTTTTTTTTTAAGTCAGCCTGTCCCTGAAAGCTGGGAAGATGTTGATTTCAGCACCACAAACTCTTTGAGGATACCATTTACAGGAAATAAAAAGGACGCTTTCTTCTGCAGCACTTTGTCCCCATTTTAAAAATATAAACAATATTTAGCTGTATTTTGGCTAATTTCTGGGTCCCCTCTAGGGGAATATACAAATGCTGGGTACCCTTAAAAATGACCATGCTGTTTTAAGGAAATAATGCATATTTTGCATGGATACCTTAGTGAAAAAAATGTTACAGAAACCTAAGAGCCAACTACCACAAAAGCTTAGCACAGGGAGGCCTTGGAAGAAGAGGGTTAACACAATATTTCAACACATCATCCTACAGAGCAGCTAGCCATCCACTGCTCTGCCACAGACTCTCCCAACTGTCCTGCACCAATGCCCCCACAGTCCGCAACAACACTTCACGAGTCATGTAATCACACAATGCCCATGCAGGGGTTACCCACGTGGAGAATGTACTACATTTATCCTCTTACTTGGCTAACTCAAACAACCTCAAAAACTATCAGCCATTCTCACTCCTCCCCTTCGCTGCTAAAGTGGCAGAGAAAACAGTCAACAGAGAAGTGATGTGATTCATTGAAGAGCACCCCGTCCTTTGACCCGTCCCAATCCAGATTCTGAGCCAACCACAGACCTGAGACCATCCTACTCGCAGCCACGGACGACATACTCACTCTCCTCGACCAAGGCCACTCCGCAGCCCTCATTCTCCTTGACCTGTCTGCAGCCTTTGACACCGTCTCTCACCTTACACTGATTACCAGATTACATGACGCAGGCATACAAGGAACTGCCCAAGACTCGATCTGCTCTTTCCTCACCGAAAGAACCCTGAGGATCAGACTACCGCTGTTTCTCTCCGCCGTCATGGAAATCACCTGCAGAGTCCCTCAGGGATCATCATTGATACCGACCCTATTCAACATTTACATGGCCGCCCTCATACGCATCTTCTGACAACATGGCCTTAACATCGTATCCTACTCCGACGACACCTAGCTCATCCTCTCCCTCACCAAAGACAACACCACAGCTAAACTCAACTTCCAGAGGGGAATGCAAGGAGTCGCAGTCTGGATGACCAGCAGGTGCCTCAAACTCAACGCAGAGGAGACAGAAGTCAGCGTGCGACAAGACCTGGTGGCCCACCGCCCTCGTGTTAAAGATTGCAGGGATCTGTTAGCATGAGCTAAAAGCCATTTTGTACTTGGCAGCCATTTTAGTCAGACATGAGCTCGCCATGTGCTGTTTCCCTCTTCCAGAGCCTTGCACATCCTAAGAGGGGCATAGCTAGTAGAATGCACCTGCTCTTAGTATAGAACTGTCCGGGTACGCTTACTAATGTGCTCAGTTTGGACACTCCTCCCACTTTGTTGAGCCAACAAATCGTGTATACCCATTTTAGTCATTTTGCATGCTGGTAAATGCCAGGAACTCCCCATGGTTTAACGCTGACTAATGTAACCTAAGCATATATAAGGTCCCTGTTTTCTGTACTCCTTAGAATGCCTCGTACAGTTCCTAAGGGTGCTGTGTGACGTAGTCTCCCTCAGCTGAGGTTAATAAATATGTCTTTTATATTACAGCTTCTGTGCCAATCTCTTTTCTGTTGGTTTAAAAGAACTAAGTGTATCAGTGAGACCCCTGAGAAGGTTTCTATTTTCTACACTTGGAAGCCCACCAACCCCCACAGATCATGCCAAAAACCTTGGCATCGTACTCGATTCATCCCTCACTGTAAACCGTCAAGTTAACCCCATCAACTCCAGCTGTTTCAACACCCTCCGCATCCTCCGCAAGATGTTCAAATGGATCCCCCGAGTCGAGAAAAACTGTCACCCATGCACTCATCACAAGCAGACTGGACTATGGCAACGCACTCTACGCCGGCATCAACAAGTTACCTACTCTGCAAACTCCAAACCATACGGAACACTGTGGCCAGACTCGTCCTCGGTATCCCCCGGTGCGAAAACAAATCAAAGAACGACTGGACAACAAAGCCCACAACAGCTAAGAACTCTTCAGCATCGTCAAAGAGCTCTCCAACCCAAGCGCCGGAAACAACGACATCACTCCCTCGCAAGACCTCTGCAACTCACTCCCCTCGTTTTTCCACTGCAAGATCGCCGAAATACACAACAGCTTCGGCGCACCAACCTCGCACCCAACCACCGAACTAACACCCCTCACCTCCACCATCTGCGCCTGGACCCCAGTCAACACCGAAGACACCACCCGCACGATGAACACCATCCACTTCGGATCCCCAACCGACCCCTGCCCCCACCACGTCTTCAACAAGGCCGACTCCATCATCGCCCCCCAACTCCGGGATATCATCAACGCCTCCTTCAACACCGCCACCTTCCCGGAAAGCTGGAAGCACGCCGAGATCAGCGCCCTCCTGAAGAAACCAACAACGGACCCCTCCGACCTCAAGAACTTCTGCCCTATCTCGCTCCTCCCTTTTCCTGCCAAAGTCATCGAGAAGACCTTCAACAGACAGCTTGCCGCCTTCCTCGAGACGAACTGTTCCCTCGACCACTCGCAGTCCGGCTTCCGAGCCAACCACAGCACTGAGACCGCCCTCATCGCAGCCACTAACCAAATCAAATACCTGATCGACAATGGAGAAACAGCGGCCCTCATCCTCCTGGACCTCTCCGCAGGATTCAACACTGTCTGCCACCGCACCCTAGGGCAGCACCTCAGCAACACCGGAATCCAAGAGAAGGCACTGTAGTGGATCATCTCGTTCTTCGCCGGAAGAACCCAGAGAGTCCCCCTCCCCCGTTCAGATCCGAGGCCACCAAAGTCCTCTGCGGCGTACCTCAGGGATCATTGCTCAGCCCCACCCTCTTCAACATCTACATGAGCCCCCTCGCAGCCATCGCACGCCAACACAACCTCAACATCATCTCCTACGCCGATGACACCCAACTGATCCTCTCCCTCACCAACGACCCAGCCACCGCCAGAACCAGCCTACACGAAGGGATGAAAGACGTCGCCGAGTGGATGAAGAACAGCCACCTGAAACTGAACTCAGACAAGACGGAAGTCCTCATCCTCGGATCATCGCCCTCCGCCTGGGACGACTCCTGGAGGGCCCCTGCCCTGGGCACCACTCCCAAGCCAACGGACCACGCACGTAACCTGGGCTTCATCCTGGACTCCTCCCTCTCTATGACCAGACAAGTCAAGGCCGTCTCATCATTGTGCTTCAACACCCTGAGCATGCTCTGAAAGATCTTCCGATGGATCGCCACTGAAACCAGGAAGACGGTCACCCAGGCTCTTGTCACCAACCGACTGGACTACGGAAACACCCTCTACACCGGAACCACAGCCAAAGTTCAGAAAAGACTCCAACGCATCCAGAACGCCTCCGCACGACTCGTCCTGGACATCCCCCGACACAGCCAATCAGCTTGAAATGCCCACCAAGGCACAAGAAGACTAAGGCATCTTGCTGGTATCCTCTAAGGATGCCACCTGAGTACATGCCAGCTCAACCTCAACACTAGAATCATGTCAAGGGTAAAACAGCACAGTGTTTGATACTAAACATGGCAGACTTCGATAGTGCCACAATGGAGCTGGTTATCTCGGGGTTGCCTGATAGCCAGCCCAAGTTATCCAAAAATAGTGATGCAGCACATGTGACCTCTTGAAGATCTCCCCTTGGCTACCAATGGTACCATATACTCCAGACTTAAAGGGAGGGTTAACGTAACTTGCCATAAGAATGCAACAATTCACATGATCTTTTGTGGAAGAGAGCATTGGCACTGGGCCTGGTTAGAAGGTCCCAATGCTCTTTCATTTCTAAAAACATTACATCCAGAGCAAAAGTGAAGGAGGGGTGACCATCCAAAAAGGGTACTTTCCTATATGCTCACTTCCTTTAAGCTCAGTATTCACACTTTTTCTGACAATCACTTATTGTCTCTCATTTATCAAACGTTTTATATATAGCACTAGCTAGACCCGGGGGAACGGAGGGCTTTACATAATCAAGAGCCAGGGAATAAACAAGACACTTAGTTACTGACATTAAAACAATCTTAAGCTAATGTACAAACAGCTATAAATACACTTTGAAAAATTTGGCAATAAAAGTGGAATACACTATGTCACAGACCGCTGCCAGGTCCTGGAGGCGGTTAATGCTTAATGGCAAGTCTCCACTTAAAAGTACAATAAAAGAACGAACATTCAAGGTCAAAGGGGCAAAACAGACATAAACGGGTCAGATTGAGCGACTGATAGGACCAAGGTTGAGAATTGTTCAAGTGTGACAGTATTTCTTGATGAGCTGGCATTTAAGGTCTCTTTTGAAGCCAGAGAATTAAGGGTTGCATCATCAGTCCTTTGGTAGGGACTTCCATATTCTGATAGCGTTACCCGAGAAAGAGCCTGGTTAGATTCTTTTTTAGTTTGGGAGGAACAAGAAGAAGTATGTCGGAGCTTCTCAATGCTGTGTATCAGCCTGATTTAATTAGTTTGTTGTCTAAGTATTCAGGGATGTTTGAGTGAATGGCTTTGTGTTTGATACAGGCGGTTTAAAAATTGCATCTTCCTTCTATAGTAAGCCATTGAGTGTCTTGAGTACAGGTGTGATGTGCTTAAATCGCTTAATATCTGTTATGAACCTGGGTGCCATGTTTAGTACAGATATGAGGGGAGCGAGGTGCAATTTCGGGGTCCTGTGATGATAGCATCCCCGTAGTCAAGTTTGAACGACCCATTTGAAGTCATCCGAGTGAATTAATGATATGATTTTTTTAAGGTTTTTAAGTGTGTACATCGTTCCTTTGACTGATTTGTTGGTGTGTTCTTCCATTGACAAGTCTTTCCAAGGTGATCCTATGGATTTCGCCGTATTGCAAAGAATGAGAGTACAGTTTAGAACCTTCAGGTCTTTGATCCAGTCTTTGATAGGAAGGTGATTACTTTTGGGGGAGAACAATATCGTTTCTGTTTTAGTGGAATTTAATTTCAGATGGTTAGCATCAAACTACGATTATATATTAAAAATCTACGATGGATCGCAAACAGCTAGCTTCTCCTCCGGATCGCCCCTGAGCACTCTGGTATATGAAGTGCATGTAGTTTGAAGAGTTGAAACAAAAGTTCATGAGTGGTTCACCAAAGTTGGTGCAAGTAAGTACTTGTGGTTCCCAGGATCTCTAGACCCGGGGCATGGCCCGGGTTTCAGGATACTTTCCCTCATCAGTAGAGACAGGATTTGGGGTGGATGAGAAGGCCTCCAAGTAACCGTCACAGGCCTCGATGCCTCTCCGGCGCGCAGGTGCGTCTCCAAAAGCTCGTCAGCTTATGGGCTCCTGGGAGCCCGTTAACAGAAATCTACGATGGATCGCACACCGCTAGCCTCTCCTCCGGATCGCCCCTGAGCACTCTGGTATATGAAGTGCATGTAGTTTGAAGAGTTGAAACAAAAGTTCATGAGTGATTCACCAAAGTTGGTCTAAGTAAGTACTTGTGGTTCCCAGGATTTCTACACCCGGGGCATGGCCCATGGACTTTCAGTTAAATATGGCTCCCTCGAGCCATTGGGCTGACGAGCTCGGATAACGCACCTACGCGCCATGAGAGGTACCAGACCCGAT
This sequence comes from Lissotriton vulgaris, assembly GCF_964263255.1. NCBI lineage: Eukaryota > Metazoa > Chordata > Amphibia > Caudata > Salamandridae > Lissotriton > Lissotriton vulgaris. The sequence goes on from NC_141692.1 coordinate 5,569,834, forward strand.
AATATTTGGCAGCCTGCACAGCAAACCCCCGAAAACTGCCTATACTCTGCTGATGAAGGAAAATAATCCTGAAACACCGGTGTCCAGAGTTGGTGCTGCAACTTTGCTTTTACACTTCAGCATCTACGAAAAGCGCACACGCTTTGAAGAACTGCATTTACCGTGATGCTCTTGGGGTATACCCACTGGTGGGTGGAGTAGTGTGCGACCCATGGACTTTCATTTAAATATGGCTCCCTCAAGCCATTGGGCTGACGAGCCCGGATAATGCACTTACGGGCCGCGAGAGGTTCCAGACCCGATAATATTTGGCAGCCTGCACAGCATACCCCCGAAAACTGCCTATACTCTGCTGATGAAGGAAAATAATCCTGAAACACCGGTGTCCAGAGTTGGTGCTGCAACTTTGCTTTTACACTTCAGAATCTACGAAAAGCGCACACTCTTTGAAGAACTGCATTTACCATGATGCTCTTGGGGTATACCCAAGGTGGGTGGAGTAGTGTGCGACCCATGGACTTTCACTTACGATTATATATTACACAGTGTGACATTGAGATGACGGATGTCACTGGGGGATTTAATTTTGTAGTAGAGTTGTGTGTCATCTGCAGGGAGGTGAAATTTGATTCCAGCTTGTTTCAGGATGATTGAAAGGGGCTTCATGAAGAGATTAAACAGTGACGGGGAGGGGATTGAACCCTGGGGCACTCCAAGAGAGATCAGTGTGGGTTTCGAGAGGCAAGACTCGATTTTGATTTGTTGTGACCGGTATTGGGGGTAAGAAGTGAGCCATTCTAAGACAATGCTATTCATGCCGGCACAGATCCTCAAGTATTCCAGTAAGACTATGTGGTTCACAGTGTCCAAGGCCGCTGATAAGTCAAGAAGGTTATGTATGCATGCATCACCATTGTCTAAGGATCTACGTATGTCATCTCTGATATTATAGGTGCCTTCCAGGGAGTTTGTTTAAATGACAATTAGTGATTTAAACTGACTTAGTAGGATAAGTTAATGATTCTTACAGAAAAATAATTCATCAAAGTGGATGGGAATCATTAGTTTTCAAATGCGACCACAATTTCATGTAGGGGAGAGAGAAAACCAGGCAGCAAGAGGGAGGCAAAAGCTTTTGCCTCCCGCTTACTGCCTGGTTTTCTATTGCCTACCACATGGAGATACTGAAGAATTACACCAAATATTGGAAGACCTGCATGACTTCACCCGATCCCCTGTTGCACCGGACCTATTTTGAATCTAGATTCATTAAATGCTCATTTCTATTCCGTGACACATGACATTAACCCAACGCTTTTTCTGGTCTACGCGTATCTAACACGGATAGATTACCGTTTTCAGCCTCGACATTTGTGGCTTCTCTACCCGAATTAACATAGGTGGTGGTTCCTCTAGATATTCGGAGTAGCTGTATTCTCTCTCCCCTACATGAAATTGTGGTCGCATTTGAAAACTAATGATTCCCAGAATCTGACTGGAGATTACACTTGGTTCTATACAGTATACAATTGACACCAGTCCTGAAGATGGTCTCAGAAAGTGTTATCTAGGGACCGAAACGTCGACCTCCACCTCATCCTCGCTTTGTCTCATTTATTTAGATTTTGGATAGGTGTTTTTAGGTTCTGTTGAGTCATATATTAACATATCTTTTTTGTACCTGCAGACCTAATCAATTTTGAATTATCTATATCTGTATATGAAATCAATGACCTTTTTACCACTTGATAAATTCTATTTTCTTATACACCTTTGTGTTTGTTGTCTAATGTATTGTACATGTGTTTTCATTAGCTGCGGCTATATATAATCAATAATCCACTTTGATGAATTATTTTTCTGTAAGGATCATTAACTTATCCTACTAAGTCAGTTTAAATCACTAATTGTAATTTAAACAAACTCCCTTGAAGGCACCTATACCTTTCTACTTAATCACCCAAGCCCTCAAGGGTATTTTGGGTTGCTCACTGTCCTATAATCATCTCTGATATTAAGCATGGCATTCCAGTGCTACATCCTTTCCTGAAACCTGAATGGAAGAGTCAAATAGGTTGGAAACCTCGATATGTCGGTTGAATTGTTGTCAGACACATTTTTCCATAGTTTTGGCAAGGAATGGGAGGTTGGAGATAGGCCTGATGTTAATGAGATCATTCGGGTCTGCCCTGGGATTCTTGGGAATGGGATTGATTTGACCTAGTTGAAGGGAATCAGGTACACAGTCCGAGGCTAGGGAAGAGTTAATGATTTTTGTGCAACACAGGGCAATGAAGTGGTTACGGTTGTGTCCTATTTAACAAGGAGGGGGTCCATGGTATGAGAAGCAGCTTTTAGTTTTGCAATGATATTGAAATCCTCAAGTTCATTCATGGGTTGGAAGACAGACAAATTTGCGTTATTTTTCAATTGGATGTTGAAAAGGTTGCCGCTTTTACCATTAGGAGCCATATTTTTTTGGGGGGGCGAGGTCCAGGGGACAGAATAAGATAGTGTGTGGAGTATCTGGGTAGATTGGTTGTATGAGGGGTGGGGTTGGGACTGCAAGGAAAGATTGATCAATTTTCAATAATTTGTCTGTGAAGAAACTGGCATATTCTTCACAGCGTTCCTTAGAGGCTACGTTTTCTTGTGAGGGGGATTTGGTGGTTTGTGGTCTGACCATTTTAAATAGATCTGTGGGCCAAAATTTTTGGGCAGTCAAGTTGGTTGAGGAAGAAGGTGGCTATTTCTCTGAAGATGTGCTTTTTTATCTCATCCTTGCATTTCTGAGTATCCTAAAATGTTTTGATGATGGGTTTTGTCTCCAAGTCCTTTCAGCTTGCCTAAGATGTCTTCTATCATTGTTGAGATCCAAGTTAAAACAAGATTTTGATTGTATTGATCTTTGTTGTTTTAACTTGAGAGGTGCCACTAGGACCAGAACATTGGTTATAGCATTGTTGAAGAATGTGGTCAGGTCAATTACGTTATGAGAGGAAGGGGGATGTTCAAGTTGTTTCCCAGATCTTGGCTTCAAGGTCCTTTAGAGCGACTTGTTTGATGTTTCTGGCCCATTGCTTGGATTTCACTGAAGAGTTTAAGAGTTGTTTAACGGGGGTATCAATGTTGAACACTATGAGAAGGTGATCTGACTAGTCTATAGGTAAGATGGCTCTAGGGGAGGCCAGTTCATATTTGGATATAATCGCTTCAAGTGTAGAGTTTTTGATATGAGTTGACTTATTGCAGAGTTGATTAAGGTTGTTCATTTCTAGAAGGTTCATGAGGCGTCTCACTGTGGAGTATTCGGTGTTGTTCCAGTGCAGATTAAAGTCTCCTAGGAATACGTCCTTTGTATCTGTTAAGGAAAACCGAGTTAGCAATGTTGATAATTCTTCGCCAAAAAGGGAGCGATTTCCTGTGGGTGGTAGATGGTGCGGAATTTGATAGGTGTGAATCCATTACCTTTAACTTCGACAACGAGGTATTCAAAGGTCAAGAATTAAGCATTATTTAGTAAGGATAGATGTATTTAAGCTTTGTGGATTATGTCTAGACCTCCACCAGTTTTTTCTTATGATCGAGTAACCAGGTGGGGTAAGTAGATCAAGTATGGCATTTGAGTGGTTATTGAGCCAGGTTTCTACGAGGATGGCGATATCAATTTCCTCACTGAATATGGTTTCTGTGATATCCGTAGCGTGTTGAGCTGCTGATCTGCTGTTGACGAGCAAGCAAGACAAAGTGGAAGGGGTGTCTTTAGCCAGTTGTAGTGTCTGGATGGTGGTGAATTGAGCAGGTGGTCTGAGCGAGTCAGTAGTAACGTGGGATCTATTTCTGCCCACAATAACTGGAATGGTGGAGGGATTGTGTGCCACAATCAGAGACTTTACAGCCGATCTGCAGTTGGCGGGCAAACAAGCTAATAGGCAGGGATTGTCTGTTACAGATTATAAGGGCTGGATAGTAGAGAGTTGGGAAGGGGGTCTGGGGAGTCTGAAATATCAGGTGTTCTGTTAGTGCCCATTATTACTGGAATGGGGGAGAAAGGGGTGGCAATTGTACTCTGCAGTGTGGGGAGGTAAGAGTCACTGAGAGTCACAGCTTCCTGAGAAGATAGGGGCAGTGAGAATGATGGGGCCTATGAGCCAGCCGGGCCAGTGGAGTAGAAGGCCATACATTTTGTACTCACATCTTGCGTTCACATATCTTTGAGCCTACCCTTTTATACCCTTCTTTCACAGCCCCTCTTTTCTGTCTCAGATTCTCTTGCTACCAACCCATTTTCACTTACACGCACTCTTACTTCGTCCTCTATCAATGACACACTCTTTTCATACACACATTCACACATTCCATTCACTCTTTCAAGCCCTTTCCCTCACAAACCCCACTTACCTGCCTTTCTCACACACTCAGTCTCCTAAATACAGCCTTCTCCTGCTCAGATCATTCTGGGTTTCACACAAGCACTTTCAGGGCCTCACTTATGAGAAGTGTTGCATTGCTGCAACACTTCTCAGTGTGCCCTCATGAAAAGGGTCATGCATTGGGTGTTGCAGTGGGCATTCCGCCGTAACACTCATTAATTTTAATGCTGCCTCATATTTACATGGGTGACGTAAATATGGGGTAGCGCCAACATAAGGACCAGGGAAAACCCTGGGTCATATTGATAAAAGAATGGTGGAGCATGACCCTAATCCAAAATAGATAACACTGTGCTCAGACATTCTGAAAATGCTGTGATGAACTGTGTTTACAACAATACGGGGCAACCCTGCGTTTTCCCTAGTGCTGGCGCTGGACTCAGCTGCACATCGCCAACGCAGGCACCCTCGCGCCCTAGTGCAAGGGTGCCTGCATTGAGCGAATTGTTATTTACCTGCAAGAGGGTGTTACTTCCTGCACGTACACAATCCAGAATGGCGAGTTGTAACTTGCATGTGTGCTGCTTTGTGCAGCACACATAGAAGCTGCAACTTGTCATTTTTTAAAATTATTATCATTATTATTAATGAGTTTTATATCGCGCCTGGTTACCCTTGGGCATCCCCGCGCTCTTCCAGATAGACGCACCATAGCCAGAGACAAAAGAGTTAGGCAGGGAACAGATGGGTCTTTAAAAGTTTGAGAAATCGTAAGGTACTCGATTCAGAGCGCAGGTATAACGGAAGGGAGTTCCACAATGTTGCCACATTTATGGAAAATCTTCTGCCGCCAATCCTGGCCTTCCTTACTCTCGCAACTTGCAGCAGATGTAGGTGATCTGAGCGCAAGGCACGGGGGCTTTGTAGGATTGGACCATCTCCCGTAGGATAGGTGGCCCTTTCCCCTGCAAGATTTTGTGGGCCATACAGAGTGCTTTAAAATTCACCCTCTCTCTAACGGGGAGCCAATGAAGCGCCTTGAGCGCAGGGCGAGCTGATTGGCGTCTGGGAAGGTCTGTCAAGAGCCTAGCAGCGGCATTTTGTACTTGCTGCAGTTTATTTAGGGTTGTTTCTGGAGCCCCCAGAAACAGCGCATTGCTGAAATCCAGCCGGGAGATAATGAGTCCCTGGATTAGTAGCCTCCTAGAGGCCATCGGAAGTGGAGGTAAGATCTTCCAGGCAGACCGGAGCAGACCGAAACACACGCCTGCGGTCTTTTTAGCGTGTGTCTTAAAAGAAAGGTCCTGCTCCAGCCACACCCCCAAGCTCTTAATCTCCTGTTTGGGGGTGGGTGCCGCTCCCAGACAGCTGGGCCAGCTGCTCGGGGATAGGGAGGGAGGGGAGTTCCCCAGCATCATCAGTTCAGTTATTGAACCGTTAAGTTTAAGTGCTGAGCTGCACATCCAGGTAAAGATCTTGGATAAACATGTGTGCAGCCGGTCGGGTTGGTTTGCCGACTGGGGGAGCCCTACCACCAACTGGGTATCATCAGTGTAGGAAGGGGAGGCTCTAGTTGGCGCAGTGTAACACTAGCGACAAGCAGGGACTCTCTCTTCCTCGTCAGGGCTGAGGGTTACCTTCCAGACAACCTCTGCTTACCCTCTAGGTAGTGTGGCTTAAGCAGTCTTAGGCTAATCTTTGGGGCACATAGGGTTAAACACTTGCAATATTACACCCTCACAACCAACCCACCACACAATGAGACCAAACTGTATTCTGTAAAAATATATATCTTTATATAAACTTCAAGCAGGCTGGTGAATACAGTTATCAGACTTTCAAATAGCGGTTCCAAGTTACTTAGTTCAAGTTGCCACAGTTCTTTCTAGCAATAAGCGTTCTTTAGGGCCTTCTGGCCGGTTCAACAAAGTTCTTGTGGAGCGGACGGCTTCCAGGGGAGCTGTCCCACGTCGCGTTGCCTTCCCCGGGTCGCGGTTCGTTGCGGCTGTCAGCCGAGCAGGTCACGGGTCATCCGGGGCAGCGGTGCTCTGTGGCGGCAGGGTCCTTTCCTCGTCGTCCGCTCCGACCCTGGAGGCGGCGGCTGTTGTGGTGGCGGCCAGTGGCAGTACGGTCCCCAAGTGCAGGACGTACCCAGCCAAGGGCCGGTTGCAGCTGTGCGCTCACAGCTGAGCTGTCGGGCAGGATACCGACCAGAGGGGGGTTCTCACAGGGCGGCTGTCCGTCTTTGCAGGTGGGCTGACGGCTCGAAGCACAGTCAGCTCGGGAGCTTGGACTGGACGGGTCCTCCTTCGCTTTGCTCTCGGTTCCCGGTGCAGATGCGGTCACGGTGTTCAGGCCAGCGGCGGCTGGACCTCACTTTGCTCTCGCTGTTGCCTTGGGTCCCGGTCACGGTGTTCGGGAGGATATCGATACCTTGGATTACGGGGAGCGTGGCAGGCTTGCCCAGCGCTCCCAGACCCCTCTGTCAGTACTGCAGCGATAAGCAGCACACACAGTCGCTTTCTTCAGGGTGTAGCGCCCACTGGTCCTGGGGCGCTGGTCAGGGGGCAAGTTCAGCAGCAAGCCCTTGGAGATCGTTTCAGCAGAGTTTGGCACAAAGTCTTGTCAAGTAAAAGTCTTCTCGCAGTCTTTCCTTTTTCCTCTCCTTCGGCAGCAAGGCACCAGACACAGGCAAGAGACAGCACTCTTCCTTGTCCTTCACGGTCCTTCTCGTCGGGCAGAGTTCCTTCTGTAGCCCAAACAGGATCTAATTTTCAAGGAGCAGGGCTCCTTCTCTTATACTGCATTTCTTTTGTTCTCGCAGGCCAGGGGGGCCTTTGCATAGCCACTTTCAGTCCTTGAGTACCCTGGTGGGTGTACTCCGGCTTCTGCTTTCAGTGTGAGGGGCAGGCGCATCAGACGCCCCACAGGAGGTGGAGCCAGCATTGTGTGGACAGGGGCAGCCAGAGTACCTTGTTGATGGGGCTTCGCCCTTCCTGGGCCAGGTGTCGGCTGAGTCATCAGTCGCTCCCCAGGAGGGTGGAGCCAGCATTGTGGTGGCAGAGCACAGCACGATCCAGAGTCAAGAGCCACTCCTACCTCCCACTAAGGTGTAATCTGCGCATTCACCACCTGTCATCCCCCAGTCCTGTCACTCACACATCCCAGACAGTCAGATACACATACCAGCAGAGGCGGGCTGAAATGGTTAGGCAAGCAAATGCTAACTTTCTAAAAGTAGCGTATGCAAACACAGGATACTAAAATAAACTTGACTACAAGAAATATTTTATCATCCTGAGTTCAGGCATACTAAACACGACTCGCTACCATGCTCCTTGAGCCTGCTGGGATTATAGGGTGTAATAATTCCAGCAGCTCAGTCTGGCCTAATGAAAGCAGGTAGCCTTCAATAGTGAAATACGATTTTGGTTGTAAGTCACTACTAGGACATGCCACACACATCAGGGCCTGTCCTACCTTACATCTACAATGCACCCTACCCGCAGGCCTACCATAGGGGTGACTAATATGTAGTCAAGGGAAGGTTCAGGGGCTGGCAAGTGGGTGCACTTGCCCAGCTAGCGTGACAGTACGAGACCGCACACGGGTTCTGCGGTCGCAGTCCCCAGACACATCTTTACGGCTGCTTCGGTGGGTGGCGCAACCAGCGCTGCAGGCCCACTAGCAGTATTGGCATCTACAAGCCCCGGCACTCCTAGTGCACTTTACTAGGGACTAACAGTAAATCCAATGAACCAATCATGGATACCAATCGCATGTACAATTTACAGTAGGGAGAGCATATGCACTTTAGCACTGGTCAGCAGTGGTAAAGTGCCCAGAGTCATTAAACCAAACAAAATAGGTCAGAGAGAGTATTGGAGGAAGGCAAAAAGTTTAGGGATGACCCTGCCAAGAGGCCCAGGTCCAACACAACCCCCTTCCAGCCAAAACGCAGGGTAGACCAATCACCACTGTGATGGGCTTCCCTGCTTAGGGCGATAGAACATGGACCTGGTCCGCAACAGCAGGGGCACATTCCAGTTCTTCGCCAGTCAGAACCTATTTTGAATCCTCTGTACATACTCTCAGGGTCCACCCAGCTACTCCATGGGGCACCCTTCTCTTCCTCTGTGGACACCACCTGTGCAGCCTCTAACCTTAACTTGCTCACAGGTGTGTCCCAACAGACAGTCATCAAATCACAGTGGCCACTGACAGTAGTCAGGGCTGAGACCCAGGCCTCATGCCTCTCAGGGCTCCCAAACCTCGGTGGCCTCAGAGAGCGGGGGGCAGTAGCCCCAGGTGCTTGGCACCCTTTGTCCACTCTCCCTCCTGTCAGGTCAGGTATGTCATCCTGGCACTGACCCACCAGCTCCAGGCCTGTACCTGGCAGCTGAACCAAAAACTGGGGTGGGCTCTCCCACACCCGGTCCTCCTCCTTGGGGCTCTGTACCCTCCCACCTGGAGTGGTACCCCCTCCCAGAATTGTCAGGGCACCTGTGGCAGGTGATCTGCACAATTCGCCCACCAGTTCAGGGGTGCTATCCTGCAACTGGGGCACCAGGTCAGGGGGGACACCCTGCACCTGGCCCTTAAACCTAGGGTCTAGACCCTCTAGTTGAACCGGGGTCAGAGGCGAGGACTTCCTCCCTCTGCACCCCCTTCCAGAGTACTGCCCACTCCCAACTGGAGTGGTAACCCTAGAAGTGAAACGGGCCAGGACACTGATTACAGTGGTCCTGCCCTCCAGGTCAGACAACACCTGAACCTGGCTCTCCAACTCAGGGACCCAACCCTGCAGTTGAACTCTTGCCTGGCGCACCAGGACTTCCCGGGGAGCACGCATGCCCCCCCCCGAGGGTGGCACATTGCTCATGTGCCGTGCGACAGTCTGCCTGGCGCAGATCTCCCAACCCCTGTCCATCTGACAGTGCGGGAAGATCCCCCAGGACAGAAGTGGTGTCCCCATGGTCATTCACTGGGGACGCAGCCCTGCTGGCTGGCCCCTGACCCACTGGTTCTTCCACTGGGGACTCCTTCCCCCTCTCGCCCCTCCTTCTGGACTTCTGCACTCTCCCAACTGGAGTGGTACCGCCAGACACCAGAACTACTGGAGCTCTGTTTACAGAGCCTCCACGTTCTCTAGCCACTGGGGAATCCCCCTCAGCGGGTGACTCATCCGGACAGCCTAGGCTCCCCACCTGGTGTTCCCTTAAAGAACCATCCAGGCTCTGAGACTGAGGTTGGGCACTACCGGGACAAAACTCATTCTCACTCCTTCCCCTCAAGGACAGGACGTGAGGCCCCACACCCCTCTCACTACCACAGGACCTAGCTGGGCTACTCTGCACCACTTCCACCACTCTGGGCTGGAAGATACCTGAGCTACTCCCCACAGGATCACACCCCAATGCCTCTCCAGACCCACTGGAATCCACCACAAGGTCTGCCTCCAATGTGAGCTCCCTGGGGTCAGAGAACTCACTCTCAAACAGGTGTTGGCATAGCTCTGGAAAACTGGGACTTAAAGTATGCTCTCCCACAATTGGTTTACACAGCCCCCTAGCAGGGTTAACCAAACTATCCTTCACCTCACCATCCAGCGCCTCACACACATACTGCACACCATCCTTCTGAGACTGGCCAGACAGTAGCGGACTGTCTCTGTCACACAACCCACACTCTTCTGGGCGGTCCTTACACTCACCCACCAGGACCTCAACCATGGGGGAATCCCTCCCACCACTAGGACCATGAACTCCTACGCCAGTCACCCTATTCCCTTCGGGGTCGCTGCGCACTACTGGAGCTACCTCATGCCCTTGAACCTCCTGGCGTAAGTTAACCCCCTCCAAGTCAGGTGCCATATCTCTAGGTGCGCGCACTATGCTGTCAGCACTAGATACCTTAATGTTGCTGCCACCATCTGAGCTGGACTCCACCTCCAACTCAGAAAAGCTCAATCTCTGAGCTACACATATTTCTTGTTGCTGGGCTGAAGCCCTCCTGGCCTCAAGCCCCTCGAGCTCCATGTCAAGTTTCCTCATTCTTAAGTCATGCGCAAGCTCCATTTTCATTTCTTCCAGGGCCAACTTCTTGGTTTCAAGTTCCAGTTGGATTTTTAATTCTGCCAGCTTCATTTCATGTTCTCGGGTGGCCTGTCTGTCCGCCAGCTCCTCTGGCGACAGACCTCGGCCGGAAACACTGCTACCCAATGGGGAGGTTGCACCCCTCCACTCTGGAGTCAGGGGTCCCTCCAGCTGCTGTTCTGCCTCCTCAAATTCAAAATCCTTTCCAGGGGCATTCCTTGCCTTGACCCAGGCCCTCAGCGCCTTTTGGAACTGCTCCCTTCTGGAGAGTCCGGTCATGGAAATGTTCAAATTTTTGCAGAAGCTCTTGAGCTGTTTCCCGGTATAGTTTTCTAGTTTCTCCCAATCACAGTCAATAGAAGAAATGGATGGTGCCTTTTCCATTTTCACTGACACAGGCATGACTTCAAAAACACATAAATCAAAAAAGGTCTGTGGCTAAGTAACTGGACTGTAATCACTGTGCAATGGTCAGAAGTTAAGGTATAGATACTGCAAGTGTAAATTCGAAAATCCTCACCGCTGCGTCCAATGTAGGAAGGGGGAGGCTCTAGTTGGCGCAGTGTAACACTAGCGACAAGCAGGGACTCTCTCTTCCTCGTCAGGGCTGAGGGTTACCTTCCAGACAACCTCTGCTTACCCTCTAGGTAGTGTGGCTTAAGCAGTCTTAGGCTAATCTTTGGGGCACATAGGGTTAAACACTTGCAATATTACACCCTCACAACCAACCCACCACACAATGAGACCAAACTGTATTCTGTAAAAATATATATCTTTATATAAACTTCAAGCAGGCTGGTGAATACAGTTATCAGACTTTCAAATAGCGGTTCCAAGTTACTTAGTTCAAGTTGCCACAGTTCTTTCTAGCAATAAGCGTTCTTTAGGGCCTTCTGGCCGGTTCAACAAAGTTCTTGTGGAGCGGGCGGCTTCCAGGGGAGCTGTCCCACGTCGCGTTGCCTTCCCGGGGTCGCGGTTCGTTGCGGCTGTCAGCCGAGCAGGTCACGGGTCATCCGGGGCAGCGGTGCTCTGTGGCGGCAGGGTCCTTTCCTCGTCGTCCGCTCCGACCCTGGAGGCGGCGGCTGTTGTGGTGGCGGCCAGTGGCAGTACGGTCCCCAAGTGCAGGACGTACCCAGCCAAGGGCCGGTTGCAGCTGTGCGCTCACAGCTGAGCTGTCGGGCAGGATACCGACCAGGGGGGGTTCTCACAGGGCGGCTGTCCGTCTTTGCAGGTGGGCTGACGGCTCGAAGCACAGTCAGCTCGGGAGCTTGGACCGGACGGGTCCTCCTTCGCTTTTCTCTCGGTTCCCGGTGCAGATGCGGTCACGGTGTTCAGGCCAGCGGCGGCTGGACCTCACTTTGCTCTCGCTGTTGCCTTGGGTCCCGGTCACGGTGTTCGGGAGGATATCGATACCTTGGATTACGGGGAGCGTGGCAGGCTTGCCCAGCGCTCCCAGACCCCTCTGTCAGTACTGCAGCGATAAGCAGCACACACAGTCGCTTTCTTCAGGGTGTAGCGCCCACTGGTCCTGGGGCGCTGGTCAGGGGGCAAGTTCAGCAGCAAGCCCTTGGAGATCGTTTCAGCAGAGTTTGGCACAAAGTCTTGTCAAGTAAAAGTCTTCTCGCAGTCTTTCCTTTTTCCTCTCCTTCGGCAGCAAGGCACCAGCCACAGGCAAGAGACAGCACTCTTCCTTGTCCTTCACGGTCCTTCTCGTCGGGCAGAGTTCCTTCTGTAGCCCAAACAGGATCTAATTTTCAAGGAGCAGGGCTCCTTCTCTTATACTGCATTTCTTTTGTTCTCGCAGGCCAGGGGGGCCTTTGCATAGCCACTTTCAGTCCTTGAGTACCCTGGTGGGTGTACTCCGGCTTCTGCTTTCAGTGTGAGGGGCAGGCGCATCAGACGCCCCACAGGAGGTGGAGCCAGCATTGTGCGGACAGGGGCAGCCAGAGTACCTTGTTGATGGGGCTTCGCCCTTCCTGGGCCAGGTGTCGGCTGAGTCATCAGTCGCTCCCCAGGAGGGTGGAGCCAGCATTGTGGTGGCAGAGCACAGCAAGATCCAGAGTCAAGAGCCACTCCTACCTTCCACTAAGGTGTAATCTGCGCATTCACCACCTGTCATCCCCCAGTCCTGTCACTCACACATCCCAGACAGTCAGATACACATACCAGCAGAGGCGGGCTGAAATCGTTAGGCAAGCAAATGCTAACTTTCTAAAAGTAGCGTTTGCAAACACAGGATACTAAAATAAACTTGACTACAAGAAATATTTTATCATCCTGAGTTCAGGCATACTAAACACGACTCGCTACCATGCTCCTTGAGCCTGCTGGGATTATAGGGTGTAATAATTCCAGCAGCTCAGTCTGGCCTAATGGAAGCAGGTAGCCTTCAATAGTGAAATACGATTTTGGTTGTAAGTCACTACTAGGACATGCCACACACATCAGGGCCTGTCCTACCTTACATCTACAACGCACCCTGCCCGCAGGCCTACCATAGGGGTGACTAATATGTAGTCAAGGGAAGGTTCAGGGGCTGGCAAGTGGGTGCACTTGCCCAGCTAGCGTGACAGTACGAGACCGCACGCGGGTTCTGCGGTCGCAGTCCCCAGACACATCTTTACGGCTGCTTCGGTGGGTGGCGCAACCAGCGCTGCAGGCCCACTAGCAGTATTGGCATCTACAAGCCCCGGCACTCCTAGTGCACTTTACTAGGGAATAACAGTAAATCCAATGAACCAATCATGGATACCAATCGCATGTACAATTTACAGTAGGGAGAGCATATGCACTTTAGCACTGGTCAGCAGTGGGAAAGTGCCCAGAGTCATTAAACCAAACAAAATAGGTCAGAGAGAGTATTGGAGGAAGGCAAAAAGTTTAGGGATGACCCTGCCAAGAGGCCCAGGTCCAACAATCAGCATAGCTGATAATCTTGATACCCAGTGGCAGCACCACACTCTGCAGTGGGGCCATGTAAATGTTAAACAATGTGGGGCTCAACGATGAGCCCTGTGGCACACCGCACTGGAGAGAAACAGATGTTGACTTCTCATGGCCTTCCCAAACCTCAAACATCCGGTCTTTCAAAAAGGACACGAACCATTTCAGGGCCATCCCGGAGACCTCCACCCCTGACAGCCGTTGGAGTAACACCTGGTGGTCTACGGTGTCAAATGCCGCACTGAGGTCCAGGAGGATCACTGCCACTGATCCCCCTGAATCCAAAATGCTCCTGGCATTCTCCACGACTGCCAGCAGGTCCGTATCCATCCCCTGACCGGGTCGGAAACCTGTTTGGGAATCACCCAGAAGGGAATTGGATTCCAAAAAACCCGAAAGGCACCTATTCACAAGTTTCTCTGCAACCTTGCTAAGGCCAGGGAACAGAGAAATGGGCCTAAAATTAGCAAGGTCGGCGGGGTCCAGGCTAGGCTTCTTCAAAAGGGCCTTGACAACCGCTCCCTTCCAACTAGGGGGCACCACACCTTGGGAAAAAGAAAGGTTTATAAGGTCCGTCACTGGGCCGCCGATGGTGGAGGCGACCTGCTTCAGATACTTCATAGGTACAGGGTCTTTCGGAGACCCACTCTTCACGGTCGCCAGGATGCCGAGAGCTTCCTCCACAGTGACTTGGCCGAAGGAGTCCAACTCCACTGACCGCACCCCGGGCTGAGACCCTGGGTTGCCACCAGAGGGTGTCTCCTGAGCTAGCCGAGGAAGAGATGCCAAGATGTTTTCTACTTTGGTTTTGAAGAAGGAGGCAAGTTCTGAACATTTCTCCCGTGGGTTATCGTGAATGACCGGAGGTTCAGGAGTATTCAGGAGTTCTCTGATGACCCTGAAAGATTCTTTCAAGGAGTTGGAAGAGAGACCTATTCTCTCCTTGAAAAACTCAGCTTTCGCTACCCTGATGGCGGATTTATAGGTACCAAGAGCCACCCGATATTCTGTCCGGCTCTTTTCGCTCCAGTCCTTCCTCCAGATCCGCTCCAGCCTCTTACAGCCCTTCCTAAGTGTTCTCAGCTCTGATGTGTACCAGGGAGCTGATCCCACTCTCCTACCCCTAGTGAGTAATCTTTTCTTCGGGAGAATAGCATCAAGCGAGTTGGTCAGCCAGGTGTTTAAGTTCTCATCTGCTACCAATGGGTCGGGCCCGGGGAGGGGCCGGGACATCTCAAAGTGTCTGGCCCAGGTGTCCACAGGGAGCCTAGACCAGGCTCTTTCCACCGTGTATACCCTAGGGGTTGATGCCACTAAGACATCAAACTGCCAACGGGCCGGCACCATGAAATGGTCTGTCCAAGGCAAAGCCAGCGCGGGCAATACTTTGAGGCGATCCGAGTTTGAAAATATAGGATCAAGCAGGTGTCCCTTCCCGTGCGTTGCACCTGAATTAACCAGGCTAATCTCAAACGCTTGGAGACTGCACTGCAGATCTACTCCCAGAGAGTAAGAGGGGTCGTCGAAGTGGATGTTAAAATCACCCAAGGCCACAAAGTTGGCAGTGGAGGAGGCAAGGACCGCGACCGTTTCTAAGAAGGAGTTAGGAAAATTACCCATAGCCCCAGGAGGGCGGTAAATAAGAAGGCCAGCCAGGGACGCAGTAGGCGACAGACGTAGAGAGAACTGACAGCTCTCGCAATCACTTATCCCTCCATCCTGAACCTTACAGATTAACGTATCCCTGTAAAGGATGGCAATTCCTCCTCCCCGCCCCACCGGTCTATCTAGATGGGATATAAGAAAGCCTGGTGGAAGTGCTCTGACCATGTCCGGTCCAGAACAGGAAGAGATCCAAGTCTCAGTTAGAAACAACACATCCAGCTTATGGTCTAGAATGAGAGAATTAATTTCTGTCGCATGGCTGGGTAAGGACCGACAGTTCAACAGGGCTAATGATAACACAGAATTTTCTGAGGCCATATCCTGACCCGGATTACAGGCCCCGCAAGGGAGGAACGGTAGTCCAACCTCATGAGCAAACCTACATGTGGATGATTTTGGGGACCGCCAAGGCATAAGTTCGGCCCTCCTATATCTGATACGAGTTGGGGAAAGCTCCTGTGAAACGGACAGGGGGACCAGCCCTGAGCCCGTCTGGGCCCGGACGGGCACAGACGGGCTGAACTCTGTCGTAACATCCGGCATCAATCCGGCGTCCCCGCTGCGCGTAGCCGCTGCGCGTCGACATGGCTACCTATGTACTCTCCTAGCGAGGTAGAAACAGGACTTGATCACGCGCTAAGACCCACTCACCCAAGATGGCCGCCACGAGTCAGGGGCAGAGGACCCGCAAAGAGCGGTGAATTACCAGAATTATGGTGCGAGTGAGATGGCAGAGGTGGGGGTATGCAAGGCCAGGCTGTTAAGAACAGGGGGTAAGTGTCTAAAACAAGATTAAAAATAAAGACAAAAACGGGGATTTTAAAAGCAAGGAGCTGCCAAAAACAAGCGCTGCAGGTATAGCGCTCACGCTGAAAAAATGATTGTTTATGTGCAGGTAAGGACACATTACCGCACATAAACAATCCTTCACTGCATTTTGTGCAACACAGAACACATAGAAACAGCAAAAACATGGAGCAATTATTACTTTCTCCTCGTTTTTCCATGTAGAGAACAGGTTTTCCCTGGTCTTCATTTCGGCACTATCCCATATTTACGTCATCCTTGTAAAAATGGGCAGTAGCAGAATTAAATAGTGTGAAGAGGTGTCTTATTTACAAGGCAGCGATAAGTCACATTAGGGGGCTAAACACTGCCTTGTAAAGAAGGCAAAGCCTCTCTCGCCACAGGGACATTGATAAAAGTGACATTTCTGTGGTGATAGGGGCTTGTAAAATGCCTCCTTGTCTTAACATGGCTCAACGAGGAGAAGTGATGCATTATGCAGCACACTTAGAAACAGCAAAGTGTCTTTTATTTTTTATGTGCAGGAAGGTGTCCCTTCCTGCAAATAAACATTCATTAAAAAAATGTAAGTTCAAGTGGCAAATTCTATGTGTGCCGCTCAATGCAGCACACATAGAAGTCACAATATTTAGCTCGACTTAAAGGCCCTTCTGTTGGATCGTAGAAATGTCTTCAATGCAGTGATACCTTTTTTTATGTAAATCTTTTTATTTAACAGTCTCGACATAAAGGTACACATCTCAGAATCATTTTGGGTTACAGTAGAATCAGGTAATACACAGTATTGCAACATAGATCATTGAAATTCACGGGGATGCGGAGTCATCTTCAGTAGCACCAGGTGGGGGTACACAAATATCTCCCCGATAGGCATTCCAAGGGGCCCACACTTTAGACCATTTATTTATTTATTTATTTAGCGTGTTTATAAAGCGCTAGAATAGACTCCCTAGGGAGTATCTCCGCGCTATATGACTGCCAAGATCTGCAGGAGATCGAATTACATGACTGCACTCTAATTCTAAACTATACGGTTAAGGCCTGGAATTTGCGGGGACAGTCCCTCAACATACACCAGTCTAGATCCTGTTTGCAAGCTACGACTGTGGGCAGATGCGGGGCTCCCCAGAACTGTGCAATATTTCTCGTGGCAATCATGCATCTAAGTGTGACCCATTTTGTTGTGTGGGCATTGAGGTCAGTAGGTTCCCAGATATTTAGGAGGCACCTTTCATAAACATGATTGTGTGAATTTTGCGCAAATATTCTTGAATTTGGTCACAATGCCATAGGATGTGTATGAACGTGCCTAATTGTGTGAACCATCTCCTACAAGAACCATCTGTAGGTTCCCAGATATTTAGGAGGCACCTATCATAAACATGATTGTGTGAATTTTGCGCAAATATTCTTTAATTTGGTCACAATGCCATAGGATGTGTATGAACGTGCCTAATTGTGTGCACCATCTCCTACAAGAACAGTCTGTCAGCCCATCCATGTGTATCAGTTGGGGACCAGTTATATAAGTTCTATGAAGGATCTTTAATTACACCAGTCGAAGTCTTGTTGGGATTGCAACTTTCTTTGGAGAGAAGACCGCTTCCTGCCAGGTTTCATCAACAAATTCTATTCTGTCCTCCGTCCATTAGTCTCGTAGCTTGAGGAGAGGGGTATCAATGTTATTGATAAGCCTCCGATATGTTATGGAGATGGCCCTATCAGGTAGATAGCAATCCAGTAGCCTGTCCTCCGGTGGGGAAATGTCTGGTACATCAGAGTCCTTGGGGATAGCCGCTTGCACCGAGTGTCTGATTTGTAAGTAGCAATAGTATTCGGAATCTGCCAGGGCATATTGAGATTGCAGAGTACCAAAGCGCTTCACCCCCCCACGCACACCAACGGTTTAAGATATGGGAAATCCCTATTAGGTCCCATTTGTCAAATCCTTTTGAATTTCCCATATAACCTAGTTTTTTTGAGTCCCACAAAGATGTGGCCATCGTCAATTTGTTTTGCCAAACAATTGATTTAGTGGCAAAGTGCCAGATTTTAGCTGTATAGGCTGTGGGTCCGGTGAGCGGATATTTATTCGGCGTTAAAGATAGTGCTCTCAAAAAGGACCCTTTGGATAATAGCCATCGGTCCATAAGGAATCCCGGGTTGTCCGGGTGTCCGTACGTACAGTGGTTGATAGCTGTAAGATGTGCGGCCCAGGAGTATTTTGTGGTGTACAACTGTTACCACGGATTTTTTACAACGGATTCCATGACCACGGATGTTTTACAACCCAGGTCATATTACAACGCAATACCATTACATCGTAGGTATAATTATAGGTAAGTTTATTTTTTGGGGGGTTTTTGGGTACAGGGGTATTTTTAGGTTTTAGGGCTGGGTTTGGGTTTTGGGGTACAGGGGTATTTTTAGGTTTTAGGGCTGGGTTTGGGTTTTGGGGTACAGGGGTATTTTTAGGTTTTAGGGCTGGGTTTGGGTTTTGGGGTACATCGGTATTTTTAGGTTTTAGGGCTGGGTTTGGGTTTTGGGGTACAGGGGTATTTTTAGGTTTTAGGGCTGGGTTTGGGTTTTGGGGTACAGGGGTATTTTTAGACTTTAGGGCTGGGTTTGGGTTTTGGGGTACATGGGTATTTTTAGGTTTTAGGGCTCGGTTTGGGTTTTGGGGTACAGGGGTATTTTTAAGTTTTACGGCTGGGTTTGGGTTTTGGGGAACAGGGTTATTTTTAATATATATTTACAATTTAAAAAATTAAAATTAATTGTATTAATATATGTTTTATTTTTTTAATAATAAATAATTTAAATTAATAATACATTAATAATTATTTACTTTAAATATTAATTTTATTTACTTACCTGTAATTATACTTACGATGTAATGGTATTGCGTTGTAATAGTACCTGCGTTGTTGTGAATTGCGTTGTAAAGGGATCCGTTGTAACATGACCTGCGTTGTAATGGATCCGTGGTCATGGTATGCGTTGTAAAAGGACGCGTTGTAACATCATATATCCGTATTTTGTAATGTCAGGCAGCCTTTTTCCCCCTTCATACCAAACAAGTTTTAGTTTTTTCATCGCTGTGCGCGGCCTCCCTCCCAAAAGCAGGTCTCTAAGGAGCCCTTCGATGTCTTTAAAATACGCGTTTGGAACAAGATCAGCTGAGTTCTGAAGTGGATACAGAAAGCGAGGCAAAGACATCATTTTATATATGCAAAAACAACAGGTGATGGACCGAATGTGGATCAATGTCACACACTCACCCCAGTCCAAAGATCTGGGCCCAAATCCATCGTTTTTTTGCACTCCACACCACCCTGGGTTAGACAATGGCGATATGCAAATCAGCTCTGACCCTGTGCCCCATGGGAACAGTCCAGTCCGAACTACAAAAGCCATGTCCTTCCCAGAACGGAATCAAGCATCCGAGGACCGGACCGGTTTCGAGGTAACACCTCTCATCAGCCCGGCTAGCTTGACTCCAGTGGTGTGGAGTGCCTGGGACCCACGTCTGGGCATCCCCAGCGCACTTAGGGCGGAATATGCAAAAACAACAGGTGATGGACCGAATGTGGATCAATGTCACACACTCACCCCAGTCCAAAGATCTGGGCCCAAATCCATCGTTTTTTTGCACTCCACACCACCCTGGGTTAGACAATGGCGATATGCAAATCAGCTCTGACCCTGTGCACCATGGGAACAGTCCAGTCCGAACTACAAAAGCCATGTCCTTCCCAGAACGGAATCAAGCATCCGAGGGCCGGACCGGTTTCGAGGTAACACCTCTCATCAGCCCGGCTAGCTTGACTCCAGTGGTGTGGAGTGCCTGGGACCCACGTCTGGGCATCCCCAGCGCACTTAGGGCGGAATATGCAAAAACAACAGGTGATGGACTGTTAGACCTGTCTGCTTCTGGGAAGACTCTAACCACCATGATTTATTTTTGTCCCCCTTAGCCTCCCAGAGTTTCTATTTTTATTTTTACATGTGTCCATCAGGAGTTTTTAATGCTGTCAGGGGGCTAGGTGTTCCTTGGCGATGACGCCATTTTTCCCTCATCACTTGTGAGGCCTAGTCACCCCCTTGAAACCTTAGGGATCTCCAGAGACCTAAAATGGTGTCCACCAACTGCCATAACGGACACTACTGGAGGACAGGTCCATAGGGTAACATTAGGGAACTTTCTGGAATCAACTAGAGACTTCTGCAGGTCTCAGGCCACCCTATATAAGGCCAGTGACCAGCAGCCATTTTGTGCTGACCCCAGAGTAGAGGAGTGAGGCAGTGGTGAGAGGAGGTGGACACACTGAGAGCAGCTAGTTTGTCACTGAGGCTGACAGTTACTTCAGAAGATTGTTCCCCCTTCAGCCTTTGACCGATCCCTCTCCCAAAGACAACAACTACTGACACAGAAATCGAGCTACTTGAGGAAGCAGTCCCTCCTATCTTGGAGCTACATGAAAAATCCTCTCAGGATATCCTTATCTGAAGATATTCCTGGCTGCCCTATCCGGCGCTGCACTTACCGGTGTTGTGGAGCAGCTGAAGTGTAGGCGAGTGTCTGTGACACCCTGGCGACCTGAGGAGCAAGGGCGCCGTGTGTGGACATCCTTCCTGTGAGGCCAAAGTGAGAAGTGTCTGGAGGGAAGCAGCGGCGCTGCTCCGATCGGCATCGGGACCCCGGGGGCACCGGCCGCGTCAAGTGAGGAGGTAGGCGCTTCCGCGCATGTCCAGCGTGTAAACGCTTCTGTGGAGGCAGGAGGGGCCTAGGTTCGAGCAGGCCCGGAGGAGACAGAGCAGCGTCTGCGTGGCGAACGACGTCCTCCCTGGGAGCCAGCGCGCAGAAGCGGAAGGAGAGTGAGCGCGATCGCGCATGCCCAGCTGAGCAGTGCCGACTGAGGAGAGCCGATCGCGTCGGAGCACCGGTAGCCGTTTCCCCGTCCGGAGGAGGCAGAAGCGCCACAGCGGACGTCACAGCAAGGAGCCTGGGGGCCAGGGAAGCCTTCCTCGACCTTCCTCGACCGCCGATTGCTGCCAGGTTTCAGCGCGAGTGGGGAGAGACCTCGCATCACACCCAGGAGCCTACAAGTAAGCTGGGTAGTGTGGGGACGGGAGGCAGCAGCACCAGGGAAAGGAGACAAGACAGTGGGGCTACAACTGAGACTTAGACTGAACTGCACCAGGAAGCCTAAGTGAAGAAAACGGGCTTGTGTTCAGCCTAATAATAACTACAGTGTCCCAAAAGTAACTGGAGCAAAGAGGAGGAAGCGGAGTAGGGAATTACAGGGTTCCTGGGGGAGAAACCCTTGTAGTTTCTTGGTAAATTGGAGGAGTAGATCTCCTTTTAGCAAATTGAGTCTTTAAAATTAGAGTGAGAGGAACCTGGCTAATATTATTGTGTCTCCCCTTTTAGTCACATTGCGGGTTGGTTATGCAGTGAAGAACTACATCCAGGTCATTCTGTGAGTTGAGCAGTGCTTTAGAGCTGTGGGGTAATGTACCTGCTAATGAGTCTTTAAATATATATTGCACTGTCAGGCTGCATTTTCCTTTCTGTAAAGTTCTAGTGAAGTGTACTGTGTCCTGAATAACTCTAAACCTTAAATGTACCTTTGATTCTTAAATTCTGAACAGGAAAAATATTGAAGTGTGATTTGTATTTCATGTAAAAGGTGTAATTTGATTGTCTTTCATCCCTGACTAAAAAGCATAACAGAAAAACATATTATTTTTATAAAAGGTAACGGTATTTTTCCAAACAGAGGTGTTGTGTCTTTATTTTAGTGGTTCATCACTGTGTTACTGGGGGTAAGGCTTGTAAGTACTTAGCCAACGCCTTGAGTTAGCTGTAGACCACTACTGTGCCAAGCTACCATATGTAGGCTTGGGTAATCTAGGTCCAACATAATTGGTGTTTCAGCGGTGGGATAGCGGATTTGTACTTCCACTTACTTATTAGTAACGCAGTGCCAACCACGAGACCCCACCTGGAGTTTTCTCCCTGCGGCCCTCCTAATTTACATTTTTGGTTTTTCTAAATTGACTTCTGGCGGTGGGTGGAGGTTGACCTCAGGTCACTCTGTGGAATTCTCCTGTGTAGCATTTTATACTTCAAATAGAAATGGAGATAAATGTGGAAGAGCTAGACAATTATACTGTGCCCCAATTGAAGGAATGGTGTCAGCAGCAGGGGGTGTTTTTCAAGAAAGGCGCCAGAAAAGTTGAGCTGCTGACCAGTATTCGGGCATGGGTAGAGGCTCATTCCGGGGAGGAGGTAGATCCTGAAGAGAGTGACAAGGACACTGTCCTGGAGACCGCAACACTGTACCAGGCGGGAGGGGAGAACCTTGTAACAGGTCCTAGAACACCTTCTATAGTGGGCAGTAGTGTGTCAGAGAGGGGCCTGACCGACGCCGAGTTAGAAGACAGGAGGGAGGAGAGGAGGATGAGAATAGAACTAGCCAGGATGGACATGGTGAGGGAGGAAAAGAGGTTGGAGCATGAGCGGACCATCAAAGAGATGGATTTGCAAGCCCTGAATTTACGTACCCCCAAACCAGAGAATGGTGGCAGCGATAACCAAACCAACACCAGAGAACCTAGACCGTACCTACCAAAAGACATTATGGCTTGTTATGTACCCAGTGACGACATTGCTAAATGGCTAGCCGCCTACGAGGTCTCGCTGAGGGCCCATGGGATTCTGGAAGTCCACTGGGGAGGTGGGTTATACAAATACATGCCCCCCACTGGCAGGGATACTTTGTTGGCCCTTGACCAGAGTGAACAGACCTACTATCCGGCTATGAAATCAGCGCTGCTCAAGAAGTTTGGGTTGACCCCTGAGAAATATAGACAAAAGTTCCGGGGCAGCTACAAGCTGGGCACACAAAACTGGGTAGATTTCTTGGACTACTCCAGGAAGGCCCTGGAGGGTTGGGTCAGAGGCAGCGAAGTAGGAGACTATATAGGACTATATGACCTCATACTCAAGGAACACCTAATCGAGAAGTGTCTTCCCGAGCTAAGACAGCATCTGGTGGACAGCAAGCTGACCAGCCCCAGGAAGCTTGCTGAGGAGGCGGACATCTGGGTTAGTACCCGGGTGTCGACTAAGGGGACTGGAGGGAATTCCCAGAAACAAGGACAGGGCGCCCCCCAGAAGAAAGAGGGAGGGGAAACTAAGAGGGAGTTCTCAAAAGGGCCACAAAATACTTCGCAAGGAAGGGGCAGAGGATTCATCCCCAAGAGTAACCCCCCTCGCAACCCTACCCCTGGCCAAAGCCAGCAGCCAAGGGTTGTTCATTGTTTTGAGTGTGGTGGTGTGGGACACTATAAAGGAGATGTGAGATGCCCAAAAAGACCACCCCCTCCCACTGGAGGAAAAACCCCGGGAATCACTAGTGTAGTGCTCGGGGAGGAGATGCCTTTGGTTAATGGAGGGGAGCGGGCGGGTGTCACCTTAGTGTCCCTGGGAGATAAGGAGATGGTTCCCAAGACCCAGCTGCCCTCTAATACTACTAAGTATGAGCAGTGGGTCACCATCAATGGCCGTAGAGGGGAGGCTCTGAGAGACACAGGAGCCAGCATGACTATGGTAAGGAGTCAGCTGGTGTCTCCAGAGCAGGTCATCCCAGATGTACTCCATCCCGCCGTAATGGCTGACGGCAGATTGGGCCACTACCCTGTGGCTGAGGTTCCCTTTGAGTGGGGAGGGATTGCAGGTCCACTTCGAGTTGCCGTAAGCCCTGCCGTGCCTGTTGACTGCCTGTTAGGGAATGATATGGAGCACAATGCTTGGAGGAGGGTGGAGTACCAGACTCACTCTGCGATGCTGGGACCCCCTGACTGGACTTGTGTCAGCACAAGGTCAGCGACTGCCCGAAGGGGAAGTTTGCTTACGCTGGAGCCTGGAACAATGGCCCAGCCGGCTGCCAGAGAGGAGAAGGACAGGAGGCCGGAGGACCCTGCCTCGACATCTCCACCTCGTGAGACAGCTGGACCACCTGCGGAGGTGGATCTGGAGTCCACAGGGGAGAGTGTTGCTTCCCTGGAGAACCTACCCATCCCTACTGAATGGCATGTGGAGGGAGGTCCTTCCCGGGAAGAATTCTGTGAAGCTCAGAAAGAGTGTCCTACTCTCGAGGGGCTGCGGCAACAGGCCAACGCCCAGGCAGCGGGAAACATTGAAGGGAGCTACCGGATTTACTGGGAGGATGGACTCCTCTACAGTGAGCCCAAGGCACCTGGCCATGGTTCAGCCAGAGCCTTGGTGGTCCCTCAATGCTTTAGAGCCTTTCTACTGGAACTGGCTCATGAGATACCATTGGCAGGGCATCTAGGACAGGACAAGACCTTTGCCCGGCTTGTCCCCCACTTCTACTGGCCTCGAATGAAAGTGGCGTCTGATACATATTGTCGGACGTGTGTGTCCTGCCAAGCTAGTGAGAAAACAGGAGTGAAGCTTAAAGCTCCCCTGGAACCACTACCTGTCGTTAGCACCCCCTTTGAGAGGGTGGGCATCGACATTGTAGGGCCATTGGATCCACCAACGTCAGCTGGTCACCGGTTCATACTGGTTTTGGTGGATCATGCCACACGGTACCCAGAGGCCATACCTCTGAGGACCATCACTGCACCTGTGGTGGCAAGGGCCCTGATGGGGATCTTTACCCGAGTGGGTTTCCCCAAGGAGGTTGTGTCCGACAGGGGGACTAACTTCCTTTCAGCGTACATGCGGGCTATGTGGAAGGAGTGCGGAGTTACCTATCGGTTTACCACTCCTTATCACCCACAAACCAATGGTCTTGTGGAAAGGTTTAACAAAACCTTGAAAGGTATGATACGGAGTCTACCTGAGAGCTTGCGGAGGAAATGGGACGTCCTCCTACCCTGTCTCTTGTTTTCCTACAGGGAAGTGCCGCAAAAGGGAGTGGGCTTCAGCCCCTTCGAACTTTTGTACGGGCACCCTGTACGGGGACCTCTCAGCCTGGTGAAAGACGGATGGGAACGGACTCCCAGAAAGCTTCCCCAGGACGTGGTGAGCTACATGCTGGCCTTCCGGAGCCAAATGGCTAAGTTGTGGAAGCAAGCTTCAGACAACTTGGAGGCCAGCCAAGCAGTGATGAAAGAGTGGTATGACCACAACGCTCACCCAGTGGAACTGGAGCCTGGACAGAAGGTGTGGGTGATGGAACCTGGAGAGCTAAATGCCCTACAGGACCGTTGGACAGGCCCCTTTGAGGTGTTGGAGAAGAAGGGGAAGTCCACCTACTTGGTGGATCTTAAGGCCCCGAGGCAGCCCCACAGGGTGCTGCATGCCAATCGCCTCAAGCCACATCATGAGAGGCCCGCGGTTGTCTTGATGATGGTAACCGATGGAGCAGAGGAAGAAGAAAGCGAACCTCTCCCTGATCTTCTCTCGTCCCAAGAAAAGGATGGGTCGGTGGAGGGAGTAATTCTCTCGCCATCCCTAACTCCGGAACAGCAGAGTGATTGCCGCCAGATCCTGGAGCAATTTTCTTCTCTGTTCTCCCTTGTCCCGGGTAGGACCCACCTGTGTACCCATGACGTGGACACAGGAGACAGCCCACCTGTGAAGTCTAAAATCTACCGGCTGTCGGACAAGGTGAAGGCTAGCATCAAGAGTGAAGTCGCCAAGATGCTGGAGCTGGGAGTGATTGAACCTTCTGGAAGCCCTTGGTCTAGCCCGGTGGTTTTGGTACCAAAGGCTGCCCCACCAGGCACCACACCGGAATTGAGGTTCTGTGTGGACTACCGAGGCTTGAACTCAGTGACCAAAACTGATGCACATCCTATCCCACGGGCGGATGAGCTTATTGACCGGCTGGGAGCTGCTCAATACTTAAGTACCTTTGACCTAACTTCAGGGTACTGGCAGATTTCCCTTACCGAGGAGGCGAAGGAAAGGTCAGCCTTCTCTACACCTGAGGGACACTACCAATTTCGTGTGATGCCCTTTGGGCTCAAGAATGCCCCTGCCACTTTTCAGCGGCTGGTGAACAGGGTCCTTTCTGGAATGGAAGCTTTTTCTGCTGCATACCTGGACGACATTGCTGTCTTCAGTAGCAGCTGGGAGGACCATTTGCAGCATCTGCAAGCTGTTCTTCATGCCCTGCAACAGGCTGGATTGACAATCAAGGCCAGCAAGTGTCAGATCGGACAGGGGTCGGTGGTGTACCTAGGTCACTTGGTGGGCAGAGGGACGGTGCAGCCCCTCCAGGCAAAGATTGAGGCTATCATCGCCTGGGAGCCCCCCAAGACTCAAACAGAGGTCCGAGCCTTCCTGGGCCTCACTGGATACTACCGTCGCTTCGTGAAGGGGTATGGCACTATCGTGGCCCCCCTCACTGAGCTTACTTCCAAGAAGCAACCCCGACGGGTAGTCTGGACGGAGGCTTGCCAGCGAGCCTTCATGACCTTGAAACAAGCATTGTGTTCCGCTCCCATTCTCAAGGCCCCTGATTTTACTAGAGAATTCATTGTCCAAACAGATGCGTCAGAACATGGCATTGGGGCAGTGTTATCGCAGCTAAATGATGAGGGCTTGGATCAACCTGTGGTCTTCCTGTCCAGGAGACTACTCCCCAGGGAAAGGAGGTGGAGTACAATTGAGAGAGAAGCCTTTGCGGTGGTCTGGGCTCTGAAGAAGCTGCGACCATACCTGTTTGGTTCGCACTTCCTAGTTCAGACTGACCATCGCCCCCTTCGTTGGCTGATGCAAATGAAGGGGGAAAATCCCAAGTTGCTAAGGTGGTCCATCTCCCTACAGGGAATGGACTTTAGGGTGGAACACCGACCTGGGGCAGACCATGCCAATGCAGACGGTCTATCCAGGTATTTCCGCCTTAGTGATGAGGACTCCCAAGGGGTTGGGTAGTTCTCCCCACTTTCAGCTGGGGGGGACGCGTGTTAGACCTGTCTGCTTCTGGGAAGACTCTAACCACCATGATTTATTTTTGTCCCCCTTAGCCTCCCAGAGTTTCTATTTTTATTTTTACATGTGTCCATCAGGAGTTTTTAATGCTGTCAGGGGGCTAGGTGTTCCTTGGCGATGACGCCATTTTTCCCTCATCACTTGTGAGGCCTAGTCACCCCCTTGAAACCTTAGGGATCTCCAGAGACCTAAAATGGTGTCCACCAACTGCCATAACGGACACTACTGGAGGACAGGTCCATAGGGTAACATTAGGGAACTTTCTGGAATCAACTAGAGACTTCTGCAGGTCTCAGGCCACCCTATATAAGGCCAGTGACCAGCAGCCATTTTGTGCTGACCCCAGAGTAGAGGAGTGAGGCAGTGGTGAGAGGAGGTGGACACACTGAGAGCAGCTGGTTTGTCACTGAGGCTGACAGTTACTTCAGAAGATTGTTCCCCCTTCAGCCTTTGACCGATCCCTCTCCCAAAGACAACAACTACTGACACAGAAATCGAGCTACTTGAGGAAGCAGTCCCTCCTATCTTGGAGCTACATGAAAAATCCTCTCAGGATATCCTTATCTGAAGATATTCCTGGCTGCCCTATCCGGCGCTGTGCTTACCGGTGTTGTGGAGCAGCTGAAGTGTAGGCGAGTGTCTGTGACACCCTGGCGACCTGAGGAGCAAGGGCGCCGTGTGTGGACATCCTTCCTGTGAGGCCAAAGTGAGAAGTGTCTGGAGGGAAGCAGCGGCGCTGCTCCGATCGGCATCGGGACCCCGGGGGCACCGGCCGCGTCAAGTGAGGAGGTAGGCGCTTCCGCGCATGTCCAGCGTGTAAACGCTTCTGTGGAGGCAGGAGGGGCCTAGGTTCGAGCAGGCCCGGAGGAGACAGAGCAGCGTCTGCGTGGCGAACGACGTCCTCCCTGGGAGCCAGCGCGCAGAAGCGGAAGGAGAGTGAGCGCGATCGCGCATGCCCAGCTGAGCAGTGCCGACTGAGGAGAGCCGATCGCGTCGGAGCACCGGTAGCCGTTTCCCCGTCCGGAGGAGGCAGAAGCGCCACAGCGGACGTCACAGCAAGGAGCCTGGGGGCCAGGGAAGCCTTCCTCGACCTTCCTCGACCGCCGATTGCTGCCAGGTTTCAGCGCGAGTGGGGAGAGCCCTCGCATCACACCCAGGAGCCTACAAGTAAGCTGGGTAGTGTGGGGACGGGAGGCAGCAGCACCAGGGAAAGGAGACAAGACAGTGGGGCTACAACTGAGACTTAGACTGAACTGCACCAGGAAGCCTAAGTGAAGAAAACGGGCTTGTGTTCAGCCTAATAATAACTACAGTGTCCCAAAAGTAACTGGAGCAAAGAGGAGGAAGCGGAGTAGGGAATTACAGGGTTCCTGGGGGAGAAACCCTTGTAGTTTCTTGGTAAATTGGAGGAGTAGATCTCCTTTTAGCAAATTGAGTCTTTAAAATTAGAGTGAGAGGAACCTGGCTAATATTATTGTGTCTCCCCTTTTAGTCACATTGCGGGTTGGTTATGCAGTGAAGAACTACATCCAGGTCATTCTGTGAGTTGAGCAGTGCTTTAGAGCTGTGGGGTAATGTACCTGCTAATGAGTCTTTAAATATATATTGCACTGTCAGGCTGCATTTTCCTTTCTGTAAAGTTCTAGTGAAGTGTACTGTGTCCTGAATAACTCTAAACCTTAAATGTACCTTTGATTCTTAAATTCTGAACAGGAAAAATATTGAAGTGTGATTTGTATTTCATGTAAAAGGTGTAATTTGATTGTCTTTCATCCCTGACTAAAAAGCATAACAGAAAAACATATTATTTTTATAAAAGGTAACGGTATTTTTCCAAACAGAGGTGTTGTGTCTTTATTTTAGTGGTTCATCACTGTGTTACTGGGGGTAAGGCTTGTAAGTACTTAGCCAACGCCTTGAGTTAGCTGTAGACCACTACTGTGCCAAGCTACCATATGTAGGCTTGGGTAATCTAGGTCCAACATGGACCGAATGTGGATCAATGTCACACACTCACCCCAGTCCAAAGATCTGGGCCCAAATCCATCGTTTTTTTGCACTCCACACCACCCTGGGTTAGACAATGGCGATATGCAAATCAGCTCTGACCCTGTGCCCCATGGGAACAGTCCAGTCCGAACTACAAAAGCCATGTCCTTCCCAGAACGGAATCAAGCATCCGAGGACCGGACCGGTTTCGAGGTGACACCTCTCATCAGCCCGGCTAGCTTGACTCCAGTGGTGTGGAGTGCCTGGGACCCACGTCTGGGCATCCCCAGCGCACTTAGGGCGGAATATGCAAAAACAACAGGTGATGGACCGAATGTGGATCAATGTCACACACTCACCCCAGTCCAAAGATCTGGGCCCAAATCCATCGTTTTTTTGCACTCCACACCACCCTGGGTTAGACAATGGCGATATGCAAATCAGCTCTGACCCTGTGCCCCATGGGAACAGTCCAGTCCGAACTACAAAAGCCATGTCCTTCCCAGAACGGAATCAAGCATCCGAGGACCGGACCGGTTTCGAGGTAACACCTCTCATCAGCCCGGCTAGCTTGACTCCAGTGGTGTGGAGTGCCTGGGACCCACGTCTGGGCATCCCCAGCGCACTTAGGGTGGAATATGCAAAAACAACAGGTGATGGACCGAATGTGGATCAATGTCACACACTCACCCCAGTCCAAAGATCTGGGCCCAAATCCATCGTTTTTTTGCACTCTACACCACCCTGGGTTAGACAATGGCGATATGCAAATCAGCTCTGACCCTGTGCCCCATGGGAACAGTCCAGTCCGAACTACAAAAGCCATGTCCTTCCCAGAACGGAATCAAGCATCCGAGGACCGGACCGGTTTCGAGGGTCCCAGGCACTCCACACCACTTGGAGTCAAGCTAGCCGGGCTGATGAGAGGTGTTACCTCGAAACCGGTCCGGTCCTCGGATGCTTGATTCCATTCTGGGAAGGACATGGCTTTTGTAGTTCGGACTGGACTGTTCCCATGGGGCAACAGGGTCAGACCTGATTTGCATATTGCCATTGTCTAACCCAGGGTGGTGTGGAGTGCAAAAAAACGATGGATTTGGGCCCAGATCTTTTGACTGGGGGAATGTGTGACATTGATCCATATTCGGTCCATCACTTGTTGTTTTTGTAATTGCCGCCCTAAGTGCGCTGGGGATGCCCAGACGTGGGTCCCAGGCACTCCACACCACTTGGAGTCAAGCTAGCCGGGCTGATGAGAGGTGTTACCTCGAAACCGGTCCGGTCCTCGGATGCTTGATTCCGTTCTGGGAAGGACATGGCTTTTGTAGTTCGGACTGGACTGTTCCCATGGGGCAACAGGGTCAGACCTGATTTGCATATTGCCATTGTCTAACCCAGGGTGGTGTGGAGTGCAAAAAAACGATGGATTTGGGCCCAGATCTTTTGACTGGGGGAATGTGTGACATTGATCCACATTCGGTCCATCACTTGTTGTTTTTGCAATCATTTTATATATGGCAGCCTTGCCCAACAGCGAGAGGGGGATGGACTTTCAATGCGTTTTATCACTCTTGAGCCATTGCAGTGGAGGGAGTAGAATACGGGCGTAGCGAATTAAGGGGTCTAAAGATACAAAAATACCCAGGTACTTGAAGCCTTCTGAGACCACCAGAATCTGGCAATTTTAGGGCAAAGGGGGAGGAGTTCCCCAAAGGACATAGAGGAGCAATTTTTGCCTATTGATTCGAGACCCAGAGTACCTCCCAAAAGTAGCCAGTATATCAAAAGCTACTATTAGGATCTTTTGGGGACGTTAGACAAAGGAAAACATCATCAGCATATAGGGAGATCCGATCTTCCCTTCCTGCCGACCAGCACATCCCCTGAATCATTACATCATTATGGATCCATGCTGCGAGTGGTTCTAGGGACAGAGCGAACAGCAAAGGAGAAGGGGGGCACCCCTGATGGATACCTCTACTAATTTCAAAGGGTTCAGACTTTCTGCTATGTACCCCTACCTGGGCCATTGGCACATATATAACAACCGTGTCTAGCCACAGAAATTTTGCCCAAAGCCCAGCTTGGCGAGTACTGCAAAACGGTAGGGCCATTCCAATGTGTCAAAAGCCATGGTGGCATCGAGCGAGACCACAACGGCGTCTTCTCGTAACATAGGTACCCTGCCCAGGACTCCGTGTAGTCAGCACAGATTGAGGGCAGTGTTTCTTTTAAGCACAAACCCTGATTGGTCTGGATGAACTAGGTAGCCTATCACCTTGATCAGTCTATTGGCCAGCACCTTAGCCAGAATTTTAGGTTCTGCATTTAGCAGCGATATAGGTCGATAAGAGGGGCACTCTGTCCTGGGCTTCACTTCTTTGTGGATTGTGTCTATAGTTGCGAATTTGTTGGTCTCTTGGTAAAGTTCCCTCCCTTAGGCTATCCTCAAACATAGACTTCAGGTAGTAGGCTAATTTGTCCGGTTGGAGCTTGTAGAGCTGTATCGGAATGCCTTTTGGGCCCAAAGATTTCCCTGAGTGTAGCTCTCTTATTGCCGTGGCTATTTCGCCAGTAGTGAGTACACCATCTATGAATATGAAGTCTGAGTCCGACAGTCTAGGAAGAGTTATAACTTTAATAAGATCAGTAAAATCTGTTGCAGGGTATGACGCTACCGAACTATACACAGTTTGAAAATGAGATGCAAAATGGTTAGCTATGACTTGGGGGTCCGTCACTGAGGAACTATCAGTGCTCTTGAGTTCTGGTACAAGTCTGCTGGCCAGATCGTGCTTGTCTAACCATGACAGAAATTTGCTAGCCTTGTCGCCCAAGTCATATATTCGCCCCAGCTTTTCCTGCCCCATTAGTTTAGCAAAATGGGTGACCAATGCCTGGCATTCCTCCTGTCGCAGGCGTAGGGAATGGAAAGTTTCGGGCATGGGATCTGAGGAGACCTCCTGTTCCAGACGGTATAGGTCCTGCTCCATGTCTGAGATCTCTTTCACCTTCTCTTTTTTGAAGCCAGCTATCAAGGAAAGGGCTTGTCCTCAGACCACAGTTTTAAAAGCTTCCCACGGTGTCTGAGGTAATTTTTCTGAGTGTTTGTTCTCTAAAAAGTGTTCGTCAATAGATTTGATTAACCCTTTCCGTATTTTGGGTTCTTAGGATGCCACAGATTTATTGGGATTCAGAAAAGGGGGTGGTGATGAACAGAGTGTCTGAATTAAGCAGACCACTCTTACCCAGTCCAAAGATCAGGGCTTGATCCATCACCGTTATTTATCTCACTGCACCATCCCAGCTCAGAACCTGGCTATATGCAAATCAGTCTGTCCCTAGCCCAGTGCATCATGGGAACAGGGCAGACTAAACTACCAAGGCAATTCTTCACCAGAAAGGAGACAAGCTACCGGGGACTGGTTTCTGGCATTTCAGCCTTCTTCGGCCCGGCTTGCTTGAATCCTGATGGTGCAGTGAGAAAGGGACTCATGTCTGAGTATACCCTGCCACACCTATAGTGGCCAAAAACGATTCAGAAAAGGGGGTGGTGATGAACAGAGTGTCTGAATTAAGCAGACCACTCTTACCCAGTCCAAAGATCAGGGCTTGATTCATCACCGTTATTTATCTCACTGCACCATCCCAGCTCAGAACCTGGCTATATGCAAATCAGTCTGTCCCTGGCCCAGTGCATCATGGGAACAGGGCAGACTAAACTACCAAGCCAATTCTTCACCAGAAAGGAGACAAGCTACCAGGGGCCGGTTTCTGGCATTTCAGCCTTCTTCGGCCCGGCTTGCTTGAATCCTGATGGTGCAGTGAGAAAGGACTCATGTCTGAGTATACCCTGCCACACCTATAGTGGCCAAAAACGATTCAGAAAAGGGGGTGGTGATGAACAGAGTGTCTGAATTAAGCAGACCACTCTTACTCAGTCCAAAGATCAGGGCTTGATCCATCACCGTTATTTATCTTACTGCACCATCCCAGCTCAGAACCTGGCTATATGCAAATCAGTCTGTCCCTGGCCCAGTGCATCATGGGAACAGGGCAGACTAAACTGCCAAGCCAATTCTTCACCAGAAAGGAGACAAGCTACCGGGGACCGGTTTCTGGCATTTCAGCCTTCTTTGGCCCGGCTTGCTTGAATCCTGATGGTGCAGTGAGAAAGGGACTCATGTCTGAGTATACCCTGCCACACCTATAGTGGCCAAAAATTATTCAGAAAAGGGGGTGGTGATGAACAGAGTGTCTGAATTAAGCAGACCACTCTTACCCAGTCCAAAGATCAGGGCTTGATCTATCACCGTTATTTATCTCACTGCACCATCCCAGCTCAGAACCTGGCTATATGCAAATCAGTCTGTCCCTGGCCCAGTGCATCATGAGAACAGGGCAGACTAAACTACCAAGCCAATTCTTCACCAGAAAGGAGACAAGCTACCTGGGACCGGTTTCTGGCATTTCAGCCTTCTTCGGCCTGGCTTGCTTGAATCCTGATGGTGCAGTGAGAAAGGGACTCATTTCTGAGTATACCCTGCCACACCTATAGTGGCCAAAAACGATTCAGAAAAGGGGGTGGTGATGAACAGAGTGTCTGAATTAAGCAGACCACTCTTACCCAGTCCAAAGATCAGGGCTTGATCCATCACCGTTATTTATCTCACTGCACCATCCCAGCTCAGAACCTGGCTATATGCAAATCAGTCTGTCCCTGGCCCAGTGCATCATGGGAACAGGGCAGACTAAACTACCAAGCCAATTCTTCACCAGAAAGGAGACAAGCTACCGGGGACCGGTTTCTGGCATTTCAGCCTTCTTTGGCCCGGCATGCTTGAATCCTGATGGTGCATTGAGAAAGGGACTCATGTCTGAGTATACCCTGCCACACCTATAGTGGCCAAAAACGATTCCGAAAAGGGGGTGGTGATTAGCAGAGTGTCTGAATTAAGCAGACCACTCTTACCCAGTCCAAAGATCAGGGCTTGATCCATCACCATTATTTATCTCACTGCACCATCCCAGCTCAGAACCTGGCTATATGCATATCAGTCTGTCCCTGGCCCAGTGCATCATGGGAACAGGGCAGACTAAACTATCAAGCCAATTCTTCACCAGAAAGGAGACAAGCTACCGGGGACCGGTTTCTGGCATTTCAGCCTTCTTCAGCCCGGCTTGCTTGAATCCTGATGCTGCAGTGAGAAAGGGACTCATGTCTGAGTATACCCTGCCACATCTATAGTGGCCAAAAACGATTCAGAAAAGGGGGTGGTGATGGCAACTCTCCCCACTTGAGTGTGATCAAGGACTATGTGGACCCATAGTGAGGAATGATCTGAGATACCCCTTGCCAGATGTCGGATTTTGTGTATGCCTGTAATCTCTGAAGCCGGCACCAGTATATAATCCAGGCGGGATAAGCTGTTGTGTGCCCTCCAGTGGAAGGTGTGTTCTACCTTATCGGGATTATGTGTCCACCAGCCATCCATTAGTCCCATTGCTTCTAAAAAGCTTGTAAATGCACAAGTGGCCTGAGGAGTAGCTCGAGGAGGGTGCCTGTCTAAAGGCGCCCGAAACAATAGAATTAAAATCGTCTCCAAGCACCAGGTATCCTTCCGGCAACGTTAGGAGTATTGTACTCAGGTCAATGAAGGTTTTGCCTGGCATCCCTTCCCTTCCAAGAGCCTGTGACCCCAACATATCTGCCTCAGTCATCTACGTATGTGGAGGTGAGCGAGAAAGGAAACAACTTCTTCTGCATAATACCCACTCCCCTGGAACTAGACGTGAAGCCCACATGTGCTACCATCGAATATCCCCACCTATGCATTGCTATATATGAGTTACCAACAAGGTGTGTTTCCTGGAGTAAAACGATGTCGGGCGCCTGCCGCTTAAGATATTGCAAAAAAACACTCCTCTTAATTGGGATTGGGACCAAAGGCAGTTGCGTACACTGAGGCTAAAACAACAGTGAGATCAATCCTTGTGCCCTGGTAAATCACAGGAATGGCATTCAGCAAAGGCACACGCACTCGCCACCAGGCCCAGAGGGCGCCACAGTCAATAAGGTCAGACCCAGCAAGGCACATATTTTGACCATCTGCTCCAGCCGCGGACCCGCACTGACTCTATGCAGTGTAGCACACACCTGATGTATCCAGTAGGGCTTTGTGGGGCTCCCACTGGTAGCTCCACAATGGGTGCATATGCAGATAACCTTGCATTCAGCCCCCTGAATCAAGGCCACTTCCAGCTCTTTTCTACGTCAGTGCAAGGGGAAAGTGGAGTCAGTCATGCGTAGGCATCACCCTGGTGGCTCCAGCGTCCGCAAGGGCAAAATCAGTCAAATATTAGAATGTTGGTATTGCTCCGCCATAAACTTGTCCCGCTGTCCCAAGCAGTAACCAGGTCACTGCAGGCGGGCCGCAGGGACCTATCATCAACCTCCGGCAGCCGTCCCACATCCCAGCACGGGCCGGCACAGTCACACTCCCTCAGGCGTCGCAGAGATCCAGCCCTCGTTCCACTGGTTTACCTGCCTGTTGTAGGGGGGGGCTCACTGATAACCCCAGAGCTCCGGAAGTCATCAGGCGGATTGTGGGGGCCCTTCATGCATCGGCTGTAGCTGGCCTGGGCTCAAGCTCACTGATGCAGGATGCAGCGCTGTGTCAGCCCCATCCACTCGGAGGCTGGTATTCCTTCAGTCTGTGCTCCAATGCAGTTCCCCACAGTCTCAGGGGGGTTCACCGCCGATTCCTGAGCTCCGTGGGTTCTGAACTCCGTACTCCCGGGGTGGGGAGTGCGTCACGCCAGCCCCCTCGCCTCCCCAGCCGGTCACTGCAGTAATCAAGGACCCGGCGGTAGAAGAGTAGGGTCTGCTTCCTGTGGTCACCCCCACTTTTTCCTGTGATTTTTTTTACTTAATTGTGGCTGTGGGCCTGCTAATCAGACCTGCAGCCCAGCTGTTTTCTCTCTAAATTGATACCATGTACTTTAGGTACATACCTGATTGGGTATTGGGTCACCTTTGTGAGCCCCTGTATAGTGTATCATAGGTACCCAGGGCATAGGTGCATCCAAAACCTACAAGGGCTGCAGCATGTATTATGCCATCCCTGGCTGGCCATCCAAACTGAGACCACAGGCTGATCACTCAGCTTGGGTAAGGTGGTGTAATCACCCCTTACTTAAATATAGTACACCTATATTCAACCCATATGAATAGACACATAGGCACCTATAAGTCACTCCTATGGTGGGCCTCGACGATCATGGAGGCAGAGTGCTTGGTTTTATGTGAGAGGGTGCCCAAGCATTAGCTGAGCCCCTCTGCAGCTTTCGGAACAATCTCCTTATAGCTGTTCTGTGATATAGCCATACCATATACTCTTATTTGCATTATAATCCTCACGGTTAATCCTAACTTTGGTTTGGCTTTATCAAAACATGTTGTGTAAGGTGTCAAACACTTTGGAATACTACCCCCTCCCCCCCGGCAATTCTGGCGGCGGGGGTAGCATTCCACCCTTCTATAGGGAAAAGACATGTATGTTACTGCTTTACCCGGTTAAAGTTAAACAGAGCCCCAGCATCACAAAATGGAAACCATAGGACCATAGGAAGCCGACCCTACACAACCACCCTCTAAACGTAGGGACATTAAACTAACCTTGACCAGTTGAGTCTTCATGTTCTAAGTGGAAATATCTGGAGAGTCCATCTTCATTGGCATGGTCAGTCCCAGGTCTATGTTCCACTGTAAAGTCCATCCCCTGTAGGGAAATGGACAGCCTAAGCAGTTTGGGATTTTCACCCTTAATCTGATTTAGCCACAAGAGGAGCTAATGGTCTGTCTGAATCTCGAAGTGAGTACCAAACAAGTATGGCCTCCGCTTATTCAGGGCCCAAACCACAGCAAAGGCCTCCCTCTCAATAGCTGACCAACGTTTCTCTCTAGGGGTCGGCCTTCTGCTAATAACAGCTATTGGCTGGTCTTGTCCATCTTTATTCAGTTGTGAAAGAACAGCACCCACACCCAATTAAGAAGCATCTGTTTGAACAATGAATCCTTTGGAGTAGTCTGGACTTTGCCGAATTGGTGCAGTGCACATGGCCTGCTTCAGGTCATCAAATGCCTTTTGACAGCTTACTGTCCACTGAACTTTCTTTGGCATTTTCTTTGAAGTTAAGTCATTGAGATGTGCCACAATGGACCCATAACTTTTGACAAACTTCCTGTAGTACCCAGTCAGGCCCAAGAAAGCTCTGACCCGGGTCTGGGTGGTGGGAGCAGTCCAGTCCTTTATGGTCTGGATCTTGCTCTCCAATGGTTGAATCTGACCTCCACCTACCAGGTGGCCCAGGTACACAACCTTGCTCTGCCCAATCAGGCACTTGGTGGTCTTGGTAGTTAGGCCTGCCTTTTGCAGGGCCTCCAAAACATTCTTTAGGTGGATCAGATGATCTTCTCAACTGGAGCAAAAGACAGCAATATAAACAAGATAAGCTGCAGAGTAGTCATCCAGACCTGAAAGGACTTGGTTCACCAACCTTTGGAAAGTGGTAGGTGCATTCTTCAGACCAAAGGGCATTACCACAAATTGATAATGACCTCCTGGGGTTGAAAATGCTGTTTTGGCTTTTGCATCATCAGCTAGTCTGATCTGCCAGTAGCCAGCTGTCAAGTCAAATGTACTCAAAAACTTGGCAGAAGCCAATCTGTCAATGAGCATATATGCTCTTGGTATTGGGTGGGCATCTGTCCTAGTGACAGCATTCAGGCCTCTGTAATCTACGCAAAACCTCATCTCTCTCTTCCCATCTTGGGTGTGGGGTTTAGGCACTAGGACTACAGGACTGGCCCAAGGGCTCTCTGAGGGCTCAATGACTCCCAACTACAACATCTTTGGACCTCTGTCCTGATAAAGTCCCTGGCATCAACAGGTTGGCTGTAAATCTTACTTTTAACAGGCAGACTGTCCCCAGTGTCTACTTCATGAGTGCACCAGGTAGTCTGACTTGGAGTCAGTGAAAACATATGTCTATAGGCCTGCAGAACTTGTCTGCAGTCCTTCTGCTGCTGATCAGTGAGGCTGCCTGCCAAGGCTACACCAATCAACTAACCCTTCATCAGGGTTCTGAGAGAGCTGGTCTGGGAGAGGGTCACTCTCTTCCTCCTGTCCTTCATAAGTAGTCATGAGCAAGCCCATGTCAGCACTGTCAACATATGGTTTCAGTCTGTTCAGTCCAAGATCAACCAAATAGGTTACCTCTCCCTTCTGTCCAACACTAGTGTGGGGTCCAGACCATTTGTCTTGGAGTGCTGCTGGGGCCTCTGGCTCCAACATCCACACTTTCTGCCCTGGCTGGTAAACAGTCAACACAGCCTTTTGGTCATGCCAGGCTTTTTGGAGTTCCTGGCCTCAAGGTTTTTGGATGCCTTTTTCATATACTCATCCATCCTGGAGCGGAGACCAAGTAAATCATCCACAATGTCTTGCTTTGAAAGGTTGAGTGGTAACTCCCATCATTCCTTCACCAGACAATGGGGTCCTCTTACAGGGTGCCCAAAAAGAAGTTCAAATGGGCTGTAGCCAAACCCCCTTCTGTGGGACCTCTCTGTAAGCAAACAAAAGACAGGGCAGTAGGATTTCCCATCTCCGCCTAAGCTTTTCAGGTAGATCCTTAATCATGCCCTTTAAAGTCTTGTTGAATCTCTCAACTAGACCATTGCACTGTGGATGGTAGGGTGTGGTGAACTTGTAGCTCACTCCACACTCTTTCCAAATAGCAGTCAAATATCCAGACATAAAGTTTGCCCCTCTGTCTGAAACAACCTCCTTTGGAAAACCCACTCTTGAGAAAACTTCCAGGAGGGCTTTTGCCACAACAGGTGCTTTTGTCGTCCTTAGGGGAATAGCTTCTGTGTATCTGGTGGCATGATCCACT
The DNA here is from genome assembly GCF_964263255.1 of Lissotriton vulgaris. Taxonomy (NCBI): domain Eukaryota; kingdom Metazoa; phylum Chordata; class Amphibia; order Caudata; family Salamandridae; genus Lissotriton; species Lissotriton vulgaris. Next base: position 5,608,641 of record NC_141692.1, read on the forward strand.
ACCAACAGAATAAACCTGTGCCCAAAGGCTGTTTGGGGATCCATTGGTCCAACAATGTCAATCCCTACTCTTTCAAAGGGAACCCCCACCACAGGTAGTGGTGTTAGGGGGTCCTTTGTGGTGCCACCTGATTTGCCACTGGCTTGGAAGGTGACACAAGAGCGACAAAACTCATTGTAGTCTTCTGATATGTGGGGACAGTGAAAGTGAGGGACAAGCCTGTCCCAAGTCTTTTTCTGGCCAAGATGACCTCCACGGGGAATATCATGGGCTAATCTAAGAAGGAAGCCTCTGAATGCCAAAGGTATGACCAACCTCCTAGAAGCACCAGGCTTGGGGTCTCTAGCTTCTGAATACAGGAGCCCTTCATCCCAATACACTCTATGGCTTCCATTAGCATTCCCAGCAGCCTCAGCAGCAGATTGCTGTCTAAGGGTTTCAAGAGAAGGACAGTCCCCCTGCGCCTGCCTTAGATCTTCCCTTGAAGGTCCCCCTGTCCTAAGAAACTCAACCTGATCAGGCTCAAGCTGTTCTAGGACAGTTCCTTCTTGGGTCTCACAATCAGCTTCCTTGGAAGGCTGATCCTCAGTCTGAGGCAAGGGGAAAGGCACTGCCTTAAGCCTACTGCTTCTCCTCCTGGTAGGCAACTGGTCCATTATTTCAGTTTCCGAGGCCTGTTCAGTGTTGCAATTTCTGACCGGTGACCTGGTCACAGCAAGGACATGTGCTGATATACCTAATATCTCTGCACGAGTCCTATACTCCACTTCAGACCAGACTGAATATTCTAGGTCATTGCCAAGCAAACATTCTACAGGGAGGTCTGAACTTTAGAGGCCAGTTACCCCTCCCCAGGGGAAATTAACAATTGCCATACTATGGGTGGTAGTGAAATTGCTTGCATTGGTCATTAGGTAATTGTCACCAAATATTATCTGTCCAGGGTCCACAAAGCTGGGTGTCACCATTGTGACACTAGCACATGTGTCCCTGAGCCACTTTGTTATTAATTAAAGGAGTCTGTCTATACATGCCCAAGTTACTGGGGCTCACAGTAGAGGAGATAGCCATGTCCACATCACAGACAAGAACAGCTTGAGTTGGTATGCTGGCTAGCCCAGAATCCATCTCAGTTCCCAGGGTTAACCCTACTACACCCTTCTGTTGTGATCCACCACTATTAGCTGTACTAGGGGGAACAGTTGCCTTAGGGGCAATAGTGGCTGGAGCTGCCTCCTTCTTGGTGCATTTACCGGTCCAGTGAGTATTTACCATACATACTTTGCACCGTGGTTTCTTAGGACCTTCTTTCTTTTTTGCAGGTTGGGAACCCCCACCATTAGAAGCTTTTTGGGGACCTTGAGAAGACTTCTGGTCTTTTGCTTTCTCCCCACCTTTTTGATCTTGCTTCTTTTGATCACCACCTTGGTTCTGTACCTTCTGCTTCACCCTGGCTCTGACCCATTTGTCTGCCTTCTTTCCAAATTCTTGGGGAGAGGTCAGATCAGAGTCAACCAGGTGCTGATGCAATAACTGGTTCTGACAGTTGTTAAAAATGTGTTCTCTCATGGTCAAATTATACAATCCTGTATATTCATTAACCTTACTGCCCAGTAGCCAGCCTTCCAGGACTTTAGAAGCACAACCTACAAAGTCAGTCCAGTCCTGAGTCTGTGTCTTGTGGGTATCCCTGAACATCAACCTGTACTGCTCAGTGGTTAAGCCAAACCCATATATCAGAGCACTCTTCAGGACATTGCAGTTGTCAGCATCCTGTTCACTAACTGTCAGGAGCTTATCTCTGCCTTTGTCTGCAAAGGGGAGCCACAAGTTTGCTGCCCACTGACTTTGGGGTACCTGCTGTACTTTGCAGGCTCTCTCCAAAGCAGTTATCCACTTGTTGATGTCATCCCCACACTTGTAGGGAAGGACAATTTTGTTCAGGTTTTTATGGTCATAAGACCTTTCTCTAGGTAGTATTCTGCCACCAGTGGTCTCTAGCCCACAAAACGTGTTCTCTCTTTCAAGAGCCAGGGTCTCTTTTGCAAGGGCAACTTATTGCCTCTTGATCCCAGCCTAGCTTTGTGCTCTCTCCTCTGACGTGAAGTCATCCTCCTCACAGCAGAGGCACTGGACCCTACTGAGGAATAAGAATGATTAGACCCACTGGAGTGTGATCTGTGCCTTCTGTTTCCTGGGTAAGGCCTACTGGGGTGAGTGAGGGGGGCCTCCCTTGGCCCTCTTCACCACCAGATAGTCCTAGGTTGCTCAGGGGAGCTTCATCAGCTGCATCCTGGTCATCATCTTCATCAGACACTAATGGATCATCTCCAGTGGTATTGTCCTCTGCTGAAAGATGCCCCCCCTCTCTAATACCTTGGTTACCTGGGTCTGATGCATTCTCTACATCATGAGCCACTAAGATATTTACCAGGTGGTTAAGGTTTGGACTCTGTCCTTGTCTCAACTTTCTGACTACACACGGGCTTCTCAGTTCAAGAAACGTGAATGAGTCATACTTAAAGGCACCCTCTGGGTTTCTTCTTGAAGAGGTTCACTAGTTCCTGCTTCCAATGACATTTTCTAGTGAGGTGTGGTGTGTGCACCTACCTATACTAAATGGTTTCCTAGTAGAACCTCTATAGGAGTTGTAGTCAGGGTGTGATAGGCCCCCCCTTACCACCTAAGTTCAGTAGAACTGATCTATTATAAGAACTTGATTTATATGTACTTACAGGTACCTTAATGTGATCTTTCAAAGGATATTTCAAGATTGTATGGTAAAACAACAGCAAGCTCTTATTCCATCTGCTGCACACCAATGTGAGTTAGCCTGGCATATGATGTCCACTTTTCTAGTGGGCACCTTGCACCAGTCTAATCAACCCTTATTGATGGTGGTTGTAAAGTCAACCTTATAGACAAGCTATCCTAGTGCCAGCATGGACCAGCAGTCATAGGCTAAGACTTCAGAGAGCATGTGAAGCAAGCTGTTTTACCAATTATAATCCCTTGAATACCAAATGAAAGGACACCACACAAGGTATATATCAAATATATATGTATTTATTCTAAACACAATATCTCTGCACTCTTTAAGAGGTCAGAGGTAAAAGTACATTCGAAGTTACCCAATTAGCATACAATAAGTTGTGCAAATTCAGTCAAGCCCTAGGGGCCTCACAAACCATATACTAAAGAAATGGTATAAGAACCATGTGAGAGTTAGACAGTAGGCCTAGGGCCTGTAGAAGCGCTGGGACTACACTAAACAACCAAAGGTTAGGAAGTAGGAGGCCCACGGGAGACGCGTGCAGTGTCTTAACACAGTTCTGAGTTACCATTGACTTATAATGGGAAACAAAGAAGTTACAAAGTTACTGTTTAAGGACACTCCCGGATGGACTATGATAAAACCCCTTTAGACTAGGACACTTCGAGAGTCAAGACCCACGGGAGCACTGGAGTTACCTCACCCAGGGAAGCCGGGTGCATAGGTGCCCTTTGGTGTCGGGTTTCGTTGATGCTTTCAATGGAGATCTGCAAAGAAGTGCTGCAGGCGACCAGAGGAAGAGTATCCGGGTGGATTCAATGGTGGATCGAAGATGTAAAGAACATGAAAGCAGAGGGGACAGAGTCCGGGTCACTAGCCAGTTCCCGGTTGCTAGCTTGTTGGCTAGTAATCCCCATGAAGACAAGCCTTTGAAACCAAACTGCTTTCCTGGTTGCTCCGGGCTTTCTCCAGCTTCCCTGCAAAAGAGAAGCTCCTCAGACCTTTCTGGTCTATCCCAAAGCCAATCTTCACTTCCTGCATGGGTTGTGTTTACCAAGGCTTGTTTGGTCCAATGCCGCAGTCACCTAGATCCTTCATAGCGCAGCACAAATCCAGCTCCTGGTTGTGGTTGACACCTCCTGGTTCGCGTGGCTGCAGAGACATGCTTCACCTCTTCACCTGACATCATCGCGACATTGCCTGGTTCCTTCCTGATCACTGGCTAGTGACCCAGACTCTGTCCCCTCTGCTTTCAGGTTCTTCACATCTTTGATCCACCCTTGGATCCACTCAGACACTCTTTCTCTGGTCACCTTCAGCACTTCTTTACAGATCTCCATTGAAAGCATTGTCGAAACCCGACACCAAAAGGCACCTATGCAGCCGGCTTCCCTGGGTGGGGTAACACGAGTACTCCGGTGCTCCCGTAGGTCTTGACTCTCCAAGTGTCCTAGTCTAAAGGGGTTTTGTCGTAGTCGTTACGGAAGTGCCCTTAAACAGTAACTTTGTAAGTTTTATGTTCTCCATTATAAGTCAAGGAAACTCGCGAGTGTGTTTAGACACTGCACACGTCTCCCGTGGGCCTCCTACTCCCTAACCTTTGGTTGTTTAGTGTAGCCCCAGCGATTCCCTAGGCCCTAGGCCTACTCACTGTTTCTGTCGTGGTTCTTATACCACTTCTTTAGTATATGGTTTATGAGGCCCCTAGGGCATAACTGTATTTGTGCAATTTATCGTATGCTAATTGAGTAACTTGTGATGTACGTTTACCTTTGACCTCATAAAGAGTGCAGCGGGATTGTGTTTGAAATAAATATATTTATATATTTGATATATACCTTGTGTGGTGTCCTTTGATTTGATATTCAAGGGATTTTAATTGGTAAAAGAGCTTGCTTCACATGCTCTCTGAAGTCTTAGCCTAAGACTGCTGGCCCATGCTACCGCTAGGATATCTTGTCTATAAGGGTGACTTTACAACCACCATCAATAAGGGTTGATTAGACTTGTGCAAGGTGCCCACTAGAATAGTGGACATCATATGCCAGGCTAATTTCTCACACGGGCTCCACCAGCCACAGGCATAGAGACGCCACTCAATACCGCTCCTGCCCACTGTCACCGATTTGCCTCAGGGATGTCTCATTCAGTGCCGCTTATTCTCCCCTTTGAGATACTGCTTCTTTTGTCCAGATGATTGTGTCAGATTGGTGTGGTAGGACTGGAGGGACACAGAGCAGCCCTAAGTTGTGGCTATGATCGGTTACCGCTAAGCCCCGCCTCAACGCACTGATACTTTGAAAATGAAACATAGGTGCTGGGGAGGCCTTTGTTAGATGGAGCACTTGTTTTTCAGTTTTTTTGCTTAAACATGAAATAACTTTAAAAAAATAAAAAACAAAAGGCATTTGGTACAGGAACAATTCTTTTAATTAAACAAAGTGGCCAGGAGGTCAGTTACAGACATTATTTTGTACAGTACATTGTAGGCCATAAAACTGTTCAGGCAATCCTTGTTTGGAAAGGAATGTAAGTTGCTGCCTTTCGAGTCGTAAATTAATTTTTCAATGGATAATGTAGATTTATTACAGCCTGGTGGTTAGAAAACCTGAATTTTATCTTCCTTGTTTATTGCTACTGCTCAAAGATAAGTACTCTCCATTTAACTCTCTTGTGTAAATCTTATGATGTGACTTTTATGCCCCCATTCCCACCCACACTCACCTTGCGAGGGGAGGGGGAATATTCTATACTGTACTCCCCATATTGGTTTATTTCTTGCACCATGGAATCCTTTTTCCTGTTAGCACTCAGGTGGCATATGACTTCATGCTTTTTTAGGAGCACACGTACCCCTCCGGCCATGTGTGCTTTATTGAGGCCAATCTCCCTTGACCATCGTAGTGCCATGGCGCCTATCTGTGTGATTGAAGAAAGTTCTCCTGCATGTCTGTTTGTCGGCCAGCTCCGTGCCTCCCCACCTGTGATTTGTCAATCAATAATCTGGGGCATAGGTCTCAGTGATTGCCTGTCAATTTGCGAGACAGGAATGATGTGGAGTTCACAACAGGCACATTTGGTAGTAGGGGCACAATTTGGTTCACATAAATGAATGTATCATTTCTCATATCAGAAACAATATTTTCCATATTAACAGTTGATTGGGACTCACCTTATGAAGAGGATTGTAAAACGGGTGTCAGCTAAACCATCGGAGATGTATTCAGTTTATGTTTCACTCCTGGTGGATTGGTTGTGCACTTACCTATTTGGAGCTCACTTTGGGCAGCGCTTTATGAATTGGCGATGATGTCAAATAGGATATTGAACATAATAATCTGGGGAACTTGATTTTATGTTATGTTATGTAATCTGACATTTATAGCGCGCACGGATACTTGGGAGTGTCCTGGCGCGAAAGCCAGTTTAAAGGAGACAAAGTGGCGCGAGCCAAGGTTTGGTGTTATTTGAAAAGAAAGGGTTTTAACTGCTTTTTAAACAGCCTAAGGTCATGGGTGTTTCGTAGCTCGTAGGGCGGGCATTCCAGGCTTTAGCCGCCTTGACCGAGAGGGAACTACCTCCCATTCCAGCAAGGCGGTAGCGAGTAATAGCAGCAAGGCATTGCCCTGAGGAGCGTATATGTCTGTGAGGCACATAGAAATCAAAGCGTCTCCTTAGATACATGGGCCTCGATTTGTATACGGCACCTTGGGCAAAGTAAGAGCCTTAAACAGTACATGCTGATCCATCGGAAGCCACTGCAGGTCCCGGAGATGTTGCTTTTTACTTGGCCTACCCGAGATGCCCAGGAGCGCTCTAGCGGCCACACTCTGGACGTTCTGTAGCTTTTTCAGCTGATTGCCAGGAAGGCCAATGTATAAGGCATTGGCAAAGTCTAAGCGCAATAGAATGAGAGAGCGGGTCACCATTTTCTGGCAGGCATTTCTTAAGTAACTTGAGTTTGCCGAAGCACACTCCGGCCAGTTTTTTTATCTGCGGTGAGAATCTCAGGTCCTCACTGAACCAGACCCCCAGATTTGTCGCTGGGATCCCCAATGACTTTGGCTGATTGCAAAAATTTCCTTTGACTTATTTTTAGATTGTGAAATGTGCTCTGCATAAAAATGGCCTTTGGCCTTCTTGATGGCGGCATAATAACCATTCTGAGACTTCCTTAATGCTATTTTGGCCAGAGGACAATAAGCTTGTCTCCAGCTGCGCTCCAGCTTTTTACATGATTTTTTAGCTCTTTGAGTTCATCAGAAAACCAAGGTTTAGATAGGGGGTTTCTTGCTTTCTTGTTAACCAGGGGTGGGGAAACATATTTCACAGCCCATGAAATCCAGGTACCGAGACCCCCTACAGCTTCGGACTGAGCCCCCGAAGCAAGAGAGTGTGTGTCTGTCAATACTCTGCAAAGAGCAGCAGTCTCAATGCGTTGGGGAGGTCTGTCCTTGAGTTACCTCGTTGTCCGGTAAGGCGGCTGGATGGTCCAAGAAAATTAGATTAAGAAATCATCGGACCAGGCAACAGGAAAAGGTTCCTGAGCAACTAGAGAAAAGTTGGAGCAGACTACATCTAAAGTATGCCCCCCTCTAAGTGATGGGGAATTAACCCAGTGGGTCAGTTGGGCATGATCTAAAGTCATTAATTTCTCTTGTATCAGTGGCCTCCACACAATCCAGATGGATGTTGAGCTCCCCTAAGAGTAGGAAATCAGAATGCAAGGCTCTTGGCACAATTGCTTGATCTACAGCTTTTAAGAAGGTACTAGAGGGGCCAGGAGGGCGATATATTAAAGTGACCCCCAATAAAAAGGGCGGGGAGATGTTGAGGGAGAAGTCCAAGGCTTCCCCCTCCTCGATGTTATGTGTCTCTGCCTGCATACAAATGTTCTCCTAGATCACTTGGATATCCAGTGATGAATTCCTGATTTGTGATTGCGCTCCCGATTGCGGAGGAAAGTAATGCATAGAATAGCTTTGATGTCAAGTGAGTAAGATTTAGCACTGGGACTCAGTATTTCTCTGGTTCATGTCTTCTTCAAATGCAGGCGTGGAAGTTAGATCACTATGGGCGTGATTATGATGGTGGAGGGTCCACCACCGGCAGCTGTGCGGTTGCGGGCCCTCCACCATCAGACAGCAATTTCCCCCTGCCAAAATACAATGGCAGAGGGAATCATCCTAGTTCCGTGGGGGTCGCAAAGGCCGCCCGCCACGGTTCCACCACAGGCAATCATACTGATTGCCTGGCAGAGCGGTCAGTATGAGTGGAATGGTGGCGGTGCCTAGCAGGCACCATCATCCAAATTACAATGCTGGATGCAGTCAGACTTTTCATGGTGGGGAAACTGCAATGGAAAGGCTGGCAGGGATAATATTCGAGGGCCCATGGCGGGCCCCCCTTGTGTTAGAGGGAGGGTCATTGGGGAGTACCCATGGTACCCCCCTACATTTCCCTGCACTGAGTGGCAGGCACCACTTGGTGCCTGCCATGTAGTGCAGGGAAATGCACAACATATCTTTTTGGCATTGCGCTGGTGCTGCAGCCAGCAGCACCCACAGTAATGTTAAATGGCCGGGAAGTGACCTCCATGATGGCAGTCGCATTGTGATACTACGTGCGGGTCCGCCGCCTAACAGGCGGGCGATCCAAGTCACCTCAACGATGGAGGTCGGACTCGAGTATTCACGCTGTCATAATGACCCCCTATGTCCTGAAGAAACTTTAATAATCAGACGGGGTTGAAATGTTGACAAATCCTCCCTGTTGGTTGACCTATACAACTATCAAGAAGGGACTGGGTACTTCCTCACACTACCCTCATATGATCTGCTTGAAATAATGTATATAACCACTGGGAATTGGGCAGTCGCTGGTGTTATGTATGCTGTAAATATATTCACTATCAGAGCACTGCGTAGTTTGCATTACAATCACTAGTGTCATATTCTGTTGCTGTATGAATTTGTCTAATTCATTTTTGATAGAAACTAAGTTTATCCTGTGCTTCTTTTTCTAAATTTAGGTTGATTTAAAATAAGTTTGAACACAATTTGGGATGCCTCTAACGTGTGCGCGAGGTTTCTGTTTTGAATGAGTTCCTAAGTGACAGCGGTCCTTGATGCAGGGTTAATTCACTAACCTATATGACAAGGACGTTAACTTGTGACTTAGGATAACCCTGGGATCCCTGGAACAAATAACAGTTATCAACTGAGCTAACTACATAAAAAGCAAATCTGTGGCCTGCGCTTTGAACCTCTGCGCAATTGTATTGTTTGATTCGCATTCACACAGATGTTTCCAGCAAATGCAATAACCACCAGAGTCCCTAAAGTGTCACTGTGTCCTGGAAGACCTGGGTACACAGAGATATCTGTACCAGACGCCATTTGGAAATGCAGGCTGCTTTGGCCAGTTAAGTACCCAAGGGAGTAACTATCACATTTGTCTTATTCTCATATACTTTGGTGCGGAGTTTAAAAACTAAATATGTAACTTCAGACTTTTACTCTTTGTGACTTTGTCCACTTTCTACTGGCCCTCGGCGTCGCCTGAATATTAAAACTGGAGGAGACATTTTCAGGAGCCATTTGTAAAATATGCCTGTCTCCACAAAAGTGCACTTTGTGCATCACTTGTGTACAAGGCTGGCATTTTGTTAAGGACATTGGCATCACAAATGTTCAACAGATCCCCAACAGTCTGCTTACTGTCCCCAATAAGCAAATAAAGAGTCCCGCCCTCCACCCAGGCTTGGAAGGTTCTGGAGTCTGAAGGGCTGGTGCAAATACCCCAATTCTAACCTTCACTGTCAGGGTAGGTAGCATAATGCATACAGAGCGTAACCTGGCACCTCTGGAAATGACTGTTCACACATGCATGTTCTCCACTCTCAAAACATTCTAAATTAATTCCCCCATCCACACACACACACACACTGAATAACACTCACCTCCTCACACACTTACACACCCTTTTCATACACTCTGAAACACATTCAATTTCACACACATGGCCACTTACATTCTCTCAGTCATGTACTCACACACTTGAACATCCTTTTTCATACACTCTGAAAAAAAAAACATTCAAGTTCACACACATGACCAATTACATTCTCTCACTCTTACACTCACACACTTGAACATCCTTTTCATACACTTCAATTTCACAGAAATGATCACTTACATTCTCTCGGTCATATAGTCACACACTTGAACATCCTTTTCAAAGACTCTGAATCTCATACAATTTCACACACATGACTTGAATACCCTTTTCATACACTCTGAAGCAAATTCAATTTCACAGACATGACCACTTACATTCTCTCAGTCATATAGTCACACACTTGAACATCCTTTTCATGCACTCTGAATCTCATACAATTTCACACACATGACTACTTACATGTTCTCAGTCATATACTCACACACTTGAACACCCTTTCAATACACTCTGAAACACATTCAATTTCACACGTGTGAACACTTACATTCTCTCAGTCATATACTCATACACTTGAAAACCCTTTTCATAACTCTGAAACACATTCAATTTCATAGACATGACCACTTACATCCTCTCAGTCATATACTCTCACACTTGAACATCCTTTTCATTCACTCCGAAACACATTCAATTTCACACACATGACCACTTACATTCTCTCAGTCATATACTCTCACACTTGAACATCCGTTTCATTCACTCCGAAACACATTCAATTTCGCACACATGACCACTTACATTCTCTCAGTCATATACTCTCACACTTGAACATCCTTTTCATTCACTCCGAAACACATTCAATTTCACACACGACTACTTACATTGTCTCAGTCATATACTCACACACCCAAACACCCTTTTCATTACTCTGAAACACATTCAATTTCACACACATGACCATTTACATTCTCTCGGTCATATACTTACACACTAAAACATCCTTTTCATACACTCTGAAACACATTCAATTTCACACACATGACCACTTACATTCTCTCAGTCATATACTCACACACTTAAACACCCTTTCCATAACTCTGAAACACATTCAATTTCACACACACAACCACTCACATACTCTCAGTTATACACTCACACACTAAAACATTCATTTCATACACTCTGAAACACATTCAATTTTACACACATGACCACTTACATTCTATCATTCATATACTCACACACTAAAACATAATTTTCATACACACTGAAACACATTCAATTTCATACACATGACCACTTACATTCTCTCAGTCATATACTCACACACTTGAACACCCTTTTCATACACTCTGAAACACATTACATTTCACACACATGACCATTTACATCCTCTCAGTCATATACTCACACACTAAAACATCCTTTTCACAAACTCTGAAACACTTTCAATTTCACACACATGTCCTCTTACATTCTCTCAGTCATATACTCACACACTTGAACATGCTTTTCATATACTCTGAAGCAAACACATTCAATTTCACAGACATGACCACTTACATTCTCACAGTCATATAGTTATACACTTGAACATCCTTTTCATAGACTCTGAATCTCATACAATTTCACACACAAGACCACTTACATTTTCTCAGTCAGATACTCACAAACTTGAACACCCTTTTCATACACTCTGAAACACGTTCAATTTCACAGACACGACCACTTACATTCTCTCAGTCATATACTCACACACTTGAACATTCTTTTCATACACTCTGAAGCAAACACATTCAATTTCACGCACATGACCACTTACATTGTCTCACTCATTTAATCACACACTTGAACACCCTTTTTATACACTCCAAAACACATTCAATTTCACACACGACCACTTACATTCTCTCAGTCATATAATCACACACTTGAACACTCTTTTCATACACTCCGAAATACATTCAATTTCACACACACGGCCACTTACATTCTCTCATTCATATACTCACACACTTGAACACCCTTTTGCATACACTCTGAAACACATTACATTTCACACACATGACCATTTACATCCTCTCAGTCATATACTCACACACTAAAACATCGTTTTTACATACTCTGAAACACTTTCAACTTCACACACATGACCACTTACATTCTCTCAGTCATATACTCACACACTTGAACATGCTTTTCATATACTCTGAAGCAAACACATTCAATTTCACAGACATGACCACTTACATTCTCTCAGTCAGATACTCACAAATTTGAAAACCCTTTTCATTCACTCTGAAACACGTTCAATTTTTCACAGACATGACCACTTACATTCTCTCAGTCATATACTCACACACTTGAACATCCTTTTCATACACTCTGAAGCAAACACATTCAATTTCACAGACATGACCACTTACATTCTCTCAGTCATATAGTCACACACTTGAACATCCTTTTCATACACTCAGAATCTCAAACAATTTTACACACATGACCATTTACATTTTCTAAGTCATATAATCAAACACTTCAACACCCTTTTCATACACTCCGAAACACATTCAATTTCACACGTGTGAACACTTACATTCCCTCAGTCATATACTCACACACTTGAACATCATTTTCATACACTCTGAAACACATTCGATTTCACACACATGACCACTTAAATTCTCTAAGTCATATACTCACACACCTAAACACCCTTTTCATAACCCTGAATCACATTCAATTTCACACACACAACCACTTATATTCTCTCAGTCATATACTCACACACGTAAACACCCTTTTCATACACTCCGAAACACATTCGATTTCACAGACACAACCACTTACATTCTCTCAGTTATATACTCACACACTTGAACACCCTTTTTATAACCCTGAAACACATTCAATTTCACAAACATGACCACTAACATTCTCTCAGTCATATAGTCACACACTTCAACACCCTTTTCATAAACTCTGAAACACATTAAATTTCACAAGCATGACTACTCACATTCTCTCAGTCAGATACTCACAAACTTGAACATCCTTTTCATACACTCTGAAGCAAACACATTCAATTTCACAGACATGAAAACTTACATTCTCTCAGTCATATAGTCACACACTTGAACATCCTGTCATATACTCTGAATTTCATACAATTTCACACTCATGACCACTTACATTTTCTCAGTCATATAATCACACACTTGAACACCCTTTTCATACACTCCGAAACACATTCAATTTCACAAGTGTGAACACTTACATTCTCTCAGTCATATACTCACACACTTGAACACCTTTTTCATAACTCTAAAACACATTCAATTTAACACACATGACCACTTACATTCTCAAAGTCATGTACTCTCACACTTGAACATCCTTTTCATTCACTCCGAAACACATTCAATTTCACACACATGACTACTTACATTCTCTCAGTCATATACTCAAACACTTAAACACCCTTTTCATTACTCTGAAACACGTTCAATTTCACACACACGACCACCTACATTCTCTCATTCCTATACTCACACACTTAAACACCCTTTTCATTCACTCCTAAACACATTCAATTTCACATACATGACTACTTACATTCTCTCAGGCATATACTCACACACTTAAACACCCTTTTTATTACTCTGAAACACATTCAATTTCACACACACAACCACCTACATTCTCTTAGTCCTATACTCACACACTTAAACACCCTTTTCATAACTCTGAAACACATTTAATTTCACACACACAACCACTTACATTCTCTCAGTTATATACTCACACACTAAAACATTCTATTTATACACTCTGAAACACATTCAATTTTACACACATGACCACTTACATTCTCTCATTCATATACTCACATACTAAAACATCATTTTTATACACTCTGAAACACATTCAATTTCATACACATGACCACTTACAATCTGTCAGTCATACACTCACACACTTGAACAACCTTTTCATACACTCCGAAACACATTCAATTTCACACACATGACCACTTACATTCTCTAAGTCATATACTCACACACTTAAACACCCTTTTCATACACTCTGAAACACATTCAATTTCATACCCACGACCACTTACATTCTCCTAGTCATATACTCACACACTAAAAGATCCTTTTCATACACTATGAAACACATTCAATTTTACACACATGACCACTTACATTTTCTCGGTCATATACTCACACACTAAAACATCATTTTCATACACTCTGAAACACATTCAATTTCATACACATGACCACTTACATTCTCTCAGTCATATACTCACACACTTGAACACCCTTTTCATTCACTATGAAACACATTCAATTTTACACACATGACCACTTACATTTTCTCGGTCATATACTCACACACTAAAACACCCTTTTCATAACTCTGAAACACATTCAATTTCACAAACAAAACAACCACTTACATTCTCTCAGTCATATACTCACACACTTAAACATCCTTTTCATACACTCCGAAACACATTCAATTTCACACACATGACCACTTACATTCTCTAAGTCATATACTCACACACTTGAACACCCTTTTCATACACTCTGAAACACATTCAATTTCATACCCACGACCACTTACATTCTCTTAGTCATATACTCACACACTAAAAGATATTTTTCATACACTCTGAAACACATTCAATTTTACAAACATGACCACTTACATTTTCTCGGTCATATACTCACACACTAAAACACCCTTTTCATAACTCTGAATCACATTCAATTTCACACACACAACCACTTATATTCTCTCAGTCATATACTCACACACGTAAACACCCTTTTCATAACCCTGAAACACATTCAATTTCACAAACAAAACAACCACTTACATTCTCTCATTCCTATACTCACGTACTAAAACATCATTTTCATATACTCTGAAACACATTCAATTTCATACACATGACCACTTACATTCTGTCAGTCTTATACTCACACACTTGAACATCCTTTTCATACACTCCGAAACACATTCAATTTCACACACATGACCACTTACATTCTCTAAGTCATATACTCACACACTTGAACACCCTTTTCATACACTCTGAAACACATTCAATTTCATACCCACAACCACTTACATTCTCTTAGTCATATACTCACACACTAAAAGTTCCTTTTCATACACTCTGAAACACATTCAATTTCACACACATGACCACTTACATTTTCTCGGTCATGTACTCACACACTAAAACACCCTTTTCATACCTCTGAAACACATTAAATTTCACAAACAAGACCATTTACATACTCTCAGTCATATACTCACACACTAAAACATCCTTTTCATACACTGAAACACATTCAATTTCACACACATGACCACTTACATTCTCTCAGTCATATACTCACACTTAAACACCTTTTTCATAAATCTGAAACACATTCAATTTCACACACACAACTACCTACATTTTCTCAGATATATACTCACAAACTAAAACATTCTTTTTATACACTCTGAAACACATTCAATTTTACACACATGACCACTTACATTCTCTCATTCATATACTCCCATTCTAAAACATCATTTTCATACACTCTGAAACACATTCAATTTCATACACATGGCCACTTACATTCTGTCAGTCATATACTCACACACTAGAACATCATTTGCATATACTCTGAAACACATTCGATTTTACACACAAGACCATTTACATTCTCTCAGTCATATACCCACACACTGGAACATCCTTTTCATACACTCCGAAACACATTCAATTTCAAACACATGACCACTTACATTCTCTAAGTCATATACTCACACACTTGAGCACCCTTTTCATACACTCTGAAACACATTCAATTTCATACCCACGACCACTTACAATCTCTTAGTCATATACTCACACACTAAAAGATCCTTTTCATATAATCTGAAACACATTCAAGTTTTACACACATGACCACTTATATTTTCTCAGTCATATGCTCACACACTAAAACACCCTTTTCATAACTCTGAATCACATTCAATTACACACACACAACCACTTATATTCTCTCAGTCATATACTCACACACTTAAACACCATTTTCATACACTCTTAAACACATTCGATTATGCGCATATGACCATTTACATTCTCAAGTCATATACTCACACACTAAAACATCCTTTTCATACACTCTGAAACACATTCAATATCACACACATGACCACTTACATTCTCTTAGTCATATACTTACACACTTAAACACCCTTTTCATAACTCTGAAAAACATTCAATCTCACACACGCAACCACTTACATTCTCTCAGTTATATACTCACACACTAAAACATTTGTTTCATACACTCTGAAACACATTCAATTTTACACACATGACCACTTACATTCTCTCATTCATATACTCACACACTAAAACATCATTTTCATACACTCTAAAACAAATTCAATGCCATACACATGACCACTTACATTCTCTCAGTCATATACTCACACACTTGAACCCCTTTTTCATTCACTATGAAACACATTCAATTTCTCACACTTGACCACTTACATTCTCTCAGTCAAATATCACACACTTGAACACTCTTTTCATACATTTCGAAACACATTCAATGTCACACACACGACCACTGACATTCTCTCAGTCAGTATACTCACACACTTAAACACCCTTTTCATAATTCTGAAACACATTCAATTTCACAAACACAATAACCACTTACATTCTCTCAGTCATATACTCACACACTTGAACACCCTTTTCATACACTCTGAAACACATTCAATTTCATACACACGACCACTTACATTCTCTCAGTCATATACTCACACACTAAAAGATCCTTTTCATACACTCTGAAATACATTCAATTTTACACACATGACCACTTATATTTTCTCCATCATATACCCACACACTAAAACACCCTTTTCATAACTCTGAAACAAATTCAATTTCACACACACGACCACTTATATTCTCTCAGTCATATTCTCACACACTTGAACATCTTTTTCATACACTCCGAAAAACATTCAATTTCACACACATGACCACTTACATTCTCTCAGTCATATACTCACACAATTGAACACCCTTTACATACACTCTGAAACACATTCAATTTCATACACATGACCACTTACATTCTGTCAGTCATATACTCACACACTTGAACATCATTTTCATATACTCTGAAACACATTCGATTTTACACACAAGACCACTTAAATTCTCTCAGTCATATACTCACACACTTAAACACCCTTTTCATAACCCTGAAACACATTCAATTTCACAAACAAAACAACCATTTACATTCTCTCAGTCATATACCCACACACTGGAACATCCTTTTCATACACTCCGAAACACATTCAATTTCAAACACACAACCACTTATATTCTCTCAGTCATATACTCACACACGTAAACACCCTTTTCATACACTCCTAAACACATTCGATTTCATGCATATGACCATTTACATTCTCAAGTCATATACTTACACACTTAAACACCCTTTTCATAACTCTGAAAAACATTCAATCTCACACACACAACCACTTACATTCTCTCAGTTATATACTCACACACTAAAACATTTGTTTCATACACTCTGAAACACATTCAATTTTACACACATGACCACTTACATTCTCTCATTCATATACTCACACACTAAAACATCATTTTCATACACTCTAAAACACATTCAATGCCATACACATGACCACTTACATTCTCTCAGTCATATACTCACACACTTGAACCCCTTTTTAATTCACTATGAAACACATTCAATTTCTCACACTTGACCACTTACATTCTCTCAGTCATATATCACACACTTGAACACTCTTTTCATACATTTCGAAACACATTCAATGTCACACACACGACCACTGACATTCTCTCAGTCAGTATACTCACACACTTAAACACCCTTTTCATAATTCTGAAACACATTCAATTTCACAAACACAATAACCACTTACATTCTCTCAGTCATATACTCACACACTTGAACACCCTTTTCATACACTCTGAAACACATTCAATTTCATACCCACGACCACTTACATTCTCTTAGTCATATACTCACACATTAAAAGATATTATTCATACACTCTGAAACACATTCAATTTTATAAACATGACCACTTACATTTTCTCGGTCATATACTCACACACTAAAACACCCTTTTCATAACTCTGAATCACATTCAATTTCACACACACAACCACTTATATTCTCTCAGTCATATACTCACACACATAAACACCCTTTTCATAACCCTGAAACACATTCAATTTCACAAACAAAACAACCACTTACATTCTCTCATTCATATACTCATGTACTAAAACATCATTTTCATATACTCTGAAACACATTCAATTTCATACACATGACCACTTACATTCGGTCAGTCATATACTCACACACTTGAACATCATTTTCATACACTCCGAAACCATTCAATTTCACACACATGACCACTTACATTCTCTAAGTCATATACTCACACACTTGAACACCCTTTTCATACACTCTGAAACACATTCAATTTCATACCCACAACCACTTACATTCTCTTAGTCATATACTCACACACTAAAAGTTCCTTTTCATACACTCTGAAACACATTCAATTTCACACACATGACCACTTACATTTTCTCGGTCATGTACTCACACACTAAAACACCCTTTTCATAACTCTGAAACACATTAAATTTCACAAACAAGACCATTTACATACTCTCAGTCATATACTCACACACTAAAACATCCTTTTCATACACTGAAACACATTCAATTTCACACACATGACCACTTACATTCTCTCAGTCATATACTCACACTTAAACACCTTTTTCATAAATCTGAAACACATTCAATTTCACACACACAACTACCTACATTTTCTCAGTTATATACTCACAAACTAAAACATTCTTTTTATACACTCTGAAACACATTCAATTTTACACACATGACCACTTACATTCTCTCATTCATATACTCCCATTCTAAAAGATCATTTTCATACACTCTGAAACACATTCAATTTCATACACAAGACCATTTACATTCTCTCAGTCATATACCCACACACTGGAACATCCTTTTCATACACTCCGAAACACATTCAATTTCAAACACATGACCACTTACATTCTCTAAGTCATATACTCACACACTTGAGCACCCTTTTCATACACTCTGAAACACATTCAATTTCATACCCACGACTACTTACAATCTCTTAGTCATATACTTACACACTAAAAGATCCTTTTCATATAATCTGAAACACATTCAAGTTTTACACACATGACCACTTATATTTTCTCAGTCATATGCTCACACACTAAAACACCCTTTTCATAACTCTGAATTTCATACCCACAACCACTTACATTCTCTCAGTTATATACTCACACACTAAAACATTTGTTTCATACACATGACCACTTACATTCTGTCAGTCATATACTCACACACTTGAACATCATTTGCATATACTCTGAAACACATTCGATTTTACACGCAAGGCCATTTACATTCTCTCAGTCATATACCCACACACTGGAACATCCTTTTCATACACTCCGAAACACATTCAATTTCAAACACATGACCACTTACATTCTCTAAGTCATATACTCACACACTTGAGCACCCTTTTCATACACTCTGAAACACATTCAATTTCATACCCACGACCACTTACAATCTCTTAGTCATATACTTACACACTAAAAGATCCTTTTCATATAATCTGAAACACATTCAATGTCACACACACGACCACTGACATTCTCTCAGTCAGTATACTCACACACTTAAACACCCTTTTCATAATTCTGAAACACATTCAATTTCACAAACACAATAACCACTTACATTCTCTCAGTCATATACTCACACACTTGAACACCCTTTTCATACACTCTGAAACACATTCAATTTCATACACACGACAACTTACATTCTCTCAGTCATATACTCACACACAAAAAGATCCTTTTCATACACTCTGAAATACATTCAATTTTACACACATGACCACTTATATTTTCTCCATCATATACCCACACACTAAAACACCCTTTTCATAACTCTGAAACAAATTCAATTTCACACACACGACCACTTATATTCTCTCAGTCATATTCTCACACACTTGAACATCTTTTTCATACACTCCGAAACACATTCAATTTCACACACATGACCACTTACATTCTCTCAGTCATATACTCACACAATTGAACACCCTTTACATACACTCTGAAACACATTCAATTTCATACACATGACCACTTACATTCTGTCAGTCATATACTCACACACTTGAACATCATTTTCATATACTCTGAAACACATTCGATTTTACACACAAGACCACTTAAATTCTCTCAGTCATATACTCACACACTTAAACACCCTTTTCATAACCCTGAAACACATTCAATTTCACAAACAAAACAACCATTTACATTCTCTCAGTCATATACCCACACACTGGAACATCCTTTTCATACACTCCGAAACACATTCAATTTCAAACACATGACCACTTACATTCTCTAAGTCATATACTCACACACTTGAGCACCCTTTTCATACACTCTGAAACACATTCAATTTCATACCCACGACCACTTACAATGTCTTAGTCATATACTCACACACTAAAAGATCCTTTTCATATAATCTGAAACACATTCAAGTTTTACACACATGACCACTTATATTTTCTCAGTCATATACTCACACACTAAAACACCCTTTTCATAACTCTGAATCACATTCAATTTCACACACACAACCACTTATATTCTCTCAGTCATATACTCACACACGTAAACACCCTTTTCATACACTCCTAAACACATTCGATTTCACGCATATGACCATTTACATTCTCAAGTCATATACTAACACACTAAAACATCCTTTTCATACACTCTGAAACACATTCAATATCACACACATGACCACTTACATTCTCTCAGTCATATACTTACACACTTAAACACCCTTTTCATAACTCTGAAAAACATTCAATCTCACACACACAACCACTTACATTCTCTCAGTTATATACTCACACACTAAAACATTTGTTTCATACACATTCAATTTCATACACATGACCACTTACATTCTGTCAGTCATATACTCACACACTTGAACATCATTTGCATATACTCTGAAACACATTCGATTTTACACACAAGACCATTTACATTCTCTCAGTCATATACCCACACACTGGAACATCCTTTTCATACACTCCGAAACACATTCAATTTCAAACACATGACCACTTACATTCTCTAAGTCATATACTCACACACTTGAGCACCCTTTTCATACACTCTGAAACACATTCAATTTCATACCCACGACCACTTACAATCTCTTAGTCATATACTTACACACTAAAAGATCCTTTTCATATAATCTGAAACACATTCAAGTTTTACACACATGACCACTTATATTTTCTCAGTCATATGCTCACACACTAAAACACCCTTTTCATAACTCTGAATCACATTCAATTACACACACACAACCACTTATATTCTCTCAGTCATATACTCACACACGTAAACACCCTTTTCATACACTCTTAAACACATTCGATTTCGCGCATATGACCATTTACATTCTCAAGTCATATACTCACACACTAAAACATCCTTTTCATACACTCTGAAACACATTCAATATCACACACATGACCACTTACATTCTCTCAGTCATATACTCACACACTTGAACACCCTTTTCATACACTCTGAAACACATTCAATTTCATACACACGACCACTTACATTCTCTCAGTCATATACTCACACACTAAAAGATCCTTTTCATACACTCTGAAATACATTCAATTTTACACACATGACCACTTATATTTTCTCCATCATATACCCACACACTAAAACACCCTTTTCATAACTCTGAAACAAATTCAATTTCACACACACGACCACTTATATTCTCTCAGTCATATTCTCACACACTTGAACATCTTTTTCATACACTCCGAAACACATTCAATTTCACACACATGACCACTTACATTCTCTCAGTCATATATTCACACAATTGAACACCCTTTACATACACTCTGAAACACATTCAATTTCATACACTTGACCACTTACATTCTGTCAGTCATATACTCACACACTTGAACATCATTTTCATATACTCTGAAACACATTCGATTTTACACACAAGACCACTTAAATTCGATCAGTCATATACTCACACACTTAAACACCCTTTTCATAACCCTGAAACACATTCAATTTCACAAACAAATCAACCATTTACATTCTCTCAGTCATATACCCACACACTGGAACATCCTTTTCATACACTCCGAAACACATTCAATTTCAAACACATGACCACTTACATTCTCTTAGTCATATACTCACACACTAAAAGATCCTTTTCATACACTCTGAAATACATTCAATTTTACACACATGACCACTTACATTTTCTCCATCATATACCCACACACTAAAACACCCTCTTCATAACTCTGAAACAAATTCAATTTCACACACACGACCACTTATATTCTCTCAGTCATATTCTCACACACTAAAACATCCTTTTCATACACTGAAACACATTCAATTTCACACACATGACCACTTACATTCTCTCAGTCATATACTCACACTTAAACACCTTTTTCATAAATCTGAAACACATTCAATTTCACACACACAACTACCTACATTTTCTCAGTTATATACTCACAAACTAAAACATTCTTTTTATACACTCTGAAACACATTCAATTTTACACACATGACCACTTACATTCTCTCATTCATATACTCCCATTCTAAAAGATCATTTTCATACACTCTGAAACACATTCAATTTCATACACATGACCACTTACATTCTGTCAGTCATATACTCACACACTTGAACATCATTTGCATATACTCTGAAACACATTCGATTTTACACACAAGACCATTTACATTCTCTCAGTCATATACCCACACACTGGAACATCCTTTTCATACACTCCGAAACACATTCAATTTCAAACACATGACCACTTACATTCTCTAAGTCATATACTCACACACTTGAGCACCCTTTTCATACACTCTGAAACACATTCAATTTCATACCCACGACTACTTACAATCTCTTAGTCATATACTTACACACTAAAAGATCCTTTTCATATAATCTGAAACACATTCAAGTTTTACACACATGACCACTTATATTTTCTCAGTCATATGCTCACACACTAAAACACCCTTTTCATAACTCTGAATTTCATACCCACAACCACTTACATTCTCTCAGTTATATACTCACACACTAAAACATTTGTTTCATACACATGACCACTTACATTCTGTCAGTCATATACTCACACACTTGAACATCATTTGCATATACTCTGAAACACATTCGATTTTACACACAAGACCATTTACATTCTCTCAGTCATATACCCACACACTGGAACATCCTTTTCATACACTCCGAAACACATTCAATTTCAAACACATGACCACTTACATTCTCTAAGTCATATACTCACACACTTGAGCACCCTTTTCATACACTCTGAAACACATTCAATTTCATACCCACGACCACTTACAATCTCTTAGTCATATACTTACACACTAAAAGATCCTTTTCATATAATCTGAAACACATTCAATGTCACACACACGACCACTGACATTCTCTCAGTCAGTATACTCACACACTTAAACACCCTTTTCATAATTCTGAAACACATTCAATTTCACAAACACAATAACCACTTACATTCTCTCTTTCATATACTCACACACTTGAACACCCTTTTCATACACTCTGAAACACATTCAATTTCATACACACGACAACTTACATTCTCTCAGTCATATACTCACACACAAAAAGATCCTTTTCATACACTCTGAAATACATTCAATTTTACACACATGACCACTTATATTTTCTCCATCATATACCCACACACTAAAACACCCTTTTCATAACTCTGAAACAAATTCAATTTCACACACACGACCACTTATATTCTCTCAGTCATATTCTCACACACTTGAACATCTTTTTCATACACTCCGAAACACATTCAATTTCACACACATGACCACTTACATTCTCTCAGTCATATACTCACACAATTGAACACCCTTTACATACACTCTGAAACACATTCAATTTCATACACATGACCACTTACATTCTGTCAGTCATATACTCACACACTTGAACATCATTTTCATATACTCTGAAACACATTCGATTTTACACACAAGACCACTTAAATTCTCTCAGTCATATACTCACACACTTAAACACCCTTTTCATAACCCTGAAACACATTCAATTTCACAAACAAAACAACCATTTACATTCTCTCAGTCATATACCCACACACTGGAACATCCTTTTCATACACTCCGAAACACATTCAATTTCAAACACATGACCACTTACATTCTCTAAGTCATATACTCACACACTTGAGCACCCTTTTCATACACTCTGAAACACATTCAATTTCATACCCACGACCACTTACAATGTCTTAGTCATATACTCACACACTAAAAGATCCTTTTCATATAATCTGAAACACATTCAATGTCACACACACGACCACTGACATTCTCTCAGTCAGTATACTCACACACTTAAACACCCTTTTCATAATTCTGAAACACATTCAATTTCACAAACACAATAACCACTTACATTCTCTCTTTCATATACTCACACACTTGAACACCCTTTTCATACACTCTGAAACACATTCAATTTCATACACACGACAACTTACATTCTCTCAGTCATATACTCACACACAAAAAGATCCTTTTCATACACTCTGAAATACATTCAATTTTACACACATGACCACTTATATTTTGCTCCATCATATACCCACACACTAAAACACCCTTTTCATAACTCTGAAACAAATTCAATTTCACACACACGACCACTTATATTCTCTCAGTCATATTCTCACACACTTGAACATCTTTTTCATACACTCCGAAACACATTCAATTTCACACACATGACCACTTACATTCTCTCAGTCATATACTCACACAATTGAACACCCTTTACATACACTCTGAAACACATTCAATTTCATACACATGACCACTTACATTCTGTCAGTCATATACTCACACACTTGAACATCATTTTCATATACTCTGAAACACATTCGATTTTACACACAAGACCACTTAAATTCTCTCAGTCATATACTCACACACTTAAACACCCTTTTCATAACCCTGAAACACATTCAATTTCACAAACAAAACAACCATTTACATTCTCTCAGTCATATACCCACACACTGGAACATCCTTTTCATACACTCCGAAACACATTCAATTTCAAACACATGACCACTTACATTCTCTAAGTCATATACTCACACACTTGAGCACCCTTTTCATACACTCTGAAACACATTCAATTTCATACCCACGACCACTTACAATGTCTTAGTCATATACTCACACACTAAAAGATCCTTTTCATATAATCTGAAACACATTCAAGTTTTACACACATGACCACTTATATTTTCTCAGTCATATACTCACACACTAAAACACCCTTTTCATAACTCTGAATCACATTCAATTTCACACACACAACCACTTATATTCTCTCAGTCATATACTCACACACGTAAACACCCTTTTCATACACTCCTAAACACATTCGATTTCACGCATATGACCATTTACATTCTCAAGTCATATACTCACACACTAAAACATCCTTTTCATACACTCTGAAACACATTCAATATCACACACATGACCACTTACATTCTCTCAGTCATATACTTACACACTTAAACACCCTTTTCATAACTCTGAAAAACATTCAATCTCACACACACAACCACTTACATTCTCTCAGTTATATACTCACACACTAAAACATTTGTTTCATACACATTCAATTTCATACACATGACCACTTACATTCTGTCAGTCATATACTCACACACTTGAACATCATTTGCATATACTCTGAAACACATTCGATTTTACACACAAGACCATTTACATTCTCTCAGTCATATACCCACACACTGGAACATCCTTTTCATACACTCCGAAACACATTCAATTTCAAACACATGACCACTTACATTCTCTAAGTCATATACTCACACACTTGAGCACCCTTTTCATACACTCTGAAACACATTCAATTTCATACCCACGACCACTTACAATCTCTTAGTCATATACTTACACACTAAAAGATCCTTTTCATATAATCTGAAACACATTCAAGTTTTACACACATGACCACTTATATTTTCTCAGTCATATGCTCACACACTAAAACACCCTTTTCATAACTCTGAATCACATTCAATTACACACACACAACCACTTATATTCTCTCAGTCATATACTCACACACGTAAACACCCTTTTCATACACTCTTAAACACATTCGATTTCGCGCATATGACCATTTACATTCTCAAGTCATATACTCACACACTAAAACATCCTTTTCATACACTCTGAAACACATTCAATATCACACACATGACCACTTACATTCTCTCAGTCATATACTCACACACTTGAACACCCTTTTCATACACTCTGAAACACATTCAATTTCATACCCACGACCACTTACAATCTCTTAGTCATATACTTACACACTAAAAGATCCTTTTCATATAATCTGAAACACATTCAATGTCACACACACGACCACTGACATTCTCTCAGTCAGTATACTCACACACTTAAACACCCTTTTCATAATTCTGAAACACATTCAATTTCACAAACACAATAACCACTTACATTCTCTCAGTCATATACTCACACACTTGAACACCCTTTTCATACACTCTGAAACACATTCAATTTCATACACACGACAACTTACATTCTCTCAGTCATATACTCACACACAAAAAGATCCTTTTCATACACTCTGAAATACATTCAATTTTACACACATGACCACTTATATTTTCTCCATCATATACCCACACACTAAAACACCCTTTTCATAACTCTGAAACAAATTCAATTTCACACACACGACCACTTATATTCTCTCAGTCATATTCTCACACACTTGAACATCTTTTTCATACACTCCGAAACACATTCAATTTCACACACATGACCACTTACATTCTCTCAGTCATATACTCACACAATTGAACACCCTTTACATACACTCTGAAACACATTCAATTTCATACACATGACCACTTACATTCTGTCAGTCATATACTCACACACTTGAACATCATTTTCATATACTCTGAAACACATTCGATTTTACACACAAGACCACTTAAATTCTCTCAGTCATATACTCACACACTTAAACACCCTTTTCATAACCCTGAAACACATTCAATTTCACAAACAAAACAACCATTTACATTCTCTCAGTCATATACCCACACACTGGAACATCCTTTTCATACACTCCGAAACACATTCAATTTCAAACACATGACCACTTACATTCTCTAAGTCATATACTCACACACTTGAGCACCCTTTTCATACACTCTGAAACACATTCAATTTCATACCCACGACCACTTACAATGTCTTAGTCATATACTCACACACTAAAAGATCCTTTTCATATAATCTGAAACACATTCAAGTTTTACACACATGACCACTTATATTTTCTCAGTCATATACTCACACACTAAAACACCCTTTTCATAACTCTGAATCACATTCAATTTCACACACACAACCACTTATATTCTCTCAGTCATATACTCACACACGTAAACACCCTTTTCATACACTCCTAAACACATTCGATTTCACGCATATGACCATTTACATTCTCAAGTCATATACTCACACACTAAAACATCCTTTTCATACACTCTGAAACACATTCAATATCACACACATGACCACTTACATTCTCTCAGTCATATACTTACACACTTAAACACCCTTTTCATAACTCTGAAAAACATTCAATCTCACACACACAACCACTTACATTCTCTCAGTTATATACTCACACACTAAAACATTTGTTTCATACACATTCAATTTCATACACATGACCACTTACATTCTGTCAGTCATATACTCACACACTTGAACATCATTTGCATATACTCTGAAACACATTCGATTTTACACACAAGACCATTTACATTCTCTCAGTCATATACCCACACACTGGAACATCCTTTTCATACACTCCGAAACACATTCAATTTCAAACACATGACCACTTACATTCTCTAAGTCATATACTCACACACTTGAGCACCCTTTTCATACACTCTGAAACACATTCAATTTCATACCCACGACCACTTACAATCTCTTAGTCATATACTTACACACTAAAAGATCCTTTTCATATAATCTGAAACACATTCAAGTTTTACACACATGACCACTTATATTTTCTCAGTCATATGCTCACACACTAAAACACCCTTTTCATAACTCTGAATCACATTCAATTACACACACACAACCACTTATATTCTCTCAGTCATATACTCACACACGTAAACACCCTTTTCATACACTCTTAAACACATTCGATTTCGCGCATATGACCATTTACATTCTCAAGTCATATACTCACACACTAAAACATCCTTTTCATACACTCTGAAACACATTCAATATCACACACATGACCACTTACATTCTCTCAGTCATATACTCACACACTTGAACACCCTTTTCATACACTCTGAAACACATTCAATTTCATACACACGACCAGTTACATTCTCTCAGTCATATACTCACACACTAAAAGATCCTTTTCATACACTCTGAAATACATTCAATTTTACACACATGACCACTTATATTTTCTCCATCATATACCCACACACTAAAACACCCTTTTCATAACTCTGAAACAAATTCAATTTCACACACACGACCACTTATATTCTCTCAGTCATATTGTAACACACTTGAACATCTTTTTCATACACTCCGAAACACATTCAATTTCACACACATGACCACTTACATTCTCTCAGTCATATATTCACACAATTGAACACCCTTTACATACACTCTGAAACACATTCAATTTCATACACATGACCACTTACATTCTGTCAGTCATATACTCACACACTTGAACATCATTTTCATATACTCTGAAACACATTCGATTTTACACACAAGACCACTTAAATTCGATCAGTCATATACTCACACACTTAAACACCCTTTTCATAACCCTGAAACACATTCAATTTCACAAACAAATCAACCATTTACATTCTCTCAGTCATATACCCACACACTGGAACATCCTTTTCATACACTCCGAAACACATTCAATTTCAAACACATGACCACTTACATTCTCTCAGTCATATACTCACACACTAAAAGATCCTTTTCATACACTCTGAAATACATTCAATTTTACACACATGACCACTTACATTTTCTCCATCATATACCCACACACTAAAACACCCTTTTCATAACTCTGAAACAAATTCAATTTCACACACACGACCACTTATATTCTCTCAGTCATATTCTCACACACTTGAACATCTTTTTCATACACTCCGAAACACATTCAATTTCACACACATGACCACTTACATTCTCTCAGTCATATACTCACACACTTGAACACCCTTTACATACACTCTGAAACACATTAAATTTCACGCACATGACCAATTACATTCTCTCAGTCATATAATCACACACTTAAACATCCTTTTCATACACTCTGAAACACATTCCATTTCACAAAAATGACCAGTAACATTCTCTTAGTCATATACTCACACACTTATACACCCTTTTCATACACTCTGAAAGACATTTAATTCCACATACATATACCACTTACATTCTCTCACTTGCAAACTCAAACACTTGTTGCTTTTATTTATCATCTCTCACATGTTCCCACACACACACTGCTTGGCAGTAGTGGCTCTGACAATGTTTGTAGGTGCAACACCAAGGCAGGGTCGCATTTTGTAAGACGGGAATTCACATCCGAAATATTTTCAGAGGCTGCCAGGACTGAGTCTCATTGGAGCAGAGTTCCGTGCCTGCTCCAAATCCCCTTATATGTTGACAATTCTCTAAAAAACTTATAGCCAAAAATGCAGATCCGGCTCACAGAGGTAACGCTGTGGGGCGGTGAGGCGGGGCGGGTGCATTGCTGGGTAGGGCATAGTGAAGTCTGACATACTATGGCAGTTATTTTGTCATTTATTTGCATTCACCTTTGCTGTAATATGTCAGGCTCTACTATCCCCAACCCAGCCCCGCCCTGCCTCACTGCCCCACTGCATTACCTTTGTGAGCCACCCCTGCAAAATTGACACACTGTGGAATCAATGCTAGTTGTGCATTTTTTATCACTAAGCATTGCCTTAAGTCTGGATTCCTGCCCAATGTTTCTGCGTCAGGCATAAGCAGGACCTTTAGTGTGAAGGATGCAGACCCTGCCAAGGTGGACCATATCCAATCAGATGCCAGAAGATTCACTGTCAGCCTAGAGGAATGCACAGAGCCCACACAACAAGCAGTGGCCTTGAAAGAAACTCTGATCCAATATTAAGACCACAACAATGGTCATTGTTGAACTTTGCTTGCGTGCATGGTGAGTGTGGACCGCAAAATATATGGACAGGGTCTTGTTAGTACCCAAGTTGCTCCATGTCATGTGACATGTATAACCAGTCACTGGTTTTTGCCATCTACGGTATCGCTGATGGAATTTGTAACATCCCTTAGGTAGAATGAGAAAAATGAACTACAAGCCCCAGAATGCAACAGCATTGCAAGATATAATTATGAAAGTGTCACACATTGCATGGATCATCTTTTCTCATTTGGTTTATTGCTGGTTTTCCATGTGACGTTACAGGTTTTAAATGCACTAAACTACTCTGTTTAAACATAATTTTTGATTTTTATGTCTATTTAGTTCTTGCCTAGACAGCGCATACACTGTCGCTGGTGAGATCTTTTGTTAACTTGAACTTGATGGGGACTAAGAGCCCGCCCCTTTCCTCCCATTTGTTGTCTTCACCATCACGCTCATTTCCTTGTACACGTGAACTGTGTAAGATTGACCACAGATTCAGAATATCAATAGACGTTCAATATTTAGAATGGCTAGCTTTTCAGATGACAGAGACAAATTATTTAACGATATTTTTCATGACAAGGGGATTCAATCCAAACCGACTACAAGTGTAGAAGACAAACCTGTTGGTCTGAAACAGTTATTTGTGAAACTAGAAAGGCTCCGTAAAGCGGAACTCTCTAGATGGTGGGATTTGGCCACCCTAAAAAAGTACATAGAATTGAAACAAATCCCTAGGGGTTTACGTGTAAAAATCTTCCCGACCTTTGAGGATCTTGATCCGGACCTTCTTAGTGAGTGGGAAAAGCTAATATCTGGCTCTTCATTCGGGATGATTGACATTCTCATCCGACTTGCAGAACACAAAAGAGCTAAATTATTGACTGAAATTGAGGCAATAGAAGAGGAGATAAAATCACTAAACCTACCAGAAAACACAGAAAAAAACTATAATGTTCTTAAGGGAATACTTAATTCTCATCAAATCTACATTAGGAACAAAAAATTCAGAAAACTTAAAAGAGACGAAAATGATTATCTTAATGGAAGGATTTTCACTTTCGCTAAAAAGTTTGATGAAGTGAAGCCCAGAGCAGGTACAGCTTCTCTGGCAGAGAAGAGAGCTGACACGACTACATCAGCTAGTATCTCTGATCTCTCTAGCTGTGCCAGCGGATTCAGTGAAACCAGAAGTGAGATCTCACCAAATAATGTAACTCCTGATGTGGGAAACACTGGTTCATCTTTTTTATTAGAACTGGAGAGGTTCTGCAAGGGAACCAAGTCGACATACAGTCGAAAAAACACAGGAAATGAACCAGAAGAGGTGGGAGAAAGAACAGGAACAGACGAGAGCAAACGGGTGACAAGATCAGCCTCACGTGTACAGAGAAAGTAGTGGAAAATACTGATATTGCCAATATAAGTCATATTGCTGTATGTCCTTCTGAACCTAATGATGTGTCCATTATAAATCTGTCTTCTATTACATTGAGCACTGTAGAGGAAAATGTTTTAAAGAAGGGCTTGAATTTTTGTCCGATGACCAAACCTGATTTTGTTTCATTACATATTGATTTGTTCAAATTTACTAGAAGACTAAAATTAAAAAAGTTTTTTGATGCAAACAAAAAAGTGTCAACTATTCCTGTGTATAATGTAGCTGAAAGTGGACAATCTATCAAAGATATACAAAATGTGCAAATGCTATTAGAACTTGATGACAGCATAGACAATCCACCAGGAATACATGACAATATGATAGATTTGGGTATTGATGATAATTTTACAACAAGCAGTGGTTTGAAAAACAAGTCTATCTTTGTTCCACAACTTCCACATGATAATCTGATTGACTGTTTCTTTAGAGCGGTTACAGCAGAGCTCTACAAATTAGAAGATAAATTCAAATGGTCATCTATCACAAAATGTGATAATATAAGTACACAGGAAAGGAGAGCCCTCAAACAATTATGTGGTTATGACAATACAGTTCTTAGAGAGGCCGACAAAGGAGGTAATATCGTCCTCATGGACAAAAGCGACTATTTTGCAGAAATAGATAGACAACTTATGGACACCACCTCCTATACTTGCATTACAGCCATTCCCACATCTGAAGTCAATTTCCGTTTGGAGAAAATGTTGAAATACTGGCACAGTACAGGGGTTTTGTCTGATGCAGAACTTAAATATCTGTATAACCCCAATCCCTTGGCAGCTTACATATATATTCTTCCCAAAATACATAAAAGTACGACCAAACCACTGAGAAGACCTATAATATCAGGAATTGGCTGTGCCACAGAACACATCTCTGAGTATATAGATATTACATTACAACCCATTGTACGCAATCTGCCCTCATACTAAGGACCTCCTTAATAAACTAGAAAATTTGACATGGATGGATGATGCCCTATTGGTGACACTAGATGTTTGTGCTCTATACACCAGTATTCCAGTTGATAAAGGTATGGAGGCCCTTACTTATTTTCTTGCCAAACGTGATGCTACCCTATACTATCATACTGAAATGATCTTGGAATTTACCCGTTTTGCCCTTAACAACAACTATTTTATTCACAACAAAAAATGGTTTCATCAGCATCTAGGTGTAGCCTTGGGGGCCAAATTATTGCCCTCGTTTGCTAATATCTATATGGGATTCTTTGAAGAATTCCACATTTGGAAAAATGGTCCCCCTGAATTGTCGAATCACATCATTTTTTGGTGTCGATTTATAGACAATATTTTTTTAATATGGGGAGGCGATGAAACATCGCTCAACCAGTTTGTCATGTACATTAATGACAATACATACAATCTAAGCTTCACTTCACACCACAGCAAAAGCAGTGTAGACTTTCTGGACATAACCCTATTTGTGAACAATGATAAACTGGAAAGTAAATTATATCGAAAAAGTACTGCTTGTAATGCAGTACTGCATGCAAGCAGTGCTCATCCATCATCTCAGATTACTGCAATTCCATTTGGTGAAATGACCAGATTGCGTCGTAACTGCAGCCGTGAAACTGATTTTCAAAATGAGATAAATAACCTAAAAGAACGCTTTACAGTGAGAGGATATGATAGGGCAATACTAGACAAAGCACATGATTGTATTAACAAAGTGGCTAGATCTGAAACTCTTAAACAGAAACCCAAGAAAAAGAACAAAAAACAACTACAGAGAAAGTAGCTTTCATTACTCAGTTCAATTCTCACAGCAATCAGGTGTACAAGACAATTAATAAACATTGGAGCATTCTCAGAATGGATCCAGACCTGGAATCCTATCTCACTAACAAACCTAGAATTGTGTACAGACGAGGACAAACCCTTAGGAATCAAATTAGTCCCTCTATAATTAAGGAACCTGTACCAACAGGGAATACGAGCACATGGTTTCCAAACAAACCTAAAGGCTTCTTCAAATGCACCCAATGCTGTGTCTGCCAATTTGCTGATGATAAAAAGAAAAGCTTTAAGTACAATTCCCAACAAACCCATCCGATTGATCAATTCATAAATGTCAGGATCCAACCTCTGCTTGTTGCCAATATGTACCTATGCTTCTTTGTTCAACCTTATATGTTCAACCTTATATTGCACTGAGTGTTTCCAATACAAGTTCAATTCCCTTTGTGCATTTATCTGAAGGTATTCATCGATGTAAATAACAATGCTGCTGCTCTCCGTTTATTGCCAGTGCTTGTTTTATTAGTGACTGGGTGATGCTTTGTTTAACTTGAATTTGCCAATGCTTATTGAGTTCCATGTGGGTCTCGAAGGTTTGCTTTGTAGTCCTTTTTTCCCCTCTGCAGCTTCCGTACCCGCTTCTGAGTGTATTTAAGCGGCCACGCCCTGGAGACCGTGCGGATTATTCTCGCCGGTTCCTGGGACACGTCACCTTCAGCTTCGCTCGTCGGAAGGATCCTGCAGCTGTTTCCGGTCTTCGGATGAGCCCCGCAGTTCCTCCAGTGAAAGCCTGCAGTTCCTGAAATGGTAGTAAAGTACCACAAATCTCCGCTTGCCTGAGAGCAGGTCGGATGTACCCTTTTTCTTCTTTGGAGCACGAACGCCGGAAGCCACGCCTAATCTTCTCGTCGTGCCGATTCATCTGGGTTATTTGGCTGATGTCCGAGTTCTAGAGTCCCGAATGTTTTGAGCCCTGAATACATTCTTACAGAGTTATCGAGTGGCATTTAAAGCTCGATTTCGAATCTTAGGTTGCAGCATTATCGAGTGGCATTTAAACCCGATTTCGAATCTTTGGTTACAGCGTTAACGAGTGACATTTTAAACTCGATTTCGAATCTTGTTGGCAGCGCATTAGAGGGATATTATTTTCTGCGCATTTGAGTGACTTTGCAAACTAGAGGTGTATACAGTATTAACCTTTGTTGTCTGATGAACGCTAACTTGGTGATGATATTTGACACTAAAACCTTGCGACTAAATTCTAGACTCAGTTAAACCTTGGGAATCTTTGCATGAAACAAATGCAAGGGTGATTATTTGAGAAGTACTTTTATTTCATGTTATACTTTAGATATACTGGAATGAGACTATAATTTGAATACAGGATAGGAAACAGATGTTATGTTGCCTTATTCAGAGTAATGCTAAGTAATGCCTCTAGTGATTGTTAACCAGATATTTTTCCTAGGTGCAGAACACAAGTACACTTAGCTGGTGTACACAGGAGTTCGAGTGTTCCAGTGTGTTTTCTCGTTCCAGATCTCCCTCCCCGCAGTACCCTCCCTTACCTCCCCTCGTCTAGCCACTTTGACCCTCTGCGTAACTTTCTTAAGGTGCAGAGTCAGAGCTGCTGGAAGGTGGGCTTTTGGGTACTGCTCCCGGGGAACACTAAATTGACCTTTTAGGAAAAGGTCCCTGACAATAAATTGTAATACGAAATTTACTGTGTATTGCATAGTGTGTCAGTGTGGCCTAATCTATGTTGGGAGCTCCACTAGACCTCTCAAAGAAAGAATCCAAGAACATATACGAGCTATTCGTAATTGTTACAGAAGTTATCCTTTGGCAGTTCACTATAACACAGCTCATGCCGGTTCTGAAATAATTGCGATTAAATTCCATGGCATTACTGAGGTAAAAGCCAATCCGAGAGGAAGGGACAGAACCAGTGCACTCAGAAAATGTGAATCTCAATGGCTTATTAAATTACGAGCGGTAGATATGGGACTTAACATTGACCGCGAGCTTCATGTCTTTCTCAAAGACTAGATCACCAATTACATCTAGATTTCTGTTTACCATCATGTACATATATAGACGCTAATATATATATCTCTTTACTTCTATACGAATGTGTAATCATCTGTAAAAACTATGCACTTTAACTACTGTAACATTTTGATACATCGTATATTATACTAACCTTAAGGTCAATACTGTTTTAATAACAATACCTCTCTTTGTTCTTTTCTTGGTGGTGTATGCTTACAAAAAAGCCCTACTTTGTTTTCAACTCTCCTGAAGCCCATTCCAACATGTCTGTCACGGGTTTACCACAATTGGAAACTATTTTGGTTAACGTATCAAAGTAATTTTTGGGAACTTAACGTAACTGATGCTTGTGTCCAAAGATATAACCCATTGTTAAATTTCAAATTCTTAAGCAAGGAGAATGCGCATATTTTCCGCATAACCTCCATCGGTCGGTATTTGTGCCTCCCCGACACTCAAATATGGATGCCATTTCCACACGGGTAGTTTGTTATTGTACGAGCTAGTCCTTCTTTTATTTCTCTTGCCTAATGGCCCACGTGGGTGGCGGCGCATTCAATCTAGCGGCCAGTGCTTAAAATGCCGCTTGTCGACTCACATCGTTTCGCGATACGGAGACCGTTTGGGTGAGGAAATGCGATAGCCTGACTTATGGTAAGCGCCCACTAGTTATTGCAATGCACGGTACCGGTTGGTTAATAGGGAAAGTCCGGTTACCTAATTGGTTTTTTACTTATGTCGTTTCAGCTTATCAACTTATCATGGTTGTAAATTCTACTTTTCATATAATACCGGTCTGCTTTCGAGTGTTCGTCTCTATGAACCTGATATAAACAGACGTGTACCTATCCATCGAATAAATATATAGCTCGGTGAGTCTTTAAATATCACTAACATGGATGTTTCCATTTATATATAGGCTGACACACTAATATACCTGTGTGTGTATTAAAACAGGACATACATGCTTTCTCTCGCATTACTAACTTAGTATCTTATGTGAGTTTTGCTGGCTCTCACCGTACACTCTGTGTGGGCACCTTATGGTTAAATGTGAACTTCTGATATCTTAGAGAGGGATTTGCACAGCCGCCTTCTTAATATGTCAGGCTTGTTTTACCCAGTATAACGTTTCTTAGCAGCCGGGTTTACCGTTTATTAATTCGGTGTGCTAGCATACAGGAGCTTCAAATTACTTTTGGGCATTGTGTGATATACTTCTTTTTCTTTCCCCAATTGTCCGTCAATAGCTTATGAGCTGGGTCGTACCTGACCACCGTGATTGTTGCTACAGACCGGAAGACTTTCCTTATCTCGCAATTTGCTCCACCTCTCACCCTGCCACATATACTTTGGGTGAGTTGACTGGCATTCCAATTACTTTAGGCATGGGTGCTCTATAATTTCCAATATACGCACTGATAGCATCATCCATGGTAGTGCAAGTGTACACTATACGCACAAATATTATGAAATCTTCATGTGCGTCTATTATATTCCTTTAGGCACAAAATGATTGCTCTATGAAATCGACTTTATAGGTTAATCTCTAATTTAGTTACCATGCTATACTAAATCTATATAAATCTAATATAGTTCCTTTGCGGCCTTAGTAATACAGGTTGTTTGTTTGGACACGTGTACCAGTGGGTTGAGATTCTTAACTTGGACTTTTTCTTGTGCTCTATCTCCTCAGATATTAAGTTTCAATCCTAAATCACGGCCTATTCTGCTCAAACGTGATGCTCAATACATATCTCAGTTTGCCGTGTTCATGGTGGGTGTGCTTATATATATATATGTTTTAAACTGTATATATGGATTATATTTGTTACACGTAATGCTCTTAGCCCCATAGGGATCCCTCCCCAATGTAAAGATATCCCTTTGGTATTCGGGATACCTTTGTTTTATATTGTAAATATTGCCTAGACTATCTTACATGCCATTATGTGAGAAAATATATCACAAGATTAAATACAACATCTGATGTGGTATTGTGTCACGTACATTGGAGTCAATGTTAATATGTATAAATGCACTAATGTATATATGTCTTTTTTAACTTGCTATCACACTGTATATATGTTTTTTTAACTTGTTATCACATTGTACATTGTTTGAATTTTTTCCAGCATTGAAAAAGTCCTTGTGTAGGACGAAACACGTGTTGGTGATTTCTATTTTTGCTGGGAATATCTGTTTTATGGAATTGAAAGAATAAAGATTGAAGAAAACAAAATAAGTGGACTATATCTTGAAACCCTTTATTTTGACAATTCCTATTGAATGCAACCTTGTCATTTGTTTCTTTTTGGAATACTCTATAATTAGTAGAGCTTGATATACTGAGGGCTTATAACCTATGCCCTAACTGTTAGAATTACTAGCCCACAGGAGTGCTGTCATAAGTTTCTCAAAAATTTGCTTGAATGTATGTGACACACTTTTAGTGTGTACTGACGGCACCTTCAGGTGGTAGGTGCCCTGAGTTTCTGTAGCACCCTATTGACTATTATTTTTCTTATAAGAAATAGACTACTTGATGTGTACTAAATACAGAAATAATAAGATTGTTTTGTAGAGTGTGTGCGGACGTTTCCCTTTGGGAACACTACCACCTATCTTTTGCGAATCTCCTTGGTCAGTGTGTTCCTGTTTCACTTTCTCTTTGTGGATTTGTCCCTTTAATGAAGCATGGACCAAGTGCTAATGGATTGCTTTATTAATGTCCTTCTGCTGCCTGCACTCTCTTCTGATTCAGCCACCCATCCTCTTCCTGCCCCCTTTGCACTCCGCTCTTGCACTGTTTCCTACCCACATCCCCGGCTTCTAAGTGATGGAACCAGAGGCTTTCCTATTATCCACTTTATTGCCACTCATGATGCCATACACTCCATACTCCCGATCCAAAATGGGTTATTTCTGCAACCTTTTGGAATTGGGTCTGCTTCAATATATATCAATTGGGAAAGGACATTCCCTCGATTTCTTTTCCAATTCTTCCATTTCTCAAATGTTGGCATGGATGTGATGTCTTGAGCTCTCTTACTTGAGGGAAGGTCCCCGGCCTCCTGT
Source organism: Lissotriton vulgaris (assembly GCF_964263255.1). NCBI lineage: Eukaryota > Metazoa > Chordata > Amphibia > Caudata > Salamandridae > Lissotriton > Lissotriton vulgaris. The sequence continues at coordinate 5,647,461 of NC_141692.1, forward strand.
GTCTCTCCACTGATGCAAAGAGGCGAGTCATTCATGCTCAGTCTTTTCATTCTTGGCACTGGTGGTGTGTCTCTCAAACCTGGAATCCAGAGTTGTTTTTAAGAGACTTATATTGTTTACATTTAAAGAGCAATCTAAGGTGTCTGCTGGGGTGATGTGGCCACAGTCCATGTGATTAACATACACCCTGTGATGTGTAACACAGCCCACACGAACTGGGATGGGTTATTCCATTATTGGACTGTAATCTTTTGCTGACAATACACTGCAGTCTTTGTGAGAATCCCACTTGTGTTTATTTACCTTATACTGTATACTACATGCCTCAGATACTTACTACATATAGTAAATGACAAATGTATTCTTGCATTAGAAAGTCTCACAGACCTTTACATCACAGGTTAAAAACTGTTTTTTCAATCGAGGTATGACTGCTAACATGCACCACTGCTCAGGAGATGGGGTGTATTATAAATTAAATGTGGTTTCTGTGCTTGTACCAAAATACCTTGTACGGATGCCCACACGGGGTGCAAAGAAATTAAAAAGGTCCCTGCCTTTTGTGTCTAATTACATTGTACTTTAAACTGCAACCATCAGTGTGAATAGCACACACATATCAACCCTCCCCCCGCCCCCAAGCGCCTAGAGACCGTCATGGGGGAATGGCCGAGCTTTACAAAAACTGATTTATTTATTGATTGAAGTATTCCATTTATTGGTTTTGATAAAAATACAGTAACACAACACAACCTTCGGTCTAAACACTTGCACATACGTCATGTATTAGGAAAGAAGTGTGATGAACATTCGGACTCTCTCAATTTTTTAGATCATAGGAAAAATAAGGGGGGAAATTATCCCTTAAAGAGGAGAACCCTCACTCACCAAAAGGTGACATGCTTCATCATATGTGTTCCTCCTCCCAGTAGAAAATCCTAGTCCTACTGGGGGCCACAACTTCATTACTGTGAGGAAGGAGCTCAGGGATGTTTTCAAAGAGGTTTACTGATTGGTCTGAGATGCTAAAATCCCATATGTGAGCATTAAGGTGTAGTGAGAGTGCAGCGCAACAAAGAAAAAAATAATAGTGACTATAAAACTGCCTTTGGAAGATGCAAAAAACTATTTTTATTGGCTTGCCCTCACTGGCAGGATTAAAAAGCAATGCAATGAGTAGCATAGATTTGAAACTACTCAAAAATCAGGTCGACATGTTTCAGCCATGCAATCAATACTCTGTATCATTGGCTGTCTTTGGGACTTAAAGATTGTAGTTGAAGCTAATGCTGCTGCTAAATGAATTTAAGTGATTCCAAACATAAAGAAAAAGATAAAGATGAATAATACAACACCAGTAATCCTGCGTAGCGATGTCAGGAATATCCTCAATAGTAGGATAACAAAGCTCACCTACACCTGGCACCAGCTCAGGGAAGGAGGCCCTGCTCTGTCCGTCGGTACCTTGTTGCGGTACAGAGCAGCCATGCACATCCATGGGACTTGTGAGCCCAGCTGGTTTAGGCTGGCTGTAAATATCGCTGAAACAGCTGGTCACGTTTTTTTTTTCACTGGACTTACTGTTCATCTGTCGATACAAGAAGGAGCAGCGAGTTTGGTAACGAGGTCCCATATTATTTAAAGTCGCAACTGGCAGTTGAGTTGAGTAGTGACAGAGACAGGGAAAGGGGAAGGAATAGTAAACCTTCTCTTGTGCTGAGCAGGACGTATTGACGATACCCAGCAGGCAAAGGTGCTTTTTTAACAGGAATAAATGCTTGTTTCTCTCTTGTAGATTCACAATATCAAGTATCTGAGCTTTGTATAGTGTTTAACATCTTGTCTTGTGACAGGTGGATGCAAGTTTATGCCAAAACAAAGTCTAATGATAGCAGCTTGTATATAGTGCATTCTGATACAGAAGCGTCATCACGGCGCTATAGATTAATAATGGATGTTACTATTATCATCATCATGACACTCATTTTACCCACCTCAGATGATGAAAGTCTGGATGAAACAACATCATGTGACCCTGAGTCGGCACAGTCACAGATCACCATATCAATCCTCACTGAACTGGCGCCCAAACTTCAGCCAATCTCTGTGGTGACAGGGACAGGGGTGACAGGGGCGACAGGGGTGACGGGACAGGGGGACAGGGGCAAGGGTGACAAGGACAGGGGTGACAGGGGCAGGGGTAACAGGGAAAGGGGTGACAAGGGCAGGGGTGACAGGGGCAGGGGAGACAGGGGCAAGGGTGACAGGGGTGACAGGGACAGGGGTGACAGGGGCAGGGGTGAAATGGGCAGGGGAGACAGGGGCAGGGGTGACAGGGACAGGGGTGACAGGGACAGGGGTGACAGGGGCAGGGGTGAAATGGGCAGGGGTGACAGGTGCGACAGGGACAGTGGTGACAGGGGCAAGGCTGACAGGGACAGGGTTGACAGGGACAGGGGTGACAGGGGCAGAGGTGACAGGGACAGGGGGGACAGGGACAGGGGTGACAGGGCCAGGGGTGACAGGGGCCGGTATCCACCAAAGGCAGAGCTCTGCGTATAAGATATGGAGAGCCGAAAATGGAGCATTTTATGAATTCATATGAAATTCCTCCTCTTCATTTTATTTTGGCCGACTGTACTAGAATCATGTAACATAGTGTTTTTTTAAACCGTACTGCTCAACATCCAGGGTGTTATACAGCATGGCTAGAGCCACGGGACCCAAAGGCGAGACCTATTGGCTATGCCACTGGTTGTTTTCTTTGAGGTAAATCTGGAAATTAGTGGAGAGGGTCGGGATTTAATTTTCAAGAAAATACATTTAATTTAAATTGCGGGTGGACAAAGATTTTGATTCATTTCAAACAATTTGGTTCATATCGGTGAATACATTTGGTTTTACAGCCCTCCCCCTCCGTGTAGCTTGGAAGGATAAAATCAATGCCCTGAAGCCACAACCCGCCCTAACGTGGCACATTCAGGCCGCTGTGTCCTGGGGGTGAGAGCTGCTGTTCTGGTGCCCTTGTTTCAGCTCAGCCACGCCTTTCATCCAGATGAAATCAGAGCAGGACGTGCTGAATATGCTGTTGAGGTACAAAGTGTGTGTCAGATCTGCGTCATAGCCAATGCTCTCCTCGTCCCAGGAGAATCAGACTTTTCCTCTGTCCTCTACTTCAGGTGTCACAAGGCCCGCCCACTTCACCCAATAACCTTTCAACCTGGGCAAAACTGAAACCACTTACAAGCATAGAACTCTATTTGTTCTCTACGGAGACTCTTCATCTGCAAATGTCTAGGTTTGCTGCAACAGGGAGTGACTGACGCAGCAACAAAATATATCATTGGGGTGAAGAGCTAGAGGAAAAGAGGGGCTGGCATGATGAAACAAAAGGCAAAGAGTGGGGGAGAAGGAGCATCAATCAATCAATTAATCTTGGTTTGTAAAGTGCAGGTACTCATCTGCCGTGGGAGTGGGGGGGAGGGTGCTGAGTATCAGACTGAGTGCTGAGTTCATCCCACGAGCCAGGGCTTGAGCTCCTTCCTGAACTGCATATGGGGCAGACAGAGGAATGAAAGAGGGGGGAATTTATAGATTGAGAGAGGAAAATAGATTGGGATGGTCGAAATGGGGAACATCAAACCAACTAAAATGGGGGAGAGAGAGAGACAAGAGAAGCATGGAAAACAAGAGAAGGACCAAAGTGTGAGGGAGAATGATAAAGGAGGGACGAAAAATAGACAGAGGGGCTTATAGAATGCGAACAATCATGAGGACCAAAAAAAGGGAATAAAAACGTGGAATGATAGATGTACAGACACAGAAACATAGAAAATCCAATGGATGCAATGCTGAGGAAGAGAGGGTGCAGGTGAAATAAGAGAGCGAAGAAAAGGGAGATGGAGAAAAACCCCAGCTGGAGGGGAAAAGGAGTGTTCAATGTGTGCTCACGTGAAAAAGAGAGAAAGGGCACAAATATATAGAAAATTGACAGAAAGGGTGTTGTCGAAGTGATTACCTGCAGCATGACAAGCTTGTTCTCTTCCCATAGTATAAGAGTCAATAAATACCGAGCTTATTAGATCCAAAGACATCACACACATAGAGACGTCTGTGTGAGAACCCAATGCAGATCGAGGAAAGCCTTGGATCTGTACAGCCACTGATGCCTGAGGTTTGGTGTGGGGTTTCTTTCTACTCAAGGATGTGAAGGAGCCTCACTGGACCTCAGGGTGACCAGGAAAGACAGAGATGGAGATGCAGCATCTTGGGGGTGAAGATGTGGCCAATGGGCCCAAGGTGAGCAGGGGCATCATTGGTCAATGCCCCTGAGAAGGAATCTCTGGACCCTTGATCAAGGTGAGCAGGAACATCACTGGTCAATGCCCTTGAGAAGAAACCTCAGGGCCCTTGATGGTGAGCAGGGGCATCATTTATCAATGCCCTTGAGAAGAACCTCTGGAAAATTGATCAAGGTCAGCAGTTGCATCATTTCTCATCGCCCCTGAAAAGGAATCTCTGGGCACTCGATCAAGTTGAGCAGGAGCATCATTGGTCAACATCCCTGAGAAGAAACCTCTGGGCACTTCATCAAGGTGAGCAGGAGCGTCATTGGTCAACGCACCCTGAGAAGGAACCTCTGGACACTTGCTCGAGGCGAACAGGAGTGCCATTGGTCAACACCCCTGAGAAGGAACCTCCGAGTACATGCTCAAGGTGAAGAGGAGCATCATTGTTCATCACCGTTGAGAAGGAACCTCTGGACACTTGTTCAAGGTGAGCCAGAGCATAATTGGTCAATGCCCCTGAGAAGGAATCTCAGGGCACTTGTTCAAGGTGAGCAGGATCATCATTGGTCAATGACCTTGAGAAGGAACCTCCGGAGACTTGATCAAGGTAATCAGGAGCATCATTATTTAACGCCCCTGAGAAGGAACCTCTGGGTACTTCATCAAGGTGAGCAGGAGCATCATTGGTCATCGCCCCTGATAAGGAACCCCTGGACACTTGATCAAGATGAGCAGGAACATAATTGGTCAACGCCGCTGAGAAGTAACCTTAGGGCACCTGATCAAGGTGAGCAGGAGCATCATTGGTCAATGCCCCTGAGAAGCGACCTATGAGCACTTGCCCAAGGTGAGCAGGAGCATCATTGGTCTATGCCCCTGAGGAGGATCCTCTGGACACTTGATAAAGGTGGTCAGGAACATCATTGGTCAATGCCCCTGAGAAGGATCCTCTGGACACTTGATCAATGTGAGCAGGAGCATCATTGGTCAATGCCCCTGATGGAGCAGGGGACAGACAACAATTTTTGTGTGCCCCTTGTAAGGTCAATCTCTCAAAACCATAACATGTATTAACCATGTGGGACATGATAATTAATCAACACAAAAGCATACACAGAAAAAGGCACACAAGGGAAAACTAACTTGCTGATTTGCAAAAACGAATGTACTAATAACGTGAAAAAGTCATACTAATATAGTTCTGTAATATTTTAAAAATAAATAAAAGTATCTATTTGTGCTTTTTTCGAGTAATTATGTGAGAAAACGAATACAATTGTGAAGTAAATGACGCATATGTGTAGCTTTGGCTAGGTAACCTCTAATAGGGAAAATTAGAATGGCAGGAGGTAAACAGAAGGGCTAACATTCTTAATCTAAGGTCTGTTGTGTTTGTTTTTATATTAGTTCCCATTGAGGACCGTACGGCCTAGTTCAAAAATGGCTGTTTATGCGAGTCTTCGAGAAGTATGGCTCTACGCATACGCAACTGTGCCAGAAATGCTTGAACAACCTGTGCTCGGGGTAAATATGTCACACCGGAGTTGTGCCAAAGGATTCTTGAATTTAGGAGCCTGGGAAAATTGTGTGCTGTTTCTTCATGATGTATAAAAGATACAAGGACAGAATGACAGATTGCAAAAGGGACAATTTTGAACGTGTGGGAATATGCGAAGATGACATTGCAGGTTTGGACAACAAGGACATGAGGTGACCTTCACCACCCCTTTAATGGACCAATGAGAAATAAGTATGAACCCTAAAAGTTTCACATTTGAGTTAGATAGTTAGGGGAAAAGGGTATAAAAGAGCCTGTACGAAAGAGTGAAAATGTTGTTGGTTCCAGAACTTTATTGCGCACCACAACATGCTGTTGGACTGAACGAGTTTTGGTGCGAAAAGACTTTGAATTATTTTTGGACATTAAATGTTGGTGGGTCAAAGAACTGAATGCAGAGTCCTGATGAGAGGTAGACATCGAGGAGGTTAGAAAGACAGTCAGCTTGGGAACCTGTTTCGTTTTAATCCTGTCATCATCTATGGCAGTCTGGTAATATCATTTCTAAATTTCTATTTCTTGAATGTACTAATAAATGTTAAAATATTGATTTAAAAAATGCTATTTCTTTTCTGACCAAAATCCAAATAAATGTTTTCTATAAAAGTATATGAGTTATGTGTTTGTTTAAATAAAAGTCATGACAAGGTAGAAAATAAAGATGAATGGGAAATTTGTAATTGAGCTGGTTTTAATTTCCATCAACTAACTTCTACTCGCTGGTCCAACGACAAAAACAGTGGGGTCCCTTGATGTTATTTCCTAAAAATCTAGAGAAGGAGAAATTATGTATATATGCATATATACATAATATAGAAAATTTTGATTTAGGTTAATAGGGTTCTCGGCTGTCCAGCACCTTGTCTTCTGGTTTTCACTGATCCTAGGAGCAGTGTGTTGTGTGAATGTGTGACTCACAGTGCTATGGGCCCCACCAATGAGTAAAGTAAGTCAGCTCCTGGGTTCAGTTTCAGAGGGCTCTCTACATCTCCTTACTGCCTGTAACACCCGCTTCCGGCAGGTGAGCGGGCTAACTGTTCTCGACGCACAGCCCATAAAAACAGCATTCACCTATGCGGACTCAGCAGCAGTAGGGATACTGCCACAGCACTGCTGATAGCGTATGTTTTGCTTTAAATTGCGCCATTTTTAAAAAGGGAATTCTGCCTTTAAGACTACTTCTGTACTCGGGAAGGTGTTTGCTCTACTCACTTCTTACTGCCCGCACCCTGGTCCTTCACAGCAAGTGCCGATTGTACAGAGGGTGATTCACCAGGCTCTCTACATCTCCCCACTTCCTGTAACACTCGCTTCCGGGAGGTGAGCGGGCTAGTTGTTCTCGACGCACAGCCCATATGGATCGATGTCAGAGCGAACGCCAACAGCGGGCACACCTCTGGCGCACCTAAGGCAAGCCTGTTTGCACACTTTCACACCGGGAACTTGACCAGCGCCAGTTATGCTGCCCGTTTGGATTCCGCAACCCGGCCCAGAATTGCTTGGTCTACCGAACAACTAAAAGCATTGAGGCCAAAAAGATGTGATAATCCGTCTCATCTTGAGCTTGGTACTGATTCCCTGGAGGATTGCAAATTCTTCTCCTTCAAGTTTGCTACAGCAAGCGGTAAGGGAATTGCAGCTGATCTAGAGTGCACCAACAAAGCCTGTCTAGTGAACTGCTGATCTCTCCCCAAACACACAGAATATATTTGGCTTACCCTTGTCACTGAGCACTGGGATATAATGTTCCTAACAGAGAACTGGCTAAGGGACCATAACAACCCAGATATATCTATGGCAATCCCACAGGGATATAGGATAGTGACACTTAACTAAGAAAGTATAGATTGGGAGGGGGGATCACAATAATACTAAGGGAGGACTGGACAATCACTCACAAAAAAATTAGAGTGTGTGGGGTCGATTGAGGCCCTTCTGTATTGTATTAAATTCTCACCCACTTCATCCTTCACTGGAATATTAGTGTATAGACCACCGGACTGCCCGGCAATACACCTTCCTTATTTATATGATAATATTGCAGATCAGTCTATGAAATACGCCAATCTTACAATACTTGGGGTCTTCAATGTCCATATGGACAATGAAAAGTGCCCTCTTGCCTCCAAAATGACAGATACTCTCAAAGGGTTAAACCTAATACAAAAAGTTACATTACCCACACTTAAGGCTGGACATATATGAGATCTAATCTTTACTAATGATTGATCTCTAGAGGTCAAAGCACCCCTTCAGCTAATCTGGTCAGACCATCGACTCATACCTTTCAATTTGACCCGTATCTTCAGCCCTAAACAGAGGGACCTCACCTATGGGACCAGAAGGAACTGGAATAAACTTGAAGTGGAATCATTAGAAGGAGAACTATTGAACACCCCTCCTGAGTTAACAGGCGGCCCTAGCGAGAATAATTCCATCTTTCTTCACTGGGTTACATCAGCACTGGATAATATTATCCCTAAAAAGCCAGTAAAGTGTGCTAGTAAGGAACCTTCTTCTCCCTGGTTCCCCGCAGAACTTCAGACATGCAAAAGTGCATGTAAAAAACTTGAACGTACATGGAGAAAACACTACGATATTGTAGCAAAAAATACATATAAAATAGAGCTAAAGAAATGTAAGAAACTCAAACATCATGCTATTAGGGATTATATTACAGAACATATTAAATCCTCCAATAACTCGACTAAAGAGATTTTCAACCTAGTGCTAAGATTTGTCAAACATCGGGCATTAAAGAGCTCGGTCACCCCTTCACCCACTCTCTTTGAAAACCTAGCCAGCTATTTCCAGGAGAAAACTCAGGCAATTTATAGTTCTTTCAGCAAAGCACACAAGGTGATGGACCGAATGTTGCACATCGGCAAAACATTCACCCCCAGTAACAGATCTGGGTTTAATTCATCGTTATTCTGCTCACCACGCCACCCCAGTTCAGACATGGCCATATGCAAATCGACTTGACCCTGTGCCTCATGGGAACAGTCCAGTCCGAACTGCCAAACCATGTCTTCCCTGGACCAGAATCAAGCTACTTAGGACCGGTTTCTGGCTATCAGCCGTCATCAGCTAGGATAGCTTGACTCCAGTGGTGTAGTGAGCACGGGACCCACGTCTGGGCATACCCTTCCCACATAGGGTGAACAGCAAAACACACCTGGTGATGGGCGGAATGTTGCACAATGGCAAAACATTCACCCCAAGTCACAGATCTGGGTTTAATCAATTGTTATTTTGCTCACCACACCACCCCAGTTCAGACATGGCCATATGTAAATCAGTATTGGCCCTGTGCCTCATGGGAATAGTCCAGACCGAAGCCATGCCTTCCTTGTACCAGAAACAAGAATCCTAGGACCGGTTTCTGGCTATCAGCTGTCATCAGCTAGGACAGCTTGACTCCAGTGGCTTAGTGAGCACGAGACCTAGTCTGGGCATACCCTTCCCACATAGGGCGAATAGCAAAACACACAAGATGATGGACGGAATGTTGCACAATGGCAAAACACTCACCCCCAGTCGGCAGTTTGGATTATCCAATGCCAAATAGTCGACAATAAGGAGCTTTTCTTGGACTTTTCTTTTTGAATCGTAGATCTAAGATAGCTGATGCATACTTGTCGATAACATTGACTTCACCCATAACAGGTGCAACAGGAAGATGTTTTTAAAAATGTCTACCTTCAGTACCAAGAGAATAGCGTAACATGGCATATTTCTATTTTTGAGTAAACACATCACCTTCAATAGCTTCCAAGTAAGCTTCAAAACCCTCCTTCCATTGCTCCCGTTCAACTAAAGGTAAACCAGGAGATGAACGAAAAGGAGCAGGAGGATTCAAAGATTGTTGCATGTTGAAAACAATCAGTATGCATATACATGTGCAAAAGTATTGCTAAAATTACAGTAAAACGTAAGAAATGTTACCTAGTTGGAAATTGTAAATAAATAACATGTAATAATTACATTTTTAAATGATGTTACAAGAACTGTGCTTGTTGAAATTGTATAATAGCTGTACTCAAGACATTCAAAAGAAGTCCTTTACATAAGGGGCGTGCCTATCGCGGTATTTGCATATTGTAAACATATGCTTTACATATAAAAAATGATCGTGCTGTTTTGCCGATAGTCTTGTACATAAGAGCTGTGCCTATCGCCGTATTTGCAATGCTGTTAGATCCAGAAAGAATGCCCGGGTCGAAATGAAAGGGCTCCTTACATTAAAGGCGTGCCTATCGCCATAATGCAGATTGGAAACAAAGTCTCGATGTAGAATAAGGCAGCCTTAATATGGCGGAATGAGCGCGCACAATGTGCATTTCAACGACTATGTAGGTTGGTGAACACGTGATGATGTGCAGTTCAAATGGGTTCCAATGACGAAAGAAAATGGAAGTCGGAGCGTTTCAGTGACGCTGCGTTAAATTAAAATGTGTTTCTTTTTTTGGCAAGGCAAGCGGAACTCACCCTGATACCAATATCGAAATGCTCATCGATAGAAGAATTGTTTGGTACAACAAGGGACCCAAACAGTTTGCTGAGGTCCGTGGGTGATCTATGCTATCAAAGACAAGGGTCCTAAGCTTTATAAGATCAAGAGGAGAATAAAATCTAGGCCATGGTAGGAGACTATATTATTCACTGCCCAGCCGGACAGGATATTTATTTTAAACAATGTAAACAAATTAGACAACTAGTTGTAAGGCACAATCCTGTACCATAATGGGGAACAACAAACAACAATTAAAGGAAAGTTTTACAGGCAAAAAACGAGCATTGTTGGCCACTTTTAAATCAGTGTCAAATTAAAGTAATGCCAAAGTAGTGCAAGACACAACAGGATTCAACATAATAGTTAGGTTGTGAAAGCACTGTAAGTAGTCGACGTTTCGATCCCTTATGCTCTAATTGTGTGGGACCATCATCAGGACTGACATTTTACAACATTTTCCTGCCTGGCATACTATAATAAATTACAACCGCCTGTATGGGGTGGAAGAAGGGGAGAGAAGAAAAGGGAGAAAAAAGGCCAATGGCTGAATTAAAAACCTGATAGTCCTAAGTAATAACGTAGTATTTTGTGTACAAAACATATATTCGGAATCGACTTAACTTGCTCTAATCTGTGTGCTTTGTTCGTGAAGGGACTGGGCATTCAAACCTGGGTGTCTATGTGACTGGTGATATCACAATTCACAATGCGCTGAATCATTACATTCATTTGACCCGATTGTGCTTAACCACATTGGTTACTTCAAGGTGGATCATACCATGCTGTATTCATTTACATGATTGGGTCGGTCTGTTCCTATAAAACCAGTAAGCAAGGAGAAAAAATTAAGTAATGCTAAAATAATTCAGCACGGCGCATAAGCATTCAATTGTGCACGCATACGTGTTCATTCATCACGTGTATTAGACTGAGAACTGAGGAGAGGGGTTCCCTCGTGACTAGGAATGCGATTGGAATCGGGCGTGTGGCTTACCCGGATAGCGGGCTAGGACCCCGGGTGTTAGATTGGCTGAGTTGCTGTGACTCGCCTATAGAGAAGACAAGACATGCAAGATGGTTACGGGTTCTTTAAGAGTTCGTTGTGATGGTTGTCAGGTCTCGTGTTGGGTACTCACGAGTTTGTCCCTGTTGGGACGGATTGTCATGTCTAATAACTGGTTGTTGGGGCCCGGGCAGTCTTCGTCGGAACTGCTGGATCAGGTTAGATTCCACCGGGTAGTGGTCGCTGTTAGTAAAGGGAAGGTTGTCAGCTAATGGGTACAGGTCCCCGCGTGCTAATCTGTTCACATTTACTTGCGGGATTAAGGGCAGCTTCCGGAGTGCTTACCTTTATGGCGAGGTTGCTCTAAATTGCATCGATCTGCGGTCAGAGAGCTGGGGGAGCAGTGTGAACCGGGCGTCTACTGAACTGAACCACAATCCCTAGATTTATATTTCAGCAGATAAGTGTATTGAATGTTGAGGGGCTACTGCTCCTAAGTTTATTAAAAAATATATTTTTAGTTTTCTGACTGCATGATCAGAGGTAATGAGAGGGACCTGGAGAGAGATTAGTAGGGGGGTCCTGATGGCCGTCTGAGAGTTGATTCTGAGGGTTCCAGGGGATTTGCGGGGTAATGTAATCCTGAGCAGGGAAGGTTCAGAGTACATGGCCGGGCTGACAGTTAAATTATCTCATGGCGATTACACTAGGTACTAGGGATCTCAAGGACCTTGATTTCATGCACAAAAGATGCAAATTCTGAAAATATATTGTGGATCACTGGTTCGGGATAGTGGCCCTAAAGAAAAAAACCTATTTAAAATGCACTGAGGATCATAGACTACGACATAGATCCTATCAATTGATTTACAGATCATCTTCAATTGCTGAGCACAAAAGGGTAGCCCTGTTATTTCACTCTTCTTTTAACTTTCAAACTCTGGAGTTTAAATCTGACAAGGAGGGGAGGATGCTAATGGTTAAAGGGATCCCTCATAGACAAAAATGTACTATTGCCACAATGTATACTCCAAACTCAACTCAGAAAGCGTTCCTCCTCTCCTTTCTTAATCAACTGGCAGGATTTGCAAAAGGTGAAATTATTGTTTTGGGAGACTTTAATCTCATTTGGGATCCATCTCTGAATAGTACCCACCTAGAGGGTACACACTGGTATCGTCTCTCATCAGGTGCAGCAGGAATTAACACAGCTGGGGCTGGTGGAGGCTTTGAACACATTCAGTCTCCCCACTACAGCTTTCACTGTGTTCTTTATACAAATAAAACGTATTTCAGAATAGACCATAACTTTGTAAGCCAAGCATTGCAGTCAACCATAACAACCAAAGGTCCACCCAATCTCCATTTCTCATTATGCATCCTTAAAATCCCATAGGATTGGCCTGGTAAGAAGTCCCCTTTCCCCAGATGATTTTTTCTGAGTTCCTTGATACATGATCGTACATTTCAAGATGACCTTAGAGCAACAATTACGGAGTATTTTCAAACCATCCACCCCAAGACAGTAATTACGCAATATAATGGGATACCTTTCAATCAGTCAATCAATCATGGGTTTGTTAAGTGCGACTACTCAGCCGTAAGGGTCTCAAGGTGCTGGGGTGGAGGGGAGGTGCAGGATCCTGGTCATCAAGGAAGAGGTCGATCGAAGAGCCATGTTTTGAGGTCCCTGGTGAAGATGGGGAGTGATGTTGTCTGTCTGAGGTTGAGCAGGAGTGCGTTCCAGGTTCTAGCCGACTTCCAGATGCGGGGACCAAGGCAAGGGAGAGCTGAACTGATCGTAGGGCCCGTTGGGGTGTGTGGAATTTAGGTCGGCTGTTCAGGTATGCTGGTCCGGTGTTGTGGAGGGCTTTGTGTGCATGGTTAAGACTCTTGAAGGTGATTCTTGCCTCGATGGGGAGCCAGTGGATTGTGTGCAGGTGCTGGGGGATGTAGCAGTGTCATGGCAAGTTGAGGATTAGTCTGGCAGCATCGTTCCGGATGTTTTGTAGCTTGCGGGTGAGGTTTTGTTGATTCCGGCGTAGTGTGCGTTGCTGGAGTCAAGTCTTTTGGTGACGAGGGCGTGAGTGATGGTCTTTCTTTTGATCTGGCAGACCATTTTGAGTTCCGGGTCCAGGATGATTCTGAGGTTGCGTGTGTGGTCTGTGAGGGTGGGCGGGCTTTCGAGTGCAGGGGGCCACCAAGCGTCGTTCCAGGTGTCAGGGTGTGGACCCATGATGACGACTGCTGTTTTGTTCGTGTCGACTTGTATACAGCTGCTCTTCATTCATTTGGCAACTGTTTCCATGGCTTCTTGTCGGTTGTGCTTGGCTGCATTGGGTTCGTTAAAAAGGGAGAGGATGAGTTGGGTATTGTCTGCGTATGAAACAATGTTAAGTCCGTGGGTTCTGACTATGGGGGTGAGTGGAGCCATGTAGACGTTGAACAGCATGGGGCTGAGGGAGGATCTTTGGTGGACTTCCCAGGTGGTCGGTGGAGAGTCCATGAGGAAGGGAGGGAGTCAGACCCACTGTGTTCCACCAGACAGAAATGAACGGATCCAGTCGAGGGCCTTGTCCCAGATCCCTGCTTGTGGAATCTGTGTGTTAGGGTGCGGTGAGAAACTGTATCAAAGGGCACTGATAGGTCAAGGAGGATGAGGGCTACAGTCTCTTCTATGTCCAGGAGTGACTGGATGTCATCTGTTGCGGTGAGGAAGGCGGTTCATGTGCGGTGGTTCTTTCTGAAACCTGATTGGGAGGAGTTGAGGATCTTCAATGATATGGCGAGTTGGCTGTTGATGGATTTCTTGATGCTTTCACTGGGAACGGGAGCATGGAGATAGGTCTTGAGGTTGGTGGGGTCCACCGAAGGCTTCTTCAGGAGGCGGTTGGTGTTGGCGTGTTCCCAGTCAAAGGAGAAGGAGGTGTTTGTGAGGGAGCAGCGAAGCATGGGTGCGATGGTGTCGGCGGCTCTGTTGAAGATGTGGTGGGTGCAGGTGTCTGTGCAGGCCCTGGAGAGGATTGACTTCATCATCCTCCATGTTTGTTCGGTGGTGAGGGCTGTCCCAGCTGTCAATCGTTGGCTTTAAGGTGTAGGCGGTGGTTGGTGAGGGTTCTGTGTGTTGGCTGTGTTCGTCAAAGTTGTCGTAGATGTTCTTGAATATGTCAAGTCAAGTCAAGTCAGAGAATTTGTATAGCGCACTACATACCCAGAGGGTCTCAAGGCGCTTAGACAGGGGAGGAGGATTACTTGTCAAATATCCACGTTTTAAGTTGCTTTCTGAATGCCAGGTGGCTCTGGGTAAGGCGAAGGTAAGCGGGGAGTGAGTTCCATGTTTTAGCAGCCAGGTATGAGAAGGATCTACCTCCCATGGTGGTCTTGTTGATGCGAGGTACAGTGGCGAGGGCTTGGTTGGAAGAACGTAGTTGGCGGGAGGGGGTGTAGAAGGACAGTCGTGAGTTGAGGCATTCTGGTCCGATGTCGTAGAGTGATTTGTGTGCGTGGGTTAGCAGTCGGAAAGTGATCGCCTTATTGACGGGTAGCCAGTGGAGGTCTTTAAGGTGACCAGAGATGTGTTCGTTGCGTGGGATGTCTAATATGATCCTGGCTGAGGCGTTTTGGATTCGTTGGAGTTTCTTCTGGAGTTTAGCGGTAGTGCCTGCGTAGAGGGTGTTTCCGTAGTCCAGTCGGCTCGTGACCAGAGCATGGGTGACTGTTTTCCTTGTTTCGGTGGGGATCCAGCGAAATGTTTTTCTGAGCATGCGAAGAATGTTGAAGCAGGAAGAGGATACGGCGCTGACTTGTCTGTTCATTGAGAGTGAAGAATCCAGGATGACGCCTAGGTTCCGTGCGTGGTCTGTCGGGATGGGTGCTTTTCCGAGGGCTTCCGGCCACCAGGAGTCGTCCCATGCAGAGGGGGATGTCCCTAAGATGAGGACTTCTGTTTTGTCTGAGTTCAGTTTCAGACGGCCTTGTTTCATCCATTCGGCAACTTCTTTCATTCCTTCGTGTAGGTTAGTTTTGGCGGTGCTGGGGTCATTGGTGAGAGAAAGGATTAGTTGAGTGTCATCCGCGTAAGAGATGATGTTGAGGTTGTGTTGGCGGGCGATGGCCGCGAGGGGACTCATGTATACGTTGAAGAGGGTGGGGCTGAGTGAGGATCCTTGTGGTACGCCACAGATGACTTCAGTGGCCTCAGACTTGAATGGTGGGAGGCGGACTCTCTGGGTTCTTCCGGAGAGGAACGAGGTGATCCATTCAAGTGCTTTTCCTTGGATTCCGATGTTATTGAGGCGTTGTAAATGGGTGCTGTGGCAGACTGTGTCGAATGCTGCAGAGAGGTCGAGGAGGATGAGGGCGACTGTGTCTCCATTGTCCAGTAGAGTTCGAATGTCGTCTGTTGCTGCGATGAGGGCGGTCTCAGTGCTGTGTTTTGCTCGGAAGCCAGATTGTGAGGAGTCTAGGGATTTGTTGGCTTCGAGGAAGGCGGAGAGCTGGTTGTTGACAGCTTTCTCGATGACTTTGGCCGGGAATGGAAGGAGCAAGATGGGGCGGTGATTTTTGAGTTCGGTGGGGTCCGCTGTGGGTTTTTTCAGAAGGGCCGTGAGTTCAGCGTGTTTCCAGTCTTCCGGGAAGGTGGCGGAGTTGAGGGAGCAGTTGATGACGTGACGGAGGTGCGGTGCTATGACGGAGTCTGCTTTGTTGAAGATGTGGTGAGGACATGGGTCTGTGGGGGATCCTGAGTGGATGGAATTCATCAGGCGGATTGTGTCCTCAGTGGAGATTGGGTTCCAGTCGTTAAGGGTGTTCACGGGGGGAGAATGTTCAGCAAATGGTCGGGTGGGTTGGTCTCCGGGTTGGTTGTCGAAGCTGTTGTGGATGTCTGCAATCTTGTTGTGGAAGAATGAGGCTAGGGAGTTGCAGAGGGCTTGAGAGGGGGTGATGTCATTGGAGTTGGCTGAGGGATTGGTAAATTCCTTGACGATGTTGAAAAGTTCCTTGCTGTTGTGGGCGTTGTTGTCAAGTCGATCCTTGAATGCTGTTTTCTTGGCCTTTCGGATTAGTTGGTGGTGAGTGCGGGTGGCGTTTTTGAAGGCGTCCTTGGTGCTAGTGGTTGGGTCTTTTTTCCAGGCCTTTTCAAGGGAGCGGCAGAGTTTCTTGGACTTCTTAAGATCATCGTTGAACCATGAGGCCTTTTTGCTGCCAGGTTTGCTTTGACGTTTTTTCAGTGGTGCTAAGGTGTCGGCGGTGTTGGATAACCATAGGGTGAGGTTGGTGGCGGCTTCGTTTGCGTTAGAAGAGTGGGCTGGGGTGTTTAGGAGGAGCGATGCGGAGAACTGGTCCGTGGTGATTTTGTTCCAGTTTCTTTGCAGAGTTGGTTGGAGGTGGTTGATGGGTTTCGGCTTGTTGTAGGTGAAGTGGACGCAGCTGTGGTCAGTCCAGAGGAGATCCGTAGTGTGGCTGAAGGAGACATGATTGCTGGAGGTGAAGATGGGGTCGAGTGTGTGACCTGCGATGTGGGTGGGGGAAGTGACTAGTTGTTTAAGTCCGAGGTTGGCGAGGTTGTCCAGAAGGGAGGCGGTGTTGCGGTCGTTGATCTTTTCAAGGTGAAAGTTGAGGTCTCCCAGAAGGATGTAGTCTTTGGAGGGGAGCGCGTGTGGGGTGATGAAGTCCGTGATGTCTTCACTGAATTTTGCGCGGGGTCCTGGTGGTCTGTAGAGGAGGGTGCCTCTGAGAGTGGTCTTGGGGTCGATGTGGATCTGGAAGTGAAGGTGTTCGGAGTTGGCGAGGTTGGCGTCAGAGCTGGTTGAGATGCGGATGGATTTCTTATGGACGATAGCGATTCCTCCTCCTGTATGGTCGGTGCGGTCCTTGCGTGTGATCTTATAGTCTTCAGGGATGGCAATGGTGATGTCTGGGGCGGAGGAAGCGTTCATCCAAGTTTCTGTTAGGAAGGCGACGTCTGGAGAGATGGTGTCAAGTAGATTCCATAGGTCAATGGCGTGTCTGTGGACCGAGCGGGTGTTGAGGAGGATGCACTGTAGGTGGTTGGGGTCAGGAATCTGTGTTGTGGTCGTGGCGGAGAGGTTGTCGGTGCCGATGAATTTGCAGGAGTAGCAGGAGAAAGGTCCATGGGTGTGTCCAGGAGCGGCTTGGACGCAGGTGGGGGCGCGACCGGGGTTAAGGGCTAGGAGGGTGGCGGCATCGTAGGTAAAGCGGGGGGGCTGGGCAGCGCGAGGGGCAGGGGGTCTGGCGCTGGGCGCGGGCTTGGCGCGGACGGGCGTAGACGGGCTTACCTTTGGCGCACCTTCGGCGTGTACGTAGCGCGTGGACGCTGCGCGTGGGGCATTGGCCATAAATGGAAAATATGTGGTGGAAGAAGGTGCTGAGTTTATCACAGAGGGCTTGTGAGGAAGGGATGTCTGTAGACTCACAAATGGGTTGGGCGAACTCCTTGAAGATGCAGAAGAGTTCTTTGCTGTTGTGCACATGCATGGAGAATCTGTCTTTTTTCTTGTATTTCTGATGAGTTGGTGGTGGGCTTTGGTTGTTCCTCTTATTTTATTGTGGGTTTCTGTAGATTTGGAGTTCCTCCAGGTCTTTTCGAGGTGGCGGCACATTTGAGTCTGGATTCTCGGAGTTCAGTTGTAAACCAGCTGACTTTCCTTGCATGTTTGTTGTTCTTCTTGAGGGGGCTATGGTGTTGGCGCAGTCGGAGATCCATCTGTGCAGGGTTTGGGCTGTGGTTTTTGGGTCATCGTCGTCCGCGATGGTTGGGGTGGAGTTGCCAAGTGAAGAGGTGAGCTGGTCGTTGGTGGTTTTGGTCCAATTTCTTCGTCGGAGCAGGTGCTGGGTTCTGTGGATGGTGGGTGTTTTGAAGGTAAAGTGGATGCAGTGATGGTCTGTCCACAGGTGTTTGGTGGTGTGGCTGAATGTGATGGAGATTCCTGTTGCAAAGATGTGGTCGAGGGTGTGTCCTGCTGACTTCATGGGTTCAGTCATGATCTGGCAGAGTCCTATCTTGTGGAGGTTCCAGGAGGGATGTGGTGTTGGGGTATTTAAGGTTGTCCAAGTGGAAGTTGAGGTCTCCCAGCAAGGTGTAGTTGTTGGATGCGATGGCCTGCGGGGTGATGTTGTCCATGATGGAGTTTGTGAATGGTTCTCTGGGTCGGGAGAAGAGGGTTCCCTGGAGGGTGGTGTTTGGGCTGGCCTTTATCTTGAATTTTAGGTGTTCCATCAGGTATATGGGCTTGATGGGTAGTGTGCTCAGCTCGAGGGTGTATTTTTGGACGAAGGCGATCCCCTCCCAGGACAGGGAGTGGGGTCCTTCCGGGTGATCTTTTATCCTTGGTTAATGTCGATGGCAATGTCAGGTCCCGAGGTGGTGTTGGTCCAGGTTTCAGTGAAGAATGTGACGTCCATGGTGGTGCTGTTGATGAGGTCCCAGATTTCGGTGGCGTGTTTATGGAGGGATCTGACATTGAGGAGGATGCATTCTAGGATCTTTGGTGCAGGTGTGTTCTTGCGGCGGGTTGTGCTGGATCTGTAGTCTTGGCGGTGCTGCAGGAGTGGCAGCAGCACTGACAGCTGAAGGATCCATAGGTGTCGGCTGGTGATGCTAGCTTGCAGTTGTTGTTGCGGCCTTGGTTGAGTGCATAGAGTGCCGCAGAGTTGTAGCATTGGCGGGTCGAAGGTCCAGGGCTTCTGGTGTGCCTTTGGCGCTTCAGCTGCGTGCGACGTTCATTAAGTAGGGGTCATGGAAGGCTGGATAGCTGAGAGGCAGGAGCAGGGAGGGGTACCTTTTTTGGGCTGGTTATGCTGAGGAAGGGACCGCAGGGGCAGCAGCAGGGGGGAAAACGGCAGAGAGATACCCAGAAAAACAAGCAAAAACAGTGCAAAAGTTGAAAAAGAATATGAAAAGTTATAGGAAGAGAGTAGAAGGGTGAAAAACGAAGGTGAGCGTAAATAGGATAAAGAATGAAGGATGCAGAATAAACAGAGTGAAAGAAGGGATGAAAGGTCCTCTGGAACACCAGGGATGAGGCACAGGTATAGCCTGCAGGTAGAGGAGGGCCTCGAACATCAACACTCGAGAGTGTAGGGGCTCAGGATGGCCTCACTTGATGGTGGGGCTGTGAGGGTGGGAGAGCAATTTCACTGACAGTGAGTAGGGCAGTAGTATGAGGGAAATGCATATCTCTTATAACTACTCTCAGGAAGGAAAAAAACAAAGAATAAATATGACTAGAGGACGAGCTGCTCTAAGCTAAACTAGCCCATAGGGAATCATCCACACTTCTTCAAAGCAAGATGACGGCACTTAGGGGAAAGATTACATATGTATATTCCAATATAGCAGAACTTACACTGCTATGCCTCAAACAAAATGCATATAAGAGGGGAAATGAGGTGGGATCTCATTTGGCCAGACAGTTGGGGGTGAATCAGGAAAAAGATCATATAGGTCCTATTCAGGATGCAAAGGGGGCTTTGATTTATAGCAAAGGATTGAAGATGAAGGTTTTTAAAGGGTTCAATAAAACTTTATTCTCTAGGGATAACCGGCTATATGAAGTCATGTTGGATCTGGTACACTCTGATCAATCAGGTTTTATCAAGGGGAGGCAGACTCATGACAATCTGGGACCAGTCATCCATTTGTTGGAAAAGG